>NC_046219.1:23903303-26303303 GCF_011004875.1 Balearica regulorum gibbericeps
TTGTCTTCTCTTAAACCAGGACGAGACCAAATTCCACAACACCCGTAATATGCCAACAGTATTAATTACTAATATTAAACAGCTCACATATAAGGGTGAACAAGGACCTCGGGAGCCTGCATAATAAAACCAGCCCGGGTAGGGAGAGAGAGATGTATTCCCTCATTGTCTCCACAAGATAGCTCCCCCAGCACAGTAAGATCATCAATGCCAGGGCAAGGCAGATGATAGCCACTGTTTGTACTAGCATGCTCCTAAGCTTAGCAAAATAGAGATAAGCAGTGCAGTCAACAAACTCTGTGACCTGCAGAGGAGCTTGCCACTTAATAACTACTATAGCTATAGCACGTTTAATACAAAACTGCCTTTGTAGGCCCCCATGTTGGGCACCAAAAAGGACTGTGGTGGTTTAACCTCGGCTGGACGCCAGGTGTCCACCAAGCTGCTCTATCACTCCCCTCCTCAGCAGGACAGGGAGGGGAGAAAAATAAGATGGAAAACCCAACCTCAAACTTGTGGGTCAAGATAAAGGCAGTTTAATACAGCAGAAGCAAAATATTTATTCTCTACTTCCCATCAGCAGGCGATGTCTGGCCACTTCCTGGGAAGTAGGGCTTCAGTATGCATAGCGGTTGCTCCGGAAGACAGATGTTGTAAAAAAACAAATGCCTCCCCCTGTTCCTCCCTCTATCTCTCAGCTTTTTATTGCTGAGCAAACATCATATGGTATGGAATATCCTTTGGGTCAGCTGTCTTGGCTGTGTCCCCTCCCAAGATCATGCCCACCCCCAGCCTGCTGCTGGGGAAAAAGAAATGTTGGAGAGACAGCCTTGATGTGTGCCAGCACTGCTCAGTAGTAGCCAAAACACTGGTGTGTTATCAACAGTTTGCTAGCTACCAATACACAGCACAGCGCTATGAGGGCTGCTATGGGGAGAATTAACTCCATCTCAGCCAGACCCAATACACCTTGGTGTTTGTAGGCTTGTTTCTCACATTTTAATTTTTTTTCCCCTCATGCTACATTCTACCATGTGGTGTTTTGGCCTTTCTTAAATATGTTATTACAGAGGTGCCACCAGCTTTGGCCTATAGGGGGTCTTTTGCGAAGCTGGCTGGAACAGTCTATCTCCATGGGGGGGGGGGGCTGCATCTGATGTTTTCTCATAGATGCCACCCCTGGAGGCCCCCCTCACCCTATTCCCACTACCAAAACTTTGCAACATGAACCCAGTACAACAGTTTAATAAGTGAGAGAGGGTGAGAGAGAGTGAGAATGAGGGAGGGAGAATGTTAATGCCCATCCAGTCTCTGAGCTGCAGTTACTTTGCAAATATTGTCCTCTAGTTTTAGAATAGAATATTTCAGTTGGAAGGGACTTACAATAATCATCTAGTCCAACCGTTATTTCTGAGCATGACATTATATGGTATGGAATATACATTTGGTCGGTTTGGGTCAGCTGTCCTGGCTGTGTCCTCTTCCAGCTTCTTGCTCATTCCCAGCCTACTCGCAGAGGGGGAGCAGAGTGAGAAACAGAAAAGGCCCCTATGCTGTGTAAACACTTGATCCTGCTCTAGCAGGGAGGTTGGACTAGATGATCTCCAGAGGTGTTAAAGAAAATCTACCAGACGTGAGTTACCCTAGGTTTGCTTTATTGCAGCGCTGGATGCACGGGGGAAACAGCTCCACCAAACGTGCATACCAGGTGATCACCAACATACAGGTTATATAGAATCAAAATATACATATTCATTATTTTTCAAGCCAGTTTGTTTACAGGTCTTTACTAATTTGTCTTTGATCGTCCTATTCATCCTTTCTACTTGTCCTGATGATTGTGGATGATAAGGTGTGTGCAATTGCATCTTGATATTTAATGAATAATAAATTTGCACTAAAATTGCGGCAGAGAAATGTGCTCCCCTGTCCGAGTCAATTATTTCAGGAACTCCATACCTAGGTATTATCTCTTTTAACAGAGCTTTTTTAACCACTGCTTTTGAGTCATTCTTTCGAGTTGGGAAAGCCTCCACCCAGCCCGAAAGCTGATCAATGATCACAAGTAAATAAGCATATCCCGTAGCCCTAGGCATCTCCGCGTAGTCAATCTGTAGTTTTGAAAAGGATACGTTGCTGGAGGTCGCTTTCCTGCTGGTGCCTTGATTTTCAAAGAGGCATACTGTTTGCACAGTCGACACCCTTCGCAAGCTCTCTTAACAGCAGCATAAATCCCTGGTGCTGCCCACAGTCTCTGTACTCTCAAAGCTATATTCTCAGGTCCACCATGGGTTTTCTCATGGTGCCATCGCGCGATCGATATTAAATACCTTTTTGGGAGTAATGGTTTCCCCCCTAGAGTCCATTGTCCATTCTGCTGTTCAGCTCCCAGCTTCTCCCAGAGCTGGCTGTCTTCCTCAGGAAGTTCCTCATACAGCTTCTGCATGCCTGGCAATTCCCGGTCGAGCTCTCCTTGATGGGTCAGTGTCATTGCAAAGATGACTTGTCGGGCTGCCGCTTTTGCAGCCTGGTCCGCGAGCTCGTTCCCTTTTGCCAATTGATTCTCTTGGTTGGTGTGTGCTTTAATATATATTACTGCTAGTTCAGATGGTAATTGGATCGCCTCCAAAAGTTCTTTAATCTGTTGTCCATGGGCGATCGTTTTACCTGCTGATGTGAGAAATCCCCTTTCTTTCCACAGCATACCTGTAGCATGACAAACTCCAAACGCATACTTAGAGTCAGTATACAAATTAACCCGTATTCCGATCGCATATTGTGCAGCTTTCATGAGGGCGACGATCTCTGCGCCTTGAGCACCTAGAGTGGGAGGCAAAGGTCCTGCTAACAATACCTTAGTTTCCGTGGTAACAGCAAACCCAGTACATTTCCATCCTTCTTCATAATAGGAGGAGCCGTCGGTAAACAAGTTCATATCTGGGTTATCCAAAGGCTGATCTCGTAGGTCGTCTCGTGGTTTGCTTGTCATTTTGATCACCTGTTCACAATCATGTTCATCCTTTTCTCCATCTGTGGGCAGTGGCATTAAGGTGGCAGGATTCAAGGTATTACATCTTTCCAATCTTAAATTGTCAGCAAGCAAAAGTATTAGTTCATATTTATGTGCTCTTTGTGGAGAAAGTGCTTTCTCGGCATATTGTTTCAATAATATTTCAACTTCATGTGGCACACAGACTACTAGGGGATGTCCCAAGACTATGTTCCGGCTTTTTTCCACTAACTCAGCAGCGGTAGCCACAGCTCTTATGCAAAACGGAGTTCCTCTTGCTACTGAATCTAATGCGCAAGAATAATAGGCTATAGGTCTTTCATGTGGCCATAAAGTTTGAACTAAAACTCCATTTGCTGTTCCTTTGTTTTCTGTGCAATAAAGTTTAAAGGGTTTAGAATAGTCTGGAAGCCCCAAAGCTGGAGCTTGCATTAATGCTTCCTTTAATGCACGAAAGGCTTTTTCTTGTTCAGGACCCCAAGTTATTGGTTCCACTTCCTCATTTTTCGTTGCCTCATTAAGAGGTTTCGCTATTTCACTGAATCCAGGAATCCATGGCCTACAAAATCCCACTTGTCCTAAAAATCCCCTTAATTGTTTCTTTGTTACTGGTCTGGGAATTTCTTGTATAGCTCTTACCCATTCTGGATCTACTTCTCTCCTCCCTGGTTTAAGAATAAACCCCAGATACTTTACCTGTTGTTGACAGAGTTGCAGTTTGGATAGAGATGCACGGTGACCCTTTTTTGCAAGTTGGATGCACAAATATTCAGTATCCCGCATACAATCTTCAGCCGTATGGCTTGCTAGTAACAAATCATCAACATACTGAATCAAGACAGAATCCCCAGAAAATTTTAAGTCTCTTAGATCGTTTCTGAGAATTTGAGAAAAGATGGTTGGTGAACTAGTAAACCCTTGTGGCAAGCGTGTCCAAGTCAACTGTTTTCCTTGCCAAGTGAAGGCAAAAATCAATTGACTTTCTTCAGCAATAGGTATACTGAAAAATGCTCCTGTTAAATCCAAAACAGTAAAATATTGTGCCCATACAGGTATTTGGGTAAGAATTAAACTTGGGTCAGGGACAACAGGGTGTGGGGAAATTACATGCTCATTTACTGCACGGAGATCTTGAACAAATCTATGTTCTGGATCCCCATCGTTATCTAATCGATGTTTACTTACTGGCAAGATTGGAGTATTATATGGACTTTGACATTCCTTGAGTATTCCTTTTTCTAAGAAAACTGCAATCTGTTTTTGAATACTTGGGATAGCCTCATCTGCAATCGGGTACTGTTTAATTGATGGAGGTGACCCTCCTTTTGTTTTAATTATTACCGGTTCTGTAGATAACAATAATCCTATATCATCACCAGAGCTGCTCCATAGTTCCCGGGGAACTGCTTCAAGTCCTTTTGGAATTTTAAAACCTGATTCTTCTTCTTCTTGTGGAATTTGCACAATTTCTGATCCCATGATTATTAACTTGATTCCAGCCGGAGCAAGGAGTATTTGAGTACCAAATTCCTGCAAAAGATCACGTCCTAGCAAAGACACAGGTGAATTTGGAGATATCACAAATCTTCCTCATACCATTTTCTCTGCAATGATAATTGGAAGTGGGGTTGAAATATATTTTATTTCTTGTCCAACAACCCCTCTTATAAGTACCTTCTCCTTAGAAATCAATGTTTGTGGGAGTGCGTAATTCAAAAGGGACAAAGTTGCTCCTGTGTCTACAAAAAGTGTCAACAAAAAGTCCGTTTACCTTTGCAGTAATTTGTCCATACTCATTTACCTTCACTCCTTCATTCGACATTTTCGCAGTCCTTCGGTAAGCATGGAATTCAGCTCATTAATTTTCTATTGTGAGTGAGGGCGCGGTGGATACGGTGGATTTGATCCTCGTCCAGCACTTACTGGGCGGAGTGGGCACTCTCGCTGGATATGTCCTATATTCCCACAATAAAAACACTCTAAAGTATTAGGATTAGATTGGTTAAGAGAAGAAAGAAAGGGAGCCCTTCCCCCACGTCCCCTTCCTCTTGGCGTTCCCCTTGAAATTCCTCTGCCCCTTCCTCTTGATTGATAATTCTGTGTAATTGCTGCAGCCAACAAACTAATTTCTCTCTCTTTTTCCTGTCGCTCTCGTTTTCTTTCCTGTTTATTTCTCTCGTTCTCTCTCTTTTGTTTTTCTTCATCTCTACCATCAAAAACAAATGCAGCAATACTCAGTATTTTAGTCAGGGTTTCCCCTTGCCACCCAGGCATGTGCTTTTTAAAATACTTATTTATATCAGGAGAAGACTGCTCCACAAATACACTAATAGCCAATGGTTCTTGAAAATTTTCTCTAGTCATTCCCCGGATTTCAACAAGGTAGTTTTCAATCTTATCCAATAATCGCTGGAGTGTTCATCAGGTTTTTGTCTGCATTCAAGGACCTTTGTGCAATTTGTAACTCTTTCGCCACATTGCCGTATGGCCTCCAATAATTGTCCGATGGCTGCCCAATAAGCTTCCATCGGTTGTGGCTAAATTCCAATTAGGGTCCTCAGTGGGCCAGGGATTTAATCTTTGACCCCTCTGAGCAATTTCTCGGTCCTTTTGAAAAATTTTATCATCTCGCTCATCCATCTGGAATAGTTCTCTCAACAAAGTTTTCATGTCACTCCAATTAGGTGTATAATCAGTGACTATTCCAGATAGCATTTGCGCACATTTTTCTGCATCATCTCTTAATCTTGGCATTTTGCTTTGCCACATAATCAAATCACCTTGTTTCCAAGGTTCGTGGCGCATCACAGCAGTCACTGCAGGAACTTCAGGAGGAGCTCCTGGTCCTGCTCTGGGATTTGGGATGTAATCCAATTTCATGGGAAACATCCCTGCTTGGGGAAGGTCAGTTTCCTCGGCCTCAGGGGCAGAGGGAAGTGGGCTTACCCGTGGTTTAGATGGCTTACGTCTTTGACAAGACCAATCATACCAAATATACCAATAGTCAATATTTTGACTTGCAGTATCTTCTAAAATAGTCCTTAAAAACTTTAACTTATGGGGCCTAAAAGTTCCTTTGGGAGGCCAAATATCCATAGGTCCTCCCCCTCGAGATCGAGTTAGGAATGGCCATTCCATTCAGGATGACACAACACAATCAGTCTTTTCTTTTGCAAAGTCTGTGCCCCATAAACCTTATTCCAATTTTCCAAAACCTCAGCAAGGGGCGTCCCCCTTTCAACGCTGGGTGTATTTCCCATTTCTTACTTCTTTTCCTCTTACCAAATCTTTTAGCAAGTTTAAACACAAGAGTACTCCCAGTATCGTCTGGAAAGACCCGTGTCCAAGTCTCTTAGGTGAACTCGCCTATTTTTGCCGGCAACGAGCATTGGTCACGGGTTTGTCCAGAGAATTAACTGGTGCTTCTTCCTCTTGCGTCCTAGGGTCCCATCTGGGTCGCCATCTGTTAAAGAAAATCTACCAGATGTCAGTTACCCTAGGTTTGCTTTATTGCAGCGCTGGATGCACGGGGGAAACAGCTCCACCAAACGTGCATACCAGGTGATCACCAACATACAGGTTATATAGAATCAAAATATACATATTCATTATTTTTCCGAGAAAAGGCAGTCCTATGATAATCATTTCTTGGAATCCATTTCCATATTCTCCTCCCCATCACGCATGCTCAGTGATTTGAGTTGGTGGTCCTCAGGGGTCTCTGGTGGTCGTCAGTGGTCTCGCACCCGTGTCCGCTGGATGACCCTCTTCTTGCAGGCATGGGCAGTATCCTCGCTGTGGATACACTTGTCCATAATAACTTACTTCATAAGATTAATATTCCTGGGCCTATTGTCCGTTGGGTAGGGACTGTACAAGGAACGTAGCAGCATTCTACATTGCCATGGTCAGTTAGCTTCATTACCTATTACCATGATTAAAAACCCCTTTCCCACAATTATAGGCTTTAAAACAGTTCTAGGCCTTAAGCAGCTTTCTAGTAAATGTAAGTTTTCTTATAGCTAAGCTTCTATATTTTTTACAAGAGGTCCCTCCCAACTCCTACCATTCTGTGATGCCGTGAAATTGTTTAAGTTAAATGTCTTCGACATTAAATTTCTAAAAATAAAACTTTGTTTTTCTTGATCTTAAAAATTATTAAATACTCTCCTTAAATAAAAAGAGCTATCATGCAGTGCTACTACTCAAACATACATCTCTGGAACTCTATCTGTATGTGTTAATATAATGAAGTAAAGCATAAAGTAGACTTGAGAAATAAACCATTTGTCCACTTTCTATTATAAACTAAGAAAAATAATTAAGATTGTATTGCCAGAATGAGGTAAACTTTACCGTTTATGTAAATTAAGTTTATTGTACTGTTAAGTGGAAAAAATACGTGGATGTGTGTAACTTTTTTCCTGAAGAAATGTGTTGACACCTGTTATCAGAGTTCACAGGCATTCTTTACTAGACATTTAAAAATACTTTCATTCTTGTCATGTAGCCATTCATTTAGGCTGTCATCACACTTTCTGTTTTTACAACATTTCATTTGTTTAGTTTTTTGTAATCAAGTTTTGTGAGAGTAAGGAACCTCGTGATCCATTTTCTGTCTTGACTTTGAAAGCTGTACTTGTGCTTTCATGTGAAAACTCTTTGCTGTCCATACCACCAGGAAGATCTCTTGCTCTGTGCTAATAGATTAGGAAAACACTTCTGTAGCACATTTGTGTTGTTAGGTTTATTTAAATGAATAAATTTGGCTAATCTTTTTTATATATATTTTTTTGTGGCAGCCGATTTATTTTGCACATTCCAAGTGAAGAGAGAGACAATACAATCAGAGTGTGTTTTCAAATTGAATTTGCCCATTGGTTTTACTTGGATTTCTATGTGCAAAACACACCAGGATTACCTCAGTGTGGGATAAGAGACTTTGCTAAAGCTGATATCCTTTTTATTACTGTAATTGTTTTCAGTCTCTGAATAAATCGCAAACTGAACATTGTTAGTGAAACTTCATATCTTATACTTGCAGCAGGAAAATGACAGTTCATGGGTTAGTGATTAAAAACCAGTATTGCTAAATAAGTGAATTTTAACTTTGTTTGCTTCCATAAGTTGTGACTTCTACAAAAGAAATGTCTCTCTTGTTGCTTAAGAATTATGGCAATCAAGTAGTTTCTTATTTTTGAGGTTTTTTTTCACTTTGACTTTTCCTCATGGCTGCAGTTTGGCAGATCTCAAAGATGAGCTGTTGGAGCTCTTAATGGTGTTCTCTCTTTAATTCAATCCCTTTCAAAGAAAACACTGATGTAAATGTTAACATAGCTAAAGATGGTATGTGTTTCCTGATGGATAATGGTATGTATTTGTTGGGAGTTATAGTTGCTGCTGGATTCTTCTAGAGGCCATTTTGTTGATAGGGAAGATGAATTTTTACTGAATTCATACACTTGTCCTCTGCTTTTTTCATTAATTATTGGGCCTTGGTGGAACTTGCATGATCTAGTCCTTGATGGAGAAAAACTTAAGTAAGCTTCATACCAATAGCCAGCAAGTATTTTTGTTTTAACCATTTTTACATGCCTTCTTGAGGTGGGACTGAAGTGTTGGTTTTAACTTTAATAATATTGTCTGTGGTTTCACTACCCAACGTAATTCCTTGTCAGTTTGATATCAAAGACTCTAGTTTGAAAGACTGACAATATATATTTTGGCAATAAACTGTAAAAAAGTGTTCGTCTTCTGTCAATGGATATTACACAGTTGGGGTTTTTAAGTAGTTTTTTGAATTATAACAGTATTTTCAGACCAACACAATTCCTCTAGTAATTGTAGGCAGTGCAAGAAAAATGCAATTTAATAGATAGTACTTGTTCATTATACTGTTCCCTTTCCAGCTTACTTTTGCTGGAGATACTAGTTTAAAACAGAACACTGCAGCAAAATATTCTGTTGTAGAATATTTCTTATTGGTAGCATCTTTAGCATTTTAATAAGTTGGGGGGGGGTGTGCTGTGGTGCCTTTTTTTTAACATCTAGATTTGCTTTCAAAGTTTTAGAATTATAAAGGTCGTTCATATTTTCTCTGCATGATGAGTTTTGATAAGGTGTATTAGAGTTTAGATCTTGTATAACTTGGTGCCATTTAAAAGTGGAAGGGGGGTTTGGCTAGTAAATGCTTAAGTACAGATTCTACGCAGTATAGCAAATGATTGTAAGAAGAATTTCACTTTGCTTACTTCAAGTGGGAGACTAAGCAAAGTATTTTTCTCTGTCCCATTCATTTAACAATGGGAAAATGTATTTTAAAATTATATATATTTAAAATAACTGGTTTTAATGGATACTTTTTCTTCAAAATTAGGGGAGACCTTCCTTCAAACAAGCACTCCTGTTTTTTTTAAAAAATTGGCTTGTATAACATTTCCCAAACCACTTAATGCTTTCTCACCTGTAGAGTTTGGTAATAGATTACTTGTAGTACTCTTACATACGCTTGGAAGTATTTAGAAAGCATTTTGGGAAGGGAGTGTGGTTATTTTAAATGTTGAGTGGGTATCTTTTTGTATGACTGCATGTGATTGGAAACTGGGTACTTAAATTTAGTTTCCTTAACACGTTGCTGTACTCTTCAGTCACTGTCCTTTTTTACTGCCTCAAGATGAAGATGTACAAAAGGTTTTAGATGAGTGGAAGGAATATAAAATGGGAGTGCCAACCTACGGTGCAATTATACTCGATGACACGCTTGAAAATGTAAGTATGGAAATACTTGTGAGGGACTTAAATGGAAGCATGGAGTATGCTAGCAAAAGTAATCTTTGTGTAGTTTACATATGTCATCTGTAGGAAAAATAAACAAAAACACCCAAGAGGCGCTTGAGATTTGCAAAGACCTGACAGAAATGTGACACCACTTAAGTTTGTACAGGAATATAACGTGGGGGTAAAATATGGGAGACAATAAATACAGTTCTGCTTTCTTTACTACTGTGGTTTTTTGTTTGGTTTTTTTTTTAGTTCTGAATTACATGGTGTCAGAGAAAATTTGGCAGTTCTTGATAGAACGCAGAAAACTAGGAAAGCTATAATGATAATGAATGTTTAAGGGTTCCTTATTTCAAATAAAAGTTTTATTTTCCGATGATACAAATCTGGGAGGAGTAGCCAAGACACCAGAAGGCTGCGCTGCTATTCAGCAAGATCTGGACACACTAGAGAATTGGGTGGAGAAGAACCAAATGAAATGCAATAAGGGCAAGTGTATGGTCCTGCACCTAGGGAGGAATAACCCCATGCACCAGTACAGGTTAGGGGTTGACCTGCTGGGAAGCAGTGCTGCGGAGAAGGACCTGGGAGTCCTGGTGGAAAATGAGTTAAGCATGAGCCAGCAATGTGCCCTTGTGGCCAAGAAGGCCAATGGTATCCTGGGGTGCATTAAGAAGAGCGTGGCCAGCAGGTCAAGGGAGGTTATCCTCCCCTCTACTCTGCCCTGGTGAGGCCACATCTGGAGTACTGTGTCCAGTTCTGGGCTCCCCAGTCCAAGACAGACAGGGAACTACTGGAGAGAGTCCAGCGGAGGGCTACCAGGATGATTAGGGGACTGGAGCATCTCTCTGATGAGGAAAGGCTGCGAGAGCTGGGTCTGTTTAGCATGGAGAAGCAAAGACTGAGAGGGGATCTTCTCAATGCTTATAAATATCTAAAGGGTGGATGTCAAGAGGAAGGGGCCAGACTCTTTTCAGTGGTGCCCAGTGACAGGACAAGGGGCAATGGGCACAAACTGGAACACAGGAAGTTCCATCTGCATATGAGGAAAACCTTCTTCGCTTTGAGGGTGACCGAGCACTGGAACGGGTGTCCCAGAGAGGTTGTGGAATCTCCTTCTTGGGAGATATTCAAAACCTGCCTGGATGTAATCCTGTGCAACCTGCTCTAGGTGTTCCTGCTCTAGGTGTTCCTGCTCTAGCAGGGGAGTAGGACTAGATGATCTCCAGAGGTCCCTTCCAACCCCTACCATTCTGTGATTCTGTGATTTTGGGGCAATGGAGGTGGAGGAAAGAGATTAAATAGAAATTGGTTAGAATAGTGGGTGTTTGACAGTTGCATTCCTTTTCTTCTGCAGGTTCTTTTGGTCCAGGGCTATTTAGCAAAGTCTGGCTGGGGATTTCCAAAAGGGAAAGTAAATAAAGAAGAGACTCCTCATGACTGTGCTGTAAGAGAGGTAAATTCTCTTTGAATCTCTTAAATTAAAGGATTAACACAGGATACATGCGTTAGCAGAGAAGTCACTCAATATATCTTTTTATGGAAATCTGGTAAATAACTTGTGTATTCTTGCTGGAGTCTTCTGCTGTAGCTTTTGGTCCTTTTCTGAGTTACCAGTTGTGATCACCAAGAATTTGGTCATCTAGTGTAAAATCACAGGTTTTGATGTTTTTAATTTCCTTGCATTGACTTGGTAAGTTTACTGAATGTCACTTTTAAAGTTCTATTCTGCAATTCCAATTTACTTTTAAGTATTAATTTTGGTTGAAGAACCACCAGAACTGTTAAGATGGTACAAGAATGGGAAATGAGCCTATGTTAGCTGGGTTGTGTAAAAAGGATAAAGAGATGAGTTGGAGTGACACACCAATGTTTGAGGGACATTGTTCTAGAGAGGTCCTTTGGTCTGCCGTCTCAGTGGAGGTAGGGGATGGAGATCCGTGCAGTGGCAAAGATGCAAGGGTTATTGATGAGTTAGAAACCATGGAAGCGCCTGAGAAAAAGCCCCTATGCTGTGTAAGCACTTGTGTTCAGCAATAGCTAAAACATTGGTGTGTTATCAACACTATTTTAGCAACAAACCTAAACTACAGTACTATATGGACTCTCCTATGAAGAAAATTAACTCCTTCTCAGCCAGACCCACTACAATAACTCAACAATTTATCCTAGTTTTGGTAATTTAATCTCTCTGTGCTTCAATAGCAGGACTGTTCTGACCCACGTTGTTAACTGACAAGTCACAGGTATCCATATAGTAATTCTTCATCATGCTATCTTGCTACTGAATTATACTCTGCTGAATAAGTAAGTAGAAGTGCAGAGACTTAGTGTAGTGTCTTACTGTAGAGCTTTAACATAGGATTTAGGCTTCTTGGTGTTTTCTTCTATAGGCAAGCACTGTCACCCCATCTTTTGACTTTCAGAGGTGTGAACTAGAGGTGCCTGTTAGCAGTTCAGTCACTCTTTTGGGAGTTGGGCAATGCAAATGTTTCAGGTGCCGAGGTGAGCAGTTCCGGTGCCAGCACGATCTGTAGCAGAGCGCTCTAGCACAGTGCACAGGGGGGTTTCCTGAAGCGGGGAAAACCTCAGGGAGAGCCGAGAGAGCCGCCAGGAGCCCTCAGCTCGCGCGACAGCGACTGATGAGACTTGGGCGGGGTCAGGGGCAACGGCGGCCAAGCCCTCCCCAGACATATAAAAGAAGCCCCTAGGGAGCTTTAGCGACCAGGGCGCGGCGCGGCAGTGTGCGGAAGACCGTGCAGGAAGGGTGCTGAAATTCTGCTGGCTCGACCAGGGAAGTAATGGTATCCACCTGGCAGAAAGCCATGTCCACTCTAAACTCTGCACCCACCATGACTGATGCAGCTTCCCAGACAGAGCTCTGGTGGGAACGTGCTGCCACCCAGGTGTTAGGCTGCAGGGTATGCCCTACTCTTATGCCAGTATCAGACGGCAGTAGTGAGCATACCTGTGGAAGGTGCACCCAGGTAGAGGAACTCCTCTGCTTAGTGACAGAGCTCCGAGAGGAGGTGAGTAGGTTAAGGAGTGTCAGGGAGTCCAAGAGAGAGATAGACTACTGGAATTGCACCCTACCTTTCCCTGAGAAAGGCCTGTCAGGCAGATGGGACACACGATATGGAGGTTTCCCTATCTTCTCTCTGCCTGGCTGAACACAGTGACTGAAGGGATAGGGGGAAATGGGGACAAGTTCCTGTCCGGCACAACAGGTGTATCTCCTCTGTGACTACCCCACCATCCCAGGTGCCCTTGGATAATAGGTACAAGGCTCTGCAAGTGGAACTGAACAATGATGAATACAATGGTTCATCTAGGTTGGAGGAGTCGCTGAGGTTAAGTCGGCCTATACCCTGCATCAAAACTGCTTCCATAAAGAAAAAAAGATGGGTCATTTTCATAGGAGACTCTCTCCTGAGGGGAACAGAAGGTCCAATATGCAGAAAGGACCGACTTCTTAGGGAAGTCTGCTGCCTCCCTGGGGCCTGGGTTAAAGATGTGAAGAGAAAGCTTCCTACCGTGGTACAGCCCTCGGATTATTATCCATTATTGATTTTTCATGTAGATATTGCTGAAGTTACAACAAGAAGTCCGAGGGCAATCAAGAGAGAATTCAAGCCCTCGGGGTGACTGGTTAAGGGATCAGGAGCACAAGTAGTGTTCTCCTCCATCCTTCCAGTTGCAGGGAATGATGAGGGAAGAAACGGGACAACCCAGCAAATCAATAACTGGCTCTGATGTGCTAGCGAGGTCCTTTGGTCTGCCATCTCAGTGGAGGTAGGGGATGGAGATCCGTGCAGTGGCAAAGACGCAAGGGTTATTGATGTGTTTGAAACCACAGAAGGTCAGGTAGGAATTAAGGCTTCTCCCCTCAAAAAGGTGATGGAATCAGTAGCTCAACTGAAGTGCATCTGCACCAATGCACACAGCATAGGCAACAAACAGGAGGAGTTGGAAGCCATTGTGTAGCAGGAAAACTATGATATAGTTGCCATCACGGAAACAGTATTCTTTCAAGAAACAGCTAAGTTACTGTAAAGGAGCAATGCACAGCTTTGCAACTTGATGGAATGGCAATTTGTTCTAATAAGGAAACACCTGCATTTTACAATTTTTTTTTATATGAACTCTTAATTCTGTTGTTCTTTTTAATTGTAAGTTTGGGAGTTTTGTTTGTTTGTTTTTTAGAAAAGTAATCGAGAAGTCCTGGCTTTGGACTATTGGCAATGTGGTACCCAGTTCTACAAGTGACTGTTCATATGCATGTTCTGCTGTTTGAGCAGAAATATTTTTGACAGCAGTATCAATTTTGCGTGTTTTCTGAGTACTTGTATTCCTTGTAAAGATTCTGAGGACTAGAGAGTTTCTGATAATTACTCTCTTTACTGAGCAAGTTTAGAGGTATGATCTTATCAACTAAGGTATTGGGTGTATTTGACTTGAGTCCTTGTATATGTTTTGCAAGTGCTGTTCTGTTATGATCCCAGTCAGAAAGGCACTCAGACCCTGTAAGATAGCATTTTAAATGCTATTTATTAGAGCTAACACTATAAGGAGAGAATAGCATAGATAATATTATTTCCCTTTAGATGCTGGGAACCCCAAGTAGTATAGTATTGAACAGGACTGACCAATACACAGCTTGCCATGCAGACCCTGTCCGTAGAAGAGATTCTTCCCTTTCAGTTATTCAAGTTGTTATAGGATTTTCTTACAAGGAAAGAACTCTATTTATCATTTCTACAGTCAAACAGAAATGATGTTCTCATGAGAATTTCTTGCTGCACTTTTAGATAAAGGCACGGCGATGCAGGTGGCGTAATCACTGTTACTGAGTAGGAGCTGCCTGCAGGCTCCTCTGTTGCAATGAGCTGGATGAGTTTGTCCTACAGCCAAGGGATTTGTGCAACACAACACAGACCTGAAGGCCAAACTGGATGTGCAGCATAGTGCAGTGCAGCACAGATTTGGGCATGCTCAGGTTAACTGTTATGTGGATCACTAACTCCTCGATGTACAATGATCTTCTGGTCCGGAATATTAGCAGCCTGTGCAGTTTAGCCTGCTGTCAGTGTGAGTATCCAGTTTGAATTTAGTAGTCAAGGTTATGCTACCCTATTGCTGGGTTTTATTATGAACTTGAAAAGGATTATATATTTTGGAGGTAGAGGGTTCATAAGGTAGAAAGATCATTGAAAGAAAAGAAAAACTGAGCTGCAAGTAAAACTTGTTAGAATTTTAATATGTCTCTACATCAGTCCCAGTATAGTAATTTTTGCTGGGAATAGGACTTGGAGGCATCCAGCAGCATGAAGGAGCAGCTAGAGACTCCCCATCCATATTAATGAATTGTTACGTGATGCTGTAGTAGGGTGGTTGGAGAAATGTAAAGTACGTATGATCTTAGATGCTCTTTCTATTGATGGGCATATATCCATGTGTAAAGGTTTGGTGACTTTTTTGTCAGTAATGACCTGCTTTAATGGATAGATAGGAAAACTAGTCATGCTTTCTTCCCTCTTGATGATATACTTCTGAAAGGATAAATTTGAATGTATGCACTAATTTCATCTATATGCTTCTCAGGTGTTTGAAGAAACTGGGTTTGATATAAAAGATTATATCTGCAAAGAAGAATACATTGAGCTGCGAATTAATGATCAGGTAGCACGGCTGTACATCATTCCAGGAATTCCAAAGAACACACAATTCAACCCCAAAACTCGAAGGGAAATTCGGGTATGCAGTGTTTTGTTCAGTTCTGAAAATAATTTGTGGAAACTGGGTTGGTTTTAGGTTTGGGGGTTTTTTGGGATTTTTTGTTTATTTTCTCAAAACCTAATAGTCTGTAAAATAACGAAATTACCAAATGTGATGAATGCCTCAAACACTAGTTACAAATGGTATTTCATCACTCTAGGGTCTTGTCAACTTCTCGCAACTCTCATGCAAAGACTGATTCTTGACACTGACATCTCCATTCGTCATGAAAACAACATTAGAGGATGCAAACTATAATTCCTCCCTCCTTTTTTTCTTAAGTTGTGTTAATCATTTCATATTATTCTTAGTTATAACTGTATATGTTCTTAAGATTTTAATTGAGGATATAAAAGCCCCTACATATTAGAAGAGGAAACAAAGGATTGTGTTCTCTTCAGGGTAACAGAAGGTCCAATATGCAGAAAGGACCGACTTCTTAGGGAAGTCTGCTGCCTCCCTGGGGCCTGGGTTAAAGATGTGAAGAGAAAGCTTCCTACCGTGGTACGGCCCTCGGATTATTATCCATTATTGATTTTTCATGTAGATATTGCTGAAGTTACAACAAGAAGTCCGAGGGCAATCAAGAGAGAATTCAAGCCCTCGGGGTGACTGGTTAAGGGATCAGGAGCACAAGTAGTGTTCTCCTCCATCCTTCCAGTTGCAGGGAATGATGAGGGAAGAAACGGGACAACCCAGCAAATCAATAACTGGCTCTGATGTGCTAGCGAGGTCCTTTGGTCTGCCATCTCAGTGGAGGTAGGGGATGGAGATCCGTGCAGTGGCAAAGACGCAAGGGTTATTGATGTGTTTGAAACCACAGAAGGTCAGGTAGGAATTAAGGCTTCTCCCCTCAAAAAGGTGATGGAATCAGTAGCTCAACTGAAGTGCATCTGCACCAATGCACACAGCATAGGCAACAAACAGGAGGAGTTGGAAGCCATTGTGTAGCAGGAAAACTATGATATAGTTGCCATCACGGAAACACGGTGGGATGACTTGCACAACTGGGCTGCTGCAATGGATGACTACAAACTCTTCAGAAGGGATAGGCAGGGAAGGAGAGGTGGTGAGGTGGCCCTGTATGTCAGGGAGTGTTTTGACTGTCTAGAGCTTGATGATGGTGATGAAAGGGTCGAGTGTTTATGGGTAAGAATCAGGGGGAAGGCCAACAAGGCAGATATCATGGTAGGAGTCTGCTATAGACCACTCAACACAGCTGGTGAGTGAGCCAACTAGGGAAGGTGCCCCACTGGACCTGTTATTTGTGAACAGAGAAGGACTTGTGGGTGATGTGATGGTTGGAGGCCATCTTGGGCATAGAAATCATGAAATGATAGTTTTCAGTTCTCAGAGAAGTAAGGAGGGGGGTCAGCAGAACTGCCACCATGTACTTCCAGAGGGCAGACTTTGAGCTGTTTAGGAAACTGGTTGGCAGAGTCCCTTGGGAGGCAGTCCTGAAGGGCAAAGGAGTCCAGGAAGGCTGGACATTCTTCAAGAAGGAAATCTTAAAGGTGCAGGAGCAGGCCGTCCCCATGTGCTGAAAAATGAGCTGGTGGGGAAGACGACCAGCCTGGCTGAACAGAGAGCTTTGGCTGGAACTCAGAGAAAAAAGGAGAGTTTATGATCTTTGGAAGAAGGGGCAGGCAACTCAGGAGGACTACAAAGATGTTGATAGGTTATGCATGGAGAAAATTAGAAGGGCCAAAGCTCAACTAGAACTTAGTCTGGCTACTGTGGTAAAAGGCCATAAAAAATGTTTCTATAAATACATTAACACCAAAAGGAGGGCTAAGGAGAATCTCCATCCTTTGTTGGGTATGAGGGGAAATATAGTGACAAAGGCTGAGGAAAAGGCTGAGGTACTTAATGCCTTCTTTGCCTCAGTCTTTAATAGTAAGACCAGTTGTTCTCGGGATACCCAGACCCCTGAGCTGGAAGACAGATACAGGGAGCAGAATGAAGCCCCCATAATCCATGGGGAAATGGTTAGCAACCTGTTATACCACTTAGATACACACAAGTCTATGGGGCTGAATGGGATCCACCCAAGGGTACTGAGGGAGCTGGCGAAAGTGCTCACCAAGCCCCTTTGCATTGTTTATCAGCAGTCCTGGCTAACCGGGGAGGTCCCAGTTAATCAGGCCCAGTCAGCATGGGTTTATGAAAGGCAGGTCCTGCTTGACTAACCTGACCTCCTTCTATGACAAGATGACCTGCTTAGTGGATGAGGGAAAGGCTGTGATGTTGTTCACCTGGACTGTAGTAAAGCCTTTGAGACCATTTCCCCCAGCATTCTCCTGGAGAAACTGGCTGCTCATGGCTTGGATAGGTGTATGCTTCGCTGGGTAAAAAACTGACTGGATGGCCGGGCCCAGAGAGTTGTGGTGAATGGAGTTAAATCAGCTGGTGGCCGGTCACAAGTGGTGTTCCCCAGGACTTGATATTGGGGCTGGTTCTCTTTAATATCTTTATCAATGATCTGGATGAGGGGATCGAGTGCACCCATGAGTGTGGCCAGCAGGACTTGGGAAGTGATTGTCCCCCTGTACTTGGCTCTGGTGAGGCCACACCTTGAATACTGTGTTCATTTTTGGGCCCCTCACTACAGAAAAGACATTGAAGTGCTGGAGCATGTCCAAAGAAGGGCAATGTGTTGGTTTTGCGTGGCAAGGTTTTGGTAGCAGGGGGGGCTACAGGGGTGGCTTCTGTGAGAAGCTGCTAGAAGCTTCCCCTGTGTCTGATAGAGCCAATGCCAGCCGGCTCCAAAACGGACCCGCCGCTGGCCAAGGCCAAGCCAATCAGCGCCTCTGTGATAACATATTTAAGAAAGAGAAAAAACAGTTAGAGAGGGCTTTTGCAGCTGGGGAGAGGAGTGAGAAGATGTAAGAACATCTGCAGACACCAAGGTCAGTGAAGAAGGAGGGGGAGGAGGTGCTCCAGGTGCCGGAGCAAGATTCCCCTGCAGCCCGTGGTGAAGACCATGGTGAAGCAAGCTGTCCCCCTGCAGCCCATGGAGGGAGGATGAGGGGGTGTAGAGATTCCACCTGCAGCCCGTGGAGGACCCCACGCCAGAGCAGGTGGGGGCACCTGAAGGAGGCTGTGGCCCCGTGGGAAGCCCACGCTGGAGCAAGCTCCTGGCAGGACCTGTGGATCCGTGGAGAGAGGAGCCCACGCCAGAGCAGGTTTGCTGACAGGACTTGTGACCCCGTGGGGGACCCACGCTGGAGCAGTTTGCTCCTGAAGGTCTGCACCCCGTGGAGGAGACTCACGTTGGAGAAGGCCGTGAAGGACTGTCTCCCGTGAGAGGGACCCCACGCTGGAGCGGGGGAACAATGAGTCCTCCCCCTGAGGATGAAGAAGCGGCAGAAACACCGCGTGAGGAACTGACCGTAACCCCCACTCCCCGTCCCCCTGTGCCGCTGAGGGGGGCGGAGGTTGAAGCCGGGAGTGAAGTTGAGCCCGGGAAGATGGGAGGGGTGGGGGGAGGTGTTTTAAGATTTGGTTTTATTTCTCATTCCTCTACTCTGTTTTGCTTAGTAATAAATTAGATGAATTCCCTCTCTAAGTTCGGTCTGTTTTGCTCGTGATGGTAATTAGAGAATGATCTCTCCCTGTCCTTATCTCGACCTGTAAGTTTTTTTTTCATTGTACCTTTTCTCCCCTGTCTAATGAATGAGGGGAGTGATAGAGTGGCTCTGGTGGGCACCTGGCCCTCAGCCAGGGTCAACCCACCACAGGCAACAAAGCTGGTGAAGGGTCTAGAGTGCAAGTCTTATGAGGAGCTGCTGAGGGAACTGGGGATGTTTAGTCTGGAGAAAAGGAGGCTGAGGAGAGACCTTTATTGCTCTCTACAACTACCTGAAAGGAGGTTGTAGTGAGGTGGGTGTCGGTCTCTTTTTCCAAGTAGCAAGTGATAGGAAATGGCCTCAAGTTGCGCCAGGGGAGGTTTAGATTGGATTTTAGGAAAAATTTCTTCACCTAAAGGGTTGTCAATCATTGGAACAGGCAGCCCAGAGAGGTGGTTGAGTCACCATCCCTGGAGGTATTTAAAAGTCATGTAGACATGGCGCTTAGGGGCGTGGTTTAGTGGTTGGACTTGGCACTGTTAGGTTTATGGTTGGACTCGATGATATTTAAGGTCTTTCCCAACCTAAATGATTCTGTGATTCTCTCTCATGGTTAACATAGTCCAGATTTAGTGGATGGTGCATGTAATATAGGAGGTTGGTAAGGGGGCATACAACAGGAAATACCTTTTTGGAATGATATGCGTACCATTAGGCTTTTAAAAAGTATTGTGAAAGGGAGAAGCAAAGACTCTGAAAGACTCTGGTGTTAGAGTTTTTAGAAAGTTTGTTCCTGTGGATGACAACTATCATCTTTGAAGTCTGAAATGATACTTTTTTATTATTATTTTTATTTAATTTGAATTTAAAACAGCTATCCTCATATTTCATGCAGATGATGCTGTTGAACTGGGCATCTGGCTTTAAAAATGGGAAAAGGTACTAGTGGTTTACACGGGTCCCTTTAATTTCTTGCCTTAAATACCTGTCTTTCAGAGTTGCATTGTTACACTACTTTTGAAGTTTAATACCAAGTGAAAGAGGGTGAACTGCATTTTAATTTTTAAAATGTATGTTCACTCCCATGCAGATGGTCGTTGTTATGCAGAGTTCTTACCATGATAGATTGTCTACCTATTGAATCACTTTCTTCATGTAATTCAACCTGACACTTTTCTTTTTAATTTTCTCTGTCATTGTATTAAATTTATCTTGTAATTTCTTTCTATAATATGCATCTTACCCGGAGCTGGGGTTTTGGGGCTAGATTCCTTAATAGAAAAGCTCATGTAGGGTTTTTATATATTACATGCATTTTCAGAATTCTTGATTTCTCTCCATATTCTGTAAAGTATACTGTTATAACAACTGTACAATGACAAAGTTTGTGTTAGAATTTTTACCTCTTACCATATTTTCTTTTGTAACAAAAGCTAAGTTCTTGTTTCTGATAATCTTTGAACTAGCATTAGTGTTCTAGTTTTGATGGCATTTTAAATACAAATAGCAAGAACATTAGTGGCTTTCAAAGGTGTATAAAGCCTCTACCTTATGGAATTGAGTGTGCAGTGTTTTTTTATTTTGTGAAATATTTATTCAGATTTAGTTGCTAGATAAATACATTTCTTATTTTAGGCATCATATCTTGCAATGAATGTCCTGTAGCATCCATTACTGTGTAGTTGCAGTCAGAAGAGTGACTCTATCAGTAATTAACCTTTTGTGGAAATTCTGTTGTGGTCTGTTAATTAAAGTCTCTTTTTGTAGTTGTTGAATTAAAGAAAATAATTGCGAATGCTATGCATTTGTAAATTTCTCTGACGTACAGCAGTTGTTTTGTTGATTTTTGTTTGCTGGTTTTCTTTGTTGTTTTTCTAGAACATTGAATGGTTTTCCATCAACAAATTACCATGCCACAGAAATGATATGACCTCGAAGTCCAAGCTAGGTTTGGCACCTAACAAATTTTTTATGGTCATTCCTTTCATCAGGTATGTTCAGCATGAGTGAAATGCTAGGCCAGTGCCTTTCAGACAACTTAATTTCTTTAGATTTGTTTCAGTAAGTGGATCTTGCTAAACTTCTACTTCCTCACAGGCCATTGAGGGAATGGCTTTCTCGAAGAAATGGAGATTCCTCAGATAGTGAGAATGGATTTTGTTCTACTGGGAACACACCCTCTAAGCCCAACATGGAAAAAACAAGGTAAGAACCAGGTCACTTCTAACACCTCTGTAGCCTTTCTATCAAAACATAGGTCATGTAAAACTGACTGTCCTTTTTCTGAATATTTCTGTTCCAGTAATAGAATGGCTTAATAGCATTGCAGGAATATCTCATGGGACTCTAAATAGGATGAAGGGTTAACTAGAGTCCTGGTGTGTGTGTGTCCCTGCTTGCCCCTGCCCAAATTCTCAAGTGTGCCAAAATTGATATAATTGTTTGAGAAGCTAGAAAAAAAATAGATAACTTGGTTCAATGCTTTTGGCACTTCTAAAAAGAAAAATGACTAAAGAAGTATCAGTACTGAAAAGTAACTTCAGAAACAGCTAGGTATAAAACCTACAAGGATCAATAAGGGAACAAGTGCTACTGTTCTTAAACCCTGTGCTCCTCTGGGCTTGTACAGATAGGCCTTTGATGGGCTGATGGCCCCTGTGATGGGCCTGGGAGTAGCCTGGCAGGGTATTATTTGGGCTCCCCTTCCTGCCATTGCCTCTCTGAGCTCCTTTGTTGGGTGTGCAGATGAGCTTTTATCACATAACCTAACACTTTCAAGCCTGGACTCTCAAAGGGATGACTACACTCCAGTAATTCAGGTCAGTTCAGTACTAATGCTGATGTATTAAAAAAGCTAATGCGGACCTGACCTTCTCTCTATATAGAGAGTGTCTTACTAGCAGGCAAAGCCAAAGTTCTTAGAATGCAGTAATCTTTATTATAGTTTCCATATTTTGTTACTTAAGCTTGTCTTCCAGGTTGGTCTGGAGAAGCAGAAAACTCTTATATTTCTGTTCTGCTATCAGGAGCCCTGAAGTTATGTTGTAAACTTTGTTTCTTATCATGTGCTAGATCCAGACTTTGCTATAGTCAGCAGGTGTTCATAGATGGCTTTTCAGGAGAGCGGTGGTTGAAGCCAAAACAGCCACAGATGGCATATAATCATCTTGACACATTTGAGGCTTTAAAAATAAAGGTGGGTTATGTTTCTCAGGTAAACATGTGCATCTGGGCCATTTAAAAAAGAAGTCTTAATTGATAAGCGTTCTGCCCTGGAACTGAAGTACTGAATTTTATCACCATATCATGCAAAACTGTCCTGGTTCTGGCAAGGATAGAGTTAATTTTACAAGGAGCCAGGACAGGTGAGCCAAGCTGGCCAGGGGCTATTCCATATCATGTGACGTCATGCTCACCATAAAAGGGGGGCTAGTCCGGTAGGGGAGGGGCGGTGCAGTTTTGGCGCGGTTCCTCGCACAGGCTGAGTGTCTGGTCTGGTCGGTCGTTGGTTCGGTAAATTGTTCTCTGTTATCACCCATTGTTAATATTTGTTATCAGCACTGTTGTTGATTGTTTTCCCTCTCCCTTGTTGTCCCAGTAAACTGCCCTTATCCCAACCCTCGAGGCTTTGCCGTTGTTTTTTCCATTCTCCTCCCCGTCCTGCTGGGGAAGGAGTGAGTGAGCAGCCGCGTGGCGCTCAGCTGCTGGCTGGGCCTAAACCATGTCAGTCCTTTTTGGCGCCCCTGTCATGGTTCAGGCCCAGCAGGCAGCAGGGTACCACGCGGCCGCTCGCTCACCCCTCCCCCAGCATGATGGGGAGGAGAAGTATAACAAAAGGCTTGGGTCGAGATAAGGACAGGGAGAGATCACTCACTAATTATCATCACGAGCAAAACAGACTGAACTTAGAAAGGAGATTCATCTAATTTATTACTAAACAAAACAGAGTAGAGCAATGAGAAAAAATAACATCAAGTCTTAAAATACCTCCCCCCACCCCTCCCATCTTCCCAGGCTCAACTTCACTCCCGGCTTCAACCTCCTCCCCCCTCAGCAGCACAGGGGGGGCGGGGAATGGGGGTTGCGGTCAGTTCAGCGCATGTTGTTTCTGCTGCTGCTTTGTCCTCAGGGGGAGGACTCCTCTCATCATTCCCCTGCTCCAACATGGAGTCTCTCTGTGTTAGTTTTGCGTGGCAAGGTTTTGGTAGCGGGGGGGCTACAGGGGTGGCTTCTGTGATAAGCTGCTAGAAGCTTCCCCTGTGTCTGATAGAGCCAATGCCAGCCGGCTCCAAGACAGACCCGCCGCTGGCCAAGGCCAAGCCAATCAGCGCCTCTGTGATAACATATTTAAGAAAGAGAAAAAACAGTTAGAGAGCGCTTTTGCAGCCGGAGAGAGGAATGAGAAGATGTAAGAACATCTGCAGACACCAAGGTCAGTGAAGAAGGAGGGGGAGGAGGTGCTCCAGGCGCCGGAGCAAGATTCCCCTGCAGCCCGTGGTGAAGACCATAGTGAAGCAGGCTGTCCCCCTGCAGCCCATGGAGGGAGGATGAGGGGGTGTAGAGATTCCACCTGCAGCCCATGGAGGACCCCACAACAGAGCAGGTGGAGGCACCTGAAGGAGGCTGTGGCCCCGTGGGAAGCCCATGCTGGAGCAGGCTCCTGGCAGGACCTGTGGATCCGTGGAGAGAGGAGCCCACGCCAGAGCAGGTTTGCTGGCAGGACTTGTGACCCCGTGGGGGACCCACGCTGGAGCAGTTTGCTCCTGAAGGTCTGCACCCCGTGGAGGAGACTCACGTTGGAGAAGGCCGTGAAGGACTGTCTCCCGTGAGAGGGACTCCATGCTGGAGCAGGGGAACGATGAGAGGAATCCTCCCCCTGAGGATGAAGAAGCGGCAGAAACACCGCGTGATGAACTGACCGTAACCCCCACTCCCCGTCCCCCTGTGCAGCTGAGGGGGGCGGAGGTTGAAGCTGGGAGTGAAGTTGAGCCCGGGAAGATGGGAGGGGTGGGGGGAGGTGTTTTAAGATTTGGTTTTATTTCTCATTCCTCTACTCTGTTTTGCTTAGTAATAAATAAGATGAATTCCCTCTCTAAGTTCGGTCTGTTTTGCTCGTGATGGTAATTAGAGAATGATCTCTCCCTGTCCTTATCTCGACCTGTAAGTTTTTTTTTTTTTCGTTGTACCTTTTCTCCCCTGTCAGGGAGGAGAAAAAAAATCAGGGGAGTGATAGAGTGGCTCTGGTGGGCACCTGGCCCCCAGCCAGGGTCAACCCACCACACTCTCCCACGGGCTACAGTCCTTCACAAACTGCTCCAGCGTGGTCTCTTCCATGGGGTGCAGACCTTCAGGAGCAGACTGCTCCAGCGTGGGTCCCCCACAGGGTCACAAGTCCTGCCAGCAAACCTGCCCTGGCATGGGCTCCCCTCTCCACGGATCTACCAGTCCGGCCAGGGACTTGCTCCAGCCTGGGCTTCCCACGGGGCCACAGCCTCCTTCAGGTGCCTCCACCTGCTCCGGCGTGGGGTCCTCCACGGGCTGCAGGTGGAATCTCTACACCCCCTCATCCTCCCTCCATGGGCTGCAGGGGGACAGCCTGCTTCACCATGGTCTTCACCACGGGCTGCAGGGGAATCTTGCTCCGGCGCCTGGAGCACCTCCTCCCCCTCCTTCTTCACTGACCTTGGTGTCTGCAGATGTTCTTACATCTTCTCACTCCTCTCTCTGGCTGCAAAAGCGCTCTCTAACTGTTTTTCCCTTTCTTAAATATGTTATCACAGAGGCACTGATTGGCTTGGCCTTGGCCAGTGGCGGGTCCATCTTGGAGCCAGCTGGCATTGGCTCTATCAGACACAGGGGAAGCTTCTAGCAGCTTCTCACAGAAGCCACCCCTGTAGACCCCCCCCGCTATCAAAACCTTGCCATGTAAACCCAACACATTCCACCTCTCGTCTCTGTGAATCACATATTTAAGAATTATCATTAAAAGATACATTCAACACAAAAAACTTCACAAACACTAATCACATCTACAAAGGAAAAAAGAATTCCCCACACCCAAGTCAAAACACCACCATCACAACACCAGTACTCGCAGAGTCCACCTCTCGTCCCTTCACCACTATTTCACTCTCAAACTATGTTCAGTTCATGTTTTGCCCGTTACCTCTTCCAATTACTATCCTTATCTCGATTTTCTCGGGCCCCACGTTGGGCGCCAAAAAGGACTGACATGGTTTAGGCCCAGCCGGCAGCTGAGCGCCATGCGGCTGCTCACTCACTCCTTCCCCAGCAGGACCGGGAGGAGAACGGAAAACAACAATGGCAAAGCCTCGAGGGTTGGGATAAGGGCAGTTTACTGGGACAGCAAGGGAGAGGGAAAACAATCAACAACAGTGCTGATAACAAATATTAACAATGGGTGATAACAGAGAACAATTTACTGAACCAAGGACCGACCAACCAGACACTCAGCCCCTGTGAGAAACCGCGCGCCACCCCTCCCCCACCCGACTAGCCCCCCTTTTATGGTGAGCATGACGTCACATGATATGGAATAGCCCCTGGCCAGCTTGGGTCACCTGTCCTGGCTCCTTGTAAAATTAACTCTATCCTTGCCAGAACCAGGCCAAAAACCAAAACATGGTGAGGGGACAATCTGCAGGAGATTCTGAAATTTATTTGCTTGGTATTGACATTAGAGGTGGTGAGTATCAGGTAATATACTTGAGGCAACACAACTAAACAGCAGTTAGTACTTGCCATTTGGGCTGCCTTCATCTACCACTTCAAAACATTTTGGGTACCACTAGTATATATGCATCAGTGTGTGGGAACTCATTGCACTGTATTTATTGTATAGCACAGTGTCTGTAATAGTATAAGAGACTGAGTAACAGTTGATGATTCTAATTTGAGTTAATATTTTGTTAATTTCAGTGTGCTTCAGTTTGTCTACAGAAAAATATCGTTTACATGTTTTGAGGTATTCTGAGGAAAAGTTAGCTAATAAGTAGCAAGTGTTAGTGCAATGATGTTCAATGCTGCCATTTAAACTCTTCTTTTTACTCCTTTTTGGACATAATGGCTGAGTCAGAACTTGAGGAGCAATGGCAGAAAGCAATATCAAGACACTCCCAGCCAAAAGAAGCGAACAAATGGAGTCCAAAGTCAACCAGCTAAGCAAAATCATGCCTTGGTAAGAAACCTATAGTGACTGTCTCATGAACAGGTTCCATTACTGCTTAAAAGAAGTCCAGGTCAATGTCCTGGAAGGTAGAGTACATATCTATCAAAAATATATTCGAACAGAGTATTCAGTATATTAGAAATATCATATTTCTACAAAATACCTTATATGCATATATATCTATAGAAAAGTATACTAAACTTTATTAAGTTAGCATTTTGGAAATAAGAATTTATTTTAGCAGATGAGAATGTCAACTCTTTCAGTAGACAATACTCATCTAGTTCCAACCCCCCTGCCATGGGCAGGGACACTCTCCACTAGACCAGGTTGCCCAAAGCCTCATCCAACCTGGCCTTGAACACTTCCAGGGAGGGGGCCTCCTCTCTGGGCAACCTGTTCCAGTGCCTTACCACCCTCACAGTAAAGAATTTCTTTCTAACATCTAATCTAAATCGACCCTCCTTCAGCTTGAACCCATTACCCCTTGTCCTGTCACTACACTCCCTGACAAACAGTCCCTCACCATCTTGCCTGTAGGCCCCCTTCAGGTACTGAAGGCTGCAGTAAGGTCTCCCTGGAGCCTTTTCTTCTCCAGGCTGAACAATCCCAACTCTCTCAGCCTGTCCTCATAGGAGAGGTGCTCCAGCCCTCTGATCATTTCCCTCCTCTCTAGCAAAAATGTTGAGATACAGACTTGACTTGTATGCCAGGATCTCATATATGTTTAGTCACACAGTAGAACTACAAAAATTTGTAAATTCCAGTATTACATTATTGGTTTGCTACCTTTTCCTTGTTGTAACTAACTGTCCCTGTCCCCAAAGTTCTGCTGGCTAGGAGAAGGCTGAGACATCTAGTTTTTTTGAAAGTGTGTTGTATTTGGTTTGCATGGCAAGGTTTTGATGGGGGGGGTGCTTCTGTGAGAAGCTGCTAGAAGCTTCCCCCACATCCAATAGAGCCAATGCCAGCCGGCTCCAAGATGGACCCACCGCTGGCCAAAGCTGATCCAATCGGCGACAGTGGTAGTGCTTCTGTGATAACGTATTTAAGAAGGGTGAAAAGTTGCTGTGCAAGAGCAATTGCAGCCAGAAGAGAGAGAAGTGAGAATATGTGAGAGCAAAAACTTTGCAGACACCAAGGTCAGTGAAGAAGGAGAGGGAGGAGGTGCTCCAGGCACCAGAGCAGTGATTCCCCTGCAGCCCGTGGTGGAGACCATGGTGAAGCAGGCTGTTCCCCTACAACACATGGAGGTCCACGATGGAGCAGATATCCACCTGTAGGCTGTGGAGGACCCTACACCTGAGCAGGTGGATACCCAAAGGAGGCTGTGACCCTGTGGGAAGCCCATGCTGGAGCAGGCTCCTGGCAAGAACTGTGACCCCCGTGGAGAGAGGAGCCCACGCCAGAGCAGGTTTGCTGGCAGGACTTGTGACCCCATGGGGGACCCACACTGGAGCAGTGTGGTCCCAAAGGTCTGTCCCCCATGCAAGAGACCCACACTGGAGCAGTTTGTGAAGGACTGCAACCTGTGGGAAGGACTCACCTTGCAGAAGTTCATAGAGGACTGTCTCTGGTGAGAGAGACCCCACACTGGAGCAGAGCAAGAGAGTGAGGAGGAAGGAGTGGCAGAGACAATGTGTGATGAACTGACTGCAACCCCCATTCCCCATCCCTCTGTGCTGCTGGGAGGAGGAGTTAGAGAATTCATGAGTGAAGTTGAGCCTAGGAAGAAGGGAGGGGTGGGGGGAAGGTGCTTTTAGGTTTGTTCTTATTTCTTGTTATTCTGCTCTTATTTGATTGGTCATAAATTAAATTAATTTCCTCAAGTCACGTCTGTTTCGCCCATGACAATAATTGGTGAGTGATCTCTCCCTGTCCTTAACTCACGAGCCTTTTGTTATATTTTCTCCCCCTGTCCAGTTGAAGAGAGGGAGTGATAAAAGTGGCTTGGTGGGCACATGGCATCCTGCCATGGTCAACCCACCACATGTTCCTTTGAATTTTTTCCCCATTGTTCTTTATGGTTCTCTTTACTCTGTTGACTCTTGTGCAACAGTGAGCCCAAGTTCTCCATGCAGCTCAGCTGGCTAGTCTAGACTTTGTTTACTGTCTAAAAGCTAGACTCTTCCTATTCTGGCTTATAGTTATTACCTTCTTTGTGGTTATCATGTAATAGTGCATAAATTGTCATCCTTGTAAAAACCTATTTGTAGAAAGCAGTGGTTAGCAGCTGCATTTAGATCTGAGAGTAGAATAAAGAAAAGTCAGACAATTGACTGCCTAGAAATTTTGTGGCTTTATAAAAAGACTGTATTTTATGATAATAGGAGTCTGTAGGATCTTGACAGAAACAAGTATGACTCACCAACAGAGGAGCATCTGAGATTTCTTTCAGATTCCAGGACTAGCCAAGCAATCACTCAAAAGGAATGTACGGCAAATTTGGGTTTTTTTGGGGGGTTTGGTTGGGGTTGGGGTTTTTGGTAGATTCGTTTGTTTTTTGTTTTTTTTTAAAGTTCTTCTCTTGCAGCTAGATAGATATTTGCCACTGATAGATGTATTAAGGCCTTATTTCAAATAACATGGGTGCACAAATTATCACTCTTGCCCACGTTCTGTGAGCTATCCCCTCTGGTTCAGTTTCCCCTGGAATGTCCTCACCCTTGCTCAAGCCCTGCTGAGTTGAATCGCATCTTCCCTGGCAGTTGACCTCAGAGGTGTCCCTGCTGATAAGTGGATTGTTGTCCACACTAGTTGACAGTGAGTCTGCAAGGAGAGTATGTGGCTGCTTTATTTCTTTTTTTCTACCCTATGCTCGGCCCTTTCAAACCAGTTGGACCTGAATCTAGCGCTGATAATGAGCCTGTGCTCCACTCATGTTCTTATCTGTCCTGGATTTGGCTAGGATACAGTTAATTTTCACCAGAAGCTGGGATGGGACACAGCCAAGACAGGTGACACAACTAGCCAAAGGTGGTATTCCGTACCATGTGATGGCATGGCTTGGGGACGGTCTGGCTTCGGGACGGGTCTGAGTGTGCAGTCTGAGCTGTACGGTCATTGGGTAAGAAATTGCATTGTGTATCATAAGTTTCGAATATTCTCTTATAAGTACCGTTGTTGTTATTTCCCTCTCCTTTTGCTGTCCCAGAAAACTGTCCTTATCCCAACCCACAAGGCTTTGCCTTTGTCTTCCCATTCTCCTCCCCATCCCGCTGGGGGATTGGAGTGAGCAAGCGGCTGAGTGGTGCTCAGCTGCCAGTTGAGGCTAAACCATGAGAATATCACAAATGGATACTCAGGTTTGTTTGTTTGTTTGTTGTTGGGTTGGGGTTTTTTTGGGGGGTGTGGGGGGATGGCTGTTCTGTTTGTAGTTATCACTTATTGTAGTCCTTAAGCTTTTACAGACTTGCATTCATATAATCATAGACTCATAGAATCTTTAAGGTTGGAAAAGACCTCTAGGATCATCAAGTCCAACCATCAACCCAACACCACCGTGTCTACTAGACCATGTCCCAAAGTGCCATGTCTACACACTTTTTGAACACCTCCAGGGATGGTGACTCCACCACCTCTCTGGGGAGCCTGTTCCAATGTCTGACCACCCTTTCAGTGAAGCAATTTTTCCTAATATCCAACCTAAACCTCCCCTGGAGCAATTTGAGGCCGTTTCCTCTTGTCCTATCACTTGCTACTTGGGAGAAGAGACCAACACCCACCTCGCTACAACCTCCTTTCAGGTAGTTGTAGAGAGCAATAAGGTCTCCCCTCAGCCTCCTCTTCTCCAGACTAAACAACCACAGTTCCCTCAGCTGCTCCTCATAATACTTGTGCTCCAGACCCTTCACCAGCTTCATTCCCCTTCTCTGGACACGCTCCAGCACCTCAATGTCCTTCTTGTAGTGAGGGGCCCAAAACTGAAGACAGTACTTGAGGTGTGGCCTCACCAGAGCCAAGTACAGGGGGACAATCACTTCCCTAGTCCTGCTGGCCACAGTATTCCTGATGCAAGCCAGGATGCTGTTGGCCTTCTTGGCCACCTGGGCACACTGCTGGCTCATGTTCAGCTGGCTGTCAACCAATACTCCCAGGTCCTTTTCCTCCAGGCAGCTTTCCAACCACTCTTCCCCATGCCTGTACCATTGCCCGGGGTTGTTGTGAGCAAAGTGCAGGACCCAGCACTTAGCCTTGTTGAACCTCATACAGTTGGCCTCAACCTATCGATCCAGCCTGTCCAAGTAGTTCCTGACTACTTATCTCTGTGTGGGTCTGTGATGTCAGCTTGCCCCACAGAATGAACTGGGGAGGAGGAGGTGAACCACTAGACCGCAGCCTGTTACAGGACTTGGGTCAACCTGCACAGTGCAGTGACTCAAGCCATGATGTATTCAGGCATTCTACCCTTTGAGAGCACCCCAAAAGTAGTTCCGTCTCGATGGGTTAGGCCATCCAAAGTCCTGCTCTTGCCTATGCAGCTCCTGTCAACAAGGGAAACTTTTAATACTCCACAGTTACTGTGCAGGCTCTTTACAAACTTGGCTATATATTTCTGTAGTGTTTTATTTGTGGTTTTGTTGTCCGAAAAGCAGATTCGTTGCCCGGTGTGCAATAAGTCAATTCTCACACACAGAGGAGAGATATTGCTTTTTATTCAGGCCTGGGTGCTCGGTGATTTCCACAAATCAAGCACGCCTAATGCCAGTTCTCGTCATGTTTATACACAAAAGTTACAAATTAGTACACTCCCCGTTACAATGACTGGTTCATATTTCTTTGCCTAGTATGTAAACTAGAACGCATGCTCAGTTCTTTTCTCCGCCTTTATCTTTTGAGTAGGTGGTATAATTTGTGTAGGGAGCTCATGGGTCGGTGGTCACGGAGACCCTGGCCCAAATTACCTTTCCCCTAGTTTCTCAATACTTCTGGCACTTCCAAATGGTTCTTCAGGGTCTGCTGATCAAACTAACAATTTATCAGTTATGCTTCTACCTCTTGACAATCACGTCTTAATTGATACATTGTTTGGATAAATATTAACTAACATAGGGGTAGGACTGTACAATAGCCATCCTTAGTAGTACCTAGCAACTATCTACAAAGCTATCTGTCACATCTTTATGAAAAACTATCTGTAACATTCTTAACTGTGAAACTATCTTTAACTTCTTAGCTATAGAATCATGATTAACTTTTAAATTCAATGCAAGATATCATTTTCATGATTGTCAATATTTTGAAGTTTAAATACTTTATTTCCTAGAGAGATTTTCTAATAGAATTTGAAGCCAGGAAACTCATAACTTTCATGAAGTGCACAAGCCTATGCTTTTCTCTTTCTCTGCATTTAGGTATACCTATACATAGCTGGGGCTAGCACTTAGAAATCTTCAGGGAAGAATTAAGTTTGTCTCTAATTGAAGTGGTTTAGCCCCAGCCAGCAGCTGAGCACCATACTTACCTGGCAGGGAGACACCATGATCAGGCAGGTGGTTTTCCCAGGGCAAGGCTCATCCCCTGCACTCCGGGTGTGCTGACCCCTGCGATTTCCCCAAATGCGGGAAACTCGACTAATCCTGCTCAGCGTATTCACTGCTCACTTCTTGGAAAAAGGACTTAGAAGTCCCTTCAAGAGGATCAGAAGTGCGATCTGGCCTTTCACTTGGTCTGGGGGGCTGCCCGGTGGAAACTGGAGCAGCATTCTTCCTGGAAGAGTCCCTTTTTACAGCTGTCTTGCCTTGTAGCTCATGTACGTGTGCCCGCAGGGTTGAGGTGGGCTTCCCATCCCATTTCCTCATGTCTTCTCCGTGGTCATGCAGGAAAAACCACAGGATACCTCGTGGTGTGTATGCTCTATATCCCCTCTCTGGAGCAGAAAAACGCTTACTCCTAACAGCTGAAATACGGGTCTGTACAGGTGGGGAGTAAGATATATCCTCTTTGAGTTGCCGGACGTCCTGAGACAGTTTCTCCACAGCCGAGACGAGGGAGGAAGAAAGGTTCTCTTCATATTGCCGGAGTCAGCCAGGCACTTCGTCCACCGTGGGTGCCTCTTCACTTTTCCAGTCGATTACTGCCAGTGAGTTGGCGTACGATGATGGTGCACTTCGCACAAATTTTCGCCACATGGGTCAGGTACAGTGGACTTCATCGGGGTCTGTGGGCAACTGCGCGTTGTCCGGATCATAATAAACCATCTCCCGCACAGCTAATTCCCTCAGATATTGGATACCTCTCTCCATGGTGGTCCACTTGCCTGGCCGACATACAACATCTTCGCTGAAAGGATACCTTTCCCTCACACTTGACAGGAGGCGCCTCCAGAGGCTGAGGGCCTGTGCCTTCTTCCCAATTGCCTTGTCAATGCCCCCTTCCCTGGACAGGGATCCCAGCTGCTTGGCTTCCCTGCCATCTAATTCCAGGCTACTGGCCCCGTTATCCCAGCAGCGGAGCAGCCAGGTAATAATGTGCTCCCCTGGAAGGCGGCTGAAATCTTTCCGCATATCTCGCAGCTCACTCAGGGACAGGGATCGGGTGATCACTTCTGGTTCTGGCTCTTCTTCTTGTTCTCGTGATGGCCCCAGTTCATCATCATCTCTCACTAAGCGAACCGATTTCTTTGTGTATTTCTTTTTGTGTATAGGGGCGACTGATACTGGTGTGGGTTGATCTTTTGGCTCGGCTACAGTGCCTGTTGCGGGGTCTTGGGCAGCTGCAGTGCCTGAGGGTCTGCTCTCTCCCTCTGGATGGTGCTGTCTACTATCAAGCAGTGTTTGATAGATTGTGGCCAGGGCCCAGCACAGCACAGTAAGTTGTGTCTCCTTAGAATCCCCACAGCATTTTCCTTTCAAATATTCTACCATTTTATCAGGGTCTTGCAATTGTTCAGGAGTGAAGCTCCAAACCATTGGGGGTGAAAAGGTCTCTAGATACCCGCCCATACTCTCCCACATGCCATGCCAGCCCTGGCTATTCAGTCTTGGGGAAGATCCCTGGGTGGTATTCTTGAAACAATTTTTGCTTAACCCTGAACAGGAGTGGGAAAACATTCAGGAGACCTAGCAGTAGGAATATACTGGCCTGAACATTCCAAGGGTATTCAAAATTCTCAAAAATTGTTGTAACCAACCAAAAGGGAAAAGGGGAGGTGAAAGAGTGGGAGAAGGTATCCCCCCCCGTCTTCCCCATAGATTGGGTCCAATTATTAATCAATTCTGAAAGATATTGACCGAGGTATGGGCATGACAGAAATGCTACATACACGTACCAGCTCAGACTCATGACCATTGATGATATATCATAAGTTGATATCACACTGTACAACATAAGAATACGAACCCCTCTCCCAGAGGTGATAAACAGCACCGCAGGGATTACATAGAGTAAATATGTGTTTACGTACCAGAGCCATGTGACCAAACAGAACATCATTATGACCAGTGACTGTTTCAATAACATCATAAATACTTATAACAACTTTATTTTAACACACTTGAGTCAGACCTGTCATTATCACAATCCTTTGTGTCCCATATTGGGCGCCAAAAAGGACTATCGTGGTTTAGCTCCAGCTGGCAGCTGAGCACCATGCAGCTTCTCACTCACCCCTCCCCCAGAGGGATGGGGCGGAGAATGAGAAAGACAAAGGCAAACCCCGTGGGTTTGCCCTGCTATCAAAACCTTGCCATGCAAACCCTATACAGTGAGCCCTTTCTGGCTTAAAATATTTAGAAAAGACCATATCAGGAGTTTTCTCAAAACAAATATAACCAGCATGCCTGTTAGCTGACACTTAAGTAATACTCCCAAGAATTAAAAGGCTATTTCTTTATGAAGTGTGTAATGCGTGGTCATTCTCTTCACTAGAAATGTGAAGAAAGGCTTAATCCAAGAAGACTTCAAGATAGCTTTGAAACAGGCAAGTACACTGTGAATTTCCATCTAATGTCATGCATTAAAGGCTGAAGATACCTAACTAATGATGTTTGGCTTTTATTTTCCTTGAGTGCCAACCTACCAAATGTTATGAAGACATATTTTTCTAGGGAAGTCTGAATTATTTATTTGGTCAACTTCACGTTGGTTTTGCAATTCTTCTCCTTAATTGTGAAAACTGTCAGATTTCACCCTATTGCTGGGTGAAAATAACTGAGAGTTGGTTTAGAAAGTAGCAACTCAGTCAATATAATGCTGGTGAGTGTTGTTTCAAGGCTTTCTGTCCTGCTAGTAACAGGTATTTTCTGCCTGCTGCAGTTGATGTTGGACTACTCTGAAGTAACCAGGGCTTCTGAGAGTATTCACACAGTTCTTTATTTACTGCTCAGAAAATGGGGTCACATTTCTTTCCTCCTTATTAAGATATGAGTTGCAAAACAGAAATCTATGGGTAAAATTGGCTATTGAAAGTGTCCCCAGACTCCCATGAATTTTAAGATTTGTTCTAGCCATTAGATGACTGGTAAATAGGGCTGAGTTAGCTTTTTCAGTTTATGACTAGACATACAGATTTTGTTGTAAATGTTAATTGAGTATACATTTCATGTATGGCTTTGTAGAATTAAATATTGAAATTGATCCTCCTATTGATAAGTAGCTGTTTAAAAGTTGTTCCATGCTTTTTTTTTTTTCCTCTTTAAGCAGATGCAGCATATAATATACGACGCTCCAGTGAAGACCCACTGCTAGAACATGTAGAGGGATGCTCTGTGGCATGCAATGGCCATTACAAATTTGCTTTCTCATCAGGAGCTTTCTTGAGCTTCAAGTTTGACCATGATGCTATAATGAAAAGTTTTAATCTCTGATAGCAAACCTGTTACGAGCAAAAGTCAGACTCACCTTTTGCAGTTAAGGGGGTTTCTAATCCAGCCTTACTCTTTCTCAGGAGTTTTTTGGTGTTGGGGTGTGTGTGTGGGGGGGTGTGTGTTTGTTTGCTTTTATGTAATGCAGGACTGACTGATGGTTTGGAAGGGTTTCTTCTCTTTGTATGGGAGTGGTGTAGTGAAGTGTTGCACTTGAAATGCAGTATAGCCTTTGTCCATAAAAATACCTTCCCAGTGTTCAGTTCACTAGTTCATAGCTGTGCATTAGAGGGCTTTTTTTCTTTTTTCTTTTTTTTAACTTACTGGTTTTTTAGGTTCTCATTGACTTCTTAAACTGTTGGAGTATACCAGCTTGATAAACTTTTAACTGCTCTGATGTACAGTTGTTGGACTTAGTCTTTGTGTTCTAAATCATTGCAATATTATGGCAGTGGCAATGAAAACCATTTCTCAGAGGATTCTTCTGTCTGTCCTAGTAATTTTGAAACCCTAAGTTGCACATTTCAAACCTAGTCTCAGCCTTTCACCCTTTTTCTTTCCTGATTGTTTGCACAAAGTATCTTCCCTCCTTTACACTGAAAGCCAATTTCTATAAGTTGCAAAGCTTTGTGTTATCCCAGTTGCAGCTGCTTTCAAAAAAGAAAAGTTTCAACTTTGTTTGTGGGAGGTTACTCGTCATGTAGGAAAAATAAGGGTTAAGACTCTACAAAGTATACACCACCTCAAGTATCCCTGACAGTATGTTCTGAAACCATAGTAACCAGGATAGGATCTTTCAATGGACCAAGGATTTAGAACAATAGGACCCGTCAAGGTATTCCTTCCCTATTGTAAGTGTATATAAAATATACCTAGCCTTGGAACAGTATCAAGAAATAGTGTATCCTCAACTCATCTATACAGATTATAATACTAAAATATACACCCCTTTGTGAATAATGAGCATGCTAATTAGGAGACCTCCCCAAATGTATGAAACATAAACTAGAATGCATATGTATGATGAGGGTGGGTGAAAAGTGGATAAGGAAGTTTAAGAACACCAATCAGCTACATCTTGTTATTATAAAAAAGGCACACTTGATGCATTTGGTGTGCTGGCTGCATTAGATGCCTGGCATCCTATTCTGTGCAGAATTGAAATAATACAAATATCTTGACTCTATGTGTTGATTGGCTCTATGCACACTGGGCGAAGAAACCTATTTTAGGGACAACACTTGTGTAGAATTTGTACTGAATGTAAATAAGCCTCTGTAGATCTTGCTGAGAAGAAGGTGGTAGATGCATGGTAATAGAAACATTGTGTGACACTGGGGGTTAATCAGGCTTGCAATAACTATTCTAAGGGTGTCCCTTACTGTATTCTGTGCTGTCCTCAGATCTCATGTAGTGTATGCTCTGTATATATTCAATAATGTTGAATTGCACTTGCAGTTAGTCAGCTACAGCAATAAGAGTTGAGGTGATGAACTGTATTAAATTGCCTTCATGATTCAAGTTAAAGGGTTTTGAATACATGCTTTGAAGTTGGGAGAAATGTACTGACCTCATCTGTCACAGCAGCTTATGTTAACAAACATACTCAGATTTTTAAAATGGACTTTTCTCTTAAGATGAAGTTGAGTGATGGATAACTTGATGGGTTGAATGAGCTGTGCCCTCCTCTCATCATGTAACCGTGAGATAGGGGCCATGAAACAGAAATTATAGAATCAGGTTGAGATAATTAGTTTGTAACCAAGGTAATAGGTAACGAAGCTAACTGACCATGGCAAGGTACAATGCTGCTATGTTCCATGTACAGTCCCTACCAAACTGAACAATAGGTTTGGAGATATTAATCTTATGAAGTAAGTTGCTATGGACAAGTGCACCTACAACAATGATACCGCGCATGCCTGCAAGAAGAGGGTCACCCAGCAGACACAGGTGCGCAACCACTGATGATCACCAGAGACCCTTGAGGACCACCGACTCAAATCACTGAGCATGCGTGACGGGGAGGAGAATATGGAAATGGATCCTAAGAAATGATTATCGTAGGACTGCCTTTTCTGAGAAAAACGATGAATATGTATGTTTTGATCCTACATAACCTGTGTGTTGGTGATCACCTGGCATGCACGTTGGGTGGAGCTATCCCCCGTGCATCCAGCACTGCAATAAAGAATGCCTGCCTTTTAACACTACATTGGTGTTACGAGGTTTATTCCCGGGTTTCGGTGACAGTTTTTGGTGACCCAGGTGGGACACTGCTTTTGAACCTCGATGGATCCATGGGATCGCAGGACCTCCAGCCGGCACTGGGGAATTCTCTGGGAGAACCTCCGATCCCCGGACCGAAGAGCTCTGAGCAAGACACTTGGGAGAGGTAAAGGCATTCTTATTTTATCTGAATATTTGCATGAGTTGAAGGCCTTATTCAAGGAGCCCCATGGCTCTCTCCACCGCGACGGGACAGACCCGCACTGGGACAGGCCTGCACCGGGACAGGCCCACATCGGGACAGGCCTGCACCAAAAGCACGGGAGGCCTGCTCGTAAGGCGTGGTGAAAGCTGCGCAGAGTTGGGCTGGGGAGACGTCTCAGGTAAAAGTCTCTGCTAGGCGAAAGCCTGTGGAGCAGGGCCCACAGGGGAGGGGAAGCCTCCAAGATTGGGATTTCTGGTGGCAGGAGAAATCCCCGGGATTTCCAGTGGCAGGGGAAATCCCTGAGGGAGCTCTAACACGGGTTGGGGTCCCTCTGACTAAGTGCTTGTGATGATAGTGCACAATCACAACCACTAAGTCCCTGGGAGATGGGTACTTTTCCGAGTAAGAAACCAATCCCACGAAAAGCACCACTGGGATGTATTTTGGAACATTGGAAAGATCTGGGAAGAATTGATCCTTTGACTCGGAAACAATTGATTGAATATTGTAATCACTGGTGGCCACTGTATACTTCAGAGAGTGGGGAAAAGTGGCTGGAGAATGGGACATTGCAGTATAACACAATTCTTCAATTGATGCTATTTTGTAAGAGATAAGGTAAATGGAATGAAATGGCATATGTAGATTTGTTTTTCACACTGCGAAATCATCCGGAATGGCAAAGGCAATGTGAATTGGTTTCACCTAGTTCTGTGGTAATGGCATTAAAGGGGCAGGAACCTGATAAGAATTTGGAAAAAGGTTGCTCAGCTTGTGATATTGGTAAACGGTGTTTTAAATGTGAATTTGAAGATGATGATGTTGAATTATTGGTTGCGCCTCGCAGAAGGCTAGGAAATGATCAAGGGGATCAAAATCTGGGGGCCAATAATGCTTCCGCCCCTCCTGTGGAAGGGGAGGCAGAAGGATTCAGCCCGATTGCTGGGAGGACAAGGGGAAGAGGGGGAGGAGACGGATTAACTCCCCTCCAGGCCCCTCTTTGACAGGCAGTTGGTAATGAGGGTCCGGTAATGGTAAAAGTTCCCTTCTCAATAACTGATTTAAGAGCATGGAAAGAAACTGCAGGCACTTATCGAGATGATCTTGAAAGAGTTGCCAAAGTAGTAGAAACAATAATCAGAACCCCGATTGGGAGGATTTCAAAGTAATATTAGATACTTTGTTGGAAGACACTGAAAAGAAAATGGTATTAAATACAGCCAGAAAACAAGTGGAAGGAGCCCATGCTAATGGGATTATACAAGGGACAGTGGACCAGAATTTTCCATCCACAGATCCTGAGTGGGACCCTAATCAACCGGGGCCCAGAGGGATGCTGACTAGATATCAGAAGTGGATTTTCTTTGGTGTTAGACATGCAATGCCAAAAGCAATTAATTGGTCTAAACTTTATGAAGTGAGACAAGAATTAAATGAGTCCCCTTCAGCCTTTATGGAAAAACTGAAGGTGACTGCTAGAAAATATACTAATTTGGACCCAGAGAAAAAAACAACACACAAACAAAATCACGAGCAAACAAACAAAAACCACCACGGAAGAAGCTATACAATTGGCCTCTGTATTTATGGGACAATCAGCCCTAGAAAAACCTCCAGAAACTGGAAGGGGTTGAGTCCAGAGACTTAGGTAAAATGCTTGAAGTAGCCTGGGCTGTGTATAACAACAGAAAAAAAAGAAAAAGAAGTCAGACAAATGCAAAGGGATGGAAAAATTCTGGCAATCTTGACTGAGAATAATAAACATGTAAAGCAAAACTCAGCTATAAATCAGCAGAGGGTGTTGGTGCGACGGGGCGAAAAGAGAACTGGCCTTTCTTGAAACCGTTAAAATTTAAGCTGGGAAAACAGTGGGTAACACATCAATTTTTGTACATGCCCAAATGTCCGTTGCCCTTATTGGGATGAGATTTATTAAGCAAATTAGATGCACAAATAATTTCTAAAGATGGAGAAATCAGATTACTAATACCAGAATCAAAGCCATAGAGTCGAGAGTGTTTATGTTACAGGATTCCTCCAAGGAGGAACAGATTCCAGAAGCACTGGACAATGCAGTAACCCCTTTGGTATGGACAAGTGAAGTTCCAGGACGATCCAAACTGGCAGAACTGGTAAAGGTGACTTTAAAACCTGGGGCCAAGCTGGTAAGACAAAAACAGTATCCTATTAAGTGGGAGGCTCAGAAGGGATTAGAGGAATTAATTACAAAATTTTTAGAATGTGGGCTGTTAGCAGAATGTGAATCAGAGTATAATACCCCTATATTACCAGTAAGGAAATCAGGAGGTAAGGAATACAGATTGGTTCAGGATCTGAGGGCCGTAAATCAAATAGTTCAAGACATACGCCCAGTCGTGGCCAATCCATACACTTTACTGACATCTTTGAAGGAGGAACATAAATGGTTTATTGTGCTGGATTTAAAGGATGCCTTCTTCTGCATACCTCTGGATATGGAAAGTCAAAGCATATTTGCTTTTGAGCAGGAAGGTCCTGCTACAGGACGAAAAACGCAACTAACATGGACTGTACTTCCACAAGGATTTAAGAATAGCCCCACAATATTTGGAAATCAATTGGCAAAAGAGTTAGAAATGTGGAAGAAACAGAATCAAGGAGAAGGTATATTATTACAGTATGTGGATGACATCCTGATAGCAGCAGAAAGCAAAGAAACATGTTTTGAAATGACCATCAGTTTATTGAATTTCCTGGGCCAAGGAGGATACAGAGTCTCCAGAAACAAGGCCCAGATAGGGAAAGAAGCAGTGATTTATTTGGGATTTGAGATATCTCAAGGACAGAGACAATTGGGAAATGAAAGAAAAGCAGCCATTTGTCAGATCCCCAAACCTAACAAACAGTCCAAAGGAACTGAGAGCCTTTCTGGGAATAATTGGGTGGTGTTGACTCTGGATTCTAAATTATGGACTGTATGTGAAACCCCTATATGAAGCCCTGAAGGAATCCAAAGACCAATACTTGACGTGGACACCTGAATGCCACAAATCATTTAAAGAACTCAAAAAGGCATTAATGATGGCCCCTGCATTGGGTTTACCTGATCTAACCAAACCTTTTGAGCTGTTTGTGCATGAAAGGCAACATCTGGCCCTTGGAGTGCTGGCGCAACGGCTGGGATCCTGGAAGCGACCGGTGGGGTACTTCTCCAAACAACTTGACACCGTGAGTAAAGGATGGCCGGGATGTTTGCATGCCATGGCAGCAACGGTGCTGCTGATTCAGGAAGCACCTGAAAATTGACTATGGGCCAAAAGATAGTGGTATATGTACCGCATATGGTAATAACTGTCTTAGAACAAAAGGGGGGTCACTGGCTATCCCCTAGCAGAAGGTTGAAATACCAGGTTGTCCTATTGGAACAAGATGATGTGGAATTAAAAACCACAGCAATTGTAAATCCAGCAATGTTCCTGTCAACAGAAAATCCTACCGAGAAATTGGAACATGATTGCCTGCTAACCATTGAACAAGTTTATTCCAGCAGACCGGACCTGAAGGACGAACCTTTGAGGGATCCTGATCTGGAGCTGTTTGCGGATGGAAGCAGTTTTGTGCAAGAAGGAAGGCGAATAGCCGGGTATGCTGTTGTCACCATCGACAAGATATTGGAGTCAGGGACACTACCTGCAAATACATCAGCGCAGAAAGCAGAATTGGTGTTGTTAAAGCAGGCCTTATGGATGGCAGAAGGGAAAAGGGTAAACATATGGACGGATTCCAAATATGCATTTGGTGTGATCCACGCTCATGGAGCTATCTGGAAAGAAAGAGGACTGTTATCAGCCCAAGGATCACCGATAAGACATAAGGAGGAAGTTCTTCAATTCCTACAAGATGTGCAGGAACCGAAGGAAGTGGCCGCAATGCATTGCAAGGCTCATCAATTTGGTCAGACGGCTATAAATATAGGTAATCGATTGGCAGATAAAGCTGCAAAGGAGGCTGCAGAACAAGGTATCCTTGCACTAGTACCAGTAAAACAGATGAAAATTCCAAATTTAAAAGCAAGATGCAGCAAACTAGATGAACAATTGGCAGAGCTCTTAAAGGCATCTCAGAATATGGAAGGATGGTGGGTAACACCAGAAAATCTGGTAATAGTAACTCCACAAGTTATGTTAGAACTTGCAAAAGAGAAACATGAGCAGACACACTGAGGTGTAGATGCTATGGTTACAAGTTTAAGAACATCTGTAATGTGTCTAAGATAGGAAAAAATGAGTGGAAGTATTGAAAAGTTATTATTTCAAAACTTCCAAAGGGGGAAATGTAACCATAGGATAGGGGCCGTGAAACAGAAACTATAGAATCAGGTTGAGATAATTAGTTTGTAACCAAGGTAATAGGTAACGAAGCTAACTGACCATGGCAAGGTACAATGCTGCTATGTTCTATGTACAGTCCCTACCAAACTGAACAATAGGCTTGGAGATATTAATCTTATGAAGTCGTTATGGACAGGTGCATCCACAGCAAGGGTACTGCGCATGCCCACAAGAAGAGGGTCACCCAGCAGACACGGGTGCGAGACCACTGACGACCACCAGAGACCCTTGAGGACCACCGACTCAAATCACTGAGCATGCGTGACGGGGAGGAGAATATGGAAATGAATTCTAAGAAATGATTATCATAGAATCACCTTTTCTCGGGAAAATAATGAATATGTATGTTTTGATCCTACATAACCTGTGTGTTGGTGATCACCTGGCATGCACGTTGGGTGGAGCTATCCCCCGTGCATCCAGCGCTGCAATAAAGAATGCCTGCCTTTTAACACTACATTGGTGTTACGAGGTTTATTTCCGGGTTTCGGTGACAATCAGAGTGTATGTTCATGGGCTGAGTCTTTATGCAGCTCACATGGCATCCAAAAATACAGTCCTGGTTTTCCTCCAACTGCCCTATGTCATCTATTACCTAGTGTTTTTCCTCAAATATAGCTTTAAAACTATCTCTGGTTTATTTACCTGCTTAGCACCAGGTGATTTGGGACTCTAATGCTGTAGCACTTTTAGCTGTGGCAAGTCTGGACTTTTGTATCAGTCCTGAAGCCCTTGTCTTTCAAGATCAAATTGTGAAATAGCTCAATCTGGCTTTGTTTTGCCTTGTAAAAATAGTATCTGAAAGCTGTCAAAACCAGTAAATTTCCTAGCAAAAGTGCCTTTACTCATTGTAGTGGTCACAGTCAAGACCTATAAGAGCTACCCGACACACAGGTGTGTAAAGATTGTGACAGTGAGGTTGTCAAGATTCCGCAATACACAAGGACATGGAGGTCTGGGTTTCTGAGAATTTATTACAAATTACTACAAAACTACTATTAGTAAAAAGAAATATACACACACACTCTCTCTACAGGTCACTACAAAATTACCAGTAAGAAAGCAAGTGTATACATATTACAAGAGTAAAGCAAATATACATATATTACAAATTATTATTGAATTTCAACTAATGAAGCAAGTATATACTTATGAACCTTTACCTATGCATGTGCCTATAAATATACTATGTGAGGTGTTACTGGTATGACACCAAACCACTTTCAGGAGTGGGGCTAATCAATGATGGAAAAAGTCTCACTTCAAAGATGATCCATGTCATGGAGTCCAGAGTCAGCCAGGTGTCCCTGGTGAGGGTCTGGTCTATGAGGGAGTTCTTGCTGCAGGGCTGTTCATTTTTGGGTAGGTGGGGAAGTTTCTCTTTATTCTTTTTTGTTGTAGATACAGAAGTGGGTGTAGGACATCAGTTCCCGGGATAGTTGTTACTGACTCCTGTTTTCCTGGAAGGTCTGATCGTTAGCATAGTTTCTTTGTCCTGCCCTCATCAGGGTTTCTTCGTTCTGCCAACTACTCCCCATCAAGGAGGTTTCAGCGGAGCTTATCAGGGATGTCTTGGAAGATATCCTTCTTTGTCAGTATGTTTACCGGATTGCCTTTGTAACAGCTCCCATCACTCATGGCAAGGTCTGTATTCACATCTCTAGGCTGCTGCCCTCTGTGGAGTTAATGAGACCTCTCCTAAGGCATGATTAAGTATGAGGCTGTGGAAATCTTTTAAGTTGACTTTTCAGATAAATTACTGTTATACTTCATCTAATGCTTTGTGAAATAAGAGTATTGTTGATGAAACTGAACTTTATATTTGTAACTTCGACTATTTGGGAAATTAATCATGTCACAGAGGAAGTCTAAAATTAAGCAAGTGTGTCCTATGAATAGATGCTGGCTCTCCTCTTTATTCACTGGGTCTTTTTTTTCTTAGTGAAGGCTTGGTTCAATATTAAAGAAATTGGTTGCTTCATTAAGAAGCCCAAAGTAGGGCTTATACATCATAGTTTTAGTAAATCTAGCCTTAATGTAAGTTGTAAATAAATGTGATAAATATGCAGTAACTTTTACTTCTTTGTCTAATGGTACTGTTTCTTGTATTAGCATTGCTTTCTACTTTCTCAATAAGGTTTCTAAAACAGAAGTGTGGTGGCATGTGATCTACCTAATGGGTTCCATGGTGCTCTGCACTGCGAACATTTTGGTTTGTTTACTATTAATAGTTTATGTTCTTATTTCACTATCATTTTATAATTAAGCATATTTCCAAGTTTAGGAGTACAGTTTACATGAATTGCTGTAAAACAGTGAAGAAATAAGTGCACAATAGAACTTAATTCAGTGAGTTTTTATTTCATGGGAGCTAGAGAGGTAGATACACAGAAATAAGAGTAATTGTTTACATTATCAGATTCAAAAGCTGATGTCAGGATACTTGAAAAATAAACATTGCTCAATTTATGCTTAGAGTTAAAACAAGTCTGAATGTTTGTCCGTAAGAGGGTGCACTGGGTTTGGCTGGGATTGAGTTAATTTTCTTCATAGCAGCCTCTATGATGCTGTGTTTTAGATTTGTGACCAAAACAGTGTTGGTAACACAGCATTAAGGCCTGGTGTCTGGTTTGTGGAAGAAAGGTGTGTATTTCAAGTTCAGTTAGTGATTTTAAAGTATCTATGAAATAACAAATTTTTGGGGGGTCCATAGAACTTGCCATTAAAAGAACTGGATGTGTCCAAAGAGTTTCATATGTGCCCTTCCATTTCTGTAAAGATTTCATTGAAGCTGTAGAGAGTTTGTGGCAAGTGCTAATGTTCTCGAGCTGTTAAAACCAGTGATTGGATCTCTGCTGAGTTCTTACCAACTTCTCATATCCCCACTATGGGAACTCTTACGGTGTCATACCATCTCCCTTACCAACTTCTCTTAGAGAAAGGTAAGTGATTGTGTTACCTTTTAGCTGAACTATTCCGTAATAAGATGACAGGTATGTTGAAGCAACTCCAGAGGAAAAGACACAGCACTAGAAATTTATTTAGGATATAAATATTTGTAAAATAAAAGTATTATGTCTCTGTATAAATAGATGCAGTTTTTACAGTTCTGTATCAAATAAACACAAAATAGCTGGTTTTCAGCAGCTAGGAAACTAAAAAGCAACAACATATTTAAATTAACTCAATAAGGTAAAACTAATTTTACTAAGGTAAAATTAACTCAATAAGGTAAAACGTTTCTAAAACTACAATGTATGGTACAGTAATAAATGAGGTTTAAAGAGATACTCAAAAACAGTAGAACAATGCTGATGTTAATGCAAACAGTACATTCAAGCTGGTGAAGATTTATATATGAAATGAGAAAAAGTACTTTTATATTTCACATTGTGTTCATAAAAAGAAAATAATTTATATGCTCTGGCAACTTAGAAAATCAAAATTACATTTACAAAAATGTAATAAGATTGAGTGAACAGTTTAAGTGGTTCTTTTCAACAGAACCTGCTTTGCAAATGTACTACTCTTGCAACAAGTGTTAAGTGACTTTAGTTGCAGTGACTCAAGGTGACTTGCATCAAATGTAAAGTTAAAATGCACACTTATCTGTAGGCTGTTTTTTCAAACAATTGCATAAAATAAATTTGGTTTTTGGCACTTATTCTCAGGATTGGTGCCATTTACATGGTACACTGGTACTGCAGCTAATTGTTAATATGAAACATTTTTCATAGTACCAGTAAACCTTTCATCACTTCCCTATCACCTCTTTCCAGTGTACCAACAGAAGAAGCAGTAGCTGCTTGCTTAGGCAAAGTAACTTGCTGGTTTGGCAAACTAGCTACTGTAGAGACTGTATGATACCAGTCTTGTTTTTCTATCTATAAGCCCAATGGGAAGAAATGGAGTGTGGCTTACCTTTAATGATGATTTGTAATTTATTCTAAAACACTTTCAGAGCACAGTTGGCATGGGAGATGTGCAGTAAATATAAAATAACAGTTTATACAGTCAGTAACTCATTGCCTATTTAAGGCCTATTGAAGGACACTACAACTTTTTATTCTTTTAAACCCAGCAGCATTTCATGCATTCTTAATGTACATCTTTGCTATAATGAAAGACTTCAATTTAAATGCTTTAAGTCTCATATTAATGTGAGCTTTACAACTTGTTTTCTTTAGTTACTAACAAATTAGAACCAAAGAGGAAATCCAGTGCAATAGTGGTTTTCAGCTACATTAAGTGAAAGGTATTTCACATTGACAATTTGGGATGACCCAAAGTTAGATGGATATTTCAGATGCAAGACAAGACTGTATTTGCATTTTTTTTTTTGCCTTAGTACACAGTGGGTTATTTTTTTTTCATCTTTCTTCAGAAAGAAATTTGATCAACTACCACTGAAACATGGCAAAGCTCATGTCTGTTGTTGACATATGACAAAAAAAGAGAAACACCTTGGATATTTAGCAAAACCATAAAGACAGTAAGAAATCAATGTACTTCTTGCCTCAGTAGTCTGGTTGCAAAAATTTCCATTTGCATTTTAAATTAAGATGCTTATAGGATTGTGGGAATTGTGCAGTTATCTCAGAGATAATTAGTCCCCAGGCATCACCACCTGCAACAGAATTGGGAAACTAGCATTGTTTTAACTTGCACTACTACCATTAATCATTTATTATGTTGGCTTTGTAGCTGATGATGTATCAGACTCTAGAGAAGTTATCAAACAGTTGCTACTCTAAGGAAAGAATAAAACAGAACCTACAACAGTAATAAAAAAGATGACATGAATGCAACCCCCTACAGTTCTAGTTGTAATCAAGACTTAAGAGTATTACCATATTCTGAACACAAATTCACACAACTACGTTGGCTACCTGGCCTAACCTGACTACACACAAACAATTCAAGTTCTCTAAAACTATTTCCTTTACTACTAGAACCTGGAGGAATAAATGACAGAAATTCTCATTGCTCTAAACACACTAATAAACCTCAGGGTACAGCTCAACATGTAAAGCCAGTCATATGATGAGCCAAAAGGATAGATGACTCCTGAAACCAGATGTGCAGGAGAAAACAAAGCTTGAAAAATTTAAACCAGAGGAATAATACAGTAACAGGCTAACGATGTTAATGGACTCCAGTTTGGCTTTGCTAAAATGAGCATTAAAGTTGGGGGTTTTTTACGTGCTTAGTCTTGACTATATCAAAAGAAGCAAATTCTATATGGAACTGCTGCTAAGGCAGAATCCATATTTTACTTCCTAGAAAAATCAGTCTCATCGCCATGCTTTGTTTAACCTTCATTACTAATTTTCAATTCATTTGCTTTGATAATATATTAACATTGTAACCGTAGGATAGGGGGCCGTAGATTGTAACCAAGGTAATAGGTAATGAAGCTAACTAACCATGGCAAGTGGCAAGGTGACCGTGGCAAGATACAATGCTGCTATGTTTTTTTGTACAGTCCCTACCCAACCGGACAATAGGCCCGGGAATATCAATCTTATAAAGTAAGGACAGGTGCAGATGTACCTGCACAACAAGGGTACTGCGCATGCCTGCACGAAGGGGGTCATCCAGCGGACACAGGTGCAAGACCACTGACGACCACCAGAGACCCCTGAGGACCACCGACTCAAATCACTGAGCATGCGTGACGGGGAGGAGAATATGGAAATGAATTCTAAGAAATTATTATCATAGAATCACCTTTTCTCGGGAAAATAATGAATATGTATGTTTTGATCCTACATAACCTGTGTGTTGGTGATCACCTGGCATGCACGTTGGGTGGAGCTATCCCCCGTGCATCCAGCGCTGCAATAAAGAATGCCTGCCTTTTAACACTACATTGGTGTTACGAGGTTTATTCCCGGATTTCGGTGACAGTTTCTGGCGACCCAGATGGGACTCTGCTTCTGAACCTCGACGGATCCGTGGGATCGCAGGACCTCCAGCCGGCACCGGGGAATTCTCGGGGAGAACCTCCGATCCCCGGACCGAAGAGCTCTGAGCAAGACCCCTGGGAGAGGTAAAGGCATTCTTAGTTGATTTGAATATTCAAGGAGCCCCGTGGACGGGAGGCCTGCTCGTAAGGCGCGGTGAAAACTGTGCAGAGTTGGGCTGGGGAGACGTCTCAGGTAAAAAGTCTCTGCTAGGCGAAAGCCTGTGGAGCAGGGCCCAGAGGGGAGGGGAAGCCTCCAAGGTTGAGATTTCTCTTACCACCGTGGTGGGACAGGCCCGCACCAAGAGAAATCCTTGAGGGAGTTCTAACACGGGTTAGGGCCCCTCTGACTAGTGCTTGTGATAGTGCACAATCACAACCACTGAGTCCTTGGGAGATGGGTACTTTTCCGAGTAAAAAATCAATCCCACGAAAAACACCACTGGGATGCATTCTGGAACACTGGAAGGATTTGGGAAATTTTGATCCTCTGACTCGGAAACAGTTAATTGAATATTGTAATCACTGGTGGCCACTGTATACGTTAGAGAGTGGGGAAAAGTGGCCGGAAAACGGGATGTTGCAGTATAACACAATTTTGCAACTAATGTTATTTTGTAAGAGGGAAGGTAAATGGAATGAAATGGCATATGTAGATTTGTTTTTCACACTGCGAAATCATCCGGAATGGCAAAGGCAATGTGAATTGGTTTCATCTAGTTCTGCGATAATGGCATTAAAGGGGCAGGAACCTGATAAAAATTTGAAAAAAGGTTGCTCAGCTTGTGATATTGGTAAACGGTGTTTTAAATGTGAATTTGAAGATGATGATGTTGAATGATTGGTTGCACCTCGCGGAAGGTTAGGCAATGATCAAGGGGATCAAAATCTGGGGGCCAATAATGCTTCCGCCCCTCCTGTGGAAGGGGAGGCAGAAGGATTCAGCCCGATTGCTGGGAGGACAAGGGGAAGAGGGGGAGGAGACAGACTAACTCCCCTCCAGACCCCTCTTCAACAGGCAGTTGGTAATGAGGGTCTGGTAATGGTAAAAGTTCCCTTCTCAATAACTGATTTAAGAGCATGGAAAGAAACTGCAGGCACTTATCGAGATGATCTTGAAAGAGTTGCCAAAGTAGTTGAAACAATAATCAGAACCCAGAACCCTGATTGGGAGGATTTCAAAGTAATATTGAATACTTTGTTGGAAGACACTGAAAAGAAAATGGTACTAAATACGGCGAGAAAACAAGTGGAAGGAGCTCATGCTAATGGGATTATACAAGGGACAGTGGATCAGAATTTTCCATCCACAAATCCTGAGTGGGACCCTAATCAACTGGGACCCAGAGGGATGTTTAGATATCAGAAGTGGATTTTCTTTGGTGTTAGACATGCAATGCCAAAAGCAATTAATTGGTCTAAATTATATGAAGTAAGACAAGAACTAAACGAATCCCCTTCAGCCTTTATGGAAAGACTGAAGGTGATTGCGAGAAAATATACTAATTTGGACCCAGAGAAAAAAAAAAAACAAACCAAACAAACAAAACCACAAGCAAACAAACAAAAAACCACCACGGAAGAAGCTATACAATTGGCCTATATATTTATGGGACAATCAGCCCTAGAAAAACCTCCAGAAACTGGAAGGGGTTGAGTCCAGAGACTTAGGTAAAATGCTTGAAGTAGCCTGGGCTGTGTATAACAACAGAGAGAAAAAGAAAAAGAAGTCAGACAAATGCGAAGGGATGGAAAATTCTGGCAATCTTGACCGAGAATAATAAACATGTAAAGCAAAACTCAGCTATAAATCAGCAGAGGTTGGTGGTGCGACGGGGCGAAAAGAGAACTGGCCTTTCTTGAAACTGTTAAAATTTAAGCTGGGAAAACGGTAGGTAACACATCAATTTTTGTACATGCCCAAATGTCCGTTGCCTTTATTAGGACAAGATTTATTAAGCAAATTAGATGCACAAATAATTTTTAAAGATGGAGAAATCAGATTGCTAATACCAGAATCAAAGCCATAGAGGCGAGAGTGTTTATGTTACAGGATTCCTCCAAGGAGGAACAGATTCCAGAAGTAGTGGACAATGCAGTCACCCCCCTGGTATGGGCAAGTGGAGTTCTGGGACGATCCAAATTGGCAGAACCGGTAAAGGTGACTCTAAAACTCGGAGCCAAACCGGTAAGACAAAAACAGTATCCTATTAAGTGGGAAGCCCGAAAGGGATTAGAGGAATTAATTACAAAATTTTTAGAATATGGGCTGTTAGTAGAATGTGAATCAGAATACAATACCCCTATATTGCCAGTAAGGAAATCAGGAGGTAAGGAATACCGATTAGTTCAGGACTTAAGGGCCATAAATCAGATAGTTCAAGATATACACCCAGTAGTGGCCAATCCATATACCTTGCTGACATCTCTGAGGGAGGAACATAAATGGTTTACTGTACTGGATTTAAAGGATGCCTTCTTTTGCATACCTCTGGATACGAAAAGTCAAGGCATATTTGCCTTTGAATGGGAAAGTCCTGCTACAGGACGAAAAACACAACTAATGTGGACTGTACTTCCACAAGGATTTAAAAATAGCCCTACAATATTTGGAAATCAATTGGCAAAAGAGTTAGAAATGTGGAAGAAACAGAATCAAGGAGGAGGCATATTATTACAGTATGTGGATGACAACCTGATAGCAGCAGAAAGTAAGGAAACATGTTTTGAAATTACTGTCAGTTTATTGAATTTCCTGGGCCAAGGAGGATACAGAGTCTCCAGAAACAAGGCCCAGACAGGGAAAAGAAGCAGTGATTTATTTGGGATTTGAGATATCTCAAGGACAGAGACAATTGGGAAACGAAAGAAAAGAAGCCATTTGTCAGATCCCCGAACCTAACAGCCCAAAGGAACTGAGAACCTTTTTGGGAATGATTGGGTGGTGTCGACTCTGGATTCTAAATTATGGACTGTATGCGAAATCCCTATATGAAGCCCTGAAGGAATCTAAAGATCAATACTTGACGTGGACACCTGAATGCCATAAATCATTTAAAGAACTCAAAAAGGCATTAATGATGGCCCCTGCATTGGGTTTACCTGATCTGACTAAACCTTTTGAGCTATTTGTACACGAAAGGCAACATCTGGCCCTTGGAGTGCTGGCGCAACAGCTGGGATCCTGGAAGCGACCAGTGGGGTACTTCTCCAAACAACTTGACACCGTGAGTAAAAGATGGCCGGGATCTTTGTGTGCTGTGGCAGCAACGGTGCTGCTGATTCAGGAAGCTTGAAAATTGACTATGGGCCAAAAGATAGTGGTATATGTACCGCATATGGTAATAACTGTCTTAGAACAAAAGGGGGGTCACTGGCTATCCCCTAGCAGAATGTTGAAATACCAGGTTGTCCTATTGGAACAAGATGATGTGGAATTAAAAACCACAGCAATTGTAAATCCAGCAATGTTCCTGTCAACAGAAAATCCTACTGAGAAATTGGAACATGATTGCCTGCTAACCATTGAACAAGTTTATTCCAGCAGACCGGACCTGAAGGACGAACCCTTGAAGGATCCTGATCTGGAGCTGTTTGCGGATGGAAGCAGTTTTGTGCAAGAAGGAAAGCGAATGGCTGGGTATGCTGTTGTCACCATTGACAAGATATTGGAGTCAGGGACACTACCTGCAAATACATCAGCGCAGAAAACAGAATTGGTGGCGCTAAAGCAGGCTTTACGGATGGCAGAAGGGAAAAGGGTAAACATATGGACGGATTCCAAATATGCATTTGATGTGATCCACGCTCATGGAGCTCTCTGGAAAGAAAGAGGGCTGTTATCAGCCCAAGGATCACTGATAAGGCATAAGGAGGAAGTTCTTCAACTCCTACAAGATGTGCAGAAACCAAAGGAAGTGGCCGTAATGCATTGAAAGGCTCATCAATTTGGTCAGACGGCTGTCAATATAGGTAATCGGTTGGCGGATAAAACTGCAAAAGAGGCTGCTGAACAAGGTATCCTTGCACTAGTACCAGTAAAACAGGTAAAGATTCCGAACATAAGAGTAAGATACAGTAAATTAGACGAACAATTGGCAGAGCATTTAAAGGCATCCCAAAATGCAGAAGGATGGTGGGTAACACCAGAAAATCAGGTAATAGTGACCCCACAAATTATGTTGGAACTTGCAAAAGAGGAACATGAGCAGACACACTGGGGCATAGATGCTATGGTTACAAGTTTAAGAACATCTGTAATGTGTCTAGGATAGGAAAAAATGAGTGGAAGTATTGAAAAGTTATTATTTCAAAACTTCCAAAGGGGGGAAATGTAACCGTAGGATAGGGGGCCGTAGATTGTAACCAAGGTAATAGGTAATGAAGCTAACTAACCATGACAAGTGGCAAGGTGACCGTGGCAAGATACAATGCTGCTATGTTTTTTTGTACAGTCCCTACCCAACCGGACAATAGGCCCGGGAATATCAATCTTATAAAGTAAGGACAGGTGCAGATGTACCTGCACAACAAGGGTACTGCGCATGCCTGCACGAAGGGGGTCATCCAGCGGACACAGGTGCAAGACCACTGACGACCACCAGAGACCCCTGAGGACCACCGACTCAAATCACTGAGCATGCGTGACGGGGAGGAGAATATGGAAATGAATTCTAAGAAATGATTATCATAGAATCACCTTTTCTCGGGAAAATAATGAATATGTATGTTTTGATCCTACATAACCTGTGTGTTGGTGATCACCTGGCATGCACGTTGGGTGGAGCTATCCCCCGTGCATCCAGCGCTGCAATAAAGAATGCCTGCCTTTTAACACTACATTGGTGTTACGAGGTTTATTCCCGGATTTCGGTGACAACATGATGTGACTTAGAAAAGAATGTTAACACTAACAAAAGTTAACCTAAGAAGTTGTATGAAGACATCGCCTATTCAATCATAGAATGGTTTGGGTTGGAAAGGACCTCAAAGATCATCGCATTCCAACTCCCCTGCCATTGTTACCGCTCAAACGGCAATAAAAACTTTCCAAACAGAAATGCAGTTTAGAAAGCCAACATCATTGGTTTATTCAGTGCTTGGGTGCATGGGGGATCTCTCCTCCTAACATGCCCACCTAGCCTTTAATCCCTTATACATTTATACCCTTAGGTTACAAAATCACTACAAAATTACATTTACATCACATAGTTACCTTATCGTGATTGGTAAAAAGTTTTCTCGCTTCGATTTAAAGCTATATACTTAGAGAAATTCAAAAAGCATGCCCAGTGAGGGGTGGTCATACCTTGAAGGCAGGTAGCTTTTAGAATGGAGGTGTGTTTTGGTATTATAATTAGATTATAATGAACAAAGTTCAGTCAAAGGACATGATTTTGACAGAAAATAAAATATTACTTGCACCCACTGCCAACTATAAGCTTTATCTATTCTATTGTTTACATCAGGTTTGGGCTATACAATGGACATAATCAGCAGCCACAAATTGGTTAGCAACCACAAACGAAACACAATCGCCCAACCACTGCCATACTGTTCTGCTCAGAATGTTCCCTTCCCATCACCATGACTATTCATTCAGTTACAGCACCAACAGTGGATGAAGTGGCTGGCCAACTCCGGCAATACAAAGAGAGTCTCTCATCCTCCCTCGTCTCGGCTGTGGAGAAACTGTCCTGGGAGGTGCGGCAACTAAAAGAGGATATGTCCTACTCCCCAGCTGTACGGACCAGTGTCTCAGGTATTCGGGGCAAGCGTTCCTCTGCTCAGAAGAAAGGATATAGAGGGTACGCACCATGAGGCACCCTGTGGTTTTTCCTGCATGATCACGAAGAGGACATGAGGAAGTGGGATGGAACACCTACCTCGATCTTACAGGCACGAGTACACAAGTTGCAAGGTAAAACAATCACAAAAGGGGATTCTTCCAGGAAAAATGCCACTCCAGTTTCCAGCAGGCTGTTCCCCAGACCGAGTGGAAGGCCTACTCGTACATATGATCCTCTTGAAGGGACTTCTAAGTCCTCTTTGCAAGAAGCGAGTAGTGACTATGATGAGCAGGATTAGAGGGGCCCTGCCTCCAGCCAGGTGGAGGAAAGGGACAATAGGGTTTATTGGACTGTGTGGATCCAATGGCCTGGCATGTCAGATCCATAAGAGTACAAGGCTCTAGTGGACACTGGTGCACAGTGTACCCTAATGCCATCGAGCTATGAAGGGGTGGAACCGATATCTATTTCTGGTGTGATGGGGGGGTCCCAACAGTTGACTCTGTTGGAGGCTGAAGTAAGTCTAACTGGGAATGAGTGGCAAAAGCACCCCATTGTGACTGGGCCAGAGGCTCCATGCATCCTAGGCATAGACTACCTCCGGAAAGGGTATTTCAAAGACCCAAAAGGTTACAGGTGGGCTTTTGGAATAGCTGCCTTAGAAGCGAAGGAAATTGAACCATTGTCTAGTTTGCCCGGTCTCTCAGAGGACCCTTCTGTTGTAGGGTTGCTGAGGGTTGAAGAGCAACAGGTGCCAATCGCTACCACAACTGTGCACCGGCGGCAATACCGCACCAACAGAGACTCCCTGGTTCCCATCCACAAGCTAATTCGTCAACTGGAGGGTCAGGGAGTGATCAGCAGAACCCACTCACCCTTTAACAGTCCCATATGGCCAGTGCGCAAGTCCAATGGAGAGTGGAGGCTGACGGTAGACTATCGTGGCCTGAATGAAGTCACACCGCTGATGAGCGCTGCCATGCCAGACATGCTGGAACTGGAGTCAAAGGCAGCCAAATGGTATGCCACAATTGATATAGCTAATGCATTTTTCTCGATCCCTTTGGCAGCAGAGTGCAGGCCACAGTTTGCCTTCACTTGGAGGGGCGTCCAGTACACCTGGAATCGACTGCCCCAGGGGTGGAAACACAGCCCCACCATCTGCCATGGACTGATCCAGACTGCACTGGAAAAGGGTGAAGCCCCAGAGCACCTGCAATACATTGAGGACATCATTGTATGGGGCAACTCAGCAGAGGAAGTTTCTGAGAAAAAGAACATAGTCCAAATCCTTCTGAAACCTGGTTTCGCCATAAAACGAAGTAAGGTGAAGGGGCCTGCACAGGAGATCTAGTTTTTAGGAATAAAACGGCAAGATGGGCATTGTCAGATCCCAATGGATGTAATTAACGAAACAGCAGCCATGTCTCCACCAACCAACAAAAAGGAGACACAGGCTTTCTTAGGTGTTGTGGGTTTCTGGCAAATGCGCATTCTGAATTACAGTCTGATAGTAAGCCCTCTCTACCACATAACCCGGAAGAAGAATGATTCAAATGGGGCCCTGAGCAACGACAAGCTTTTGAACAAATTAAACAAGAAATAGTTCATGCCGTAGCTCTTGGGCCAGTCTGGGCAGGACCAGATGTAAAAAATGTGCTGTACACCGCAGCCGGGGAGAATGGCCCTTCCTGGAGTCTCCGGCAGAAAGCACCAGGGGAGACTCGAGGTCGACCCCTGGGGTTTTGGAGTCGGGGATACAGAGGATCCGAGGCCCGCTACACTCCAATGGAAATGGAGATATTGGCAGCCTACGAAGGGGTTCGAGCTGCTTCAGAGGTGATTGGCACTGAAGCACAGCTCCTCCTGGCACCCTGACGGCTGGTGCTGGGCTGGATGTTCAAAGGGAGGGTCCCCTCTACACATCACGCAACCAATGCTACGTGGAGTAAGTGGGTTGCACTGATCACACAGCGGGCTCGAATAGGAAGCCCCAGTCATCCAGGAATTCTGGAAGTGATCACAGACTGGCCAGAAGGGAAAGATTTTGGAATGTCGCCAGAGGAGGAGGTGACACGTGCTGAAGAAGCCCCACCATATAATAAACTACCAGAAGATGAGAAGCCATATGCCCTCTTCACTGATGGGTCCTGTTGCATTATGGGAAAGCATCGAAGGTGGAAGGCTGCTGTATGGAGTCCTACATGACGAGTTGCAGAAGTAGCAGAAGGAAAAGTTGAATCGAGCCAGTTTGCAGAGGTGAAAGCCATCCAGCTGGCTCTAGACATTGCTGAATCCTGGGCTTTGAAAAGCAAGTCCTGTGGCGACATGGCACCCCAGAGAGAATTGACTCAGACAACGGGACTCATTTTTGGAACAACCTCATAGACACCTGGGCCAAAGAGCATGGTATTGAGTGGGTGTATCACATCCCCTATCATGCACCAGCCTCCGGGAAAATCGAACAATATACTGGACTGCTAAAGACTACCCTGAGGGCAATAGGTGGTGGGACCTTCAAGCACTGGAACACACATTTAGCAAAGGCCACCTGGTTAGTTAACTCTAGGGGATCTGCTGATCGAGCTGGTCCTGCCCAATCAAAACTTCCACTTACTGTAGAAGGGGATAAAGTCCCCATAGTATGTATGAAGAATATGCTGGGGAAGACAGTCTGGGTTAGCCCTGCCATCTGTGGGATTGGTTTTGCTCAAGGACCTGATAAGAGTCAGGAAACTGACACCTCTTGCAACACACTGTGACAAAATTGCTCGATGAGCCAACTCATGACCATATGTGGAAGAAAGACTTGGAAGTTCATGAAAAAGGACACCAAAAGCACCTCTTCAGCAAACCACCAGAGACCTCGAAAGACTCTTTCAGGAGCTCCTAAGAGACTTAAAGCGCACGCGTAATTGAGATGCAAATATTATAATGAGTTCTGGGAAACATAATGAATATGTATGATTTGGGCAATATAACCCTCACTGGTTGTAGTTGGCAGTATGCACAATAGGCAGAGCTATCCCCCATGCATCTCACACCGTAGTAAAGAATGCCTGCTCTCTAATACTACATTGGTGTTAAGAAGTTTTATTCCCAATTTCAGTGAGAACATCATGCTCAGTATAAAAGGGGGTCTAGTCAGAAAGGGGCGGCGTGGCTCCAGGACGAGTGGCTCGGGGAATGGTCTGGCTTTGGGACTGGTCTGAGTGTGCGGTCTGAGTTGTACAGTCGTTGGGTGAGAAACTACATTGTGTCACCAGTTTTGTATATTCTGTTAAGTACTGTTGTTGTTATTTCCCTCTCCCTTTGCTGTCCCAGTAAACTGTCCTTATCCCAATCCACGAGTCTTTGCCTTTGTCTTTCCCACTCTCCTCCCCATCCTGCCAGGGGTGTGTGGGGGTGTGAGTGAGCAGCCATGTGTTGCTCAGCTGCCGGCTGGGGTTAAACCACGACAACGATATACTGTGTTAAAAACTTACACTGCAGTGAAAGTGGACAGAGTGGACTATTGGATCCATTATATGAGAGTTAAGAAAGCATCATCTCCAGAGCAGAAACAATGGACTTCTAGAGAAACAGGACCTTTAAAATTAACACTCTCTCATTTTTGATGAATTGTACCCAAGGTATAAGATATAGAATTTATAAAGAGAATCTTAGCAGTAATCATAATAATACTTATTGTTTTATTGATTATACTAATTTATAGTGCATTTTGTCTTAGCAAATCCAAACATGATGAAATTGAAATTGGAATTAGTCTTATTGATTTACCAATGCATGTACATTTGTTGTAGCAATTTAGTTTTGCAACTTATCCAGTCCTTCAGGAGAATCCACAGTGTTAGTCAGATCACAGCATGTTTACCATTGCCAAAAACTGTTGCTTCCCCTTTAGACTGGGGAATTTTAACTTTGGACTTAAACTGAACCTTTGACACCATGCTGACTAATGGGACAGGAATATTACAGTTTAATTTAAAGAAGGAAAAAGTATTTGGGCTAGGAAAGTGGAAAATCTTGGGAGATGAAACTAAAAGTTTGTGTTGGCATGTTAATGAAACACACCAGCCAGGAATGGTTAAAGAGGCAGAGTCTTGTGATCGATTCCCTTGGGGAATGCAGTTTCCCTCTGTTTGGAAGACTGCTGAAGAAGGAGAATGGCATTATATGCAGCCAACTCCTTACTATATTGATTGGATAGGAAATCAATCAAAAGAAAAGATAAAAAAAATCATTTTACCTTCAAATTTGACTGAAACCAGAAGTTTTCCTAAGGCTTATAATTGGAATTGCACTCGAGTCTATGACTGTTCAACAAATGTATCCGACCTTCAAAGGATAGGAGCGCTAGCAAGAGCTCTACGACTGGAGTGTTCATGTTGGAATTATTCAACATCCATAAAGGATACTTGGAGAGGAACTATGATTAAGGACAAAGTTATAAATTGTGATTGGGAAATTATTCTCCCCATAGGACATACTGTATGGGTAGGCAGTGATGGGTCTTGGTCAGCTCAATTATCTTTGAAAGGACTAAGAAAACAAATTACTCTGGGAATGTTAAGCTTATGTCCTTTGTGGAGAAAACAGCCTTTAACGCCCAAATTATGGGGAAAAGTTAAGCAATCTAGTATAGATCCTTGGCAACACCCGTCAATGGGAACAACAGCAGGATGGGTATTAGAATCCATATTTAGCCCTCAAATATCATCCTTTAGAAATCGTGTCTGGTTACATAATCTGACAGGACAAATTGAAGCATTGGCAAATGCCACAAAAATTGGTCTTCATGACCTAAATGTACAACTACAAGCTTCTTCAAGAATGACTCTCCAGAATCGCCTGGCTTTAGATTTGTTGCTATTACATGAACATGGTGTCTGTGGTTATTTGAAATTAAATGATGATAAATTTGGAAAGGCAGCTTGACACTATTCAACAAGTAGCAAAATCAAGTCGAAATTTGAGAGAGGCAATGGAAATGGGGTGGCTTAATAAAATTTTACATGGCCTAGGATTCTCCCTGACGGGATGGCTTCAAAGTTTACTACAAAATTTAATTATCTTTATAGTAATCATTATAATTTTCTGTATCATGTTTGGATGTTTGAAAAGTTTGATTACTAAACAGGTGTCTCAGTACTATGTGTTAGTTGTACAAAATAGAGGTGAGACTTGTCAAAAAATAGAACTTCGATAAATCTCAAAGGGGGGAAATTGTTACAGCAAAATCAAATGTAACCAAGATTATTGCTGCTAAGGGCAACCATTGTATAGTCCTACCCATGTTAGTTAATGTATATCCAAACAATGTACTAATTAAGATGTGATTGTCAAGAAGTAGAAGCATAAATGATAAATTGTTAGTTTGACCAACAAGCCTTAAAGAATCATTGAGGATTGCCAAAGAAGGAAATTAGGGGAAAGGTAATTCCAACAGGGGGAGATGGCAACCACCAACCCATAGACCACCCACCCTAATTACACCACCAACTCAAAAGAAAGAACTAATAGGCATGCGCACTAATTTATGTAGGAGGCGAATGTTCATCAACCAATCATATAATAATAAATAATACATATGTATTAGAAAGATGAATATGTTAATGTTTTATGTATAAATAACCACTGGTTTGGAGCTTCGAGTTGCTGTATTGGGACAGACACCCATATCTGTGCAAATATGCAATAAAATACCACTGCTCTGTGTGTATATTGGCATATTGCACCCTGGGCAAACAAACCCCCAGTTTTGGGACAACAATTGCACTCAAAGAATTATGGTCAATGGCTCAATGTCCAAGTGAAGATCAGTGACGAGTCGCGTTCCTCAGGGGTCAGAATTGGGACTGTCACTGTTTGACATCTTTGTCAGTGACATGGACAGCAGGATTGAGTGCATCCTCAGGAAGTTTGCTGAAGACACGAAGCTATGTATGTGGTATAGTTGACATGCTGGAGGAAAGGGATGTCGTCCAGAGGGACCTTGACAGCCTTGAGAGATGGGCCCGTGTGAACCACATGAACTTCAACAAGGCCAAGTGCAAGGTCCTGCATGTGGGTTGGGGCAATCCCAAGCACAGCTACAGGCTAGGCAGAGTATGGATTGAAAGAAGCCCTGAGGAGAATAACTTTGGGGTATTGCTTAGTGAAAAGCTCAACATGAGCTGGCAGCATGCGCTTGCAGCCCAGAAAGCCAGCTGGGCTGCATCAAAAGCGGTGTGAGCAGCAGATCGAGGGAGGTGATTCTGCCTCTCTACTCTGCTCTTATGAGACCCCACCTGGAGTGCTGTGTTAAGCTCTGGGGACCCCAACATAAGAAGGACATGGAGCTATTGGAGTGAGTCCAGAGGAGGCCACGAAGATGATCAAAGGGCTGGAGCACCTCTCCTATGAAGACAGGCTGAGAGACTTGAGATTGTTCAGCCTGGAGAAGAGAAGGCTCCAATGAGACCTTATAGCAGCCTTCCAGTACCTGAAGGGGGCCTACAGGAAAGATGGAGAGGGACTTTTTACAAGGGCATGTAGTGATAGGACAAGGGGTAATGGTTTTAAACTGAAAGAGGGCAGATTTAGATTAGATATAAGGAAGAAATTCTTCACTGTGAGAGTGGTGAGGCACTGGAACAGGTTGCCCAGAGAGGTTGTGGAGGCCCCATCCCTGGAAGTGGTCAAGGCCAGCTTGGATGGGGCTTTAGGAAACCTGGTCTAGTGGAGAGTGTCCCTGCCCATGGTGTAACCAAATGAATAATCATGGTGATGGGAAGGGAACATTCTGAGCAGAACAGTATGGCAGTGGTTGGGCGATTGTGTTTCGTTTGTGGTTGCTAACCAATTTGTGGCTGCTGATTATGTCCATTGTATAGCCCAAACCTGATGTAAACAATAGAATAGATAAAGCTTATAGTTGGCAGTGGGTGCAAGTAATATTTTATTTTCTGTCAAAATCATGTCCTTTGACTGAACTTTGTTCATTATAATCTAATTATAATACCAAAACACACCTCCATTCTAAAAGCTACCTGCCTTCAAGGTATGACCACCCCTCACTGGGCATGCTTTTTGAATTTCTCTAAGTATATAGCTTTAAATCGAAGCGAGAAAACTTTTTACCAATCACGATAAGGTAACTATGTGATGTAAATGTAATTTTGTAGTGATTTTGTAACCTAAGGGTATAAATGTATAAGGGATTAAAGGCTAGGTGGGCATGTTAGGAGGAGAGATCCCCCATGCACCCAAGCACTGAATAAACCAATGATGTTGGCTTTCTAAACTGCATTTCTGTTTGGAAAGTTTTTATTGCCGTTTGAGCAGTAACAGTGCCTCTTTGCTTTTCGAGTTCATTACACATGTGTTGGGTACAATGGACTTCATCCGGGTCTGTCGGTAACTGCACATTGTCCGGGTCATAATAAACCATCTCCCGCACAGCTAATTCCCTCAGGTACTGGATACCTCTCTCCATAGTGGTCCACTTGCCTGGCCGACATACATCATCTTCGCTGAAGGGATACCATTCCCTCACACTTGACAGGAGTCGCCTCCAGAGGCTGAGGGCCTGTGCCTTCTTCCCAATTGCCTTGTCAATGCCCCCTTCCCTGGACAGGGATCCCAGCTGCTTGGCCTCCCTACCCTCCAGTTCCAGGCTACTGGCCCCGTTATCCCAGCAGCGGAGCAGCCAGGTAATAATATGCTCTGCTGGAAGGCGGCTGAAATCTTTCCGCATATCTCGCAGCTCACTCAGGGACAGGGATCGAGTGATCACTTCTGGTTCTGGCTCTTCTTCCTATTCTCGTGATGGTCTGTCCTGGTTTCAGCTGAGAGGGTTGATTTTCTTCATAGTAGCTAGTGTGGGGATATGTTTTGGATTCATGCTGGAGACAGCATTGATAATATAGAGATGTTTTTGTTCTATGGACTTATTGTTGAGCAGTGTTTACACAGGGCCGAGGCCTTTTCTGCTTCTTGCACTGCCCTGCCAGCGGGATGGCTGGGGGTGCACAAGAAATTGGGAGGAGACACAGACAGGACAGGTGACCCAAACTGACCAAAGGCATATTCCATATCATATGACGTCATGCTCAGTTTATAAGGAGCTTGGGGGAAGAGGGGGGGGGACAGCGGCGTTCGGAATGATGACGTTTGTCTTCCCAAGTAACCGTTATGCGTGACACAGCCCTGCTTTCCTGGAGATGGCTGAACACCTGCCTGCCCATGGGAAGTGGTGAATGAATTCCTTGCTTTGCTTTGCTTGTGCACGTGGCTTTTGCTTTACCTATTAAACTGTCTTTATCTCAACCCATGCATTTTCTCACTTTAACTTTTCCAGTTCTCTCCCCCATCCCAATGAGGGGGAGTGAGCGAGCAGCTGCGTGGTACTCAGCTGCCATTTGGGGTAAAACCACGACACAGTCCCGGTTCATCATCATCCCTCACTAAGTGAACCGATTTCCTTGTGCATTTCTTCTTGTGTATAGGGGCAAGTGATACCAGTACAGGTTGTTTTTGTGGTTCACCTGCAGTGCCTGTCACGGGGGTTTGAGTGGCCACAGTGCCTGTTGTGGAGGTTGGGCTAGCCACCGGGCCAGGGGGTGGAGTAGCTGCTGCAGTGCCTGTTGTGGGGGTTGGGGTAGATGCTGCCGTGCCTGCCAGGGCGGCTGTCGTAGCAGCTGTGCCAGTGGGTCTGTTTTCCCTCTCTTCCCCCTAAGGGTGCTGCCTAATATCGAGCAGTGTTTGGTAGATAGTGACCAGGGCCCAGCACAGGGCACTAAGTTGTGCCTCCTTGGAATAACCACAGCATTTTCCTTTCAAATATTCTACCACTTTATCAGAGTCTTGCAGTTGTTCGGGGGTGAAATTCCAAAGCATTGGGGGTGAGAAGTTCTCTAGATACCTGCCCATACTCTGCCACATGCCATGCCACCCCTGAGTATTCAGCCTCGAGGCATATCTCTGTGTGATATTCTTAAAACAATTTTTTGTAACCCTGAACAAGATTTGAAAAATATTCAGAAGACATAATAATAGGAACATGCTGGTTTGAACATCCCAGGGGTATTCAAAATTCTCAAAAGCTGCTGTGACTAGCCTGAACGGAAAAGGGGAGGTGAAAGAGTAGGAGAAAGTATTCCCCTCCCCGTCTTTCCCATAGATTGGGTGCGATTATTAATCAATTCAAAAAGATGTCGGCGTGACAGCAAAGCCCCATACAAATACCAACTTAAGCTCATGACCATTGATGTTATCATATCATAAGTTGATATCACACAGTACAGCAAAATGAGAATCAGTGCCCCTCTCCCAGAGGTGATAAACAGCATTACAAGTAGTACATACAGCAAGTAAGGGTTTAGATATGACAGCCATGTGACCAAACAAAACACCATTGTGATCAGTGGCTGCTTAAAATAATGCAATAAATTCTTATAACAACTTTGTTTCAGCACACTTGGGTCACATCTGTCGTTATCTCAACCCTTCGTACCCCCACGTTGGGCACCAAAAAGTACTGTCGTGGTTTAACCCCAGCCAGCAACTGAGCACCATGAGGCCGCTCGCTCACACTCCCCCCCTCCCCCGGTGGGATGGGGAGGAGAACGGGAAGACAAAGGCAAAAGCCTCGTGGATTGGGATAAGGACAGTTTACTGGGATAGCAAAGGGAGAGGGAAATAACAACAACAGTACTTATAAGAGAATACACAAAACTGGTGATACGACCGTACAACTCAGACCGCACGCTCAGACCCATCCCGAAGCCAGACCTTCCCTGAGCCATGCACCCTGGAGCCTCCCCGACTATCCCCCCTTTTACACTGAGCATGATGTCACATTGTTGTCCCAAAACTGGGGGTTCGTTTACCAGCATTAGCATTATCCCATTTGGGTTTACCAACCAAAAATGATTGGTTTAGATTTCTTCACCTATCATGCAAACTAGAACGCATGCTCAGTTCTTTTCTCTGCCTTTATCTTTTGAGTAGGTGGTGTAATTGGGGTAGGTGGTCCGTGGGTCAGTGGTTGCAATCTCCCCCTGTTGGAATTACCTTTCCCCTAATTTCTTTCTTTGGCAATCCTCAATGAATCTTCAAGGCTTGTTGGTCAGATTAACAATTTATCAGTTACGCTTCTACTTGACAATCTCATCTTCATTAGTACATTGTTTAGATATACATTAACTAACACAGGGGTAGGACTATACAATGGTCATCCTTAGCAACAATAGTCTTGATTTTTTTTGCTACAGCAACATGGTATGGAATACTCCCTTTGGCTAGTTTGGGTCACCTGTCCTGGCTGTGTCCGATCCCAACTTCTGGTGAAAATTAACTCTATCCTAGCCGAACCCAGAAGAATCGTCCCTTCCACTTTTCCTTTAGTGGTACATCTTTCCAAGTCCGAAAATAGACAAGATCTCCCGGCTGAAAGAGATGAACAGGGGTGTCTAATGGCAACGGTGCTCTCTGATTTAAATACCTATGTAAAGAAGATAAAATTTGTGAAAGAGAAATTAAATACTCTTTGACCATTTCCTGTCCTTTGAGGTGCATTTGTTCCTCTTTTATTGTAACTGTATTAATAGGATATGGTTTTCCATACATTATCTCAAAGGGGCTTACTTTTTCTCTAATTCTGGTGATGATTCTAACTCTCAATAGGGCTAAAGGTAGGGCTTCTATCCATTTGAGGTGAGCTTCTTGACATAATTTGGAAATTTGCCTTTTAAGAGTCTGATTCATTCACTCTACTTTTCCACTAGATTGGGGTCTCTATGGAGTATGAAGTTCCCATTTTATTTTCAAAATCTTTGATACTCCTTGGACTATTTATGCTGCAAAATGAGGTCCATTGTCTGAAGATATTCCTTCTGGAATACCAAATCTAGGGATTATCTCTTTTAGCATTACCTTAATCACTTCTCTTGCCTTATTGGTGTGACAGGGGGAAGCTTCAGGCCAACCAGAAAAGGTGGAATAAACTTGGTCAATTGTTATCAAGCAATCATGCTGTAATTCACTTCGTTCTGAGATCAGCAGCAGAGTCACAAGATTCAACGTGGTACATATTGAAAGGGTAATATCATCCTGTTTCAGCAACGCAGCCTGGTACTTGGCCAATCTACTAGGAGAAATCCAGTGGTGTCCCTTGTTTTCTAGGGGAGAGATCACAGCATGGGGTACAAACACAGTTATAGGTTGTCCCAAAGTCAGTTTCCTGGCTTCTTCAATTAAAATCACCACTGCAGCAACACCTCTCAAGCAAGCAGGCCATCCTTTATTAACATCATCTAACTGTTTGGAGAAATACCCCACCAGTCTCTTCCAAGTTCCCAGCAATTGAGTTAGGACTCCTAAGGCCACTTGTTGCCTCTCATGCACATATAACTGAAAGGGTTTTTCTAAATTTGGAAGTCCTAATGCAGGAGCTTCCATAAGCCTTTTCTTGATTTCGTCAAACTCTTTTCGGCATTCAGTACTCCACTCCAACACCCGTTCTGGACCCTTGGTGGCAGTATGTAGTGGCTTAGCAATCAATCCAATATTAGGGATCCACAACTGACACCATCCAGCCATACCCAGGAATCCTCTCAGTTGTTTCTTTGATGTTGGTACAACAATTCTGCAAATTGCTTCCTTTCGCTCTGCGCTCAGTCTCTGTCCCTGCATAATTTTAAATCCCAGATATCGGACTCTATCTTTTGCTATTTGTACTTTTAGAAACACAATATCCTGCAAGTCCCAAAAAATTCAGTAGACTAATTGTAGCTTCTAGACATTCACTGTAATTAAATCATCAATGTACTGCAATAAAGTTATATGCCTATTATTATTTTGCCAGTGTTCTAATTCCTTTGCCAATACATTACCAAATAATGTTGGGCTATTTTTGAATCCTTGTGGTAATACAGTCCACCATAGTTGAGTTCAGTAGTCAGGATTTCCCACTCAAAAGCAAAGATGAGCTGACTGTTCATCCAATGGAATGCAAAAGACAGCATCTTTTAAATCTAAAACTGTAAAATACATGTTACTTTCAGAGATGGAAGCAAGTAACATATACGGGTTTAGCACTACAGGGTGGACGTCGACTGTCCGAGTATTAATTTCCCGCAAGTCTTGTACCAACCTGTATTCTTGAGAATTAGGCTTTCTTACTGGCAAAAATAGGGGTATTAAATTCCGATTGGCACTCCCATAATAGTCCATATTCTAAAAAAGAATTAATGAGTGGTTCTAATGCCTTTCATGCCTCTAATTTGATAGATTATTGTTTCCTTCTTACTGGCTGGGCTCCAGATTTCAGTTCAGTTCTGATTGGAGTAATGTTTTTTTGCTCGTCCCGGTTTCTCTGATGCCCATAACAGTGGTATTACAGCATCCAATGCTTCTTCCGGAATATCTGCATTTTCATCTTTTTCACCTTGAATCAGCAGGCACATCTGTGCTTTCCAGGTGTTTTCTTGGGGACTGTGTAACTGTACCAAATTTTCAGAAAAGGTTATTTGTGAACAAATCTCATCCCAATAGTGGCAAGGGGCACTCAAGAATATAGAGAAATGAATGAGTTAACATAGTGTTTCCAATAGTACACTCCATTGGTTGTAAAAATGACCTTTGAGTTCTTTTCCTGGTGGCACCAATTACACTAGTTTTAATTTTACTTAAAGGTCCCTTGCAATCAGTAAGTACTGAGTGAGTTGCTCCACTATGCCCAGTGGAAAAGAACCTGGAGGTGTTCAAAAATGTGTAGACATGGCACTTCGGGACATGGTCTAGTGGACATGGTGGTGTTGGATTGACGATTGGACTTGATCATCCTAGAGGTCTTTTCCAACCTTAAAGATTCTATGATTCTATGGTTGCCCTTAGGAGCAATAGTCTTGGTTACATTTGATTTTGCTGTAATACGACCATCCAGCCAATTCCTTATCCACCGATTCGTCCATCCATCAAATCCATGTCTCTCCAATTTAGAGACAAGGATGTCATGTGGGACAGCATCAAATGCTTTGCACAAGTCCAGGGAGGCTCCTCTGCAGCTCCTATGTAGTTTCATCAGCAAGGCTTTTGCTGAATTCTTAGCTGTCTTCATGCAATCATGAGCACTCTTAAGCATCTGAGTAATGTTTTCATCACCTGTTTGGTCCCCTAGTTTTCAAGTAAACAATCTGTTTCAGAGCTTTGAGGAGGGTGATAAATGTTGAGGGATATTAGTTGTTTAACGTAAATAAATAAGTTTTAATTAGAATAAATTACTTAGGAATATAATAGAGTGTGATTTGTGCTGTTTACTTAGCTTTACTTAGCATGAGTGGCTAGATTTGCTGAAGCCTTTAGGCCGCAATAGAGGTATTTTTCTCAGTAATTTTCCTAGCAGTTTTCCTAACAGCTAGAACAGTGTTGTGTTTAGTCTCTTAGTATGGGAAAGTATTTTGATATCACACTAATGTCTTGGTAGTGTTTTTCCAAGTGTGGGACCCTTCAGTTCTCCATGTTCCACCAGCAAGGGCAAGTGCAGGAGGAGTGTAAACCAGAAGATAAGGAGGCTCCAACCTTCGGCAAAAACTGTGGAAACTGCAAGTCAACAAGATAAGAGCCTGCCTGCCAGGACACAGAAGAAGAATCCAATTAGATGTTAGAAGATCCCAGACCAAAAATCACCACTGGACTAAAGGACGTGTGGACAGCACATGAAGGGTGTGTGAGGGGCAGGTGTATGGGTCCCAAAGGTATAAATGCCCTGGGATTTCTTTGTTCTGGGTCTCCCTCTTTGGAGGCACCCAGCCCAGGATGATCCTGCTGCTGCACCTTTCAATTTAATTAATTATTTAATAAAATCAACGCCTGAGACTCTGCTGCGGGAAACCTAGGGTCAAGCCTCCAGCCAATTCCTTATCCACCAAGCGGTCCATCCGTCAGATCGATGTCTCTCCAATTTAGAGACAAGGATGTTGTGCGGGACAGGGTAAAATGCTTTGCACAAGTCTGGGTAGATGATGTCAGCTGCCCTTCCCTTGTCCACCAATGCTGTCACCCCATCATAGAAGGCCACCAAATTTGTTAGGCACGGTTTGCCCTTAGTGATTGCTGTCACCAATCACCTCCTTATCTTCCATGTGCCCGAGCATAGTCTCCAGGAGGGTCTGCTCCATGATCTTGCAAGGCACAGAGGGGAGACTTACCGGCCTGTAGTTCCCTGGGTCTTCCTTTTTTCCCTTCTTAAAAATGGGGGTTATGTTTCCCCTCTTCCAGTTGGGGGGAACTTCGCTGGACTGCCAGGACTTCTCAAATATGATGGAGAGTGGCCTGGCCACTTCATCTGCCAGTTCCCTCAAGACCTGCGGATGCATCTCATCAGGTCCCATGGACTTGTGCACCTTCAGGTTCCTTAGATATTTTCGAACCTGATCTTCTCCTACAGTGGGCGGTTCTGCATTCTCCCAGTCCTTGCCTTTGCCTTCTGTGACCTGGGCAGTGTGGCTCAAGCACTTGTTGGTGAAGACTGAGGCAAAGAAGTCGTTGATTACCTCAGCCTTCTCCATATCCTGGGTAACCAGGTCTCCTGTTTCATTCCTGAGGGGACCCACATTTTCCCTTATCTTCCTTTTATCACTGACATACCTATATAAAATTTTCTTGTTGTCCTTGACATCCCTGGCCAGATTTAATTCTATCAGGTCTTTAGCTTTCCTAACCTGATCCCTGGCTGCTCGGAGAGTTTCTCTGTATTCCTCCCAGGCTACCTGCCCTTGCTTCCACCCTCTGAAGGCTTCCTTTTTATGTTTGACTTTGCCCAGGAGCTCCTTGTTCATCCATGGGGGCCTCAGTGTTTTTGCCTGACTTCCTCTTTGTTGGGATGCATCCCTCCTGTCCTTGGAGGAGGTGACCCTTGAATACTAGCCAGCTTTCCTGAGCCCCTCTTCCTTCCGGGGGTTTGTCCCATGGTACTCTTCCAAGCAGGTCTCTGGAGAGGCCAAAGACTGCTCTCCTGAAGTCCAGGGTAGTGAGCTTGCTGTGCACCCTCCTCGCTGCCCTGAGGATCTTGAACTCCACCATTTTGTGGTCACTGCAGCCAAGGCTGCCCTTGAGCTTCACATCCCCTACCAGGCCCTCCTTGTTGGTGAGAACAAGGTGCATCATGACACCTCTCCTCTTTGGCTCCTCTGTCACTTGGAGGAGGAAGTTATCATCGACACATTCCAGGAACTTCCTGGATTGCTTGTGCCCTGCTGTGTTGCCCCTCCAACAGATATCAAGGTGCTTGAAGTCCCCCCATGAGGACCAGGGCTTGTGAACATGAGGCTGCTCCTATCTGTCTATAGAGGATCTCATCAGCTCCGTCTCCCTGGTCAGGTGGCCTGTAGCAGATCCCCACTATGATGTCCCCTGCCCCTGTGCTCCCTTTAATCCTGACCCATAAGCTCTCAGTTGGCTCCTCATCCATCCCCAGGTGGAGCTCCATGCACTCTAGATGGTCATTGACATAGAGGGTGACGCCCCCTCCTCTTCTTCCCTGCCTGTCCTTCCTAAAGAGCCTGTACCCTTCCATCCCAACATTCCAGTCATAGGAGCTATCCCACAACATCCACATGATGCTAATGAGATCATAGCCCTGCAGGTGTGCACACGTCTCCAACTCTTCTTGTTTTGTATAGAGGCATTTCAATTGGGCCCCCTATGAGTCTGACTTACTGGCTGGAGTGGCTGGAATTCCTTCGATGTATTCTCCCAGTGTTTCCCTGTTGGTTCCCATTTCCCCAGGAGCCCCTGGCTCATCTCCTCTAGACTTCAAGCATGCTGCAGTGTGTCCTTCATGTCTCTGAGGAATAGGCTGAGGGCCCTCACCAGCACCCCATCTGTCCCTCCATCCTGTGCATGTCATCCCACAACTTGTCACAGACGAGCCTGATGTTATCCCCTGTGGAGAACAAGGCTTTAGCGATGACGTGGTTTAGGCCCAGCCGGCAGCTGAGCGCCACGCGGCCGCTCACTCACTCCTTCCCCAGCATGATGGGGAAGAGAAGTTAACGAAAGGCTCAGGTCGAGATAAGGACAGGGAGAGATCACTAATTATCATCACGAGCAAAACAAACCGAACTTAGAAAGAGGGATTCATCTAATTTATTACTAAACAGAATAGAGCAATGAAAAAAAAAATAACATCAAGCCTTAAAACAACTCCCCCCACCCCTCCCGGGCTCAACCTCACTCCCTGCTTCAACCTCCTCCCCCATCAGCGGCGGGGGTGGGGGGGGAGGGGGAAGGGGGATGGGGGTTGCAGTCAGTGCAGCGCACATTGTTTCTGCCGCTTCGTTGTCCTCAGGGGGAGGACTCCTCTCATCACTCCCCTGCTCCAAAATGGAGTCTCTCCCACGGGCTACAGTCCTTCCCGAACTGCTCCAGCATGGTCTCTTCCATGGGGTGCAGACCTTCAGGAGCAAACTGCTCCAGCGTGGGTCCCCCACGGGGTCACAAGTCCTGCCAGCAAACCTGCCCTGGCGTGAGCTCCCCTCTCCACGGGTCTACCGGTCTGGCCAGGGACTTGCTTCAGCCCGGGCTTCCCACGGGCCACAGCCTCCTTCGGGTGCCTCCACCTGCTCCAGCATGGGGTCCTCCATGGGCTGCAGGTGGAATCTCTACACCCCCTCATCCTTCCTCCACGGGCTGCAGGGGAACAGCCTGCTTCCCCATGGTTTTCACCACGGGCTGCAGGAGGATCTCTGCTCCGGTGTCTGGAGCACCTCCCACCTCCTGCACTGACCTTAATGTTACATCTCCACACTTCCAGCTCCAAAAAAACTTCCCCCCTTCTTAAATATGTTATCACAGAGGCGCTGATTGGCTTGGCCTTGGCCAGGGGCGGGCCCATCTTGGGGCTGGCTGGCATTCGCTCTATCAGGCACTGTGGAAGCTTCTAGAAGCTCCTCACAGGAGCCACCCCTATAGCCCATGCCCCCCCCCCCCCGCTACCAAAACCTTGCCACACAAACCCAACACACATGCTCAGCATAAAAGGGAGCTAGTAGAGTTTCTTTATTTCCACTTTACTTTTGTAGAAAGGAAAGAGAGAACATTTATGAAATTACATGATCCTTCTGAGCTGCTCCTGAGAGCAATGGGAGGAAGGGGCAAGGCTTAGTGGTTGTTGGCATAGATTGATATTTATAAGCGGATAAAGGAAAGAGAAATATTGGTATCAAAATTTCTAAAATAGCTTGTGTGAAGATGAGTGCTTCTTTATAGATACATAAAACGTAGTATATAAACTTTTGAAGATTTTCCCATTAAAACCTCTCAAATTTCAACTCCTTAGTCTTAAGAATGAAAGTTTTTTTGTTTAACTTGCCATTCAACTTTCTAATTCTTCCCTGGATAGTCCAATTACTTTATTTAGTCTGTTAACACTCATGGGTAATTAAATCCAACTTGCTTTTTTTGCAGATGAGGGCCTTTAAAATGTACATAAGTACTCTTAATTTGAAGATGGTCTTGCACTGGAAAAGATTTTTATCTGGTTTTTTGCACCTCTTAATTTTCTAGCATAGTGTCATCCATTTTGAATTTTCTGACTGATCCCATTGGTCTAGGTACAGTTATCTTCTTTCTATAGAGTTATCTAATGAAATGAACAGCTGCTTTTCAGGGATCAATGAAAGGGGAAACAAAAGTCAGGGCAAGCAAAACAAATGTTCATATCTCATGAGTCTGCAGAATGATGTGAGAAATCTTACAGAAAATGTTGAGACCTTTAGGATTTCAAATACAATTAGTTGGTTCATGGTTCAGGTGAAGACTGAGAACAAATTAAACTTTGTCCTTTTTAATTTTATATTAAATATTTAATCTCTTGGACAATAAGACCCCCCTGCCATTTGATAATTCTGCTTCAAAATATATCTATTTTGGTGAAATAGTGTCAATATAGTTCTTTAAACTGCACTCAGTTGCAACAAAGTGTAGAATTATAACATATTTGTGGAATCAGGATGAAATAAAACTGATTTATATTGTAAGTATCAAATATATATCAAGGGTGTGAGGAGGAGGGCACTGATAATGCAGGTCGATAATTGGCTGTGGAACTGGTGCTGGCAACAGGGTTTTGGGTTCTATGAATGTGAGACCCTGTTTGCGGATCAGCATCTGCTTGGGAGAGATGGGATCCACCTCACTAAGGGGGGCAAAGCTATTTTTGCCAGTAGAATGGCTGACCTCACGCAGACAGCTTTAAATTAAGAATTAAGTGGGAGGGAGGGAAAGAGTAATCATCAGCCCTGTGAGGGAGTGACAGACAGGGTCAACAAGCCAAGGCCTGGGATGATGTGACAGAAAGGGATGGCAATATCAACAAAAAGGGGCTTAAGCAGGGTCGCCTCCAGCATTTGGTGGAAGCAAGGAAGTACCTATAAGGCCCCATTATGGAGAAAACCCTTCCTGGGAAATCATGCTGGGGTGCCTTACTGAAGTGCCCATATATTAATGCACACAGTATGGGGAATAAACATGATGAGTTAGAGATCTGCATTCAGGTGCAGAGCTATGATATCACCGGGATCAGAGATGTGGTGGGATGGCTCACATGACTGGAGTGTTGCAATGGAGGGTATGACAATTGCACATAAGAGGTTAAAAACACTGGTGTCCACTTATCTCTTATGCAGCAGGGTACCACGCAGCCGATCGCTCACCCCTCCCCCAGCATGATGGGGAGGAGAAGTATAACAAAAGGCTTGGGTCAAGATAAGGGCAGGGAGAGATCACTCACTTATTATCATCACGAGCAAAACAGACTGAACTTAGAGAGGGAATTTATCTAATTTATTACTAAGCAAAACAGAGTAGAGCAATGAGAAAATAACATCAAGTCTTAAAACACCTCCCTCCACCCCTCCCATCTTCCCAGGCTCAACTTCACTCCCAGCTTCAACCTCCACACCCCCCTCAGTAGCACAGGGGGGGTGGGGAATGGGGGTTGCAGTCAGTTCATCACACATTGTTTCTGCTGCTTCTTCATCCTCAGGGGGAGGACTCCTCTCATCATTCCCCTGCTCCAACATGGAGTCCCTCCCACAGGCTACAGTCCTTCATGAACTGCTCCAACATGGAGTCTCTCCCACAGGCTACAGTCCTTCATGAACTGCTCCAACATGGAGTCTCTCCCACAGGCTACAGACCTTCAGGAGCAGACTGCTCCAGCATGGGTCCCCCACAGGGTAACAAGTCCTGCCAGCAAACATGCCCTGGCATGGGCTCCCCTCTCCATGAGTCCACAGGTCCTGCCAGGAGCTTGCTCCAGCATGGTCTCTTCCATGGGGTGCAGACCTTCAGGAGCAAACTGCTCCAGCATGGGTCCCCCACGGGGTCACAAGTCCTGCCAGCAAACCTGCTCTGGCATGGGCTCCTCTCTCCACGGGTCAACAGGTCCTGCCAGGAGCTTGCTCCAGCATGGGCTTCCCACGGGGCCACAGCCTCCTTCAGGTGCCTCCACCTGCTCCAGCATGGGGTCCTCCACAGGCTGCAGGTGGAACCTCTACACCCCCTCATCCTTCCTCCATGGGCTGCAGGGGGACAGCCTGCTTCACCATGGTCTTCACCACAGGCTGCAGGGAGATCTCTGCTCCGCTGCCTGGAGCACCTCCTCCCCCCTCCTCCTGCACTGACCTTGATGTCTGCAAAGTTTCTTACATCTTCTCAGTCCCCTCTCCAGCTGCAAAAACTTCCCCCAACTAGTTTGTTTTTTTTTTTCCCTTCTTAAATATGTTATCACAGAGGCGCTGATTGGCTTGGCCTTGGCCAGGGGCGGGCCCATCTTGGAGCCAGCTGGCATTGGCTCTGTCAGACACAGTGGAAGCTTCTAGCAGCTCCTCACAGAAGCCACCCCTGTAGACCCCACCCGCTACCAAAACCTTGCCACGCAAACCCAACACAGAGATCCACAAGGTTAGTATGAGAAGCAGCTAAAGGAGGGAATCTTACAGAAGCAAGACGGCCCTGTTTTGGCTAGAGAATGTGGAATAAACAGATAGACAGTTTCTACACAGAATCTTGAAGGCCATGGTGCCTGGAGTGAGACCTTTTGCTTCATTATCTGTGAAATGAATATTAAAGTTGACACCCCTGAATATGATAATGAGCTTAAAGAGAAGTACATGCTAAACATATACGACTCTAGTACTTGACTCTACAACCAAATCATGTTAAACATCACCCCAGGGATGGAACAGCTAGGACTGGAGTATAAAGAATATTGAGGAAGTTACCCCTGGGAGTGGGGAGAGAAGAAACTGAAGACCCCAAAGAGGCAGTTGACAGGCTGTGCTCCTTCTCCTCCACCCAAGACAGGGACGCCTTCTTGGTAAGCAATTGCGATTTCACCTTTTGATGAAGAACACCCAGGACAGCATTTTGCTGGCATTATAATTATAATCATAGTCATATATTAGCGCTATTGCAGTAAGTGCATTTATCAATGGCAATTCAGAACTCTTTATATCTGTCACTTTAATAAACTTTCTATTAGTTTCAACTTTGCGAAACGGAGTCAGTGCAAGTCTTTTGGGGGCTCTGACAGGCAAACATTGACTCTGATATGTGACTATATATATAATCCTTTAGACATAAAGTGTTGACCAAGTCTGGGACTAATACTGGACCTAGCTGCACCTAGGCTCTTCTCTGAGAAGGAGTTTAGAAAGCAAGGGGGTCCTTTCTGAACATCATGACTCAACAGGAGGGCCTCCCTCAGCCACACATCAGACTCTTACCCTTTACTTGACAAACCATCACTCAAATTGCATTCAGTCTAGCTTTTACCAGCTTGCTAGGTTTTGTACATGTGGCAGTCAAGCCACAACCAACTTTATCACTGTCTTCTTGTTTGCTTATTGCAATATGTTAAACATAACATGCAATAAAAATATAAACACATTATTACTATTAAAGTCGGCACTTTTTAGTAGAATGTTAAATATAATCTCTGTGACCTTTTAAGCTAAACTGTTTTCCTAAAGCAACAAAATGTAGAGTAAGGCACATTTCCTTTGATTTTTTTGTAAATACCTGCTATTTTTTACTTTGGGAGAGTTCTGTGGATTTCTGTTGCATATAGAAGTTTCTGACTATAGTACTGAAATCCAGAGTTTAGGCATCAGTTGGTGTTAACATAAACTTCACTCATTATCTAAGACTGTAATGAAAAAGTGACTGAAATAATCTGAGTTCTTCAGAATTTAGTAAACTGGACCTGATTCTCATACATAATCTGGCTGGTGCCTCTCGATGGTATAATAATGCTATAAGATGAAAATGTGGACAGGCCAAAAGGCTGGACATGTACTGCTAGCTACAGTCGGGGAGCAGCATCATTTGTCAAGTTACTGCACAAACATCTGCCAGGCAGACATTTTTGCTCCAGTGATCTGCTGGCTGATGTTGACTCCCTGTGGAAGTAATCTTTAAAGTTCAGAATAATTTCATTATTTATGGAAAAACATGCTTGATCATTCTTTCAGTTGTAGAAGAGCTTTTAAAGAAATTATCTCTTTGCTTACTCTTTTAGAAGTGCTATAGGCCTTTTTTTCTTCATAAACATTGAGAGAGGAAAAAAGCCTAGGACTAACTTTACAAAAGGGATGTAACAGTGGCTTTAGGCCTCAAGGCATTTGTACTGGGTTTGCATGGCAATGTTTTGGTAGCAGTGTGGCTACAAGGGTGGCTTCTGTGAGAAGATGCCTAAAGCTTCCCCCATGTCCGATAGAGCCAATGCCAGCTGCCTCCAAGACAGTCCTGCTGCTGGCCAAAGCTGAGCAAATCAGAGACGTTGGTAGCACCTCTGTGATAACATATTTAAAAGGAGGAAAAAACTGCTGCTGCGCAACAGCAGCCAGGAGAGAGAAAGGATAATATGTGAGAGAAAGAACTATGCAGACACCAAGATGAGTGACCAAGGAGGGGGAGGAGGTGCTCCAAGCACTGGAGCCTGTGGTGAAGACCATGGTGAGGCAGGCTGTTCCCCTGCAGCCCATGATGGTCCACAGTGGAGCAGATATCCACTCTGCAGCCCATGGAGGACCCCACGCCGGAGCAGGTGGATGCACCTGAAGGAAGCTGTGACCCTGTGGAGACCCCACGCTGGAGCAGGCTCCTGGCAGGACCTGTGACCCTTTGGAGAGAGGAGCCCACACCAGAGCAGGTTTTCTAGCAGGACCTATGGCCCTATGGAAAGAACCCATGGTGGAGCAGTTCATGAAGAACTGCATCATGTCACAGATAGAATGAAGCTGACTCATATGCAGCCATTACATCATGCACCTGGAAAGGAACTGGAGAAGAAATCTGCATGCCGGTTCTTGCTCTAGTAAGTATCTTTATATTCTGGTCATCTGAGGACATATAGAAAATGAGACAGCTGAATCAAATCCTCTTGCAGAAATGAAAAATCTTCCTTGCCTATGAGTGCCCTTATTACCCAGCTTTTGGGTTATTTCAGCTGATTTTTCCTCAAACAACCAGAGGAAACTTCTTGGGCAGAACTGAACTCCAAGTATATTGACAGGTGTGGGTTATGTACATCCGTCCCTGAGGGGACAGAAATCTAATCTCAGGAAAAAGAGTAGTGTTTCCTATAGATCAATTTGGATAGATAAATCTGTTGTTCTCTGTGACTCCTCTTTCTTGGGTGAGTTATCTACCAGAAATGGTACAGACTGCCAGGGCATGCAACTGAAATATGAATTTACTTGCCATCAAGATTTTTGACAGTCATCTTGCAAGTTACTTGGAGCAGTAATACATGTGCAGCTTCAGGGAAACTTCTGGCTCTGCTTAAATGATTTGGAGAGCAATGGGAAATTGCTTCCAAGGTCAAAATCTCCACATCCTCTGCTGGACTCCTTTGTGCAGTTGCCTTGTACCTAGCTGTATTGGGTTTGCGTGGCAAGGTTTTGGTAGGGGGGGAGCTACAGGGGTGGCTTCTGTGAGAAGCTGCTAGAAGCTTCCCCTGTGTCTGATAGAGCCAATGCCAGCCGGCTCCAAAATGGACCTGCTGCTGGCCAAGGCCAAGCCAATCAGTGCCTCTGTGATAACATATTTAAGAAGGAAAAAAAACCAACCAGTTTGGGGGAAGATTTTGCAGCCGGAGAGAGAAGTGTGAAGATGTAAGAAACTCTGCAGACACCAAGGTCAATGCAGAAGGAGGAGGAGGAGGTGCTCCAGACACCGGAGCAGAGATCCCCCTGCAGCCTGTGGTGAAAACCATGGTGAAGCAGGCTGTCCCCCTGCAGCCCATGGAGGAAGGATGAGGGGGTGTAGAGATTCCACCCGCAGCCTGTGGAGGACCCCATGCCGGAGCAGGTGAAGGCACCTGAAGGAGGCTGTGACCCCGTGGGAAGCCCATGCTGGAGCAAGCTCCTGGCAGGACCTGGGGATCCGTGGAGAGAGGAGCCCATGCCAGAGCAGGTTTGCTGGCAGGACTTGTGACCCCGTGGGGGATCCCACGCTGGAGCAGTCTGCTCCTGAAGGTCTGCACCCCATGGAAGACACCACGCTGGAGCAGTTCGTGAAGGACTGTAGCCCGTGAGAAGGACTCACATTGGAGAAGTTCGTGGAGGACTGTCTCCCATGGGAGGGACCCCACGCTGGAGCAGGGGAACGATGAGAGGAGTCCTCCCCCTGAGGATGAAGAAGCGGCAGAAACAACGTGTGATGAACTGACCGTAACCCCCACTCCCCGTCCCCCTGTGCTGCTGAGTGGGGGCGGAGGTTGAAGCCGGGAGTGAAGTTGAGCCCGGGAAGATGGGAGGGGTGGGGGGAGGTGTTTTAAGGCTTGATTTTATTTCTCATTCCTCTGCTCTGTTTTGCTTAGTAATAAATTAGATGAATTCCCTCTCTAAGTTCAGTCTGTTTTGCTCGTGACGATAATTAGTGAGTGATCTCTCCCTGTCCTTATCTTGACCCACAAGCCTTTCATTATACTTCTTCTCCTCTGTCCAGTTGAGAAGGGGGAGTGATAGAGTGGCTCTGGTGGGCACCTGGCCCCCAGCCAGGGTCAACTCACCACACTAGCCTTGGTGCTCTTTTTTTCCAGAAGTTTATTTTCTAAATGTATCATCAACCCTCTTTACTTCCCTATGTGCTTCTGACATAGCTGCCACTATATTCCTAGAATACGTTGGTATTTAATTCTATCATTCTATGAAATATTTGAGATACCTTGCACAAGCAGTGCATCCTCTTTTGGCAGGAAAAAGGAATAAAGGTCAGGCATCAGTTAGCTTTCCTTAATCTTTGAGGTGAGTTTTATTATTTATGCCACAAAGCCAAGCTGTGGAAACTATCAAATAATGTGTGAAGCAGTGCAAGGTTCTTTAGCTTCTTGCAGGGCAAATAGTGCAAGTCAATACAGCTAGAACTTCATAACCTGAATTGTACATTCATATGCCACCAGCTAGTATCTGTGCATTTCATACACAAATAGCAGGTGTTTTTTCCACCAGTCTAGAAGGTTACAAAAGGCCTCTGCATCTGACAATGTCTTTCTTGCATCCACTGAGCAAAGATCAAAGTAGGGGGAGGAGGAAGACAGCTTTTAAAAAAAGAGAGAGGGAGATTGATCTTTTTAATGCAGGACAAAAAGACGACAAATCTTAAACATTTAAAAGTAAATCTTTTCTATAGTAGCAGTCTAGCTGCAGTTTTATGTCTAATCATCTTTGAGTATTATATGCTACAGCTGGAGATCTTTGAGCAGGAAGCTGTCTATCATGACAGGGTCTACATTGCCTGTAGAGAAGGTCTGAGTCTTCTCCATGGCAAGCTTGGGCATGGCCTTCAAAGGTCGATTGAGATGTATCCATTGACCATTAATAGAGAGGTTCCAAACTGTGCCAGTTGAGGATCTAACCCTCTCTCTGTCCTATTTCTACCTCTCTGAAATTGGTTGCAAAACTTATTTGGAAAGCCTACCCAGTACTTGCCCATTTCTCTTCAGGTTTCCATTCTGCTGTTCTGAAAGTGCATTTATTTCATGCTACTGTATTACAGTAGTTGCTTCAAATTGAAAATAAATATAACAGACTCACTAAATATATTTTTTAGGCTGCAGAAAACAGAGTAGCAAGGCAGGAAATATAACCCTGAATCTGGGAAAGTAGTCTATTTCTATGTCAAATTTTAAGTTTCTTTTCATGCACTTGATAACTGAAATAAGTATGGCCTGACTTCCTACCACTGCACTACTGATACCTGAGTAGCTTTTTCTGCATGTAGGTTGTAACTAAAAAGGCTGAAAGAATGGAAACTCTTCCAGCTGTTCCTGCATTATCTTCCAAAGTAGTTCGGGAATTCATGGGAAAGCTGCTTCTCTGAGGACCTGATTTGGGATGTGCTGAGCACCTGATAGATGTTAATAGTACCCACTGACCAGGTGAATTCAATGGGCACAGAGATTTTTTGGCACTTCAATGGGAATGAACCTGCAACGATGCCAGGTCAGCTATCTAAAGTCAGTACACTACTCAAGGAATCCTGAGCCCAACAGAAGTAGTGCTTTAAAAACATTTTGAAAACAGTAATAATGCAGTAAGATTGATTCAAAGTTATTAGTCAAACTTACTTAAAGCTCTGTCTCAAAGGAAGCTAATTAAGCTAGATGGCTTACTAGCACATTTCAACAGTGGGACTGTATTCTGAACTCATGTGTGTGTGAGTGTATCCATAGGTCATTTGTCTCATCACCCCATAGCACAAGTCAGAATCTGAACTCCAGAGAACAAGGATATCAATAAGTGCTAAGGAACATCAGACAAAAATTGATGTGTATCTTAATACAAGACAAACTTTTCTTGTTGTTTGTTTTTCCTTTCCTTTCCTTTCCTTTCCTTTCCTTTCCTTTCCTTTCCTTTCCTTTCCTTTCCTTTCCTTTCCTTTCCTTTCCTTTCCTTTCCTTTCCTTTCCTTTCCTTTCCATAGGGTTTACTGTTTAACTACTTAGAAGCTGAGCTCCTAAATCTCACAGGCCAGCCAGAAAACCTTAGTAAGGCTTGTTCCCCTTGAATCATGATAACTGGTGCTAGCAGAGTGCTGTTGGTTTTGATCTTGAAAGTGGGCAGTTTTCTGAGAAGGTCCTGCAGAGTGGCACAGCTTTGTACCTTCCTTAGAGTAGAGGAGCAGCCCCTGCCTGTGTTTTCCTTGCAGCAATGGCACAGACCTGTCAAAATGAATGTTGTCTTATCATGCTTGAGATGTGATAGGAAAAACATTTTTCTTTTAGGTCCATAAGTTCATTTGAGAAATATAGTGATATCTTTGGACAGAAGAATGGTTGGAGTCATAATAACTCCCAGGTTATGTGCTCCGCTGCCTTGTTGAAGTCATATCTAGGGGTCCATGACTTCTCTCAGGTCGGATCTTGCTATCTGTTCTGTCTCATTATATGTGCTAGGCCACATGCCTCTCAGGTGCCCTGGGGCTATCTTGCCCTTCAGATCTGTACTGGTGGTCTGTCCCAGGGACACTGACAGAGGTAGCCCTGGATTCCAGTGCTCAGAAGCTGCTGGAGGAAAGGGCTGAGGGTGGGCAAGAGCAACAGAGGGAGTGTAGGTGGCATATCCGGTTACAAGACATTTTAACCAAAGCCTATATGTTGGTGTGTGTATGTTTTGCAATGATGCTTTCAGTGATTGGCCTTTGAAATTATAACTTCTGCTGAGTGATGTTTATGAAATTAAAGTTTTGGAGCTTTGATGATAGCTAATGTAACATTATCCTATGTATAAGGTCCAGCTGGGATGAATTTCTCAAGTTAACTTTCTTCATAGAAGCCCATATGGTGCTGCACTTTGTGGATAAAAGTGTTGATAACACCAGTGTTTTAGCTGTTGCTGAACAGTGCTTGCACAATGTCAAAGCTTTCTCTCCCTGTCCACAAAAGCCAGCAGACTGGGAGTGGGCAAGAGATTGGAAGGGGACATAGCCAAGACAGCTGACCCAAACTGATCAGTAATATTCCATACCATATAATAAATGCTTACCAATAAAAGCTCAGGGAAAGGAGGAGGAAGGGAGTACATTCATGGTTAGGGTGTTTGTCTTCCCAAGTAACTCTTACACATACTGAGGCTCTGCTTTCCAAGAAGTGACTGGACATGTGTCTGTCAGTGGGAAGTAGTGAATGAATTCCTCTTTTTGCTTTGCTTGTGTGTGTAGCTTTTGCTTTCCCTATCACACTGTCATTATCTCAATCCATGTGTCTTTTTACCTTCCTTCTATTTTCTTCCCAATCCCCTGGGAGAGGGGAGTGAGCAAGATGCAGGGTGATGTTTGGCTGCTGGCCTGGGTCAGCCTACCACACCCTGTATGCCACAAGTGTTTGAAACTGCAGGTTAAATTTAAGGGTGATTCTTAAGATTTCTTTTTCTTATACACACATGTGAAGTTCATGTGCTGACCATGTTTCCATAGACCTTTCTAACTTCTCATAAAGGAATCTGGATTCTCACTCACTTTGGAGTGTTAGAGTACTGCCACACTTCATTTTGGGCAGACTTTTGCTACTCAGAACATCGTAAAGGTTTTTTAAAGGACATTTTCAAGAGTCCAAAACTGCTCCTGAGGTAGGGTTTATTTAAATTTTTTGTTTTGAGAGCACTTGAAACCTCATCTCTTGCAATTTTTCTGGAGGCTGGCAAGATTGACTTTTGAGATGTTAATCTACCATAAGCTCTTTCATGTTTTCTCCTTCTTTCTACTATAGATTTTGAGTTCTTTAAAAAAAAATAATTCATTTTTCATAATAGTTTGACAACTTTCTCTGTATAAGGTGATGGATACTATTAAACACATACAGTGCATCCCTATTGCCTTAAGCCCTGATTGACCAATGTAGGTTAATTTTATTATTATGCATACATAGAGTTCAACATACATAAATGGTTGGGTCTGAATGCATATAAGCTCCACCTCAGGACTATACTAATATGGCAGTGCTCTTCCTGGGCTACATCTGGCATGTATCTAGGTAGTCAGGACTGTTGATGGGGGAAATTTGTTACCGTTTCTACCTGAGCATGTAGATATGCTCCTAGGGACTAGGTTTTTAAAAGTGAGACACTGCAGTGTTAGCTCTTTCCTCCATTTCCCTCTTTAAGTTTTGAGAAAGATCCAAATAATAATTATTTTGAGAAGGGTGGAGTAGAAAGGCCAAAGGAGGTGCTTGCTTTTTTTTTTTTATTCTGCCTTTTTTAAATAAAAGAAACAATATGAGCAACAACTTTGATAAATGGAGAGAACAAACTTACTAACTAGAAAATATTCTTTCTGAAGATAAAACTTATTGAGAATTTTTCATAACTTAATGAGGGGAAAAGAGCTTTAAGGCAATTTGCATTTGTAGAACTGATATGGGTAATAAGTTTTATTCTAGATATTAGGCACTCATATTTAAACCATTTATTCTTTTATGCTTAAATATTGGTTTAGTATCTAATGCATCCCTTTGTCCATGTATGATCTGACATGGAAAGAGTCTTAAAAACTGAACAGCAGTAAAACAATGTGCCTATCCCCTATCTTTGACCTCTAATGATGACTCAGTCTAGGTAGCCAAAAGTTTTAAATAGCTCATGAGGAAATGTGTGGGCTTTCAGAAGGTGTTCAAAGCTCCTAAGCTGGATCTTTAACTTTTAGATAATGAAGCTCCTTCTTCATCAATGCCAGCTTTATGGAGCTGTGAGAGGTAAAGAAAAGCTGAGTTGCCCAGGTCTATCTGGGAAGATCTGCAGACTTACAATAGATACTGATTTGCAGAATAAAGATCTGTAGAGTATTTTGCAAGCATATTATGCTGTGAACGTATTATTCTGATCCTGCAAAGACTTAAATATAACTTAAAAATACTATTTAAATTAATGTACTTAGTTTTAAGCATGGTGAATGAGCCTGTTTGTGATATTATGTTTAAGTCTTTACAGGCAAGATACTTTTGCTAAGAGTCAATAAAAATGCAGGGATTAGCAACAAGACTCCAAAGTAACTGATAAAAGGAATCAGTATCTGGAATGCAGTGAAAAGGAGAAGTTCGTGAGCAAGTGAAAGCTGAATTTTCCAATCAGTAAGACTAAATTGAAGTCTGCATGAGGCTTTTTAATTTGTAATACAGTAAATATGCCATGTGCTTCTTGTGAGAGATACCTTGTTATTTGTAAAAAATCATTCAAAGAAAAATCTATATTCACTTACAGAAGCAGTTTTGGAGATCTGCCATAATGCTACTTTCTCCTTTTGGTGACCTAATATACTGACCACTGTGAAGAAGCTTATGTTTTGGAAATAAAAATTCAGTAAAGGAATTTGTGATACAATATTCAAACAAGGAAAGATGAAAAGGAATTTTCTATCAATCAGGAGTAAGAAAATTAAACCCATGGTACTTTGTGCTTTCCTCAATATAAGTTTATATCCATCTTTTCTTGGCCTGGATTCACATGTAGAAGTACTTTTCAAAACCAGGTATTAGAAGGAAAGAATTATCAGAATTATACAGATAAAATAGCTGTAGTGAACTTTTGAGTAAATTAGGAAATTGAACCAGAGTATTCAATGGTGTCATCATTTGTCATTTGCTTTATAAAAAAGGAATACAAAAGAATTTTGCAGACTATTATAAAATCCTGTTGATGTGAATAGTCCCATTACATCTAACACCCTTGCTTGCATAAAGCTACAGAAAAAAAATTATTACTTTCAGGCTCCTGAGTCCTACTGTGTAACAGAGAATTGAGAGGTGAAAGATGACAGTTGCTCTTTCATGGCAGGATAAACCAGCTCAATACTTGTAGTCAGATCTTAACTCAGAGTTAATTGTCACAGATGATTGGCAAGAATTTTCAATATGGAACTATAGTTCTTTAAAAAAAGTTATACAATCTAGAGGAGGAAAAAATAAAAAACCCCACAAATATAAAAAAGATTATGTTTTTGTAAGCAAGAAAAGAGCTAGTTCATGCTGGCAAGACAAAAAGCAACACATTTAAGCTACAGAAAGGGTATTTCACATTCAGTAACAGGAAAATTATTTGAAATTATACATGAAAATATACAAAATATACAAAATATACAAAATATACATTGCAGGGGGGTTGGACTAGATGATCTCCAGAGATCCCTTCCAACCTCTACCATTCTGTGATTCTGTGAAAAATGGGAGAATGGAAAAATGAAAATGTTCAAGAAAAAAATTCTGATATTTAACTCTTAAATCCCAATATTATTAATCAATATGTCTAATCTTGCCTATAGTGTAAATGAGATAGCCTCATGACCTTTCAAAAATCTCATCTAGCTGATGACTGAACTAGCACAACAGTAGCACTATATCCATCTTTTCCTTTGGTAACTTAAGAGAGATGAACTTCACAAAAACAAAAGCAGAACTGTAAATACTGTGCATATGGCTTATTATTTCCAATCACAAAAAACCACCATCTATAAAGAAAGCACTCCCAAAGCATGCAACCATGCTGCTCATCTGGGGGGGGAATACTGTGAAGTCATTATCTTTCCCAAGGACAGAAAAGGTATTGGAGAAAGTCTCGAGCTTTTTATAACCAAGAAATGCCTATGGATGTAACTTATGTTCCTCAGTTATATACTTTATACCAAAAAGGAAAAGCCTTTATTATAAATAGGCCTAAAGTGCATGCTGGTTTTCAGATTATGAAAGGTAATGTATTTGGTTTGTGGAATTTTGGGTGTTTGTGAGAACAGCTCTTCTGTCTTGCCTAGCACATCTCTGCTCTGACTTTCTCCATTACTGTCTTTCTGATTTCCAGGGTAAATTATATTTTTAATTAATCATTTCAGAAATTGAAGCTGTCAGTGACCTTTTAAAATGACTATACATACACAGCACAGTGTTAGATGAACATTGATTTTTTAATTTTTGTTTATTTTTGTTTTGATTTTTATTTTTCCCCCCTCCAGTGCAAAGTTTAGAGACTGAGTTTTCATACTGAGAGGATAATTAAGCTTCATTTTTGTTTCTTAAAGTTTTAGAATTAAGACTTTTGATCATGAGCTTTTTTTAACTATTAAAGTCCAAGTAACCAAGCAAATATGTGCAGAAATTCACTTTTTAATTATTATTATATACAGTAGTAATAAAGTTTGTTTGAAGTGCATGAATAAAAAGTTAATGAAATTACAGGAGGAACAATCTAATCCAGGATTCCAGCATCAGAACCCACATAACACTGATTAGAACCATAAGGCTTTACAATAAAAGCTAAAATATTGACCATATGATGGCAAAAAGTCTTTTTTTTTGTGGTTAACATTCTCTTCTAGCTACTCTCTGATGAATTTGGTGGTGCTATGGAGGAGTATCTCCTTCTTGATAAGGACCATGATCGCTCAGCACTGTAGGCAACATGTTTATAATTTTGTATCTGAGTCTCAAGGAGATATCTCTGTTGTTGGCTGATTGTCTGGCTAATCAGTCCAGGGAGAGCTTGAATGCTACCAATTAAAGTTTCCAGTTTAGTTTCCAGAGTAATAATTCTCTTCTCAAAATCTTCACTTCTTTCATTTAAGTCAGAAATCATGTCATACATGATGTTTTGAGTCTGAAAGGAGAAGGATGTAAAAAAAGTTTAGAGAGATCTTGCAAGTATTGTGACATGCAATGCAACTCTACAAGGGTTCTTAAATGCTTTTGCATTTCACAAAAAGATATGAGTATTCTAACAAGATCTAGTCTTGTGAAATAATTTTACTTGCAGATGCATGACAGACTCCCTACTGGTGCTAAATTTATTGAGTAGAAATGTAACACTGATATTTTGAGTAGCATTTTAAATGTCAGGCTCTCTTATTGAATTCGACAAAACATCAGACCTTTTTGGAAGTGTAGATGCTTAGAAATGCACCATCATAAGATTTGTGAACAGAATTAGTTGTGTAAAAGTCACAAGGAGACCAAAGGTTCCAAAGCACAGTGATGCACCCTTCACTTTTCTCTCTTTCCTGTGATTTTTAAACACCTTCATACTTTTAAAAAGAAAACAATTTGCTTATTTTCTCCTTAGACTGTGTTTGAATCTGTTGTAATAAGAGTAGTTGGGTGGATTGTTTTTTGAAATGTAGAGCAAGGAGTAAAAACTCAAGTGTATGCTCCTCTACTTCTACCTTCCCCTGTCTATCCATCCTCTACAAAATGGTGTTTGGTATCAGAAAATCTATGGGGTAAACTTTAAAATGTCATAATTCTTAGTACAAATGGAATCTGAAGTATGTTATTTCATAAAGTCTGTCACTTGCTAATTGATTTCCATTTGTTTCTCTTGCAATTCATGCAGGGAAATTACTAAAACTAATGACTGAATTTCTCCCTCTTGTAGATTGAGACTTCAGATTAGACATAACCTAAATTTAAAATAAATTATCATAATTCAGTAGATAAACTGGCTGAAGTTTATAATCCATTATAAAGAAAAGAAAAATTAAATTAATGACTACCCGAAGTGCAAAGCACAGAAGTATCAGACAAATGTCTATAATGCATTTTCTCTGCCCCGTTTCAAGATGCTAGCATAATTGTTGAAAAAACCCTAATCTACATGAAATAATATCTGAAAAGTCCTTATCAGTTGCCAGAAGCAGAGTGATAAGTATTTTCAGTAACTGAAGTTGTCGGGTGGTTCTCTACTGCAAAAGAGGAACAAACACTGAAGAGTTTTATGTTTGCCTTGATGTTGCACTTTAAATTGATCTGGGTTTTGAGGTCCCTGAAGACATTTGTAAGAGAAACCCTTGGTAACAGTGTATAAATGCTTCTAATGAAGATTCAAATGAAGTCCATATAAAATAACTGTTATATGCTGCAGTCTAATGTGAAACATCGAATGCTCTCAGCTCAGCACTGTAAGTCTCATTATTGTTTTATGTTTTTTTAAAAAGCAACACTTAACAACAGGCAAGTACTGTGTGTTAGGTTATGTGATAAAATCTTATCTGCACACCCACAAATGAACATAGACAGACAATGGCAGGTGGGAGAGCTGAATAATACCCTGCCATGGCTAATCCCAGGCCCATAAAAAAAGCCAACAGCCCATAACAGACCCATCTCCACAAGCCCAGAGGAGCACAGGGGCAGAATCGAATCGAATCGAATAGAATAGTTCAGTTGGAAGGGACCTACAACAATCATCTAGTCCTATTGCCTAACCAATTCAGGGCTGACCAAAAGATAAAGCATATTATTAAGGGCATTGTCCAAATGCTTCTTAAACACTGACAGGCTTGGGATATCGACTACCTCTCTAGGAAGCCTGTTCCAGTGTTTGACCACCCTCTGAGTAAAGAAAAGCTTTCTTATGTCAAGTCTGAACCTCCCCTGACACAGCTTTGAACTGTTCCCACGCGTCCTGTCACTGGATACCAGGGAGAAGAGATCAACATCTCCCTCTCCACTTCCCCTCCTCAGGAAGCTGTAGAGCGCAATGAGGTCATCCCTCAGCCTCCTTCTCTCCAAACTAGACAAACCCAGAGTCCTTAGCCGCTCTTCATAGGACGTGCCTTCCAGCCCTTTCACCAGCTTTGTTGCACTCCTCTGGACACATTCAAGGACCTTCACATCCTTCTCAAATTGTGGGGCCCAGAACTGCACATAGTACTCAAAGTGAGTCCGCGCCAACGCTAAATACAGCAGAATGATCATCTCTTGTGACCGACTGATACTGTGTTTAACGCACCCCAGGATGCATTTGCCCTCTTGGCTGCCAGAGTACGCTGCTGACTCATATTGAGCCTACTGTCAACCAGCGCCCCTAGATCCCTTTCTGCAGGGCTGCTCTCCAGCCACTCCTCTCCCAATCTATACTTGTGCCTGGCATTACTCCGTCCCAGGTGCAGAATCCGGCATTTGTTCTTGTTAAGTTTCATGCCACTGATGATTTCCCAATGCTCCAATCTATCTAGATCCCTCTGCAAGGCCTCTTGTCCCTCAAGAGAGTCAACAACACCTCTCAGTTTGGTATCATCAGCAAACTTGCTAATGGTGCATTCAACTCCTGCATCCAGATCAGTGATAAAAATATTGAACAGAACTGGCCCTAGAATTGAGCCCCAAGGAACACCGCTGGTGACCGGTCACCAGCCAGATGTAGCCCCATTCACTAGAACCCTTTGAGCCCTGCCCTTCAGGCAGTTCTTCACCCAGCGCACCATGTACCTGCTCATCTCACAGTTGGACAACTTGTCCAGAGGGATGCTGTGAGAGGCAGTATCAAAAGCCTCACTAAAATCCAGAAAAACTGCATTTTACCGCCTTCCCTTCATCCACTAGGCAGGTGACCTTATCACAGAAGGAGATCAAATTCGTTAGACAGGGCTTTCCCTTTGTGAACCCATGTTGACTGTGCCTGATGATTGTGTTGCTCTTTAAATGCCTTTCAATAGCACCCAGGATGATCTTCTCCATAATTTTTCCAGGTGATGAGGTTAGACTAAAAGATCCGTAGTTCCCTGTGTCTTCCCTCTCGCCCTTCCTGTAAATTGGAATAACATTGGCTAGCTTCTAGTCAGCAGGGGCCTCCCCAGATGATCGAGAGGGGTCCTGCCATAACATCCTCTAGCTCCTTCAGTACTCTGGGATCCATCCCATCAGGCCCTATGGATATATGAACATTCAGCTGATACAACTGGTCCCTTACAATTTCAGTGTCCACAAGTGGAAAGCCACAGGTATTGGTATCTTGGGTTCATCTGTTTCTTCCAAAGTCTCTCCCCATTACTGGGAGGATTGAGGAAAACACTACCTGTGCTCCTAAATCTTTTAGCATTCTTCCCAGGGCCCTGACATCTCTTTTGACCCAAGTCGGATTTTTTTGTTGCAACATCATTAGTACCCTGTATTGGGTCTGGCTGAGATGGAGTTAATTTTCCCCATAGCAGCCCTCATAGTGCTGTGCTGTGTATTGGTAGCGAGCAAGGTGTTAATAACACACCAGTGTTTTGGGTACTACTGAGCACTGCCGGCACACATCAAGGCTGTGTCTCCAACATTTCTCCCCCCCTCAGCAGTAGACTGGGGGTGGGCAAAATCTTGGGAAGGGACACAGCCAGGACAGCTGACCCAAACTGACCAAGGGGATATTCCATACCATATGACGTCTTGTCCTGGTTTCAGCTGAGAGGGTTAATTTTCTTCGTAGTAGCTAGTATGGGGCTATGTTTTGGATTTGTGCTGGAAACAGTGTTGATAATATAGAGATGTTTTTGTTATATAGACATGTTGTTGTTGTTGAGCAGTGCTTACACAGCACCAAGGCCTTTTCTGCTTCTTGCACCGCACCGCCAGCGGGATGGCTGGGGGTGCACAAGAAGGTGGGAGGGGACACAGACAGGACAGGTGACCCAAACTGGCCAAAGGGGGTATTCCATACCATGTGACGTCATGCTCAGCATAGAGGGGAGCCTAGTCGGGGAGGGACGGCACGGCTCCAGGACGCGTGGATCGGGGACGGTCCGGCTTCAGGATGAGTCTGAGCGTGCGGTCTGAGTTGTACGGTCGTTGGGTGAGAAACTGCATTGTGTATCACCAGTTTTGTATATTCTAAGTACCGTTGTTGTTGCTTTCCCTCTCCCGTTGCTGTCGCAGTAAACTGTCCTTATCCCAACCCACGAGGCTTTGCCTTTTCCTTCCCATTCTCCTCCCCATCCCACCAGGGGAGGTGGGGGAGGGGAATGAGCGAGCAGCTGTGTGGTGCTCAGCTGCCGGCTGGGGCTAAACCACAACACGTCTGCTCAGCAATAAGAAGCTGAGAGACAGAGGGAGGAACGGGGGACATTCTTTTTTTTTTTTTTTTTTACAACATCTGTCTTCCGGAGCAACTGCTACGCGTACTGAGGCCCTGCTTCCCGGGAAGTGGCCGGACTTTGCCTGCTGATGGGAAGTAGAGAATAATCTTTTGCTTTTGCTTTGCTTCCATGCGCGGCCTTTTGCTTTTGCTGTATTAAACTGCCTTTATCTTGACCCATGAGTTTGGGGTTGTTTTTTTCCATCTTATTTTTCTCCCCTCCCTGTCCTGCTGAGGAGGGGAGTGATAGAGTAGCTTGGTAGACACCTGGCATCCAGCCAAGGTTAAACCACCACAGTCCTTTTTGGCACCCAACGTGAGGCTCGACAATGGCAGTTTTGTATTAAGTGTGCTACAGCTATAGTAGTTATTAAGTGGCAAGCTCCTGTGCGGGTCACGGAGTGTGTTAGCTGCACTGCTTATCTCTATTTTGCTAAGCTTAGGAACATGCTAATACAAACAGTGGCTATCATCTGCCTTGCCCTGGCATTGATGATCTTACTGTGCTGGGGGAGCTATCTTGTGGAGACAATGAGGGAATACATCTCTCTCTCCCTACCCGGGCTGGTTTTATTATGCAGGCTCCCGAGGTCCTTGTTCACCCTTATATGTGAGCTGTTTAATATTACTAATTAATACTGTTGGCATATTACGGGTGTTGTGGAATTTGGTCTCGTCCTGGTTTAAGAGAAGACAACTTTTGGGTGAGGCAATACTGAAATGCACCCTGAGGTGGTCGATCCCCGGGTGGCAGGGTGTGTGGAAGGATTTGGGCAGGTTCCTAGGGCAGTTATCATCTCCCATAGCCTGGGACTTTACATCTGAACAGGCAAGCAATCCCAGCAAACTGACACGCCACCTGATAGAAGGGTGCCTTGCCTACCCCAATGAAAACCAACAGCTTCTAGCACTGGACTGGGGCCTGGCCTGTGCCTATCGAGCCACAGTGCAGTACTCTCAGAGGACTGTGGTTGAGGCAGGGACCCAAACTGCATCTGAGGACACCCTGGTTGAGATGATAGGGACACAAACAACAACAACTACAGTAATTGCCCTAATAGTAAAGAAGAAACAGTGGACAAGGAGGTCAACGGGTCCATATCATCGATTAGTAAGGGAAGAGGAAGAAGAGGAGGAAAGGTTTGATCAGGAAGCTGGTCCTTCAGCAAAGAAATTGGAGGAAGGAGTGAGAGAAATCAGACAGGAAGTAGAAACTACCTGGTCCCTGACCTCATCCGAACTTCGAGACATGCAGAAAGATTACAGCCGCCAGCCAGGTGAGCGGATTGCTGCCTGGCTGCTTCGATGCTGGGATAATGGGGCTGACAGTCAGCAACTGGAAGGCAGGGAAGCCCAACAGCTGGGATCCCTTGCTAGAGACCGAGGAATTGAGAGGGGAATTGGAAAAGAGGCAGCAATTTGCAGTCTCTGGGGACGGCTCCTCTCAAGTGTGAGGGCAAGATATCCATTCAAGGAAGATCCTGTGAATTCCCCAGGAAAGTGGACTACCGCAGATGAAGGCATCCAGTACCTGAGAGAACTAGCAGTGCTGGAAGTCATCCATAGTGATCTAGATGATGAGGATGTCTCCAAAGATCCAGAGGATGTCCAGTGCACGCGGGCCACATGGAGGAAGGTGATTCAAAGTGCCCCAGCGTCCAAGTCTAACAGCTTGGCAGCGATGTATTGCCTGGATATGGACACACCAACTGTGGAGAAGGTGTCTTCTTGGCTCCAGAACTTTGAAGAAAATCTCTGTACCTCCTCATCCCTATGGACCAGCGTGTTAGCTGTCAGGGGCACCCCAAGAAATCAGTCCTCTCCTGCTCCGGTCAGAGGGAAAGGGAGCCCCAGGCGTATGCTGCATGGTGCACTCTGGTTCTTCCTGTGTGACCAAGGGGAGGACATGAGGGAGTGGGATGGTGAGCCCACCTTTAAGCTGGAAGCCCGTGTACATGAACTGAGAGGGAAGACAGCTGTTAAGAAGGGCGTCACCCAAGAAGGCTGTCAGCGTAGTTACTGCGGAGACACAAGGCGGCAATCAGCAATCTTCCAGACATAGAACTAAAATCACCTCCCTTGATCCTGGTGAGGGGACATCTGGTCTGGCACTGCGAGGGTCAGACAGCGAATACTCTGACCGGGAACAGGAATAGAGGGTCCCTGCCTTCGGCCAGGAGGAGGAAAGGGATGACCGGGTATACTGGACTGTGTGGATTCGATGGCCTGGCACGTTAGACCCAGAGAAGTACAAGGCTTGGGTAGACACTGGTGCACAGTGTATACTGGTACCATCAGGGTATAGGGGCACAGAACGCATCCGGATCTCTGGAGTGACAGGGGGATGCCAAGAACTGTCCGTATTGGAGGCTGAGGTGAGCTTAACAGGGGACAAGTGGGAGAAGCACCCCATTGTGACCAGCCCAGAGGCCCCTTGTATCCTTGGCATAGATTACCTCAGGAGAGGGCACTTCAAGGACCCAGAGGGGTACCGATGGGCTTTTGGTGTAGCCACTGTGAACACTCACCTTTTAATAGTCCCATATGGTCAGTGCAAAAGTCTGATGGAGAGTGGAGGTTAACAGTGGACTATCGTGGCCTGAACGAAGTGACACCACCACTGAGTGCCGCTGTACCAGACATGTTAGAGCTCCAATATGAACTGGAGTCAAAAGCAGCCAAGTGGTATACTACAACTGAGATCACCAATGTGTTCTTCTCAATTCCTTTGGCAGCAGAATGCAGGCCACAGTTTGCTTTCACGTGGAGGAGTGTTCAATACACCTGGAATCGACTGCCCCGGGGGGTGGAAGCACAGTCCTACCATTTGTCACGGACTAATCCAAACCGCACTGGAAAAGGGTGGTGCCCCTGAACATCTACAATACATTGATGACATCATTGTGTGGGGCAGTAAGGCCAAAGAAGTGTTTGAGAAGGGCAAAAGAGTAATTCAGATTCTTCTGAAAGCTGGTTCCGCCATAAAGAAAAGCAAGGTCAAGGGACCTGCACAGGAGATCCAGTTCTTGGGAATAAAATGGCAGGATGGACGCCGTCATGTGCCTATGGATGTGGTCAACAAGATAGCAACTATGACTCCACCAGCTAACAAGAAGGAAACACAAGACTTCCTGGGCCTCGTGGGGTTCTGGCGAGCACATATTCCAGGTTATAGTCAGCTTGTGAGCCCTCTCTATCGAGTAACCCAAAAGAAGAACTATTTTGAATGGGGCCTTGAGCAACAACAAGCCTTTGAGCTTAACAAACAGGAAATAGCTCGTGCAGTAGCTCTTGGGCCTCTCCGGACAGGACCAGCTGTGCAAAACGTACTCTACACTGCAGCTGGGGAGCATGGCCTCACCTGGAGCCTCTGGCAGAAAACAGCAGGAGAAACCCGAGGTCGACCCCTAGGGTTTTGGAGCTGGGGGTATCGAGGATCAGAAGCCCACTACACCCCAACTGAAAAAGACATGCTAGCAGCACATGAGGGGATTCGAGCCGCTTCAGAAGTTGTTGGTACAGAAGCATCTCTCCTCTTGGCACCGCGATTGCCCGTGCTACACTGGATGTTCAAAGGAAACATTCCCTCTACACATCACGCAACCAGCACTACATGGAGTAAGTGGGTAGCATTGATCACGCAGCGAGCTCGACTGGGGAAACCCAACCACCCAGGAATCCTGGAAGAGATTATGGACTGGCCAGAAGGCAGAGATTTTGGAGCACTGCCTGAGGAGGTGGCTCGTGCCCAAGAGGCACCACCATGTAATGAGTTACCAGAAGATGAAAGGCATTATGCTCTGTTTACTGATGGATCCTGTCGTGTTGTAGGAAACCATCGGAAGTGGAAAGCTGCTGTGTGGAGTCCCACACGACAAGTCGTTGAGGCCACTGAAGGAGAAGGTGAGTCACGTCAGTTCGCAGAAGTGAAAGCCATTCAGCTAGCCCTAAAGATTGCTGAACGAGAAAAGTGGCCAGTACTCTATCTCTATACTGACTCCTGGATGGTGGCAAATGCCCTATGGGGCTGGCTACAGCAGTGGAAGAAGACCAATTGGCAGCGAAGGGATAAAACCATCTGGGCTGCTGCACTGTGGCAGGACATCACTGCCCGGGTAGAAAACATGGCTTTGAAGGTGCATCATGTAGATGCTCACATACCCAAAAGCCGTGCCACTGAAGAACATCAAAACAATGAACAGGTAGACAAGGCTGCCAAAATTGAAGCAGCTCAGGTGGACCTGGACCGGGAGCGTAAGGGTGAGCTATTTGTAGCTCGATGGGCCCATGAAACATCCGGACATCTAGGGAGAGATGCAACATACAGATGGGCTCGTGATCGAGGGCTGGACCTGACCGTGGAGGCCATCACACAAGTCACTCATGAATGTGAAATATGTGCTGCAATCAAGCGAGCGACACGAGTAAAATCTCCCTGGAACAGAGGGCAATGGCTGGGTTTTCGACATGGTGAGGTCTGGCGAATTGACTATATCGGGCCACTGCCAAGAACACGCCAAGGCAAGCGCTACATACTCACCATGGTGGAAGCAACTACTGGCTGGCTAGAGACATATCCTGTAAACCATGCCACTGCCCGAAACACCATCCTAGGCCTTGAAAGGCAAATTTTATGGCGACATGGTACCCCAGAAAGGATTGAATCAGACAATGGGACTCATTTCCGAAATAACCTCATAAGCTCCTGGGCAAAGAAACACGGCATTGAGTGGGCGTATCACATCCCCTATCACCCACAAGCCTCTGGAAAGACTGAGAGATATAATGAACTGTTAAAGACTATGTTGAGGGCATTGGGCAATGGGGCATGGAAGCACTGGGATACAAATTTAGCAGAAGCCACTTGGCTGATTAATACCAGAGGATCTGCTAACCATCCTGGTCCTGCCCAAACAGAACCCCTACATAGTGTGGGAGGAGACAAGGTCCCTGTAGTGCACATGGGAAAGTGGCTGGGGAAGGTGGTGTGGATTGCCCCTCCCATGGGAAAAGGCAAGCCCATTCCTGGGATTGTCTTTGCTCAAGGACCTGGGTGTACTTGGTGGGTAATGCGGAAGGATGCGGAGACCTGGTGTGTGCCTCAAGGAGATTTAACCTGAACCGATGAAGAGCGAGTTTTGCAAGGAGCCAGACGAGTGCAACAATGACCCAAAGCAAGCCGGCGCTGGTGCCCGACAATTGAACATACTGCTTCTCCTGTCCTGAACACCCATCCTGACAGATTGGGCTCAAGTCATAGCCTGTTCATGAACATCTGGAGGAGCGGAGGAAGCTCATGGAACGAGAGAGTAACATCTATCTGTTAAAGGACTGGGGATAGTAGTTAATGAGAATTAAATACAATGGAACGGTTATAAAATAGATATATGTATTAAAGTATGTGGGACGTGAGCATGACGCAAATGGTATGGAATAAGGGGTGGAGATTGTATTGGGTCTGGCTGAGATGGAGTTAATTTTCCCCATAGCAGCCCTCATAGTGCTGTGCTGTGTATTGGTAGCGAGCAAGGTGTTAATAACACACCAGTGTTTTGGGTACTACTGAGCACTGCCGGCACACATCAAGGCTGTGTCTCCAACATTTCCAACATTTCTCCCCCCCTCAGCAGTAGACTGGGGGTGGGCAAAATCTTGGGAAGGGACACAGCCAGGACAGCTGACCCAAACTGACCAAAGGGATATTCCATACCATATGATGCCTGCTCAGCAATAAGAAGCTGAGAGACAGAGGGAGGAATGGGGGACATTCTTTTTTTTTTTTTTTTTTTTTTTTTTTTTTTTTACAACATTTGTCTTCCGGAGCAAATGCTACTCATACTGAAGCCCTGCTTCCCAGGAAGTGGCTGGACATCGCCTGCTGATGGGAAGTAGAGAATAATCTTTTGCTTTTGCTTTGCTTCTGTGCGCGGCCTTTTGCTTTTGCTGTATTAAACTGCCTTTATCTTGACCCACAAGTTTGGGGTTGTTTTTTCCATCTTATTTTTCTCCCCTCCCTGTCCTGCTGAGGAGGGGAGTGATAGAGCGGCTTGGTGGACACCTGGCATCCAGCCAAGGTTAAACCACCACATACCCACATGAAAGAGCTGGAGTGGGTAATAGTCTGAAGGCTGTACTAAGTTCTTCAGTCATCTGGTGACATCCCTGATTCGGGCCCCAGGGAGGCTGCAATCTTCCCTGAAAAGAGGGTCCAGTCTGCAAATCAGTGCTTCCGTTCTGCTCAGGAGGGAGTCACCAATGACCGTAACTTGCCGTTGTTTCTTCTCGGCACTGGTCTTAATGCAGGTCTTGTTGCGAGGAGTTGGTTGTTCTGACCTTGGCAAGAGTGCTTGCATGGGTTCATCCTCTTCTATCTCATTATGCCCTTCGTCTACCATACCCAGGGCCTCATACCTATTCTGTGAAGGTAGCTGAGAGGGTAAGGAGGGGTTTCTCTTACAGCTCCGTGCAGTAACCTGCTTCTATTCCTCCCTATCCCTTGTAACGCTGCCTTCCTCCTGGTACAGAACAGATCCTGGACCTGCCTCCAAAGTGGCCACGCTGAGTTGGCTTCTGTGTACCAGAGATGGCAGAGCATAGCTCCATTGGTCAATCTCCTTCTCAGACTCTTGGATGCTCCTCAGTCTGCCCACCTCCTCCTGAAGCTGGGCCATCAGGCAGAGCAGTTCATCTACCTGGTCACACCTCCCGCAGGCGTGCTTGCTATCACCCTCCATCTCCAGGAATATCCTCGCACATACCCCGCAGTCTGAAGCCTGTGTGGTCACACTGTCTGTGTAGCTGCACTGGTTCTACTGGGTGCTAGAAGCTCAGGAGAAGCAGAGGACACGGCTTTATTCCAGGTGGTCACCATGCTGCTGCAGCGTCTGCCCACTGGGTAATATATATGCACGTCCGTTGCAATCAGCTGGGCTGATTGCAATGGCAGGCAGGAACCCAAATTAAGGACTCAGAGGAAGGGACCCCCTGTCCGGGTCCCTCCCAGAGTTGTCTGAGGAAAGCCTCAGCTCCAGTGTCCAGGTGTGAAACCTATCAAGATGAGTCAATGCTGGAACATGTTTTGGACTGAGGGATGTTGCTGCCTTGGGGTATGGGACGCATTATAGGATGCAGGGGAAGAGTATTTGGGGATTGCAGAGGTCTCATTATGGGATGTTTAGGGAAGGAATCAAAGGCTGGGAAAGGGAAAGATCTAGGTGATTTGGGGAGGAACAACTGCGGTGAGTGAGTGAGCATGTGAGTATTAGCAAAGATCAAGCCGGACTAGCCTGTGGGTAAGGTGAAGTGGCCTGAGAGTCAGGTGTGGGAGGGCTAGCGTGTCCAAAGGTAAGGCCATGGGAAGAGCTGGCTATTAGAAGGACCAGGGGAGTACCAGGCAGATGCTGGGGGGATGGGGGGGAGGGTGGTGTTGGGTTGTACGTCTCTATGGATGAAACCTGCTGGGGTGGGTGAGTGTGTCTCTAAGGGCAAGACCACGAGGGGGGTTGACTACCAGGGAACCAGGAGAGCCCCAGCCAGGTCTGTGCGTGCGTGTGTGTGTGTGTATGTGCGTGAGATAGTCTGTACCAACAACTGGAGTAGGACTGTGGCCTCGGGGGCTCATATATCCAGGTGGCAGCAACTGGGGAGAATGGGTTCCATGGGGAGCTACTGGGCAGACTGAGTGTCTGAGTCCAGCTGCTGGAAGGATCATGTATCAGGTGTAAGTGGCAAGGTTTTGCTAGCCGGGGGCGGGCTGCAGAGGTGGCCTCTGTAAGAAGAGATAAGGGGCTGCCCTGTGCCAGACACAGATGGTTCCAGCCAGCTCGGCAACAGACCCACTGCTGGCCAAAAGCTGAGGCACTCAAGCGAAGCTGGTAGTGCCTCTGTGAAAGCATATTTAAGAAAGGGCAAGAATACTGGACAGGCAGTGGGGAGTGAGGAAAAAAAGTGTGAGAAACAACCCTGCAAACACCAGGGTCATAGAAAAAATAGGGGGAGGAGGTATTCCAGGCGCTGGAGCAGATATTCCCTTGCAGCCCATGGAAGAGACCACGCCAGAGGAGATATTCACACTGCAGTCCACTGGAGCAAACAGTTATTTCCTGAAGGAACTGTGGCCCATGGAGAATCCACGCTGGAGCAGATTTTTTCTTGAAGGACTGCAGCCCGTGGAGAGGACCCATGCTGGAGCAGGGGAAAAGCATGAGGACAAAGGAGCAGCAGAGAAGAACTGTTATGAACTGACACTAACCCCATTACCCCTGTGCTGCTTGTGGGGCAGAGAGGGGAGGTAGAGGAATCAGGAATGAAGGAGTGAAGTTGAGCCTGGGAAAAAGGTGGGGTGAGGGGAAGGTGTTTTGGTTTTTGTCTTTGTTTCTCACCATCCTACTCTATTTTTAGTTGGAAATAAATTAAATTAATCTTCCTCAAATTGAGTCTGTTTTGCCTGTGACAGTAATTGGCAAGCAATCACCCTGTCTTTATCTCGACCCACAAGCTTTTTCATCTTATTTTCTCCCTTTGTCTTGTTTGGGAGGGGGGTAAGAGAGCAACTGGGTGAGGGTCTGGCAGCCGCCCAAGGTCAACTCACCACAGTTCCACATTGTACATATGTGTGTGTGTGTGTGTGTGTGTGTGTGTAAATATTTTCTCACTAATCGAACTCCATCCTGAAGAAGTTACAGGAGGAAGTCAGCAGGCTGCACAGCATCAGAGAGGATGAGAGAGAGAGATAGACAGTATCTTCTCAGAGATGCAACAGCTTCAAGAGCCCCAGACCCCAGGTGTGATGGAGACACAAGTAGTCTGTCCCTAGCACAATAGTAAGTGCAACCTCTGGGGAAGGCGAAGAATGGAAGCTGGTGACTTCCAGCACCAAGAGGAAGGCTTCTGCTCTACCTACGGGCTTAAACTACAAAACAGGTTCACTGTCCTCAAAGCTGAGGAGGAGCTGGATGTGCTTTCAAGTGAAGCATCTGGACCAACTGACCCTGAACCATGCAAGACCACCAGGAGGAAGTGGTGAGTGATAGTAATGGGCCGCTCCTTGCTATAGGAGACAGAGGCACCAATCTGCCAACCCGATCTATTGTCTAGAGAAGTTTGTTGCTTGTTGAGGACCTGGATCCAGGATGTTGTGGAGAGAATGCTGAAGTTTGTCCAACCCTCTGACTATTACCCCCTGCTCTTCTTCTGTGTGGGCACCAATGACAGTGCCAAGGGCAACCAGGAGAGTATCAAAAGTGACTATTGAGCTTTGGGGGTGATAGTCAGGGGCATGGAGTCCCAGGTGGTATTCTCCTCAATCCTGTCGGTGAGGGGAAAGGGTGTAAGGAGGAGGGCACTGATACACCATGTCAACAATTGGTTGTGGAATTCATGTAAGCAATAGGCTTTGGTTTCTATGACCATGGGACCCTGTTTGAGGATGAACGTGTGCTTGGGAGATATGGGCTCCACCTCACCAAGTGGGGAAAGATACCTTTGCCAGTAGGATGGCTGACCTGGTAAGGAGAGCTTTAAACTAGGAACGACAGGTGAGGGAGTTACCAGCAGCCCTGTAAGGGAGTGATAGACACTTTGACGAGGTTGACGAGCAAAATGCCTGGAGTGCTATGACTGAAAGGGAATGCAAAATCAACAAAATAGGGCTTAAACGAAGTCACCTCCAACATTTGCATGTAAGCAAGGAAGTGCCTACAGGGCACCATTATGGTAAAAAAACCCCAACAGATTCCTTCTGGGAAATCAGCATGCTGGGGTGCCTCTCTGAAGTGCATGTACACTAATGCACATACCATAGGGAATAAACATGAGGAATTAGAGCTCTGCATGCAGGTGCAGGACTATGATCTTGCTGGGATCACAGAGACATGGTGGGATAGCTCCCATGACTGGAGTGTTGCAATGGAAGGATACAGTACAAAAGACAGGCCAGGAAGATGAGGAGGAGGAGTTGCGCTTTATGTGAGAGAGCAGCTGGAATGCATGGAGCTCTGCCTGGGGATGGATGAGGAGACAACTGAGAGATTATGGGTAAGGATGAAAGACAAGACAGGTAAGGGTGGCATTGTAGTGGTTGCCTGCTATAGGTGCCCTGATCAGGAAGAACAAGCAAATGAGGCCCTCTACAGACCACTAGGAGCTGCCTCATGTTTGCAGGCCCTGTCTTCATGGGAGACTCTAACCATCCCAATATCTGCTGGAGGAACAACACAGCAGGGCATAAGCAATCCACGAGATACCTGAAGAGCATCGATGACAACTTCCTGATCCAAGTGATAAAGAGGTCACCAAGGAGAGGTGCTCTGCTGGACCTCATACTCACAAACAAGGAAGGGCTCATTGTAGATGTGAAGGTCAAAGGCAACCTTGGCTGCAGTGACCATGAGATGGTAGAGTTCAGGATCCTGAGGGGAGGGAGCAGGGCAAAAAGCCAGATTACAACCCTGGATGTCAGGAGAACAGACTTTGGCCTCTTCAGGTACTGGCTTGGTAGAGTCCCATGCGATAAGGCCCCCAGAGGGAAGAGGGGCCCAAGAAAGCTGGTTAATGTTCAAGGATCACCTCCTCCAAGCTCAAGAGCGGTCCATCCCAACAAGCAGGAAGTCAGGCAAAAATCAACTGAAGGAGTTAAAGTCTTTTCTCGCTGGAGAAGAGTAGGCTCAGGGGGAACCTCATCACAGTATTCCAGTACTTAAAGGGTGGCTACGAAGAGGTCGGAGGGTCTCTCTCCACAAGGAGTCGCATGGAGAAGACAAGGGGCAATGGGCACAAGTTGCACCAGGAGAGATTTCATCTCGATATAAGAAAGAAATTTTTACAGTGAGAACAATCAGTCACTGAAACAACCTCCCCAGGGATATTGTCTACCTCGACTCCAGTAAGGCCTTCGACACTGTCTTCCAGAAACTCCTCATAGAGAAGCTGTTGAAGTTTGGGCTGGATGTGCAGACAATTGGCTGAACAGCTGGGCCCAGAGGGTGGTGATCAGTGGCACGAAATCTAGTTGGAGGCCAGTAACTAGCAGTGTATCCCAAGGGTCAATACTGGGTCCGATTCTGCTCAACACCTTCATTAATGATCTGGATGATGGAGAAGAGTGTACCCTCAGCAAGTTTGCAGATGATGGTGGCTAATATGCCAGAGGGTCACGTTGCCATCCAGAGGGACCTTGATGGGCTGGAGAAGTGGGCTGACAGGAACCTCATGCAGTTCAACAAGGGGAAGTGCCAAGTCCTGCACCTGGGGAGGAACAATCAGTATATGCTGGGGGCTGCCCAGCTGGAAAGCAGTTCTACACAAAAAGCCCTGGGGTTTCTGGTGGACACCAAGATGAACATGAGCCAGCAGCGTGCCCTCATGGCAAAGGTGGCTAATGGTATCCTGGGCTACATTAGACAAAGTATTGCCAGCAGGTTGAGGGAGATGATCCTTCCCCTCTACTCAGCACTGGTGAGGCCATACCTGGAGTCCTGTGTCCAGTTCTGGGCTCAGGCCTGTGCTATGCTGTGTCATGCTGCACTGTGGTGCACATACAGTGTGGCCTTCAGGCCTGTGCTATGCCACACAAATCCCTTGGCCGCAGGATAAACTTAGCCAGCTCATTGTAACAGAGGATCCTGCAGGCAGCTACCAGTTAGTACTGGTGATTATGTCACTTGGGTGGCTTTGCCTTTATCTACAAGCACAGCAAGAAGTTCTTATGTGAACATTCTTTCTCTTTGACAGTAGAAATTATAAATAGAGTTGTTTCCTTGTAAGAAAATCCTATAATGGCTTGGAAGACCAAAAGGGGATAATCTCGGCTGTGGACGGGGTCTGCGTGGCATGCTGCACGTGGGTTGGAGTCCTGTTCAATGCTACACCACTCAGGGTTCCCAGCATCTAAAGGGATGCCATTGTCTCCTTATAGTGTTAGATAAATAGCATTTTAAATGATACCGTACAGAGTCTAAGTGCCTTTCTTACTGGGATCATAACGGACCAGAACCTCCCAGTGCAAAACAGGGCCACTAAGATGATTAAGGGACTGGAGCATCTCTCCTATGGGGACAGGCTGAGAGAGCTTAGAGAAGAGAAAGCCCAGGGAGGTGTGGTGGATTGACCCTGGCTGGAGGCCAGGTGCCCACCAGAGCCACTCTATCACTCCCCCTTCTCAACTGGACAGGGGAGAGAAAATATAACAGAAAGCTTGTGGGTTGAGATAAGGACAGGGAGAGATCATACATCAATTACCGTCACGGGCAAAACAGACTCAACTTAGAAAGAAAAAAAAAAAATCATCTAATTTATTATCAAGCAAAACAGAGTAGAGCACTGAGAAATAAAACCAAATCTTAAAACACCTCCCTCCACGCTTCCCTTCTTCCCGGGCTTAACTTCACTCCTGATTTCTACCTCCTCCCCCCTCAGCGGCACAGGGGGACGGGGAATGGGGGTTGTGGTCAGTTCATCACACCTTGTCTGCCGCTCCTTCCTCCTCAGGGGGAGGACTCCTCACACTCTTCCCCTGCTCCAGCGTGGGGGTCCCTCTCATGGGAGACAGTCCTCCACGAACTTCTCCTACGTAAGTCCTTCCCACGGGCTCACAAGTCCTGCCAGCAAACCTGCTCCAGCATGGGCTCCTCTCTCCACGAGTCCACAGGTCCTGCCAGGAGCTTGCTCCACCGTGAGCTTCCCACGGGGTCACAGCCTCCTTCAGGTGCCTCCACCTGCTCCTGCCTGGGGTCCTCCATGGGCTGCAGGTGGAATCTCTGCTCCCCACCATCCTCCATGGGCTGCAGGGCGACAGCCTGCTTCACCATGGTCTTCACCACGGGCTGCAGGGGGATCTCTGCTCCGGCGCCTGGAGCACCTCCTCCCCCTCCTTATTCACTGACCTTGGTGTCTGCAAAGTTGTTTCTCTCACATCTTCTCACTCCTCTCTGGCAGCAAAAGCTGCCCCTTCTTTCCCCCCCCCCCCCCCCTTCTTAAATATGTTATCACAGAGGTGCTACCACTGTCGCTGATTGGCTCGACCTTGTCCAGCAGCGGGTCTGCCTTGGAGCCGGCTGGCGTTGGCTCTATCAGACAAAGGAGAAGCTTCTAGCAGCTTCTCGCAGAAGCTGCCCCTGTAGCAACCCCCCGCTACCAAAACCTTGCCACGTAAACCCAAAACAGGGGGGGAATCTCATCAATCTCAGTCTTGATATTTTATGACCTCGGGCTCTTCCATCCCATTCAATATGGAGGCAATAGATCTTGGCTCTAAGTCGTCCATGATGCCACCATACATTCCCCACTACTACAACATTAAAAAACCCCTCCTTTGCATCATCTCTTGACTTAGTAAAAGCTCCATGAAAACATCTACAAATCTGATATATGGGTGTCTTTCAAGTCCCCCCACTCCTTTTTTAGAATATTATTTACTACAAAATCTACCAAAACCAGTGACAATACTTAGATTTCTGGTGTGCCAAGATCACTTGTTATGATAGTATCATTCTAATAATGCCTCATTGTTCCCCACTCTCTTTCCTATATTGGGATTGTAAGCTGTTTGGGAACTAAGACTATATTTTTCTCTTCTGTTTTTATACAGGACCTGTATCAATGGAATCAGGTGTTAAGAGTCCTGAAGTGCTACAGTAATATAAATAGCAATAAATGAAGATGGTAGCTCTGTATCACCAACTGTACTGTACACATCATAATACTAGATCTGACTTTGTCTTTTTTTATCCTTCAGACCCCACTGTGCTCTGCTGAGATATATGACAATATCCATATTATATACTAAGCTGAGGCACCTGTAGCAATCTAGTCATGGTCCTCTGTCCTTCTCTTTACTGATGCAGCCCACCCTGAGCTTTCTGCTGTTATCACCAGGACCTCCAGTCCTGAGATAACTAATTTAAAGCTATCACAGATAATTTTACATTATGGTAGACTGCAACAGACGTAGCTACGGCAGCTGTTCTAGAGGGAAAAAGCCATTGTTATCCAGAGTGACTAAAATTACAGAAATCATATCTGATGAGGATGAGGCTATGAAGTTTAGATCCGGATCATGCCTTCCCAGTTCACAAGTGCTTAGACTGAAGGTTCATACTGATGCAATATATAGTGATTGCAAAACTGCAAGGTTGTGCTGGTTTTGACTGGGATAGAGTTAATTTTCTTCATAGTAGCTAGTAGGCTATGTTTTAGATTTGTGATGAAAACAGTGTTGATAATACAGGGATGTTTTAGTTACTGCTGAGCAGTGCTTACACAGCATCAAGGCCTTTTCTTCTTCTCACACCACCCCACCAGCAAGTAGGCTGGGGGTGCACAAGAAGTTGGGAGGGGACACAGCTGGGACAGCTAACCCCAACTGACCAAAGGGATATTCCATACCATATGATGTCATGCTCAGCAATAAAATCTGGGGGAAGAAGAAGGAAGGAGGGACGGTCTTGTTTGTCTTCCCAAGTAACCGTTACGCGTGACAGAGCCCTGCTTTCCTGGAGGTGGCTTGAACACCTGCCTGCCAATGGGAAGCAGTGAATGAATTCCTTGTTTTGCTTTGCTTGCATGCGCAGCTTTTGCTTTACCTATTAAACTGTCTTTATGTCAACCCATGAGTTTTCTCACTTGTACCCTTCTGATTCTCTCCCCCATCCCACTGCGAGGGGAGTGAGCGAGTGGCTGTGTGGGGCTTAGTTGCTGGCTGGGGTTAAACCACGATAAAGGTTCAGACTCAGACTTCAACAAAGTCCAGCGCTTGGGACTAGCATTTCAGTAAGGGCCCACTTTTAGTGATAAGCAAAGACAAGTGCTTGCAACTCTTTAACTAAAGGTTTAAGTTTGGGGGGATGGTTTTTTGTCTTTTAAAATCTAAGACAAAGAATCATTAGCACTGCCAGAGAAGCCACACTGAAAACAGCATTTGGTCATCAGTTTCCATTTGGTTCTTTCTTTGGTAAAGTTCCAAACGCAGTAGTTGCCGCGTGCTAAGAGGAGTTCAAGGTTTGTGATGTCCCCCGGGGTGTCTGAGGAGGATTTCTGGGCTCCTGGCACCTTTGGGCTGTGTGTGTGTGTGAGGGACCCTCCATCAGGCGGCAGGTCTCACCAGAGGGGCGGGCGAGAGTTGGGCGGTGCCAGCTGTCCCCGCGGCCAGTTCAAACCGTGGGAAGCCGCATATAACTGGCCCCTAGGGAGCGCCAGCGGCCAGGATTTGCAAACAGGGAGTGGCGTCAGCAGTTTGTGCGGCAGTTCGCGCGGGAAGGGCTGCACGCTCTGCCAGTTAGTGAGCTGCTCTCTGCTCTACTCACCAGCAGGCTTAGGCTGCAGCCCCAACGGTCACCCCAACTAACTGGTGGCTGTGCAAGCCTACCCAGAAGCTTGAGGTCTCCAGGGAATTAGAAGGGTTACATCTTTCAAAAGAATTACCATTTTATAAGTGGGTTATTTTTCTGAGAACTATAAGGAGACTGTGACCTGCTGAAAGAAAATGGTGTCCACCTGTGTGACGGTTGTGCTTTCCCCCCACCCCCAACCTGACCTTTACTTCCCATAACCCTGCTCAAGCGATAACCACCAGTGGCGGTTGTAATGGCTGCATCTGTCGTGATGGCTGCATCCAGCTCAAAGTGGATTTGGGGAAGACAGATAACAACACAATAGCCAAGGGCTAATTTGAGCAATGCACCCACCTAACCACAGTGCTGGTTAATGTCTGATTCAAGCCAAATTTGGAAGAAACTAACATCTGTAGTCGGTATGCAAATATGACTATGAGTCAATCATCTTACCCCATAAATAGTGAGCAGCCCAAGAGCCCTTTGAGCTCTCCTGCACAGCAGCGGGCTGCACAACAGGATCTCCCCTTGAGTAGGGACACCTCTCAAGGTTACGCCTGCCGCAGAGATCCCTTACTCCTCGATACTGAGAGATTCCTTGCTGCAACAGATCCTTGGTAAGTGACTAATATTTTGCTAAACTTGGTAAGCTTCACTAAGATTATATCTGTGTTGGGTTTGTGTGGCAAGGTTTTGGTAGCGGGTGGGGGCATGGGTTATAGGGGTGGCTCCTGTGAGGAGCTTCTAGAAGCTTCCACAGTGTCTGGTAGAGCCAATGCTAGCCAGCCCCAAGATGGGCCCGCCCCTGGCCAAGGCCAAGCCAATCAGCGCCTCTGTGATAACATATTTAAGAAGGTGGGAAGTTTTTTTTACATCGGGAGGGGGAAGTGCGGAGATGTAACACCAAGGTCAGTGCAGGAGGAGGAGGGGGGAGGAGGCGGCGCTCCAGACACCGGAGCAGAGATCCCCCTGCAGCCCGTGGTGAAAACCATGGTGAAGCAGGCTGTTCCCCTGCAGCCCATGGAGGACCGATGAGGGGGTGTAGAGATTCCACCTGCAGCCCGTGGAGGACCCTACGCTGGAGCAGGTGGAGGTACCCGAGGGAGGCTGTGGCCTGTGGGAAGCCTGGGCTGATGCAAGTCCCTGGCCGGACCGGTAGACCCGTGAAGAGGGGAGCCCACGCCAGGGCAGGTTTTGGTGGCAGGACTTGTGACCCCGTGGGAGACCCACGCTGGAACAGTTTTCTCCTAAAGGTCTGCACCCCATGGAAGAGACCACGCCGGAGCAGTTCGGGAAGGACTGTAGCCCGTGGGAGAGACTCCATTTTGGAGCAGGGGAAGGATGAGAGGAGTCCTCCCCCCGAGGACAACGAAGCGGCAGAAACAACGTGCGCTGCACTGACCGCAACCCCCATCCCCCTCCCCCCATTCCCTTCCCCCCCCCCCCCCCGCCACTGAGGGGGGGGAGGAGGTTGGGAGGTGTTTTAAGGCTTGATGTTACTTGTTTTTTTTTCATTGCTCTATTCTGTTTAGTAATAAATTAGATGAATCCCTCTTTCTAAGTTCAGTTTGTTTTGCTCGTGATGATAATTAGCTCTCCCTGTCCTTATCTCGACCCGAGCCTTTTGTTAACTTCTCCTCCCCATCATGCTGGGGAAGGAGTGAGTGAGCGGCCGCGTGGCGCTCAGCTGCTGGCTGGGCCTAAACCACGACAGTCCTTTTTTGGCGCCCAACGTGGGGCTCGAGAAAATCGAGATAAGGATACTAATTGGAAGAGGTAACGGGCAAAACATGAACTGAACATAGTTTGAGATTGAAGTAGTGGTGAAGGGACGAGGGGTGGACTCTGTATTGGTGTTGTGATGGGGGTATTTTCACTTTGGTGTGGGAAAATTCTTTTTTTTCTTTATAGATGTGATTACTGTTTGTGAAGTTTTTGTGTTGAATGTATATTTTAATGATTCTTGTGTTGAATGTATATTTTAATGATTCTTAAATATGTGATTCACAGAGGCGAGGGGTGGAATGTGTTGGGTTTGTGTGGCAAGGTTTTGGTAGCGGGTGGGGGCATGGGTTATAGGGGTGGCTCCTGTGAGGAGCTTCTAGAAGCTTCCACAGTGTCTGGTAGAGCCAATGCTAGCCAGCCCCAAGATGGGCCCGCCCCTGGCCAAGGCCAAGCCAATCAGCGCCTCTGTGATAACATATTTAAGAAGGTGGGAAGTTTTTTTTACATCCGGAGGGGGAAGTGCGGAGATGTAACATCAAGGTCAGTGCAGGAGGAGGGGGGAGGTGGAGGTGCTCCAGACACCGGAGCAGAGATCCCCCTGCAGCCCGTGGTGAAGACCATGGTGAAGCAGGCTGTTCCCCTGCAGCCCATGGAGGACCGATGAGGGGGTGTAGAGATTCCACCTGCAGCCCGTGGAGGACCCTACGCTGGAGCAGGTGGAGGTACCCGAGGGAGGCTGTGGCCTGTGGGAAGCCCGGGCTGAAGCAAGTCCCTGGCCGGACCGGTAGACCCGTGGAGAGGGGAGCCCATGCCAGGGCAGGTTTTGGTGGCAGGACTTGTGACCCCGTGGGAGACCCATGCTGGAACAGTTTTCTCCTAAAGGTCTGCACCCCATGGAAGAGACCACGCCGGAGCAGTTCGGGAAGGACTGTAGCCCGTGGGAGAGACTCCATTTTGGAGCAGGGGAAGGATGAGAGGAGTCCTCCCCCCGAGGACAACGAAGCGGCAGAAACAACGTGCGCTGCACTGACCGCAACCCCCATCCCCCTCCCCCCATTCCCCCCCCTCCCCCCCCGCCACTGAGGGGGGGAGGAGGTTGCAGCCGGGAGTGAAGTTGAGCCCGGGAAGGGGGGGAGGGGTGGGGGAGGTGTTTTAAGGCTTGATGTTACTTGTTTTTTTTTTTTATTGCTCTATTCTGTTTAGAAATAAATTAGATGAATCCCTCTTTCTAAGTTCAGTTTTGTTTTGCTCGTGATGATAATGAGCTCTCCCTGTCCTTATCTCGACCCGAGCCTTTTGTTAACTTCTCCTCCCCATCACGCTGGGGAAGGAGTGAGTGAGCGGCCGCGTGGCGCTCAGCTGCTGGCTGGGCCTAAACCACGACAGTCCTTTTTGGCGCCCAACGTGGGGCTCGAGAAAATCGAGATAAGGATACTAATTGGAAGAGGTAACGGGCAAAACATGAACTGAACATAGTTTGAGATTGAAGTAGTGGTGAAGGGACGAGGGGTGGACTCTGTATTGGTGTTGTGATGGGGGTATTTTCACTTTGGTGTGGGAAAATTCTTTTTTTTCTTTATAGATGTGATTACTGTTTGTGAAGTTTTTGTGTTGAATGTATATTTTAATGATTCTTGTGTTGAATGTATATTTTAATGATTCTTAAATATGTGATTCACAGAGGCGAGGGGTGGAATGTGTTGGGTTTGTGTGGCAAGGTTTTGGTAGCGGGTGGGGGCATGGGTTATAGGGGTGGCTCCTGTGAGGAGCTTCTAGAAGCTTCCACAGTGTCTGGTAGAGCCAATGCTAGCCAGCCCCAAGATGGGCCCGCCCCTGGCCAAGGCCAAGCCAATCAGCGCCTCTGTGATAACATATTTAAGAAGGTGGGAAGTTTTTTTTACATCGGGAGGGGGAAGTGCGGAGATGTAACACCAAGGTCAGTGCAGGAGGAGGAGGGGGGAGGAGGCGGCGCTCCAGACACCGGAGCAGAGATCCCCCTGCAGCCCGTGGTGAAAACCATGGTGAAGCAGGCTGTTCCCCTGCAGCCCATGGAGGACCGATGAGGGGGTGTAGAGATTCCACCTGCAGCCCGTGGAGGACCCTACGCTGGAGCAGGTGGAGGTACCCGAGGGAGGCTGTGGCCTGTGGGAAGCCTGGGCTGATGCAAGTCCCTGGCCGGACCGGTAGACCCGTGAAGAGGGGAGCCCACGCCAGGGCAGGTTTTGGTGGCAGGACTTGTGACCCCGTGGGAGACCCACGCTGGAACAGTTTTCTCCTAAAGGTCTGCACCCCATGGAAGAGACCACGCCGGAGCAGTTCGGGAAGGACTGTAGCCCGTGGGAGAGACTCCATTTTGGAGCAGGGGAAGGATGAGAGGAGTCCTCCCCCCGAGGACAACGAAGCGGCAGAAACAACGTGCGCTGCACTGACCGCAACCCCCATCCCCCTCCCCCCATTCCCTTCCCCCCCCCCCCCCCCGCCACTGAGGGGGGGGAGGAGGTTGCAGCCGGGAGTGAAGTTGAGCCCGGGAAGGGGGGAGGGGTGGGGGAGGTGTTTTAAGGCTTGATGTTACTTGTTTTTTTTTTCATTGCTCTATTCTGTTTAGTAATAAATTAGATGAATCCCTCTTTCTAAGTTCAGTTTGTTTTGCTCGTGATGATAATTAGCTCTCCCTGTCCTTATCTCGACCCGAGCCTTTTGTTAACTTCTCCTCCCCATCATGCTGGGGAAGGAGTGAGTGAGCGGCCGCGTGGCGCTCAGCTGCTGGCTGGGCCTAAACCACGACAATATCTTAGATTGATTGTGCACATATAATCCTTTAGACATAAACCGTTGAACAAGTCTGGGACTAGGATTGACTCCAGCCACACCTAGACTCCTCTGAGTAGTTTAGAAAGCAAGGAGGTCCTCTCTGAACTTCGTGACTCAATGGGACGGTCTCCCCAACGTGTCTGACTTACCCTGTCCTCTATGCAGTAAATAATCAAGTGTGCCTTGCCGTCAAATCTTGTTAAACCACTGTCACATTTACTATCAACGTTGTTAAATCTCTGGTTTATATCAATAAACGTATTGCTGCTTTTCTCTTATGAGTGAAGTGCATCACTCCATCTGTGACAACCTGCCACAACTGCAAGGCTGAGGCTGAAACCCAAACAGAAGCACTACAGCTTACCTATGCTCATGCCTCAACCCAAACAGACCTCCCAAGGACTGAAATACCTGTCCAGACCTTAGGTTGCATGGAGCTCCAGCACCTGGAAGTCCCCCAAGCACCTGAAGGCAGCGGTGGATGTCATAGCTGCAAGTGTGCTCAGCTGGAACAACTCCTTTCCAGTGAAAAAGGGAAACATTGAACCCATTTTAAAAAAGGAAAGAAAGGAGGACCCTGGGAACTACTGAACTGTCAGCCTCACTTCTGTGTCTGGGCCTGAGTCGACGAGGGAGCTGCTCCGGTGCCGGCCCAACCTGCAGCCGAGCACAGGGGGTTTTCCTGAGGAAGGGAAACGCCAGGGGAACGGAGAGACCCGCCAGGAGCCAGCAGCTCTCGCGGGAGGCACTGACGAGGCCTGGGCATTGCGAGAGCAACCGTGGCCACTCCCACGTCTATAAAATGCAGCCTAGGGAGCGATAACAATCTGGAGCGCTACGAACAGAGCGGGGCACGGAAGTTTGTGCAGGAAGGGCGTAGTCACCCTACCAGCTCAAGAGGTGAGTTCCATTGGTGTTCATCACCCCCTTGGAAGGAGCTTAGCTATGGCATCCACCCGGCAGCAAGCTCTAACCTCTGCGCTCGCCAGAATGGATGTGGCAACCCAGACAGAGCTCCCGCGAAAACATGCGGCCACCCAGGTCTCAGGCTGCAGGGAGTGCCAGAGCCTGTCACTGGGAATGGATGGCAGTAGTGAGAATGGCCATGTGAGGTGTGACCAGGTGGACGATCTGCTCAGCCTGGTGGCAGAGCTATGAGAGGAAGTAGAAAGGTTAAGGAGCACCAGGGAGGCTGAGAAAGAGATAGACTGGTGCAGCCAAGCTCTGCCCTCCCTGAGACAGAAACAGGGACAGCCACCAGACAAAACCCAAGATCAAGGGGACCCTGTATCCTTCCCCTGCCAGGATGAAGGCAGTAGCTTAAAGGAAAGGAGTGAATGGAGGCAAGTCCATGCTCGGGGCAGCAGGCAAACCTCCTCCTTGCCCACCTCGCCCTCCCAAGTGCGTCTGTACGACAGGTATGAGGCTCTGGCTGTGGAAGGCCAGTTGATGGATGACGTGGATGACGGTCCATCTACGCCAGAGATGTCGCCAAGGTCAGAAAGGCCCACCCCCCCCCATATCATGACCACCTCCACGAGGAAGAAAAGGTGGGTTATAGATGTAGGTGACTCCCTTCTGAGGGGAACAGAGGGTCCGATATGCCGGACAGACCCTCCTTTTAGGGAAGTCTGCTGCCTCCCTGGGGCCTGGGTTAAGGACATCACTAGGAAACTCCCCAGCCTGCTACAGCCCTCAGACTATTACCCACTACTGCTCTTCCATGTGGGTGGTGATGAAGCCGCAATGCGTAGTCCAAGAACGATCAAAAGAGACTTCAGGGCCTTGGGACGGTTACTGAGGGAATCTGGTGCACGGGTTATTTTTTCCTCTCTCCTTCTAGTTGCAGGCAACGACACTGGGAGGAATAGACTGGCTACTAGGGGACTATGTTTTAAATTTGTGATGAAAAAAGTGTTGATAATACAGGTTCCTTCCAACCTTAACCATTCTGTGATTCTGTGTTCCTGCTCAGCCAGAGAGGAGAGCAGCATGAGGCCATTGGTGCTGTCTTTGCTCTTGTGAGTGCTCTGTGTGTGTTTGTCGTGATCTGTGTGGCCAGCCATGTCTATATGTGATGTATATTTCTGCTCTGTGCGTGTGTGACTACTGGGAATATATCTTCAGCTTTGCTAATGGTTGGACCTGGGGAAATGGAGCTGCAGCAGCCTCACCTCTCTTGGACTGCTGGACCTGGCTCTGTATTTTTCCACTAGCAGTTTGCAGTTGAATGATTTTTTTCAGTTGATCTCAAATTGCTTTAAAAATAACAACAAACTCTTATAATATATCAGCAAAATGGGCAGTTATTATTCATTATAAAAACTTGGAACAAATACAAACCTAAATTTATTTGTCTAAAATCACTGCTTCATAAGAGAACAGGAATGGAAAAACCACAGCCCTCAAGTTCAGTCTGTGTGAGGGCCTGTGAACTATAGTCCCTCACAGCATAAGCTGTCTCCAGACAAGAAACCTCTTTATTATACAGGACTACACAAACATTGCCTAGTCAAAGTTCAACCTAAGCATTTGCCATGATCACTGCAGTCTGTTTCAGCAGCTCTCAGGAGCAGCCCCTCAGTTATGAAATCTTTTCCAAATGTTCAGAAAATAAAAGGTACATTCAAACCTTGGTCAGAGCCATAAACAAGATGTTTCACTTAATAAACGTTAACCCAAAGCATATATATGTTTTCATTTTCTAGAATTAACAAATTTGTTAACAATATTTGCATGTATAAGTCATAACATTTTTCTCTTACAAACTCTTCATTTGGAAAGGATGAATGTTGATACAAAACAACAGTAATTGCCTACTAACCTTTGCCAGGTCCACCAAAGTGTTGGCTTGATCGTTCAGTTTCCTTTGTTCCATTTTTACACTTCTTAATCTAAAAAGTGGAATTTTAAGTCAGATTTTTGTGTGTGCATGTGTGCACCTGTGTGGTCATCTTAGGACTTCTAAAAAGCATGCATAAAACTTACAAGAACAGATATCTGCATGGACAATGCCTCAAGTGCTTTGTATAAAGTCAGAATTGGTCATGTGTCTGCTACAATGAGAAGCATGCCTCTTCAACACCACAAAAGAAAAAGAGCAAGGAAATGTCATGTCCTTGAGACTACTGTTTGCCATGGGTAAAGCTGCATTCAGAAAGGGAGATAACAATTTATCCAGACTATATGAAAGAAAGCCAAAACATTCCTCAAAGCCTCAGTATCATTACAAGTAGATATAGGAAGAAACATAGAACAAATGGTTTTTTTGTCATTAATGTTGTAGCAATCAAGAATCTTCCCATGCCTACATGACTAGATACAGGTATTAGCCCTGTTCTGTCAGAAATGAATTGGATTAGCAGGTGTTTTAACCTGATGGAAATACAGTGATAAGTGAATTTCTCATTACTTTAAACAGAACTTCCACCTGACCAGCAGCTAAATAACCAACATACTTGCCAATATATTTAATTTTCTTACCGCTCTGAACATTTCTGAATTTAAATCTGGTTACATTTTAAACTTACATTAGACATACCTTTCCAATGCACTATTTAAACTAGACTGCTGTAAAAATTATGAAAGAAGAATCAAGGGTATATTTTCTCTTTAATGCTTAGCTAAAAGTGCATTATTATTAATTAGTGATGCACATACTCTGAAAGATATGTAACTGACCTTCCTATATGTTTCCTGAATCAAATGCCTTTTTTTTTCAGATTAACTACTAAAGGAGTGTTTTTTTACATGCGATTTTCAAAAATAAGCAATTTATCTCTTAAGTATAAGTGTTTTTTTAAAATTTTTCTTAAAGTAGAATTACTTGGACTTTCAGTGAATTTTCTAGTAGATGTTCTAAGCAAGAAATAGCATTTTTCAAAAGCAACAAATCAATTTATAAAATCTGTGATAGATGCCATGCAGTCTACTAGTAGCTCAACAGGCAATCAAGCTATCTATTTGGTTAACTCTCAAATGAAAATAAAGTTGGCAGCATTTTGTTGCACATAGATTGCTTACAGATACTCCACCTAGTTCTCATGTATTGTCTTAGCTATATATATCTTATAAAGCAAACATGACTGCACAAAAGCATATAAAACTGTTCTTGTAAAGCAAAAACTAAAACTCTAGCAATGGCACAAAAGAGCTCCATGCCACTGCCAGCCTGTATAGTACAGCCACAGCAGTTGCAAAGGAAGTATTTTTTTTCACTTCAAGCCTTTGTATGCCTCAAAGTGTTCTAACTGAACCCTAATGTGAAAAATGGTTTTGCCTTCTCTGAATTTTGAATATGGGGGATGAAATTCTGACCCTATTTAAATTAATGACAAAACTTCCAAGGCCTTCAGTGGGATCAGGATTATTTCCTTAAACTCCTGGAAGCCAACCAATCTGTTCATCTCAAATAGCTTGATGTTTCCAAGATGGCAATAAATTATTTTAACCTGGATGCAGAATTGGAGGGAAAGATTCCTATTCAGGGACATTTATTTTTCCAAACTAAATTGGGGAAAATGTATAGAAATTTCCACTTAAATTCTGAGAAGTAGATGAAGGCTGTTAAATTCAACAGTGTACCAAGTTTTGGAGGTTTTTACATTTTTTTTAAAATAAAAGCCTTTGGGGAGATACTCCAAAATCAGAAGTTTGTGTCAGATATTTAGTTACCATACATTTTCCTTTCACATCTAGGCTAACCTCCATGAAAAAGAATGCTGTGAAATATTTTTCTTAATATGTGGGCATAACTCTTTTAAGGTAGAAATCAATTGTTCATATAAAATTGAAATTCCAGCAGCTTGTTACTGGAATGTCATCCACTCTTCTTCCCCTGGAGGCTTCCTTCAGAGCACAATGTAAGTGCAGTTCATAGGAATAGTGCTTTCAGAGGCTACAAGCTGGAGGTATTCTAAAGCAGATATTATGGAGGAGTCTCCAAAGTAATGAGTTATATCATTACTGCCCCAGAACAAAATGTTTACTCAGAGATAAGCATGTAATGATTTGACTAGAGAATGATAATCCTAGTGTTTTGGTGAGCACACTCTCAAGCAATTTGCAGAATATATATTTTCTGCTTTTCTTAAGATTCTTTGAAACATCTATTTGCCAGTTAGTATGCCAAATTTTAAAATTTTGAGCAATCCATTGCTATTGTAGAAAGAAAAAAAAAGTAACAGCTGACATTAAGGTGATAATATCTAATGGTAACCAGCCCAAAACCTGGCACAGACTGGAAAACGTATCTCTAGGTAATGGTAAGTCTTTAGCTGCAGCAGCCAGATTAAAATATAAATGGCAGACTTTCTGTTTTAAATTCATTATGAGGACATATGAAACATCTTGATTTTATGAACTTCACTTATCACGGCAAAAGATGATGATTCTGGATCGTGTTTCCATGGCAGCAATCAGACCATTGAAGTTCACAAATAAAGACTCTATTTTTTGCATGCAAACAGTGATAGATTCTGAAAATTTAGGAAGGAACAGCTCATACAACTTACTTCCGAGCTCTATTTTCATTTTGTTGAAATAAAAAGACAAAACAGAAGATGACAAACTGTAAAATATACTAAAACAACCAAAAGAGCACAGTGGGCTCTATTCAGCAGGTGGGAAGTCCTACAGAGTTGCTATTGCTTCCAATCAGTAACTGCTGCATTTGGAGTCTAATACTCTCATGTTCATGAATCCATGGTACCTTCAAACCTCCCCATTAACTATCCCCTGCAGATTTTCTTCTTTATACAATATATAAAATGTCTTTTAATATTATTGTTTAGAGTACTGATTTCACCTTCACCTTAGTAAGTGTGCACGAGAAAGAAAAAAGACTGAGACCAGCTGAAGTCACAGGCAATATTTTTAGACCCTTTAGGGATGTGATTGTGAGTTTGAGACTGTTATCTACTCTGATTTCTTGTATAAAATTGGCCTTGAAACTTCACACCTTTTATTCTTGTCTCCAGCCCAATGACTGGGAAGGTGAGGGAGGGGAACCAATAAAAAACTTAAGAATCCAGAAAGATGGAAGAGAGTCATTTGCTACTACAAGGTCCTTTGTTCCCTTGAGAAAAGCTCAAAGATGCGAGGGAGGGTAAACAAATTGCACACAATACTCTTCTGCAGCTGGAAGAAAGAAGAGTGCTAGAGCAATGTTTCTATCCATGGTACATGACATATCAAAACATCAGTTCAAAATGAGCCTTAATTGATCTACATGTCCCCAGTATGTCATGGAAAACCCATTTCACAGGTCATACAAAAGGCTGCCACAGGCTGGACAGGGATCTCAAATAGAACAGACAAAGAGCAGCATGGGTCCTGGATGTTCCTTATGATGACTCTGTGGCTGCTGGGGACAAAAGTCTTTTTATTTCTCCCATGTAGTCCAAGGAAGAATAACTGAATCAATGTACAATTTTAGCTGACTGTGACTTAGAACACTCCTACAAACACTCTAAACAATTCTGCATTACCCTGTGCTGCACATAACCAGAGTATTTTCTAAATAGATACTACAGTAAAACCTTATCTTTGTCTCACTCTGAAAGAAAGAAATTCAAACTCAAGAGCACAATTCTAGGAAGGGAGAGAGTGCATGTGTGAGGGAAGGAGAGTGTGTGCAAGAGAGGAAGAGCATGCAAAGAGGAGGAAGAGTGTGTGCAAGAGAAAGAAAAGGAGAAAGAGAGGGAAGGGGGGGAAGAGTGAGCAAGAGAGCAAGAAAGCAAAAGAGAAACCAAGAGATAGAAAGCGAGAGCAATAAAGAATGAGTGACAAAGAGGGAAGAGGGAGAGAAGTGGGCAAGAGAGGAAGAAAAAGAGAGAGTGGGGGAGGGAGGAGGAAGAGTGTGTGCAAGAGAAAGAAAAGGAGAAAGAGAGGGAAGGGGGGGAAGAGTGAGCAAGAGAGCAAAAAAGCAAAAGAGAAACCAAGAGATAGAAAGCGAGAGCAATAAAGAATGAGTGACAAAGAGGGAAGAGGGAGAGAAGTGGGCAAGAGAGGAAGAAAAAGGGGGGGGAGGAGGAAGAAGAGGAGAAAGAGAAAGAACAAGAAACGGAGAGAGGCCAAGAGACAACACAAGAAAATGTAAAAGAGATGGGGGGGAGTGCGTGTGGTTTTGTCAGAAAGAAACAGAGCAGGAGCAAGAAAGAGAGAAGAAAGAGAGAGAGAAGGGGAGAACAAAACAGAGTGAATGAAAGGGAAAAAGCAAGCAAGAGAAAGGGAGAGCCAGAGAAAGAAAGACAGGGAAGGGGAAGCCGAGGGGGAACACATGAGAGATGGAGAGAGATAAAAAGGGAGAGAGAGAGAAAGAGGGAGAAAGAAAAAGGAGCAAAGAGAGGAGGAAGAGAGAAAAGAATAAGAAAATGAGAGCCAAAAGACAGAACAATAAAGAATGAGAGAGAAAGAGAGAGAAAGAAAGAAAGAGATATTGAGACACAGAGAATGAAACAGAGGGAGAGAGAACAAGAAAATAAGAAAGAGAGAATGTGAAAGAGAATGAGACAGTGAAAGAGAGCAAGAGGGGAAATGAGAGAGAAAGAAGAAGAGATACAGAAAGGGAATGAGAGAAAACAAGAGGCAGAATGAGAACAAGAAAGAGAGAATGAGGAAAAGAGAACAAGAGAGGAGGAGAGAAAGAGAGTGCTTGGACAGGAAAAACAAAGTAAAATTGTACTTACTGATGAATAGCTTGCAAGAATTTTCGTTGATGTTTCCTTACTTTTGCATGGTCTATCTTTTTAACCAGTTTTGTACTTTTATAAATTAACCATGTTTCCCTGAGTACATTGGCCGCTGCATTTTTCACCTGTTCCATAAAAGAAAAACACCAGGCTGACAAAAATAACATTATGTTCTTTTTTTATCTTTTCTAATGTAAAGTCTTTCTAAAACACTTAAGACTGCCTAACTGTGGGATGTGTGTACATGAAGAAGCTGCCACAGTGAGGCCAGAAAGCAATTATCACATCAAAGGGATTGCTGAGCAATTTCCATGTTGTTTATAAAAGTGATATTGGGACAAACTCTCTTTGCATCTGGGAATTACTTCTCCCTTTTGAAAAGAGTTAGTACCATTTGTTGTTTATGACAATATAAATTACAGTGAAGGATTATTAATATTCTTATCTGTATGGCAATTATCTAGATGCATTTTATAGGACCATAAATTTTCTCTCTTTCTTGTTGCATCATTATTACCTTTGTTTCTCTTAGAAATTTAACAATCTCTTAAATTTTCAGAGCTGTTAGAACATGGGGTTTTGTTTGTTTTGGTTTTTATATTTTTCCTTATTCTGGTTTCTTTCTTACCATTCTTAGAGAACATGAAAAAACAGCTTGTCAATAAATGTAGCCAGTGTTCTATTCGATGAGTGCTTTGATCTTTTTTTTAAATGAGGCTTTCTATAAAATGTTCAACATAATACCTACAGTTCCTTCCTAGGCCCTCCAATATTCCCAAGAATACTTGAAAGCAATAGACAAATAATTTCAATGCAATGTTGATTAATGACAGGATTACTAGGCTACTTGCAAAGGCAAACAGTTATTATTGATCTGTATTTTCTCTCCCTCTGGCTTTATATCATGCCAGTCACTGCAGTGTCAGAGCTAACCCAATGTAGAGGTAAAGACATTTTAGTAATGCTATGCAGTAGCTCTTCCCAGCAGGAGCTCCCAACCTTGAAACCATAAAAGCACTGGAGAACCTTGGTCCTGTCTTCAGTGGAAACAGAATCAGATTTGAGAGACTTCCTCAAGATCTCTAGTCCTTGCATTTCCACAAGATCTGGCTATCTTCAAGCTGTGGGGGAAACTTCTCTAGTATCTGTGTAATGGATTTGTGATCTGAGGTATATCTCATACTTGGTTGCTTGTTTTGTTTGCTTTTCATTTCCTTTGAGTTTCATGAGTCTGAAACTACCAAAACACCACTTGGATACACTATTAAACCGATATTTAGATTTATATGAAGTATAGTTGAATAGAATAAACCTTAAAATTCTATATATTCTTCTCATATGCTACATGAAAGTTTGTCAGTTTAATATATTAGTCTCTATTTTCACAGCTTTTAACTGTTGGTTACATCAATTATCTTCCAGCTGCAAGAAGAATATTCAAATCCTCAAAATCTTCTGAGAAACTTCTGTTGTCCTCAACTTCAAAGAGAAACTCAGGACATTCAATTCCTCCACATAGCACCTTGCAAAGTCACACCCATGAAAAAGTTAATAAAAGAATGGTGCATGAAACCATTTAAAATACATTCAGAAAAAAATTTAACACACATTTCCTTTTCAGTTGTGAATATAAAGTGTGACTTACTCTTTTAGTTAGCTGAGTGTCCATCATGAAATTATGCACATGTTTTTCAGCTTTGGTAAGTTCTAACTTCCTTGCAACCACAGCTACCACTAGTGCAGTGCACCCAGCACCCTGAAAAAAAATAAAACAAATCCCCAAGATGTTATTACCGCATTTTGCTGAGTTTTTAACGGAAGATTCTCCTTTGCTGTAGAAATCCGGCAGGCATCAGGTGATTGATCCCTGATAAACGTGCTACAGCTATTTCAGTTCAGAATAATAGAAGTCAGCAATTGCAGGCTAGTAAACTGCCAAGACATCAAAATAATTGGTGAGCAGCGTTGTTTAAAAGTTCTGCTTTTTTTCCTTCAGGGGTTGAAAATTCAAACACATCCCATTTCTAGTGCATAAACAAAAATTTTAAAACCCAGAATAATAGTAAATAAATGCAGAATACCCTGTTCTTTACAATTGTCTAGAGTGTACAGTAATTGCTAAAGAAGAAATAAGATTACATTAGTATTTATCACACAAAAAAGAAATATTTCCTAGGATGTTCTTTAAGGCCTAAAGATTGTGTTGGGTTTGCGTGGCAAGGTTTTGGTAGCAGGAGGGGGGTCTACAGGGGTGGCTTCTGTGAGGAGCTGCTAGAAGCTTCCACTGTGTCTGACAGAGCCAATGCCAGCCAGCTCCAAGACGGGCCCGCCCCTGGCCAAGGCCAAGCCAATCAGTGCCTCTGTGATAACATATTTAAGAAGGGAAAAAAGACTAGTTGGGGGAAGTTTTTGCAGCCGGAGAGAGGAGTGAGAAGATGTAAGAAACTCTGCAGACACCAAGGTCAGTGTAGGAGGAGGGGGGAGGAGGTGCTCCAGGCACCGGAGCAGAGATTCCCCTGCAGCCTGTGGTGAAGACCATGGTGAAGCAGGCTGTCCCCCTGCAGCAGCCCATGGAGGAAGGATGAGGGGGTGTAGAGATTCCACCTGCAGCCTGTGGAGGACCCCAGGCAGGAGCAGGTGGAGGCACCTGAAGGAGACTGTGGCCCCATGGGAAGCCCGTGCTGGAGCAAGCTCCTGGCAGGACCTGTGGATCCGTGGAGAGAGGAGCCCACGCCAGAGCAGGTTTGCTGGCAGGACTTGTGACCCTGTGGGGGACTCCATGCTGGAGCAGTCTGGTCCTGAAGGTCTGCACCCTATGGAAGAGGCCATACTGGAGCAGATTGTGAAGGACTGCAGCCTGTGGGAGAGACTCCATGTTGGAGCAGGGGAATGATGAGAGGAGTCCTCCCCCTGAGGATGAAGAAGTGGCAGAAACAATGTGCGATGAACTGACTGCAACCCCCACTCCCCGTCCCCCTGTGCTGCTGAGGGGGGTGTGGAGGTTGAAGCTGGGAGTGAAGTTGAGCCTGGGAAGATGGGAGGGGTGGGGGGAGGTGTTTTAAAAGTTGATGTTATTTTCTCATTGCTCTACTCTGTTTTGTTTAGTAATAAATTAGATGAATCTCCTTTCGAAGTTCAGTCTGTTTTGCTTGTGATGATAATAAGTGAGTGATCTCTCCCTATCCTTATCTTGACCCAAGCCTTTTGTTATACTTTTCCTCCCCATCGTGCTGGGGGAGGGGTGAGTGAGCGGCCGAATGGTACCCTGCTGCCGGCTGGGCCTAAACCATGACAAAGATAAAGTTATAAATTTAGTATTTCATCACTTTAGTATATGTACAGTAAATCAATGGATGGTTGTAATACAGGTATTAGTTCTTATCTATTAAGCATGGACTGCCAGTCCCTGGAAGGGAGGAGAGAGGTGTGCTCTACATAAACATGAGCACAGTCCATATATTGAATGTATTCCCTGAACTAATATAGTATATGGGGTAAATAAATTAATGTATGATTATACATGGGGGGGAGGGAATGTGCCTTTATGGATTCCTTTGGTTGAAACAAAAACATTTTTTCAGGCCATAGACCGTGAAGAAAAGCCAAGTTAGAACTACTGTGACTTATTTTTGCTTTATTTTTAGCCATGTGTTTTGTTTTAGGGGGGCTGGCAGTAGCATCTAATTTGTCTCTGTATTATGGAGTGGTTGGTTTGGTACTAGCATTAGTTATGGGGAGTGGATGGTGGTTGAGTTTAGGGATTTCTTTTGTATCTTTGGTGTTGTTTATGGTTTATTTAGGTGGGATGTTAGTGGTCTTTATTTATTCTGTCTCTCTGGCAGGTGAGTCTTTTCCTAAGGTTTTCCTAAGAGTGTGAGGAGTCCTCCCCCTGAGGAGGAAGGACCGGCAGAGGCAACCTATGATGAAATTGACCACAACCCCCATTCCCCATCCCTGTGTGTGGCTCGGGGGGCAGGAGGTAGAGAAAATCGGGAGTGAAATTGTGCCTGGGAAGAAGGGAGGGGTGGAGGGAAGTTGTTTTTAAGTTTTAGTTTTTAAAATTTGGTTTTATTTCTCATTTGTCATTACTCTGCTCTGATTTGATTGGAAATAAAGTAAATTTTCTGGAGTTGAGTCTGTTTTGCCCAAGATGGTAATTGGTGAGTGATGTCTCCCTGTCCTTATCTTGACCCACAAGCCTTTCATTATATTTTTCTCTCCCCTGTCCAGCTGAGGAGGGGGAGTGATAGAGCAGCTTTGGTGGGCATGTGGTGTTCAGCCAGGGTCAACTTTGTTTCTCATTAGAAATAGCACACATACACTGCACCATTTCTTCAAAACTTAGATGGAGAAAGTTGCAAGTTTGTTTTGTGCTCTGTCTGTATGTATACACATGTATATGCACAGACATGCATGTTCATAACAGGCCAAAGCAAGCAGGTGCCAGTTCCTTTGAAATGACATGTCCTGGTTTTGGCTGGGATAGAGTTAATTTCCTTCCTAGTAGCTGGTATAGTGCTGTGTTTTGGATTTAGGATGAGAATAATGCCAGCGAGGAGGCTGGCAGTGCACAAGAAGCTGGGAGGGGACAAGGGATATTCCATACCATATGATGTCATGCTCAGTATATAACTTGAGGGAAGCTGGCCAGGGGTTTAGACTACAGCTTGGGAGCTAGCTGAGAATCAGTGGTCTGCCAGTGGTGAGCAATTGTGCTGTGCATCACTTCTTTTGTATATTCTTTTATCATTCTAACCCAAATCATTCTATGATTCTATGCTGCTGCTGCTGATGATCTTGCTTTTCTGTCATATTAAACTGTCTTTATCTCAACCCACAAGTTTTACTTTTTTTCCTCCCAAGTTTCTCCTCCATCCCACTGCGGGGCGGGGGGAGTGAGCGTACTTTCTCCTGCTCTTTCACCTCCCCTTTTCCCTTTTGGTTGGTTGCAGCAGCTTTTGAGAATTTTGAATATCCTTGGGATATTCAAGCCAGCTTGCTCCTATTGCTATGTCTCCTGAATGTGTTTCAAGTCTTGTTTAGGATTACAAAAAATTGTTTTAAGAATACCACCCAGGGATCTTCCCTGAGGGTGAATAGTCAGGGCTGGCATGGCATGTGGGAGAATATGGGTGGGTATCTAGAGAACTTCTCACCCCCAATGGTTTGGAACTTCACTCCGGAACAACTGCGAGACCCTGATAAAATGGTAGAATATTTGAAAGACAAATGCTGTGGCTATTCCAAGGAGACACAACTTATTGCACAGTGCTGGGCCCTGGCCAGTATCTACCACAGACTTCTTGATATTAGGCAGCACCCTCAGCGGGAAGAGAGGTAAAACAGTGCCTGTCGGTCTGTGGCTACTCCAACCCCAGTGATAGGCATGGTGGCTACTAAAACCCTGGCAACAGACACTGACACTACTCAAACCCCAGTGACAGGCACTGTAGCTGAATCAAAAAAACAACCAGTGGCAGTATCAGTCACCCCTATACAGAAGAAGAAATGCACAAAGAAATCAGTTAGCAAAGTGAGGGATGATGAAGAACCAGGGCCATCATGAGAACAGGAGGAAGAGGCAGAACCAGAGGTAATCACCCAGTCCCTGTCCCTGAGTGAGCTGCGAGATATGAGAAAAGATTTCAGCTGCCATCCAGGTGAGCACATTGTCACCTGACTGCTCTGATGCTGGGATAGTGGGGACAGTAGCCTGGAATTAGATGGTAGGGAAGCCAAGCAGCTGGGATCCCTATCCAGGGAAGGGGCCATTGTCAAGGTGATTGGGGGAAAAAAACACAAGCCTTCAGTCTCTGGATGCATCTCCTTTCAAGGATGAGGGAAAGGTATCCCTTCAGTGAAGATGTTGTATGTCAGCCAGGCAAGTGGACCACCATGGAGAGAGGTATCCAGTACCTGAGGGAATTAGCTGTGTGGGAGATGGTTTATTATGATCCGGACAACATGCAGTTACCCACAGATCCTGATGAAGTTCAGTGCACACGACCCATGTGGCGGAAGCTTGTACAGAGCACACCATCATCGTACGCCAACTCACTGGCAGTAATGGACTGGAAAGGAGAAGAGGCACCAACAGTGGATGAAGCGGCTGGCTGACTCTGGCAATATGAAGAAAAGTCTCTCTTCATCCCTCATTTCAACTGTGGAGAAACGTTCCTGAAAGGTCCAGCAACTTGAAGCGAATAAGTCCTATTCCCCACCTATATGGACCAGTATCTCAGCTATTAGGAGTAAGTGTTCCTCTGCTCAGGAGAGAGGATATAGAGGGTACACACCACGAGGCACCCTGTGGTTTTACCTGCGTGACCATGAAGAAGACATGAGGAAGTGGGATGGAAAACCTAACCCGACCCTATAGGCACGAGTACATGAGTTGGAAGGAAAAACAATCACAAAAGGGGATTCTTCCAGGAAAAATGCCGTTCCGGTTCCCAACGGGCAGTTCCCCAAACTGAGCTGAAGGCCTGATTGTACTTATGATCCCCTTGAAGGGACTTCCAAGTCATTTTTGTAAGAGGTGAGTAACAAATATGATGAGCAGGATTAGAGGGGCCCTGCCTCTAGCCAGGTGGAGGAAAGGGACAACAGGGTTTATTGGACTGTGTGGATCCGATGGCCTGGCACGTCAGATCCACAAGAGTATAAAGGTCTAGTCACACTAGTGCACAGTGTACTTTAATGCCATCCAGCTATGAAGGGGTGAAACCCATCTGTATTTCTGGAGTGTCAGGAGGATCCCAACAGCTGACTACTGGAAGCTGAAGTGAGTCTAACTGGGAAAGAGTGGCAAAAGCACCCCATTGTGATTGGCCCGAGTGTCTCTGTCCATCCTGGGCACAGACTACCCCTCAAGAGGGTATTTCAAGGACCCAAAAGGGTGTACCACTGGGCTTTTGGAATAGCTGCCTTGGAGACGGAGAAAATTGAACAGTTGTCTAGTTTGCCTGGTCTCTCGGAGGACCCTTCCATTGTGGGGATGCTCAGGGTCAAAGAACAACAGGTGCCAATTGCTACCACAACTGTGCACTGGCGGCAATACTGCACCAACAGAGACTCCCTGATTACCATCTGTCAACTGGAGAGTCAGGGAGTGATCAGCAGAACTTGTTCACCCTTTAACAGTCCCATATGGCCAGTGCAGAAGTCCAATGGCGAGTGGAGGCTGACGGTAGACTATCGTGGCCTGAATAAAGTCACACCACCGATGAGTGCTGCCATGCCGGATATGCTGGAACTTCAATATGAACTGGAGTCAAAGACAGCCAAGTGGTATGCCACAATTGATATAGCTAATGCATTTTTCTCGATCCCTTTGGCAGCAGAGTGCAGGCCACAGTTTGCCTTCACTTGGAGGGGCGTCCAGTACACCTGGAATCGACTGCCCCAGGGGTGGAAACACAGCCCCACCATCTGCCATGGCCTGATCCAGAGTGCACTGGAAAAGGGTGAAGCCCCAGAGCACCTGCAATACATTGAGGACATCATTGTATGGGGCAAGTTTCTGAGAAAGAGAAGAAAATAGCCCAAATCCTTCTGAAACCTGGTTTTGCCATAAACCAAAGTAAGGTCAAGGGACCTGCACAGGATATCCATTTTTTAGGAATAAAATGGCAAGATGGATGCTGTCAGATCCGAATGGATGTGATCAGCAAAATAGTAGCCATGTCTCCACCAACCAGCAAAAAGGAAACACAAGCTTTTTTAGTCGTTGTGGGCTTTTGGAGAATCCATATTCCAAATTTCAGTCTGAAGCTAAGTTTTCTCTATCAGGAGACCTGTAAGAACAATTTCAAATGGGGCCCTGAGCAACGACAAGCCTTTGAACAAATTAAATAGGAAAGAGTTCATGCAGTAGCCCTTGGGCCAATCCAGGCAGGAGCAGATGTAAAAAATATCCTCAGAAAGCACCAGGGGAGACTCGAGGTCAACTTCTAGGGCCTCTACACTCCAACTGAAAAAGAGATATTGGCAGCATATGAAGGAGTTCCAGCTGATTTGGAAGTGATTGGTACTGAAGCAGAGATCCTCTCAGCACCCCGAATGGCGGTGTTGGGCTGGATGTTTACAGGGAGGTTTCCCTCTACACACCATGCAACCGATGCTACATCAAGTGGGTCACACTGATCACACATCCAGTTCAAATACGAAACCCCAGTCACCCAGGAATTTTAGAAGTGACGGACTGGGCAGAAGGCAAAGATTTCGGAATGTCGCCAGAGGAGGAGGTGACATGTGCTGAAGAGACCCCACCGTATAATAAACTAACAGAAAATGAGAAGCAATGTGCCCTAGTCACTGATGGGTCCTGTTGTATTATAGGAAAACATTGTAAGTGGAAGACTGCTGTATGGAGTTCTATGTGACAAGTTGGAGAAGCTGCTGAAGGAGAAGGTGAATCGAGCCAGTTTGCAGAGGTGAAAGCCATCCAGCTGGCTTTAGATATTGCTGAAAAAGTGGCCAACGCTGTACCTCTACACTGACTCATGGATGGTGGCCAATGCCCTGTGGGGGTGGTTACAGCAGTGGAAGCGGAGCAACCGGCAGCGCAGACGCAAACCCATCTGGGCTGCCCCATTGTGGCAAGATATTGCTGCCCGGCTAGAGAAGCTGGTTGTAAAGGTACGTCATGTAGATGCCCACGTACCCAAGAGTCGGGCCACTGAGGAACATCAGAACAACCAGCAGGTAGATCAGGCTGCTAAAATTGGAGTGGCTCTGGTAGATCTGGACTGGCAGCATAAGGGTGAATTATTTCTAGCTCGGTGGGCCCATGACACCTCAGGCCATCAAGGAAGAGATGCGACATATAGATGGGCTTGTGTCTGAGGGGTGGACTTGAGCATGGACGCCATCTCACAGGTCATCCATGAATGTGAAACATGTGCTGCAATTAAGCCAAGCAGGTAAAGCTTCTCTGGTATGGAGGATGATGGCTGAAATATAAATATGGGGAAGCCTGTGTCCTGGTTTCAGCTGAGAGGGTTCATTTTTTTTCACAGTAGCTAGTATGGGGCTATGTTTTGGATTTGTGCTGGAAACAACGTTGATAATATAGAGATGTTTTTGTTATGTGGACCTGTTGTTGAGCAGTGCTTACACAGAGCCAAGGCCTTTTCTGCTTTTCGCACCGCCTTGCCAGTGGGACGGCTGGGGGTGCACAAGGAGTTGGGAGGGGACATAGACAGTACAGGTGACCCAGACTAGCCAAAGGGGGTATTCCATACCATGTGACATCATGCTCAGCATAAAAGGGGGGCTAGCCGGGGAGGGGCGGTAGCAGCTCCAGGACGCATGGCTCGGGGACAGTCCGGTTTCGGGACAGGTCTGAGCGTGCGGTCTGAGTTGTACAGTCCTCGGGTGAAAAACTGCATTCTGTATCACCAGTTTCGTATACTCTGTTAAGTACTGTTTTGTTTTGTCTTCCCCTCTCCCTTTGCTATCCCAGTAAACTGTCCTTATACCAACCCACCAGGTCTTGTCTTTTCCTTCCCATTCTCCTCCCCATCCCACTGGTGGGGGGGGGAGTGAGTGAGTGGCTGCGTGGTGCTCGGCTGCCGGCTAGGGCTAAACCACGACAGTCCTTTTGGCGCCCAACGTGGGGCACAAAGGGTTGAGATAATGACAGATCTGCCAGAGCATGGCATTGAGTGGGTGTATCACATCCCCTACCATGCACCAGCCTCTGGGAAAATCGAACAATATACTGGACTGCTAAAGACTACCCTGAGAGCAATGGGTGGTGGGACCTTCAAACACTGGGACACACGTTTAGCAAAAGCCACCTGGTTAGTCAACACTAGGGGGTCTACTAATTGAGCTGACCCTGCCCAATCATAACTTTTACATACTATAAAAGGGGATAAAGTCCCTGTAGTGCACATGAAGAATATATTAGGGGAGACAGTCTGGCTTATCCCTGCTTCAGGCAAAGGCAAACCCATTTGTGGCATTGCTTTTGCTCAAGGATCTGGGTTCATCTGGTGGGTGATGCAGAAGGATGGGGAAGTCCAATGTGTACCTCAAGGGGATTTGATTTTGGGTGAGAATAGCCAATGTTTTAAATTGTATGATGGTAACTGCTAAATAATCCTGTCATTTTATATGATCACTACTACCATTACTATATGCTGTATCAATGGTATTACAGTAAGAATCACGCAGTCTAATGAAGAATGAACTTTGATGAAACCAAGCAAGGTGTGTGGATGATAAAACTAGAACTGGCTTCAGAAATCAGCACCCAGCAACTTCCTTGAAATTGACATCTTCAACCCACAGACTGTGAGCATGGGCCATGCCAGATATACACTAGCTGCAATGCAGCATGAAACAATTAAACATCATACACCATTTCTCCTCCCCTGAAAGACTGATGGAGCCCAAACTTATAGATTAGATGAACTCAGCTGACATTTTCTAAGGATGGCCCATAGACTAAGGGAACAATATTTCTGTGTGTGTGTATATCTGTATCTCAAAGACAGGAAGACTAATGATGATTAATTGGAAAGTGTAGGATCTGGATATGATGTAGATGGTACGTCATAAGATGTGGATAATGTACTGGTTTTCTGCTAGGATAGAGGTATTTTTCACAAGAAGCTGGGAGGAAACACAGCCAGGACAGGTGACCCAAACTATCCAAAGGGACATTCGATACCATGATGTTATGCTCCAGATATAAGGGAGGCTGGCCGGGGAGGAGGGGTCGCTGCTTGGGGACGGACTGGGCATCGGGCTTCTGGGTGGTGAGCAAATTGCATTGTGTATCACCCACTTTGTATATTCTGTTACAAGTATTGTTGTTGCTATTTTCCTCTTCCTTTTCTGTCCTAGTAAACTGTCCTTTTCCCAACCCACGAGTTTTACCTCCTGTGGGGGGAGGAGTGAGCAAGCAGCCGTGTGGTGCTGTTGGCTGGGGCTATACCACAACACAAGTACATATTCTAATTAATATTTTATGTTACAGTACTCTGCACTTTTATATGGTTCCTCTTTTGATCTCAGCATCCTTAAAAATACTAATAAAGTGTGAATTATCCTAAATCTTGGGATCGAAATACTGTTATTTTTAAATGGTAGCATCTTACTATGTTTTTAATATCCCCATCCACATGAAAATCAGTAACATGAATTCAATTAATTCATACTCGTACATCCATTTTTTTTTCTTATATCACTACTACATACTGCAGAAGCCTTTTTTACCAAAATAACTTAGGCTAAGTACAAGTACCATATTATTTCAACTGCAAGAAAGTCTTGTCTGTGAATAAAATTTTTAAAAAGTCTTATTTTACATTACTTGATTTTATAATTTCCAGTACCATTCTTTTTCTCCTGTTTTAAAGTAAATAATGTGCTGGTTTGGGCTGGGATAGAGTTAATTTTCTTCATAGCAGCTAGTATGTTATGTTTTGGATTTGTGCTGAAAACAGTGTTGATAATACAGGGATGTTTTGGTTATTGATGAGCAGCCCTTACTCAGAGTCAAGGTCTTCTCTGCTTCTCACAGTGCCCTGCCAGCGAGTAGAATGGAGGTGCACAAAAAGTTGGGAGGGGACACAACTGGGACAGCTGATCCCAAGTGACCAAAGGGATATTCTATGCCACATGTCGTCATGCTCAGCATATAAAACTAGGGGGAAGGTTGGCAGGGGAACTGCTGCTCAGGGACTGGCTGGGCATTGTTTGGTTGGTGGTGAGCAATTGTTTATATTTGCATCATTTGTCTGTCTTGGGTTTTGTTTTTCTCTCTTGGTTATTTTTTCTTTTCCTTACTACTCCTACTATTATAATAACAATAACAATAAACTTTGTTTGTCTCAGTCCATGAGTTTTCTCACTTTTACCCTTCCAATTCTCTCCTCCATCTCACCACGGGGGGAATGAGTGAGCGACTGTGTGGTGCTTAGTTGTCGGCTGGGATTAAATCACGGCAATAATAAAGTAAATCACTGCTTCAAGCTCCTGCTCAACTTTCAGGGGAATTATAGATCAATAAAAATAAAGGAAAAAGAGTAAAATGCACAGGTTTTCAAGTATCAAGGCAGAAAATAATTATTTTTGGAATTTGCACTCAGTTCTGTGATAGTAAAATAATATTTAAGACTGAGAAGTCTGGCTAAGAAATTATTTTTACTAAAAGAGCATTTTGACTGAAAGCTAACAGTCTGTGATTGTTTGCAACTACCCACTTCTGAGTGTGTGTGCCACTTCTATAGACTCCACCAAGAGTCATTGCTCCATATTGTCATGTTATTTACTATTGGATTCCTTAGAATAATAACAGCAAGCTACATAAGGAGTCCATCCCTCCCAGGGATGAATACCTGGCTTTGTTAAAATTGAAACAGTTGTTTTTCCTCATCTCTTTCTTTTTTTTTCTTCTTTTTTTCTTTTTTCTTCTTTTTTTTCTTTTTTCTTCTTTTTTCTTTTTTCTTTTTTTTCTTTTTTTTTCTTTTTTTTTTCTTTTTTTTCTTTTTTTTTTTTTTAAACAGTATATAGATTGGGTCTCTGCAATCACTTGGCAGAGAACAGGGGAGCAGAGGGAGACATGCTGTCCGAATTTTCTCTAACTGTGATCATAGTCATTAAAGCTTCTGTCTAAATCCTAAATTGTACTTGTGTTATTATGCAGTTGGAGTCCCCAGATTCTCTGACAGTCCCCTGTCTGACTCTTCCATTACAGTGTTATTTTAAATTGTATATTTTGTGTTGGTAAACAGCCTGATTTTAAGGACACTTCCAATATGTCAAACCTGGAGAGAAAAAAGAATAAAAGAATTATTTATAACATTCCATCATCACTCCATTGAAACTTTAGCTGCATATACATGAAAGCCACTCAAGACTTCCACCTTCCGCTTCACTTGAATTGTAATTCAAGGGGTGATTAAACTAAAATATGCGAAGGCAAGTGGCAAATTTCATAGAAATAAAAAGCAGCAGTTTGTGCTAGTTAAAAAATGTTGTTCGCAACTATATACATCAGAACTAAACATTCTGACTTAAGACTCTTTCATAAAAGAAAGGACAATTTATAATCCTCTCCCAATCTATACTTGTGCCTGGCATTACTCCATCCCAGGTGCAGAATCCGGCATTTGTTCTTGTTAAGTTTCATGCCACTGATGATTTCCCAATTCTACCAATTAAAGTTTCCAGTTTAGTTTCCAGAGTAATAATTCTCTTCTCAAAATCTTCACTTCTTTCATTTAAGTCAGAAATCATGTCATACATGATGTTTTGAGTCTGAAAGGAGAAGGATGTAAAAAAAGTTTAGAGAGATCTTGCAAGTATTGTGACATGCAATGCAACTCTACAAGGGTTCTTAAATGCTTTTGCATTTCACAAAAAGATATGAGTATTCTAACAAGATCTAGTCTTGTGAAATAATTTTACTTGCAGATGCATGACAGACTCCCTACTGGTGCTAAATTTATTGAGTAGAAATGTAACACTGATATTTTGAGTAGCATTTTAAATGTCAAGCTTTCTTATTGAATTCGACAAAACATCAGACCTTTTTGGAAGTGTAGATGCTTAGAAATGCACCATCATAAGATTTGTGAACAGAATTAGTTGTGTAAAAGTCACAAGGAGACCAAAGGTTCCAAAGCACAGTGATGCACCCTTCACTTTTCTCTCTTTCCTGTGATTTTTAAACACCTTCATACTTTTAAAAAGAAAACAATTTGCTTATTTTCTCCTTAGACTGTGTTTGAATCTGTTGTAATAAGAGTAGTTGGGTGGATTGTTTTTTGAAATGTAGAGCAAGGAGTAAAAACTCAAGTGTATGCTCCTCTACTTCTACCTTCCCCTGTCTATCCATCCTCTACAAAATGGTGTTTGGTATCAGAAAATCTATGGGGTAAACTTTAAAATGTCATAATTCTTAGTACAAATGGAATCTGAAGTATGTTATTTCATAAAGTCTGTCACTTGCTAATTGATTTCCATTTGTTTCTCTTGCAATTCATGCAGGGAAATTACTAAAACTAATGACTGAATTTCTCCCTCTTGTAGATTGAGACTTCAGATTAGACATAACCTAAATTTAAAATAAATTATCATAATTCAGTAGATAAACTGGCTGAAGTTTATAATCCATTATAAAGAAAAGAAAAATTAAATTAATGACTACCCGAAGTGCAAAGCACAGAAGTATCAGACAAATGTCTATAATGCATTTTCTCTGCCCCGTTTCAAGATGCTAGCATAATTGTTGAAAAAACCCTAATCTACATGAAATAATATCTGAAAAGTCCTTATCAGTTGCCAGAAGCAGAGTGATAAGTATTTTCAGTAACTGAAGTTGTCGGGTGGTTCTCTACTGCAAAAGAGGAACAAACACTGAAGAGTTTTATGTTTGCCTTGATGTTGCACTTTAAATTGATCTGGGTTTTGAGGTCCCTGAAGACATTTGTAAGAGAAACCCTTGGTAACAGTGTATAAATGCTTCTAATGAAGATTCAAATGAAGTCCATATAAAATAACTGTTATATGCTGCAGTCTAATGTGAAACATCGAATGCTCTCAGCTCAGCACTGTAAGTCTCATTATTGTTTTATGTTTTTTTAAAAAGCAACACTTAACAACAGGCAAGTACTGTGTGTTAGGTTATGTGATAAAATCTTATCTGCACACCCACAAATGAACATAGACAGACAATGGCAGGTGGGAGAGCTGAATAATACCCTGCCATGGCTAATCCCAGGCCCATAAAAAAAGCCAACAGCCCATAACAGACCCATCTCCACAAGCCCAGAGGAGCACAGGGGCAGAATCGAATCGAATCGAATAGAATAGTTCAGTTGGAAGGGACCTACAACAATCATCTAGTCCTATTGCCTAACCAATTCAGGGCTGACCAAAAGATAAAGCATATTATTAAGGGCATTGTCCAAATGCTTCTTAAACACTGACAGGCTTGGGATATCGACTACCTCTCTAGGAAGCCTGTTCCAGTGTTTGACCACCCTCTGAGTAAAGAAAAGCTTTCTTATGTCAAGTCTGAACCTCCCCTGACACAGCTTTGAACTGTTCCCACGCGTCCTGTCACTGGATACCAGGGAGAAGAGATCAACATCTCCCTCTCCACTTCCCCTCCTCAGGAAGCTGTAGAGCGCAATGAGGTCATCCCTCAGCCTCCTTCTCTCCAAACTAGACAAACCCAGAGTCCTTAGCCGCTCTTCATAGGACGTGCCTTCCAGCCCTTTCACCAGCTTTGTTGCACTCCTCTGGACACATTCAAGGACCTTCACATCCTTCTCAAATTGTGGGGCCCAGAACTGCACATAGTACTCAAAGTGAGTCCGCGCCAACGCTAAATACAGCAGAATGATCATCTCTTGTGACCGACTGATACTGTGTTTAACGCACCCCAGGATGCATTTGCCCTCTTGGCTGCCAGAGTACGCTGCTGACTCATATTGAGCCTACTGTCAACCAGCGCCCCTAGATCCCTTTCTGCAGGGCTGCTCTCCAGCCACTCCTCTCCCAATCTATACTTGTGCCTGGCATTACTCCGTCCCAGGTGCAGAATCCGGCATTTGTTCTTGTTAAGTTTCATGCCACTGATGATTTCCCAATGCTCCAATCTATCTAGATCCCTCTGCAAGGCCTCTTGTCCCTCAAGAGAGTCAACAACACCTCTCAGTTTGGTATCATCAGCAAACTTGCTAATGGTGCATTCAACTCCTGCATCCAGATCAGTGATAAAAATATTGAACAGAACTGGCCCTAGAATTGAGCCCCAAGGAACACCGCTGGTGACCGGTCACCAGCCAGATGTAGCCCCATTCACTAGAACCCTTTGAGCCCTGCCCTTCAGGCAGTTCTTCACCCAGCGCACCATGTACCTGCTCATCTCACAGTTGGACAACTTGTCCAGAGGGATGCTGTGAGAGGCAGTATCAAAAGCCTCACTAAAATCCAGAAAAACTGCATTTTACCGCCTTCCCTTCATCCACTAGGCAGGTGACCTTATCACAGAAGGAGATCAAATTCGTTAGACAGGGCTTTCCCTTTGTGAACCCATGTTGACTGTGCCTGATGATTGTGTTGCTCTTTAAATGCCTTTCAATAGCACCCAGGATGATCTTCTCCATAATTTTTCCAGGTGATGAGGTTAGACTAAAAGATCCGTAGTTCCCTGTGTCTTCCCTCTCGCCCTTCCTGTAAATTGGAATAACATTGGCTAGCTTCTAGTCAGCAGGGGCCTCCCCAGATGATCGAGAGGGGTCCTGCCATAACATCCTCTAGCTCCTTCAGTACTCTGGGATCCATCCCATCAGGCCCTATGGATATATGAACATTCAGCTGATACAACTGGTCCCTTACAATTTCAGTGTCCACAAGTGGAAAGCCACAGGTATTGGTATCTTGGGTTCATCTGTTTCTTCCAAAGTCTCTCCCCATTACTGGGAGGATTGAGGAAAACACTACCTGTGCTCCTAAATCTTTTAGCATTCTTCCCAGGGCCCTGACATCTCTTTTGACCCAAGTCGGATTTTTTTGTTGCAACATCATTAGTACCCTGTATTGGGTCTGGCTGAGATGGAGTTAATTTTCCCCATAGCAGCCCTCATAGTGCTGTGCTGTGTATTGGTAGCGAGCAAGGTGTTAATAACACACCAGTGTTTTGGGTACTACTGAGCACTGCCGGCACACATCAAGGCTGTGTCTCCAACATTTCTCCCCCCCTCAGCAGTAGACTGGGGGTGGGCAAAATCTTGGGAAGGGACACAGCCAGGACAGCTGACCCAAACTGACCAAGGGGATATTCCATACCATATGACGTCTTGTCCTGGTTTCAGCTGAGAGGGTTAATTTTCTTCGTAGTAGCTAGTATGGGGCTATGTTTTGGATTTGTGCTGGAAACAGTGTTGATAATATAGAGATGTTTTTGTTATATAGACATGTTGTTGTTGTTGAGCAGTGCTTACACAGCACCAAGGCCTTTTCTGCTTCTTGCACCGCACCGCCAGCGGGATGGCTGGGGGTGCACAAGAAGGTGGGAGGGGACACAGACAGGACAGGTGACCCAAACTGGCCAAAGGGGGTATTCCATACCATGTGACGTCATGCTCAGCATAGAGGGGAGCCTAGTCGGGGAGGGACGGCACGGCTCCAGGACGCGTGGATCGGGGACGGTCCGGCTTCAGGATGAGTCTGAGCGTGCGGTCTGAGTTGTACGGTCGTTGGGTGAGAAACTACATTGTGTATCACCAGTTTTGTATATTCTAAGTACCGTTGTTGTTGCTTTCCCTCTCCCGTTGCTGTCGCAGTAAACTGTCCTTATCCCAACCCACGAGGCTTTGCCTTTTCCTTCCCATTCTCCTCCCCATCCCACCAGGGGAGGTGGGGGAGGGGAATGAGCGAGCAGCTGTGTGGTGCTCAGCTGCCGGCTGGGGCTAAACCACAACACGTCTGCTCAGCAATAACAAGCTGAGAGACAGAGGGAGGAACGGGGGACATTCTTTTTTTTTTTTTTTTTTACAACATCTGTCTTCCGGAGCAACTGCTACGCGTACTGAGGCCCTGCTTCCCGGGAAGTGGCCGGACTTTGCCTGCTGATGGGAAGTAGAGAATAATCTTTTGCTTTTGCTTTGCTTCCATGCGCGGCCTTTTGCTTTTGCTGTATTAAACTGCCTTTATCTTGACCCATGAGTTTGGGGTTGTTTTTTTCCATCTTATTTTTCTCCCCTCCCTGTCCTGCTGAGGAGGGGAGTGATAGAGTAGCTTGGTAGACACCTGGCATCCAGCCAAGGTTAAACCACCACAGTCCTTTTTGGCACCCAACGTGAGGCTCGACAATGGCAGTTTTGTATTAAGTGTGCTACAGCTATAGTAGTTATTAAGTGGCAAGCTCCTGTGCGGGTCACGGAGTGTGTTAGCTGCACTGCTTATCTCTATTTTGCTAAGCTTAGGAACATGCTAATACAAACAGTGGCTATCATCTGCCTTGCCCTGGCATTGATGATCTTACTGTGCTGGGGGAGCTATCTTGTGGAGACAATGAGGGAATACATCTCTCTCTCCCTACCCGGGCTGGTTTTATTATGCAGGCTCCCGAGGTCCTTGTTCACCCTTATATGTGAGCTGTTTAATATTACTAATTAATACTGTTGGCATATTACGGGTGTTGTGGAATTTGGTCTCGTCCTGGTTTAAGAGAAGACAACTTTTGGGTGAGGCAATACTGAAATGCACCCTGAGGCGGTCGATCCCCGGGTGGCAGGGTGTGTGGAAGGATTTGGGCAGGTTCCTAGGGCAGTTATCATCTCCCATAGCCTGGGACTTTACATCTGAACAGGCAAGCAATCCCAGCAAACTGACACGCCACCTGATAGAAGGGTGCCTTGCCTACCCCAATGAAAACCAACAGCTTCTAGCACTGTACTGGGGCCTGGCCTGTGCCTATCGAGCCACAGTGCAGTACTCTCAGAGGACTGTGGTTGAGGCAGGGACCCAAACTGCATCTGAGGACACCCTGGTTGAGATGATAGGGACACAAACAACAACAACTACAGTAATTGCCCTAATAGTAAAGAAGAAACAGTGGACAAGGAGGTCAACGGGTCCATATCATCGATTAGTAAGGGAAGAGGAAGAAGAGGAGGAAAGGTTTGATCAGGAAGCTGGTCCTTCAGCAAAGAAATTGGAGGAAGGAGTGAGAGAAATCAGACAGGAAGTAGAAACTACCTGGTCCCTGACCTCATCCGAACTTCGAGACATGCAGAAAGATTACAGCCGCCAGCCAGGTGAGCGGATTGCTGCCTGGCTGCTTCGATGCTGGGATAATGGGGCTGACAGTCAGCAACTGGAAGGCAGGGAAGCCCAACAGCTGGGATCCCTTGCTAGAGACCGAGGAATTGAGAGGGGAATTGGAAAAGAGGCAGCAATTTGCAGTCTCTGGGGACGGCTCCTCTCAAGTGTGAGGGCAAGATATCCATTCAAGGAAGATCCTGTGAATTCCCCAGGAAAGTGGACTACCGCAGATGAAGGCATCCAGTACCTGAGAGAACTAGCAGTGCTGGAAGTCATCCATAGTGATCTAGATGATGAGGATGTCTCCAAAGATCCAGAGGATGTCCAGTGCACGCGGGCCACATGGAGGAAGGTGATTCAAAGTGCCCCAGCGTCCAAGTCTAACAGCTTGGCAGCGATGTATTGCCTGGATATGGACACACCAACTGTGGAGAAGGTGTCTTCTTGGCTCCAGAACTTTGAAGAAAATCTCTGTACCTCCTCATCCCTATGGACCAGCGTGTTAGCTGTCAGGGGCACCCCAAGAAATCAGTCCTCTCCTGCTCCGGTCAGAGGGAAAGGGAGCCCCAGGCGTATGCTGCATGGTGCACTCTGGTTCTTCCTGTGTGACCAAGGGGAGGACATGAGGGAGTGGGATGGTGAGCCCACCTTTAAGCTGGAAGCCCGTGTACATGAACTGAGAGGGAAGACAGCTGTTAAGAAGGGCGTCACCCAAGAAGGCTGTCAGCGTAGTTACTGCGGAGACACAAGGCGGCAATCAGCAATCTTCCAGACATAGAACTAAAATCACCTCCCTTGATCCTGGTGAGGGGACATCTGGTCTGGCACTGCGAGGGTCAGACAGCGAATACTCTGACCGGGAACAGGAATAGAGGGTCCCTGCCTTCGGCCAGGAGGAGGAAAGGGATGACCGGGTATACTGGACTGTGTGGATTCGATGGCCTGGCACGTTAGACCCAGAGAAGTACAAGGCTTGGGTAGACACTGGTGCACAGTGTATACTGGTACCATCAGGGTATAGGGGCACAGAACCCATCTGGATCTCTGGAGTGACAGGGGGATGCCAAGAACTGTCCGTATTGGAGGCTGAGGTGAGCTTAACAGGGGACAAGTGGGAGAAGCACCCCATTGTGACCAGCCCAGAGGCCCCTTGTATCCTTGGCATAGATTACCTCAGGAGAGGGCACTTCAAGGACCCAGAGGGGTACCGATGGGCTTTTGGTGTAGCCACTGTGAACACTCACCTTTTAATAGTCCCATATGGTCAGTGCAAAAGTCTGATGGAGAGTGGAGGTTAACAGTGGACTATCGTGGCCTGAACGAAGTGACACCACCACTGAGTGCCGCTGTACCAGACATGTTAGAGCTCCAATATGAACTGGAGTCAAAAGCAGCCAAGTGGTATGCTACAACTGATATTGCCGATGCGTTCTTCTCAATTCCTTTGGCAGCAGAATGCAGGCCACAGTTTGCTTTCACGTGGAGGAGTGTTCAATACACCTGGAATCGACTGCCCCGGGGGGTGGAAGCACAGTCCTACCATTTGTCACGGACTAATCCAAACCGCACTGGAAAAGGGTGGTGCCCCTGAACATCTACAATACATTGATGACATCATTGTGTGGGGCAGTAAGGCCGAAGAAGTGTTTGAGAAGGGCAAAAGAGTAATTCAGATTCTTCTGAAAGCTGGTTCCGCCATAAAGAAAAGCAAGGTCAAGGGACCTGCACAGGAGATCCAGTTCTTGGGAATAAAATGGCAGGATGGACGCCGTCATGTGCCTATGGATGTGGTCAACAAGATAGCAACTATGACTCCACCAGCTAACAAGAAGGAAACACAAGCCTTCCTGGGCCTCGTGGGGTTCTGGCGAGCACATATTCCAGGTTATAGTCAGCTTGTGAGCCCTCTCTATCGAGTAACCCAAAAGAAGAACTATTTTGAATGGGGCCTTGAGCAACAACAAGCCTTTGAGCTTAACAAACAGGAAATAGCTCGTGCAGTAGCTCTTGGGCCTCTCCGGACAGGACCAGCTGTGCAAAACGTACTCTACACTGCAGCTGGGGAGCATGGCCTCACCTGGAGCCTCTGGCAGAAAACAGCAGGAGAAACCCGAGGTCGACCCCTAGGGTTTTGGAGCTGGGGGTATCGAGGATCAGAAGCCCACTACACCCCAACTGAAAAAGACATGCTAGCAGCACATGAGGGGATTCGAGCCGCTTCAGAAGTTGTTGGTACAGAAGCATCTCTCCTCTTGGCACCGCGATTGCCCGTGCTACACTGGATGTTCAAAGGAAACATTCCCTCTACACATCACGCAACCAGCACTACATGGAGTAAGTGGGTAGCATTGATCACGCAGCGAGCTCGACTGGGGAAACCCAACCACCCAGGAATCCTGGAAGAGATTATGGACTGGCCAGAAGGCAGAGATTTTGGAGCACTGCCTGAGGAGGTGGCTCGTGCCCAAGAGGCACCACCATGTAATGAGTTACCAGAAGATGAAAGGCATTATGCTCTGTTTACTGATGGATCCTGTCGTGTTGTAGGAAACCATCGGAAGTGGAAAGCTGCTGTGTGGAGTCCCACACGACAAGTCGTTGAGGCCACTGAAGGAGAAGGTGAGTCACGTCAGTTCGCAGAAGTGAAAGCCATTCAGCTAGCCCTAAAGATTGCTGAACGAGAAAAGTGGCCAGTACTCTATCTCTATACTGACTCCTGGATGGTGGCAAATGCCCTATGGGGCTGGCTACAGCAGTGGAAGAAGACCAATTGGCAGCGAAGGGATAAAACCATCTGGGCTGCTGCACTGTGGCAGGACATCACTGCCCGGGTAGAAAACATGGCTTTGAAGGTGCATCATGTAGATGCTCACATACCCAAAAGCCGTGCCACTGAAGAACATCAAAACAATGAACAGGTAGACAAGGCTGCCAAAATTGAAGCAGCTCAGGTGGACCTGGACCGGGAGCGTAAGGGTGAGCTATTTGTAGCTCGATGGGCCCATGAAACATCCGGACATCTAGGGAGAGATGCAACATACAGATGGGCTCGTGATCGAGGGCTGGACCTGACCGTGGAGGCCATCACACAAGTCACTCATGAATGTGAAATATGTGCTGCAATCAAGCGAGCGACACGAGTAAAATCTCCCTGGAACAGAGGGCAATGGCTGGGTTTTCGACATGGTGAGGTCTGGCGAATTGACTATATCGGGCCACTGCCAAGAACACGCCAAGGCAAGCGCTACATACTCACCATGGTGGAAGCAACTACTGGCTGGCTAGAGACATATCCTGTAAACCATGCCACTGCCCGAAACACCATCCTAGGCCTTGAAAGGCAAATTTTATGGCGACATGGTACCCCAGAAAGGATTGAATCAGACAATGGGACTCATTTCCGAAATAACCTCATAAGCTCCTGGGCAAAGAAACACGGCATTGAGTGGGCGTATCACATCCCCTATCACCCACAAGCCTCTGGAAAGACTGAGAGATATAATGAACTGTTAAAGACTATGTTGAGGGCATTGGGCAATGGGGCATGGAAGCACTGGGATACAAATTTAGCAGAAGCCACTTGGCTGATTAATACCAGAGGATCTGCTAACCATCCTGGTCCTGCCCAAACAGAACCCCTACATAGTGTGGGAGGAGACAAGGTCCCTGTAGTGCACATGGGAAAGTGGCTGGGGAAGGTGGTGTGGATTGCCCCTCCCATGGGAAAAGGCAAGCCCATTCCTGGGATTGTCTTTGCTCAAGGACCTGGGTGTACTTGGTGGGTAATGCGGAAGGATGCGGAGACCTGGTGTGTGCCTCAAGGAGATTTAACCTGAACCGATGAAGAGCGAGTTTTGCAAGGAGCCAGACGAGTGCAACAATGACCCAAAGCAAGCCGGCGCTGGTGCCCGACAATTGAACATACTGCTTCTCCTGTCCTGAACACCCATCCTGACAGATTGGGCTCAAGTCATAGCCTGTTCATGAACATCTGGAGGAGCGGAGGAAGCTCATGGAACGAGAGAGTAACATCTATCTGTTAAAGGACTGGGGATAGTAGTTAATGAGAATTAAATACAATGGAACGGTTATAAAATAGATATATGTATTAAAGTATGTGGGACGTGAGCATGACGCAAATGGTATGGAATAAGGGGTGGAGATTGTATTGGGTCTGGCTGAGATGGAGTTAATTTTCCCCATAGCAGCCCTCATAGTGCTGTGCTGTGTATTGGTAGCGAGCAAGGTGTTAATAACACACCAGTGTTTTGGGTACTACTGAGCACTGCCGGCACACATCAAGGCTGTGTCTCCAACATTTCCAACATTTCTCCCCCCCTCAGCAGTAGACTGGGGGTGGGCAAAATCTTGGGAAGGGACACAGCCAGGACAGCTGACCCAAACTGACCAAAGGGATATTCCATACCATATGATGCCTGCTCAGCAATAAGAAGCTGAGAGACAGAGGGAGGAATGGGGGACATTATTTTTTTTTTTTTTTTTTTTTTTTTTTTTACAACATTTGTCTTCCGGAGCAAATGCTACTCATACTGAAGCCCTGCTTCCCAGGAAGTGGCTGGACATCGCCTGCTGATGGGAAGTAGAGAATAATCTTTTGCTTTTGCTTTGCTTCTGTGCGCGGCCTTTTGCTTTTGCTGTATTAAACTGCCTTTATCTTGACCCACAAGTTTGGGGTTGTTTTTTCCATCTTATTTTTCTCCCCTCCCTGTCCTGCTGAGGAGGGGAGTGATAGAGCGGCTTGGTGGACACCTGGCATCCAGCCAAGGTTAAACCACCACATACCCACATGAAAGAGCTGGAGTGGGTAATAGTCTGAAGGCTGTACTAAGTTCTTCAGTCATCTGGTGACATCCCTGATTCGGGCCCCAGGGAGGCTGCAATCTTCCCTGAAAAGAGGGTCCAGTCTGCAAATCAGTGCTTCCGTTCTGCTCAGGAGGGAGTCACCAATGACCGTAACTTGCCGTTGTTTCTTCTCGGCACTGGTCTTAATGCAGGTCTTGTTGCGAGGAGTTGGTTGTTCTGACCTTGGCAAGAGTGCTTGCATGGGTTCATCCTCTTCTATCTCATTATGCCCTTCGTCTACCATACCCAGGGCCTCATACCTATTCTGTGAAGGTAGCTGAGAGGGTAAGGAGGGGTTTCTCTTACAGCTCCGTGCAGTAACCTGCTTCTATTCCTCCCTATCCCTTGTAACGCTGCCTTCCTCCTGGTACAGAACAGATCCTGGACCTGCCTCCAAAGTGGCCACGCTGAGTTGGCTTCTGTGTACCAGAGATGGCAGAGCATAGCTCCATTGGTCAATCTCCTTCTCAGACTCTTGGATGCTCCTCAGTCTGCCCACCTCCTCCTGAAGCTGGGCCATCAGGCAGAGCAGTTCATCTACCTGGTCACACCTCCCGCAGGCGTGCTTGCTATCACCCTCCATCTTCAGGAATATCCTCGCACATACCCCGCAGTCTGAAGCCTGTGTGATCACACTGTCTGTGTAGCTGCACTGGTTCTACTGGGTGCTAGAAGCTCAGGAGAAGCAGAGGACACGGCTTTATTCCAGGTGGTCACCATGCTGCTGCAGCGTCTGCCCACTGGGTAATATATATGCACGTCCGTTGCAATCAGCTGGGCTGATTGCAATGGCAGGCAGGAACCCAAATTAAGGACTCAGAGGAAGGGACCCCCTGTCCGGGTCCCTCCCAGAGTTGTCTGAGGAAAGCCTCAGCTCCAGTGTCCAGGTGTGAAACCTATCAAGATGAGTCAATGCTGGAACATGTTTTGGACTGAGGGATGTTGCTGCCTTGGGGTATGGGACGCATTATAGGATGCAGGGGAAGAGTATTTGGGGATTGCAGAGGTCTCATTATGGGATGTTTAGGGAAGGAATCAAAGGCTGGGAAAGGGAAAGATCTAGGTGATTTGGGGAGGAACAACTGCGGTGAGTGAGTGAGCATGTGAGTATTAGCAAAGATCAAGCCGGACTAGCCTGTGGGTAAGGTGAAGTGGCCTGAGAGTCAGGTGTGGGAGGGCTAGCGTGTCCAAAGGTAAGGCCATGGGAAGAGCTGGCTATTAGAAGGACCAGGGGAGTACCAGGCAGATGCTGGGGGGATGGGGGGGAGGGTGGTGTTGGGTTGTACGTCTCTATGGATGAAACCTGCTGGGGTGGGTGAGTGTGTCTCTAAGGGCAAGACCACGAGGGGGGTTGACTACCAGGGAACCAGGAGAGCCCCAGCCAGGTCTGTGCGTGCGTGTGTGTGTGTGTATGTGCGTGAGATAGTCTGTACCAACAACTGGAGTAGGACTGTGGCCTCGGGGGCTCATATATCCAGGTGGCAGCAACTGGGGAGAATGGGTTCCATGGGGAGCTACTGGGCAGACTGAGTGTCTGAGTCCAGCTGCTGGAAGGATCATGTATCAGGTGTAAGTGGCAAGGTTTTGCTAGCCGGGGGCGGGCTGCAGAGGTGGCCTCTGTAAGAAGAGATAAGGGGCTGCCCTGTGCCAGACACAGATGGTTCCAGCCAGCTCGGCAACAGACCCACTGCTGGCCAAAAGCTGAGGCACTCAAGCGAAGCTGGTAGTGCCTCTGTGAAAGCATATTTAAGAAAGGGCAAGAATACTGGACAGGCAGTGGGGAGTGAGGAAAAAAAGTGTGAGAAACAACCCTGCAAACACCAGGGTCATAGAAAAAATAGGGGGAGGAGGTATTCCAGGCGCTGGAGCAGATATTCCCTTGCAGCCCATGGAAGAGACCACGCCAGAGGAGATATTCACACTGCAGTCCACTGGAGCAAACAGTTATTTCCTGAAGGAACTGTGGCCCATGGAGAATCCACGCTGGAGCAGATTTTTTCTTGAAGGACTGCAGCCCGTGGAGAGGACCCATGCTGGAGCAGGGGAAAAGCATGAGGACAAAGGAGCAGCAGAGAAGAACTGTTATGAACTGACACTAACCCCATTACCCCTGTGCTGCTTGTGGGGCAGAGAGGGGAGGTAGAGGAATCAGGAATGAAGGAGTGAAGTTGAGCCTGGGAAAAAGGTGGGGTGAGGGGAAGGTGTTTTGGTTTTTGTCTTTGTTTCTCACCATCCTACTCTATTTTTAGTTGGAAATAAATTAAATTAATCTTCCTCAAATTGAGTCTGTTTTGCCTGTGACAGTAATTGGCAAGCAATCACCCTGTCTTTATCTCGACCCACAAGCTTTTTCATCTTATTTTCTCCCTTTGTCTTGTTTGGGAGGGGGGTAAGAGAGCAACTGGGTGAGGGTCTGGCAGCCGCCCAAGGTCAACTCACCACAGTTCCACATTGTACATATGTGTGTGTGTGTGTGTGTGTGTGTGTGTAAATATTTTCTCACTAATCGAACTCCATCCTGAAGAAGTTACAGGAGGAAGTCAGCAGGCTGCACAGCATCAGAGAGGATGAGAGAGAGAGATAGACAGTATCTTCTCAGAGATGCAACAGCTTCAAGAGCCCCAGACCCCAGGTGTGATGGAGACACAAGTAGTCTGTCCCTAGCACAATAGTAAGTGCAACCTCTGGGGAAGGCGAAGAATGGAAGCTGGTGACTTCCAGCACCAAGAGGAAGGCTTCTGCTCTACCTACGGGCTTAAACTACAAAACAGGTTCACTGTCCTCAAAGCTGAGGAGGAGCTGGATGTGCTTTCAAGTGAAGCATCTGGACCAACTGACCCTGAACCATGCAAGACCACCAGGAGGAAGTGGTGAGTGATAGTAATGGGCCGCTCCTTGCTATAGGAGACAGAGGCACCAATCTGCCAACCCGATCTATTGTCTAGAGAAGTTTGTTGCTTGTTGAGGACCTGGATCCAGGATGTTGTGGAGAGAATGCTGAAGTTTGTCCAACCCTCTGACTATTACCCCCTGCTCTTCTGTGTGGGCACCAATGACAGTGCCAAGGGCAACCAGGAGAGTATCAAAAGTGACTATTGAGCTTTGGGGGTGATAGTCAGGGGCATGGAGTCCCAGGTGGTATTCTCCTCAATCCTGTCGGTGAGGGGAAAGGGTGTAAGGAGGAGGGCACTGATACACCATGTCAACAATTGGTTGTGGAATTCATGTAAGCAATAGGCTTTGGTTTCTATGACCATGGGACCCTGTTTGAGGATGAACGTGTGCTTGGGAGATATGGGCTCCACCTCACCAAGTGGGGAAAGATACCTTTGCCAGTAGGATGGCTGACCTGGTAAGGAGAGCTTTAAACTAGGAACGACAGGTGAGGGAGTTACCAGCAGCCCTGTAAGGGAGTGATAGACACTTTGACGAGGTTGACGAGCAAAATGCCTGGAGTGCTATGACTGAAAGGGAATGCAAAATCAACAAAATAGGGCTTAAACGAAGTCACCTCCAACATTTGCATGTAAGCAAGGAAGTGCCTACAAGGCACCATTATGGTAAAAAAACCCCAACAGATTCCTTCTGGGAAATCAGCATGCTGGGGTGCCTCTCTGAAGTGCATGTACACTAATGCACATACCATAGGGAATAAACATGAGGAATTAGAGCTCTGCATGCAGGTGCAGGACTATGATCTTGCTGGGATCACAGAGACATGGTGGGATAGCTCCCATGACTGGAGTGTTGCAATGGAAGGATACAGTACAAAAGACAGGCCAGGAAGATGAGGAGGAGGAGTTGCGCTTTATGTGAGAGAGCAGCTGGAATGCATGGAGCTCTGCCTGGGGATGGATGAGGAGACAACTGAGAGATTATGGGTAAGGATGAAAGACAAGACAGGTAAGGGTGGCATTGTAGTGGTTGCCTGCTATAGGTGCCCTGATCAGGAAGAACAAGCAAATGAGGCCCTCTACAGACCACTAGGAGCTGCCTCATGTTTGCAGGCCCTGTCTTCATGGGAGACTCTAACCATCCCAATATCTGCTGGAGGAACAACACAGCAGGGCATAAGCAATCCACGAGATACCTGAAGAGCATCGATGACAACTTCCTGATCCAAGTGATAAAGAGGTCACCAAGGAGAGGTGCTCTGCTGGACCTCATACTCACAAACAAGGAAGGGCTCATTGTAGATGTGAAGGTCAAAGGCAACCTTGGCTGCAGTGACCATGAGATGGTAGAGTTCAGGATCCTGAGGGGAGGGAGCAGGGCAAAAAGCCAGATTACAACCCTGGATGTCAGGAGAACAGACTTTGGCCTCTTCAGGTACTGGCTTGGTAGAGTCCCATGCGATAAGGCCCCCAGAGGGAAGAGGGGCCCAAGAAAGCTGGTTAATGTTCAAGGATCACCTCCTCCAAGCTCAAGAGCGGTCCATCCCAACAAGCAGGAAGTCAGGCAAAAATCAACTGAAGGAGTTAAAGTCTTTTCTCGCTGGAGAAGAGTAGGCTCAGGGGGAACCTCATCACAGTATTCCAGTACTTAAAGGGTGGCTACGAAGAGGTCGGAGGGTCTCTCTCCACAAGGAGTCGCATGGAGAAGACAAGGGGCAATGGGCACAAGTTGCACCAGGAGAGATTTCATCTCGATATAAGAAAGAAATTTTTACAGTGAGAACAATCAATCACTGAAACAACCTCCCCAGGGATATTGTCTACCTCGACTCCAGTAAGGCCTTCGACACTGTCTTCCAGAAACTCCTCATAGAGAAGCTGTTGAAGTTTGGGCTGGATGTGCAGACAATTGGCTGAACAGCTGGGCCCAGAGGGTGGTGATCAGTGGCACGAAATCTAGTTGGAGGCCAGTAACTAGCAGTGTATCCCAAGGGTCAATACTGGGTCCGATTCTGCTCAACACCTTCATTAATGATCTGGATGATGGAGAAGAGTGTACCCTCAGCAAGTTTGCAGATGATGGTGGCTAATATGCCAGAGGGTCACGTTGCCATCCAGAGGGACCTTGATGGGCTGGAGAAGTGGGCTGACAGGAACCTCATGCAGTTCAACAAGGGGAAGTGCCAAGTCCTGCACCTGGGGAGGAACAATCAGTATATGCTGGGGGCTGCCCAGCTGGAAAGCAGTTCTACACAAAAAGCCCTGGGGTTTCTGGTGGACACCAAGATGAACATGAGCCAGCAGCGTGCCCTCATGGCAAAGGTGGCTAATGGTATCCTGGGCTACATTAGACAAAGTATTGCCAGCAGGTTGAGGGAGATGATCCTTCCCCTCTACTCAGCACTGGTGAGGCCATACCTGGAGTCCTGTGTCCAGTTCTGGGCTCAGGCCTGTGCTATGCTGTGTCATGCTGCACTGTGGTGCACATACAGTGTGGCCTTCAGGCCTGTGCTATGCCACACAAATCCCTTGGCCGCAGGATAAACTTAGCCAGCTCATTGTAACAGAGGATCCTGCAGGCAGCTACCAGTTAGTACTGGTGATTATGTCACTTGGGTGGCTTTGCCTTTATCTACAAGCACAGCAAGAAGTTCTTATGTAAACATTCTTTCTCTTTGACAGTAGAAATTATAAATAGAGTTGTTTCCTTGTAAGAAAATCCTATAATGGCTTGGAAGACCAAAAGGGGATAATCTCGGCTGTGGACGGGGTCTGCGTGGCATGCTGCACGTGGGTTGGAGTCCTGTTCAATGCTACACCACTCAGGGTTCCCAGCATCTAAAGGGATGCCATTGTCTCCTTATAGTGTTAGATAAATAGCATTTTAAATGATACCGTACAGAGTCTAAGTGCCTTTCTTACTGGGATCATAACGGACCAGAACCTCCCAGTGCAAAACAGGGCCACTAAGATGATTAAGGGACTGGAGCATCTCTCCTATGGGGACAGGCTGAGAGAGCTTAGAGAAGAGAAAGCCCAGGGAGGTGTGGTGGATTGACCCTGGCTGGAGGCCAGGTGCCCACCAGAGCCACTCTATCACTCCCCCTTCTCAACTGGACAGGGGAGAGAAAATATAACAGAAAGCTTGTGGGTTAAGGACAGGGAGAGATCATACATCAATTACCGTCACGGGCAAAACAGACTCAACTTAGAAAGAAAAAAAAAAAATCATCTAATTTATTATCAAGCAAAACAGAGTAGAGCACTGAGAAATAAAACCAAATCTTAAAACACCTCCCTCCACGCTTCCCTTCTTCCCGGGCTTAACTTCACTCCTGATTTCTACCTCCTCCCCCCTCAGCGGCACAGGGGGACGGGGAATGGGGGTTGTGGTCAGTTCATCACACCTTGTCTGCCGCTCCTTCCTCCTCAGGGGGAGGACTCCTCACACTCTTCCCCTGCTCCAGCGTGGGGGTCCCTCTCATGGGAGACAGTCCTCCACGAACTTCTCCTACGTAAGTCCTTCCCACGGGCTCACAAGTCCTGCCAGCAAACCTGCTCCAGCATGGGCTCCTCTCTCCACGAGTCCACAGGTCCTGCCAGGAGCTTGCTCCACCGTGAGCTTCCCACGGGGTCACAGCCTCCTTCAGGTGCCTCCACCTGCTCCTGCCTGGGGTCCTCCATGGGCTGCAGGTGGAATCTCTGCTCCCCACCATCCTCCATGGGCTGCAGGGCGACAGCCTGCTTCACCATGGTCTTCACCACGGGCTGCAGGGGGATCTCTGCTCCGGCGCCTGGAGCACCTCCTCCCCCTCCTTATTCACTGACCTTGGTGTCTGCAAAGTTGTTTCTCTCACATCTTCTCACTCCTCTCTGGCAGCAAAAGCTGCCCCTTCTTTCCCCCCCCCCCCCCTTCTTAAATATGTTATCACAGAGGTGCTACCACTGTCGCTGATTGGCTCAACCTTGTCCAGCAGCGGGTCTGCCTTGGAGCCGGCTGGCGTTGGCTCTATCAGACAAAGGAGAAGCTTCTAGCAGCTTCTCGCAGAAGCTGCCCCTGTAGCAACCCCCCGCTACCAAAACCTTGCCACGTAAACCCAAAACAGGGGGGGAATCTCATCAATCTCAGTCTTGATATTTTATGACCTCGGGCTCTTCCATCCCATTCAATATGGAGGCAATAGATCTTGGCTCTAAGTCGTCCATGATGCCACCATACATTCCCCACTACTACAACATTAAAAAACCCCTCCTTTGCATCATCTCTTGACTTAGTAAAAGCTCCATGAAAACATCTACAAATCTGATATATGGGTGTCTTTCAAGTCCCCCCACTCCTTTTTTAGAATATTATTTACTACAAAATCTACCAAAACCAGTGACAATACTTAGATTTCTGGTGTGCCAAGATCACTTGTTATGATAGTATCATTCTAATAATGCCTCATTGTTCCCCACTCTCTTTCCTATATTGGGATTGTAAGCTGTTTGGGAACTAAGACTATATTTTTCTCTTCTGTTTTTATACAGGACCTGTATCAATGGAATCAGGTGTTAAGAGTCCTGAAGTGCTACAGTAATATAAATAGCAATAAATGAAGATGGTAGCTCTGTATCACCAACTGTACTGTACACATCATAATACTAGATCTGACTTTGTCTTTTTTTATCCTTCAGACCCCACTGTGCTCTGCTGAGATATATGACAATATCCATATTATATACTAAGCTGAGGCACCTGTAGCAATCTAGTCATGGTCCTCTGTCCTTCTCTTTACTGATGCAGCCCACCCTGAGCTTTCTGCTGTTATCACCAGGACCTCCAGTCCTGAGATAACTAATTTAAAGCTATCACAGATAATTTTACATTATGGTAGACTGCAACAGACGTAGCTACGGCAGCTGTTCTAGAGGGAAAAAGCCATTGTTATCCAGAGTGACTAAAATTACAGAAATCATATCTGATGAGGATGAGGCTATGAAGTTTAGATCCGGATCATGCCTTCCCAGTTCACAAGTGCTTAGACTGAAGGTTCATACTGATGCAATACATAGTGATTGCAAAACTGCAAGGTTGTGCTGGTTTTGACTGGGATAGAGTTAATTTTCTTCATAGTAGCTAGTAGGCTATGTTTTAGATTTGTGATGAAAACAGTGTTGATAATACAGGGATGTTTTAGTTACTGCTGAGCAGTGCTTACACAGCATCAAGGCCTTTTCTTCTTCTCACACCACCCCACCAGCAAGTAGGCTGGGGGTGCACAAGAAGTTGGGAGGGGACACAGCTGGGACAGCTAACCCCAACTGACCAAAGGGATATTCCATACCATATGATGTCATGCTCAGCAATAAAATCTGGGGGAAGAAGAAGGAAGGAGGGACGGTCTTGTTTGTCTTCCCAAGTAACCGTTACGCGTGACAGAGCCCTGCTTTCCTGGAGGTGGCTTGAACACCTGCCTGCCAATGGGAAGCAGTGAATGAATTCCTTGTTTTGCTTTGCTTGCATGCGCAGCTTTTGCTTTACCTATTAAACTGTCTTTATGTCAACCCATGAGTTTTCTCACTTGTACCCTTCTGATTCTCTCCCCCATCCCACTGCGAGGGGAGTGAGCGAGTGGCTGTGTGGGGCTTAGTTGCTGGCTGGGGTTAAACCACGATAAAGGTTCAGACTCAGACTTCAACAAAGTCCAGCGCTTGGGACTAGCATTTCAGTAAGGGCCCACTTTTAGTGATAAGCAAAGACAAGTGCTTGCAACTCTTTAACTAAAGGTTTAAGTTTGGGGGGATGGTTTTTTGTCTTTTAAAATCTAAGACAAAGAATCATTAGCACTGCCAGAGAAGCCACACTGAAAACAGCATTTGGTCATCAGTTTCCATTTGGTTCTTTCTTTGGTAAAGTTCCAAACGCAGTAGTTGCCGCGTGCTAAGAGGAGTTCAAGGTTTGTGATGTCCCCCGGGGTGTCTGAGGAGGATTTCTGGGCTCCTGGCACCTTTGGGCTGTGTGTGTGTGTGAGGGACCCTCCATCAGGCGGCAGGTCTCACCAGAGGGGCGGGCGAGAGTTGGGCGGTGCCAGCTGTCCCCGCGGCCAGTTCAAACCGTGGGAAGCCGCATATAACTGGCCCCTAGGGAGCGCCAGCGGCCAGGATTTGCAAACAGGGAGTGGCGTCAGCAGTTTGTGCGGCAGTTCGCGCGGGAAGGGCTGCACGCTCTGCCAGTTAGTGAGCTGCTCTCTGCTCTACTCACCAGCAGGCTTAGGCTGCAGCCCCAACGGTCACCCCAACTAACTGGTGGCTGTGCAAGCCTACCCAGAAGCTTGAGGTCTCCAGGGAATTAGAAGGGTTACATCTTTCAAAAGAATTACCATTTTATAAGTGGGTTATTTTTCTGAGAACTATAAGGAGACTGTGACCTGCTGAAAGAAAATGGTGTCCACCTGTGTGACGGTTGTGCTTTCCCCCCACCCCCAACCTGACCTTTACTTCCCATAACCCTGCTCAAGCGATAACCACCAGTGGCGGTTGTAATGGCTGCATCTGTCGTGATGGCTGCATCCAGCTCAAAGTGGATTTGGGGAAGACAGATAACAACACAATAGCCAAGGGCTAATTTGAGCAATGCACCCACCTAACCACAGTGCTGGTTAATGTCTGATTCAAGCCAAATTTGGAAGAAACTAACATCTGTAGTCGGTATGCAAATATGACTATGAGTCAATCATCTTACCCCATAAATAGTGAGCAGCCCAAGAGCCCTTTGAGCTCTCCTGCACAGCAGCGGGCTGCACAACAGGATCTCCCCTTGAGTAGGGACACCTCTCAAGGTTACGCCTGCCGCAGAGATCCCTTACTCCTCGATACTGAGAGATTCCTTGCTGCAACAGATCCTTGGTAAGTGACTAATATTTTGCTAAACTTGGTAAGCTTCACTAAGATTATATCTTAGATTGATTGTGCACATATAATCCTTTAGACATAAACCGTTGAACAAGTCTGGGACTAGGATTGACTCCAGCCACACCTAGACTCCTCTGAGTAGTTTAGAAAGCAAGGAGGTCCTCTCTGAACTTCGTGACTCAATGGGACGGTCTCCCCAACGTGTCTGACTTACCCTGTCCTCTATGCAGTAAATAATCAAGTGTGCCTTGCCGTCAAATCTTGTTAAACCACTGTCACATTTACTATCAACGTTGTTAAATCTCTGGTTTATATCAATAAACGTATTGCTGCTTTTCTCTTATGAGTGAAGTGCATCACTCCATCTGTGACAACCTGCCACAACTGCAAGGCTGAGGCTGAAACCCAAACAGAAGCACTACAGCTTACCTATGCTCATGCCTCAACCCAAACAGACCTCCCAAGGACTGAAATACCTGTCCAGAAATAGGGAAACAGTCCTCCCATGGACTGAAATACCATGGAGCTCCAGCACCTGGAAGTCCCCCAAGCACCTGAAGGCAGCGGTGGATGTCATAGCTGCAAGTGTGCTCAGCTGGAACAACTCCTTTCCAGTGAAAAAGGGAAACATTGAACCCATTTTAAAAAAGGAAAGAAAGGAGGACCCTGGGAACTACTGAACTGTCAGCCTCACTTCTGTGTCTGGGCCTGAGTCGACGAGGGAGCTGCTCCGGTGCCGGCCCAACCTGCAGCCGAGCACAGGGGGTTTTCCTGAGGAAGGGAAACGCCAGGGGAACGGAGAGACCCGCCAGGAGCCAGCAGCTCTCGCGGGAGGCACTGACGAGGCCTGGGCATTGCGAGAGCAACCGTGGCCACTCCCACGTCTATAAAATGCAGCCTAGGGAGCGATAACAATCTGGAGCGCTACGAACAGAGCGGGGCACGGAAGTTTGTGCAGGAAGGGCGTAGTCACCCTACCAGCTCAAGAGGTGAGTTCCATTGGTGTTCATCACCCCCTTGGAAGGAGCTTAGCTATGGCATCCACCCGGCAGCAAGCTCTAACCTCTGCGCTCGCCAGAATGGATGTGGCAACCCAGACAGAGCTCCCGCGAAAACATGCGGCCACCCAGGTCTCAGGCTGCAGGGAGTGCCAGAGCCTGTCACTGGGAATGGATGGCAGTAGTGAGAATGGCCATGTGAGGTGTGACCAGGTGGACGATCTGCTCAGCCTGGTGGCAGAGCTATGAGAGGAAGTAGAAAGGTTAAGGAGCACCAGGGAGGCTGAGAAAGAGATAGACTGGTGCAGCCAAGCTCTGCCCTCCCTGAGACAGAAACAGGGACAGCCACCAGACAAAACCCAAGATCAAGGGGACCCTGTATCCTTCCCCTGCCAGGATGAAGGCAGTAGCTTAAAGGAAAGGAGTGAATGGAGGCAAGTCCATGCTCGGGGCAGCAGGCAAACCTCCTCCTTGCCCACCTCGCCCTCCCAAGTGCGTCTGTACGACAGGTATGAGGCTCTGGCTGTGGAAGGCCAGTTGATGGATGACGTGGATGACGGTCCATCTACGCCAGAGATGTCGCCAAGGTCAGAAAGGCCCACCCCCCCCCATATCATGACCACCTCCACGAGGAAGAAAAGGTGGGTTATAGATGTAGGTGACTCCCTTCTGAGGGGAACAGAGGGTCCGATATGCCGGACAGACCCTCCTTTTAGGGAAGTCTGCTGCCTCCCTGGGGCCTGGGTTAAGGACATCACTAGGAAACTCCCCAGCCTGCTACAGCCCTCAGACTATTACCCACTACTGCTCTTCCATGTGGGTGGTGATGAAGCCGCAATGCGTAGTCCAAGAACGATCAAAAGAGACTTCAGGGCCTTGGGACGGTTACTGAGGGAATCTGGTGCACGGGTTATTTTTTCCTCTCTCCTTCTAGTTGCAGGCAGCGACACTGGGAAGAACAGACGAACCCAGTCTATTAATACATGGCTCCATGGCTGGTGTCACCATTACTATTTTGGATTTTTCAGTGATGAGATGGTCTACACAGCACCAGGCTTGCTGGTGTCAGATGGGATTCATCTTTCTCAAAGGGGGAAGAGGGTCTTTGCTCAGGAGCTTGTGGGGCTCATTGACAGAGCTTTAAACTAGGCTTGAAGGGGGAAGAGGGATAATATCAGGCTTGCCTGTGACAAGCTGTGGGATGACACGCCAAGGTCAGAGGGACGGGGTGCTGGCGAGAGTTGTCAGCCTGTTGCTCAGAGACATGCTGGATACACTGCAGCACACTTTAAGTCTTACGGAGGTGAGCCAGAGGCTCCTGAGGTACTAGGAACCAACAGGGAAACACTGGTGAAGTACCTGAAAGGAATTCCAGGCACTCCAGCCAGTCAGTCAGCTTCATCGGGGGCATGTAGCATGGGGAATAAACAAGAGGAGTTGGAGATGTGCGCAAGTCTGCAAGGCTATGATCTCATCGGCATCACCAACTTTCTGGGATGGCTCCTATGACTGGAGTGTTGGGATGGAAGGATACAGGCTCTTTAGGAAGGACAGGCAGGGCAGACAAGGAGAGGATGTCAGCCTCTATGTCAGTGACCATCTGGAGTGAATGGACCTCCACTTGGGGATGGATGAGGAGCTGACTGAGAGCTTATGGGTCAGGATTAAAGGGAGGGCAGGGACAGGGGACATAATAGCAGAGGTCTGCTACAGGCCACCTGACCAGGGAGACCAAGTGGATGAGGCCCTCTATAGGCAGATAGGAACAGCCTCATGTTCACAAGCCCTGGTTCTCATGGGGGGACTTCAAGCACCCCAATATCTGTTGGAGGGGCAACACAGCAGGGCACAAGCAATCCAGGAGGTTCCTGGAATGTGTTGATGATAACTTCCTCCTCCAAGTGACAGAGGAGCCAACGAGGAGAGGTGCCATGCTGGACCTTGTTCTCACCAACAAGGAGGGCCTGGTAGGGGATGTGAAGCTCAAGGGCAGCCTTGGCTGCAGTGACCATGAAATGGTGGAATTCAAGATCCTCAGGGCAGCGAGGAGGGTGCACAGCAAGCTCACTACCCTGGACTTCAGGAGAGCAGGCTTTGGCCTCTCCAGGGACCTGCTTGTTAGAATACCATGGGACAAAGCCCTGGAAGGAAGAGGGTCCCAAGACAGCTGGCTAGTATTCAAGGATCACCTCCTCCAAGGACAGGAGGGATGCATCCCAACAAAGAGGAAGTCAGGCAAAACCACCAGGAGGCCCCTGTGGATGAACAAGGAGCTCCTGGGCAAAGTCAAACATAAAAAGGAAGCCTACAGAGGGTGGAAGCAAGGGCAGGTAGCCTGGGAGGAATACAGAGAAATTGTCTGAGCAGCCAGGGATCAGGTTAGGAAAGCTAAAGCCCTGAGAGAATTAAATCTGGCCAGGGACATCAAGGGCAACAGGAAAAGCTTCTATAGGTATGTTAGTGATAAAAGGAGGACAAGGGAAAATGTGGGTCCCCTCTGGAATGAAATGGGAGACCTGGTTACCCAGGATATGGAGAAGGCTGAGGAACTCAATGACTTCTTTGCCTCAGTCTTCACCAGCAAGCACTCGAGCCACACTGCCCAAGCCTCAGAAGGCAAAGGCAGGGAATGGGAGAATGAAGAACTGCCCACTGTAGGAGAAGATCAGGTTCGAGAATATCTAAGGAACCTGAAGGTGCACAAGTCCATGGGACCTGATGAGATGCATCCACGGGTCCTGAGGGAAGTGGCTAAGCCACTCTCTATCATATTGGAGAAGTCCTGGCAGTCCGGCGAAGTTCCCACTGACTGGAAAAAGGGGAAACATAACATTTCTAAAAATGGAAAAAAGGAAGCCCCAAGGAACTACAGGCTGGTCAGTCTCACCTCTGTGCCCCGTAAGATAATGGGGCAGATCCTGCTGGAAACTATGCTTTAGCACATGGAAAATGAGGAGGTGATTGGTGACAGCCAACATGGCTTCACTAAGGGCAAATCCTGCCTGACAAGTTTGGTGGCATTCTATGATGGGGTTACAGGGTTGGTGGACATGGAAGGGCAGCTGACGTCATCTACCTGGACTTGTGCAAGGCATTTGACACTGTCCCACATGACATCCTTGTCTCTAAATTGGGGAGACATGGATTCCATGGATGGACCACATGGTGGATAAGGAATTAGCTGGATGGTCGCACTCAAAGAGTTGTGGTCAATGGCTCAATGTCCAAGTGGAGACCAGTGATGAGCAGCATGCCTCAGGAGTCGTATTGGGACCGGCACTGTTCAATATCTTTGTCGGTGACATGGAGAATGGGATTGAGTGCGCCCTCACGAATTTTGCCAACGACACCAAGCTGTGTGGTACAGTCGACACGCTGAAGGGAAGGGATGCCGTCCAGACGGACCTTGAGAGGGGTCAGTCCCAAGCATAAATACAGGCTGGATTGAGAGCAGCCCTCAGGAGAAGGACTTGGGGGTGTTTATTGATGAAAAGCTCAACATGAGCCAGCAATGTGTGCTTGCAGCCCAGAAAGCCAATCGTATCCTGAGCTGCATCACAAGAAGTGTGGTCAGCATGTCAAGGGAGGTGATTCTGCCCCTCTACTCCATGCTCTTGTGAGACCCCACCTGGAGTACTGCATCCAGCTCTGGGGTCCCCAGTACAAGAGAGACATGGAGCTGTTGGAGAGAGTCCAGAGGAGGGCCACAAAGATGATCAAAGGTCTGAGCACCTCTCCTATGAGGACAGGCTGAGAGAGTTGGGATTGTTCAGCCTGGAGAAGAGAAGGCTCCGGGGAGACCTTATAGCAGCCTTCCAGTACCTGAAGGGGGCCTACAAGAAATCTGGAGATGGACTGTTTACAAAGGCATTTAGTAATAGGAAGAGAGATAGTAGTTTTAAATTGAAAGAGGGTAGATTTACATTAGATATAAGGAAAAAATTCTTCACTGTGAGGGTGGTGAGGCACTGGAACAGGTTGCCCAGAGAGGTTGTGGAGGCCCCATCCCTGGAAGTGTTTAAGGCCAGGTTGGATGGGGCTTTGGGCAACCTGATCTAGTAGAAGGTGTCCCTGCCCATGGCAGGGGGGTTGGAATTAGATGATCTTTAACATCCCTTCCAACCCAAAGCATTCTATGATTTTATAAGATCATAGACCAGATCCTCTTAGAAGCTATGTGTCCTGGTTTCTGCTGGGATAGAGTTAATTTTCTTCATAGTAGCCTGTATAGTGCTGTGGGTTGTATTCAGTATGACAACAATGTTGATATTGCGCTAATATTTTAGTTGTTGCTAAGCAGTGTTTACAATTAAGTCAAGGAGTTTTCTGCTTCCCAGGCCCTGCCAGTGAGGAGTCATAAGCCTTCTGCCAGAGGTGCACAAGAAGCTGGGAGGGGACACAGCCAGGACAGCCGACCCAAATTCTCCAAAGGGATATTCCATACCATATGATGTCATGCTCAGCATATAAGCTGAGGGAACTTGGCCAAGGAGTGCTGTGGCTTGGTAACTAGCTGGGCATCGGTCAGCAGGTGCTGAGCAATTGTGCTGTGCATCACTTGTGTTGTATATTCTTTTATTACTATTATTATTATCATCACCACCATCATCATCATCATCTTCCTTTTCTGTCCTATTATATTGTTTTTATCTCAACCCACAAGTTTTACTTTTTTTCTGTTCTCCCCCCCCATCCCACTGGGTTGAGGAGAGTGAGCAAACGGCTGTGTGGTTGTTTCAGCTGCCTGATGGGTGAAACCACAACACTACATTAAGACACATGGAGGACAGGGAGGTGATTCGAGATAGCCAGCATGGCTTCACCAAGGGCAAGTCTTGCCTGACCAACCTAGTGGCCTTCTATGTTGGAACAACTACCTCATTGGACATGGGAAGAGCTACGGATATCATCTAGTTGGACTTCTGTAAGGTCTTTCGCACAGTACACCACAATATCTTTCTCTCTAAATTGGAGAGATATGGATTTGATGGGTGGACTGTTCAATGGATGAGGAATTGGCTGGATGGTCACATCTAGAGAGTAGTGCTCAACAGATCCATATCTGGATGGAAGTCAGTGACGAGTGGAGTCCCTCAAGGGTCCGTATTGGGACCCATGCTATTTAATATCTTCATCAATGAGAGACAGTGCAATCGAGAGCACCCTCAGCAAATTTGCAGATGACAGCAAGCTGAGTGGTGTCATCTGAGGGACAGGATGCCATTCAGAGGGACCTGGACAAGCTTGAGAGGTGGATCCATTAGACCCTCATGAGGTTCAACAAGGCCAAGTGCAAGGTCCTGCACATGGATTGGGGAAATCCCTGGTATCAATACAGGCTGGGGGATGAAAAGATGGACATGAGCCGGCAATGTGCACTCGCAGCTCAGAAAACCAATTGTATTCTGGTCTGCATAAAAAGAAGTGTGGTCAGCAGGTCAAGGGAGGTGATTCTACCCCCTCTACTCCATTCTCATGAGTATTGCATTGAGCTCTGAGGTCCTCAGTACAAGAAAGACATGGACCTATTGGAGAGAGTCCAGAGGAGGGCCACGAAAATGATCAGAGGACTGGAACACCTCTTCTATGAGGAAAGGCTGAGAGAGTTGGGGTTGTTCAGCCTGGAGAAGAGAAGGCTTCAGGAAGACCTTATTGTGACCTTTCAATACTTAAAGGGGGCTTCTAAGAAAGATGGGGAGAGACTTTTTACGAAGTTCTGTAGTGATAGGATAAGGGGTAATGGTTTTCAACTAAAAGAGAGTAGATTCAGTCTAGATATAAGGAAGAAATTCTTTACTGTGAGGGTGGTGAGGCACTGGAACAGGTTGCCCAGAGAGGTTGTAGATGTCCCATCCCTGGAAACGTTCAAGGTGAGGTTGGACAGGGCTCTGAGCAACCTGATCTAGTTGAAGATGTCCCTGCTCATCAGAATGGGGGTTGACTAGATGATCTTTTAAGGTCCCTTCCAACCCAAGACATTCTATGATTCTCTAAAAAGGTGAGACAGTCAATAGCCCAGCTGAAGTGCCTCTATACCAGTGCACGCAGTACAGGTAACAAACACAAGGAGCTGGAAGCCACTGTGCAGCTAGAAAGCTACGATCTAATTGCTATCACTGAAATGTGATGGGATGAATCACATGACTGGAGCACTGCAATTGATGGCTATAACCTGTTCAGGAGGGACAGGCAAGAAAGGAGGGGTAGGGGGCTTGCTCTCTGTCACGGTTTAGACCCAGCCAGCAGCTAAATACCACACAGCTGCTCGCTCACTTGTCTCCCCCACCCAATGGGATGGGGAGGAGAATCATAAGAAAAAGGTAAAACTTGTGGATTGGAATAAGGACAGTTTACTAGGACAACAAAGGAAGAGCAAAATAACTTCCCCATCCTTCCACATCACCCACCAAGTGCACCCAGGTCCTTGAACAAAAGCAATCCCATGGATGGGTTTGGTTTTGTCTGAAGCAGGGCTAACCCAGGCTCTCTTCCTCGACATATTCTTCAGGCGCACTACGGGGACTTTATCCCCTTTTACAGTACGTGGAAGTTTTGATTGGGCAGGGCCAGCTCGATTGGTAGACCCCCCCCAATGTTCACTAACGAGGTGGCCTTTGCTAAATGTGTGTCCCAATGTTTGAGGGTCCCACCACCCATTGCTCTCAGTGTAGTCTTTAACAGTCCATTGTATCATTCAATTTTCCCAGAGGCTGGTGCATGATAGGGGATGTAATACACCCACTCAATGCCATGCTCTTTGGCCCAGATGTCTATGAGTTTTTTTCAGAAATGAGTCCCGTTGTCTGACTCAATTCTCTCTGGGGTGCCATGTCACCACAGGACTTGCTTTTCAAGACCCAGGATCGTGTTCTGGGTGGTGACATGGGCCATGGAATATGTTTCCAGCCATCCAGCTGCTGCTTCCACCACTGCAAACACATAGCACTTGCCTTGGCAGGTTTGTGGGAATGTGATATAATCAATCTGCCAGGCCTCGTATATTTATATTTCAGCCATCGTCCTCCATACCAGACAGGCTTTAACCACTTGGCTTGCTTGATTGCAGTGCATGTTTCACATTCACGGATAACCTGTGTGGTAGTGTCCACGGTAAAATCCACCCCTTGACTCAATTCACCTTGTCCTTCAGCAGTTTCTCCAACTTGTCATATAGGATTCCATACAGCAGCCCTTCACATCTGATATTTTTCCATAGTGTGACAGAACCTATCAGTGAACAGGGCACATTGCTTCTCATGTTCTGGCAGTTTATTATACGGTGGGGCCTCTTCAGCATGTGTCACCTCCTCCTCCAGCAACATTCCGAAATCTTTGCCTTCTGGTCAGTCCATGATCATTTCCAGAATTCTTGGGCAACTGGGGTTTCTTATTTGAGCCCGTTGTGTGATCAGTGTGACCCACTTACTCCATGTAGCATCTTCTGCCAGAGACTCCAGGTCGGGCCATTCTCCCTGGCTGCAGTATAGAACATATTTTTAACATCTGGTCCTGCAGGGAGTTGCCCAAGGTCTACTGCATGAACTATTTCCTGCTTACTTTGTTCAAAGGATTATCATTGCTCAGCGAAAGCAAACTGTGGTCTGCACCATGCCACCAAAGGGATGAGAAAAATGCATTCACAATTTCAGTTGTGGCATACCACTTGGCTGCCTTTGACTCCAATTTGTATTGCAGTTCTAGCATGTCTGGCATGGCAGCACTCAATGGTGGTGTGACTTCATTCAGGCTCCGACAGACTACTGTCAGTCTCCATTCTCCATTAGACTTTCACACTGGCCACATGGGACTGTTAAAGTGTGAGCAAGTTCTGCTGATCACTCCTTGACACTCCAGTCAACAAATCAACTTGTGTATGGTAATCAGGGAGTCTTGGTTGCTGCAATGTTGCAGCCAGTGCACTATTGTGGTAGCAATTGGCACCTGTCCTTCTTCAACCCTGAGCAACCCCACAACAGAAGGGTCCTCCAAGAGACTGGGCAAAGTAGACAGCTGTTTAATTTCCTCTGTCTCTAAGGCAGCTATACTAAAAGCCCACCGGTACCCTTTTGGGTCCTTGAAATACCCTCTCCGGAGGTAGTCTATGCCAAGGATGCACGGAGCCTCTGGGCCAGTCACAATGAGGTGTGACTACAAGCTCACTGCCCTGGACTTCAGGAGAGCAGGCTTTGGCCTCTTCAGGGATCTGCTTGGTAGAATACCATGGGACAAAGCCCTGGAAGGAAGAGGGGCCCAAGACAGCTGGCTAATATTCAAGAATCACCTCCTCCAAGGACAGGAGCGATGCATCCCAACAAAGAAGAAGTCAGGCAAAACCACCAGGAGGCCCCCATGGATGAACAAGATGTTCCTCAACAAAGTAAAACAAAAAAAAGAAGCCTACAGAGGGTGGAAGCAAGGGCGAGTAGCCTGGGAGAAATACAGAGAAACTGTCTGAGCAGCGAGGGATCAGGTTAGGAAAGCCAAAGCCCTGATAGAATTACATCTGGCCAGGGATGTCAAGGACAACAAGAAAAGCTTCTATAGGTATGTTAATGATAAAAGGAGGACGAGGGAAAATGTGGGTCCCCTCCGGAATGAAACAGGCGACCTGGTTACCCAGGATATGGAGAAGGCTGAGGTACTCAATGACTTCTTTGCCTCAGTCTTCACTGGCAAATGCTTGAGCCACACTGCCCAGGTCACAGAAGGCAAAGGCAGGGAATGGGAGAATGAAGAACCACCCACTGTAGGAGAAGATCAGGTTCGAGAATATCTAAGGAACCTGAAGGTGCACAAGTCCATGGGACCTGATGAGATGCATCCACGGGTCTTGAGGGAACCGGCGGATGAAGTGGCTAAGCCACTGTCCATCATATTGGAGAAGTCCTGGCAGTCCAGCGAAGTTCCCCCCAACTGGAAAAGGGGAAACATAACCCTCATTTTTAAAAAGGGAAAAAAGGAAGACCCAGGGAACTACAGGCCGGTCAGTCTCCCCTCTGTGCCTGGCAAGATCATGGAGCAGACCCTCCTGGAGACTGTGCTCGGGCACATGGAAAATAAGGAGGTGATTGGTGACAGCCAACATGGCTTCACTAAGGGCAAATCGTGCCTAACAAATCTGGTGGCCTTCTATGATGGAATTACAGCGTTGGTGTTCAATATCGTTGTCGGCGACATGGACAATGGGATCGAGTGCACCCTCAGCAAATTTGCCGATGACACCACGCTGTGTGGTGTGGTCGACATGCTGGAGGGAAGGGATGCCATCCAGAGGGACCTTGACAGGCTGGAGAGGTGGGCCCATGCGAACTGCACGATGTTCAACAAGGCCAAGTGCAAGGTCCTGCACGTGGGTCTGTGCAATCCCAAGCACAACTACAGGCTGGGCGCAGAATGGATTGAAAGCAGCCCCGAGGAGAAGGACTTGGGGGTACTGATTGATGAAAAGCTCAACATGAGCCGTCAGTGTGCACTTGAAGCCCAGAAAGCCAACCGTGTCCTGGGGTGCATCAAGAGAGGTGTGACCAGCAGGTGATTCTGCCCCTCTACTCCGCTCTGGTGAGACCCCACCTGGAGTACTGCATCCAGCTCTGGGGGCCCCAGTACAAGAAAGACATGGAGCTGTTGGAGAGAGTCCAGAGGAGGGCCACAAAGATGATCAAAGGTCTGGAGCACCTCTCCTATGAGGACAGGCTGAGAGAGTTGGGATTGTTCAGCCTGGAGAAAAGAAGGCTCTGGGGAGATCTAATTGTGCCCTTCCAGTACCTGAAGGGGGCCTCCGGGAAAGATGGTGAGGGACTGTTTATCATGGAGTGTAGTGACAGGACAAGGGGTAATGGGTTTAAGCTGAAGGAGGGTCGATTTAGATTAGATGTTAGAAAGAAAGTCTTTACTGTGAGAGTGGTGAGGTACTGGAACAGGTTGCCCAGAGAGGTTGTGGAGGCCCCATGCCTGGAAGTGTTTAAGGCCAGGTTGGATGATGCTTTGGGCAACGTGGTCTAGTGGAGGGTGTCCGTGCCCATGGCATGGGGGTTGGAACTAGATGATCTTTGAGGTCCCTTCCAACCCAAAGCATTCTACGATTCTGTGATTCTATGACCTGTCGCTCTGCTGCAGGTCGGGCCAGCACCGGAGCAGCTCCCTTTGGCTACTGGTTGTTGGGTTCTGTTTACAGCATGTTTAGCTGGACTGGAAGTGAATTGCAGTGTTTAGTGTTGTAGTTGTCACAAAAATGTCCTGCTATACTTGTCTGTACCTGAAAGAAGGCAGCTGCCAGATTCCTTTCTCAAAAAAAAAGAGATTTATTCTTTACTTCCCATGAGCAGGTGATGTCCAGCCACTTCCTGGGAAGTAGGGCCTCAGTATTTGGTGCCATCGGCAGACTGCATAAAGTCTACTTCCCTGGCAGAAGCACAATGCAGGGTTTAGCCTGAGCAGTCCAATTTTCATCCCACAGAAACCAATTCTTGAGGCAAAAGTGGGAGGAGAACCAGGGCATACCTGAACTCTCCCTTCTATAGGGTCAAGACACAAAAGGAGCCCTCCTTGGGCCACCAGTTCTGCAAAGCCAATTCTCCTCAGTGGTCTGTGTAACCACTCTTGTAACAAGTTGTTTACAGATGTTTCCCTGAACTTAAACATGTATTCATAAGTATTTCTATTTATTTTCCATTCTATACTTTTTAACAGGGGCCTTATCCAAAAGCAAAAATTCAGTGGTATTGGGCATTGATCACAATAATCTACTTGCTACTTTAGATGCTAGGGAATTATTTTTTTCCTCTTGAAAGGAAAAATAGATTGTTTGATTTTACTTGTTATAGTCATTCAACAGTTATTCTGTGTCTTTTAATTAGACTATCAATCATTCCTCTTGAAATAGAAATAGCTAAGTCTGTTCTTTTAGGATCTTATCTTTTCCACAATAAACATGAATTAGTTACTGTACAAGTTTCAGAAGAGTAGTTGTTTTTAAAGAATTATATTGAAGAGCTATGAACTTTTTGGTCTTGGAGTTTAGGCTGGAGGATATGTTCATTAATATGTTCACTGTTTCACACTTCATATATTTCAGATCCTTTACCAAAAAAACCCCAGTAATTTCAACATCCAAATTTCTCACATTGCTTCATAACTTTCTTCTCAAAGATGACGGCTTGTCAAAGCCATATTGCTGATGTCCTGATTGTGGGTCAGATTTTCATTACTGTTTTAAATACCATCACATGCTAAGTACCTGATCCTTTTTTTTGTTAAGAATGCTTTCTGTCTCTGGAGGTATTTATCCCAAACTCATCATGTGATCCTGACTATGTAAGTACTACTGAGTGTTTGAAGTCTTACTGCTTCAAATGTAGCTGCAGAATTTTTAATCATAAAAACCAATCAAAGACATGAAGGTGAATATTATCTGTACCTTTTGCAAACCTAATTTTCAAAGGGATCTTGTTTCAGTTGTGAAAAAGAAATATGTGTGTAATCAGTATATATTAACCGGTACTGTAGCTTTTCACTAAAGCAATGGAAACAGCTGCTGTAAATAATTTTACACCTGATTCCAAATGGTGCTGTCATTAGCAAAATGACAAATACAGCTTAGAATTTCACCTTCTGTGTGGTTCATTCATGAGTGCATAGAAAAAATGTGCAATAATCTGGAGGCTGTTCCTGTTATTTTATTTTTACCTTGTTTTCATCATAATAAAATTGTACAGCCTACCCACAACCATTAAAATTTTAAGACCAGTCCAGATGCTGCTGTCATTTGTATCAATATAAACCTAATAGCAGCATGAAACCCATGGATGATTAGTATCAATACTAACATTTTTATTGCATTTCTGCAGGGCTTGGGAACTCTAAGATTTCTGCTACAGTAATTTTTTTTCATACTGAAAATGCCAGGAATGCTGAACAATTTGTTTTGAGTAAATATTCAAGGCAAGTTAACCTAGAATTTAGCTGTTGTCAAGGGAGCTGTTGTCAAGGATGTAGTCAGAGATGATAATGAGGAGGGATAATGATCTCATATCTGCATCTTGAAGCATTTGCTTCTTATTTCTGAACAGTGTCTGGGAAGAAGGAAAGCATTATAACAGGGTTCTGTACTTGTTCTGCACATCCCTGTGGCAATATATGCTGCATGTTCTCTTCTTTTCCTAATGAACTTATGGCCACTTTTTATTCTATCTAGCATCAAAATCCATCTCAGAATGAAGAACAAAAGCAAATACCCCAGAAGACAGCAGATATGAATTTAGTCAACAGCCTTTAGAAAAGCCTTCTGAGTCATTCCTGTGCTTTCTGCCTGTATTTTCACCAGATTGCAAACTCTGTATTTAAAGAGATATGCATTTGACACTACCAAAATTTACTGGAAGTCTTTCTCAATAAAGGTCAATGACCTGAAACCTGTCAGATGTTAAAAAAAATAAAAAAGAAGCATTTGGGAAAAAAGTCGTTAACACTACAAAAATGCGTTGATCTATTTTGCTCTCTGAACATAAAATACATACTTTTATAAACAACAGATTTACTAAAACACCTGCTCAAAAAAGGGAAACTTCTTGCCACCATTTGTTTTCAGCCATAATCCCAATATACCTGTTTTAATAGAAGGTGGATATTGAAGCTGCATTACTTTTATGATCAGTGGATCTTACTATCATATATATTATATATGATGCCCATCCTGAACTTCTCACTCACAGGGAAATTTACATGGGAGCTTGATACAAATAAAAGTGGCAGGATCAGGAGCTTTTTTACTTCTAATTTACTGTAAATATACAGAAATTTCCATTATAATTTATTGCCCTACTCCCTACCGAACTTGGACCAAATGCTACAATAAAAAAATATTAAATTAGATATGAAGTACAGCTAATAAATATGTACTGAATATGTATGGTATAACAATTAAATCAATGGTAACAAAAATTATTATAATGAAAACTGCACTACATAAATCCACTTAAAGCAATGGAAAACTATGGATCATATGTTATTAGACTTACAAGAAACAATGTAGAAAACTATGCACAAGCAAAATGCTTTAGGAGACTAGCCACCTTTGCAATTTTACACCTGCAAATAACTTCACTGAGAAGCAAATATTAGAGCTGTAGGTTTGTTATTAGAACTGATCCAATTACGCATGTCCAAAGACAGTCAAAAAGATCTGATATCCTAACATTTAATGAAAGACTCTACTGAGATTTTGAAGCTGAGAATGGCATCAGGTGGAATTGTTTCTCTGTATTTTATTATGCAGCTCTTCATTCTACCTACAGAGGATGAAAGCCTTCCATTCCATTACCATGGAATGAAAGACCATGGAATGGTGCAAGTAAGCCTATATACTTTAAAAGTTACCAAATAAATATTTCTGATATGACTACCATGAGTTTGGGGACTAATTCTAACAAACTTAATCTCATATCCAGTGAATAAATTCTGAAACACTCACCATGATTCCAGTGAGTAAACAGACTCCTTTCCCACAGTATGTATTAGGTACCATGTCACCATATCCAATGGATAGAAACGTTATTGAAATCAACCACATTGCTCCAAGGAAGTTGCTTGTAACATCCTGTTGATCATGGTACCTGAAAAGAAAAACAAAACAATTTCTTTATAATGAAAAGTTCTGTTACAGTTTTGTGCTGTCAGAAAGAAATCTCACTAACTGGTGTGTGGTATATCGACCTTGGCTAATAGCCAAATGCCCACCCAGCTGCTCACACCTCCCTTCTCAGCGAGACAAGGGGGACAAAAGAGGTTTGTGTAATGAGAAAAAAACCCCAAACAAAACCAACAACTAAAAAACCACCTCCTCCCAACCCCCCATTTCCCAGGCTCAACTTTACTCCTTTGCTCCTGACTCTTCTACATGTTCCCCCAAGCATTGCAGAGGGGATGGGGGTTACGGTCAGTACTAGGCCTGGCTAGGATAGAGTTAATTTACATTAATAGAGCATTAATAGATGCTCATATGGTACTGTGTTTTGGATTTTTTACCAAAAAAGTACTGATAACACACTAATATTCTAGCTATTGCCGAACAGTGTTTACATGGCATCAAGGCCTTCTCTGTTTCTCACTCTGTCTTCCCAGTGAATAGACTGGGGGACAAAGGGTTGCACAATAGGCTAGGAGGGGACACAACTGGGCAGATGACCTGAACTAACCAAAGAAATATTCCATATCGTATAACGTCATGCACAGCAATAAAAGAGAAAAGAAGGGGCTTTAGGGGGTTAGCCATCTTCTGCTCGGGAACTGGCTGGGCATTGGTCTACCCACGGGAGGTGGTGAGTGATTGCTTTTGTATAACTTGTTTTGCCTTCTTCCCTCTTCTTCTTATCATTCACTTATTAATTGTTTATTTTAGCTTAACCCCAAGTTTTCTTGGTTTTATTCTTCCTTTCCTCTTCCCCCATCCTACTGGGGCGGGAGGAGTGTCCTGGATTCAGCTGAGACAGAGTTAATTTTGTTTCTAGCAGATGATATAGTGCTGTGTTTTGGATTTAGCAGGAGAATAATGTTGATAACACACCGATGTTTTTAGTTGTTGCTACGTAGTTGTAGTGTCTACACTAAGTCAAGGACTTTTCTGTGTCTCAGCCCTGCCAGGTGCACAAGAAGCTGGGAGAGCATAGCCAGGACAGCTGACCCAGACTGGCCAAAGGGATATTCCATACCATATGACATCATGCTCCATATATAACTGGGAAAGCTAGCCGGGAGGAACAATGGCTTCTTGGAAAAAAGACTGGGCAATGGTGGGGGTTTTTTCTCATGTGGTGAGCAATTGCATTTGTGCATCACTTGGTTGTTGTTATCTTGCTTTCTTATCTTGTTAAACTGTCTTTATCTCAATCCACAATTTATTTTTTTTCCATTCTCCTCCCCATCCCCTTGGGGAGGGAGGCATGAGCGAGCAGCTGTGTGGTGCTTAGTTACTGACTGGGGCTAAACCACAACAGTCCTTTTTAGCGCCCAACTTGGGGCACAAAGGGTTGAGATAATGACAGATCTGACCAGAGCGTGTTAAAACAACTTTGTTATAAATATTCATTACATTAGTTTAATCTTCGCTGGTCATCTGGTCACAGTGGTGTTTTATTTGTTCTCAGAGTTGTCTTCTGTAACATTTTACTTGCTGTATATACAATTTATCAGTGTTTATGTGTGCTTTATCACCTCTGGGCATTGGATTAAGGTTATAGCTCTGTTGTACTGTGTGCCACTGGGTTATGGTACAGAATCATAGAACAGTTTGAGTTGGAAGGGACCTCAAAGATCATTTAGTTCCAACCCCCCTGCCATGAGCAGGGACACCCTCCACAAGACCAGGTTGCCCAAAGCCCCATCCAACCTGGCCTTGAACACTTCCAGGGAGGGGGCCTCCACAACCTCTCTGGGCAACCTCTTCCAGTGCATCACCACCTTCATAGAGATTTTTTTCCTAACATCTAATTTAAATCTACCCTCTTTTAGTTTAAAACCATTACCCCTTGTCCTATCACTACATGCCCTTGTAAACAGTCCCTCTCCAGATTTCCTGTAAGGCCCCCTTCAGGTACTGGAAGGCTGCTATAAGGTCTCCCCGGAGCCTTCTCTTCTCCAGGCTGAACAACCCCAACTCTCTCAGCCTGTCCTCATAGGAGAGGTGCTCCAGCCCTCTGATCAGATTCATGGCCCTCCTCTGGACTCTCTCCAACAGCTCCATGTCTCTCCTGTACTGGGGCCCCCAGAGCTGGATGCAGTACTCCAGGCGGGGTCTCATAAGAGCGTAGTAGAGGGTCAGAATCACGTCCCTCGACCTGCTGGTCACACCTCTCTTGATGCAGCCCAGGACATGGTTGGCTTTCTGGGCTGCAAGTGCACACTGCCGGCTCGTGTTGAGCTTTTCATCAATCAACACCCCCAAGTCCTTCTCCTCAGGGCTGCTCTCAATCCATTCTCCACCCAGTCTGTATCTGTGCTTGGGATTGCACAGACCCACGTGCAGGACCTTGCACTTGGCCTTGTTGAACGTCATGCGGTTTGCATGGGCCCACCTCTCAAGCCTGTCAAGGTCCCTCTGGAGGGCATCCCTTCCCTCCAGCATGTCAACTGCACCACACAGCTTGGTGTCATCAGCAAACTTGCTGAGGGTGCACTCGATCCCATTGTCTAAGTTGCCAACAAAGATGTTAAACAGTGCTGGTCCCAATACTGACCCCTGAGGAATGCCACTCGTCACTGATATCCACTTGGACATTGAGCCATTGACTACAATTCTTTGAGTGCATCATACATCCAATTCCTTATCCACTGAGTGAGTGATCCATCTGTCGAATCCATGTCTCTCCAATTTAGAGACAAGGATGTTGTGTGGGACAGTGTCAAATGCTTTGCACAAGTCCAGTATAATAAAATGATTGATGGTCAGACCAATCTGGTATTTGTACTCAGCAGTGGCAGGCAGCAAGCAGAGCGGAGCAACGGCTGCGGTTTCATCTCTGTACTTTGGAAGCCATCTGTCTGAAGCTATTAACAGTTACACTTTTTACTTTTTATCCTCAGGGAGCCAATATATGGGGGAGACAGCATGCTTCTATTGCTAGGTTTCCTGAATGTGGTTCAGGTCTTGTTTAAGGTTAAACAAATATTTAAAAATTTAAAAATACCACTGATAGATCAACCCCTGTGACAGGCACTGTGACTACTCCAACCCTGGTGATAAGCACTGCAGGTGAACCAGAGAACCAAACTATACCCATATCTGTTGCCCCTATACATAAGAAGAAATGGACACGAAAGTCAACTTGTTTATTAAAGGATGATGAAACAGGGCCATCAAAAGAACAAGAGGAAGAGACAGAACCAGAGATAACCCCCTGTTCCTGAGTGAACTGTGAGATATGCGAAAAGATTTCAGCCATCAATTAGGTGAGCAACTTGTCACCTGGCTGCTCCAATGCTGGGATAGCAGGGCCAGTAGCCTGAAATTAGAGGGCAAGGGAGCCAAGCAGCTGGGATCCCTGTCCAGGGAAGGGGGTCATTGATGAGGCAATTGGAAAAGGGACACAAGACCTCAGCCTCTGGAGGTGACTCTTGTCAGGAAAGGTATCCCTTCAGTGAATCATAGAATCATAGAATCATAGAATGGTTTGGGTTGGAAGGAACCTTAAAGACCATCTACTTCCAAGCCCCCCTGTCATGGGCAGGGACACCCTCCATTAGACCAGGTTGCCCAAAGCCCTATCCAACCTGACCTTGAACACTTCCAGGGATGATGATGTATGTCACTCAGGCAAGTGAACCACCATGGAGAGAGGTATTCAGTACCTGAGGGAATTAGCTGTGTGGGAGATTATTATGACCTGAACAATGTGCAGTTACCCACAGATCCAGATGAAGTCCAATATACCCAACCCATGTGGCAGAAGTTTGTACAGAGCGCATCACCGGCATATCCCAAATCATTGGCAGTACTAGCCTGGAAAATCGAAGAGGCACCAACAGTGAATGAAGTGATTGGCCAGCTCCAGAAATAAGAAGAAAATCTCTCTTCCTCCCTACAAGCCTGTGTCTCGGCCATGGAAAGACTGTCTGAAAAATCCAAAAACGTGTTCGAAAAACTGTTCTCGGAAGTCCAGCAACCCAAAGAGGATATGTCCAATTCCCGCTTGTACGGACCAGTATCTCAGCTATTAAGAATAAGCGTTCCTCTGCTCAAGAGAGAGGATATAGAGGGTACACAGCACAAGGCACCCTGCATGACCATGGAGAGGACATGAGGAAGTGGGATGGAAATCCTACCACAACCCTATGGGCACGAGTACATGAATTGCAAGGAAAAACAATTTCAAAAGGGGATTCTTCCAGGAAAATTGCTGTTCCAGTCTCCAGTGGGCAGTTCCCCAGACAGAGTAGGAAGATTGATCTTATGTAAGGAGCTTCTGATTCGTATTTACAAGAAATAACAAGGATGAGATTCAAACCCATGTACACCACACAAATCCATTCATCAGTAACGAATACTATGACCGGGACTAGAGGGGCCCTGCCTGCAGCCAGGTGGAGGAAAGGGACAATCGAACTTACTAGACTGTGTGAATTCAATGGCCTGGCATGTTTGTATTGGGTCTGACTGAGATGGAGTTAATTTTCCCCATAGCAGCCCTCATAGGGCTGTGCTGTGTATTGGTAGCGAGCAAGGTGTTGATAACACACGAGTGTTTTGGCTACTACTGAGCAGTGCTGGCACAGCATCAAGGCTGTCTCTCCAACATTTCTCCCTGCCTTAGCAGTAGGCTGGGGGTGGGCAAGATCTTGGGAAGGGACACAGCCAGGACAGCTGACCCAAACTGACCAAAAGGATATTCCATACCATATGACATCTGCTCACCAATAAGAAGCTGAGAGATGGGGGGGGAATGGAGGCATTCATTCTTTTTTACGTTTGTCTTCCGGAGCAACTGCTACACGTACTGAAGCCCTACTTCCCAGGAAGTGTCCAGATATCACCTGCTGATGGGAAGTAGAGAATAATTTTTTGCTTTTTTTGCTTTGCCTCCACACATGGCCTTTTGCTTTTGCTGTATTAAACTGCCTTTATCTTGACCCACGAGTTTGGGGTGTTTTTTTTCCATCTTATTTTCCTCCCCTCCCTGCTGAGGAGGGGAGTGATAGAGCGGCTTGGTAGACACCTGGCATCTAGCCGAGATTAAACCACCACAACATCAGATCCCCAGGAGTATAAGGCTCTAGTAGACACATCGGTGTCTACTCAGTGCACCCTAATGACATCAAACTATAAAGGGACTTACTGAAGTAAGTCTAACTGGGAATGAGTGTCAAAAGCATCCCATTGTGACTGGCCCAGAGGCCCTGTGCATTCTTGGCATAGACTACCTCAGGTGAGGGTATTTAAAGGACCCAAAAGGGTACCAGTGGGCTTTTGGAATAGCTGCCTTTAAATAGGAGGAAATTAAACAGCTGTCTACCTAGCCTGGTCTCTCAGAGGACCCTTTTTTTGTTGGGCTGCTGAGAATCGAAGAACAGGTGCCAATTGCTACCACAATGGTGCACCGGCAGCAATATCACACCAACCGAGACTCCCCACAACGACATAACAGTTCCTCTCTGCCACTTCTTCCTTCTCACACTTTTTCCCCACTCTAGTGTGTGACCTCTCCATGGGCTGAAGGGGAATACCTGATCTGTCATGGTCTCTTCCATGGGCTGCAGAGGAATCTCTGCTCTGATGCCTGGAGCACCTTCTCTCTCTCCTTCTCTGACCTTGGTGTTCACATTACTGTTTCTCACTCTCTTTTTCTCTTCTTCTCTGCCTGTGCAGTGTTTTTTTCCCTTTCTTAAATATGTTTTCACACAGGCACCACCAACTTCACTGAGTGGCTCAGCTTTGGCCTGCAGTGGGTCCATTGCCAAGCCAGCTGGAACCGGCTGTGTCCAGCACAGATGCCACCCCTGCAGTCCCCCCCCATTCCCAAAAACCTTACCATATATACCAAATACACTGGTGATAAAACTATTCTTGTAATCTACAGCTATTTCTTTTTATAAGCACTTATAAGTGATTATATAAAACTCAAAGACAATGACATCAACAGTAAAGAACCAGAAGATACAACAATAGTACAAGTAGTACAGATATTCATGCCTTTTTATAGTTTAGTATTCTGTTATTCCTATTAAAATAGCAATAACCTCTTTTTTTTTTTTTTAAGAGAATCTTTTCATAGGGGGATACAAGTCCTGTTGATCCTCTGCAGTTGTATAAGACATCAGTCTACTATAGTTGCTCCTGTCTGAAGCATATACAGAAGTCAGAAATGGATGTGTGGAGGAGCAGAGCAGATCTCTGTCATCTCCTTGGCCTAAATTTAAGTCTGAAATCAGTAATCTAATAATGAACTGTCATGTGAATGCTGAATTTAACAACCTAGGATCTTCCCTTTCCTTCAGCATGGTTAAGATAAATGGAACTGTATGCCACTGTATTCCTCTTTATCACAAGATCTTCACCTTAAAAATGAGAAAATCTCCCTTTTGTGTTAAAGGCAACTACTAAATGTAATTTCCTAATATGCTATTTGTTGTCTTAGTTTTACCATTCTAATGGAATGTGTTCATTTTTTCCTTTAAATAAAACAAGCTTAGATGAATAATCTAGTCTTCACATTATATATATATATATCAACTCAACTGGGAAGCCATAAGGATATATTTTAGGTATGAAACCTGCTGTTACCACTCACTCTGAGAGGAAAAAAGTACTAACATCAATGTAGATGGAATTTTGCTTCCCAGATACAGAGTAGCTCTGCAACAGAGACTACCTGGCTGCTACTTCAGCCTCAAGATTGAAATAACCCCTGCAGCTGCTGTGAAGCCTCAGGTTAATTATCTGTGCTGTTGGATCCTCAAGGGTATTATTTTAACTAGTCCCCAAATCACTGTCTCACAGTGGGTCACAGAGTGCCACTAGCTAATTAGCTCATAAATCCACAGGCAACCTGCTTTCCACCACTGAAATAATTACTTCAGTTTGCTTCCTTTCCGGACCTCACTCTGAATGATGGAGTGGAAATTCCTTGTTCTCTCACTTGCAATATATTCCCTATAAATATCTGCAAAATACCTTCATTCTGTTCTTCAAAGTCTCGCCTGTGCCCTAATGGTTACAAAACCCTAAAAACTCCTGGACTGCCAAAGACTGCAGTGATCATTCCAAACAAAATTGTTCCATTTTCTATTTGCCTGTACTCTTCTCTCTGTTGGCATCAATGTTGTCTTTCTCACATACTTTATACAAGCTTTTGTAGGTTTTTCTGTTATTGCAGCATCTAGAACAATGCAGTAGCAGTCCACAGCTGGAGCTCCTAAGGATGACAGTGATGCAAATAATGATAATCACAACAGCTTATACTAGGTCTGGCTGGGATGGAGTTAATTTTCTTCATAGTAACTCATATGGTGCTGTGTTTTTGATTTGTGATCAAAACGCTGTTAACACATGGATGCTTTAGCTATTGCTGAACAGCACAGCATCAAGGCCTTCTCTGTTTCCCATTCTGCCCCTGCAGTGAGTAGGCTAGAGATGGGTAAGAGGCTGGGAAGGAACACAGCTGGGACAGCTCACCCAAATTAACCAAAGGGTTATTCCATACCATCTAAAGTCATGCTCAGCAATAAAACTAGGGGGGAGTCTTTCTAAAGTAGTCATTGCTTAGGGACTGGCTGGGCATCAGTCTGCTGGTGAAAGGTGGTGAGTGATTGCCTTTGCATCACTTGTCTGGGTTGTTGGTTTTTTTTCCATTTTCACTTATTAAACTGGTTTTATCTTGACTATGCTGTTGCTGATCATGATGTTGACTTGTTTGCTCTCAGTGCTGGTTTATTTGGTCCCTCACCTGCTCCTTGGAGTGCTCCCTCTTTTGCTATACATCAAACTCCAAGACTTGTTAATGGCTACTTTTGGCTTTTGCTGTTTGCTGTGCTGTTTATTACTTTGTTGTGTTTTGCCTGGGAGAGCTATAATAAAAGCACTGGCCTGGAGCCTAAACTGGTATTTTGGCCCTGCACTGCTGTTCTTCCACTACTCTGGGAACCATCTCATGGAGACAATCAGCAATTACACCTTTCTCCTCCTCCAGGAGACATGTGGTAGGGAAAATGAAGAACAGCACCTCCCCTTTCTTCTCCACAGAAGATGTTTCCTGCCCTGTTGTTATGGCCCTTCAGTTTCTTGGACATTCCTGCATAAACAGAATGCTCATATTGGTGTGTGCCAGAAATCTGATTTCAGCTTTTCCTAAAGCTAACCAACTGCTTGGAAATGCCACACAGGGTTGTGCTCTGAGGCAGTTGAGTCATGGGTGGCAAGGTGTGTGGGAGAATTTGGGCAGATGCTTAGAGTGATTTTCACTTCCAATGGTTTGGGACTTCACACCCAAACAGGCATGGAATCCTGTTGAAGTGGCAGATCACTGGAAGGAAGGATGCCTTATACCAAAGAGACACAACTTCTAGCACTGTGTTGGGGCCTTGCCTACATGTACTGAGCCTGTGTCCAGCAACCTCAAAGGGATGAGAGGGTCTCTGGACCTGAGGACATACAAATGGACACTGTGGCTAAGCCAGAGACCCAACTCTGACTGTAACAGTCACTCTTGTAGTCAAGAAAAAACAATGGAAGCAGAGGTCAACTTGGTTAGTAAGGGATGAAGAAGCTCCTCCTGAGAAGGAGCAGGGGGAAGAATCAGAAGAGGCAGCCTGTTCTGCAGCAGAGCAGCAACAAGAAAAGGAGAGAGAAGAGAGAAATCATAAATGAGTCAGAAACCACCCAGTCTCTATCCCTGAGTGAGCTGTAAGATATGTGGAAAGATTACAGGCACCAGCCAGGAAAGCAAATTATCACCTTGTTGCTCCAGTGTTGGGATACTGGAGTCAACAGTCAGGAATTAGAGGGTAGGGAAGTACAGCAGATGGGATCCCTCGCTAGGGACTGGGGAACTGACAAAGGAATTGGAAGAGGAGCAACAATCCTCAGCCTCTGGAAGCAGCTCCTGTCAACCATGAAGGCAAGGTATCCCCTCAAGGAAGATCTTGTAAACTACCAAGGCAAGTGGACCACTGTTGAGGAAGGTGTCCAGCATCTTAGGGACTTAGCAGTGGTGGAGGTGATCTACAGTAACCTGGACAACAATCAGGCCTCCAAACATCCAGATGATGTCTAGCACATGCAGTTTACATGTTGGAAGTTTGTACTGGAACATACTGATATTGTATGCCAGCACCCTGGCAATAATGGTCTGGACAGACATTGAGGTACCAGTGGTGGATAAACTGACCTGTCAGCTCCGGGAATTCAAAGAGAATCTCTCTTCCTCCCCAACTCTATGGGCCTACATCTCGGCTGTGGAGAAACTGTCCCAACAGCTCCAGCAATTCAAAGAGAATATGTCTTCCTCCTTGTCCCTACAGTCCAGTGTCTCAGCTATCAAGCATAGCACATGGAGTCAGCCTTTCTCTGCTCAAGGGAAAGGGAACCATGTACACATGCCACATGCTACCTTGTGGTTCTAGCTGTGTAACCACGAGGAGGACATGAAGAAGTGGGATGGTGCACCTACCTCAAACCTAGAAGCCCACTGTGAGGAAAAACAGAGGACAGAAAGGGTCCATCCAGGAAGATGACTGCTCCATTTGCTGTAGAGCAATTCCCCAGACACAGTGGAAGGGCTGATCCTACTTCTGATCCTGATAAAGGGACTTCTGGTTCGCAGTTCCAGGAGACAGGTAATGGATGCTCTGACCAGGACTAGAGGGGCCCTGCCTCCAGCCAGGTGGAGGAAAGGAATGATCAGGTTTACTGGACTGTATGGATTCAATGGCCTGGCACATCAGACCAACACAAGTATAAGGTTTTGGTGGACACTGGTGCACAGTGTACACTAATGCCATTAGGGTATAAGGGCACAGAACCCATCTGGATCTCTGGAGTGACAGGGGGATTCCAACAGTTGTCTGTCTAGAGGCTGAGATGAGCTTAACAGGGGAAAAGTGGCAAAAGCATCCCATTGTGACTTGCCCAGATGCTCAGTGTATTCTTGGTATACACTATCTCAGGAGAGGGTACTTCAAGGACCCGATAAACGTGGGCCTTTATTATAGCCACTGTGAACACAGAGAAGATTAAACATCTGTCTACCTTGCCTGGCCTCTCGGAGGATCTTTCTGTTGTGGGATTGTCTGCCTGTTGAAGAAGAGCAGGTGCTGACTGCTACCATGACAATGTACCAATAGCAATATCGCACCAGCTGAGACTCCCTGGCTCCCATCCATGAGCTGATTCATCAACTGGAGAGCCAAGGAGTGATGAGCAAGACTCACTCACCCTTTAATAATCCCATATGGCCAGTGCAAAAGTCTGACAGAAGGTGGAAGGTAACAGTGGTCTATTGTGGCCTGAATGAGGTCATGCCACCATTGAATGTTGCTGAACTGAACATGCTAGAACTCCACTATCAACTGGAGTTGAAGGCTGCCAAGTGGTATGCTACAACTACTATGCCAGTGCATTTTTCTCAATTTCTTTGGCAGCAGAGTGCAGGCCACAGTTTGCTTTCGTGTGGAGGGGTGTCCAATATACCTGGAATCAACTGCCCCAAGCTTTTCTAGGTGTTGTGGGTTTCTGGAGAACACATATTCTGAGTTACAGTCAGCTTGTGAGCCCTCTCTATCGAAAAACCTAGAAGAAGAACTGTTTTGACTGTGGCCCTGAGCAGTGACAAGCTTTTGAACAGATTAACCAGGAGATAGTTCATGCGATAGCCCTTGGGTCAGTCCAGACAGAACCAGATGTTGATATCTATAAAGTAGAATTTTTCATTTTACATGGACAGAAATGTGTTTGGGTTAGCACTTAGACACTGTTCAATTTAGGGTTAAATGCACTACCTTGCTTTGCTAACGACTATACCTTTGAAGAGCAGAAAGACTGATAAAAAGAATGCTTTGCTAAAGAGTATCCTTGAAGGAGCGCTAAAAAACTGATAAAGAGGAAACATCCTGCCCCAGAAGGCGCTGAGAGCTGGGTGATTGCCAGAGAGGCCTGAAGTCAACAAAAATTGGCAGTAAATAGGGGAAGGGGAAAGGTGGCTAGGGGAGTTCCCAACCACCCACCCAATTAAAGGACTATGCAAATTACCCCCCCCCCCCACTCAAGGAGCATGCAGGCTAATTTAAATATGCTTGACCAATAGTAGATGATGTGGTAATTAATAACCAATTAGTGTAAATTTAGGCATTTTTTTCTAATCCTGTCACAAGATAAATGTGTGGTAGATTCTGTGTGTAGTGTGCTAGCTTTGTGGAATTACCACCTAGTACCCATCTCTGCACAGACATGAAATAAATAAAATACCTCTGCTCTGTGTGTATATTGACATACTGCACACTGGGTAAATGATCCCACTTTTGGGACAACAGTGTGAAACCTCTATGCTTTTGGAGCTAGGGGTATAGAGGATTTGAGGCCAGCTACATGCCAACTAAAAAAAGAGATATTAGTGTAACCGTAGGATAGGGGCCGTGAAATAGAAACTATAGAATCAGGTTGAGGTAATTAGTTTATAACCAAGGTAATAGGTAATGAAGCTAACTAACCGTGGCAAGTGGCAAGGTGACCGTGGCAAGGTACAATGCTGCTATGTTCCACGTACAGTCCCTACCAAACTGAACAATAGGGTTGGAAATATTAATCTTATAAAGTAAGTTGCTATGGACAGGTGCAGGTGCACCTCTATGGATAGGTGCAGGTGCACCTGCAACAAGGATACTGCGCATGCCTGCATGAAGGGGGTCACCCAGCGGACACGGGTGCGAGACCACTGACGACCACCAGAGACCCCTGAGGACCACCGACTCAAATCACTGAGCATGCGTGATGGGGAGGAGAATATGGAAATGGATTCCAAGAAATGATTATCCTAGGACTGCCTTTTCTGAGAAAAACGATGAATATGTATATTTTGATTCTATATAACCTGTATGTTGGTGATCACCTGGCATGCACGTTGGGTGGAGCTATCCCCCGTGCATCCAGCGCTGCAATAAAGAATGCCTGCCTTTTAACACTACATTGGTGTTACGAGGTTTATTCCCGGATTTCGGTGACAGTTTCTGGCGACCCAGGTGGGACACTGCTTTTGAACCTCGACGGATCCGTGGGATCACAGGACCTCCAGCCGGCACCGGGGAATTCTCCGGGAGAACCTCCGATCCCTGGACCGAAGAGCTCTGAGCAAGACCCCTGGGAGAGGTAAAGGCATTCTTATTTGATTTGAATATTTGTTTTTTTTTGAATATTTGCTCTTACCATCGTGGCGGGACAGGCCCACACTAGGAGCACGGGAGGCCTGCTCGTAAGGCGCGGTGAAAGCTGCGCAGAGTTGGGCTGGGGAGACGTCTCAGGTAAAAGTCTCTGCTAGGTGAAAGCCTGTGGAGCAGGGCCCAGAGGGGAGGGGAAGCCTCCAAGATTGGGATTTCTGGTGGCAGGAGAAATCCCTGGGATTTCCGGTGGCAGGGGAAATCCCTGAGGGAGCTCTAACACGGGTTGGAGTCCCTCTGACTAAGTGCTTGTGATAGTGCACAATCACAACCACTAAGTCCCTGGGAGATGGGTACTTTTCCGAGTAAGAAACCAATCCCGCAAAAAACACCACTGGGATGTATTTTGGAACATTGGAAAGATCTGGGAAACATTGATCCTTTGACTCGGAAACAGTTGATTGAATATTGTAATCACTGGTGGCCACTGTATACTTTAGAGAATGGGGAAAAGTGGCCGGAAAACGGGACGTTGCAGTATAACACAATTTTGCAACTAATGTTATTTTGTAAAAGGGAAGGCAAATGGAATGAAATGGCATATGTGGATTTGTTTTTCACACTGCGAAATCATCCGGAATGGCAAAGGCAATGTGAATTGGTTTCACCTAGTTCTGTGGTAATGGCATTAAAGGGGCAGGAACCTGATAAAAATTTGAAAAAGGTTGCTCAGCTTGTGACATTGGTAAACGGTGTTTTAAATGTGAATTTGAAGATGATGATGGTGAATTATTGGTTGCACCTCGCAGAAGGTTAGGAAATGATCAGGGGGATCAAAATTTGGGGGCCAATAATGCTTCCGCCCCTCCTGTGGAAGGGGAGGCAGAAGGATTCAGCCCGATTGCTGGGAGGACAAGGGGAAGAGGGGGAGGAGACAGACTAACTCCCCTCCAGACCCCTCTTCAACAGGCAGTTGGTAATGAGGGTCTGGTAATGGTAAAAGTTCCCTTCTCAATAAATGATTTAAGACCAGGGAAAGAAACTGCAGGCACTTATCGAGATGATCTTGAAAGAGTTGCCAAAGTATTTGAAACAATAATCAGAACCCCGATTGGGAGGATTTCAAAGTAATATTGGATACTTTGTTGGAAGACACTGAAAAGAAAATGGTACTAAATACGGCCAGAAAACAAGTGGAAGGAGCTCATGCTAATGGGATTATACAAGGGACAGTGGACCAGAATTTTCCATCCACAAATCCTGAGTGGGACCCTAATCATCCGGGGCCCAGAGGGATGTTTAGGTATCAGGTGGATTTTCTTTGGTGTTAGACATGCAATGCCAAAAGCAATTAATTGGTCTAAACTTTATGAAGCGAGACAAGAATTAAATGAGTCCCCTTCAGCCTTTATGGAAAGACTGAAGGTGACTGCGAGAAAATATACTAATTTGGACCCAGAGGAGAAAAAAAAAACCACACAAACAAAACCACAAGCAAACAAACAAAAAACCACCACAGAAGAAGCTATACAATTGGCCTCTGTATTTATGGGACAATCAGCCCTAGAAAAAACCTCCAGAAACTGGAAGGGGTTGAGTCCAGAGACTTAGGTAAAATGCTTGAAGTAGCCTGGGCTGTGTATAACAACAGAGAAAAAGAAAAAGAAGTCAGACAAATGCAAAGGGATGGAAAAATTCTGGCAGTCTTGACTGAGAATAATAAACATGTAAAGCAAAACTCAGCTATAAATCAGCAGAGGTTGTTGGTGCGACAGGGTGAAAAGAGAACTGGCCTTTCTTGAAACTGTTAAAATTTAAGCTGGGAAAACAGTAGGTAACACATCAATTTTTGTACATGCCTGAATGTCCATTGCCTTTATTGGGATGAGATTTATTAAGCAAATTAGATGCACAAATAATTTTTAAAGATGGAGAAATCAGATTGCTAATACCAGAATCAAAGCCATAGAGGCGAGAGTGTTTATGTTACAGGATTCCTCCAAGGAGGAACAGATTCCAGAAGCGCTGGACAATGCAGTAACCCCTTTTGGTATGGACAAGTTCCGGGACGATCCAAACTGGCAGAACCGGTAAAGGTGACTTTAAAACCTGGGGCCAAGCTGGTAAGACAAAAACAGTATCCTATTAAGTGGGAGGCTCAGAAGGGATTAGAGGAATTAATTACAAAATTTTTAGAGTATGGATTGTTAGTAGAATGTGAATCAGAGTATAATACCCCTATATTACCAGTAAGGAAATCAGGAGGCAAGGAATACAGATTAGTTCAGGATCTAAGGGCCATAAATCAGATAGTTCAAGATATACACCCAGTAGTGGCCAATCCATATACCTTGTTGACATCTCTGAGGGAGGAACATAAATGGTTTACTGTACTGGATTTAAAGGATGCCTTCTTTTGCATACCTCTGGATACGAAAAGTCAAGGCATATTTGCCTTTGAATGGGAAAGTCCCACTACAGGAAGGAAGACACAATTAACATGGACTGTGCTTCCACAAGGATTTAAAAATAGCCCTACAATATTTGGAAATCAGTTGGCAAAAGAGTTGGAAATGTGGAAGAAACAGAATCAAGGAGAAGGTATATTATTACAGTATGTGGATGACATCCTGATAGCAGCAGAAAGTAAAGAAACATGTTTTGAAATGACTATCACTTTATTGAATTTCCTGGGCCAAGGAGGATATAGAGTCTCCAGAAACAAGGCTCAGATAGGGAAAGCAGCAGTGATTTATTTGGGATTTGAGATATCACAAGGACAAAGACAATTGGGAAACGAAAGAAAAGCAGCCATTTGTCAGATCCCCGAACCTAACAGCCCAAAGGAACTGAGAACCTTTTTGGGAATGATTGGGTGGTGTCAACTCTGGATTCTAAATTATGGACTGTATGCGAAACCCCTATATGAAGCCCTGAAGGAATCTAAAGATCAATACTTGACGTGGACACCTGAATGCCATAAATCATTTAAAGAACTCAAAAAGGCATTGATGACGGCCCCTGCATTGGGTTTTCCTGATCTAACCAAACCTTTTGAGCTGTTTGTACACAAAAGGCAACATCTGGCCCTTGGAGTGCTGGCGCAACAGCTGGGATCCTGGAAGCGACCGGTGGGGTACTTCTCCAAACAACTTGACACCGTGAGTAAAGGATGGCCGGGATGTTTGCATGCCGTGGCAGCAACGGTGCTGCTGATTCAGGAAGCTGGAAAATTGACTATGGGCCAAAAGATAGTGGTATATGTACCGCATATGGTAATAACTGTCTCAGAACAAAAGGGGGGTCATTGGTTATCCCCTAGCAGAATGTTGAAATACCAGGTTGTCCTATTGGAACAAGATGATGTGGAATTAAAAACCACAGCAATTGTAAATCCAGCAATGTTCCTGTCAACAGAAAATCCTACCGAGAAATTGGAACATGATTGCCTGCTAACCATTGAGCAAGTTTATTCCAGCAGACCGGACCTGAAGGACGAACCCTTGAAGGATCCTGATCTGAAACTGTTTACGGATGGAAGCAGTTTTGTGCAAGCAGGAAGGCGAATGGCTGGGTATGCTGTTGTTACCACCACCAAGCTATTGGAGTCAGGGACGCTACCTGCAAAAACATCAGCGCAGAAAACAGAATTGGTGTTGTTAAAGCAGGCCTTACGGATGGCAGAAGGGAAAAGGGTAAACATATGGACGGATTCCAAATATGCATTTGATGTGATCCATGCTCATGGAGCTATCTGGAAAGAAAGAGGACTGTTATCAGCCCAAGGATCACTGATAAGGCATAAGGAGGAAGTTCTTCAACTCCTACAAGATGTGCAGAAACCGAAGGAAGTGGCCGTAATGCATTGCAAGGCTCATCAATTTGGTCAGACGGCTATAAATATAGGTAATCGGTTGGCAGATAAAGCTGCAAAGGAGGCTGCAGAACAAGGTATCCTTGCACTAGTACCGGTAAAACAGATGAAAATTCCAAATTTAAAAGCAAGATACAGTAAACTAGGTGAACAATTAGCAGAGCACTTAAAAGCATCTCAGAATATGGAAGGATGGTAGGTAACATCAGAAAATCAGGTAATAGTAACTCCACAAGTTATGTTAGAACTTGCAAAAGAGAAACATGAGCAGACACACTGAGGTGTAGATGCTATGGTTACAAGTTTAAGAACATCTGTAATGTGTCTAGGATAGGAAAATATGAGTGGAAGTATTGAAAAGTTATTATTTCAAAACTTCCAAAGGGGGGAAATGTAACCGTAGGATAGGGGCCGTGAAATAGAAACTATAGAATCAGGTTGAGGTAATTAGTTTATAACCAAGGTAATAGGTAATGAAGCTAACTAACCGTGGCAAGTGGCAAGGTGACCGTGGCAAGGTACAATGCTGCTATGTTCCACGTACAGTCCCTACCAAACTGAACAATAGGCTTGGAGATATTAATCTTATAAAGTAAGTTGCTATGGACAGGTGCAGGTGCACCTCTATGGATAGGTGCAGGTGCACCTGCAACAAGGATACTGCGCATGCCTGCATGAAGGGGGTCACCCAGCGGACACGGGTGCGAGACCACTGACGACCACCAGAGACCCCTGAGGACCACCGACTCAAATCACTGAGCATGCGTGATGGGGAGGAGAATATGGAAATGGATTCCAAGAAATGATTATCCTAGGACTGCCTTTTCTGAGAAAAACGATGAATATGTATATTTTGATTCTATATAACCTGTATGTTGGTGATCACCTGGCATGCACGTTGGGTGGAGCTATCCCCCGTGCATCCAGCGCTGCAATAAAGAATGCCTGCCTTTTAACACTACATTGGTGTTACGAGGTTTATTCCCGGATTTCGGTGACATTAGCAGCATATGAAGGGGTTCGAATTGCTTCAGGAGTAGTCAGTACAGAAACACAGCTCCTCTTGGTACCACAGTTGCCTGTGCTGAACTGGATGTTTAAAAGAAGGAGGAGGACTACACAATGAGTAGCAGAAACCATCTAAGGAAAAAGTGAATCGAGTCAGTTTGCAGAAGTGAAAGCCATTGAACTAGTCCTAGAGATTGCTGAAGGAGAAAAGTGGCCAGTACTCTATACTGACTCATAGATGGTGGCTAATGCCCTGTAAGGGGTGGCTCCAGCAATGGAAACAGACCAACTGGCAGCACAGAGGTAAACCCATCTGGGCTGCCGCACTGTGCAAGAAGACATCCCTGCATGTGTAGAACACACTGCTGTAAGGTAAAGATACATCATGTAGATGCTCACATGCCCAAGAGCTATGCCACTGAAGAACATCAAAACAATGAACAGGCAGACAAGGCTACAAGAATTGAAGTGGCTCAGGTAGACCTGGACTGGGAACATAAGGGTGAGCTACTCATAGCTCAGTGGGACCATAAAACGTTGGACATAGAAGGAGAGATGCAACATATAGATGGGCTTGTGTTTGAGTGGTGGACCTGACCACAAGGGCCATCATGCAGGTCACCCATGAATATTAAACATGTGCCGCAATCAAGCGAGCCACACAAGTAAAGTCTCCCTGGAATAGAGGATGGTGGCCAGGATATCAATATCGGGAGTCAGATCAATTATATTGGACCATTGGCACAAACACACCAAGGCAAGCGCTACATACTCACCATGGTGGAAGTGACTACTGGGTGACTAGAAACATGCCACTGCCTGAACCACGTCACCAATTGAAACAGCAGCCTGGGCCTGGAAAGGCAAGTTGCATGACAACACAGTACCCCAGAAAGGATTGAATCAGACAACGGGACTCATTTCTGAAATAACCTCATAAACTCCTGGGCAAAGAAACACGGCATTGAGTGGGCGTATCACATCCCCTATCACCCACAGGTCTCTGGAAAGATTGAATGATATAATGGACTGTTAAAGACTATGCTGAGAGCATTGGACACTGGGGGCATGGAAGCACTGGAGTATAAATTTACCAGAAACCACTTAGCGGGTTAACATCAAAGGATCTGCTAACTGCCTTGGTACTGCCCAAACAAAGCTCCGACATACTGTGGGAGGAGATAAGGTCCCTGTAGTGCACATGGGGAAGTGGTTGGGGAAGACAGTGTGGGCTGCTCCTCCCTTGGGAAAAGGCAAACCCATTCATGGGATTGCTTTGACTCAAGGACCCAGGTGTACTTGGTGGGTGATGCGGAAGGATGGGGAGACCCGGTGTGTACCTCACGGAGATTTAACCTCAGGGGAAAATAATCCTTTGAGTCATATGTTATAGGAAGTACTACATCAGGAACCACCTGAACTGACAAAGAATGAGCCTCACAAGGAACCAGGTGAGTATGGTGGTGACCCAACCCAAGCCATTCTTGGTGCCCAACAATCCAACACGCTGCTTCTCCTGTCCTGAGCACCATCTTGACAGATGTGTCCCAAGTTATTGACTGTTGTACTGGGTCTTGCTCGGATGTAGTTAACTTTCCCCATAGCAGCCCTCATAGTACTGTGCTTTGTATTGGTAGCTAGAAAGGTGATGATAACACACCAGTGTTTTGGCTACTGCTGAGCAGTGCTCCCACAGCATCAAGGCTGTCTCTCCAACCCCCCCGCCCCCAAAGGCCAGTAGGCTGGGGCTGGGCAAGAGATTGAAAGGGGACACAGCCAAGACAGCTGACCCAAACTGACCAAAGGGATATTCCATACCATATGACATCATCCTCAGCAATAAAAGCTGAAAGAAAGAATGAGGAGTGGGGGGCATTTGTTATTAAGGCATTTGTCTTCCAAAGCAATCACTACACGTACTGAGGTCCTACTTCCGGGGAAGTTGCTGGACATTGCCTGCTGATGCGAAGTAGAGAATAACTTTTTGTTTTCCTTTGCTTCCAAGCACGACTTTTGCTTTATTAAACTGCCTTTATCTTGACCTTATTTTCTCCCCTCTGTCCTGCTGAGGAGGGGGAGTGAGAGAGTGGCTTGGTGGGCACCTGGCAGCCGGCCAAGGTCAACCCACCACAACTGTTCATACAGACATTTGGTAGGGGGCCCATAGAATGGGAGATTAATATCTGTGTATATGTCAAGGGGCAGCAGATGGTGGTTAATGAGGATGTATAAACCTGACTGTTGGATGTAAAGATGGTTTAAGTATGTAATATGAGCTGTAAAAGTTGGTAAGAGGGAATTTTGGAAATCATAGAATCATAGAATGGTTTGGGTTGGAAGGGACCTCAAAGATCATCTAATTCCAGCCCTTCTGCCATGGGCAGGGACACCCTCCACTAGACCAGGTTGCCCAAAGCCTCATCCAACCTGGCCTTAAACACTTCCAGGGAGGGGGCCTCCACAACCTCTCTGGGCAACCTGTTCCAGTACCTCACCACTCTCACAGTAAAGACTTTCTTTCTAACATCTAATCTAAATCGACCCTCCTTCAGCTTAAACCCATTACCCCTTGTTCTGTCACTACACTCCCTGATAAACAGTCCCTCCCCATCTTTCCTGTAGGCCCCCTTCAGGTACTGGAAGGCCACAATTAGATCTCCCCAGAGCCTTCTCTTCTCCAGGCTGAACAATCCCAACTCTCTCAGCCTGTTCTCATAGGAGAGGTGCTCAGACCTTTGATCATCTTTGTGGCCCTCCTCCGGACTCACTCTACAGGTCCATGTCTTTCTTGTCCTGGGGACAGCAGTACTCCAGGCGGGGTCTCACAAGAGCACGGAGTAGAGGGGCAGAATCACCTCCCTTGACCTGCTCTTCACACTTCTTTTGATGCAGCCCAAGAAATAAGAAATACAATGGGAAAAGAAAAGAAATGTATGGGATAGAAGGATCAAATATTGCAATGCAATGTGGGTTAGGTAAGTAGAAAGGTTTGAGTAGCATATAGGAATGAAACAATATATGAATGGTATGGTCAGAGGATACTTAGATGTGTAAGTAATGTGAGACTTGAGCATGCTGCAAATGGTATGGAATAAAGGGTAGAGATTGTACTGGGTCTGACTGGAATGGAATTAACTTACTTTCTAGCAGCCTGTATCGTGCTGTGTTTTAGATTTGTGACCAAAACAGTGTTGATGATAACAGACTAGTGTTTTTGCTATTGCTGAACAGTGCTTACACAGAATCAAGATTGTCTCTGTTTCTCACTCTGCACCTGCAGCAAGTAGATTGGGGTGGAAAAGAGTTTTGGAGGGGAGACAGCAAGGATAGCTTACCCGAAGTGACCAAAGGGATATTCCATGCCATATAACATCATGCTCAGCAATAAAACCTGGAGGGTAGTCTTTCTAAAGTAGTCGTTGCTCAGACTGGCTGGGCATTCTTCTATTGGTGAGAGATGGTGAGGGACTGCCTTTGTACCACTTGATTTTTTTCTTTTTTTTCCTGCTTCACTTATAAAATTGTCTTTATCCCAGCCCACAAGTTTTTCTCACTTTTCCCTTCCTCATTCTCTCCCGCATCCTGTGGTGGGGGATAGTCAGCGATCAGCTTTTGGATGCTTAGTTGCTGGCAGGAACCCACCACACAGCTACAGGAGTAGTAACAAAAACACCACCAAATTGATTTAACTAATCAACACAGAGCTCTGCACAACACAAAGAGATCTGGCATTGCTTTTTTCCCCCCAGTCTACATTAAATGTTATGGATTTCAGTCTTCACTTAACCTTGCAAATTTCAGGCATCAAATATATGGATACACAGAGATAAATGTATTCATGCCATTCAGGAGGGCAGAAGAAAGCCTATGTATCATACAAGTCCCTTCAGAATATCACATAAGCGACACATAAGCCACAACAAATATTCTAAAGCTTCTAACTGACATAAATACAAATAAATACTTAAATACGTAAAAGACATTTCTTTAATACCCATGTTTGGGTTTTGAACATGACCATTTCTGTACTTCAGATGGAAAACTTTTCTTATGAAGATGAAAATAGGAAGCAATGCTTTTGGGTTTTTCTACATTTTGTGCAAATTGTTACATCCTGACAAAATTTCAGTCCTACATGGTGATAATTATAGCAATGTACATAAAAAAGAATAAATAATTACAAAAAAGAATACATAAAACCAGTGTAGGTCTAGATTCAATAAATTTTAGTAGTCAGTTGGAAATACCAGAACTGAGGGCTGGCCTTACATGACTCCGCTGGGTCTGACTGGGATGGAGTTAACTTCCTTCATAGCAGCCAGTACAGTGCTGTGCTTTGGATTTGTTGCTAAAACAGTGTTGATAACACACCAATGTTTGGGCTATTGCTGAACAGTGCTTGCACAGCATCAAGGCATTCTCTCCCCACCTCCATTCTCAAAGCAAGCAGGCTACGGGTGGGCAAGATGTTAGGAGGGTACATAGCCAGGACAGCTGACCCAAACTGACCAAAGTGATATTCCATACATGTGGTGGGTTAAACGTGGCTCACTGCCAGGCACTCACCAAGTTGCTCTCTCAGTCCCCCTCCTAAGCAGGACAGCGAGTGAAAATAAGAAGAAAAAACAGCTTGTGGGTCAAGATAAGGACAGAAAGATCGCTCACCAATTACCGTCACAAGCAAAAAAGACTTGGGGAAGATTAATTTAATTTATTACCAATTAAAAAAAGAGAAGAATAGTGAGTGTGGTGGGTTGACCCTGGCCGGGGGCCAGGTGCCCACCAGAGCCGCTCTATCACACCCCTCATTCTCTAGACAGGGGAGAAAAGGTATAACGAAAAGCTTATGGGTCGAGATAAGGACAGGAAGAGATCACTCACTAATTATCATCACGAGCAAAACAGACTGAACTTAGAGAGGGAATTCATCTAATTTATTACCAAGGAAAACAGAGTAGAGCAATGAGCAATAAAATCAAATCTTAAAACACCTCCCCCCACCCCTCCCATCTTCCTGGGCTCAACTTCACTCCCAGCTTCAACCTCCATCCCCCTCAGCAGCACAAGGGGATGGGGAGTGGGGGTTAGGGTCAGTTCATCACACGTTGTTTCTGCCGCTTCTTCATCCTCAGGGGAGGACTCCTCTCATCACTCCCCTGCTCCAGCGTGGAGTCCCTCCCATGGGAGACAGTCCTTCACGAACTGCTCCAGCATGGGTCTCCCCCATGGGGTGCAGACCTTCAGGAGCAGACTGCTCCAGCGTGGGGTCCCCCACGGGGTCACAAGTCCTGTCAGCAAACCTGCTCTGGCGTGGGCTCCTCTCTCCACGGATCCACAGGTCCTGCCAGGAGCTTGCTCCAGCGTGGGCTTCCCACGGGGCCACAGCCTCCTTCAGGTGCCTCCACCTGCTCCGGCGTGGGGTCCTCCACGGGCTGCAGGTGGAATCTCTACACCCCCTCATCCTCCCTCCATGGGCTGCTGCAGGGGGACAGCCTGCTTCACCATGGTCTTCACCACAGGCTGCAGGGAGATCTCTGCTCCGGCGCCTGGAGCACCTCCTCCCCCTCCTTCTGCACTGACCTTGGTGTCTGCAAAGTTTCTTACATCTTCTCAATCCTCTCTCCGGCTGCAAAAACTCTCCCTAACTGTTTTTGTCTTTCTTAAATATGTTATCACAGAGGCGCTGATTGGCTTGGCCTTGGCCAGCGGCGGGTCTGTCTTGGAGCCGGCTGGCATTGGCTCTCTCAGACACAGGGGAAGCTTCTAGCAGCTTCTCACAGAACCCACCCCTGTAGCACCCCCCCCCCCCACTACCGAAACCTTGCCACGCAAACTCAACACAGTGAGAAAGACAGACAAAACTAAAAACACCTTCCCCTCCACCCCCATACCCAGGCTCAACTTCACTCCTTCATTCCTGACTCTTCTACCTCCTCCCAACTGAGCGCAGTAGAGGGGATGGGGAATGGGGGTGAGGTCAGTTCATCACTGCTTCTCCATCCTTCTCATGCTATTCCCCTGCTCCAGCATGGGGTCCCTCCCACAGGATACTGTACTTCATGAACTGCTCCAGCGTGGATCCTCTTCACAGGGTGCAGTCCTTCAGGAACAGACTGCTCCAGCATGGGTCCTACCAGAAAACCTGCTCCTGCGTGGGCTCCCCTCCACAGGCCACAGTTCCTGCCAGGAGATTGCTCCAGTGTAGGCTCTCCATGGGCTGCAGCTTCCTTCAGGGCTTATCTACCTGCTGCAGCGTGGGGTCCTCCACAGGCTGCAGGGTAGATATCTGCTCCACCATGGACCTCCATGGGCTGCAGGGGGACAACCATGGTCTTCTCCACAGGCCGCAGGGGAAATTTCTACTCTGGCACCAGGAGCACCTCCTTCCCTCTTTCTTCACCAACTGTATTGGGTTTGTGAGGCAAGGTTTTGGTAGCGGAGGGGCTACAGGGGTGGCTTCTGTGAGAAGCTGCTAGAAGCTTCCCCTGTGTCTGATAGAGCCAATGCCAGCCGGCTCCAAGACGGACCTGCCGCTGGCCAAGGCCAAGCCAATCAACAACAGTGGCAGTGCCTCTGTGATAACATATTTAAGAAGGAAAAAAAACAGTTAGAGAGAGCTTTTGCAGCTGGAGAGAGGAGTGAGAAGATGTAAGAAACTCTGCAGACACCAAGGTCAGTGCAGAAGGAGGGGGAGGAGGTGCCCCAGGTGCCAGAGCAGAGATCCCCCTGCAGCCTGTGGTGAAGACCATGGTGAGGCAGGCTGTTCCCCTGCAGCCCATGGAGGAAGGATGATGGGATGTAGAGATTACACCTGTAGCCTGTGGAGGACCCCATGCCGGAGCAGGTGGAGACACCTGCAGAACTTGTGACCCTGTGGGGGACCCACGCTGGAACAGTCTGCTCCTGAAGGTCTGCACCCCATGGAAGAGACCACGCTGGAGCAGTTCGTGAAGGACTGTAGACCGTAGGAAGGACTCACAATGGAGAAGCTCGTGAAGGACTGTCTCCCATGGGAGGGACCCCACGCTGGAGCAGGGGAACGATGAGAGGAGTCCTCCCCCTGAGGATGAAGAAGCAGCAGAAAGAACGTGTGATGAACTGACCCTAACCCCCACTCCCCGTCCCCCTGTGCCGCTGAGGGGGGCGGAGGTTGAAGCTGGGAGTGAAGTTGAGCCCGGGAAGATGGGAGGGGTGGGGGGAGGTGTTTTAAGGTTTGATTTTAGTTCTCATTCCTCTACTCTGTTTTCTTTGGTAATAAATTAGATGAATTCCCTCTCTAAGTTCAATCTGTTTTGCTCGTGATGATAATTAGTCGGTGATCTCTCCCTGTCCTTATCTCGACCCACGAGCCTTCTGTTATATTTTCTCTCCCCTGTCCAGTTGAGGAGGGGGAGTGATAGAGTCGCTCTGGTGGGCACCTGGCCTCCAGCCAGGGTCAACCCACCACACCAACCTTGGTGCCTGCAGGGCTCTTTCACATTTTTTTCTCACTCCTCTTTCACAGCTGTGCAGCGGTTTTTACCCTTTTTAAAATATGTTATCACAGAGGTACCACCAGCTCAGCTGACTGGCTCAACTTTTGCCAGTGGTGGGTCCATTGCAGGCCTGGCTGGAACTGACTCTGTCCGATATTGGGGCAGCCTCTAATCTCTTCTAACAGAGTCCACCCCTGCAGCTCCCCCTACCAAATCCTTGCCACATGAACTCAATACTCCATGTGACATCATAGAATCATAGAATCATAGAATATCCTGAGCTGGAAGGGACCCATAAGGATCATTGGGTCCAAATCCTGGCGCCACACAGGACCAGCCAAATCAGAGCATATGACTGAGAATGTTATCCAGATGCTTCTCGAACTCAGTCAAGCTTGGTGCTGTGACCACTTCCCTGGGGAGCCTGTTCCAGTGCCCGACCACCCTCTCGGTGAAGAACCTTTTCCTGATATCCAACTGTCCTGGTTCTGGCAAGGATAGAGTTAATTTCACAAGGAGCCAGGACAGGTGAGCCAAGCTGGCCGGGGGCTATTCCATACCATGTGACATCATGCTCACCATAAAAGGGGGCTAGTCGGGCAGGGGTGGGTTCGGAGTGGCTCCGGGACGGGTCGAGCGTCTGGTCGGTCGGTCGGTCGGTCGGTCGTCCGTCGGATCGGTAAATCGTTCTCTGTTATCACCCATTGTTACTATCTGTTATCAGCACTGTTGTTGATTGTTTCCCTCTCCCTTGCTGTTCCAGTAAACTGCCCTTATCCCAACCCTCGAGGCTTTGCCGTTGTTTTTCCGTTCTCCTCCACATCCCGCCGGGGGAGGGGTGAGCGAGCGGCGCGTGGCACTTAGCTACCGGCTGGGACTAAACCACGTCACCAACCTAAACCTCCCCCCCGTCGCAGCTTCATGCTGTTCCCTCAGGTTCTATCACCGGTCACCAGAGGGAGGAGATCAGCGCCTGCCCCTTCGCTCCCCCTTGTGAGGAAGCTGCAGGCTGTAGGCTTCATGCTCAGTAATAAAAGCTCAGGGAAATGAGGAAGTGAGGACATTCATGGTTATGGCATTTGTCTTCCCAAGGAACCATTATGCATGCTGAGACCCTGCTTTCCAGGAATTGGCTGGACTTTCCTGCCGATGGAAAGTAATGAATTAATTCCTTTTGGGCTTGCTTGTGTGTGCAGCCTTTGCTTTCCTTATTTAACTGTCATTACCTCGATCCACAAGTCTTCTTGCCTTCCTTCTATTTTCTCCCCATCCTATGGGAGAGGGGAACAGGCATTTGGCTGCTGGCTGGGGGTCAACCACCACAATGAGATCAACTCTGACAGAGTTAAACTCCTAATTGTGAGATATTCTGAAGGTATTGTCTTTCACTTGGGATTCCCAGTCCAAATGTCTCTACTGAACTAAACAGACTAGGCCAGTACTTTTACCCAATAGCCAAGAAAAAAATCCATGTTCCAGTTCCTCAGAAAAGTGTACTTAGCCAGCAGATTATAGAATGTTTCTCTTACTAAAATCTAGTCCCAGAATAACCAATAAACTCTTGGTTAAACATTTGCCTAGGATTAAAATTTGGCTTACCTCTCAGAGACAATTTCATTTTTTAGTAATTTTTAGTAAACAGTGGAAGAAAATTAAAATGTCATTGCAAATGATATCATTGTGAAATATATTTTCTGTACCCTGAAATATTTGTCCTAAAGCAAAGGAACATGTCACAATGCATTTAGTTCATTAAAAAAAGAAGACAAAAACAAGTCAAGAAAAACAAATTTGTACTTCATCTCTTCTGCCTCAAATCACAATGAAGGAAACACACCTAGAACACAGTTCTGTTACAGTATATAGGTTGTATAATACTGCATGTTCAATTACCCAATTAATCTTGTAATTAGCAATCCTAGAGGAAAGGAGAAGAATGCATTATTTAAAGATAAACTACTATTTAATGATAAACTACTTAGGTAACAATAAAATTGCTATACAGGAATAAAACTGACTTCAAGATTTCAAACAGTTCAGTATTTTTTTTCTTTGATCCAAGCTATTGAAAAGACCTTTTTCATTAAAACTATTGTCCTGGTTTCAGCTGAGAGGGTTGATTTTTCTTCGTAGTAGCTAGTGTGGGGATATGTTTTGGATTTGTGCTGGAGACAGCACTGATAATATAGAGATGTTTTTGTTCTATGGACCTGTTGTTGAGCAGTGTTTACACGGGGCCAAGGCCTTTTCTGCTTCTTGCACTGCCCTGCCAGCGGGATGGCTGGGGGTGGACAAGAAGTTGGGAGGAGACACAGACAGGACAGGTGACCCAAACTGACCAAAGGGGTATTCCATACTATATGACGTCATGCTCAGTTTATAAGGAGCTTGGAGGAAGAGGAGGGGGGGGGCAGCGGCGTTCGGAGCAATGGCGTTTGTCTTCCCAAGTAACCGTTACGCGTGACAGAGCCCTGCTTTCCTGGAGATGGCTGAACACCTGCCTGCCCATGGGAAGTGGTGAATGAATTCCTTGCTTTGCTTTGCTTGTGCGCGCGGCTTTTGCTTTACCTATTAAACTGTCTTTATCTCAACCCACGAGTTTTCTCACTTTAACTCTTCTGATTCTCTTTCCCATCCTGATGGGGGGGAGTGAACGAGTGGCTGCGTGGTACTCAGCTGCCGGCTGGGGTAAAACCACGACAACTATGTATGATTTGGAAAACAGAATTTATACACGTTGCATTTGATATGACTGATACAATGAAAAAGAAACAAACAAGTTAAATATGGATAAAAGGAAGCACCATTATTAACATATAGCATTTCCTGACACCATCAGAGGAAACCTAGATATTAGGAGGATTCAAAACTGAATTGAGTTATATGCATAACAAGAACAACCAAGATTTCAGTAGCAAGATTAAAATATATAAAAGATATTAATCTTAAGGTTTCCTAGCACAAGGCAAATACTAAATTTCAGGGATTAGGATGAATTTTTGCCTATAGAGAGCTATGACAGATCTGTTAATCTGTTTGTGACTCACATCTGATTTAAAGCAGAAATAATTATAAAAATGAATGATATAAACCTCTGCCTTCAAAAGCAGAAGGAGTTAGTTGCAAAGTTATACCTCATGGCAGGGCAGCAACATGCCAAGCATTGCCTTTAAAATCCAGCATTGCAGAAAAAGCCTGAAAGATATGAATCCTTCAAAGTGGTAAAAGAGGAAGCTGGAAAAAGCAAGCAGGAACAACCAGTGTGGGCCCATGACTGGATACGACTCTATGTCTAGACTGTGGAGCCAGAATGCACTTCCGAGTTTCTGAGCCTGAGCCCTGGTCACATCCCACCCCCACAACAGAGCAAGAGCCAGGCACTGACACACGTACATGCATGTGCGTGCGCGCGCACACACACACAAACACACACACCCCTCCCTCCCCCGCTAATGGAAACCCTTGCAGGCAGCCAGGTAGAAGCCTCAAGGTCCTCACTCTGCACACAGATTCTGGCACAGCCAGCAAAACATAAATGATTTTTGGGACCAGGTCACTGAGAACTTGATTCAAGAGGAGAAATATCTGTTTTCATAACTTGGCAGGCACAAAAGAGAAAAATGAATTATATAACCTGTCCTTAAAGGGAATGTGTATACAAAAAATGATAGAGGAAGGTGTTTTTCCTAGTGAGATGGACAAATGAGTAAGAAGGAAGAAGCCAGTTTTTCAAGTCCAAAAAGTTTTCTGTTTTGTGTATTAAGATCTGAGAGCTTCAGAATAATTATGTTCTTCATGGAGCTTATTTACCCTATATTGCTTTTTCCTTAAAGTAATTTCTGGGAATTTTATATGAACTGTCTCAAAGAGGGAAAAAAATCCCCACAAAAACAGAACACTCAAACCCAGAAAAAAATCTCAACATATTCTTCACAGCTGTTGTTCAAATCACCAAACGAACATTCTCTTACCCTGTAAATCAGCAGAAAAGAAAAAGGATCATGTTAATTGTTGCTAAACATGACTCATTTAAATCAAAAACACACAAGAGAAATAGAGAACAAAGCAAAGCCAATAAGAATATCTCTTTCTCAGAGAATATAGCTGGGGCTAACAATAACAGCATCATTAAGGTTGCATGGCTGGTTTTTCCCAGTTCAGAAAACATATTAATTATCCTTTGTGCAAAACTTTGATAAATATTAATTATTTGGACTAATTTCTTTTTTCTATTCAGACAATGGTTTTGTTTTGGTTTTTTTTTATAGCAGATCTAGCTTCCATAAGGAAGCTATGGACCAGTCTCAGGGATGCAGCTTTTACCAACTCTGTCAAAATTCATTTATATTTGGTGTTATTCTTTGTGTCCAATAAAAACAGAAACAGTTGTCATATGTTCCATAGAGTTGCCCTAGATTTAAAAAACCCAACTGCCTAGCCTTTCCCAGCTCCTATAAAGATGTCCAAACTGTACAGAGTAGCTAAACATGCTTGTGCTGGGTTGACCCTGGCTGGCCACCACGTGCCTACCAAGCTGTTCTATCAATCACTTCCCTGCCTCAACAGGACACGGGGGAGAAAAATACAATGAAAAGCTCATGGGTCAAGATAAGGACAGGGAGATTACTTACCGATTATCATCACAGACAAAACAGACTCGACTTGGGGAAAATTAATTTAATTTATTGCCAACTAAAAATACAGTAGAAAAGTGAAAAACAAAGGGAAAACTAAAATCACCTTCCCCCCACCCGTCCCTTCTTCCCAGGCTCAACTTTACTCCTAACTCACTCTACCTTCCTAAGCCACTGAGAAGCGCAGGGAGGATGGGGAATAGGAGTTGTGGTCAGTCCATAACACTTCATCTCTTCATCTCTGCTGCTCCTTCCTCCTCACACTCTTCCAGCGTGGGGTCCCTCCCATGGGAGACAATCCTTCATAACCTTCTCCAACATGGGTCCCTTCCACAGGGTGCAGTCCTTCAGGAGAACATTGCTCCAGTGTTGTAAGACCCTGATAACAAGTGAATGTTGCAAACACCCATCTTGACATGGACAGGGATGGGCTGATGATGACCAGGGAGTGTTAAACAAGAATGGAGCCTGCGGAGGCAGGATAACGTCTTGTGAGACCACTCCTCTATTTCTGAAACATGTAAACAATGACCATCTGTGCCCTGTGCACCATGTGTCTGTGAAAGATCACCACTCGCTTGGTCAGCCCTGAAGGGGGGGGCAGTGAGACCCCCAGGACCCCCACAACCCACCGACTCATTTCTAGAACATTTCTGAACATTCCTGAGCACATACTGCGCCTGCTCAGTGATGACAGACCTCCCTCATGGGATGGGCACATTGGGTTATAAAAAGGGAAAACATAAGTTTTCGGCACGTGCCCACCACCTGAAGACTACAACTACGAGCAGAGAACATTGCGGGATCCAAGGATGGTGATATCTTTTCTTTCTCTCTCTCTCTCTCTTTTCTTTCTCTCTTTCTTTTCCTCTCTATCACTCTCTCTGTCTCTAACTTAATTTTCGGCACATTAGGGTAATATCATCACACTTTTTGCTAAACCCTTACCTTTCATAGTTCTGCTAAGTTTTGAGCATTGTTATGACTTTTGCCAAGCCTCTATCTTTTGTAGTTCCACTGAGTTTTAAGTAAATTTATGATTGGTTTGAACCTCTAAAGTAATTGTCATTACTTCTGATTACCGCGCACAGAATTAAAAAGTTAACCTCACCCTCACCCCCCTGAGTGGGACGGGACAAGTGTGGGTCCCCACATGGCCACAGATCCTGGCCAGAAAACCTGTTCCTGCGTGGGCTCCTTTTCACGGGCTGCTGTTCCTGCCAGGAGTCCACTCTGGCACAGGCTCTTCACAAGGTAACAGCTTCCTTCAGGGCACATCCACCTACTCCAGCTTGGGGTCCTCCACAGGCTGCAGGGTGGATATCTGCTCCACTGTGGACCTCCATGAGCTGCAGGGGGACAACCTGTGTCACCATGGTCTTCTCCACAGGCTGCACGGGAATCTCTGCTCCGGCACCTGGAGCACCTCCTCCCCCTCCTGCACTGACCTTGGTGCCTGCAGGGCTATTTCTCTCACATTTTTTTCTCACTCTTCTCTCCCAGCTGCTGTTGTGCAGCTTTTTTTACCCTTTCTTAAATATGAAGACAGGCTGAGAGAGTTGGAGTTGTTCAGCCTGGAGAAGAGAAGGCTCCGGGGAGACCTTATTGCAGCCTTCCAGTACCTGAAGGGGGCCTTACAGGAAATCTGGAGAGGGACTGTTTACAAGGGCATGTAGTGATAGGGCGAGGGGTAATGGTTTTAAACTAAAAGAGGGTAGATTTAGATTAGAAAGAAATTCTTCACTGTGAGGGTGGTGAGGTACTGCAACAGGTTGCCCAGAGAGGTTGTGGAGGCCCCCTCCCTGGAAGTGTTCAAGGCCAGGTTGGATGGGGCTTTGGGCAACCTGGTCTAGTGGAGGGTGTCCCTGCCCATGGCAGAAGGGTTGGAACTAGATGATCTTTGAGGTCCCTTCCAACCCAAACCATTGTATGATTCTATGATTCTATGATCACTTCAAAGAGGGCCAACCTGGACTTTGCAACTGATAAGGATGCAAACCTCCAGGTCCCAGATATTGGATGGAGGGGTCTGAGCACATGTGCAGGCACGGGCGCAGCGGGTGTCGGTGGAACTATGCAAACTGATGAAGGAATATGCAGGGAAAGGGAATCAAGGAGGAACAGCGGAGGAATAGACAGAAAGGGGTATAAAAGGGGGTGATCACATGTAAACTGTGGTGGGTCAGTATGCTTGTCTGACTGAGCCATGTGCTTGATCACTGCAGTCTATCCTATCTTCTTATTAAATCCTTTCTTGACTATCTTTCTGTGTAATCTCACCCTCTATCCTGTGTGTTTGAGTGCTGTAAGGATGAGGTGCCAGTTAATTGTGAGACTGGCATGAGTGTATTTGGGGCCAGCAACTGGAGTCAGACTGAGGATGTAGATGTACATGGGCCCCAGAGCTGAACACAGTACTCCAACGTGGGGTCTCACGAGAGCAGAGTAGAGGGGGAGAATCACCTCCCTTGACCTTGCTGGTCATGCTTCTTTTGATATAGCCCAGGATATGGATATGGTTGGCTTTCTGGGCTGCAAGCACACATTGCCAGCTCAAGTCCTTCTCCTCAGGGCTGCTATCAACTCAATCTCTGCCCAGCCTGTAGTTGTGCTTCAGATGCCTTGTGATGCCTGCGGTTTCTTGATAGCCCATCAGTTACTGTGACTGAAAAGTTTGGTTTCTCATCTTTGTCCCCATTATGTTTGTCTGTCAGGTCTGTGCCTCCCCCTTTTCCTTATCATCACATTTGACGAAGACCTCAATAAGATAATCTTACTGAAATAAACATTTTCACACTCCACATGCCCTTATCAGTTAGTGTAATTGACCAGGTTTGATTCTTGTTATTGTCTCTGTTAAAGTCTGTCAGTCAGCTTTATGCTTCTATATGTATTGCTTCCCCCTTTTCCTTGTCATCCCATTTGACAAGGTCCTCGGTCAGATAACCTTAAGGGAGCAGATGCTCTCTCATGCACGTACACTTACAAATTTTACCAACATGAACATGTTTTCTAATGAAAAGCACACTGGAAACAGATGACAATACAAAGGCCACGCCAATATCATTTTCCTTAAAGTTAAAAACCAAAATAATCTACAGATTCATTAAAATGTATGTTCTAGAAACACAGGAGAAGAAAACTATACCCTACATAGTACCGCACTGTAGAAGAAACCATTTTACAAAATCTAGTTAGAATTCTTTTTAGTTAACTTTGGGTCTGAGCCAAAGCCTGTGGTCAGTGGAAACAATTTAATTGACTGCCTCAGATTTTGGACTAGGCTCATCCCCTATACCATGGGCAATGTAGAGCCATGTATTTATCTTAAATCAATACAAACTATACTTGCTTCTCGAATATATTTTAGTGTCTTTTATGAAAAGATGAAAAGTTATATTGAGTTTAATGCTTCAATAAGTTACACTGCTTGAAACTAGGCATATTTTACTGAATATTTATATTTTAAAGACAATTCCAAACATGAAGCGTGTACTTGAGACTCGTCCAAAAGTTATGCCAAATTTCATTAACAATCTTTTACTAATTGTCATGGTTTAGCCCTAGCCAGCAGCTAAGCATCACACGGCCACTTGCTCACTCCTCCCCCCGAGCCCCCCAGTGGGATGGGGAGGAGAATTGGAAGAAAAAGGCAAAACTCATGGGTTGGGATAAGGACAGTTTACTAGGACAGCAAAGGAAGAGGAAAATATCAACAACAATACTTGTAACAGAATATACAAAGCGGGATATACACAATGTAATTTCTCACCCCTGGAGCCTAATGCCCATCCCATCCCTGAGCTGTGACCCCTCCTCCCCAGACAGCCCTCTTTATATACTGAGCATGACTGTCATATGGTATGGAATACCCCTTTGGCTAGTTTGGGTCAGCTGTCCTAGCTGTGTCCCCTTCCAGCTTCTTGTGAAAATTAACTCTATCCCAGCCAAAAACCAGGACATTATCCACCCTTTATTCAATATCATCTATGTCATGCCCAGATTCTACACTTAGAATTAATCACCACCACTTTTCCTGTCTTATATATGCACACAGATATCATTCTGTAAGTCTGTGGGCCATCCCTCTAAAATGTCCGTTGAGTTCATTTACTCCATGACTTTGGGCTCCATCTGTCATAACAGCCTCTCAGGGCAGGAGAGATGGTGTGCGCTGCTGGATTGTTGCACGCTGCATCCAGAGCTTGTGGATGGTGTATCTGGCGTAGCCCATGCCCACGGTCTGTGGGTTGAAGATGTTGATTTTGGGGAAGTTGCTGGGCGCTGGTTGCTGAAGTCAGTTCTAGTTCCATCATCAATGCACTTTGCTTGGTGTCATCAAAGTTCATCCTTTATTTATTTATGTGATTCTTACTGTAATACCATCGATACAGCATATAGCAATTGTAGTAGTGATGACATACAATGGCAGGGTTGTTTAGCAATTAACATCATACAATTTAATTTATTGGCTATTCTCACCCAAAATCAATTTCCCTTGAGGTACACATCGGACCTCCCCATCCTTCTGCATCACCCACCAAGCGCACCCAGGTTCTGGATGCCACGGATGGGTTTGCCTTTGCCTGAAGCAGGGATAACCCAGACTGTCTTCCCCAACATATTCTTCACATGCACTAGGGGAACTTTGTCCCCTTCTACAGTACATGGAAGTTTTGATTGGGCAGGGCCAGCTCGATTGGCAGATCCCCTAATGTTAACTAACCAGGTGGCCTTTGATAAATGTGTATCAATATGTATCCCAGTGTTTGAAGGTCCCTCCACTCATCGCTCTCAGTGTAGTCTTTAGCAGTCCATTGTCCCTTTCAATTTTCCCAGAGGCTGGTGCATGGTAGGGGATGTGATATGCCCATTCAATACCATGCTCTTTGGCCCAGGTGTCTATGAGGTTGTTCCGAAAATGAGTCCCGTTGTCTGACTCAATTCTCTCTGGGGTGCCATGTCGCCACAGGACTTGCTTTTCAAGGCCCAAGACAGTGTTCTGGGTGGTGGCATGGGGCACAGGATATGTTTCCAGCCACCCAGTGGTTGCTTCCACCATTGTAAGAACATAACGCTTGCCTTGGCGGGTTTGTGGGAGTGTGATGTAGTCAAACTGCCAGGCCTCCCCATATTTATATTTCAGCCATCGGCCTCCATTCCATAGATGCTTTACCCGCTTGGCTTGCTTGATTGCAGCGCATGTTTCACATTCATGGATGACCTGTGAGATGGTGTCCATGGTGAAGTCCACCCCTCAGTCACGAGCCCATCTATATGTTCCATCTCTTCCTTGATGACCTGAGGTGTCATGGGCCTAATGAGCTATAAATAATTCACCCTTATGTTGCCAATTCAAGTCCACTTGAGCCACTTCAATCTTGGTGGCCTGATCCACCTGCTGGTTGTTCTGATGTTCCTCAGTGGCCCGACTCTTGGGTACGTGGGCATCTACATGACATAGTTTTACAACCAGCTTCTCTAGCCGGGCAGCAATATCTTGCCACAGTGGGTTTGCCTCTGCGCTGCCAGTTGCTCCGCTTCCATTGCTGTAACCACCCCCACAGGGCATTGGCCACCATCCATGAATCAGTATAGAGGTAGAGCACTGGCCATTTTTCTCAATCAGCAATATCTAAAGCCAGCTGGATGGCTTTCACCTCTGCAAACTGGCTCGATTCACCTTCTCCTTCAGCAGCTTCTGCAACTCACCGTGTAGGACTCCATACAGTGGCCTTCCACCTCCGATGTCTTCCCACAATGCGACAGGACCCATCAGCGAACAGGGCATATGGCTTCTCATCTTCTGGCACTTTATTAAACGGTGGGGCTTCTTCAGCACATGTCAACTCCTCTTCTGGCAATATTCCAAAATTTTTGCCTTCTGGACAGTCCATGATCACTTCCAGAATTCCTGGGCGACTGAGGCTGCATGATCAGGTACTCCATGTAGTATCAGTTGCATGATGTGTAGAGGGGACCCTCCCTTTGAACATCCAACCCAACACTGGCAGTCGGGCTGCAAAGAGGAGCTGTGCTTCAGTACCAACCACCTCCGCATCAGCTCAAACCCCTTCATAGGCTGCCAATATCTCCTTTTCCGTTGGAATGTAGCGGGCCTCGGATCCTCTGTATCCTCAACTCCAAAACCCCAGGGGTTGACCTCGAGTCTCCCCTGGTGCTTTCTGCCAGAGACTCCAGGTAGGGTCAATCTCCCCGGCTGCAGTGTAGAGCACATTTTTTACATCTGGTCCTGCCTGGACTGGCCCAAGAGCTACGGCATGAACTATTTCTTGTTTAATTTGTTCAAAGGCTTGTTGTTGCTCAGGGCCGCTTTTGAAATCATTCTTCTTCTGGGTTACGTCATAGAGGGGGCTTACAATCAGACTGTAATTTGGGATATGCATTCTCCAGAAACCCACAACGCCAAAGAAAGCTGCTATTTGTTGATCACATCCATTGGGATCTGATGACACCCATCTTGCCATCTTATTCCTAAAAATTGGATCTCCTGCTCAGGTCCCTTGACCATACTTTGTTTTATAGCAAAACCAGCTTTCAGAAGTTTATTTGATCTATTTTCTTCCCTTTCTCAAAAACTTCTGCTACTGTGTTTCCCCATACAATGATGTTGGCAATGTATTGCAGGTGTTCTGGAGCTTCACCTCGTTCAAGTGCAGTCTGGATCAGTCCATGGCAAATGGTGTGGTTGTGTTTCTACCCCTGGGGCAGTCAATTCCAGGTCTACTGGACTCCCCTCCAAGTGAAAGCAAACTGTGGCCTCCACTCTGCCACCAAAGGGATTGAGAAAAACGCATTAGTGATATCAGCTGTGGCATACCACTTGGCTGCCTTTGACTCCAGTTCATATTGAAGTTCTAGCATATCCGGGGTGGCAGCACTCAGTGGTGGCGGCGTGACTTCATTCAGTCCATGATAGTCTACTGTCAGTCTCCACCCTCCATTAGACTTTCACACTGGCCAAATGGGACTGTTAATGCAGGAGCAAGTTCTGCTGATCACTTCTTGGCTCTCCAGATGACGAATCAGCTTATGGATGGGAATCGGGGAGTCTCGGTCTTTGCTGTATTGCAGCCAGTGCACCATTGTGGTTGCGATTGGCACCTGTTGCTCTTCAACCTTCAGCAACCCCACAACAGAAGGGTCCTCCGAGAGACCAGACAAGGTACACAACTGTTCAGTTTCCTCTGTCTCCAAGGCAGCTGTTCCAGAAGCCCACTGGTACCTTTTTGGGTCCTTGAAATACCCTCTCCGGAGGTAGTCTATGCCAAGGATGCATGGAGTCTCTGGGTCAGTCACAATGGGGTGCTTTTTCCAGTTAGACTTACTTCAGCCTCCAATAGAGTCAACTGTTGGGATCCCCCTGTCACTCCAGAAATTTGTATAGATTCTACCCCTTCATGGCTTGATGGCATTAGGGTACACTGTGCACCGGTGTCCACTAGAGCCTTGTACTCTTATGGATCTGACGTGCCAGGCCATCGGATCCACACAGTCCAATAAACCCGGTTGTCCCTTTCCTCCACCTGGCTGGAGGCAGGGCCCCTCTAGTCCTGCTCATTGTATTTGTTACTCACTTCTTTAAAAATGACTTAGAAGTCCCTTCAAGAGCATCATACATATGAGTAAGCCTTCCACTCGCTCTGGAGAACTTCCCACTGGAAACTGGAGTGGCATTTATCCTGGAAGAAATAGTGTGTACCATCTATATCCTCTCTCTTGAGCAGAGGAATGCTTATTCCTAATAGCTGAGATCCAGGTCCATACCAGGTGAGGAATAGGATCTATTCTCTTCGAGTTGCTGGACCTTCCGGGACAGTTTCTCCACAACTGAGATAAGGGAGGAAGAGAGACTCTCTTCGTATTGCCAGAGTCAGCCAGCCACTTCATCCACTGTTGGTGTCCCTTCAGCTTTCCAAGCCAGTACTGCCAATGAGTTGGCGTACAACAATGGTGCATTCCGTACAAACTTACGCCACATGGGTCGTGTGCACTGGACTTCATCAGGATCTGTGGGTCACGTTGTCCAGGTCATAATAAACCATCTCCCGCACAGCTAATTCCCTCAGGTACTGGATACCTTTTTCCATGGTGGTCCACTTGCCTGGCTGACATACAACATCTTCACCGAAGGGATACCTTTCCCTCATGCCTGACAGAAGTCGCCTCCAAAGGCTGAGGGTGTGTGTCTTTTTCCCAATCACCTTGTCAATGCCCCCTTTCCTAGACAGGGATCCCAGCTGCTTGGCCTCCCTACCCTCTAATTCCAAGCTACTGGCTCTGTTATCCCAGCATCAGAGCAGCCAGGTAACAGTATGCTTGCTTGGAAGGCAGCTGAAATCCTTTCGCATATCTCGCAGCTCACTCAGGGACAGGGATTGGTGACTATCGCTGGTTCTGGCTCTTCCTCCTGTTCTCATGATATTCCTGGTTCATCGTCATCCCTTACTAAGCAAAGTGATTTTTTTTTGTGTATTTCTTCTTGTACATAGGGGCGACTGATACCAGCATGGGTTGGTGTTTTGGTTCAGCTGCAGTGCCTCTGACCAAGGTTTGTTTAACCACAGTGCCTGTCACTGGGGTTGGAGTAGTTGCAGTGCCTGTCGCTCTATTTTACCTCCCTTCCTCCTGAGGGTGCTGCCCGATATCAAGCAGTGTTTGGTAGATACTGGCCAGGGCCCAACACAGTGTAGTAAGTTGTGCCTCTTTGGAATAACCACAGCATTTTCCTTTCAAATATTCTATCACTTTCCCAGGGTCCTGCAGTTGTTCAGGAGTGAAATTCCAAACTATTGGAGGTGAGAAGTTCTCTAGATACATGCCCATATTCTCCCACATGCCATGCCACCCTTGACTATCCAACCTTGGGACAGGTCTATTGGCGGTATTCTTAAAATAACCTAAAGTAACCCTAAACAGGACTTGAAACACATTCAGGAGACATGGCAATAGGAGCTGCTGGCTTGAACATCCCAAGGATATTCAAAATTCTCAAAAGCTTTTGGAACTAGCCTGAAGGAAAAAGGGGGGGTGAAAGAGCAGGAGAAAGTATCCCTCCCCTGTCTTCCCCATAGATTGGGTGTGATTATTAACAAGTTCCGAGAGATGTCATCTGAGGTACAGGCATGACAGCAATGCTACATGCAAGTACCAGCTTAACATTATGACCAGTAATTTTTACCATAAGTCGATATTACACAGTACAACAAAATGAGAATCTTGATCCCTCTCCTAGAGGTGATAAACAGCGGTGCAGGGAATCACAGAATGGTACAGGTTGATAGGGACCTCTGGAGATCATCTAGTCCATCCTCCCTGCTAGAGCAGGATCACCTAGAGCAGGTTGCACAAGATCGCCTCCAGGTGGGTTTGGAATATCTCCAGAGAAGGAGACTCCACAACCTCTCTAGGACACCCGTTCCAGTGCTCTGTCACCCTCAAAGTGAAGACGTTTTTCCTCATATGCAGATGGAACTTCCTGTGTTCCAGTTTGTGCCTGTTAGCGCTTGTCCTGTCACTGGGCACCAGTGAGAAGAGTCTGGCCCCTTCCTCTTGACATCCACCCTTTAGATATTTATAAGCATTGAGAAGATCCCCTCTCAGTCTTCTCCAGGCTAAACAGACCCAGCTCTCTCAGCCTTTCCTCATACGAGAGATGCTCCAGTCCCCTAATCATCCTGGTAGCCCTTTGCTGGACTCTCTCCAGTAGGTCCCTGTCTTTCTTGAACTGGGGAGCCCAGAACCGGACACAATACTCCAGATGTGGCCTCACCAGGGCAGAGTAGAGGGGGAGGATAACCTCCCTCGACCTGCTGGCCACGCTCTTCTTAATGCCCCCCAGGATACCATTGGCCTTCTTGGCCACAAGGGCCCATTGCTGGCTCATGCTCAAATTGTTGTCCACCAGGACTCCCAGGTCCTTCTCTGCAGAGCTGCTTCCCAGCAGGTCAACCCCTAAGCTGTACTGGTGCATGGGCTTATTCCTCCCTAGGTGCAGGACCCTACACTCGCCCTTGTTGAATTTCATTTGGTTTCTTTCCACCCACTTCTGTAGCCTGTTCAGATCTCGCTGAATGGCAGCACAGCCTTCTGGTGTGTCAGCCACTCCTCCCAGCTTAGTATCGTCAGCAAATTTGCTGAGGGTACACTCTGTCCCCTCATCCAGGTCATTCATGAATACGTTGAAGAAGACTGGACACAATACTGACCCCAGGGGCACACCACTAGCTACAGACCTCCAATTAGACTCTGCACTGCTTATCACGACCCTCTGGACTCTGCCATTTAGCCAGTTCTCTGCCCACCTCACTGACCACTCATCCAACCCACACTTCCTAAGCTTGCTAACGAGGATGTTATGAGAGACGGTGTCAAAAGCCTTGCTGAAGTCGAGGTAGACAACATCCACTGCTCTCCCTTCATCCACCCAGCTGGTCATGCCATCATAGAAGGCTATCATCAGATTGGTCAGGCATGAGTTCCCCTTGGTGAATCCATACTGATCACTCCTGATAACCTTCTTTTCCTCCACATGCTTAGAGATGACCCCCAGAATCATAGGATCATAGGATATCCTGAGTTGGAAGGGACCCATAAGGATCATCGAGTCCAAATCCTGGCTCCACACAGGACCAGCCAAATCAGAGCATATGACTGAGAATGTTATCCAGATGCTTCTCGAACTCAGTCAAGCTTGGTGCTGTGACCACTTCCCTGGGGAGCCTGTTCCAGTGCCCAACCACCCTCTCGGTGAAGAACCTTTTCCTGATATCCAACCTAAACCTCCCCCGTCGCAGCTTCATGCCGTTCCCTCGGGTTCTATCACTGGTCACCAGAGGGAGGAGATCAACGCCTGCCCCTTCGCCCCCCCTCATGAGGAAGCTGTAGGCCGCGATGAGGTCTCCCCTCAGTCTCCTCTTCTCTAGGCTGAACAAACCAAGGGACTTCAGCCTCTCCTCATACGCCTTCCCCTCTAGACCCTTCACCATCTTTGTTGCCCTCCTTTGGACACTCTCCAATAGTTTTATGTCCTTTTTGTACTGTGGCGCCCAAACTTGTACGCAGTACTCAAGGTGAGGCCGCACCAGCGCAGTGTAGAGTGGGACAATCACTTCCCTAGACCGGCTAGCAATGCCATGCTTGATGCACCCCAGGATACGGTTGGCCTTCCTGGCAGCCTGGGCACACTGTTGACTTATGTTCAACTTGCTGTCGACCAAGACCCCCAAGTCCCTTTCAGCATGGCTGGTCTCCAGCGTCTCATCGCCCAGTCTGTATGTATAGCCAGGGTTGCCCCTTCCCAGGTGCAGAATCCGGCACTTGCCCTTGCTAAACCTCATGCAGTTGGTGATCACGCAGTTCTCCAATCTGTCCAGATCTCTCTGCAAGGCCTCTCCACCCTCGACGGAATCGACAGCTCCTCCCAATTTGGTGTCATCCGCAAACTTGCTCACAACACCTTCTAGTCCTACATCCAAGTCATTTATGAAAACATTGAAAAGAACTGGCCCTAAAATGGAGCCCTGGGGAACCCCACTAGTGACTGTCCGCCAGCCTGATGTAACCCTGTTTACCATAACTCTTTGGGCCCGACCCATCAGCCAGTTGCTCACCCATCGCACTATGTTTTTGTGTGTTGGGTTTGTGTGGCAAGGTTTTGGTAGCGGGGGGGGGGGCATGGGCTATAGGGGTGGCTCCTGTGAGGAGCTTCTAGAAGCTTCCACAGTGTCTGACAGAGCCAATGCCAGCCATCCCCAAGATGGGCCCGCCCCTGGCCAAGGCCAAGCCAATCAGCACCTCTGTGATAACATATTTAAGAAGGGGGGAAGTTTTTTTACAGTTGGAGGGGGAAGTGTGGAGATGTAACATCAAGGTCAGTGCAGGAGGAGGGGGGAGGAGGGGGCGCTCCAGACACCGGAGCAGAGATCCCCCTGCAGCCTGTGGTGAAAACCATGGGGAAGCAGGCTGTTCCCCTGCAGCCCGTGGAGGAAGGATGAGGGGGTGTAGAGATTCCACCTGCAGCCCATGGAGGACCCCATGCTGGAGCAGGTGGAGGCACCCGAGGGAGGCTGTGGCCTGTGGGAAGCCTGGGCTGAAGCAAGTTCCTGGCCAGACCGGTAGACCCGTGGAGAGGGGAGCCCACACCAGGGCAGGTTTTGGTGGCAGGACTTGTGACCCCGTGGGAGACCCATGCTGGAACAGTTTTCTCCTGAAGGTCTGCACCCCATGGAAGAGACCATGCTGGAGCAGTTTGGGAAGGACTGTAGCCCGTGGGAGAGACTCCATTTTGGAGCAGGGGAGCGATGAGAGGAGTCCTCCCCCCGAGGACAACGAAGCAGCAGAAACAACGTGCGCTGCACTGACCGCAACCCCCATCCCCCTCCCACCCCCCCCCCTTGCCGCTGAGGGGGGAGGAGGTTTGAAGCAGGGAGTGAAGTTGAGCCTGGGAAGGTGGGAGGGGTGGGGGGAGGTGTTTTAAGGCTTGATGTTATTTTTTTTTTCATTGCTCTATTCTGTTTAGTAATAAATTAGATGAATCCCTCTTTCTAAGTTCAGTTTGTTTTGCTTGTGATGATAATTAGTGAGCTCTCCCTGGCCTTATCTCGACCTGTGCCTTTTGTTAACTTCTCCTCCCCATCATGCTGGGGAAGGAGTGAGTGAGCGGCCGCGTGGCACTCAGCTGCCAGCTGGGCCTAAACCACGTCAGTCCGTCAAGCTGTATGCTGGCCATTTTGTCCAGAAGGATACTGTGAGAGACAGTATCAAAAGCTTTACTGAAATCTAAAAAAATTACATCAGCTGGCTTCCCTTGGTCAACTAGATGGGTGACCTTGTCATAAAAGGAAACTAAGTTTGTTAAGCAGGCCCTTCGTCTCAAAAACCTGTGCTGGCTGTGACCAATGACTGTGTTGTCCTTCAGGTGAAAACAGAATGAGCTGTTCCATCACCTTTCCAGGGATGGAGGTGAGGCTGGCTGGCCTGTAGTTTCCTGGGTCCTCCTTCTTGCCCTTTTTGAAGACCGGAGTGACATTGGCTTTCCTCCAGTCCTCAGGCACCTCTCCTGTTCTCCATGTCCTTTCAAAGAGGACTGAGAGTGGCTTAGCAACAACGTCTGCCAGCTCCCTGAGCACTCGTGGGTGCATCCCATCAGGGCCCATGGATTTGTGGATGTTGAGTTTGCCTAAATGATCTCTAACTCGATCCTCCTCGACCAAGGGAAAATTCTTCCTTTCTCCAGACTTTCTCTCCTACCTCCAGCGTCTGGGATTCTTGAGGGCCTGCCTTAGCAGTAAAGACTGAAGCAAAGAAGGCATTCAGTAACTCTGCCTTCTCTGTATCCTCCACCACCAGTGCACCCACCTCATTCAGCAGCAGACCCACATTTTCCCTAGTCTTGCTTTTGCTACATACAGCAAGTAAGGATTTACGTATCATAAGCATGTGAACAAACCAAGCACCATTGTGACCAGCGACTATTTAACTAATATAATAAATACATATAACGAATTTGTTTTAACATGCTCTGGTCAGATCTGTCGTTATCTCAACCCTTTGGGTCCCTTTTGGGCACCAAAAAGGACTGTTGTGGTTTAGCTCCAGCCGGCAGCTAAGCATCACATGGCCACTCGCTCATTCCTCCCCCCACTACCCCCCCGGTGGGATGGGGAGGAGAATGGGAAAAAAAAGGTAAAACTCGTGGGTTGGGATAAGGACAGTTTACTAGGACAGCAAAGGAAGAGGGAAATAACAACAGCAGTACTTAGAATATACAAAGCGGGTGATACGCAATGCAATTTGCTCACTGCTGGTAAGCCCGATGCCCATCCCATCCCTGAGCTGTGACCCCTCCTCCCCAGACAGCCCTCTTTATATACTGAGCATGACTGTCATGTGGTATGGAATACCTCTTTGGCTAGTTTGGGTTCCCTGTCCTGGCTGTGTCCCCTCCCAGCTTCTTGTGAAAATTAACTCTATCCCAGCCAAAAAACAGGACACTAATGTATTGGGGACTATTAGTACATTTAATTTTATGAAATATAAGGAATTATAAAAACATAACTATATATTGTTATAAAGCAAATTAAGCAAAGAAAGCATTTTTATGCATGAAACATTAGCGTGAGGCTGTCAATATTTTTTTAAAAAGTGTTCTCCCTTTGTCGATTCTTTTCATCACACTGATGAGAAGGCTAGAAAAGTACTTCAAGGTGAGTTTCTGTGATGGTACGAATCTAAAAAAAAAAACACCCCAAACCTAGTAGTATTAGTAATTTTTCAGCCACATTAACATATAGAATCTTCTCAAAGTACTGTATATGGTACAATTACCTGACCTATACCAGAGAAGAATTTAGTTCAGTATATGGCTGAAATAGGCAAACTATCCATTTCTCCTGTTGGTTAGTATATCTTGCTAAGAAACAAAGATAAAATGGCTGGGTTTGCTTTCCTCTACATGCCTGCAAATATACCTTGGAGTTGCACTTGAAGGACAGCAGATAATAATCATGTTGACCCATTCAGATTGGAGATTTCAGTGTTCCAAGCTCCCAGATTTCAGAAATTAAACTTGTCACAAACAACCTTAACTACATAAATAATGAATAACCTGGAGACATTTATTTGCTAGAGGAAAAAGAAAAAAAAAGTTATCTGTGCATAAGACGAATTTTTGTTTCTCTCTGCTATAACCAACATATTGCTATATGCCCTATACTGGAGTGAATGGGTATACTGATAAACTACGGTAACAGACTTCTATCCCAAGTCTCTCATGGCAAATACAAATTGAGAGAATACCATAATTTCAGTCAGGCTATCAGAAACATAATACAGCTGTAGTACTTAACTGTGGCCATGGTAATTAAAGAATATCATTCTCATTTGCTTATATGGACCTCTGTAGTATCATATTTGAAGACAGAAGCATTGCCTAGCCAAATACACCTGGGAAAAAATACTTAAGACACTTTCACCATTTTATATTAAAAGTGCCAGATGCTCTGTTTTAGGTCTTGACATGTTTCCATCAAACTCTGCAACACTGGGAGTATGAGATTATATGGAGTCTGACTCTTGCACTTTCTTCCCCTTACTTTCTCATTAAAAAAAAAAAAAAAAAAAAAAGACAAAATGGGGCACTTTTTGATTTTGCTAATTTTGCAGTTTGAAATTTATTTGCTGTTTGCTTTCGGGACAGCATAACTCGTAAGGATCAATCAACCCTATAGGGATCATTTTCATTTTAATGACAATTAGTATGAGAATTATTTAGAGAGAATAATGCTGCCCTTAGGGGCCTATTCATTCTCCTCCTTTCATTTGCTTGACAGAACTGGCCTTCTGCAGGACTTTACATATACTGAATCCGAAGATACATGTAAAGCTTTACATACAAATATGATCGCAGAGCTACAGCTTCTTCTGGTATCTTGACTGTTTCAACTGTCCTGCTTCATAAAAGTCCCTGAGACTATCATTTGAAAGCACCACAAAGGATAGTAAGAGAACCCATTTTTCATTCTTTGTCTTGCATTTTAAATGAGTATTGACCACCAGCTTATAGGTCAAAGACACCTTATTCCATTGGCAAAAATCTGTAACATGAAAGAAAAAACAAGTCATAGATACACTGCAAAATAAGTTTTGTTTGGGAGAGGAAGAGGATTAGACACAGAACTGAAGATCACAGAATCACAGAATGGTAGGGATTGGAAGGGACCTCTGGAAATCATCTAGTCCATCCTCCCTGCTAGAGCAGGATCACCTAGAGCAGGTTGCACAGGATTGCATCCAGGCAGGTTTGGAATATCTCCAGAGAAGGAGACTCCACAGCCTCTCTGGGCAGCCTGTTCCAGTGCTCGGTCACCCTCAAAGTGAAGACGTTTTTCCTCATATGCAGATGGAACTTCCTGTGTTCCAGTTTGTGCCTGTTAGCGCTTGTCCTGTCACTGGGCACCAGTGAGAAGAGTCTGGCCCCTTCCTCTTGACATCCACCCTTTAGATATTTATAAGCATTGAGAAGATCCCCTCTCAGTCTTCTCCAGGCTAAACAGACCCAGCTCTCTCAGCCTTTCCTCATACGAGAGATGCTCCAGTCCCCTAATCATCCTGGTAGCCCTTTGCTGGACTCTCTCCAGTAGGTCCCTGTCTTTCTTGAACTGGGGAGCCCAGAACCGGACACAATACTCCAGATGTGGCCTCACCAGGGCAGAGTAGAGGGGGAGGATAACCTCCCTCGACCTGCTGGCCACGCTCTTCTTAATGCCCCCCAGGATACCATTGGCCTTCTTGGCCACAAGGGCCCATTGCTGGCTCATGCTCAAATTGTTGTCCACCAGGACTCCCAGGTCCTTCTCTGCAGAGCTGCTTCCCAGCAGGTCAACCCCTAAGCTGTACTGGTGCATGGGCTTATTCCTCCCTAGGTGCAGGACCCTACACTTGCCCTTGTTGAATTTCATTTGTTTCCTCTCTAGCCTGTCCAGATCTCGCTGAATGGCACACACAGCAGATGTGTGTCCCTCTACTAAAGTTGGGACCACTTTATACCTATGTAGTATTTCTGGAGCTACAAAACATTCATTATAATAATGGATAGACAAGACGAATTTAAGAGAAGAAAAACTTTCCTCGGATAGTAGAACTACATTTTAATGTTACCTTTTATAGAAGTCAAGAAAAGATGTGGGTAAAGGTCAAATTACTGGAAAAATAGCCTTAGGCTTCTTTAGATTGCAACTTTTAAGTTCAAGAAACTGAGTCATGATTCCCTCAAGGGAGAAGAGCACAAAGAATTCCAACTACATTGATCAGAAATCCCTTAAAAATGTATTAGGATCCAAAGTCTTACTTTTCCACTCCACCCAGCTCCAGTTAATTTCTCCTTTAGGTTTAGGAGCTGTGATCATCAGAAGTAGGAACAGAGCTGTAGTACAGTCACAAAGCCTTCTGCAAAGGATGGCCCACATTTCCTGAATATCTTCCCTAAAGAATAAGAAAGCGTGATGTAAGTGTACAGAATAACCACATTTCCTGCACTTTCATGCCTCCTCTGGACCCCCTGTGTTGGTGTGACCAGTACCCCCTGCTCCTGACCCCTGGTAATATGGTTAGCACATAACTAATGCCATTTTATAAGGCAAATGGCCATTCTCTGTGACCGGATGGGTCACATATTAGTCCCCTTTCCCCTCATTACCAGGCCCTGAAGGTCCTGTGAACTAAGTAGACAAACAGATTTCTTCTTCCCCTCCCAGTCGGCCTCAAGATTCCTGGGCACCAGGCCAACTACTCCCCTCCTTACTAGCCTTGAAGGTCCCAGGCACCCAGCCAACCAGGTGGTGGTGATGACCCTGTCACAGAACAGGGAAGCGTAGCAGCACACAGAGAGCACTGTCTATAAATTCAGGCAGTTACAAGTCCTAAGTGGGAACTTGGACCAGAACTGCTGCTGGACAGTGAGACCCATGACCTCCGGGTGGCCAGGGACACCTCCACCATCGACTGCTTCCTCTGAGAACTAAGTGACTCTGTGGTGGGTTGACCCTGGCTGGGGCCAGGTGCCCACCAGAGCCGCTCTATCACTCCCCTCTTTCATTAGACAGGGGAGAAAAGGTATACCAAAAAGCTTGTGGGTCGAGATAAGGACAGGGAGAGATCACTGACTAATTATCGTCACGAGCAAAACAGATTGAACTTAGAGAGGGAATTCATCTTATTTATTACTAAGCAAAACAGAGTAGAGGAATGAGAAATAAAACCAAATCTTAAAACACCTCCCCCCACCCCTCCCATCTTCCCGGGCTCAACTTCACTCCCGGCTTCAACCTCCACGCCCCCCTCAGCAGCACAGGGGGACGGGGAATGGGGGTTAGGGTCATCACACATTGTTTCTGCCGCTTCTTCATCCTCAGGGGGAGGACTCCTCTCATCACTCCCCTGCTCCAGCATGGAGTCCCTCCCATGGGAGACAGTCCTTCACGAACTGCTCCAGCGTGGGTCTCTCCCACGGGGTGCAGACCTTCAGGAGCAAACTGCTCCAGCGTGGGGTCCCCCACGGGGTCACAAGTCCTGCCAGCAAACCTGCTCTGGCATGGGCTCCTCTCTCCACGGGTCCACAGGTCCTGCCAGGAGCTTGCTCCAGCATGGGCTTCCCACGGGGCCACAGCCTCCTTCAGGTGCCTCCACCTGCTCCGGCGTGGGGTCCTCCACGGGCTGCAGGTGGAATCTCTACACCCCCTCATCCTCCCTCCATGGGCTGCAGGGGGACAGCCTGCCTCACCATGGTCTTCACCACAGGCTGCAGGGGGATCTCTGCTCCAGTGCCTGGAGCACCTCCTCCCCCTCCTTCTACACTGACCTTGGTGTCTGCAGAGTTTCTTACATCTTCTCACTCCTCTCCCCAGCTGCAAAAGCTCTCTCTAATTGTTTTTTTTTCTTCTTAAATATGTTATCACAGAGGCGCTGATTGGCTTAGCCTTGGCCAGCGGTGGGTCTTGGAGCTGGCTGGCATTGGCTCTATCAGACACAGGGGAAGCTTCTAGCAGCTTCTTGCAGAAGCCACCCCTGTAGCCCCCCCTGCTACCAAAACCTTGCCATGCAAACCCAACACAGGCTCATATTCTTTTATGTGCTTTCGAGTCTAGATTATGACTGTTATATTGATACGGCAAGCCAAGTATTAAGATTTGACCCGATCTGCAGAGGATCCAGGTGATTAGAAACCATAAGCTAAGCTGTGCTATAAAATTCTGTGCTATGCTGCTTATAAAATTGTGCTACACTGATTCTGCTTGTAGAAATCCTGTGCTATTCTGATCATAAATTCTATGCTATGCTAATCATAAAATCCTGTTTAAAAAATAAAGCTTTAATTGTAACTACAACTTAGTGCCGTCATCATTCTGCCAAGGATCCCTAAAAGAACCTGTCTGTCCCCTTAGTGTCGGGTGATAGCTGGGTAAGTTCAAACCATTTTATTATTCAATATAAGGATACCACACCAAACAATAAAGATAAATATTGTTATATGCATGGAACAGACAAACAGAGCTTAAGTGACTTTGTTCAAGGTCGCAACATATCTATAGGATGGATTCTCTATCACTTTTAATTTTCTATATTTTTATCAATTTATATATTATTTGTATACATGTAGCATACTCTGGTCAGCATACTAAAACCGTCACTTCAGCGTTCCATACTATCCATAAAACTATAGCCTGTTACCTGAATGTTAGCAAAGTATTAGGGTTGATCCTATTAAAACCATACTAACATTCTTTGAGTCTGCAGTTTTTATTTTCCTTCTGAAGAAAATGAACTGCTCTACTGTGCAGTTCCTGGTGCAGATTGTTGTGTCTCCAATGGACACTGGAACATCATGCCACAGCATCTGCTTCTTGACTTATTGTCTATGCAAGATCTCATTTTCTAAAAATCAAGAGAAATCACATGCCTTGCCTTCAGTAATACAATCACTGAAGGTACACTGACTGCATCAGCAGGACTTCTCCCTCCCAACACACAAAGAACAGGGAAGGCAATCAATGCCATCTGCTTGCAAGGAGATGTAACCATTAGAGTAAATACAACTCTAAATGCAGTATTATCAAGAATTATCAAGCAAAACTTTTGTCAAATGCTGGTATGCTTGGAAAAGGAAAAAAAAAATTAATGCTCCAAGTATTACTGAGCTGAAAAGCCTCTTTGGTGTTAACTAAATGTAACATCATGTTTTGAATGCCTTGGAAAGAATCAACAGCAAAAGATTCCACTTTCACATCAAAGTTGTCGTAGTTTCACCCCAGCCGGCAGCTAAGCATCATGCAGCCGCTCACTCACTCCCCCCCAGCAGAATGGGGAAGAGAATCGGAAGAGTGAAAGTGAGAAAACTCATGGGTTGAGATAAAAACAGTTTACTAGGACAAACACAAAAAATAAAAATAAAAATAATAATAAAAATTAAATAATAATAATATATACAAAACAAGTGATGAACATCATAATTTCTTATCACCCAAAGTCAATGCTACACAAGACCCCCAGCTGCCCAGCCTCTCAGCCCACGCACGCAAGCAAAATAAGACAAGGAATTCATTCACCACTTCCCATCAGCAGGCAGGTGTTCAGCCATCCCCAGGAAAGTAGGGCTCCATCACGCATGATGGTTACTTGGGAAGATAAATGCCATCACTCCAAAGTCGATGCTGCGCAAGACCCCCGGCTGTCGCGCCAGGCCCCCAGCTGCAAACGGGACATGATGTCATATGGTATGGAATATCCCTTTGGTCAGTTTGGGTCAGCTGGCCTGGCTGTGTCCCCTCCCAGCTTCTTGGGTGCCCCTCACCTTGTCATTGGCAGGGCAGTATGAGAAGCTGAAAAGTCCTTGACTACTTGGCAACAGCTAAAACCATCAGTGTGTTATCAACATTATTCTCATCCTAAATCCAAAACACAGCACTATACCAGCTGCTAGAAAGAAAATTAACTCTATCCCTGCCGAAACCAGGACAAAAGTTTAAACAGGCAAGGATACAATTTCAGAAGTTCATTAGTCTGAAAGTGTAATATTTTTTTCTGAAAAGATGAATGATTAAAAATAAAGTAAAAAGAAAAAGACATTTGGGCACTAATATTTGATCTGAAATCTCACTGGTCAATTTCAGATAATGTTGCATCTCTATGATTATGGATTGTGGGAAGATTTTCAGCTATTACCTAATGCATTCTTCAAAATACAGGATAACATGAGATCACCTCTAACTCAAGGAATTAGAACAGCAGGTAACTTCTTTCTGAAACACAGGTAAGAGAAAACTTGTTTTTTATTAGAAGACCATTACTTCTTGTAAATCATTTGCAATATAATTTCCCACATATGCTACTAGAGACTCAGAAATACACAGCCTAGCCCCTGGTCGACACTTAGGTCACAAAGGAAAACATTTTGGATAATTCTCAGGTCAAGTCAATTAAACTAAGTGACTACACAACTGATAAATTTAGGTTATTCAGTAACAACAGAGAATGTGCCTGACTGAAAGAAAAGGGACACAGATTAACATCATCCCTTGGTAACTACCAGAAGCAAGCCTGAAGCAGCAAATGGACAGTGCGCTTGCCAAACAGCACCTGCAATAGTGTAAACTCCAAATTGTCCTACCACAACCCCACTGCAAACCCAGCAGTTGGCGTGCAATGTTTTATAATCACATTTAAGCTTCCCCCTGAGATGTACCATAGCCAAATATTAAATTTGAAAAGAAGCCATTGAACTTTCTGACATGACTGATTATTAACCAAGATACTTTCCATGTTCTTACATGCTCTTCTCCAGAGTTGGAAAGACAGAGCAGCTTCTCCTCTTTAAATCTCACATCCTATGCCAGTCCTACTAGAGAGGTGGCAGCAGTAGAAAACAAGCCCAAACAAGGAAAACTAGTGTTCAGCCAACATCTTCCTCTCCCCTCCAACAGCATCAAGCTGCAATGGAACTAATATTTTTCTTCTCGTTTTCACATCAAATCCTTCTGTTGAACACTTATACCAGCAAACCTTCTGTCCTAATGCTTTATCTTTAATCATTCTGTCATTTCTTGTTTATGTATTACAATATGTTGTATTGTTCCAAAGACAGCATACACTATGTATGTTCACAGACTACCTTCTGTAATCTTCTGCAAGCCAAAGTTACTTGTAAATATTTAGTGTATTAATGGAAAAAGTAAGTCTTAAAAAAAAATTTAAAAAAATCAAACGGCTGTTTTATTTCATAGTAACTGTCAGACATCTCTCCCTCTCTCTCTGATAAACACACCAAGACAATTATAATTTGCTCTTCATGCACATCTGTGGTGGGCTGACCTTGGCTGGTCATCAGGTGCCCACCAAGCCACTCTATCACTCCCCCTCCTCATCAGGACATGGGGAAGAAAATATGACAAAAAGCTCGCAGGTCAAGATGAGGACAGGGAGATCACTCAGCAATTACCATCACGGGCAAAACAGACTCGATTTGTGGAAGATCTATTTAATTTATTGCCAATTAATCACAGAGTGGGATAATGAGAAATAAGAACAAATCTAAACCCACCTTCTCCCCACCCCTCCCTTCTTCCCAGGCTCAACTTCACTCCTAACTCTTCTACCTCCTCCTCTCCCTCCTTCTTCACTGACCTTGGTGTCTGCAGGGTCGTTTCTCTCACATATTCTCACTCCTCTCTCACAGCTGCTGTTCTGCAGTGTTTTTTACCCTTTCTTAAATATGTTAGCACAGAGGCGCTATCAACGTTGCCGATTGGCTCAGCTTCAGCCAGCGGCAGGTCTGTCTTGCAGCTGGCTGGAACTGGCTCTGTCTGACATGGGGACAGCTTCTGGTGTCTTCTCACAGAAGCCATTCCTGCAGCCCTCCCCCAAAAAAACCCAACCTTGCCACGTAAACCAAATATGCGTCAGTAACAGCAGTTGCAGATTTTTTTTCTGCCGTGCATCCCAATGTCACAGAATCACAGAATGGTTGAGGTTTGAAGGACCTCTGGAGGTCATCTGGTCCAACCTCCCTGCTCAAGTAGGGCCACCTAGAGCCAGTTGCCCAGGACCATGTACAGATGGCTTTTGAATATCTCCAAGGATGGAGATTCCACAACCTCCCTGGGCAACCTGTTCCAGTGCTCAGTCACCTTCACAGTAAAAAAGTGTTTCCTGATGTTCAGACAGAACCTCCTGTGTTTCTGTTTGTGCGCATTGCCTCTTCTCCTGTCTCTGGGCACCACTGAAAAGAGCCTGGCTTCTTTGCACTCTCCCTTCAGATGTTTATATACACTGATGAGATGCCCCCTAGGCCTTCTCTTCTCTAGGCTAAACAGTCCCAGCTCTCTCAGCCTTTCCTCATAGGAGAGATGCTCCAGTCCCCTAATCATTTCCTAGCATTACAAAACATATTTTCAGACATGTACACAATTCCTTACAACTGACACTTAAGTTTGTATCTAAGGCTCGTCCCAACCACTTGACATGATTTGCATGACTACACAGTGGACACAACCATTTCTGCATCCATCATGAAAGGCCTTGAAGTTAATGAAAGCCCATTGGCTTCCACAGGTTTTGCATCAGCTTCCAAACCAGGCTATAGCCCCATGACACTAACATCATATATTCCTGTTCCTGCTGTCATTCTAGTCAGGTAGCTGGCACTCTGGGGCATAAGAAATATTTTTTTATCCTTCTTCCCAGTGGTCAGAGACTGGTCTCTTTTGCTGTCTCAGCTTGGCATCATAAGATATGCACCATGTCCCACATTGGCCACACACCCCCCCATAAATGGGAGCATAGCACAGAGACACCTACTTAGTGCCAGCCTGTTCCAACTCAACCTGATATATGTTCACAGCATAGCATTGTGCATAGTGCTAGTACAGATCTGAAAGGAGTAAAATTGATTGACACTACTAAATAGTGGATTTTAAGGTCCCACCACCTGGCAGATGTGTTCCCCTCTGTGAGTGAATTAACACTGCAGACTCTTACCTCAGTCTTCTCCACTTCAGGCAGCACATTTCCAAGGAGAAAACAATGCCAAATTCAGGCATTACTCCTGCCTGTGCAGTGTTCTCAGCACAAGCTGTCAGCACACTCAGCATCAATCATCTAAACTGAATAGTTAAACTGCTATATCAGCACATGCAAGCATTCATCTTCATCTGAATATCAGGAGCTTTCAGAAGCATTTAGCTCTTATTTTCCACACACACACCCCCCACTAAAAATTATTACATTTATTAGTACTGCAATATATTATATGGAAGTGTTATTCTCTGATACCACTGTGCTAAGCAGTGCACAACAAGGAACAAAGATAGCTCCTGACTCAAAAGCTCGCAACTTAAGTAATCTGAAATAGTTGTCCAATTTATGTTGCAGCAATAGATTCAGTTTTCAATTAACATACTTGGATTCAGTGGACCACTTGTGGAAACCCATAGGAATTTTACCAATGGATTTTGTTTAATACAGAACAAGGCTTAAAAAGAAATATTGGATATCACTGAGATAAACCCACTGTTTTATAGAAAAATAACTACAAGTAAATTCATATTCTATTTTCTAATTCAGGAATGTTTTTGATTGATCAACTTATGAGCTCTGTACAGGTATAACATCACTGTTATACTAGTATAAACAAAGTTCAAAAAGGTGTCTGGATTTCCATGCAGAAATAAAATTGAACCTTTCTGGAAATACTAGTGTCAGAATATTGGAATTCCTGTATTTTGGGCCAAAATGAGAGAGTGCCTTGTCACTTGCAATGAATTTAGAAGGCAAAACATCTTTCCTTCTAACACTTTGTTACTTCTTGTACTGCATTTACATGGCAAGGTTTTTAGTAGCAGGGCAGGGGAAACCACAGGGGTGGCTTCTCTGAGAAGACACCAGAAGCTGCCCCCACGTTGGACAGAGCCAGTTCCAGCCAGCTCCAAGACAGACCCACTGCTGGCCAAAGCTGAGCCCATCAGTGATGCTGTTGGTGCCTCTCTGACATAACATATTTAAGAAAGGGTAAAAAATGCTGCATAGCAGCTATGAGAGAGAGGAGAGATAAAATGTGAAACAACTATGCAGGCGCCAAGGTCAATGAAGAAGGAGGGGGAGGAGGTGCCAGAGCAGAGATTCCCCCGTATATGATGGAGAAGATCACGGTGAAGCAGACTGTCTCCCTGCAGCCCATGGAGGATGCCACACTGCAGCCTGTGGATACCCCATGCCGGAGCAGACTCCTGGCAGGAACTGCGGGCTGTGAGGAGGAGCCCACACTGGAGCACATTTTCTGGCAGGACCTGTGACTGTGGGGGACTCACGCTGGAGCAGTGTTTTCCTGAAGGACTGCACCCCATGGAAAGGACCCATGCTGGAGCAGTTCTTGAAGAACTGCAATCCGTGGGAAGGACCCACAGTGGAGCAGTTCATGAAGGAATGTATCCCGTGGGAGGAACTCCATGCTGGAGCAGAGGAACAGGTTGCCCAGAGAGGCTGTAGAGTCTCCTTCTCTGGAGATATTCAAAACCCACCTGGATGCAATCCTGTGCAACCTGCTCTAGGTGATCCTGCTCTAGCAGGGAGGTTGGACTAGATGATCTCTAGAGGTCCCTTCCAACCCCTACCAATTCGTGAATCTGTGAACAGCATGATGTTTTGGGTTTGCGTGGCAAGGTTTTTGTAGCGGAGGGCTACAGGGGTGACTTCTGCGAGAAGCTGCTAGAAGCTTCCCCTGTGTCTGATAGAGCCAATGCCAGCCGGCTCCAAGACGGACCCATCGCTGGCCAAGGCCAAGCCAATCAGTGCCTCTGTGATAACATATTTAAGAAAGAGGAAAAACAGTTAGAGAGCGCTTTTGCAGCCAGAGAGAGGAGTGAGAAGATGTAAGAACATCTGCAGACACCAAGGTCAGTGCAGAAGGAGGGGGAGGAGGTGCTCCAGGCACCAGAGCAGAGACTCCCCTGCAGCCTGTGGTGAAAACCATGGTGAGGCAGGCTATCCCCCTGCAGCCCATGGAGGTCCATGGTGGAGCAGATTTCCATCTGCAGCCTGTGGAGGACCCCACACCTGAGCAAGTGGAGGCACCCGAAGGAGGCTGTGACCCTGTGGGAAGCCCACGCTGGAGCAAGCTCCTGGCAGGACCTGTGGACTCGTGGAGAGAGGAGCCCATGCTGGAGCAGGTTTGCTGACAGGACTTATGACCCCATGGATCACAAGGGAGTGGTGGTGGGAAGCTGTTTTTAGGATTTGGTTTTATTTCTCATTACTCGGCTCTGATTTGATTGGGAATAAATTAAATTAATTTTCCCGAGTTAAGTCTGTTTTGCCCATGATGGTAATTGGTGAGTGATCACTCCCTGTCCTTATCTCGACCCACGAGCCTTTTGTTATATTTTCTCTCCCCTGTCCAGCTGAGGAGGGGGAGTGACTGAGCAGCTTTGGTAGGCACCTGGCCTCCAGCCAGGGTCAACCCACCACACTTGAGGAGGAAGCAGTGGCAGAGACAAAGCATTATGAACTGACTGCATCCGACATTCCCCAACCCTCCTGTGGGGGAGGAGATAGAAGAATCAGGAATGAAGTTGAGCCTGGGAAGAAGAGGGTGGGGGGAAGGTATTTTTAGTTTTGTCTTTGTCTCTCACTGTCCTGCTGTACTTTTAATTGACAGTAAATTGATCTTCCCCAAGTCAAGGCTGTTTTGTCCATGACAGTAATTGATGGTGATCTCCCTGTCCTTATGTTGACTCACAAGCTTTTTTGCTCACAAGTATTTTCTCCCCCCCCACCCCGTCCTGCTGAGGAGGGGGAGTGAGAGCCCAGCTGGGTGGGCACCTGGCGGCCAGCCAAGGTCAACTCACACCTAGAACGTTCATTCTGTCCCAGGTATGGGAAATATTTTGAAACTATAATATGTCACTGTTAACATTTTCAGAACATGATTAGTCTTGCCCTAACATAATCGAATGACATTGGCACTAAGCATCTACTGCAACAAACTGCATTCCATGATTCTGACAATATGAACAATAAAAGCAGCAATGGCAAGATAATATCTACATTCAGTTTATAAGATAAGCTATTTTTCTCCATAACAAATTGAGGAGTAATGAAATGAATAACTTCCAAAAGTAACCTGACCATAACAGTCAGCTTGCCCATGGCAGTGGGGTTGAAACTAGATGATCTTTAAGGTCCCTTCCAACCCAAACCATTCTATGATTTTAACTGCTGATTTATATCAGCTAGCTGTCACAAATAATTCCCCTAAACAGTTTCCAAAGTGGGCAAACAGGGAAAGGAAGAGGAAAAACAACATGTCTGTTCCTTGCTTTCTCTATCTTTCACTAGCCTTTCTCTCTCTCTTGCTTTTTCATTCGCTCTCAGTCTCGCACTCACATTCTTGCTTTTGCTTTCTCCCTCTCTTGCTCTCTTCCTCTGTTTCACTGCCTCTTCCTTTCTCACTCTCTCTTCCTCTAGCTTTTGCTCTTGCTCTCACACGGTGTGGGATAATAATGGAAGATTGGCGAGGAGGATTGTAAACACGCTCAAGTGACTTGCAGTTGGGGTGTAGAAAAATACATATATCATTCTAATTTTTGTTTATCCTTGTGTGTTTGACAAGTAGAACATCTCTGTTTAGATAACATAGGCCTGTAATAGACTTAGAGGCACCCTATCAAACATACTTGAGATTCCTGCCCTGCTACGGGAAAGATCAAAGCACAGTGGTAAACTACGCCTGCGTGAATCCCTGATAAACAGGTGAAACCAGCAGGTGCAGTGATCCTCCAGCATGGACCGAGCTCAGCGGTGCCTGCATTCCCACTTGTGTGCTGCTGCCTGGGTGCTGCTTTGGGGATGCCCCCAGTTCGCGAGGAAACAAAAATAAATTTACTCTTTGCATTTCATCTACGGTTTTGTGGTTGTTCCTGCGCCCCATCTATGCTGATCCACGCATTTGGCATAGTCGGCAGGATCCAGGAACAGCCACACCATGGCCAGCAAAAAAGTTGGGGACCGAGGAGGCCACGGTGGTGACTCCCCATATTCCGGAATGGCCCAGTACTGAGTGCTGGACCCCCGTGGCCCCTTTCCTGGATACATTGGCTCTGCCGGAAGCATGGCCTGAAATAGATGACAGGGCAGTGGTTACCGCCCCCCCCCCCCCCCGCCCAGACAATTGAAACGGCTATGTACGAATTGCCATGGAAAGCAGCATCAGAGTCTTCTCACAAGTTAGCGGGCAGATTGGGATGCTTATTAGTTCCAGATCTTAGAGCTCTTGATCATGAAGTTGTAGCATTACAGAGTAAAATGAGAGAGTTGGAAAGGGAAGTGGGGACTCTGCAAGATGCAAAGGCGCAAAGATGCAAGAAGCTCAGGAGCGATGCATCCCAACAAAGAGGAAGTCAAGCAAAAACACCAAGAGGCCCCCATGGATGAACAAGGAGCTCCTGGGCAAAGTCAAACAAAAAAAGGAAGCCTTCAGAGGGTGGAAGCAAGGACAGGTAGCCTGGGAGGAATAGAGAGAAAGTGTCTGGGCAGCCAGGGAGCAGGTTAGGAAAGCCAAAGCCCTGATAGAAATAAATCTGGCCAGGGATGTCAAGGACAAGAAGAAAAGCTTCTATAGGTATGTCAACAACAAAAGGAGGACAAGGGAAAGTGTGGGTCCCCTCCAGAATGAAACGGGTGACCTGGTTACCCAGGATATGGAGAAGGCTGAGGTACTCAACGACTTCTTTGCCTCAGTCTTCACTGGCAAATCCTTGAGCCACACTGCCCAGGTCACAGAAGGCAGGGACTGGGAGAATGCAGAACTGCCCACTGTAGGAGAAGATCAGGTTCGAGAATATCTAAGGAACCTGAAGGTGCACAAGTCCATGGGACCTGATGAGATGCATCCCACGGGTCTTGAGGGAACTGGCGGATGAAGTGGCCAGGCCACTCTCCATCATACTGGAGAAGTCGTGGTAGTCTGGTGAAGTTCCTACTGACTGGAAAAGGGGAAACATAACCCCCATTTTTAAGAAGGGTAAAAAGGAAGACCTGGGGAACTACAGGCTGGTCAGTCTCACCTCTGTGCCTGGCAAGATCATGGAGCAGATCCTCCTGGAGACTCTGCTCAGGCACATGGAAAATAAGGAGGTGATCAGTGACAGCCATCATGGCTTCACTAAGGGCAAATCATGCCTGACAAACTTGCTGGCCTTCTGTGATGGGGTTACAGTGTTGGTGGACAAGGGAAGGGCAACTGACGTCATCTACCTGGACTTGTGCAAGGCATTTGACACTGTCCTGCACAACATCCTTGTCTCTCAATTGGAGAGACATGGATTCAATGGATGGACCACTCGGTGGATAAGGAATTGGCTGGATGGTCGCACTCAAAGAGTTGTGGTCAACGGCTCAATGTCCAAGTGGAGAACAGTGACGAGCAGCATGCCTCAGGGGTCGGTACTGGGACCGGCACTGTTCAACATCTTTGTCGGTGACATGGACAGTGGGATCGAGTGCACCCTCAGCAAGTTTGCCAACAACACCAAGCTGTGTGATGTGGTTGACACACTGGAGGGAAAGGATGCCATCCAGAGGGACCTTGACAGGCTTGAGAGGTGGGCCCGTGCAAATTGCATGAAGTTCAACAAGGCCAAGTGCAAGACCCTGCACGTGGGTCAGTGCAATCCCAAGCACAACTATAGGCTGGGTGAGGAATGGATTGAAAGCAGCCCTGAGGAGAAGGACTTGGGGGTGTTGATTGATGAGAAGCTCAACATGAGCCGTCAGTGTGCGCTTGAAGCCCAGAAAGCCAACCGTGTCCTGGGGTGCATCAAGAGAGGTGTGACCAGCAGGTCGAGGGAGGTGATTCTGCCCCTCTACTCTGCTCTTGTGAGACTCCGCCTGGAGTACTGCATCCAGCTCTGGGGGCCCCAGTACAGGAGAGACATGGAGCTGTTGGAGAGAGTCCAGAGGAGGGCCGCGAAGCTGATCAGAGGGCTGGAGCACCTCTCCTATGAGGACAGGCTGAGAGAGTTAGGATTGTTTAGCCTGGAGAAGAGAAGGCTCCAGGGAAATCTAATTGCAGCCTTCCAGTACCTGAAGGGGGCCTCCGGGAAAGATGGTGAGGGACTGTTTATCAGGGAGTGTAGTGACAGGATGTGTTGGGTTTGCGTGGCAAGGTTTTGGCAGCGGGTGGGGGCTATAGGGGTGGCTTCTGTGAGGAGCTGCTAGAAGCTTCCCCTGTGTCTGAGAGAGCCAAAGCCAGCCAGCTCCAAGATGGGCCCGCCCCTGGCCAAGGCCAAGCCAATCCAATCAGCGCCTCTGTGATAACGTATTTAAGAAGGGAAAAAAGACCAGTTGGGGGAAGCTTTTGCAGCTGGAGAGAGGAGTGAGAAGATGTAAGAAACTTTGCAGACATCAAGGTCAGTGCAGGAGGAGGTGTTCCGGGCACCGGAGCAGAGATCCCCCTGCAGCTTGTGGTGAAGACCATGGTGAAGCAGGCTGTGCCCCTGCAGCAGCCCATGGAGGAAGGATGAGGGGGTGCAGAGATTCCACCTGCAGCCTGTGGAGGACCCCACGCCAGAGCAGGTGGAGGCACCTGAAGGAGGCTGTGGCCCTGTGGGAAGCCCATGCTGGAGCAAGCTCCTGGCAGGACCTGTGGACCTGTGGAGAGAGGAGCCCATGCCAGAGCAGGTTTGCTGGCAGGACTTGTTACCCTGTGGGGGACCCACGCTGGAGCAGTTTTCTCCTGAAGGTCTGCACCCCATGGAAGAGACCACACTGGAGCAGTTTGTGAAGGACTGCAGCCTGTGGGAGAGACTCCCATGCTGGAGCAGGGGAACGATGAGAGGAGTCCTCCCCCTGAGGATGAAGAAGCGGCAGAAACAATGTGCGATGAACTGACCGCAACCCCCATTCCCTGCCCCCCCTGTGCTGCTGAGTGGGGAGGAGGTTGAAGCTGGGAGTGAAGTTGAGCCCGGGAAGATAGGAGGGGTGGGGGGAGGTGTTTTAAGACTTGATGTTATTTTCTCATTGCTCTACTCTGTTTTGTTTAGTAATAAATTAGATGAATCTCCTTTCTAAGTTCAGTGTGTTTTGCTCGTGATGATAATTAGTGAATGATCTCTCCCTGTCCTTATCTTGACCCAAGTCTTTTGTTATACTTCTCCTCCCCATCATGCTGGGGGAGGGGTGAGCGAGTGGCCGCATGGTACCCTGCTGCCGGCTGGGCCTAAACCATGACACTGGACAAGGGGTAATGGGTTTAAGCTGAAGGAAGGTCGATTTAGATTAGATGTTAGAAAGAAATGCTTTACTGTGAGGGTGGTGAGGTACTGGAACAGGTTGCCCAGAGAGGTTGTGGAGGCCCCATCCATGGAAGCGTTTAAGACCAGGTTGGATGAGGCTTTGGGCAACCTGGTCTAGTGGAGGGTGTCCCTGCCCATAGCGGGGGGGTTGGAACTAGATGATCTTTAAGGTCCCTTTGAACAGAAACTATTCTATGATAAGTAATTATTACGCAAGCAGAGCAGTGCCATGGGCTGCAAGGTACTGTAGAGCCGTTGGTATTGTTAATAAATGAGGGGACATTCGGAGTGATAGCATTTGTCCACCCAAGTAACTGTTATGCGTGATGGACCCTTGCTTTCCTGGAGATGGCTGAACACCTTCCTGCCGATGGGAAGTAGTGAATTAATTCCTTGTTTTGCTTTGCTTGCATGTGCTGCTTTTGCTTTACCTATTAAGTTGTCTTTATCTCAACCCATGAGTTTTCTCACTTTCACTCTTCTGATTCTCTCCCCCATCCCACTGTGAGGGGAGTGATCGAGCAGCTGTGTGGTGCTCAGTTGCCAGCTGTGGTTAAACCACAACAGTCATTTTTGTTGCCCAATGTGGGGCTCAAAGGGTTCAGGGTAACAGATTTGTTTGGAATGTGCAGATTGAATTTATAGCTGTTATTGCTGTTTGGCTATTAATTGGCAGGCTCCTGTGCTTCCCATGGGGCTTGCTTGCCTTGCTGTATATTAGACTCTAGTGCTTGTTAGCAGCTGCTTTTTGCTTTTACTGCTTGCTGTACTGCTTATCTTACTGTGCCTGGGAACATTTTGATAACAGCAATGGTGATGCACCTGGGCTGGCAGATGGCCAGGGCATCAGTGCTGTTTCTGTGCTGCTGTACCGGACAGGCTGGAACTCCTGTGTGCACTTGAGTCGAAGGGACTGTGATCTGTGGATGAGTCCACATGGGAGCAGGACACCCCGAAGCACCGGTGGCCATGGTTATGTCTGTGCTGCAGCAGGTATACCTCTGAAGGGACTGTGGCAGGTGACTGGGCCGACACTGGCCCCCTGCCCCTGTCAAGGGGGTGGCGATAAGCATCCACTGCTGTGGATACAGTTGTCAGGATTATTTTTTTTTTTTGCTAAACCCACCAAATATGCTAATCAACATAGCACAATTGAAGCATTAGAACAACTCATTCATCAATATGGACCTCCTCACCAAATACTAAGTGACCAAGGAACACACTTTAGTGGACATAATGTCCAAGATCAGGCTCAAGGACTAGGGATAGATTGGATATTCCACATTGCCTACCATCCCCAAGCTAATGGCTTGACTGAAAGAATGAATGGGATGTTGAAGGAACAATTAAAAAAGCTAACCAGTACTAAAATTTTATAACACTGGAGTTCACATCTTACTAAAGCGGGTTTTTTTGTTAAACAGATAGAACATTGATAATCAAACACCCTATGACTGTATTACAACATGTCCAGTACAAAACATGGTGAGGATTGAAATTCTTCAAGATGGTGTATCTCACAAAATATTAACTACAGTGGAAATGGAATTGTTTACACAGTTGCGTGGGATTGTGTGGTGGGACTGTGACCTGTTAGTCTAGACATGAAGATTCATATAATAACCCCTGAAAATACCATATGGTTCTGTACCCCAACTTCTCTTATTTTACATCCTCTGTTGATATCAGATTCTCGAGTTCTTGTATTTCATAGAATCACAGAATGGCTTGGGTTGGAAGGAACCTTAAAGATCCTCTAGTTCCAACCCTATTTTATCTACATTACTCTCAATAAATTTAACTTGCAAACACAATAAATGAAAGCTGTTATCAACACAGAATATCAACAACTGGAACTGTTGTTAAATGACATTTTATGGTATCCCACTGTGTTTTAGCAAAGTTAAATGAAAACATTGAAGTGAACTTGCAATACTACAATAAATGTTGCGGCACAAACTTCTCTACATAAGTCCTTCAGATTAAAAGGCAAAGCATTCCTGACAATCTGTGACAGAGTGAAATCCAACCAGCACTCAACATACGAAAGACCAGGAAGCTCCATTCCATTAAATATTTAGGCCCTTCAAATATAAAGCCAAAGAAGCAAAACAAGACAGACAGACCAACCCAACCAACCAAACAGAACATCCTTACCTTTCACAAGCTCGGACGGTCCACGCAGCAATTATCCATAATGAGATACTAAAAACCAACAGTACAGTTCCTGGACATATCGTCATTAAAGTCTTCATAACAAAACGGGTATTGAAGTTTATCTTATTTAATGCTCCAATGCTTCTAGATGATGCATCAGTGAAAAGTTTGCTATGCAAAAGCATAACTCTGGCAATGAGATACAGCCTTAGGAACATTGGTATAGATAAAATAATATCCACATCAGCTGTTGTTGTGGATGGAGTGTAAGAAAATGCAAGCCGGGCTGTCCATGTGAATGTATAGTTCCCAGGTATGGGATGTATAGCACATAGAAGTATTTCCAAGCAGATAAAGAAAATACGCTCGTAAGTCATGGCTATTCTCCAGTCATCTGCTCCATTGTCCACCATGAATAACTGAAATGATAAGATATAAGGTTAACTTTAGGATGCCATTAACAAATGTTATAATTCCATTATAAAATATCATCATTTTCAGAGCTGCTAATGACCACTAAAACCAAAATAAATATGCCATTTCAGCAAATGACATTACTAAGTCACTACTAAGTGAATATTATTTTGGTTAAGCCAAAAAGGATGTTTTTGTGCACTATTTTAAAAATTGTATATGAAACTGAATTTCTACATATTATTTACTAAGACTTTTTCATATTTTTGTTTAATTGTCATTTTTGACAAAACAAAGCTCTGTACCAATTTCATCCCTTCAAAACCAATTGCTTATTCAAAGTTCATAGAATTAAGAATTTAAGAAAGGTTTTTCAGGATGGAAATCTAAATTACAAATTGAAAATACTTTCTGCAGTACAACAGTAAGACTTCTTTAGAGCACATCAGTGCTTCAGACATGAGAGATTATAGATTCAGTAGAACTATTCAAGCTTTCTTCAAACTTCAGGTACCAATACAGACCAATGCAGGCTGCAAAACCATCCAAGAGACTACATAAAGACTCTAAAAGATAACTCATAGTGAAAAATCAGTTCAGTTGTACCTCAACTACTAGCAATACCCAAACCAGCTGTTTTAAAGCTAGGTTGACCATGTCTAAATTAACTGTAATCACACCTTCAAAAAAACCAAACCAAAAATGAAAAGCAGAGGCCTGCAAACACCAAAGTAGTCTAAGCAGCCAGGTGAGGTCTATTAGTAGCTGAAAATTAAATACACATGTATGCAGGTCCTTTCAGAATCAAAGCCTTCAGTTTACCACCCAGGAACAAAAGTAATAAAACACTTCACATTGTTTAGTAAATGTTGTTCCTGAAGATTTACTTACTAAATATTTAATTAAACAATATTTGTCACTAGTACAGACCAGGGATACGCAAGGTAACTTTTCAAAAAAAGAAAATAATCCATAATGACAAAGAACATGCACTCTCAGCAACAGGAGAAGACCTTCACACCACTTCAGGTCTGAATCTAGACAAGGCTGTTCAGTAAATCATAGAATGGTTTGGCTTGGAAGGAATGCCAAAGATCATCTAGTTCCAACCCCTGCTGAAACCTGTTTCAGTGCCTCACCACTCTCACAGCAAAGACATTCTAACATCTAATCTAAATTGACCCTCCTTCAACTTAAACCCATTACCCCTTGTCCTCTCACTACACTCCATGATAAACAGTCCCTCTCCAGCTTTCCTGTAAGCCCCCTTCAGGTACTGGTAAGCCCCAATTAGATCTCTCCAGAGCCTTCTTTTCTCCAGGCTAAACAATCTCAAGTCTCTCAGCCTGTCCTCACAGGAGAGGTGCTCCAGCCCTTCAATCATTTTTGTGACCCTCCTCTGGACTCTCTCCAACAGCTCCATGTCTCCCTTGTCCTGGGGCCCTGTGTTGGGTTTGCATGGCAAGGTTTTGGTAGCGAGGGGGGGGGCTACAGGGGTGGCTTCTCTGAGAAGCTGCTAGGAGCTTCCCCTGTGTCTGATAGAGCCAATGCCAGCCGGCTCCAAGAGGGACCCGCCGCTGGCCAATCAGCACCTCTGTGATAACATATTTAAGAAGAAAAAAAAACAGTTAGAGAGCGCTTTTTCAGCCAGAGAGAGGAGTGAGAAGATGTAAGAACATCTGCAGACACCAAGGTCAGTGCAGGAGGAGGGGGAGGAGGTGCTCCAGGCACCGGAGCAGAGATCCCCCTGCAGCCTGTGGTGAAGACCATGGTGAAGCAGGCTGTTCCCCTGCAGCAGCCCATGGAGGGAGGATGAGGGGGTGTAGAGATTCCACCTGCAGCCCGTGGAGGACCCCACGCCGGAGCAGGTGGAGACACACCTGAAGGAGGCTGTGGCCCCATGGGAAGCCCAAACTGGAGCAAGCTCCTGGCAGGACCTGTGGATCCGTGGAGAGAGGAGCCCACGCCAGAGCAGGTTTGCTGACAGGACTTGTGACCCCGTGGGGAACCCACGCTGGAGCAGTTTGCTCCTGAAGGTCTGCACCCCGTGGAGGACACTCACGTTGGAGAAGGCCGTGAAGGACTGTCTCCCGTGAGAGGGACCCCACGCTGGAGCGGGGGAACAATGAGTCCTCCCCCTGAGGATGAAGAAGCGGCAGAAACACCGCGTGAGGAACTGACCGTAACCCCCACTCCCCGTCCCCCTGTGCCGCTGGGGGGGGCGGAGGTTGAAGCTGGGAGTGAAGTTGAGCCCGGGAAGATGGGAGGGGTGGGGGGAGGTGTTTTAAGATTTGGTTTTATTTCTCATTCCTCTACTCTGTTTTGCTTAGTAATAAATAAGATGAATTCCCTCTCTAAGTTCGGTCTGTTTTGCTCGTGATGATAATTAGAGAATGATCTCTCCCTGTCCTTATCTCGACCCGTAAGTTTTCTTTCATTGTACCTTTTCTCCCCTGTTTAATGAATCAGGGGAGTGATAGAGCAGCTCTGGTGGGCACCTGGCCTTCAGCCAGGGTCAACCCACCACAATACTATATGCAGAAATGCAATGCAAGAAAAATGATACCTTAATTATTGATTTGATTCAAAAGATGAGAATAGAAGAATGTTGAGTTAAACTTAGACATCAAATTTTGATCTTACAATTTTCATAAAAGAAAATGATATTTAATCACTTCTTAAAAAACTTCAGGATATCATTATGAAACATATACTTAAGAGCATAGTCAGCTGTCAGCAGAAGAAATCCTAATATGCTACAAAGAAATAAGTTTCTCAGTAGTGCTAAGTGGAATGGGTTATGTTTGCAGGCACAGAAAATCCTTATCAACTTCCCTTGACTTCAGCTAAGCCAATTGCTTCTAAGAAAAATAATATTTGAAAGTGATAATGTCTTCAGCTGTCACATAATGAGATTTAGGAGGTGAAAACACAGAAGGTAGAAAGCACCAGAAGCCACAGAGGACCACAGATCCAGTACAAATATTCCTATTGTAAGAAATAGTAACATTTCAAATCATATTTATGAGGTAAATTTTCATACAAATCCGTGTCTCTAAACTCAGTCCATGAAATACAGGAATATCAAATATTCTGGAACCAAATAGGCTGTGGCAACAAGTCAGTTGGAATGTACTGAAAATAGATAGAAATTAGTACAGGACTGACATGGTTTAGCCCCAGCCCAGAAGCTGAGCACCACGCCGCCACTTGCTCACCCCTCCCCCGGCGGGATGGGGAGGAGAACGGAAAAACAAAGGCAAAGTCTCCTGGGTTGGGATAAGGGCAGTTTGCTGGGACGGCAAGGGAGAGGGAAACAATCAACAACAGTACTGATAACAGATATTCACAATGGGTGATAACAGAAAGCAATTTACCCATCCGAGGACCGACCACACGCTCAGCCTGTCCCAGAACCACACCGCACCCACCCCTTCCCCCACTAGCCCCCTTTTATGGTGAGCATGACGTCACATGGTATGGAATAGCCCCAGCCAGCTTGGCTCACCTGTCCTGGCTCCTTGTGAAATTAACTCTATCCTAGCCAGAAGCAGGATAAGGACTTCATGTACATTTTATATGCTTGTGTGGGGGGTTTGCGTGGCAAGGATTTGGTAGCAGGGGGGCTACAGGGGTGGCTTCTGTGAGAAGCTGCTAGAAGCTTCCCCTGTGTCTGATAGAGCCAATGCCAGCCGGCTCCAAGAGGGACCCGCCGCTGGCCAAGGCCAAGTCAATCAGCGCCTCTGTGATAACGTATTTAAGAAAGAGGAAAAATAGTTAGAGAGCGCTTTTGCAGCCGGAGAGAGGAGTGAGAAGATGTAAGAAACTCTGCAGACACCAAGGTCAGTGCAGAAGGAGGGGGAAGAGGTGCTCCAGGCACCGGAGCAGAGATCCCCCTGCAGCCTGTGGTGAAGACCATGGTGAAGCAGGCTGTTCCCCTGCAGCTGTCCATGGAGGAAGGATGAGGGGGTGTAGAGATTCCACTTGCAGCCTGTGGAGGACCCCAGGCAGGAGCAGGTGGGGGCACCTGAAGGAGGCTGTGGCCCTGTGGGAAGCCCATGCTGGAGCAAGCTCCTGGCAGGACCTGTGGACCTGTGGAGAGAGGAGCCCACGCCAGAGCAGGTTTGCTGGCAGGACTTGTGACCCCGTGGGGGACCCACGCTGGAGCAGTTTGCTCCTGAAGGTCTGCACCCCATGGAAGAGACCACGCTGGAGCAGTTTGTGAAGGACTGTAGCCTGTGAGAGGGACTCCATGCTGGAGCAGGGGAGTGATGAGAGGAGTCCTCCCCCTGAGGATGAAGAAGCGGCAGAAACACCGTGTGATGAACTGACCGCAACCCCCACTCCCTGCCCCCCCTGTGCTGCTGAGTGGGGAGGAGGTTGAAGCTGGGAGTGAAGTTGAGCCCGGAAAGGTGGGAGGGGTGGGGGGAGGTGTTTTAAGATTTGTTTTTATTTCTCATTCCTCTACTCTGTTTTCCTTGGTAATAAATTAGATTAATTCCCTTTCTAAGTTCAGTCTGTTTTGCTCGTGACAATAATTAGTGAGTGATCTCTCCCTGTCCTTATCTCGACCCATAAGCTTTTCGTTGTACCTTTTCTCCCCTGTCTAGAGAAGGAGGGAGAGTGATAGAGCGGCTCTGGTGGGCACCTGGCCCCCAGCCAGGGTCACCCCACCACAGCTTGCAATTATGCAACCTACTAAATGCAATTGTTAATTTTTAATTTGGAAAATGCAGTGGTATTTGCATGTCCCAGCTTGCTTTGTTGTGTACATTTACTATTCAGAAAGCAAGGAGGGGAAATGAGCGAAGGAGAGAAAGAACAGCTGAACAGCACAATTTAAAGAGGGGATATGTGTGTGTGTTTATATATATATATACACACACCCTCTCAGCTGCTTTCAGTCAATTCTGTTATAGAATCATAGAATGGTTCGGGTTGGAAGGGACCTCAAAGATCATCTAGTTCCAACCCCCCTGCTGCAGGCAGGGACACCCTCCACTAGACCACGTTGCCCAAAGACTCATCCAACCTGGCCTTAAACACTTCCAGGGATATAGAAACACTTATATGTGTTATATAATAACTATAATAACCATGCATTCATTTTTAAGATACTACTCCCCATTCGAATGGAGAATGATGCTAGTAATAAAAAGAGAACAAGCTCTTCCTATAAAATTGAGTCCTGCAGCCTATGCAGAAGGCCAAACTCCAGTCAAGGTCAAAGATGTTATCCCTTATGCCTGCTCATAGCTTTCAGATTTCTTATTAATTATTAGTCTAACATTGAAATCTAATTAAAGTTCTTCTTCAATGTTCTGTAAAGCTTCTTCAAATACAGAACTACCATCTACCTTTACTAAGCCTGCACTCCCTAAGACAAATTAAAAAAAGTTATTTTCATCTGAAATTATATAATGCATTTCCAACATGTGGCATGTAAAAAAAAAAAAAAAAAGACATGAATCTTAAACTACAAATAAACTTGATGTTTCTAACACCACACAGTATAAATATAAAAATAGATAGCACATCATAGATATTAATGGGTGTTTGTGTATTTACATAACAATTTGTGTTAAATTCATATAACACCAGATTAGAAAAAGAGAAATAAATTCAGAGTAGACAGATTGCACACAATGACAACTTAGATCAGAGACTCCCTGAAGCTACTTAAAAGAAAAGTAGAGAAATTAATTTTGGAAATCATTAGTATATCAAAACAAATTCCTAGCAGGCTATCTGAGGATGTTGGTGAATACAAATTACAAGGAAATTGGTCGGTTTCTTTACAATCCCGGTAGAAGAACAAATGTGAAAACAGTATCACTGCTCTGCTGTAAGGAATAAAAAGGAAGCAATAGCCAATGATAAAGTAGCACCAGCTGTACTCCTTGAGGCATTCCTTGCAGAAGGAGAATCAACTGTACTCACAAAGGCATTGTGGCAACTGTTTAATTTAAAAATCCAAATTTTAAATGGTTAAATACTGGAGTCGCTTTACCCTTATAAAAGAACTGATGGAACTATGACACAGACTAGCAAAATATAGCCTCTGTGGCTGCTGTTCTACCAAATTTTTGACCAAACATTTTTCTATAGTTTCTAGTCCCCAAAATATCACTTATGCAACTAAAAGCAGCATTATAGTCTTCAGAGACGAAGAAGGTATTAAGTACAAATGATTGAAAATCATAAGGTGGTTGGAGATAGACATCTCAAGCCTTTCCCTAACTAGGAGATGAAAAACATCATCTTCCATCATCAGAAGGCATATAATCAAATGGTCTATAAATTATCCAAAGGCCTGTCCTCAGTCTTGGAGAGCCTGTAGGAATTCCTGAGAACTCTACATCCTGGATACAGTGCCACAGAGCAGAGAAGTTAGTAAGCTTAAGTCTTATATAAAGCCATGAGGCATCAAACACCTTCTGCATGCAAAGCACAGAAGGCAAAGAATAATGTTTTTCACAAAACTACATGAAAGCCTTGTTGTCTTATATTTTCCAGAATGTTTCCCACATCCAGAGTTAAGACCAAATTTTCTAGTAGGTCATTAGAAATTGATCCACAAGTTCTTGTGGATATAGCTATCTACATGAATGAAACACTCTTCGTTTGTTCAAATGGGGAAGTTAGACTATTCTATCATTCATACATGTATATGCACATACACACACACCCCTAATTATAAAAATGCCAACTTAAAAGAATGATTGTAAAAGTCTGGTACTTAGTTTCATCATTAAAAAAATATTTTTTTGCATAGTATATTGTGTTGGTTTTGCGTGGCAAGGTTTTGGTAGCGGGGGGGCTACAGGGGTGGCTTCTGTGAGAAGCTGCTAGAAGCTTCCCCTGTGTCTGATAGAGCCAATGTCAGCCGGCTCCAAGACGGACCTGCCGCTGGCCAAGGCCAAGCCAATCAGCACCTCTGTGATAACATATTTAAGAAAGAGAAAAACAGTTAGGGAGCGCTTCTGCAGCCAGAGAGAGGAGTGAGAAGATGTAAGAACATCTGCAGACACCAAGGTCAGTGCAGAAGGAGGAGGGGGAGGAGGTGCTCCAGGCGCCGGAGCAGAGATTCCCCTGCAGCCCGTGGTGAAGACCATGGTGAAGCAGGCTGTCCCCCTGCAGCCCATGGAGGGAGGATGAGGGGGTGTAGAGATTCCACCTGCAGCCCGTGGAGGACCCCACGCCGGAGCAGGTGGAGACACCTGAAGGAGGCTGTGACCCCGTGGGAAGCCCGCGCTGGAGCAAGCTCCTGCCAGGACCTGTGGACCCGTGGAGAGAGGAGCCCATGCCAGAGCAGGTTTGCTGGCAGGACTTGTGACCCCGTGGGGGACCCACGCTGGAGCAGTTTGCTCCTGAAGGTCTGCACCCCGTGGAGGAGACTCACGTTGGAGAAGGTCGTGAAGGACTGTCTCCCGTGAGAGGGACCCCACGCTGGAGCAGGGGAACGATGAGAGGAGTCCTCCCCCTGAGGATGAAGAGGCGGCAGAAACACCGCGTGAGGAACTGACCGTAACCCCCACTCCCCGTCCCCCTGTGCCGCTGAGGGGGGCGGAGGTTGAAGCCGGGAGTGAAGTTGAGCCCGGGAAGATGGGAGGGGTGGGGGGAGGTGTTTTAAGATTTGGTTTTATTTCTCATTCCTCTACTCTGTTTTGCTTAGTAATAAATAAGATGAATTCCCTCTCTAAGTTCGGTCTGTTTTGCTCGTGATGATAATTAGAGAATGATCTCTCCCTGTCCTTATCTCGACCCGTAAGGTTTTTTTTTTTTAGTTATACCTTTTCTCCCCTGTCTAATGAAAGAGGGGAGTGATAGAGCGGCTCTGGTGGGCACCTGGCCCTCAGCCAGGGTCAACCCACCACATATATTTATTTAATTTTGGTATCTCTGTGAAAAATGAGTTTTTTTGTGGTTATTGATATCTATGTATGTCAGTGCATGTAAAGAAAATTTCATGTTAATGTGTGCTGGTGGCTAAGTAGGCTCAAAATGCTTCCCTCAAAGACAGCATCTCAGGAAGAGATGTGTAACTGAGGCTCAGACTACTTATGGTCTTTGTGTACCATATTTTCCAATGTGTAGCATCAAAACCTGCACATTAAAATACACCTGAGTAATATACATCATAGTTACTATGACAGGGCACATGCAGGGAGGAACAACCATTTCATTAAACATATATGTGTTACTCAACACACTTATCAGGTTTGTCCATGCCTTTTTTAACCTCTGTCCCTCAGATCATTATAAAAACACTAGCCCAAATACTCTATGAGATAACAAAGAAAGGACACGATCACATAAACTAACATTAGGTTAAATTCTGCTTCCCCATATTTTCCTTCTGTTCTAAATCAGATACTGACGGTATTCTTTTTTTTGCTTTCTCTCTCCAAAGATATTCTGAGGCATTGCTCAATATTTTTAAATGCTACAGGCCAGACTTTCAGCTCTATCATTTGTCTCAAACAAATGGCTTAATCCCTGACAGCCTGTGGTGCCAAGGAGCCATTACAACACTCAGCAATTGCTGGGACATATGGAATTTCTTTTCATGTAGTTCTCCCTGTATGTATGTGCTTCAGGGACCCAAAGAAAGTGAGATGCTCCTAAAACTGCCATATAGGTGATCTGCTATAACTAGTGCACTAATCTTAGCAGTACTGGGATAGAAACATTAATCAGATTCCAGAGTTAGGAATGAATTTAGTTTTGCACTGAAGCAGCAATTCCAAGACTGTGTATGCAGAACATAGCACATCTTCCCACAAAATATCAGTACTTTTATACAGAACTAATTTTAGAATGCATCTTGTAAGAAACCTAGTGCTCTCTGTCATATTTTTCCCCATTTCAAATATCTCAGAAATAAAGTAACTTTAATTCTACAATATTCTTGTGGAAGCAAAATTCACTGAGGAGAACTATCTACATTTCAGTATTTTTATGTTGTTAATTTTAAATGATCGTTTTACAGTTCTTGATTTAGGATTTGGCTTTCTTCATTCATCACAAAAATTAATTTGTTCTACAGATCACTGCATGAAGAACTGCCATCTCTCAACACAGCTGCCATCAGCCACTGTTCCCAATGTGAGAGAAGCCTTAGTCTCTTCAGAGAAGATCAGCTTCATTACTACTGGGAAAACTAGAACCAATTAAAAAAGGATATATTCACTGAAGAAATTGGCAATATTTTTGCAAGGGAATAGGGGAAACAGAAGTTAAAGGAAGAAATACTGAATCTGAAGCTAGATAAAATGAGCTAATTTATTCATTCTGCCAAAGGAGTACACCTGTGACTCTAGACTTAAGAACGTATTTTTAAGGAAAGATAAACCTGATGTCCTGATAAACTTCTAACAGCCTCACTAAAATTTGCTCAGAACAAGGATGTATTTGAATGGACAACGCTAGGTATTGTCAGGCCAACCATTCAGTGACCTGACCATTAGATACAACCTCCTTCTATGTCCTAAGGGAGGCTGTTGGAAACAAGCATCTTCTACATTTATTTTCAATGCAAAAGGACTCAGATCCTTTCAGTCACTGTTCATTAGATGCTTGACCAATGTTAAAGGATTTTCTGTCCTGCCTTCTGTGCCTTATGCATTACAGTGCTGCTTTTCAGAGACAGTGGGCACCTGTAACTTTTCCTGGGTCAACATGTTCTGCAGATATAATCTATTAAAAAATCTACTGAATGGAACTAAAAGAAAATATTTATCAAATAAATACTCCTAAAGTTATAATTTAACAGATATGATGTCTCTAGATTTATTATAATCAGCATGCTTTTCTGTTGTATGGAATGTGTACTAAGCTTCACCGGTACAAGGTAATTTTCAAGCCTATACATGAAGCTACTGTATCCTGGACCAAAACTGACACATGATGAGATTTGTTGTTGCCTGATCCAAGGCCTATTAAAATAAACAGAAAAATTTCAGTAATTTTCAACAGCTTTTAGATCAGAATAAAAATATCACTTGAAGTTTATTTATTGATTTTCACCTGTTATTCAACAGACTTGCTTTCTGTGCTCTTAATCTTCATTTGTTTTTGCAGCATCAGTCTTAGCTGATGATTCAGCACGCTTAAGCAAAGGCAAGCTAGACTTTTGTTTCTTTTGGCATGGAGTCAACAGAAGAAGAAAGACAATGAGATAAACATGTACCACCACAGTGAAGGCAAAAGAATTACATAGATATAAACAATTTTGTCTGCAGAATACCCATTAGTGTTTGTGATGGGAAACTGTAAGGGATTTTAACTTCATATTTCTTAGGGAATGCAGGATTTTTTTCTGAAGAACTTTCCAATAAGATAATTAAAGCCCAATAAGCAGTGTTTATTAGAATCATGTGTTATGGAATTTATTTGCACAATAAATAAGTCAAGAAATGTATTTATTAACATCCAATTATGTTTCCTAGTACTGCCTGTTCCATTTCTTCAAGTTTTCAGGAGACAGGGAAAAGGAGAAAAGACTCTTCAGCAAGATATTTGGGCTTACATGTGTGATAATTTTCCATAATGTTAATGAAGACTGAAAATGTTTCATTCTGAATCCATCAGTATCACATGATTTTCCCACCACTTCAGAACAATCTAGGGACTGAGGGTGCTTTCTCCCTGGAGACCTGGAAAGTGATGGACTGAATTCTAAAAATGAACTCTGCTGTGACAACGACGGCTTAACCTTAACTTTGAAGTTTGCATGACTTTCCATAGGAGTTCTACTTGAGCATGAACTGACAGTCCAATTTATAAGTGTTTAGAAATCTCAATTCACATACAAAAAAATGAAGATTTCTATTGATTTCTGCCAAATATCAAAAATTTTCATTTTTCTGTATGAGTGAGAGCATCTGTATCAAGGGAAGAGGGAGAAGAGGTTTAGATTCAGTCCGGAAGAACACAGGTTGCTATTATTCAAGAAAGGCAATAGAAGGGCAGCGTTTATTTGCAGAAGGGATACCCTAAGTAGTCCAGCACCAAAGCAAAAGTATCCCAGTGGACATAGTCCTCCTACCCTGTGACAGCCATCTTTCAAGAAATACTAGGCTGTGACAGAATAGCCAAGAAAGGGGATTAAAGGCATCTTATTAGCAACCTTAGAGAATTTTGGTTTTAATCCTTTGTTTTGAATAATATAAGGAAGTGCCAGTAAAACTTCAGGAACTGTACATTTCAAAAGCATGTCTATCTCCAGCAGTACAGGAGAGAGACAGAGAGGTCTACTTTCTCAGTAAAAGTAGGAAAAAAATGCAGCTTTACCATGTGAACCATTATCAAAAAGTTTCTTAACTTCCACCTGATTATTAATGTAACAGCAAATTGCGTTAGGGAAATGTGGAATGGAACAATAAGTTGTCTAGAAACAGCAATTTTAATCATGTTGTATGCTGCTATTTTAATTATGTAAAATATCATGAAGTAACAAACTGTTTATGCATGAAGTGGGCAATTTATATGTTGTAAATTATTACGATAATCGGATGATACTATCTTCTTAGCTCTTTCCGCCTCCACCTCTTTGAAAGTGTATTTCTCAACTGGAACAGTAGTCAGAGAAATACCTGTTCTAGGCTGGGATAACAATGAGTTACATTTTTCCTACTGGTCTTCCAAACTGAATCAAGAATCACACAAGCTTAGAGAGTGAGTAATGAATATTTCATAATCTCCCAAGTGTGATGTTTTTAACAACATTGCAAGCATGACAACAATGAACCAAAAGGAGAATGCACAGATTTGGGTTTGTCACCATACTTGGCTCCAGCATCATTACTGTTGTTCATCTGGCTTTTTTCCTGGGAAAGGGAGGGAGGTGAAGGAAGCATTGTTTGTGTTTTTATCCTCTTTTCTGGAAATGATAATGTAGGCTAAGAATTATCATTTAAAACTACCTAGTTTAATTTGATTTTTATTATAGTCTTAACATTAAGTCACATTTAATAAATATAATAGCTTCTGAATAACAGGATAACTGATACACTAACTAATAATAATACATAATAACACTAATAACTAATAATACAGAATAACTAATAGACTGCAATAACTCAAAACCTATTTGAAGAAAGCATTTTAACATTTCCAATATTTCACAAAACTGCACAGCAGCCAAACAGTTACTTTTGTCTAAATACTGCAGTTATGCCGTTCTGGAGACTTTGGTCTGTCAAATGCAGAGCTGTTTCACAGAATATAAAAATGAATCTGTTTTGCTAATAGGTTTAGAATGCAAAGCTAAAAATATGTACAAAATAATGCGTGTGCCGTCAGGCAGCAGAACTCACCTGGCTGTGCTGCGGGAGGGAAGCTGGGGAGGCTGGCAGCCGCCCTCCCCGCAGCACAGGTTGCTCTGAGCCAGGCCCAGCCCAGCCAAGGGCGCCCCGGATAAAGTGCAACATGCGGAGCTGTCTGCGGTGCTGAAAAGGAGGCGGAGGACACACACCCCACCCCACCCCTTATATACTGAAGGTGCTCCTGTTCCTCTACTGCTTATAAACTAAAAACAAAAAAGAAAAGAAAAAAAAGAAGAAAACGAAAAAGGAAAAGATAAAAAACAAAGGCAAACACAAACAAAAAACATTTATCTCACATCCATATAATATTTTTTTTGAAGAATCCCTATAAGTCGTCTTAAATCTCCCTTCCAACTCCCTTAAAATAGGATGTTCAGCAGGTCTGGGACAAGCAAACTCACAGTTTGGTTTAACTGACAAGCTGAATGTTTTCAAAACAGAACACATAGGCAAGGTCATTTAAATGGACAGACTACAGTCACCTGCTATACTGTTAGGCACTACCATAGAGTTGCTTGCAGCATGGCTGTTCAGACTTCCTACCAAGAAATCAAGGGCACAGACTACTGAGAGAGATAAAAAAAAAAAAAAAAAAAAGCAGCAGCAGCTGATTTTCATTAGCAGATATTTTATGTCACCAGGTGCTTCTAAATATTAAATCTGCAAGCACTACTAATTGCTAAACTTTCATCTTATTTCCCAACATATTTTAGTTCATGTTTTGCAGGAAAATCTACTTTTCTTTCAGGTAGGTTTGCTTCTATCAGACTACGAAACATACCACACTGCAAGCAAAATACATTGCCATTCTGTTCTGTACAACAAAATTTATTGTCTTGAAGAATTCCTGCAAATTTACATTATTCTTACTGATAAAGTCTAAATACCTTTCAGAGAAGAATAAGAAAAGAATGATCAAATTTGAACAAGATGAGCAAACAGCTGGTGCTCCAGGACACAGTCAACCATCTGTGGGCATGATTCTACAGACCTGATTCAAGAAATAGTCCACTGCATATAGCAGGATATTTGCCTGAATTAAAGGCCAGTATCCCTTCAGAAAACAGTCAGTTTTAAAGATTATTTAAAAATCGTTACATTATCAGGCTTATGCAGTATTTTCTTTCACTTGGAGTAGGTTCTGTACATTTCTAAGTGAAAGTATTTTAAAGATACTTCTTGTTTTCAGAGTTAAGGTGTAACATAATTTTAGCACCATAGATGGATGTAAATATTTTTTAAAAACTCAAGTGTGCGTATATAAACATACTGTGCCTAAATTAAAAATCTGTCACAGCAAAGGGTGGTACAATGGCCTTTCCTTCCAATAGTGTCCTTGAAAACAAAACTTCTTTTTCACTTTCAAGATGAATGACAGAGCCCCTTGGAGCTGCAGCTTACTCCAGGCTCTGACATGAGTACTGCAGCCTACAGTGTCTCTCAGACAAAAGCATAGAGTATTACTGTTTTAGAAACAAGTATGCTTGTATTCTATACTGTCAGGCAGTGTTGAAAACTACATTAACCTTGATTACATCACATGATTGCACAACTCCTTCCATGTAATCTCATACATGAAGGAGTTCTTTAAAATGATCAATTTAAAAAAAAAAAAACAGAAATACAACTGAAGTTTTTCAAAGGATTGATTTTTTTTCTGATCCATAACAAATCTCTGAAAGAATGAAAATGTGTATCTAATTAGCTGGGGAAAAAAATGCAAATGCTGGAGTAACTACCTACTGTAAACTTATGCATACAGAATCCTATGACTATTTGGTTATCTTGTGTATTGTTTTCTATTTAAAGTTTCTTGAAAATACATAGAATAATTCAAATACTTACAGAGCTTGTTTTTTTCAGCTTTGTTCTTAGTGCCTCAAGCGCCACTTATAGCAAGGTACACTGGAGAACAAGGCTCCCACATTGCAGCAGCTACATTTATTTATTTATAGACAAATAAAGAAACCTCTTCATCAGTATTCCAATAGTTTATAGTGTCACCAGACACTTGTTTATTGAGTACAGTAATGTTAAGCAGCTGCCCATCTTTGATATTAATGCAAAGAAACTGGGTTCTGAGCCAGAAATAGTGTTTTTCATATGCAAGGACTGCAGGACAGGATCCCATTTGGCAAAGAGTCTTCAGTAACGCAACACTTCTCTAACAGTAGTCTAAGTAGGAGACTATGGTGCCCTTTCATATTAGAACTACAGCATAGAAGAAGGGTACTATACAATTCTTAATTTCTCTTCTTTGTTAATCGGTACTGCTGAAAAAGACATCTTGGCCCTTGAAAACTGTCATTTCTGTCTGTAGCCCAAGGCATCTCTAATTAGACATAGCAAAAACACCAATGTATCTACAAATAAGGTATTTTTCACTTTAAAACTTTGAAAACTCTCTCTTATATGTTTCAATTTGACTGAAATGTCAAGTTGTAATTTCTTGATCAAAAAAAAAAGTGACAACTGAAATTAGAACTAAGTACCTGGGACAGGACATGTGACAGTATTTTTAGACTTACTCTATAGCTTTGATCATTAAATTCCCCCTACCTTTAGCCCTACCTGTCTTGACAGCTTTCCTCTGTCACATTTCCTAGTGGCTGTAATTTCTATGGCATTAAATAAAACAAATCCAACATAAGGTTTCCCCCTCTTTTTAAATATTCTTCTAGTGTATGCTAGTATCCGAAACAGCACAGTGAAGATTACATACCTAGAAGTTACTGATGCTTCTTTCCTAATAATTAGTCCTGCTATCCAGAGAAAATGCACAGCATGACCTTTAGTCACTGGGAAATAAGAGACTGTTGCCCTACATCTGCTATAGAAGACAGCAGGTATGTCATAGAGAAAATGTGCTATAACCTCAGAACTAAGTGATTCTACTAGCATAATCACAGGTAACAGTCCCTAACAGGCAATGCTTCCTAGCACAAATGTGTCCATGTAGTCTATCTTATTTCTCTCCAGGGATGAAATACATTCACTGAACTTCAGGAAGCACTAAGTGATTTTTTTTTTGTTTTCTGAACCAGCGGGAAGTGCAAAGTGCTTACCACAATAAAACCTTTAGAATAACTGACTCTGCAACCACAGACATGTAAACGCTCAGCAATTCATAAAGTGAAACATTACCTGAATTTCCCTTGCATGGTATACAATAATGAGCCCAAGCAGGATAATCGTGGAGAGGCTAATAAGGCATTTTAGAGTGAGGGAATACAGAGACTCCTGCAACAGAAAGACACCACTGTCTGTCAGAGACCCACATGCACGGGACCGTTCCCGCCCCGCCGGGCTCCCCAGCCCCACTGCGAGCAGCGGAGCCCGGACTGGGAGGGGAGAGAGGGTCGCCTCGCCTTACGGTGTCGGGGCCGGGGGGTGCCTCACGGCGGGGCCGGGGGAGGGGGACACCTCGCCTCATGGTTGCGGAACCGCAGGGAGAGCATCTCGTGTCAGGGCGGAGGACCAGTGGGCCCCATATGGCGGTGCCGGGGGGTCAGGGCACCTCTCCTCAGGGCGAGGGCCGCCTCACGGCAGGGCAGGGCGAGGGCCGAACAGTCCCGACGCACTAGGCTCTAAGAGAAAGTGACGGATGGCAGTCGCCTTTACGCAAGGATGGCGGCGCGGGGCGGCTAGACCGCATGGATTTGAACGACTTGACAGGAGAGTGCAGCTGGCTGCGGAGCCGCCTTCCCGCGAGCCGGACTCTCCTGCGGGCCGGGGCGGACACGAAGCCTGCGGCAGGGGAACGGGACGAGGGGGACAAGGGGCATGGGTCGGGCTGCGCCGACGGCACCGAGAGCAAGAGGAAGGCAGTCCAACGGCGTGGCAGGTACCTTCGTGTAGGCGCCCCAGGACAGCTCTGTCTCGATCACCATGACTACGATGCCGAACATGCCGAAGATGAGCGCGTAGTCGCTGAGACGCTTGCGCTTCTCGAAGAGCGCCCGGCGGTGCCCCAGCTTGTAGCCAATGTTCTGGTTCTTCTTCTTGCTGGACTTGCCCCCTCCGTTGTTCGTGCCGCCGGAGCCATAGAGCGCCAGGCTGTTGGAGTTGTGCTCGGGCTTGGAGACCACGATCTCCGGGGCAGCGGCTATGGGGCTGGCGAGCAGCGGCTGGAGCGGCTGAGACTCGGAGTCAAGCTCGTGCAGGTTCCCGCGGGATGAGCTCAGGTTGCTGAGCGGTCGCATGATGCTGCCGTTGTACCTGCAGCTGCTCATGGCTATTTCGGTGAAGGGATTGCTCTCCCGATGCTGCTGGTAGTGGTGATGGTGGGTGCTGCCGCTGCTGACACTGCTGCTGGGACTGGCTGCCTGCTGTTGCTGCAGGCTATGGCACTGGTGACACTGGGGGTACCGGTGGGGCTGCCTGGACGAGCCGGCGTGGCTGGAGGGGGTGAGCTCGATGACGTTCAACTGGCTGCCCTGCCGGGAGGAGGCGGAGATAGAGAGCGGCGAGGAGTGAGTCCTGAAGGCGCCCGAGAGGGGCGAAGAAGTGCGGAACAGCAAGGGCAGGTTATCCCCCGCTGCTACCGCAGCGGCCCCATAGTAGGTGCAGTTGTTGCACTGGACGCATGGGCTCCGCTGCTGCTGCTGCTGTGGCTGCTGGAGAAGGCTCTGCTTGTCCTGGCTGTGCTGCTGCTGCTGCTGCTCGGAGCAGAAGCCCGGCTGGAACTGCAATGATGTTTCCATGTCAGAGGCGTTAAAGCCGCAGGAGGACCAGGTGGTGGTGGTGATGCACCCTGCGCAATGCGTTATGGTCGGCAGGGGAGAATCCTGCTGCCGCCACGAGGGGCCCGTCCCGGCTTCCGTAGAATCCAGCCCCTGCGTCCGATTGGTCGGACGGACCAAAACAAGGAGCATCTCGTCGGGGGAGGCCGGCTGCGGCGTGAGGCGGTGGAGACATCTCCCATCCGCCCTGCCCCCTCCCGCGCGGGAATCCCGTCTCCCACCATTCCCGCAGGTAAGGGTTACCCTCGCTCCCCGCCCCGCCGCCGAGGTGCCCCACACCACAGAAACACGGAGGGTCCCGAGGTGGGCGGGGAGAGCGCTCGCTGAGCTCGCTTCCGGGATCGCCCTCTGCGAGGAAAGGGCCGCCACGGCGGGGTTTCCCGGCCCCGACGCCGCCGCACACATCTGCGCCGTCTCCAGAACAAGGGCACTGCGCTGCGCTCCGGAGCTGTCCAGCGACGCCCTGCCGCTTCCCGGAGACGTGCAAAACAGCAGCGCCCTCGCTCCGAGGCCCTCGCCGCGGCCCCGGGGAAGAGGTGGCTCTCGGCGCCTGGCGCGGCCGACGCCCAGCACAGAGAGGAGCAGGCCATCAGAGAGGTCACAGGAGATCTCTCCTCTCCTGAAACTCGGGAGAACCCAGGACCCACTGTCTTCCAGGGCCCGCAGGGCCCGGGGTGGCAGTGAGAGCTAATCGCTCAGGGGCTTTGGGATTTGGTTACATATAGTAATTTCTGATATTTTTCAGACCTATAATAAAGGGGAGGATTTCTTTTGGCCACTCTTTTTCTGAACTAAAAAAGGAAGAGACTAGGCACTGGAAGTTTCATAGGGTTTTAGGTCATCACCTGAGGGTGCAATACAAGGTGATTTATAGGTTAGGGACTTATTTTAATGGGTCACCAGAAACTTTAACAGTGAAACAGGATCATTTCCATTAAGCAACTGAGTTTTTATCTGGATCCATTTTCCTGAAACTCTGTTCCACAGCAATCTTTAAGTTTGTCACTTGCTACCATTTTGCCTCTTCACCTTCCTTTCTCTCCCAAACTCTCACTGAATAATTCATTATGGCAACTCCCTTAGAGCAATGTCTGAACCAGATAAAGTCTCTTTTCTGCATTTATTTAAGGAAAGATTCTTTAAGGAAAGAGTTGTGAAAAAAGTAACTGATTTACTTTATAGCTATGTCATTCTTGCTAACTATCTGAGATTATAAGAGAAGTTTCTTTTTTTTCAATCAGGAGGCACTGTCTATGCAGATATTGCTGTAATATTGCACTTTAATAGCATGGAAGGTCTCATTACAACTTTAACTTCTCTCAGATATTAAAGAAAAAAGTCACTAAGCCTTTCTAGGATAAAAGCCTACATCTGTATAATTTCTAGAACTTGCATAGCATTTAGTTCAGTTTCCTTTGAAACTCTGCATACTTGAATGACTTGCATTTTAAGTAATTTGGATGAGGTACTGTGAATAGCTAAGTTTTTTTTATATGCTCTGCTACAAAATTTCATTTACTTAATTTTTTAACCAAAGCGTACCTTTTAAAGCAAGTGCATATTGCACATATGCAGTCAAACAACCCTCACTAATGTGGTTCTAAACATCATGGTTCTAAACTATAGGTAGATTATTCTGAGTGACCAAAATATTAAAATCTCTGAGTATGTTTATACAGCATAGATTATTTTAGAAAAAGCACCCAGAAATACGAGTGTATATGACATACAGCATCATGATTTTTAAATTATATTAAAGTATATTTGGATGCTCTCAGTTATGTGATAAAAGCTCATCCGCACACTCACAAAGGAGCTCAGAGACGGAATGGCAAGAGGGGGAACCCAAATAATACCCTGCCGGGCTACTCCCAGGCCCATCACAGGGGCCATCAGTCGATCAAAGGCCCATCTGCACAAGCCCAGAGGAGCACAGGGGCACAAAATACCAGATGGGAGCCCAAATCAAGGACTCCTGAGGAATGAACACCTTCTCCAGGCCCCTTCCAGGGCTGTCCCAGCAGAGCCATCAGCCCCATTGTCCAGACATGAAACCCATGGAGATGAGTTGTCATCAGGAGCAGCTCTCCAGATCACCTTTCTGACTAAGGGAGGTTGCTGCCTAGGGGTGGGACTTTTTATGAGATGCAGGGGAAAAGCAGTTCGGGATGGGATCACACAGGACTTACTATGGGATGTTTAGAGGAGGAACCAAAGGCAGGACAAGGGAGTGGTTTAGGTGATTTGGGGAGGAACAAGGTTGGACAAATAGAGGGGTAAGGGGATAAAAAGGGCCAGTTGCATGTAAATAGTTTGCTGGTCAGTACACTTGTCTTGCTATGCCCTGCGCCTGATCAGCGCAGTCTGTCCTATCTTCTTATTAAATTCCTTTCTAAGTCTTTCCTGGCTGAGGGGTCTCTATTCTGTGTGTATGTATGTATGTGTGCAGCAACTGGAGTCAGACCATGAATCGGAGGGCCTGTGTATCCATGGTGCCAGTGACTGGAGCAAGTGCAGGTGTGTGAGTGTGATCACTAGTGAAGATCAAGCTGGACTAGCTGGGGAGTAGGTGAAGTGGATTGAGAGCAAGTGGGTGAGTGAGTCTCTAAGGTCCATGTCTGGGTGTGAGAGTGCCTGTGTATCTCTAAGAGTGAGAGCATTGGGAAGGGTCAGCTATTGAGACCTGGGAAGTGCTGGCCAGCTCTGTGTGTGTGTGCGCGCGCGCGCAATGGTCTGTACCAGCAACTGGGGTGGGGCTGCAGCCTTGGGGGCTCATATATCCAGGTGCCAGCAGCTGGGGAGACTGGGATCTAGGGGCCAGCTATGAGTAGAATGAGGCTGTTGGTGCTGTCTCTGTTCATGTGAGTGCTCTGAGTGTCTGTCAGTGATCTGTGTGGCCGGCCATGTATGTATGTATATATGTGGTGTATATGTGTGCTCTGTGCGTGCCCCTGCCCCCGGGAATGCATTTTCAGCCTTGCTACTGTTTGGACCTAGGGACATGGAGCGGCAGCAGCCTCCTCTCTCTCAGGCTGTTGTGTCCAGCATGATATATTTTCTTCTAATACTCTATTGCAGTCAGTTCTCTTGAGCACCCAAGACCAAAAAGGGAAGCTTTTAGCTTTAAGAATGAACACGCTGTTTATCAGAGCTTCAGTTCTTCCAATGTTTGTTTGAAAAAAACATGGTGTCGTAATTGTTTCTCAGTGGTCCTACTTTGCCTGTGTTTTCAAGCACATCTGAATCGCATGGATCTTATAAAATGAAAATCTTAGGGAACCTATGTTCTTTTCACTGTGTAGATAGTGATAGTCCTGCACAAATGTACTGTGAGAATATATGTTTTGTGAAGTAATTAAAGATTTAGATATGCTTGGCTTTGATCCTTCCTTCTCTGTTCATGCCATGTCTTTAATATTTGCTTAAAGATACTTTTAAGTGTCCTCTTTAACAGAAGATAAAGTTCTCAGTATCTAGTTTACCCTGAAAGATTCTTAAGAAATTTTTAAATCTGCATGTTTTATTTAGAAGTCAACAATTTCATCTACTCTGGTCATGCAAGATTATTGATCTTTTTAAAATCTTGGCAAACTAAAATATGTGATTGTTGTGTTCTGTATGGGGAAATGATTGCATTTGTTTCATATATATATCTATATCAGTCACCAATCCCAATTTTAATACATCTACTGCTGATAGCCTATTTATTTGTAGAACTCGGCAAGGACACTGCTGTTCCTGTCTTTCACATATTTCATCTACTTGCTTAATAGTTTCATTATGCCAATAAACAAATGAATATTCCCATGTTTACCCCAAGAAGTCAGACGAATCATGCAGCATGTTCTAAAACTAATCAGAGGTTTTATTTAAGTGCCATTGAACAGTTGGGATATATTACCACAGTTTCAAGGTCTAAAATAGGAATCGGTAACAGTTTACTTCTTCATAGTGAGAGAGGTAAACCTTCCTCTCTATGACAGTGTGGTGGGTTGACCCTGGCTGGGGGCCAGGTGCCCACCAGAGCCGCTCTATCACTCCCCTCATTCACTAGACAGGGGAGAAAGAAGTACAACGAAAAGCTTGTGGGTTGAGATGAGGACAGGGAGAGATCACTCCTTATCGTCACGGGCAAAACAGACTGAACTTAGAGAGGAAATTCATCTAATTTATTACCAAGGAAATCAGAGTAGAGGAATGAGCAATAAAATCAAATCTTAAAACACCTCCCCCCACCCCTCCCATCTTCCCGGGCTCAACTTCACTCCCAGCTTCAACCTCCTCCCCACTCAGCAGCACAGGGGGGGCAGGGAATGGGGGTTAGGGTCAGTTCATCACACGTTGTTTCTGCTGCTTCTTCATCCTCAGGGGGAGGACTCCTCTCATCACTCCCCTGCTCCAGCATGGAGTCCCTCCCACGGGCTACAGTCCTTCACGAACTGCTCCAGCGTGGGTCTCTCCCACGGGGTGCAGACCTTCAGGAGCAGACTGCTCCAGCGTGGGGTCCCCCACGGGGTCACAAGTCCTGCCAGCAAACCTGCTCTGGCATGGGCTCCTCTCTCCACGGGTCCACAGGTCCTGCCAGGAGCTTGCTCCAGCATGGGCTTCCCACGGGGCCACAGCCTCCTTCAGGTGCCTCCACCTGCTCCTGCCTGGGGTCCTCCACAGGCTGCAGGTGGAATCGCTACACCCCCTCATCCTTCCTCCATGGGCTGCTGCAGGGGGACAGCCTGCCTCACCATGGTCTTCACCACAGGCTGCAGGGGGATCTCTGCTCCGGCACCTGGAGCACCTCCTCCCCCTCCTTCTTCACTGACCTTGGTGTCTGCAGAGTTTCTTACATCTTCTCACTCCTCTCCCCAGCTGCAAAAGCTCTCCCTAACTGGTTTTTTTTTTTTTCCCTTCTTAAATATGTTATCACAGAGGCGCTGATTGGCTTGGCCTTGGCCAGCGGCAGGTCTGTCTTGGAGCCGGCTGGCATTGGCTCTATCAGACATAGGGGAAGCTTCTAGCAGCTTCTCGCAGAAGTCACCCCTGTAGCCCCCCCCCGCTACGAAAACCTTGCCATGCAAACCCAACACAGACAGGGATAAACAAACCAGAATGGAAAGATGCAATTTAATTTAACATCTCTCCTTTTTAAATATTTTTAAAGTTTATTTTTTAAAATGAGTCTATTAAATTTCAGAAATAAAATAAATTATTGATGTGAAGTGAATTGTTATATTCCTCCATATCACAAAGAAATTAGCATGGATAGCTCAGAACTGCTAAGACATTAAGACAAACATCTGTTTTGGTTTGGGCTGTGGTTTTTCTCTACCTTTTCATTAGACACTGGGTGGAACTACTCTTACTGATTGCCATAGGTCCTGCTGCTGCTTTGCTAAAGAGGCTGTTTTTACGTGTGTGTGTGTGTGTGTGTGTGTGTGTGTAAAGTGAGTGAGAGAGAATTACTGCAGCTCTCATTTGACAATGATTATTATTGGAATTATTATTATTGGAAAACAGATTTTTTTTTCTAAACCCACTAATTGCAAGAACAAGATAAATACTTAAGCAAACCTATACCAGTAGCGGGACAGGAAGCTCAGCAGACAGGAAAAATTAGATTTCTGAGAGCAAAAGAAACACTATAAAATATCTGAAGTGACAGCTAATGGGTAGTCATTTTAAAAGCTCACATAACAACATCCAATGAAGATACAATACCTACAGGCTACAATAAAAGGTATTAGAAAGCTGTTTTGGCTCTTAGCCTATTACGCCCTATTCATGCCAGACTCCTGTTAAAGTCACTGAGAATTCTGTGCTCATAAAAATGTCCAAAGATATAGATAGTTAGAAAAAGGAAACAAAAGAAATGGGGGAAAAAGCAAGGAAATTCCATTCTATAACAGTATTTTGGACTCAAAGCATATTCTGCACAAGATCTAGGAGTTTTCAGAAAGCACTAAAGGTCTTGACCAAGCAAGTATATATATGTGCTGAGTATGTACACAGAAAGATGCCATTCAGTGAAAGCAGAGTCGCAGTAAGAAAAATACATTTCCAAAATAGATTAAAAGAAAAATATTGTCTGTGAGCAAAAAAAGCAGCAATGGAACCACATTAAAAAGGGAGTAGTATTTAGCGTTTTGAATTATTTAAAAAAGGTGCAATTTGATTTTTGCTAAGAGCAAAGATGGTTAAGACCTTGCAGCAGTAGCTTGGCTGAGTGTTCAAATATGAATTTCCAAATGATGGTGTATGAAATCCTTTCCACAGTGTTGTACCTGCCAAAATCCTCACTTCCTTCAGGAAGTCCAGGATTTCACTTGGCTTGTTTCCTTCTGTGCTCATCTCCAGGCATTCGGCTAGAAATAAAAAAAAGGAATAATTTCAGATTTTCTTCCTGCTTTCCCACTTGAGAATGGACTCTCATGTTCTGGGTGGCACCTGTGGCAAGCTGCTCATCAATAGTCAGTCTAAAATCTCGTAAACTGATGTCGTCCAGAGATCAAGGGTGAGGCCAGACTTTCCCTTGTGGGAAAGAGAGGATGAAAACCTTCAGTTACTCATCCATTGCTCCTGAATGAATAGAAAAATGCAAGGTGAAGTTATGGAAGTTTACAAACAAACAAACAAAAAACTTTCTATAACAGAAGTGCTATGGTGTCTGTCATAGTATAGTAGAAGAAAGCAAGTGGAAAGCTCAGATAAAGCTGTTGTGTATCCAAAATGGGAAAATTCATTATCTGTGTTGAAGAATAGCCTCTATACTTCATTTAATAAGAATAAAAGGAATTGTGGGCTTTTCTTTCTAATTAAAGACATGCTCATGATACAGTGGATAAATGACTCAAACATCAAGGAAGGTGATCTTGAAAGTATGGAGGGAGTTAGATGAGAGAAAAAGTAAGTGACATAGTGGCATTCAGTCAGATATCTTCTGGTGGCTCGTCCAAATCCCACTGAAATAGGTGGTTTCTGTAGGTTTTTATATTTACCTTTTTAGTGGGTGAAATATTTTTAACCTAGGAAAAATGACTTTATAGATTATAGAAGCCAGCCCTCCACTGTAGACAGCCCCAGTTTCATAAAATGTAGGTAGTAGCTGCCTCTTGAAATCAGTTAAACTTCTTGTCATCACTGTTCCTATTGAGGGGCTTCTCTAGAAAATTATTCCTATAGTATTGAAGAAAGCAACCCACCCCCTGGGAAAGCTATTTTTATTAAATACAAAAGCAACCAACGTGTCTAGATATGAAGTAACTTGACTCCTCCATTTTTGTAATTAATCCAAACTAAAATCTTCAACTGAAATTTTCACAGACTCAAAAGTTCAATTTGGATGCAAGTTGATCACCTCTATTATTCAAATATAGAACTGATATTTACTGGTAATTTGGTTTAGAAAAGCTAGATGTTTGTTTAACCTGTCATTACGCTTTGCATAGACATATGAGTTATTTGAAGTGTCAAATATACACAGTACCTATCCAAAAAGTCTTTGATTATTTTTTACTTTTTTTCTGTTTTGTTTCCTTTTATGTGTAATGTGGTTGACACATAGGACATCAGGGACTTGCCGGGCTACTTGCATAAACTGCTGATAAGGTTTGAAATAACATTTTGTAATTGGTAGCTCTAACAACTAGCATCTTCTCTGGATAAGACACAGAAAGGAACCCCCTAACTTGCTAACCGGTGGGTTACACATTTCTTTTGGCCAAAGAAACCTCAATGTGTATACATGATGTATACCATAGCTCTTTCAGTTTAGGATTAAAATTAATCTCTTCCAGCTGTTTCATCAGGAATTGAACTGGAGGGTTGTACTAGGTCCGGCTGGGATGGAGTTAACTTTCTTCATAGCAGCCCGTATGGTGCTGTGTTTTGCATTTGTGGCTACAGCAGCGTTGGTAACACACCACTGTTTTGGCTGTTGCTGAACAATGCTTGCACATTGTCAAGGCTTTCACTCTCTTTGCGTGCCCCCCCCCCCCCGGCAAGTAGGCTGGGGGTGGTCAAGAGGTTGGCAGGGGACATAGCCAAGACAACGGACCCCAACTGACCAATATGATGTCGCACTCAGCAATAAAAGCTCAGGGGAAAGAGGAGGATGGGGAGACGTTCGTGATTATGGCATTTGTCTTCCCAAGCAACCGTTAAGAGTGATGAGGGTCTGCTTTTTGGGAAGTGGCTGGACATCTGCCTGCCAATGTGTATTGGGTCTGGCTGAGATGGAGTTAATTCTCCCCACAGCAGCCCTCATGGTGCTGTGCTGTGTATTGGTAGCTAGCAAACTGTTGATAACACACCAGTGTTTTGGCTACTACTGAGCAGTGCCAGCACACATCAAGGCTTTCCAACATTTCTTTTTCCCCAGCAGCAGGCTGGGGGTGGGCAAGATCTTGGGAGGGGACACAGCTAGGACAGCTGACCCAAACTGACCAAAGGGATAGTCCATACCATATGACGTCATGCTCAGCAGTAAGAAACTGAGAATAGGGGGAGGAACAGGGCGGGGGCATTCGTTGTTTTTTTTTTACAATGTTTGTCTTCCGGAGTAAGGGGCACGCTTACTGAAGCCCTACTTCCCAGGAAGTGGCCGGACATCGCCTGCTGATGGGAAGTAGAGAATAATCTTTGCTTTTTGCTTTGCTTCCGCACGCGGCTTTTTGCTTTAGCTACATTAGACTGCCTTTATCTCGACCCACGAGTTTGGGGTTGTTTTTCTCCATCTTCCTTTCTCCCCTCCCTGCCTTGCTGAGGAGGCGAGTGATAGAGCGGCTCTGGTGGGCACCTGGCCCCCAGCCAGGGTCAACCCATCACACAATGGGAAGTAGTGAATTAATTTCTCTTTGATTTGCTTGCATGAACAGTTTTTGCTTTCCTTATTCAACTGTCATTATCTCGATCCATGAGCAGTCTTGCCTTCTTTCTATTTTCCCCCCATCCCGCAGGAGTGAGCGAGAGGCAGGGTGGGTGTTTGGCTGCTGGCCAGGGTCAACCCACCACAGGGCTTCAGTGCTGAAAGTATGGACTACTATAGCTTGGAGTAAGGAGCTAAGGATTTTGTAGGAGGGGATCGGTGCAAATGTTCACTGTCTGCTTTATACCAATTGTGGATCTGGACCGCAGCACATTTCATTAAGATTTTTCCTAGTTGTACAGTTTGGAAATAACATGACTTTAGAGTGGCTGCTTTAATTGGTGAAAAGGCTGCCTCTGTACAATTCACTGTAACGAAGAGCCAAGTGTCAGTTGTGAACTGAACCTGCTCTATTATAAAGGAAAAGGGCTGTTTCCCTCTCTCCCTGCTTTCTTTCTCTCCTCACCCCCCACATCACCCCTTCCCCATCCCATATGATTTCCCTGTAAGACTGGGATCTGACTCTGAGGGATCTTCATTGTATAGTGGCAGGGCTGGGCAGCATGAATTGGGAGCCTGACATGCAGCTGACTCTGCTGGGACCTCCTGGCCCACTTCATCCTTATTCTAGCATGCCCTAATCAAACTGTCTCTCTCTGACAGTGCTTACATTAGAGATGAAAAACGAACCAGCCTGAGGTTCGTATATCATATGGGGATTCTGTTGTCCCTCCTTCTGCAGGTGGCAGGTGTGAGAACTGCTGTCAACTTCAGTGCCTCTGTGAAGCCCACACTGGCTGAGTCTCAATATTGCAAAAATTGAGCTTGATATCTGCTCCTAGGCACAAAACCAGTATGAACCCAGAAGCTGTGGTAGGAAGGCAATTTTGTTACCACTTGCTCCTTAAATTATTAAAAGGATACTCTTTCTGTTGTGTATATATTTCTGAGATAAACCAGTAGGCTGCGAGGGATAATGTGGATGAGAGAAAGGGACATCTTATGTGTCTTGACCTTGCTGTGAATGAGCTGATGTGCTCTGTCAGATGTGCTGTGAGGCACGGAGCATATTTGTGACTGCTACTTGCACAGAAAGTATGTGGCATAGCAGGGCCCTGAAGCTCAACTTCCTGATCACTCTAATTCTTAAACTTCTTTTTAAGAAGATGCCCTCCTCCGGCCTGCCCCGCTCCCTCACTGGAGGCAGTAGGGCAAGCCCTGGTTGGCGAGGCCCATGCCCTGCTGGCCTGGGGATTCCCCCTCTGTGACCCTCAGGGAGCTCTTGGCCCTCGCAGTGCCCTAAAATTACTGATCAGCCTCATCCAGACTTAATTTTGCTGTAGAACACTGGGTTTATGTGACAAGGTTGGGGAGGAGGGTGATGCAGGGGTGGCCTCTGTGAGAAGGCGGCCAGGGGCTGCCCCATGCCAGACACAGATGGTTCCAGCTGGCTTGGCAACGGACCAACCGCTGGCCAAAGCTGAGCCAATCAGCGAAGCTGGTGGTGCCTCTGTGAAAACATATTTAAGAAAGGGCAAAATGCTGCATGGCAATGTGAGGAGTGATGGGAAAAAATGTGAGAAACAGTCCTGCGAACACCAAGGTCAGTGAAGAAAGAGAGGGAGGAGGTGCTCCAGGCACTGGAGCAGAGATTCCCCTGCAGCCCATGGAAGAGACCATGGTGGAACATGTATTCCCTGCAGCCTGTGGAGGACCCCACGCCAGAGCAGGTGGATATTCCCTGAAGGAAACTGCAGCCTGTGGACAGGCCATGCTGGAGCAGGCTCTCGTGACAGGAACTGCGGCCCGTGGAGAGGGACCCACGTAGGAGCAAGTTCTTCTGGCAGGAATTGTGGCCTGTGGAGGACCCATGCTGGAGCAGGCTTATACTGAAGAACTGCAGCCCGTGGAGAGGGGCCCACACTGGAGCAGGGGAAAAGTGTGAGGAGGAAGGCATGGCAGAGAAGAACTGTTACAGGTTATGTTAGTAAGCTGTTCAGCTAATAGAAAGTTTGGACCAATCTCCAGGATTGGACCCTCTCTTGTATTAAAAATGAGTTTTAATTTGTTCAATATCTGTCTTTATTCATTGATTTTGATTGACATAAAAGCAGCAGCTAGTATTAATTAGGGCACATAACTCCACCTTGTGCTGTTAAAATGTAATCTAAGGCCAATCAGTTCTGATTAACTATTTGTGAAATAGATTTTTAAACCTGTCTGCAGGGCAGTAAGGGCATCAGCTGTAGCGTTGAGGGCCATCTTGACTTCGGCAGAGATGTGAACTATGTCTTCTTCTAATTCATTAACTCCTAGCCATGGTATAAAAGCTCAAACAAATTGGTGGAATTTAATACCTCTTTCTATTAAAGGATTTTCAATGGCTCGCCTGTCTCTTATATACCAATAATTATGTGCCACATCTTTATTGTAAAGCTGTGGATAATCCTGTCAGAGAACTTTCTTATTAGCTGAACGGCTTATTAATATAATCTGTAACTTAGAATATCTTTGAGAAAGGTAAACTGTATGCGGCTCAAGGGGTGGAATGTAATGATCGAGGAGTTGGTGATCCACATAACAGTTAACCTGGGTAGGCCCAAGCCTGTGCTGTGCTGTGCTATGCTGCACGTACAGCTTGGCTTTCAGACCTGTATTGTACTCACAGATTCCTTGGCTGCAGGATAAGCTTAGCCAGCTCATTGCAACAGAGGAGCCTGCAGGCAGCTCCCGCTTGATGCCAGTGATTATGCCACTTGTGTGGCATTGCCTTTATCAAAAGATGCAGCAAGAAGTTCTTATGCGAACATCCTTTCTGTTTGGCAGTAGAAATGATGAATAGAATTGTTTTATTGTAAGAAAATCATATAATAGTTTGAATGACGAAAAAGGAAGAACAACTCTCTACAGACAGTATCTGCACAGTGTGCCATGGGAAAATCCATTCAGGGTCTGTCCGATGCTGCACAAAAGCAGGGTTCCCAGCATCTGAAGGGACATAAGATTTACTTGTTATCTATATTCCTCTTTTTATTTTATCTTATAAACCAGCTATTTTATTATGCCATTTATTGTCAGGCCTTTCTTATTGAGATCCAGACAGAACCCTGCACTCTCTCTTTCTCACACACACCCACCCCCCCCTCCAGTGCGGAACATTCCCTTCCCTCAGCTACATACAGCTTGACTTTTGGGGCCTGCTCTCTGAGATGGAGTGTATGTCTGAGTCCCTCCAGGCTGGCAGAATGGAAAAAAAATCACATTTTCTTCCCTACTGTGTTTATGTGGAGAAGAAATATCCACACCTGTCTAGCTTTCTGTCACGCGACACTATGGGGACAGACAGGTTCTTTTGGGGATCCTGGACAGAATGATGGCAGCACTAAGTTGTAGTTATGATTAAAACTTTAAATTTTAACAGAATTTTATGATCAGCATAGCATAGAAATTTATGATCAGAGTAGCACAGGTTTTCTATAAGCAGAATCAGTGTAGCACAATTTTATAAGTAGCGTAGCACAGAATTTTATAGCATGCTTAGTTTATGGCTCCTAATCACCTGGACCCTCTGCAGATCGGGTCAAATCTTAATACTTGGCCTGCAGTATCGATATAACAATCATAATCTAGACTCAAGACACAAAAAAGAATATGAATCAGTCCTCGTGTCGCGTGAAAGGGTACAAGTCTGATGTGTGGCTGAGGGAGGCCCTCCCGTTGAGTCACGAGGTTCAGAAAGGACCCCCTTGCTTTCTAAACTCCTTCTCAGAGAGGAGCCTGGGTGCGGCTAGGTCCAGTCTTAGTCCCAGACTTGGTCAACGGTTTACGTCTAAAGGATTATGTGTGTAGCCACTTATCAGAGTCAACGTTTGCCTGTCAGAGCCCCACCAAGGACTTTCACTGAAACAGTTTCGCAAAGTTGAAAAGAAAAATAGGTAATTTATTGAGGCGACAGATATAAAAGTTCGGAATTGCTGTTGATAAACGCACTAACTGCAACAATTTTGAGCTCAAGTTAATAGTTCAGCGCTTTTGTTAATGATAGTTTTCCCGGGGTAACATCCGACATAATCGGAGGCGCAAGTCTTACCAAAGAGGCGTCCCTGCTTGGGGAGGAGAGAGAAAAGAAAGAAAGAGAGAGAGAGAAAAGATATCACCACCCTTGGATCCAGCGATGTTCTCTGCTTGTAGTTGTAGTTCTCAGGTGGTGGGCGCGCGCCAAAAGCTTGCGTTTCCCCTTTTTATAACCCAAAATGCTCCGCATAGGCGGGGGTCTGTCATCACTGAGCAGGCGCAGCATATGCTCAGGAATGTTCCAGAAATGAGTCGGTGGGTTGTGGGGGTCTTGGAGGTCTCACTGTCCCCCCCTCCACTTCGGGGTTGACTGAGTGATGGCCTTTCACGGGCATGCACACACAGGACACAGATGGTCTTTTGTCTACATGTTTCAGGAATAGGGGAAGGGGCTCACAAGACAGTGTCCTGCCTCCGCAGGTTCTGTCCTTGGCCGAGACGGATGTCTGTGCCGTTCCCTCGACATTCCCTCGTTATCAGTTTATCCCTGCTTGGGTCAAGATGGATGTTTGCGACATTCACTTGTTATCAGGGCCTTACACTAAGGGATCACAGGTTTTGCCATCCAGCAGCAGTTCTGGTCCAAGTACTTGTAATGCTAGATAGCGATAAGGGGACCCATTTTACTGGACAAGTAATGCAGAAATATTGTGCAGCCCTACAAATAGAACAAAAGTTCCATTGTGCCTATCATCCCCAATCCAGTGGGGCTGTAAAAAGGAAAAAAATTCTGATTGATTTGAAAATCAAATTGGCAAAGATTTGTGCCGAGACTGGCCTAAAATGGCTGGATGCGTTACCACTCGCCTTAATGTATATCAGGAGTACTGTAAATAAAAAGCATGGGCTGTCACCTCATTAAATCTTAATGTGTAGACCCATGTGACTGCCTCACACAACACCTTTAACTCTGGCACAGACAGATTTACATCTAACAGATGATACTCTCCTAAAATATTGTCAGACACTAATGAAATGCATAAGGACTTTCCACACACAGCTGAAAGAAGCCTTACCTGAACCCACCATTGCGGTTTGTCACTCCTTGAAACCAGGAGGCTGGGTCTACACTAAGGTATATCAGCGAAAACATGCCCTCCAGCCGAGCTGGAATGGACCTTATCAGGTACTGTTAATTACTAATACTGAGGTAAATTGCAAGGGCTTGCTCAACTGGATCCACGCTTCCCAGTGTAAAAGGGTCACACCACCTTCAGGCACAATGCGTGCCGGCTGCCACAGCAGAGCTGAATCATAGAATCATAGAATCATAGAATGGTTTGGGTTGGAAGGGACCTCAAAGATCATCTAGTTCCAACCCCCCTGCTGCGGGCAGGGACACCCTCCACTAGACCAGGTTGCCCAAAGCCTCATCCAACCTGGCCTTGAACACTTCCAGGGATGGGGCATCCACAACCTCTCTGGGCAACCTGTTCCAGTGCCTCACCACTCTCACAGTAAAGACTTTCTTTCTAACATCTAATCTAAATCGACCCTCCTTCAGCTTAAACCCATTACCCCTTGTCCTATCACTACACTCCCTGACAAACAGTCCCTCTCCAGCTTTCCTGTAGGCCCCCTTCAGGTACTGGAAGGCCACAATTAGATCTCCCCAGAGCCTTCTCTTCTCCAGGCTGAACAATCCCAACTCTCTCAGCCTGTCCTCATAGGCGAGGTGCTCCAGCCCTCTGATCAGCTTCGTGGCCCTCCGATCAGCTTCGTGGCCCTCCTCTGGACTCTAATGATCTGAATAAACTTCCTTTCACCAAATGTCAACAAAAAAAAAAGTACAATCTACAGCCTCTCAAATAGGCTTTGATAATCTTATAGTTGTCACCTGAACTTGTTATTGTTTTATTCACTTTGGTTTTTTGGAAATTGTAGCTTTTTTCACTCTGAGATATTGCATTTGAGTTTTTATTACTGATCGTATACTAACTTATAAGAATTATATAATAAAACCTTAGGGAACAAATGATACTAGCGCACGGGCAATAATAGAGAACTTAGAGGGACTTAGAAGCCCCTCAAGGGATTATCATACTTCTTGTTTGTATTTTCTTTTTGTATTAGTTATTTGGTAGCACCCTAAAATTTAATCATGCAGTGGAAAATATTTTGTTTTCTCCTCGCAATAGTACAAGTTGATAGTTGGAAAAACAATACAGTTATTTGATGGATGCAGGCTATCGCCACTGTTGGTAATGAGTCCAACTGCTGATACTGCATTCATGGTCCCCAGCAGGCAGAAGGCAGCTATAATTGGAAAGCTTTTTCCCTCGATGCTATATGGTTGCAAGAGAATACTACTGGCATTCAAGGCTGATTTAACATACCTGCCTATCAGGCACAAACTATCCTTGTTCACCAGCAAACCACAGTTGGACTGCATATCTATAAAATACCAGGTCCAAATTCAAATTCTGGGTCTCGATTTACAGGGAATCAAGCTAGCTGTAGTGCAACTATATATTACAAGTGTACTATAGGACAATATTTTTTTCCTTGATCAAAACCGCACAGGTCAACATAATGGCACTCAGGCCATTTTCCCACTCATGGGAAAAATTCCACCCAATCTGATGATACTCATTGGGAACTAGACATTGAAAATAAAACAGTAAAAACAGACATCCGAGGACAAGGAACTCCATCCCAGCCAGACCCAGTACAATCTCCATCCTTTATTCCATACCATCATGGTCAGGTCCCACATTGTCTGATACATCTAAGAATCATCTGACTGCCCCATTCAGATATTGTTTCATTCCCATACCCTACTCAAAACTTTCCACTTAACCCACATTGTATTACAATATTTGATCCTTCTATCCTGTACCTTTCTTTTCCCTTCCCATTCTATCTATTTCTGTGGTGGGTTGACCCTGGCTGGGGGCCAGGTGCCCACCAGAGCCACTCTATCACTCTCCCTCCTTAACTAGACAGGGGAGAAAAGGTATAACGAAAGGCTTGTGGGTCGAGATAAGGACAGAGAGAGATCACTCACTAATTATCGTCATGGGCAAACCAGACTCAACTTAGAGAGGAAATTAATCTAATTTATTACCAAGAAAAACAAAGTAGAGGAATGAGAAATAAAACCAAATCTTAAAACACCTCCCCCCACCCCTCCCATCTTCCCGGGCTTAACTTCACTCCCGGCTTCAACCTCCTCCCCCCTCAGCGGCACAGGGGGACGGGGAATGGGGGTTACGGTCAGTTCATCACACGTCGTTTCTGCTGCTTCTTCATCCTCAAGGGGGAGGACTCCTCTCATTGTTCCCCTGCTCCAGCATGGAGTCCCTCCCACAGGAGACAGTCCTTCACGAACTTCTCCAATGTGAGTCCTTCCTACGGGCTCCAGTTCTTCATGAACTGCTCCAACGTGCGCTCACTTGTTTTTTCTCCCTTCTTAAATATGTTATCACAGAGGCGCTGATTGGCTTGGCCTTGGCCAGCGGTGGGTCCATCTTGGAGCTGGCTGGCATTGGCTCTATCAGACACAGGGGAAGCTTCTAGCAGCTTCTCGCAGAAGCCAGCCCTGTAGCTCCCCCACCCCCACCCCCCCGCTACCAAAACCTTGCCACGCAAACCCAATATAACACCACAGAGAATGAGGCACCTTGGACCCTGGTGACTCTCAAAAGCAGGGCTCCGCTTCCATCTTCACCCTCCAGCTTCACAACCAAAACCAGATATGAAGCCTTAACAGCTGTAGACACCCACAGGCAAGGAGCGCAAGGAGAAATTATACCAGCAGCACACAGTGGATATCGCAAAAAGAAACGACGAGTGCTCGTAGTGGGTGACTCTGTTAGAGGGGCACCGAGGTGCCCATCTGCCGACCTGGCAGGGAGTCACGAGAGGTATGCTGCCTTCCGGGAGCCAAGATCCGAGATGTTGCCAAGAGGGTGCCACAATTTGTCAAGAGCACAGACTACTATCCACTGCTATTCTTTCATGTGGGCATGAATGACACCACAAGCTGGAACCTGGGTAGAATCGAGGAAGACTATAAAGCCCTGGGGGTGCAAGTGAAAAACATTGGTGCCCAAGTTATTTTTTCCTCCATTCTACCAGTTGGAGGGAAGGGGGCAGCCAGAAATAGACATATAATGTATATCAACTCCTGGCTACGTAGCTGGTGCCATCACGAGAGTTTTGGCTTTTACGACAACGGGATGTTCTTGGATGACGATAACCTGTTAGAGTGGGACGGGATCCACCTCTCTAGAAGAGGCGAGAGAATCTTTTGCAGCAGGCTGGCCAAGTTGGTGAAGCGGGCTTTAAACGGAAGGACTCAGGGGCTGGTGTCCAAAATGGCAAAGCCCATGCCATTGCATCCAGCTGGGGAATAAGCCAGGTTAACCATGTCCTGGTTCTGGCAAGGATACAGTTAATTTCACAAGGAGCCAGGACAGGTGAGCCGGGCTGGCCGGGGGCTATTCCATACCATGTGACGTCATGCTCACCATAAAAGGGGGCTAGTCGGGCAGGGGCGGGTTTGGCGTGGCTCCGGGATGTGGCTGAGCGTCCGGGCGGTCGGTCGTCGGATCGGTAAATTGCTTTCTGTTATCACCCATTGTGAATATCTGTTATCAGCACTGTTGTTGATTGTTTCCCTCTCCCTTGCTGTCCCAGTAAACTGCCCTTATCCCAACCCTCGAGACTTTGCCCTTGTTTTTCCGTTCTCCTCCCCATCCCGCCGGGGGAGGGGTGAGCGAGCGGCGCGTGGTGCTCAGCTGCCGGCTGGGCCTAAACCACGTCAGTCCTTTTTGGCGCCCAACGTGGGGCCCGAGGGGTTGTGATAACGACAAGTCTGACCCAAGTGTGTTAAAACAAAATTGTTATAAGCATTTATGATGTTATTGAAACAGTCGCTGGTCATAATGATGTTCTGTTTGGTCACATGGCTCTGTTTTGTAAACCCGTGTTTACTCTATGTAATCCCTGTGGTGCTGTTTATCACCTCTGGGAGAGGGGTTCCTGTTCTCATATTGTTGTATTGTGTGATATCGACTTATGATATCATCGACGGTCATGAGTCTGAGCTGGTACGTGTATGTAGCATTTCTGTCAGGCCCGTACCTCGGTCAATATCTTTCAGAATTGATTAATAATTGCACCCAATCTATGGGGGAGACGGGGGGGGGGATACCTTCTCCCACTCTTTCACCTCCTCTTTTCCCTTTTGGTGGGTTACAACAATTTTTGAGATTTTTGAATACCCTTGGAATGTTCAGGCCAGTATATTCCTATTGCTAGGTCTCCTGCATGGTTTCCAAGTCCTGTTCAGGGTTAAGCAAAAATTGTTTCAAGAATACCACCCAGGGATCTTCCCCAAGGCTGAATGGTCAGGGCTGGCATGGCATGTGGGAGAGTATGGGCGGGTATCTAGAGACCTTTTCACCCCCAATGGTTTGGAGCTTCACTCCCAAACAACTGCAAGACCCTGATAAAATGGTAGAATATTTGAAAGGAAAATGCTGTGGGGATTCTAAGGAGACACAACTTACTGCGCTGTGCTGGGCCCTGGCCACAATCTATCAAACACTGCTTGATAGTAGACAGCACCATCCAGAGGGAGAGAGCAGACCCTCAGGCACTGCAGCTACCCAAGCCCCCGCAACAGGCACTGTAGCCGAGCCAGAAGATCAACCCATACCAGTATCAGTCGCCCCTATACACAAGAAGAAATACACAAGGAAATCGGTTCGCTTAGTGAAAGATGATGATGAACGGGGACCATCACGAGAACAGGAAGAAGAGCCAGAACCAGAAGTGATCACCCGATCCCTGTCCCTGAGTGAGCTGCGAGATATGCAGAAAGATTTCAGCCGCCTTCCAGGGGAGCACATTATTACCTGGCTGCTCCACTGCTGGGATAACGGGGCCAGTAGCCTGGAACTGGAGGGCAGGGAGGCCAAGCAGCTAGGATCCTTGTCTAGGGAAGGGGGCATTGACAAGGCAATTGGGAAGAAGGCACAGGCCCTCAGCCTCTGGAGGCGACTCCTGTCAAGTGTGAGGGAAAGGTATCCTTTCAGCGAAGATGTCGTATGTCAGCCAGGCAAGTGGACCACCATGGAGAGAGGTATCCAATATCTGAGGGAATTAGCTGTGCGGGAGATGGTTTATTATGATCCGGACAACGCGCAGTTGCCCACAGACCCCGATGAAGTCCAATGTACCCGACCCATGTGGCGAAAATTTGTGCGAAGCGCACCATCATCGTACGCCAACTCACTGGCAGTACTCGACTGGAAAAGTGAAGAGGCACCCACAGTGGACGAAGTGGCTGGCCGACTCCGGCAATATGAAGAGAGCCTTTCTTCCTCCCTAGTCTCGGCTGTGGAGAAACTGTCTCAGGACGTCCGGCAACTCAAAGAGCATATATCTTCCTCCCCACCTGTACAGACCCATATTTCAGCTGTTAGGAGTAAGCGTTTTTCTGCTCCAGAGAGGGGATATAGAGCATACACACCACGAGGTATCCTGTGGTTTTTATCTGCATGACCACGGAGAAGACATGAGGAAATGGGATGGGAAGCCCACCTCAACCCTGCGGGCATGAGTACATGAGCTACAAGGCAAGACAGCTGTAAAAAGGGACTCTTCCAGGAAGAATGCTGCTCCATTTTCCACCGGGCAGCCCCCCAGATCAAGTGGAAGGCCTGATCGCACTTCTGATCCTCTTGAAGGGACTTCTAAGTCCTTTTTGCAAGAGGTGAGTAGTGACTATGACGAGCAGGATTAGAGGGGCCCTGCCTCCAGCCAGGTGGAGGAAAGGGACAATAGAGTGTATTGGACTGTGTGGATCCGATGGCCTGGCACATCGAACCCACAGGAGTACAAAGCCCTAGTGGACACAGGTGCACAGTGCACGCTAATGCCATCGAGCTATGAAGGGGTGGAACCGATATCTATTTCTGGTGTGACGGGGGGATCCCAACAGTTGACTCTGTTGGAGGCTGAAGTAAGTCTGACTGGGAATGAGTGGCAAAAGCACCCAATTGTGACTGGGCCAGAGGCTCCGTGCATCCTGGGCATAGACTACCTCCGGAAAGGGTATTTCAAAGACCCAAAAGGCTACCGGTGGGCTTTTGGAATAGCTGCCTTAGAAGCGGAGGAAATCGAACCATTGTCTACTCTGCCCGGTCTCTCGGAGGACCCTTCTGTTGTAGGGTTGCTGAGGGTTGAAGAGCAACAGGTGCCAATCACTACCACAACTGTGCCTCTGGCCCAGTCACAATGGGGTGCTTTTGCCACTCATTCCCAGTTAGACTTACTTCAGCCTCCAACAGAGTCAACTGTTGGGATCCCCCCGTCACACCAGAAATAGATATCGGTTCCACCCCTTCATAGCTCGATGGCATTAGCGTGCACTGTGCACCTGTGTCCACTAGGGCTTTGTACTCCTGTGGGTTCGATGTGCCAGGCCATCGGATCCACACAGTCCAATACACTCTATTGTCCCTTTCCTCCACCTGGCTGGAGGCAGGGCCCCTCTAATCCTGCTCGTCATAGTCACTACTCACCTCTTGCAAAAAGGACTTAGAAGTCCCTTCAAGAGGATCAGAAGTGCGATCAGGCCTTCCACTTGATCTGGGGGGCTGCCCGGTGGAAAATGGAGCAGCATTCTTCCTGGAAGAGTCCCTTTTTACAGCTGTCTTGCCTTGTAGCTCATGTACTCATGCCCGCAGGGTTGAGGTGGGCTTCCCATCCCATTTCCTCATGTCTTCTCCGTGGTCATGCAGATAAAAACCACAGGATACCTCGTGGTGTGTATGCTCTATATCCCCTCTCTGGAGCAGAAAAACGCTTACTCCTAACAGCTGAAATACGGGTCTGTACAGGTGGGGAGGAAGATATATGCTCTTTGAGTTGCCGGACGTCCTGAGACAGTTTCTCCACAGCCGAGACTAGGGAGGAAGAAAGGCTCTCTTCATATTGCCGGAGTCGGCCAGCCACTTCGTCCACTGTGGGTGCCTCTTCACTTTTCCAGTCGAGTACTGCCAGTGAGTTGGCGTACGATGATGGTGCGCTTCGCACAAATTTTCGCCACATGGGTCGGGTACATTGGACTTCATCGGGGTCTGTGGGCAACTGCGCGTTGTCCGGATCATAATAAACCATCTCCCGCACAGCTAATTCCCTCAGATATTGGATACCTCTCTCCATGGTGGTCCACTTGCCTGGCTGACATACGACATCTTCGCTGAAAGGATACCTTTCCCTCACACTTGACAGGAGTCGCCTCCAGAGGCTGAGGGCCTGTGCCTTCTTCCCAATTGCCTTGTCAATGCCCCCTTCCCTAGACAAGGATCCTAGCTGCTTGGCCTCCCTGCCCTCCAGTTCCAGGCTACTGGCCCCGTTATCCCAGCAGTGGAGCAGCCAGGTAATAATGTGCTCCCCTGGAAGGCGGCTGAAATCTTTCTGCATATCTCGCAGCTCACTCAGGGACAGGGATCGGGTGATCACTTCTGGTTCTGGCTCTTCTTCCTGTTCTCGTGATGGTCCCCGTTCATCATCATCTTTCACTAAGCGAACCGATTTCCTTGTGTATTTCTTCTTGTGTATAGGGGCGACTGATACTGGTATGGGTTGATCTTCTGGCTCGGCTACAGTGCCTGTTGCGGGGGCTTGGGTAGCTGCAGTGCCTGAGGGTCTGCTCTCTCCCTCTGGATGGTGCTGTCTACTATCAAGCAGTGTTTGATAGATTGTGGCCAGGGCCCAGCACAGCGCAGTAAGTTGTGTCTCCTTAGAATCCCCACAGCATTTTCCTTTCAAATATTCTACCATTTTATCAGGGTCTTGCAGTTGTTTGGGAGTGAAGCTCCAAACCATTGGGGGTGAAAAGGTCTCTAGATACCCGCCCATACTCTCCCACATGCCATGCCAGCCCTGACCATTCAGCCTTGGGGAAGATCCCTGGGTGGTATTCTTGAAACAATTTTTGCTTAACCCTGAACAGGACTTGGAAACCATGCAGGAGACCTAGCAATAGGAATATACTGGCCTGAACATTCCAAGGGTATTCAAAAATCTCAAAAATTGTTGTAACCCACCAAAAGGGAAAAGAGGAGGTGAAAGAGTGGGAGAAGGTATCCCCCCCCCCGTCTCCCCCATAGATTGGGTGCAATTATTAATCAATTCTGAAAGATATTGACCGAGGTACGGGCCTGACAGAAATGCTACATACACGTACCAGCTCAGACTCATGACCGTCGATGATATCATAAGTCGATATCACACAATACAACAATATGAGAACAGGAACCCCTCTCCCAGAGGTGATAAACAGCACCACAGGGATTACATAGAGTAAACACGGGTTTACAAAACAGAGCCATGTGACCAAACAGAACATCATTATGACCAGCGACTGTTTCAATAACATCATAAATGCTTATAACAATTTTGTTTTAACACACTTGGGTCAGACTTGTCGTTATCACAACCCCTCGGGCCCCACGTTGGGCGCCAAAAAGGACTGACGTGGTTTAGGCCCAGCCGGCAGCTGAGCACCACGCGCCGCTCGCTCACCCCTCCCCCGGCGGGATGGGGAGGAGAACGGAAAAACAAGGGCAAAGTCTCGAGGGTTGGGATAAGGGCAGTTTACTGGGACAGCAAGGGAGAGGGAAACAATCAACAACAGTGCTGATAACAGATATTCACAATGGGTGATAACAGAAAGCAATTTACCGATCCGACGACCGACCGCCCGGACGCTCAGCCACATCCCGGAGCCACGCCAAACCCGCCCCTGCCCGACTAGCCCCCTTTTATGGTGAGCATGACGTCACATGGTATGGAATAGCCCCCGGCCAGCCCGGCTCACCTGTCCTGGCTCCTTGTGAAATTAACTGTATCCTTGCCAGAACCAGGACATGGTTAACCTGGCTTATTCCCCAGCTGGATGCAATGGCATGGGCTTTGCCATTTTGGACACCAGCCCCTGAGTCCTTCCGTTTAAAGCCCGCTTCACCAACTTGGCCAGCCTGCTGCAAAAGATTCTCTCGCCTCTTCTAGAGAGGTGGATCCCGTCCCACTCTAACAGGTTATCGTCATCCAAGAACATCCCGTTGTCGTAAAAGCCAAAACTCTCGTGATGGCACCAGCTACGTAGCCAGGAGTTGATATACATTATATGTCTATTTCTGGCTGCCCCCTTCCCTCCAACTGGTAGAATGGAGGAAAAAATAACTTGGGCACCAATGTTTTTCACTTGCACCCCCAGGGCTTTATAGTCTTCCTCGATTCTACCCAGGTTCCAGCTTGTGGTGTCATTCATGCCCACATGAAAGAATAGCAGTGGATAGTAGTCTGTGCTCTTGACAAATTGTGGCACCCTCTTGGCAACATCTCGGATCTTGGCTCCCGGAAGGCAGCATACCTCTCGTGACTCCCTGCCAGGTCGGCAGATGGGCACCTCGGTGCCCCTCTAACAGAGTCACCCACTACGAGCACTCGTCGTTTCTTTTTGCGATATCCACTGTGTGCTGCTGGTATAATTTCTCCTTGCGCTCCTTGCCTGTGGGTGTCTACAGCTGTTAAGGCTTCATATCTGGTTTTGGTTGTGAAGCTGGAGGGTGAAGATGGAAGCGGAGCCCTGCTTTTGAGAGTCACCAGGGTCCAAGGTGCCTCATTCTCTGTGGTGTTATATTGGGTTTGCGTGGCAAGGTTTTGGTAGCGGGGGGGTGGGGGTGGGGGAGCTACAGGGCTGGCTTCTGCGAGAAGCTGCTAGAAGCTTCCCCTGTGTCTGATAGAGCCAATGCCAGCCAGCTCCAAGATGGACCCACCGCTGGCCAAGGCCAAGCCAATCAGCGCCTCTGTGATAACATATTTAAGAAGGGAGAAAAAACAAGTGAGCGCACGTTGGAGCAGTTCATGAAGAACTGGAGCCCGTAGGAAGGACTCACATTGGAGAAGTTCGTGAAGGACTGTCTCCTGTGGGAGGGACTCCATGCTGGAGCAGGGGAACAATGAGAGGAGTCCTCCCCCTTGAGGATGAAGAAGCAGCAGAAACGACGTGTGATGAACTGACCGTAACCCCCATTCCCCGTCCCCCTGTGCCGCTGAGGGGGGAGGAGGTTGAAGCCGGGAGTGAAGTTAAGCCCGGGAAGATGGGAGGGGTGGGGGGAGGTGTTTTAAGATTTGGTTTTATTTCTCATTCCTCTACTTTGTTTTTCTTGGTAATAAATTAGATTAATTTCCTCTCTAAGTTGAGTCTGGTTTGCCCATGACGATAATTAGTGAGTGATCTCTCTCTGTCCTTATCTCGACCCACAAGCCTTTCGTTATACCTTTTCTCCCCTGTCTAGTTAAGGAGGGAGAGTGATAGAGTGGCTCTGGTGGGCACCTGGCCCCCAGCCAGGGTCAACCCACCACAGAAATAGATAGAATGGGAAGGGAAAAGAAAGGTACAGGATAGAAGGATCAAATATTGTAATACAATGTGGGTTAAGTGGAAAGTTTTGAGTAGGGTATGGGAATGAAACAATATCTGAATGGGGCAGTCAGATGATTCTTAGATGTATCAGACAATGTGGGACCTGACCATGATGGTATGGAATAAAGGATGGAGATTGTACTGGGTCTGGCTGGGATGGAGTTCCTTGTCCTCGGATGTCTGTTTTTACTGTTTTATTTTCAATGTCTAGTTCCCAATGAGTATCATCAGATTGGGTGGAATTTTTCCCATGAGTGGGAAAATGGCCTGAGTGCCATTATGTTGACCTGTGCGGTTTTGATCAAGGAAAAAAATATTGTCCTATAGTACACTTGTAATATATAGTTGCACTACAGCTAGCTTGATTCCCTGTAAATCGAGACCCAGAATTTGAATTTGGACCTGGTATTTTATAGATATGCAGTCCAACTGTGGTTTGCTGGTGAACAAGGATAGTTTGTGCCTGATAGGCAGGTATGTTAAATCAGCCTTGAATGCCAGTAGTATTCTCTTGCAACCATATAGCATCGAGGGAAAAAGCTTTCCAATTATAGCTGCCTTCTGCCTGCTGGGGACCATGAATGCAGTATCAGCAGTTGGACTCATTACCAACAGTGGCGATAGCCTGCATCCATCAAATAACTGTATTGTTTTTCCAACTATCAACTTGTACTATTGCGAGGAGAAAACAAAATATTTTCCACTGCATGATTAAATTTTAGGGTGCTACCAAATAACTAATACAAAAAGAAAATACAAACAAGAAGTATGATAATCCCTTGAGGGGCTTCTAAGTCCCTCTAAGTTCTCTATTATTGCCCGTGCGCTAGTATCATTTGTTCCCTAAGGTTTTATTATATAATTCTTATAAGTTAGTATACGATCAGTAATAAAAACTCAAATGCAATATCTCAGAGTGAAAAAAGCTACAATTTCCAAAAACCAAAGTGAATAAAACAATAACAAGTTCAGGTGACAACTATAAGATTATCAAAGCCTATTTGAGAGGCTGTAGATTGTACTTTTTTTTTGTTGACATTTGGTGAAAGGAAGTTTATTCAGATCATTAGAGTCCAGAGGAGGGCCACGAAGCTGATCGGAGGGCCACGAAGCTGATCAGAGGGCTGGAGCACCTCGCCTATGAGGACAGGCTGAGAGAGTTGGGATTGTTCAGCCTGGAGAAGAGAAGGCTCTGGGGAGATCTAATTGTGGCCTTCCAGTACCTGAAGGGGGCCTACAGGAAAGCTGGAGAGGGACTGTTTGTCAGGGAGTGTAGTGATAGGACAAGGGGTAATGGGTTTAAGCTGAAGGAGGGTCGATTTAGATTAGATGTTAGAAAGAAAGTCTTTACTGTGAGAGTGGTGAGGCACTGGAACAGGTTGCCCAGAGAGGTTGTGGATGCCCCATCCCTGGAAGTGTTCAAGGCCAGGTTGGATGAGGCTTTGGGCAACCTGGTCTAGTGGAGGGTGTCCCTGCCCGCAGCAGGGGGGTTGGAACTAGATGATCTTTGAGGTCCCTTCCAACCCAAACCATTCTATGATTCTATGATTCTATGATTCAGCTCTGCTGTGGCAGCCGGCACGCATTGTGCCTGAAGGTGGTGTGACCCTTTTACACTGGGAAGCGTGGATCCAGTTGAGCAAGCCCTTGCAATTTACCTCAGTATTAGTAATTAACAGTACCTGATAAGGTCCATTCCAGCTCGGCTGGAGGGCATGTTTTCGCTGATATACCTTAGTGTAGACCCAGCCTCCTGGTTTCAAGGAGTGACAAACCGCAATGGTGGGTTCAGGTAAGGCTTCTTTCAGCTGTGTGTGGAAAGTCCTTATGCATTTCATTAGTGTCTGACAATATTTTAGGAGAGTATCATCTGTTAGATGTAAATCTGTCTGTGCCAGAGTTAAAGGTGTTGTGTGAGGCAGTCACATGGGTCTACACATTAAGATTTAATGAGGTGACAGCCCATGCTTTTTATTTACAGTACTCCTGATATACATTAAGGCGAGTGGTAACGCATCCAGCCATTTTAGGCCAGTCTCGGCACAAATCTTTGCCAATTTGATTTTCAAATCAATCAGAATTTTTTTCCTTTTTACAGCCCCACTGGATTGGGGATGATAGGCACAATGGAACTTTTGTTCTATTTGTAGGGCTGCACAATATTTCTGCATTACTTGTCCAGTAAAATGGGTCCCCTTATCGCTATCTAGCATTACAAGTACTTGGACCAGAACTGCTGCTGGATGGCAAAACCTGTGATCCCTTAGTGTAAGGCCCTGATAACAAGTGAATGTCGCAAACATCCATCTTGACCCAAGCAGGGATAAACTGATAACGAGGGAATGTCGAGGGAACGGCACAGACATCCGTCTCGGCCAAGGACAGAACCTGCGGAGGCAGGACACTGTCTTGTGAGCCCCTTCCCCTATTCCTGAAACATGTAGACAAAAGACCATCTGTGTCCTGTGTGTGCATGCCCGTGAAAGGCCATCACTCAGTCAACCCCGAAGTGGAGGGGGGGACAGTGAGACCTCCAAGACCCCCACAACCCACCGACTCATTTCTGGAACATTCCTGAGCATATGCTGCGCCTGCTCAGTGATGACAGACCCCCGCCTATGCGGAGCATTTTGGGTTATAAAAAGGGGAAACGCAAGCTTTTGGCGTGCGCCCACCACCTGAGAACTACAACTACAAGCAGAGAACATCGCTGGATCCAAGGGTGGTGATATCTTTTCTCTCTCTCTCTTTCTTTCTTTTCTCTCTCCTCCCCAAGCAGGGACGCCTCTTTGGTAAGACTTGCGCCTCCGATTATGTCGGATGTTACCCCGGGAAAACTATCATTAACAAAAGCGCTGAACTATTAACTTGAGCTCAAAATTGTTGCAGTTAGTGCGTTTATCAACAGCAATTCCGAACTTTTATATCTGTCGCCTCAATAAATTACCTATTTTTCTTTTCAACTTTGCGAAACTGTTTCAGTGAAAGTCCTTGGTGGGGCTCTGACAGGCAAACGTTGACTCTGATAAGTGGCTACACACATAATCCTTTAGACGTAAACCGTTGACCAAGTCTGGGACTAAGACTGGACCTAGCCGCACCCAGGCTCCTCTCTGAGAAGGAGTTTAGAAAGCAAGGGGGTCCTTTCTGAACCTCGTGACTCAACGGGAGGGCCTCCCTCAGCCACACATCAGACTTGTACCCTTTCACGCGACACGAGGACTGAGTGATTCATATTCTTTTTTGTGTCTTGAGTCTAGATTATGATTGTTATATCGATACTGCAGGCCAAGTATTAAGATTTGACCCGATCTGCAGAGGGTCCAGGTGATTAGGAGCCATAAACTAAGCATGCTATAAAATTCTGTGCTACGCTACTTATAAAATTGTGCTACACTGATTCTGCTTATAGAAAACCTGTGCTACTCTGATCATAAATTTCTATGCTATGCTGATCATAAAATTCTGTTAAAATTTAAAGTTTTAATCATAACTACAACTTAGTGCTGCCATCATTCTGTCCAGGATCCCCAAAAGAACCTGTCTGTCCCCATAGTGTCGCGTGACAGAAAGCTAGACAGGTGTGGATATTTCTTCTCCACATAAACACAGTAGGGAAGAAAATGTGATTTTTTTTCCATTCTGCCAGCCTGGAGGGACTCAGACATACACTCCATCTCAGAGAGCAGGCCCCAAAAGTCAAGCTGTATGTAGCTGAGGGAAGGGAATGTTCCGCACTGGAGGGGGGGGTGGGTGTGTGTGAGAAAGAGAGAGTGCAGGGTTCTGTCTGGATCTCAATAAGAAAGGCCTGACAATAAATGGCATAATAAAATAGCTGGTTTATAAGATAAAATAAAAAGAGGAATATAGATAACAAGTAAATCTTATGTCCCTTCAGATGCTGGGAACCCTGCTTTTGTGCAGCATCGGACAGACCCTGAATGGATTTTCCCATGGCACACTGTGCAGATACTGTCTGTAGAGAGTTGTTCTTCCTTTTTCGTCATTCAAACTATTATATGATTTTCTTACAATAAAACAATTCTATTCATCATTTCTACTGCCAAACAGAAAGGATGTTCGCATAAGAACTTCTTGCTGCATCTTTTGATAAAGGCAATGCCACACAAGTGGCATAATCACTGGCATCAAGCGGGAGCTGCCTGCAGGCTCCTCTGTTGCAATGAGCTGGCTAAGCTTATCCTGCAGCCAAGGAATCTGTGAGTACAATACAGGTCTGAAAGCCAAGCTGTACGTGCAGCATAGCACAGCACAGCACAGGCTTGGGCCTACCCAGGTTAACTGTTATGTGGATCACCAACTCCTCGATCATTACATTCCACCCCTTGAGCCGCATACAGTTTACCTTTCTCAAAGATATTCTAAGTTACAGATTATATTAATAAGCCGTTCAGCTAATAAGAAAGTTCTCTGACAGGATTATCCACAGCTTTACAATAAAGATGTGGCACATAATTATTGGTATATAAGAGACAGGCGAGCCATTGAAAATCCTTTAATAGAAAGAGGTATTAAATTCCACCAATTTGTTTGAGCTTTTATACCATGGCTAGGAGTTAATGAATTAGAAGAAGACATAGTTCACATCTCTGCCGAAGTCAAGATGGCCCTCAACGCTACAGCTGATGCCCTTACTGCCCTGCAGACAGGTTTAAAAATCTATTTCACAAATAGTTAATCAGAACTGATTGGCCTTAGATTACATTTTAGCAGCACAAGGTGGAGTTATGTGCCCTAATTAATACTAGCTGCTGCTTTTATGTCAATCAAAATCAATGAATAAAGACAGATATTGAACAAATTAAAACTCATTTTTAATACAAGAGAGGGTCCAATCCTGGAGATTGGTCCAAACTTTCTATTAGCTGAACAGCTTACTAACATAACCTGTAACAGTTCTTCTCTGCCATGCCTTCCTCCTCACACTTTTCCCCTGCTCCAGTGTGGGCCCCTCTCCACGGGCTGCAGTTCTTCAGTATAAGCCTGCTCCAGCATGGGTCCTCCACAGGCCACAATTCCTGCCAGAAGAACTTGCTCCTACGTGGGTCCCTCTCCACGGGCCGCAGTTCCTGTCACGAGAGCCTGCTCCAGCATGGCCTGTCCACAGGCTGCAGTTTCCTTCAGGGAATATCCACCTGCTCTGGCGTGGGGTCCTCCACAGGCTGCAGGGAATACATGTTCCACCATGGTCTCTTCCATGGGCTGCAGGGGAATCTCTGCTCCAGTGCCTGGAGCACCTCCTCCCTCTCTTTCTTCACTGACCTTGGTGTTCGCAGGACTGTTTCTCACATTTTTTCCCATCACTCCTCACATTGCCATGCAGCATTTTGCCCTTTCTTAAATATGTTTTCACAGAGGCACCACCAGCTTCGCTGATTGGCTCAGCTTTGGCCAGCGGTTGGTCCGTTGCCAAGCCAGCTGGAACCATCTGTGTCTGGCATGGGGCAGCCCCTGGCCGCCTTCTCACAGAGGCCACCCCTGCATCACCCTCCTCCCCAACCTTGTCACATAAACCCAGTGTTCTACAGCAAAATTAAGTCTGGATGAGGCTGATCAGTAATTTTAGGGCACTGCGAGGGCCAAGAGCTCCCTGAGGGTCACAGAGGGGGAATCCCCAGGCCAGCAGGGCATGGGCCTCGCCAACCAGGGCTTGCCCTACTGCCTCCAGTGAGGGAGCGGGGCAGGCCGGAGGAGGGCATCTTCTTAAAAAGAAGTTTAAGAATTAGAGTGATCAGGAAGTTGAGCTTCAGGGCCCTGCTATGCCACATACTTTCTGTGCAAGTAGCAGTCACAAATATGCTCCGTGCCTCACAGCACATCTGACAGAGCACATCAGCTCATTCACAGCAAGGTCAAGACACATAAGATGTCCCTTTCTCTCATCCACATTATCCCTCGCAGCCTACTGGTTTATCTCAGAAATATATACACAACAGAAAGAGTATCCTTTTAATAATTTAAGGAGCAAGTGGTAACAAAATTGCCTTCCTACCACAGCTTCTGGGTTCATACTGGTTTTGTGCCTAGGAGCAGATATCAAGCTCAATTTTTGCAATATTGAGACTCAGCCAGTGTGGGCTTCACAGAGGCACTGAAGTTGACAGCAGTTCTCACACCTGCCACCTGCAGAAGGAGGGACAACAGAATCCCCATATGATATACGAACCTCAGGCTGGTTCGTTTTTCATCTCTAATGTAAGCACTGTCAGAGAGAGACAGTTTGATTAGGGCATGCTAGAATAAGGATGAAGTGGGCCAGGAGGTCCCAGCAGAGTCAGCTGCATGTCAGGCTCCCAATTCATGCTGCCCAGCCCTGCCACTATACAATGAAGATCCCTCAGAGTCAGATCCCAGTCTTACAGGGAAATCATATGGGATGGGGAAGGGGTGATGTGGGGGGTGAGGAGAGAAAGAAAGCAGGGAGAGAGGGAAACAGCCCTTTTCCTTTATAATAGAGCAGGTTCAGTTCACAACTGACACTTGGCTCTTCGTTACAGTGAATTGTACAGAGGCAGCCTTTTCACCAATTAAAGCAGCCACTCTAAAGTCATGTTATTTCCAAACTGTACAACTAGGAAAAATCTTAATGAAATGTGCTGCGGTCCAGATCCACAATTGGTATAAAGCAGACAGTGAACATTTGCACCGATCCCCTCCTACAAAATCCTTAGCTCCTTACTCCAAGCTATAGTAGTCCATACTTTCAGCACTGAAGCCCTGTGGTGGGTTGACCCTGGCCAGCAGCCAAACACCCACCCTGCCTCTCGCTCACTCCTGCGGGATGGGGGGAAAATAGAAAGAAGGCAAGACTGCTCATGGATCGAGATAATGACAGTTGAATAAGGAAAGCAAAAACTGTTCATGCAAGCAAATCAAAGAGAAATTAATTCACTACTTCCCATTGTGTGATGGGTTGACCCTGGCTGGGGGCCAGGTGCCCACCAGAGCCGCTCTATCACTCGCCTCCTCAGCAAGGCAGGGAGGGGAGAAAGGAAGATGGAGAAAAACAACCCCAAACTCGTGGGTCGAGATAAAGGCAGTCTAATGTAGCTAAAGCAAAAAGCCGCGTGCGGAAGCAAAGCAAAAAGCAAAGATTATTCTCTACTTCCCATCAGCAGGCGATGTCCGGCCACTTCCTGGGAAGTAGGGCTTCAGTAAGCGTGCCCCTTACTCCGGAAGACAAACATTGTAAAAAAAAAACAACGAATGCCCCCGCCCTGTTCCTCCCCCTATTCTCAGTTTCTTACTGCTGAGCATGACGTCATATGGTATGGACTATCCCTTTGGTCAGTTTGGGTCAGCTGTCCTAGCTGTGTCCCCTCCCAAGATCTTGCCCACCCCAGCCTGCTGCTGGGGAAAAAGAAATGTTGGAAAGCCTTGATGTGTGCTGGCACTGCTCAGTAGTAGCCAAAACACTGGTGTGTTATCAACAGTTTGCTAGCTACCAATACACAGCACAGCACCATGAGGGCTGCTGTGGGGAGAATTAACTCCATCTCAGCCAGACCCAATACACATTGGCAGGCAGATGTCCAGCCACTTCCCAAAAAGCAGACCCTCATCACTCTTAACGGTTGCTTGGGAAGACAAATGCCATAATCACGAACGTCTCCCCATCCTCCTCTTTCCCCTGAGCTTTTATTGCTGAGTGCGACATCATATTGGTCAGTTGGGGTCCGTTGTCTTGGCTATGTCCCCTGCCAACCTCTTGACCACCCCCAGCCTACTTGCCGGGGGGGGGGGGGGCACGCAAAGAGAGTGAAAGCCTTGACAATGTGCAAGCATTGTTCAGCAACAGCCAAAACAGTGGTGTGTTACCAACGCTGCTGTAGCCACAAATGCAAAACACAGCACCATACGGGCTGCTATGAAGAAAGTTAACTCCATCCCAGCCGGACCTAGTACAACCCTCCAGTTCAATTCCTGATGAAACAGCTGGAAGAGATTAATTTTAATCCTAAACTGAAAGAGCTATGGTATACATCATGTATACACATTGAGGTTTCTTTGGCCAAAAGAAATGTGTAACCCACCGGTTAGCAAGTTAGGGGGTTCCTTTCTGTGTCTTATCCAGAGAAGATGCTAGTTGTTAGAGCTACCAATTACAAAATGTTATTTCAAACCTTATCAGCAGTTTATGCAAGTAGCCCGGCAAGTCCCTGATGTCCTATGTGTCAACCACATTACACATAAAAGGAAACAAAACAGAAAAAAAGTAAAAAATAATCAAAGACTTTTTGGATAGGTACTGTGTATATTTGACACTTCAAATAACTCATATGTCTATGCAAAGCGTAATGACAGGTTAAACAAACATCTAGCTTTTCTAAACCAAATTACCAGTAAATATCAGTTCTATATTTGAATAATAGAGGTGATCAACTTGCATCCAAATTGAACTTTTGAGTCTGTGAAAATTTCAGTTGAAGATTTTAGTTTGGATTAATTACAAAAATGGAGGAGTCAAGTTACTTCATATCTAGACACGTTGGTTGCTTTTGTATTTAATAAAAATAGCTTTCCCAGGGGGTGGGTTGCTTTCTTCAATACTATAGGAATAATTTTCTAGAGAAGCCCCTCAATAGGAACAGTGATGACAAGAAGTTTAACTGATTTCAAGAGGCAGCTACTACCTACATTTTATGAAACTGGGGCTGTCTACAGTGGAGGGCTGGCTTCTATAATCTATAAAGTCATTTTTCCTAGGTTAAAAATATTTCACCCACTAAAAAGGTAAATATAAAAACCTACAGAAACCACCTATTTCAGTGGGATTTGGACGAGCCACCAGAAGATATCTGACTGAATGCCACTATGTCACTTACTTTTTCTCTCATCTAACTCCCTCCATACTTTCAAGATCACCTTCCTTGATGTTTGAGTCATTTATCCACTGTATCATGAGCATGTCTTTAATTAGAAAGAAAAGCCCACAATTCCTTTTATTCTTATTAAATGAAGTATAGAGGCTATTCTTCAACACAGATAATGAATTTTCCCATTTTGGATACACAACAGCTTTATCTGAGCTTTCCACTTGCTTTCTTCTACTATACTATGACAGACACCATAGCACTTCTGTTATAGAAAGTTTTTTTGTTTGTTTGTTTGTAAACTTCCATAACTTCACCTTGCATTTTTCTATTCATTCAGGAGCAATGGATGAGTAACTGAAGGTTTTCATCCTCTCTTTCCCACAAGGGAAAGTCTGGCCTCACCCTTGATCTCTGGACGACATCAGTTTACGAGATTTTAGACTGACTATTGATGAGCAGCTTGCCACAGGTGCCACCCAGAACATGAGAGTCCATTCTCAAGTGGGAAAGCAGGAAGAAAATCTGAAATTATTCCTTTTTTTTATTTCTAGCCGAATGCCTGGAGATGAGCACAGAAGGAAACAAGCCAAGTGAAAATCCTGGACTTCCTGAAGGAAGTGAGGATTTTGGCAGGTACAACACTGTGGAAAGGATTTCATACACCATCATTTGGAAATTCATATTTGAACACTCAGCCAAGCTACTGCTGCAAGGTCTTAACCATCTTTGCTCTTAGCAAAAATCAAATTGCACCTTTTTTAAATAATTCAAAACGCTAAATACTACTCCCTTTTTAATGTGGTTCCATTGCTGCTTTTTTTGCTCACAGACAATATTTTTCTTTTAATCTATTTTGGAAATGTATTTTTCTTACTGCGACTCTGCTTTCACTGAATGGCATCTTTCTGTGTACATACTCAGCACATATATATACTTGCTTGGTCAAGACCTTTAGTGCTTTCTGAAAACTCCTAGATCTTGTGCAGAATATGCTTTGAGTCCAAAATACTGTTATAGAATGGAATTTCCTTGCTTTTTCCCCCATTTCTTTTGTTTCCTTTTTCTAACTATCTATATCTTTGGACATTTTTATGAGCACAGAATTCTCAGTGACTTTAACAGGAGTCTGGCATGAATAGGGCGTAATAGGCTAAGAGCCAAAACAGCTTTCTAATACCTTTTATTGTAGCCTGTAGGTATTGTATCTTCATTGGATGTTGTTATGTGAGCTTTTAAAATGACTACCCATTAGCTGTCACTTCAGATATTTTATAGTGTTTCTTTTGCTCTCAGAAATCTAATTTTTCCTGTCTGCTGAGCTTCCTGTCCCGCTACTGGTATAGGTTTGCTTAAGTATTTATCTTGTTCTTGCAATTAGTGGGTTTAGAAAAAAAAATCTGTTTTCCAATAATAATAATTCCAATAATAATCATTGTCAAATGAGAGCTGCAGTAATTCTCTCTCACTCACTTTACACACACACACACACACACACACACACACGTAAAAACAGCCTCTTTAGCAAAGCAGCAGCAGGACCTATGGCAATCAGTAAGAGTAGTTCCACCCAGTGTCTAATGAAAAGGTAGAGAAAAACCACAGCCCAAACCAAAACAGATGTTTGTCTTAATGTCTTAGCAGTTCTGAGCTATCCATGCTAATTTCTTTGTGATATGGAGGAATATAACAATTCACTTCACATCAATAATTTATTTTATTTCTGAAATTTAATAGACTCATTTTAAAAAATAAACTTTAAAAATATTTAAAAAGGAGAGATGTTAAATTAAATTGCATCTTTCCATTCTGGTTTGTTTATCCCTGTCTGTGTTGGGTTTGCATGGCAAGGTTTTCGTAGCGGGGGGGGGCTACAGGGGTGACTTCTGCGAGAAGCTGCTAGAAGCTTCCCCTATGTCTGATAGAGCCAATGCCAGCCGGCTCCAAGACAGACCTGCCGCTGGCCAAGGCCAAGCCAATCAGCGCCTCTGTGATAACATATTTAAGAAGGGAAAAAAAAAAAACCAGTTAGGGAGAGCTTTTGCAGCTGGGGAGAGGAGTGAGAAGATGTAAGAAACTCTGCAGACACCAAGGTCAGTGAAGAAGGAGGGGGAGGAGGTGCTCCAGGTGCCGGAGCAGAGATCCCCCTGCAGCCTGTGGTGAAGACCATGGTGAGGCAGGCTGTCCCCCTGCAGCAGCCCATGGAGGAAGGATGAGGGGGTGTAGCGATTCCACCTGCAGCCTGTGGAGGACCCCAGGCAGGAGCAGGTGGAGGCACCTGAAGGAGGCTGTGGCCCCGTGGGAAGCCCATGCTGGAGCAAGCTCCTGGCAGGACCTGTGGACCCGTGGAGAGAGGAGCCCATGCCAGAGCAGGTTTGCTGGCAGGACTTGTGACCCCGTGGGGGACCCCACGCTGGAGCAGTCTGCTCCTGAAGGTCTGCACCCCGTGGGAGAGACCCACGCTGGAGCAGTTCGTGAAGGACTGTAGCCCGTGGGAGGGACTCCATGCTGGAGCAGGGGAGTGATGAGAGGAGTCCTCCCCCTGAGGATGAAGAAGCAGCAGAAACAACGTGTGATGAACTGACCCTAACCCCCATTCCCTGCCCCCCCTGTGCTGCTGAGTGGGGAGGAGGTTGAAGCTGGGAGTGAAGTTGAGCCCGGGAAGATGGGAGGGGTGGGGGGAGGTGTTTTAAGATTTGATTTTATTGCTCATTCCTCTACTCTGATTTCCTTGGTAATAAATTAGATGAATTTCCTCTCTAAGTTCAGTCTGTTTTGCCCGTGACGATAAGGAGTGATCTCTCCCTGTCCTCATCTCAACCCACAAGCTTTTCGTTGTACTTCTTTCTCCCCTGTCTAGTGAATGAGGGGAGTGATAGAGCGGCTCTGGTGGGCACCTGGCCCCCAGCCAGGGTCAACCCACCACACTGTCATAGAGAGGAAGGTTTACCTCTCTCACTATGAAGAAGTAAACTGTTACCGATTCCTATTTTAGACCTTGAAACTGTGGTAATATATCCCAACTGTTCAATGGCACTTAAATAAAACCTCTGATTAGTTTTAGAACATGCTGCATGATTCGTCTGACTTCTTGGGGTAAACATGGGAATATTCATTTGTTTATTGGCATAATGAAACTATTAAGCAAGTAGATGAAATATGTGAAAGACAGGAACAGCAGTGTCCTTGCCGAGTTCTACAAATAAATAGGCTATCAGCAGTAGATGTATTAAAATTGGGATTGGTGACTGATATAGATATATATATGAAACAAATGCAATCATTTCCCCATACAGAACACAACAATCACATATTTTAGTTTGCCAAGATTTTAAAAAGATCAATAATCTTGCATGACCAGAGTAGATGAAATTGTTGACTTCTAAATAAAACATGCAGATTTAAAAATTTCTTAAGAATCTTTCAGGGTAAACTAGATACTGAGAACTTTATCTTCTGTTAAAGAGGACACTTAAAAGTATCTTTAAGCAAATATTAAAGACATGGCATGAACAGAGAAGGAAGGATCAAAGCCAAGCATATCTAAATCTTTAATTACTTCACAAAACATATATTCTCACAGTACATTTGTGCAGGACTATCACTATCTACACAGTGAAAAGAACATAGGTTCCCTAAGATTTTCATTTTATAAGATCCATGCGATTCAGATGTGCTTGAAAACACAGGCAAAGTAGGACCACTGAGAAACAATTACGACACCATGTTTTTTTCAAACAAACATTGGAAGAACTGAAGCTCTGATAAACAGCGTGTTCATTCTTAAAGCTAAAAGCTTCCCTTTTTGGTCTTGGGTGCTCAAGAGAACTGACTGCAATAGAGTATTAGAAGAAAATATATCATGCTGGACACAACAGCCTGAGAGAGAGGAGGCTGCTGCCGCTCCATGTCCCTAGGTCCAAACAGTAGCAAGGCTGAAAATGCATTCCCGGGGGCAGGGGCACGCACAGAGCACACATATACACCACATATATACATACATACATGGCCGGCCACACAGATCACTGACAGACACTCAGAGCACTCACATGAACAGAGACAGCACCAACAGCCTCATTCTACTCATAGCTGGCCCCTAGATCCCAGTCTCCCCAGCTGCTGGCACCTGGATATATGAGCCCCCAAGGCTGCAGCCCCACCCCAGTTGCTGGTACAGACCATTGCGCGCGCGCGCACACACACACAGAGCTGGCCAGCACTTCCCAGGTCTCAATAGCTGACCCTTCCCAATGCTCTCACTCTTAGAGATACACAGGCACTCTCACACCCAGACATGGACCTTAGAGACTCACTCACCCACTTGCTCTCAATCCACTTCACCTACTCCCCAGCTAGTCCAGCTTGATCTTCACTAGTGATCACACTCACACACCTGCACTTGCTCCAGTCACTGGCACCATGGATACACAGGCCCTCCGATTCATGGTCTGACTCCAGTTGCTGCACACATACATACATACACACAGAATAGAGACCCCTCAGCCAGGAAAGACTTAGAAAGGAATTTAATAAGAAGATAGGACAGACTGCGCTGATCAGGCGCAGGGCATAGCAAGACAAGTGTACTGACCAGCAAACTATTTACATGCAACTGGCCCTTTTTATCCCCTTACCCCTCTATTTGTCCAACCTTGTTCCTCCCCAAATCACCTAAACCACTCCCTTGTCCTGCCTTTGGTTCCTCCTCTAAACATCCCATAGTAAGTCCTGTGTGATCCCATCCCGAACTGCTTTTCCCCTGCATCTCATAAAAAGTCCCACCCCTAGGCAGCAACCTCCCTTAGTCAGAAAGGTGATCTGGAGAGCTGCTCCTGATGACAACTCATCTCCATGGGTTTCATGTCTGGACAATGGGGCTGATGGCTCTGCTGGGACAGCCCTGGAAGGGGCCTGGAGAAGGTGTTCATTCCTCAGGAGTCCTTGATTTGGGCTCCCATCTGGTATTTTGTGCCCCTGTGCTCCTCTGGGCTTGTGCAGATGGGCCTTTGATCGACTGATGGCCCCTGTGATGGGCCTGGGAGTAGCCCGGCAGGGTATTATTTGGGTTCCCCCTCTTGCCATTCCGTCTCTGAGCTCCTTTGTGAGTGTGCGGATGAGCTTTTATCACATAACTGAGAGCATCCAAATATACTTTAATATAATTTAAAAATCATGATGCTGTATGTCATATACACTCGTATTTCTGGGTGCTTTTTCTAAAATAATCTATGCTGTATAAACATACTCAGAGATTTTAATATTTTGGTCACTCAGAATAATCTACCTATAGTTTAGAACCATGATGTTTAGAACCACATTAGTGAGGGTTGTTTGACTGCATATGTGCAATATGCACTTGCTTTAAAAGGTACGCTTTGGTTAAAAAATTAAGTAAATGAAATTTTGTAGCAGAGCATATAAAAAAAACTTAGCTATTCACAGTACCTCATCCAAATTACTTAAAATGCAAGTCATTCAAGTATGCAGAGTTTCAAAGGAAACTGAACTAAATGCTATGCAAGTTCTAGAAATTATACAGATGTAGGCTTTTATCCTAGAAAGGCTTAGTGACTTTTTTCTTTAATATCTGAGAGAAGTTAAAGTTGTAATGAGACCTTCCATGCTATTAAAGTGCAATATTACAGCAATATCTGCATAGACAGTGCCTCCTGATTGAAAAAAAAAGAAACTTCTCTTATAATCTCAGATAGTTAGCAAGAATGACATAGCTATAAAGTAAATCAGTTACTTTTTTCACAACTCTTTCCTTAAAGAATCTTTCCTTAAATAAATGCAGAAAAGAGACTTTATCTGGTTCAGACATTGCTCTAAGGGAGTTGCCATAATGAATTATTCAGTGAGAGTTTGGGAGAGAAAGGAAGGTGAAGAGGCAAAATGGTAGCAAGTGACAAACTTAAAGATTGCTGTGGAACAGAGTTTCAGGAAAATGGATCCAGATAAAAACTCAGTTGCTTAATGGAAATGATCCTGTTTCACTGTTAAAGTTTCTGGTGACCCATTAAAATAAGTCCCTAACCTATAAATCACCTTGTATTGCACCCTCAGGTGATGACCTAAAACCCTATGAAACTTCCAGTGCCTAGTCTCTTCCTTTTTTAGTTCAGAAAAAGAGTGGCCAAAAGAAATCCTCCCCTTTATTATAGGTCTGAAAAATATCAGAAATTACTATATGTAACCAAATCCCAAAGCCCCTGAGCGATTAGCTCTCACTGCCACCCCGGGCCCTGCGGGCCCTGGAAGACAGTGGGTCCTGGGTTCTCCCGAGTTTCAGGAGAGGAGAGATCTCCTGTGACCTCTCTGATGGCCTGCTCCTCTCTGTGCTGGGCGTCGGCCGCGCCAGGCGCCGAGAGCCACCTCTTCCCCGGGGCCGCGGCGAGGGCCTCGGAGCGAGGGCGCTGCTGTTTTGCACGTCTCCGGGAAGCGGCAGGGCGTCGCTGGACAGCTCCGGAGCGCAGCGCAGTGCCCTTGTTCTGGAGACGGCGCAGATGTGTGCGGCGGCGTCGGGGCCGGGAAACCCCGCCGTGGCGGCCCTTTCCTCGCAGAGGGCGATCCCGGAAGCGAGCTCAGCGAGCGCTCTCCCCGCCCACCTCGGGACCCTCCGTGTTTCTGTGGTGTGGGGCACCTCGGCGGCGGGGCGGGGAGCGAGGGTAACCCTTACCTGCGGGAATGGTGGGAGACGGGATTCCCGCGCGGGAGGGGGCAGGGCGGATGGGAGATGTCTCCACCGCCTCACGCCGCAGCCGGCCTCCCCCGACGAGATGCTCCTTGTTTTGGTCCGTCCGACCAATCGGACGCAGGGGCTGGATTCTACGGAAGCCGGGACGGGCCCCTCGTGGCGGCAGCAGGATTCTCCCCTGCCGACCATAACGCATTGCGCAGGGTGCATCACCACCACCACCTGGTCCTCCTGCGGCTTTAACGCCTCTGACATGGAAACATCATTGCAGTTCCAGCCGGGCTTCTGCTCCGAGCAGCAGCAGCAGCAGCACAGCCAGGACAAGCAGAGCCTTCTCCAGCAGCCACAGCAGCAGCAGCAGCGGAGCCCATGCGTCCAGTGCAACAACTGCACCTACTATGGGGCCGCTGCGGTAGCAGCGGGGGATAACCTGCCCTTGCTGTTCCGCACTTCTTCGCCCCTCTCGGGCGCCTTCAGGACTCACTCCTCGCCGCTCTCTATCTCCGCCTCCTCCCGGCAGGGCAGCCAGTTGAACGTCATCGAGCTCACCCCCTCCAGCCACGCCGGCTCGTCCAGGCAGCCCCACCGGTACCCCCAGTGTCACCAGTGCCATAGCCTGCAGCAACAGCAGGCAGCCAGTCCCAGCAGCAGTGTCAGCAGCGGCAGCACCCACCATCACCACTACCAGCAGCATCGGGAGAGCAATCCCTTCACCGAAATAGCCATGAGCAGCTGCAGGTACAACGGCAGCATCATGCGACCGCTCAGCAACCTGAGCTCATCCCGCGGGAACCTGCACGAGCTTGACTCCGAGTCTCAGCCGCTCCAGCCGCCGCTCGCCAGCCCCATAGCCGCTGCCCCGGAGATCGTGGTCTCCAAGCCCGAGCACAACTCCAACAGCCTGGCGCTCTATGGCTCCGGCGGCACGAACAACGGAGGGGGCAAGTCCAGCAAGAAGAAGAACCAGAACATTGGCTACAAGCTGGGGCACCGCCGGGCGCTCTTCGAGAAGCGCAAGCGTCTCAGCGACTACGCGCTCATCTTCGGCATGTTCGGCATCGTAGTCATGGTGATCGAGACAGAGCTGTCCTGGGGCGCCTACACGAAGGTACCTGCCACGCCGTTGGACTGCCTTCCTCTTGCTCTCGGTGCCGTCGGCGCAGCCCGACCCATGCCCCTTGTCCCCCTCGTCCCGTTCCCCTGCCGCAGGCTTCGTGTCCGCCCCGGCCCGCAGGAGAGTCCGGCTCGCGGGAAGGCGGCTCCGCAGCCAGCTGCACTCTCCTGTCAAGTCGTTCAAATCCATGCGGTCTAGCCGCCCCGCGCCGCCATCCTTGCGTAAAGGCGACTGCCATCCGTCACTTTCTCTTAGAGCCTAGTGCGTCGGGACTGTTCGGCCCTCGCCCTGCCCTGCCGTGAGGCGGCCCTCGCCCTGAGGAGAGGTGCCCTGACCCCCCGGCACCGCCATATGGGGCCCACTGGTCCTCCGCCCTGACACGAGATGCTCTCCCTGCGGTTCCGCAACCATGAGGCGAGGTGTCCCCCTCCCCCGGCCCCGCCGTGAGGCACCCCCCGGCCCCGACACCGTAAGGCGAGGCGACCCTCTCTCCCCTCCCAGTCCGGGCTCCGCTGCTCGCAGTGGGGCTGGGGAGCCCGGCGGGGCGGGAACGGTCCCGTGCATGTGGGTCTCTGACAGACAGTGGTGTCTTTCTGTTGCAGGAGTCTCTGTATTCCCTCACTCTAAAATGCCTTATTAGCCTCTCCACGATTATCCTGCTTGGGCTCATTATTGTATACCATGCAAGGGAAATTCAGGTAATGTTTCACTTTATGAATTGCTGAGCGTTTACATGTCTGTGGTTGCAGAGTCAGTTATTCTAAAGGTTTTATTGTGGTAAGCACTTTGCACTTCCCGCTGGTTCAGAAAACAAAAAAAAAATCACTTAGTGCTTCCTGAAGTTCAGTGAATGTATTTCATCCCTGGAGAGAAATAAGATAGACTACATGGACACATTTGTGCTAGGAAGCATTGCCTGTTAGGGACTGTTACCTGTGATTATGCTAGTAGAATCACTTAGTTCTGAGGTTATAGCACATTTTCTCTATGACATACCTGCTGTCTTCTATAGCAGATGTAGGGCAACAGTCTCTTATTTCCCAGTGACTAAAGGTCATGCTGTGCATTTTCTCTGGATAGCAGGACTAATTATTAGGAAAGAAGCATCAGTAACTTCTAGGTATGTAATCTTCACTGTGCTGTTTCGGATACTAGCATACACTAGAAGAATATTTAAAAAGAGGGGGAAACCTTATGTTGGATTTGTTTTATTTAATGCCATAGAAATTACAGCCACTAGGAAATGTGACAGAGGAAAGCTGTCAAGACAGGTAGGGCTAAAGGTAGGGGGAATTTAATGATCAAAGCTATAGAGTAAGTCTAAAAATACTGTCACATGTCCTGTCCCAGGTACTTAGTTCTAATTTCAGTTGTCACTTTTTTTTTTGATCAAGAAATTACAACTTGACATTTCAGTTAAATTGAAACATATAAGAGAGAGTTTTCAAAGTTTTAAAGTGAAAAATACCTTATTTGTAGATACATTGGTGTTTTTGCTATGTCTAATTAGAGATGCCTTGGGCTACAGACAGAAATGACAGTTTTCAAGGGCCAAGATGTCTTTTTCAGCAGTACCAATTAACAAAGAAGAGAAATTAAGAATTGTATAGTACCCTTCTTCTATGCTGTAGTTCTAATATGAAAGGGCACCATAGTCTCCTACTTAGACTACTGTTAGAGAAGTGTTGCGTTACTGAAGACTCTTTGCCAAATGGGATCCTGTCCTGCAGTCCTTGCATATGAAAAACACTATTTCTGGCTCAGAACCCAGTTTCTTTGCATTAATATCAAAGATGGGCAGCTGCTTAACATTACTGTACTCAATAAACAAGTGTCTGGTGACACTATAAACTATTGGAATACTGATGAAGAGGTTTCTTTATTTGTCTATAAATAAATAAATGTAGCTGCTGCAATGTGGGAGCCTTGTTCTCCAGTGTACCTTGCTATAAGTGGCGCTTGAGGCACTAAGAACAAAGCTGAAAAAAACAAGCTCTGTAAGTATTTGAATTATTCTATGTATTTTCAAGAAACTTTAAATAGAAAACAATACACAAGATAACCAAATAGTCATAGGATTCTGTATGCATAAGTTTACAGTAGGTAGTTACTCCAGCATTTGCATTTTTTTCCCCAGCTAATTAGATACACATTTTCATTCTTTCAGAGATTTGTTATGGATCAGAAAAAAAATCAATCCTTTGAAAAACTTCAGTTGTATTTCTGTTTTTTTTTTTTTAAATTGATCATTTTAAAGAACTCCTTCATGTATGAGATTACATGGAAGGAGTTGTGCAATCATGTGATGTAATCAAGGTTAATGTAGTTTTCAACACTGCCTGACAGTATAGAATACAAGCATACTTGTTTCTAAAACAGTAATACTCTATGCTTTTGTCTGAGAGACACTGTAGGCTGCAGTACTCATGTCAGAGCCTGGAGTAAGCTGCAGCTCCAAGGGGCTCTGTCATTCATCTTGAAAGTGAAAAAGAAGTTTTGTTTTCAAGGACACTATTGGAAGGAAAGGCCATTGTACCACCCTTTGCTGTGACAGATTTTTAATTTAGGCACAGTATGTTTATATACGCACACTTGAGTTTTTAAAAAATATTTACATCCATCTATGGTGCTAAAATTATGTTACACCTTAACTCTGAAAACAAGAAGTATCTTTAAAATACTTTCACTTAGAAATGTACAGAACCTACTCCAAGTGAAAGAAAATACTGCATAAGCCTGATAATGTAACGATTTTTAAATAATCTTTAAAACTGACTGTTTTCTGAAGGGATACTGGCCTTTAATTCAGGCAAATATCCTGCTATATGCAGTGGACTATTTCTTGAATCAGGTCTGTAGAATCATGCCCACAGATGGTTGACTGTGTCCTGGAGCACCAGCTGTTTGCTCATCTTGTTCAAATTTGATCATTCTTTTCTTATTCTTCTCTGAAAGGTATTTAGACTTTATCAGTAAGAATAATGTAAATTTGCAGGAATTCTTCAAGACAATAAATTTTGTTGTACAGAACAGAATGGCAATGTATTTTGCTTGCAGTGTGGTATGTTTCGTAGTCTGATAGAAGCAAACCTACCTGAAAGAAAAGTAGATTTTCCTGCAAAACATGAACTAAAATATGTTGGGAAATAAGATGAAAGTTTAGCAATTAGTAGTGCTTGCAGATTTAATATTTAGAAGCACCTGGTGACATAAAATATCTGCTAATGAAAATCAGCTGCTGCTGCTTTTTTTTTTTTTTTTTTCTCTCTCTCAGTAGTCTGTGCCCTTGATTTCTTGGTAGGAAGTCTGAACAGCCATGCTGCAAGCAACTCTATGGTAGTGCCTAACAGTATAGCAGGTGACTGTAGTCTGTCCATTTAAATGACCTTGCCTATGTGTTCTGTTTTGAAAACATTCAGCTTGTCAGTTAAACCAAACTGTGAGTTTGCTTGTCCCAGACCTGCTGAACATCCTATTTTAAGGGAGTTGGAAGGGAGATTTAAGACGACTTATAGGGATTCTTCAAAAAAAATATTATATGGATGTGAGATAAATGTTTTTTGTTTGTGTTTGCCTTTGGTTTTTATCTTTTCCTTTTTCGTTTTCTTCTTTTTTTTCTTTTCTTTTTTGTTTTTAGTTTATAAGCAGTAGAGGAACAGGAGCACCTTCAGTATATAAGGGGTGGGGTGGGGTGTGTGTCCTCCGCCTCCTTTTCAGCACCGCAGACAGCTCCGCATGTTGCACTTTATCCGGGGCGCCCTTGGCTGGGCTGGGCCTGGCTCAGAGCAACCTGTGCTGCGGGGAGGGCGGCTGCCAGCCTCCCCAGCTTCCCTCCCGCAGCACAGCCAGGTGAGTTCTGCTGCCTGACGGCACACGCATTATTTTGTACATATTTTTAGCTTTGCATTCTAAACCTATTAGCAAAACAGATTCATTTTTATATTCTGTGAAACAGCTCTGCATTTGACAGACCAAAGTCTCCAGAACGGCATAACTGCAGTATTTAGACAAAAGTAACTGTTTGGCTGCTGTGCAGTTTTGTGAAATATTGGAAATGTTAAAATGCTTTCTTCAAATAGGTTTTGAGTTATTGCAGTCTATTAGTTATTCTGTATTATTAGTTATTAGTGTTATTATGTATTATTATTAGTTAGTGTATCAGTTATCCTGTTATTCAGAAGCTATTATATTTATTAAATGTGACTTAATGTTAAGACTATAATAAAAATCAAATTAAACTAGGTAGTTTTAAATGATAATTCTTAGCCTACATTATCATTTCCAGAAAAGAGGATAAAAACACAAACAATGCTTCCTTCACCTCCCTCCCTTTCCCAGGAAAAAAGCCAGATGAACAACAGTAATGATGCTGGAGCCAAGTATGGTGACAAACCCAAATCTGTGCATTCTCCTTTTGGTTCATTGTTGTCATGCTTGCAATGTTGTTAAAAACATCACACTTGGGAGATTATGAAATATTCATTACTCACTCTCTAAGCTTGTGTGATTCTTGATTCAGTTTGGAAGACCAGTAGGAAAAATGTAACTCATTGTTATCCCAGCCTAGAACAGGTATTTCTCTGACTACTGTTCCAGTTGAGAAATACACTTTCAAAGAGGTGGAGGCGGAAAGAGCTAAGAAGATAGTATCATCCGATTATCGTAATAATTTACAACATATAAATTGCCCACTTCATGCATAAACAGTTTGTTACTTCATGATATTTTACATAATTAAAATAGCAGCATACAACATGATTAAAATTGCTGTTTCTAGACAACTTATTGTTCCATTCCACATTTCCCTAACGCAATTTGCTGTTACATTAATAATCAGGTGGAAGTTAAGAAACTTTTTGATAATGGTTCACATGGTAAAGCTGCATTTTTTTCCTACTTTTACTGAGAAAGTAGACCTCTCTGTCTCTCTCCTGTACTGCTGGAGATAGACATGCTTTTGAAATGTACAGTTCCTGAAGTTTTACTGGCACTTCCTTATATTATTCAAAACAAAGGATTAAAACCAAAATTCTCTAAGGTTGCTAATAAGATGCCTTTAATCCCCTTTCTTGGCTATTCTGTCACAGCCTAGTATTTCTTGAAAGATGGCTGTCACAGGGTAGGAGGACTATGTCCACTGGGATACTTTTGCTTTGGTGCTGGACTACTTAGGGTATCCCTTCTGCAAATAAACGCTGCCCTTCTATTGCCTTTCTTGAATAATAGCAACCTGTGTTCTTCCGGACTGAATCTAAACCTCTTCTCCCTCTTCCCTTGATACAGATGCTCTCACTCATACAGAAAAATGAAAATTTTTGATATTTGGCAGAAATCAATAGAAATCTTCATTTTTTTGTATGTGAATTGAGATTTCTAAACACTTATAAATTGGACTGTCAGTTCATGCTCAAGTAGAACTCCTATGGAAAGTCATGCAAACTTCAAAGTTAAGGTTAAGCCGTCGTTGTCACAGCAGAGTTCATTTTTAGAATTCAGTCCATCACTTTCCAGGTCTCCAGGGAGAAAGCACCCTCAGTCCCTAGATTGTTCTGAAGTGGTGGGAAAATCATGTGATACTGATGGATTCAGAATGAAACATTTTCAGTCTTCATTAACATTATGGAAAATTATCACACATGTAAGCCCAAATATCTTGCTGAAGAGTCTTTTCTCCTTTTCCCTGTCTCCTGAAAACTTGAAGAAATGGAACAGGCAGTACTAGGAAACATAATTGGATGTTAATAAATACATTTCTTGACTTATTTATTGTGCAAATAAATTCCATAACACATGATTCTAATAAACACTGCTTATTGGGCTTTAATTATCTTATTGGAAAGTTCTTCAGAAAAAAATCCTGCATTCCCTAAGAAATATGAAGTTAAAATCCCTTACAGTTTCCCATCACAAACACTAATGGGTATTCTGCAGACAAAATTGTTTATATCTATGTAATTCTTTTGCCTTCACTGTGGTGGTACATGTTTATCTCATTGTCTTTCTTCTTCTGTTGACTCCATGCCAAAAGAAACAAAAGTCTAGCTTGCCTTTGCTTAAGCGTGCTGAATCATCAGCTAAGACTGATGCTGCAAAAACAAATGAAGATTAAGAGCACAGAAAGCAAGTCTGTTGAATAACAGGTGAAAATCAATAAATAAACTTCAAGTGATATTTTTATTCTGATCTAAAAGCTGTTGAAAATTACTGAAATTTTTCTGTTTATTTTAATAGGCCTTGGATCAGGCAACAACAAATCTCATCATGTGTCAGTTTTGGTCCAGGATACAGTAGCTTCATGTATAGGCTTGAAAATTACCTTGTACCGGTGAAGCTTAGTACACATTCCATACAACAGAAAAGCATGCTGATTATAATAAATCTAGAGACATCATATCTGTTAAATTATAACTTTAGGAGTATTTATTTGATAAATATTTTCTTTTAGTTCCATTCAGTAGATTTTTTAATAGATTATATCTGCAGAACATGTTGACCCAGGAAAAGTTACAGGTGCCCACTGTCTCTGAAAAGCAGCACTGTAATGCATAAGGCACAGAAGGCAGGACAGAAAATCCTTTAACATTGGTCAAGCATCTAATGAACAGTGACTGAAAGGATCTGAGTCCTTTTGCATTGAAAATAAATGTAGAAGATGCTTGTTTCCAACAGCCTCCCTTAGGACATAGAAGGAGGTTGTATCTAATGGTCAGGTCACTGAATGGTTGGCCTGACAATACCTAGCGTTGTCCATTCAAATACATCCTTGTTCTGAGCAAATTTTAGTGAGGCTGTTAGAAGTTTATCAGGACATCAGGTTTATCTTTCCTTAAAAATACGTTCTTAAGTCTAGAGTCACAGGTGTACTCCTTTGGCAGAATGAATAAATTAGCTCATTTTATCTAGCTTCAGATTCAGTATTTCTTCCTTTAACTTCTGTTTCCCCTATTCCCTTGCAAAAATATTGCCAATTTCTTCAGTGAATATATCCTTTTTTAATTGGTTCTAGTTTTCCCAGTAGTAATGAAGCTGATCTTCTCTGAAGAGACTAAGGCTTCTCTCACATTGGGAACAGTGGCTGATGGCAGCTGTGTTGAGAGATGGCAGTTCTTCATGCAGTGATCTGTAGAACAAATTAATTTTTGTGATGAATGAAGAAAGCCAAATCCTAAATCAAGAACTGTAAAACGATCATTTAAAATTAACAACATAAAAATACTGAAATGTAGATAGTTCTCCTCAGTGAATTTTGCTTCCACAAGAATATTGTAGAATTAAAGTTACTTTATTTCTGAGATATTTGAAATGGGGAAAAATATGACAGAGAGCACTAGGTTTCTTACAAGATGCATTCTAAAATTAGTTCTGTATAAAAGTACTGATATTTTGTGGGAAGATGTGCTATGTTCTGCATACACAGTCTTGGAATTGCTGCTTCAGTGCAAAACTAAATTCATTCCTAACTCTGGAATCTGATTAATGTTTCTATCCCAGTACTGCTAAGATTAGTGCACTAGTTATAGCAGATCACCTATATGGCAGTTTTAGGAGCATCTCACTTTCTTTGGGTCCCTGAAGCACATACATACAGGGAGAACTACATGAAAAGAAATTCCATATGTCCCAGCAATTGCTGAGTGTTGTAATGGCTCCTTGGCACCACAGGCTGTCAGGGATTAAGCCATTTGTTTGAGACAAATGATAGAGCTGAAAGTCTGGCCTGTAGCATTTAAAAATATTGAGCAATGCCTCAGAATATCTTTGGAGAGAGAAAGCAAAAAAAAGAATACCGTCAGTATCTGATTTAGAACAGAAGGAAAATATGGGGAAGCAGAATTTAACCTAATGTTAGTTTATGTGATCGTGTCCTTTCTTTGTTATCTCATAGAGTATTTGGGCTAGTGTTTTTATAATGATCTGAGGGACAGAGGTTAAAAAAGGCATGGACAAACCTGATAAGTGTGTTGAGTAACACATATATGTTTAATGAAATGGTTGTTCCTCCCTGCATGTGCCCTGTCATAGTAACTATGATGTATATTACTCAGGTGTATTTTAATGTGCAGGTTTTGATGCTACACATTGGAAAATATGGTACACAAAGACCATAAGTAGTCTGAGCCTCAGTTACACATCTCTTCCTGAGATGCTGTCTTTGAGGGAAGCATTTTGAGCCTACTTAGCCACCAGCACACATTAACATGAAATTTTCTTTACATGCACTGACATACATAGATATCAATAACCACAAAAAACTCATTTTTCACAGAGATACCAAAATTAAATAAATATATGTGGTGGGTTGACCCTGGCTGAGGGCCAGGTGCCCACCAGAGCCGCTCTATCACTCCCCTCTTTCATTAGACAGGGGAGAAAAGGTATAACTAAAAAAAAAAAACCTTACGGGTCGAGATAAGGACAGGGAGAGATCATTCTCTAATTATCATCACGAGCAAAACAGACCGAACTTAGAGAGGGAATTCATCTTATTTATTACTAAGCAAAACAGAGTAGAGGAATGAGAAATAAAACCAAATCTTAAAACACCTCCCCCCACCCCTCCCATCTTCCCGGGCTCAACTTCACTCCCGGCTTCAACCTCCGCCCCCCTCAGCGGCACAGGGGGACGGGGAGTGGGGGTTACGGTCAGTTCCTCACGCGGTGTTTCTGCCGCCTCTTCATCCTCAGGGGGAGGACTCCTCTCATCGTTCCCCTGCTCCAGCGTGGGGTCCCTCTCACGGGAGACAGTCCTTCACGACCTTCTCCAACGTGAGTCTCCTCCACGGGGTGCAGACCTTCAGGAGCAAACTGCTCCAGCGTGGGTCCCCCACGGGGTCACAAGTCCTGCCAGCAAACCTGCTCTGGCATGGGCTCCTCTCTCCACGGGTCCACAGGTCCTGGCAGGAGCTTGCTCCAGCGCGGGCTTCCCACGGGGTCACAGCCTCCTTCAGGTGTCTCCACCTGCTCCGGCGTGGGGTCCTCCACGGGCTGCAGGTGGAATCTCTACACCCCCTCATCCTCCCTCCATGGGCTGCAGGGGGACAGCCTGCTTCACCATGGTCTTCACCACGGGCTGCAGGGGAATCTCTGCTCCGGCGCCTGGAGCACCTCCTCCCCCTCCTCCTTCTGCACTGACCTTGGTGTCTGCAGATGTTCTTACATCTTCTCACTCCTCTCTCTGGCTGCAGAAGCGCTCCCTAACTGTTTTTCTCTTTCTTAAATATGTTATCACAGAGGTGCTGATTGGCTTGGCCTTGGCCAGCGGCAGGTCCGTCTTGGAGCCGGCTGACATTGGCTCTATCAGACACAGGGGAAGCTTCTAGCAGCTTCTCACAGAAGCCACCCCTGTAGCCCCCCCGCTACCAAAACCTTGCCACGCAAAACCAACACAATATACTATGCAAAAAAATATTTTTTTAATGATGAAACTAAGTACCAGACTTTTACAATCATTCTTTTAAGTTGGCATTTTTATAATTAGGGGTGTGTGTGTATGTGCATATACATGTATGAATGATAGAATAGTCTAACTTCCCCATTTGAACAAACGAAGAGTGTTTCATTCATGTAGATAGCTATATCCACAAGAACTTGTGGATCAATTTCTAATGACCTACTAGAAAATTTGGTCTTAACTCTGGATGTGGGAAACATTCTGGAAAATATAAGACAACAAGGCTTTCATGTAGTTTTGTGAAAAACATTATTCTTTGCCTTCTGTGCTTTGCATGCAGAAGGTGTTTGATGCCTCATGGCTTTATATAAGACTTAAGCTTACTAACTTCTCTGCTCTGTGGCACTGTATCCAGGATGTAGAGTTCTCAGGAATTCCTACAGGCTCTCCAAGACTGAGGACAGGCCTTTGGATAATTTATAGACCATTTGATTATATGCCTTCTGATGATGGAAGATGATGTTTTTCATCTCCTAGTTAGGGAAAGGCTTGAGATGTCTATCTCCAACCACCTTATGATTTTCAATCATTTGTACTTAATACCTTCTTCGTCTCTGAAGACTATAATGCTGCTTTTAGTTGCATAAGTGATATTTTGGGGACTAGAAACTATAGAAAAATGTTTGGTCAAAAATTTGGTAGAACAGCAGCCACAGAGGCTATATTTTGCTAGTCTGTGTCATAGTTCCATCAGTTCTTTTATAAGGGTAAAGCGACTCCAGTATTTAACCATTTAAAATTTGGATTTTTAAATTAAACAGTTGCCACAATGCCTTTGTGAGTACAGTTGATTCTCCTTCTGCAAGGAATGCCTCAAGGAGTACAGCTGGTGCTACTTTATCATTGGCTATTGCTTCCTTTTTATTCCTTACAGCAGAGCAGTGATACTGTTTTCACATTTGTTCTTCTACCGGGATTGTAAAGAAACCGACCAATTTCCTTGTAATTTGTATTCACCAACATCCTCAGATAGCCTGCTAGGAATTTGTTTTGATATACTAATGATTTCCAAAATTAATTTCTCTACTTTTCTTTTAAGTAGCTTCAGGGAGTCTCTGATCTAAGTTGTCATTGTGTGCAATCTGTCTACTCTGAATTTATTTCTCTTTTTCTAATCTGGTGTTATATGAATTTAACACAAATTGTTATGTAAATACACAAACACCCATTAATATCTATGATGTGCTATCTATTTTTATATTTATACTGTGTGGTGTTAGAAACATCAAGTTTATTTGTAGTTTAAGATTCATGTCTTTTTTTTTTTTTTTTTTACATGCCACATGTTGGAAATGCATTATATAATTTCAGATGAAAATAACTTTTTTTAATTTGTCTTAGGGAGTGCAGGCTTAGTAAAGGTAGATGGTAGTTCTGTATTTGAAGAAGCTTTACAGAACATTGAAGAAGAACTTTAATTAGATTTCAATGTTAGACTAATAATTAATAAGAAATCTGAAAGCTATGAGCAGGCATAAGGGATAACATCTTTGACCTTGACTGGAGTTTGGCCTTCTGCATAGGCTGCAGGACTCAATTTTATAGGAAGAGCTTGTTCTCTTTTTATTACTAGCATCATTCTCCATTCGAATGGGGAGTAGTATCTTAAAAATGAATGCATGGTTATTATAGTTATTATATAACACATATAAGTGTTTCTATATCCCTGGAAGTGTTTAAGGCCAGGTTGGATGAGTCTTTGGGCAACGTGGTCTAGTGGAGGGTGTCCCTGCCTGCAGCAGGGGGGTTGGAACTAGATGATCTTTGAGGTCCCTTCCAACCCGAACCATTCTATGATTCTATAACAGAATTGACTGAAAGCAGCTGAGAGGGTGTGTGTATATATATATATAAACACACACACATATCCCCTCTTTAAATTGTGCTGTTCAGCTGTTCTTTCTCTCCTTCGCTCATTTCCCCTCCTTGCTTTCTGAATAGTAAATGTACACAACAAAGCAAGCTGGGACATGCAAATACCACTGCATTTTCCAAATTAAAAATTAACAATTGCATTTAGTAGGTTGCATAATTGCAAGCTGTGGTGGGGTGACCCTGGCTGGGGGCCAGGTGCCCACCAGAGCCGCTCTATCACTCTCCCTCCTTCTCTAGACAGGGGAGAAAAGGTACAACGAAAAGCTTATGGGTCGAGATAAGGACAGGGAGAGATCACTCACTAATTATTGTCACGAGCAAAACAGACTGAACTTAGAAAGGGAATTAATCTAATTTATTACCAAGGAAAACAGAGTAGAGGAATGAGAAATAAAAACAAATCTTAAAACACCTCCCCCCACCCCTCCCACCTTTCCGGGCTCAACTTCACTCCCAGCTTCAACCTCCTCCCCACTCAGCAGCACAGGGGGGGCAGGGAGTGGGGGTTGCGGTCAGTTCATCACACGGTGTTTCTGCCGCTTCTTCATCCTCAGGGGGAGGACTCCTCTCATCACTCCCCTGCTCCAGCATGGAGTCCCTCTCACAGGCTACAGTCCTTCACAAACTGCTCCAGCGTGGTCTCTTCCATGGGGTGCAGACCTTCAGGAGCAAACTGCTCCTGCGTGGGTCCCCCACGGGGTCACAAGTCCTGCCAGCAAACCTGCTCTGGAGTGGGCTCCTCTCTCCACAGGTCCACAGGTCCTGCCAGGAGCTTGCTCCAGCATGGGCTTCCCACAGGGCCACAGCCTCCTTCAGGTGCCCCCACCTGCTCCTGCCTGGGGTCCTCCACAGGCTGCAGGTGGAATCTCTACACCCCCTCATCCTTCCTCCATGGACAGCTGCAGGGGAACAGCCTGCTTCACCATGGTCTTCACCACAGGCTGCAGGGGGATCTCTGCTCCGGTGCCTGGAGCACCTCTTCCCCCTCCTTCTGCACTGACCTTGGTGTCTGCAGAGTTTCTTACATCTTCTCACTCCTCTCTCCGGCTGCAAAAGCGCTCTCTAACTATTTTTCCTCTTTCTTAAATACCTTATCACAGAGGCGCTGATTGACTTGGCCTTGGCCAGCGGCGGGTCCCTCTTGGAGCCGGCTGGCATTGGCTCTATCAGACACAGGGGAAGCTTCTAGCAGCTTCTCACAGAAGCCACCCCTGTAGCCCCCCTGCTACCAAATCCTTGCCACGCAAACCCCCCACACAAGCATATAAAATGTACATGAAGTCCTTATCCTGCTTCTGGCTAGGATAGAGTTAATTTCACAAGGAGCCAGGACAGGTGAGCCAAGCTGGCTGGGGCTATTCCATACCATGTGACGTCATGCTCACCATAAAAGGGGGCTAGTGGGGGAAGGGGTGGGTGCGGTGTGGTTCTGGGACAGGCTGAGCGTGTGGTCGGTCCTCGGATGGGTAAATTGCTTTCTGTTATCACCCATTGTGAATATCTGTTATCAGTACTGTTGTTGATTGTTTCCCTCTCCCTTGCCGTCCCAGCAAACTGCCCTTATCCCAACCCAGGAGACTTTGCCTTTGTTTTTCCGTTCTCCTCCCCATCCCGCCGGGGGAGGGGTGAGCGAGTGGCGGCGTGGTGCTCAGCTTCTGGGCTGGGGCTAAACCATGTCAGTCCTGTACTAATTTCTATCTATTTTCAGTACATTCCAACTGACTTGTTGCCACAGCCTATTTGGTTCCAGAATATTTGATATTCCTGTATTTCATGGACTGAGTTTAGAGACACGGATTTGTATGAAAATTTACCTCATAAATATGATTTGAAATGTTACTATTTCTTACAATAGGAATATTTGTACTGGATCTGTGGTCCTCTGTGGCTTCTGGTGCTTTCTACCTTCTGTGTTTTCACCTCCTAAATCTCATTATGTGACAGCTGAAGACATTATCACTTTCAAATATTATTTTTCTTAGAAGCAATTGGCTTAGCTGAAGTCAAGGGAAGTTGATAAGGATTTTCTGTGCCTGCAAACATAACCCATTCCACTTAGCACTACTGAGAAACTTATTTCTTTGTAGCATATTAGGATTTCTTCTGCTGACAGCTGACTATGCTCTTAAGTATATGTTTCATAATGATATCCTGAAGTTTTTTAAGAAGTGATTAAATATCATTTTCTTTTATGAAAATTGTAAGATCAAAATTTGATGTCTAAGTTTAACTCAACATTCTTCTATTCTCATCTTTTGAATCAAATCAATAATTAAGGTATCATTTTTCTTGCATTGCATTTCTGCATATAGTATTGTGGTGGGTTGACCCTGGCTGAAGGCCAGGTGCCCACCAGAGCTGCTCTATCACTCCCCTGATTCATTAAACAGGGGAGAAAAGGTACAATGAAAGAAAACTTACGGGTCGAGATAAGGACAGGGAGAGATCATTCTCTAATTATCATCACGAGCAAAACAGACCGAACTTAGAGAGGGAATTCATCTTATTTATTACTAAGCAAAACAGAGCAGAGGAATGAGAAATAAAACCAAATCTTAAAAACACCTCCCCCCACCCCTCCCATCTTCCCGGGCCCAACTTCACTCCCGGCTTCAACCTCCGCCCCCCCCAGCGGCACAGGGGGACGGGGAGTGGGGGTTACGGTCAGTTCATCACGCGGTGTTTCTGCCGCTTCTTCATCCTCAGGGGGAGGACTCATTGTTCCCCCGCTCCAGCGTGGGGTCCCTCTCACGGGAGACAGTCCTTCACGGCCTTCTCCAACGTGAGTGTCCTCCACGGGGTGCAGACCTTCAGGAGCAAACTGCTCCAGCGTGGGTTCCCCACGGGGTCACAAGTCCTGTCAGCAAACCTGCTCTGGCGTGGGCTCCTCTCTCCACGGGTCCACAGGTCCTGCCAGGAGCTTGCTCCAGCGCGGGCTTCCCACGGGGCCACAGCCTCCTTCAGGTGTCTCCACCTGCTCCGGCGTGGGGTCCTCCACAGGCTGCAGGTGGAATCGCTACACCCCCTCATCCTCCCTCCATGGGCTGCTGCAGGGGGACAGCCTGCTTCACCATGGTCTTCACCACGGGCTGCAGGGGAATCTTGCTCCGGCGCCTGGAGCACCTCCTCCCCCTCCTTCTTCACTGACCTTGGTGTCTGCAGATGTTCTTACATCTTCTCACTCCTCTCTCTGGCTGCAAAAGCGCTCTCTGACTGTTTTTCTCTTTCTTAAATATGTTATCACAGAGGCGCTGTTTGGCTTGGCCTTGGCCAGCGGCGGGTCCCTCTTGGAGCCGGCTGGCATTGGCTCTATCAGACACAGGGGAAGCTTCTAGCAGCTTCTCACAGAAGCCACCCCTGTACCCCCCCCACTACCAAAACCTTGCCACACAAAACCAACACAAGTATTCATATTGAAATCTGTGAAGACGGTATGTAAAAAGGGACGACAAAAGACCATTGCTTTTCCAGCATATTCTGCAACTTTAAAAGAAATTTTAAAACACTGCTGATTTAACATGTATTTGATATGTATCTGAGAACCGAAATGGTCAGCTATGTCATTCATTTATTCTTCTTTTCTTCAGAAAACCACACAACATTTGAGGGATTTGATCTTATCTATCTCATATTCCGTTAAACTGGTTACTATTAATCTGTATTCTGGGTGCTCTAAATATCTGATCCTCTTTATAGCTGTTTTAGCATTTGTGTGATCTGACTGACAGCATTTACAGGCTAATCACAAGAATCAAATACACTTGAGCCTCACTGTATTTTGAAAGTTTGGCCCTTTATATCAAATAGTACATTTGCTAAGTGCAAACCAACTGTCTTTTGGTAATAAATAAAGAGATAGATTTGCCTTCCTACCAGTATGAATTTCATTTTTATATCTAGCATACACTTTCTTTTACCTTTGGTCTTTCTGAAGACTTTGTATGTGCTCATGTTGCATACATGGAATTCACTGAGTGTGTTTCTTTGGCTTAATTCAACACTATGTTTCTTTGGCTTTAATAGTACTGCAGTGGAGGTAAGAGCTATACCTAAGATAAAGAGAAGGAACATGAAGAAGCAAAAACCAGGTCCAAAAATAAAAGAATTTGGGTTGGGTTTTTTTGTTTGTTTTTTACTGTGGTTAACTTCTTTCTTTTAGTGTCATTCCAATGACAATAAAGTTAATTTATTGTTAGCACTTTCTTAAACAAAGAACTAGAACCAAACTGAATGTGTTGGAAGGAAGATGTAGAATGTGGTTTTGTATCTCTAAAGGACATATGCAGATAGTTCAGGCTTGCTTTTCTAAACTTTTGAAGGATGGAAAGGGGCAAAAAGCAATGCAGATGACGAATTGCTTGTTTGGCTCTGTAGGTGGTGTGTAGCATGCTGGAAATACTTTTCTTACGTTCAGAAGGACATTCTTTGTGTATTTCACCTTCTCACCCCTTAAATTACATCTAAGTTTTTGAATGATCTAATTTCAAAAATCATGCAATTTTTTTTTTATTTCCAATTAGATTAGGGCCCATGCGGACCGCGTGAAGTTCAACAAGGCCGAGTGCAAGGTCCTGCACGTGGGTCGGCGCACTCCCAAGCACGACTATAGGCAGGGCGAGGAATGGATTGAAAGCAGCCCTGAGGAGAAGGACTTGGGGGTGTTGATTGATGAGAAGCTCAACATGAGCCGGCAGTGTGCACTTGCAGCCCAGAAAGCCAACCGTGTCCTGGGGTGCATCAAAAGAGGTGTGACGAGCAGGTCGAGGGAGGTGATTCTGCCCCTCTACTCCACTCTTGTGAGACCCCACCTGGAGTACTGCATCCAGCTCTGGGGGCCTGTGGAGGGTTGACCCTGCCTAGGGGCCAGGTGCCCACCAGAGCCACTCTATCACTCCCCTCCTTCACTAGACAGGGGAGAAAGAAGTATAACGAAAAGCTTGTGGGTCGAGATAAGGACAGGGAGAGATCACTCACTAATTATCGTCACCCGCAAAACAGACCGAACTTAGAGAGGGAATTTATCTAATTTATTACTAAGCAAAACAGAGTAGAGGAATGAGAAATAAAACCAAATCTTAAAACACCTCCCCCCACCCCTCCCATCTTTCCGGGCTCAACTTCACTCCCAGCTTCAACCTCCACGCCCCCCTCAGCGGCACAGGGGGACGGGGAATGGGGGTTAGGGTCAGTTCATCACACGTTGTTTCTGCTGCTTCTTCATCCTCAGGGGGAGGACTCCTCTCATCACTCCCCTGCTCCAGCGTGGGGTCCCTCCCACGGGCTACAGTCCTTCATGAACTGCTCCAGCATGGGTCTCTCCCATGGGGTGCAGACCCTCAGGAGCAGACTGCTCCAGTGTGGGTCCCCCACGGGGTCACAAGTCCTGCCAGCAAACCTGCTCTGGCATGGGCTCCTCTCTCCATGGGTCCACAGGTCCTGCCAGGAGCTTGCTCCATTGCGGGCTTCCCATGGGGCCACAGCCTCCTTGAGGTGCTTCCACCTGCTCCAGCTGAGATCCAAGTCCATACAGGTGGGGAATAGGACATATTCTCTTTGATTTGCTAGACCTTCCGGGACAGTTTCTCCACAGCTGAGACGAGAGAGCAAGAGAGACTTTCTTCATATTGCCAGAGTCAGCCAGCCACTTCATCCATTGTTGGTGCCTCTTCAACTTTCCAGTCCATTACTGCCAGTGAGTGGGCGTACGATGATGGTGCGCTTCGCACAAACTTCTGCCACATGGGTCGGGTTCATTGGACTTCATCAGGATCTGTGGGTAGCTGCACATTGTCTGGGTCATAATAAACCATCTCCCGCACAGCTAATTCCCTCAGATATTGGATACCTCTCTCCATGGTGGTCCACTTGCCTGGATGACATACATCATCTTCACTGAAGGGATACCTTTCCCTCATACCTGAAAGAAGTCGCCTCCAGAGGCTGAGGGCTTGTGTCTTTTTCCCAATCACCTTGTCAATGCCCCCTTCCCTGGACAGGGATCCCAGCTGCTTGGCCTCCCTACCCTCTAATTCCAGGCTACTGGCCCAGCATCAGAGCAGCCAGGTAATGATGTGCTCCCCTGGAAGGCGGCTGAAATCTTTTCACATACGTCGCAGCTCACTCAGGGACAGGGACTGGGTGATTACCTCTGGTTCTGGCTCTTCTTATTGTTCTCGTGATGGTCCTGGTTCATCGTCATCCCTTACTAAGCAAACTGAGGTTTTTTGTGTATTTCTTCTTCTGTATAGGGGTGACTGATACTGCCACTGGTTGTTTTTTTAATTCAGCTGCAGTGCCTTTCACTGGGGTTTGAGTAGCCACAGTGCCTGTTGGTGGGGTTGGGGTAGCCATAGCACCTCTCACTCTGTTTTACATCCCTTCTCCCTGAGGGTGCTGCCTAATATCAAGCAGTGTTTGGTAGATACTGGCCAGGGCCCAGCACAATGTGGTAAGTTGTGTCTCCTTGGAATAGCCACAGCATTTTCCTTTCAAATATTCTATCACTTTCCCAGGGTCCTGCAGTTGTTCAGGAGTGAAATCCCAAACCATTGGAGGTGAGAAGTTCTCTAGATACCTGCCCATATTCTTCCACGTGCCATGCCAGCCCTGAATATTCAGCCTTGAGGAAGATCTCTGGGTGGTATTCTTAAAACAATTTTTCTGGTAACTCTGAACAGGACTTGAAACACTTTCAGGAGACCTAGCAATAGGAACATACTGGCCTGAACATTCCAAGGGTATTCAAACTTCTCAAAAGCTGTTGTAACCAGCCAAAAGGGAAAAGGGGAGGTGAAAGAGTGGGAGAAAGTAACCCCCTCTGTCTTTTCTATAGATTAGGTGTGATTATTAACCAATTCAAAAAGATGTCATCTGAGGTACGGACATGACAGCAAGGCCCTATACGAATACCAGCTTAAGCTCATGACCATTGATGGTATAATACCAAAAGTTGATATCACACAGTAGAACAAAATGAGAATCCTGACCCCTCTCCTAGAGGTGATAAACAGTGCCGCAGGGAATACATACATCAAGTAAGGGTTTACGTACCACAGCCACGTAACCAAACAAAACACCATTGTGACCAGTGACTGTTTAAATAATACAATAAATACTTATCACAACTTTAACACGCTCTGGTCAGATCTGTTGTTATCTCAACCCTTCGGGCCCAACGGTGGGTGCCAAAAAGGACTATCGTGGTTTAGCCCCAGCTAGCAGCTGAGCACCACATGGCTGCTTGCTCACTCCTCCCCCCTACTCCCCGGCAGGATGGGGAGCAGAATCAGAAGAAAAAGGTAAACCTCATGGTTTGGGATAAGGACAGTTTACTAGGGCAGCAAAGGAAGAGGAAAATAACAACAACAGTACTTAGATAATACACAATGCAATGTACTGACCCAATGACTGAGACCAACCGGACACTCACCCACACTCAGACCATCTGGAGCTACTCAGAGCTGCGTCGCCCCTCCCTGATTCGCCCCCTTTTATGCTGAGCATGATGTCATATGGCTAGTTTGAGTCACCCGTCCTGGCTGTGTCCCCTCCCAGCTCCTTGTGAAAATTAACTCTATCCTAGCTGAAACCAGGATACCCAGCTGATCAATACCTGGTTCTGTGACTGGTGTCACTGGCAGAATTTTGGGTTTTTTGATCATGGGTCAGTCTACACAACACCAGGCCTGCTGGCAATAGATGGGATACAGCTGTTTCAAAGGGGGAAAAGGATCTTTGTGTGGGAGATAACAGGGCTTATTGAAAGAGCCTTAAACTAGATTTGAAGGAGGAAAGGGATAAAACCAGGCTCGCTAGAGATAACCCTGGGGGTGGCACGCCAGTGTTTGAGGGACGGTGTTCTAGCAAGGTCCTTCGGTCTGCTTCACTATGTGCTAAGTACATTAGAGCATATTTGAAATGTCCCTATAGTAATGTGTGCAATACCTTAGCTATCTCAGTAGGGGTAGGGGATGGAAATCCATGCAACAGCAAAGACACAAAAGTTGTCAATGCATTAGAAACCACAGAAATGCCTGAAACTAGTCACATAGGAATTAGGGCATCTCCCTGCAAAAAGGTGGCAGGATCAACAGCCCAATTGAAGTACATCTACAACAATGCACGCAGCATGGGCAACAAACAGGAGGAGCTGGAAGCCATTGTGCAGCAGGAAAACTATGATATAGTTGCCATCACGGAAATATGGTGGGATGACTCGCAGAACTGGGCTGCTGCAATGGATGACTACAAACTCTTCAGAAGGGATAGGCAAGGAAGGAGAGGTGGTGGGGTAGTCCTGTATGTTAGGGAGTGTTTTGACTGTCTAGAGCTTGATGATGGTGATGAAAGGGTTGAATGTTTATGGATAAGAATCAGGGGAAAGGCCAACAAGGCAGATATCATGGTGGGAGTCTGTTATAGACCATCCAATCAGGATGAAGAGGCAGATGAAATATTCTATAAGCAGCTGGGAGAAGTCTCGTGATCACAAGCCCTTGTTCTCATGGGGGATTTCAACTTACCAGATGTCTGCTGGAAATACAATACAGCAGAGAGGAAACAGTCTAGGAGGTTCCTGGAGTGTGTGGAAGATAACTTCCTGACACAGCTGGTGAGTGAGCCAACTAGGGAAGGTGCCCCACCAGACCTGTTGTTTCCGAACAGAGAAGGACTTGTGGGTGATGTGATGGTTGGAGGCTGTCTTGGCCATAGTGATCATGAAATGATAGAGTTTTCGATTCTCAGAGAAGAAAGGAGGGGGGTTAGCAGAACTGCTACCTTGGACTTCCAGAGGGCAGACTTTGGCCTGTTTAGGAACCTGGTTGGCAGAGTCTCCTGGGAGGCAGTCCTGAAGGGCAAAGGGGTCCAGGAAGGCTGGACATTCTTCAAGAAGGAAATCTTAAAGGCACAGGAACAGGGCATCCCCATGTGCCAAAAGATGAGCGGAAGGGGAAGAAGACAGACCTGGCTGAACAGAGAGCTTTGGCTGGAAATCATGAAAAAATGGAGAGTTTATGATCTTTGGAAGAAGGGGCAGGCAACTCAGGAGGACTACAAAGATGTCGATAGGTTATGCAGGGAGACAATTCGAAGGGCCAAAGCCCAACTAGAACTTAATCTGGCTACTGCGGTAAAAGACAATAAAAAAATGTTCCTATGAATGCATTAATAACAAAAGGAGGGCTAAGGGGAATCTCCATCCTTTATTGGATGCAGGGGGTAACATAGTGACAAAGGCTGAGGAAAAGGCTGAGATACTTAATGCCTTCTTGCCTCAGTCTTTAATAGGAAGACCAGTTATTCTCAGGGTACCCAGCCCTCTGAGCTGGAAGACAGAGATTCACAGATTCACAGATTGGTAGGGGTTGGAAGGGACCTCTGGAGATCATCTAGTCCAACCGCCCTGTTAAAGCAGGATCACCTAGAGCAGGTTGCACAGAATTGCGTCCAGGCAGGTTTGGACTATCTCCAGAGAAGGAGACTCCACAACCTCTCTGGGCAGCCTGTTCCAGTGCTCGGTCACCCTCAAAGTGAAGACGTTTTTCCTCATATGCAGATGGAACTTCCTGTGTTCCAGTTTGTGCCCATTGCCCCTTGTCCTGTCACTGGGCACCAGTGAGAAGAGTCTGGCCCCTTCCTCTGGACATCCACCCTTTAGATATTTATAAGCATTGAGAAGATCCCCTCTCAGTCTTCTCTTCTCCAGGCTAAACAGACCCAGCTCTCTCAGCCTTTCCTCATACAAGAGATGCTCCAGTCCCCTAATCATCCTGGTAGCCCTTTGCTGGACTCTCTCCAGTAGGTCCCTGTCTTTCTTGAACTGGGGAGCCCAGAACCAGACACAATACTCCAGATGTGGTCTCACCAGGGCAGAGTAGAGGGGGAGGATAACCTCCCTCGACCTGCTGGCCACACTCTTTCCAGATGGGAAAGCAGAGTGAAGCTCTCATAATCCAAGGGGAAATACTGACCTGGTACACCACTTAGACACACAGATGTCTATGGGGCTGGATGGGATCCACACAAGGGTACTGAGGGAGCTGGTGGAAGTGCTCACCAAGCCACTCTCCATCATTTATCATCAGTCCTGGCTAACCAGGCAGGTCCCAGTTAACTGGAGGTTAGCAAATGTGACACCCATCTACAAGAAGGGCCAGAAGGACAATCCTAGGAACTACAGGCCTGTCAGCCTGACCTCAGTGCCAGGGAAAGTTATGGAGCAGATCCATCACACAGGACATGCAGGACAACCAGGTGATCAGGCTCAGTCAGCATGGGTTTATGAAAGGTAGGTCCTGCTTGACTAACCTGATCTCCTTCTATGACAAGGTGACCATCTTAGTGGATGAGGGAAAGGCTGTGGATGTTGTCTACCTAGACTTTATTAAAGCCTTTGACACCATTTCCCATAGCATTCTCCTGGCAAAATTGGCTCCTCATGGCTTGGACGAACATATGCTTCACCAGGTAAAAAAAATTGGCTGGATGGCCAGGCTCAAAGAGTGGTGGTGAATGGAGTTAAATCCAGTTGGAGGCTGGTCACAAGTGGTGTTCCCCAGGGCTCAGTATTGGGGCCAGTTCTGTTTAATATCTTTATCGATGATCTGGATGAGGGGATCGAGTGCACCCTCAGTAAGTTTGCAGACGACACCAAGTTGAGCTGGAGTGTTGAACTGCTTGAGGGTAGAAAGACTCTGCAGAGGGATCTGGACAGGCTGGATCAATGGGCCGAAGCCGATTGTATGAGGTTCAACAAGGCTAAGTGCCGGGTCCTGCAGTTGGATCACAACAACCCCATGCAACCCTATAGGCTTGGGGAAGAGTGGCTGGAAAGCTGCCTGGCAGAAAAGGACCTGGGGGTGTTGGTCGACAGCCAGCTGAATATGAGCTGAAAGTGTGCCCAGGTGGCCAAGGCGGCCAACAGCATCCTGGCTTGTATCACAAATAGTGTGGCCAGCAGGACTAGGGAAGTGATTGTCCCCCTGTACTTGGCACTAGTGAGGCCACACCTTGAGTGCTGTGTTCAGTTTTGGGCCCCTCACTAATAGACAGTTAAGCAATGTTATGAGGTGCAATCACTTTCATAAGCAAGCCACCAGACAGAAAAAGTAGTAACAAATGTTTCATGTTTGAACTTGGCAAGACAGCCACCAGCCTCTCTATAGATGTAGCTATACAATTACTGTACAGGACTACTGTAACAATATGCACAAAATGTACTAACAATTGTATGTATGATTTCCTGAAACAACAGAAGAATCCTAACTGTCTAAATATTTCACAGAAGTATAAGATTCCTGCTTTCAAGTTTTAATGATTCCTGGTCTAAAGTTGTATTTTTAAATGTCCTCATTCTTCTACACAGCAAAAGACTCCACAAAAATAGGTATTTGTATCACTCCTTTTATTTTTCAGCCAGAAATACATTTTCATAGGGTGTTTCAATAAATAGTGGCATTTATTCCCTAGACAAAACCTCCATCTCTTTGGCGTCTCACCATAGTCTGTTTTTCAAACTAAAGACTACATAGGAAATGTTTACTTTAGAGATAATTGTTCAATCCATTAAAATTACAGAGATGCAGTTAACTCTTTAAAATATACATCAGTTGTAAATATTCTAATAAGCCAGAAAACATTAACCAAACCAGTAAAACATAGTCTGCTGGGCTCCTCTTCACTGCCTTCAGTTACAATTGTGGAATAAGTGGCAGAATGAAAAGAACTCTTCGTTTTCCACAACATATGCACTGACTAGTGCTTGCTATTCATTCTGAAGGAGAAACACCCCCCCCGAATTGTACCAGAAACAACTGATCAAATAAGTTATGTTTCTAAACAACGTGATCTTAATTTTAATTTCTAAATAGGTAAACCAAAATGAAGTTGCACACTGCTTTAGTAATATATTGCACCTAAAAATGTCTAAAAGCTTCTTTTAATTTTTAAACATAAGTTACTAACATGTTTTAAATATATCTAAGAATATAGCTATCTAAACTGCATTTGATGTCATATTTGGTCAAAAAATTCTTAAGCAACAAATTAAGACAGTGTGTTCAATGTACTCTGTTGAATAATCCATAATCAGCTCTTCAGGGCTGATATAGAAACACTTCACTTGCACTCCATCTAAAAATCTGCCTTCCAGATCGTAATAAAAGTGTTCAGTGCTTCAAATAAACTAAATTTCCAATGCAATGCTAGAGTTATTTGACATCTTCCATTACTATACTATATAGAAATCATGAATTAACATGAAAAAATTTTATTGACATACTGATACAGACATTCTAGTGTATTTACTGGAATCTGAAGTGAATCCTTATTTACATGTCAAGACAATGAACTAAGTCATATTAACAAAAAAAACCCAAACCCTTTACTCTAAAAATATTTTTTAATATTCCAAATACTTATTCCAAACTAGTTTTATAAAACAGAGGAACCAAAACAATTACTTCCATGCAGAAACTAAAAAATAATTTAATAGGTTTAAAGCAGCAAATGAAGAAAGGTTTATTTTATGAGTGAATTTCCCCCTCACCACCAGTGCAAACCCAGTTTCAAAATGTTCGAATGGGATGGTTTAAAATAACAAGTGATCCAATTTAGCCAAGCTCACATTCCTTCCCATGATATAAAAAAAAATACTTAAATTTTATTGTAGAATACAGTAAGAAACAAAAAGATAACTTGAGTACTTATCCAAGAACAATTTGTAACATCAAGCCAAAATTAGCAACAACCAAGCAGACCATCATTTTTTCAGTATTAAATTACCATAAATACTAGATAACTGTACAAAAACTCCCACCCAAATCCAAAAAACAAAAGCCTTTTCTTTGTTAAAAGATGTCCAAAGAAATATCCACCAGCTGCAGTCAAATTTGCATTAGAAACTGCTTGCTCTGGAATGATTTTTTCCCTCCAGGTATTTGCAACACAATGGTCTGTCAAAATTCTATTCCAATAAAATACTTTCTGATAACATTTAGCTGATACCACCTACAATGTGGACAGTCATGCACACAGTATGACAGTGGATTTTTGCAGCAACAGAGAAATAACCAGAAACTGGTTCTAAATTCTAGATTATAGTTCAGAGTTCATGTGTTATTTCTTGCAAACATATGGTCCCCTCTAAGGGTAAGGTGTTGGAGCTGGTATTGTAGCATGTCTGTGTCAGCAGGTTCCTCAATGCTCATTTTGTCTAAATTGAGGTAGTCCAGGGATTTAGAGGGAGCCCTTTTACCTTTTAAAAGGCAAAGAGGCAGGGGACCATGAAGTGCCTTGTAAGGTTCATATGGTAAAGCCTTAGTGCATTTATCCTCTGAGCTGGGCATTCGTCTCCTCCTCCCATTTACTGCTGGGATCTCATATGGCTGATAGTACCTACTTCTAGTTTTGTACAAACGAGAGGAACATGCAAGCCCTGAATCAAGCTGTTTAGAGTGCAAGTTAGGCCTGGATTCCCCTTTATTATCTTCATTTGCTGTATACTTTTGGGCTAATTTTAGCAGCTCCTCTCTAGTCGTGAAGCCAACCAGGTAGTTAGAATCCATATGAAAGATCTGATAGCCTGAAATTGTCCGTCGCATTGGTGAGCAGGGGGTACTGGAACATCGTGGTTTCTCTGCTTCTGTTTTGCCTGCAGAACTGACCTCTGCAAGAGGTACAGGGAGGGTAGATATGGTAGTTCTGGACTCTCCATTTATGTCCATTTTAAGCACAGTGCTATTCTCCTAAAAATAAAACAGAGATTGATCACAAATAGAGTCTTTAGCCAATAAAGGAGCTGAAAGAGGATCTCAGAAATCAGATATTTTATCACCCACTTCTCTATTCAGTTTTGTCTTACACTCTACAGAGTGTCTCATAACAAAACTATCACCAACATCTGCCTTTTAAAATGATTGTGGTCCCCTTTTTAATAACAAATATTATATACTCTTGATATTCTTAAATATGTTAAAAACATATTCTTGAGTAGTACTGTACAAAAAAATGAAGTATCTTTCCACTCTGTTTTTTAATCCTTTTAGTCTATTTGATCCCTTATAACCTCTTTCCTTTGAGGCCATCTATATCCATTAGCACATCCACAGAAACATCTCCTGTACTCAGCCGCATATTTTTACCATTCACAATAATATCAGTAAACATATATTAAAAAAAAAAAAAGGCATCTAACAGTTACTGCCTCAGGCATAACCATGGACTATCCTGATCTACCAAGTACTGCAATCTTTACCTGTGGTGGGCTGACCTTACTTGGCTGCCAGGTGCCCACCAAGCTGCTCTATCACTCCCCTTCCTCAAAAAGGATGGGGGAGAAAAATCGGACAAAAAAAGCTAGTGGGTCAAGATAAGGACAGGGAGATCACTCAGCAATTACCATCATGGGCAAAACAGACGACTCAGGGAAATTAATTTAATTTATTGCAAGTCAAAATAAGAGTAGGATAATGAGAAATCAGATCAAATCTAAAAACTCCTTCCTCCCACCCCTCCCTTCTTCCCAGGCTCAACTTCACTCCCAAATTATATACCTCCTTCCCCCCCAGGCTCAGGGGGATGGGGAATGGAGGTTGCAGTCAGTTCATAACACATTGTCTCTGCTGCTTGTTCCTCCTCACGCTCTTCGGAGTCCCACCCATGGGATATAGTCCTTCACGACATTCTCCAATGTGGGTACTTCCCATGGGCTGCAGTTCTTCAAGAACTACTCCAGCATGGATCCTTTCCACAGGGTGCAGTTGTTCAGGAACAGACTGCCCCAGTGTGGGTCCCCCACAGGGACCACCAGAAACCTCCTTCTGCATGGGCTCCTCTCCATGGGCAGCAGTTCCTGCCAGGAGCCTGCTCTAGCGTGGCTGCAGATTCCTTTAGGACACATCCAACTGCTCTGTCATGGGGTCCTCCACGTGTTGCAGGGTGGATATCTATCTGTTCCACCATGGACCTCCATGGGCTGCAGGGGGACAACCTGCCTCACCATGGTCTTCACCACAGATTGCAGGAGAATCTCTGCTCTGGCTCCTGGAGCACCTCTGACATGGTTTAGGCCCAGCCGGCAGCTGAGCGCCACGCGGCCGCTCACTCACTCCTTCCCCAGCATGATGGGGAGGAGAAGTTAACAAAAGGCTCGGGTTGAGATAAGGACAGGGAGAGATCACTAATTATCATCACGAGCAAAACAAACCGAACTTAGAAAGAGGGATTCATCTAATTTATTACTAAACAGAATAGAGCAATGAAAAAAAAAACCAAATAACATCAAGCCTTAAAACACCTCCCCCCACCCCTCCCACCTTCCCGGGCTCAACTTCACTCCCTGCTTCAAACCTCCTCCCCCCTCAGCGGCGGGGGGGCGGGGGGGGAATGGGGGGAGGGGGATGGGGGTTGCGGTCAGTGCAGCGCACGTTGTTTCTGCCGCTTCGTTGTCCTCGGGGGGAGGACTCCTCTCATCGCTCCCCTGCTCCAAAATGGAGTCTCTCCCACGGGCTACAGTCCTTCCCAAACTGCTCCGGCATGGTCTCTTCCATGGGGTGCAGACCTTCAGGAGAAAACTGTTGCAGCGTGGGTCTCCCACGGGGTCACAAGTCCTGCCACCAAAACCTGCCCTGGCGTGGGCTCCCCTCTCCACAGGTCTACTGGTCTGGCCAGGGACTTGCTTCAGCCCGGGCTTCCCACAGGCCACAGCCTCCCTCGGGTGCCTCCACCTGCTCCAGCATAGGGTTCTCCACGGGCTGCAGGTGGAATCTCTACACCCCCTCATCCTTCCTCCATGGGCTGCAGGGGAACAGCCTGCTTCCCCATGGTTTTCACCACGGGCTGCAGGGGGATCTCTGCTCCGGTGTCTGGAGCACCTCCACCTCCTGCACTGACCTTGATGTTACATCTTCACACTTCCCCCTCCAGCTCCAAAAAAAACTTCCCCCCTTCTGAAATATGTTATCACAGAGGTGCTGATTGGCTTGGCCTTGGCCAGGGGCGGGCCCATCTTGGGGCTGGCTGGCATTGGCTCTATCAGACACTGTGGAAGCTTCTAGAAGCTCCTCACAGGAGCCACCCCTATAGCCCATGCCCCACCTGCTACCAAAACCTTGCCACACAAACCCAACACAACCTCCTCCTCTTCATGCTTTACTGACCTTGGTGTCTGCCAGACTGTTTCACATTTTTCTCACTCCTCTCACAGAAGTGTATGTGCAGCATTTTTTACCTTTTTTTCAATATGTTATCACAGATGTAGCACCAGCATCACTGATTGGCTCAGCTTTGGCCAGCGGCAGGTACATTTTGGAGCCATCTGGAACTGGCTCTGTCCAACATTGGGGCAGCTTCTGGTGTCTTCTCACGGAAGCCAACCCTGCAGCCCCTCCCGCTACCAAAACACTGTGGGATTTTTGGTTAATGTATTTATAACAAAGTAAACAGTATACTAGTGAAATATAAATATACCATAAGATTCTTAGAAGTATCTTAAGAATAACCAATATTCATATTTCTATGGATTTTTTATTTATTTATTATTTTTGGAAACAGACTATTTTTTGCCCTGACTTTTCTCCCCTCACAGCTATTCCAAAATCTTCAGTTCAGTGCCTTTACAGATACAACTTTTCACCACTAGCCATTACCATCTTTAACATGGAAAGATAAGGCTGATATCACAGCAATTATATGCAAGTGGATCCCAGAACACTTTGAATTCTGCTTTGAATGTCATCTACAGTATCTCTGTGTGGCTATTACACAAAATGCAAAGGTCACATCTGTTTCCAATTCACCTTTCCTTCATTGTCAGCCTCACCTTTTCTCTAAACAGTAGCTAGTGACTCTATCAAATAGATTTCAGGAAAAAAAATCTACATAGCTTTGTAATGTTTAAAGGTAATGAGACTCAAAGAAGAAAGAAAAGTTAGTCTATAAGTGTCCAGCAGAAAAAAAGTTCATTTTAGGAAATTGTAAGACACATTAATGGTTTAGTAACCTTTCAAAAATGTGACTACCTTTATAGGGTGCCATTACTAGTTTGCAAACTTTTAAAGCTGCTACTTGCTCCCATCCTGAGGCTTGAGAGGTCACAGACAGAGAAGCAAAGATGCAACAAGAAGGGAGGAAATGTACCACCTCCTTTTCAGTACTTTATTCAATCATTTGGAATTAGACACCCCCTATATAAAATAGGATTAAAACAAACAAACAAAACCCCATGTAGTGGTTTAACCCAGCAGGCAGCTAAAACAACCACACAGCCATTCGCTCAATCCCCACCACCCAGTGGCATGGGGGATAGCATTGAAAATGGAAAAGGAAAAAAACCTAAAAACTCATGGGTTGAGATAAAGACAATTTAATAAGACAAAAAAGGATAATAAGAATAATACAAAACAAGTGATGAACAGCACAATTTCTCACCACCCAAAGCCCATGCTCAGATAGTTTCCGAGCTGCCCTGCCTCCTAGCATACCCCCTAGTTATATACATATGGAACATGATGTCATAGGGTATAGAATATTCCTTTGGTCAGTTTGGGTCAGCTGTCCTGGCTGTGTCCCCTCCCAGCTTCTTGGGCGCCCCCCGCCTTCTCGTTGGCAGGCCAGTATGAGAAGCTGAAAAGTCCTTGACTGCTTGGCAACAACTAAAAACATCAGTGTGTTATCAACATTATTTTCATCCTAAATCCAAAACACAGCACTATACCAACTGCTAGAAAGAAAATTAACTTTATCCCTGCTGAAACCAGGATACCCCATCAAGGTTAACCACCATTCAATTGTTTTAAAATAAGAGGGGAAGCTTCGTGCAAATCTCACTTGCAAAAAGGAAAATTAAAAAAAAAATCTATCCTAATGCAAAATTTAAGCCTACTTAGTTTCTTTTCAGGGATTGTGAAGGAGCGGCTTAAGTTACACTCCCACCTCTACTACCCTGCTTAGTCAAAATCAACCTGCTGCTTCACTCCCATTCTAATTAAATAGGAATAAACACAATTCTCATAGCTTTACTAAACAGGATTTTATTTGCCAGTCAATGACAAAAAACATATTATGGAGACATTATTACTAAAGTTTCTTTAGTCTTTAATGTCCTTTGCCAGTTTTCTTTATAACTGTGGTCTACTTAGGATTCTTCATTACCAGTTTTGTACAGCATTGCTTTTACATATAAGTAGATACACTTATTCCAGCTCATTTAAAAAAAAAATAAATTAAAAAATACAGATAACTGATGTGGTTTAGCCCCAGCCAGCAGCTGAGCACCATGCAGCCGCTCACTCACACCTCCCCCCTGCGGGATGGGGAAGAGAATGGGAAAAACAAAGGCAAAGCCTCATGGGTTGGGATAAGGACAGTTTACTGGGACAGCAAGGGAGAGGTAGACAACAACATAACAGGAAGCAATTTGTCAATCCGATGGACAGACAGACAACTGACCAACCAGATGCTCAGCCCACGCTCAAACCATCCCGCCCCTCCCCGACTAGCCCCTTTTATGGTGAGCATGACGTCACATGGTATGGAATAGCCCCCTGGCCAGCTTGGCTCACCTGTCCTGGCTCCTTGTGAAAATTAACTCTATTCTAGCCAGAACTAGGACAATAACGTAGCAAAAATGAAACAAAAATTGAAAATACTATATTAAACATAACACTGACATTTTTCTGTGAAGAAAAAAACTACAGAAAAACCTCAGTAATGTTGTTTGTTATATTTAATTAGCTTTCTGAGATATATTTATGGAGTCAATTCAAACTTTCAAAATAGCATATAATGAATGTCATTTCCTATTTTAGCACCACATCTAGACAACAAGATAATAAATACAGTGAGGTTTCAGCACATAGAGTTAAAGATACTAATGAAAATTCCTTACATAGAAATTATAGTTCCTGCACCATCAAGAATCAAGGTTACTGGAAACGTAGTACAGAAAAGAATTTGCATTAAAACTTTTGGCTACCATGGACTTTTAGCTAAGAAACAAATATTTAACTGTTCCTGCTCTTTTAATTCCTAGCTTTTATTATCCAGTTTAGAAATATTGCCAGTAATCTTCTAGAAGGATTCAACATTTTTGTTAAAAAGCAGAAACGAAACTAGAAGAAGTATAAATAAAATAGAGTTTTACAGCAAGGTTAGAAATTATTCTCATTACCTAGAGACATATGGGATTAAAAACCAGGAAACCTCCCCCCCCAAATATCACTTGCTGAAGTGATACATGCTCTAAGGGCAGGGAAGGACGAAGGGATGTCTGCATGCAAAGTTAAAAAAGCTTTAAGAGCTGGGAAAAAAAACAAAGGCTCTTCTCAAAATACAGTTTATAAAATTAATTTACATTAGTTCAAAACATGGGTATGTGTATTTGGTTTGCATGGCAAGGTTTTGGTAGTGGGGGGCAGGGCTACAGGGGTGGCTTCTGTGAGAAGATGCCAGAAGCTTCCCTCATGTCTGATAGAGCCAGTGCCAGTCAGTTCCAAGACAGAGTTGCCGCTGGCCAAAGCTGAGCCAATCAGCAATGATGGTAGTGCCTCTGTGATAACATATTTAAGAAGGGGGAAAAAAAACTGCTGTGCAACAGCAACCAGAAGAGAGTGATATCTGGCATCGAAGTTGAGAGTTAATCATGATTCTGTAGCTAAGAAGTTACAGACAGTTCTTCATAATTCCGTAGTTAAGAATGTCACAGATAATTTTGCAAAGAGTTGCTAGGTACTGCTAAGGATGGCTATTGTACAGGTCTACCATTATGTTAGTTAATATTCACCCAAACAATGTATCAATTAAGATGTGATTGTCAAGAGGTAGAAGAAATCATTAGTCTGATCAACAGACCCTGAAGAACCATTTGGGAGTGCCAGAAGTATTGAGAAACTAGGGGAAAGGTAATTTGGGCCAGGGTCTCCGCGACCACTGACCCATGAGCCCCCTACCCAAATTATATCACCTACCCAAAAGATAAAGGCGGAGAAAAGAACCGAGCATGCGTTCTAGTTTACATACTAGGCAAAGAAATATGAACCAGTCATTGTAAATGGGAGTGTACTAATTTGTAACTTCTGTGTATAAATATGACAAGAGAACTGGCGTTAGGTGTGCTTGATTTGTGGAAATCCACTGAGCACCCAGGCCTGAATAAAAAGCAATATCTCTCCTCTGTGTGTGAGAATTGACTTATTGCACACCGGGCAACAAATCGGCTTTTTGGACAACAAGAGGAGTGAGAATATCTGAGAGAAACAACTCTGCAGACACCAATGTCAATGAAGAAGGAGGGGGAGGAGTTGCACCAGGCACCCAAGCAGAGATTACCCTGCAGCCTGTGGTGAAGATCATGGTGAGGCAGGCTGTCCCCCTGCAGTCCATGGAGGTCCATGGTGGAGCAGATATCCACTCTTCAGTCTTGGAAGACCCCATGGTGGAGCAGTTGAATGTGCCCGAAGGAGGCTGTGACCCCCATGGAGAGCCCATGCTGGAGCAGGCTCCTGGCAGGACCTGTGACCCCATGGGGGACCCATGCTGGAGCAGTCCATTCTTGAAGGACTGCACTGCATGGGTGGTACCCACGCTGGAGAAGTTCATGAAAAGAGTGAGGAGGAAGGAGCTGCAAAGACAACGTGTGATGAACTGAATGCAACCTCCATTCCCCATCCCCCTGTGCTGCTCAGGAGGAGAAGGTAGGGAAAATCAGGAGTGAAGTTGAGCCCAGTAAGAAGAAAGGGGTGAGGGGAAGGTGTTTTAAGATTTGGTTTTATTTCTCATAATCCTACTTTGATTTTATTGGTAATAATTTCCTCGAGTCAAGTCTGTTTTACCCATGACAGTAATTGCCGAGTGATCTCCAAGTCCTTATTTTGACTCACGAGCCTTTTGTCCTATTTTTCTCCCCCTGTACAGCTGAGGAAGGAGAGTCATAGAGTGGCTTGGTGGGTACCTGGCTTCCAGCTAAGGTCAACCCACAGCAGTGGGTCAACTTTTGATAATAACTACAAGCAAGAGGGAAGGGGGCAAGAAGTCTTAGTGGAACAATGACCGCCTCACTGGTCAAGAACCACAGAATCACCGAATGGTAGGGGTTGGAAGGGACCTCTGGAGATCATCTAGTCCAACCGCCCTGTTAAAGCAGGATCACCTAGAGCAGGTTGCACAGAATTGCGTCCAGGCAGGTTTGGACTATCTCCAGAGAAGGAGACTCCACAACCTCTCTGGGCAGCCTGTTCCAGTGCTCGGTCACCCTCAAAGTGAAGACGTTTTTCCTCATATGCAGATGGAACTTCCTGTGTTCCAGTTTGTGCCCATTGCCCCTTGTCCTGTCACTGGGGACCAGTGAGAAGAGTCTGGCCCCTTCCTCTGGACATCCACCCTTTAGATATTTATAAGCATTGAGAAGATCCCCTCTCAGTCTTCTCTTCTCCAGGCTAAACAGACCCAGCTCTCTCAGCCTTTCCTCATATGAGAGATGCTCCAGTCCCCTAATCATCCTGGTAGCTCTTTGCTGGACTCTCTCCAGTAGGTCCCTGTCTTTCTTGAACTGGGGAGCCCAGAACCAGACACAATACTCCAGATGTGGTCTCACCAGGACAGAGTAGAGGGGGGGGATAACCTCCTTCAACCTATAGGCCACAATCTTCTTAATGCACCCCAGGATACCATTGGCCTTCTTGGCCACAAGGGCACATTGCTGGCTCATGGAGAGCTTGTTGTCTACCAGGACTCCCAGGTCCTTCTCCACAGTGCTGCTTCCCAGCAGGTCAACCCCTAACCTGTACTTGCCCTTGTTGAACTTCATGAGGTTCCTCTCTGCCCAGCTCTCTAGCCTGTTCAGATCTCACTGAATGGCAGCACAGTCTTCTGGTGTATCAGCCACTCCTCCCAGCTTAGTACTGTCAGCACATTTGCTGAGGGTACGCTCTGTCCGCTTGTCCAAGTCATTGATGAACAGTACAAAGGAAAATAATGAGAAAATTCTTCAAGTCAGCAACCAGTACTTCCATTTTAAAACATTATTTCTTCAGATTGCAGTTGCCCTTTCTTCTTGCTTCTCAAGGAGAATGAGAGCAGTGTCAGTTTAACACAATTTATAATTAAATCCTTACTACAGAATCAAAACAAGAATATGAACAAGATAGCATATGCTTTTCTTTGCTGTTTCTTCACACATTTAAAAAGAATAGGAAATAATTGAAAACAGAAGTTAACAAGAAAAAGATTCATTTGACCAACAAACATTAAAAGTGCTTCCAGAATACAGTTCTCTTGATTAAGATTTTACAAGATTTTCATTATTTTCTTTCAATTATAAAGCAGGCTTTTGATATAAATTATAAATTAATCTGATCCATTCCAGCTAAATATCAAAAAAGTTGGCTAAACCACAGAGAAAAGGAACAATGAATACAAAGACTAGGTTAATGATAAATAATTGTATTATCTTAAATAATACATTAATATGTTTGGGATAGAACACTGAGGGCAAAACCACCAAAAATAAAAAAACACACCTTGCACATAAAAAAACTTTCCAATTTTTGAATATTTTACAAAGGTGGCAGATACCACTCAAAGATTACTATGTTATGAATGAGAAGCAGAAGTGCATTACACAATGTTACATTATGTTAGATGAACTAATTTGAGAAGCCTTTGTTTTTATGAGCATTAGATTTCTGTATATCCAACTACTGATTTATTATTATTATTATTTACAGATTTATCTGCTTTTATCCATTAGATAGCAATCCTGCAGGTAGCACCACTTGTTAAGAACCACAAAGATCTCTCTCACTGATAAAATAGTCTAATTGCAAAAAGCTGATGGCTGAATGGAAAGATAGCAATAGTCAGCACACATCAACTCTGCAAAAGGGTCAAAAACATTCACTAGAAACAGCAAATCAAGCAGGACCAGTATTGACATTTCCCCTTCTCTGTTCTTCTATTACTTCTAAATATATACAAGTCACTTAAAACATATGATATTTCTCTGTAAAACATTAGGAAAGAAGAGAGGAAATAAAGTCACCCACTCAACACATGTAAATATACGAGAACTGCAACAAATAAAGCTAACATATTTTTTATTATTTTTTTAAATTACATAATTGTGGTGGGTTGACCCTGGCTGGGGGCCAGGTGCCCACCAGAGCCACTCTATCACTCCCCTGGTTCACCAGACAGGGGAGAAAAGGTATAACGGAAAGCTTGTGGGTCGAGATAAGGACAGGGAGAGATCATTCTCTAATTATCATCACAAGCAAAACAGACCGAACTTAGAGAGGGAATTCATCTTATTTATTACTAAGCAAAACAGAGTAGAGGAATGAGAAATAAAGCCAAATCTTAGAAACACCTCCCCCCACCCCTCCCATCTTCCCGGGCTCAACTTCACTCCCGGCTTCAACCTCCGCCCCCCTCAGCGGCACAGGGGGACGGGGAGTGGGGGTTACGGTCAGTTCATCACACGTTGTTTCTGCCGCTTCTTCATCCTCAGGGGGAGGACTCCTCTCATCGTTCCCCTGCTCCAGCGTAGGGTCCCTCTCATGGGAGACAGTCCTTCACGACCTTCTCCAACGTGAGTCTCTCCCACGGGCTACAGTCCTTCAGGAGCAAACTGCTCCAGCATGGGTCCCCCATGGGGTCACAAGTCCTGCCAGCAAACCTGCCCTGGCGTAGGCTCCTCTCTCCACGGGGCCACAGGTCCTGCCAGGAGCTTGCTCCAGCGTGGGCTTCCCACGGGGTCACAGCCTCCTTCAGGTGCCTCCACCTGCTCCGGCGTGGGGTCCTCCATGGGCTGCAGGTGGAATCTCTACACCCCCTCATCCTCCCTCCATGGGCTGCAGGGGGACAGCCTGCTTCACCATGGTCTTCACCACGGGCTGCAGGGGAATCTCTGCTCCGGCGCCTGGAGCACCTCCTCCCCCTCCTTCTGCACTGACCTTGGTGTCTGCAGAGTTCCTTACATCTTCTCACTCCTCTCTCCGGCTGCAAAAGCGCTCTCTAACTGTTTTTTTTCCTTCTTAAATATGTTATCACTGAGGCACTGATTGGCTTGGCCTTGGCCAGTGGTGGGTCCATCTTGGAGCTGGCTGGCATTGGCTCTATCAGACACAGGGGAAGCTTCTAGCAGCTTCTCACAGAAGCCACCCCTGTAGCCCCCCCGCTACCAAAACCTTGCCACGCAAAACCAACACAATAATAGATATCCAAGATAAGAAGTGAGAGATACCCTGCCCCCAGCTTCTGGCACAAAGCCCCTCCAGGGAGAAAAATTTACCATTTGCCCTGGAAGTCACTCCCCTCTTCTGGTCATGTCATCTGTTGTGATTGGCTGGCAGGACCAGCCACTCCTACCAGTTTACCCAGAAGCATGACAGAAAAGGAAGCCCTCACTTTTGACAACATCACTCCCCATGGGTTTTCACACTGCTTTTTGATTGGCTGACGGCCATTTTTGACACTGTCATACCCACATATTCTCAGATCTCACTCTGATTGGCTGCCTGCTTCCTTTGCACTAGGAAGGGCTCAGATATAAAAAATGTGCACATTTATATACAATAGATGGAATATAAACATATATAAATATATATAAAGGACTGTACAAAGATGTATCAAATATATATTTTATTTATTTATACATAGATAGACTATTTTCTATATACGTGTATCCACATATGTGTGTGTATATATATACAATTATAAAGATAGTGAAATTAAATATATATAAATGAGTAAAAGTATAGGTACAAAATGACTAAAACATTCTTTAATAAGAGCTAATGGCATGAATAATTAAAATTTAAATCACAGAATCACAGAATGGTTGAGGTTGGAAGGGACCTCTGGAGGTCATTTGGTCTTTCCAGGCCAGTACAGCCAATGATTTGGCATATGCTCGTGGCATGCTCTGTACAAACCTCCGCCACATGGCTTGTGTACATCGAACTTCATCTGGATCTGTGGGTAAGTGCACATTGTCAGTTCCCCAGACAGAGTAGGAGGATTGATCTTACTTCTGATCTTACGGAAGGAGCTTTTGTATTTCCAAGAAGTAACAAAGATGAGATTCGGACTCACATGCGCCACACGAATCCATTCGTCGGTGATGAATACTATGACCAGGACTAGAGGGGCCCTGCCTCCAGCCAGGTGGAGGAAAGGGACAACCGGGTTTATTGGACTGTGTGGATCCGATGGCCTGGCACGTCAGATCCATAAGAGTACAAGGCTCTAGTGGACACCGGTGCACAGTGTACCCTAATGCCATCAAGCCATGAAGGGGTAGAATCTATACAAATTTCTGGAGTGACAGGGGGATCCCAACAGTTGACTCTATTGGAGGCTGAAGTAATTCTAACTGGAAAAAGCACCCCATTGTGACTGACCCAGAGACTCCATGCATCCTTGGCATAGACTACCTCCGGAGAGGGTATTTCAAGGACCCAAAAAGGTACCAGTGGGCTTCTGGAACAGCTGCCTTGGAGACAGAGGAAACTGAACAGTTGTGTACCTTGTCTGGTCTCTCGGAGGACCCTTCTGTTGTGGGGTTGCTGAAGGTTGAAGAGCAACAGGTGCCAATCGCAACCACAATGGTGCACTGGCTGCAATACAGCAAAGACCGAGACTCCCCGATTCCCATCCATAAGCTGATTCGTCATCTGGAGAGCCAAGAAGTGATCAGCAGAACTTGCTCCTGCATTAACAGTCCCATTTGGCCAGTGTGAAAGTCTAATGGAGGGTGGAGACTGACAGTAGACTATCATGGACTGAATGAAGTCACGCCGCCACCACTGAGTGCTGCCACCCCGGATATGCTAGAACTTCAATATGAACTGGAGTCAAAGGCAGCCAAGTGGTATGCCACAGCTGATATCACTAATGCGTTTTTCTCAATCCCTTTGGTGGCAGAGTGGAGGCCACAGTTTGCTTTCACTTGGAGGGGAGTCCAGTAGACCTGGAATTGACTGCCCCAGGGGTAGAAACACAACCACACCATTTGCCATGGACTGATCCAGACTGCACTTGAACGAGGTGAAGCTCCAGAACACCTGCAATACATTGCCAACATCATTGTATGGGGAAACACAGTAGCAGAAGTTTTTGAGAAAGGGAAGAAAATAGATCAAATCATTCTGAAAGCTTATTTCACCATAAACCGAAGTAAGTTTAAGATGCAGTTTTTAGGAATAAAATGGCAAGATGGAGTCATCAGATCCCAATGGATGTGAACAGCAAAATAGCAGCTATGTCTCCACCAACAAACAAAAAGGAGACACAAGCTTTCTTTTTCAGGTGACCCATAAGAAGGATTTCAAAAGCGGCCCTGAGCAATGACAAGCATTTGAATAAATTAAACAGGAAATTGTCCATGCAGCAGCCCTTGGGCCAGTCCAGGCAGGACTAGATGTTAAAAATGTGCTCTACACCACAGCCAGGGAGAATGGCCCTACCTGGAGTCTCTGGCAGAAAGCACCAGGGGAGACTCGAGGTCGACCCCTGGGGTTTTGGAGTCAAGGATACAGAGGATCCAAGGCCTGCTACACTTCAACGGAAAAAGAGAAGTTGACAGCATATGAAGGGGTTCAAGCTGCTTCAGAGGTGGTGTGTACTGAAACACAGCTCCTCTTAGCACCCTGACTGCCAGTACTGAGCTGGATGTTCAAATGAAGGGTCCCCTCTACACATCATGCAACTGATGCTATGTGGAGTGAGTCGCAATGATCACACAGCGGACTCGAATAGGAAACCCCAATCACCCAGGAAGCTGAGAACTGATCATGGAGTAGCAAGAAGGCAAAGATTTCAGAATATGGAGAGAAGAGGAGGTGACACATGCTGAAGAAGCCGCACCATATAATAAACTAACAGAAGATGAGAAGCAATATGCTCTGTTCACTGATGGGTCCTGTCACATTGTGGGAAAGCATTGGAGGTGGAAGGCCACTGTATGGAGTCCTACACGGCGAGTTGCAGAAGCTGCTGAAGGAGAAGGTGAATCGAGCCAGTTTGCAGAGGTGAAAGCCATCCAGCTGGCTTTAGATATTGCTGAAAGGGAAAAGTGGCCAGCGCTGTACCTCTACACTGACTCATGGATGGTGGCCAATGCCCTGTGGGGGTGGTTACAGCAGTGGAAGCAGAGCAACTGGCAACGCAGAGGCAAACCCATCTGGGCTGCCCCACTGCGGCAAGATATTGCTGCCCGGCTAGAGAAGCTGGTTGCAAAGGTACGTCATGTAGATGCCCACGTACCCAAGAGTCGAGCCACTGAGGAACATCAGAACATCCAGCAGGTAGATCAGGCTGCCAAGATTGAAGTGGCTCAGGTGGATTTGGACTGGCAGTGTAAGGGTGAATTATTTCTAGCTCGGTGGGCCCATGACACCTCAGGCCATCAAGGAAGAGATGCGACATATAGATGGGCCCATGATCGAGGGGTGGACTTGAGCATGGACGCCATCTCACAGGTCATCCATCAATGTGAAACATGCGCTGTAATCAAGCAAGCCAAGCGGGTAAAGGCTCTGTGGTATGGAGGCCGATGGTTGAAATATAAATATGGGGAAGCATGGCAAATCGACTACATCACGCTCCCACAAACCCACCAAGGCAAGCGCTATGTACTTACAATGGTAGAAATAACCACCGGATGGCTGGTAAACATCCCATGCTCCATGCCACTGCCAGGAACACTTTCCTGGGCCTTGAAAAGCAAGTTCTGTGGCAACATGGCACCCCAGAAAGAATTGAGTCAGACAACGGGACTCATTTTTGGAACAGCCTCATAGACACCTGGGCCAAAGAGCATGGCATTGAGTGGGTGTATCACATCCCCTACCATGCACCAGCCTCTGGGAAAATCAAACGATACAATGGACTGTTAAAGACTACACTGAGAACAATGGGTGGTGGGACCCTCAAAGATTGGGACACATTTAGCAAAGGCCACCTGGTTAGTCAACACTAGGGGATCTACCAATCAAGCTGGCCCTGCCCAATCAAAACTTCCACAGCCTGTAGAAGGGGATAAAGTTCCTGTAGTGCACATGAATATGCTTGGGGGAAACTGGGTTACTCCTGCCTCAGGCAAAGGCAAATCCATCTGCGGGACTGCTTTTGCTCAAGGACCTGGGTGCACTTGGTGGGTGATGCTTAAGGATGGGGAAGTCCTATGTGTGCCTCAAGGGGATTTGATTTTGGGTGAGAAGAGCCAATGATTTAAATTGTATGATGTTAATTGCTATACAATACTGCATGTCATCTCTACTATGTTTGTTATATGCCATAACAATGGTATTACAGTAAGAATCACGCAGTCTAATGAAGAATGAACTTTGATGAAACTGTACAAGGTGCAGAGGTAAAGAAACCAGAACTGTATTCAGCAATGAGCGCTCAGCAACTTCCTCGAGATTGACATCTTCAACCTGCAGACGGTGAGCATGTACCATGCCAGATACATCAGCTACGAGCTCCGGATGCAGCATGCAACAATCCAGCAGCACACACCATCTCTCCTGCTGTGAGAGACTTATGACAGATGGAGCCCAAAAGTCATGGACTAAATGAACTCAACTGACATTTTAGAGGCATAGCCCATAGACTAAGGGAATGATATCTGTGTGTACATATCAAAAGACAGGAAAAGTAATGGTGATTAATTGGAATGTATTGGGAAGTATAGGACCTGGGCATGACGTAGATGGTATGGAATAAGGGATGGATACTGTCCTGGTTTTGGCTGAGATAGAGTTAATTTTCTTTCTAGTAGTTGGTATAGTGCTGTGTTTTGGATTTAGTATGAGAATATTGATAACACACTGATGCATTTAGTTGTTGCTAGGTAATTGTTGTGTCTACACTGAGTCAAGGACTTTTCAGCTTCTCACGCCCTGCCAGGTGCACAAGAAGCTTGGAGAGCATAGCCAGGACAGCTGACCCAGACTGGCCACAGGGATATTCCCTACCATATAACGTCATGCTCCAAATATAACTGGGGAATCTAGCTGGGAGGCAGAATAGCTGCTCGGTAACAGACTGGGCATTGGGTTGGGTTTTTTTTCCTTTTGGATGTTGTGAGCAATTGCATTTGTTCATCACTTGTTTTATTATTACTATTACTCTCTTCCTTTGACAGCCTCTTCAACTGTCTTTATCTCAACTCACGATTTTTTTTTTTCCATTCTCCTCCTCATCCCCTTGGGTGGGGAGGGGGTGAGTGAGTAGCTACGTGGTGCTTAGTTACCAGCTAGGGTTAAACCATGATACATTCTTAAGATAGATAGATATATATATATAGTTCATGTTGTATACTGACTAGCCACGCTTAAGCAAGCAAACTAAAGGACCCCATCTCATCACAAGGAGAAGAAGGACTGCCCTGCCCCGGAGATAAGAACTTTGATTCTTGGAGTCTTAAAGCTGCTCACGATGGATAAAAGTTACCCCTGGACAACCAAGATAATGCCAGCATCCTAGCCCCTCTAACACCTCTGTGAAACCCTCCCTTTGTCTGGCATCATAGATAAGTAACTGTAGCAAGACTGACTCCAGTAAAGTCTAGATCAATAGAGAAGCATGTGGATGATGACATCATAGAAATATAGTTGCTTTGTGAAGTTTTACTATGATTATTAAACAGTAGTATATGTGTGTTAAGTAGCGATTAGTCAATTTGTGTTGTACCTGAATGCTTGAAAGATATAAGAACCAAGTGTAAAACCACATTTAGGGTGCCCACATTTGAATGGGACACCTCATGCACATGAATAATAAAATTACTCTTCTGATTCTATACTTTGCATCCTAGTCTGACTCCTCAGTCAGGAAAAAGGGTTGGGGGATTTTAAAGCCAAATGACAGTCTTAGATATCCCAAGATCTGTTTCCTCCTTTAACATGATGAACATTATTATGGTGTTAAGGATGTCAGGAATGTATTTAGGGCAAGAAACTTTTGTGAGCTTTGTCATACACTGTATAATCATGGCCAAAGTTGTCAATATTATTGCCAGCCCTGCTTGTCTTGCAACTATGCAGTTAACTTGCGGACAAGGATAAGGTGCCTCAGCTGCAGGCTGTTGTGCAGGTCTGGGAAATGTTTACAAAGGAACAAGGCACTGGTGTCCTGGTTCTGGCAAGGATAGAGTTAATTTCCCAAGGAGCCAGGACAGGTGAGCCAAGCTGGCCGGGGGCTATTCCATACCATGTGACATCATGCTCACCATAAAAGGGGGCTAGTCGGGCAGGGGCGAGTTCGGCGTGTCAGCGTGGCTCCGGGACGGGTCGAGCGTCCGGTCGGTCGGTCGGTCGGTCGTCGGATCAGTAAAATCGTTCTCTGTTATCACCATTGTTACTATCTGTTATCAGCACTGTTGTTGATTGTTTTCCCTCTCCCTTGCTGTCCCAGTAAACTGCCCTTATCCCAACCCTCGAGGCTTTGCCGTTGTTTTTCCGTTCTCCTCCACATCCCGCCGGGGGAGGAGTGAGCGAGCGGCGCGTGGCACTTAGCTACCGGCTGGGGCTAAACCACGTCAGTCCTTTTTGGCGCCCAACGTGGGGCCCGAGGGGTTGTGATAACGACAAGTCTGACCCAAGTGTGTTAAAACAAAGTTGTTATAAGCATTTATAATGTTACTGAAACAGTCGCTGGTCATAATGATGTTCTGTTTGGTCACATGGCTCTGTTTTGTAAACCCGTGTTTACTCTATGCAATCCCTGCGGTGCTGTTTATCACCTCTGGGAGAGGGGTTCGTGTTCTCATGTTGTTGTACTGTGTGATAATGACTTATGATAAGATATCATTGACAGTCATGAGTCTGAGCTGGTATGTGTATGTAGCATTTAGGTCAGGCCCGTACCTCGGTCAGTATCTTTCAGAATTGATTAATAATTGGATCCAATCTATGGGGAAGACAGGGGGGGATACCTTCTCCCACTCTTTCACCTCCTCTTTTCCCTTTTGGTTGGTTACAACAATTTTTGAGTATTTTTGAATACCCTTGGAATGTTCAGGCCAGTATATTCCTATTGCTAGGTCTCCTGAATGTTTTCCCACTCCTGTTCAGGGTTAGCAAAAATCTTTTCAAGAGTACCACCCATGGATCTTCCCCAAGGCTGAATGGTCAGGGCTGGCATGGCATGTGGGAGAGTATGGGCGGGTATCTAGAGACCTTTTCACCCCCAATGGTTTGGAGCTTCACTCCTGAACAACTGCAAGACCCTGATAAAATGGTAGAATATTTGAAAGGAAAATGCTGTGGGGATTCTAAGGAGACACAACTTACTGCGCTGTGCTGGGCCCTGGCCACAATCTATCAAACACTGCTTGATAGTAGACAGCACCATCCAGGGGAGAGCGCGAACGCAGTCCCCCACTACCACAAATTATGCAGTCGAGTTTGGCTTGGCTCACCTGTCCTGGCTCCTTGGGAAATTAACTCTATCCTTGCCAGAACCAGGACAACTGGCTATTAAAAAACAAATTGATTGTTTGGCTACTATTTTCTGTTAAAAATGTTAAGGCCTACGTAGAAAAATAATATGTATGTAAAGGCTGGAAGTGCGGAATGTGCTATGAAGAGATCTGTAATGTAAACCAGTACCAGTGTTTCATGCCTGTGATCAAAACTCCAGAAGCAGGGCAGGTCTGTATTATCTATCATAGAATCATAGAATGGTTTGGGTTGGAAGGGACCTCAAAGATCATCTAGTTCCAACCCCCCTGCTGCAGGCAGGGACACCTTCCACTAGACCACGTTGCCCAAAGCCTCATCCAACCTGGCCTTAAAATTTCCAGGAAGGGGGCCTCCATAACCTCTCTGGGCAATCTGTTCCAGTGCATCACCACCCTCACAGTAAAGAATTTCTTTCTAACATCTAATCTAAATCTACCCTCTTTTAGTTTAAACCCATTACCCCATGCCCTATCACTACACTCCCTGATAAACAGTCCCTCACCATCTTCTCTGTAGGCCCCCTTTAGGTATTGGAAGGCCACAATTAGGTCTCCCCAGAGCCTCGTCTTCTCCAGGCTGAACAACCCCAACTTTCTCAGCCTGTCCTCATAGGAGAGGTGCTCCAGCCTTCCTCTGGACTCTCTCCAACAGCTCAATGTCTTTCTTGTACTGGGGCCCCCAGAGCTGGATGCAGTACTCCAGGTGGGGTATCACCAGAGCAGAGGGGCAGGATCACCTCCCTCGACCTGCTGGTCACACCTCTCTTGATGCAGCCCAGGACACGGTTGGCTTTCTGGGCTGCAAGCGCACACTGACAGCTCATGTTGAGCTTCTCATCAATCAATACCCCCAAGTCCTTCTCCTCGGGGCTGCTTTCAATCCATTCTGCGCCCAGCCTATAGTTGTGCTTGGGATTGCCCCGACCCACGTGCAGGACCTTGCACTTGGCCTTGTTGAACTTCATGCATTTCACACAGGCCCACCTCTCCAGCCTGTCAAGGTCCCTCTGGATGGCATCCCTTCCCTCCAGCGTGTCAACCGTGCCACACAGCTTGGTATGGTGTTCTATGACATGGAATGTATGCAGGAAACCAGAACACATGTCCCAAACTACATTTTTGCCATGGAATTACACTGGATGCCCCTTGGGATGAAGAAGAAGGGGCAGAAAGGAAAACTGAAGGAGAATGGGAGTTTAAAGGTGACACATACTTGACTTGCAAGATCTGAGTTACTATTGCCATCAAGTTGTAAAAAGTCTGAAGGAGGCCTGCAGATCATACAGGAATGAGATTATGGTGAATATCCATTGTACATTTGTGGTGGGTTGACTCTGGCTGGAGGCCAGGTGCAATACAAATATCTGAAGATGGCTCACGTCAGAGGATTCTAGTAATTTTCATGGTAGCATTTGACAGAGCCATGGAAAAAGTACCCATTAAATTCAAAAGCTGTTGGCACTGCATAGCCACCCAATAAGTAGGATCCTACTTGATACTCACCACCTTGTAATGCATGATAGATTTGAATATTTTCATTTTCAGTTGCATACTTAAGCCATTGAATAGAGGGGGATGAATATCTCTTTTTCCTCCAGTGCTAGCCATCTGGAGGGAGGACTGCAACTGTGTTACGTTTAAAGAACATAAACTGGTATGTGGACATGCAAGTAGAGGCCAGCGTTGTATACTGAAATGGATCTATATGGTGATAAACCTTCACCTTTTCATTGTCCTCTTTCTTGTAGAATGTTGTTTTGGGTTTGTGTGGCAAGGTTTTGGTAGTGGGGGCCTACAGGGGTGGCTTCTGCAAGAAGATGTTAGAAGCTTCCTCTAGGTCCGACACAGCCAATGCCAGCTGGCTCCAAGACGAACCCACCGGTGGCCAAGGCCAAGCCAATTGGCAACAGTGGTAGCGCCTCTGTGATAACATATTTAAGAAGGGGGGGGGGAAAAGGAGCAGCAACTTTTGCAGCCAGAGAAGTGAGAAGATGTGAGAAACTTTGCAGACACCAAGGTCAGTGAAGAAGGAAGGGGGGGAGGTGCTCCAGGTGCAGGAGCAGAGATCCCCCTGCAGACCGTGGTAAAGACCATGGTGAGGCAGGCTGTCCCCCTGCAGCCCATGAAGGATGGTGGGGAGCAGAGATTCCATCTGCAACCCATGGAGGACCTGATGCCAGAGCAGGTGGAGGCACCTGAAGGAGGCTGTGGCCCTGTGGGAAGCCCGCGCTGGAGCAAGCTCCTGGCAGGACCTGTGGCCCCGTGGAGAGAAGAGCCCACGCCAGAGCAGGTTTGCTGACAGGACTTGTGACCCCATGGGGGACCCACGCTGGAGCAGTTTGCTCCTGAAGGTCTGCACCCCATGGGAGAGACTCACATTGGAGCAGTTCGCTCCTGAAGGTCTGCACCCCATGGGAGAGACTCACATTGGAGCAGTTCGTGAAGGACTGTAGCCCGTGGGAAGGACTCACGTTGGAGAAGTTCGTGAAGGACTGTCGCCTGTGGGAGGGACCCCAACGCTGGAGCAGGGGAAGAGTGTGAGGACTCCTCCCCCTGAGGAGGAAGAAGCGGCAGAGACAACATGTGATGAACTGACTGCAACCCCCATTTCCTGTCCCCCTGTGCCACTCGGGGGGAGTAGGTAGACAGTTCGGCACTAAAGTTAAGCCCGGGAAGAAGGCAAGGGTGGGGGGAGGTGTTTTAAGTTTTGAATTTATTTCTCATTCCTCTACTCTGTTTTGCTTGGTAATAAATTAGGTGAATTTTTCTTAAGTTGAGTCTGTTTTGCCTGTGACGGTAATTAGTGAGTGATCTCTCCCTGTCTTTATCTCGACCCATAAGCTTTTTGTTATATTTTCTCTCCCCTGTCCAATTGAGAAGGGGGAGTGATAGAGCGGCTACCTAAAGAGAGGAGATTTTAGCATCACATCTATATGGGAGCAGGAGTGGGCCACTATGACAAAATCAGATGGGGAGCTTGCAGAGTTCTTAGCCAGGACCAAACTGTGTGAAAGGCAAGATGCTAACTGTAATATGACTTGCTTAGAAGAATGAACACTACTTGAGACTATGAGCTTTTACCTCAGGGTTGATGTGACCTGAAGACCCAACCTAAGCCAGCTCTTACCATCTGAGAACACCCCATAGAGACAATAAAACAATAGAAGATTTACCCTTCAAAAAAACCAGGCATATAACCACGGCCAGAACCGCAATCGACCAGAATCCAGGATAAACCCACACACACCTGCATGGGACATCAGTTTAGAACAATGAAGATGAATACATCACTGACCATATGTCTGCATCACCTCCACAGGACAAGCACCTATTGATCCTGCATGGGACAAGTACATATCGATTATGTGAGCAATAATAACTGATTAGCTCATCCCTTAACATGAGTAATTTGATTGGTCTACACAACTATATCGTAACATATTTAAACCCTACTTTCCACTGTATTGGGGTCCTCCACGCACTAGGCTGGGGCACTGCTATACGCATAACTAAAGTAAGAGAATAACTTCCCTTGGTAATTTTATGCTAAGCGTCCTTGTCTCCCTCCTTGGCTGGTGAAGAACTGACTTTTATAACTACCCACGCTGCGCAGAGATGTGCTTTTCGGCAGCAGGACAAATGCCATTTTTCTGTGTTATGAAGAAGCCCCCAATGAAAAGATACATTACGATGATTTCACTAGTCTCTATCCCTTTATCAGCAAAATAAAACAATATCCTCTTGGGTACTCCAAAGTTATTTTTGAGAATTTTGACAACTTGACAGCCTACCTCGGGATGGTCAAAGTAAAGGTGTGCCCGTCTTGTAGGCTCTTTTTTCCTGTGCTTCCCGTGAGGGTAAATAGGAAGCTATTTGTTTCCCCTGTAACACACTTGTGCTGAAACCTGTCAGACCCTCTGCACCCACAATGATGAAGAAAGAGCCCTTGTGGGTACCTGGTGTTCCCCAGAACTGAACAGGGCTCTGGAGAAGGGCTACAGGGTTTGCAAAATCTATGAAGTTTGGCATTTTGAAAAGAGGGGCAGCAGCCTTTTCTCAGATTATATAAAACTCCAGCTTGGCCAGAAGCAGGAACCTTCAGGCAGCACAGCCTGGAGCACAGATAATGATGACATGTTGAAGATTACAGGCAGAAAGACGGTGTAATTTTGTGACCTGAACATATTAAGAAAAACCCTGCCCAAATGCCAAGTTGCAAAGCTGTTTTTCTCTGTGGAGAAAATTTGGACAGAGATCCAACCTACCCAACACCACCATTGTAAGAGAACCAGATGAAACATATGGTTACCTATTTTCTCTGGCTTATGATGTGTCTTCTTGTAATTTTACTGACAAGGATATGGCCATTGTCTTGTGGAAGAATGCCAAAGGACACGTGACCCTGGAGCGTAACACTAACATTTTTATATCTTGCTTCATCACAGCATATGTGTGTTTAGAGCTTTACAATTTCTTAGATGCCTGTATTGGGTCTGGCTGAGATGGAGTTAATTTTCCCCACAGCAGCCCTCATGGTGCTGTGCTGGGTATTGGTAGCTAGCAAGGTGTTGATAACACACCAGTGTTTTGGCTACTAGTGAGCAGTGCTGGCACAGCATGAAGGCTGTCTCTCCAACATTTCTCCCCCTCTCACCAGTAGGCTGGGGGTGGGCAAGACCTTCGGAGGGGACAAAGACAGGACAGCTGACCCAAACTGACCAAAGGGATATTCCATACCATATGATGTCTGATCAGCAATAAGAAACTGAGAGACAGAGGGAGGAAGTGGGGACATTCATTTTCTTACATTTGTCTTCCGGAGCAACCGCTATGCGTACTGAGGCCCTGCTTCCTGGGAAGTGTTCAGACATCGCCTGCTGATGGGAAGTAGAGAATAATCTTTTGCTTTTGCTTTGCTTCTGTGTGTGGCCTTTTGCTTTGCTGTATTAAACTGGCTTTATCTTGACCCACGAGTTCAAGGTTGGTTTTTTCCATCTTATTTTTCTCCCCTCCCTGTCCTGCTGAGGAGGGGAGTGACAGAGCCGCTTGGTAGAGACCTGGCATCCAGCCAAGGTTAAACCACCTGTGTTGGTTTTGCATGGCAAGGTTTTGGTAGCAGGGGGGGCTACAGGGGTGGCTTCTGTGAGAAGCTGCTAGAAGCTACCCCTGTGTCTGATAGAGCCAATGCCAGCCAGCTCCAAGACGGACCCGCTGCTGGCCAAGGCCAAGCCAATCAGCGCCTCTGTGATAACATATTTAAGAAAGACAAAAAACAGTTAGAGAGCGCTTTTGCAGCCGGAGAGAGGAGTCAGAAGATGTAAGAACATCTGCAGACACCAAGGTCAGTGCAGAAGGAGGGGGAGGAGGTGCTCCAGGCACCGGAGCAAGATTCCCCTGCAGCCCGTGGTGAAGACCATGGTGAAGCAGGCTGTCCCCCTGCAGCAGCCCATGGAGGAAGGATGAGGGGGTGTAGCGATTCCACTTGCAGCCCGTGGAGGACCCCACGCCGGAGCAGGTGGAGACACCTGAAGGAGGCTGTGGCCCTGTGGGAAGCCCGCACTGGAGCAAGCTCCTGGCAGGACCTGTGGATCTGTGGAGAGAGGAGCCCACGCCAGAGCAGGTTTGCTGACAGGACTTGTGACCCCGTGGGGGACCCACGCTGGAGCAGTTTGCTCCTGAAGGTCTGCACCCCGTGGAGGAGACTCATGTTGGAGAAGGTCGTGAAGGACTGTCTCCCGTGAGAGGGACCCCACGCTGGAGCGGGGGAACGATGGGTCCTCCCCCTGAGGATGAAGAAGCAGCAGAAACACCGCGTGATGAACTGACCGTAACCCCCACTCCCCGTCCCCCTGTGCCGCTGAGGGTGGGCGGTGGTTGAAGCCGGGAGTGAAGTTGAGCCCGGGAAGATGGGAGGGGTGGGGGGAGGTGTTTTAAGATTTGGTTTTATTTCTCATTCCTCTACTCTGTTTTGCTTAGTAATAAATAAGATGAATTCCCTCTCTAAGTTCGGTCTGTTTTGCTCGTGATGATAATTAGAGAATGATCTCTCCCTGTCCTTATCTTGACCCGTAAGTTTTTTTTCATTGTACCTTTTCTCCCCTGTCTAATGAAGGAGGGGAGTGATAGAGTGGCTCTGGTGGGCACCTGGCCCTCAGCCAGGGTCAACCCACCACACCACCACAGTCCTTTTTGGCGCCCAACGTGAGGCTCAACAATGGCAGTTTTGTATTAAGTGTGCTACAGCTATAGTAGTTATTAAGTTGCAAGCTCCTGTGCGGGTCACGGAGTGTGTTACCTGCACTGCTTATCTCTATTTTTCTAAGCTTAGGAACATGCTAATACAAACAATGGCTCTGTGCTTTGCCCTGGTGTTGATGATCTTACTGTGCTGGGGGAGCTATTTTGTGGGGAGGATGAAGGAACTTGGGAGCATGCTAGTACAAACAATGGTTATGTGCATGGCCCTGGCATTGATGATCTTACTGTGCTGGGGGAGCTATCTTGTGGAGACAATGAGGGAATACATCTCTCTCTCTCTCCCCGGGATTGATGTGGGTGGTTTTATTATGCAGGCTCCCAAGGTCCTTGTTCACCCTTATGTGAGCTGTTTAATATTACTAATTAATACTGCTGGCATATTATGGGTGTTGTGGAATTTGGTCTCGTCCTGGTTTAAGAGAAGACAACTTTTGGGTGAGGCAATACTGAAATGCACCCTGAGGCGGTCGATCCCCGGGTGGCAGGGTGTGTGGAAGGATTTGGGCAGGTTCCTAGGGCAGTTATCATCTCCCATAGCCTGGGACTTTACATCTGAACAGGCAAGCAATCCCAGCAAACTGACACGCCACCTGATAGAAGGGTGCCTTGCCTACCCCAATGAAAACCAACAGCTTCTAGCACTGTACTGGGGCCTGGCCTGTGCCTATCGAGCCACAGTGCAGTACTCTCAGAGGACTGTGGTTGAGGCAGGGACCCAAACTGCATCTGAGGACATCCTGGTTGAGATAGGGACACAAACAACAACAACTACAGTAATTGCCCCAGTAGTAAAGAAGAAACAGTGGACAAGGAGGTCAATATCATCGATTAGTAAGGGAAGAGGAAGAAGAGGAGGAAAGGTTTGATCAGGAAGCCGGTCCTTCAGCAAAGAAGTGGGAGGAAGGAGTGAGAGAAATCAGACAGGAAGCAGAAACTACCTGGTCCCTGACCTCATCTGAACTTCGAGACATGCAGAAAGATTACAGCTGCCAGCCAGGTGAGTGGATTGCTGCCTGGCTGCTTCGATGCTGGGATAATGGGGCTGACAGTCAGCAACTGGAAGGCAGGGAAGCCCAACAGCTGGGATCCCTTGCTAGAAACTGAGGAATTGAGAGGGGAATTGGAAAAGAGGCAGCAATTTGCAGTCTGTGGAGACGGCTCCTCTCAAGTGTGAGGGCAAGATACCCATTCAAGGAAGATCCTGTGAATTCCCCAGGAAAGTGGACCACTGCAGATGAAGGCATCCAGTACCTGAGAAAATTACACAGAATCACACAGATTCACAGATTGGTAGGGGTTGGAAGGGACCTCTGGAGATCATCTAGTCCAACTCACTTGCTAGAGCAGCATCACCTAGAGCAGGTTGCACAGAATTGCGTCCAGGCAGGTTTGGAACATCTCCAGAGAAGGAGACTCCACAACCTCTCTGGGCAGCCTGTTCCAGTGCTCGGTCACCCTCAAAGTGAAGTTTTTCCTCATATGCAGATGGAACTTCCTGTGTTCCAGTTTCTGCCCATTGCCCCTTGTCCTGTCACTGGGCACCAGTGAGAAGAGTCTGGCCCCTTCCTCTGGACATCCACCCTTTAGATATTTATAAGCATTGAGAAGATCCCCTCTCAGTCTTCTCTTCTCCAGGCTAAACAGACCCAGCTCTCTCAGCCTTTCCTCATACGAGAGATGCTCCAGTCCCCTAATCATCCTGGTAGCCCTTTGCTGGACTCTCTCCAGTAGGTCCCTGTCTTTCTTGAACTGGGGAGCCCAGAACCAGACACAATACTCCAGATGTGATCTCACCAGGGCAGAGTAGAGGGGGAGAATAACCTCCCTCAACCTGCTGGCACGCTCTTCTTAATGCACGCTAAGATACCAAATTGATCTAGATGATCATGAGGTCTCCAAAGATCCAGAGGATGTCCCATGCACATGAGCCACATGGAGGAAGGTGATTCAAAGTGCCCCAGCGTCCAAGTCTAACAGCTTGGCAGTGATGTATTGCCTGGATATGGACACACCAACTGTGGAGAAGGTGTCTTCTTGGCTCCAGAACTTTGAAGAAAATCTCTGTACCTCCTCATCCCTATGGACCAGCGTGTTAGCTGTCAGGGGCACCCCAAGAAATCAGTCCTCTCCTGCTCCGGTCAGAGGGAAAGGGAGCCCCAGGCGTATGCTGCATGGTGCACTCTGGTTCTTCCTGTGTGACCAAGGGGAGGACATGAGGGAGTGGGATGGTGAGCCCACCTTTAAGCTGGAAGCCCGTGTACATGAACTGAGAGGGAAGACAGCTGTTAAGAAGGGCGTCACCCAAGAAGGCTGTCAGCGTAGTTACTGCGGAGACACAAGGCGGCAATCAGCAATCTTCCAGACATAGAACTAAAATCACCTCCCTTGATCCTGGTGAGGGGACTTCTGGTCTGGCACTGCGAGGGTCAGACAGCGAATACTCTGACCGGGAACAGGAATAGAGGGTCCCTGCCTTTGGCCAGGAGGAGGAAAGGGATGACCGGGTATACTGGACTGTGTGGATTCGATGGCCTGGCACGTTAGACCCAGAGAAGTATAAGGCTTGGTAGTATAGTAGGCCTTTGGTAGTATAAGGCACAGTGTACACTGGTACCGTCAGGGTATAGGGGCACAGAACCCATCTGGATCTCTGGAGTGACAGGGGGATGCCAAGAACTGTCCGTATTGGAGGCTGAGGTGAGCTTAACAGGGGACAAGTGGGAGAAGCACCCCATTGTGACTGGCCCAGAGGCCCCTTGTATCCTTGGCATAGATTACCTCAGGAGAGGATACTTCAAGGACCCAAAGGGGTACCAATGGGCTTTTGGTGTAGCCACTGTGAACGCAGAGAAGATCGAACAGCCATCTACCCTGTCTGGTCTCTCAGAAGATCCCTTTGTTGTGGGATTGCTGCAAGTTGAAGAACAACAGGTGCCAATTGCTACCAGGACAGTGCACCGGCGGCAATATCACACAAATTGAGACTCCCTGGCTCCCATCCATGAGCTGATTCATTGACTAGAGAACCAAGGAGTCATCAGCAAGACTCATTCACCTTTTAATAGTCCCATATGGCCAGTGCAAGAGTCTGATGGAGAGTGGAGGTTAACGGTGGACTATCGTGGCCTGAACGAAGTGACACCACCACTGAGTGCCGCTGTACCAGACATGTTAGAGCTCCAATATGAATTGTAGTCAAAAGCAGCCAAGTGGTATGCTACAACTGATATTGCCAATGTGGTGTTCTCAATTCCTTTGGCAGCAGAATGCAGGCCACAGTTTGCTTTCACGTGGAGGAGTGTTCAATACACCTGGAATCGACTGCCCCGGGGGGTGGAAGCACAGTCCTACCATTTGTCACGGACTAATCCAAACCGCACTGGAAAAGGGTGGTGCCCCTGAACATCTACAATACATCGATGACATTGTGTGGGGCAGCAAGGTGAAAGAAGTATTTGAGAAGGGCAAAAGAGTAATTCAGATTCTTCTGAAAGCTGGTTTTGTCATAAAGAAGAGCAAGGTCAAGGGACCTGCACAGGAGATCCAGTTCTTGGAAATAAAATGGCAGGATGGAAATTTTATGGCGACATGGTACTCCAGAAAGGATTGAATCAGACAATGGGACTCATTTCCGAAATAACCTCATAAGCTCCTGGGCAAAGAAACACGGCATTGAGTGGGCGTATCACATCCCCTATCACCCACAAGCCTCTGGAAAGCTCGAGAGATATAATGAATTGCTAAAGACTATGTGGCAATGGGGCATGGAAGCACTGGGATAGGAATTTAGCAGAAGCCACTTGGCTGATTAACACCAGAGGATCTGCTAACTGTCCTGGTCCTGCCCAAACAGAACCCCTACATAGTGTGGGAGGAGAGAAGGTCCCTGTAGTGCACGTGGGAAAGTGGCTGGGGAAGGTGGTGTGGATTGCCCCTCCCATGGGAAAAGGAAAACCCATTCCTGGGATTGTCTTTGCTCAAGGACCTGGGTGTACTTGGTGGGTAATGCGGAAGGATGCGGAGACCTGGTGTGTGCCTCAAGGAGATTTAACCTTGGGGGAAAAATAATCTGTAATGTGAGTTGTATGTTTGATGTGGTTTAGCCCCAGCCGGTAGCTAAGTGCCACGCGCCGCTCGCTCACCCCTCCCCCGGCGGGATGTGGAGGAGAACGGAAAAACAATGGCAAAGCCTCGAGGGTTGGGATAAGGGCAGTTTACTGGGACAGCAAGGGAGAGGGAAAACAATCAACAGCAGTGCTGATAACAGATAGTAACAATGGGTGATAACAGAGAACGATTTACCGATGCCACCACCAACCGGATGTTCGACCCGTCCCAGAGCCACGCCTACACGCCAAACCCACCCCTGCCGACTAGCCCCCTTTTATGGTGAGCATGATGTCACATGGTATGGAATAGCCCCCGGCCAGCTTGGCTCACCTGTCCTGGCTCCTTGGGAAATTAACTCTATCCTTGCCAGAACCAGGACAATGTTGTAGGAAGTAAGGTAGCAGGAATGACCTGAACCGATGAAGAATGAGTTTCGCAAGGAGCCAGACAAGTGCAACCCAAAGCAAGCCGGTGCTGGTGTCCGACAATCGGACATACTGCTACTCCTGTCCTGAACACCCATCCTGACAGATTGGGCCCAAGTCATAGCCTGTTCATGAACATCTGGAGGAGCGGAGGAAGCTCATGGAATGAGAGAGTAACATCTATCTGTTAAAGGACTGGGGATAGTAGTTAATGAGAATTAAATACAATGGAATGGTTATAAGATATATATATACACACATGTATTAAAGTATGTGGGACTTGAGCATGACGCAAATGGTATGGAACAAGGGGTGGAGATTGTAATGGGTCTGGCTGAGATGGAGTTAATTTTCCCCATAGCAGCCCTCGCAGTGCTGTGCTGTGTATTGGTAGCCAGCAAGGCATTGATAACACACCAGTGTTTTGGCTATTACTGAGCAGTGCTGTCACAGCGTACTGAAGCCCTACTTCCCAGGAAGTGGCTGGACATTGCCTGCTGATAGCAAGTAGAGAATAATCTCTTGCTTTTGCTTTGTTTCCGTGCGTGGCGTTTTGCTTTGCTGTATTAAACTGCCTTTATCTTGACCCACAAGTTTGAGGTTGGGTTTCTTCCATTTTATTTTTCTCCCCTCCCTGTCCTGCTGAGGAGGGGAGTGATAGAGCAGCTTGGTGGACACATAGCATCCAGCTAAGGTTAAACCACCACAATGCCCTGCAAGACAATTTCCTTTATCATGACACAGACTGTGATATTCTTGAGTCGTCCATGGGACTGAAACCCACCTGCTCAGGGACTATTTAGGCAAGCTGACAAGGAAGTTGCTGCCAGATGAGAACGTTACTGAGTTTGTGTCATCAGGCCCCAGAATCCTACAGCTACATGCAGTTTGAAGGAAAGTGTTGTTTAAAGGTTAAAGGCATCATTCTAAATGCAGCAAACAGAGCAAAGATCAATTTTGAGGCCCTGAGGGATATCATGTTGGATTACGGGATAAATCCAGACAGTAATGACCCTAAAAAGATCATGATAGAGTAGCGTTCTATCGTCAGGAACAAACAGAAGTGGACAACAGAAACCAGGCACCCCCAGAACATGCAGAAGGTGGTCTACAGCAAGAGTACTGACTAAAAATTTTAACAGCCTCCCCTATGATTTTTGATGATGGACATGTGCTGGAAGCATCCCTTTTCTGCTCTTCTATCAGGGCCTAGCAACTGTGCAAAAAGTTATTTTGTAAAATGTATTTTGGAGAATGTTGACTGCTTACTTTCTGTTATGCCTAAAAAATTGTGTGGTGTTACAGATATTGGCAACCATTGTATCAGGAAATATCCTTTTATCTAATTTGTGGAGGACTTCCCTGAAAGCCTTACAGATAGACATTTATTTCTCCCTAATGAAGTAAATACCGTTGTGATATATGATTTGATGAACTGCTTATGTGAGCAACAAAATTGAGAAAGCTTTTATTAACTATGTGCATCACGGGAATCTTAGCATACTGTACAGTGTCCAGAATTTTTTTGCCAAGGTAAAAAGAGCTGTGCCATCACCCTCAACACAAAATATATGGTGTTATTTAAGAACTCCCAAGATAATCTCTAGGTTGTATCCCTATCCAGGTAGATCTACCCTGGCAAGGCCTGGTTCTTTTTATAAGTGTTTGAAGATACTGTGAAGGCACCTGTGGTGGGTTGACCCCAGCTGGAGGGTAAGCCCCCACCCAATTGCTTGCTCAGTCTCCACCACAGCAGGATGGGGGAAAGAATCGGAACAGAAAAAGTGAGAAAAAAATTGTGAGTTGAGATAAAGACAGTTTAATAAGTGAAGAGGAAAAAACTGTTGATCCAGTTTTCCCCCTGGAAGAGGAAGCAATACTCTGCTCTGCTTCTGATGACCTGATAAAGGTAATTTCTGAAATTGTGCTGAATACCTTGAAGGGAACATTCCATTAACACCCCACCAGATACGCGTTCTGAAAAAGGGGCACAAAGTCATTAAAAGCCCGAGTAGTAAAAGTGTGTCCTTCAAAAGAAAGAAGCTACTGTGAATGAAGCTGGTGGCTTTATCAGTCATCTTCTAAGTTTTGCTCTCCTGCTCATTGGGGGACTTCTGGTAAAGCAGTGATAGAATATGCAAAAAAAAAAAAAATGTATCTGGTGCCTGCAAACTGTTTGGAGCAGCTAAGGATGCCACTATTACCCAGGGAAGACATGAGGGCTCATGCAGTCTACTCTTTGGATGCTGAAATGAGGGACATTCTACAACAAAGTAACCTGCTCAGTTGACATGGGGCAAGCAATGAACACTGTCTACCTGGATTTCTCCAAGGCTTTTGATACGGTTCCCTACAGCCTCCTCCTAGGGAAACTGATGTGTTATGGTCTAGACAAGTGGTCCATGCGGTGGGTGGGGAACTGGCTGACAGGTTGCACCCAGAAGGTGGTGGTAAATAGCTCTTTTTCAAACTGGCAACCTGTCACAAGTGGGGTCCCCCAGGGATCAATACTGGGCCCAAAGCTGTTTAATATCTTCATAAGTGATCCCATCTGGATGATGGGATCAATTGCACCCTGATAAAGTTTGTGGATGATACCAAACTGAGTGAGGAAGTAGACACTTCGGAAGGGAGAGCCACCTGCAGGAAGACCTGGGAAGTCTGCCATAGGAGGAAAGGCTGAAAGAATTGGGTTCGTTCAGCCTTGAGAAAAGAAGGCTTAGGGGAGACCTCATCACCATGTTCCAGTACTTAAAGGGTGGCTACAAAGAAGATGGAGACTCCCTTTTTACAAGGAGTCACATGGAAAAAACAAGGGGTAATGGGTGCAAGTTACTCCTGGGGAGATTCCGATTGGACACAAGAGGAAAATTTTTCACAATGAGAACAATCAGCCATTGGAATAATCTCCCCAAGGAAGTGGTGGATTCCCTAACATTGGGCACTTTTAAGATTCGGCTGGACAGGGTGCTGGTCCATCTTGTCTAGATGGTGCTTTTGTCTAGACGAAGCTTTGGCCAAGATAGGCTGGACCAGATGATCCTTGAGGTCCCTTCCAACCTGGTATTCTATGATTCTATTACATTCTCCAAAAACCAGTCTTGACAGCGTACGAGAAAGCTAAAGTGTATACAGTCACTCTTCAAAAGTACTTGGCATACATGAAGGAGACTGATCAGGAAAGGAGGGGGAAAAGCTTTTTTCCAGAACAAAACAAGGCAGAAGCAGAAAAGCCCTTTGGGACTCCTGAGAACCCTGACCCTGTTGTCCAGGAAGTGTTCGATAACGTGCATCCATGATATAGGAGCACAAGTGCTCTGATGTGAGCAGCCAGAAAGGCGCCCAAGTCAGAAGGGAAAAACTGCCGAACAAAGGAAAACACCTGCCAGACTAGGAGCTGTGAGCCTAGGAACCCAGCCTTGGAACCAAAAACATCCTTGCAAAGTGCAGCTGGCCTCTTTGAAGTATAGCTGCGGTACCTAGAAACCAGAGACATCCTGAGATATCATCAATAAGCACAAAGCCAAGAAACTATAACAGCAACTTATCATCTGAGAAGGTGGAAAAAGTAATAAACTGGTCCAAAACAACAGAAAACATCATCCAAAAATGACTTAATTTGCCAGGAGCAACCACAGGAGATTTAAACACGGTGTAACCGAAGGCAGCACTCAGTTGGCGAGGAACACAGCAGCGGCAACTGTAAGTCCTGTGGCCGAGCACTAGATTAAGGCGGATAGGGGGTTCCCGGAGCCAAGAAAACCCGAGGAAGAGCAGAGAGACCCGCCAGGGGTTGGCAGCTCTATGGAGCAAGGTGGCCTGCGCGAGGCTGACGTGGCTTGAGCATTGCCAGGAGCAACTGCGGGAGATTTAAATGGCCCTAGGGAGCGCTAGCAACCCATAGCGTTGCAAACAGGGTATGGCATGTCAGCCAGGGCATGGCACAGCAGTACGCAGGGAAGGGCGCACAGGGAGGGCTCTGTAATCTGCTTGTAGGCCCACAGCCCAGGGAAGTGCTCTAGGTCTCCGCCAAAATGGTGGGGACTCGCCTCAGAGCTAAAGACAGTGTTCCTACAGAGAACATGTGCCCTGAGATGTCTGACGCATTCACCCAGTCAGAAGCGGTAAGGAAGGAGACTTCAGTACAGGCGGTAGGTTTCAGTGAGTGCCCAGACCCTTCTCCTGGTGAAAAGGTAAGTACCTGCACAAGATGTGCACAAGTTGATGATCTGTTACATCAGGTGGCTGAGTTGCAGGAAACAGTAAAAAGGCTGCACAGTATTAGGGGGGCTGAGACAGAGATAGATAGGGGGTTTCATAACCAAGTACCTATAGTGGACACCACAGAGAATGAGGCACTTTGGACCCTGGTGACCCACAAAAGTAGGGCTCCGCTTCAGTCTTCACCCTCCAGCTTCACAACCAAAACCAGACAGACACCCACAAGCAAGGTCCGCAAGGAGAAACTGTATCAGCAGCACACAGTGGATACCATAAAAAGAAACGATGAGTGCTTGTAGTGGGTGACTCTGTTAGAGGGGCACTGAGGTGCCCATCTGCTGACCTGGCAGGGAGTCACGAGAGGTATGCTGTCTTCCAGGAGCCAAGATCCGAGATGTTGCCAAGAGGGTGCCACAATTTGTCAAGAGCACAGACTACTATCCACTGCTATTCTTTCATGTGGGCATGAATGACACCACAAGCTGGAACCTGGGTAGAATCGAGGAAGACTATAAAGCCCTGGGGGTGCAAGTGAAAAACATTGGTGCCCACATTATTTTTTCCTCCATTCTACCAGTTGGAGGGAAGGGGGCAGCCAGAAATAGACATATAATGTATATCAACTCCTGGCTACATAGCTGGTGCCATCACAAGGGGTTTGGCTTTTATGACAGTGGGACATTCTTTGATGACTATAACCTGTTAGAAAGGGATGGGATCCACCTGTCTAGAAGAGGCAAGGGAATCTTTGGCAGCAGGCTGGCCAACTTGGTGAAGCGGGCTTTAAACTGAAGGATTCAGGGGATGGGGTCCAAAATGGCAAAGCCCATGCCATTGCATCCAGCTGGGGAATAAGCCAGGTTAACCAGAGCAGCAACAAATGTCCTGTAACTGCCTCCCAAGATGAGAACCAGAAAGCCAACCACCTCAAGGATGTGTATGGCTACGGCAGACCCTCTTGCACCCCTCCAGGGAAACATCCACACTCGATTACCTCTCTGAAATGATTGTACACCAATGCATGCACCATGGGGAATAAACAGGAAGAACTAGAGGTCTGTGTGCGGTCGCAGGGCCATGATCTCATTGCAATTACAGAGACATGGTGGGGTAGCTCGCATGACTGGAATGCTGTCATGAATGGCTACGTACTTTTTAGGAAAGACAGGCTAGCAATGGGAGGGGGTGGAGTTGCTCTTTATGTGAGAGAGCAACTGGAATGTAATGAGCTCCACCTAGGGGTGAATAATAATGAGTCGAGAGCTTATGGGTAAGGATTAAGGGGCAGGCTAATATGGGTGACACTGTTGTGGGTGTTTACTACAGGCCACCTGACCAGGAAGAGGAAGTCGATGAGGCCTTCTACAGACAGCTGGAAGTAGCCTCATGATCACAGGCCCTGGTCCTCATGGGGGACTTCAACCACACTGATATTTGCTGGCAAGGTGTCGTGGTTTGGCCCCAGCCAGCAGCTGAGCAGCACTAGGCCGCTCGCTCACCCCCTCCCCCGCCCCAGTAGGATGGGGAGGAGAATGGGAAGAGAAAGGCATGGGTTGGTATAAGGACAGTTTACTGGGACAGCAAAGGGAGAGGGGAAAAAAAACCAAAACCAGTACTTAACAGAATATACAAAACTGGTGATACACAATGCAGTTTCTCACCCAACAACTGTAAAATTCAGACCGCACGCTCAGAATCGTCCCGAAGCCAGACCAACCCCGAACCACGCATCCTGGAGCCGCGCTATCCCTCCCCAACTAGCACCCCTTTTATGCTGAGCATGATGTCACATGGTATGGAATACCCCCTTTGACTAGTTTGGTTCACCTGTCCTGGCTGTGTCCCATCCCAGCTTCTGGTGAAAATTAACTCCATCCTAGACGAACCCAGGACAAAAGGCAACACAGCCAGGCACACACAGTCCAGGAGGTTCCTGCAGAGCATTAATGATAACTTTTTGACACAGGTGGCAGACGAGCCCACGAGGAGAGGAGTGCTGCTAGACCTTGTACTAACGAACAAAGAATGATTGGTTGAAGATGTGAAGGTTGGGGACAGTCTTGGCTGCAGTGACCATGAGATGGAGGAGTTCCGGATTCCACATAGAAGGAGCAGGGCAGAAAGTAGGGTTACAACCCTGGACTTCAGGAGAGCTAGCTTAGGCCTTTCCAAAGACCTGCTTGGGAGAATCCCATGGGTTAAGGTTCTAGAAGGTAAGGGGGCCCAAGAGAGCTGGTCAGTATTCAAGCACCACTTCCTCTGAGCTCAAGATCGGTGCATCCCGAAGAATAGGAAGACAAGCAAAAGAGGAAGGAGACCTGCATGGATGAACAAGGAGGTTCTGGGAAAACTCAAAGGGAAGAAAGAAGTTTACAGAATGTGTACAAAGGGACTGGCCACTTGGGAGGAATATAGGGATGTAGTCAGAGAATGTAGAGATGCAACAAGGAAGGCTAAGGCCCGCTTGGAATGAAAACTGGCAGGGGAAGTCAAGGACAACAAGAAGGGCTTCTTCAAGTACATCATCAGCAAAAGGAAGACTAGGGAAAATGTCGGCCTGCTGCTGAATGAGGTGGGTGCCTTAGTGATGGAGGATACAGAGAAGGCAGAGTTACTGAATGCCTTCTTTGCTTCAGTCTTTACTGCCAAGGCCAGCCCTCAGGAAACCCAGACCCTGGAGGTAGGAGAGAAAGACTGGAGAAAGGAAGACCTTCCCTTGGTCGAGGAGGATCAGGTTAGAGAACATCTAGGCAAACTCGACACTCAGAAATCCATGGGCCCTGATGGGATGCACCCATGAGTGCTCAGGGAGCTGGCAGATGTTATTGCTAAGCCACTCTCCATCATCTTTGAAAGGTCATGGAGAACAGGAGAGGTGCCTGAGGACTGGAGGAAAGCCAATGTCACTCTGGTCTTCAAAAAGGGCAAGAAGGAGGACCCAGGAAACTACAGGCCAGCCAGCCTCACCTCCATCCCTGGAAAGATGATGGAACAGCTCATTCTGGGGGTTATCAATAAGCATGTGGAGGAGAAGGTGGTTATCAGGAGTGGTCAACATGGATTCACCAGGAGGAAATCATGCCTGACCCATCTGATAGCCTTCTATGATGGCATGACCAGCTGGGTGGATGAAGGGAGAGCAGTGGATGTTGTCTACCTTGACTTCAGCAAGGCTTTTGACACCGTCTCTCATAACATCCTTGTTAGCAAGCTTAGGAAGTGTGGGTTGGATGAGTGGACAGTGAGGTGGGTAGAGAACTGGCTGAATGGCAGAGTCCAGAGGGTTGTGATAAGCGGCGCAGAGTCTAGTTGGAGGTCTGTAGCTAGCGGTGTGCCCCTGGGGTCAGTGCTTGGTCTGGTCTTCTTCAACATATTCATCAATGACCTGGACAAGGGAACAGAGTGTACCCTCAGCAAATTTGCTGACGATACTAAACTGGGAGGAGTGGCTGACACACCAGAAGGCTGTGCTGCCATTCAGTGAGATCTTGACACACTAGAGAGCTGGGCAGAGAGGAACCTCATGAAGTTCAGCAAGGGCAAGTGTAGGGTCCTGCACCTAGGGAGGAATAAGCCCATACACCAGTACAGCTTAGGGGTTGTCCTGCTGGGAAGCAGCTCTGCAGAGAAGGACCTGGGAGTCCTGGTGGACAAGAAGTTATCCATGAGCCAGCAATGTTCCCAAGAAGGCCAATGGTATCCTGGGGTGCATTAAGAAGAGTATGGCCAGCAGGTCGAGGGAGGTTATCCTCCCCCTCTACTCTGCCCTGGTGAGATCACATCTGGAGTATTGTGTCTGGTTCTGGGCTCCCCAGTTCAAGAAAGACAGGGACCTACTGGAGAGAGTCCAGCAAAGGGCTACCAGGATGATTAGGGGACTGGAGCATCTCTCGTATGAGGAAAGGCTGAGAGAGCTGGGTCTGTTTAGCCTGGAGAAGAGAAGACTGAGAGGGGATCTTCTCAATGCTTATAAATATCTAAAGGGTGGATGTCCAGAGGAAGGGGCCAGACTCTTCTCACTGGTGCCCAGTGACAGGACAAGGGGCAATGGGCACAAACTGGAACACAGGAAGTTCCATCTGCATATGAGGAAAAACGTCTTCACTTTGAGGGTGACCGAGCACTGGAACAGGCTGCCCAGAGAGGTTGTGGAGTCTCCTTCTCTGGAGATATTCCAAACCTGCCTGGATGCAATTCTGTGCAACCTGCTCTAGGTGATCCTGCTTTAACAGGGCGGTTGGACTAGATGATCTCCAGAGGTCCCTTCCAAAGTCTACTAATCGGTGAATCCGCGAATCTGTAATTTTTATCCAAAATGGAGCTTCTCTCTCTGAGAACTTCCCATGCCAGACATACTTTTCCTTTCCTAAACAGGTTGAATTCCGCACAAACATTCTATGAGGTCTTGGACTCTCACTGCAGATGCCTGGATGACTCCAGACTCTGTGACGTGGATCATCTCAGAAATGAGACTCTGTCTGTTATCTTATTGGTCCCTCCTTGGGCCCACTTTTGGGGTTGGTTTGGTTTGTCCTCCTCCACCTTTGAGATCATTTGGCGCCTTCTGAAATCAAATTCACTTGATATCAGTATTATATATTCATATAAATAATCTATCATAAGTATATCTGCTGTTATATTGTTGAGAAGTTGCTTCACTAATGATAAGTTTGTAGTAACTTGTAATAGTATATTCTTGGTTGTTGCTGTTATTGATTGCTGCTGTATGATTGGTTGCTATTATTGATTGTTACCATACTAATGATTGATACTATATTATTGATTGCTGATAGTAATTTGTAATAGCTTGATTATATACATTCACTTAATTAATCATAGGTAAACTTGCTAGTGGTGATTTGTGCGGTATTTGTGACAATCTGTAATAAAATAGTGACATTTAGAGGATAAAAGTCTCTGTGTCCTTGTGTATTACGGAATCCTATGAACTGATGGTTGCAATCTCTACATATCTGCAGGCCAGGTAACCCTTTAGGTCATGACATGCTCCTAGGTAAACTAGCGCAACACAAGCATATTTCTTCTTTGGGCGACCGAGGAAGCTTTTGTATACAAAGGAGATGTCATCAGGAGGTCCAGCCTGCTCAAATTAGTTCATGGCATCCTTCAGACTTGTGCCCCTTCTAGCCTGAGAACACCTAAATGCTGGAATGTTTTACGAAAGACATGGCTGCAGTGAATGCCCAGTCTTCTGCCATGGTTCATACAGCAAACCGGGATCTCTTGGAACAACTAAAAGTGACAGAGGAGGACCAAGAAGCACCATACACATGACCTAAGAAGATACCCAAAGCAAGCCCAGTGGCTCATCCTGTAAAATTTACTGTTGAAAATAAATATTCATAAAATCCTTAAACTTTGTTGCCTGTAGTGTCTATTTAAAAAAAAAAAAACATATTGGGAGGTTTAACCACCCAACCATATCGGATGGTTAAAGAATATACACACAAACACAAAGCCCTGCAATTGGGTTGTAAGTTCTATTTACAGAACACATTTATGAAAATCATTACAAGAGATGCAGGCCTGGGTCTCCTGAAACATTTTTTCAGTAGCTCTGGTGACAGGGAAAGCTCCATACTCATATTTTACAAAAGGCATAACCATCTGGTCATTTTGTACTAGATGATAGTTAGAATACAGTTTTAAAAACTCTTCAAAAGGTAGTCCGTTGTTACAGTGGTGTAGGAAAAAGACACAATGGTATCCACAGGCTGTGGAGAGGGGATGCCACAGTTGCTTCCTGTGGCAAGCAATATCCATAGTGTTGTGTTTTAAAAAGGACATGATGCTTTCAGGAAAGAGAGTGCTTTTTTGAGGGGGGTATAGCCATACAGTCAAAAAACTGTGAGGTTCTGATTGGCCAGGAAAATTCTAGCCAGTGCTCTCAAGGTCGGTTATGTAGATCCATATTCACAACCACACTCGCTGATCTTGGAGAAACATGGGCCCTATGGAGCCAGTCGCTCAGGTACACGCCTAGAAATATTTTTATGGCATTGAGATCTGCTGAAAAAAAAACAGGAAAGCTGTTTGGTGTCCATCCTCACATAGAGTCAAAGAGCAGATGTCTCCAGTGGATTATTTCAAGATGTTGTCCAATACAAATACATCATACACAATCATATTAACAGTGGTGGTCAAGGCCTCTGTAAAGTGTACTTCTACTCTCAGGTTTTCTCTTTTAATCAGGCACTAGTTATCTGCACATTCTTGAGTGACGAGAGGTGTTCCTCAGGGGTTGGTACTGGGACCTGTGCTGTTTAATATCTAGTTCCATTCTATGATTCTAGTTCCAGCCAGCTGCAAGATGGACCCATTGCTTGCCAAAGCTGAGCTAGTCATAGAATCATAGAACGGTTTGGGTTGGAAGGGACCTCAAAGATCATCTAGTTCCAACCCACCCTGCCATGGGCAGGGACACCCTCCACTAGACCACATTGCCCAAAGCCCCATCCAACCTGGCCTTGAACACTTCCAGGGAGGGGGCCTCCACAACCTCTCTGGGCAACCTGTTCCAGTGCATCACCACCCTCACAGTAAAGAATTTCTTTCTAACATCTAATCTAAATCGACCCTCTTTTAGCTTAAACCCATTACCCTTTGTCCTCTCACTACATTCCCTGATAAACAGTCCCTCTCCAGATATCCTGGAGGCCCCCTTCAGGTACTGGAAGGCCACAATTAGATCTCCCCGGAGCCGCCTTTTCTCCAGGCTGAACAATCCCAACTCTCTCAGCCTGTCCTCATAGGAGAGGTGCTCCAGCCCTCCGATCAGCTTTGTGGCCCTCCTCTGGACTCTCTCCAACAGCTCCATGTCCTTCTTGTACTGGGGCCCCCAGAGCTGGATGCAGTACTCCAGGTGGGGTCTCACCAGAGTAGAGGGGCAGGATCACTTCCCTCGACCTGCTGGTCACACCTCTTTTGATGCAGCCCAGGACATGGTTGGCTTTCTGGGCTGCAAGCGCACACTGACAGCTCATGTTGAGCTTCTCATCAATCAATACCCCCAAGTCCTTCTCCTCGGGGCTGCTCTCAATCCATTCCTCGCCCAGCCTATAGTTGTGCTTGGGATTGCGCTGACCCACGTGCAGGACCTTGCACTTGGCCTTGTTGAACTTTAGGCGGTTCGCACGGGCCCACCTCTCCAGCCTGTCAAGGTCCCTCTGGAGGGCATCCCTTCCCTCCAGCGTGTCGACCACACCACACAGCGTGGTGTCATCGGCAAACTTGCTGAGGGTGCACTTGATCCCACTGTCCATGTCGCCGACAAAGATGTTGAACAGTGCCAGTCCCAGTACCGACCCCTGAGGAATGCCACTCGTCACCGATCTCCACTTGGACATTGAGCCGTCGACTGCAACTCTTTGAGTGCGACCATCCAGCCAATTCCTTATCCACCGAGTGGTCCATCCATCAAATCCATGTCTCCCCAATTTAGAGACAAGGATGTCGTGTGGGACAGCGTCAAATACCTTGCACAAGTCCAGGTAGATGACGTCTGTCCTTGTGCTTCTTTATGGGAATGTTTCAAGAAATTCTACTGTATTCAGAGCAATGTCAGAAGGCAGCCAACTACTGGTAGAAGCAGCAAGCCATTCTCCTATCACAGACCTTCTCCATCATTCCTACTGATATGTGCTTAACTGCAGTTTTCTGACATTAATTCATTTCTACATGCAGCTATGCAAGCATGTATGTATAGTGATGTACAGCACCACCCTAGACAAACACCATAACAAGCCAAGACATGTTCACAGAAAATGTCTACTAATATACATTATTTGCTATTTTCTGTGCAATAGGTACATATACACTCTCACTTATGTCAGCTAAAAATCTACATAAAATTGCATATAAATAATAACTAGGCAAGAAAAAGACCTGAGAATATTTTCCTACATAGCTGTAGGACACTTGAAACATCAGTACTTTAACTGTTCAGAAGCACCTCTCCCCCACAGTATCTTAATATGCAAAAAGAAACCTGCCAAGCTTCATATTCTGTAAAGTAACATTTTAATTTACACTCGAGTGCACAAATGTAATCTGTGAGTATCATGGCTGATATAACCAATGCTTAAATAGAGCTTTGACCCTCCATTTACCTTTCACTAAAACAAAAAAAACCAACTAAACCCACAAAACACAAAAAAAACCCCAAACCAAAAATCACCATCTTTTACTACAGTGCAATATAAAATTACCCATAGAAAGCTGGGCACTAGTATACCTTGCTACTATTAGACTGAATAGTAAGGTTATAGTCAAGTTTAGCACTTGTATAAGAGTATTAAGAATGGTATAATTGGGACTGCTGTTGGTTGCAAGTTGCAACTTAAAAGAATTAAGCAGTTATGAACAGATACAGGTGCTAACATATGTTAATTCTGGCTTTCCCACCAGTTTAGACTGTTAACAATAACTGATGCAAAAAATACACATGTAGTTAGATTGATCAAGCTTAAGGATTTGCATAACAATTCCCAAAGCTTCTGCACAAAAGGTACCTTTTTTCCTCCTAGATTTGCCAGAACAGCTTCACTGCCCTGCTCTTCACTGCCTAATTCTTATTTCCAGTGTATTTTAAAGCATTTATAGGAGGAGAAGAAAGTGTGGGTCTGAAAGAGAGAGAACATGGGGCAAAACAGGCCTGCAGACCCTTCCACTGTGGCAGGAAAAGAGTTCACCAAATTCATTCCTATCTTGCTGATGACACTACAATAGTAAGTATAGATATAGGAACTCAGAGAACAGGAAAGTTAAAATATATGCATCAGGATCTCCGTGCTGCAGGGGAATATCCTATCTACGTAAGAGCACCGGGTGCTGCAAGAACTCGAGAAGCACCATGCAGCTGTGAGAGGATAGCTGCTCAGCCACATGAAGAACGTGTCTGCTACCTACCCTGCACCCCCTGCCCCACATAACCGTATTTCAGACACCTCCTGCCCGCTACTGCCTGGTCTCACGGTGCGGCCCCGGAGTTATCTGGGTCTATTCGAGAAGCGACTTTAAAGACGGGGAGCAGCTGGCTGAAGCTGCCAGCCGTGCCGTGGAGCTCAGCTGCGTTACGAGGGGGCAGCAGCGTTACCACCTCCTGCTGAAGCGCCAAGCGCGAGCACACCCCACCCCCACCACTGTCGCACACGGAAGCATAACACTGCGCTAAGCGGATCGCCAGCTGCCTGCGCTCTGCACCCTGACGCGACAGGAAATCCGCAGTTAATGCTGCGCCCGTGGCCCAGCCAGTACACGCGCACCCGCCTGCCCGCGGCCCGACAACCAGAAAACACACACCCACACCCCAAACAGCACATCTGGGTGATTTAATCGTACCGCCCCAGCGGGCCCCATGGGGGATGCAGCCTTCGCACAACCTTCGCGAACAATGCTGGGCACCCCACTGCCGCTACTCCACAACATCGCCCGCTGGCGCTTCACAGTACCAGCCCGTCGCCTTCGGTCCCACCGCACAGCACCTTTGCCGCCAGCCCCTCGCCGGCCCCCACAGCACCTTGGCCAGCTGCACGGTGCGCTAAGGTCTGCCCAGCTTCCCACGCCCGCCCTCCCCTCCCCGATACCACCCGTCGCCCGCGCTCCAGCAAACACAGGCAGGGTCCGCCGCGGAGACCAAACTGCAACCTCAGCAACTCAGCGAACCGACACCACCCCCACCTCCTACCAGCAGTCCAGAGCAGCAGAACTCCGACACGCAGCGAGGAGAAACAAGGCTCAGAGCACGGTGCAGTCCACTATGCTCACTAGGGCTAAAGGTGAAAATAAACCCCACTCCCCTGCACTCGCGGCCCATGAAGTAATGGATGCTTCCAGTCATTCACAAAAGACCATGTGACTGAAAGAGGGGCGTGACATCCGGAACAAATGGTACAACTGGCTGTCTGCAAGGGCAGGTACTTTACCAGAAGCTGGCGTGCTTGTCACTTCTTATCTTGGCTAAAAGTTGTCCCTGTACTATTTGCATAGGTATATTATGTATATTTAGAAACTCTATTTTCTTTTGCTGTCACCAAAACATGCTGTCGGAATTATGTACTTAAAGAGCAAAGGTTTGTGGAAATAATTTGTTCCAATGTGCAATAAAAAAAGTGAAATATTTAGTCAAAAGGGAAAAGTCAGATTAAAACTGAGCTATGTAGAAATATCTACAAAGGTACCACATTGCACTATCTAGAGCAGGGGCAGCTAGCCTATAGACCTTGACCCATATGCAGCTTACAGGGTCTTCCAGTGCAAGCTAGTGATCCTGCTATATGGACTGCCAACCCCAGGTTACAAACACAGTGGTGGGGAGTTGTTTCCCACCACCTTGTGCCCAGAGTCACCCTCTCAATTTTCTACATGGTTGTTCTTAACCATATGACAATTTTGTATTCAGCTGAAGGGGCTTAAAAAAATGCTACTTCACTATGCTCTTGAATATCCCCTAGAATGGTCACAGATACAAATGGATACCATGTTTGTAGAGACAGAAAAGGGGGAAAAAAGTCACGGCAAGACTAAAACTGGAGATAAAGCTCATGAAAGGTACCAAGGAATTGTAGACATTCTTCACCAACTTCTGCTATTCCTTGAGACAGATACCAAACTATTCTAAGACACAAAAAAGCAAATAGAGAAAATATTAAATTGCTGTATTGCATGATCGCCATGGCCTCTCTAATCTCTGCACCCACCACGACTGATGCAGCTTCCCAGACAGAGTGCCAGTGGGAACACACTGCCACCCAGGTTTCAGGCTGCAGGGTATGCCCTACTCTTACACCAGTACAGGACAGCAGTAGTGAGCACACCTGTGGGAGATGTGCCCAGGTGGAGGAACAACTCTGCTTAGTGGCAGAGCTCCAGGAGGAGGTGAGTAGGTTGAGGAGTATCAGGGAGTATGAGAGAGAGACTACTGGAATCGCACCCTACCTTCCCTGGGACAGGTCCAACAGGCAGGCAGGACGCATGACATGGAGGATTCTCTATCCTCTCTACGCCTGGCTGAACACAGCAACTTAAGGGATAGGGGAGAATAGTGACAAGTTCCTGCCCAGCGCAACAGATGCGTCTCTGTGACTACTCCACCTTCCCAGGTGCCCTTGCATGATAGGTACGAGGCTCTGCAAGTGGAACCAAACAATAACAAGGGTGCTCTAGCTTGGAGGTGTCACTGAGGTTAAGACGGCCTGTGCCCTGCATCAAAACTGCTTCCATAAAGAAAAAGATGGGTCATTGTCATAGGAGACTCCCTTCTGAAGGGAACAGAAGGCCTAATATGCAGAGCAGACCCACTTCGTAGGGAAGTCTGCTGTCTTCCTGGGGCCTGGGTTAAAGATGTGATGAGAAAGCTTCCTATCCTGGTACAACCCTCAGATTATTGATTTTTCAGGTAGGCAGTGATGAAGTTGCAACAAGAAGTCCGAGGGCAATCAAGAAAGACTTCAGGGCCTTGGTATGACTGGTTAAGGGATCAGGAGCACAAGTAGTGTTCTCCTCTATCCCTCCAGTTGCAGGGAATGATGAGGGGAGAAACAGGAATAGCCAGCAGATCAATACCTGGCTCCGAGCCTGGTGTCACCAGCAGAATTTTGGGCTTTTTGATAATGGATCGGTCTACACAACACCAGGCCTGCTGGTGACAGACAGGGTAAACCTGTCTCAAAGAGGGAAAAGGATCTTTGCACAGGAGTTAGCAGTGCTCACTGAAAGAGATTTAAACTAGATTTGCAGGAGGAAAGGGATAAAACTAGGTTTGCTAGAGATAAGCCTGGGGATGGCACACCAATATTTGAGGGACAGTGTTTTAGCGAGATCCTTTGGTCTGCTGTCGCAGTGGAGCTAGAGGATGGAGATCCATGTGGCAGCAAAGATGCAAGGATTGTTGATGTGTTAGAAACCACGGAAGCGCCTGAGAATGGTCAGGTAGGAATTAGGGCTTCTCCCCCAAAAATGGTGGCAGGATCAATAGCCCAACTGAAGTGCATCTACACCAATGCACGCAGCATGGGCAACAAACAGGAGAAGCTGGAAGCCATTGTGCAGCAGGAAAACTATGATATAGTTGCCATCACGGAAACCCAGTGGGATGACTCGCAGAACTGGGCTGCTGCAATGGATGGCTACAAACTCTTCAGAAGGGATAGACAAGGAAGGAGAGGCAGTGGGGTGGCCCTGTATGTTAGGGAGTGTTTTGATTGTCTAGAGCTTGATGATGGTGACAATAGGGTCGAGTGTTTATGGATAAGAATCAGGGGAAATGCCAACAAGGCAGTGTGAGAAAAGGTTAAAAACGCTGATGTCTGCTTATCTCTTGTGCAAACACTTTGGATGGAGATTCACAAGGTCTGCACAAGCTACAGCCAAAGGAGGGAGTCTTACGGCGGCAGGACGGTCCTGTTTTGGCTAAAGAATGCGGAATAAGCAGATAAACAGTTTCAACACAGAATCTTGAAGGCCCGAAGTGAGACCTTTTGCTTCATTATCCATGAAATGAATATTAAAGTTGACACCCCTAAATATGCTAATGAGCTAAAAGGAGTACATGCTAAACATATATGACTATAGTACTCGACTCTCCACTCAAATCATGTTAAACATCACCCCAGGGAGGGGAACAGCTAAGGTTAGGGTATAAAGGATATTGAAGAAAATACCCCTGAGGGGGGAGGAGAGATTGAAGACCCAGAAGAGGCAGTCAATGGGCTGTGCTCCTTCTCCTCCACCCAAGACACCTTCTTGGTAAGCACTGTGCCTTCACCTTTTGGTGAAGAATACCCGGGACAGCATTTTGCTAGCACTATCATCATATATTAGTGCTACTGCAGTAAGTAGTGTATCAACGGCAAATCCAAACTTTTTATATCTGTTGCCTTAATAAATTACTGTGTTGGTTTTGCGTGGCAAGGTTTTGGTAGCGGGGGGGGCTACAGGGGTGGCTTCTGTGAGAAGTTGCTAGAAGCTTCCCCTGTGTCTGATAGAGCCAATGCCAGCCGGCTCCAAGATGGACCCGCCGCTGGCCAAGGCCAAGCCAATCAGCACCTCTGTGATAACATATTTAAGAAAGAGAAAAACAGTTAGAGAGAGCTTTTGCAGCCAGAGAGAGGAGTGAGAAGATGTAAGAACATCTGCAGACACCAAGGTCAGTGAAGAAGGAGGGGGAGGAGGTGCTCCAGGCGCCGGAGCAAGATTCCCCTGCAGCCCGTGGTGAAGACCATGGTGAAGCAGGCTGTCCCCCTGCAGCAGCCCATGGAGGGAGGATGAGGGGGTGTAGCGATTCCACTTGCAGCCCGTGGAGGACCCCACGCCGGAGCAGGTGGAGACACCTGAAGGAGGCTGTGGCCCCGTGGGAAGCCCGCACTGGAGCAAGCTCCTGGCAGGACCTGTGGATCCGTGGAGAGAGGAGCCCACGCCAGAGCAGGTTTGCTGACAGGACTTGTGACCCCGTGGGGGACCCACGCTGGAGCAGTTTGCTCCTGAAGGTCTGCACCCCGTGGAGGAGACTCACGTTGGAGAAGGTCGTGAAGGACTGTCTCCCGTGAGAGGGACCCCACGCTGGAGCGGGGGAACAATGAGTCCTCCCCCTGAGGATGAAGAAGCGGCAGAAACAATGTGCGATGAACTGACCGTAACCCCCATTCCCCGTCCCCCTGTGCCGCTGAGGGGGATGGAGGTTGAAGCCGGGAGTGAAGTTGAGCCTGGGAAGATGGGAGGGGTGGGGGGAGGTGTTTTTAAGATTAGGTTTTATTTCTCATTCCTCTACTCTGTTTTGCTTAGTAATAAATAAGATGAATTCCCTCTCTAAGTTCGGTCTGTTTTGCTCGTGATGATAATTAGAGAATGATCTCTCCCTGTCCTTATCTCGACCCATAAGCTTTTTGTTGTACCTTTTCTCCCCTGTCTAATGAAAGAGGGGAGTGATAGAGCGGCTCTGGTGGGCACCTGGCCCTCAGCCAGGGTTAACCCACCACAATTACCTATTTTTTTTCAACTTTGCAAAACTGTCTCAGTGAAAGTCCTTTAGGGGGCTCTGAAACAGGCAAATGTTGACTCTGATAAGTGGCTACACACATAATCCTTTAGACATAAACTGTTGACCAAGTCTGGGACTAAGACTAGACCTAGCTGCACCTAGGCTCCTTTCTGAGAAGGATTGTAGAAAGCAATGGGGTCCTTTCTGAACTTCGTGCCTCAGTGGGAGGGCCTCCCTCAGCCACATGTCAGACTCATACCCTTTTACGTGACAGGGGGCCATGCCTGTACTTGAGGGATCTGCAACTGTGCATGTGCTCGTGAATCTAAAGTGTCATGCATGTGCTTTCAGTAGTTAACTTCTATCTCTAGTAGCCAATGAGGAGGAAGGGGACTTGGCTGTCTACATTTATATTTTATGCGAGTTCTGTAAGTAGGTGCTGTTGAAGGCAGCGCCTTGTCTGTTGCAATCTATGTAGCTGGCCATGTCAGTGTCTTCTCTCTCTGTGTGTGTGTGTGTGTGTGTCTGGGACACATACTCAGCTTCACTACTGGTAGAATGTGCAAATGGGAAAGTGGCAGCTGCGTCCCTCAGCCTGGGCAGAGACCCCAGGTCCCCAGCCTGGACTCCAGCATCCAGGCAGGAGGGAGTCCTGGCTAGAGCAGCTGGAAGAGGTGACCATGCTCTTAAGATCCCTTAATACAGATCATTCATATGCTACTCATATCAGTAATCATAACATATCTGACACTTGTGGAAGCTGGCAGTCATCATGAGCGACTGTCCTGGTTTCAGCAGGGATAGAGTTAATTTTCTTTCTGACAGTTGGTGTAGTGCTGTGTTTTGGATTTAGGATGAGAATAATGTTGGTAACATATTGATGTTTTTAGTTGTTGCCAAGTACTCAAGGACTTTTCAGCTTCTCATACTGCCCTGCTAACGAGAAGGTGAGGGGCGCCCAAGAAGCTGGGAGGGGACACAGCCAAGGACAGCTGACCCAAACTGACCAAAGGGATATTCCATACCATATGATGTCATGTTCCGTTTATAACTGGGGGATGGGCTGAGAGGCGTGGAAACTGGGGGCCTTGCATGGTAGCTGGGGGCCTTGCGTGGTAGCTGGGGGCCTGGCGCGGTAGCTGGGAGTCTTGTGCAGCAGCGTTCGGTGTGATGGCATTTGTCTTCCCAAGTAACCATTACGTGTGATGGAGCCCTGCTTTCCTGGGGATGGCTGAACACCTGCCTGCCAATGGGATGTGGTGAGTGCATTCCTTGTCTTGTTTTGCTTGCGCATGCGGGCTGGGAGGCTGGGCAGCTGGGGGGTCTTGCATAGCATTGACTTTGGGTGATAAGAAATTGTGCTGTTCATCACTTGTTTCGTATATATTATTATTGTTGTTGTTATTTTCCTTTTTGTGTTTGTCCTAGTAAACTGTTTTTATCTCAACCCATGAGTTTTCTCACTTTCACTCTTCCGATTCTCTTCCCGATCCTGCTGGGGGGGAAGTGAGCGAGTAGCTGCATGGTGCTTAGTTGCCAGCCGGGACTAAACCACGACAGCGACGGAAAGTAGAGCACGCACAAAGAAGATGAGACAATGGCCAGAAATAGGTATACACTGATAAGACTAACCTTGAGCCGTATCCTTAGTTACCAAGATTCTAGTCCAATTAGTGATGAGCTTTCCCTTATCTAAGAGAATTTGTGCTTTGTTTGTCTAAATGTATAAAAGCATGTAAACCTAAATATAAGGTGGGATTTAGCCTCAGTGCTTCTATTCTCCCTAAATATATGTTCTCAATTAAACAGCAAACACTCTAAATTCATGTTTCAGAGTCTGCTTTGACACACTCTATATTTACAAAAAAAAAAGTAATTTTGCTTTCAATAAGTAATTCTTCAATAACTTTAAATTAAAAAAATATAAAAATCACTGTTTTAGAGCCAAGGAAAATATTTCGACAAAGAGACTGAAGCTTCCATATAACCAGGGCTCTTTTTGCTTTAGTGTCTTAGCTTTCAGTCATACCAACTGACACTTAACTATTTTCCTTTTTAATGCTGCAAGATCCATGCATGAGTGCAGCAAAAGCAATGCGATCCATTCCTTCCCTCTACCCCTCCTTCCTCTCCCATTCTCTACCTTCCCCTCAGGCCTGCACCTGCAGAAGCACCAGTGCAATCTGTCTCACAGGGTGCAATCTGCTGGTTTTATTTTCCCCCGACCCAACATGCTGAAGTAACAGCCCTTGTACCCAAGATTTATGTGGTGTACCTGGAAGTGGTGTGAGAGGTGTGGAGGTAGGCGGTGGTGGAGGTGCAGGCAGAGCTATGCATAGGTGAGACAGTGCTTTACCTGCACTGCTTCAAGCTGTCTCCTTCCTCCCCACCCTGGTTCAGCCTGCTATGGGGGATGTGGCAGGTCCTGTCCTCTTGTGGCTTGCTCAACCCCGCTAGCTGTGTGATGTGGTTTAGGCCCAGCTGGCAGCTGAGCGCCACGCGGCCGCTCGCTCACTCCTTCCCCAGCGGGATGGGGAGGAGAACGGAAAACAACGGCAAAGCCTCGAGGGTGGGGATAAGGGCAGTTTGCTGGGACAAGAAGGGAGAGGGAAAACAATCAACAACAGTACTGATAACAGATATTCACAATGGGTGATAACAGAGAACAATTTACCAAACCAACCGAACAATTGACCAGACACTCAGCCTGTCCCGGAACCATGCCGAAAGCACACAGCCCCCCACTGCCCCACTAGCCCCTTTTTATGGTGAGCATGATGTCACATGGTATGGAATAGCCCCCGGCCAGCTTGGCTCACCTGTCCTGGCTCCCTGTGAAATTAACTCTATCCTTGCCAGAACCAGGACATTATCCACCCCTTATTCTATACCATCTACGTCATGCCCAGATTATTTCACTGACACCATTCTCTTACTCCATGGGCCATCACTCTAAAGTGTCCATTGAGTTCATTTAGTCCATGGCTTTGGGTTCCATCTGCCATTACAGTCTCTCAGAGCAGGAACAATGGTGCGTGCTGCTGGATTGTTGCACACTGCATCCGGAGTATTTTTCATGTCTGGTGTATCTGGTATGGTCCATGCTCGCAGTCTGGAGGTCACAGATGTAATTTTCGATGAAGTTCCTGGGCACCAGTTGAAGTCACTTCCAAAGTCCATCCTTCATTAGTTTTGGGTGATTCTTATGGTTATACAATTAATACAGTGTATAGGTATTAACATTATACAATTTAATTTATTGGCTATTTTCACCCAAAATCAAATCTCCTTGGGGTACACACCGGACTTCCCCATCTTTTCTCATCACCCATCAAGTGCACCCTGGTCCCTGAGCAAAAGCAATCCCGCAGATGGGCTTGCCTTTGCCTGAAGCAGGGATAACCCAAACTGTTTTACCCAACATATTTTTCATGCGCACTACAGGAACTTTATCCCCTTCTACTGGGCGTGGGAATTTTGACTGGGCAGGGCCAGCTCGATTGGCAGATCCCCTAGTGTTAACTAACCAGGTGGCCTTTGCTAAATGTGTGTCCCAGTGTTTGAGGGTCCCACCACCCATTGCCCTCAGGGTAGTCTTTAGCAGCCCATTGCACCTTTCAACTTTCCCAGAGGCTGGTGCATGATAGGGGATGTGATACACCCACTCAATACCATGCTCTTTGGCCCAGGTGTCTATGAGGTTGTTCTGAAAATGAGTCCCGTTGTCTGACTCAATTCTCTCTGGGGTGCCATGTCGCCACAGGACTTGCTTTTCAAGACCCAGAATAGTGTTCCGGGCAGTGGCATGGGGCACAGGATATGTTTCCAGCCACCCAGTGGTTGCTTCCACCATTGTAAGAACATAACGCTTGCCTTGGCGGCTTTGTGGGAGCGTGATGTATTCGATTTGCCATGCTTCCCCATATTTATATTTCAACCATCGGCCTCCATACCACAAAGGCTTTACCCGCTTGGCTTGCTTGATTGCGGCGCACGTTTCACATTGATGGATGACCTGTGAGATGGCGTCCATGCTCAAGTCCACCCCTCAGACACAAGCCCATCTATATGTCGCATCTCTTCCTTGATGGCCTGAGGTGTCATGGGCCCACCGAGCTAGAAATAATTCACCCTTATGCTGCCAGTCCAAATCCACCTGAGCCACTTCAATCTTGGCAGCCTGATCCACCTGCTGGATGTTCTGATGTTCCTCAGTGGCCCGACTCTTGGGTATGTGGGCATCTACGTGACGTACCTTTACAACCAGCTTCTCTAGCTGGGCAGCAATATCTTGCTGCAGAGGGGCAGCCCAGATGGGTTTGCCTCTGCGTTGCCAGTTGCTCCGCTTCCACTGCTGTAACCACCCCCACAGGGCATTGGCCACCATCCATGAGTCAGTGTAGAGGTACAGAGCTGGCCACTTTTCTCTTTCAGCAATATCTAAAGCCAGATGGATGGCTTTCACCTCTGCAAACTGGCTCGATTCACCTTCTCCTTCAGCAGCTTCTGCGACTCGCCGTGTAGGACTCCATACAGCGGCCTTCCACCTTCGATGCTTTCCCATGATGCGACAGGACCCATCAGTGAAGAGGGCATATGTTTTCTCATCTTCTGTTAGTTTATTATATGGTGGGGCTTCTTCAGCACGTGTCACCTCCTCCTCTGGCGACATTCCGAAATCTTTCCCTTCTGGCCAGTCTGTGATCACTTCCAGAATTCCTGGATGACTGGGGCTTCCTATTCTAGCCCCTTGTGTGATCAGTGCAAGCCACTTACTTACTCCACGTAGCATCGGTTGCATGATGTGTAGAAGGAGCCCTCTCTTTGAACATCCAGCCCAGCACTGGCAGTCGGGGTGCCAGGAGGAGCTGTGCTTCAGTACCAACCACCTCTGAAGCAGCTTGAACCCCTTCGTAGGCTGCCAATATCTCCTTTTCCGTTGGAGTGTAGCGGGCCTCAGATCCTCTGTATCCCCGACTCCAAAACCCCAGGGGTCGACCTCGACTCTCCCCTGGTGCTTTCTGCCAGAGACTCCAGGTAGGGCCATTCTCCCCAGCTGCGGTGTACAGCACATTTTTTACATCTGGTCCTGCCCGGACTGGCCCAAGAGCTACGGCATGAACTATTTCTTGTTTAATTTGTTCAAAAGCTTGTCGTTGCTCAGGGCCCCATTGGAAATCATTCTTCTTCCGGGTTACATGCTAGAGAGGGCTTACTATCAAACTGTAATTCGGAATGTGCATTTGCCAGAAACCCACAACACCTAAGAAGGCCTGTGTCTCCTTTTTGTTGGTTGGTGGGGACATGGCTGCTATTTTGTTGATAATATCCATTGGGATCTGACGCCGCCCATCATGCCACCTTATTCCTAAAAACTGGATTTCCTGTGCTGGCCCCTTCACCTTACTTCGTTTTATGGCAAAGCCAGCCTGCAGCAGGATTTGGATTATTTTCTTCCCTTTCTCAGAAACTTCCTCTGCTGAGTTGCCCCATACAATGATGTCCTCAATGTATTGCAGGTGCTCTGGGGCTTCACACTTTTCCAGTGCACTCTGGATCAGGCCATGGCAAATGGTGGGGCTGTGTTTCCACCCCTGGGGCAGTCGATTCCAGGTGTACTGGACGCCCCTCCAAGTGAAGGCAAACTGTGGCCTGCACTCTGCTGCCAAAGGGATCGAGAAAAATGCATTAGCTAGATCAATTGTGGCATACCATTTGGCTGCCTTTGACTCCAGTTCATATTGAAGTTCCAGCATATCCGGCACAGCAGCACTCATCGGCGGTGTGACTTCTTCATTCAGGCCACAACAGTTTACCATCAGCCTCCACTCTCCATTGGACTTCTGCACTGGCCATATGGGACTGTTAAAGGGTGAGTGGGTTCTGCTGATCACTCCCTGACCCTCCAGTTGACGAATTAGCTTGTGGATGGGAACCAGGGAGTCTCTGTTGGTGCGGTATTGCCACTGGTTCACAGTTGTGGTAGCAATCGGCACCTGTTGCTCTTCAACCCTCAGTAACCCTACAACAGAAGGGTCCTCCGAGAGACCGGGCAAACTAGACAATGGTTCAATTTCCTCCGCTTCCAAGGGAGCTGTGTTGGGTTTGCGTGGCAAGGTTTTGGTAGCGGGTGGGGGCATGGGCTATAGGGGTGGCTTCTGTGAGGCGCTTCTAGAAGCTTCCACAGTGTCTGATAGAGCCAATGCCAGCCAGCTCCCAAGATGGGCCCGCCCCTGGCCAAGGCCAAGCCAATCAGTGCCTCTGTGATAACATATTTCAGAAGGGGGGAAGTTTTTTTGCAGCTGGAGGGGGAAAGAGTGCGAAGATGTAACATCAAGGTCAGTGCAGGAGGAGCAGGGGGGAGGAGGAGGCGCTCCAGACACGGGAGCAGAGATCCCCCTGCAGCCCGTGGTGAAAACCATGGGGAAGCAGGCTGTTCCCCTGCAGCCCGTGGAGGAAGGATGAGGGGGTGTAGCGATTCCACCTGCAGCCCGTGGAGGACCCCACGCTGGAGCAGGTGGAGGCACCCGAGGGAGGCTGTGGCCCGTGGGAAGCCCGGGCTGAAGCAAGTCCCTGGCCAGACCGGTAGACCTGTGGAGAGGGGAGCCCACGCCAGGGCAGGTTTTGGTGGCAGGACTTGTGACCCCGTGGGAGACCCATGCTGCAACAGTTTTCTCCTGAAGGTCTGCACTCCATGGAAGAGACCACGCCGGAGCAGTTTGGGAAGGACTGTAGCCCGTGGGAGAGACTCCGTTTTGGAGCAGGGGAGCGATGAGAGGAGTCCTCCCCCCGAGGACAACGAAGCGGCAGAAACAACGTGCGCTGCACTGACCGCAACCCCCATCCCCCTCCCCCCATTCCCCCCCCCCGCCCCCCCGCCGCTGAGGGGGGAGGAGGTTTGAAGCAGGGAGTGAAGTTGAGCCCGGGAAGGTGGGAGGGGTGGGGGGAGGTGTTTTAAGGCTTGATGTTATTTGGTTTTTTTTTTCATTGCTCTATTCTGTTTAGTAATAAATTAGATGAATCCCTTTTTCTAAGTTCAGTTTGTTTTGCTCGTGATGATAATTAGTGAGCTCTCTCTGTCCTTATCTCAACCTGTGCCTTTTGTTAACTTCTCCTCCCCATCATGCTGGGGAAGGAGTGAGTGAGCGGCCGCGTGGCGCTCAGCTGCCGGCTGGGCCTAAACCACGTCAGGAGCTATTCCAAAAGCCCACCGGTAGCCTTTTGGGTCTTTGAAATACCCTTTCCGGAGGTAGTCTATGCCCAGGATGCACGGAGCCTCTGGCCCAGTCACAATGGGGTGCTTTTGCCACTCATTCCCAGTTAGACTTACTTCAGCCTCCAACAGAGTCAACTGTTGGGATCCCCCCGTCACACCAGAAATAGATATCAGTTCCACCCCTTCATAGCTCGATGGCATTAGCGTGCACTGTGCACCTGTGTCCACTAGGGCTTTGTACTCCTGTGGGTTCGATGTGCCAGGCCATCGGATCCACACAGTCCAATACACTCTATTGTCCCTTTCCTCCACCTGGCTGGAGGCAGGGCCCCTCTAATCCTGCTCGTCATAGTCACTACTCACCTCTTGCAAAAAGGACTTAGAAGTCCCTTCAAGAGGATCATAAGTGCGATCAGGCCTTTCACTTGGTCTGGGGGGCTGCCCGGTGGAAACTGGAGCAGCATTCTTTCTGGAAGAGTCCCTTTTTACGGCTGTCTTGCCTTGTAGCTCATGTATGCGTGCCCACAGGGTTGAAGTAGGCTTCCCATCCCATTTCCTCATGTCTTCTCCATAGATTGGGTCCAGTTATTAATCAATTCTGAAAGATATTGACCGAGGTACGGGCCTGACCCAAATGCTACATACACATACCAGCTCAGACTCATGACTGTCAATGATATCTTATCATAAGTCATTATCACACAATACAACAACATGAGAACAGGAACCCCTCTCCCAGAGGTGATAAACAGCGCCGCAGGGATTACATAGAGTAAACACGGCTCCTTGTGAAATTAACTCTATCCTTGCCAGAACCAGGACACTAGGGTACCAAAATTCCTGTAGAATCTCCCTTTGTTTTGATGGAAACATGCAGGACCATAAATGGAGGCAGTTAGATGTATCAGTTTCAGCAAGTTTTAATTCAACTCATAACATAACTATTGTTAAGTAAAACTGGTTTTGGCAGAGGGAGTTGACTGCTGTAATATGCCTCTTTTATATTTCACATTTGAGAAATATGAATTTTTATATTGGTTGGCTTATCCTGGTTGGCTGATGCTTTTTGGAAGAGCATTTATGCTGTCATGAATGGCTACGTACTTTTTAGGAAAGACAGGCTAGCAATGGGAGGGGGTGGAGTTGCTCTTTATGTGAGAGAGCAACTGGAATGTAATGAGCTCCACCTAGGGGTGAATAATAATGAGTCGAGAGCTTATGGGTAAGGATTAAGGGGCAGGCTAATATGGGTGACACTGTTGTGGGTGTTTACTACAGGCCACCTGACCAGGAAGAGGAAGTCGATGAGGCCTTCTACAGACAGCTGGAAGTAGCCTCATGATCACAGGCCCTGGTCCTCATGGGGGACTTCAACCACACTGATATTTGCTGGCAAGGTGTCGTGGTTTGGCCCCAGCCAGCAGCTGAGCAGCACTAGGCCGCTCGCTCACCCCCTCCCCCGCCCCAGTAGGATGGGGAGGAGAATGGGAAGAGAAAGGCATGGGTTGGTATAAGGACAGTTTACTGGGACAGCAAAGGGAGAGGGGAAAAAAAACCAAAACCAGTACTTAACAGAATATACAAAACTGGTGATACACAATGCAGTTTCTCACCCAACAACTGTAAAATTCAGACCGCACGCTCAGAATCGTCCCGAAGCCAGACCAACCCCGAACCACGCATCCTGGAGCCGCGCTATCCCTCCCCAACTAGCACCCCTTTTATGCTGAGCATGATGTCACATGGTATGGAATACCCCCTTTGACTAGTTTGGTTCACCTGTCCTGGCTGTGTCCCATCCCAGCTTCTGGTGAAAATTAACTCCATCCTAGACGAACCCAGGACAAAAGGCAACACAGCCAGGCACACACAGTCCAGGAGGTTCCTGCAGAGCATTAATGATAACTTTTTGACACAGGTGGCAGACGAGCCCACGAGGAGAGGAGTGCTGCTAGACCTTGTACTAACGAACAAAGAATGATTGGTTGAAGATGTGAAGGTTGGGGACAGTCTTGGCTGCAGTGACCATGAGATGGAGGAGTTCCGGATTCCACATAGAAGGAGCAGGGCAGAAAGTAGGGTTACAACCCTGGACTTCAGGAGAGCTAGCTTAGGCCTTTCCAAAGACCTGCTTGGGAGAATCCCATGGGTTAAGGTTCTAGAAGGTAAGGGGGCCCAAGAGAGCTGGTCAGTATTCAAGCACCACTTCCTCTGAGCTCAAGATCGGTGCATCCCGAAGAATAGGAAGACAAGCAAAAGAGGAAGGAGACCTGCATGGATGAACAAGGAGGTTCTGGGAAAACTCAAAGGGAAGAAAGAAGTTTACAGAATGTGTACAAAGGGACTGGCCACTTGGGAGGAATATAGGGATGTAGTCAGAGAATGTAGAGATGCAACAAGGAAGGCTAAGGCCCGCTTGGAATGAAAACTGGCAGGGGAAGTCAAGGACAACAAGAAGGGCTTCTTCAAGTACATCATCAGCAAAAGGAAGACTAGGGAAAATGTCGGCCTGCTGCTGAATGAGGTGGGTGCCTTAGTGATGGAGGATACAGAGAAGGCAGAGTTACTGAATGCCTTCTTTGCTTCAGTCTTTACTGCCAAGGCCAGCCCTCAGGAAACCCAGACCCTGGAGGTAGGAGAGAAAGACTGGAGAAAGGAAGACCTTCCCTTGGTCGAGGAGGATCAGGTTAGAGAACATCTAGGCAAACTCGACACTCAGAAATCCATGGGCCCTGATGGGATGCACCCATGAGTGCTCAGGGAGCTGGCAGATGTTATTGCTAAGCCACTCTCCATCATCTTTGAAAGGTCATGGAGAACAGGAGAGGTGCCTGAGGACTGGAGGAAAGCCAATGTCACTCTGGTCTTCAAAAAGGGCAAGAAGGAGGACCCAGGAAACTACAGGCCAGCCAGCCTCACCTCCATCCCTGGAAAGATGATGGAACAGCTCATTCTGGGGGTTATCAATAAGCATGTGGAGGAGAAGGTGGTTATCAGGAGTGGTCAACATGGATTCACCAGGAGGAAATCATGCCTGACCCATCTGATAGCCTTCTATGATGGCATGACCAGCTGGGTGGATGAAGGGAGAGCAGTGGATGTTGTCTACCTTGACTTCAGCAAGGCTTTTGACACCGTCTCTCATAACATCCTTGTTAGCAAGCTTAGGAAGTGTGGGTTGGATGAGTGGACAGTGAGGTGGGTAGAGAACTGGCTGAATGGCAGAGTCCAGAGGGTTGTGATAAGCGGCGCAGAGTCTAGTTGGAGGTCTGTAGCTAGCGGTGTGCCCCTGGGGTCAGTGCTTGGTCTGGTCTTCTTCAACATATTCATCAATGACCTGGACAAGGGAACAGAGTGTACCCTCAGCAAATTTGCTGACGATACTAAACTGGGAGGAGTGGCTGACACACCAGAAGGCTGTGCTGCCATTCAGTGAGATCTTGACACACTAGAGAGCTGGGCAGAGAGGAACCTCATGAAGTTCAGCAAGGGCAAGTGTAGGGTCCTGCACCTAGGGAGGAATAAGCCCATACACCAGTACAGCTTAGGGGTTGTCCTGCTGGGAAGCAGCTCTGCAGAGAAGGACCTGGGAGTCCTGGTGGACAAGAAGTTATCCATGAGCCAGCAATGTTCCCAAGAAGGCCAATGGTATCCTGGGGTGCATTAAGAAGAGTATGGCCAGCAGGTCGAGGGAGGTTATCCTCCCCCTCTACTCTGCCCTGGTGAGATCACATCTGGAGTATTGTGTCTGGTTCTGGGCTCCCCAGTTCAAGAAAGACAGGGACCTACTGGAGAGAGTCCAGCAAAGGGCTACCAGGATGATTAGGGGACTGGAGCATCTCTCATATGAGGAAAGGCTGAGAGAGCTGGGTCTGTTTAGCCTGGAGAAGAGAAGACTGAGAGGGGATCTTCTCAATGCTTATAAATATCTAAAGGGTGGATGTCCAGAGGAAGGGGCCAGACTCTTCTCACTGGTGCCCAGTGACAGGACAAGGGGCAATGGGCACAAACTGGAACACAGGAAGTTCCATCTGCATATGAGGAAAAACGTCTTCACTTTGAGGGTGACCGAGCACTGGAACAGGCTGCCCAGAGAGGTTGTGGAGTCTCCTTCTCTGGAGATATTCCAAACCTGCCTGGACGCAATTCTGTGCAACCTGCTCTAGGTGATCCTGCTTTAACAGGGCGGTTGGACTAGATGATCTCCAGAGGTCCCTTCCAAAGTCTACTAATCGGTGAATCCGCGAATCTGTAATTTTTATCCAAAATGGAGCTTCTCTCTCTGAGAACTTCCCATGCCAGACATACTTTTCCTTTCCTAAACAGGTTGAATTCCGCACAAACATTCTATGAGGTCTTGGACTCTCACTGCAGATGCCTGGATGACTCCAGACTCTGTGACGTGGATCATCTCAGAAATGAGACTCTGTCTGTTATCTTATTGGTCCCTCCTTGGGCCCACTTTTGGGGTTGGTTTGGTTTGTCCTCCTCCACCTTTGAGATCATTTGGCGCCTTCTGAAATCAAATTCACTTGATATCAGTATTATATATTCATATAAATAATCTATCATAAGTATATCTGCTGTTATATTGTTGAGAAGTTGCTTCACTAATGATAAGTTTGTAGTAACTTGTAATAGTATATTCTTGGTTGTTGCTGTTATTGATTGCTGCTGTATGATTGGTTGCTATTATTGATTGTTACCATACTAATGATTGATACTATATTATTGATTGCTGATAGTAATTTGTAATAGCTTGATTATATACATTCACTTAATTAATCATAGGTAAACTTGCTAGTGGTGATTTGTGCGGTATTTGTGACAATCTGTAATAAAATAGTGACATTTAGAGGATAAAAGTCTCTGTGTCCTTGTGTATTACGGAATCCTATGAACTGATGGTTGCAATCTCTACATATCTGCAGGCCGGGTAGCCCTTTAGGTCATGACATGCTCCTAGGTAAACTAGCGCAACACAAGCATATTTCTTCTTTGGGCGACCGAGGAAGCTTTTGTATACAAAGGAGATGTCATCAGGAGGTCCAGCCTGCTCAAATTAGTTCATGGCATCCTTCAGACTTGTGCCCCTTCTAGCCTGAGAACACCTAAATGCTGGAATGTTTTACGAAAGACATGGCTGCAGTGAATGCCCAGTCTTCTGCCATGGTTCATACAGCAAACCGGGATCTCTTGGAACAACTAAAAGTGACAGAGGAGGACCAAGAAGCACCATACACATGACCTAAGAAGATACCCAAAGCAAGCCCAGTGGCTCATCCTGTAAAATTTACTGTTGAAAATAAATATTCATAAAATCCTTAAACTTTGTTGCCTGTAGTGTCTATTTAAAAAAAAAAAACATATTGGGAGGTTTAACCACCCAACCATATCGGATGGTTAAAGAATATACACACAAACACAAAGCCCTGCAATTGGGTTGTAAGTTCTATTTACAGAACACATTTATGAAAATCATTACAAGAGATGCAGGCCTGGGTCTCCTGAAACATTTTTTCAGTAGCTCTGGTGACAGGGAAAGCTCCATACTCATATTTTACAAAAGGCATAACCATCTGGTCATTTTGTACTAGATGATAGTTAGAATACAGTTTTAAAAACTCTTCAAAAGGTAGTCCGTTGTTACAGTGGTGTAGGAAAAAGACACAATGGTATCCACAGGCTGTGGAGAGGGGATGCCACAGTTGCTTCCTGTGGCAAGCAATATCCATAGTGTTGTGTTTTAAAAAGGACATGATGCTTTCAGGAAAGAGAGTGCTTTTTTGAGGGGGGTATAGCCATACAGTCAAAAAACTGTGAGGTTCTGATTGGCCAGGAAAATTCTAGCCAGTGCTCTCAAGGTCGGTTATGTAGATCCATATTCACAACCACACTCGCTGATCTTGGAGAAACATGGGCCCTATGGAGCCAGTCGCTCAGGTACACGCCTAGAAATATTTTTATGGCATTGAGATCTGCTGAAAAAAAAACAGGAAAGCTGTTTGGTGTCCATCCTCACATAGAGTCAAAGAGCAGATGTCTCCAGTGGATTATTTCAAGATGTTGTCCAATACAAATACATCATACACAATCATATTAACAGTGGTGGTCAAGGCCTCTGTAAAGTGTACTTCTACTCTCAGGTTTTCTCTTTTAATCAGGCACTAGTTATCTGCACATTCTTGAGTGACGAGAGGTGTTCCTCAGGGGTTGGTACTGGGACCTGTGCTGTTTAATATCTAGTTCCATTCTATGATTCTAGTTCCAGCCAGCTGCAAGATGGACCCATTGCTTGCCAAAGCTGAGCTAGTCATAGAATCATAGAACGGTTTGGGTTGGAAGGGACCTCAAAGATCATTCTAGTTCCAACCCACCCTGCCATGGGCAGGGACACCCTCCACTAGACCACATTGCCCAAAGCCCCATCCAACCTGGCCTTGAACACTTCCAGGGAGGGGGCCTCCACAACCTCTCTGGGCAACCTGTTCCAGTGCATCGCCACCCTCACAGTAAAGAATTTCTTTCTAACATCTAATCTAAATCGACCCTCTTTTAGCTTAAACCCATTATCCTTTGTCCTCTCACTACATTCCCTGATAAACAGTCCCTCTCCAGATATCCTGGAGGCCCCCTTCAGGTACTGGAAGGCCACAATTAGATCTCCTCGGAGCCGCCTTTTCTCCAGGCTGAACAATCCCAACTCTCTCAGCCTGTCCTCATAGGAGAGGTGCTCCAGCCCTCCGATCAGCTTTGTGGCCCTCCTCTGGACTCTCTCCAACAGCTCCATGTCCTTCTTGTACTGGGGCCCCCAGAGCTGGATGCAGTACTCCAGGTGGGGTCTCACCAGAGTAGAGGGGCAGGATCACCTCCCTCGACCTGCTGGTCACACCTCTCTTGATGCAGCCCAGGACATGGTTGGCTTTCTGGGCTGCAAGCGCACACTGACAGCTCATGTTGAGCTTCTCATCAATCAATACCCCCAAGTCCTTCTCCTCGGGGCTGCTCTCAATCCATTCCTCGCCCAGCCTATAGTCGTGCTTGGGATTGCGCCGACCCACGTGCAGGACCTTGCACTTGGCCTTGTTGAACTTTAGGCGGTTCGCACGGGCCCACCTCTCCAGCCTGTCAAGGTCCCTCTGGAGGGCATCCCTTCCCTCCAGCGTGTCGACCACACCACACAGCGTGGTGTCATCGGCAAACTTGCTGAGGGTGCACTTGATCCCACTGTCCATGTCGCCGACAAAGATGTTGAACAGTGCCAGTCCCAGTACCGACCCCTGAGGAATGCCACTCGTCACCGATCTCCACTTGGACATTGAGCCGTCGACTGCAACTCTTTGAGTGCGACCATCCAGCCAATTCCTTATCCACCGAGTGGTCCATCCATCAAATCCATGTCTCCCCAATTTAGAGACAAGGATGTCGTGTGGGACAGCGTCAAATACCTTGCACAAGTCCAGGTAGATGACGTCTGTCCTTGTGCTTCTTTATAGGAATGTTTCAAGAAATTCTACTGTATTCAGAGCAATGTCAGAAGGCAGCCAACTACTGGTAGAAGCAGCAAGCCATTCTCCTATCACAGACCTTCTCCATCATTCCTACTGATATCTGCTTAACTGCAGTTTTCTGACATTAATTCATTTCTACATGCAGCTATGCAAGCATGTATGTATAGTGATGTACAGCACCACCCTAGACAAACACCATAACAAGCCAAGACATGTTCACAGAAAATGTCTACTAATATACATTATTTGCTATTTTCTGTGCAATAGGTACATATACACTCTCACTTATGTCAGCTAAAAATCTACATAAAATTGCATATAAATAATAACTAGGCAAGAAAAAGACCTGAGAATATTTTCCTACATAGCTGTAGGACACTTGAAACATCAGTACTTTAACTGTTCAGAAGCACCTCTCCCCCACAGTATCTTAATATGCAAAAAGAAACCTGCCAAGCTTCATATTCTGTAAAGTCTTTACTGCCAAGGCCAGCCCTCAGGAAACCCAGACCCTGGAGGTAGGAGAGAAAGACTGGAGAAAGGAAGACCTTCCCTTGGTCGAGGAGGATCAGGTTAGAGAACATCTAGGCAAACTCGACACTCAGAAATCCATGGGCCCTGATGGGATGCACCCATGAGTGCTCAGGGAGCTGGCAGATGTTATTGCTAAGCCACTCTCCATCATCTTTGAAAGGTCATGGAGAACAGGAGGGGTGCCTGAGGACTGGAGGAAAGCCAATGTCACTCTGGTCTTCAAAAAGGGCAAGAAGGAGGACCCAGGAAACTACAGGCCAGCCAGCCTCACCTCCATCCCTGGAAAGATGATGGAACAGCTCATTCTGGGGGTCATCAATAAGCATGTGGAGGAGAAGTCGTCATTGGTCACAGCCAACACAGGTTTTTGAGAGGAAGGGCCTGCTTAACAAACTTAGTTTCCTTTTATGACAAGGTCACCCATCTAGTTGACCAAGGGAAGCCAGCTGATGTAATTTTTTTAGATTTCAGTAAATCTTTTGATACTGTCTCTCACAGTATCTTTCTGGACAAAATGGCCAGCATACAGCTTGACAAAAACATAGTGCGATGGGTGAGCAACTGGCTGACGGGTCGGGCCCAAAGAGTTATGGTAAACGGGGTTACATCAGGCTGGCGGACAGTCATTAGTGGGGTTCCCCAGGGCTCCATTTTAGGGCCAGTTCTTTTCAATGTTTTCATAAATGACTTGGATGTAGGACTAGAAGGTGTTGTGAGCAAGTTTGCGGATGACACCAAATTGGGAGGAGCTGTCGATTCCGTCGACGGTGGAGAGGCCTTGCAGAGAGATCTGGACAGATTGGAGAACTGCGTGATCACCAACTGCATGAGGTTTAGCAAGGGCAAGTGCCGGATTCTGCAACTGGGAAGAGGCAACCGTGGCTATACATACAGATTGGGCGATGAGATGCTGGAGACCAGCCATGCTGAAAGAAGAAGGCTATCAGGAGTGGTCAACATGGATTCACCAGGAGGAAATCATGCCTGACCCATCTGATAGCCTTCTATGATGGCATGACCAGCTGGGTGGATGAAGGGAGAACAGTGGATGTTGTCTACCTTGACTTCAGCAAGGCTTTTGACACCATCTCTCATAACATCCTCGTTAGCAAGCTTAGGAAGTGTGGGTTGGATGAGTGGACAGTGAGGTGGGTAGAGAACTGGCTGAATGGCAGAGTCCAGAGGGTTGTGATAAGCAGCGCAGAGTCTAGTTGGAGGTCTGTAGCTAGCGGTGTGCCCCTGGGGTCAGTGCTTGGTCTGGTCTTCTTCAACATATTCATCAATGACCTGGACAAGGGAACAGAGTGTACCCTCAGCAAATTTGCTGACGATACTAAACTGGGAGGAGTGGCTGACACACCAGAAGGCTGTGCTGCCATTCAGTGAGATCTTGACACACTAGAGAGCTGGGCAGAGAGGAACCATATGAAATTCAACAAAGGCAAGTGTAGGGTCCTGCACCTAGGGAGGAATAAGCCCATGCACCAATACAGCTTAGGGGTTGACCTGCTGGGAAGCAGCTCTGCAGGGAAGGACCTGGGAGTCCTGGTGGACAACAAGCTCTCCATGAGCCAGCAATGTGCCCTTGCGGCTAAGAAGGCCAATGATATCCTGGGGTGCATTAAGAAGAGTATGGCCAGCAGGTCGAGGGAGGTCATCCTCCCCCTCTACTCCGCCCTGGTGAGGCCACATCTGGAGTATTGTGTCTGGTTCTGGGCTCCCCAGTTCAAGAAATACAGGGACCTACTGGAGAGAGTCCAGAGGAGGACTGCAATGATGATTAGGGGACTTTCCTCATCTCTCGTATGAGGAAAGGCTGAAAGACCTGGGTCTCTTTAGCCTGGAGAAGAAAAGACTGAGATCCACTATCTTATTAATGCTTATAAATATCTAAAGGGTGGATGTCCAGAGGAAGGGGCCAGACTCTTCTCACTGGTCCCCAGTGACAGGACAAGGGGCAATGGGCACAAACTGGAACACAGGAAGCTCCATCTCAATATGAGGAAAAAACATCTTCACTTTGAGAATGACCGAGCACTGGAACAGGCTGCCCAGAGAGGTTGTGGAGTCTCCTTCTCTGGAGATATTCCAAACCTGCCTGGACGCAATTCTGTGCAACCTGCTCTAGGTGATCCTGCTTTAACAGGGCGGTTGGACTAGATGATCTCCAGAGGTCCCTTCCAACCCCTACCATTCTGTAATTCTGTGATTAACAACTACTTTCCCCGCCCTGTTTAGCAATGGGCCCATGTCTTCCCTGTGCTTTTGCTTACTGCTCACCTATCTGAAAAACCATTTCCTATTGTTCTTGGCATCTCTGGCCAATTTCAGTTCTAGGTGAGCCTTAGCCTTCCTGACTGCATCTCTCTATGCCCTAGCAAGGTTCTTGTAGTCCTTGATGGCTATTTGGCTGCCTTTCCAAAGCCATTATGCTTCTTTTTTGCTTTTATGGATGCCCATAAGGTCATTGTTAAGCCAGGGTGGTCTCTTGTTCTGCCTTCTTCCTTTCCCTTTGTAGGTGATGGACTGTTCTTCTGCTTCCAGGAGGCTGTTCTTGAATAACTCCCAGCAATCACAAGCTCCTTTGCCCTCCATGGATGCTTCCCATGTGTCCTGGTTTCAGCTGAGAGGGTTAATTTTCTTCATAGTAACTAGTATGGGGCTATGTTTTGGATTTGTGCTGGAAACAGTGTTGATAATATAGAAAATGTTTTTGTTATATAGACATATTGTTGTTGAGCAGTGCTTACACAGGGTCAAGGCCTTTTCTGCTTCTCACACCGCCCTGCCAGTGGGATGGCTAGGGGTGCATAAGAAGTTGGGAGAGGACACAGCCAGGACAGCTGACCCCAACTGACCAAAGGGGGTATTCCATGCCATGTGACATCATGCTCAGTATAAAAGGAGGGCTGGTCGGGGAGGGGCAACACAGCTCCACGATGCGCAGCTTGGGGACGGTCCAGCTTCTGGATGGGTCTGAGCGTGCGGTCTGAGTTGTATGGTCATTGGGTGAGAAACTGCATTGTGTATCACCAGTTTTGTATATTGTGTTAAGTACTGGTTTTGGTTTTTTTTCCCCTCTCCCTTTGCTGTCCCAGTAAACTGTCCTTATCGCAACCCATGAGGTTTTGCCTTTTCCTTCCCATTCTCCTCCCCATCACACCGGGGGAGCGGGGGGGGGAGTGAACGAGCGGCTGTGTGGTGCTCAGCTGCCGGCTGGGGCTAAACCACATCACCATGTGCCATGACCCAATCTGGATAACCCAGGGACCCGTAGCAGTTTCATAATTCCCTTGGGCTAAATTGAGGTGAAACTATACCAAACGATCGATTACACTTGTTATTAATGGCAGAAGCAACCTGAACTTTGAAAGCATAATGGTATGCGGTGTGGCCTCTTATTGAAACATTTAGAAGAAGAAAATGAAAGAAAGGAAAAGGGAAAAGGAAGATGGATAGATAGATAGATAGACAGATAAAAATATCACTACCCTTGGATCCCACGATGATGATGACGGATGTGGAAATCCTCCGGTGATAGGCACGCACAACAGACTCCTTGGGCTTTTGTCTTATATGGTCCTCTGAATCGCACCAGTCACACCCCTTGAGGACTTATATGGTTCTTTTAACAATCCATTTGTTCTTTCCACTATCCCATTAGCTTGAGGAGAGTAGGGAGTGTGAAGTACCCATTGTATCCCCTCCCCATTCCTGAACCACCCTGGCAGTAAAGTGACTACTGTTATCTGATTGGATTGATTGGAGTTTTGGTAACTAACTAAGCCATAGTTTCAACTCTTTCACCATGTTGTCTCCAGTTGCTCATGCAAGGGCTTCAGCCTGGGTAAGCCCCACTGCTACTTCCACCTCGACGAGAACATACTGCTTCCCGTCTGATTTCTTAAAAGGCCCTATATAGTCGACTTGCCAAGTCTCCCAGAGGCCCTTTCCATTCCGTAAGTGGAGAAGGGGTTCTTGCAAGGGATGCCTTTCTAACCAGATACGGCACTGACTACAAGCAGAAATGATAGTGTTGCACAATTCCTGAGTAACAGGCCAACCCCTGCTACTGGCTTCTGTGAAAAGATCTTTAACTCCTGAATGACCGCGTTTTACGTGTAACCACTCTAACAGATACTCCCACTTTTCTTCGTCAGCTTCTGCTGCCAATGTAGCTAAGCGGGTTAGCGAATCTACCTCATTATTCCAAATGTGGGCTGGGTGATTCCCCTTTTGGTGTTGTCCTGGTTTCAGCTGAGAGGATTGATTTTTCTTCATAGTAGCTAGTGTGGGGATACGTTTTGGGTTTGTGCTGGAGACAGCATTGATAATATAGAGATGTTTTTGTTCTATGGACTTATTGTTGAGCAGTGTTTACACGAGGCCAAGGCCTTTTCTGCTTCTTGCACTGCCCTGCCAGCGGGATGGCTGGGGGTGGACAAGAAGTTGGGAGGAGACACAGACAGGACAGGTGACCCAAACTGACCAAAGGGGTATTCCATACTATATGACGTCATGCTCAGTTTATAAGGAGCTTGGGGGAAGAAAGGGGGGGGGTGGCGGCGTTCGGAGCAATGGCGTTTGTCTTCCCAAGTAACCATTACGCGTGACAGAGCCCTGCTTTCCTGGAGATGGCTGAACACCTGCCTGCCCATGGGAAGTGGTGAATGAATTCCTTGCTTTGCTTTGCTTGTGCGCGCGGCTTTTGCTTTACCTATTAAACTGTCTTTATCTCAACCCACGAGTTTTCTCACTTTAACTCTTCTGATTCTCTTTCCCATCCCGATGGGGGGGAGTGAACGAGCGGCTGCGTGGTACTCAGCTGCCGGCTGGGGTAAAACCACGACAGTCTTTTTGGCGCCCAACGTGGGGCACGAAGGGTTCGAGATAATGACAGATTTGATCGGAATGTGCTAGATTGAATTTATAGCTGCTATTAGCTATTTAGTATTAGCTGTTTAGCTATTAATTGGCAGGCTCCTGTGCTTGCCATGGGGCTTGCTTGCCTTACTATCTATTAGAGTCTAGTGCTCGTTAGTGGCTGCTTTGTGCTTTCGCTGTTCGCTGTACTGCTGTACTTCTTATCATTTTACTGTGCTGTGCCTGGGAACATTTTGATAACAGCAATGGCGATGCGCCTGGGCTGGCAGGTGGCCAGGGCATCGCTGCTGTTTTTGTGCTGCTGTACTGGACAGGCTGGAACTCCTGTGTGCACTCGAGTCGAAGGGACTGTGACCTGTGGATGATTCCACGTCGGAGCAGGACACCCCAAAGCGTCTGTGGCTGTGGTTGCATCTGTGCCGCAGCAGGTATATCTCGAAGTGTCTGGGGCCGTGGTTGCATCTGTGCCGCAGCAGGTATATCTCGAAGCGTCTGGGGCCGTGGTTGCGTCTGTGCCGCAGCAGGTATATCTCGAAGTGTCTGGGGCCGTGCTTGCGTCTGTGCCGCAGCAGGTATATCTCGAAGTGTCTGGGGCCGTGGTTGCATCTGTGCCGCAGCAGGTATACCTCTGGAAGGACTGTGAGCCAAGGATGAGTCCATGCTGGAGAGGGTACACCTCGGAGCATCTGTGGCAAGGATAAGTCCATGCTACAGCAGGTACACCTGGGAGCATCAGTGGCTGTGCATGGGTCATGCTGGAACATTTCAAAGTGTGTGGCCATGGACGAGCCCATGATAGGGCAGGTTTATTTCTGAGAGGACTGAAGCGACTGTGACTGTGGGCAAGGCCACACTGGAGCAAGTGTATCTATGAAGGCATTGTGGCTCATGGAGAAGGCCATGCTGGAACAGGTGCACCTCGAAGTGACTGTGGCTGTGGATAAGTCTATGCCACAGCAGGTGTACCCCTGGAGAAACTGTGGCTCATGGATAAGGCTCCACTTGGAGCAGGTACACCCCTAAGGGACTGCAGTCTGAGGATAAGTTCAAGCCGGAGCAGGGGCAAGGGGAGGTGTTCATTGCAATTGTAAACTTGATGGTCTGACTCGAAGGGACCAGGGGTGGAGATTGTAATGGGAATACCTTTAAATTGTTGTAACCCATGATTTGAGTTGCATGTTACAGGAATTATTGTAGCAGAAATCACCTGAACCAATGGAGAACAAGCCTTACAGGGGGCAGCGCAAGTGCAGCAGTGGACCTGACCTGAGCTGGTTTTGGTGCCCAATAACTCCACGTCAACCACCTCTCCCGTCCTGAGTGACCACCATGGTGGATGGAGCCCAAGGTTGTGGACCAAGTGAACCCAATGGACATTTTGTGGACATTTATGGACATTTTAAAAGGGTGGTCCACAGACTAAGGGAATGATATCAGCATATTATATCAAGGGATGAAAAGGGTGGTGGTGCTTAATGAGGATGTATTGAATTGTGTGGGACCTGGGCATGACGTAAATAGTATGGAATAAGGGGTGGATAATGTCCTGGTTTCAGCTGAGAGGATTGATTTTTCTTCATAGTAGCTAGTGTGGGGATACGTTTTGGATTTGTGCTGGAGACAGCATTGATAATATAGAGATGTTTTTGTTCTATGGATTTATTGTTGAGCAGTGTTTACACGAGGCCAAGGCCTTTTCTGCTTCTTGCACTGCCCTGCCAGCGGGATGGCTGGGGGTGGACAAGAAGTTGGGAGGAGACACAGACAGGACAGGTGACCCAAACTGACCAAAGGGGTATTCCATACTATATGACGTCATGCTCAGTTTATAAGGAGCTTGGGGGAAGAGAGAGGGGGGGCGGCGGCGTTCGGAGCAATGGCGTTTGTCTTCCCAAGTAACCATTACGCGTGACGGAGCCCTGCTTTCCTGGAGATGGCTGAACACCTGCCTGCCCATGGGAAGTGGTGAATGAATTCCTTGCTTTGCTTTGCTTGTGCGCGCGGCTTTTGCTTTACCTATTAAACTGTCTTTATCTCAACCCACGAGTTTTCTCACTTTAACTCTTCTGATTCTCTTTCCCATCCTGATGGGGGGGAGTGCACGAGCGGCTGCGTGGTACTCAGCTGCCGGCTGGGGTAAAACCACGACAGGTGTGCAGCTACCCATCCCACCAAGAAAGTTCCCTGTTTAGCAACATTTAAGATTTCCTCCCATTTTTCTTTTTGCCACACAGGTACCCGGTTAACTTCCCACTGAAATTGTTCCCAGAAGGGGAGCCGTTCAGTACATCCTTTAGATACAGCGTAGGAATCTGTATAAATAAGAACTGGTTCTTTGTTCTCAGCCTCTCTATCACACTCCAAACTGCTATCAACTCCCCTACCTGAGCACTTCCCTCCCCTTCTGTTACAATCCGCTCCCCTGAATCAACATGTAAGGCTACTGCCTGGTATTTCTATACCTTTCCTTCCCTTTTTGAGGATGCATCAGTAAACCACACATTCTTCAAGTGAGGTTTGAATGGAGGAGCTGGTTTTATAAGGGAAGGGGGGGTTTCCTGGTTGGATTGGTTATCGGAGGATTCTTGTATCTGAAGCACCTTAGGCGCTCCTTCTTCTATCTTATGTGTGTGACAATAATGATCCAGTTGTGCATACCACTTCCTGACTGTCTCTCATTGCGCCACCCCCACAGGGGGACGGGTCCCAGCTAATACTGGTTTCAAAACCTTGAAAGATCCTCTTAAAATTATCAGTTGTTGCCGTATGATTTTCTCAGCTTCCTGTAAAGCTAGGCTAACCACAAAGAAGCCCTTCTCCCAAATTGAGTAACATTTCTCTGCATCTTTAAAACTACATGAGTAAAATCCTATGAGGCGAGTCGGACCCTCGGGTCCATGCTGCCACATATGTATGGATAGCCCATGAATTGCAAAACCCCACTCAATATGGAGTGGATCAGTTGGGTGTATCAGCCCTAAGGCCTGATATACCCCAGCCTCAAAAATTAACAACTTTAAGGCTTCTTCATGTGGGGGGGTCCAATCTCAGGTAGACTTTTTGCGTGTCAAATCATAAGGGGCGGGCTATGATGGAAAAGTCTGGAATGTGTTTTCTCCAAAATATCAGCAGGCCTAGGGCATGTTGTAACTCCTTCTTATTTCCAGGAATTTTTACTTGTCCAAGGGCAGTTAAGGTCTCGGGGGGAATACATACTGTTCCTCCTCTCCACCAGATACCCAGGAATTTTACCTCAGAAGAGGGAAGCTCTATCTTTTCTGTTGGGATTTGGAGCCCTAAATTCTCTAAATGATCAATTATTTCAGTTTGGGTCTGTCCTACTGCAGTGGCATCAGGGCTGTCAATCAGTACATCATCAATATACTGATATATTTTGACTCCCTACCTGGAAGTAACTGACATGGTTTAGGCCCAGCCGGCAGCTGAGCGCCACGCGGCCGCTCACTCCTTCCCCAGCATGATGGGGAGGAGAAGTTAACAAAAGGCACAGGTCGAGATAAGGCCAGGGAGAGCTCACTAATTATCATCACGAGCAAAACAAACTGAACTTAGAAAAAGGGATTCATCTAATTTATTACTAAACAGAATAGAGCAATGAAAAAAAAAAACAAAACATCAAACCTTAAAACACCTCCCCCCACCCCTCCCACCTTCCCGGGCTCAACTTCACTCCCTGCTTCAAACCTCCTCCCCCCTCAGCGGCGGGGGGGGGCAGGGGGATGGGGGTTGCGGTCAGTGCAGCGCACGTTGTTTCTGCCGCTTCGTTGTCCTCGGGGGGAGGACTCCTCTCATCGCTCCCCTGCTCCAAAACGGAGTCTCTCCCACGGGCTACAGTCCTTCCCAAACTGCTCCGGCGTGGTCTCTTCCATGGGGTGCAGACCTTCAGGAGAAAACTGTTGCAGCATGGGTCTCCCATGGGGTCACAAGTCCTGCCACCAAAACCTGCCCTGGCGTGGGCTCCCCTCTCCACAGGTCTACCGGTCTGGCCAGGGACTTGCTTCAGCCCAGGCTTCCCACGGGCCACAGCCTCCCTCGGGTGCCTCCACCTGCTCCAGCGTGGGGTCCTCCATGGGCTGCAGGTGGAATCTCTACACCCCCTCATCCTTCCTCCACGGGCTGCAGGGGAACAGCCTGCTTCCCCATGGTTTTCACCACGGGCTGCAGGGGGATCTCTGCTCTGGTGTCTGGAGCGCGAGCGCCCACGCCGCCTCCTCCTCCTCCTGCACTGACCTTGATGTTACATCTTCGCACTCTTTCCCCCTCCAGCTGCAAAAAAAACAAAAAACTTCCCCCCTTCTTAAATATGTTATCACAGAGGCGCTGATTGGCTTGGCCTTGGCCAGGGGCGGGCCCATCTTGGGAGCTGGCTGGCATTGGCTCTGTCAGACACTGGAAGCTTCTAGAAGCTCCTCACAGGAGCCACCCCTATAGCCCATGCCCCCACCCGCTACCAAAACCTTGCCACATAAACCCAACACAGTAACTTAGGCAAGCTCCTGTGCCAGCGCGTAGTGAGTGATGGTCGGCAAGTGGTGGTATCCCTGGGGGAAATGTGTAAAAGTGCATACCTTCCCATGTAAAGGCAAAACGGTTTCTATATGCTTCCTGTAAGGGAACCATAAAAAACATATCTTTCACATCAATGGTTGCTAAAATCTGATGGGCTTGCTCCTGTATGGTTGCAATCAGTTCGGCTATGTTAGGCAGTGCAGCTGTTAAGGGACCTGTGTTGGCATTCAGGCGCCAATAATCGATTGTTAATCACCACTTTCCATTTGGCTTGCGGATTGGCCACACCAGAGAGTTATAAGGTGAATGAGTTGGGATAATTATCCCTTGTTCCCGTAACTCGGTGTGGTGGGTTGACCCTGGCTGAGGGCCAGGTGCCCACCAGAGCCTCTCTGTCACTCCCCTCCTTCATTAGACAGGGGAGAAAAGGTACAATGAAAAGCTTATGGGTCGAGATAAGGACAGGGAGAGATCATTCACTAATTATCGTCACGAGCAAAACAGACCGAACTTAGAGAGGGAATTCATCTAATTTATTACTAAGCAAAACAGAGTAGAGGAATGAGAAATAAAATCAAATCTTAAAACACCTCCCCCCACCCCTCCCATCTTCCCAGGCTCAACTTCACTCCCAGCTTCAACCTCCGCCCCCCCTCAGTGGCACAGGGGGACGGGGAATGGGGGTTACGGTCAGTTCATCACATGGTGTTTCTGCCGCTTCTTCATCCTCAGGGGGAGGACTCCTCTCACCATTTCCCTGCTCCAGCATGGAGTCCCTCTCACAGGAGACAGTCCTTCACGAACTTCTCCAATGTGAGTCTCTCCCACAGGCCACAGTCCTTCACGAACTGCTCCAACGTGAGTCTCCTCCACGGGGTGCAGACCTTCAGGAGCAAACTGCTCCAGCGTGGGTCCCCCACGGGGTCACACGTCCTGCCAGCAAACATGCTCCGACGTGGGCTCCTCTCTCCATGGGTCCAGAGGTCCTGCCAGGAGCTTGCTCCAGCATGGGCTTCCCATAGGGCCACAGTCTCCTTCAGGTGTCTCCACCTGCTCCGGCGTGGGGTCCTCCACGGGCTGCAGGTGGAATCTCTGCACCCCCTCATCCTTCCTCCATGGGCTGCTGCAGGGGAACAGCCTGCTTCACCATGGTCTTCACCACGGGCTGCAGGGGAATCTCTGCTCCAGTGCCTGGAGCACCTCCTTCCCCTCCTTCTGCACTGACCTTGGTGTCTGCAGAGTTTCTTACATCTTCTCACTCCTCTCTCCGGCTGCAAAAGCTCTCTCTAACTGTTTTTCTCTTTCTTAAATATGTTATCACAGAGGCGCTGATTGGCTTGGCCTTGGCCAGCGGCGGGTCCATCTTGGAGCCGGCTGGCATTGGCTCTCTCAGACACAGGGGTAGCTTCTAGCAGCTTCTCACAGAAGCCACCCCTGTAGCCCCCCCCCCACTACCAAAACCTTGCCACGCAAACCCAACACACAGGGTCTGCCACGTATTGCATGGGAGAGGGCTGTTGCGGAACCAGTAATCGGTCATGCATCATCTGGAGACACGCAGTTTTCTGTATGCTCTCTAAAATGTGACCCGCCATAGGCAATTTAATCGCGAAGTGGTCTCCCTTTTCCATAGGGTTTATTCCACCTGCCCAATATGCTGCTCTCTGGGTCAGAGACCAGGGTTCTCTATTGACATCTGTGGTTATAAAAACCCCCAGTCCCCAATACCCTCTTCGCCTCATCCTCACTCAGCAAGATACGGTCACCACCGGTAAGAGATACTCTCCATACATATTCGGTTTCTGTTTCTCGGGGTCCCCAGGAATATTTTTCCTGAATTTTAGCCAAATCAATGGGTGAATAGGGAACGATGTGGGTGGTAACTTGCTGAGCTCCTCTTTGACCATCATCCACAGTTTCGGTCTTAATTAAGTATTAGGGCTTCCTCCCTTCCAAGGGAATATATTTCTCTTACATGTTCTACGTCTTTAAGAGGGTATGACAATTTTGATTCTTTTCCCTTGTCAGAATCTGCACTCATATTTTCTGCACCAATTTGGGAGTGGGTTTCATCTAATTGCTCCATTAATATTCTCTCCCGCTCCAAAGTCTCTGCCAAAGTGGTATGTAGCCTCTGGTTAGTCACTTGCTCGGTGGCGAGTTGATTGGAGAGACTTGTCTCATTTTTTAATTGTTCCTGCAAAGTTTTCACTAAATTTTGAAGGGACTTTATTGCCTCTCCTTCTGCTTGTTGGGTCATGTGTTTATCCCGTTGTGCTGCCACCCAGGCAGCTCCTAAAATCACGCAGACCAACGCTTTCCCCTTTCCCAGCTTCAACCTTCGTTCTTTAGTGGAGATTCTGTCCGCTATGGCTTGTGAATCGTGCCAATTATTATGGGCCCGCGTCATACCAGGGGGAGAAGGTTGGGCGTTATAGCCCTCTAATCTCTCCAGGAGAGGGGTACAATCTACAATTGGACCTCCCAGGGAGGCCATAATGAGCCTACAATTATAGGGATCAGATCCCGTGTTAGTCCTCTGAGGACTTTTTCCTGAGTTCCAGCCAAAGTTCTCTGTTCAGCCAGGTCAGTCTTCTTCCCCACTGTCCTGTCTTTCGGCACATGGGGACAGTCTGCTCCTGTGCCTTTAACATTACCTTATTGAAGAATGTCCAGTCTTCCTGGACTCTTTTGCCCTTCAGGACTGCATCCCAGGAGACTCTGCCAACCAGGCTCCCAAACAGGCCAAATTCTGCCCTCCAGAAGTCCAAGGTAGCAGTTTTGCTGACCCTCCTCCTTACTTTTCTGAGAACCGAAAACTCATTTCATGTTCACTATGCCCTAGATGGCCTCCAACTGTTAGATCACCCACAAGTCCTTCTCTGTTCACAAGCAACAGGTCCAGTGGGGCGCCTTCCCTAGTTGGCTCACTCACCAGCTGTGTCAGGAAGACCGACCTGGCTGAACAGAGAGCTTTGGCTGGAACGCAGGAAAAAAAAAAGATCTTGGAAGAAGGGGCAGGCAACTCAGGAGGAATACAAAGATGTCAATAGGTTATGCAGGGAGAAAATTAGAAGGGCCAAAGCCCAACTGAAACTTAATCTGGCTACTGCAGTTAAAGACAATAAAAAATGTTTCTACAAATCCATTAACAACAAAAGGAGTGCTAAGGAGAATCTCCATCCTTTGCTGGATGCAGAGGGAAACATAGTGACAAAGGCTGTGGAAAAAAGGCTGAGGTACTTAATGCATTCTTTGTCTCAGTCTTTAATAGTAAGACCAGTTGTTCTTGGGGTATCCAGTCCCCTGAGCTGGAAGACAGGGAGCAGAATGAAGCCCCCATAATCCAAGGGGAAATGGTTAGCGACATGCTACACCACTTCTTAGACACACACAAGTCTATGGGGTCGGATGGGATCCACACAAGGGTACTGAGGGAGCTGGCAGGAGTACTCACCAAGCCACTTTTCATCATATATCAGCAGTCCTGGCTAACCGGGGAGGTCCCAGTTGACTGGAAGTTAGCAAATGTGACACCCATCTACAAGAAGGGCCCAAAGGAGGATCCGGGGAACTCCAGGCCTGTCAGACTGACCTTGGTGCTGGGGAAGGTTATGGAGCAGATCATCATCTTGAGTGCCATCACATGGCACATACAGGACAACCAAGTGATCAGGCCCAGTCAGCATGGGTTCATGAAAGGCAGGTCCTGCTTGACTAACCTGATCTCCTTCTATGACAAGGTGACCCGCTTAGTGGAAGAGGGAAAGGCTGTGGATGTTGTTTACATGGACTTTAGTAAAGCCTTTGAGACCGTTTCCCACAGCATTCTCCTAGAAATCTGGCTGCTCATGTCTTGAATGGGCGTACACTTCGCTGAGTAAAAAATTGGCTGGATGGCCAGGCTCAAAGAGTGGTGGTGAATGGAGTTACATGCATTTGGTGGCCGGTCACAAGTGGTGTTCCCCAGGGCTCAATATTGGGACCAGTTCTGTTTAATATCTCTATCAATGACCTGGACGAGGAGATCGAGTGTACCCTCAGTAAGTTTGCAGATGACACCAAGATGGACACGAGTGTTGATCTGCTTGAGGGTAGGAAAGCACTATATAGGGATCTGGACAGGCTGGATCGATGGGCCGAGGCCAATTGTATGAGGTTCAACAAGTGTAAGTGACAGGTCCTGCACCTAGGTAACAACAACCCCATGCAACGCTACAGGCTTGGGGAAGAATGGCTGGAAAGCTGCCTGGCAGAAAAGGACCTGGGGGTATTGGTTGATAGACAACTGAATATGAGCCAGCAGTGTGCCCAGGTGACCAAGAAGGCCAACAGCATCCTGGCTTGTATCAGGAATAGTGTGGCCAGCAGGACTAGGGAAGTGATCGTCCCCCTATACTCGGCACTGGTGAGGCTGCACCTCGAGTACTATGTTCATTTTTGGGCCCCTCACTACAAGAAAGACTTCGAGGTGCTGGAGTGTGTCCAAAGAAGGGCAACAAAGCTGGTGAAGGGTCTAGAGAACAAGTCTTATGAGGAGTGGCCAAGGGAAGTGGGGTTTTTTAGTCTAGAGAAGAGGAGGCTGAGGGGAGACCTTATTGCTCTCTACAACTACCTGGAAGGAGGTTGTAGTGAAATGGGTGTTGGTCTCTTTTCCCAAATAACAAGTGATAGGATGAGAGGAAATGGCCTCAAGTTGTGCCAGGGGAGGTTTAGATTAGATATTAGGAAAAAATTCTTCACCAAAAGGGTTATCAAGCATCAGAAGAGGCTTCCCAGGGAAGTGGTTGAGTCACCATCCCTGGAGGTATTTAAAAGAGGTGTAGACATGGCGCTTAGGGCCATGGTTTAGTGGTGGACTTGTCAGTGTTAGTTTTGCGGTTGGACTTGATGATCTTAAAGGTCTTTTCCAACCTAAACGATTCTACAATTCTATGATTAAAAAGAAAGAAAGAAGAAAAAAAATAATGGAGAGGATAAAGGTTGGTTGGTTTTGTTGTGGTTTTTTTCTCCAGATAGGTAAGATTTTACTGAATCCAATGTTGACTGTAAGTACAAAGGATTTTCAGCCCATTCCAGCAGGTAAATAGTCTGTCCCTTGGAGCAGAACTAAGTATCTGGCCAGAGACAGAAAGCCAATACTTTACAAGACTACTTGGTACTGACTACCAGAGGCATCCGCATGGAGCTCCTCAATTCCTTTTACTCATTAATGTCTCCAGATACAGTTTATCTTGACCATTTTAGATTAGCTATTATTGTAGTTTAACCCCAGCCAGCAGCTAAGCACCACACAGCTGCTCGCTCATGCCTCGTCAGCAGGATTAGGGAGAGAATCAGAAGAGTAAAAGTGAGAAAAGTCATGTGTTGAGATAGACAGTTTAATAGGTAAAAAAAAAAAATAATAAAAAACCCAAAAAAACTTCAAAGAAAAACAAAATAAAGAACAAGAAGTGATGCAAAAGAACCCCACAATTGCTTACCACCAGCCAAATGATATCTAGCCAGTCCCCAAGCAATGGCAACCTCAGCAAAATGTTCCTCCCCTCAGTTTTTTATTGCTGATCACATCATCATATGGCATGGAATATCCTTTTGGTCAATTAGGGTCAGCTGTCCTGGCTGTGTCCCCTCCCAACTTCTTGTGCACCCCCAGCCTACTCACTGGTTGGTCAGTGTGAGAAGCAGAAAAGGCCTTGACTCTGTACAAGCACTGCTCAGCAATAATGAAAACATCTCTATATTATCAACACTGTTTTCAGCACAAATACAAAACATAGCACCATACAAGCTACTATGAAGAAAATTAATTCTATTCAGCCAAAACCAGTACAATCTCCACCCCTTATTCCATACCATTTATGTCATGCTAAAGTGTCACACTATCCAATACATAGAATCATAGAATCATTAAGGTTGGAAAAGACCTCTAAGATCATCAAGTCAAACCGTCAACCCAACACCACCATGTCTACTAAACCATGTCCTGAAATGCCACATCTACACATTTTTTGAATACCTCCAGGGATGGTGACTCCACCACCTCTCTGGGCAGCCTGTTCCAATGCCTGACCACTCTTTTGGTGAAGAAATTTATCCTAATATCCAATCTAAACCTCCCCTGATGCAACTTGAGGCCATTTCCTCTTGTCCTGTCGATAGTTACTTGGGAGAAGAGACCAACACCCACCTCACTACAACCTCCTTTCAGGTAGTTGTAGAGAGTGATAAGGTCTCCCCTCAGCCTCCTCTTCTCCAGGCTAAACAGCCCCAGTTCCCTCAGCCGCTCCTCATAAGACTTGTTCTCTAGACCCTTCACCAGCTTTGTTGCCCTTCTCTGGACATGCTCCAGCACCTCGAAGTCTTTCTTGTAGTGAGGGGCCCAAAACTGAACACAGTACTCGAGGTGCGGCCTCACCAGTGCCGAGTACAGGGGCAAGTTGCTAGAAGCTTCCCCTAGGTCCGATAGAGCGAATGCCAGCCGGCTCCAAGACAGACCTGCCCCTGGCCAAGGCCAAGCCAGTGGTAGCACCTCTGTGATAACATATTTAAGAAGGAAAAAAACACCCTTATTGCAGCCTTTCAGTATTTAAAGGGGGCTTCTAAGACAGACAGAGAGACTTTTTACCAGGACCTGTAGTGACAGGACAAGGGACAATAGTTTTAAACTGAAAGAAGATATATTTAGATTGGACATAAGGAAGAAATTCTTTAAGATGAGGGTGATGAGACACTGGAAGAGGTTTCCTAGAGAGGTTGTGGATGCCCCATCCCTGGAAGTGTTCAAGGTCATGTTGGACAGGGCTTTGAGCAATCTGATCTAGTGAAAGATGTCCCTGCCCATCCCCCCTGCAAAGGGGATTGGACTGGATGATCTTTAAGGTCCCTTCCAGCCCAAAACATTCTATGATTCTAATGAAGATAATATAATTTTTCTGAAATAAAAAAGCCTGTATTTGTTTTCCTTTCCATTTTTGATGCATTTTTCTCTGGTAATCCAACATAAAACTTTTAATGATATTTAATGATATTAACTAAAGATTTTAATGATATTTAATGATATTAATGTAATGATACATTGAATAATTTCATACTATGTTTGCCCCACATAAATATGACAAAAAATAGTAAAAGAGAAAAGATGTAACCTGTATGTATTAAATTAAAAATAACACAAATACCAATGGAATATTAAAATCATATTTGAAAATTAAAGCACAACATACTGTGGAACACTAAAATAGCAAGAAAAGCTAAGGGGGGAAAAAAACCCAACAGTGCTACACTGTTATGAATCACAAAATCATTCCTAAAGAATGCTAAGGAAGAACCATTTCTGTATGTATGTGGGTATCCCAATAGCTATCATTATATCTAACATAAGCTATTTCATAACCATTACTGAATTTTATTCTTGGTGCTTCCATGATATTAAGAAGTAACTGATTCACTCTACAGATTGGGAATTGAAGCAGAAGTTCATGCAAGACATGTTTTTCCACAGCTGAGACGCAGAGGAAGAGAGATTCTCTTCGAGTTGCTGGAGTTGGCTCCACAGCTGGTGCTTTGATGTCTGTCTAGTCCATTACCACCACACTGCTGGCATATGACATTGGTTCATTCATTACAAACTTCTACCACATGGATCACATGTAGTGGATGTCATCCAGATCTTTGGAGGCCTGCTTGTTGTCCAGGTTGCTGTAGACCACCTCCATCACTGTTAATTCCCTCAGATACTGGACACCTTCCTCATTGGTAGTCCACTTGCCTTGGTGATTTACAAGATCTTCCTTGAGAAGATACCTTGCCTTCATGCTCGACAGGAGCCATCTGCAGAGGCTGAGGACTGTTGCTACTTTTCTAATCCCTTTGTCGATGACCTTGTCCCTAGCAAGGGATCCCAGCTTCCAGGCTTCCTTATCCTCTAATTCCTGACTATTGACCCCAATATCCCAGCATCGGAGCAAACAGCTGATAATTTTCTCACCTGGATGATAGCTAAAATCTTTCCGCATATCTTGCAGCTCAATTAGGGATAAGGATCAGGTGGTTTCTGACTCATTTATGATTTCTGTCTCTTCCCCCTCCTGCTCCCATGACTGCTCTGCTGCAGAATAGGATGCCTCTTATGATTCTCCCTCCTGCTCCCTCTTAGTAGAAGCTTCTTCCTACCTTACTAAACGAGTTGGTTTCTGCTTCCGTTGTTTCTTCTTGACTACAGAGGTGACTGATATAGTTGAGGGTTGGGTCTCTCATTTAGCCACAGTGTCTGTTTGTATGTCTTCAGATCCAGAGACTGTCCTTATGATGCTGTCGCATTTATGGCTAAAACAGTGTTGACAACACACCAATGTTATGGCTATTGCTGAGCAGTGCTTACACTGAGTCAAGGCTTTCTCTCTTCCCCCCATACTCCCCAAAGTGAGTAGGCTGGGGGTGGGTAAGAGGTTGAGAGGGGACATACCCGGGACAACTGACTCAAATTGACCAAAAGGATGTTCCATGCCATATGATGTCATAGTCAGCAATAAAAAATCAGGGAAAGGAGGAGGAAGGGGGGACATTTGTGGTTATGGCGCTGGTCTTCCCAAGCAAACGTTACGTGTGCTGAGGCCCTGTTCTCTAGGAAGTGGCTGGGCATCTTCCTGCCAATGAGCAGTAATGAATTAATTCCTCTTTTTGCTTTGCTTTGCTTGTGCACGCAGCTTTTGTTTTCCCTGTTAAACTGTCATTATCTTGATCCTCGAGTTTTCTCACCTTCCTTCTATTTTCTCCCTGTCCTGCAGGAGAGGGTGCTTGGCTGTTGGTTGGTGTCAACCCGCCACACCAATATGTATCCTACACATAATTAACGTGTATTGGCTAGTTATCATGATCTATAGCTGTGCGTAAAATAAAATAGTTCTAGTTCATGTAATCATGATACTGGTTTACAACATTCATATCTCTCTCTTAATTCAAAGTATTAATCATTAAATTCTTAGGTGCTTGTATTGTGTTAGGCCAAAATTGTGATTTTTTTTTTCAATGGGTTGTCACACTCTTTAAAATATTGAGTAATGTTATGTTCATTATTTTAATATTTAGAGGGTGTCAAGTAGAAATATAACTAGAGGCTTTTGTTTTATATTTTTCAATCCTTTGGAAGTGAGAGATTCTGCATTTGGCTTGAATCTCATGCTAATTTGTATGAATTTTACAACTACTGATTTTTAAAATTTTAATATTGTGTTGGGTTTGCGTGGCAATGTTTTGGTAGCAGGTAGGGGATATAGGGGTGGCTCCTGTGAGGAGCTTCTAGAAGCTTCCATTGTGTCCGACAGAGCCAATGCCAGCCAGCTCCAAGACGGGCCTGCCCCTGGCCAAGGCCAAGCCAATCAGTGCCTCTGTGATAACATATTTAAGAAGGGGAAAAAAAAAAAAAACGAACAGTTGGGGAGAAGTTTTTGCAGCCGGAGAGAGAAGTGTGAAGATGTAACACCAAGGTCAGTGCAGGAGGAGGGGGAGGAGGTGCTCCAGGCACCAGAGCAGAGATCCCCCTGCAGCCCCTGGTGAAGACCATGGTGAAGCAGGCTGTCCCCCTGCAGCAGCCCATGGAGGGAGGATGAGGGGGTGTAGAGATTCCACCTGCAGCCCATGGAGGACCCCACGCCAGAGCAGGTGGAGGCACCTGAAGGAGGCTGTGGCCCTATGGAAAGCCCAGGCTGGAGCAAGTCCCTGGCCGGACTGGTAGACCCATGGAGAGAGCAGCCCACGCCAGGGCATGTTTGCTGGCAGGACTTGTGACCCCGTGGGGGATCCCACGCTGGAGCAGTCTGCTCCTGAAGGTCTGCACCCCGTGGGAGAGGCCCACGCTGGAGCAGTTTGTGAAGGACTGTAGCCCGTGGGAGGGACTCCATGCTGGAGCAGGGGAGTGATGAGAGGAGTCCTCCCCCTGAGGATGAAGAAGCAGCAGAAACAACGTGTGATGAACTGACCGTAACCCCCATTCCCCGTCCCCCTGTGCCGCTGAGGGGGAGCGGAGGTTGAAGCCGGGAGTGAAGTTGAGCCTGGGAAGATGGGAGGGGTGGGGGGAGGTGTTTTAAGATTTGGTTTTATTTCTCATTGCTCTACTCTGTTTTGCTTAGTAATAAATTAGATGAATCCCTTTTCTAAGTTCAGTCTGTTTTGCTCGTGACGATAATTAGTGAGTGATCTCTCCCTGTCCTTATCTCGACCCAAGCCTTTTGTTATACTTCTCCTCCCCACTGTGTGGCTGCGTGGTACCTTGATGCCGGCTGGGCCTAAACCATGACAAATATTTTTTTTTTTTGCCTCCTGTCTTGGAAGATTGATGTAAGCCTGGGAGTGTTGCTAAGAAAAATCATTATACAAGAAAAGAGTAACTGACTCCGTAGAGCCCTCTTAAGCTCTTTAAGTGGTTTTATTGATTTGTCTTTCAGAGGGAATGATCAGATATGTTAGCTAAAACAGTGTATAAAAATGTTTCACACAGAATTCTAATTTTACTTTGTTAATTGTGGCACACTATTTTCCAGTAGTAAATAAGCTATTTGTAATAACTTTTACAATAGTACTTAAAGGTCTCATCTTTGCACTAGAATGTCATTGTAATGGGCACTGTGCAGAGAGAACAAAAGACTTCCTGACTCACTTATCTGAGTAAGTACAAAAGATGAGAGAGTTGCAGGGAAGTAAAAAGAAACAATGAGACAGTATTGACCAGCATGATAGGTAGTGGCTTCAGCAAGATGAGAGCCCTGACCTTTAATTTTAACTTTCTTGAAGGCTTCTTGAACTCTGACAGGCTTGGTGCTATAACCACTTCCCTGGGGAGCTTGTTCAAGTGCTTGACCATCCTCTCAGTGAAGAACTTTTTCCTAATATCCAATCTGAACTTCCCCTGACACAGCTTTAAGCTGTTCCTTTGCATCCTATCACTGGACACCAGAGAGAAGAGATCAGCACATCCTTCTCCACTCCCACTCACAAGGAAGCTGTAGACAGCAATGAGATCACCCCTCAGTCTCCTCTAAGCTAAACAAACTATTATCCTCAGCTGCTCCTCATAAGTCATGCCCTCCAGTCCTTTCACCACCTTTGTTGCTCTCCTTTGGACACATTCTAATATTTTTATATCCTTCTTATATTGTGGAGCCCAAAACTGCACACAGTACTCGAGGTGAGGCCGCACCAATGCTGAGCATAGTGGGACAATCACTTCTTTTGACTGATTAGCTATACTGTGCCTAATGCACTCCAGGATACGGTTGGCCCTTTTGGTCACCAGGGTACATTGTTGACATATTGAGCTTACAATCAACCAAAACCTCCAGGTCCCCTTCTGCAGGGCTGCACTCCAGCCTCTTGTCCCCAATCTATACATATATTCAGGATTACACCATCCTAGGTGCAGAATCCGGCATTTGTCCTTGTTAAATTTCATACAGATGGTGATTGCCCAGTGCTCTAATCTATCCAGATCTCTCTGTAAGGCCTCTCTACCCTTGAGGGAATGAATGGCTCCTCCTACTTTAATATCATTGGCAAACTTACTTAGTATGCACTTAACTCCTGTGTCCAGGTCATTGATAAAACCATTGAAGAGAACTGGCCCTAAAATTGAGCCCTGGAGGACACCACTAGTGACTGGCCACCAGCCAGATGTTACCTCATTTACTACAACTCTTTGAGCCTGACCTATCAGCCAATTGCTCACCCAATGTATTATGGACTTGTCTAGCTGTATGCTGGACATTTTGTCCACAAGGACACTGTGAGAGACAGTATCAAAAGCTTTGCTAAAACAATAAAAAAAAACCAAACACATTCACTGCCTTCCGTTTGTGCACTAGGTGGCTAAGCTTGTTGTAAAAGGATATTAAGTTAGTAAGGCATGACATTCTCTTCATGAACCCATGTTGGTTTTGACCAATGACTGCATTGTCTTTCAAGTGTTTTTCATTAACTCCCAGAATAATCTTCTCCATAATTTTACCAGGCACCAAAGTGAGACTGACAGGCCTATAATCCTGTGGTGGGTTGACCCTGGCTGGGGGCCAGGTGCCCACCAGAGCTGCTCTATCACTCCCCTCCTTCTCTAGACAGGGGAGAAAAGGTACAATGAAAAAAAACTTATGGGTCGAGATAAGGACAGGGAGAGATCACTCACTAATTATCGTCACAAGCAAAACAGACTCAACTTAGAGAGAAAAGTCATCTAATTTATTACCAAGCAAAACAGAGTAGAGGAATGAGAAATAAAATCAACTCTTAAAACACCTCCCCCCACCCCTCCCATCTTCCCGGGCTCAACTTCACTCCCAGCTTCAACCTCCGCCTCCCCCTCAGCAGCACAGGGGGACGGGGAATGGGGGTTACGGTCAGTTGATCACACGTTGTTTCTGCTGCTTCTTCATCCTCAGGGGGAGGACTCCTCTCATCGTTCCCCTGCTCCAGCATGGAGTCCCTCTCACAGGAGACAGTCCTTCACGACCTTCTCCAGTGTGGGTCTCTCCCACGGGGTGCAGACCTTCAGGAGCAGACTGCTCCAGTGTGGGGTCCCCCACGGGGTCAGAAGTCCTGCCAGCAAACATGCCCTGGCGTGGGCTCCTGTCTCCACGGGTCCACAGGTCCTGCCAGGAGCTTGCTCCAGCCTGGGCTTCCCACGGGGCCACAGCCTCCTTCAGGTGTCTCCACCTGCTCCGGCGTGGGGTCCTCCACGGGCTGCAGGTGGAATCTCTACACCCCCTCATCCTCCCTCCATGGGCTGCTGCAGGGGGACAGCCTGCTTCACCATGGTCTTCACCACGGGCTGCAGGGGAATCTCTGCTTTGGTGCCTGGAGCACCTCCTTCCCCTCCTTCTGCACTGACCTTGGTGTCTGCAGATGTTCTTACATCTTCTCACTCCTCTCTCCGGCTGCAAAAGCGCTCTCTAACTGTTTTTCTTTCTTAAATATGTTATCACAGAGGCGCTGATTGGCTTGGCCTTGGCCAGCGGCAGGTCTGTCTTGGAGCCGGCTGGCATTGGCTCTCTCAGACACAGGGGAAGCCTCTAGCAGCTTCTCACAGAAGCCACCCCTGTAGCCCCCCCCCCCACTACCAAAACCTTGCCATGCAAACCCAACACAAATCCCTAAGGTCTTCTTTCTTGCCCTTCTTGAAAATTGGAATAACATTTGCTAGCTTCCAGTCTACTGGGACCTCTCCAGATTCCCAAGACTGTTGATAAATAACTGGGAGAGGTCTTGCAATAACATTGGCCAACTCTTTCAGTACCCTGGGATGAATCCCATCAGGGCCCATAGAATTATGTGCATTCAGTTGCAGCAACGAATCCTATACAAGTTGAGTCAACTGGTAGCTTATCTGCAACCCCAGCCATGGTCCTCCAACCCAGGGTTCATCGCTGCTGTTAAAGACAGAGGCAAAAAAGGCATTAAATGTCTCTGCTTTATCTTCATCCTTATTTGTGAGGTGACCAACCTCATCAAGTAACAGATCAATGTTTTCTTTAGTCCTCCTTTTACTATTAAGATACTTAAAAAAGCCTTTTATGTTATCCACCACAGTACTGGCCAGCTTCAACTCCAATTAAACTTTGGCTGTATGAATTTTCTCCCTACAGTGATGAACAGGATCTCTGTAGTCCTCCTGGGTAGCCTGACCTTGCTTCCAAAGTCCACTTTCTTTTTCCGCCTAAGTTCCAGAAGGAGATTCCTGTTCAGTCAAGCCATCCTTCTGCCTTGCTTGCTTGACTTCCAACATATTGGAATTGCCTGCTCCTGTGCTCTTAAAAGATGGCTTTTTAAAAGTGACCAGCATTTATGGACCACAATGCCCTTGAAAGCAGATTTGCAGGGGACCTTACTAACTACTTCCTTGAGCAGCCTAAAGTCTTCTTTCCCAAAATCCAGACTAGTAGCTTTGAATGACAGTTTTTCTCATATCACCAAAGATTTTAAACTCAACCATTTCATGATTACTGTGACCAAGACAGACACCAATCATCACTTAACCCATGAGACCATCTCTATTTACAAATAACACATCTAGGAGGGCACCTTTCCTAGTCAGCTTCCTTAGTGCCTGTATCAAAAAGTTATCTTCAATGTGCTTCAGGAATTTCCTGAACCTGTTCATGTCTGCTGTATGATAGTCCCAGTTAATGTCTGGGAAGTTGAAGTCACCCATAAGGACAAGGGCAACTGATTTAGAGATCTCCCTTAATGCCTTATAGCATAATATATCGGTGTAATTGTTAATTGTCTCCATGAGATGGCTCCTGAAGTACAGGGATGGCATCAATACAGGGCCCAAACACCAGATTAGGCTCAAAGCAAGTGCATTTATCTTAATTCTCCCAGGAAAAACACCACCAAGTGCTACAAAGCACAGCAAACTGCAAAAGCCAAAACCAGCCCTTAACAAGCTCTCAAATTTTATGTACAGCAAAAAAAGGAGCATGGCATGGATCAGATAAACCAATGTTGAGAACAGATAAGTCAACATCATCACCAGCAACTGTGAAACAGATACAATAATTATAAGTTCCCTTTAATATGCTCTGGTCAAATCTGTCATTGTCTCAAACCCTTCAGGCCCCCATTCAAGTACCAGAAAGAACTGTTGTGGTTTAACTCTGGCCAGCAGCTAAGCACCACACAGCCGCTTGCTCATTCTCCCCAGAGGGATGGGGTAGAATCAGAAGAGTAAAATTTAAAAAACTTGTGCATTGAGATAAAGACAGTTTAATAAGTAAAAAAATCAATCAAACAAAAAACCCAAAGAAAAACAAAGCCAAGAAAACAAGTAATGTAAAAAAAATAAATAAAATCAACAAGTGTTCACCACCAGCCAACCAATGACCAGCCATTCCCTGAGCAATGGCAGCCCCGGCAGCCTTTCCTCCCATTTTTTTATTGCTGAACACAATATCATACGGTATGGAATATCCCTTTGGTCAGTTGGGGTCAGCTGTCCTGGCTGTGTACCCTCCAAACTTCTTGTGCACCCCCAGCCTACTTGCTGGCAGGACAGTGTGAGAAGCAGAAAAGGCCTTGATGCTGCCTAAACACTGCTCAGCAATAATGAAAACATCTCTATATTATCAACACTGTTTTCATCACAAATCCAGAACATAGCACTATACAAGCTACTATGAAGAAAATTAACTCTATCCCAGACAAAACCAGTACAGCCATGAAATGCATTTTAGGAACTCTGACAGCCAAAGATTAAGCTGACTTGAGTCAAAGAAAAAAAGAAAATGCTAAGCTTCTTCAAAACGGCTTGCTTAGATTTTTCCAGTCAACCCATATTCATGTAGAAAGGCTTCATCATCCATCAGCAGGGGTACTGATATACAGAGATAGGTATCAGACTATTAAAAGACACAAAAAACCCTGAGAAGTTACCGTAAAATCAGGCATATGTACACTTTCTGAAGATGACTGTGGGAGAATTAAACTAATATGAAAATTATACTCTTATAAGCCTTAGCACAGAATTCATTTGCAGTGGTTAACAACCCATCTCCTAAAAATTGGAATGAGGTAACAGTAGAATAATAGAATAGTTTGAGTTGGAAAGGACCTGAAAGATCATCTAGTTCCAAAAGTTGTTTCTCTCACATATTCTCACTCATCAATCTGGCTGCAAAAACTGCTCCTAGTTGTTTTTTTTCCTTCTTAAATATGTGTCTTGGTTTCAGCTGAGAGGGTTAATTTTCTTCATAGTAGCTCGTATGGGGATATGTTTTGGATTTGTGCTGGAAACAGTGTTGATAATTGTGTTGGTTTTGCGTGGCAAGGTTTTGGTAGCGGGGGGGCTACAGGGGTGGCTTCTGTGAGAAGCTGCTAGAAGCTACCCCTGTGTCTGATAGAGCCAATGCCAGCCAGCTCCAAGACGGACCCGCCGCTGGCCAAGGCCAAGCCAATCAGCGCCTCTGTGATAACATATTTAAGAAAGAGAAAAAACAGTTAGAGAGCGCTTTTGCAGCTGGGGAGAGGAGTGAGAAGATGTAAGAACATCTGCAGACACCAAGGTCAGTGCAGAAGGAGGGGGAGGAGGTGCTCCAGGCACCAAAGCAGAGATCCCCCTGCAGCCCGTGGTGAAGACCATGGTGAAGCAGGCTGTCCCCCTGCAGCAGCCCATGGAGGGAGGATGAGGGGGTGTAGAGATTCCACCTGCAGCCCGTGGAGGACCCCATGCTGGAGCAGGTGGAGGCACCTGAAGGAGGCTGTGACCCCGTGGGAAGCCCACGCTGGAGCAAGCTCCTGGCAGGACCTGTGGACCCGTGGAGACAGGAGCCCACGCCAGAGCAGGTTTGCTGGCAGGACTTGTGACCCCGTGGGGGACCCACGCTGGAGCAGTTTGCTCCTGAAGGTCTGCACCCCGTGGAGGAGACTCACGTTGGAGAAGGCCGTGAAGGACTGTCTCCCGTGAGAGGGACCCCACGCTGGAGCGGGGGAACAATGAGAGGAGTCCTCCCCCTGAGGATGAAGAAGCGGCAGAAACACCGCGTGATGAACTGACCGTAACCCCCACTCCCCGTCCCCCTGTGCCGCTGAGGGTGGGCGGAGGTTGAAGCCGGGAGTGAAGTTGAGCCTGGGAAGATGGGAGGGGTGGGGGGAGGTGTTTTAAGAGTTGATTTTATTTCTCATTCCTCTACTCTGTTTTGCTTAGTAATAAATAAGATGAATTCCCTCTCTAAGTTCGGTCTGTTTTGCTTGTGATGATAATTAGAGAATGATCTCTCCCTGTCCTTATCTTGACCCGTAAGTTTTTTTTTTCATTGTACTTTTCTCCCCTGTCTAATGAAAGAGGGGAGTGATAGAGTGGCTCTGGTGGGCACCTGGCCCTCAGTCAGGGTCAACCCACCACAATAATACAGAGATGTTTTTGTTTTATAGACATATTGTTGTTGAGCAGTGCTTATACAGAGTCAAGGCCTTTTCTGCTTCTTGCACCGCCCGCCAGCGGGATGGCTGGGGGTGCACAAGAAGTTGGGAGGGGACACAGACAGGACAGCTGACCCAAACTGACCAAAGGGGTATTCCATGCCATATGACGTTGTGCTCAGTTTATAAGGAGCTTGGGGGAAGAGGAAGGAGGGGGGGAGTGGCGGCGTTCGGAGTGATGACGTTTGTCTTCCCAAGTAACCATTACACATGACAGAGCCCTGCTTTCCTGGAGATGGCTGAACACCTACCTGCCAATGGGAAGTGGTGAATGAATTCCTTGTTTTGCTTTGCTTGAGCACGTGGCTTTTGCTTTACCTATTAAACTGTCTTTATCTCAACCCACGAGTTTTCTCACTTTAACTTTTCCAATTCTCTCCCCCATCCGGACCATGACAGTTTTTTTTTGGCGCCCAATGTGGGGCTTGAAGGGTTTGAGATAATGACAGATCTGATTGGAATGTGCTAGACTGAATTTATAGCTGTTATTAGCTATTTAGTATTAGCTGTTTAGCTATTAATTGGCAGGCTCCTGTGCTTGGCATGGGGCTTGCTTGCCTCACTGTAAATTAGACTCTAGTGCTTGTTAGTGGCTGCTTTTTGCTTTCCTGACCTTGGTGTCTGCAAAGTTATTTCTCTCACATATTCTCACTCACCTCTCTGGCTGCAAAAACTGCTCCTAGGTTGTTTTTTTTTCCTTCTTAAATATGTTATCACAGAGGTGCTACCACCGTCGCCGACTGGCTCGGCCTTGGCCAGCGGCGAGTCCGCCTTGGAGCCAGCTGGAATTGGCTCTATGGGACATAGGGGAAGCTTCTAGTAGCTACTTGCAGAAGCCACCCCTGTAGCCCCTCCACTACCAAAACCTTGCCACACAAACCCAATACAGTAGTACAGCCTTCTGGTGTTTCAGCCACTCCTCCAAAACAGGTCCATGTCTTTCTTCTACTGGGGACCCCAGAGTTGGACACCGTATTCCAGGGGTCTCATGAGAGCAGGTCTCTTGACCTGCTAATCACACTTCTTTTGATGCAGCCCAGGACACGGTTGGCTTTCTGGGCTGCAAGTGAACATTGCTGGTTCATGTTGAGCTTTTGGTCTACCAACACCCCCAAGTCCTTCTCCTCAGGGCTGCTCTCAATCCATTCTCCACCCAGCCTATAGTTGTGCCTCGGATGGCCCCGACCCATGTGCAGGGCCTTGCCCTTGGCCTTGTTGAACTTCATGTGGTTCGCATGGGCCCACCTCTGAAGTCTGTCAAGGTCCCTCTGGAGGGCATCCCTTCCCTCCAGCATGTCGATCACACCACACAGCTTGGTGTTGTCGGCAAACTTGCTGAGGGTGCACTCGATCCCACTGTCCATGTCACCGGCAAAGATGTTGAACAGTGCCGGTCCCAGTACCGACCCCTGAGGAATGCCACTCATCACTGTTCTCCACTTGGACATTGAGCCGTTGACCACAACTCTTTGAGTGCGACTGTCCAGCCAATTCCTTATCCACCAAGTGGTCCATCCATCGAATCCATGTCTCCCCAATTTAGAGACAAGGATGTCATGCAGGACAGTGTTAAATGCTTTGCACAAGTCCAGGAAGATGACGTCTGTCACTCTTCCCTTATCCACCAATACTGTAACCCTGTCATAGAATACCACCAAATTTGTCAGGCACAATTTGCCCTTAGTGAAGCTGTGTTGGCTGTCACCAATCACCTCCTTATTTTCCATGTGCCTGAGCATAGTCTCCAGGAGAATCTGCTCTGTGATCTTGCCAGGCACAGAGGTGAGACTGACCGGCCTGTAGTTCCCTGGGTCTTCCTTTTTTCCCTTCTTAAAAATGGGGGTTATGTTTCCCCTTTTCCAGTCAGTGGGAACTTCACCGGACTGCCAGGACTTCTCCAATATGATGGAGAGTGGCCTGGCCACTTCATCCGCCAATTCCCTCGAGACCCACGGGACCCATCTCATCAGGTCCCATGGACTTGTGCACCTTCAGGTTCCTTAGATATTCTCGAACCTGATCTTCTCCTACAGTGGGTGGTTCTGCATTCTCCCCCTCCCTGCCTTGGCATTCTGCAACTTAGATGGTGTGGCTAGAACACTTGCCAGTGAAGACTGAGGTTAAAAAGTTGCTGAGTACCTCAGCCTTCTCCATATCCTGGGTAACCAGGTCGCCCGTTTCATTCCAGAGGGGGCCCACATTCTCCCTCGTCTTCCTTTTATCACTGATGTACCTATAGAAACTTTTCCTGTTGCCCTTGACGTCCCTGGCCAGATGTAATTCTCTCAGGGCTTTAGCTTTCCTAACCTGATCCCTGGCTGCTCAGACAATTTCTCTGTATTCCTCCCAGGCTACCTGCCCTTGCTTCCACCCTCTGTAGGCTTCCTTTTTGTGTTCGAGTTCTCCCAGGAGCTCCTTGTTCATCCATGCAGGCCCCTTGGTGTTTTTGCCTGACTTCTTCTTTGTTGGGATGCATCGCTCCTGTCCTTGGAGGAGGTGATCCTTGAATATTAGCCAGCTGTCTTGGGCCCCTCTTCCCTCCAGGGCTTTGTCCCATGGTATTCTACCAAGCAGGTCCCTGGAGAGGCCAAAGCCTGCTCTCCTGAAGTCCAGGGTAGTGAGCTTGCTGTGCACCCTCCTCGCTGCCCTAAGGGTCTTGAACCCTACCATTTCATGGTCACTGCAGCCAAGGCTGCCCTTGAGCTTCTCATTTCCCACCAGCCCCTCCTTGTTGGGGAGAACAAGGTCCAGCATGGCACCTCTCCTCGTTGACTCCTCTATCACTTGGAGGAGGAAGTTATCATCGATGCATTCCAGGAACCTCCTGGATTGCTTGTGCCCTCCTGTGTTGTCTCTCCAACAGATATTGGGGTGCTTGAAGTCCCCCATGAGAACCAGGGCTTGTGAGCGTGAGGCTGCTCCTATCTGTCTATAGAGGACCTCATCCACTCAGTCTTCCTGCCCTGGTGGCCTGTAGCAGACCCCCACTATGATGTCCCCTGCCCCTGCCCTCCCTTTAATCCTGACCCACTGATATCCATAAAGTAGAACTTTCCACTTTACAGGGACAGAAATGTGTTTGGGTTAGTGCTTAGACACTGTTTAATTTAGGGTTAAATGCACTACTTGCTTTGCTGATGACTATACCTTTGAAGAAGAGCCAAAAGACTGATAAAAAGCATGCTTTGCTAAAGAGTATCCTTGAAGAAGAGCTGAAAAACTGATAAAAAGGAAACATCCTGCCCCAGAAGGTGCTGAGAGCTGAGTGATTGCCAGAGAGGCCTGTCCTGTCCCACTCAGGGGGTGAGGGTGAGGTTAACTTTTTAATTCTCTGCGCGGTAATGAGAAGTAACGACAATTACTTCAGAGGTTCAAACCAACTATAAATTTACTTAAAATTCAGTGGAACTATAAAAGATAGGGGCTTGGCAAAGGTCATAACAATTCTCAAAATTTAGCAGAACTATGAAAGGTAAGCATTTAGCAAAACTTGTGACAATATTACCCTAATGTGCCAAAAATTAGGTTACAAAGAGAGTGATAGAGAGGAAAAGAAAGAGAGAAAGAAAAGAGAGAGAGAAAAGATATAACCACTCTTGGATCCAGCGATGTTCTCTGCTTGTAGTTGCAGTCTTCAGGTGGTGGGCGCGCGCCGAAAACTTATGTTTCCCCTTTTTATAACCCGATGTGCCCGCCCCATGGGCGGGGGTCTGTCATCACTGAGCAGGCGCAGTATGTGCCCAGGAATGTTCAGAAATGTTCTAGAAATGAGTCGGTGGGTTGGGGGGGTCCGGGGGACTCACTGCCCCCCCCCCTTCAGGGCTGACCAAGTGAGTGGTGATCTTTCACAGGCACATGGTGCACAGGGCACAGATGGTCTTTGTTTACGTGTTTCAGGAATAGAGGAGTGGTCTCACAAGATGTTATCCTGCCTCCGCAGGCTCCATTCTTGTTTAACACTCCCTGGTCATCATCAGCCCATCCCTGTCCATGTCAAGACGGGTGTTTGCGACATTCACTTGTTATCAGAGCCTCACAAGGCCTGAAGTCAACAAAAAATCAGCAGTAACTAGGGGAAAGGTAAAGGTGGCTGGGGGAGTTCGCAACCACCCACCCACCCAATTAAAGGACTATGCAAATTACCCCCACATACCCTCAAGGAGCATGCCTGCTAATTTAAAGATGCTTGACCAATAGTAGATTATATCGCAATTAATAACCAATTAGCGTAAATTTAGGCAGGTTTTTCTAATCCTGTAACAAGATGTGTGGTAGATTCTGTGTGTGGTGTGCTAGCTTTGTGGAATTACCACCTAGCACCCATCACTGCGCAGACATGAAATAAACAAAATACCTCTGCTCTGTGTGCTCTATTGGCATACTGCACACTGGGTTAACAATCCCACTTTTAGGACAACACCATAAGCTCTCAGTCAGCTCCTCATCCATCCCCAGGCAGCTCTCCATGCATTCCAGCTGGTCATTGACAGAGGGTGACACTCCTCATCTCTTCTGCCTGTCCTTCCTAAAGAGCCTATACCCTTCCATTCCAACACTCCAGTCATAGGAGCCATCCCACCACGTCTCCATTATGCCAATGAGATTGTAGCCCTGCAGGTGTGCACACGTCTCCAACTCATCTTGTTTTTTCCCCATGCTACATGCATTTGTATAGAGTCATTTAATTTGGGGCCCTGATGAAGCTGATTTACTGGCTGGAGTGGCTGGAATTCCTTTGTGCTGCACTTCAGGTGCTCTCCTGCTGACCTGTGATCCTTCTCCCGGCTCTGGGCATCTATTGCTGGCACTGGCATCAAACTGGTAGGAGTGGGATGGATTTAGGTTCCCCTCCCCCAGCAACTTTAGTTTAAAGCCCTCTTCATCAGCTTGGCAAGCCTATGACCAAAGATGTTCTTCCCCTTCTGTGGTGGGTTGACCCTGGCTGCGGGCCAGGTGCCCACCAGAGCCGCTCTATCACTCCCCTCTTTCATTAGACAGGGGAGAAAAGGTACAATGAAAGAAAACTTACGGGTCGAGATAAGGACAGGGAGAGATCATTCTCTAATTACCATCACGAGCAAAACAGACCGAACTTAGAGAGGGAATTCATCTTATTTATTACTAAGCAAAACAGAGTAGAGGAATGAGAAATAAAGCCAAATCTTAGAAACACCTCCCCCCACCCCTCCCATCTTCCCAGGCTCAACTTCACTCCCGGCTTCAACCTCCGCCCACCCTCAGCGGCACAGGGGGACGGGGAGTGGGGGTTACGGTCAGTTCCTCACGCGGTGTTTCTGCTGCTTCTTCATCCTCAGGGGGAGGACTCCTCTCATTGTTCCCCCGCTCCAGCGTGGGGTCCCTCTCACGGGAGACAGTCCTTCACGGCCTTCTCCAACGTGAGTCTCCTCCACGGGGTGCAGACCTTCAGGAGCAAACTGCTCCAGCGTGGGTCCCCCACGGGGTCACAAGTCCTGCCAGCAAACCTGCTCTGGCGTGGGCTCCTCTCTCCACGGATCCACAGGTCCTGCCAGGAGCTTGCTCCAGCATGGGCTTCCCACGGGGCCACAGCCTCCTTCAGGTGCCTCCACCTGCTCCGGCGTGGGGTCCTCCACGGGCTGCAGGTGGAATCGCTACACCCCCTCATCCTCCCTCCATGGGCTGCTGCGGGGGGACAGCCTGCTTCACCATGGTCTTCACCACGGGCTGCAGGGGAATCTCTGCTTTGGTGCCTGGAGCACCTCCTCCCCCTCCTTCTTCACTGACCTTGGTGTCTGCAGATGTTCTTACATCTTCTCACTCCTCTCTCTGGCTGCAAAAGCGCTCTCTAACTGTTTTTCTCTTTCTTAAATATGTTATCACAGAGGCACTGATTGGCTTGGCCTTGGCCAGCGGCGGGTCCGTCTTGGAGCTGGCTGGCATTGGCTCTCTCAGACACAGGGGTAGCTTCTAGCAGCTTCTCACAGAAGCCACCCCTGTAGCCCCCCCGCTACCAAAACCTTGCCACGCAAAACCAACACACCTTCTCTGACAGATGTACCCTCCTGATAGTCCAAATAAACAGAATAAATCAATGGATATGCTACATAAAAAGAACTACTGAGTTTCTGATTCATTTTGTTCTTGATTGGTATGCACTACTGTACTGGGTTTCACTGTGATGTAGTTATTTTTCTTATTCTACAAGGTATGCAGAAAGATTCCAGTTGTCTTCCAGGCAAGCAAATTATCAGCTGGTTGCTCCAGTGCTGGGATATTTGGGCCCTTGGTCAGGAATTGAAGGGTAAGGAAGCCCAGTATCTGGGATCTCTCGCTAGGGACCAGGGAATTGACAAAGGGGTTGGAAGAGGGGTAACAATCTGCAGCCTCTGGAGGTGGCTCCTGTTGAGCACGAAGATGAGGTATCCTCTCAAGGAAGACCTTGTAAACTATGGAGGCAAGTAGACCACCACTGAGAAAGGTATCCAGTATCTGGGTTAATTAGCAGTGGTGGAAGTGATCTACAGCAATCTGTGCTATGTCGAATAAATGGGTAGAGTTGATCACACAATAGGTTCGAACAGGGAACCCCACCTGCCCAGGAATTCTGGAAGACATCATGGACTGGCCAGAAAGCAGACATTTCAGAGCATTGCCCAAGGAGGTGACTTGTGCTGAAGAGGCTCAATTGTATAATAAATTACCAGAAAATGAGAAGCAATATACTCTGTTTACTGATGAGTCCTGTCGTATTGTGGGAAGCCATTGGAAGTGGAAAGCTACTGTGTTGAGTCCCACACAACAAGTTGCAGAAACTGTCGAAGGAAAACACAAATTGAGTGTACTGGGTCTGGCTGGGATGGAGTTAGTTTTCTCCATAGCAGCCTGTGTGGCACTGTGTTTTGGATTTGTAGCTGAACCAGTGTTGGTAACACACCACTGTTTAGCTATTGTTGAACAGTGCTTGCACAGCATCAAGGCCTTCTCTGTTACTCACTCTGCCCTTGCATTGTGTAGGCTAGGGGTGGGCAAAAGTTTGGGAGGGGACACAGCCAGGACAGCTGACCCAAACTTACCAAAGAGATATTCCATACAATATAACATCATGCTCAACAATAAAACTGCGGGGGGGGGGGGGGGGTAGTCTTTCCAAAGTAGCCCTTGCTTGGAAACTGGCTAAGCATTGGTTTGCTTGTGGGAGGTGGTGAGTGATTGCATTTGCATCACTTGTTTCATGCCCCCCTCCCCTTTTTTTCCTTCACTTATTAAACTGTCTTTATCTTGACATATGAGTTTTTCTCACTTGTGCCCTTCTGATTCTCTCCCTCATACCGCTGTGGGTGGAGTGAGTGAGCAACTGGGTGAGGGCTTATCTGTCAGCTGGGGTCAACTCACCACAACTACTCTATCAGTATTTATAAACTTATTATATTCTAAGAATCAATGGCATTTCAAAGCAAAAGACCTTTCTACCTAAATCAGTATTTCACTCTTTTCCAAGATGTACATAACTAGAACAAAAAATATAAAAATTCTGTGTCACTGTAACAGCAATAATAGAAGTTTGTCTTTATTTCATGCATATAATTCTAGTTATGCTCAATGAAAATATTATTCACTGGACATTCTAACAAACATCACATGTCCTCTAAAACAAAGAAAAAGTACAGAATAAATTAAAAAAATGTTATCTTCTTTGCTTGAGCAATGTAAAGGGCTAACATTTTCCTGAAACAATTGGACAGTTTGCTGAAGATATAGTGTACTGGGCAGTCCAGGCAGAAAACATATCAGGGATGCTGTCTTCAAGATTGTTTGGTCAGAAACAAAAGCCAAATTTTCCATCTAGAGGTGCCTTGGGTCATTATGAGAGAACGAACTCACAATATCAAATAAAGTCCTTGAAAGCAGTAAAACCAAAATTGGAAAAACCTATTATAAGGAAGATTCTTACTTTGTTGTCAGCAAAACAGTCAATAATTCACTAGTACAACACAGAGTTAGTTTTTAAATGCATTTGAAACACATAAAAAAAATGAAGTCAGACTTATCTTTGCTAGATGAAGGGTGGGTCCCACAAGAGTACCGTCTAGAAAAAATACCATCTACTTTACTGAGAGATTTTGCCAAAGATGTTGTAGGATGCATTGATTACTACTGTACACAATTAATTCGCTGCAATGGTTTGTTTACATGTGACAAAGATTAGTTTATAAGATCATCAGTATGGCTTCTATAGTGTGATAGCCACACCATTAACTATTTTAAACTTTTTTCAACTTTAAGGCTTTTTAAGAAAAAGATCGTCAGCTACTGGTATTAAACCACACCCACAAGTTCAAAATTGAGTAAGACTTTCACTTTCCTTTTAAAATTCCTGCTACAAAAAAACTTCAAATCTAATTTAAAACAAGACACTGCAAATAAGCTAAAACAATTAGATGCAACTGAGAGGGAAGGACAGGTACAGTGGTGATAATGGTATGCGATTGCACAAAATAGTGATGTATATAGATGTATTTGGTCTGACTGGGATGGAGTTAACTTTCCCCATAGCAGCCCTCATAGTGCTGTGCTGTGTATTTGTTGCTGGAATGGTACTGATAACACACCAATGTTTTGGCTACTGCTGAGCAGTGCTCCCACAGCATCAAGGCAGTCTCTCCAACCCCCTCACCCACAAAGACCAGTAGGCTGGGGGTGGGCAAGAGGTTGGGAGGGGACATAGCCAGGACAGCTGACCCAAACTGATCAAAGTCTCACTAATATCAATGACATCATAGCTCTGTGAACTGACCAATGCTTCCAGTTCATCCTGTTTGTTTCTCATACTGCGTGCAATGGTGTACAAGCATTTTGGATGTGCTCCTAAACACTCAGTGCTCCCTGGAGCATCTCATGGTGCCATCGCGCGATTGGTATTAAATACCTTTTTGGGAGTAATGGTTTCCCCCCTAGAGTCCATTGTCCATTCTGCTGTTCAGCTCCCAGCTTCTCCCAGAGCTGGCTGTCTTCCTCAGGAAGTTCCTCATACAGCTTTTGCGTGTCTGGCAATTCCCGGTCGAGCTCTCCTTGATGGGTCAGTGTCATTGCAAAGGTGACTTGTCGGGCTGCCGCTTTTGCAGCCTGGTCCGCGAGCTCGTTCCCTTTTGCCAATTGATTCTCTTGGTTGGTGTGTGCTTTAATATATATTACTGCTAGTTCAGATGGTAATTGGATTGCCTCCAAAAGTTCCTTAATCTGTTGTCCATGGGCGATCGTTTTACCTGCTGATGTGAGAAATCCCCTTTCTTTCCACAGCATACCTGTAGCATGACAAACTCCAAACGCATACTTAGAGTCAGTATACAAATTAACCCATATTCCGATCGCATATTGTGCAGCTTTCGTGAGGGTGACGATCTCTGCGCCTTGAGCACCTAGAGTGGGAGGCAAAGGTCCTGCTAACAATACCTTAGTTTCCGTGGTAACAGCAAACCCAGTACATTTCCATCCTTCTTCATAATAGGAGGAGCCGTCAGTAAACAAGTTCATATCTGGGTTATCCAAAGGCTGATCTCGTAGGTCGTCTCGTGGTTTGCTCGTCATTTTGATCACCTGTTCACAATCATGTTCATCCTTTTCTCCATCCGTGGGCAGTGGCATTAAGGTGGCAGGATTCAAAGTGTTACATCTTTCCAATCTTAAATTGTCAGCAAGCAAAAGTATTAGTTCATATTTATGTGCTCTTTGTGGAGAAAGTGCTTTCTCGGCATATTGTTTCAATAATATTTCAACTTCATGTGGCACACAGACTACTAGGGGATGTCCCAAGACTATGTTCCGGCTTTTTTCCACTAACTCAGCAGCGGTAGCCACAGCTCTTATGCAAAACGGAGTTCCTCTTGCTACTGAATCTAATGTGCAAGAATAATAGGCTATAGGTCTTTCATGTGGCCATAAAGTTTGAACTAAAACTCCATTTGCTGTTCCTTTGTTTTCTGTGCAATAAAGTTTAAAGGGTTTAGAATAGTCTGGAAGCCCCAAAGCTGGAGCTTGCATTAATGCTTCCTTTAATGCACGAAAGGCTTTTTCTCGTTCAGGACCCCAAGCTATTGGTTCCACTTCCTCATTTTTCGTTGCCTCATTAAGAGGTTTCGCTATTTCACTGAATCCAGGAATCCATGGCCTACAATATCCTACCTGTCCTAAAAATCCCCTTAATTGTTTCTTTGTTACTGGTCTGGGAATTTCTTGTATAGCTCTTACCCATTCTGGATCTACTTCTCTCCTCCCTGGTTTAAGAATAAACCCCAGATACTTTACCTGTTGTTGACAGAGTTGCAGTTTGGATAGAGATGCACGGTGACCCTTTTTTGCAAGTTGGATGCACAAATATTCAGTATCCCGCATACAATCTTCAGCCGTATGGCTTGCTAGTAACAAATCATCAACATATTGAATCAAAACAGAACCCCCAGAAAATTTTAAGTCTCTTAGATCGTTTCTGAGAATTTGAGAAAAGATGGTTGGTGAACTAGTAAACCCTTGTGGCAAGCGTGTCCAAGTCAACTGTTTCCCTTGCCAAGTGAAGGCAAAAATCAATTGACTTTCTTCAGCAATAGGTATACTGAAAAATGCTCCTGTTAAATCCAAAACAGTAAAATATTGTGCCCATACAGGTATTTGGGTAAGAATTAAATTTGGGTCAGGGACAACAGGGTGTGGGGAAATTACATGCTCATTTACTGCACGGAGATCTTGAACAAATCTATGTTCTGGATCCCCATCGTTATCTAATTGATGTTTACTTACTGGCAAGATTGGAGTATTATATGGACTTTGACATTCCTTGAGTATTCCTTTTTCTAAGAAAACTGCAATCTGTTTTTGAATACTTGGGATAGCCTCATCTGCAATCGGGTACTGTTTAATTGATGGAGGTGACCCTCCTTTTGTTTTAATTATTACCGGTTCTGCAGATAACAATAATCCTATATCATCACCAGAGCTGCTCCATAGTTCCCTGGGAACTGCTTCAAGTCCTTTTGGAATTTTAAAACCTGATTCTTCTTCTTCTTGTGGAATTTGCACAATTTCTGATCCCATGATTATTAACTTGATTCCAGCCGGAGCAAGGAGTATTTGAGTACCAAATTCCTGCAAAAGATCACGTCCTAGCAAAGACACAGGTGAATTTGGAGATATCACAAATCTTCCCCATACCATTTTCTCTGCAATGATAATTGGAAGTGGGGTTGAAATATATTTTATTTCTTGTCCAACAACCCCTCTTATAAGTACCTTCTCTTTAGAAATCAATGTTTGTGGGAGTGCGTAATTCAAAAGGGACAAAGTTGCTCCTGTGTCTACTAAAAATTCAACAAAAAGTCCGTTTACCTTTGCAGTAATTTGTCCATACTCATTTACCTTCACTCCTTCATTCGACATTTTCGCAGTCCTTCGGTAAGCATGGAATTCAGCTCATTAATTTTCTATTGTGAGTGAGGGCACGGTGGATATGGTGGATTTGATCCTCGTCCAGCACTTACTGGGCGGAGTGGGCACTCTCGCTGGATATGTCCTATATTCCCACAATAAAAACACTCTAAAGTATTAGGATTAGATTGGTTAAGAGAAGAAAGAAAGGGAGCCCTTCCCCCACGTCCCCTTCCTCTTGGCGTTCCCCTTGAAATTCCTCTGCCCCTTCCTCTTGATTGATAATTCTGTGTAATTGCTGCAGCCAACAAACTAATTTCTCTCTCTTTTTCCTGTCGCTCTCGTTTTCTTTCCTGTTTATTTCTCTCGTTCTCTCTCTTTTGTTTTTCTTCATCTCTACCATCAAAAACAAATGCAGCAATACTCAGTATTTTAGTCAGGGTTTCCCCTTGCCACCCAGGCATGTGCTTTTTAAAATACTTATTTATATCAGGAGAAGACTGCTCCACAAATACACTAATAGCCAATGGTTCTTGAAAATTTTCTCTAGTCATTCCCCTGTATTTCAACAAGGTAGTTTTCAATCTTATCCAATAATCGCTGGGGTGTTCATCAGGTTTTTGTCTGCATTCAAGGACCTTTGTCCAATTTGTAACTCTTTCGCCACATTGCCGTATGGCCTCCAATAATTGTCCGATGGCTGCCCGATAAGCTTGCATTCCATCGGTTGTGGCTAAATTCCAATTAGGGTCCTCAGTGGGCCAGGGGTTTAATCCTTGACCCCTCTGAGCAATTTCTCGGTCCTTTTGAAAAATTTTATCTCGCTCATCCATCTGGAATAGTTCTCTTAACAAAGTTTTCATGTCACTCCAATTAGGTGTATAATCAGTGACTATTCCAGATAGCATTTGCGCACATTTTTCCGCATCATCTCTTAATCTTGGCATTTTGCTTTGCCACATAATCAAATCACCTTGTTTCCAAGGTTCGTGGCGCATCACAGCAGTCACTGCAGGAACTTCAGGAGGAGCTCCTGGTCCTGCTCTGGGATTTGGGATGTAATCCAATTTCATGGGAAACATCCCTGCTTGGGGAAGGTCAGTTTCCTCAGCCTCAGGGGCAGAGGGAAGTGGGCTTACCCGTGGTTTAGATGGCTTACGTCTTTGACAAGACCAATCATACCAAATATACCAATAATCAATATTTTGACTTGCAGTATCTTCTAAAATAGTCCTTAAAAACTTTAACTTATGGGGCCTAAAAGTTCCTTTGGGAGGCCAAATATCCATAGGTCCTCCCCCTCGAGATCGAGTTAGGAATGGCCATTCCTCCTGACACAACACAATCAGTCTTTTCTTTTGCAAAGTCTGTGCCCCATAAACCTTATTCCAATTTTCCAAAACCTCAGCAAGGGGCGTCCCCCTTTCAACGCTGGGTGTATTTCCCATTTCTTACTTCTTTTCCTCTTACCAAATCTTTTAGCAAGTTTAAACACAAGAGTACTCCCAGTATCGTCTGGAAAGACCCGTGTCCAAGTCTCTTAGGTGAACTCACCTATTTTTGCCGGCAACGAGCGTTGGTCACGGGTTTGTCCAGAGAATTAACTGGTGCTCCTTCCTCTTGCGTCCTAGGGTCCCATCTGGGTCGCCATCTGTTAAAGAAAAATTCTACCAGACGTGAGTTACCCTAGGTATGCTTTATTGCAGCGCTGGATGCACGGGGGAAATAGCTCCACCAAACGTGCATGCCAGGTGATCACCAACATACAGGTTATATAGAATCAAAATATACATATTCATCATCTTTCTGAGAAAAGGCAGTCCTATGATAATCATTTCTTGGAATCCATTTCCATATTCTCCTCCCCATCACGCATGCTCAGTGATTTGAGTTGGTGGTCCTCAGGGGTCTCTGGTGGTCGTCAGTGGTCTCGCACCCGTGTTCGCTGGATGACCCTCTTCTTGCAGGCATGCGCAGTATCCTTGCTGTGGATACACTTGTCCCTTACAACTTCATAAGATTAATATTCCTGGGCCTATTGTCCGGTTGGGTAGGGACTGTACAAGGAACGTAGCAGCATTGTACATTGCCATGGTCAGTTAGCTATTACCTTGATTACAAACCCCTTTCCCACGATTATAGGCTTTAAAACAGTTCTAGGCCTTAAGCAGCTTTCTAGTTAATATAAGTTTTCTTATAGCTAAGCTTCTATATTTTTACACTCCAATGTGAGTCCTTCCCATGGGCTACCATGGGGTCACAAGTCCTGCCAGGAACCTGCTCCAGTGTGGGCTCTCCACAAGGTCACAGCCTCCTTCGGGTGCATCTACCTGCTCCGGTGTGGGGTCCTCCATGGGCTGCAGGTGGATATCTGCTCTACCATCAATGTCCATGGGTGCAAGGGGACAGCCTGCCTCACCATGGTCTTCTCCACCTCCTCCCCCTCCTTCTTCACTGACCTTGGTGTCTGCAGAGTTGTTTCTCTCACGTATTCTCATTCCTCTCTCTGGCTACAATTGCTATTGGTGTTGCACAGGTTTTTTTCCCCTTCTTAAATATGTTATCGCAGAGGCACTACCACCGTTGCTGCCTGACTCGGCCTTGGCCAGCAGCAAGTCCGTCTTGGAGCTGGCTGGCATCGGCTCTATGGGACACAGGGGAAGCTTCTAGCAGTCTCTCACAGAAGCCACCTCTGTAGCCCCCCGCTACCAAATCTTGCCACGTCAATCCAATACATTCCACCCCTTGCCTCTGTGAATCACATATTTAAGAATTATTAAAATCCACATTCATCACATGAAGTTCACAAACTTCACTCACATTCTCAAAGAGGATTGCTCACATCAAAATAAAAAATAACATAATCACAACACCTAACTAAAGTGGACAATTTACACACACAATCCACCCCTCATCCCTTCACCACAATTACAACAACAGAAATACCCCACAACCATTCCACTTTTTACTCTGTAGCTGTGTTCAGTACATGTTTTGCCTGTTACCTCTCCCAATTACTATCCTTATCGCGAAGCACAGGAGCCTGCCATATAATAGCTAAACAGCAATAACAGCTATAAATTCGATCTAGCATATTCCGGTCAAATCTGTCATAATCTCGAACACTTTGTGCCCCACGCTGGGCACCAGAAAGAACTGGCGTAGTTTAACCCCAGCCGACAACTAAGTACCACACAGCTGCTTGCTCACTCCCCGCCCCGATGGGATGAGATAGAGAATCAGAAGAGTAAAAGTGAGAGGGTTGAGATAAAGATAGTTTAATAGGTAAAGCAAAAGCTGAGCGCAAGCAAAGCAAAGTAAGGAATTCATTCAGCACTTCCTATCTGCAGGCAGGTGTTCATCTCCAGGAAAGCAGGGGTCCATCACGCGTAATGGTTGCTTGGGAAGACAAACGCCATCATTCCGAACCCCCTTCCTTCTTCTTCCCCCAGCTTTATATGCTGAACATGGTGGGGTGGTGTAAGAAGCAGAAAAGGCATTGACTCTGTGTAAGCACTGCTCAACAATAACAAAAACATCTCTGTATTATCAATACGATTGTCATCACAAATCCAAAACATAGACACATACTAGCTACTATGGAGATGGGGAGGAGAATGGAAAAAAACCTCATGGGTTGAGGTAAAGACAGTTTAATAAGCTTACAAAGGAAAATTTTAATAATATTAGTAATAACAATAATAATTGTATATATAAATATATATAAAACAAGTGATGCATAAATGCAATTGTTCACCACATGCAGAAGGGAAAAAACAAACAACCCTGATGATCAGTTTGTTTCTGAGCAGTGATTCTGCCTCCCAGCTAGCTTCGCCAGTTATATAGAGAGCATGACGTTATATGGCAGGAAATATCCCTTTGGCCAGTCTGGGTCAGTTGTCTTGGCTATGCTCTTCCAGATTCTTGTGCAACTGGCAAGGCATGGGAAGCTGAAAAGTCCTTGACCTAGTGTAGACACTACAACTACCTAGCAGCACCTAAACCATCAGTGTATTATCAACATTATTCTCATACTAAATCCAAAACAGAGCACTATACCAGCTACTAGCAAGAAAATTAAGTCTATCAATCACAGCTGAAACCAGGACAGTATCCATATATAACCAGGAGTAGTGGGTCCCTGCCTCCGGCCAGGCAGAGGAAAGACATGACTGGGTTTACTGGACTGTGTGGATTGGATAGCCTGGCACAAGAGATCCATGGGAGTATAAGGCTTTGATAGACACTGATTCCAATGAACCCCAATGACATCAGGGTACAAGGAGGAAGAAACCCATCTGGATTTCTGGAGTGACAGGGGTATCCCAATAGTTGTCTGTGTTAGAGGCTGAAGTGAGCCTTACAGTGGACTGTCATGGCCTGAACGAAGTCACTTTACCATTGAGTGTCACCATACCAGACATGCTAGAACTCCAATATGAACTAGAGTCCGAGGCAGCCAAGTGGTATGCTAAAACTGATATTACCAATGCACTGTTCTCAGTTCCTTTGGCAGCAGAGTGCAGGCCACAGTTTGCTTTCACATGGAGGAGTGTTCAATGGAACCTCAAGAGAGGTTCCACCTCTCAAGCCTGTCAAGGTCCCTCTGGATGGCGTCTCTCAATTGGAAAGACATGGATTCAATGGATGGACCACTTGGTGGATAAGGAATTGGCTGGATGGTTGCACTCAAAGAGTTGTGGTCAACAGCTCAATGTCCAAGTGGAGAACGGTGATGAGTGGCATTCCTCAGGGGTCGGTACTGGGACTGGCACTGTTCAACATCTTTGCCGGTGACATGGACAGTGGGATCGAGTGCACCCTCAGCAAGTTTGCCGATGACACCAAGCTATGTGGTGTGGTCGACACGCTGGAGGGAAGGGATGCCCTCCAGAGGGACCTTGACAGACTTCAGAGGTGGGCCCATGCGAACTGCATGAAGTTCACCAAGGCCAAGTGCAAGGTCCTGCACGTGGGTCGGCGCAATCCCAAGCACAACTACAGGCTGGGCGAGGAATGGATTGAAAGCAGCCCCGAGGAGAAGGACTTGGGGGTATTGATTGATGAAAAGCTCAACATGAGCTGTCAGTGTGTGCTTGCAGCCCAGAAAGCCAACCGTGTCCTGGGCTGCATCAAGAGAGGTGTGACCAGCAGGTCGAGGGAGGTGATCCTGCCCCTCTACTCTGGTGATACCCCACCTGGAGTACTGCATCCAGCTCTGGGGGCCCCAGTACAAGAAGGACATGGAGCTGTTGGAGAGAGTCCAGAGGAGGGCCACAAAGCTGATCGGAGGGCTGGAGCATCTCTCCTATGAGGACAGGCTGAGAGAGTTGGGATTGTTCAGCCTGGAGAAAAGGCGGCTCCGGGGAGATCTAATTGTGGCCTTCCAGTACCTGAAGGGGGCCTCCAGGATATCTGGAGAGGGACTGTTTATCAGGGAATGTAGTGAGAGGAAAAAGGGTAATGGGTTTAAGCTAAAAGAGGGTCGATTTAGATTAGATGTTAGAAAGAAATTCTTTACTGTGAGGGTGGTGATGCACTGGAACAGGTTGCCCAGAGAGGTTGTGGAGGCCCCCTCCCTGGAAGTGTTCAAGGCCAGGTTGGATGGGGCTTTGGGCAACATGGTCTAGTGGAGGGTGTCCCTGCCCATGGCAGGGTGGGTTGGAACTAGAATGATCTTTGAGGTCCCTTCCAACTCAAACCATTCTATGATTCTATTATTTTATGATTCCCTCCAATGTGTCGACCGCACCACACTGGTGTCATTGGCAAACTTGCTGAGGGTGCACTCAATCCCATTGTCCATGTCACCAGCAAAGATGTTGAACAGGGCCAGTCCCAGTACCGACCCCTGAGGAATGCCACTCGTCACCGTTCTCCACTTGGACATTGAGCCGTTGACCACAACTCTTTGAGTGCGACCATCCAGCCAATTCCTTATGCACCGAGTGGTCCATCCATCAAATCCATGTCTCTCCAATTTACAGACAAGGATGTAATGCGGGGTAGTGTCAAATGCTTTGCACAAGTCCAGGTAGATGACGTCTGTCAGAAGATACCACTTCCTGAAACACCATCCTGGGCCTTGAAAGGCAAGTTCTGTGATGACACAATACCCACAATATCTTTTTTTTTTTTTTTTTTTTTTAAAGGGTGTTGGAGTGAGTCCAGAGGAGGGCCACAAAGATGATCAAAGGGCTGGAGCACCTCTCATAATACAAAAAGCTACAGTAGCATTCCTGGAGTATTTTAAGTGTTTAAAATACTGAGTCACAAGTATTACCAATATAAAATGCTTTCTGCTTGCTGTCTCTCAGCTTGCCAAAGTTGCAGCAATGTTCACTTTCATGTAATTATATGTATAGATTTACCATCTGAGATTTGGTTTCAACTGCAACTCTAAATGAATTTATGTGTCAATAGCACAGCTGGAGACGTTTTACTTTAATAAAACTAATTTTCCTTGTTTTAATATCGTCTGCATTGCCTTCAGCATTATTCCACATGCTACGACCCCAAAACAGACTTCAGCAATTCACTTTATGAAACCACTTACTACAAATAATATTTGTCAAATGTAAAAACTTTTCTCTCATTTGAGGTTACTTTTCCAATTCTTACTTTTCTCTCAGTTATACACAGATCTATAAAATTTCCTTGCTGTTTTTTTTGCAGCTCATATTAAGTTGCTGATATGGCAATATGTTATTTTTCTGGCTTATAAAAGAAGAATAAGCTGCTATAAGAAAAAAACACAGTTCTCTCACCTGCTTAGGAGTTACCCCAGGCATGCAATGTCCAATGCAAAACCTGACAGATAAGTGAAATCACTGGCCTGTTGCTTCCAAGGCATTCACTGGAAAGAGATTTAGTAGTATCTTTATACCTTAAAAAGGAGAAGGAGAGATTTAAAAAATTCTGATTTCTGTTGTATCCTTCTAAAATGATGAGTCTTCAAACAAGTAGTTCGACAATGCTGAGTGACCCTAGGAGTGATTTGGGAACTTCACTCCTTCCTGAGATCAAGAAAAACATCTTAGTTATCAAGTATTTTTTGAAGTAGTTCCTGTGAACAATTAAATAGACCAGTTTGAAAAGCATTAGCTGAAAAGTTAAAAAAAAAGTAAATGTAACCTGTCATCTCATCTAAATAATAATCTGAGGTACATGCATGTACAGATAAAGAATTCACTAGAATATTTCAAGTACTGTTAATCAGTCAAGACAGTTTTTTGTTGGTTTTTGGTGCTTTTTTTAAAACTACATATCTGATGTATAATTCAATACAGATTAAATCTAAATTATGTGGAAAGGGGAAGTTTTTTGTTCCAACATCATGATATTAATAGCAAGACTATCTTCCCATTTGTGGTGGGTTGACCCTGGCTGGGGGCCAGGTGCCCACCAGAGCCACTCTATCACTCCCCTCCTTCACTAGACAGGGGAGAAAAGGTACAACAAAATGCTTATGGGTCGAGATAAGGACAGGGAGAGATCACTCACTAATTATCATCACGAGCAAAACAGACCGAACTTAGAGAGGGAATTCATCTAATTTATTACTAAGCAAAACAGAGTAGAGCAATGAGAAATAAAACCAAATCTTAAAACACCTCCCCCCACCCCTCCCATCTTCCTGGGCTCAACATCACTCCCAGCTTCAAACCTCTGCCCCCCCTCAGCGGCACAGGGGGACGGGGAATGGGGGTTACGGTCAGTTCAGCACACGTTGTTTCTGCCGCTTCTTCATCCTCAGGGGGAGGACTCCTCTCATTGTTCCCCTGCTCCAGCATGGAGCCCCTCTCACGGGAGACAGTCCTTCACGAACTTCTCCAAGGTGAGTCTCTCCCACGGGCTACACTCATTCACGAACTACTCCAATGTGGGTCTCTCCCACGGGGTGCAGACCTTCAGGAGCAAACTGCTCCAGCGTGGGTCCCCCACGGGGTCACAAGTCCTGCCAGCAAACATGCCCTGGCGTGGGCTCCTGTCTCCACGGATCCACAGGTCCTGCCAGGAGCTTGCTCCAGCGTGGGCTCCCCACAGGGTCACAGCCTCCTTCAGGTGCCTCCACCTGCTCCAGCGTGGGGTCCTCCATGGGCTGCAGGTGGAATCTCTACACCCCCTCATCCTCCCTCCATGGGCTGCTGCAGGGGGACAGCCTGCCTCACCATGGTCTTCACCACGGGCTGCAGGGGAATCTTGCTCCGGTGCCTGGAGCACCTCCTCCCCCTCCTTCTGCACTGACTTTGGTGTCTGCAGAGTTTCTTACATCTTCTCACTCCTCTCTCCGGCTGCAAAAGCGCTCTCTGACTGTTTTTCTCTTTCTTAAATATGTTATCACAGAGGCGCTGATTGGCTTGGCCTTGGCCAGCGGCGGGTCTGTCTTGGAGCTGGCTGGCATTGGCTCTCTCAGACACAGGGGAAGCCTCTAGCAGCTCCTCACAGAAGCCACCCCTGTAGCCCCCCCCCACTACCAAAACCTTGCCATGCAAAACCAACACACCGTTATATGACAGCAAAGTAAAATAGTAAGTTCACTTCACATGAATAATAAGATCTGTGTTAAATGCAACATATAAACAAATAAAAAAATGTAGATCACTGTGAAGAATTGGTGGCATCTCAAACATGATGCAATCCTAATATAATTTTTGAAAAAATTAATATGATGGTAACTACATTGCACAATCTACCTCATACACAGTAAAACATGGTTCTGAAGAGCTAAGGGGTTGTTTCTCTTGTACACGCTACCTTCAAAACTCGAAAGATTCCTCAGAATTCCCCAATTTTGAGCTAGTTAGTTCTTTCTCATTAAAACTCATAATTTCCTACTGCAGTTTAACTAGGGCAGGTGAAATATATTTACTTGCTGTGTCAAATCTCAAACACACTTGTGGGGTTATCTAAAAAGTTTCTATTACTGTTTTATTACCGTAATATGAAAAGTCACTTGCAAAACTTCCAACCTTCTCTGAAAAAAGTCCTCAGAACAAATAAGATTATTTCAGCCTCTTCTGGCATTTTTGCCTTTTACTTCATAATTAGAAAGCACAGCTGAAGATTTCTGAAAAGAATGCTAGTTACTCTTTGGATTTCTGCTTCTTCCTAAACAGTTTCCAGTTCAAACAGTTATCCAGTGTCGTGGTTTAACCTCAGCTGGCAACTAAGCACCACACAGCTTCTTGCTCACTCCCCTCACAGTGGCATGGGGGAGAGAATCAGAAGGGTACAAGTGAGAAAACTCATGGTTTGAGATAAAGACAGTTCAACAGGTAAAGCAAAAGTCACGTGCACAAGCAAAGCAAAACAAGGAATTCATTCACCACTTCCCATTGGCAGGCAGATGTTCAGCCATCTCCAGGAAAGCAGGGCTACATCACATATAACTATTACTTCGGAAGACAAATGCCATAACTCCAAATGTCCCCTCTTCCTTCTTCTCCCACTAGCTTTATATCCTGAGCATGACGTTATATGGTATTGAATATCACAGAATCACAGAATGGTAGGGGTTGGAAGGGACCTCTGGAGATCATCTAGTCCTACTCCCCTGCTAAAGCAGGTTCACCTAGAGCAGATTGCACGGGATCGTGTTCAGGCAGGTTTGGAATATCTGCAGAGAAGGAGACACCACAACCTCTCTGGGCAACCTGTTCCAGTGCTCGGTCACCCTCAAAGTGAAGAAGTTTTTCCTCATATGCAGATGGAGCTTCCTGTGTTCCAGTTTGTGCCCATTGCTCCTTGTCCTGTCACTGGGGACCAGTGAGAAGAGTCTGGCCCCTTCCTCTGGACATCCACCCTTTAGATATTTATAAGCATTGATGAGATCCCCTCTCAGTCTTCTTCTCTCCAGGCTAAACAGACCCAGCTGTCTGGGATACATTAATCCCTGTATTATTGTGTTGGGTTTGTGTGGCAAGGTTTTGGTAGCGGGTGGGGGGGGCTACAGGGGTGGCTTCTGTGAGAAGCTGCTAGAAGCTTCCCCTGTGTCTGATAGAGCCAATGCCAGCTGGCTTCAAGACAGACCTGCCGCTGGCCAAGGCCAAGCCAATCAGCGCCTCTGTGATAACATATTTAAGAAAGAGAAAAACAGTCAGAGAGCGCTTTTGCAGCCGGAGAGAGGAGTGAGAAGATGTAAGAAACTCTGCAGACACCAAAGTCAGTGCAGAAGGAGGGGGAGGAGGTGCTCCAGGCACCGGAGCAAGATTCCCCTGCAGCCCGTGGTGAAGACCATGGTGAGGCAGGCTGTCCCCCTGCAGCAGCCCATGGAGGGAGGATGAGGGGGTGTAGAGATTCCACCTGCAGCCTGTGGAGGACCCCACGCCGGAGCAGGTGGAGGCACCTGAAGGAAGCTGTGGCAAGCTCCTGGCAGGACCTGTGGACCCGTGGGGGACCCCACGCCAGAGCAGATTTGCTGGCAGGACTTGTGACCCCGTGGGGGACCCCACGCTGGAGCAGTTTGCTCCTGAAGGTCTGCACCCCGTGGAGGAGACTCACGTTGGAGAAGGCCGTGAAGGACTGTCTCCCGTGAGGGGGACCCCACGCTGGAGCAGGGGAACAATGAGAGGAGTCCTCCCCCTGAGGATGAAGAAGCGGCAGAAACAACGTGTGATGAACTGACCGTAACCCCCATCCACCATCCCCCTGTGCTGCTGAGGGGGGCGGAGGTTGACGCCAAGAGTGAAGTTGAGCCTGGGAAGATGGGAGGGGTGGGGGGAGGTGTTTTAAGATTTGATTTTATTTCTCATTCCTCTACTCTATTTTTGCTTAGTAATAAATTAGATGAATTCCCTCTCTAAGTTCAGTCTGTTTTGCTCGTGACGATAATTAGTGAGTGATCTCTCCCTGTCCTTATATCGACCCACAAGCTTTTCGTTGTACTTCTTTCTCCCCTGTCTAGTGAACGAGGGGAGTGATAGAGTGGCTCTGGTGGGCACCTGGCCCTCAGCCAGTGTCAACCCACCACAATTATCAACACTGTTTCTAGCACAAATCCAAAACCTAGCACCATACAAGCTACTAGGAAGAAAATTAACTCTATCCCAGCCAAAACCAGCACATCCAGGAAGAATAATGAAATATCAAAAGCTTCAGCATCTGCTGAGAAACAGAAATGTCAATACAGGAAGGCCATGTAGGTAACCTTTCCAACAATATAGAGTACAGTATAGTAAAAAGTTGATGAAAAAGAAGAATATCAAATGGAAAAAATAGACACTGTATTTGCCAATAGATGAGAAGGTAATGGTAAGGTAATGTTAAAACAAACAACCCTCCCCAGATCATAGTATTCCAGGTCTCAAAATTAATAGACTATCTGGTGAAAGTGCTTGCCATGGATATTTGCTAAATAATTTCAAACCACATCAGCCCAAACATGCCACTCGGTAAGGCTTCATAGTTTTTGAACACCTGCCTGAGAATGCTGACTATTTGATTAGTAGCCACAGTTTGCTGTCATCCTCATAAAAGACAAGAAAAATTTGTTTGCAACCCTGTAAGATCTGGCATGTATTAATTTAGAATTGCAGTAATGCACTGGGTCTGGTTGAGATAAAGTTAATTTTCTTCATAGCATCCCATATTGTGCTGTTTTAAATTGGTGACCAAAACAGTGTTGATGACACACCAGTGTTTTATCTAAAGCTTTAACACTTGCACATCATCAAAGCCTTCTCTGTTTCTCACTCTGCCGCCCAGTGATTTGTTTGGGCGTGCACAAGAGGTCAGGAGGTGATGCAATCAGGTCAGCTGCCCCAAATTGACCAAAGAGATATTCCATACCATATAGCATCATGCTCAGCAATAAAAATAGAGAGGAGGGGGGTTTTGGTTATGCAACCATTGCTTAGTGACTGGCTGGGCATCAGTCTACTTGTGGGAGGTGGCGAGTGATTGTCTTTGCATCACTTGTTTTGTTTTTTACTTTCTTTCTTCTTCCTCTTTCCTTCACTTATTAAACTATCTCAACCCATGAATTTTCTTGCTTTTACTCTTCCTATTCTGTCCCCCCATTTCACTGGTGGAGGAGAGTGAGTGAGCAGCTGTATAGGGCTTGGCTGCCAGCTACCCACCATAGATAATTACAATAATAGATTTCGAGTCTCCAAAATTCAAAACAGTTCAAGAGTGGGCCATGTAATTGGCACAGGTATATTGTTGTGCCTTGGGTAATACAAACAACAGCGAGTTTAGCAAGTGAACTACAACCAGGCCTCCAGGTTGAAGCAATTTGCTTCTAATAACACATCAAAATCAGCATGTTGTGGGATCAGCTTGGGTCACATTCATTAATGCACAAACTACAGCTACTTATGACACCTTGGTCAAAGACACATACAAAAGGAGTTTGGCAAGAAGCTGTCAAATTGGTCCATGTCAACCATTCCTCAACATCAAAAAATCCCACCCATAAAGCAGTTAGAATAGTCTATAGGTTGGGAGAGCACACCTGTGCCCTCCTCACTACCAAAACCTTGCCACATACACTCAATAGAGTGTCCCTGTATTTAGAGATTTTTTCAATAAATATCAAAAATATCCCCACTTCTGTGACATTTTTATTGAACTTTTCAAAATAAATAATAAACTTATCAACTTAGAAAATTCTTTCTTAAACTTCTGTTATGTTGTGTTTGTGAAGAAGCTTCCCTTGAAGTAATTTCATTTTAATTAGTTTTACAGAAAAATGTTTAGAACATAATTATGAATCTTTCAAAAACTGTGAGGAGTTTGTTATAGTAGAAGAAGCTACTTTAGACTTCATTGGACTGTTTTTCTAATAAGAAATAAAGATAAACTTTCACCGTATACCTAATCCTTTATAATTGTAGGCTGCTTTATATTTTCTTCTCCCTCTTGCTTTGGATTTGTTCAGCAAGTTGATGTCCCACTCATCCCCCATCCCAGCCATGTGTTAATTATTCATCACATCAATTGGCTGATATGTCAGTCTGCATCTGCATAAACTGTATATCTACTACAAAAGAAAGGTTGTGAGCATGCAGCTGAGAAGTCTTCTACATGATCAGTAACTCTTAAATGCTTTTGTGAACAGTATGAAATCTCTTGAGGATAATATAATGCAGATATATAGTTCACAGAAAACCAATAGGATTGTCTGTTAAAACACTGGAATGTTTGTCTCCTTGGGAAAACAGATAAATAAATGTGTTTTGATATAAAAACTACAAAACAGGATAAAATCTATTCACAGAATCACAGAATGGTTGAGGGTGGAAAGGACCTCTGGAGGTCGTCTAGTTTAATCCCCTTGCTCAAGCAGGGCCATCTTGAGCAGGCTTCCCAGGACTGTGTTCAGATGGCTTTTGAATATCTCCAAGGAGGAAGACTCCACAACCTCTCTGGGCAGCCTGTTCCAGTGCTTAGTCACTCTCACAGTAAAAAAGTGTTTCCCGATGTTCAGACAGAACCTCCTGTTTTTCACTTTGTGCCCATTGCCTCTCGTCCTGTCACTGGGCGCCACTGAAAAGAGCCTGGCTCCGTCCTCTTTGTACCCTCCCTTCAGGTGTTTAGATACATTGATGAGTTCCCCCGCTGAGCCTTCTCTTCTCTAGGCTAAACAGACCCAGCTCTCAGCCTTTCCTCATAAGAGAGATGCTCCAGTCCCTTAATCATCCTGCTAGCCCTCCGCTGGACTCTCTCCAGTAGTTCCCTGTCTTTCTTGAACTGGGGAGCCCAGAACCAGACACAATACTCCAGATGTGGTCTCACTAGGGCAGAGTACAGGGGGAGGATAACCTCCCTCAACCTGCTGGCAGTGCTTTGTCTAATGCAGCCCAGGATGCCATTAGCCTTCTTTGCTGCAAGCACACATTACTGGCTCATGCTCAAATTGTTGTCCACCAGGACTCCTCAGGTTTTTTTCTGCAAAGCTGCTTTCCAGCTGGTGACCCCTTGCATATATTGGTGCATGGGGTTATTCCTCCCTAGGGGCAGGACTTTGCACCTCCCCTTGTTGAACTTCATGAAGTTCCAGTCAGCCCATTTTTTCCAGCCTGTTGAGGTCCCTCTAGATGGCAGCACAACCCTCTGGCCTGTCAGCCACTCCTCCAAGTTGGTGTCATCTGCAAACTTGCTGAGGGTACACAATACCCCATCATCCAGACCATTAATGAAAATGTTAAACAGGACTGGACCCAGTATTGACCCCTGGGGTACACTGCTTAGTCACTGACCTCTGTGGTCTGAACTATAATGTCTGACAAAATGTTATAAAAGAAAGCTTTATTGAGACAGTAGGAAAGATGAGCAACAACGCGCCCATATGGCAACTCACCTAATCGTCAATAGCAAACAGAATCATGAGCAATGTCATGGCTCCAGTGGACCGCCAGGGACATTTGGTGCCCGGGTCATCTGGCAGCAACAGGCAATGATGCAAATGCCTTTTGAATGCAGGTAAGAGGCATGCCGCCCCTTGGCTCTTCCAATGGCAGTGTGATTGAGAGAATCATAACTTAAATGAATAATGTAGGCAGCATCCTGACTATGCTGCCGATGTTGGTCAAGGGGCAGGGTGTTAGCAGTTTGTCTATGCTACCGATATTGGTCAAGGGGCAGGGTGTCAGTAGGCTGGGAGTCAGCCTCCAACTAGACTTCGTACCACTGATCACCACCTTCTGGGCCTGGCCATTCAGGCACTTTTCAAACCACCTCACTGTCTGCTCATCCAGCCCATACATCAACAACTTCTCCATGAGATTCTTATGGGGGACAGTATTGAAGGCCTTCCTGAAGTCCAGGTGGACAACACTGTCATGGTTTAGCCCCAGCAGTTAGCTAAGCACCACGTGGCCACTCGCTCACGCCTCCCCCTGGCGGGATGGGGAGGAGAACGGGAAGACAAAGGCAAAACTCGTGGGTTGTGATAAGGACAGTTTACTGGGATAGCAAAGGAAGAGGGAAATAACCACAACAGTATTTATAACAGAATATACAAAACAGGTGATACACAATGCAATTTACTGACTTGACGACTGACCAGACACTCAGTCCACATTCAGACCATCCCAGAGCCGGTCCCCAAGCCGCACCGCCCCTCCCCAACTAGCCCCCTTATATGCTGAGCATGACGTCATATGGTATGGAATACCCCTTTGCCTAGTTTGGATCACCTGTCCTGGGTGTGTCCCCTCCCAGCTTCTGGTGAAAATTAAATCTATCCTAGCTGAAACCAGGACATTATCCACCTCTTATTCTATACCATCTACGTCATGCCCAGATCCTACACTTCCCAATTAATCACCACCACTTTCCCCATCTTTAAGATATATATACGCATACACAGATATTATTCCCTTAGTCTATAGGCCATCCCTCTAAAAATGTCTGTTGAGTTCATTTAGTCCATGACTTTGGGCTCCATCTGTCATAACAGTCTTTCAGGGCAGGAGAGATGGCATGCAGTGTGAGATTGTTACATGCTGCATCTGGAACTCACGGATGGTGTATCTGGCGTGGCCCATGCTCACCATCCATGGGTTGAAGATGTCAATTTCAAGGAAGTTGCTGGGTGCCACTTGCTGAAGCCAGTTCTATTTCCATCACTGCTGCACCTTGCTCGGTTTCAACAAAGCTCATCCTTCATTAATTTGGGTGATTCTTACTGTAATACCATTGATACATTGATTGTAGTAGTGATCACTTACAATGGCAGGGTTATTCAGCAATTAACATCATACATTTTAATTTATTGGCTATTTTCACCCAAAATCAAATGCCCTTAAGGTACAAATCAGACTTCCCATCCTTCCACATTACCCACCAAGTGCACCCTGGTCCCTGAGCAAAAGCAATCCCACAGATGGGTTTGCCTTTGCCTGAAGCAGTGGTAACCCAGACTGTGCACTAAGGGGACTTTATCCTCTTCTACAGGGCATGGAATTTTGATTGGGCAGGGTCAGCTCTGACGTGCCAGGCCATTGAATCCACACAGTCCAATAAACCCAGTTGTCCCTCTTCTCCACCTGGCTGGAGACAGGGCCCCTCTGATCCTGCTTATAGTGTTTGTTACTCCTTGCAAAATGACTTAGAAGTCCCTTCAAGAGGATCAGAAGTACAATCAGTCTTTCTACTCTGTCTGGGGAACTGTCTGCTGGAAACTGGAGGGGAATTTTTCCTGGAAGAATCCCCTTTTGTGACTGTTTTTCCTTCCAACTCACGTACTCGTGCCTCTAGGGTCGAGGTAGGTTTTCCATCCCACTTCCTCATGTCCTCTCTGTGGTCACACAGGTAGAACCACAGGGTGCCTTGTGGTGTGTATCGTCTATATCCCCTCTCTGGAGCAGACGAACGCTTACGCCTAATAGATGAGATATCGGTCTGTACAGGTGGGGAATAGGACATATACTCTTCAAGTTGCTAGACCTTCCGGGACAGTTTCTCCACAGCCAAGACAAGGGAGGAAGAAAGACTTTCTTTGTACTGCCAGAGTCAGCCACTTCATCAACTTTTGGTGCTTCTTCGTCTTCCCATTCCTTCAATGCCAATGAGCTGGCATATAACGATGTTGCACTCCATGCAAACTTCCGCTACGTGAGTCGGTCAGGACCTGTGGGTAAATGCGCATTGTCCGGGTCATAATAAACCATCTCCCGCACGGCTAATTCCTCAGGTACTGGATACCTCTCTCCATGGTGGTCCACTTTCCTGGCTGACATATGACATCTTCACTGAAGGGATACCTTTCCCTCCTGCCTGAAAGAAGTCACCTCCAGAGGCTGAGGGCTTGTGTCTTTTTCCCAATCAGCATGTCAATGCCCCCTTCCCTACACAGGGTGTGGTGGGTTGACCCTGGCTGGGGGCCAGGTGCCCACCAGAGCCGCTCTATCACTCCCCTCATTCACTAGACAGGGGAGAAAAGGTATAACGAAAAGCTCGTGGGTCGAGATAAGGACAGGGAGAGATCACTCACTAATTATCGTCACGAGCAAAACAGACTGAACTTAGAGAGGGAATTCATCTAATTTATTACTAAGCAAAACAGAGTAGAGCAATGAGAAATAAAACCAAATCTTAAAACACCTCCCCCCACCCCTCCCATCTTCCCAGGCTCAACTTCACTCCTGGCTTCAACCTTCACCCCCCTCAGCGGCACAGGGGGACGGGGAATGGGGGTTACAGTCAGTTCATCACAGGTTGTTTCTGCCGCTTCTTCATCCTCAGGGGGAGGACTCCTCTCACCATTCCCCTGCTCCAGCATGGAGTCCCTCTCACAGGAGACAGTCCTTCACGAACTGCTCCAGCATGGTCTCTCCCACGGGGTGCAGACCTTCAGGAGCAGACTGCTCCAGCGTGGGTCCCCCACGGGGTCACAAGTCCTGCCAGGAAAGCTGCTCTGTCATGGGCTCCTCTCTCCACAAGTCCACAGGTCCTGCCAGGAACTTGCTCCAGCGTGGGCTTCCCACGGGGACACAGCCTCCTTCAGGTGTCTCCACCTGCTCCTGCCTGGGGCCCTCCACGGGCTGCAGGTGGAATCTCTACACCCTTCATCCTCCCTCCATGGGCTGCTGCAGGGGGACAGCCTGCTTCACCATGGTCTTCACCACGGGCTGCAGGGGGATCTCTGCTCTGGCACCTGGAGCACCTCCTCCCCCTGCCTTCTGCACTGACCTTGGTGTCTGCAGAGTTTCTTACATCTTCTCACTCCTCTCTCCGGCTGCAAAAGCTCTCCCTAACTGTTTTTTTTTTTCCTTCTTGAATATGTTATCACAGAGGTGCTGATTGGCTTGGCCTTGGCCAGCGGCGAGTCCGTCTTGGAGCTGGCTGGCCTTGGCTCTATCAGACACAGGGGAAGCTTCTAGCAGCTTCTCACAGAAGCCACCCCTGTAGCCCCCCCGCTACCAAAACCTTGCCATGCAAACCCAACACACAGGGATCCCAGCTGCTTGTCTTCCCTACCCTCTACTTCCAGGCTACTGGGCCCGTTATGCCAGCATCGGAGCAGCCAGGTAATGATGTGCTTGCCTGGATGGCAGCTGAAGTCTTCTTGCATATCTTGTAGATCACTCAGGGACAGGGATCAGATGACTACCTCTGTTTTTGTTTCTTCCTCCTATTCTCATGATGGTCCTGGTTCATTGTCATCCCTTACTAAGTGAACTGATTTTTTTGTGTATTTCTTCTTGTGTATAGGGGCAACTGATATCAACACCTTTCTAGCTACCAATACAAAGCATAGCTCTATGAAGACTGTTATGGGGAAAGTTAACTCCATCCCAGCCAGACCCAATAGAAACTTATACCTTAATTATCTCATTATGCTCTCTGTGGATGAAAGAATTTGCCTCTGAGGCAACATTATAATGTCTCTGATGGTGTGTAAAAAAAACCAAAACAAACCAAAATAAAAAAACACTCCTAGATGGTTGCTAATTTCAAATTCAATAGCAATCCGATTGTATCTTGCTCTGAAAACTCCCATTTCACATCATGAAAAGCAGTAAGAAAAGACTATAAGATGTGTTTATACAGAGAAAGAACAAGGACAGTGCCTAACAGTATCAACACCTTTCTAGCTACCAATACACAGCACAGCACTATGAGGGTTCCTATGTGGAAAATTAACTCCATCTCATCCAGACCCAATACACATAGAATCTCTCAAGTTGGAAGGGACCCATAAGGATCATCGAGTTCAACTCACTGCTCCTCACAGGAATACCTAAAACTGATCCATGTGACTGAGAGAGTCATCCAAACGCTCCTTGAACTCAGACAGGCTTGGTGCCATGATCACTTCCCTAGGGAGCCTCTTCCAGTGACCGACCACCCTCTCAGTGAAGAACCTTTTCCTAATGTCCAATCTGAACTTCCCCTGATGCAACTTCATACCATTTCCATGTGTCCTATCGCTGGTCACCAGAGAGAGGAGATCAGCACCTCCCCCTCCACTGCCCCCTCTTGAGGAAGTTGTAGACTGCGATGAGGTCACCCCTCAACCTTCTCTTCTCCAAGATGAACAAACCAAGTGACCTCAGCCACTCCTTGCCCTCGAGACCTTTCACCATCTAGGTTGCCTTCCTCTGGACACACTCTAATACTTTGATGTCCTTCTTATATTGAGGCGCCCAAAACTGCACACAGTACTTGAGGTGAGGCTGCATCAGTGCAGTGTAGAGTGAGACAATCACCTCCCTCGACCAGCTAGCTATGCTGTGCTTGATGCACCCCAGGACACGGTTGGCCCTTTTGGCTGCCAGGGCACACTGTTGACTCATATTCAACTTGCCATCAACCCAAACCCCCAGAGCTCTTTCCACAGGGCTGCTCTCCAGCCTCTCATCCCCCAATTTGTACACATAACCAGGATTACCCCATCCCAGGTGGAGAATCTGGCACTTGCTCTTGTTAAATTTCATACGGTTGGTGATTGCCCAGCTCTCTAGTCTATCCAGATCTCTCTGTAAGGTGTGTCTACCCTCGAGGGTGTCCAAAGCTCCTCCTAGTTTAGTATCATCAGCAAACTTACTTAATGTACATTTGATTCCTGCTTCCAGATCATTTATAAAAGCATTAAAGAGCACTGGCCCTAAAATTGAGCCCTGGGGAACCCCAGTGGTGACTGGACACCAGCCAGATGTTACCTTATTTACTACAACTCTTTGAGCCTGACCCATCAGCCAATTGCTCACCCAATGTATTATGGACTTGTCTAGCTTTATGCTGAACATTTTGTCCAGAAGGATACTGTGAGAGACAGTATCAAAAGCTTTGCTAAAATCCAAACCCACCACATCTACTGGCTTCCCTTGGTCAATCAGATGGGTGACCTTGTCATAAAAGGAAAGTAAGTTGGTTAAGCAGGACTTTCCCCTCGTGAACCCGTGCTGACTATGACCAATGACTGCATTGTCTCTCATGTGTTTTTCAATAACTTCCAGAATAACCTTCTCCATAATTTTACCAGGCACTGAAGTGAGACTGACAGGCCTGTAATTAACAGGGTCTTCCTTCTTACCTTTCTTGAAAATTGGGACAACATTTGCCAACTTCCAGTCGACTGGGACCTCTCAAGACTCTCATAATGGAGAGCGGTCCCACGATGACATTGGCCAGCTCTTTCAGTACCCTGGGATGAATCCCATCAGGCCCCATAGATTTATGTGAATCCAACTGGAGCAGCAAGTCTCAAACAAGTTCAGGGTCAACTGGGAGTTTATCATCCCCCCCAATCATGGTTTTCCAACACAGGGCTCCGGAGGTCCCAGGGTACATCATCAGTGTTGAAGACAGAGGTGAAGGCGGCATTAAATGTCTCCACTTTGTCTATGTCCCTATTTGTGAGGTGACTGATCTCATCAAGCAATGGATCAATGTTATCTCTGATTCTCCTTTTCCTATTAACATATTTTAAAAATCCATTAAAAATACTTTAATGGCATAGGATTAGACTCCAAAAATAAAGCAAATGAGATATCATTCAAAATATTATAAAGTTAATTATGCAGTACATATGAACTATGGTTAAAAACACTACATGTTCCTTCACTAGAAAGGACTTCAAAACACATTCCTTGAATTCTTTATGTACAAATTAAATACTGAAACAAGAAAAAAACCCAACCATTTTTTCAATCAAAATGCACAGATTTTTGTTAATATAGCAATTTAATATATTTTAAACTGGTTCATTCTAACCAAAATACATTAGAGAGTGATTATATGAGCAGCTGAACTCATGAAGCAGAGACAGCAGGAGAGGGAGCACAGCTGTGGTGTCCTGGTTCTGCTTGACAGTAGACAGCACCATCCGGGGGGAGAGAGAGAAAACAAATTCACAGGCACTGCAGCTACCCAAACCCCCGCAACAGGCACTGTAGCCGAGCCAAAAGATCAACCCATACCAGTATCAGTCGCCCCTATACACAAAAAGAAATACACAAGGAAATCGGTTTGCTTAGTGAAAGATGATGATGAACTGGGGCCATCACGAGAACAATAAGAAGAGCCAGAACCAGAAGTGATTACTCGATCCCTGTCCCTGAGTGAGCTGCGAGATATGCGGAAGGATTTCAGCCGCCTTCCAGGGGAGCACATTATTACCTGGCTGCTCCGCTGCTGGGATTAACGGGGCCAGTAGCCTGGAACTGGAGGGCAGGGAGGCCAAGCAGCTAGGATCCCTGTCTAGGGAAGGGGGCATTGACAAAGCAATTGGGAAGAAGGCACAGGCCCTTAGCCTCTGGAGGCGCCTCCTGTCAAGTGTGAGGGAAAGGTATCCTTTCAGCGAAGATGTCGTATGGTGGCCAGGCAAGTGGACCACCATGGAGAGAGGTATTCAATATCTGAGGGAATTAGCTGTGCGGGAGATGGTTTATTATGATCCGGACAATGCACAGTTGCCCACAGACCCCGATGAAGTCCACTGTACCCGACCCATGTGGCAAAAATTTGTGCGAAGTGCACCATCATCATATGCCAACTCACTGGCAGCAATGGACTGGAAGAGTGAAGAGGCACCCACGGTGGACGAAGTGGCTGGCCGACTCTGGCAATATGAAGAGAGCCTTTCTTCCTCCCTCGTCTCGGCTGTGGAGAAACTGTCCCAGGATGTCCGGCAACTCAAAGAGGATATATCTTCCTCCCCACCTGTACAGACCCGTATTTCAGCTGTTAGGAGTAAGCGTTTTTCTGCTCCGGAGAGGGGATATAGAGCATACACACCACGAGGTATCCTGTGGTTTTTCCTGCGTGACCACGGAGAAGACATGAGGAAATGGGATGGGAAGCCCACCTCAACCCTGCGGGCATGAGTACATGAGCTACAAGGCAAGACAGCTGTACAAAGGGACTCTTCCAGAAAGAATGCTGCTCCATTTTCCACCGGGCAGCCCCCCAGACCAAGTGAAAGGCCTGACCGCACTTCTGATCCTCTTGAAGGGACTTCTAAGTCCTTTTTGCAAGAGGTGAGTAGTGACTATGATGAGCAGGATTCGAGGGGCCCTGCCTCCAGCCAGGTGGAGGAAAGGGACAATAGGGTTTATTGGACTGTGTGGATCCGATGGCCTGGCACATCGAACCCACAAGAGTACAAGGCCCTAGTGGACACGGGTGCACAGTGCACCCTAATGCCATCGAACTATGAAGGGATGGAACCAATATCTATTTCTGGTGTGATGGGGGGATCCCAACAGTTGACTCTGTTGGAGGCTGAAGTAAGTCTGACTGGGAATGAGTGGCAAAAGCACCCAATTGTGACTGGGCCAGAGGCTCCATGCATCCTAGGTATAGACTACCTCCGGAAAGGGTATTTCAAAGACCCAAAAGGTTACAGGTGGGCTTTTGGAATAGCTGTCCTGGAAGCAGAGGAAATTGAACCATTGTCTAGTTTGCCTGGTCTCTCGGAGGACCCTTCTGTTGTAGGGTTGCTGAGGGTTGAAGAGCAACAGGTGCCGATTGCTACTACAACTGTGCACCGGCGGCAATACCGCACCAACAGAGACTCCCTGGTCCCCATCCACAAGCTAATTCATCAACTGGAGGGTCAGGGAGTGATCAGCAGAACCCACTCACCCTTTAACAGTCCCATATGGCCAGTGCGGAAGTCCAATGGAGAGTGGAGGCTGACGGTAGACTATCGTGGTCTGAATGAAGTCACACCGCCAATGAGTGCTGCTGTGCCGGATATGCTGGAACTTCAATATGAACTGGAGTCAAAGGCAGCCAAATGGTATGCCACAATTGATCTAGCTAATGCATTTTTCTCGATCCCTTTGGCAGCAGAGTGCAGGCTGCAGTTTGCCTTCACTTGGAGGGGTGTCCAGTATGTAACCGTAGGATAAGGGGGGGGCCGTACCTTGTAACCAAGGTAATAGGTAATGGAGCTAACTAACCATGGCAAGTGGCAAGATGACCGTGTCAAGATACAATGCTGCTATGTTCCTTGTACAGTCCCTACCCAACCGGACAATAGGCCCGGGAATATCAATCTTATGAAGTAAGGACAGGTGCAGATGTACCTGCACAACAAGGGTACTGCGCATGCCTGCACGAAGGGGGTCATCCAGCGGACACGGGTGCAAGACCACTGACGACCACCAGAGACCCCTGAGGACCACCGACTCAAATCACTGAGCATGCACGATGGGGAGAAGAATATGGAAATGAATCCTAGAAATGATTATCATAGAATCACCTTTTCTCGGGAAAATAATGAATATGTATGTTTTGATCCTACATAACCTGTGTGTTGGTGATCACCTGGCATGCACGTTGGGTGGAGCTATCCCCCGTGCATCCAGCGCTGCAATAAAGAATGCCTGCCTTTTAACACTACATTGGTGTTACGAGGTTTATTCCCGGATTTCGGTGACAGTTTCTGGCGACCCAGATGGGACACTGCTTTTGAACCTCGACGGATCCGTGGGATCGCAGGACCTCCAGCCGGCACCGGGGAATTCTCGGGGAGAACCTCCGATCCCCGGACCGAAGAGCTCTGAGCAAGACCCCTGGGAGAGGTAAAGGCATTCTTATTTGATTTGGATATTCAAGGAGCCCCGTGGCTCTCCGGGACAGGCCCGCATTGGGACAGGCCCACACTAGGAGCACGGGAGGCCTGCTCGTAAGGCGCGGTGAAAGCTGTGCAGAGTTGGGCTAGGGAGACGTCTCAGGTAAAAGTCTCTGCTAGGCGAAAGCCTGTGGAGCAGGGCCCAGAGGGGAGGGGAAGCCTCCAAGGTTGAGATTTCTCTTACCACCGTGGTGGGACAGGCCCGCACCAAGAGAAATCCTTGAGGGAGTTCTAACACGGGTTAGGGCCCCTCTGACTAGTGCTTGTGATAGTGCACAATCACAACCACTGAGTCCTTGGGAGATGGGTACTTTTCCGAGTAAAAAATCAATCCCACGAAAAACACCACTGGGATGCATTCTGGAACACTGGAAGGATTTGGGAAATATTGATCCTTTGACTCGGAAACAGTTGATTGAATATTGTAATCACTGGTGGCCACTGTATACTTTAGAGAATGGGGAAAAGTGGCCAAAAAATGGGACATTGCAGTATAATACAATTTTGCAACTAATGTTATTTTGTAAGAGGGAAGGTAAATGGAATGAAATGGCATATGTGGATTTGTTTTTCACACTGCGAAATCATCCGGAACGGCAAAGGCAATGTGAATTGGTTTCATCTAGTTCTGTGGTAATGGCATTAAAGGGGCAGGAACCTGATAAAAATTTGGAAAAGGTTGCTCAGCTTGTGATATGGGTAAACGGTGTTTTAAATGTGAATTTGAAGATGATGATGTTGAATTATTGGTTGCACCTCGCAGAAGGCTAGGAAATTATCAGGGGGATCAAAATTTGGGGGCCAATAATGCTTCCGCCCCTCCTGTGGAAGGGGAGGCAGAAGGATTCAGCCCGATTGCTGGGAGGACAAGGGGAAGAGGGGGAGGAGATGGACTAACTCCCCTCCAGACCCCTCTTCAACAGGCAGTTGGTAATGAGGGTCTGGTAATGGTAAAAGTTCCCTTCTCAATAACTGATTTAAGAGCATGGAAAGAAACTGCAGGCACTTATCGAGATGATCTTGAAAGAGTTGCCAAAGTAGTTGAAACAATAATCAGAACCCAGAACCCTGATTGGGAGGATTTCAAAGTAATATTGAATACTTTGTTGGAAGACACTGAAAAGAAAATGGTACTAAATACGGCCAGAAAACAAGTGGAAGGAGCTCATGCTAATGGGATTATACAAGGGACAGTGGATCAGAATTTTCCATCCACAAATCCTGAGTGGGACCCTAATCAACTGGGACCCAGAGGGATGTTTAGATATCAGAAGTGGATTTTATTTGGTGTTAGACATGCAATGCCAAAAGCAATTAATTGGTCTAAATTATATGAAGTAAGACAAGAACTAAACGAATCCCCTTCAGCCTTTATGGAAAGACTGAAGGTGACTGCGAGAAAATATACTAATTTGGACCCAGAGAAAAAAAAAAAAAAAAAACACACCAAAAAAAAACCCAAACAAACAAAACCTCAAGCAAACAAAAAACACCACAGAAGAAGCTATACAATTGGCCTCTATATTTATGGGACAATCAGCCCTAGAAAAAAACTCCAGAAATTGGAAGGGGCTGAGTCCAGAGACTTAGGTAAAATGCTTGAAGTAGCCTGGACTGTGTATAACAACAGAGAGAAAAAGAAAAAGAAGTCAGACAAATGCGAAGGGATGGAAAAATTCTGGCAATCTTGACTAGAATAATAAACATGTAAAGCAAAACTCAGCTATAAATCAGCAGAGGTTGTTGGTGCGACGGGGCGAAAACAGAACTGGCCTTTCTTGAAACTGTTAAAATTTAAGCTGGGAAAACAGTAGGTAACACATCAATTTTTGTACATGCCCAAATGTCCGTTGCCTTTATTGGGATGAGATTTATTAAGCAAATTAGATGCACAAATAATTTTTAAAGATGGAGAAATCAGATTGCTAATACCAGAATCAAAGCCATAGAGGCGAGAGTGTTTATGTTACAGGATTTCTCCAAGGAAGAACAGATTTCAGAAGCGGTGGACAATGCAGTAACCCCTTTTGGTATGGACAAGTTCCGGGACGATCCAAACTGGCAGAACCGGTAAAGGTGACTTTAAAACCTGGAGCCAAGCCGGTAAGACAAAAACAGTATCCTATTAAGTGGGAGGCTCAGAAGGGACTAGAGGAATTAATTACAAAATTTTTAGAATATGGGCTGTTAGTAGAATGTGAATCAGAATACAATACCCCTATATTGCCAGTAAGGAAATCAGGAGGTAAGGAATATCGAATAGTTCAGGATTTAAGGGCCGTAAATCAAATAGTTCAAGATATACACCCAGTAGTGGCCAATCCATACACTTTACTGACATCTTTGAAGGAGGAACATAAATGGTTTACTGTACTGGATTTAAAGGATGCCTTCTTTTGCATACCTCTGGATACGAAAAGTCAAAGCATATTTGCCTTTGAATGGGAAAGTCCTGCTACAGGACGAAAAACACAACTAACGTGGACTGTACTTCCACAAGGATTTAAAAATAGCCCTACAATATTTGGAAATCAATTGGCAAAAGAGTTAGAAATGTGGAAGAAACAGAATCAAGGAGAAGGTATATTATTACAGTATGTGGATGACAACCTGATAGCAGCAGAAAGTAAGGAAACATGTTTTGAAATTACTGTCAGTTTATTGAATTTCCTGGGCCAAGGAGGATATAGAGTTTCCAGAAACAAGGCCCAGATAGGGAAAGAAGTAGTGATTTATTTGGGATTTGAGATATCTCAAGGACAGAGACAACTGGGAAACGAAAGAAAAGAAGCCATTTGTCAGATCCCCAAACCTAACAGCCCAAAGGAACTGAGAACCTTTTTGGGAATGATTGGGTGGTGTCGACTCTGGATTCTAAATTATGGACTGTATGTGAAATCCCTATATGAAGCCCTGAAGGAATCTAAAGATCAATACTTGACGTGGACACCTGAATGCCATAAATCATTTAAAGAACTCAAAAAGGCATTAATGATGGCCCCTGCATTGGGTTTACCTGATCTGACTAAACCTTTTGAGCTATTTGTACACGAAAGGCAACATCTGGCCCTTGGAGTGCTGGCGCAACGGCTGGGATCTTGGAAGTGACCAGTGGGGTACTTCTCCAAACAACTTGACCCCGTGAGTAAAAGATGGCCGGGATCTTTGTGTGCTGTGGCAGCAACGGTGCTGCTGATTCAGGAAGCCCGAAAATTGACTATGGGCCAAAAGATAGTGGTATATGTACCACACATGGTAATAACTGTCTTAGAACAAAAGGGGGGTCACTGGTTATCCCCTAGCAGAATGTTGAAATACCAGGTTGTCCTATTGGAACAAGATGATGTGGAATTAAAAACCACAGCAATTGTAAATCCAGCAATGTTCCTGTCAACAGAAAATCCTACTGAGAAATTGGAACATGACTGTCTGTTAACCATTGAACAAGTTTATTTCAGCAGACCGGACCTGAAGGACGAACCCTTGAAGAATCCTGATCTGGAACTGTTTACGGATGGAAGCAGTTTTGTGCAAGAAGGAAGGCGAATGGCTGGGTATGCTGTTGTCACCACCGACAAGATATTGGAGTCAGGGACACTACCTGCAAATACATCAGCACAGAAAGCAGAATTGGTGGCGCTGAAGCAGGCTTTACAGATGGCAGAAGGGAAAAGGGTAAACATATGGATGGATTCCAAATATGCATTTGATGTGATCCACGCTCATGGAGCTCTCTGGAAAGAAAGAGGACTGTTACCAGCCCAAGGATCACCTATAAGACATAAGGAGGAAGTTCTTCAGCTCCTACAAGATGTGCAGAAACCAAAGGAAGTGGCCGTAATGCATTGCAAAGCTCATCAATTTGGTCAGACGGCTGTCAATATAGGTAATTGGTTGGTAGATAAAACTGCAAAAGAGGCTGCAGAACAAGGTATCCTTGCACTAGTACCAGTAAAACAGGTAAAGATTCTGAACATAAGAGTAAGATACAGTAAATTAGACGAACAATTGGCAGAGCATTTAAAGGCATCCCAAAATGTGGAAGGATGGTAGGTAACACCAGAAAATCAGGTAATAGTAACTCCACAAGTTATGTTAGAACTTGCAAAAGAGAAACATGAGCAGACACACTGGGGCATAGATGCTATGGTTACAAGTTTAAGAACATCTGTAATGTGTCTAGGATAGGAAAATATGAGTGGAAGTATTGAAAAGTTATTATTTCAAAACTTCCAAAGGGGGGAAATGTAACTGTAGGATAAGGGGGGGGCCATACCTTGTAACCAAGGTAATAGGTAATGAAGCTAACTAACCATGGCAAGTGGCAAGATGACCGTGTCAAGATACAATGCTGCTATGTTCCTTGTAAAGTCCCTACCCAACCGGACAATAGGCCCGGGAATATCAATCTTATGAAGTAAGGACAGGTGCAGATGTACCTGCACAACAAGGGTACTGCGCATGCCTGCACGAAGGGGGTCATCCAGCGGACACGGGTGCAAGACCACTGACGACCACCAGAGACCCCTGAGGACCACCGACTCAAATCACTGAGCATGCGTGATGGGGAGGAGAATATGGAAATGAATCCTAGAAATGATTATCATAGAATCACCTTTTCTCGGGAAAATAATGAATATGTATGTTTTGATCCTACATAACCTGTGTGTTGGTGATCACCTGGCATGCACGTCGGGTGGAGCTATCCCCCGTGCATCCAGCGCTGCAATAAAGAATGCCTGCCTTTTAACACTACATTGGTGTTACGAGGTTTATTCCCGGATTTCGGTGACAAGTACACCTGGCATCGACTGCCCCAGGGGTGGAAACACAGCCCCACCATCTGCCATGGCCTGATCCAGACTGCACTGGAAAAGGGTGAAGCCCCAGAGCACCTGCAATACATTGAGGACATCATTGTATGGGGCAACTCAGCAGAGGAAGTTTCTGAGAAAGGGAAGAAAATAATCCAAATCCTGCTGCAGGCTGGCTTTGCCATAAAACGAAGTAAGGTGAAGGGGCCTGCACAGGAGATCTAGTTTTTAGGAATAAGGTGGCATGATGGGCGGCGTCAGATCCCAATGGATATTATCAACAAAATAGCAGCCATGTCCCCACCAACCAACAAAAAGGAGACACAGGCCTTCTTAGGCATTGTGGGTTTCTGGAGAATGCACATTCCGAATTACAGTTTGATAGTAAGCCCTCTCTACCATGTAACCCGGAAGAAGAATGATTTCCAATGGGGCCCTGAGCAACGACAAGCTTTTGAACAAATTAAACAAGAAATAGTTCATGCCGTAGCTCTTGGGCCAGTCCGGGCAGGACCAGATGTAAAAAATGTGCTGTACACCGCAGCCGGGGAGAATGGCCCTACCTGGAGTCTCTGGCAGAAAGCACCAGGGGAGACTCGAGGTCGACCCCTGGGGTGTTGGAGTCGGGGATACAGAGGATCCGAGGCCCGCTACACTCCAACGGAAAAGGAGATATTGGCAGCCTACGAAGGGGTTCGAGCTGCTTCAGAGGTGATTGGCACTGAAGCACAGCTCCTCTTTGCACCCCGACTGCCAGTGCTGGGCTGGATGTTCAAAGGGAGGGCTCCTTCTACACATCATGCAACCGATGGTACGTGGAGTAAGTGGCTTGCACTGATCACACAACGGGCTAGAATAGGAAGCCCCAGTCGTCCAGGAATTCTGGAAGTGATCACAGACTGGCCAGAAGGCAAAGATTTCGGAATGTCGCCAGAGGAGGAGATCACACGTGCTGAAGAAGCCCCACCGTATAATAAACTAACAGAAGATGAGAAACCACATGCCCTCTTCACTGATGGGTCCTGTCGCATCATGGGAAAGCATCGAAGGTGGAAGGCCGCTGTATGGAGTCCTACATGGCGAGTCACAGAAGCTGCTGAAGGAGAAGGTGAATCGAGCCAGTTTGCAGAGGTGAAAGCCATCCAGCTGGCTTTAGATATTGCTGAAAGAGAAAAGTGGCCAGCTCTGTACCTCTCTACTGGCTCATGGATGGTGGCCAATGCCCTGTGGGGGTGGTTACAGCAGTGGAAGCAGAGCAACTGGCAACGCAGAGGCAAACCCATCTGGGCTGCCCCACTGCGGCAAGATATTGCTGCCCGGCTAGAGAAGCTGGTTGCAAAGGTACGTCATGTAGATGCCCACGTACCAAAGAGTCGGGCCACTGAGGAACATCAGAACATCCAGCAGGTAGATCAGGCTGCCAAGATTGAAGTGGCTCAGGTGGATTTGGACTGGCAGCGTAAGGGTGAATTATTTCTAGCTCGGTGGGCCCATGACACCTCAGGCCATCAAGGAAGAGATGCGACATATAGATGGGCTTGTGTCTGAGGGGTGGACTTGAGCATGGACGCCATCTCACAGGTCATCCATCAATGTGAAACGTGCGCCGCAATCAAGCAAGCCAAGCGGGTAAAGGCTCTGTGGTATGGAGGCCGATGGTTGAAATATAAATATGGGGAAGCATGGCAAATCGACTACATCACGCTCCCACAAACCCACCAAGGCAAGCGTTATGTTCTTACAATGGTGGAAGCAACCACTGGGTGGCTGGAAACATATCCTGTGCCCCATGCCACTGCCCGGAACACTATTCTGGGTCTTGAAAAGCAAGTCCTGTGGCGACATGGCACCCCAGAGAGAATTGAGTCAGACAACGGGACTCATTTTCAGAACAACCTCATAGACACCTGGGCCAAAGAGCATGGTATTGAGTGGGTGTATCACATCCCCTACCATGCACCAGCCTCTGGGAAAGTTGAAAGGTGCAATGGGCTGCTAAAAACTACCCTGAGGGCAATGGGTGGTGGGACCCTCAAACACTGGGACACACATTTAGCAAATGCACCTGGTTAGTTAACACTAGGGGATCTGCCAATCGAGCTGGCCCTGCCCAGTCAAAATTCCCACGCCCAGTAGAAGGGGATAAAGTTCCTGTAGTGCGCATGAAGAATATGTTGGGTAAAACAGTTTGGGTTATCCCTGCTTCAGGCAAAGGCAAGCCCATCTGCGGGATTGCTTTTGCTCAGGGACCAGGGTGCACTTGGTGGGTGATGAGAAAAGATGGGGAAGTCCGGTGTGTACCCCAAGGGGATTTGATTTTGGGTGAAAATAGCCAATTAAATTGCATGATATTAATAGCAATATACTGTATCAATGGTATGACCATAAGAATCACCCAAAACTAAGGAAGGATGGACCTTGAAACTGAACAAAGTGCCACAATGATGGAACTAGAACTGACTTCATCAACTGGTGCCCAGAAACTTTATCGAAAAATCACATCTTTGGCATCCAGACTGTGAGCATGGACCATACCAGATACACCGGCTGTGAAGACTCCGGATGCAGCGTGCAACAATCCAGCAGCACGCACCATTGCTCCTGCTCTGAGAGACTGTAATGGCAGATGGAACCCAAAGCCATGGACTAAATGAACTCGACAGACATTTTAGAGCGATAGCCCATAGAGTAAGGCAATGAGATCTGTAAAATAATCTGGGCACGACGTAGATGGTATGGAATAAGGGGTGGATAATGTCCTGGTTCTGGCAAGGATAGAGTTAATTTCCCAAGGAGCCAGGACAGGTGAGCCAAGCTGGCCGGGGGCTATTCCATACCATGTGACATCATGCTCACCATAAAAGGGGGCTAGTCGGGCAGGGGAGGGCTCAGCATGGCTCCAGGACTCCTGGACGGGTCGAGCCTCTGGTGTGTCAGTCCTCGGATTGGTAAATCATCCTCGGATTGGTAAATCGTTCTCTGATATCACCCATTGTGAATATCTGTTATCAGCACTGTTGTTGATTGTTTTCCCTCTCCCTTGCTGTCCCAGTAAACTGCCCTTATCCCAACCCTCGAGGCTTTGCTTTTTTTTTTCCTTTCCCCTCCCCATCTCGCCAGGGGAGGGGTGAGCAAGCGGCGCGTGGCACTTAGCTACCGGCTGGGGCTAAACCATGTCAGAAGGGAAAAAACAGTTAGAGAGGGAGCTTTTGCAGCCAGAGGAGTGAGAAGATGTAAGAAATTCTGCAGACACCAAGGTCAGTGCAGAAGGAGGGGGAGGAGGTGCTCCAGGTGCCAGAGCAGAGATCCCCCTGCAGCCCGCGGTGAAGACCATGGTGAGGCAGCCTGTCCCCCTGCAGCAGCCCATGGAGGAAGGATGAGGGGGTGTAGAGATTCCACCTGCAGCCCATGGATGACCCCACGCTGTAGCAGGTGGAGGCACCTGAAGGAGGCTGTGGCCCTGTGGGAAGCCCGCGCTGGAGCAAGCTCCTGGCAGGACCTGTGGATCCGTGGAGAGAGGAGCCCACGCCAGAGCAGGTTTGCTGGCAGGACTTGTGACCCCGTGGGGGACCCCACGCTGGAGCAGTCTGTTCCTGAAGGTCTGCACCGCGTGGAAGAGACCCACGCTGGAGAAGTTTGTGAAGGACTGTCTCCTGTGAGAGGGACTCCATGCTGGAGCAGGGGAACGATGAGAGGAGTCCTCCCCCTGAGGAGGAAGAAGCGGCAGAAACAACGTGTGATGAACTGACCGTAACCCCCATTCCCCATCCCCCTGTGCCGCTGGGGGAGGCAGAGGTTGAAGCCGGGAGTGAAGTTGAGCCTGGGAAGATGGGAGGGGTGGGGGGAGGTGTTTTAAGATTTGGTTTTATTTCTCATTCCTCTACTCTGTTTTGCTTAGTAATAAATTAGATTAATTCCCTCTCTAAGTTCAGTCTGTTTTGCTCGTGACGATAATTAGTGAGTGATCTCTCCCTGTCCTTATATCGACCCACAAGCTTTTCATTGTACTTCTTTCTCCCCTGTCTAGAGAAGGAGGGGAGTGATAGAGCGGCTCTGGTGGGCACCTGGCCCTCAGCCAGGGTCAACCCACCACAGTGTCCTAGCTCCATGCAATAGCAGAGGTTTGGGTAGGTAAAAAGTTTCAGTTCACGGTGCAGATCATGCATCTCTGTGCTACAGAGGGGGACAAATCGGCCCAGTTGGCTCTTGCTGAGAGACATGAAAAGACACTGCCAGCACATATCTAATTTTTCATCTACCAATTTCCCCAAGTCTTTCTCTTCAGGGCTACTCTTAATCCATTCATTCCTCAGTCTGTATTGATGTTGGGGATTGCCCCAACCCAGGTGCAGGACTTCGCGCTTGGCCTTTTTGAACTTCATGAGTTTTGCATGGGCCTACTCATCAAGCCTCTCAAGGTCCCTCTGGGTGACCTCCTTTCCCTCAAGCATATCAACTGCCCCACTCAGCTTGGTGTCATCTGTAAACTTGCTGAGGGTGCACTCAATCCCACTGTCTATGTTGTTGATGAAGATATTAAATAGTATTTGTCCCAGTACAGACCCTTGAGGGACACCACTTGTTACTCCATTTAGACATTGAGCCATTGACTCTTTGGCACGGCCATCCAGCCAATTCCTTATCCATCTAACAGTGCATCCACCAAACCCACATCTCTCCAATTTAGCGACAAGGATGCTGTGTCAGACAATTCCCTCATATATGGAAGAGTATATCTAATGAAGTAAACTGAGCAGTGGAAAGATAAAGGGACAGGAAGCTGTAAGATGCTGAGACTGCGATCCTTTAAATTCCACTGGTAAATGGTTATTTGTATGAATTAAACCCATAACTTCAGTGTTCATAACTACTCGCTAGTAGCAATAATGGGCAATTAGAGGGTTACAAAACTGGAGATGGACTGTTGGTGTTCAGAGAGCAGGAAACATATGGGCTTGTTGTGGTTTAACCTGGCAGGCAACTAAAACAACCACACAGCCATTCGCTCACTCCTCAAAACCAAAAACTTGTGGGTTGAGATAAAGACAGATAGGACAGAAAAGGAAAATAACAATAACAAAATATACAAAACCACCTGCTGACCAATGCCCAGCTAGTTCCCAAGCTGTGGCATTTCCCGGCCAACTCCCCCCAGCTTATATACTAAGTATGACGTCATATGGTATGGAATATCTCTTTGGCCAGTTTGGGTCAGCTCTCCTGGCTGTGTCCTCTCCCAGCTTCTTCTGCACCTCCTGCGGAAGGCTCATGCCTCCTTGCTGGCACTGCCTGGGAAGTTGAAAAGTCCTTAACTTAATTGTAAACACTGTTTGGCAACAACTAAAACATCAGTGTGTTATCAATGTTATTTTCATACTAAATCCAAAACACTGCATTAGAATAGCTACTAGGAAGAAAATTAACTCTATCCCAGCTGAAACCAGGACAGGGCTTCATTTATACCATGCCATGGGTATGAATATACAGTCCAATACCAGGGAGACATTAATAGAGGGCAGACCAGCATTAACTTCCCTTTTACAGCATTGTTTCTCTCTGGAAAGGAGTGATGTGCAGACCCAGTGTGAGGATGTGACAGAAGTACATCAAGATTATTTGGAAAGGAACCTCTTTATTGCCTGAGGAAACATAATATTGTCATCCCAGTTTGAAGTAAGGATTTTATTCCCTAGGCTTAATTAGAAAATAGACTTCAGCTCATGAAGTGCAATAGGAATGTTATTGACTGAACAATATAAATATGAAATCTTGATAACTCCAAATAATATCCTGTTCAACTTCAGCTCCTTTGATTGGATGGCCAGTCAATCCTCAGGAGATCAAGGATTATGGAGTATTCTTCTCAGTTCAAGTCTAAAATCTACAGTTTATATCCCTTCTTCTGACCAACTATAGAAGAAAATTTGACTCTCCTTGCTAAAATCTTTTTTTCATCCCTTGGAGTAGCTTCACACTGAATAACTCTTCCCACCCACTCTGTTCCTGTGTTGCTTGGAAACCTCCAGCTTCATTATTTCCCTTCCTTGAAGTTGCCATCCCATTAAAAACAACAGAGAGCTATGAGAAAACACATCAGAAAAACTCTTTATACATTTTTCACTGACTTTGCATAGGAAAGAAATATTAGGCCTCCAAAATTTCGTTTTTGAATTCAAAGTGTTGACCAAGTCTAGAGGAGACAGATATTTTTTGTTTAGGAGAAACTGGATGGTGCTCATTAAAGGGATGGGAAGACAAACATGAAATAAAATCTGAGATGTTTTGAGGGATGTGATAAAACCAAAAGTTTGTCTGCAGGCAGCAACTTTTAAAAATCTTTTATTGTGAAATCTTTTCTTCAACTCACATCTCTTAATGAAAGAATTGTCCTGCACACATCTGAAATGATTATTTTAGAATAAATCCAATGTACATAAAAGATAAAGAAAAGGGGAGAATGAAGAGTTTATCACAGTATCGTTGTTTATGGAAAAATAACAGATGAAGAAGTGTATATGCACTACAGCAATAAAGCACTAGCAAACACTCCAGTTTTTAATTACTATGACAAGCATTTCTTTAGTGCATATCTCTCTAATATGGGGGACTTTGGGTGATCCCATGCTGAACTAATCGTACGATGCTAAGCTATCAGGATGCTGTAGTGATGTTTGCTAAGATAACATGAGAGCAACTGAACAAATTCACCAGAGATATAAGCAGCCATTCAGAGCTGTAAATCACAGTTTTCCAGAGCTGTGCCTCATTATATTAGAATTTCATTATGAAATGAGCAAGTGATTGTAAATCTTATTGGGATAAATAACATAAGTAGAAAGTTTGCATAAGCTAAATCTCATTTTGAAGCATTGCTCCTATCTCTTTTCTTCTTATAATAGCTGCAGTGCAATCATACTGTTTAAGTGCAAAATAAAATAAATTAAAAAAAATATATTTTAATTAGTTTGGTTTCTATCTTTATCCTTACATCAATTACAAAATAGTTCAATACTGGTATTATATTTACTGAGCATTTGCATGCCAGTCGTTCTCCTACAAGGCACACATCTGGAGTCACAGGGAGTGCTTTTGCTTTGTTTGACTTTGTGTATGCCATTGCAATGTAAACATGCAATAATAAATTAGGAATTATTGAGTTCCCATGACAGCAACTCCCCATTTTCAGCAGCTAGCATGGGATCTATGATTCTATGATCTGTAACTATTATTATATACCCAGGACACAGTACTGTAGCTTTGTGCAGATTAATATTACAGTTAGCACTGAAAAAACATTACATATTACGGTAATGTGCTCTCTCTAAGGAAGCCTTTTAGAATACATTAGTTATCACATCATTAGTTAACATTGTCTTCTACTGTACAGATCTAATAGCCTAAGGCTATGTTGTAAAAAAATCCTGAATATTTAATATTATAAGTCTCTAAGTTTTACATGATTATATTTATTTACAGAAACATATGCCTATATATTTGAGCTATGAATTGTGTAATAAAAACATAATTTGTGTGTATTTGTGGTGGGTTGACCCTGGCTGAGGGCCAGGTGCCCACCAGAGCCGCTCTATCACTCCCCTCTTTCATTAGACAGGGGAGAAAAGGTACAATGAAAGAAAACTTACGATTCGAGATAAGGACAGGGAGAGATCATTCTCTAATTATCATCACGAGCAAAACAGACCGAACTTAGAGAGGGAATTCATCTTATTTATTACTAAGCAAAACAGAGTAGAGGAATGAGAAATAAAACCAAATCTTAAAAACACCTCCCCCCACCCCTCCCATCTTCCCGGGCTCAACTTCACTCCCGGCTTCAACCTCCGCCCCCCTCAGCGGCACAGGGGGACGGGGAGTGGGGGTTACGGTCAGTTCCTCACGCGGTGTTTCTGCCGCTTCTTCATCCTCAGGGGGAGGACTCATTGTTCCCCCGCTCCAGCGTGGGGTCCCTCTCACGGGAGACAGTCCTTCACGGCCTTCTCCAACGTGAGTCTCCTGCACGGGGTGCAGACCTTCAGGAGCAAACTGCTCCAGCATGGGTCCCCCACGGGGTCACAAGTCCTGTCAGCAAACCTGCTCTGGCGTGGGCTCCTCTCTCCACAGATCCACAGGTCCTGCCAGGAGCTTGCTCCATTGTGGGCTTCCCACGGGGCCACAGCCTCCTTCAGGTGTCTCCACCTGCTCCAGCGTGGGGTCCTCCACGGGCTGCAGGTGGAATCGCTACACCCCCTCATCCTCCCTCCATGGGCTGCAGGGGGACAGCCTGCTTCACCATGGTCTTCACCACGGGCTGCAGGGGAATCTTGCTCCGGCGCCTGGAGCACCTCCTCCCCCTCCTTCTTCACTGACCTTGGTGTCTGCAGATGTTCTTACATCTTCTCACTCCTCTCTCTGGCTGCAAAAGCGCTCTCTAACTGTTTTTGTCTTTCTTAAATATGTTATCACAGAGGCGCTGATTGGCTTGGCCTTGGCCAGCAGCGGGTCCGTCTTGGAGCTGGCTGGCATTGGCTCTATCAGACACAGGGGAAGCTTCTAGCAGCTTCTCACAGAAGCCACCCCTGTAGCCCCCCCGCTACCAAAACCTTGCCACGCAAAACCAACACAGTATTAAAGATATTAAAGGTGTATTAAAGAAAGAGGATTAACTGTAAAAAGGAGAAATATTAATTTAGCACAGATTATGATATATAATAATGAGAGACACAGAAGCAATGTCAGTGAATTTATGATTAATCATAGAATCACAGAATCATAGAATGGTTTGGGTTGGAAGGGACCTTAAAGATCATCTAGTTCCAACCCACCCTGCCATGGGCAGGGACACCCTCCACTAGACCACATTGCCCAAAGCCTCATCCAACCTGGTCTTGAACACTTCCAGGGATGGGGCCTCCACAACCTCTCTGGGCAACCTGTTCCAGTACCTCACCACCCTCACAGTAAAGAATTTCTTTCTAACATCTAATCTAAATCAACCCTCCTTCAGCTCAAACCCATTACCCCTTGTCCTGTCACTACATTCCCTGATAAACAGTCCCTCCCCATCTTTCCTGTAGGCCCCCTTCAGGTACTGGAAGGCCACAATTAGGTCTCCCCGGAGCCTTCTCTTCTCCAGGCTGAACAATCCCAAGTCTCTCAGCCTGTCCTCATAGGAGAGGTGCTCCAACCCTCTGATCATCTTCGTGACCCTCCTCTAGACTCGCTCCAACAGCTCCATGTCCTTGTAACAGTTGACGCTCTGGACTGCAAGTGTGCACTGACAGCTCATGTTGAGCTTCTCATCAATCAACACCCCCAAGTCCTTCTCCTCAGGGCTGCTCTCAATCCATTCTCTGCTCAACCTGTAGCTGTGCTTGGGATTGACGGCATCCCTTCCCTCCAGTGTGTCAACTACACCACACAGCTTGGTGTCATCAGCAAACTTGCTGAGGGTGCACTCGATCCTGCTTGTCCATGTTGCCGACAAAGATGTTAAACAGGGCCGGTCCCAGTACCGACCCCTGAGGAACACCACTCGTCACCGTTCTCCACTTGGACATTGAGCCGTTGACCACAACTCTTTGAGTGCGACCGTCCAGCCAATTCCTTATCCACCAAGTGGTCCATCCATCAAATCCATGTCTCTCCAATTTAGAGACAAGGATGTCATGCGGGACAGGGTCAAATGCCTTGTACAAGTCCAGGTAGATGACGTCAGTTGCCTTTCCCTTATCCACTAACGCTGTCACCCCATCATAGAAGGCCACCAAATTTGTCAGGCACGATTTGCCCTTAGTGAAGCTGTGTTGGCTGTCACCAATCACCTCCTTATTATCCATGTGCCTGAGCATAGTTTCCAGGAGGATCTGCTCCATGATCTTGCCAGGCACAGGGGTGAACTCTAGTTCCCCGGGTCTTCCTTTTTTCCCTTTTTAAAAATGGGGGTTATGTTCCCCCTCTTCCAGTCAGTGGGAACTTCACCAGACTGCCAGGACTTCTCCAATGTGATGCATAAGGGCTTAGCAACTTCATCCACCAGTTCCCTTCACATCTCATGGATGCATCTCATCAGGTCCCATGGACTTGTTCACCTTCAGGTTCCTTAGATATTCTCGAACCTGATCTTCTCCTACAGTGGGTGGTTCTTCATTCTCCCAATCCCTGTCTTTGCTTTCTGAGGCTTGGGCAGTGTGGCTAGAGCCCTTGCTGGTGAAGACTGAGGCAAAAAAGTCATTGAGTACCTCAGCCTTCTCCATATCCTGGTGTTGTCCCAAAAGTGGGATCATTTACCTGGTGTGCAGTACACAAATATACACACAGAGCAGAGGTATTTTATTTATTTCATGTCTGCACAGGGATGGGTGCTGGGTGGTAATTCCACAAAGCTAGCACAATACACACAGAATCTACCACACATTCATCTTGTTACAGGATTAGAAAAACCCACCTAAATTTACATTAATTGATTATTAATTACCACATCATCTACTATTGGTCAAGCATATTTAAATTAGCAGGCATGCTCCTTGAGGGTTTGGGGGGTGTAACTTGCATAGTCCTTTAATTGGGTAGATGGTGGTAAACCTGCCCCCTCCCCCAGCCACCTTTCCCATCCCCTGGTTACTGGCAATTCTTGTTGACTTCAGGCCTCTCTGGCAATTGCCCAGCTCTCAGCGCCTTCTGGGGCAGGATGTTTCCTCTTTATCAGTTTTTCAGCTCTCCTTCAAGGGTACTCTTTAGCAAAGCATGCTTTTTATTAGTCTTTCGGCTCTTCTTCAAAGGTATAGTCGTTAGCAAAGCAAGGTAGTGCATTTAACCCTAAATTAAACAGTGTCTAAGCACTAACCCAAACACATTTCTGTCCCTGTAAAGTGGAAATTTCTACTTTATGGATATCATTTTCCCCCCCTTTGAGACTATGAGATCCCTTTTCCTGGGTCTCATTATTTCTTTTCATTATAACTACAATTGTCATTCACAGATGGCTAATACTGAATATACTATTACAATATTTACCATTTTAGCAGAGTTAAATTAATAAACCTTTCTGAGGAGGTTCTATAATTATCCCTGTGAAAGAAAAAAAAAATCATTCTATACATAAACAGCAAAACAATAGATAACTACATTATTAATCCTAAATACCAAACAACTGGCTTTGTGGGCACTTAACCTCTACTTAGGCAAGTCCTGTTTCTCAGGTACAGTTCATCGAGGCTTAACTTCTCTGGTTGGTGTGGAGGTCCATTCGTCTTCATCAGGCCTCGGTGCTCTTTTTACCTGTGTATAATGAATCCAGGAATTAATTCCCTCTACTTTGACCACAGAGTAAGTCTTCAATAGCACGGTATAGGGTCCTTTCCATTTCTCTTTTAGTGGTTCATCTTTCCAGGTCTGTATGTAAACAATGTCTCCTGGTTGGAATGGGTGAACTGGTGCGTCCAAGGGAAGAGACACCTTTTGATTTAGGTACCTGTGCAGTGAAGATAAAGTCTGCGAGAGAGAAATCAAGTATTCTTTAATTGCAGCCTGACCTTTTATATGCATTTGGTCTCCCTTGACATTTAAAAGGTTTGTAGGATATGCTTTCCTGCATATGTGTGATGGGTTGACCCTGGCTGGGGGCCAGGTGCCCACCAGAGCCGCTCTATCACTCGCCTCCTCAGCAAGGCAGGGAGGGGAGAAAGGAAGATGGAGAAAAACAACCCCAAACTCGTGGGTCGAGATAAAGGCAGTTTAATGTAGCTAAAGCAAAAAGCCGCACGCGGAAGCAAAGCAAAAAGCAAAGATTATTCTCTACTTCCCATCAGCAGGCGATGTCCGGCCACTTCCTGGGAAGTAGGGCTTCAGTAAGCGTGCCCCTTACTCCGGAAGACAAACATTGTAAAAAAAAAAACAACGAATGCCCCCGCCCTGTTCCTCCCCCTATTCTCAGTTTCTTACTGCTGAGCATGACCTCATATGGTATGGACTATCCCTTTGGTCAGTTTGGGTCAGCTGTCCTAGCTGTGTCCCCTCCCAAGATCTTGCCCACCCCCAGCCTGCTGCTGGGGAAAAAGAAATGTTGGAAAGCCTTGATGTGTGCTGGCACTGCTCAGTAGTAGCCAAAACACTGGTGTGTTATCAACAGTTTGCTAGCTACCAATACACAGCACAGCACCATGAGGGCTGCTGTGGGGAGAATTAACTCCATCTCAGCCAGACCCAATACAATATGATTTCAAAGGGGCTTACTCCTTCCTTGACCCTAGGGGTTATTCGGATTTGCAAAACAGCTATGGGTAAGGCTTCTGTCCGCTTAAGGTGTGCTTCCTGACAAAGTTTAGATACTTGTCTTTTGAGAGTCTGGTTCATTCTTTCTACTTTCCCACTAGATTGAGGCCTCCAGGGGGTGTGTAGTTCCCACTTAATCTGCAAAAACTTGGAAATTTCCTGTACCATTTCTGCAATAAAATGAGGTCCGTTATCAGAGGAGATCCCCTCTGGAATACCAAATCTGGGTACAATTTCTTTTAACAAGATTTTAATTACCTCTCTAGCTTTGTTGGTACAACAAGGGAAAGCCTCTGGCCAGCCAGAGAAGGTATCTACTAATACCAAGAAATATTTATACTGGTTACATCTAGGTAATTCTGAAAAGTCTATTTGCCACTATTTCCCAGGAGTTATTCCTTGTTTCACGAGTCCTCCCATAATCTTCTTCCTGATTTTTGGGTTATTAGCACAACAGATGGCACATTTCTTTACTACAACATCTGCTATACTCTGCATTTTGGGCCCCAAAACATTTCTTTTAGCAGTTAATGCCACTTCGGCATCAGGTAGGGGTTCATCTTGTAGGTCTGGCCTGTGTGCCATTGTTCTAGTTCCTTTGCCAATGCATTACCGAACAGTCCAACAGAGTTGCATCTTTCGTCCTGTAGTCGGGTTTTCCCATTCAAAAGCAAAAATGGTCTGACTCTGTTTGTCCACAGGTATACAAAAGAAAGCATCCTTCAAGTCCAGTGCCATAAAATAAGTATTGCTATCAGGAATTGAGGCAAGGAGGGTGTAAGGATTTGGAACCACAGGGTGCACATCTATAGTTCTCGCATTAACTTCTCGTAAATTTTGTACCAGTCTATATTCCTGGGAGTGAGGCTTCTTTACAGGCAAAATCAGAGTATTAAATTCTGATTGACATTCCCTTAGCTGTCCATGTTCTAAAAAAGAATTTATTGTAGGTTCCAGTCCCTTCCGAGCTTCCAATTTAATAGGATATTGTTTCTTTCTTACCAGCTGGGCTCCTGGTTTCAGTTGAATCTTTACTGGAGTCATGTTCTTGGCTCATCCTGGAGTTCCCGAGGACCACGCTATAGGTATTACTGTGTCCAACACTTCATCGGGAATACCTCCCTCTTCTGTAGGATTCTTCTCGGTTAGTAGGCATATGTGAGCTCTCCACACATTCTCTGGGGGAATATGTAACTGAACAGAATCTTCAGAGAAGGTTAATTGTGCATTTAATTTACAGAGTAAATCCCATCCAAGTAATGGTAAAGGACATTCCGGCATATAGAGGAATTTGTGTGTTAATTTAGTATCCCCAATTGTGAGTTCCATAGGCTGTAAAAATGGCCTCAAAGTTTTTTTGCCTGTAGCACCAACAACACTTGTCTTAGTTTTACTTAATGGTCGCTTACAACTAGTTAATACAGAATGGGTGGCCCCACTATCAATCAGCAAATCTATTGTTTCAGTCCCCAGCTTAATTGGAACCAGCGGATCAGCTGAGGAAACTTTAATGGATTCCTCTGGTCCCCTTCAATCTAATCCAGTCTCTGCCATTATCGCCACATCTTCCTCTCAGCTATTCAAAAGACATGGACATTCCCTTTTCCAATGACCCTCCTGCTTACAACAGGCACACTGATTTGTTCTTAGAAAAGTTTCACAGCAGCTTCTTCTGCTACATCCATGACCCCTGCCTGTGCCTCTGAATCCTCCTCTTCCCTGTCCTTCCCTGTACTGTAGCTGAAAAATGTGACCCGTTATCACTTTGAATCTCTTCAGGAAGGGGAAGTGTACTAAACCATTCCTTCCGACTATGGAGTGTGTTTTCACCATTGGCAGCTGCGACAGCTGTAGCCATGGTAACTCCTGAAATGACTTCCACTCCCACCAGTATGTATTTTTTACCCCCTGAGGGTCGTAGTGGGCCAATGTAGTCGATCTGTCAGGTGTGCCACAGTGTTTTCTTGTCCCGGATATGCAGGGGAGGTGCTTTACTTGGATGATCTTTGTTAAGTCGCAGACGACATTGTGAACAGGCAGTTACTACTTGCTCACACAGCTTTACTGATATGGGCCATCCTCGGGCTATACCTTCTCGATACAAATCGGCTCGCCCAGTGTGGCCTCATTTTATGTGCAACCATTCAAGCAAGCGTTCCCATTCATGCTCATTACTCACGACATCAATTTTCTGTAGTCGTGTGAGGCTATCGACTTGTTGATTGAACTGGGCAGCGATAGAAGCTGATCGATCATGTCCTTTCACCCATCCGATATGCAGCAGCCTTTGTTCTCCTATTTCTAGCAATTGTTTCCAGCTGTCAGTTTGCCAGACTGGGACTCTGTTTACCTGCCAGTCATTGACTGCCCAGTGGCCTACCCACTCTGTGGCTCCTTTAAAAACAGCATATGAGTCGGTGTAGATATGGCTGGCACCATGTCGGGCGGCTAGTAGGACTGCCCTAAGCTCCCCTACTTGTGCACTTCCTTTACCTGTTTCGCTTAACTTTTCCCCTGTGGCCACTTCCAGTGCCATGGCCTTATAATTCCACTCATTGTTTTGCCTGTAAGATGATGCATCAGTGAACCATACCCCTTTAAGGTCACTGCCTTCCTTCAGAGGAGGTGCCTCTGTGGGGTGCCGGACTTATCCAGGCTTGTTGGTGCCGAATACAGGGCCGTTATGACCCAGCAGAAGGGGCCCTGGGGGAGTCCAGCTTGGGCGAGAGCAGGGATTGAGCAACTTGCTTATCTTGCACTGATAAGCACTGGACCTGAACAGGGGCAGGAGATGAGCAATTTGTTCATCTTAACAAGATGCAGCGCCTGACGGGTCTGCTCCTTAATCAACTAAGTGACGCCTGGGGTGAGGGGGAGCCTTCACAGCTTGACGTTACTTTGGTAAAACTAAACAGACCACCGCTCCTCTGTACTGAACGCCTTTGTTCTCTGCCACTTCCCCCCCACTCAGCCCCGATCAACTGCACAACAAGCCTTGTTAAGGGCCGATCGGCACACAATACCTGACTTAGTCCCACCTCGCCAAAAGTATAAATCTGGCATTTAGAATCCTCTTTTCTGAGGACGAGAACTCCAACTATCCGGACGGGTCGACGGGCCTGGACCTCTCTCCTCCCCAAGCAGGGACGCCTCTTTGGTAAGACTTGCGCCTCCGATTATGTCGGATGTTACCCCGGGAAAACTATCATTAACAAAAGCGCTGAACTATTAACTTGAGCTCAAAATTGTTGCAGTTAGTGCGTTTATCAATGGCAATTCCGAACTTTTATATCTGTCGCTTCAATAAATTACCTATTTTTCTTTTCAACTTTGCGAAACTGTTTCAGTGAAAGTCCTTGGTGGGGCTCTGACAGGCAAACGTTGACTCTGATAAGTGGCTACACACATAACCCTTTAGACATAAACTGTTGACCAAGTCTGGGACTAAGACTGGACCTAGCCACACCTAGGCTCCTCTCTGAGGAGTTTAGAAAGCAAGGGGGTCCTTTCTGAACCTCGTGACTCAACGGGAGGGCCTCCCTCAGCCACACATCAGACTTGTACCCTTTCACGCGACAGCCTCCTGAATTGGAGATTGTTTGCTTGGTGGAGTTTGGAATAACAATGTGCTGTCTATATCTTTCTGCAATTTAGATACTTTAATGCTGCCTTCTGTAATAGGCATGATGTCATTGATACTTTCCAGGTAGGCGTACCATTTATGGACTGTAGGCTTCCGAGCAATGCCTGCAGGTGGTGCCGTACCCTTCCGAACTATATCCAGAAGATGGAAAGGTCCCCGAATGATCACACTCTGTCCTTTTCTTATCTGTTCCACTTTTTTCACTGCTCGCACTAAGGATAGCAAGCCTTTTTCAAGGTCTGAATATCTCATTTCGGTGTCATTGAAAGAATGGGAGCTAAACTCTCGCGGTCTCTCTGGCCCTTCTGGTCCCTTTTGCCATAGGTTACAATGGGAGCCATGTTCACTGAATCCCCACTCTATGTGGATAGGGTCAGTCGGGTGTAAGGGGCCTAGCTGTTGAAATAGCCTCAGTTCTCTTATTAACAATTCTAACGCAGTCTCGTGCTGTTTAGTCCATTCCCATGATTTACCTTTCCTGAGCAGATTGTATAAGGGACGGGCGATAAAAGAAAAACCAGGGATATGTTTGCGCCAATAGCCTAAGGTTCCCAGAACTTGCTGTAACTCCTTTATGCTAGATGGATGCTGCCCATGCTCTATTTTTTCCAGGGTGTCAGGGGGAATAGAGGCGGCTCCTTTAATCCACCAAACTCCCAGGAACTTAACCTCCTGGGCAGGTCCCTGACACTTGGATGGGGGAATGTCTAGTCCCAAAGTCATCAATTTTTCTTGTATACCTTCCATGGTATGCCCGACTTCCTCCGAGTTTTCTCCTCCTATCAGTATGTCAATCAATATATTGATATATCGTGATACCCTGTGGGCTGGGAATTTCTGCTAAAACCTTCGCCAAAGCATTGTGAGCAATGGTGGGGGAGTGTTTATATCCCTGAGGCAGCCTATTAAAGGTGTACTGTACCCCTTTCCAGGTAAAAGCGAATTGGGCTTTATCGTGTTCCTGGAGTGGGATCATAAAGAACATATCTTTGACATCTAAAGTTGCCATCCATGGGTGCGATGCTCCCTGAATTTGGGTTACTAATTCTGCAATGTTTGGTACGGCTGCCGCTAAAAGTGCAGTATTGGCATTCAATCGCCTATAATCAATTGTAAGCCGCCACTGTCCATTTGGCTTTTTTACTGGCCAGACAGGAGAATTATAGGGGGAGTGTGTGCGAGTGATAATACCTCTTTTTTCTAAATCTGTTACCACCCCGTCAATGCCCGAATGTGCGGCTGCTGGCAGGGGGTACTGCTTTACATTAGTAATTCTTGATGGGGGTAGAGGTATAGACATCTCTAATAAGTTTATAGCTTTAGTTTCATCCTCTTCAAGCCATGCTATTTCTCCATCACCTCGTCCAGCGAAACTCCAGACTGACCCATCGGGGAGTTTCCACACTCTGCCATACAACACATCAAATCCCAATATGTTGGTGTTTGCAGCACCGACCAGTACTTCAGTGCGGGTCAATTTCCTCTCGCCTGGGAGCCACAAGGCAATTTTTGCTGTGGGGCATTCCTTTACGATCCCATCAATCCCTGTAAATTTTACCTTACGGCGACCGGGTTTCACATTTAGGCATTCCGCGGTCTCCTTGGTGATTACTGACATTTGAGCACCCGTATCAATGAGGAAATATGTAAAAATTCTCCTTGGTCCTACTGGAATAGCAATGACAGGTTCGTGATGTTTATCAAAGAGCCATTGTATAGTTAGCACTTGCCGGGCAGGGTGGCTCACTGTCCTCCCCGGGGATGCAAGTTTTTTGTTGGAGTATCTACTAAATCAATTGGAACCTGCTGTGGGGCTGAGGGCAAGGATCTAACAGGAATTGATTTATTTCCAGCCGTCTGACTTCCCCCCACTGAATCAATTCTTTGGCTTAGTGATTGTACCAGAGCTCAGAGATCAGCAGTGGATGTGCTGTATAGTAACTGTCGTGGCACTCCCATCGCCAAGGCTCTGCGCCACAGATCATTACGTTCCTTATCAAACTTTAGTTTGAACTCCGATTTAGGCTTAGTGGTGTGGACCTGACGAACTTGTCGAGGGGGTGGTTCTGGCGGTTTCCCAGTGGTCGGTCCAATCCAACCCATGCGGCGCCCATAATTCACTACCTCTTGTACAAACTCGCTCCAGGTGGGAATTGACTGATCCCTGTAATTGTGTCTCCCAACTCGGGGTGCACGGTAAGGTACAGCATTAGCCTCCCCGGTGGCTCTGATCCTATCCTGGACATTAGCTACATATGTCTTTAGGCTGTCCGGGAGGCCACGGATGAGGGGAGTTAACCTTGCTGGGTCAATAGGGGCTAGCATTGGGGATTTCCTTAACACATCCCTCTCATACATTGCTTGTATGCAGGCTGCCTTTTGTACAGACACAGCCAAGTCAGAGAATCCTGATGTTTTGATAACAAGGGGATCTCCTCCTTCTTGCGGGTCTATGCCGCCAGCCCAATAGGCAGCCCGTGTCGTTAATGAATAATTATGATTGCCTGGTGTAGTGGTTAAAAACACTCCAGGGCCCCAATAGCCTCCTGCTTCTTCCTCGCTTAGTAAAATTCGGTCCCCCCCCGTAAGGGAGACTCGCCACACGTATTCCGCCTCAGACTCCTCCGGGTTCCTGGAATACTTTTCCTGCAACTTTGCTAATTCAGCAGGAGACCAGGGAATGGTGCGTACAGTAGTACGAACATCATCATCCCCCTCATTTGTAGTTTCAGTTTTAATCAGTGGTCGTATAGGCACAGGTTCTGGGGTAAGATCAAAATCTTCCACCGGTTCATCATTATCATTATCATACCAGATGTCTCCATCCCATGTCTCGGGATCTGCACAGTGTATTAATTTGCGGATCTGTTTAGCCGAGACCGAGGATGGCATTTGATTCGGTAAAAGATTTAACTTTTCCTGCAGTTGTTTTTCTCGCCTTTCCGCTGAGGCTAATAGCATTTTAAGTTCCCTATTTTCTGTTTTCAAGCTTTGGTTTTCAATCACGAGGGCATCTACTCGAGTTTCCAATTTCTCACCTTTCTCCTTTTCAAAGGTTAATGAAGTTTTCAATACTTCATTTTCTGATTTCAGAGAGGCATATTCTACATCTGCAATTCGTTCGGGGGGAGGGGACTCTTTAATTTCCCTTTGCGCACAGGATAAACAAGCCCCCAACACTGCACAAACAATTCCTTTGCCTTTACCTTTTTTAATCTTTTGCTCACTTCTACACTGTTCTATCCTCTCTATCACTTTATCCTCATCTTTCCAAAATTTTTGGGCCCATTCTATTCCCGCTCGGGATGGTGCACACTTACTTATATTTTTGCAGCAGTTTATCCATGGCAATCCTGTCCGTGACGCCAATTTTACTGTCGCGTGAAAGAGTACAAGTCTGATGTGTGGCTGAGGGAGGCCCTCCCGTTGAGTCACGAGGTTCAGAAAGGACCCCCTTGCTTTCTAAACTCCTTCTCAGAGAGGAGCCTAGGTGCGGCTAGGTCCAGTCTTAGTCCCAGACTTGGTCAACGGTTTATGTCTAAAGGGTTATGTGTGTAGCCACTTATCAGAGTCAACGTTTGCCTGTCAGAGCCCCACTAAGGACTTTCACTGAAACAGTTTCGCAAAGTTGAAAAGAAAAACAGGTAATTTATTGAAGCGACAGATATAAAAGTTCGGAATTGCCATTGATAAACGCACTAACTGCAACAATTTTGAGCTCAAGTTAATAGTTCAGCGCTTTTGTTAATGATAGTTTTCCCGGGGTAACATCCGACATAATCAGAGGCACAAGTCTTACCAAAGAGGCGTCCCTGCTTGGGGAGGAGAGAGGTCCAGGCCCGTCGACCCGTCCGGATAGTTGGAGTTCTCGTCCTCAGAAAAGAGGATTCTAAATGCCAGATTTATACTTTTGGCGAGGTGGGACTAAGTCAGGTATTGTGTGTCGATCGGCCCTTAACAAGGCTTGTTGTGCAGTTGATCGGGGCTGAGTGGGGGGGAAGTGGCAGAGAACAAAGGCGTTCAGTACAGAGGAGTGGTGGTCTGTTTAGTTTTACCAAAGTAACGTCAAGCTGTGAAGGCTCCCCCTCACCCCAGGCGTCACTTAGTTGATTAAGGAGCAGACCCGTCAGGCGCTGCATCTTGTTAAGATGAACAAATTGCTCATCTCCTGCCCCTGTTCAGGTCCAGTGCTTATCAGTGCAAGATAAGCAAGTTGCTCAATCCCTGCTCTCGCCCAAGCTGGACTCCCCCAGGGCCCCTTCTGCTGGGTCATAACGGCCCTGTATTCGGCACCAACAAGCCTGGATAAGTCCGGCACCCCACACATGGACAGTGGGATCAAGTGCACCCTCAGCAAGTTTGCCGACGTCACTGTGTGGTGTGGTCGACATGCTGGAGGGAAGGGATGCCATCCAGAGGGACCTTGACAGGCTGGAGAGGTGGGCCCATGCGAACCGCATGAAGTTCAACAAGGCCAAGTGCAAGGTCCTGCACGCGGGTCAGCGCAATCCCAAGCACAACTACAGGCTGGGCAAGGAATGGATTGAAAGCAGCCCTGAGGAGAAGGACTTGGGGGTTTGGGGGTATTGATTGATGAAAAGCTCAACATGAGCCTGCAGTGTGCGCTTGCAGCCCAGAAAGCCAACCGTGTCCTGGGCTGCATCAAAAGAAGTGTGACCAGCAGGTCAAGGGAGGTGATCCTGCCCCTCTACTCCACTCTGGTGAGACTCCACCTGGAGTACTGCATCCAGCTCTGGGGGCCCCAGTACAAGAGAGACATGGAGCTGTTGGAGTGAGTCTAGAGGAGGGCCACAAAGCTGATCGGAGGGCTGGAGCACCTCTCCTATGAGGACAGGCTGAGAGAGTTGGGATTGTTCAGCCTGGAGAAAAGAAGGCTCTGGGGAGATCTAATTGTGGCCTTCCAGTACCTGAAGGGGGCCTACAGGATATCTGGAGAGGGACTGTTTATCAGGGAGTGTAGTGACAGGACAAGGGGTAATGGGTTTGTGCTGAAGGAAGGTCGATTTAGATTAGATGTTAGAAAGAAAGTCTTCCCTGTGAGGGTGGTGATGCACTGGAACAGGTTGCCCAGAGAGGTTGTGGATGCCCCATCCCTGGAAGTGTTTAAGACCAGGTTGGATGAGGCTTTGGGCAATGTGGTCTAGTGGAGGGTGTCCCTGCCCATGGCAGGGTGGGTTGGAACTAGATGATCTTTAAGGTCCCTTCCAACCCAAACCATTCTATGATTCTATGAGTCTGAAAGGCTGTTATGACAGATGGCAGCCCAAAGTCATGGACTAAATGAACTCAATGGACATTTTAGAGGGATAGCCCATAGACTAAGGGAGTGATATCTGCATGTGTATATGTATAAATATCAAAGACAGGAAAAGTGGTGGTGATTAATGGGAAAGTGTAGGATATGGGCACGAAGTAGATAGTATAGAATGAGGGGTGGATAGTGTCCTGGGTTTCGGCTAAGATAGAGTTAATTTTCAGAAGAAGCTGGGATGGGACAGAGCCAGGACAGGTCACCCAAATTAGCCAAAGGGGTATTCCATATCATATGACGTCATGCTCAACATATAAAGGGGGCTGGCCAGGGAGGAAGGGCGGCTGCTTGGGCTGGGCATCTGGTCATCGGGTGAGCGAATTGCATTGTGTATCACCTGCTTGGTATAATCTGCTTTTAATATTGTTGTTGTTATTTTCTCAAACAAGCCAAAGGGACAGTGTGTGCGGTCGCAGGGTCATGATCTCATTGCAATTACAGAGACATGGTGGGATAACTTGCATGACTGGAATGCTGTCATGGAAGCTTGGGAGAATCCCATGGGTTAAGGTTCTAGAAGGTAAGGGGGCCCAAGAGAGCTGGTCAGTATTCAAGCACCACTTCCTCTGAGCTCAAGATCGGTGCATCCCGAAGAATAGGAAGACAAGCAAAAGAGGAAGGAGACCTGCATGGATGAGTAAGGAGCTTCTGGGAAAACTCAAAGGAAAAAAAGAAGTTTACAGAATATGGACAAAGGGACTGGCCACTTGGGAGGAATATAGGGATGTAGTCAGAGAATGTAGAGATGCAACAAGGAAGGCTAAGGCCCGCTTGGAATGAAAACTGGCAGGGGAAGTCAAGGACAACAAGAAGGGCTTCTTCAAGTACATCATCAGCAAAAGGAAGACTAGGGAAAATGTCGGCCTGCTGCTGAATGAGGTGGGTGCCTTAGTGATGGAGGATACAGAGAAGGCAGAGTTACTGAATGCCTTCTTTGCTTCAGTCTTTACTGCCAAGGCCAGCCCTCAGGAAACCCAGACCCTGGAGGTAGGAGAGAAAGTCTGGAGAAAGGAAGACCTTCCCTTGGTCGAGGAGGATCAGGTTAGAGAACATCTAGGCAAACTCGACACTCAGAAATCCATGGGCCCTGATGGGATGCACCCGCGAGTGCTCAGGGAGCTGGCAGATGTTATTGCTAGGCCACTCTCCATCATCTTTGAAAGGTCATGGAGAACAGGAGAGGTGCCTGAGGACTGGAGGAAAGCCAATGTCACTCTGGTCTTCAAAAAGGGCAAGAAGGAGGACCCGGGAAACTACAGGCCAGTCAGCCTCACCTCCATCCCTGGAAAGGTGATGGAACAGCTCATTCTGGGGGTTATCAATAAGCATGTGGAGGAGAAGAAGGTTATTGGGAGTGGTCAACATGGATTCACCAAGGGGAAATCATGCCTGACCCATCTGATAGCCTTCTACGATGGCATGACCAGCTGGGTGGATGAAGGGAGAGCAGTGGATGTTGTCTACCTTGACGTCAGCAAGGCTTTTGACACCATCTCTCATAACATCCTTGTTAGCAAGCTTAGGAAGTGTGGGTTGGATGAGTGGACAGTGAGGTGGGTAAAGAACCGGCTGAATGGCAGAGCCCAGAGGGTTGTGATAAGCAGTGCAGAGTCTAGTTGGAGGTTTGTAGCTAGCGGTGTGCCCCTGGGGTCAGTGCTTGGTCCGGTCTTATTCAACATACTCATCAATGACCTGGACGAGGGGACAGAGTGTACCCTCAGCAAATTTGCTGATGATACTAAGCTGGGAGGAGTGGCTGATACACCAGAAGACTCTGCTGCCATTCAGCGAGACGTGAACAGGCTAGAGAGCTGGGCAGAGAGGAACCATATGAAATTCAACAAGGGCAAGTGTAGAGTCCTGCACCTAGGGAGGAATAACCCCATACACCAGTACAGCTTAGGGGTTGTCCTGCTGGGAAGCAGCTCTGCAGAGAAGGACCTGGGAGTCCTGGTGGACAACAAGCTCTCCATGAGCCAGCAATGTGCCCTTGCGGCTAAGAAGGCCAATGGTATCCTGGGGTGCATTAAGAAGAGTATGGCCAGCAGGTCGAGGGAGGTCATCCTCCCCCTCTACTCTGCCCTGGTGAGGCCACATCTGGAGTACCGTGGCCAGTTCTGGGCTCCCCAGTTCAAGAAAGACAGGGACCTACTGGGGAGAGTCCAGCAAAGGGCTACCAGGATGATTAGGGGACTTTCCTCATCTCTCGTATGAGGAAAGGCTGAGAGAGCTGGGTCTGTTTAGCCTGGAGAAGAGAAGACTGAGAGGGGATCTTCTCAATGCTTATAAATATCTAAAGGGGGAAGTCTAGAGGATGGGGCCAGACTCTTCTCAGTGGTGCCCAGCGACAGGCCAAGGGGTAACGGACACAAACTGGAACACAGGAAGTTCCATCTGCATATGAGGAAAAACTTCTTCACTTTGAGGGTGACCGAGCACTGGAACAGGCTGCCCAGAGAGGTTGTGGAGTCTCCTTCTCTGGAGATATTCCAAACCTGCCTGGACACAATCCTGTGTAACCTGCTCTAGGTGATGCTGCTCTAGCAGGGGGGTTGGACTAGATGATCTCTAGAGGTCTCTTCCAACCCCTACCAATCTGTCAATGTTTGGCATTTGATATCATATGATGTCATGCTCTGTATAAGGGGGCAGCTGGCCAGGGAGGAGAGATCGCTGCTCGGGGATGGGCTGGGCGTTGGGTTCCAGGCAGTGAGCAAATTGCATCGTGTATCATCTGCTTTGTATATTCTGATTTTAGTATTGTTGTTGTTGTTTTCCTCTCCCTTTGCTGTCCCAGTAAATTGTCCTTATCCCAACCCACAAGGTTTACCTTTTTCTTCTGGTTCTCCTCCCCATCTCACTAGAGGGGGAGGGGTGAGTGAGTGACTGCATGGTGCTTAGCTGCCAGCTGGGGCTAAACCATGACAGTTATTACGCAGATAGACTATGGTCGGGGAATGTTTTGAGCACTAAAGCTTCGAGGAGAAATCTGTGATAAAAATGCAAAAACTTTTCTGAATATGTTGTGAGTTTAGAAAGAACTTGCTGGATAGGGTGAGTTGGTGGGAAAAAATTACCATGAGTGGGAAAACTTCTGATAAAAATGGTACCTTGATTCACTAGCATGGTGATTTCAGATAGTATTAGATGACACATCTCCCATGGCCTCAAGTGAATGCCTAAACTAAAACAAAGTAGCAGTATTCTCAGTAGCAGTGTTAAGGGGAGCTACTGAGACTGTATGTGCCCACAAAATTGTATTGTATGGTTTTGGGATGTTCTTCTGAGAGGTGGATGATACAAGCTCATGACATCTCAAACAGAAGATTGAGAAGAATCTGCCTTTCTGATGTTTACATAAGCGTTCACTGCAGTGACACTGTCTTGATCACCACTGTCCCTATTTTGTTCAGTTGGTTTCAGTAAAGCAAGGGATACTAGAAGGAAACATTACATTTTTTTGGAAGTGAAATTTTTGGGGAAGGGTTTTGTCTTACTGACTACAAATGTAGCAAGACAGCAATGCTTTCTTCTTTCAGTCCTTTAATTAAAAATATAAATTAATTATTAAACTACCTCTAATACTCCACTTTGATCTTAATGTCATAGCGCTGTGGTCACTACAGTACATAGGACTGAACCCACTACTCCAGCACAGATCCTGATCAAAGGCTGTTGTGGTGGGTTGACCCTGGCTGGAAGCCAGGTGCCCACCAGAGCTGCTCTATCACTCCCCTCCTTCTCTAGACAGGGGAGGAAAAAGTATAACAAGAAGCTTATGGGTCGAGATAAGGACAGGGAGAGATCACTCACTAATTATCGTCACGAGCAAAACAGACTGAACTTAGAGAGGGAATTCATCTAATTTATTACTAAGCAAAACAGAGTAGAGCAATGAGAAATAAAACCAAATCTTAAAACACCTCCCCCCACCCCTCCCATCTTCCCAGGCTCAACTTCACTCCCGATTTCTACCTACTCCCCCCTCAGCAGCACAGGGGGACAGGGAATGGGGGTTACGGTCAGTTCATCACAGGTTGTTTCTGCCGCTTCTTCATCCTCAGGGGGAGGACTCCTCACACTCTTCCCCTGCTCCAGCGTGGGGTCCCTCTCATGGGAGACAGTCCTCCACGACCTTCTCTAAGGTGAGTCCTTCCTACAGGCTACAGTCCTTCATGAACTTCTCCAGCGTGGGTCTCTCCCATGGGGTGCAGACCTTCAGGAGCAGACTGCTCCAGCGTGGGTCCCCCACGGGGTCACAAGTCCTGCTCTGATATGAGCTCCTCTCTCTACGGGTCCACAGGTCCTGCCAGCGCGGGCTTCCCACAGGGCCACAGCCTCCTTCAGGTGCCTCCACCTGCTCCAGCATGGGATCCTCCACGGGCTGCAGGTGGAATCTCTACACCCCCTCATCCTCCCTCCATGGGCTGCAGGGGGACAGCCTGCTTCACCATGGTCTTCACCATGGGCTGCAGGGGAATCTCTGCTCCGGTGCCTGGAGCACCTCCTCCCCCTCCTTCTGCACCGACCTTGGTGTCTGTAGAGTTTCTCACATCTTCTCACTCCTCTCTCTGGCTGCAAAAGCTCCCACTAGGTTGTTTTTTTCCTTCTTAAATATGTTATCACAGAGGCACTACCACTGTCGCCGATTGGCTCAGTCTTGGCCAGCGGCAGGTCCGTTCTTGGAGCTGGCTGGCATTGACTCTGTCAGACACAGGGGAAGCTTCTAGCATCTTCTCACAGAAGCCACCCCTGTAGCCCCCGCCCCCCCCCCCAAAACCTTGCCACGCAAACCCAACACACTGTTAAGTAGGTTACTGTAATTCTCATGACAAAACATATCAGATCCACTCTGAAATGAGTGGAATGATGATCAGAGGGCTGGAGCACCTCTCCTATGAAGAGAGGCTGAGAGAGTTGGGGTGGTTCAGCCTGGAGAAGAGAAGGTTCCGGGGAGACCTTATTGCAGCCTTTCAATTCTTAAAGGGGGCTTCTAAGAAAGATGTAGAAAGACTTTTTACCAGGGCCTGTAGTGACAGGACAAGGGACAACAGTTTTAAACTGAAATAGGGTAGATTTAGATTAGATGTTAGGAAGAAATTCTTCACTGTGAGGGTGGTGAGACATTGGAACAGGTTGCCCAGAGAGGTTGTGGATGCCTCACCCCTGGAAGTGTTCAAGGCCAAATTGGATGAGGCTTTGGGCAACCTGGTCTAGTGGAGGGTGTCCCTGCCTGCAGCAGGGGGGTTGGAACTAGATTAAGGTCCCTTCCTTGAAATTGACATCTTCAACCCACAGGCTGTGGGCATGGGCCACACTAGATACACCAGCTGTGAGCTCCAGCTGCAGCCTGCAAGAATCCCACACCACACACCCTCTCTCCTGCCCTGAAATTCTGTTATGACAGATGTCCATCCAGTCATGGATTAAATGAACTCAATGGACTTTTTAGAGGGTTGACCCATAGACTAAGGGAATGATATCTGTGTGTGTTTATGTATATATATATTTTTATATATAGATATATATCAAAGATGGGAAGACTGGTGGTAATTAATTGGAAAGTGCAGGATCTGGGGCATGACGTAGATGGTAAAGAATAAGGGGTGGATAATGTCCTGGTTTTCATCTGGGATAGAGGGGAGGTGTGAGCAAGCAGCCACGTGGTGCTTAGCTGCTGGCTGGGGCTAAACCACAACAGCACCCTAACATTAAGAATTCTGATCTGCTCTGATTTCCCACTATTGTCTGTTTTCTTATTCCATAGTAGTAGTAGTAGTGGTAATAAAATTCAGTACGCTTTCAATCTAAGAGTTCTTTTTACTTAAAAAAAAGTGTTTTGTAAGTAATCCTCAGCATGGACGATAACATTTTGGTGAGTAATGACGGGCAGGAAAAAAATATGATCAAAAATGTCAAAATAGATAGGCAAATAATAGTCTATGAAGCACAAACCAAAGCCTCCCATTGATTTTCAGAGACTTGCCAAATAATTTATGAATAAAGATGATTCTTACATTCAACTCTTCCAATATTACATGAATGATTCCATCAAGTCAAGTAGGAAATCTTTAGAGAGTGGAGCTTTTTCTTCCTTTTTTTTTTTCTTTTTTTTCTTCTTCTAACTCTAGGACTTTTTTTTCCCCCACTGTCCCTTTCAAAACTAAAGTTAAATATCAACAACCAAATTAAAACAACCAAAATGATTATCTGAGGAAAGTCCAGTTGGATCAAAAATTCATTCCAGAGGGTCAGGTCTGCTCCTCTGTATGCCAGTACCTAAAAGAAAACATGAGTTACAATGAAACAACCTAAATAAAAACTAACATGATTGCTAACATGATACAAGGACATGCTTTGTCCTTATGCAGAAATTCATAGTCTGTCTAGTATAACTTGCTTTTTTTGCCTTTTTTTTAAACTAGATGTTTCAGTCACCACTTTGAAGCCAATGGCGATAAAGAATGCATAAGCAGCATCAGAACAATCAACATCTCGAATTAAATTGCTCATTAGTCCCAGCTGATATAAAAACCCCCACAAAACCGACAAACTCCCAACAAACAAACCCCTCAAACAAAACAAAAAAAGCAGGAAAAGATACTCTTGCTTAATGTCTGAAAATTCAGATAATATATTCATTCATAGAAAATACTTCTTCAAGTGAAATGAACTAATTTTTTTTCCCCTGTTTATTACATATTAAACAAGATATCCAAGTACCTTCATAACCTGTTGTATTGGGTTTGCATGGCAAGGTTTTGGTAGCAGGGGGAGGGCTACAGGGGTGACTTCTGTGAGAAGCTGCTAGAAGCTTCCCCTATGTCCGACAGAGCCAATGCCAGCAGGCTCCAAGATGGAGCCACCGCTGGCCAAAGCCAAGCCAATCAGCAACAGTGGTAGTGCCTCTGTGATAACATATTTAAGAAGGAAAAAAAATAAAAAACTCAACAAAAAACTAGGAGCAGTTTTGCAGCCAGAGAGAGAGAGAAGAGTAAGAACATGTGAGAGGACCAACTCTGCAGACATCAAGGTCAGTGAAAAAGGAGGGGGAGGAGGTGCTCCAGGCACTGGAGCAGAGATTCCCCTGCAGCCCATGGAGAAGACCATGATGAGGCAGGCTGCTCCCCTGCAGCCCATGGAGGTTAATGGTAGAGTAGATATCCACCTGCAGCCCATGGAGGACCCCATGCCAGAGCAGGTGGAGGCACCTGAAGGAGGCTGTGACCCCATGGGAAGCCCGCGCTGGAGCAGGCTCCTGGTGGGATCTGTGAACCCATGGAGAGAGGAGCCCACACCAGAGCAGGTTTGCTGACAGGACTTGTGACCCCGTGGGGGACCCACGCTGGAGCAGTTTGCTCCTGAAGGTCTGCACCCTGTGGGAGAGACTCATGTTGGAGCAGTTCATGAAGAACTGTAGTCTGTGGGAGAGACTCACATTGGAGAAGTTCGTGGAGGACTGTCTCCCATGAGAGGGACCCCACGCTGGAGCAGGGGAAGATTGTGAGGAGTCCTCCCCCTGAGGATGAAGAAGTGGCAGAAACAACCTGTGATGAACTGACCACAATCCCCGTTCCCCATCCCCCTGTGCCACTCATGGGGAGGAGGTAGAGAAAACTGGGAGTGAAGTTAAGCCCAGGAAGAAGGGGGGGGGTGGTGGAAGGTGTTTTAAGATTTGGTTTTATTTCTCATTCCTCTACTCTGATTTGATTATTTATGAATTAAATTAATTTTCTCAAGTTGAGTCTGTTTTGCCCATGATGGTAATTGGTGAACAATCTCTCCCTGTCCTTATCTTGTCCCATGAGCCTTTCATTATATTTTCTCTCCCCTGTCCAGCTGAGGAGGGAGAGTGATAGAGCGGCTTTGGTGGGCATACAATTTGAGAACTCATTTCTGCAACTTTCACATATGTAAAATTTCCAGTGAAGTCAAAGAGGCACCACACCTGTGCCTTCCTGGACATAGTATATCCTTTTTATTTAACAAGGAAAGTGAACATTGGTCTTCATGCAGATAATCTAATTAGCACAAAACATGCTCAACAAGACAGAACTAGGCACTGTGTTAATACAAGGTATGCTGCAACAGCTTCTATTGTGAACTCCCAAAACAATTCATGATCTCCAGTTAAGACCACTATCCAAATTCATTCTATTGACGTAAAACATCCTCCATGCTTTCAAGTATATTTTCAAAGAACTTCTTTTATTTGCAAGAGACACATCCAGAATTCATTAATCAGTAATCTCATTATGCAATTTAATCCCATGACAATCACATCTTCATCATCTTTGGGATCATTCATGAGCCGGCAGTGTGCCCAGGTGGCCAAGAAGGCCAACAGCATCCTGGCTTGCATCAGGAATACTGTGGCCAGCAGGAGTAGGGAAGTGATTGTGCCCCTGTACTCGGCTCTGATGAGGCCACACCTCGAATACTGTCTTCAGTTTTGGGCCCCTCAGTACAAGAAGGACATTGAGGTACTGGAACGTGTCCAGAGAAGGGCAATGAAGCTGGTGAAGGGTCTGGAGAAGAAGTCTTATGAGGAGTGGCTGAGAGAACTGGGGTTGTTTAGCCTGGAGAAGAGGAGGCTGAGGGGAGCCCTTATTGCTCTCTACAACTACCTGAAAGGAGGTTGTGGTGAGGTGGGTGTTGGTCTCTTCTCCCAAGTAGCAAGTGATAGGACAAGAGGAAATGGTCTTAAATTGCTCCAGGGGAGGTTTAGACTGGATATTAGGAAAAATTTCTTCACTGAAAGGGTGGTCAGGCATTGGAACAGGCTTCCCAGAGCAGTGGTGGAGTCACCATCCCTGGAGGTGTTCAAAAAGCATGTAGACATGGCACTTCAGGACATAGTCTAGTGGACATGGTGGTGTTGGGTTGACGGTTGGACTTGATGATCTTATAGGTCTTTTCCAACCTTAAAGATTCTATGATTCTATGTGGCTCTGACTATAAATGTAGTGTTTGTGGCCAGTCCAAAAGACAGGGAAGAACAAAGGAAATATATAAAGGCAACCCATGAGGATGACATTACACACTGTGCCTATAAAAGTAGACTACTGCTTTCATGGCTACAGCTGTCTCTCAACATCTAAATTTTATCATGCTCAGTAACACCTGGAGTAAACAGGAGTTTCCTCCACAGGAAAGTAAACAACAATAATTTCAACATGTGCTTAAAGAAAAGCACTGTCATACTCCTTTACATCACAAAAACCCCATATATGGAAACATATTATAAAACTTTTTTCTCTCACTGTATCATTCTGGCAAACCTAAGGGTTTCTATTTTCAGGAATATGTTTCCAGGAGAGCAAGTCCAGATTTTTGCAGTCTATCTCACCACTGACAACCCTGATCTTTCTCCAAGAGGCATAAAACAGGTGTACAATATTGACATTTTGGTCAAATCATCAGTCCTTATAAGTTTAAAACCAAAGTTAAGCTAGTGGATCATAGTAGAAATTAAAGCCTGTCAATGTTCCTCCCTGCTCTGACTTGGCCTGACAGCCACACAAATAGGTAAAATGCGTTCAGTTCAAGAAGATGCTGTGTAAGGATTTGGAACCACAGGGTGCGCATCTATAGTTCTCAACTTTTCATAAATCTTGTACCAGTCTATATTCCAGGGAGTGAGGCTTCTTTACAGGCAAAATTGGAGTATTAAATTCCGACTGACATTCCCTTAACTGTCCATGTTCTAAAAAAGAATTTACTGTAGGTTCCAGTCCCTTCCGAGCTTCCAATTTAATAGGATATTGTTTCTTTATTACTGGCTGGGCTCCTGGTTTCAGTTGAATCTTTACTGGAGTCACTTTCTTGGCTCATCCTGGAGTTCCCGAGAACCACGCTATAGGTATTACTGCGTCCCATACTTCATCAAGAATATCTCCCTCTTCTTGTGTTGGTTTTGCGTGGCAAGGTTTTGGTAGCGGGGGGGCTACAGGGGTGGCTTCTGTGAGAAGCTGCTAGAAGCTTCCCCTGTGTCTGAGAGAGCCAATGCCAGCTGGCTCCAAGACGGACCTGCCGCTGGCCAAGGCCAAGCCAATCAGCGCCTCTGTGATAACATATTTAAGAAGAAAAAAAAACAGTTAGAGAGGGCTTTTGCAGCTGGGGAGAGGAGTGAGAAGATCTAAGAAACTCTGCAGACACCAAGGTCAGTGAAGAAGGAGGGGGAGAAGGTGCTCCAGGCGCCAGAGCAGAGATCCCCCTGCAGCCCGTGGTGAAGACCATGGTGAAGCAGGCTGTCCCCCTGCAGCCCATGGAGGGAGGATGAGGGGGTGTAGCGATTCCACCTGCAGCCCATGGAGGGCCCCACGCCGGAGCAGGTGGAGGCACCTGAAGGAGGCTGTGACCCCGTGGGAAGCCCACACTGGAGCAAGCTCCTGGCAGGACCTGTGGATCCGTGGAGAGAGGAGCCCACACCAGAGCAGGTTTGCTGGCAGGACTTGTGACCCCGTGGGGGACCCACGCTGGAGCAGTTTGCTCCTGAAGGTCTGCACCCCGTGGAGGAGACTCATGTTGGAGAAGGTCGTGAAGGACTGTCTCCCGTGAGAGGGACCCCATGCTGGAGCAGGGGAACGATGAGAGGAGTCCTCCCCCTGAGGATGAAGAAGCAGCAGAAACACCGCGTGATGAACTGACCGTAACCCCCATTCCCCGTCCCCCTGTGCCGCTGAGGGGGGGCAGAGGTTTGAAGCTGGGAGTGAAGTTGAGCCCGGGAAGATGGGAGGGGTGGGGGGAGGTGTTTTAAGATTTGGTTTTATTTCTCATTCCTCTACTCTATTTTTGCTTAGTAATAAATAAGATGAATTCCCTCTCTAAGTTCGGTCTGTTTTGCTCGTGATGATAATTAGAGAATGATCTCTCCCTGTCCTTATCTCGACCCATAAGTTTTTTTTAGTTATACCTTTTCTCCCCTGTGTAGTGAATGAGGGGAGTGATAGAGCAGCTCTGGTGGGCACCTGGCCCCCAGCCAGGGTCGACTCACTACAGTCTTTTTGGCGCCCAACGTGGGGCTCAAAGGGTTGTGATAACAACAAGTCTGACACAAGTGTGTTAAAACAAAGTTGTTATAAGCATTTATAATGTTGTTGAAACAGTCGCTGGTCATAATGATGTTCTGTTTGGTCACATGGCTCTGTTTTGTAAACCCGTGTTTACTCTATGTAATCCCTGTGGTGCTGTTTATCACCTCTGGGAGAGGGGTTCGTGTTCTCATGTTGTTGTATTGTGTGATAATGACTTATGATAAGATATCATTGACAGTCATGAGTCTGAGCTGGTATGTGTATGTAGCATTTTGGTCAGGCCCGTACCTCGGTCAATATCTTTCAGAATTGATTAATAATTGGACCCAATCTATGGGGAAGACGGGGGGGATACCTTCTCCCACTCTTTCACCTCCTCTTTTCCCTTTTGGTTGGTTACAACAATTTTTGAGAATTTTGAATACCCTTGGAATGTTCAGGCCAGTATATTCCTATTGCTAGGTGTGTTGGTTTTGCGTGGCAAGGTTTTGGTAGCGGGGGGGCTACAGGGGTGGCTTCTGTGAGAAGCTGCTAGAAGCTTCCCCTGTGTCTGACAGAGCCAATGCCAGCCGGCTCCAAGACGGACCCGCCGCTGGCCAAGGCCAAGCCAATCAGCGCCTCTGTGATAACATATTTAAGAAAGAGAAAAATAGTTAGAGAGCGCTTTTGCAGCCAGAGAGAGGAGTGAGAAGATGTAAGAACATCTGCAGACACCAAGGTCAGTGAAGAAGGAGGGGGAGGAGGTGCTCCAGGCGCCGGAGCAAGATTCCCCTGCAGCCCGTGGTGAAGACCATGGTGAAGCAGGCTGTCCCCCTGCAGCCCATGGAGGAAGGATGAGGGGGTGTAGCGATTCCACCTGCAGCCCGTGGAGGACCCCACGCCGGAGCAGGTGGAGACACCTGAAGGAGGCTGTGACCCCGTGGGAAGCCCGCGCTGGAGCAAGCTCCTGGCAGGACCTGTGGATCCGTGGAGAGAGGAGCCCACGCCAGAGCAGGTTTGCTGACAGGACTTGTGACCCCGTGGGGGACCCACGCTGGAGCAGTCTGCTCCTGAAGGTCTGCACCCCGTGGAGGAGACTCACGTTGGAGAAGGCCATGAAGGACTGTCTCCCGTGAGAGGGACCCCACGCTGGAGCGGGGGAACAATGAGTCCTCCCCCTGAGGATGAAGAAGCGGCAGAAACACCGCGTGAGGAACTGACCGTAACCCCCACTCCCCGTCCCCCTGTGCAGCTGAGGGGGGCGGAGGTTGAAGCTGGGAGTGAAGTTGAGCCCGGGAAGATGGGAGGGGTGGGGGGAGGTGTTTTTAAGATTTGGCTTTATTTCTCATTCCTCTACTCTGTTTTGCTTAGTAATAAATAAGATGAATTCCCTCTCTAAGTTCGGTCTGGTTTGCTCGTGATGATAATTAGAGAATGATCTCTCCCTGTCCTTATCTCGACCCGAAAGTTTTTTTTTCATAGTACCTTTTCTCCCCTGTCTAATGAAAGAGGGGAGTGATAGAGCGGCTCTGGTGGGCACCTGGCCCTCAGCCAGGGTCAACCCACCACACTAGGTCTCCTGAATGTTTTCCCACTCCTGTTCAGGGTTAGCAAAAATCTTTTCAAGAGTACCACCCAGGGATGTTCCCCAAGGCTGAATGGTCAGGGCTGGCATGGCATTTGGGAGAGTATGGGTGGGTATCTAGAGACCTTTTCACCCCTAATGGTTTGGAGCTTCACTCCTGAACAACTGCAAGACCCTGATAAAATGGTAGAATATTTGAAAGGAAAATGCTGTGGGGATTCTAAGAAGACACAACTTCCTTCCAGGGGAGCATATTATTACCTGGCTGCTCCACTGCTGGGATAACGGGGCCAGTAGCCTGGAACTGGAGGGCAGGGAGGCCAAGCAGCTGGGATCCTTGTCTAGGGAAGGGGGCATTGACAAAGCAATTGGGAAGAAGGCACAGGCCCTCAGCCTCTGGAGGCGACTCCTGTCAAGTGTGAGGGAAAGGTATCCTTTCAGCGAAGATGTCGTATGGCGGCCAGGCAAGTGGACCACCATGGAGAGAGGTATTCAATATCTGAGGGAATTAGCTGTGCGGGAGATGGTTTATTATGATCCGGAGAACGCACAGTTGCCCACAGACCCTGATGAAGTCCACTGTACCCGACCCATGTGGCGAAAATTTGTGTGAAGTGCACCATCATCGTACGCCAACTCACTGGCAGTAATCGACTGGAAGAGTGAAGAGGCACCCACGGTGGACGAAGTGGCTGGCCAGCTCCAGCAATATGAAGAGAGCCTTTCTTCCTCCCTAGTCTCGGCTGTGGAGAAACTGTCTCAGGACGTCCGGCAACTCAAAGAGGATATATCTTACTCCCCACCTGTACAGACCCTCATTTCAGCTGTTAGGAGTAAGCGTTTTTCTGCTCCAGAGAGGGGATATAGACCGTACACACCACGAGGTATCCTGTGGTTTTTCCTGCATGACCACGGAGAAGACATGAGGAAATGGGATGGGAAGCCCACCTCAACCCTGCGGGCAAGCGTACATGAGCTACAAGGCAAGACAGCCGTAAAAAGGGACTCTTCCAGAAAGAATGCTGCTCCAGTTTCCACCGGGCAGCCCCCCAGACCAAGTGAAAGGCCAGATCGCACTTCTGATCCTCTTGAAGGGACTTCTAAGTCCTTTTTGGCAAGAGGTGAGTAGTGACTATGATGAGCAGGATTTGAGGGGCCCTGCCTCCAGCCAGGTGGAGGAAAGGGACAATAGGGTTTATTGGACTGTGTGGATCCGATGGCCTGGCACATCGAACCCACAAGAGTACAAGGCCCTAGTGGACACAGGTGCACAGTGTACCCTAATGCCATCGAACTATGAAGGAGTGGAACCAATATCTATTTCTGGTGTGATGGGGGGATCCCAACAGTTGACTCTGTTGGAGGCTGAAGTAAGTCTGACTGGGAATGAGTGGCAAAAGCACCCCATTGTGACTGGGCCAGAGGCTCCGTGCATCCTGGGCATAGACTACCTCCGGAAAGGGTATTTCAAAGACCCAAAAGGTTACAGGTGGGCTTTTGGAATAGCTGCCTTAGAAGCAGAGGAAATTGAACCATTGTCTAGTTTGCCTGGTCTCTCGGAGGACCCTTCTGTTGTAGGGTTGCTGAGGGTTGAAGAGCAACAGGTGCCGATTGCTACTACAACTGTGCACCGGCGGCAATACCGCACCAACAGAGACTCCCTGGTTCCCATCCACAAGCTAATTCATGAACTGGAGGGTCAGGGAGTGATCAGCAGAACCCACTCACCCTTTAACAGTCCCATATGGCCAGTGCGCAAGTCCAATGGAGCGTGGAGGCTGACGGTAGACTATCGTGGCCTGAATGAAGTCACACCGCTGATGAGTGCTGCTGTGCCGGATATGCTGGAACTTCAATATGAACTGGAGTCAAAGGCAGCCAAATGGTATGCCACAATTGATCTAGCTAATGCATTTTTCTCGATCCATTTGGCAGCAGAGTGCAGGCTGCAGTTTGCCTTCACTTGGAGGGGCGTCCAGTACACCTGGAATCGACTGCCCCAGGGGTGGAAACACAGCCCCACCATCTGCCATGGCCTGATCCAGACTGCACTGGAACAGGGTGAAGCCCCAGAGCACCTGCAATACATTAAGGACATCATTGTATGGGGCAACTCAGCAGAGGAAGTTTCTGAGAAAGGGAAGAAAATAATCCAAATCCTGCTGCAGGCTGGCTTTGCCATAAAACGAAGTAAGGTGAAGGGGCCTGCGCAGGAAATCCAGTTTTTAGGAATAAGGTGGCATGATGGGCGGTGTCAAATCCCTATGGATATTATCAACAAAATAGCAGCCATGTCCCCACCAACCAACAAAAAGGAGACACAGGCCTTCCTAGGTGTTGTGGGTTTCTGGAGAATGCACATTCCGAATTACAGTTTGATAGTAAGCCCTCTCTACCATGTAACCCGGAAGAAGAATGATTTCCAATGGGGCCCTGAGCAACGACAAGCTTTTGAACAAATTAAACAAGAAATAGTTCATGCCGTAGCTCTTGGGCCAGTCCGGGCAGGACCAGATGTAAAAAATGTGCTGTACACCGCAGCCGGGGAGAATGGCCCTACCTGGAGTCTCTGGCAGAAAGCACCAGGGGAGACTCGAGGTCGACCCCTGGGGTGTTGGAGTCGGGGATACAGAGGATCCGAGGCCCGCTACACTCCAACGGAAAAGGAGATATTGGCAGCCTACGAAGGGGTTCGAGCTGCTTCAGAGGTGATTGGCACTGAAGCACAGCTCCTCTTTGCAGCCCGACTGCCAGTGCTGGGCTGGATGTTCAAAAAGAGGGCCCCCTCTACATACCATGCAACCGATGGTACGTGGAGTAAGTGGGTTGCACTGATCACACAACGGGCTCGAATAGGAAGCCCCAGTCGTCCAGGAATTCTGGAAGTGATCACAGACTGGCCAGAAGGCAAAGATTTCGGAATGTCGCCAGAGGAGGAGGTCACACGTGCTGAAGAAGCCCCACCGTATAATAAACTAACAGAAGATGAGAAACCACATGCCCTCTTCACTGATGGGTCCTGTCACATCGTGGGAAAGCATCGAAGGTGGAAGGCCGCTGTATGGAGTCCTACATGGCGAGTCGCAGAAGCTGCTGAAGGAGAAGGTGAATCGAGCCAGTTTGCAGAGGTGAAAGCCATCCATCTGGCTTTAGATATTGCTGAAAGAGAAAAGTGGCCAACGCTGTACCTCTACACTGACTCATGGATGGTGGCCAATGCCCTGTGGGGGTGGTTACAGCAGTGGAAGCGGAGCAACTGGCAGCGCAGAGGCAAACCCATCTGGGCTGCCCCACTGTGTTAAGATATTGCTGCCCGGCTAGAGAAGCTGGTTGTAAAGGTACGTCACGTAGATGCCCACGTACCCAAGAGTCGGGCCACTGAGGAACATCAGAACAACCAGCAGGTAGATCAGGCTGCCAAGATTGAAGTGGCTCAGGTGGATTTGGACTGGCAGCATAAGGGTGAATTATTTCTAGCTCCGTGGGCCCATGACACCTCAGGCCATCAAGGAAGAGATGCGACATATAGATGGGCCCGTGATCGAGGGGTGGACTTGAGCATGGACGCCATCTCACAGGTCATCCATCAATGTGAAACGTGCGCCGCAATCAAGCAAGCCAAGCGGGTAAAGCCTCTGTGGTATGGAGGCCGATGGTTGAAATATAAATATGGGGAAGCATGGCAAATTGACTACATGACACTCCCACAAACCCGCCAAGGCAAGCGTTATGTTCTTACAATGGTGGAAGCAACCACTGGGTGGCTGGAAACATATCCTGTACCCCATGCCACTGCCCGGAACACTATTCTGGGTCTTGAAAAGCAAGTCCTGTGGCGACATGGCACCCCAGAGAGAATTGAGTCAGACAACGGGACTCATTTTCGGAACAACCTCATAGACACCTGGGCCAAAGAGCATGGTATTGAGTGGGTGTATCACATCCCCTACCATGCACCAGCCTCTGGGAAAATTGAAAGGTGCAATGGGCTGCTAAAAACTACCCTGAGGGCAATGGGTGGTGGGACCCTCAAACACTGGGACACACATTTAGCAAAGGCCACCTGGTTAGTTAACACTAGGGGATCTGCCAATCGAGCTGGCCCTGCCCAGTCAAAATTCCCACGCCCAGTAGAAGGGGATAAAGTTCCTGTAGTGCGCATGAAGAATATGTTGGGTAAAACAGTTTGGGTTATCCCTGCTTCAGGCAAAGGCAAGCCCATCTGCGGGATTGCTTTTGCTCAGGGACCAGGGTGCACTTGGTGGGTGATGAGAAAAGATGGGGAAGTCCGGTGTGTACCCCAAGGGAATTTGATTTTGGGTGAAAATAGCCAATAAATTAAATTGCATGATATTAATAGCGATATACTGTATCAATGGTATGACCATAAGAATCACCCAAAACTAATGAAGGATGGACTTTGAAACTGAACAAAGTGCCACGATGATGGAACTAGAACTGACTTCAACTGGTGCCCAGAAACTTTATCGAAAAATCACATCTTTGGCATCCAGACTGTGAGCATGGACCATACCAGATACACTGGCTGTGAAAACTCCGGATGCAGCGTGCAACAATCCAGCAGCACGCACCATTGCTCCTGCTCTGAGAGACTGTAATGGCAGATGGAACCCAAAGCCATGGACTAAATGAACTCGACGGACATTTTTAGAGCGATGGCCCATAGAGTAAGGCAATGAGATCTGTAAAATAATCTGGGCACGACGTAGATGGTATGGAATAAGGGGTGGATAATGTCCTGGTTCTGGCAAGGATAGAGTTAATTTCCCAAGGAGCCAGGACAGGTGAGCCAAGCCGGCCGGGGGCTATTCCATACCATGTGACATCATGCTCACCATAAAAGGGGGCTAGTCGGGCTGGGGCGGGTTCAGCGTGTAGGCGTGGCTCCGGGACGGGTCGAGCGTCCGGTCGGTCGGTCGTCGGATCGGTAAATCATTCTCTGTTATCACCCATTGTTACTATCTGTTATCAGCACTGTTGTTGATTGTTTTCCCTCTCCCTTGCTGTCCCAGTGAACTGCCCTTATCTGAACCCTCCAGGCTTTGCCGTTGTTTTTCCCTTCTCCTCCGCATCCCGCCGGGGGAAGGGTGAGTGAGCGGTGCCTGGCGCTTAGCTACCAGCTGGGGCTAAACCACGTCAACATGTAAAGCAAAACTTGGCCATAAATCAGCAGAGGGTGTTGGTGCGACGGGGTGAAAAGAGAACTGGCCTTTCTTGAAACTGTTAAAATTTAAGCTGGGAAAACAGTGGGTAACACATCAATTTTGTACATGCCCAAATGTCCGTTGCCTTTATTGGGATGAGATTTATTAAGCAAATTAGATGCACAAATAACTTTTAAAGATGGAGAAATCAGATTACTGATTAATACCAGACTCAAAACCATAGAGGCGAGAGTGTTTATGTTACAGGATTCACCCAAGGAGGAACAGATTTCAGAAGCGCTGGACAATGCAGTAACCCCTTTGGTATGGGCAAGTGAAGTTCCAGGACGATGCAAACTGGCAGAACCGGTAAAGGTGACTTTAAAACCTGGGGCCAAGCCGGTAAGACAAAAACAGTATCCTATTAAGTGGGAGGCTCAGAAGGGATTAGAGGAATTAATTACAAATTTTTTAGAATATGGGCTGCTAGTAGAATGTGAATCAGAATACAATACCCCTATATTACCAGTAAGGAAATCAGGAGGTAAGGAATACAGATCGGTTCAGGATCTGAGGGCCGTAAATCAAATTGTTCAAGACATACACCCAGTAGTGGCCAATCCATACACTTTACTGACATCTTTGAAGGAGGAACATAAATGGTTTACTGTGCTGGATTTAAAGATGCCTTCTTTTGCATACCTCTGGATACAGAAAGTCAAAGCATATTTGCTTTTGAGCAGGAAAGTCCTGCTACAGGACGAAAAACGCAACTAACATGGACTGTACTTCCGCAAGGATTTAAGAATAGCCCCACAATATTTGGAAATCAATTGGCAAAAGAGTTAGAAATGTGGAAGAAACAGAATCAAGGAGAAGGTATACTATTGCAGTACGTGGATGACATCCTGATAGCAGCAGAAAAAAAAAAAGAAACATCTTTTGAAATGACCATCAGTTTATTGAATTTCCTGGGCCAAGGAGGATACAGAGTCTCCAGAAACAAGGCCCAGATAGGGAAAGAAGCAGTGATTTATTTGGGATTTGAGATATCTCAAGGACAGAGACAACTGGGAAATGAAAGAAAAGCAGCCATTTGTCAGATCCCCAAACCTAACAGCCCAAAGGAACTGAGAGCCTTTCTGGGAATGATTGGGTGGTGTCGACTCTGGATTCTAAATTATGGACTGTATGTGAAACCCCTATATGAAGCCCTGAAGGAATCCAAAGACCAATACTTGATTTGGACACCTGAATGCCACAAATCATTTAAAGAACTCAAAAAGGCATTAATGATGGCCCCTGCATTGGGTTTACCTGATCTAACCAAACCTTTTGAGCTGTTTGTGCATGAAAGGCAACATCTGGCCCTTGGAGTGCTGGCGCAACGGCTGGGATCTTGGAAGTGACCAGTGGGGTACTTCTCCAAACAACTTGAACAACGTGAGTAAGGGATGGCCGGGATGTTTGCGTGCCGTGGCAGCAACGGTGCTGCTGATTCAGGAAGCACCTGAAAATTGACTATGGGCCAAAAGATAGTGGTATATGTACCACACATGGTAATAACTGTCTTAGAACAAAAAGGGGGGTCACTGGCTATCCCCTAGCAGAATGTTGAAATACCAGGTTGTCCTATTGGAACAAGACGATGTGGAATTAAAAACCACAGCAATTGTAAATCCAGCAATGTTCCTGTCAACAGAAAATCCTACCGAGAAATTGGAACATGATTGCCTGTTAACCATTGAACAAGTTTATTCCAGCAGACCGGACCTGAAGGACGAACCTTTGAAGGATCCTGATCTGGAGCTGTTTACGGATGGAAGCAGTTTCGTGCAAGAAGGAAGGCGAATGGCCGGGTATGCTGTTGTCACCACCGACAAGATATTGGAGTCTGGGACACTACCTGCAAATACATCAGCGCAGAAAGCAGAATTGGTGTTGTTAAAGCAGGCTTTACGGATGGCAGAAGGGAAAAGGGTAAACATACAGACAGATTCCAAATATGCATTTGGTGTGATCCATGCTCATGGAGCTATCTGGAAAGAAAGAGGACTGTTATCAGCCCAAGGATCACCGATAAGGCATAAGGAGGAAGTTCTTCAACTCCTACAAGATGTGCAGGAACCGAAGGAAGTGGCCGCAATGCATTGCAAGGCTCATCAATTTGGTCAGACGGCTATAAATATAGGTAATCGATTGGCGGATAAAGCTGCAAAGGAGGCTGCAGAACAAGGTATCCTTGCACTAGTACCAGTAAAACAGATGAAAATTCCAAATTTAAAAGCAAGATGCAGCAAACTAGATGAACAATTGGCAGAGCTCTTAAAGGCATCTCAGAATATGGAAGGATGGTGGGTAACACCAGAAAATCTGGTAATAGTAACTCCACAAGTTATGTTAGAACTTGCAAAAGAGAAACATGAGCAGACACACTGAGGTGTAGATGCTATGGTTACAAGTTTAAGAACATCTGTAATGTATCTAGGATAAGAAAATATGTGTGGAAGTATTGAAAAGTTATTCTTTCAAAACTTCCAAATGGGGGAAATGTAACCGTAGGATAGGGGCCATGAAACAGAAACTATAGAATCAGGTTGAGATAATTAGTTTGTAACCAAGGTAACAGGTAATGAAGCTAACTGACCATGGCAAGGTACAATGCTGCTATGTTCCATGTACAGTCCCTACCAAACTGAACAATAGGCTTGGAGATATTAATCTTATGAAGTCGTTATGGAGTGGTGCATCCACAGCAAGGATACTGCGCATGCCTGCAAGAAGAGGGTCACCCAGCAGACACAGGTGCGAGACCACTGATGACCACCAGAGACCCTTGAGGACCACTGACTCAAATCACTGAGCATGCGTCACGGGGAGGAGAATATGGAAATGGATTCTAAGAAATGATTATCATAGGACTGCCTTTTCTGAGAAAAACACTGAATATGTATGTTTTGATCCTACATAACCTGTGTGTTGGTGATCACCTGGCCTGCACGTTGGGTGGAGCTATCCCCCGTACATCCAGCGCTGCAATAAAGAATGCCTGCCTTTTAACACTACATTGGTGTTATGTGGTTTATTCCTGGGTTTCAGTGACAAGATGGGCAAGGAGGAGGTTTGACTGCCACCCCGAGCATGGACTTGCTTCCATTCACTCCTTTCCTTTAAGCTACTGCCTTCATCCTGGCAGGGGAAGGATACAGGGTCCCCTTGATCTTGGGTTTTGTCTGGTGGCTGTCCCTGTTTCTGTCTCAGGGAGGGCAGAGCTTGGCTGCACCAGTCTATCTCTTTCTCAGCCTCCCTGGTGCTCCTTAACCTTTCTACTTCCTCTCATAGCTCTGCCACCAGACTGAGCAGATCGTCCACCTGGTCACACCTCACACAGGCATTCTCACTACTGCCATCCATTCCCAGTGACAGGCTCTGGCACTCCCTGCAACCTGAGACCTGGGTGGCTGCATGTTATTGTGGGAGCTCTGTCTGGGTTGCCACATCCATTCTGGTGAGTACAGAGGACAGAACTTTCTGCCAGGTGGATACCATAGCTAAGTTCTTTCTGAGAGGGTGATGAACACCAATGGAACTCACCTCTTGAGCTGGTAGGGTGACTAGGTCCTACCTGTGCACCCTCCTGCTCGAACTGCTGCATAAACTGCCACGCCACACCATGGCTGACATGCCAGGCTCTGTTTGCCTGCTCTCTTCACAGTGCTCCAGGTGCTAGCACTCCCTAGGCTGCTTTTTATAGGTGTGGGGGTGGGTGCTGTTGCTCTGGCAATGCCCAGGCCTTGTCAGCAGCTCCTGCAAGAGCTGCTGGTTCCTGGTGGGTCTCTCCTCTCCTCTGGCATTTCCCTTCCTCAGGAAAACCCCCTGTGCCCCAAGATCTGCTGTTCCACTGCAGGTACACATTGAGTCCAATGTGTACCTCAAGGGGATTTGATTTTGGTTGAGAAGAGCCAATGATTTAAATTGTATGATGTTAATTGCTATACAATACTGCATGTCATCTCTACTATGAGTGCTATATGCCATAACAACAGTATTACAGTAAGAATCACCCAGACTAATAAAGAATGAACTTTCATGAAACCGAGCAAGGTGCAGAGGTAAAGAAACCAGAACTGTGTTCAGCAACGAGTGCCCAGCAACTTCCACGAGATTGACATCTTCAACCTGCAGACGGTGAGCATGGACTGCACCAGATACATCAGCTACAAGCTCCGGATGCAGCATTGTTAAAGAAAAATTCTACCAGACATGAGTTTCCCTAGGTTTGCTTTATTGCAGCGCTGGATGCATGGGGGAAATAGCTCCACCCAACGTGCATGCCAGGTGATCACCAACATACAGGTTATATAGAATTAAAATATACATATTCATTATTTTTCCGAGAAAAGGCAGTCCTATGATAATCATTTCTTAGAATTCATTTCCATATTCTCCTCCCCATCACACATGCTCAGTGATTTGAGTTGGTGGTCCTCAGGGGTCTCTGGTGGTCGTCAGTGGTCTCGCACCCGTGTCCGCTGGATGACCCTCTTCTTGCAGGCATGCGCAGTATCCTTGCTGTGGATACGCTTGTCCCTTACAACTTACTTCATAAGATTAATATTCCCGGACCTATTGTCCGGTTGGGTAGGGACTGTACAAGGAACGTAGCAGCATTGTACATTGCCATGGTCAGTTAGCTATTACCTTGATTACAAACCCCTTTCCCACGATTATAGGCTTTAAAACAGTTCTAGGCCTTAAGCAGCTTTCTAGTTAATATAAGTTTTCTTATAGCTAAGCTTCTGTATTTTTACAATTCCCTCCTTTTGTTTTCATTGCATCCCTGCAATTATTTATATATCCAAGCTCCTTGTAATTTTGCTACTATACTAGAAAAAGAGGTTATGCAACATTGAAAAATCACTATTATACATACAATCCCTATGATCACTAAGGCTGCTACAGCAAGCGCCTTTTTGAGCCACACAGATAAATCAGGAGCCCAGGAAGTCAACCACGACACAGTATCAGTAAAACCCCAAGATGTATCGTCTTTTTGTACTTGTCGCATTTGAGAACTAATCTCCCAGATTTTATGTACATCAGTTAGTAATTCCCCTGAATGATCTACATACATGCAACAACTCACATTTAGCATTGTACAAACTCCACCTTGTGATGCTAACATCATATCTAAGGCCATATGATTTTGTAGGGTAATTTTTGAGAGTTCTGCAATTTCAATTTGTAAGGTTGTTAACCCATGAGCGGTATAATTTGCCAATTTTTCAATTTCCCCCGGTATGTTTAAAATCGCTTTTTCCAGTTCACTCACCCCTAAAGATGGTATGAACCATCGGAGAAAAGAGTGAAATCCTGAGGGTTTTTCTATTAGTGGGTTATTGGTCCTTTTAACACGAGTTTAAAAGGTGCGATGCCAGATTGGAACATTTATAGTTTTAGGGAGAATTTGTAAATCCACAGTTACCAGTCCTAGAGTGCAAATTCCTCCCCAGCGTGGTGGGAGTACTTTATAAGCTTTGTCACCACATAACCAAAATAGTCCTAGTGCCTTTGGTCCCCTCCAAGCCCAGCTTAAGCGAGATTTAATATGATTACTTGTGTTGCATTTAGTCCAATTTCCCACAAAAGTGTGGTTAAGACAAAACGGCCGAGTCCAGTTCTCTGGGGGGTAACATCTCTCTACACAGAGGATGTTACGATATTCGTCTAAAGGAGGAATTCTGATGGTTAATATTTGCTCCTCATATTTAGTCGTTCTAGAGGTATTTCTCCAAAACTTTTCCCAAACTGAATCCTTCGGAATTGGAATACCAATTAAATCAAACCCTCGACCTACAGATTTTGGTAAAGAAAGATGCACAAAGCCAACATTCAGTATAATTCAAATTCTTTGCAAAGGACTTCATTAAGGAAACGTGAGTGTTATTTAACCAAAAAGTTTCTTCTTCATTTCCAACTAAACTTTGTTTACTTAATCTAGATTTGGTCATTATTTTGTCAGTATTAGAAATGCCAGTTTGAAAACCCCATGGAAATTCATAATCATGTGCTACCGGAAAATTCCTAAACCCATCTTTGATAATGTAATACATTACAAAAAAGGATGGACTCATCAGATTCAAATTGATACAACACCAATCATTGTTTTTACCCTCTGTCATTACCCATAAGTGATGGTTGACACACCAGGTTCCTGTTCCTGTTTGCGGCTCATATATATATGTGATATGGATACATTTTCCATGTATAACTTCTTGATGATTCCATTCCATTCTCAGGATCTCCCATCACAAATCCAACACAAAATTCTAGAAAAACATTAGGATTAAAAAAAGGATTCCATACAATCTCAGTATTTCTACCTGCTACAATATTTTCCCCTTTTGCATTCTTAGTTCCCCAAACTTTACAAAAGGTTTGCTCCCAGAGACTAGTATTACTATATTGTATTATGGTTCCTTTCGTAATTGCATCTCGGTATCGCAGGATGAACTTTGTCCACAAGGTATCAGTCTTACTCAAGAGAAAACAAATCAGCAAATACAGCAGTGCGTTGATTCTCATTCTGTCGCGGAATCTTTAAGCACATGTGAGTGATGGATCCACGTCTCTTTTCCTTGTACCTTTACAGCATAAAAGGAGGTTAATAACACCATGTAAGGTCCTTCCCATTTGGGCTCAAATCTATTTTTCCGTTTAAAATTCTTTATATACACTTTATCCCCTGGTTGAATATTATGTACCTGAATTTCAGGTGTTATCCCTTGATACCAATAAGCATGATTTCGTAATTGCATAAAAGAATTTTGCAAATACAATAAATATTGAGTTACCTGTTCATCTCCATCCAAAAGGCTTGGTTTTGCTGGAATATAAGTTCCAGGTACTGCTAAAATTCTCCCAAATAAAACTTCTGCTGGAGATACACCTACTGGTTGCCTCGGTGTGTTTCTAATGTCCCAAAGTACTAAATTTAATGCTTCTGGCCACTTGAAGCCAGTTTGTTTACAAGTCTTAACTAACTTGTCTTTGATGGTCCTATTCATCCTTTCTACTTGTCCTGACGATTGTGGATGATAAGGTGTGTGCAATTGCATCTTGATATTTAATGAATGATAAATTTGCACTAAAATTGCGGCAGAGAAATGTGCTCCCCTGTCCGAGTCAATTATTTCAGGAACTCCATACCTAGGTATTATCTCTTTTAACAGAGCTTTAACCACTGCTTTTGAGTCATTCTTTCGAGTTGGGAAAGCCTCCACCCAGCCCGAAAGCTATCAATGATCACAAGTAAATAAGCATATCCCATAGCCCTAGGCATCTCCACATAGTCAATTTGTATTTTTTGAAAAGGATATGTTGCTGGAGGTCGCTTTCCTGCTGGTGCCTTGATTTTCAAAGAGGCATACTGCTTGCACAGTCGACACCCTTCGCAAACTCTCTTAATAGCAGCATAAATCCCTGGTGCTGCCCACAGTCTCTGTACTCTCAAAGCTATATTCTCAGGTCCACCATGGGTTTTCTCATGGTGCCATCGCACGATCGATATTAAATACCTTTTTGGGAGTAATGGTTTCCCCCCTAGAGTCCATTGTCCATTCTGCTGTTCAGCTCCCAGCTTCTCCCAGAGCTGGCTGTCTTCCTCAGGAAGTTCCTCATACAGCTTTTGCGTGTCTGGCAATTCCCAGTCGAGCTCTCCTTGATGGGTCAGTGTCATTGCAAAGGTGACTTGTCGGGCTGCCGCTTTTGCAGCCTGGTCCGTGAGCTCATTCCCTTTTGCCAATTGATTCTCTTGGTTGGTGTGTGCTTTAATATATATTACTGCTAGTTCAGATGGTAATTGGATCGCCTCCAAAAGTTCTTTAATCTGTTGTCCATGGGCGATCCTTTTACCTGCTGATGTGAGAAATCCCCTTTCTTTCCACAGCATACCTGTAGCATGACAAACTCCAAACGCATACTTAGAGTCAGTATACAAATTAACCCATATTCCGATCGCATATTGTGCAGCTTTCGTGAGGGTGATGATCTCTGCGCCTTGAGCACCTAGAGTGGGAGGCAAAGGTCCTGCTAACAATACCTTAGTTTCCGTGGTAACAGCAAACCCAGTACATTTCCATCCTTCTTCATAATAGGAGGAGCCGTCGGTAAACAAGTTCATATCTGGGTTATCCAAAGGCTGATCTCGTAGGTCGTCTCGTGGTTTGCTCGTCATTTTGATCACCTGTTCACAATCATGTTCATCCTTTTCTCCATCCGTGGGCAGTGGCATTAAGGTGGCAGGATTCAAAGTGTTACATCTTTCCAATCTTAAATTGTCAGCAAGCAAAAGTATTAGTTCATATTTATGTGCTCTTTGTGGAGAAAGTGCTTTCTCGGCATATTGTTTCAATAATATTTCAACTTCATGTGGCACACAGACTACTAGGGGATGTCCCAAGACTATGTTCCGGCTTTTTTCTACTAACTCAGCAGCGGTAGCCACAGCTCTTATGCAAAACGGAGTTCCTCTTGCTACTGAATCTAATGCGCAAGAATAATAGGCTATAGGTCTTTCATGTGGCCCTAAAGTTTGAACTAAAACTCCATTTGCTGTTCCTTTGTTTTCTGTGCAATAAAGTTTAAAGGGTTTAGAATAGTCTGGAAGCCCCAAAGCTGGAGCTTGCATTAATGCTTCCTTTAATGCACGAAAGGCTTTTTCTCGTTCAGGACCCCAAGCTATTGGTTCCACTTCCTCATTTTTCGTTGCCTCATTAAGAGGTTTCGCTATTTCACTGAATCCAGGAATCCATGGCCTACAATATCCTACCTGTCCTAAAAATCCCCTTAATTGTTTCTTTGTTACTGGTCTGGGAATTTCTTGTATAGCTCTTACCCATTCTGGATCTACTTCTCTCCTCCCTGGTTTAAGAATAAACCCCAGATACTTTACCTGTTGTTGACAGAGTTGCAGTTTGGATAGAGATGCACGGTGACCCTTTTTTGCAAGTTGGATGCACAAATATTCAGTATCCCGCATACAATCTTCAGCCGTATGGCTTGCTAGTAACAAATCATCAACATATTGAATCAAAACAGAACCCCCAGAAAATTTTAAGTCTCTTAGATCGTTTCTGAGAATTTGAGAAAAGATGGTTGGTGAACTAGTAAACCCTTGTGGCAAGCGTGTCCAAGTCAACTGTTTTCCTTGCCAAGTGAAGGCAAAAATCAATTGACTTTCTTCAGCAATAGGTATACTGAAAAATGCTCCTGTTAAATCCAAAACAGTAAAATATTGTGCCCATACAGGTATTTGGGTAAGAATTAAATTTGGGTCAGGGACAACAGGGTGTGGGGAAATTACATGCTCATTTACTGCACGGAGATCTTGAACAAATCTATGTTCTGGATCCCCATCGTTATCTAATCGATGTTTACCTACTGGCAAGATTGGAGTATTATATGGACTTTGACATTCCTTGAGTATTCCTTTTTCTAAGAAAACTACAATCTGTTTTTGAATACTTGGGATAGCCTCATCTGCAATCGGGTACTGTTTAATTGATGGAGGTGACCCTCCTTTTGTTTTAATTATTACCGGTTCTGCAGATAACAATAATCCTATATCATCACCAGAGCTGCTCCATAGTTCCCGGGGAACTGCTTCAAGTCCTTTTGGAATTTTAAAACCTGATTCTTCTTCTTCTTGTGGAATTTGCACAATTTCTGATCCCATGATTATTAACTTGATTCCAGCCGGAGCAAGGAGTATTTGAGTACCAAATTCCTGCAAAAGATCACGTCCTAGCAAAGACACAGGTGAATTTGGAGATATCACAAATCTTCCCCATACCATTTTCTCTGCAATGATAATTGGAAGTGGGGTTGAAATATATTTTATTTCTTGTCCAACAACCCCTCTTATAAGTACCTTCTCTTTAGAAATCAATGTTTGTGGGAGTGCGTAATTCAAAAGGGACAAAGTTGCTCCTGTGTCTACTAAAAATTCAACAAAAAGTCCGTTTACCTTTGCAGTAATTTGTCCATACTCATTTACCTTCACTCCTTCATTCGACATTTTCGCAGTCCTTCGGTAAGCATGGAATTCAGCTCATTAATTTTCTATTGTGAGTGAGGGCGCGGTGGATACGGTGGATTTGATCCTCGTCCAGCACTTACTGGGCGGAGTGGGCACTCTCGCTGGATATGTCCTATATTCCCACAATAAAAACACTCTAAAGTATTAGGATTAGATTGGTTAAGAGAAGAAAGAAAGGGAGCCCTTCCCCCACGTCCCCTTCCTCTTGGCGTTCCCCTTGAAATTCCTCTGCCCCTTCCTCTTGATTGATAATTCTGTGTAATTGCTGCAGCCAACAAACTAATTTCTCTCTCTTTTTCCTGTCGCTCTCGTTTTCTTTCCTGTTTATTTCTCTCGTTCTCTCTCTTTTGTTTTTCTTCATCTCTACCATCAAAAACAAATGCAGCAATACTCAGTATTTTAGTCAGGGTTTCCCCTTGCCACCCAGGCATGTGCTTTTTAAAATACTTATTTATATCAGGAGAAGACTGCTCCACAAATACACTAATAGCCAATGGTTCTTGAAAATTTTCTCTAGTCATTCCCCCGTATTTCAACAAGGTAGTTTTCAATCTTATCCAATAATCGCTGGGGTGTTCATCAGGTTTTTGTCTGCATTCAAGGACCTTTGTCCAATTTGTAACTCTTTCGCCACATTGCCGTATGGCCTCCAATAATTGTCCGATGGCTGCCCGATAAGCTTGCATTCCATCGGTTGTGGCTAAATTCCAATTAGGGTCCTCAGTGGGCCAGGGATTTAATCCTTGACCCCTCTGAGCAATTTCTCGGTCCTTTTGAAAAATTTTATCTCGCTCATCCATCTGGAATAGTTCTCTTAACAAAGTTTTCATGTCACTCCAATTAGGTGTATAATCAGTGACTATTCCAGATAGCATTTGCGCACATTTTTCTGCATCATCTCTTAATCTTGGCATTTTGCTTTGCCACATAATCAAATCACCTTGTTTCCAAGGTTCGTGGCGCATCACAGCAGTCACTGCAGGAACTTCAGGAGGAGCTCCTGGTCCTGCTCTGGGATTTGGGATGTAATCCAATTTCATGGGAAACATCCCTGCTTGGGGAAGGTCAGTTTCCTCGGCCTCAGGGGCAGAGGGAAGTGGGCTTACCCGTGGTTTAGATGGCTTACGTCTTTGACAAGACCAATCATACCAAATATACCAATAATCAATATTTTGACTTGCAGTATCTTCTAAAATAGTCCTTAAAAACTTTAACTTATGGGGCCTAAAAGTTCCTTTGGGAGGCCAAATATCCATAGGTCCTCCCCCTCGAGATCGAGTTAGGAATGGCCATTCCTCCTGACACAACACAATCAGTCTTTTCTTTTGCAAAGTCTGTGCCCCATAAACCTTATTCCAATTTTCCAAAACCTCAGCAAGGGGCATCCCCCTTTCAACGCTGGGTGTATTTCCCATTTCTTACTTCTTTTCCTCTTACCAAATCTTTTAGCAAGTTTAAACACAAGAGTACTCCCAGTATCGTCTGGAAAGACCCGTGTCCAAGTCTCTTAGGTGAACTCACCTATTTTTGCCGGCAACGAGCGTTGGTCACGGGTTTGTCCAGAGAATTAACTGGTGCTCCTTCCTCTTGCGTCCTAGGGTCCCATCTGGGTCGCCATCTGTTAAAGAAAAATTCTACCAGACATGAGTTTCCCTAGGTTTGCTTTATTGCAGCGCTGGATGCACGGGGGAAATAGCTCCACCCAACGTGCATGCCAGGTGATCACCAACATACAGGTTATATAGAATCAAAATATACATATTCATTATTTTTCCGAGAAAAGGCAGTCCTATGATAATCATTTCTTGGAATCCATTTCCATATTCTCCTCCCCATCACACATGCTCAGTGATTTGAGTTGGTGGTCCTCAGGGGTCTCTGGTGGTCGTCAGTGGTCTTGCACCCGTGTTCGCTGGATGACCCTCTTCTTGCAGGCATGCGCAGTATCCTTGCTGTGGATACACTTGTCCCTTACAACTTACTTCATAAGATTAATATTCCCAGGCCTATTGTCCGGTTGGGTAGGGACTGTACAAGGAACGTAGCAGCATTGTACATTGCCATGGTCAGTTAGCTATTACCTTGATTACACACCCCTTTCCCACGATTATAGGCTTTAAAACAGTTCTAGGCCTTAAGCAGCTTTCTAGTTAATATAAGTTTTCTTATAGCTAAACTTCTATATTTTTACAGCATGCAACAATCCAGCATCACACACCATCTCTCCTGCCATGAGAGACTTTCATGACAGATGGAGCCCAAAAGTCATGGACTAAATGAACTCAACTGACATTTTAGAGGCATAGCCCATAGACTAAGGGAATGATATCTGTGTGTACATATCAAAAGACAGGAAAAGTAATGGTGATTAATTGGAATGTATTGGGAAGTATAGGACCTTAGCATGACATAGATGGTATGGAATAAGGGGTGGATACTGTCCTGGTTTTGGCTGAGATAGAGTTAATTTTCTTTCTAGTAGTTGGTATAGTGCTGTGTTTTGGGTTTAGGATGAGAATTTTGATAACACACTGATGCATTTAGTTGTTGCTAGGTAATTGTTGTGTCTACACTGAGTCAAGGACTTTTCAGCTTCTCACGCCCTGCCAGGTGCACAAGAAGCTTGGAGAGCATAGCCAGGACAGCTGACCCAGACTGGCCAAAGGGATATTCCCTACCATATAACGTCATGCTCCAGATATAACTGGGGAATCTAGCTGGGAGGCAGAATAGCTGCTCGGAATCAGACTGGGCATTGGGTTGTTGTTTTTTTTCCTTCTGGATGTGGTGACAGATCGCATTTGGGCATCACTTGTTTTGTTGTTCTAATTGCTAATGTTGTTGTTGTTATTATTCTCTTCCTTTGTTATTCTATTAAACTGTCTTTATCTTAACCCAGGAGGTATTTTTCCATTCTACTCCCTATCCCCTTGGGAGGGGTAGTGAGTGAGCAGCTGCGTGGTGCTTAGTTACCAGCTGGGGCTAATCCACAACAGGATGGAAAACTGAACACAAATCCCAGTAATAAGATTAATGTGTTACTGCTGGTAAGCTAAATTGCAATGACCAAACAGAAACCTGTTCCTAGCATACCTCATAGAGTAAAATGTATGCTGCTTTGTATAGTGACCTGGTTTAGCCCCAGCCGGTAGCTAAGTACCACGCGCCACTCGCTCACCCCTCCCCCGGCGGGATGTGGAGGAGAAGGGAAAAACAACGGCAAAGCCTGAAGGGTTCAGATAAGGGCAGTTCACTGGGACAGCAAGGGAGAGGGAAAACAATCAACAACAGTGCTGATAACAGATAGTAACAATGGGTGATAACAGAGAACGATTTACCGATGCCACCACCAACCGGATGCTCGCCCCGTCCCGGAGCCACACCTACACGCCGAACCCGCCCCTGCCCGACTAGCCCCCTTTTATGGTGAGCATGATGTCACATGGTATGGAATAGCCCCCGGCCAGCCTGGCTCACCTGTCCTGGCTCCTTGGGAAATTAACTCTATCCTTGCCAGAACCAGGACATTATCCACCCCTTATTCCATACCATCTACGTCGTGCCCAGATTATTTTACAGATCTCATTGCCTTACTCTATGGGCCATCGCTCTAAAATGTCTGTTGAGTTCATTTAGTCCATGGCTTTGGGTTCCATCTGCCATTACAGTCTCTCAGAGCAGGAGCAATGGTGCGTGCTGCTGGATTGTTGCACGCTGCATCCGGAGTTTTCACAGCCAGTGTATCTGGTATGGTCCATGCTCACAGTCTGGATGCCAAAGATGTGATTTTTCGATAAAGTTTCTGGGCACCAGTTGAAGTCAGTTCTAGTTCCATCATCGTGGCACTTTGTTCAGTTTCAAAGTCCATCCTTCATTAGTTTTGGGTGATTCTTATGGTCATACCATTGATACAGTATATCGCTATTAATATCATGCAATTTAATTTATTGGCTATTTTCACCCAAAATCAAATTCCCCATCTTTTCTCATCACCCACCAAGTGCACCCTGGTCCCTGAGCAAAAGCAATCCCGCAGATGGGCTTGCCTTTGCCTGAAGCAGGGATAACCCAAACTGTTTTACCCAACATATTCTTCATGCGCACTACAGGAACTTTATCCCCTTCTACTGGGCATGGAAATTTTGACTGGGCAGGGCCAGCTCGATTGGCAGATCCCCTAGTGTTAACTAACCAGGTGGCCTTTGCTAAATGTGTGTCCCAGTGCTCGAGGGTCCCACCACCCATTGCCCTCAGGGTAGTTTTTAGCAGCCCATTGCACCTTTCAACTTTCCCAGAGGCTGGTGCATGGTAGGGGATGTGATACACCCACTCAATGCCATGCTCTTTGGCCCAGGTGTCTATGAGGTTGTTCCGAAAATGAGTCCCGTTGTCTGACTCAATTCTCTCTGGGGTGCCATGTCGCCACAGGACTTGCTTTTCAAGACCCAGAATAGTGTTCCGGGCAGTGGCATGGGGCACAGGATATGTTTCCAGCCACCCAGTGGTTGCTTCCACCATTGTAAGAACATAACGCTTGCCTTGGCGGGTTTGTGGGAGCGTAATGTAGTCGATTTGCCATGCTTCCCCATATTGATATTTCAACCATCGGCCTCCATACCACAGAGGCTTTACCCGCTTGGCTTGCTTGATTGCGGCGCACGTTTCACATTGATGGATGACCTGTGAGATGGCGTCCATGCTCAAGTCCACCCCACGATCACGGGCCCATCTATACGTCGCATCTCTTCCTTGATGGCCTGAGGTGTCATGGGCCCACCGAGCGAGAAATAATTCACCCTTACGCTGCCAGTCCAAATCCACCTGAGCCACTTCAATCTTGGCAGCCTGATCTACCTGCTGGTTGTTCTGATGTTCCTCAGTGGCCCGACTCTTGGGTACATGGGCATCTACATGACGTACCTTTACAACCAGCTTCTCTAGCCGGGCAGCAATATCTTGCCACAATGGGGCAGCCCAGATGGGTTTGCCTCTACGCTGCCAGTTGCTCCGCTTCCACTGCTGTAACCACCCCCACAGGGCATTGGCCACCATCCATGAGTCAGTGTAGAGGTACAGCATTGGCCACTTTTCTCTTTCAGCAATATCTAAAGCCAGCTGGATGGCTTTCACCTCTGCAAACTGGCTCGATTCACCTTCTCCTTCAGCAGCTTCTGCGACTCGCCATGTAGGACTCCATACAGCGGCCTTCCACCTCCGATGCTTTCCCACGATGCGACAGGACCCATCAGTGAAGAGGGCATGTGGTTTCTCATCTTCTGTTAGTTTATTATACGGTGGGGCTTCTTCAGCACGTGTGACCTCCTCCTCTGGCGACATTCCGAAATCTTTCCCTTCTGGCCAGTCTGTGATCACTTCCAGAATTCCTGGATGACTGGGGCTTCCTATTCGAGCCCGTTGTGTGATCAGCGCAACCCACTTACTCCACGTAGCATCGGTTGCATGATGTATAGAAGGAGCCCTCCCTTTGAACATCCAGCCCAGCACTGGCAGTCGGGGTGCCAAGAGGAGCTGTGCTTCAGTACCAACCCCCGCTGAAGCAGCTTGAACCCCTTCGTAGGCTGCCAATATCTCCTTTTCCGTTGGAGTGTAGCGGGCCTCGGATCCTCTGTATCCCCAACTCCAAAACCCCAGGGGTCGACCTCGAGTCTCCCCTGGTGCTTTCTGCCAGAGACCCCAGGTAGGGCCATTCTCCCCGGCTGCGGTGTACAGCACATTTTTTACATCTGGTCCTGCCCGGACTGGCCCAAGAGCTACGGCATGAACTATTTCTTGTTTAATTTGTTCAAAAGCTTGTCGTTGCTCAGGGCCCCATTGGAAATCATTCTTCTTCCGGGTTACATGGTAGAGAGGGCTTACTATCAAACTGTAATTCGGAATGTGCATTCTCCAGAAACCCACAACACCTCCTTTTTGTTGGTTGGTGGGGACATGGCTGCTATTTTGTTGATAATATCCATAGGGATCTGACGCCGCCCATCATGCCACCTTATTCCTAAAAACTGGATTTCCTGCGCAGGCCCCTTCACCTTACTTCGTTTTATGGCAAAGCCAGCCTGCAGCAGGATTTGGATTATTTTCTTCCTTCTCAGAAACTTCCTCTGCTGAGTTGCCCCATACAATGATGTCCTCAATGTATTGCAGGTGCTCTGGAGCTTCACCCTTTTCCAGTGCAGTCTGGATCAGGCCATGGCAGATGGTGGGGCTGTGTTTCCACCCCTGGGGCAGTCGATTCCAGGTGTACTGGACGCCCCTCCAAGTGAAGGCAAACTGCGGCCTGCACTCTGCTGCCAAAGGGATCGAGAAAAATGCATTAGCTACAGCAATTGTGGCATACCATTTGGCTGCCTTTGACTCCAGTTCATATTGAAGTTCCAGCATGTCTGGCACAGCAGCACTCATCAGCGGTGTGACTTCATTCAGGCCACGATAGTCTACCATCAGCCTCCACTCTCCATTGGACTTTCGCACTGGCCATATGGGACTGTTAAAGGGTGAGTGGGTTCTGCTGATCACTCCCTGACCCTCCAGTTGACGAATTAGCTTGTGGATGGGAACCAGGGAGTCTCTGTTGGTGCGGTATTGCCGCCGGTGCACAGTTGTAGTAGCAATCGGCACCTGTTGCTCTTCAACCCTCAGCAACCCTACAACAGAAGGGTCCTCCGAGAGACCAGGCAAACTAGACAATGGTTGAATTTCCTCTGCTTCTAAGGCAGCTATTCCAAAAGCCCACCTGTAACCTTTTGGGTCTTTGAAATACCCTTTCCGGAGGTAGTCTATGCCCAGGATGCACGGAGCCTCTGGCCCAGTCACAATGGGGTGCTTTTGCCACTCATTCCCAGTTAGACTTACTTCAGCCTCCAACAGAGTCAACTGTTGGGATCCCCCCATCACACCAGAAATAGATATCGGTTCCACCCCTTCATAGTTCGATGGCATTAGGGTACACTGTGCACCCGTGTCCACTAGGGCCTTGTACTCTTGTGGGTTCGATGTGCCAGGCCATCGGATCCACACAGTCCAATAAACCCTATTGTCCCTTTCCTCCACCTGGCTGGAGGCAGGGCCCCTCTAATCCTGCTCGTCATAGTCACTACTCACCTCTTGCAAAAAGGACTTAGAAGTCCCTTCAAGAGGATCAGAAGTGCGATCTGGCCTTTCACTTGGTCTGGGGGGCTGCCCGGTGGAAACTGGAGCAGCATTCTTTCTGGAAGAGTCCCTTTTTACGGCTGTCTTGCCTTGTAGCTCATGTACGCGTGCCCGCAGGGTTGAGGTGGGCTTCCCATCCTGTAACCTATGTGTTTAACTTTTTAACCATGGTGATGGGATCAAGATGAGATTATTAGCAGTAGTGAGGAATGAGAAAAACATTTTAGGAACGAGAACCTGAGAGCTTGGTGGTACCATGGAACTGATAAACTGTGTGGTTGGTATGTACCATGGAAATGATAAACTGCGTGGTTGGTACATGAGCCAAATAATATTTCATTTTCTGTCAAAATCATGTCCTTTGAGTGAACTTTGTTCATTATAATCTCATTATAATACCAAAACACACCTCCATGCTAAAAGCTACCCACCTCCAAGGTACGACCACCCCTCACTGGGCATGCTCTCCGAATTTCTTTAAGTCTGTAGCTTTAAAAGCAAAGCAAGAAAGTTTTACACCAATCATAATGAAGTAACTAAGTAACTATGTGATGTAATTGTAACCATGTGTGCATTGAGAATATAAATATGTGCATGTTCGTAGGCTAGGTATGCACGTTGGGTGGAGCTATCCCCCGTGCATCCAGCGCTGCAATAAAGAATGCCTGCCTTTTAACACTACATTGGTGTTACGAGGTTTATTCCCGGATTTCGGTGACAGTTTTTGGCGACCCAGGTGGGACACTGCTTTTGAACCTCGACGGATCCGTGGGATCACAGGATCTCCAGCCGGCACCGGGGAATTCTCGGGGAGAACCTCCGATCCCCGGACCGAAGAGCTCTGAGCAAGACCCCTGGGAGAGGTAAAGGCATTCTTATTTGATTTGAGTATTTGTTTTTTTTTAATATTTGCTCTTACCATCGTGGCGGGACAGGCCCGCACCAAGAGCACAAGTTGAAGTCCTTATTCAAGGAGCCCCGTGGCTCTCCGGGACAGGCCCGCATTGGGACAGGCCCACACTAGGAGCACGGGAGGCCTGCTCGTAAGGCGCGGTGAAAGCTGTGCAGAGTTGGGCTAGGGAGACGTCTCAGGTAAAAGTCTCTGCTAGGCGAAAGCCTGTGGAGCAGGGCCCACAGGGGAGGGGAAGCCTCCAAGGTTGAGATTTCTCTTACCATCGAGGTGGGACAGGCCCGCACCAAGAGAAATCTGTGAGGGAGCTCTATCGCGGGTTGGGGCCCCTCTGACTAGTGCTTGTGATAGTGCACAATCACAACCACTGAGTCCTTGAGAGTTGGGTATTTTTCCGAGTAAGAAATCAATCCCACGAAAAACACCACTGGGATGCATTCTGGAGCACTGGAAGGATCTGGGAAATATTGATCCTTTGACTCGGAAACAGTTGATTGAATATTGTAATCACTGGTGGCCACTGTATACTTTAGAGAATGGGGAAAAGTGGCCGGAAAACGGGACGTTGCAATATAACACAATTTTGTAACTAATGTTATTTTGTAAAAGGGAAGGCAAATGGAATGAAATGGCATATGTGGATTTGTTTTTCACACTGCGAAATCATCCGGAATGGCAAAGGCAATGTGAATTGGTTTCATCTAGTTCTGTGATAATGGCATTAAAGGGGCAGGAACCTGATAAAAATTTGAAAAAGGTTGCTCAGCTTGTGATATGGGTAAACGGTGTTTTAAATGTGAATTTGAAGATGATGATGTTGAATTATTGGTTGCACCTCGCAGAAGGTTAGGAAATGATCAGGGGGATCAAAATTTGGGGGCCAATAATGCTTCCACCCCTCCTGTGGAAGGGGAGGCGGAAGGATTCAGCCCGATTGCTGGGAGGACAAGGGGAAGAGGGGGAAGAGACGGATTAACTCCCCTCCAGGCTCTTCGACAGGCAGTTGGTAATGAGGGTCCGGTAATGGGAAAAGTTCCCTTCTCAATAAATGATTTAAGAGCATGGAAAGACACTGCAGGTACCTATCGAGATGATCTTGAAGGAGTTGCCAAAGTAGTTGAAACAATAATCAGAACCCAGAACCCTGATTGGGAGGATTTCAAAGTAATATTGGATACTTTGTTGGAAGACACTGAAAAGAAAATGGTATTAAATACGGCCAGAAAACAAGTGGAAGGAGCTCATGCTAATGGGATTATACAAGGGACAGTGGACCAGAATTTTCCATCCACAAACCCTGAATGGGACCCTAATCAACTGGGACCCAGAGGGATGTTTAGGTATCAGGTGGATTTGTTTGGTATTAGACATGCAATGCCAAAAGCAAGTAATCGGTCTAAACTTTATGAAGTGAGACAAGAATTAAATGAGTCCCCTTCAGCCTTTATGGAAAGACTAAAGGTGACTGCGAGAAAATATACTAATTTGGACCCAGAGGAGAAAAAAAAAACCAAAAAAAACCCCACACAAACAAAACCACAAGCAAACAAACAAAAACCACCACGGAAGAAGCTATACAATTGGCCTCTGTATTTATGGGACAATCAGCCCTAGAAAAAACTCCAGAAATTGGAAGGGGCTGAGTCCAGGGACTTAGGCAAAATGCTTGAAGTAGCCTGGACTGTGTATAACAACAGAGAAAAAGAAAAAGAAGTCAGACAAATGCAAAGGGATGGAAAAATTCTGGCAATCTTGACTAGAATAATAAACATGTAAAGCAAAACTCAGCTATAAATCAGCAGAGGGTGTTGGTGCGACGGGGCGAAAAGAGAACTGGCCTTTCTTGAAACCGTTAAAATTTAAGCTGGGAAAACAGTGGGTAACACATCAATTTTTGTACATGCCCAAATGTCTGTTGCCTTTATTGGGATGAGATTTATTAAGCAAATTAGATGCACAAATAATTTTTAAAGATGGAGAAATCAGATTGCTAATACCAGAATCAAAGCCATAGAGGCGAGAGTGTTTATGTTACAGGATTCCCCCAAGGAGGAACAGATTCCAGAAGTAGTGGACAATGCAGTTATCCCCCTGGTATGGGCAAGTGGAGTTCCGGGACGATCCAAACTGGCAGAACCGGCAAAGGTGACTTTAAAACCTGGAGCCAAGCCGGTAAGACAAAAACAGTACCCTCTCAAATGGGGAGTCCGAAAGGGGCTAGAGGAATTAATCACAGAATTTTTAGAATATGGGCTGCTAGTAGAATGTGAATCAGAATATAATACCCCTATATTACCAGTAAGGAAATCAGGAGGCAGGGAATATCGAATAGTTCAAGATTTAAGGGCCATAAATCGGATAGTTCAAGATATACACCCAGTAGTGGCCAATCCATATACCTTGCTGACATCTCTGAGGGAGGAACATAAATGGTTTACTGTGCTGGATTTAAAGGATGCCTTCTTTTGCATACCTCTGGATACGAAAAGTCAAGGCATATTTGCCTTTGAATGGGAGAGTCCCACTACAGGAAGGAAAACGCAATTAACATGGACTGTACTTCCACAAGGATTTAAAAATAGCCCTACAATATTTGGAAACCAATTGGCAAAAGAGTTAGAAATGTGGAAGAAACAGAATCAAGGAGGAGGCATATTACTACAGTATGTGGATGACATCCTGATAGCAGCAGAAAGCAAAGAAACATGTTTTGAAATGACTACACTGTGAGTAAAGGATGGCCGGGATGTTTGCGTGCCGTGGCAGCAACGGTGCTGCTGATTCAGGAAGCCCGAAAATTGACTATGGGCCAAAAGATAGTGGTATATGTACCACACATGGTAATAACTGTCTCAGAACAAAAGGGGGGTCACTGGCTATCCCCTAGCAGAATGTTGAAATACCAGGTTGTCCTATTGGAACAAGATGATGTGGAATTAAAAACCACAGCAATTGTAAATCCAGCAATGTTCCTGTCAACAGAGAATCCTACTGAGAAATTGGAACATGACTGTCTGTTAACCATTGAACAAGTTTATTCCAGCAGACCGGACCTGAAGGACGAACCTTTGAAGGATCCTGATCTGGAGCTGTTCACGGATGGAAGCAGTTTTGTGCAAGAAGGAAGGCGAATGGCCGGGTATGCTGTTGTCACCACCGACAAGATATTGGAGTCAGGGACACTACCTGCAAATACATCAGCACAGAAAGCAGAATTGGTGGCGCTGAAGCAGGCCTTACGAATGGCCAAAGGGAAAAGGGTAAACATATGGACTGACTCCAAATATGCACTTGGTGTGATCCATGCTCATGGAGCCATCTGGAAAAAAAGAGGGCTGTTATCAGCCCAAGGATCACCTATAAGACATAAGGAGGAAATTCTTCAGCTCCTACAAGATGTGCAAAAACCAAAGGAAGTGGCCGTAATGCATTGCAAAGCTCATCAATTTGGTCAGACGGCTGTCAATATAGGTAATCGGTTGGCGGATAAAGCTGCAAAGGAGGCTGCAGAACGAGGTACCCTTGCACTGGTACCAGTAAAACAGGTAAAAATTCCAAATGTAAAAGTAAGATATGGTAAATTAGACGAACAATTGGCAGAGCATTTAAAGGCATCCCAAAATGCAGAAGGATGGTGGGTAACACCAGAAAATCAGGTAATAGTGACCCCGCAAATTATGTTGGAACTTGCAAAAGAGCAACATGAGCAGACGCATTGGGGTGTAGATGCTATGGTTACAAATTTGAAAACATTTGTAGTGTGCGTAGGAATGACAGGAATAATTAAGTCAATAATAGCTAAGTGCCCGATCTGTCTTAAAAATAATCCTTTAAACCAGAGGAAAGCACCTTTAGGAGTAACAAAGCAGGGTAATTCCCCAGGAGATTATTGGCAAATCGATTTTTCTGAATTACCCAGACAAAATGGGTATAGATATCTGCTGGTACTGATTGATACGTTTTCTGGATGGCCAGAGGCTTTTCCTTGTCGCACCAACAAAGCGAGAGAAGTGGTTAAAATATTGTTAAAAGAGATAATACCAAGGTTTGGGGTACCATTGGGCATGTCTTCTGATAGAGGACCACATTTTGTAGCAGAAATAGTCCAACAAGTAAGTAAAATTCTGGGGATAAAATGGGACTTACACACTCCCTGGAGACCGCAATCAAGCGGGAAGATTGAAAGAATGAATCAGACCTTGAAAAGACAAATGAGTAAAATTTGCCAAGAAACATCTTTGAAATGGCCACAGGCCTTGCCGTTAGCTCTGTTAAGAATAAGAATCCAACCAAGATCTAAAGACGGTGTAAGTCCATATGAAATATTATATGGCAAACCCTACCAAACTCCTTTAATCCCAGGGGACATGAGGGTAACAGGGGAAACAGATTTGAAAACATATCTGATTTCTTTAGGAAAGACCCTCGAAGCGCTCAGAAGATATATTGTGCTGACCAGACCACTTGCTCTTGATACGCCTGTACATCCATACCAGCCGGGTGACTTGGACCACTCCAAGAGTGGTGGAAGGGACCCTTCCAGGTACTGTTGACAACTTATACCGCAGTTAAGGTAGAAGGAGTGGAGCCATGGATTCATTATACTCGAGTAAAGAAGGCACCGTCAGAGCAGTGGACATCTACGCAAGAGGGACCTTTGAAACTCAGACTGTGTAGAAAATTTGACAGGGAACTGGAAAGCTAAAAGAACTGGTTCTCAAAAATGGAAAATTTATAAAGGGTTTGCATGTTATGTGTTGAATTATGAATATTATGAATTGTTTGATTAGGCTGATAACACTTTTTTGTATTTTATCACTAATCTGTAGCCAAAGAAATATAGAATGGCCATGGTCCCAAGCTATTATGGGACCATACCCCAAAGACTGTTCCCCAAATTTAGCCACTGTGGTAATGCATGAATCTGAAGTTTACCACCCACCTGAGTGGGAATGGGACAGAAAGGACTAAATCCGTGTCTTAACAGGAACAATTGGAGAAAAAATCCAAATAGGATGCAGAAAGATGGAAGGATCTCTTCATGAGAAAGCTTCTTCAATTACCATCTCCGGAAATCTCTTAGACCCTAGTTCTAATATGACAACGAGACTCTGTCCCACCACAGAATGGAAATGTAACAAACAAGATTCTCTCATTACGTGTTGCCGCCAGCAGAATGTCGGTAATTACTCCTTAGACCCTAGTACCAATAATGTTGAAATCACCAAATTCTGTATTAAGGAACAAGGAGATTGTTGGCACAATTTTACTTTGACTAAGCCAGTTTATGTGGTGTGCAATTGGCGACCTAATCCATTGACAGGAGGATTACTAGGCCTTACATTTAAATTCAAGATAAATGTTATAACTAAACCCCTAGTGATGCTTGTTGCAGTAGTCACGCACGCTGGCACAGATACCCTTTTTACGTTAACTAGTAAAAGTGAAGTCACCCCCTCTTTTATGGTACCACAAGGGAATGACATCACAATAAGATGCAGATTAATCACTGAATCTCGCATTGAACCTATAAACAGTTATGAAAATGGACCACGTGGCCCTATTTTGTGTAAAGATCAAAATTTAGATTGTTGGTTAAATTTGACTGCTGTACAATACTCCCGTAAAGTAATATGTGGTAAAAATAACACTAAATACTGGGGAGAATTTAAAATAGACGTTATAATACCTACTACCCAACCAATTGTTGCGCTTAACCCGAAAATCTTTGAAATTGGACCATATGTGATCAGAAATACAGGCTTGCAACAAATATTGTTTAACCCGGCATGGTCTCTCAAACAAGTTGAATTGTCAATGCAAAACAATGTTTCAGATATTCAACCAGCTTGTTCACCTTTCTTAAAAATCTCATATGAGGGGTGGACAACCTGGCTGCAAAAACGAACTCTTACTATGAAAAGAACACGGAGAGACTTGACCGGTGTTTTGGGAACAGGATTGGGAGTTTTAAATAGCATTGATTTAGAAGTAATAATGAACAAATTGGCTGCCTCAATTAGTGATTTGGCTAGATTACAACAACCTTTACGATCTTCTTTACTGGCTTTAGGAACTAACCAGTGGCTGTTGTCAAATATATTACCCACATGGGAAAGAATAAATGTAAGGGACCACGAGTTAATTACGGACGCACTTGGGGTGATCCAAAATAACCTCTCCTTGGCTCTCAGTTGTATCCAGGCTCAATTATGGATGCAGTCGGTAGCTGCCTCAATTATAAGAGAAGGCGAAGAAGGCACTCTCCCTACTGAAATTAGGAAAATAATCTGGGACAGTGCTACTGATTTTGAGAAAGAACTCCAGTCCTGGTGGAGCCCGGTAAACTTTACTTATGATCCCGTTACAAACACAGCTATAACTTTTGTGCTCACTATATCTAATGCTACTAAATACTCAATTTATCCCATCATTGCATTAGGGATAAACCATAACGGAACTATACTCTATCCTTCCGAGCATAGAGTATGGGCCCGAAGGATGAATGAAAAATGGCAAACTGTTAATTTGGAATCTTGCATCGTGCGAGAACAACAAGGATTTGTCTGTGAAGGTAATGCAATTGAGGCACAAGATATTTGTCTGGATACTGAACAAAATATTTGCCATTTTGAGGTTCATCCTAACGAAAACCCTGAAACCATACTTAATATATATTGGCAAGGGCTGTGTATGCTTGAGAACTGTTTGTGATTTTTTATATGTAGATGAGGTAGTGGTAGAGATTAAAAATCATTCAAATTTTTGTATTTGTAATTTTACTAAGATTGATGGACGTGACTTTTCTTATTCGACCCCAGTCACATCGCACCAACTTTTGCAGTCTAACTACATGTTGATCCATGAATTATTACCTATCCCCATTGGAATGAATCTCACTTTAGTAAAACAGTTATTACGACGCAAGGATTTGATTGAAATTTTGGAAAAAATTAAGGAAAACGGACAGAAAACCCTAATAACTGTTCATCACAATGTGAAAGAAATACATCGAGTTTTTGAAAGAGTGCAGAGAGATGCAGAACTTAAATGGTGGGACACACTTTTCGGATGGTCGCCTACTGCTACAGGCATCCTAAACAAGTTGTGTCACCCCATCGTGATTCTCTTAACATTTGTTTTGATCAGTATGACCTTGTCAGTAATATTATATATCATAACTTGGAAAATGATGAATCGGTTAACATATCTGAAAAAAACAAATTACTCGTGAAACTTCTCTCACTCATATGATCATCCAAGCTGTTGCGAAACAGCAAAATAAACAAACAATCCCAGAGTTTCCTCCAACACATAGAAAATAATTAGTATAGTGGAAGTATTGAAAAGGTGATTATTTCAAAACTTCCAAAGGGGGGATTGTAACCGATGTGTTTAACTTTTTAACCATGGTGATGGGATCAAGATGAGATTATTAGCAGTAATAAGGAATGAGAAAAACATTTTAGGAACGAGAACCTGAGAGCTTGGTGGTACCATGGAACTGATAAACTGCGTGGTTGGTACATGAGCCAAATAATATTTCATTTTCTGTCAAAATCATGTCCTTTGAGTGAACTTTGTTCATTATAATCTCATTATAATACCAAAACACACCTCCATGCTAAAAGCTACCCACCTCCAAGGTACGACCACCCCTCACTGGGCATGCTCTCCGAATTTCTTTAAGTCTGTAGCTTTAAAAGCAAAGCAAGAAAGTTTTACACCAATCATAATGAAGTAACTAAGTAACTATGTGATGTAATTGTAACCATGTGTGCATTGAGAATATAAATATGTGCATGTTCGTAGGCTAGGTATGCACGTTAGGTGGAGCTATCCCCCGTGCATCCAGCGCTGCAATAAAGAATGCCTGCCTTTTAACACTACATTGGTGTTACGAGGTTTATTCCCGGATTTCGGTGACAGTTTCTGGCGACCCAGGTGGGACACTGCTTTTGAACCTCGACGGATCCGTGGGATCGCAGGATCTCCAGCCGGCACCGGGGAATTCTCGGGGAGAACCTCCGATCCCCGGACCGAAGAGCTCTGAGCAAGACCCCTGGGAGAGGTAAAGGCATTCTTATTTGATTTGAGTATTTGTTTTTTTTAATATTTGCTCTTACCATCGTGGCAGGACAGGCCCGCACCAAGAGCACAAGTTGAAGTCCTTATTCAAGGAGCCCCGTGGCTCTCCGGGATAGGCCCGCATTGGGACAGGCCCACACTAGGAGCACGGGAGGCCTGCTCGTAAGGCGCGGTGAAAGCTGTGCAGAGTTGGGCTAGGGAGACGTCTCAGGTAAAAGTCTCTGCTAGGCGAAAGCCTGTGGAGCAGGGCCCACAGGGGAGGGGAAGCCTCCAAGGTTGAGATTTCTCTTACCATCGAGGTGGGACAGGCCCGCACCAAGAGAAATCTGTGAGGGAGCTCTAACGTGGGTTGGGGCCCCTCTGACTAGTGCTTGTGATAGTGCACAATCACAACCACTGAGTCCTTGAGAGTTGGGTATTTTTCCGAGTAAGAAACCAATCCCACGAAAAACACCACTGGGATGCATTCTGGAGCACTGGAAGGATCTGGGAAATTTCTCCACAGCCAAGACTAGGGAGGAAGAAAGGCTCTCTTCATATTGCCGGAGTCGGCCAGCCACTTCGTCCACCGTGGGTGCCTCTTCACTCTTCCAGTCAATTACCGCCAGTGAGTTGGCGTACGATGATGGTGCACTTCGCACAAATTTTCGCCACATGGGTCGGGTACACTGGACTTCATCGGGGTCTGTGGGCAACTGTGCGTTCTCCGGATCATAATAAACCATCTCCTGCACAGCTAATTCCCTCAGATATTGAATACCTCTCTCCATGGTGGTCCACTTGCCTGGCCACCATACGACATCTTCGCTGAAAGGATACCTTTCCCTCACACTTGACAGGAGGCGCCTCCAGAGGCTAAGGGCCTGTGCCTTCTTCCCAATTGCTTTGTCAATGCCCCCTTCCCTAGACAAGGATCCCAGCTGCTTGGCCTCCCTGCCCTCCAGTTCCAGGCTACTGTCCCCGTTATCCCAGCAGCGGAGCAGCCAGGTAATAATGTGCTCCCCTGGAAGGCGGCTGAAATCTTTCCGCATATCTCGCAACTCACTCAGGGACAGGGATCGAGTAATCACTTCTGGTTCTGGCTCTTCTTATTGTTCTCGGGATGGCCCCAGTTCATCATCATCTTTCACTAAGCGAACCAATTTCCTTGTGTATTTCTTTTTGTGTATAGGGGCAACTGATACTGGTGTGGGTTGATCTTTTGGCTCGACTACAGTGCCTGTTGCGGGGGTTTGGGTAGCTGCAGTGCCTGAGGGTCTGCTCTCTCCCTCTGGATGGTGCTGTCTACTATCAAGCAGTGTTTGATAGATTGTGGCCAGGGCCCAGCACAGCACAGTAAGTTGTGTCTCCTTAGAATGCCCACAGCATTTTCCTTTCAAATATTCTACCATTTTATCAGGGTCTTGCAATTGTGGGAAAAAATTCAGGAGACCTAGCAATAGGAATATACTGGCCTGAACATTCCAAGGGTATTCAAAAATCTCAAAAATTGTTGTAACCAACCAAAAGGGAAAAGAGGAGGTGAAAGAGTGGGAGAAGGTATCCCCCCCATCTTCCCCATAGATTGGGTCCCATTATTAATCAATTCTGAAAGATATTGACCGAGGTACGGGCCTGACCAAAATGCTACATACACATACCAGCTCAGACCCATGACTGTCAATGATATCTTATCATAAGTCATTATCACACAATACAACAACATGAGAACACGAACCCCTCTCCCAGAGGTGATAAACAGCACCACAGGGATTGCATAGAGTAAACACGGGTTTACAAAACAGAGCCACGTGACCAAACGGAACATCATTATGACCAGCGACTGTTTCAATAACATCATAAATGCTTATAACAACTTTGTTTTAACACACTTGGGTCAGACTTGTCGTTATCACAACCCCTCGAGCCCCACGTTGGGCGCCAAAAAGGACTGACGTGGTTTAGCCGCAGCCTGTAGCTAAGTGCCACGCGCTGCTCGCTCACCCCTCCCCCGGCGGGATGTGGAGGAGAATGGAAGGGTTGGGATAAGGGCAGTTTACTGGGACAGCAAGGGAGGGGGAAAACAATCAACAACAGTGCTGATAACAGATATTCACAATGGGTGATAACAGAGAACGATTTACCGATGCCACCACCAACCGGATGCTCCACCCGCCCCGGAGCCACGCCTACACGCCGAACCCGCCCCTGCCCCACTAGCCCCCTTTTATGGTGAGCATGATGTCACATGGTATGGAATAGCCCCCGGCCGGCTTGGCTCACCTGTCCTGGCTCCTTGGGAAATTAACTCTATCCTTGCCAGAACCAGGACATATAGGCACTAGGCTAAGATGCTGTTTGAAGAAAGATCCCCAGAAGGGAAACATGGAGAGCTTGCACAATTCAAAAGGATCTTGCTTAAGAAACTTAGACTGTGTGGTGGGTTGACCCTGGCTGGGGGCCAGGTGCCCACCAGAGCCACTCTATCACTCACCTCCTCAGCAAGGCAGGGAGGGGAGAAAGGAAGATGGAGAAAAACAACCCCAAACTCGTGGGTCGAGATAAAGGCAGTTTAATGTAGCTAAAGCAAAAAAGCCGCGCGCGGAAGCAAAGCAAAAAGCAAAGATTATTCTCTACTTCCCATCAGCAGGCGATGTCCGGCCACTTCCTGGGAAGTAGGGCTTCAGTATGCCTGCCCCTTACTCCGGAAGGCAAACATTGTAAAAAAAAAAAACACCGAATGCCCCCGCCCTGTTCCTCCCCCTATTCTCAGTTTCTTATTGCTGAGCATGACCTCATATGGTATGGAATATCCCTTTGGTCAGTTTGGGTCAGCTGTCCTGGCTGTGTCCCCTCCCAAGATCTTGCCCACCCCCAGCCTGCTGCTGGGGAAAAAGAAATGTTGGAGAGACAGCCTTGATGTGTGCTGGCACTGCTCAGTAGCAGCCAAAACACTGGTGTGTTATCAACAGTTTGCTAGCTACCAATACACAGCACAGCACCATGAGGGCTGCTGTGGGGAGAATTAACTCCATCTCAGCCAGACCCAATACAGACTGAAAAGAAGCATCATGAGAAAAAAAAAAAAAAAAAAGTCAGCTACTGTTTTCATTCTTGTCCAAAATAAGTCCTTGAAGCAGGAAAACAAATTTTAAAAAGCTCTCTATTTCATATAATATCTATGATTATGAATTATAGGGATGTGGAGACTGGAGAGAAGGGAACAAGATACCTGAAGCCCTGATTTCAGGGCTCACTTACTGGTTCTGCATAAAAGTACGGACTTGAAGGCTCCAGACAGCTCTTCCAGAAAGTAGAGATTAAAGAGGAGAAGATAGGCATTAGATCAATGGTACAGGAGTAACTGTATGAGAAATCTTCAATTACTCAGATTTACCAAATACATGCTGTTTCCTTCCAATAACAAAAGTAGCTTTCATATGCAACAAAATCGTGGGTTATACTAATGTTAGATCATAATTCAACACTATGAAAGAGCAACAAAAAAGAAATAATTGTGATAAAGCAAAAACAATGCCAATACAGATGTTGCTTATAAAAGTTATAGATAGCATCACTTGGGAGTTTGTTTCTTATTTAAAACATTCTGAAAAGAGCAAAATGACCTTGTAATATTTAAATCATTAATTGCTTCTAAAGAAGGCAAACATAGGAAAACAAGAATGTAGCTATCCAGTATTCATTTAGTTCATTCTGGTTTTACTTCACATTTACTACCTAATTGAATTGACTTACTGATATTTAACAGGATATTGATTCTGTTTTAGAAAGTTAGAATGATTTTCATATTCTTCATGGTTGGTAAAAAAACCAAAACCTGCACTGTGAAAGGATGGTAAAAAATTCATCATCAGAAATTGTAATATTTAGGTATCTATGATATCCGTAGCACAGATACCTTATAGCATTGACCAAAAAAAAAGCCTGCAGGAAAAAAATAATGCAGCTCTTCGCAAATCTTTCATTAAAGTAGTTAAAATTATATATAATTTTAGCAGGAGAGAAAATAATGACAAAATACAAGGACTGGATTAGACTAGAAATAATTTAAACAAATCATTCTTTCTTTGGAGAATAATTTTAGATAATTTAAGATTCAACACAAATACATTAGACTGTGTGGTGGGTTGACCCTGGCTGGGGGCCAGGTGCCCACCAGAGCCGCTCTATCACACCCCTCCTTCATTAGACAGGGGAGAAAAGGTACAACGAAAAGCTTATGGGTCGAGATAAGGACAGGGAGAGATCATTCACCAATTATCATCACGAGCAAAACAGACCGAACTGAGAGAGGGAATTCATCTAATTTATTACTAAGCAAAACAGAGTAGAGGAATGAGAAATAAAATCAACTCTTAAAACACCTCCCCCAACCCCTCCCATCTTCCCGGGCTCAACTTCACTCCCGGCTTCAACCTCCATCCCCCCTCAGCGGCACAGGGGGACAGGGAATGGGGGTTACAGTCAGTTCATCACACGTTGTTTCTGCCGCTTCTTCATCCTCAGGGGGAGGACTCCTCTCATCGTTCCCCTGCTCCAGCATGGAGTCCCTCCCATGGGAGACAGTCCTTCACAAACTTCTCCAATGTGAGTCTCTCCCATGGGCTACAGTCCTTCACGAACTGCTCCAGTGTGGTCTCTTCCATGGGGTGCAGACCTTCAGGAGCAAACTGCTCCAGCATGGGTCCCCCACGGGGTCACAAGTCCTGTCAGCAAACCTGCTCTGGCATGGGCTCCTCTCTCCACGGATCTACTGGTCCAGCCAGGAGCTTGCTCCAGCCTGGGCTTCCTACAGGGCCACAGCCTCCTTCAGGTGCCTCCACCTGCTCCAGCGTGGGATCCTCCACGGGCTGCAGGTGGAATCTCTACACCCCCTCATCCTTCCTCCATGGGCTGCAGGGGGACAGCCTGCTTCACCATGGTCTTCTCACCATGGGCTGCAGGGGGATCTTGCTCTGGCGCCTGGAGCACCTCCTCCCCCTCCTTCTTCACTGACCTTGGTGTCTGCAGATGTTCTTACATCTTCTCACTCCTCTCTCCAGCTGCAAAAAGCTCCTTCTCTAACTGTTTTTTCCCTTCTTAAATATGTTATCACAGAGGCACTGATTGGCTTGGCCTTGGCCAGGGGCTGGTCTGTCTTGGAGCTGGCTGGCATTGGCTCTATCAGACACAGGGGAAGCTTCTAGCAGCTTCTCACAGAAGCCACCCCTGTAGCCCCCCCCTGCTACCAAAACCTTGCCACGCAAACCCAACGCAGACTGATATACTCTAGATGAAATAAGCTCGTGACCTGAAAACAGAGACAGAGGGAGGGAGGGAAAGAAGGACAGGGAATGGACAGGATATCGCAGTAAAGGAAGGAAGGAAGGAAGGAAGGAAGGAAGGAAGGAAGGAAGGAAGGAAGGAAGGAAGGAACTGTCTTTTTTGAAATATGTCAAGGTCTTCTAGAGCTGTGATATTACAGTAAAATCAAATGTAAAATGTGACATGAATCAAGTTGTCATGCTCCTTCAAATGTCCCTTGTGTAGCCCTACCCCTGCTGGTCTAAGTCCAGACAAGAAATATCTAAATAATGTACCTTTGTCTGATAAGTAGGTTGTGATTGTTAAAAGCTGAAGTTTAACTGACACATTACTAGTTCAGTGAGTAAACCATGAAGAGCCATTTGGACTTGCCAAAAGTAACGTGAAACTAGGGGTTAGGTAATTCCGGCAGGGGGAATTGTGACCACCGACTTACAGACCACCTACCCCAATTATACCACCTACTCAAAAGATAAAGGTGGAGAAAAAGAACTGAGCATGCATTCTAGTTTGCATGCTAGATGAAGAAATCTAAACCAATCATTTAATAGAATAACTGCATATGTATTAGAAAGATGAATATGTCAATGTTGTATTATAAATAACCAGTGATTTGGAGCTTTGGGGTGCTGTCTTGGGACAGACACCCATATCTGCGCAAATATGCAATAAAATACCTCTGCTCTGTCTTTATATTGGCATATTGCACACCAGGTAAATGAACTCTCAGTTTTGGGACAACAGTTTTGGCAACCCAGATGAGACCGTGCTGACAGTCTTGCCCAGATCATCTTGCCGTACCCAATGGGGAGAAGTGGCCAGACTGGACTCCAGTGTGCACCGACCTGTTCATCAGTGACTCCATCAGCTCCTCTCCTGCAGTCGGGCAGTAAACGACACAATGGTGTAACACTATTGGAAAAAGAGGTATTTTCTAATAGATAAAGTAAGGGAAAAGGGAAATGTCTCTTAGGGAAGTAGCACACATCTGGGGACATTTTGTCCCATCTGAGCTCATAATTATACTGTTTCTACACACTGTTTCATCGTTAAGAGACATCCCTCATTCTGAATCTGTGAATTTTGTAAGAAACGTTGAGTTATTCTTTACCAATATGGGCAATATTACTTCTCAGGAGACTCCCCTTTGTTGACCCTTAGGATGCATCCTGAAAAACTGGAAGAAGTTTGGAGGGGACCCCATGACAAAAGATAAATTGAAATGATATTGTAATCAATGGTGGCCACAGTATAAATTAGATGATGGTGAAAAATGGCCTGAAAATGGATCAGTTAAGTATATGAGATACCTTATGTGGATTTGTTCTTTGCTCTACGAAATGATTGGGAAGTTAGAAAAAACTTGTGGACTTGTGGATTCCAAATATCAAAATGGCATTTATTTGATTAAGAAAAAGGATAGTAATTCTTGTTGTACAAGCCATAAAAGAAAAAGGAAGGGATGTATAGCACTATTAAAACTGTAATGATGACTCATAATCCTAATTGGGGTGACATTCAAGCTCTTTTGGAAAATTTGTTTAGTACAGAGGAAAAGAGAACAGTTGTAGAAAAAGCTAAAAAAGGAGTAACCCAGGAAGATGGGGGAGTGCCTAACATGGATATCTATCTCCCAAGGGGATATCCCAGGTGGGATCCAAATACTGGTGGAGGGTTACAAAAAATAAGAGAGTACCAAAAATTTATCCTGTATGGTATCCAGCATGGAATCCAGAAATTGCAGAATTGGGCAAAATTGTGTGAAATATGACAGGGAGATAAAGAAAATCCATCTGTCTTTTATGAAAGATTATGTGAAGTAGCTCAGAAGTGGACTAACCTGGACCCTGAGGACAGAAATAATTCTAAACTTTTTAATGTGTTGTTTATTGGTCAAGCAGCACCTGACATTAGAAGAAAGTAGACTGTGCTGATGGCATGACAATATCTCAATTGTTATCAATTGCTTATAAAGTCTATAATAATCGGGATGAAGTGGAAGAGAAGGAAAACCAAAAGAAATCAAAATTGCAAGCTTCCTTGTTGTCCGCCTTGTCAGAAGGACAAGGAAGTGGCAGAGGGAGAGGTAGAGGAAAATGTAGAGGGGGGGATTTAGAGGTAGAGGAGGAGGTCATGGAAATATTGGAGAAAGTCATTGTGATATTCCTGTAGGAGTAAATCAGTGTGCCTATTGTAGACAAGAACGGCACTGGAAAAAAGATTGTCTGCGGAAAAAAGATTGTCTGCAGAAAAAAGGAACGGAAGCAGCTACCGGGTTATTGGCAGAAATAGGGTTAGATTGAAGGGGACTGGAAGAATCTATTGAAGTCTCCCCAGCCAATCCTCTGGTTCCAGTAAAGCTGGGGAATAAATCAGTAGATTTTTTTAATAGATAGTGGAGCAATTTGCTCAGTACTTACTGATTGCAAGGGACCTTTAAGCAAAATTAAAACTAGTGTAATTGGTGCCACTGGGAAAAGAACTCAAAGGTCATTTTTTACAACCAATGGAGTGTACTATTGGAAACACTATGTTAACTCATTCATTTCTCTATATTCCTGAGTGCCCCGTGCCACTACTGGGATGAGATTTGTTCACAAATAACTTTTTCTGAAAATTTGGTATAGTTACACATTCCCCCAGAAAATGCCTGGAAAGCACAGATGTGCCTGCTGATTCAAGGTGAAAAAGATGAAAATGCAGATATTCCGGAAGAAGCATTGGATGCTGTAATACCACTGGTATGGGCATCAGGGAAATCGGGACGAGCAACAAAACATTACTCCAATCAGAACTGAACTGAAATCTGGACCCCAGCCAGTAAGAAGGAAACAATACCCTATCAAATTAGAGGCACGAAAGGCATTAGAACCACTCATTAATTCTTCTTCAAAATATGGACTATTATGGGAGTGCCAATTGGAATTTAATACCTCCATTTTGCTGGTAAGAAAGCCTACTTCTCAAGAATATAGATTGGTACAGGACTTGCGGGAAATTAATACTCATACAGTCAGTGTCTACTCTGTGGTGCCAAACTCATATACATTACTTGCTTCCATCCCTGAAAGTAACATGTATTTTACAGTTTTAGATTTAAAAGATGCTTTCTTTTGCATTCTGTTGGATGAACAAAGTCCAGCTCATTCTTGCTTTTGAATGGGAAAGCCCGACTACTGGACAAAAGACTATTCTTGGCTGCCACCAAAGGTCCAGAAGTGCTATTGGAATCGACTGCTAAATGCCAAAAAGGATTTGACGAAATCAAGAAAAGGCTTATGGAAGCTCCTGCATTAGGACTTCCAAATTTAGAAAAACCCTTTCAGTTATATGTGCATGAGAGGCAACAAGTGGCCTTAGGAGTCCTAACTCAATTGCTGGGAACCTGGAAGAGACCTGTGGGGTATTCCACCAAACAGTTAGATGATGTCAGTAAAGGATGGCCTGCTTGCTTGAGAGGTGTTGCTGCAGTGGTGATTTTAATTGAAGAAGCCAGGAAACTGACTTTGGGACAACCTATAACTGTGTTTGTACCCTGTGGTGGGTTGACCCTGGCTGGGGGCCAGGTGCCCACCAGAGCCACTCTATCACTCCCCTCTTTCATTAGACAGGGGAGAAAAAAGTACAATGAAAAGCTTATGGGTCGAGATAAGGACAGGGAGAGATCACTCACTAATTATCGTCATGAGCAAAACAGACTCAACTTAGGGAATTCATCTAATTTATTACTAAGCAAAACAGAGTAGAGCAATGAGAAATAAAATCAACTCTTAAAACACCTCCCCCAACCCCTCCCATCTTCCTGGGCTCAACTTCACTCCCGGCTTCAACCTTCTCCCCCCATGAGCGGCACAGGGGGATGGGGAATGGGGGGTTACGGTCAGTTCATCACATGTTGTTTATGCCGCTTCTTCATCCTCAGGGGGAGGACTCCTCTCATCGTTCCCCTGCTCCAGCATGGAGTCCCTCTCACAGGAGACAGTCCTTCACAAACTTCTCCAATGTGAGTCTCTCCCATGGGCTACAGTCCTTCACGAACTGCTCCAGCGTGGTCTCTTCCATGGGGTGCAGACCTTCAGGAGCAAACTGCTCCAGCGTGGGTCCCCCATGGGGTCACAAGTCCTGCCAGCAAACCTGCTCTGACATGGGCTCCTCTCTCCACAGGTCCACAGGTCCTGCCAGGAGCTTGCTCCAGCCTGGGCTTCCCATAGGGCCACAGTCTCCTTCAGGTGCCTCCACCTGCTCTGGCATGGGATCCTCCACAGGCTGCAGGTAGAATCTCTACACCCCCTCATCCTTCCTCCATGGGCTGCTGCAGGGGGACAGCCTGCTTCACCATGGTCTTCACCACGGGCTGCAGGGGAATCTCTGCTCCGGCGCCTGGAGCACCTCCTCCCCCTCCTTCTGCACTGACCTTGGTGTCTGCAAAGTTTCTTACATCTTCTCACTCCTCTCCCCAGCTGCAAAAGCTCCTTCTCTAACTGTTTTTTCTCTTTCTTAAATATGTTATCACAGAGGCACTGATTGGCTTGGCCTTGGCCAGTGGCGGGTCTGTCTTGGAGCCGGCTGGCATTGGCTCTATCATCAGACACAGGGGAAGCTTCTAGCAGCTTCTCACAGAAGCCACCCCTGTAGCCCCCCCCTCCCCCCCACTACCAAAACCTTGCCATGCAAGCCCAACACATTCCACCCCTCGCCTCTGTGAATCACATATTTAAGAATTATCATTAAAATATACATTCAACACAAAAACTGCACACACACTGATCACATCGACAAGGAAAAAGAAAAAAAAATTCCCCACACCAAAATTAAAACACCACTATCACAACACCAAACAAGAGTGGACAATCTACACACATAATCTACCTCTAGTCCCTTCACCACTATTTCACTCTCAAGCTATGTTCAGTCCATGTTTTGTCCATTATCTCTTCCAATTACTATCCTTATCTCAATTTTCTCGTGCTCCACGTTGGGCGCCAAAAAGGACTGACGTGGTTTAGCCCCAGCCGGCAGTTAAGTGCCACCCGCTGCTCGCTCACCCCTCCCCCAGCAGGATGGGGAGGAGAACGGAAAAACAAACAACGGCAAAGCCTCGAGGGCTGGGATAAGGGCAGTTTACTGGGACAACAAGGGAGAGGGAAACAATCAACAACAGTACTGATAACAGATAGTAACAATGGGTGATAATAGAGAACGATTTACCGGACACTCAACCCGTCCCGGAGCCACGCCGAACCCTCCACTGCCCAACTAGCCCTTTTTTATGGTGAGCATGACGTCACATGGTATGGAATAGCCCCCGGCCAGCTTGGCTCACCTGTCCTGGCTCCTTGTGAAATTAACTCTATCCTTGCCAGAACCAGGACAAATGGAAAGGTGTCTGGTTCCTGCGGGCTTGGCGGTCCCGGCGTGGTACGGGATACAGTACTGGGAAAGACCTCCTCTGAGCACGTCCCGCAGCCGCCCCGGCAATGCTGCCCGCAGCGCGGAAAGAAAGGGGGCAGCGCCCCCCCGCGCCGCCCGGCGAGGTTGTCCCAGAATCTCGCTCCCACGGGTCCGACCCCGTCTCGTCCTGTCTCCATCTCGACTTTTTTTATCTTCTCAATCTCTCTCTTATTTTTATTTTATTTATTTTTTATGAACACACACCAGGCGCGCCTTAAAGCCGCGCTCCTTCGCTGCCGCGCAACAATTCCCCTGCTCGGAGGCAGCTCCCAAAAAGCCTCCACGGGCCGGGCGCGGAGCCGCGGCGGGCGAGTTTTTCTCTGTCCTCCGCGCGAGTGTACTGGGCCAGAGCTGGGCGCGACGAGGAGCGGAGTGTAGCGTCCTCTGTGCTGTCACCGCTCTGCGGAGAGCCGCGCTGGGAGCCCGTGCGCGCAGCCCCGAGGCTGGACGAGAATGCGCGCAGCTGTAACGGCAGCAATTAATGGTTGATTCGTAATGAACAGAGACGGGGAGGAGCGGTGCCAAAAAAGTAAACAATCACGTATAGTTTAAGAAGTGTTTAGCGCGGCCAGGCGGCTGTGTTTCATTATTTTTTACATTAAAACATATTAAAATTAGCTATCCTCCGGTTTCAATTTTAAAGAATGAGCCCTAAGTTGAAACAGGCTAGCTACTGTGCAGCTTTAAATCCCTCAAGTCATAAGCTTCCACTGTGTTTTTCTAACTGGACAGGGTGGTTTTTATTGCAAGGAACTAAGTCACCTCTTTAGTTAAAAAATAGAGTCAGAGTGAGAAAAATCTGGCACTTCCTACCGCAGTATTCACCATCCTGTCATTGTTTCTGCAAGCCTGGGAATTCAGCTTGGACCTCCCAGTATTTGTTGCAGCTTGAGGCCAAGGTGCCCCTAAAAGGATTTTCTTTTAAGGGCTTTAGAAAACGTTTAATGCTGCTTTCCTCCCGTTTCCCACTCTTTAAAAAAATAAATCTATATATAGATCACGAGAAATTTCTGGGCATGTATTTGTCTAAAAGCATCCAGAATGAAAAAAAATCTTGAAAAGAAAATGAAGAAGAAAGGAGGGGAGACATTCCTTAATGGAAGTATTGCACGCAAATAAGGCTGGATCTCTTTAAGGCTCCCCCTGAAGCTGGCGATGCACACACGAGGGTTGCCTGCTTGGGTGGTCTCTCTACTTTGGTGAGCTGTTGCTAAGCAGCTAATAATAGTCATGTTTGCTGAGTAATTTCTACCCTCCTCGAGCCAATCCGCCTGGTAGAAATCCAAGCCATCTGACAGCCCCAGGGGCGGGCTTTCAGCTTTTTTTTTCCCCTCCCTCTCTCACTCTTCCCTTTCTACCCCTCTTCCTCTTTATCCGAATGGAGAGAGTCCTTTTATTCTTCTTAACCTCATCTCTTGAGCTGAGGGGTTCCAGCTCGGTCCTGTAGTACACAAGTCGGGGGAGAGCATCAGGAAGCCGCCTGCCACCGCGGGGCAGAGCGCGGAGCCTCGCTGGCATCGCAGTTCGAGGGTAAGACCCCGGCGCTGAGGCGGTATGGTGCAGCGCGGCGAGACAGCGCAGCAGCAGCCGCAGTCCGCCGTGCCGCTGCTGCGCCGCCGTCGCTGAGCGCCGCTGCGGACAGCGGCTTCCCGGAGGAAGCGTTTTCAACGAGAGCGGAGGAACGCGCGGCGGCAGAGGTCGTGCCTGTCCACCCACCCTCTCTGGGTGCAGGAAGCAGCTGCCAGCACCTCGGGGATCGCACGCGATGTGGCAATGGAAGGCGCGGGGTGCGACTCGGCAGGAGCGGCCGCGGCGGCAGCCACCGCCCAACGCCCCACGTGAAGCGGCCGCGCAGCGGCGGCGGCAGCACCAGCCCGCGGTCTGCAGGGCAGCCAGCCCCCCGCGGGCCCCGCCACGCTCCGCGGGCCACTACCGGGCTCCGGGGCCCGCCGCAGCGGCAGCAGCAGCAAAGGCAACTTCCTCACTCCGCCGGCAGCGGCGGCAACATGGCCTCAGCCGTTAACGTGTTGGAGCTGGAGACGAGCAGCGGTGCGGGGGGCGGCGGCGGCCGCCACCCCGGCCGGGCGGCGAGGAGCGATAGCGGGAGACGGCGAAGGACCGGAGGGAACCAGCGCGCCGCGGCGCCCGACCGGGAGTATTTGCAGCGACCAAGCTACTGCGATGCGGCTTTCGCCTTGGAGCAGATCTCAAAGGTGCATTCAATCTCTCAGACATTTTTCAGAGATATAGATGCATGCTAGTACTATTATTATGGGGGACGTGTTTTCTCGTGGGAGGTGGAAGGAGGAGATGGAAATGAAACAGTCACTAATAAAATGCTGGGAAAAAGAGAGGGACGTCTGTGACTCTTTAGTGCGGGAAAGAGTGCTCTCCTTCCCTTCCTTCTTGCATATGCTTTCCCTGGTGCGTGTTTGTGTTGCGGAGCGCCCCTCTAAGTTAAATTTCCCGGAGGCAGTTTCACCTCTCTCCCGGCCTCCCCCGGGTAGTTTGTGGCCCGGTCTCGCTTTTCCTCTCCCCTCTCCGCTTCTTTTGCTTCTCTCTATTCTCTCGTAGCACTCTGCAACTTCATTAACACCGGTCTCTAACCGGAAAAGGGGAGAAAATGAGTGGCTGCTTTCTTGGCAAAAAGTTGGGCTTTTGCAAAGTTCTCCACCGAGTGCCGAAAACGCGACTACTATGAGAGGGGTTCTCATAGCAGAGAAAGTTTGTAACGTTTACCCCAGCGTTCGGAGGAAAAGTGAAAGTTGTAAATAAATTACTACCTTAAATCTTCTGTGCAGGTCGTACTGAGTTCCTCCGGCTCACTGGCTTTATTGTTAGCGTGGAAAAGCCGGAGGTGCAGGAGCGCGCTGGAAGCTCGATTCGGGGAGGGGAGGGTAAACGGTCCCAACCGCTAACGTTTGCGAACCAAAAAATGTTCAAATTAAACAACCTCGAGAGACAGTGCCTTTCTGCAAAGAGCATTTCATTTTGTGGAGCAGATTTCTAGGCTTTGTAAAAAGGGGAAATGCAAAAAAATCCATGTGGCTGCCCTCTTCCGTTCACAAATATTGTCGTAATTTACAGATGGCTGCTCTACTTCCTAATTAAGATCGCACAGTGTCTCCAAACTCTATGGAAATTAATTGCTTAAGATCTTACAGCACTGCTCACCACGTGGATCATGCATTTACAACAAAGTTGTGCTAAGGGCTGGGAATGGGAAAAATGGCAACAAATTCCTACGAAGTAGTTTTCCTTCACCATCGACCCACCCCCCTTCATCAGCCCTTTAGAGGTTTAATGAGAACAGGAAAGGGAACTTTTTTTCTTGACATGCCTATTGAGATTCATCGACATAGGTTATTTCTCCCCTAGAGCTGTGAATCTTGCCAGCATGAACGAGTGTGTTGCAACCTGAACTGGTAGTGATGACTTGGGTGCAAGACAGTGAATGATGGGCAGCTTAAGCAGGGAGCAGGCACACACAGTGTCTTGTTTATACAGATTTCAAGCAGTGATGGAATCCTAAAACTATGTGGTGGTTTAGCAATAGGATGGTTATGAGAAGGTACACATCTTGGCCTACAGGAATACTTAATGGTGGTTGCAAGCTGCTCGGCTGAGCTGTGGGGTGAAGGCCCTTCACAAAGGATAGCATTACTGTCCTTACTCCAAGGGACACTGTGGGGATATGAGCATTTATGTATAAATAACTGTTATGCTTGTGTTAGTGCTTGGAGGGGGGCTTTCCCCATATGTCCTCTTGGAATAAGTGTGCCTTGCCTGTGTCAATGTCTGCCCCAGCCTCTTAACTACTAACCTTTCCTTGCCTTGTAGGGGAAAGCTACTGGAAGAAAAGCACCACTATGGCTGAGAGCAAAGTTTCAGAGACTATTATTTAAACTAGGCTGTTACATTCAAAAAAACTGTGGAAAGTTTTTGGTTGTTGGCCTTCTCATATTTGGGGCTTTCGCTGTAGGATTAAGGGCAGCAAATCTTGAAACCAACATGGAGGAGCTGTGGGTAGAAGGTAAGTCCGAGATCCCCTTTTTTTCTGATGCCATCCCTCCCCATATTGCCCCTTCCACCTCAGGAGCTGGATAAAAAGAGCTTGAGTGTCAGAGACTAAGAGTGTGTGCAATGCATGTGTGTGTGTGTATACATATATATAAAATAGACATTCTTCATGCTGAGGAGGGCCTGCTGACTGTTTGAGGGCTGGGCTGGTGTCTGGGGGAAGCCTACAAAGTGCTGGCTGTGCCCAGTACTGTGATGTTTTGCGGGGCTTTGTGAGGCTGGTGAACACAAGAGATGTGTATAGGTTGGGAAGGGGTGGGCAGCAGGGTACATGGCTCCGGGTGGCAGATACCACTTCACCACCTATGGAGGGCTGCAGGACAGTGAGCTGTGCACTGTGGGTGAGTGCCTGGCCTTGTTGCACCCAGCTGTATTGCTTGTCCACTCTCTAGCCCCTTTCTTCAGACAGGAGGGCTGCTGACAGCGGTGTCTTTCTGGCCCCGCTGCCAGAGATGGGAGGTTGTGCTGCAAGGAAGCCCCCCCCTTCACCATTTTGGGAGTGCATGTGTCCATGGCAGGCCATGAGAAGCACGGCCTAGAGGGGTGGGTGTCTGTGCGTGGTCCTGGTTTTTTTTGGACAGCTTTCAACTGTGGGGGAGAAACATTTGTCTCAAGGTTTTAAAAAAAAAAAAAAATACTGCTGAAGTGAAGCCTGGCCTGGCCAGCCCAGAGGCTGTGGCCAGGAAGCTGGGTGTGGGGTGGCCCTGAGTACTGCCCTAGGCCAGAGGGGAAGATGTCCTCCAAACCCAGCCAAAAGGCTCACCTGTGTTGCCTTTGTGTTGGTAAGCACCAGTGTAGGAAGGTTGCTTTGGTAAAGGAGAAGAAATTGTATTGGGAGGCTTGGGGTTTGTGTGCTTCCTTTAGAAATAGCCCCACCCCAGAATGTGAGTTGGGGAATGTTGAGTGGCTGCTTCCCTTGAGGGCCTGGAGGCAGTCAGCATCACTGCCCTCCTTCCCAGGGGCCTGCTCAGGGTTACTCTAGTCTGAGAGGCATGACTCCAGGTTGTCATTTTTTTCTTTTCAGGGAGAAAATATTATTTACTTAGCATCAGATTCCCTCTTTAGCTGTGTTGATGTAAAATCAAACTGACTTTGTTGATGGTGGTAGTTACTCTGAATTTATGTCAAAGCAGAATTTGCCTTATAAAAGTTAATACAGAAAACTGCATAATTAATCATTAGTAAATACCTCTGTGTGTGTGTTTTGAGAATTTAGTGCTGAGTGCAAAGAAAGTTACCAGCTATTATCAAGGTGGTCTGTCTTGCTCTGTGGATGAGTTATAGCATATAGGACCAGATTTTATCTTTGCAGATGACAGCCATATTGGTGTCAGGATGAAGTTCATGGATCATTTAGTGAGTATTGTTCTTTCTATTTTGAAAAATAATGTGCTACTAATTGAACTTTTTTGGTACATGTTGAGCCCAAAATACGATGAAATCAGCCCCCACAGCCCAGAAAAATACAGCAGGCACTGCAGGATCCCACCCATAGGCAGAGATGTACATTCAGAATCTGTTCTGGTCATTAGGTGCTGTGCACCTTAATTACTAATGCAAACAGTTGTGAACATTCTTTTTTCCTCAACATTTTTTTCGTAATTCTTTGTAAGATTCTTGTGGCAAAGTTTCTTTTGTTGATTTTTGCTCTTACTTTTTTGTCTCTGCCTTTTTATAAGTGTTTGGTAAGTAATGTTTGATTGCAGTCCCATCCAGCACTCATCCCTGAGGCTTATTATCCTGGTATTACGGGGGTTCACTTACTAGGAAGGGTAGTCCCATATAATGCCACTTGCTTCTCCTGACAGTTTAATAAAACAAACCGCTTGCTTGACAACACCTGTGTGACTGGCCCAGCAGTAAAAATGCAATTCTCAAGTAAAAATCACAGAATTACAAAATGGCTGAGGTAAGTTGGAAGGGATTTCTGCAGGTCATATGGTCCAACCTCCCTGCTCAAGCAGGGCCACCTAGAGCTGGTTTCCCAGGACCATGTCCAGATGACTTTTTAATATCCCCAAGAAGGGAGATTCCACAAACTCTCTGGGCAGCCTGTTCCAGTGCTCAGTCACCCTTACAGTGAAAAAGAGTTTTCTTATGTTCAGATGGAATTTCCTGTGTTTCCATTTGTGCCCATTGACTCTGGTCCTATCACTGGGCACCACTGAAAAGAGCCTGGCTCTGTCATATTTGCACACTCTCTTCAGATATTTATATATATTGATGAGATCCCCCCGAGCCTTCTCTTCTCTAGGCTGAACAGTCCCAGCTCTCTCAGCCTTTCCTCATATGTGAGATGCTCCAGTCAGTCCCTTAATCATTTTCATGGCTCTTTGCTGAACTCTCTCCAGTGTGTCCATGTTCCTTGTACTGGGGAGTCCAGAACTGGACACAGTACTCCAGGTGTGGCCTTACCAGTGCTGAATAAAGGGGAAGGATTACCTCCATTGATCTGCAGTTTGAACCTGCTGTGTATAACACAGGGCAGTCCATGATCTTCTATAGAGGTCACCCCTGCAGCACACCCCACCCCCCCAAACCCCTGCCAATTATTTCAATGCAGCTATTACATTCTAAATCATTGATAGATCTCTGTCAAGTTCCATCTTGACGGGTATCCACATCACTGCTCAGGGTTGATGCTTATTGCTGAAAAGCTCATGCATCAAAAGAATAACTTAAGTATTTAAAATTCCTCTTTCATCTTTAAGAGTTTTAACTCAGTGAAACTCTAGTTTAGTCTAGAATAGTGTGACTATTCTTCGGTCACTGAGAAAGTAAAGGGTGAAACCTGAACTCATTGAAAGCAGTGGCAGAACTTGGAATTACTTTAGTGTAGCCAGGCCTTCACCTAGCATTTGTAGAAAACTGTACCAGACTAATACATGACAAGTGCCCCCACTCTACCTATTATGGGAAGGGCAAGAGGAGGATCTTGTTCTGTAGAACTGGCACCCTCCCTAAGTTGTAAGAACATGGTTCCTTTTGCCTTTCAAACTTCAGAGGAGTTTAATTTACTTGAGGCTCCAGAAAATTAATCTTCATTATTATTTCCAAACTTATCACGCTGTGGCTAATGTCTGTGCCAGAATGTGTACTATAAGTCCTTGTTTGGAAAGGTCTGTTTCCTTTTCTGTTGGAATATATACACTTAGACAGGGCACTGCCTTGGTTGCACCATTCCTTTCTTCCTCTCTCCTGAGCTTTGAGTGAATTCCTGCCCCCTGGGGATTTTGCTGGTTATGAACAGGTTGAAATGGGCATTTTTGTAGTACTGGAGAGTTTGGAGATTTTGGTGCATAAATCCAGGAGTGAAATAGAACAGTTGAAAGCCACATTACTTTCTTGTTCCCTATGCCACTGCTGTTGAGCAGGAACAGAGGGAATGTAGGTAAGCAGTAGGGCTGGCTCAGCAGTAGCGCAGGCTGCTGCTGGAGTTGTGGCACCATGTGGAGGTGTTGATGAGTGGTTTGAGGTCTGCTAGTTCCTATTACTTGTTAAGTGGACTCTTGTAGAGAATGGGCCTTCCTTTCTCATTATTCCTCAGCAGACACTGGGTTCAGACAAGAGTGAACCCTAAAAGACATGGACACTCAAACTTTCAACAGAGAATGCATTAAGGAAAACTCCTCACCCTGACTCCATCTATTTTCATGATTTATTTTTTTTCTGTGGGAAGAAATAGTCCAACAACTGTTACTAAATAGTATTTGTGGTGGCTCCTCAGAAAGGTAGTAATATGTGCAGTGTATGCATATAACAGTTCTTCACCACTCAACAAATTTAAAGGATGTTACATGCAAGTGAATGTTTCGGTTATGCATAACTGCTAAGAGGCTCCAAAATATGACAGCTTCCAGGTGTATGAACTCACCGATTCCTTTGTTTAGATTATGCTCCACAGCAGATGGCTAGATTAGTGCTGGCTGGACAAAGCTATGGGAGTTTTGTCTGGTTTCCACAACTCCATGTTTATGTTTCATTTGGATTTCTCCTTCAAAGCTAACCTCCCTATGACCTGTTTGAGTTGTGTCCACTGGGATGCTAATTTTACTGTGTCTGCAACTGCTTTTCTTTTGGTGTCTAATGGAATATGTTCTCATCTTGATACCCATGGTTTTTTATGCATGACTTGTTAACATAACAGTGATTTATGCACTTCAACATATGACCAGTCAGATAAAACTGTGCTTGCAAAGTTTTCTGCTGATGTGTGGAAAATCGGACTCCACAACTGGGAAAGTTGTAAAGTAGGTATGTTTATTCAGCGCTGGGCAGCACGGGGGGTCATCCCACCAAAATCGTGCGCACCTTGCGGCAATTCCCTTTGAATTTTATACAACAAAATGTTACATATTCAAAAAGCGCCTATACATATTCATGATCTTTCCGCGGAAAGGTGGTCTTATTACAATGAGTTCATTTCCATTGTCTCCGCCTTTAACTCCTCTCAGTTGCGCACGCGCAGTGCCTCTTGGTGGTCGTGGGCCGGGGTCTTAGGGATGAAGGCCGTATGTCTTCCTCACTGTGCACTTTTCACCTTCACCACAAAACTTACTCAGACCGGTTCCTAATTAGCAGAGAATCCTCCGTGTTCATTCCATTCTTATTTACTACCTCCTTATCTTGTGATTGGTTACAAAAATGCAAGCAGAATGAAGGGTCATCTTGACCCTTCCTTACGCTAGTTCTTGTTAAAACATCTTACGTAAGGGTTAAGATTACTAGATATGTGGCTTAAGCTAGTTAATGGTCCTGCTATTTCCCTTAAGTGTTAGTTCCCTCTATCACTGCCTCACAGCTAGCTATTTAAGAATATTCTGATTGGTTAAAATACTGCTTTGGTTATAGACACAACTTCCGCTATTACTGGTAGAAACTATGAGTTTCTACTATTGATGCTCTACTGATGGAGCAGATTTCTGAGATGGTGCCTCACAAGAGAAAACTCAGTGTTATGGATTATGATTTGGAATCTCTATCCTTGGAGATATTAAAAACCTGACTGGACGCAGTCCTGGACAACCTGCTCTAGCTGACCCTGCTTGAGCAGCGGGGTTGGACTAGATGATCTTACAAGGTCTCTTCCAACCTGAATGATTCTGTGATTTCTGTGTACTGAAAATGCATAGTATCTTATAATAGTCACTTTATTTCTCTGCCCATGAATCAAGAGGGAGAACAGGAAAATGTTTGGCTCCTGTTTTGCATGATTTATGCTATTTATTTTTCTATTTACAGTATACTAAATATGAACGATGAATGCCAGGTGTTCATCCTTGTTGTTCATCCAGTGATGTTGACTTGTAATAATTTTGACTCATTGTGTATTTCAGGGTCTTACTAGAAATAGGTGGAATGGAATTAGAAGGAATAACTTTGAATTCAGAATTAAAAAAAAATAATTCTTATTCTTCTTAGCTGTATCAACTTTTTTCTTTAACAGGAAAGTTTAATAACCATAAATACAATTTATTTGATATTATATTTTTATGTTATTTTTATTCAGCATCAACTCAGTTGCTGTAAACATCTTGAATTTGGCAGAAATAGCAATTTTCTGAGGTAAAAAGCCCTTTATAGAAAATGCAGACCATATATATATTTTCACGTATGGGAAGATTTTAATTTTGTTGTTTAGAATGAATGTCTTGGCTTTAACATCTGCTTGTTTTTTTTGAAAACTTAGTTGTTTCAGTCCTTGAGCATAACCTGACTCCTTCTACAAAGATGCTGTTCCTTTAGAGAATCATACAGAACTTCATTCCAGCTTCAAATATACAAGTTTTCATTGTATATTTGAAACATCTATATATCGCTCATGTGCAAGAAAAAGCTGATATTTTAAAGCACATGTGCATTGTTGTGCACCCATATACCTGAAGCTGGAACTGAGCCCTTGAAATATAATATGGTCTTTGTTTATTAACAATAAGATAGATTAAAAGAAACAGCCTTCTCCTGTTTACTAGTCCAATGCATTTCTACTTTTCAGTCAGTAACTGAAAGCTAAATGCAACTAAGTAGAAATGAGCACTGTTAAGTCAACTTGTATGATTCCCCTCGCCCTCCAGAATCATTGCTTAAGGGCTTCTGGCCTCTAGCTCAGGAATCCTGCCCAAAGATGCCAGATGTATTACACAGTCAGGTACTGTGATGTAGTGTTCTGTGCCATGATATCGAGTTGGTCCATCTAAAAAAAGAAAATAAAAGGGGGAACATCCATACACTCTGAAATAGGCACAATAGTTGTAGTGTTATTTGTGTGTTTGGCTGCACAGCCAGTATTTTGGAGCTGAAAGAGTGAAAATGAATTAGTGCTTTGAAATGGCAGATAACAACTGAAACAGATGCTAGAAATCAAGATATGACTTGGCTGAGTCTGCTTAATTTAGTGAAACAGTGATGTAATATGTAAAATATTAGAGAAAAGTAAAGACCTTCACCGTGTATCATAGAATCATTTAGGTTGGAAAAGACCTTTAAGACCATCGAGTCCAACCGTTAACCTAACACTGCCAAGTCCACCGCTAAACCGTGTCCCTAAGCACCACATCTAAGCGCTTTTAAATACCTCCAGGGATGGTGACTCAACCATTTCCCTGGGAAGCCTGTTCCAATGATTGACAACCCTTTCCGTGAAGAATTTTTTCCTAATATTCAGTCTAAACCTCCCCTGGTGCAACGTGAGGCCATTTCCTCTTGTCCTATCACTTGTTACTTGGGAAAAGAGACCAACACCCACCTCACTACAACCTCCTTTCAGGTAGTTGTAGAGAGCAGTAAGGGCTCCCCTCAGCCTCCTCTTCTCCAGACTAAACAACCACAGTTCCCTCGGCCGCTCTTCATAAGACTTGTTCTCTGGACCCTTCACCAGCTTCGTTGGTCTTCTTTGGACGCGCTCCATTACCTCAGTGGCTTTCTTGTAGTGAGTGGCCCAAAACTGAACACAGTATTCAGGGTGCAGCCTCACCAGTGCCGAGTACAGGGGGATGATCATGTACTCATGCACATGGAAGCAGAGTGGACAAAGGATGGAAAGTAGGGAAGACAGAGGCATAGGGTTCTTCTTGACCTCATGCTGTGTAATGGAAAGACTGTGTTACTGCACATCCTGGATATAAACATTGCAGAACTGTTCTTGTTTTTAATTAAATATCCTTTGCTGTATATTAACAATTAATTACCTTCCAGTGTGCTTATCTTCTTCAGATTCATTAGTGAATATAGGAGGTTTATTTGCACATTTTTCCATTTTGTATATGAACATGTCATTTCATAACACTTAAAAACTAGTTGAAAGGAGATTCTGCAAATCTGACCTGAAAGGGAAATTGCCAAGGGTGGTGCAATAATCAGATTTATGTTTGGGTTATTGGAGAAATCTCTGAGTTGCTGTAGCTTCCTTGGATGTGTGCAGAGGGGAAAGGGGTTATAGGAAGTTATTTGTATGTGATAAATTATATTTAAATAGCTACAGGAATGTAATCCCAATGCAGATCTGAGTGTAGTCTCCTTAGTGAGATAGCCAGAAGAAAAATAAGCTTTAGGAGTCATTTAACTTCTCCCTTCCTACTGACACTATGATAATGTAGAAGACCCACCCATTGCAACTTTACATTTTTCTTTGTAAGTTGCCTTTTCTATAATGGCAAAAAGAGTACAGTTATTTAAAAGAGATATTTTCCTGTACTAGTTTTCCTGGAGGGTATTTCTTGTGCATTTCTCTTGTTTGATTGTCCACTTGGGCCTGACTGTGATTTCATTTACACTGGTCTTATTCTACTGACTTCTTGAGGGGAAGTTATTCCTCACTCAGAAAAGAAGCCCTTGCTGTTTAGAAACTGATGCTGTTTAAGGGGTAAATATGATACTTTAGTGCAAGTTAATAAGACTATGAAACAAAACTAAAATGTGTTTATTATGACTTTCAACTGTGGATAAAAGCTAGCAACTTGAGAGAATTGTGATCAGACCTAAACATCTAGCTAGCTAGCTCTTTCTAGAGATTTGGGGAAATAGGATGACCTTTTTTATTCCTTTTTTTTTAAATAAGCTACAGTTTCACATGTCTGACAAAAGAAATCTTTCTCCCTTTTTGTTTCCCACACCAATTGATTTATCATTTTGCTTGCAAGCAGACTTAGAATGTTAGGGCAGGAACACACTCGCTTTTTTTCTCGTAACTCTTTTGTTGAGGACCGAAACCAGTTGACTTGAATAAATTTTTCTGTGGTTTGAATGAAGCTAGCAGTGTGGAAAAATCTTGCCGTTCAGGTCCATCTGAATGTACATTTCAGCCACACAGTAAGCTGTATTGGTAGGCAGTGGACTGCTGAATACAACCATTTTCCGCAGCAGAGCGTTAGACAGGTTATTAGCATAATTAGCACAGAGTAGGCTATACATATGGTAATGTTAAGTGTGTAAATGCCAGCTGCGGTTTAAAATTTATGTCGGGGTCAACAGGGCTGTGCGAAAGTATTGTGTTACAGCTGCAGGTCAAAGCCTCCATTGCTTTACCTCCTTTTCTTGTGTTGGTGAATATGCTAAACCAAAGAGAAAGACAGGCACAAATATAACAGATAAGGCTTTGCACAGAACTGGGCTGCTCAATCAAGAGGGACTGCTCTTCCAAGAAAAAAAAAGGGGGGGGGGCAAAAAAAAGAGCCCCAAAACTACACACGCGCACACACACATATGCAAAACAAAAGTTCCCCTCTTTCACTATAGATTTTGTTTTGCATCATGCAGGCTACAAGTGTCTTGCTGTCTTTTGAACCTCTTATGATGGGGGGAGGGGTATCTTCGGGGTGTTACCGGAAAGCGGCAAAATAATTCACTCTCTAAGACTTATTTTGAAGTTTTAGAAAGCAGGCATTCTTTATTGCAGCGCTGGGTGCATGGGGGATAACTCCACCTAACGTGCACCCCCAAAAAAAAACCTAACAAGTATTTATACTATGTTAATATACATATTCATTATATTTCCAAGTAGTGCTTATCACATTAATGGATTTTCCGGGAACTCATTAGCATATGCATGTTTGTTGGCACCTCCGGGTGGTCGTGGGGGGGGGGGGGGGGTGTGGGGGGTGTGGGGGGGGGTGTGTGGGGGGGGGGTGTGGGGAGGGGAGGGAGGGGGGTGTTCTTTAGACTCCGTCCTGGTATCCCATATACCTTATCCCTCAAGGCTGGTTTTGTGATCACCTTGTAACTTTCTTATCTTTGCACATCTGTTCTTCCAAGGCCGAGCTGTTTAAAATGAGATTGTTCCAGAGCTTCTTACCTTACAACTAATTATTTTCTAAGTTACAATGGTTTCCCTTTTGTTTGGTTACATCTATTGAGCAATGGCTCTAGTTGCTTGAATTGATCTTAATATTTCAATATTCACAGGTATCCATCCCTTCTTTTCTTTTTGAGGATTTGTAGCTTACATGCTACAATTTCTCACTATACAAACTTATTGTATCTTGAACAGAGGTTAGTACAGCAGTGACAGCATTGAATCATTATGCAGGCAAGAACACAAACCACTATAATAAAAATCACTAATAAAAATAGCTTTTTCAACCACGACCAATTAGGTAGCCAAGAAGTAAGAGTATTCCAAATCTCTTCAAACCCAAAAGAGGTATTATCTTTAGTAACTTCATGTAAAATTGTTGTTTGGTCATGTATGATTTTTAAATCTTCAGATATCCTTCCACTCTCATCAATGTATGTCTCAACAGAGCAAGTGGAAGTGCTTGTATCCAGATCATTGAGGTTTTTTGGCAAATTTTACTCAATTGTAGTTTTAAGGTTTGATTCATGCGCTCTACCCGTCCGCTAGATTGTGGACGATAGGGGGCATGCAGTTCCCATGTTATTTGTAATATTCTACTTACTTGTCAGACAATGTTTGCAACAAAATGTGGTCCCCTATCTGAAGAAATCCCCAAAGGAACACCAAATTGTGGTATTATTTCTTTAAGCAAGATCTTAACAACTTCCCTGGCTTTGTTGGTGTGACACGGGAAAGCTTCAGGCCATCCTGTAAAAGTATCCACCAATACGAATAGATATCTCAACCCTCCTTTTCTTGGTAATTCAGTGAAATCTATCTGCCAGTGTTCTCCTGGAATATTGCCTGGTTTTGTTGATCCAAACTGAATTTTATTCTGTGTCTTCGGATTATTCCTAAGGCATGTTTCACACCTTTCAACTACGGACTTTATAATTTCTACCATATTACCACTCACCACTGACTTTTGTAGATGTTTCAATAAATTTTCAGTTCCCCAATGAATGCTATTATGTTCTTTCTTTACTATTTCATGCATCAAAATTGGGGTTAGAATTACCTGCCCCGTAGGAGTAACAGCCCATCCATTTTCCTGTATTGCAGTGTTCAGTGTTTCAATTAAATTCTTTTCCCGACTATCATAGTTAGGGAATTCTCCTAATTCTATCTTCTTTTCAGGTATTATTGCCAATATCCCTTTACCCTTTTCTGCAACCTTACGAGCGGTCACATCAGCCAATTGATTGCCTCTTTCTTGTGGGGTTTGTCCGGTTTGGTGAGCTTTACAATGCACGATAGCCACTTCTCTTGGTTTCTGTACACTTTCAAGTAATTTTAAAATCTGCTCCGCATGCTTAATTCTGGTTCCTTGAGATGACAACAGTCCCCTTTCTTTCCAAATTGCTCCGTGTGCATGTAATACTCCAAATGCATACTTGCAATCGGTCCATATATTCACTCGCTTTCCTTCACTTAGTTCCAAGGCTCTTGTTAGTGCAATCAATGCTGCTTTCTGGGCTGATGTTTTTGGTTGCAGAGCTTTTGCTTCTACAACAGCATCCACTGTGGTCACAGCATACACTGACATCCGAATCTTTTTTTTTCTTTTTTTTTTTCTTTTTTTTTTTTCTTTTTTTTTTCTTTTTCACGAAGCTGCTCCCATCTGAATATAGCTCCCAGTCTGGGTTTTCCAGAGGAGAGTCTTTCAGGTCAGGTCGACTGGAATACACTTCCTCAATGGTCTGTAAACAATCATGTGTGGGTTCCTCTTCTTCCAGTTGTCGGGATGACAGGAAAACTGCCGGGTTTACTACTGCAGTGGATTTCAAAACAGCATCATCTTGTTCAAGAAGCACCACTTGACACTTCAGCATTCGGCTTGGAGACAGCCAGTGTCCGCCTTTCTGGTCCAGGACAGTGAGGACCATGTGTGGTACAAAACCAGGCAATCTTCTGTCCCAGTGTCAGTTTCCGGGCTTCTTGAATTAGCAGCACAGTAGCGGCCACAGCTCTCGGACATCCTGGCCGTCCTTTGCTGGTATTGTCCAATTGCTTGGAGAAATAGGCCACAGCATGCCTGTTGCCTCCCAACATCTGAGAGAGCACCCCCAGAGCTACAGCTTGCCGCTCATGAACAAACAATTCAAAGGTTTTGGTTAGATCTGGGAGTCCTAAAGCTGGTGCTTTCATCAGAGTTCCTTTTAGTTGTTTGAAAGCATTTCTGGTACTGTCGTCCCATTCCAAATGTTCAGGTGGTGAATTTTTCAGTAGTTCATAGAAAGGTTTCACAATGAGTCCATAATGGGCGATCCACAGCCTGCACCAGCCCACTGTTCCAAGGAAGGTTTGCAGTGTGCACTCTGGGGCTCTGGGAGTTGACAGATAGCTTCTTTTCTCTCTGTGCTCAATCTTCTTTTTCCTTTTAAAAGTTTGAATCTCAAGTATTTAACAGATTCTTGTGTGATATGAGCTTTTTCTTTTGAAACTCAGTAACCGTTTAATCCCAGAAAATTCAAAAGATCAATGGTTAATTGTAAGCATTCTTCCCAGGTTACAGTTGCAATGAAAATATCATCAACATACTGCAACACAGTCTGTTTTATGTTTTCTTTTCCAGGTTTCCAATTCTCTGGCTAATTGATTTCCAAATATTGTGGGACTATTTTTAAATCCCTGTGGCAACACTGTCCAAGTGTACTGTGATTTGCAACCCATTTCTGGGTCTTCCCACTCAAAGGCAAATATATTTTGACTTTCTCGCTCGAGAGGTATGCAGAAAAAGGCATCTTTCAAATCTATAACTGTGAACCACTCTTGGTTTTAGCCTGATTCTAGCCTCTAGTTTCAAAGGATATTGTTTTTGCCTTACCGGCTTCTTTCCTGCTTTGAGTTCAATCTTTACCGGTTCGGCGTTCTTAGCTTTACCAGGGACTTCTCCAGCCCATACAAGGGGTGTCACTGCATTTTCCACTTCCGTTGGAATGCCAGTTTCTAAAATTTTATCTTCCTGCAATAGGAGCACAGATGCTTGTACAAGTTTAGATTCAGGAATTAACACCTTGACCTCCCCATCTTTAAAGGTGATTTGTGCTTCCAATTTACACAATAGGTCCCGTCTCAAGAGTGGTATAGGACATTCAGGCATATATAAAAATTGGTGAGTTACTCATTGTTTTTCGAGCTTAAAATTTAAAGGATGGAAAAAGGCACGCTGTTCCGCTTTCCCTGTGGCACTCACAACGTTTACTGTATCATCGCTCAATTTTCTTTGACAAGTAATAAGTTACCCCAGTATCTACAAGAAAAATCTATTTTCCATTTCCCCAGCTCTACTGTGGGGTTCTGCTGGGGAGGTTTCCCCTGGTCCCCTTCAGGACTTAGTTAAGGGGAACTGACATGGAAAGGGAGCTGCTTCTTGATTGTATTGTGCCTCCTCCAGAACCTCTCGACTGATAGGAATAGGACCCCTAAAATGGTCCTTAATCTTTCCAATGTCCCAATTCTTTACGATAGGCACACTGATTATGTCCTAAGGTATTCCTGGTATTTTGTGCTGGACGGGCCTCGCCTCTCTCCCCATAGTATTGCCATCCTCCCCTGAAGTTACTGTTTGCTGACGCTCCCTGCAGTGCAGCTCTCAGGTTACTGTCTCTTTCCCTATCTCTCCGTGCCTGTCTCCGCTCTCTTTCGTTTTCTCCTTGGTCTTCTCTAATTTTCTTCCCTTTCTCCCTGTTATCAAAAACCATCCATGCAACCTCCAACATCTTTCATTAATTCCAAATTATCCACCTCATCACGCCTGCACTTCAAACACCGTTGCCCTGTACTACAAGCACAGCAACACCTTCACAGCCTCCCGCTACCCTTTCCTGCAACAACTTTTTCCTTTCCCGATTGTCACTGAAACCTGGGAATAAACCTCGTAACACCAATGTAGTGTTAAAAGGCAGGCATTTTTTATTGCAGCGCTGGATGCACGGGGGATAGCTCCACCCAACGTGCATGCCAGGTGATCACCAACACACAGGTTATGTAGGATCAAAACATACATATTCATCGTTTTTCCAAGAAAAGGCAGTCCTATGATAATCATTTCTTAGAATCCATTTCCATATTCTCCTCCCCGTCATGCATGCTCAGTGATTTGAGTCTGTGGCCCTCAAGGGGTCTCTGGTGGTCATCAGTGGTCTCACACCTGTGTCTGCTGGGTGACCCTCTTCTTGCAGGCATGCGCGGTATCATTGTTGTAGGTGCACCTGTGCATAACAACTTACTTCATAAGATTAATATCTCTGAACCTCTTGTTTGGTTTGGTAAGGACTGTACATGGAACATAGCAGCATTGTACCTTGCCATGGTCAGTTAGCTTCATTACCTATTACCTTGGTTAGAAACTAATTATCTCAACCTGATTCTATAGTTTCTGTTTCACGGTCCCTATCCCGGGGTTACATTTCCCCCATTTGGAAGTTTTGAAATCATAACTTTTCAACACTTCCACTCATATTTTCCTATCATCACATTACAGATGTTCTTAAACTTGTAACCATAGCATCTACACCTCAGTGTGTCTGCTCATGTTTCTCTTTTGCAAGTTCTAACATAACTTGTGGAGTAACTATTACCAGATTTTCTGGTGTTACCCACCATCCTTCCATATTCTGAGATGCCTTTAAGAGCTCTGCCAATTGTTCATCTAGTTTGCTGCATCTTGCTTTTAAATTTGGAATTTTCATCTGTTTTACTGGTACTAGTGCAAGGATACCTTGTTGTGTTGGTTTTGCGTGGCAAAGTTTTGGTAGCGGGGGGGGCTACAGGGGTGGCTTCTGTGAGAAGCTGCTAGAAGCTACCCCTGTGTCTGATAGAGCCAATGCCAGCCGGCTCCAAGACGGACCCGCCGCTGGCCAAGGCCAAGCCAATCAGCGCCTCTGTGATAACATATTTAAGAAAGAGAAAAAAACAGTTAGAGAGCGCTTTTTCAGCCAGAGAGAGGAGTGAGAAGATGTAAGAACATCTGCAGACACCAAGGTCAGTGCAGAAGGAGGGGGAGGAGGCGCTCCAGGCGCCGGAGCAAGATTCCCCTGCAGCCCGTGGTGAAGACCATGGTGAAGCAGGCTGTCCCCCTGCAGCAGCCCATGGAGGGAGGATGAGGGGGTGTAGCGATTCCACCTGCAGCCCGTGGAGGACCCCACGCCGGAGCAGGTGGAGGCACCTGAAGGAGGCTGTGGCCCTATGGGAAGTCCAGGATGGAGCAAGCTCCTGGCAGGACCTGTGGAGAGAGGAGCCCACGCCAGAGCAGGTTTGCTGGCAGGACTTGTGACCCCGTGGGGGACCCCACGCTGGAGCAGTCTGCTCCTGGAGGTCTGCACCCCGTGGAGGAGACTCACGTTGGAGAAGGTCGTGAAGGACTGTCTCCTGTGAGAGGGACTCCATGCTGGAGCAGGGGAACGATGAGAGGAGTCCTCCCCCTGAGGATGAAGAAGCAGCAGAAACACCGCGTGATGAACTGACCGTAACCCCCATTCCCCGTCCCCCTGTGCCGCTGAGGGGGGCGGAGGTTGAAGCTGGGAGTGAAGTTGAGACCAGGAAGATGGGAGGGGTGGGGGGAGGTATTTTAAGATTTGGTTTTATTTCTCATTCCTCTACTCTGTTTTGCTTAGTAATAAATAAGATGAATTCCCTCTCTAAGTTCGGTCTGTTTTGCTCGTGATGATAATTGGTGAATGATCTCTCCCTGTCCTTATCTCGACCCATAAGTTTTTTTTCATTGTACCTTTTCTCCCCTGTCTAGAGAAGGAGGGGAGTGATAGAGCAGTTCTGGTGGGCACCTGGCCCTTAGCCAGGGTCAACCCACCACAGTCTTTTTTGCAGCCTCCTTTGCAGTTTTATCCGCCAACCGATTACCTATATTTATAGCCGTCTGACCAAATTGATGAGCCTTGCAATGCATTGCGGCCACTTCCTTCGGTTCCTGCACATCTTGTAGGAGTTGAAGAACTTCCTCCTTATGCCTTATCGGTGATCCTTGGGCTGATAACAGTCCTCTTTCTTTCCAGATGGCTCCATGAGCATGGATCACACCAAATGCATATTTGGAATCTGTCTGTATGTTTACCCTTTTCCCTTCTGCCATCCGTAAAGCCTGCTTTAACAACACCAATTCTGCTTTCTGCGCTGATGTATTTGCAGGTAGTGTCCCTAACTCCAATATCTTGTCGGTGGTGACAACAGCATACCCAGCCATTCGCCTTCCTTCTTGCACGAAACTGCTTCCATCCGTAAACAGCTCCAGATCAGGATCCTTCAAAGGTTCGTCCTTCAGGTCTGGCCTGCTGAAATAAACTTGTTCAATGGTTAGCAGGCAATCATGTTCCAATTTCTCGGTAGGATTTTCTGTTGACAGGAACATTGCTGGATTTACAATTGCTGTGGTTTTTAATTCCACATCATCTTGTTCCAATAGGACAACCTGGTATTTCAACCTTCTGCTAGGGGATAGCCAGTGACCCCCCTTTTGTTCTGAGACAGTTATTACCATGTGTGGTACATATACCACTATCTTTTGGCCCATAGTCAATTTTCAGGTGCTTCCTGAATCAGCAGCACCGTTGCTGCCATGGCACGCAAACATCCCGGCCATCCCTTACTCACGTTGTTCAAGTTGTTTGGAGAAGTACCCCACCGGTTGCTTCCAGGATCCCAGCCGTTGCGCCAGCACTCCAAGGGCCAGATGTTGCCTTTCATGCACAAACAGCTCAAAAGGTTTGGTTAGATCAGGTAAACCCAATGCAGGGGCCATCATTAATGCCTTTTTGAGTTCTTTAAATGATTTGTGGCATTCAGGTGTCCAAATCAAGTATTGGTCTTTGGATTCCTTCAGGGCTTCATATAGGGGTTTCACATACAGTCCATAATTTAGAATCCAGAGTCGACACCACCCAATCATTCCCAGAAAGGCTCTCAGTTCCTTTGGGCTGTTAGGTTTGGGGATCTGACAAATGGCTGCTTTTCTTTCATTTCCCAATTGTCTCTGTCCTTGAGATATCTCAAATCCCAAATAAATCACTGCTTCTTTCCCTATCTGGGCCTTGTTTCTGGAGACTCTGTATCCTCCTTGGCCCAGGAAATTCAATAAACTGATGGTCATTTCAAAAGATGTTTCTTTTTTTTTTTCTGCTTCTATCAGGATGTCATCCACGTACTGCAATAGTATACCTTCTCCTTGATTCTGTTTCTCCCACATTTCTAACTCTTTTGCCAATTGATTTCCAAATATTGTGGGGCTATTCTTAAATCCTTGCGGAAGTACAGTCCATGTTAGTTGCGTTTTTCGTCCTGTAGCAGGACTTTCCTGCTCAAAAGCAAATATGCTTTGACTTTCTGTATCCAGAGGTATGCAAAAGAAGGCATCTTTAAATCCAGCACAGTAAACCATTTATGTTCCTCCTTCAAAGATGTCAGTAAAGTGTATGGATTGGCTGCTATCGGGTGTATGTCTTGAACAATTTGATTTACGGCCCTCAGATCCTGAACCGATCTGTATTCCTTACCTCCTGATTTCCTTACTGGTAATATAGGGGTATTGTATTCTGATTCACATTCTACTAGCAGCCCATATTCTAAAAATTTTGTAATTAATTCCTCTAATCCCTTCTGAGCCTCCCACTTAATAGGTTACTGTTTTTGTCTTACCGGCTTGGCCCCAGGTTTTAAAGTTACCTTTGCCAGTTCTGCCAGTTTGGATCATCCTGGAACTTCACTTGCCCATACCAAAGGGGTTACTGCATTGTCCACCGCTTCTGAAATCTGTTCCTCCTTGGAGGAATCCTGTGACATAAACACTCTCGCCTCTATGGCTTTGATTCTGGTATTAGTAATCTAATTTCTCCATCTTTAAAAATTATTTGTGCATCTAATTTGCTTAATAAATCTCATCCCAATAAAGGCAATGGACATTCAGGCATGTATAAAAATTGATGTGTTACCCACTGTTTTCCCAGCTTAAATTTTAACGCTTTCAAGAAAGGCCAGTTCTCTTTTCGCCCCGTTGCACCAACACCCTCTGCTGATTTATGGCCAAGTGTGCTTTACATGTGTCCTGGTTCTGGCAAGGATAGAGTTAATTTCACAAGGAGCCAGGACAGGTGAGCCAAGCTGGCTGGGGGCTATTCCATACCATGTGACCTCATGCTCACCTTAAAAGGGGGCTAGTCGGGCAGGGGCAGGCTCAGCATGGCTCCGGGACTCCTGGACTGATCCAGTGTCTGGTGTGTTGGTCCTCGAATTGTTAAATCGTTCTCTGTTATCACCCATTGTTACTATCTGTTATCAGCACTGTTGTTGATTGTTTTCCCTCTCCTTGCTGTCCCAGAGCCTTGCTGGCTCTGTTTTGTAAACCCGTGTTTACTCTATGTAATCCCTGTGGTGCTGTTTATCACCTCTGGGAGAGGGGTTCCTGTTCTCATGTTGTATTGTGTGATAATGACTTATGATAAGATATCATTGACAGTCATGAGTCTGAGCTGGTATGTGTATGTAGCATTTCTGTCAGGCCCGTACCTCGGTCAATATCTTTCAGAATCGATTAATAATGGGACCCAATCTATGGGGAAGACGGGGGGGATACCTTCTCCCACTCTTTCCCCTCCCCTTTTCCCTTTTGGTTGGTTACAACAATTTTTGAGAATTTTGAATACCCTTGGAATGTTCAGGCCAGTATATTCCTATTGCTAGGTCTCCTGAATGTTTTCCCACTCCTGTTCAGGGTTAGCAAAAATCTTTTCAAGAGTACCACCCAGGGATCTTCCCCAAGGATGAATGGTCAGGGCTGGCATGGCATGTGGGAGAGTATGGGCGGGTATCTAGAGACCTTTTCACCCCCAATGGTTTGGAGCTTCACTCCTGAACAACTGCAAATGGTAGAATATTTGAAAGGAAAATGCTGTGGGGATTCTAAGGAGACACAACTTACTGCGCTGTGCTGGGCCCTGGCCACAATCTATCAAACACTGCTTGATAGTAGACAGCACCATCCAGAGGGAGAGAGCAGACCCTCAGGCACTGCAGCTGCCCAGGCCCCCGCAACAGGCACTGTAGTCGAGCCAAAAGATCAACCCACACCAGTATCAGTCGCCCCTATACACAAAAAGAAATACACAAGGAAATTGGTTCACTTAGTGAAAGATGATGATGAACTGGGGCCATCACGAGAACAAGAAGAAGAGCCAGAACCAGAAGTGATTACTCGATCCCTGTCCCTGAGTGAGCTGCGAGATATGCGGAAAGATTTCAGCCGCCTTCCAGGGGAGCATATTATTACCTGGCTGCTCCGCTGCTGGGATAACGGGGCCAGTAGCCTGGAACTGGAGGGCAGGGAGGCCAAGCAGCTGGGATCCTTGTCTAGGGAAGGGGGCATTGACAAAGCAATTGGGAAGAAGGCACAGGCCCTTAGCCTCTGGAGGCGACTCCTGTCCAGTGTGAGGGAAAGGTATCCTTTCAGCGAAGATGTTGTATGTTGGCCAGGCAAGTGGACCACTATGGAGAGAGGTATTCAATATCTGAGGGAATTAGCTGTGCGGGAGATGGTTTATTATGATCCGGACAATGCACAGTTGCCCACAGACCCCGATGAAGTCCACTGTACCCGACCCATGTGGCGAAAATTTGTGCGAAGTGCACCATCATCGTACGCCAACTCACTGGCGGTAATTGACTGGAAGAGTGAAGAGGCACCCACGGTGGACGAAGTGGCTGGCCAGCTCCAGCAATATGAAGAGAGCCTTTCTTCCTCCCTCGTCTCGGCTGTGGAGAAACTGTCTCAGGACATCCGGCAACTCAAAGAGCATATATCTTCCTCCCCACCTGTACAGACCCGTATTTCAGCTGTTAGGAGTAAGCGTTTTTCTGCTCCAGAGAGGGGATATAGACCGTACACTCCACGAGGTATCCTGTGGTTTTTCCTGCGTGACCACGGAGAAGACATGAGGAAATGGGATGGGAAGCCCACCTCAACCCTGCGGGCATGAGTACATGAGCTACAAGGCAAGACAGCCGTAAAAAGGGACTCTTCCAGAAAGAATGCTGCTCCAGTTTCCACCGGGCAGCCCCCCAGACCAAGTGAAAGGCCAGATCGCACTTCTGATCCTCTTGAAGGGACTTCTAAGTCCTTTTTGGCAAGAGGTGAGTAGTGACTATGATGAGCAGGATTCGAGGGGCCCTGCCTCCAGCCAGGTGGAGGAAAGGGACAATAGGGTGTATTGGACTGTGTGGATCCGATGGCCTGGCACATCGAACCCACAAGAGTACAAGGCCCTAGTGGACACGGGTGCACAGTGTACCCTAATGCCATCGAACTATGAAGGGGTGGAACCGATATCTATTTCTGGTGTGATGGGGGGATCCCAACAGTTGACTCTGTTGGAGGCTGAAGTAAGTCTAACTGGGAATGAGTGGCAAAAGCACCCCATTGTGACTGGGCCGGAGGCTCCATGCATCCTAGGTATAGACTACCTCCGGAAAGGGTATTTCAAAGATCCAAAAGGCTACCGGTGGGCCTTTGGAATAGCTGCCTTAGAAGCGGAGGAAATTGAACCATTGTCTAGTTTGCCTGGTCTCTCGGAGGACCCTTCTGTTGTAGGGTTGCTGAGGGTTGAAGAGCAACAGGTGCGGATTGCTACTACAACTGTGCACCGGCGGCAATACCGCACCAACAGAGACTCCCTGGTTCTCATCCACAAGCTAATTTGTCAACTGGAGGGTTAGGGAGTGATCAGCAGAACCCACTCACCCTTTAACAGTCCCATATGGCCAGTGTGGAAGTCCAATGGAGAGTAGAGGCTGATGGTAGACTATCGTGGCCTGAATGAAGTCACACCGCCAATGACTGCTGCTGTGCCAGACATGCTGGAACTTCAATATGAACTGGAGTCAAAGGCAGCCAAATAGTATGCCACAATTGATATTGCTAATGCATTTTTCTCGATCCCTGTGGCAGCAGAGTGCAGGCCACAGTTTGCCTTCACTTGGAGGGGCGTCCAGTACACCTGGAATCGACTGCCCCAGGGGTGGAAACACAGCCCCACCATCTGCCATGGCCTGATCCAGACTGCACTGGAAAAGGGTGAAGCCCCAGAGCACCTGCAATACATTGATGACACCATTGTATGGGGCAACTCAGCAGAGGAAGTTTCTGAAAAAGGGAAGAAAATAATCCAAATCCTGCTGCAGGCTGGCTTTGCCATAAAACGAAGTAAGGTGAAGGGGCCTGCGCAGGAAATCCAGTTTTTAGGAATAAGGTGGCATGATGGGCGGCATCAAATCCCTATGGATATTATCAACAAAATAGCAGCCACGTCCCCACCAACCAAAAAAAAGGAGACACAGGCCTTCCTAGGTGTTGTGGGTTTCTGGAGAATGCACATTCCGAATTACAGTTTGATAGTAAGCCCTCTCTACCATGTAACCCGGAAGAAGAATGATTTCAAATGGGGCCCCGAGCAACGACAAGCTTTTGAACAAATTAATCAAGAAATAGTTCATGCCGTAGCTCTTGGGCCAGTCCAGGCAGGACCAGATGTAAAAAATGTGCTGTACACCGCAGCCGGGGAGAATGGCCCTACCTGGGGTCTCTGGCAGAAAGCACCAGGGGAGACTCGAGGTCGACCCCTGGGGTTTTGGAGTCGGGGATACAGAGGAATCGAGGCCAGTTTGCAGAGGTGAAAGCCATCCAGCTGGCTTTAGATATTGCTGAAAGAGAAAAGTGACCAACGCTGTACCTCTACACTGACTCATGGATGGTGGCCAATGCCCTGTGGGGGTGGTTACAGCAGTGGAAGCAGAGCAACTGGCAACGCAGAGGCAAACCCATGTGGGCTGCCCCATTGTGGCAAGATATTGCTGCCCAGCTAGAGAAGCTGGTTGTAAAGGTACGTCACGTAGATGCCCACGTACCCAAGAGTCGGGCCACTGAGGAACATCAGAACAACCAGCAGGTAGATCAGGCTGCCAAGATTGAAGTGGCTCAGGTGGATTTGGACTGGCAGCATAAGGGTGAATTATTTCTAGCTCGGTGGGCCCATGACACCTCAGGCCATCAAGGAAGAGATGCGACATATAGATGGGCCCGTGATCGAGGGGTGGACTTGAGCATGGACGCCATCTCACAGGTCATCCATCAATGTGAAACGTGCGCTGCAATCAAGCAAGCCAAGCAGGTAAAGCCTCTGTGGTATGGAGGCCGATGGCTGAAATATAAATATGGGGAAGCATGGCAAATCGACTACATCACGCTCCCACAAACCCGCCAAGGCAAGCGTTATGTTCTTACAATGGTGGAAGCAACCACTGGGTGGCTGGAAACATATCCTGTGCCCCATGCCACTGCCCGGAACACTATTCTGGGTCTTGAAAAGCAAGTCCTGTGGCGACATGGCACCCCAGAGAGAATTGAGTCAGACAACGGGACTCATTTTCGGAACAACCTCATAGACACCTGGGCCAAAGAGCATGGTATTGAGTGGGTGTATCACATCCCCTACCATGCACCAGCCTCTGGGAAAGTTGAAAGGTGCAATGGGCTGCTAAAAACTACCCTGAGGGCAATGGGTGGTGGGACCCTCAAACACTGGGATACACATTTAGCAAATGCACCTGGTTAGTTAACACTAGGGGATCTGCCAATCGAGCTGGCCCTGCCCAGTCAAAATTTCCATGCCCAGTAGAAGGGGATAAAGTTCCTGTAGTGCACATGAAAAATATGTTGGGTAAAACAGTTTGGGTTATCCCTGCTTCAGGCAAAGGCAAGCCCATCTGCGGGATTGCTTTTGCTCAGGGACCAGGGTGCACTTGGTGGGTGATGAGAAAAGATGGGGAAGTCTGGTGTGTACCCCAAGGGGATTTGATTTTGGGTGAAAATAGCCCATAAATTAAATTGCATGATATTAATAGCGATATACTGTATCAATGGTATCACCCAAAACTAATGAAGGATGGACTTTGAAACTGAACAAAGTGCCACGATGATGGAACTAGAACTGACTTCAACTGGTGCCCAGAAACTTTATCAAAAAATCACATCTTTGGCATCCAGACTGTGAGCATGGACCATACCAGATACACTGGCTGTGAAAACTCCGGATGCAGCGTGCAACAATCCAGCAGCACGCACCATTGCTCCTGCTCTGAGAGACTGTAATGGCAGATGGAACCCAAAACCATGGACTAAATGAACTCGACAGACATTTTAGAGCGATAGCCCATAGAGTAAGGCAATGAGATCTGTAAAATAATCTGGGCACGATGTAGATGGTATGGAATAAGGGGTGGATAATGTCCAAGGATAGAGTTAATTTCCCAAGGAGCCAGGACAGGTGAGCCAGGCTGGCCGGGGGCTATTCCATACCATGTGACATCATGCTCACCATAAAAGGGGGCTAGTCGTGCAGGGGCGGGTTCGGCGTGTAGGCGTGGCTCCGGGATGGGTGGAGCATTGGTAAATCGTTCTCTGTTATCACCCATTGTTACTATCTGTTATCAGCACTGTTGTTGATTGTTCTCCCTCTCCCTTGCTGTCCCAGTAAACTGCCCTTATCCCAACCCTCGAAGCTTTGCGTTTGTTTTTTCCTTTCTCCTCCCCATCCCTCCCCATCCCACTGGGGGAGGAGTGAGCGAGTGGCACTTAGCTACCGGCTGGGGCTAAACCACGTCAACATGTTTATTATTCTCATTCAAGATCGCAAGAATTTTTCCATCCCTTTGCATTTGTCTGACTTCTTTTTCTTTTTTTTCTGTTGTTATACACAGTCCAGGCTACTTTAAGCATTTTACCTAAGTCTCTGGACTCAGCTCCTTCCAGTTTCTGTACCTTTTTCTAGGGCTGATTGTCCCATAAATATAGAGGCCAATTGTATAGGTTCCTCTGGCTTTTCTGGATCCAAATTAGTGTATTTTCTAGTAGTCACCTTCAGTCTTTCCATAAAGGCTGAAGGGGACTCATTTAATTCTTCTCTCACTTCATAAAGTTTAGACCGATTACTTGCTTTTGGCATTGCATGTCTAACACCAAACAAAATCCACTTCTGAGATCTAGTCAGCATCCCTCTGGGTCCCAGTTGATTAGGGTCCCATTCAGGGTTTGTGGATGGAAAATTCTGGTCCACTGTCCCTTGTATAATCCCATTAGCATGAGCTCCTTCCACTTGTTTTCTGGCCGTATTTAATACCATTTTCTTTTCAGTGTCTTCCAACAAAGTATCCAATATTACTTTGAAATCCTCCCAATCAGGGTTCTGGGTTCTGATTATTGTTTCAACTACTTTGGCAACTCTTTCAAGATCATCTCGATAGGTACCTGCAGTGTCTTTCCATGCTCTTAAATCATTTATTGAGAAGGGAACTTTTCCCATTACCGGACCCTCATTACCAACTGCCTGTCGAAGAGCCTGGAGGGGAGTTAATCCGTCTCTTCCCCCTCTTCCCCTTGTCCTCCCAGCAATCGGGCTGAATCCTTCCGCCTCCCCTTCCACAGGAGGGGTGGAAGCATTATTGGCCCCCAAATTTTGATCCCCCTGATCATTTCCTAACCTTCTGCGAGGTGCAACCAATAATTCACCATCATCATCTTCAAATTCACATTTAAAACACCATTTACCCATATCACAAGCTGAGCAACCTTTTTCAAATTTTTATCAGGTTCCTGCCCCTTTAATGCCATTATCGCAGAACTAGATGAAACCAATTCACATTGCCTTTGCCATTCCGGATGATTTCGCAGTGTGAAAAACAAATCCACATATGCCATTTCATTCCATTTACCTTCCCTTTTACCAAATAGCATCAATTGCAGAATTGTGTTTTACTGCAATGTCCCATTTTCCGGCCACTTTTCCCCACTCTCTGAAGTATACAGTGGCCACCAGTGATTACAATATTCAATCAACTGTTTCCGAGTCAAAGGATCAATTTTTCCCAGATCTTTCCAATGTTCCAAAATACATCCCAGTGGTGTTTTTCATGGGATTGGTTTCTTACTAGGAAAAGTACCCATCTCCCAGGGACTCAGTGGTTGTGATTGTGCACTATCACAAGCACTTAGTCAGAGGGACCCCAACCTGTGTTAGAGCTCCCTCAGGGATTTCTCTCGGTGCGGGCCTGTCCCACTATGGTAGTAAGAGAAATCTCAACCTTGGAGGCTTCCCCTCCCCTGTGGGCCCTGCTCCACAGGCTTTTGCCTAGCAGAGACTTTTACCTGAGACGTCTCCCTAGCCCAACTCTGCGCAGCTTTCACCGCGCCTTATGAGCAGGCCTCCCATCCTCCTGGTGTGGGCCTGTCCCGTCGCGGTGGTGAGAGCCATGGGGCTCCTTGAATAAGGCCTTCAACTCGTGCAAATATTCAAATCAAATAAGAATGCCTTTACGTCTCCCAGGGGTCTTGCTCAGAGCTCTTCGGTCCAGGGATCGGAGGTTCTCCCCGAGAATTCCCCAGTGCCGGCTGGAGGTCCTGCGATCCCATGGATCCCTCGAGGTTCAAAAGCAGTGTCCCACCTGGGTTGCCAAAAACTGTCACCGAAACCCGGGAATAAACCTCATAACACCAATGTAGTGTTAAAAGGCAGGCATTCTTTACTGCAGCGCTGGATGCACGGGGGATAGCTCCACCCAACGTGCATGCCAGGTGATCACCAACACACAGGTTATGTAGGATCAAAACATACATATTCATCATCTTTCTCAGAAAAGGCAGTCCTATGATAATCATTTCTTAGAATCCATTTCCATATTCTCCTCCCCATCACGCATGCTCAGTAGATTTGAGTCTGTGGTCCTCAAGGGGTCTCTGGTGGTCGTCAGTGGTCTCACACCTGTGTCCGCTGGGTGACCCTCTTCTTGCAGGCATGCGCGGTATCATTGTTGTAGGTGCACCTGTGCATAACAACTTACTTCATAAGATTAATATCTCTGAACCTATTGTTCAGTTTGGTAGGGACTGTACATGGAACATAGCAGCATTGTACCTTGCCATGGTCAGTTAGCTTCATTACCTATTACCTTGGTTACAAACTAATTATCTCAAACTGATTCTATAGTTTCTGTTTCACGGCCCCTATCCCACGGTTACATGATTCTCTTTAACCACTTCTCGGTTATTATATATTTTCCCAGCCCTTTCCAACAACTTGCTCAAATTCCTCGAATCTTCAAATATCCAGAGATGCCTGTTCCACAAAAGATAAATGCTAACTGCAAGGCATCTCCCTCCTTTTCAGGATCTTCCCTATAAATACCCACCAGCTTTTACTTTACTTTAGCGGTCACTGGTCCCTCTGCCCCTACTGCCTGTCACAGCAGAGCTTGCACAACTCGACCTCCCAATCCTCCTCTCGTTCTCCCTGCAATAGTACTGAATTTCTCACTTCCAGCAAAAGATTCCCCTTCATCAGAAACATCCTCCTCGTCCGGTCTTCCATATTTGATGCACCATTTACTGATACTACACACTGAACAACAATGCTTAGATAGTTTCTGATTATCTTTTTCCAAGGTCAGAACCAAAGGATCTCTCGGTATTAATTTACATTCCCTGCTCCATTCAGCATGATCTCGTAATACAGAGAATAAATCAACATAGGGAACTTCATCCCATTTTCCTTCCCGTCTTAAGAATAACAACAGGTGTAACAGAGTATCATAAAAGTCCCATTAACCGGCCACTTTTCTCCATCATCCAGTCTATACAATGGCCACCACTGATTACAATATTTGATTAGATCATCTTTCTTTGCGACTCCTCCTGGGAGTCCTGCTATTTGCTTCCAATTTAATAAAATGCACCCAAGAGGGGATTTCTTTAAGATCAATTCCCTTTTAGAAGTTCCAGTTTCCATTTTAAAAACAGGGCACAAAACAATTTAACCCCAGCTTTTTAAAACAGTAATACATGCTTACAAACACTATAACAACAAACACAAAAACACACAATTACGATCACGGCCAAATTCAACATTCAACAGACAAACTTCCAAGCTTCCATTTCAGGAAGGAGACTTATCCTTCAGTTCTGATCGCAGGATACTTTCCCTTTGCCCCAGGGATACAGCCCAACCCTGTGCAGCTTTCCCTACGACTGACGGGCAGGCAACAGAAAATAATACTGAAAGAATGCCTTTACCTTATTGATGGCCTTGCTCAGAACTCTTTGGTCCGTGGATCGGAGGTTCTCCCCGAGAATCCCTCGGTGCTGGCCGGAGGTCCTGCGATCCCTCGGATCCGCCGATGTTCAAGAGCAGTGTCCCTTCGTGGTCGCCAAAATCTGTTACTGGAAAGTGGCAAAATAATTCACTCTCTAAGACTTATTTTGAAGTTTTAGAAAGCAGGCATTCTTTATTGCAGCGCTGGGTGCATGGGGGATAACTCCACCTAACATGCACACCCAAAAGACAAAACTAGCAAGTATTTATACTATGTTAATATACATATTCATTATATTTCCAAGTAGTGCTTATCACATTAATGGATTTTCCGGGAACTCATTAGCATATGCATGTTTGTTGGCACCTCCGGGTGGTCGTGGGGGGGGGGTGTGGGGGGTGGGGGGTGGGGTGTGGGGGTGGGGGGGGGTGGGGAGGGAGGGGGGTGTTCTTTAGACTCCGTCCTGGTATCCCATATACCTTATCCCTCAAGGCTGGTTTTGTGATCACCTTGTAACTTTCTTATCTTTGCACATCTGTTCTTCCAAGGCCGAGCTGTTTAAAATAAGATTGTTCCAGAGCTTCTTACCTTACAACTAATTATTTTCTAAGTTACAATGGTTTCCCTTTTGTTTGGTTACATCTATTGAGCAATGGCTCTAGTTGCTTGAATTGATCTTAATATTTCAATATTCACAGGTATCAGGGGAGAAAGGTAAGAATTTGGTAATTGTGCTTTAAGGAACAAAAACAAACAAAAATTGAATTCTGCTTCTCCTTTCTGCATTCCAACCCACAATTTCTTTTTTTGTCTCTGTTACTTATTGCACTTAGAGTCTAGGAATTAAATAGCCTTGAAGGTAACAGCATTTTATGTAATAAAATCTCAACAGTGCAACAATCTTCAAGTTGCATGGCTGGTTTTAGAATAAGTGCCAAAAGTTCCTCTGTGGTTTTGTGTGTGGGTTGCTACACTTATTCCCCAGGTTCCTCCCACATCCTAAACCACTAAATTTTTTATAAATTTAAAATTACTGATACAGATTTCTTGTTTTAAAGTAATACAGCATTGAAGTATACACATCTTTTTAAACAGCTGATGGGGAAATCTGTAAATTTCTTTGTTACCATAAACTGTTCATGCATATATTTCACATTTGCAACTTTTTTCTTTTGTATTGTTTTGTAGCCAGCTATAAGAAGTGGTGGTGTTGACAGAATATAGTTCCCACCACACTGACCTTGTGATGAAACTTCCTCATAGCTGCAGGGAGTCCTTATGAATCACCCCCTAATCCAACTAATCCTGATTGCAACAAAATCATGAATGTGGTTCCTGGTGATGTGTGTTTCCCTGCACAGATGCGGAAAGAAGGAAGTGTTAGACATAAATCAGTCCAGAGTGATGTTCACAGGCTGGGGGAGCCTGTTTGTGAAGCTGGCGGCTTCCATTGTGTTCTGCCGCATGCGGCCTCAAGTGGAAAGACAGTGAAAGGAGAGCTCGCTGTATAATCGTGAAAATAGTGCTCAGTGCCAAGGGGTGATGTCAACTCCACAGAAACTGCGAGAAGGGAGCTGGGGTTAATGTTATGCAACAAGCTGAATGCACCGATAGAGAGGGTATATTGCAAGCACTGACACTTTTATGTGGATTTTAGGTCTTAACTAATTGTACAGAAATCGGTTTAATAAAATCTCTGGTATTTTATGTATACTTGCTACAGCAGGGACATTTTTCCTCCTATTTCTAGAGATTCTAATAATTTTGGGTTTAAAGGGAGAAAAGATAATTTTTGCAATGTGGTAGGATTGGTAGTGAAGTAAAATTATATGAATAATCAGTTTAGCCAAAAGTAGAAAGATTGTTTTATGGGATTTGTTTGTTCATTCGTTTAACTTTCTTTTCCAGTTCTTTGTGGTTTAGAATAAACTTAATCATATGGTCACACTCTCAGTATATCTGACAGGAATCTCTAATTGCATTCATACACAAAGTCAAATGTACTCTACTGCTTGGTGTGAATAGCAAGCAAACTAAGAGAAATGGGCCTCTTGACAGATGCAGCACTGTCAAGGGAGCTGGTGGCCAGTAAGAAATATTGAGATAGGGGAGCCGTGACCCGCAGCAGGCTCAGTGCTGGGGGGGAGCCGTGACCTGACCTGATTGCATCCAAGTGAGAGGAATTTTGCTTCCATGCAAAGCCATTCAGAAGGAAGCTGCTTAGGCAACAACAGATTGTATAGCAAGCAGCTGGTAGGGAATACTTGGAAGAAACTGTACCCTGTTTCATAACATGTTAATTCTATATGTTAGTTTTGCTGTCTCCTAAAAACATAATTTAGGAAATGGTATCCCCTAAAAGGTTCTGGATAGAATTTGTCTTGACTGATTTCTGTTCCTTTAAAAATTTGCATTCAGATTTTGTGCTACTCCATATGCAGATTAAATTTGTACCATCCAGTTCAGTAAGCAGCCACTGAATTTTATGTTTAATTGGAAAGTTTGAATTACATGTACAAGTTTTGTCTGTTTTGTATTCTTGTGCATTTTCTTGCTTCTTATATTTTTTTATTCAGTTTGTACAGTTCTTTTTTTTTACTGCACTTTCTCAACCCAGTTTCTCAACCCAGAGAGGCACCAAGGAAGTGCATCCAAAATATATAATTATTTTTTAGCAATAAATCTATTTTACTTCATGAGAAATATAATTTTTCTACCTTTAGGTAAAACAGATGCATACATGTAAAATAAGGTTTTATTTGATTTTTAGAAATAAAAGGTTTTCACCCTTAAAGTTGCAGAGAAAATTTCCCAATATGAGGTGAGGCAGCTGTTGTTGGACTGTCTTCCTGAGTCTGCAGACAGCTTTGTATTCTTGTCACTGCCCTGAACTTTGTCAAACTGTGACAGAATGAAAACTGATCTTTGATGTCTGTTTTTATTTTTGCTATTTGTAATCATGTTAGCATTAATGAAGTTTGTAACAGCAACATTGGAGTCATCCCCAGCATGTGTGAGGAATGTAACTTATATGATGGGTTGGGAAATAAAAAGCAGTCTTTTGAAGTGCTTTGGTGTTTTCTGTAACTTTATTTTATTAGTAGCAGACAATCTTTTTTAAAGCAGAAATTAAGAATCTGACGTTATCTAATTGTTGGTGTGACAGACATGGTTGAGATGGTCACATTGATTTTTCCAGTGGTGCTAAAGAGAGATTGGAGGTGACTAAATCTTCATATTGGGATATGGTGACATTCTAGGCAGATGATGTCCTTTTGTTGGACCTTGTCATGGGGGAGGAGTGTAGTGTCCATCTGGATGCTGGAAAAGGAAATGGTAGAGTGCAGGCTGTCTTAACCTGGGTGAGCACTACTGTTGCCATTACAGGTGAACTATACATATGTGGGTATGTGTATTAAGCAGAGTAAGCACCATGCAAGAGAAACTAAATGCAGCATGAGACTTCTGACTGTCCTTAGTCCAGTGCTAGCATAAATCATGTTTAATTACATGATAAAGATTATCTTTTTTTCATTGAGCTGTTGCACAGCCCATTGAACGATTATGTAATCTCTTTAAGACACCAATTGCTTACTATTACGTTCTTGCTCCTGTAGCTCATCATTGCTGACTGACATGTTTGTGGAGTTTTTTTGATGATAGCTCAATTTCAGGTACGCCCTATTAAGCCTTTAATTTGCACGATGAAATAAGTGAGCGGAAAAATCAGTGCAGGTAGCAAAAACATTGTTAGAATATAACCCTGATGGACTTGTGAGATCTGTCCTTAGCATTGTTAGAATATCAGAACATATGTGATAATGTCTTAAAATCAGTATTTAATAAATTCAGAGACTGACCATGTAAACCAAAATCAGTTCTGACTCTACAAGTAAACAGCATTTAAAAAATTTTAAGAAGCATACATGCTTAAGTAGTCCTGTTTCTTGTGCTGAATAACCTTAAATTTCAATGAAAGCATTTTGCAAGTTTTCCAGGCTAGCAGTTTTACCTCTGTACTCTGCCAGACCTATAGAAAGTATTGTTTAAAATAATTCTAAGGAAGGTGCTGTCTTACCTGTTCTTCTGTTAGGAAAAAATCAGGTTGCTAATACTGTCTGTGTGCAGAAAAACTATATTCTGTTGCTGACAAAGAACATGATGAGCAGCGCGCACACAAGCTCAGACATCCAAGAGAACCCAAAGACAGAACTCCCCTGAGAGCAATGGGAAGCTTTACATCAAAAAGCCATTATTTTTACATGCCCAATAAGAGGCAGAGTAATCTTCATAACCTGCCAGAGAACTTCAGCTCTTGTATCTTGATTTCTTTATAGGAGTTTTCAATCCTTTGTGATTAATACTTGACTGTTATGTTTTTTTGTCATGAAATATATGCTCCTTTATCAATACAAATGGAAATTGTCATTGATGTCATTAAGTATTGCCTTCTGTTATGTGACAAGTATAAACTTTTCTAATCTTTGTGCACATTTAGGACAGGGAGTTGAAGCTGTGGCTGTCTGGTTTATCTGCATACCGTTGTAATGGAACAAAACTAGTTTTGTTCTGCTGTTTTTGAGAAACACCAGTATACACATGTAATAGAGATGGCATATAGGAACAGTACAAAGAGAGACTAAGCGAGGAAGAGGAGTAGAAGGAAGTCCTTAACAGCAGTCAAAGTTGAGAAAGACATACTATGTACAAGGCCGGGAAGAGAGGTAGAATAACAGAGACCCTTCCTGGTTACTGTCCCAGCAGGGAGAAGGTGCTGAATGGAGAGAAGGCAAGGTGCCTGTAGCTTCCCCATGGGCACTTGCCCACTGTGGAGTGCTGGAGGTGACATGGCATAGGAAAGGCTGCGTTGTCTCCTTGCAAGTCCAGATTGTTTTTGTCTTCCTCTGCACACTGCTGCTTTTTGGGCTGGATAGTTAAGATTAAGTCTCAGGTGACTGCATTGGGGTATATTTCTCAGTCTTTGCTTTTATACGGTTACCAAGTCACGAAAGTGGTGGTGGGCATTATTTTATTCCTCTCTAGTCCCATTCTAGTGATAACAGGTATCAGAAATTGCAGACGTTGCCTGCATTGGGCATTGCTCAAGCAGTAATGGAAACATTATAAGGGGCACTGCTCTACACATCTGATTTATCAAAAAGAGTCAGTATCCTTTGGAGGGATGGAATTTATGTGAGTTGTCCATTACTATTAGAGGTATGATTTCAGTGCTTTGAGTTGTCAATGCAAAAATGTTGGACCAGACTGCTCTAATGATACACATTTACAATACTGGAAAAATGGAAAATGTGGTGTCTCTCAAACAAAGTGGAAGTGTGTTCTCCCCCACCCCCCCAAGTGCTCAAATAGAAACACCTTAAGGCCATAGTCTTTAGAAGGGGGATTCTCCTGAAAATTTTGCCCTGTCCAGACACCTCAAACTGATTACACAAAAACTGAGGCTCCAAAACCAGTAGGTACTTCTGGAAATTTTGATTTTGGTTTTGGTTTCTCAAAGTCTGTCTTCCACGTTGGTGGGTGAACATTTTTATCCCAAGTGTTTCGCTCCCAGGAATGTTCCTTTTTATAGAGAGTTTGTTCTCTATTAAGCTATTTGTAGTGCAGTTGTACACAAGGTAGCTATTGAATGGTTAGTAAAAATAGTGTTCATATCAGGTTGCATCACTGCTGCACTTGCATTGCTTCTTGTGAGGCTCGTCCTGACCCAAACCAGTATACTGGGACACTGAGACTGTGACTCAAGTGCTTGATAACAGGATATAGAGCATTCACCTTTAGTTCATGGGTTTAGGTCTACCTCAAGTTAAGGATGACTAAAACTTCTTACTGCCTGATAGCTGTTCATTGCTCTTGGGGAAGAGGCTGTGATCTTAGCAAGATGGTGTCAATATTGACAATTACTGCTCTCTGCAGGTTCTGGAGAAGGACAAAGTACTTCAACCAGCTTCCATTTTAGTCAGTGGGGAAGTTCGGGAGGAGCAGCAATGTGCTTAATGGTACAGGAGACCGACTTGCTCAAGTCGTATCTCCTGTGTTCTGGCAAAAAACTAAGAGGTTATTGGGAGGGGAGGGGTGTGGATGACACACACATGAATGACATATGGACACACAGGACTTGCCTCTTCTCTGGAAAACCTACTCAGGGGCATTTAATAGGATCGAATATTCAGCAAAAAAGATATCTTGTCCAACCTCCCTGCTCAAGCAGGGCCACCTAGAGCTGGTTGCTCAGGACTATGTCTAGACAGCTATTGACTATCTCCAAGGATTGAGACTCCACAACCGCTCTGGGGAACCTGTTCCAGTGCTCAGTCACCCTCACAGTGGAAAAGTGTATCCTTATGTTCAGATGGAACCTCCTGTGTTTCTGTTTGTGCCCATTGCCTCTGGTCCTATCACTGGGCACGACTGAAAAGAGCCTGGCTCCATCATCTTTGCACCCTCTCTTCAGGTATTTATATACATTGATGGCATCTCACCCTGAGCCTTCTCTTCTTCAGGCTAAACAGTCCCAGCTCTCCCAGCCTTTCCTCATATGTGAAGTGCTCTAGTCCATTAATCATCTTTGTGACCCTTTGTTGGACTCTCTCCATGTAGCTCCATATAACTCTTGTGGTGGGGGGGCCTGAACTGTACACGGCATTCCAGATGTGGCCTCACCAGTGGTGAGTAGAGGGAAAGGATCATCTCCCTCAACCTGATGGCAATACTTTGCCTAATGCAGCCCAGGATACCATTAGCCTTCTTTGCTGCAAGGGTACATTGATGGGTCATGTTCAACTTGGTGTCCACCAGGACCCCCAGGTCCTTTTCTGCCAAGCTGCTTTCTAGCTGGGCGGCCCCCAGCATGTCCTGGTGCATGGGGTTGTTCCTCTCCAGGTGCAGGACTTTGCACTTCCCCTTTGTCAAACTGTACGAGGCTCCTGCCTGCCCATTTCTCCACCCTGTTGAGGTCCCTCTGGACGGCAATACAAGCCTCTGGCCTATCAGCCACTCCTCCCAGTTTTGTGTCATCAGCAAACATGCTGAGGGTACACTCTGCGCCATCATCCAGATCATTAATGAAGATGTTGAATGGGACTGGACCCTGTATATTGACCCCTGGGGTACACTGCTAATGACTGGCCTCCAACTAGACTTCGTGCCACTGATTGCCACTCTCTGGACTCGGCCATTTGGCTGGTTTCCAACCCACCTTACTGTCTGCTCACCCAGCCCATAGTTTGTCTGCTTCTCTATGATGATCTTATGGGAGACAGTGTCAAAAGCCTTTCTCAAGTCCAGGTAGACAACATCTCTTGTCTACCTTGTCTACCAAGCCAGTCATTTCATTGTAGAAGGTTATCAGGTGGATATCTGCTCCACCATTAACCTCCATGGGCTGCAGGGAGACAGCCTGCTTCACCATGGTCTTCACAGGCTGCAGGGGAATCTCTGCTCTGGTGCCTAGAGCACCTCCTCCCCCTCCTCCTTCACTGACCTTGGAGTCTGCAGAGTTGTTTCTTTCACATATTCTCTCTCACTGGAGTTGCTCAGCTTTTTTTCCCCCTTCTTAAATATGTTATCACAGAGGCACTACTGCAATTGGTGATTGGCTCAGCCTTGGCCAGCGGTGGGTCCGTCTTTGAGTCGGCTGGCATTGGCTTTATCGGACATGGGGGAAGCTTCTAGCAGCTTCTCACAGAAGCCACCCCTGTAGCCACCCAACATATTTTTCATGCGCACTACAGGAACTTTATCCCCTTCTACTGGGCATGGGAATTTTGATTGGGCAGGGCCAGCTCGATTGGCAGATCCTCTAGTGTTAACTAAGCAGGTGGCCTTTGCTAAATGTGTATCCCAGTGTTTGAGGGTCCCACCAGCCATTGCCCTCAGGGTAGTCTTTAGCAGCCCATTGCACCTTTCAACTTTCCCAGAGGCTGGTGCATGGTAGGGGATGTGATACACCCACTCAATACCATGCTCTTTGGCCCAGGTGTCTATGAGGTTGTTCCGAAAATGAGTCCCGTTCTCTCTGGGGTGCCATGTCACCACAGGACTTGCTTTTCAAGACCCAGAATAGTGTTCCGGGCAGTGGCATGGGGCACAGGATATGTTTCCAGCCACCCAGTGGTTGCTTCCACCATTGTAAGAACATAACGCTTGCCTTGGCGGGTTTGTGGGAGCGTAATGTAGTCGATTTGCCATGCTTCCCCATATTTATATTTCAACCATCGGCCTCCATACCACAGAGGCTTTACCCGCTTGGCTTGCTTGATTGCGGCGCATGTTTCGCATTGATGGATGACCTGTGAGATGGCGTCCATGCTCAAGTCCACCCCTCGATCACGGGCCCATCTATATGTCGCATCTCTTCCTTGATGGCCTGAGGTGTCATGGGCCCACCGAGCTAGAAATAATTCACCCTTATGCTGCCAGTCCAAATCCACCTGAGCCACTTCAATCTTGGCAGCCTGATCCACCTGCTGGTTGTTCTGATGTTCCTCACTGGCCCGACTCTTGGGTACGTGGGCATCTACGTGACGTACCTTTACAACCAGCTTCTCTAGCCGGGCAGCAATATCTTGCCACAATGGGGCAGCCCAGATGGGTTTGCCTCTGTGTTGCCAGTTGCTCTGCTTCCACTGCTGTAACCACCCCCACAGGGCATTGGCCACCATCCATGAGTCAGTGTAGAGGTACAGCGTTGGCCACTTTTCTCTTTCAGCAATATCTAAAGCCAGCTGGATGGCTTTCACCTCTGCAAACTGGCTCGATTCACCTTCTCCTTCAGCAGCTTCTGCGACTCGCCATGTAGGACTCCATACAGCGGCCTTCCACCTTCGATGCTTTCCCACGATGCGACAGGCCCCATCAGTGAAGAGGGCATATGGTTTCTCATCTTCTGTTAGTTTATTATACGGTGGGGCTTCTTCAGCACGTGTGACCTCCTCCTCTGGCGACATTCCGAAATCTTTCCCTTCTGGCCAGTCTGTGATCACTTCCAGAATTCCTGGACGACTGGGGCTTCCTATTCGAGCCCGTTGTGTGATCAGTGCAACCCACTTACTCCACGTACCATCGGTTGCATGATGTATAGAAGGAGCCCTCTCTTTGAACATCCAGCCCAGCACTGGCAGTCGGGGTGCCAAGAGGAGCTGTGCTTCAGTGCCAATCACCTCTGAAGCAGCTCGAACCCCTTCGTAGGCTGCCAATATCTCCTTTTCCGTTGGAGTGTAGCGGGCCTCGGATCCTCTGTATCCCCGACTCCAACACCCCAGGGGTCGACCTCGAGTCTCCCCTGGTGCTTTCTGCCAGAGACCCCAGGTAGGGCCATTCTCCCCGGCTGCGGTGTACAGCACATTTTTTACATCTGGTCCTGCCCGGACTGGCCCAAGAGCTACGGCATGAACTATTTCTTGTTTAATTTGTTCAAAAGCTTGTCGTTGCTCAGGGCCCCATTGGAAATCATTCTTCTTCCGGGTTACATGGTAGAGAGGGCTTACTATCAAACTGTAATTCGGAATGTGCATTCTCCAGAAACCCACAATGCCTAAGAAGGCCTGTGTCTCCTTTTTGTTGGTTGGTGGGGACATGGCTGCTATTTTGTTGATAATATCCATAGGGATTTGACGCCGCCCATCATGCCACCTTATTCCTAAAATCTGGATTTCCTGCGCAGGCCCCTTCACCTTACTTGGTTTTATGGCAAAGCCAGCCTGCAGCAGGATTTGGATTATTTTCTTCCCTTTCTCAGAAACTTCCTCTGCTGAATTGCCCCATACAATGATGTCATCAATGTATTGCAGGTGCTCTGGGGCTTCACCCTTTTCCAGTGCACTCTGGATCAGTCCATGGCAGATGGTGGGGCTGTGTTTCCACCCCTGGGGCAGTCGATTCCAGGTGTACTGGACGCCCCTCCAAGTGAAGGCAAACTGCGGCCTGCACTCTGCTGCCAAAGGGATCGAGAAAAATGCATTAGCTAGAGCAATTGTGGCATACCATTTGGCTGCCTTTGACTCCAGTTCATATTGAAGTTCCAGCATATCCGGCACAGCAGCACTCATGGGCGGTGTGACTTCATTCAGGCCACGATAGTCTACCATCAGCCTCCACTCTCCATTGGACTTCCGCACTGGCCATATGGGACTGTTAAAGGGTGAGCGGGTTCTGCTGATCACTCCCTGACCCTCCAGTTGACGAATTAGCTTGTGGATGGGAACCAGGGAGTCTCTGTTGGTGCGGTATTGCCACTTGTGCACAGTTGTAGTAGCAATCGGCACCTGTTGCTCTTCAACCCTCAGCAACCCCACAACAGAAGGGTCCTCTGAGAGACCAGGCAAACTAGACAATGGTTCAATTTCCTCCGCTTCCAGGGCAGCTATTCCAAAAGCCCACCAGTAGCCTTTTGGATCTTTGAAATACCCTTTCCGGAGGTAGTCTATACCTAGGATGCATGGAGCCTCTGGCCCAGTCACAATGGGGTGCTTTTGCCACTCATTCCCAGTTAGACTTACTTCAGCCTCCAACAGAGTCAACTGTTGGGACCCCCCCGTCACACCAGAAATAGATATCGGTTCCACCCCTTCATACTTCGATGGCATTAGGGTACACTGTGCACCCGTGTCCACTAGGGCCTTGTACTCCTGTGGGTTCGATGTACCAGGCCATCGGATCCACACAGTCCAATAAACCCTATTGTCCCTTTCCTCCACCTGGCTGGAGGCAGGGCCCCTCTAATCCTGCTCGTCATAGTCACTACTCACCTCTTGCAAAAAGGACTTAGAAGTCCCTTCAAGAGGATCAGAAGTGCGATCTGGCCTTTCACTTGGTCTGGGGGGCTGCCCGGTGGAAACTGGAGCAGCATTCTTTCTGGAAGAGTCCCTTTTTACGGCTGTCTTGCCTTGTAGCTCATGTACGCGTGCTCGCAGGGTTGAGGTGGGCTTCCCATCCCATTTCCTCATGTCTTCTCCGTGGTCACGCAGGAAAAACCACAGGATACCTCGTGGAGTGTACGGTCTATATCCCCTCTCTGGAGCAGAAAAACGCTTACTCCTAACAGCTGAAATACGGGTCTGTACAGGTGGGGAGGAAGATATATGCTCTTTGAGTTGCCGGATGTCCTGAGACAGTTTCTCCACAGCCGAGACTAGGGAGGAAGAAAGGCTCTCTTCATATTGCTGGAGCTGGCCAGCCACTTCGTCCACCGTGGGTGCCTCTTCACTCTTCCAGTCAATTACCGCCAGTGAGTTGGTGTACGATGATGGTGCACTTCGCACAAATTTTCGCCAGATGGGTCGGGTACAGTGGACTTTATCAGGGTCTGTGGGCAACTGTGTTGTCCGGATCATAATAAACCATCTCCCGCACAGCTAATTCCCTAAGATATTGAATACCTCTCTCCATGGTGGTCCACTTGCCTGGCCGACATACGACATCTTCGCTGAAAGGATACCTTTCCCTCACACTTGACAGGAGTCGCCTCCAGAGGCTGAGGGCCTGTGCCTTCTTCCCAATTGCCTTGTCAATGCCCCCTTCCCTAGACAAGGATCCTAGCTGCTTGGCCTCCCTGCCCTCCAGTTCCAGGCTACTGGCCCCGTTATCCCAGCAGCGGAGCAGCCAGGTAATAATATGCTCCCCTGGAAGGCGGCTGAAATCTTTCCGCATATCTCGCGGCTCACTCAGGGACAGGGATCGAGTGATCACTTCTGGTTCTGGCTCTTCTTATTGTTCTCGTGATGGCCCCAGTTCATCATCATCTTTCACTAAGCAAACTGATTTCCTTGTGTATTTCTTTTTGTGTATAGGGGCGACTGATACTGGTATGGGTTGATCTTTTAGCTCGACTACAGTGCCTATTGCGGGGATTTGGGTAGCTGCAGTGCCTGTGGGTCTGCTCTCTCCCTCTGGATGGTGCTGTCTACTATCAAGCAGTGTTTGATAGATTGTGGCCAGGGCCCAGCACAGCGCAGTAAGTTGTGTCTCCTTAGAATCCCCACAGCATTTTCCTTTCAAATATTCTACCATTTTATCAGGGTCTTGCAGTTGTTCAGGAGTGAAGCTCCAAACCATTGGGGGTGAAAAGGTCTCTAGATACCCGCCCATACTCTCCCACATGCCATGCCAGCCCTGACCATTCAGCCCTGAGGAAGATCCCTGGGTGGTACTCTTGAAAAGATTTTTGCTAACCCTGAACAGGACTTGGAAAGCATTCAGGAGACCTAGCAATAGGAATATACTGGCCTGAACATTCCAAGGGTATTCAAAATTCTCAAAAATTGTTGTAACCAACCAAAAGGGAAAAGAGGAGGTGAAAGAGTGGGAGAAGGTATCCCCCCCATCTTCCCCATAGATTGGGTCCCATTATTAATCGATTCTGAAAGATATTGACCGAGGTACGGGCCTGACCAAAATGCTACATACACATACCAGCTCAGACTCACGACTGTCAATGATATCTTATCATAAGTCATTATCACACAATACAACAACATGAGAACACGAACCCCTCTCCCAGAGGTGATAAACAGCACCACAGGGATTACATAGAGTAAACACGGGTTTACAAAACAGAGCCATGTGACCAAACGGAACATCATTATGACCAGTGACTGTTTCAATAACATTATAAATGCTCATAACAACTTTGTTTTAACACACTTGGGTCAGACTTGTCGTTATCACAACCCCTCGAGCCCCACGGTGGGCGCCAAAAAGACTGACGTGGTTTAGCCCAAGTCGGTAGCTAAGTGACACACGCCGCTCGCTCACCCCTCCCCCGGCGAAGGGAAAAACAACCGCAAAGCCTCGCGGGTTGGGATAAGGGCAGTTTACTGGGACAGCAAGGGAGGGGGAAAACAATCAACAACAGTGCTGATAACAGATAATAACAATGGGTGATAACAGAGAATGATTTACCGATCCGAGGACTGACTGACCGACCGACCTGACGCTGGACCCATCCCAGAGCCATGCCGAACCCGCCCCTGCCCAACTAGCCCCCTTTTATGGTGAGCATGATGTCGCATGGTATGGAATAGCCCCCGGCCAGCTTGGGTCACCTGTCCTGGCTCCTTGGGAAATTAACTCTATCCTTGCCAGAACCAGGACATCCTCCCAGGCTGCCTGCCCTTGCTTCCACCCTCTGTAGGCTTCCTTTTTGCATTTGAGTTTGTCCAGGAGCATCTTGTTCATCCATGCAGGCCTCCTGGTGTTTTTGCCTGACTTCTTCTTTGTTGGGATGCATCTCTCCTGTCCTTGGAGGAGGTGATCCTTGAATACTAACCAGCTGTCTTGGGCCCCTCTTCCTTCCAAGACTTTGTCCCATGGTACTCTACCAAGCAGGTCCCTGGAGAGGCCAAAGCCTGCTCTCCTGAAGTCCAAGGTAGTGAGCTTGCTGTGCGCCCTCCTCGCTGCCCTGAGGATCTTGAACTCTAATTAATTCTGGATGTTGCCAGGAGCATCTTGTTCATCCACGGAAGCCTCCTAGCATTTGTGCCTGATTTCTTCTTTTTGGGATGGACTGCTCTTGAGCTCGGAGGAAGTGATCCTTCAATATTACCCAGCTTTCTTAAGTTCCTCTTCCCTCCACGGCCTGATCCCATGGGACTCTCAAGCAGATCCCTGAACAGGCCATAGTCTGCTCTCCTGAAGTCCAAGTTTGTTATGTTGCTTTTTGCTCTTCTCCCTCCTCTCAGGATCCTTAACTCCATCATCTCATTGTCACTGCAGCCAAGGCTGCCTTCGACCTTCATATCCCAAATGAGCCTCTCCTTGTTGGTGAGTATGAGGTCCAGCAGAGCCCCTTTCCTCATCAGCCCCTCTGTCACTTGGTCAGGAAGTTGTCGTTGATGCAGTCCAGCAACCTCCTGGATTGCTTGTGCCCTTCTGTGTTTACCCTCCAGCAGATGTCAGGGTGTTTGAAGTCCTCCATGAGGACCAGGGTCTGTGAATGTGAGGCTGCTTCTACCTGTGTGTATGTGTCTCTCAATCATAGCCCTGCAACTGCACACAGATTTCTATCTCTTCGTGTTTATTCGCTATGCTGTGTGCATTAGTGTATATGCACTTCAGAGAGGCACTCCAGTATGCTGATTTTCCAGAAGTGTTTTTTGGGATTTCTTCATAATGCTGCCTTGTAAGTGCTTTCTTGCTTACATGCAAGATCTTTGGGCATGGCAGCCTACAGTGATTTTTGTAAACTTTCACTTAAAAGAAGTGAAAACATCTAACTGGTAGAAACTTTTTGTAATTTTTTTGTCTGTCTTCTTGTTTTTTATTCCTTCTCATATATTCAAAGGCCACTGATGTATATATTTGCTTTTGGTCTATCCATATGTTTTCACATATTCTTTTTCCCTCTGCAATCTAAGTTTATAATCTTTTTGTATAAATAGTATGTTCATAAGAAATGTAAGAAATGTTCATAATGGCCCCATCAAAGAAATAATTAATTGATGTAATGCCTTAAGAAGAATGTGCAGCAGCTCTATTGTTGAATTCTAGAACATGTGCCTGCTTTCTTGGATGTTTTTGTTATTCCTGTTTTGAATATAAAAAGGGGAAAAACCAGCTTCGCTTCCAATGACAGACTTGTGTGATTAATGCAGTTCAGATTAGCTAAATCTGCCTTGTTCAGCGAAATTAATGTAGTTTGACAGGATCATGATTAGGAAGCAATCATTTCTTTTGATAATAAACAATTGGTCACTTTCAGCAGATAGGAATGCTATCATTTGTCTTACATGGTTTGATCTGTTGGTTCAAGTCCTAGTTAAATTCAAAAGTGAAGCGAGTGGAATTGGAGAGATTATAGTAGCAGGAGTAGATGTTTACTGTTGACTCTAAAGTCCTCATCCAATTGGGTCTTTATTGTCTTGGGTGGTATTTAAACAAAACAAAACAAAAAAGAGACATTTTGTGTTCTGAAGTACTTGCAATATAAAGGACTGCAAAAGCAAGCTTTTGTTCCAAGACATATAGATTAGGATACATGTGCTCCCCTGTCCCCACCGCTCTGTCCCTGTAAGACAAAGCAAAATTTATTAGCATATCAGAGTACTGACTGGTGGAGAAAGATAGCAGTGGACATGAACATCAACCTCATGACTGAAATTGGAATTTTATAAATCATAGAATCATAGAATGTCCTGAGTTGGAAGGGACCCACGAGGATCATCGAATCCAACTCCTGGCTCCACCCAGGGCAACCTAAATGTTAAACCATATATCTAAGAGCATTGTCCAAATGCTTCTTGAACACTGACAGGCTTGGGGTCATGACCACTTCCCTGGGGAGCTTGTTCCAGTACTTGACCACACTCTCAGTGAAGAACTTTTTCCTAATATCCAATCTGAACTTCCCCTGACACAGCTTTAAGCCATTCCCTTGTGTCCTATCACTGGACACCAGAGAGATCAGCACCTCCCTCTTCACTCCCACTCACAAGGAAGTTGTAGACAGCAATGAGGTCACCCCTCAATCTCCTCTATCTCCTCTTCTCTAAGTTGAACAAACTTACTGTCCTCAGCTGCTCTGCATAAGTCATGCCCTCTAGTCTTTTCACCATCTTTGTTGCTCTTCTTTGGACACATTCTAATATTTTTATATCCTTCTTACATTGCGGAGCCCAAAACTGCACACAGTACTCGAGGTGAGGCCACACCAATGCTGAGCATAGTGGGACAATCACTTCTTTCAACACAGCAGCAGTACAACAAATCTGATATATTGGTTTGCAAAGTAACTTTCAATCTAGAATGATCATTTGATATGGAGTATGCTATTTGATTTGAATTTGCATTTAGATGTGATTAATGTGCATATACTCAAACACTTGAGGCAAAGTCTAAGTGATTTAATTACTGATATAAATTAACAGTAGCTTTTTTGTTACCATGCATATGCAGTCTTATTTATTGTATATCCTGTCACTGTAATAAGAGGGATGTTAATAAGTTATAAGGGGAATCTAGGTATGGAATTTATACTTTGCTTTTTATTTTTTGTTACTGTGAGCTGATCATTGTTACATGATATAAAGGAGGTAGTGTCACATATGACAGGCTGAGAAAATGGTTGGAGTGTGTTGTAGAAATACTTATTTCTTCAAAGAACTAAAAATTAAGTGATGCTTCATGCCAGAATGACTATAATTGTTGAGGGCTTGATTCTGACAGCTTTATCCATGCTGGGGCCTAGCTTCTTGCCTGATGGTCTCATTAGCCCTGGGGGGCAGGGGTTACGGGTAGAGTGAGGGTCCAACTGATTGAAAAAGTATGTCCTAGGCTTGTTCAAACTTGAGAATGTCATCTCTCACACTGCCGACTGGTTACAGGTCATTCTTCCATTATGGGGCCTAAGAAGAGAGAGATGTACATGTATAATTTCTATTCCCACTGTTGCAGAACCGAACTTTGACAGTAATTCAGATCACCAGTGCCAAGGTGACTAGAACTGAAGAAAATGTAACAAATTAGACCAGGTGTGTAGCTTGGACCTAGCAGAGCAATAAAGTTAATAAATTGTAAGGGATGGAAACAATATATTGGTGGTGGTGTTCTCCTCCTCATCTGGATGTGGTCTTGATTCAGCTAATGGGCTGAATTAATTGAACTCCCTCCCACATGCATTTTCTAGAGAGACTATAGGGGAGTTATATAAAGTATATGTACTCTAGATGAATGCTTTTTTGTAAGTGGGAAGATAATTTTCCATTCTTATGTAATTTTCTCTGGCAAGGCAAGTTGAATATGGTTCCCTCTAGAGCTTGTCTCCTTTCCAGTCTCTCTCTGCCTTTTTCTTTTTTTAATCCATGTTTTGATATGGAGCACATCTGCTCAGCTCATGTGGGTTTAGAAACAGATGTGTATGAATTATCCCCTGCATCACACCATGTTATGCAGGTACTGGACCACTAGGGCAAACTGTTTGTAGATGGTCCTTTCTGCTACACTCTGTTGCACTCAGGACTGCACCTCTTCATGTGAATTTAACATTTTTTTCAGTTTTATATAAGGCTGAAAGAAGTACTCATGCTCACTTATTCTTTCCCTCTTCCCTTTTTTTAACTTCTGCCTTTGCCAAATTATTTAGAAGAGTGTAAATTGAAGTAATTTATCTTGAAATGTGCTATTGGAGTAGACTGTTTATACAAGTGAAAGAAATTGTAACACAAGAATTTTCAATCTGGTCTTCAAGGAAAAGTTTTGGGGTTTTTTTACATATGGAATATTGGTTCTAATATAGAAAAAACATATTGTTTAAGAGGCTCTAATTTGCACATCAGTGTTTAAGTGCAGTAAGGACAATGGCATTTTTTTAATGGGGAATATGTTTTTTGTTACACTGTTACTAAAATAAATTTGATATTAGATTTAGAGCTACACTGTAATCAATTTGAGGCAGAATATTTCATGCACGTGGTAAAGAGTTTCTGACCAGAGTGTGCTCATCATGTGAATCCAGAATAAGCTGTTATTAGCTAATACAAAGCTGCTAATATTTATCCATCAGTTGGTGGACGAGTGAGTCGGGAATTAAATTACACACGACAGATGATTGGAGAAGAGGCCATGTTTAACCCCCAGCTCATGATTCAGACTCCACAGGAAGATGGTGCTAATATACTAACAACAGAAGCACTCAGACAGCACCTTGACTCTGCACTTCAGGCCAGCAGAGTAGATGTTTATATGTACAACAGGTAAGGAAAAAAGCAAAACTTTTCTTGATCATCTGTAACAGCTAGAAAGTGGACAGATGTTTCCTTACATATATTTTTAATGGATAGCACTTCAGAACCTTTCCCTTAGAACTGTGTTTTGATTTGAATGTCACTAATTACTGATGTTTGAAATTGTGGCATGATAGCGGTGACCAGTTGACTTTTTAACAAATAAAATGGTGTAAGAGGTGTTGGATGAGATTCTGAAAATGTACCCTTATGAGCAGTGCTACAGAGTCCAGCATTTTTTGGGATTCCTAACAATGAAAAGCCTTCCAGTAATTTGGGTTTAAAGGGGAAATGCAAATGGAAGAGAAATGGCAGTGGGTGGAATTACTGGGCTATTTAATAACATAGATGCAATCATAGCAGAGTTGACCTTCAGTGTGTCTGTGTGTACATACTGAGGGTTGGGAATTGTCCGAAAAGCAGGAGTTAAGAGTTATCCAACAATAAAAATACTAAAAGTGCACCTTAACAAGGCACCAGCTTTGTGAGATCTCTCCATGACAAGTAGTTCCCCCAGGGTTACTACTTACATGATGATGTGCCTAGGGATGCTGTCTGCAAGGCATGAAGCCCACTGTCTTTCAGCACATCTAACTGATGTCTAAATGAACTAATACCTAGACTCCAGTTGTCTTTTATCCAGCTCCTGCCTTGTCTAAGGTGTTATAAGTCACTACAGTGGAAGTTGTAATACAGCTGAACAAGGAAAACAGAAATTCTAATGGTTTCTTTTCTTCTACATGCATGAGTCAGAGCTAGTCTGAGCCTGAAGTTGACTTCTCTCTCTTGTGTCACTGAGTGATATCTTAAGTCACAAGTGGTCTCATTTATATAAAGCCACATTTCTGTCCCTTTTAGTTGCGTCAACTAGCCTATTAATCCAAAAGTAGCTCCATTATTTTTAATTACTTTTACAGAGGCTGTTTAGCATAAATGAAATAAATATTTCTAGTTATAACTACAAAAAGAAAGGCCTTTTCTTTTTTGTGAAGTTGCGGTATACCTACACTGAATAAAATTTGTCTTTCTCAGTGATTCACTAGAGGCCACCATGTCTATGTGAGTTGCAATTTTAATGTATGTTACATTTTAAAAAATAACTTTTCAGTAATTGTGAAATAAAAAATACTTGTTCTTTATATTTATTACAGACAATGGAAATTGGAACACTTATGTTATAAATCAGGAGAACTCATCACAGAAGCAGGTTACATGGACCAGGTAGGCATAACAGGCATTTAGTCATAAACATTTTATAATCTCATGATTCAGCTTGTGTTGTTTAGATTATATTGTAGTCTAACTGTGTTTTTTCCCCTTTCTGACTTTGACAGATCATAGAATATCTTTATCCTTGTTTAATTATCACTCCTTTGGACTGCTTCTGGGAGGGAGCAAAGCTACAGTCAGGAACTGCCTATCTATTGTAAGCATGCTGTTTTTATAACTTTCTAGTCCGTCTGATTTTAATAGTAAAATGATGCATGATTTTGAGTTGCATCCCATTGCTTATTCAGATTCTGGTTTAACCAAAAAATAAAAAAATTGTAGTGTCTTTGCAGAAAATCATAGAATCATAGAAGCATAGAATGGTTTGGGTTGGAAGGGAACTGACTATTTTTGTTAAAATCATGACAGGGCGACAAGAAAAGTATACATAAACAAATATAATCAAAACATGCATTTCATTTTATGAAACAACCTTACCAGAAAGGGTTATAGCTTGTAACGGAAAACAACTTCTGTCGTCAGTCGCCATGGGGAGCTACTCCGGAGCCGGCCCGGCCCGTAGCCGAGCGGCAGATCTTGACGCACAGGAGGTTTTCCTTGAGGAAGGAAAACGCCAGGAGAATGGAGAGACGCTCCAGGAGCCGGTAGCTCTCGCGGAAGACGCTGACGCGGCCTGGGCGTTGCCAGAGCAACCGCGGCCACTCCCACAAAAGGCAGCCCTAAGGAGCACTAGCGATCAGGAGCGCTGCAAATATATCGTGGTGTGTCAGTTTGCACAGAAGGGCCCCTCCTCGAAGGAGGGGCGTTCCACTGGCCAAGTGGGAGACTTGAAGAACGCATAACCCAGCAACCAGACACCGTTCTGCGACCATCTGCACAGGTTAAGGGCACTCATCCGACCTAAACCTCAAGGCAGAATGGTGGGCACTGGTCTGAGAGCAAAGTCTGCAGCTCTGGCTGGGGGGGATCTGCACCATCTACCCCAGTGGTGGCCAATGCCTCCACCCAGATGGAGCTGCTGAAGGTTGCAGTGCAGACCTCATACTGCAGAAAGTGCCGAGGTCTTTCTCCCAGGGCAAGGATAGGTGGCAGACCTGCCTGCAAAAGGTGTGCCCAGGTGGAAGACCTCCTGCAGCAGGTGGCTGAGCTGCAGGAGGCAGTGAGAAGGCTTTGTAACATCGGGGAGGCTGAGAAGGAGTTAGATAGCTGGTTCCAAGCACAGTCTGCAGTGGACCCACAGCCAAACAGCCAAAAACTCCCCCATCAGCACACACAGAAGGGAGGGGGACCGATAATGCAGAAGAAAGGAAGCTTGCAACGGCAAGGACCAGCAGGAGGAAGAGACTTCCTCCGGAGCCTGAGCTGCCTGTGCAGAACCACTTCACTGCTCTGCAGACTGAAGAAGAAAGACCCATCATGTCAGGAGAGACGCTGGAGCTGAGTAAGGCAGCTCAATCTGCTCCCCATATAACAATAAGCACAACTAAGAAAAGGAGATGGGTGATAGTAGTAGGTGACTCTCTTCTGAGAGGTACAGAGGCACCCATTTGCTGACCTGATGCACTCCCTAGAGAAGTGTGCTGTTTACCGGGAGCTCAGATAAGGGATGTCACTGACAGACTATCAAGCCTCGTACAGTCCACTGACTACTATCCACTGCTGTTTCACGTGGGCACCAGTGATACAGCCAGGAGCAGTCTGAGGAGTATCAAGGATTACAGAGCCCTGGAAGCAGCGGTAAGGGACTCTGGAGCACAGGTAGGTTTCTCATCAATCCTCCTGGTTAAAGGGAGGGGATTGGAAAGGGCTAGGTGAATCTGGCAGGTCAACAAATGGTTACAGGACTGGTGCCACAGCCAGGGGTTTGGCTACTTAGAACATGGGACTTGCTTTGAGAAACCTGGTCTACTGGGGGCTGATGGGGTCCATCTGTCAGAGAAGGGGAAGAACATCTTCGGTCATAGGCTTGCCAAGCTGGTGAAGAGGGCTTTAAACTAAAGTTCCTGGAAAAGGGGAACCTCAATCCATCGCACTCCTACCAGTTTGATGCCAGTGCCGGCAATAGAAGCCCAGAGCCTGGAGAAGGATCACAGGTCAGCAGGAGAGCACCTGAAGTGCAGCACAAAGGAATTCCAGTCACTCTAGCCAGTCAGTCAGCTTCATCGGGGACCCAACTTAAATGCCTCTATGCAAATGAAAAAGAAATCCCTATATATAGACCACCCACCAAAATCTGCCATGGTTATCTGATTCTGAATGCTATGATTAAATGCATTGCCTGGTTTTGATTATACCTGGTGAGGCTAGACGATGCAAGTAATAGACATTCCTTTCTAACAATAAGGGCTGTAATTTCAGTGGTTCTTAAGCTATATACACAGATTGCTCTAGTACCAATAAATCCTCAGTACGGGTCTCTGGTTGGCCCTTTTGAACATTTTTCCATCTCTTATATACATATAAGGGGTTACTATGTGCGAGGAAAGACAGATTACAGATGCATCTGAGAAAAGATTGAGCCACTCAAACATTCATTTCTGGACACCCAAATGTACCTAGACATAGATTCCATGTTAATCACTGCCTTAAAAATAACTTTGATCATGATGTCATTCTGAATAATATCAACATGTTCATATATAGATATATTGAAATCTCATAGGAAACTTTGTCTTTCATTTTGCTTTTTGAAAACACCAAGCATTTGACAACATGGGCTTCCTTTTCTGAACTTCTGCTGATTCGGTTTACAGCAAGTCATAAGACATGGCAGCAGGCAATAAAAAAGACTTTTAAAAAAAGATTAATTTATAGTCAAATTACAGTAATAATTACAGTTGTTGTTTCCACAGATATTCCAAAGGCAACCTACCATGTTCTAATGTGAAAAGGGAGAACACGCTGAGCAAAATTTGATCAAAGCAAGCAGCACAGCAGTGTGACTAGGATAAAATGACCCATCTCTGTTGGATTCTTATTAGGAGACTGGGATTTAGGCTAAAGTAGTTTCTATAATGCATGGTCACTGCAAAGCCAGAGAATGGGAAAATAGGACCTCTCTTCTGATTTCTAGTGAGGATCTCCAGTATCCTTTTTGCTGCTTAAGATATGATAGATCTTTGAGTTTGGGCCACAGATTATAGAATAGAGTCATAGAATCACAGAATTACTTAGATTGGAAAAGATATTTAAGATCATTGAGTCCAATCATTAAACTTAACACTACCAAGTTCACCACTAAACCATGTCCCTAAGCACCACATCTACATTGCTTTTAAATACCTCCAGGGATGGTGACTCAACCACTTCCCTGGGAAGCCTGTTCCAATGATTGACACCACTTTCCATAAAGAAATTTTTCTTAATATCCAATCTAAACTTTCCCTGACACAGCTTGAGACCATTTCCTCTCATCCTATCTCTTGTTACTTAGGAAAAGAGACCGACACCCACCTCACTACAACCTCCTTTCAGGTAGTTGTAGCGAGCAATAAGGGCTCCCCTCAGCCTCCTCTTCTCCAGACTAAACAACCCCAGTTCCCTCAGCCGCTCCTCATAAGACTTCTTCTCCAGACCCTTCACCAGCTTCGTTGCCCTTCTTTGGACATACTCCAGCACCTCAATGTCCTTCTTGTAGTGAGGGGGCCAAAACCGAACACAGTACTCGAGGTGCAGCCTCACCAGTGCTGAGTACAGGGGGGCAATCACTTCCCTAGTCCTGCTGGTCACACATTTCTGATAGATCCTGTCCAGATCCCTCTGTAGAGCCTTTCTACCCTCAAGTAGATCAACACTCCCACCCAACTTGGTGTCGTCTGCAAATTTACTGAGGGTTCACTCGATCCCCTCATCCAGATCATTGATAAAGATATTAAACAGAACTGGTCCCAATATTGAGCCCTGAGGAACGTCACTTGTGACTGTCCACCAACTGGATTTAACTCCATTCACCACAACTCTTTGGGCCCGGCCATCAAGCCAGTTTTTTACCCAGCAAACAGTACACCCATCCAAGCCATGAGCAGCCAGTTTCTCCAGGAGAATGCTGTGGGAAACGGTCTCAAAGGCTTTACTAAAGTCTAGGTAGACAACATCCACAGCCTTTCCCTCATCCACTAAGAGGGTCACCTTGTCATAGAAGATCAGGTTAGTCAAGCAGGACCTGCCTTTCATAAACCCATGCTGACTGGGCCTGATCACCTGGTTGTCCTGTATGTGCCACGTGATGGCACTCAAGATGATGATCTGCTCCATAACCTACCCTGGCACTGAGGTCAGACTGACAGGCCTGTAGTTCCCCAGATCCTCCTTCTGGCCCTTCTTGTAGATGGGTGTCACATTTGCTAACTTCCAGTCAACTAGGACCTCCCCGGTTAGCCAGGACAGCTGATAAATGATGGAGAGTGGCTTGGTGAGCACTTCCACCAGCTCCCTCAGTACTCTTGGGTGGATCCCATCTGGCCCTATAGACTGTTATGTGTCTAAGAAGTGGTGGAGTAGTTCGCTAACCATTTCCTCTAAGATTATGGGGGCTTCATTTTGCTCCCCGTCCCTGTCTTCCAGCTCAGCAGGCTAGGTACCCCAAGATTTAGATGACATAAATCACTTCGTCCAAAAAAAGTGTTATACTTCAAAAATATTTCATACACTCAAACTGGTCTTTGCCATAATATAAATCAATTCACTGTCATATCGCCTGTAAGAAGAAAGATCTAGCTTTTGGCAAGTCAGTAGAACTAAATTCTTCTAACTATTCAGGACTAAAGCTCTAGTTTAAGATGCCACAGATATCTGCTCAACTATAGAGCGAACCAATGCCTTTATTCTCTTTTACTTTCTCTGTTATTCGTTACCAAATTGTCTGTTGAGAATCATAGAATGGTTTGAGTTGGAAGGGACCTTAAAGATCATCTAGTTTCAACCCCCCTGCCATGGGCAGGGACACCCTCCACTAGACCAAGGTGCCCAAAGCCCCATCCAACCTAGCCTTGAACACTTCCAGGGAGGAGGCATCCAAAACTTCTCTGGGCAACCTGTTTGAATGTCTCACCACCCTCACAGTGAAGAATTTTTTCCTAATATCTAATCTAAATCTACCTTCTTTCAGTTTAAAATCATTACTCCTTGTCCTATCAGTATGTGCCCTTGAAAACAGTCCCTCTCCAGATTTCTTGTAGGCCCCCTTAAGAAGAAAACGGTAAACAAGTTACTAATATGTTGGTCATGTAGCTGCAATCATGAAAACTTTATCATTTAATAGCTTAATGCAGGCACGTTTAAAATGCTGAAAACAGCAATAATTGCCCCAGATATTAAGAAAAAAAATGCAGCCCTTGCTTCCTCTGGGTAGGTCCGGGACTCAAGGAGAATGAAAAAAATTATTAGAGAGCGAGAAAAATGACTAACGAAAAAGTAGTTTGCCTGCTTTGCACAAAGGTCAGCCAGTCGTGTGTTAAAAATGTGTCAGAGGAGAACTTCCCAGAGTTTTCTTCAAAGACCCCTTGCTTTCAAAAGAAGCTTTCTTTAGCATCCTTAATATTTCATATTTGTGAAGGTAGCGACATTGGGAGGAAGACAGACCCAGTCTATTAATACATGGCTACATGGCTGGCATCCCCACCACAATTTTGGATTCTTCTACAATGGGACGGCCTACACGGCACCAGCCTTGCTGGCATCAGATGGGATTCACCTTTCTTAAAGGGGGAAGAGGGTCTTTGCCCAGGAGCTAGTAGGGCTCATTGACAGAGCTTTAAACTAGGCTCGAAGGAGGAGGGGGATAATATCAAGCTTGCCTACAACAAGCTGTAGAATGACACCCCAAGGTCAAAGGAATGGGGTTCCAATGAAGGCCCTCAGCCTGTTGCTTGGAGACATACTGGATACACTGCAGCACACTCGAAGACTTATGGAGATGAGCCGGGGCTCCTGAAATAATAGGAACCAACAGGGAAACACTGGTGAAGTACCTCAAAGGAATTCCAGTCACTCCAGTCAGTCAGTCAGCTTCATCGGGGACCCAACTTAAATGCCTCTATGCAAATGCACATAGCATGGGGAATAAACAAGAGGAGTTGGAGACATGTGCATGCCTGCAGGGCTACGATCTCATTGGGATCATGGAGATGTGGTGGGATGGCTCCTATGACTGGAGTGTTGGGATGGAAGGATACAGGCTCTTTAGGAAAGACAGGCAGGGAAGAAGAGGAGAGGGTGTCGCCCTCTATGTCAATGACCAGCTTGGAGTGCATGGAGCTCCACTTGGGGATAGATGACGAGCTGACTGAGAGCTTATGGGTCAGGATTAAAGGGAGAGCAGGGACAGGTGACACTACAGTGGGGGTCTGCTACAGGCCATCTGACCAGGAAGACCGAGTGGATGAGGCCATCTATAGACAGATAGGAGCAGCCTCATTCAAAAGCCCTGGTCCTTATGGGGGACTTCAACCACCCCGATATCTGTTGGAGGGACAATACAGCAGGGCACAAGCAATCCAGGAGGTTCCTGGAATGCATCAATGATAACTTCCTCCTCCAAGTGACAGAGGAGCCAACGAGGAGAGGTGCCATGCTGGACCTTGTTCTCCCCAACAAGGAGGGGCTGGTGGGAAATGAGAAGCTCAAGGGCAGCCTTGGCTGCAGTGACCATGAAATGGTAGGGTTCAAGACCCTTAGGGCAGCGAGGAGGGTGCACAGCAAGCTCACTACCCTGGACTTCAGGAGAGCAGGCTTTGGCCTCTCCAGGGACCTGCTTGGTAGAGTACCATGGGACAAAGCCCTGGAGGGAAGAGGGGCCCAAGACAGCTGGCTAATATTCAAGGATCACCTCCTCCAAGGACAGGAGCGATGCATCCCAACAAAGAAGAAGTCAGGCAAAACCACCAGGAGACCTGCATGGATGAACAAGATGCTCCTGGACAAACTCAAATGCAAAAAGGAAGCCTACAGAGGGTGGAAGCAAGGGCAGGTAGCCTGGGAGGAATACAGAGAAATTGTCTGAGCAGCCAGGGATCAGGTTAGGAAAGCTAAAGCCCTGAGAGAATTAAATCTGGCCAGGGACGTCAAGGGCAACAGGAAAAGTTTCTATAGATATGTCAGTGATAAAAGGAAGACGAGGGAGAATGTGGGCCCCCTCTGGAATGAAACGGGCGACCTGGTTACCCAGGATATGGAGAAGGCTGAGGTACTCAGCAACTTTTTAACCTCAGTCTTCACTGGCAAGTGTTCTAGCCACACCATCTAAGTTGCAGAATGCCAAGGCAGGGAGGGGGAGAATGCAGAACCACCCACTGTAGGAGAAGATCAGGTTCGAGAATATCTAAGGAACCTGAAGGTGCACAAGTCCATGGGACCTGGTGAGATGCATCCACGTGTCCTGAGGGAACTGCCGGATGAAGTGGCCAGGCCACTCTCCATCATATTGGAGAAGTCCTGGCAGTCCGGTGAAGTTCCCACTGACTGGAAAAGGGGAAACATAACCCCCATTTTTAAGAAGGGAAAAAAGGAAGACCCGGGGAACTACAGGCCGGTCAGTCTCCCCTCTGTGCCTGGCAAGATCATGGAGCAGACCCTCCTGGAGACTATGCTCAGGCACATGGAAGATAAGGAGGTGATTGGTGACAGCCAACATGGCTTCACTAAGGGTCTTCTATGATGGGGTTACAGCATTGGTGGATAAGGGAAGAGCAATTGATGTCATCTACCTGGACTTGTGCAAAGTATTTGACACTGTCCCGCACGACATCCTTGTCTCTAAATTGGGGAGACGTGGATTCGATGGATGGACCACTCGGTGGATAAGGAATTGGCTGGATGGTCACACTCAAAGAGTTGCAGTCAACGGCTCGATGTCTAAGTGGAGACCAGGGACGAGTTGCGTTCCTCAGGGGTCGGTATCGGGACCGGCCCTGTTTAACATCTTTGTCAGTGACATGGACAGCGGGATCGAGTGCACTCTCAGCAAGTTTGCCGATGACACCAAGCTGTGCGGTGTGGTCGACATGCTGGAGGGAAGGGATGCCATCCAGAGGGACCTTGACAGGCTTGAGAGGTGGGCCTGTGTGAACTGCATGAAGTTCAACAAGGCCAAGTGCCAGGGATGGCGCAATCCCAAGCACAACTATAGGCTGGGCAGGGAATGGATTGAGAGCAGCCCTGAGGAGAAGGACTTGGGGGTATTGATTGATGAAAAGCTCAACATGAGCCAGCAATGTGCACTTGCAGCCCAGAAAGCCAACCGTGTCCTGGGCTGCATCAAAAGAGGTGTGACCAGCAGGTCGAGGGAGTTGGTTCTCCCCCTCTGCTCTTGTGAGACCCCACCTGGAGTACTGCATCCAGCTCTGGGGCCCTCTGCATAAGAAGGACATGAAGATGTTGGAGCGAGTCCAGAGGAGGGCCACGAAGATGATCAAAGGGCTGGAGCACCTCTCCTATGAAGACAGGCTGAGAGAGTTGGGGTTGTTGAGCCTGGAGAACAGCAGGCTCCGGGGAGACCTAATTGCAGCCTTCCAGTACCTGAAGGGGGCCTACAGGAAAGCTGGAGAGGGACTGTTTACAAGGGCATGTAGTGATAGGACAAGGTGTACTGTTTTTAAACTGAAAGAAGGTAGATTTAGATTAGATATTAGGAAAAAGCTCTTCCTTGTGAGGGTGGTGAGACACTCAAACAGTTTGCCCAGAGAAGTTTTGGATGCCCTCTCCCTGGAAGTGTTCAAGGCCAGGTTGGATGGGGCTTTAGGCAACCTGGTCTAGTGGAGGGTGTCCCTGCCCATGGCAGGGGGGTTGGAACTAGATGTTCTTTAAGGTCCCTTCCAACCCAAACCATTCTGTGATTCTAGGATATTAGCACCCAAAAAAATGAGAAGACAAATACCGAAAGGGAGAGAAAGCTATACATGCTTCAGCACAGAAAATTCACATTTTCTCTCAAAACAGAACAGAAAATTCTCAGTGAAGTTTTCTCCAACATTCTGCTAAAATTACATTGGGAACAAGTCTGTACAAACCGCTATAGTAATAATTAATGTGGCAAATGCATTCTCGCTGTTGTCATTGCACTTTTGTTATGGTTTGTAATAGCAGCAAATTGGACAAACCTCAACGTAAGGATTTAATTCCTACTTAGGAATGTGGTGGTTTAAACTAGAGTACAGTCTACTGGTCTAGACTGCCTTAAGGATTCAAATCTTGCTGGAGACTTGTTTCTGCTCAGTTGCATACTACTTGATTTTTGCATTCAACCTAGTTGAGATGGGGAAGGATATTCTTTCACCCACCAACAGGATGTGAGAGACTCAAGCCATGAGAAACAGAAGGAGCAGAATCAAGGGGGGAGAGCAGTTGGCTATGACCAAGAACTATGGTAAACAGTGATCACATGTTGGTTCAGTGAACTGCAGAAGCACTGAACATGGACTTTAACACTAACACTGTTGTTATCATTCGCTGTCCCCAATGACAACATCTACAAGACCTAACAAAACAAAATAAAAACTATTCTATGATTCTCTGATCTTCATCATTTGTGTAAATACAAATTAAAGTGTATATTTCAGTACTTATTTTGTCTTTTTGTCATTTTTCCGTGATTTCTGTTCTAGAGGGAAGCCGCCTTTGCAGTGGATCAACTTTGACCCCTTAGAATTTTTAGAAGAGTTAAAGAAAATAAACTACGAAGTGGAGAGCTGGGAAGAAATGCTGAATAAAGCAGAGGTTGGTCATGGTTATATGGATCGACCTTGTCTGAATCCTGCTGATCCTGATTGCCCAATCACAGCTCCTAACAAAAATTCCACCAAAGTAAGTTTGCTTATCTTTGTGTAGATCTTTTCAAGGGAAGCTCTATATGTGTGGTAAGAGAAAATGATACCATTCCCTTCCAAGTAATATATATTTTATGTTTTTCAGTTCACTTCCTATTATATACCATTAGCCCAGAGTCACTAACTTTCCCTCAGCCTGTGATGCAATATTGATCACACATATTTAGAGTAAGATTACAGTTCTCAGCTACTGGCTGGGTGTGGCAATGTGGTGACACACCATTTCAACAGGTAACATGCCTCAGGCAGGCGCAATCAAACCTGTAATATGGCTGCCGCTTTACACTGACACCGTGCAGTGAAGCCTTCCTTCAAGTAGGGCCAGTTTTGTTGACCCAACTTTATATATCCCTTTCTCAGTCACACTAGGCTTTGGAGAAGTTGCTGTCTGGTGAAAAAGTGTCAGGCTAGTTTGTCTACTGCATTTGTTGAACACATTTCTCTTTGTAGACTTCCTAGATGATCTTCAATATCTTTTATTTCAGTACACTAGGTATTGATTTAGGATATGAGTTTGTCTGAAGTTGTGCAACTGATGAATTGCTGCTTGAAAACTTTTTTCTAGCCTCTTGATGTGGCTCTTGTTTTGAGTGGTGGATGCTATGGACTGTCAAGAAAATACATGCATTGGCAGGAAGAATTGATTATAGGTGGTACAGTCAAGAATAGTTCTGGTAAACTTGTCAGGTAAGCAAACAAATGTTTACAGAAAACGTTAAAATTTTTCTTTGTTAGAGTTTGGGGGGTTTTTTTTGGCAGGAGGCCAGATCATGTGAAATCAACTGCCTTTCAATATCTGTGAATGATGTGTATTATGAACCCTGGTCTAGGAGGACATCCCTGATAAGGACAGAATTTAAGAGAGTGATGAGACAGTTGTTTAAATTTAAGGAGGTGTCATTGCTGCCTGCTTCTAACCTAAGAATGTTAGTGTACATTGCTCAGAAATAAATTTTCCTGGCTATTTCATTGTTTAGAGTGTATGTATAAAGCATTGAATAGTATTTAAAACACTGAACAACTTTGTATTTTTGAAATATGATCAAAGGAAAAAAGAGGGAAAAATAACTTTGGTAATGTGCTCACTCATTTAACTTTTCTCAGAATTCCAAAATCTCCATTGAACTGTTTGTTTAAGGTCAATACAAAGAAAAGTATGTTCTTTATGTCACTGTGTCTTGAATACTTTTTTGACTGATGAAATAAACCCCTTTGTTTTAGACTTCTTGAAGTCGTGAAACACTGGACTTTGGGGAGGGGGGAACCCTTGTAATAGAACTGTGTTTAAAAAAAAATAGGACATATAAAAACATTTTAGATACACTGAATCCAATTTTATATTAAACTAAAAGAAGTATAATTCTTGCATTTTTAATACAGATAATTTTTACTAGAATTTTTGTTATGGATTTTTATGGTTTTTTTACATTGACACTAAATATTGAAGTTTAATTTCTTACTAATTTTGATTTATTCTGAAAAAGTACACAGAAGTGTCTTCTAACAAATAGCCAAACACTTTATTCTTGGTGAAAAATAAAATAGTTCCTTAAGCTTCTAAAATTGTTGGATATGGTTATATACTGTGGAAATTTACAATGGATAATTATTGCCTTTTGTGTGTTCTTTGCTGCTTGTCAGGAGTTTAGTCTGGCATTTCTCTCCAAGGGACGAAAAAGACCAAGGTCTTGAAATGACAAATTGCCAACAGCATTTGCAAGATCTTATAGGAATAACTGTTCCTGTGTCCTCATAGCAATCTGTCTGTCAGTCATGATCTTTAGAACTTATTTGTAGGGTTACATTCTTTGCTCCTGAAACTGATCCTATTGAAAATAATGGCAAAACTCTCACTAACTTCAGTGAAAACAGACTTAGCCTCAATACTGTATAGACCAGTACAGCTGCACCAGATACATAGTAGAATAATTATACTCTGTTCAGTTTTAATGTCAGCATGTGGCTTATAAAATCAAGAACTCATGCAAGCTCCTATTAGGCTCCCATTTGAGCCTTTATGCAGTGAAAAATCATGTCCTGAAAAGGCTTATTTTATGCCTCTTTCTCCTCTCTCTTCTCTCCCTGTTACAGTGCCCAGGCTTTGCAAACCATGTTTCAGTTAATGACTCCTAAGCAAATGTATGAGCACTTCAAGGGGTATGAATATGTTTCACATATCAACTGGAGTGAGGATAAGGCAGCAGCAATTCTGGAAGCCTGGCAGCGGATGTATGTTGAGGTAAAATTGAAAATAACCTAGATATCTTACTATAAAGTTTTCCTAAGATTTACTGTCTTTAGTCATGGCGTTTTATAATATTTTCTCAAGGAAGATGCTTAAAATAGAATTGAGTGTTGTCTCCTGGTTTTAAAGTTATCCTTGTGCTGTAACAGACTATTTAAAAAGGCTGATTTCTTTTTTTTTTTTTAATTAAGAAGCTGCTTGCTTAGTCACATATGAGAAACCATGAAAGTTTTACTGTTTGCTGGACCTTGGATTAAAGGCAAAACTCATACAACAGCAAATCAATGGCAGAGTTATGTAAAGAAGAAACCTCCTTTACATTTCAGGAGTTAAGTTAAATATTTTGAATGAGCTGTGAATGCAGTGGCCTTTCCTGAAGGATGCAAATTCTTGTTTGATAATCAGTAGCTTGCAGGAAATACTTACCAAAAATATTTATTTCATATAGCATCAGTGAAATCTCTTGTATAGGATGTGTGTTTTAACAGGAACATTAAGGCAAAAATAGTGGACTTCAGATATGTGCTGTAGAAGATGATAATGGGGTTTTTTTAGCTGCACTAAGTTTTATTTTTCTTTCCATAGGTTGTTCATCAAAGTGTTGCACAAAACTCTACTCAGAAGGTGCTTTCCTTTACTACAACTACCCTGGATGACATTCTAAAGTCATTTTCTGATGTCAGTGTTATCAGAGTAGCTAGTGGCTACTTACTAATGGTAAGAAAATAAATTCTATTTATTTAATTGACTCCAGTAGTATATCAGGGCTCAGATGACTGCCTTGTTGTTACCAGTCAACAGTCCAGAACATTTTCAGAATACTGAAAATAAAAATTTCAGTTTGTAAACATTTGACTCAGAGTTGTCACCTATTCCTCTATGTAACATCTCTGATGTCTGTTCTGTTTAAAAATGCTTGTAAACTGTGTATGTTGTTGGGGGGAGATAGCCGATAGAGAAGGATCTATTCTAATTCAATCCCTGCTCCGCTTTCAGCTTGCCTACGCCTGTTTAACAATGCTGCGGTGGGACTGTGCCAAGTCTCAGGGTGCTGTGGGGCTGGCAGGAGTTGTCTTGGTTGCTCTCTCAGTGGCTGCAGGATTGGGTCTGTGCTCATTGATTGGAATTTCCTTTAATGCTGCCACAACTCAGGTATTAAGGAGCCACAAATCTGCTGCTAAATTACAAGAACTTTGTTAGTAAATGAACACATCTGAATCAATCTTTGAGGAAAAACAAAAGATGAGAAAGTATTTTGATTTTTTAGATTTTTTTTTACTTGTGTCTTTCTCCTATCTAGTAGCTTGTGCTGTGAGAAATTAAGAGAATGTGCTGCCAAATGATTTTAAAGAAAAAGGCAGATATCCTGAAGTTTGTTTAATTAGGTAGATTCTAGGATATTTATTTTTCTGTGTCCTAATATAAGTGCAAGCATCTAGTTGTACATAAGAAGCTGCAAATTTTGTCCTTACATCTGAATATATCAGGATGTTCAACTCCTGAAAATATTTTGAAAATAACTTGAAATATTATCTGATATTCTTTGCCTACCAAAAAACTTGAATTACTTTCAGTAAGGTTTTGTACCTGTAAATGGTATACTGCAAGTTCCTCAGCAGTCTTTCAGAATAAAAGTTAATAGCTGTATTGCATCCTATTGATTTTCATTTTAACCTTGGATTTGTATTCAGAGTGTAGTGTAAAAGTCATTAGATGGCTAATCAAAATAACCAGCTGCATGGTAGATCACAAGAATAATATATAAAAATGTTCTTGTTTTTTTGCTTGTTTTGTTTCTCCCCCAAGGTTTTGCCTTTTCTTGCTCTTGGAATTGGTGTAGATGATGTATTCCTTCTGGTACATGCATTTAGTGAAACAGGGCAGAATAAGAGAATTCCATTTGAGGTAATGACAAAATGGGGAGTTGGGGGAAAATAAAAGAAAAGGCCTCATATAGGAAAATATATTATACCTAGAATTAGTTAGTAATGATTTTTTTTAAATGCTTCTGTTCTAGATATCTTTGTCCTAGGGCCTGGTTTTCTTGACTTTTATTTAAAATTAACCATGACATTCACCTTTATTCACATTATAAAATCTAAGATCCTCCTCACTTTTTTATAATCTTTTCCTTTTATTGACCTTTTTATTCTCAGTCCAAAGTTTCATATCCAAAGTACAAATAATTTAAAAGCAATATATATTTGCCAGTTTTCTTTTGTACAAGCAATGTCTTCCATGTGCTCTTTCCAGCTAGTTCATCATGCAGGCACTACAAACTCATTGTGCTATAACCTCCATATGCTTCAAAATAACCTACTGTGTTGGGAAAGGGTCCTGTGTTTTCTCTCTTTTTTTTTTTTTTTTGTGTGTGGTTCCTAGGGTTTCTGGTTTTTTTCTTACCTAGTTCTTCAAGACATTATGCATCTATGCTGTTAATGCATGCTTATTCTGTCTGAAAAATGTTGAGAACACCAAGTGACTGCACTGATACAAAATACATCCTACTTAATAACTGATATATTTGATATAATGTCAGTATTCATTTAGCTTTGACATTTGAAGCCAGTGTCAGCTTTGATAATGTTTGCTACCCTCAAAAAATGTAAGCACTTCATATGTCATCTGCTTTTCTCCTGGACAGTATATTTAATATATTGTGCATTTCAGAGTATGTAAGAATAAACACTTGTATTCAGAATACACTTGTATTCAGAATTTCCTTGTAATAGTTTTCACTGTTACCATGTTCTATCTGTAGGATGACCCATTCATTTGCAGGACATCACCTTATTCACTTGACTTGTACGATACATCATTTGTTTTGCAGGACAGAACAGGTGAATGTTTGAAGCGAACAGGAGCAAGTGTAGCCCTTACATCTATCAGCAATGTTACGGCTTTGTTTATGGCTGCCTTAATCCCTATTCCTGCTTTACGAGCATTTTCACTCCAAGTAAGTTTTTATTTTGTTTTGTTAGGTCTTGTAGATGTTGTCATTGGGGACAGCGAATGATAACAACAGTGTTAGTGTTAAAGTCCATGTTCAGTGCTTCTGCAGTTCACTGAACCAACATGTGATCACTGTTTACCATAGTTCTTGGTCATAGCCAACTGCTCTCCCCCCTTGATTCTGCTCCTTCTGTTTCTCATGGCTTGAGTCTCTCACATCCTGTTGGTGGGTGAAAGAATATCCTTCCCCATCTCAACTAGGTTGAATGCAAAAATCAAGTAGTATGCAACTGAGCAGAAACAAGTCTCCAGCAAGATTTGAATCCTTAAGGCAGTCTAGACCAGTAGACTGTACTCTAGTTTAAACCACCACATTCCTAAGTAGGAATTAAATCCTTACGTTGAGGTTTGTCCAATTTGCTGCTATTACAAACCATAACAAAAGTGCAATGACAACAGCGAGAATGCATTTGCCACATTAATTATTACTATAGCGGTTTGTACAGACTTGTTCCCAATGTAATTTTAGCAGAATGTTGGAGAAAACTTCACTGAGAATTTTCTGTTCTGTTTTGAGAGAAAATGTGAATTTTCTGTGCTGAAGCATGTATAGCTTTCTCTCCCTTTCGGTATTTGTCTTCTCATTTTTTTGGGTGCTAATATCCTAGAATCACAGAATGGTTTGGGTTGGAAGGGACCTTAAAGAACATCTAGTTCCAACCCCCCTGCCATGGGCAGGGACACCCTCCACTAGACCAGGTTGCCTAAAGCCCCATCCAACCTGGCCTTGAACACTTCCAGGGAGAGGGCATCCAAAACTTCTCTGGGCAAACTGTTTGAGTGTCTCACCACCCTCACAAGGAAGAGCTTTTTCCTAATATCTAATCTAAATCTACCTTCTTTCAGTTTAAAAACAGTACACCTTGTCCTATCACTACATGCCCTTGTAAACAGTCCCTCTCCAGCTTTCCTGTAGGCCCCCTTCAGGTACTGGAAGGCTGCAATTAGGTCTCCCCGGAGCCTGCTGTTCTCCAGGCTCAACAACCCCAACTCTCTCAGCCTGTCTTCATAGGAGAGGTGCTCCAGCCCTTTGATCATCTTCGTGGCCCTCCTCTGGACTCGCTCCAACATCTTCATGTCCTTCTTATGCAGAGGGCCCCAGAGCTGGATGCAGTACTCCAGGTGGGGTCTCACAAGAGCAGAGGGGGAGAACCAACTCCCTCGACCTGCTGGTCACACCTCTTTTGATGCAGCCCAGGACACGGTTGGCTTTCTGGGCTGCAAGTGCACATTGCTGGCTCATGTTGAGCTTTTCATCAATCAATACCCCCAAGTCCTTCTCCTCAGGGCTGCTCTCAATCCATTCCCTGCCCAGCCTATAGTTGTGCTTGGGATTGCGCCATCCCTGGCACTTGGCCTTGTTGAACTTCATGCAGTTCACACAGGCCCACCTCTCAAGCCTGTCAAGGTCCCTCTGGATGGCATCCCTTCCCTCCAGCATGTCGACCACACCGCACAGCTTGGTGTCATCGGCAAACTTGCTGAGAGTGCACTCGATCCCGCTGTCCATGTCACTGACAAAGATGTTAAACAGGGCCGGTCCCGATACCGACCCCTGAGGAACGCAACTCGTCCCTGGTCTCCACTTAGACATCGAGCCGTTGACTGCAACTCTTTGAGTGTGACCATCCAGCCAATTCCTTATCCACCGAGTGGTCCATCCATCGAATCCACGTCTCCCCAATTTAGAGACAAGGATGTCGTGCGGGACAGTGTCAAATACTTTGCACAAGTCCAGGTAGATGACATCAATTGCTCTTCCCTTATCCACCAATGCTGTAACCCCATCATAGAAGACCCTTAGTGAAGCCATGTTGGCTGTCACCAATCACCTCCTTATCTTCCATGTGCCTGAGCATAGTCTCCAGGAGGGTCTGCTCCATGATCTTGCCAGGCACAGAGGGGAGACTGACCGGCCTGTAGTTCCCCGGGTCTTCCTTTTTTCCCTTCTTAAAAATGGGGGTTATGTTTCCCCTTTTCCAGTCAGTGGGAACTTCACCGGACTGCCAGGACTTCTCCAATATGATGGAGAGTGGCCTGGCCACTTCATCCGGCAGTTCCCTCAGGACACGTGGATGCATCTCACCAGGTCCCATGGACTTGTGCACCTTCAGGTTCCTTAGATATTCTCGAACCTGATCTTCTCCTACAGTGGGTGGTTCTGCATTCTCCCCCTCCCTGCCTTGGCATTCTGCAACTTAGATGGTGTGGCTAGAACACTTGCCAGTGAAGACTGAGGTTAAAAAGTTGCTGAGTACCTCAGCCTTCTCCATATCCTGGGTAACCAGGTCGCCCGTTTCATTCCAGAGGGGGCCCACATTCTCCCTCGTCTTCCTTTTATCACTGACATATCTATAGAAACTTTTCCTGTTGCCCTTGACGTCCCTGGCCAGATTTAATTCTCTCAGGGCTTTAGCTTTCCTAACCTGATCCCTGGCTGCTCAGACAATTTCTCTGTATTCCTCCCAGGCTACCTGCCCTTGCTTCCACCCTCTGTAGGCTTCCTTTTTGCATTTGAGTTTGTCCAGGAGCATCTTGTTCATCCATGCAGGTCTCCTGGTGGTTTTGCCTGACTTCTTCTTTGTTGGGATGCATCGCTCCTGTCCTTGGAGGAGGTGATCCTTGAATATTAGCCAGCTGTCTTGGGCCCCTCTTCCCTCCAGGGCTTTGTCCCATGGTACTCTACCAAGCAGGTCCCTGGAGAGGCCAAAGCCTGCTCTCCTGAAGTCCAGGGTAGTGAGCTTGCTGTGCACCCTCCTCGCTGCCCTAAGGGTCTTGAACCCTACCATTTCATGGTCACTGCAGCCAAGGCTGCCCTTGAGCTTCTCATTTCCCACCAGCCCCTCCTTGTTGGGGAGAACAAGGTCCAGCATGGCACCTCTCCTCGTTGGCTCCTCTGTCACTTGGAGGAGGAAGTTATCATTGATGCATTCCAGGAACCTCCTGGATTGCTTGTGCCCTGCTGTATTGTCCCTCCAACAGATATCGGGGTGGTTGAAGTCCCCCATAAGGACCAGGGCTTTTGAATGAGGCTGCTCCTATCTGTCTATAGATGGCCTCATCCACTCGGTCTTCCTGGTCAGATGGCCTGTAGCAGACCCCCACTGTAGTGTCACCTGTCCCTGCTCTCCCTTTAATCCTGACCCATAAGCTCTCAGTCAGCTCGTCATCTATCCCCAAGTGGAGCTCCATGCACTCCAAGCTGGTCATTGACATAGAGGGCGACACCCTCTCCTCTTCTTCCCTGCCTGTCTTTCCTAAAGAGCCTGTATCCTTCCATCCCAACACTCCAGTCATAGGAGCCATCCCACCACATCTCCATGATCCCAATGAGATCGTAGCCCTGCAGGCATGCACATGTCTCCAACTCCTCTTGTTTATTCCCCATGCTATGTGCATTTGCATAGAGGCATTTAAGTTGGGTCCCCGATGAAGCTGACTGACTGACTGGAGTGACTGGAATTCCTTTGAGGTACTTCACCAGTGTTTCCCTGTTGGTTCCTATTATTTCAGGAGCCCCGGCTCATCTCCATAAGTCTTCGAGTGTGCTGCAGTGTATCCAGTATGTCTCCAAGCAACAGGCTGAGGGCCTTCATTGGAACCCCATTCCTTTGACCTTGGGGTGTCATTCTACAGCTTGTTGTAGGCAAGCTTGATATTATCCCCCCTCCTCCTTCGAGCCTAGTTTAAAGCTCTGTCAATGAGCCCTACTAGCTCCTGGGCAAAGACCCTCTTCCCCCTTTAAGAAAGGTGAATCCCATCTGATGCCAGCAAGGCTGGTGCCGTGTAGGCCGTCCCATTGTAGAAGAATCCAAAATTGTGGTGGGGATGCCAGCCATGTAGCCATGTATTAATAGACTGGGTCTGTCTTCCTCCCAATGTCGCTACCTTCACAAATATGAAATATTAAGGATGCTAAAGAAAGCTTCTTTTGAAAGCAAGGGGTCTTTGAAGAAAACTCTGGGAAGTTCTCCTCTGACACATTTTTAACACACGACTGGCTGACCTTTGTGCAAAGCAGGCAAACTACTTTTTCGTTAGTCATTTTTCTCGCTCTCTAATAATTTTTTTCATTCTCCTTGAGTCCCGGACCTACCCAGAGGAAGCAAGGGCTGCATTTTTTTTCTTAATATCTGGGGCAATTATTGCTGTTTTCAGCATTTTAAACGTGCCTGCATTAAGCTATTAAATGATAAAGTTTTCATGATTGCAGCTACATGACCAACATATTAGTAACTTGTTTACCGTTTTCTTCTTAAGGGGGCCTACAAGAAATCTGGAGAGGGACTGTTTTCAAGGGCACATACTGATAGGACAAGGAGTAATGATTTTAAACTGAAAGAAGGTAGATTTAGATTAGATATTAGGAAAAAATTCTTCACTGTGAGGGTGGTGAGACATTCAAACAGGTTGCCCAGAGAAGTTTTGGATGCCTCCTCCCTGGAAGTGTTCAAGGCTAGGTTGGATGGGGCTTTGGGCACCTTGGTCTAGTGGAGGGTGTCCCTGCCCATGGCAGGGGGGTTGAAACTAGATGATCTTTAAGGTCCCTTCCAACTCAAACCATTCTATGATTCTCAACAGACAATTTGGTAACGAATAACAGAGAAAGTAAAAGAGAATAAAGGCATTGGTTCGCTCTATAGTTGAGCAGATATCTGTGGCATCTTAAACTAGAGCTTTAGTCCTGAATAGTTAGAAGAATTTAGTTCTACTGACTTGCCAAAAGCTAGATCTTTCTTCTTACAGGCGATATGACAGTGAATTGATTTATATTATGGCAAAGACCAGTTTGAGTGTATGAAATATTTTTGAAGTATAACACTTTTTTTGGACGAAGTGATTTATGTCATCTAAATCTTGGGGTACCTAGCCTGCTGAGCTGGAAGACAGGGACGGGGAGCAAAATGAAGCCCCCATAATCTTAGAGGAAATGGTTAGCGAACTACTCCACCACTTCTTAGACACATAACAGTCTATAGGGCCAGATGGGATCCACCCAAGAGTACTGAGGGAGCTGGTGGAAGTGCTCACCAAGCCACTCTCCATCATTTATCAGCTGTCCTGGCTAACCGGGGAGGTCCTAGTTGACTGGAAGTTAGCAAATGTGACACCCATCTACAAGAAGGGCCAGAAGGAGGATCTGGGGAACTACAGGCCTGTCAGTCTGACCTCAGTGCCAGGGTAGGTTATGGAGCAGATCATCATCTTGAGTGCCATCACGTGGCACGTACAGGACAACCAGGTGATCAGGCCCAGTCAGCATGGGTTTATGAAAGGCAGGTCCTGCTTGACTAACCTGATCTTCTATGACAAGGTGACCCTCTTAGTGGATGAGGGAAAGGCTGTGGATGTTGTCTACCTAGACTTTAGTAAAGCCTTTGAGACCGTTTCCCACAGCATTCTCCTGGAGAAACTGGCTGCTCATGGCTTGGATGGGTGTACTGTTTGCTGGGTAAAAAACTGGCTTGATGGCCGGGCCCAAAGAGTTGTGGTGAATGGAGTTAAATCCAGTTGGTGGACAGTCACAAGTGATGTTCCTCAGGGCTCAATATTGGGACCAGTTCTGTTTAATATCTTTATCAATGATCTGGATGAGGGGATCGAGTGAACCCTCAGTAAATTTGCAGACGACACCAAGTTGGGTGGGAGTGTTGATCTACTTGAGGGTAGAAAGGCTCTACAGAGGGATCTGGACAGGATCTATCAGAAATGTGTGACCAGCAGGACTAGGGAAGTGATTGCCCCCCTGTACTCAGCACTGGTGAGGCTGCACCTCGAGTACTGTGTTCGGTTTTGGCCCCCTCACTACAAGAAGGACATTGAGGTGCTGGAGTATGTCCAAAGAAGGGCAACGAAGCTGGTGAAGGGTCTGGAGAAGAAGTCTTATGAGGAGCGGCTGAGGGAACTGGGGTTGTTTAGTCTGGAGAAGAGGAGGCTGAGGGGAGCCCTTATTGCTCGCTACAACTACCTGAAAGGAGGTTGTAGTGAGGTGGGTGTCGGTCTCTTTTCCTAAGTAACAAGAGATAGGATGAGAGGAAATGGTCTCAAGCTGTGTCAGGGAAAGTTTAGATTGGATATTAAGAAAAATTTCTTTATGGAAAGTGGTGTCAATCATTGGAACAGGCTTCCCAGGGAAGTGGTTGAGTCACCATCCCTGGAGGTATTTAAAAGCAATGTAGATGTGGTGCTTAGGGACATGGTTTAGTGGTGAACTTGGTAGTGTTAAGTTTAATGATTGGACTCAATGATCTTAAATATCTTTTCCAATCTAAGTAATTCTGTGATTCTATGACTCTATTCTATAATCTGTGGCCCAAACTCAAAGATCTATCATATCTTAAGCAGCAAAAAGGATACTGGAGATCCTCACTAGAAATCAGAAGAGAGGTCCTATTTTCCCATTCTCTGGCTTTGCAGTGACCATGCATTATAGAAACTACTTTAGCCTAAATCCCAGTCTCCTAATAAGAATCCAACAGAGATGGGTCATTTTATCCTAGTCACACTGCTGTGCTGCTTGCTTTGATCAAATTTTGCTCAGCGTGTTCTCCCTTTTCACATTAGAACATGGTAGGTTGCCTTTGGAATATCTGTGGAAACAACAACTGTAATTATTACTGTAATTTGACTATAAATTAATCTTTTTTTAAAAGTCTTTTTTATTGCCTGCTGCCATGTCTTATGACTTGCTGTAAACCGAATCAGCAGAAGTTCAGAAAAGGAAGCCCATGTTGTCAAATGCTTGGTGTTTTCAAAAAGCAAAATGAAAGACAAAGTTTCCTATGAGATTTCAATATATCTATATATGAACATGTTGATATTATTCAGAATGACATCATGATCAAAGTTATTTTTAAGGCAGTGATTAACATGGAATCTATGTCTAGGTACATTTGGGTGTCCAGAAATGAATGTTTGAGTGGCTCAATCTTTTCTCAGATGCATCTGTAATCTGTCTTTCCTCGCACATAGTAACCCCTTATATGTATATAAGAGATGGAAAAATGTTCAAAAGGGCCAACCAGAGACCCGTACTGAGGATTTATTGGTACTAGAGCAATCTGTGTATATAGCTTAAGAACCACTGAAATTACAGCCCTTATTGTTAGAAAGGAATGTCTATTACTTGCATCGTCTAGCCTCACCAGGTATAATCAAAACCAGGCAATGCATTTAATCATAGCATTCAGAATCAGATAACCATGGCAGATTTTGGTGGGTGGTCTGTATATAGGGATTTCTTTATTCACAGTCTTTTTCCTCCCTGTCCCTCTTAGGCTTGTTTAAACAAGAATTCCTTGTCATCTTTGATAGCTTTCTACTAAAACTTAGAAAGCAATGAAATACTGCAGTTTATTTTTCAAAGATGCTTCTTCTCATCTGGATGGTAAATTTTCAACAGATAGGCTTAAAAAAGGGATTGTTCTTGACCTTATTTTGCTCTTCATTTGTTTTCCTTAAGATATTGCAAGATAACTGTCAGTTTCCATAACTTTTGAGGACCAGTATCTGTAAAATAACCCAGTTGCTAAGGAGAATATATAAATGGTTTCCTGACTAGCCTTGCATGTGGAAGCCCAACTTTTACTTAGAAAGTAATGTTTTGGATATCAGTACTTTCTTTTTTCAGCTTCTGTTACATCAGCTAATGCATTTCATTGATACCTGTGAGTTGTTCAGTTACTTTATGGAACTTAAACACAGGAAGTTTGCTGCAGTCATAGGAATTTGCTAAGGTTAACTCAACAAAGTGGGTTAGCTCTTGCTGAGTTTAAAAATCACCAATTTCCATTTCTTTAAGTGAGATTTTTTTAAAATTAATTCCCTTATGGGGATAAGGACTGTTTTAGCTTTTTAGCTGTTTGCTTATTTTTTTTTATCATTTGCAGATCTTATTAGTCCCTTATTTAAGGGGCTTTAAGTTTTGAGATGCTGAACGTATCCCAAGTGCTCAGTCACAAGAATCACCTGTAAGAGAGTGTTCAGGACTTTGAAGGAGTAGGTCCTGAGTTTTCAGATGTGTTGCATTTCTTAAAATCAGGGTGTTGTCTAAGAAATCACCTGAAAGTTTTTGAAATTTGCTGTAGGAATGTCTTAAATATAGCGTTTTCTTTTGAGTATAAATGAAGGAGGCATGGCAGAGTACCTGCTCTAGTACTAATCTTACCTTTATTGATTTTTTCAAGTTGTGCTGGTTTCAGCTGAGATAGAGTTAATTTTCTTCATAGTAGTTAGTATGAGACATGTTTTGGATTTGTGCTAAAAACAGTGTTGATAATGTAGAGGTGTTTTTGTTATTGTTGAGCAGTGCTTACACAGAGTCAAGGCTGCTTCTGCCGGGACACACCGCCCCACCAGTGAGTAGGCTGGGGGTGCACAAGAATCTGGGAGGGGACACAGCTGGGACAGCTGACCCCAACTGACCAAAGGGATATTCTCTACCATATAACATTATGCTCCGTATATAACTGGAGAAGGTAGCCTGGAGGCGGGATTGCTGGTCGGAAACAGACTAGGCATTGGGTTTTGTTTGGGGTTTTTTCTCTGCAGGTGGTGAGCAATTGCATTTGTGCATCACTTGTGGTTTTATATATAATAATAATAATTATTATTATTATTATCTTCCTTTTTTATCCTATTAGACTGTCTTTATCTCAACCCATGAGGTTTTTTTTTTCCATTCTCCTCCCCATCCCCTTGGGGGGGGCAGAGAGTGAGTGAGCAGCTGCGTGGTGCTTAGTTACCGGCTGAGGTTAAACCGCAATACAAGGCCTGAGGTCCTTTCCTCTCCCATTTGACCATCCCTCTCTGAAAGGGTGAAAGCAGATGCCCTGCCTGTTCCCCAAAACCTTCTGCTTGCTCTCAGCTCAGCTGCTGCTAGCAGATTGCCTGTACATTGGGAGATCTACTACCACACACTTTTGTTGGTGCTTTTCTAATCAATGTCACCATTACAGATTGCAGATATTGCCAAGATCACGATCACACTTTTTCATATGTTCCCATTCCCAGCCACCAGACTTATAAATAGTATTGGGGAGGGAAGGTGGTGGCTGATGCATCAGGTCAGAGATTCAGTCACCCCTCAACAGTTCTTTCTTCCCCCCTTGCTAATCTCAATCTCAAACCAATTCTCCTTCCCTTGTCTCACTCATTTCCAAGTGCCCCTGGAGTTGGGGATGTACAGCAGGAACTGGAAGGCACACTGCACCTTATCAGTTCATGGGGTGTTTTTTGATGAGACAACAAATTTGAATTGATATACAAACAATATTTTCTGTATTTAATTGTGAAAAATGAAATGTTATGTCCTTGAGATGTTGAGGTGGAGAGTGAGTGAAAGTATAATATATATATATAGGAAGTGTGGTGTTAAGCTATAGGAATCCATAGAAATACAAGTCAGGATAGAGAGGCTTGTTTAGAAATATTTGACTTGCAGGATAAGTACATCAACACCAGTATGGCACAATGGAATATCTAGTTGCTCTAAAAAGTGATGCCATATTAATAGAAAGATTTACTATGTGTTGCTGTGATACTTTCGATTCTCCTTCAAAAATCAAATGTAAATTTAACTAATGGCATCTCTGCCATTTAAGTCTTTGGGTTTAGTGGCATTTGGGATTCAAGGTCGCTGGGGTCTACAAAGAACTGATAAGGCAGGAAGTGTTTATAGAAGTGAGCATAAGTAGAGGACTTCAGTTAGTTTTTCAGACGTGCTGAGAGGTATAAGAATTCTTAGACCAGGTCTCAGCTGATTTTTCCAAATCTCAGCAATTCATAGCTGATTTTTGATGGAAGTTCTTCATTGGACACAATTAATTACTCATGATAGGTGATTCAATTTTCACTGGTTTAGCAGCAATAAGAGAGTGGTTGTATGAACTAGGTGCAACAAACACCTTGCTTGCAATAGCAGCTGTTTGTTTTCCTGACAGATTCAATCTATTCTAGAGAGGATCAAAAGGAAATAATTTTGAAATCTTGTCTATGACCTTATCGACACCTTTCTGTGTCGATATTCATAAATCATGAAATGGTCATGGGATCTTTTCTCTCAAAGATTAAAGTAATGATTAAATGCTAATTAGGCTTTAAACACCAGATAAACTCTATTTTAGTAGTTATGTCTCCAGCCAATCAGCAAGACCAAAATCTTACTTTAAGCAGGCTGGAGACAACAAAAGAGAAACATCAAGAAGAACCACTTTTGTGTACAATATATTTATGCTTGAAATAACTATAAAATGTTTACATACATAACTGATTGTCATTCTCAGAAAAGTAAAAACAAGAAGTAGTCTTTTTATTATACTTTATAGCTTCAAAACCCTAAATATCATTCAGTAGGTTACTACTTTGATTTTCTCAGATGAGAGACAAAAATACAAAATTGTATTATTTAGGGTCACATAGGTTGAGAATTTTTAAACCATAAATTTTGGATGTCTCATCTTTTGAGTTGCCAGTTTTAAGGGCTGATTTTCAACATCAAAAGCAGCCATTGATCTGTGTTGGGAAAAGGAGGGCTCATTTACATCGTCAGGCACTTAATTTGTGTAATCCAATTTTAGTCCTTTTTTTGACTGTTTGAACCCAAGTGGTGTTTACTTCAGAAGTTATAGGTGGAAGCACTTGATAATTTACATGCTTTCCTCAGCCTGAAACTGGGCTACTATAGAGATGCCTACTGATTATATAAGTAAAATATAAGGGTTTCCTTTTTTTTTAATCTGTTGATGGCTCAACTATTTTTTCCATTTTTTGGGGGGAAAAAAAATCCTCAATGACTTATCCTTATCTCTACTATTCTACTACTATCTTCCAAACCCATCTGTGCCCAAGTTTTCCCTTTGTAAGGGTAGTGAGCTATGTTTTATTGCAAATAAATACCATTAACAGTAATAATAGATGCTGCACCACATATGTTTATAGAGATTCTCTGGGAATCTCTGCATAGGAAAGGGTTGTGGTTTGAAGGGGTATTGTTGTTTTTCTTTAAATAATGATCACTTTGCAAATTAACTTGACTATTCTTGTTCCAATTTAAGACTCATTTTGGTAGACCGGCTCATTAATCAAGTTCTGTTAAACACAAGCAGGAGAGTTCAACAGATAATCCCAAAACGTTATTCTTTTTTGCTAGACTTTAAGTACATCAAATGCATAGTGTTTTACTAAATAGAGCATTTCATTAAAATATAATTAAACCTTTATTTCATTAGTGATTTAATAATTTGATTTAATGTTATTGTAGTACTTAAATTACTTCAGATCCCTTAAATGTGAGAACTTCGGTCCTAGTTCCAGGTTTGCTTTTGCTTCCATCTTTTTGTACCGTGAGATTCCAAATAGGTCAGAATCTCATATTAAGTTTAATTTATTGACAAGACTGGTTTTTTCCACTTTAAAAATCTTGGTGCTACCACATCTCTAGGTATAGAGATATTAAAATAATATGAAGGTTAATATTAAAAGGAATTAACTAACTACAGTAGGGCTACCATAATAAAACTGGGATGTAAAAAATATACCTCCCAGTTCCCTCAGAGAGAAGCTTGAAAAGGTCTGATGAGTAAACATGATAAATGGGTGGATGGGTAAGACTTGAAAGGAGGCTTTATGCTTTGTAAAGCCAATGCCCTAAATGAAGCTTAGCAATGACTTCGCTTCTCTTACGATTGATCTCTAGGCAGCAGTTGTGGTGGTATTCAACTTTGCTATGGTTTTGCTGATTTTTCCTGCTATCCTGAGCATGGACCTTTATCGTCGGGAAGACAGGAGACTGGATATATTCTGCTGTTTTACAAGGTGAGAATGTGTGATAGAATTACAGTATATGAAGTATCACCCTTTTTGTGATGACCAATCAGTGCTACCACCCCTTGTCAGGAGTGGGAGTTCCTCATTGCAGCAGGACAGCAGCGGGATCAGAATGTTATTGTCATAGTTTCGTTGCTAGTGACTGAATTACACTTGCTACCTTGGTTTCTTTTATCTGACTGAGGGGAAAAGTTAAAAGGCATTTCACACACACTTTTTCCTTTATTCATGCATACATCCATTTTAGCCATTGGAGGACAACTTTCTGGAAGCATGTAAAAGAGCCATGCTTTAGTAATATCTGTATTTTTAGAATGTTATGGGATACTGCAGTGTATCCAGTGCTGGCATTGGATAACCTTGGAAGACTTAATTCCAGTCTCTTATGGAAGACTGTAAATAACTCAGGGTACTCAGAAGCCTTACTTATACCTAATCGCTGTGTGCTAATTTTTATGCTTTTTATGCCTTGAAACTTAAATGCATAAAAAAATATAAGAACTATAAAATTACTTCCCTTTAGCTCAGTTTTTCATAGGACTATTAGGAATTCAGAATGATCAGTATCATTGCAAGATAGTGATTGATAAACTTTCTGTTATGGCTCCAATAGTAATTTAGAATGATAGCATGCACACTGTTACCTAATACACATCCAGTTTTGAGGACAGGGGCAGGCTAGGAGGAAACTATTGTCATCAACGGAGCCACCGCTTAGAGATAAAGCATATTTTCTACATTAGTTTTTGCTTTTGCCTGCAATGAAGAGGATAAGCTGCATTTCTATACATGTACTCTCACACGCATGTCATAACCAGGATGTAGAGAAACCCCCTTGTGTCCTCTTAGCCTTTCACACCCACGTAGGAGCAGATTTTCTATCAATCAGCAATTTGCTTTTATTTACAGGAGGAGGCTTGTTTATGACTTTTTTTTTTTTTAATAAACTAGGTATCCATTGTGTTCTTTCATAGACTACAATAAAGGGAATACTTCAAAAAAATGCTTCTGTAATTTTGTCTCTTCGTGTTGCCCATCCTTCCTGGGAATCAATCCTTGTATATGTTTACTTCAATTTTAAAACTTGCAGTCAGTGTATGGCAAGTGGTTTCAACCTGCCTCCCAAAAGTCTGAGATCTTATCCAGAAGGCCCAAATATTATTTAACAGTTACTTTAATAGTTCTAAACAGAAGAACTCAGCATGTCCTACATTTACATTTTGATCTTCTAAATAGTTTAATTCTCAGCATAGTCATGTAGACATAAACTCACACATGCATATCATGCATTCAGACTGTGTGCAACTACCTGGCTATTGACCTGATCGATTAGCATGTGTAATTAACAGAGTGATGTGAGTGGATGCCAGTGTCTTCAGATAAATGCTGGTTCCTTCTTTCTTGGGCACAAGAAACATGCAGAAACAGGCTTAGAGGCCTACACTTTAAACCATGTCCAAGAAATATTTCCTAAAAGTGCAGAAGGAAATCCTCATCAAAACATTATGCTTAATTAACATAAACAATTTAATAGTAGTAGAAGCAGTCTCAGATGGAAGCAGATTATCCTATCTAGCCTGATTAAAATAAAGACCTTTCTAAATGTGAACAGATGTTTTTCTCTTCTCTTGCAGTCCATGTACCACTAGAGTGATTCAGATTGAGCCTCAAGCATATGTGGAAAACAGCGGTAATGCTTGCCACAGTCCTCCACCCCCATACAGCAGTCACAGTTTTGCACATGAAACTCAGATTACAATGCAGTCTACAGTGCAGTTGCGCACAGAATATGATCCTCATGCACAGGTGTACTACACCACAGCAGAGCCTTGCTCAGCAATATCTGTGCAGCCGGTGACAGTGACGCAAGATAATCTCAGCTGCCAGAGCCCAGAAAGCACAAGCTCGACAAGAGATTTGCTTTCCCAATTCTCAGACTCCAGTATGCATTGCCTTGAGCCACCCTGTACTAAATGGACACTCTCATCTTTTGCAGAAAAGCTTTATGCTCCATTCCTGCTAAAACCTAAAGCCAAGGTAATCAGAAAACTATTTACCTTTTTTTTTTTTTTTAAATGGACTTCTGCCTTGCCCAGTAGGAAAATTATCCTGACAATAGTATTAAATATCAGGAATAAATAGAATTACTTTTGGAATTACAATTCTTAATAATTTTACACCTAATTTCATACTTTAAAAGTTTTATCTTGGTAGTGCTGCAGTGATGTACTTTTCAAATGTAAGTTATGAGTGAGGGTTTTGGTGACTTTCAGTAACCTAAGCTCACAAACGGTGAAACTAAATCTACTTTTTAATTTTATCACCATATGAATTTCCTGTTCATGATCTAGAGCCCCTTCACTAAAACACAAATTAGTTTGGCCTTGTAGTGTGTGTGTATAAATATATAAAAGCTTAAAAGTATAGTGATGGGTATTAATTTTGAACCTGGTTCTGTGTGCCATTATGAGTTATTAATTTCTTTAGGAACATAAAACCAAATGCATTTCCATTTTCTGTTGCAGATTGTGGTTATTTTTCTTTTTCTGGGTTTACTTGGTCTCAGCCTTTATGGAACTACCCAGGCTAGAGATGGACTGAATCTCACAGACATTGTACCACGAGAAACCCAGGAATATGACTTTATTGCAGCACAGTTCAAGTATTTCTCTTTCTACAACATGTATATAGTGACACAAAAAGCAGACTATCCCAATGTCCAGCACTTACTTTATGAACTTCACAAAAGTTTTGGTAATGTTACATACATTTTGTTGGAAGAGGATAAGCAGCTTCCCAAAATGTGGTTGCACTACTTTCGAGACTGGCTGCAAGGTAAGAGAGAATTGCATGAACTTTTCTTTTTAATTCTACAGCAGCAAGCAATTATTCACTGTAGTAATGCTCTCCTCTTCCAATACGGCCACGTGGTTTAAAGCACGCTAGCAGGAGGGAACATGCCTAGGTTCTGATCCAAACTAGGACATCAATTTGCTGTTTCTCCAACAGTTTGTGGCTAAGTTTACTCCCCAATAAAGCAGTTTTGGAGCTTTAAAAGATTATATCCATGAGAGGTCATCTCATTAATTTCTAAGTGGCTAAAGAGGAGTTCTGCTTTATAATTAATGGCCAAATATGGCCCAGTTTTTGGGAAGATAAATGTTTGCTGAGTGTTTTGAGAACAGTGAATGAAAAGCCCCAGTCCAGCAATGTATTTTGGCACAGGCTTAACTTTTAGCATGAGTGATCCTGTTGGCTTCATCTGGGACTGCTGGCATGAAGAAAGTTCAGTGGGGCTTAGGCATTTTATTGAATTGGGAGATTACAATACATTCTAGACTTCCAATCAAGTATCCTCACTCTTTCTATGGTGCTACTTTTTCTGTGCTGAACTGTAACTGGGAGGGGGGTTTTATAGGTAGCATGATGATAATTATATTAAAATGGGCTTATTAAAGGCATGATATTATAATTATTCATGTTGAGGCAAATAATTCTTTTGTATTTGAAATAAATAGTAATGTTACATCTCAGTAAATTTAACAGTTCTCTCTTGTGAGCAAACATATCCTGCCCAGAAATACTTCTGTCCTACCTCTGTCTCTCTGTTGGAAGAATCTTCAGGAAGCTTTTGCAAACAGAAAAATAAAGTATTCTGACCTACTAAGACTGTAAATCTTAACCTTAACTGTTTACAGATGGCCAATGCAACCAATGATTCTTAGAAAACATGCACATAACTGCCAGTATTTGGAGTGCCTTCAGCCTAATGCACCTCTTTTTTTCAGAGGCTCGCTTGTATTTGTTAACATTATTTTTGTAAGTGACAATGGAAATGAGATTAAATTCCCTGATGGCTTTTAATTATGCTTGGTTTTGCAAAGGGTAACCTTATCTCATGTTTCATGGCGCGAGCTGTTCACATGAGTCAGTAGGAATTCCTTCCTTGCCCCCATTCCAGCATCCAACATACTTTTGGAGGATTTTACATTCTTCTATATAACATTTAAAAAACTGCCTTAGTTTGTATAATTTCTCTGCAGATAGAGGTCAAGTTACTTTTATCTTTCTGCCCAGAAACATTTCATTAATTACAGCTATCTTTAAAACAGATTGAAGGGCTTTTAAAATCATTGGTGTGAACAGCTTATAATAAAAATATTGTTTGCTTTTAAATCAGTTACTACGTTATTAATTACAAAGTTTTATAGGGAATTTTTATTACTGAAATTTTGAAATCCTTCAGAAAGTAAGCACAACTGATAGTGATTTCTTGGTATTCTTTCTGCAGACTTTCAGTTTCAGCAGTGTATAAGGCCAGTAATAAAATGACCCAAAGTGTAAAGTGGTTAAGCTAGCTGAGAAATAAAGATACGAGAGATGGATTTGAGAGATGATTGAACTTGTAAGAACTGTAGCATATATTGGAGGGGGAAAAAGAAGTGAAAGAGCTATGTTTCCACACACTGTAGTAATGTAAAATGTAACTTGCAACCATAAATTGGTAATGTTGCATGCAAAGGCATATATTTGATATTGTGTGGCTACTTAGTCCTTTGTCAGGAGTCTGATATTAGTCTGAAAGTTCTGTCTCCAAATATTGTCTAGCATAGCAACTTGTTTGCTCCTCCTAAGCTGTCCTTTGAAGGTGTCTCCTTTTTTCCTACATTCTTCTTCAACAGCCTCCTCTTAACTCCCAAAGTGATATTTTACATGACTGTTATGATAGCACAAATGCTTTCACATAACCACTTTCTAAGAGACTGAAATGGAGTAGAGCTGTATTCAGGAAGGATGGATTTGTATTTCTGCACTTCACAGAATCACAGAATGGTTGAGATTGGAAGGGAACTCTGGAAGTCATCTGGTCCAACCCCCCTGCTCAACCTCAAGCCAGTTGCCCAGGACCATGTCCAGATGGCTTTTAAATACCTCCAAGGATGGAGACTCCACAACCTCTCTGGGGAACCTGTTCCAGTGCTCAGTCACCCTCACAGTGGAAAAGTGTATCCTTATGTTCCGATGGAACCTCCTGCGTTTCAGTTTGTGCCCATTGCCTCTGGTCCTATCACTGGGCACCACTGAAAAGAGCCTGGCTCCATCATCTTCACACTCTCTTTTCAGGTATTCATATACATTCATTTATTCAGGTATTCATATACCTTCTCTTCTTCAGGCTAAACAGTCCCAGCTCTCCCAGCCTTTCCTCATATGTGAGGTGCTCTAGTCCATTAATCATCTTTGTGACCCTTTGTTGGACTCTCTCCATGTAGCTCCATATAACTCTTGTGGTGGGGGGGCCTGAACTGTACACGGCATTCCAGATGTGGCCTCACCAGTGGTGAGTAGAGGGAAAGGATCATCTCCCTCAACCTGATGGCAATACTTTGCCTAATGCAGCCCAGGATACCATTAGCCTTCTTTGCTGCAAGGGTACATTGATGGGTCATGTTCAACTGTGGTGGGTTGACCCTGGCTGGATGCCAGGTGCCCACCAAAGCCACTCTATCACTCCCCTTCCTCAACTGGACAGGGGAGAGAAAATATAACAAAAGGCTCATGGGTCGAGATAAGGACAGGGAGAGATCATTCACTAATTACCATAATGGGCAAAACGGACTCAACTTAGAAAAGATTAATCCAATTTATTACCAAGAAAACAGAGTAGAGGAATGAGAAATAAACCCAAATCTTAAAACACCTCCCCCCACCCCTCCCGTCTTCCCGGGCTCAACTTCACTCACGAATTCTCTACCTCCTCCCCATGAGTGGCACAGGGGGACAGGGAATGGGGTTTATGGTCAGTTCATCACACGTTGTTTCTGCTGCTCCTTCCACCTCAGGGGGAGGACTCCTCACACTCTTCCCCTGCTCCAGCGTGTGGTCCCTCTCACAGGAGACAGTCCTCCACAAATTTCTCCAACGTGAGTCCTTTCCACGGGATGCAGTTCTTCACAAACTGCTCCAGCATGGATCCCTTCCACGGGGTGCAGACCTCCAGGAGCAGACTGCTCCAGCGTGGGTCCCCCACGGGGTCACAAGTCCTGTCAGCAAACCTGCTCTGGTGTGGGCTCCTCTCTCCACAGGTCCACAGGTCCTGCCAGGAGCTTGCTGCAGCGTGGGCTTCCCAGGGGGTTGCAGCCTCCTTCAGGTCTCCCCATCATCCTCCACCTCCTTGGTGTTCACCAGGATCCCCAGGTCCTTTTCTGCCAAGCTGCTTTCCAGCTGGGCGGCCCCCAGCATGTCCTGGTGCATGGGGTTGTTCCTCTCCAGGTGCAGGACTTTGCACTTCCCCTTTGTCAAACTGTACGAGGCTCCTGCCTGCCCATTTCTCCACCCTGTTGAGGTCCCTCTGGATGGCAATACAAGCCTCTGGCCTATCAGCCACTCCTCCCAGTTTTGTGTCATCAGCAAACATGCTGAGGGTACACTCTGCGCCATCATCCAGATCATTAATGAAGATGTTGAATGGGACTGGACCCTGTATATTGACCCCTGGGGTACACTGCTAATGACTGGCCTCCAACTAGACTTCGTGCCACTGATTGCCACTCTCTGGACTCGGCCATTTGGCTGGTTTCCAACCCACCTTACTGTCTGCTCACCCAGCCCATAGTTTGTCTGCTTCTCTATGATGATCTTATGGGAGACAGTGTCAAAAGCCTTTCTCAAGTCCAGGTAGACAACATCTCCCCTTGTCTACCAAGCCAGTCATTTCATTGTAGAAGATTATCATGTTGGTCAAACATGACTGCCCCTTGGTGAAGTCATGCTGACTGCTCCTGATTATCTTCTTGTCCTGGAATGGTTCCCAGGATTAGCTGTTCCATCACTTTCCCAGGGATGGAGGTGAGGCTGACTGACCTGTAGTTCCCTGGGTCCTCCTTCTTGACTTTCTTGAAGATAGGAGTGGCATTTGGTCTCCTCCAGTCCTCAGGCACTCCTCCCAACCTCCATGATCCTTCAAAGATAATGGAGATTGGCCTCACACTTCCTAAATAATGCTTTCCCCACTCCAAGGGCACCAACAAACAGCATTTTCTTAAAGGGGACTTCGAAGTCCCTTCAATGATGTCAGAACATCTGTTGTTAAATCATCCTCTGTGCAGGTGCTGAAGGGCTGCACGTAGCAGGTTTGGCAGGCTTATTTCATTACTTTGTTCTCAACTTGTTGGCTTTACAAGTGGATACAATTTTGTTGGATGACCTGGGAAGCAGTTTTCTAAAGGAGGAGGGAAGAATTTGAGTGGGGTGACTGTGGAACTGTAGTTCATGAAAAAAAACCACTTTTTACTCCAGACAACTTTGACTCTTCCCTACATAAGTGTACAAGCAGAGTGCTAGGTTGTGCTCTCACATCCAGCCTTGTGCTGAGTCAGCGGTGAGGCTATGCAAACTCAGGAATGGCTCTGAGAAGGACAGTGGACCTGGGAGTCCTAATCCCATCCCCACTCTCCCTTTGCCTTGAGGGGAAACTGATTATTCCAGCGCAGATTGCATCTCCCTTTTGCTAGCTCACTTTTGCTGGTCAGCAATGTGGGAAGAGTCTTGAGGCTTTTCCCTTGCACCTTCTTGCTTCTCCTGCCTTTCTTTGGGGGAAGTGTACTGGACATGCAACTAGTACTTTTACCTTCACACACACTGACCGTGAGGCAGGGAGCCCAAATTTAGGAGGCAGCAGATGGATAATTTTCTGTTTGCTTCAGCTATAAATAGTCACAGTTTATATTAAAAAGAATCATTATTATTGTTTCTTCCTACTGAAATTCATTTCAAAGATCGATTTCTTATCTGCTTGTTCTGTCTTCCTCACACCTTCCTCAACTCTTTAGGACTTCAGCATGCATTTGACAGTGACTGGGAAGCTGGGAAAATCACTTACAACAATTATAAAAATGGATCTGACGATGCTGTTCTGGCTTACAAACTCTTGGTGCAAACAGGCAATCAAGCAAAGCCCATTGACATCAGCCAGGTATTGTATGAGTCCATACTGGTTTATACAGGAACGCGCAATCTGTCAGGAGTTGGGGGAGATGAAAGGAGCATGCCATAGTCTCTTTTTTCATCTTGATGAATTAAAATTCCTGAGTTGTACCTAATTGCTTAGCCTTGCTGACTTTTCTTGAGCTACATGTTAGCTGCAGAGTCTGGCCTGTGTTGAGAAGTATTTAAAATCAACACCAGGAACGCCTGTCCTTGGCGATTATTGGCTGGCATGCATTAAATGCTGTTTCTGTCTCATACACACACACACATACAATTGGTGTGGAAGATGCTACTCAGCATCCATAGGTAGATGGAGCCTGGTCCTATGCCAGACATACAGTCAATGCTAGCCTTGTTGCCCTAAGTGGCATCATTCTTGATTTGAATCAGATTTGTTTATATGGATGACCTTTGCTCAGTCTTCTGCTGTGCCTTTGAATCTAGCCTTTGCAATTATTTGGTTAGTTCCTACCAATTTATTCAAAACACACATTTTAAAGACAGATGTTTACAACTGATAGTGAATGGAAGGGGACGGAAATAACTATATACTGTACGATATTATTGTACTGTCGTTACTAAATATAAATATGCTGTAGTAGAACTGAGAATGACAGTTGGTTGAGCTGTCTAAATAAAATACATCTGAGCTGCTTTCATGAGATTATCATAGCATATGACTGCATTTGCTGCTTTTTATTATCACATAGGTAGGTGAAACACTCTGGGTTTGACTCCTTATGCCAAAATTTGATTTTAAACCTCTTAAGAAAAAATTCTGCAATAACCTAGCTTCTCCTCTCCTAAAATCATCATTGACTCTCTGTGCTTTCAGGCAGAAAATAGTGCCTCTAGTAAGCTTCTTGGCAGATCTGCTTATTTTCTTTTTTTGCTGGCATATAAGGTGACAGATTTACAGATTACGTTGTTCAGTTACTATAGTGTGTAAAACATTGCTATATGGCAACATGCAGCATGATGTCAGGTTTGAGTGACGCTTCAGCTATGAATTTAGCAAAGGTAGGGAGCCAAATAGAAAACCTTTAGTGAGATTTTGTTTAGCAGTGTGTACCACATACACTGTGGAACAAATATGATTGGACTACAGCTGCTGATACAATTTCCTGTGCCTGGGAGGGAGAAAAGTGTGGTGCACCCATAAGGGCTGAGTGCTGAACTATGCAGTTCCAAAGACAGCTTGAAGACATACAGTTGTTGCATATCCTGTGGATTAATTGAATCCAGATCCTTGGAATCGAGGGGGTTTTTTTGGGGGGGTTTGCCTTTTTTTTTTTTTTTTTTAAACTGCTGTCACTGTTGTTATTCATTTCATTAAAAAGACCTGAAACTGGAGCCAAGCCAGAATTTTAAATAAACAAAGCAAAACAAAACCAAACCAGTAATACTTTTAATCCACAGAGTCCTCTGTCAGAGCTCTAGCTATGCAGTATTTAGCTGCAGAACCCTAGAAGTGTACCACTGCTGTTTACCCCACAGATACGTTTGCCAACAGTGACTCAAATAACAGAGTGCACTTATCTGCTTTTTTGGCACTGGGCATTTTCTGAAATACATAGGTCATAGGAGACAAGTGTTTGAAAAATTTATACAGATCTTGTTTTATTTTTATAGCTCTCCTCCATTTACCGAGTGGCATTTCCTTCAGTGTTAACAACAGAGGATAACTGCACACAGGCATGCATAGGGACTCTTGCCAAGTTTTTTTTTCCCTTTCTTTAAAATATGTTTCTCCAATTTGGTTGGTTTTCACCCTCAGCTACAGACAGTCTTTTGGAATTCAGATTTAATTAGTTCAGTCTATTCTGGAACCATCTGCTGATTTAGTGGTTATTATAAATATTATATAAATATTAGTTTATAAATAATCACTTTCCACTGTCACTGTAGTTATTTAGATTTTTTCTTCATTGCCAAACAATAGTTTGCTGGTAAGTCACTTCAAGTGAAAGTTCACACTGTTTATCTTTTTCTTTTCCCCCTCCTATATGTGTGTTGCATCTCTAGGCTTTTTGTCATAAGCTTTGCAGCAAGAGCCCTGAAAGCAAAACTCATTCTGAATGGCTTCTAATCTTTCCTTTTTGCAGTTGACTAAACAGCGTTTGGTGGATGCAGATGGAATCATTAACCCAAATGCTTTCTACGTCTACCTGACAGCCTGGGTTAGCAATGACCCTGTGGCCTATGCTGCCTCACAAGCCAACATCCGGCCTCACCGCCCAGAATGGGTCCATGATAAAGCAGACTATATGCCAGAAACAAGGCTGAGAAGTAAGTAACATTTCATCTTAATGTCTTATAGTTTATATAGATGTTCTCACTCCTTCCTTTAAGACCTAGTAACTCTATAGTTGGGTTATGCTGTATGGAGCTCAGAAGCATAAACAGAACAATATATTGTGTTACTCTGTAGCCTCAGGAGACAAATGCAGTTGTGGAATCTAGTGTAATGTGGCACCACTGAAGGGCTTTATCATGTTGAAAAATGAGTTTTATAACAGTTTCTGGCAAAGCTCTAAAAACTTATAAGCATTGCTTTTTAATGTCACCTGATAGTTCCGTATGTGAGAGAAACCTGGAGATTGCATGAAATTTCTGAATTTCATCACTGAGATTGCATCATGTTTATCCTCAATTTTTAATATGTAAGGAAATTTTATCAAGTTAGCTCATATGTATAAGCTACCAACACTGATATGTTACAAGAGCTATTTAGGGGAGCAGTCTGTGTGAGTGGGTGTTTTCCTTCTGTCCCTCCTACTCTGTGCTGTTCACTATTTTGCATCCTGAGCAGTAATTCTGGTTCACTTTGCTTTGCTTCAGCTTTGAATTTATTGGGAGAATTGCTAGTGACACCAGTGAGGAATGGGAGAGGACATGTGGGGGACAACTGGTGCTCTTTAAAATGTGCATGGGTAACAAGCTAGCTGTGCTTCAGTGTATTTGAACCCTAGGGCAGGTGTTCAGTAAAAGACTAGTGAAGATTAAATACATATATTGAAATATACCTGTAGTTGTTAAATTATATAGAATTGTTTGGGGACTTGATACAGGCTGTGTTCATCTCAAATGTAGTAATCTCATGTATTTAGAGTTTTTAAAGTATCAGTTGTTCCAAAGATGCAAAATTTAAATTCAACACCTTTAAGCATTTTGCTATAGAGAACAAGTGTCTTGTTAATCATGCTCTCTGTGTATCTCCTTCTTCCCAAACACGTTAAAACATTGCTATCTTTTTCCTAGTTCCAGCAGCTGAGCCCATAGAATATGCTCAGTTTCCTTTCTACCTCAATGGATTGCGTGAAACTTCTGACTTTGTGGAAGCTATCGAGAAAGTGAGAGCTATCTGTAATAACTATGCCGGCCTGGGGATTGCCAGCTACCCAAATGGTTACCCATTTCTATTTTGGGAGCAGTATATTGGGCTTCGTCACTGGCTCCTCTTATCCATTAGTGTGGTTTTGACTTGCACGTTTCTGGTGTGTGCCCTCTTCCTCCTGAACCCTTGGACGTCTGGCATCATTGTAAGTTTATTATAAGGGTCTTTGTTGAAGTCAAATTCCTTTCAGCATAGCTCTTGCTGTAGTCAGGACGGTTTTGTTTATGTCTAGGCCTCTAATGGAGTATGTATATTGCATCATTCATTATATATTTATTCAACTTGAGGGAGTAGAGTTCATGCTAAAGGTACAAACCTTAATAACCTTAATCCTTTGGCCACCTTTTTGCAGCTTTAAAGATTTCTTATAAGGATATGTGAGCTTTTGCCCTTGTTTCAGATGCACATTAACATGAGAAATAAAGACACAGAGGAAAATTAGGAATGTTACTAAATATTAAAATTATTTCTATTTAGTTTTTCCTTCCTCCCTTTTATCACAATGTTATTTTTCAAGGCAGTTGCTTGTGACTAACTTGTCTGTAAATTTTCCCACTGATTTCTGAATGCAGTCTTTATGGAATTATTGAAATGATTAGGTTGTACAGTATACACTGAGAGTGTAACTGGGCTATTGAGGAGAAAGAGTTATAAAATTATAAATTGAAGAGAATACTCCTCCATGCTTTCTGCAAGGCACCATAAGCCTCATAGTAAACATTCAAGTTAAATTGGATTAAGATGTTCCTATGTTTGAATTCCATAAACTGTTGTATGGCTTATAAAATGTCAGACATAAAAAAGTGTGAAGCAGTTACTATTTTTTGTAATATACGTTTATATTGCAAGTATATTAAAAGGTAAATGTTTAGTCTAGAATATTTTTCATAGCACTTAAGCAATTTATGTTATTTTTATTGATTCAGTAGCTTATAAAATCATTTATTATAGTACATACTTTTTTCCCTTGGAAAGGTGGTTTATTTTCAGAGTTCTCCATTGCTTTTATAAGTTTGTCTTTTTTTTCCTGCTTGGCTTTAGAAACTTTGAAGTCGATTCCATAGATTTCCTCCCCTCCCTTATTATTTTTTACAAGGTAGATGAAACAAACAAACAAAAAAAGCTTTGCCTTAGATTTAACTATTTGCATTGTCTATGTTTATCCTTCCAAGTATCTTTAAAGTTCAAAGGTCCTCTGTAACCTGAGACTCATCAGCTAATTATGACATTCACTTTCTTCTGGGCTTTAAACCTACTCTGGAGTCATCACTTACATTTGGAGTACTACAAAAAGAATTCCAATGCAGTTATTTGAAAGTTAGTTTTTCTAGAAGGATTGTCAGAGAAGCAGGTGAAAAAGAGAAAATTTATCTTCCAGTGGATATCCATGAGAAGGAAGAAAAAAATTACTTTTCAAATCACATTGATAAATTGTTACCAATAGAAAAGTGGTGCTTGATCTGTTAACTGGTTCTTGGGATAATAATTTAAATTGAGTCTTTAGAGGGTCATTGCCATTGAGCACAATGAAACAAGGAAAAATGGCTTGTCTTTGGGGATAAGAGAAGGACTGATCTGAGGGATATATTTTATAGTCCCCATGTTGTTTTGAAATATCCTTCCTCTTTAGTTTGTCTAGAGTATGAGAAGTTATTAATGGCTGTTTGAAATCATCTAGGTGGTGGTGCTGGCTCTGATGACTGTGGAGATGTTTGGCATGATGGGTCTAATTGGAATAAAGCTGAGTGCAGTGCCTGTGGTTATCCTGGTTGCTTCTGTTGGCATTGGTGTGGAATTCACTGTTCATATTGCTTTGGTAAGTAAAACTAGAAAGCATTTTCAAAATATTTTAAAATAAATTGGTGACTGTTATGATTCCAAATCCTTATTTAGACTCCCAAGTCAGCAACATGATTCTCAGAAAAGTGTCAGTCATAAACCTCTCACAAAGTTTTGTGTGCCATTTGTATCATCATGGTAGAGTACATCTGATCTGATGAAATAGTTCCTAACTATTGAGTCAGTCTCCTAGAAGGTAAGAGGGAATACATAACAGTATTTTAGTATTTAATAATGCTTTTTGAAGACTGTGATTAAGATCATGGGTAAACATGTTATCTAGTTGTGTGAGCCATATAAATACAGAGACAAAGCAGAGCTCTTAATATTCATTATTTTAGGCCACACTCTCCCACTCATTATCTGCAGCCTCGCTGTTGTTGACTCTCAGTGCTATCTAGTTGTTTATGCCCTCTTGCATATAGATTCTGTATCTTGTGGTAAACCAACCTTTGAAGGGAGATATTCAAAATCATATATCATTTAATATCTCTGGATGACTGAAATTTGAATTATTTGAATTCCTCATGTGAAAAATCTCACTTTTAAAAACCCATCAGCTATTAATAATGGGCTCAAATGTGCAATTTCTAGGTAAATAATTTTCCAATGTAATAAAGAGAAGTAGAAAGGAAAAAAAATGTTTGAATGTTTTATATAAACATTTTCAACATTTTCAAAGTTAGGTATCCAAATCTACAGTACACCTAATCGTCCAGCTTAGTTAACCTGATGTAGAGAAGTGCAGAGAAATGACAGTTCTCTTGCAAGGGAGCAGTTGTGGATGCTCATTATGCAAAACTCATACTGCTTTATTTGATGACCAAGACTGGAGTAAAGAGCTATTTTTCTGTGTTCACATTTGACAGGGGCAGTGCTGATCTATGCAATGTTAAGGATAAGCTTAGACAAAGGCCTGATTTCTGTTTTCTGCCAATTAAGCAATTTTGATACTAAGTTGGAGTTCTTAGATATTTTCTTAGAAATTGCGGAATTTCAGAATTTAAATGTTTATATATTACAAATGAAAAGCTACCCATGTTTTAAAACATTTTCTAATTACCTGTTCTTAGCAGTGTTAGATCTCAGAACTCTCAAAATTACATATGGAAAGGTCTCTTCACACACTCAGCTGTGGTGGGTTGACTCTGTCTGAGGGCCAGGTGCCCACCAGAGCTGCTCTATCACTCCCCTCCTTCATTAGACAGGGGAGAAAAAGTACAACGAAAAAAAATTATGGATCGAGATAAGGACAGGGAGAGATCATTCACTAATTATTGTCACGAGCAAAACAGACCGAACTTAGAGAGGGAATTCATCTAATTTATTACTAAGCAAAACAGAGTAGAGGAATGAGAAATAAAATCAACTCTTAAAACACCTCCCCCCACCCCTCCCATCTTCCCGGGCTCAACTTCACTCCCGGCTTCAACCTCCTCCCCCCTCAGCGGCACAGGGGGACGGGGAATGGGCGTTACGGTCAGTTCATCACGCGGTGTTTCTGCCACTTCTTCATCCTCAGGGGGAGGACTCCTCTCATCGTTCCCCTGCTCCAGCATAGAGTCCCTCTCACGGGAGACAGTCCTTCACGAACTTCTCCAACGTGAGTCTCTCCCACGGGCTACAGTCCTTCACGAACTGCTCCAGCATGGGTCTCTTCCATGGGGTGCAGACCTTCAGGAGCAAACTGCTCCAGCATGGGTCCCCCACGGGGTCACAAGTCCTGCCAGCAAACCTGCTCTGGCATGGGCTCCTCTCTCCACAGGTCCTGCCAGGAGCTTGCTCCAGCGCGGGCTTCCCACAGGGTCACAGCCTCCTTCAGGTGTCTCCACCTGCTCCGGCGTGGGGTCCTCCACGGGCTGCAGGTGGAATCTCTACACCCCCTCATCCTCCCTCCATGGGCTGCAGGGGGACAGCCTGCTTCACCATGGTCTTCACCACGGGCTGCAGGGGAATCTTGCTCCAGCGCCTGGAGCACCTCCTCCCCCTCCTTCTTCACTGACCTTGGTGTCTGCAGATGTTCTTACATCTTCTTACTCCTCTCTCTGGCTGCAAAAGCGCTCTCCCTAACTGTTTTTTCCCCTTCTTAAATATGTTATCACAGAGGCGCTGATTGGCTTGGCCTTGGCCAGCGGCGGGTCCGTCTTGGAGCCGGCTGGCATTGGCTCTATCAGACACAGGGGTAGCTTCTAGCAGCTTCTCACAGAAGCCACCCCTGTAGCCCCCCCCGCTACCAAAACCTTGCCACGCAAAACCAACACATCAGCATAAATCATTTTCCCATAAGACTATTGTAATCCATTTTTCTGAAGAACATTATTTTAAGAATATCATGATCTTCACAGATTTGAATCTTACTGTATTAAAAAGTAAGAATGAGTGAGTCTAGTCAATATAATATTATCTCAATAAAAAGATGTTTGTAGCCTACTGTAATCTAGTATATTAGTACCATATCAATCAAAAAAAAATAAAGAAAGGAAGGGGCTGGAAAATGAGGCAATAGATGGAGAGAAATTGGATGGGGATTTAATAGACCTTTTAAGCTCAACAGGAAGACTGGTAGACTATTGAGAGGATCTGGTGACAGTGAAAAGGAGCTGAGAACTAAAGGGCATCCTAGCACACTGGAGATGGCCAAATATTGGGAACATATATCATAGAATTATAGGATGGTTTTGGTTGGAAATGACCTTTAAAGATCATCTAGTTCCAGCCCCCCTGCCATGGGCAGGGACACATTTGCTAGATCAGGTTGCTCAAAGCCCATTCCAACCTGACCTTGAACACTTCCAATGATGGGGCATCCACAGTTTCTCTGGGCAACCTGTTCCAGTGTCTAACCACCCTAACAGTGAAGATTTCTTTCCTTTATCTAATCCAAATATACCCTCTTTCAGTTTAAAACCATTGCCCCTTGTCCTGTCACTACAGGCCCTGGTAAAAAGACTCTCTCCATCTTGTAAGCCCCCTTTATATATTGAAAGGCCAAATAAAAGTCTCACTGGAGTCTTCTCTTTTCCAGGCTAAACAACCCCAACTCTCAGCCTTTCTTTATAGAAGAGGCATTCCAGCTCTCTGACCATTTTCATGGTCCTCCTCTGGACCCACTCTAACAGGTCCATGTCTGTCTTGTGCTGGGGGCTCCAGAGCTGAATGCAGTATTCCAGGTGAGGTCTCATGAGAGTGCAGTAGAGGGAGAGAATCACCTCCTTCAACCTGCTGGTCACACTTATTTTCATGACACCCAGGATATGATTGGCTTCTGGGCCTGCAAGTGCACATTGCCAGTGCATATCTAATTTTTCATCTACCAATATCCCCAAGTCCTTCTCCACAGGGCTGCTCTCAATCCATTTGTCCTCCAGTCTGTACTGATATCAGGGATTGCCCCAACCCAGGTGCAGGACCTTGCACTTGGCCTTGTTGAACTTCATGAGGTTTGCATGGGCCCACTCCTCAAGCTTGTGAAGGTCCCTCTGGATGCCATCCCTTCCCTCCAGCTTATCAGCTGCACCACTCAGCTTGGTGTCATCTGCAAATTTGTGGGGGACCATGTGACAGGCCTTACAGAAGTCATGATAGATGACATCAGTTGCTCTTCCCTTATCCACCAAGGCAGTCACTCCATCATAGAAGGTCACCAGATTAGTCAGGCACAATTTGCCCTTGGTGAAGCCATATTGGCTGTCTTGAATCACCTCCCCCTCATCCATATGCCTTGGCATATTTCCAGGAGGATCTATTCCATGATCTTACTGGCAACAAAGGTGAGTCTGACTGGTTGGTAGTTCCCAGGGTACTCCTTTTTAAAAATGGTTGTGATGTTTTTTCAGTCACTGGGGACTTTGCCTGACTGGCATGACTTTTCAAATATGATGGATTATGTCTTAGCAACTACATCAGCCACTTCCCTCACAACCCTGGGATGCATCTCATCAGGTCCCATGGACTCGTGTATGTTCAGTTTCCTCAGGTGGTACTGAACCTAATCTTCATAAAATCATAGAATCATAGAATGGTTTGGGTTGGAAAGGACCTTAAAGATCATCTAGTTCCAACCACCCTGCTACAGGCAGGGACACCCTCCACTAGACCAGGTTGCCCAAAGCCTCATCCAACCTGGCCTTAAACACTTCCAGGGAGGGGGCCTCCACAACCTCTATGGGCAACCTGTTCCAGTGCCTCACCACTCTCACAGTAAAGAATTTCTTTCTAACATCTAATCTAAATCGACCCTCCTTCAGCTTAAGGGCATTATCCCTTGTTCAATGACTACTTGCCCTTGTAAACAGTCCCTCACCATCTTTCCTGTAGGCCCCCTTCAGGTACTGGAAGGCTGCTATAAGGTCTCATTGGAGCCTTCTCTTCTCCAGGCTGAACAATCCCAACTCTCTCAGCCTGTCTTCATAGGAGAGGTGCTCCAGCCCTCTGATCAGCTTTGTGGCCCTCCTCTGGACTCACTCCAACAAATCCATGTCCTTATGTTGGGGCCCCCAGAGCTGGATGCAGTACTCCAGGTGGGGTCTCACCAGAGCGGAGTAGAGGGGCAGGATGACCTCCCTCAACCTGCTGGTCACACTTCTTTTGATGCAGCCCAGGATACAATTGGCTTTCTGGGCTGGAAGTGTGCATTGCCATATCATGTTGAGCTTTTCATCAACCAACACCTCCAAGTCCTCCTCAGGGCTGCTCTCAATATGTGCGTATATGTACATATGTATGTGTAAAATATTTCTGCAACCAAAATAAAATGGCTTGTTTTGATCAAACTAGTGTCTACCACTGAAAAGCTATAAAAAGCAGAGCAAGAAAATAGGGACCAAGAGCTAAGTAAAGATTTAACACTTCTGGGTTTTTTTCCCCAAAATGAGGGGGGAAAAAAAAAGGAGTTAAAATAATTAAATCGGTTTTCAACCACAAGCCCCCAAAAGCTTTAGGGGTAAACAAACACAATTTATTCCTCCCCTTCAAACATTCCCCATAATATTAATGGATTTCTTTCAAGAAAATAAACAGCTTCAGTCTTCCCCAAACATCTAAAATATTCTATCTGTTCTGAACAGCACTACATCCTGTAACTTTCTATTGTTAGCCTTAGGAGAGACAATGATTTAAGTTTCAAATTCTTGGATGAACCAGCAGAATATTATTTCACAGGATCATATTAAATGTCCTGTGAAGTCAGGTTTGATCTATATGAATCTGTGATAGCCACTGCAACTGCCTCTGGCAAAACAGAGTGCTTGGCCCAGGGAGTCCTCCAATCTGGGAGCTTGCTGGGCCTATCTCCGAATACAGTGCTGCATCCCCAAAGCACAGGGGACACCCCAAAATGCAACACCACACTAGGCAAGGTGGAGCTTTCCCATCTCTCACTCAGCCCATCTCCCAGAGGGATTCAGTCCTCACTATGGACTTCAAATTCTTTTGATGAATTTTATTCGAAAAAGGACAACTCTTTAAGTAACTGGCAATTTTACACTTTCACCATCATTGCTGTGTGATGTTTTAGAAGATAGCCTGATTCAGTGATCAGTGCGTAGGGAAACAACTGAAAGTTCGCTTTCCTAAGGTTTAGGGCCTTGACTATACTTTTAATCTGGCCTATATCTATCAAGATCATGAATTCCACCAGGGCATGATCACTGCAGCCCAGGCTACATACCAATCTTGACCTCTCCAATACGTTCCTCTGCGTTGGTGAGCAACAAGCCCAGTAATGCATCTCCTCTGGTTGGGTTTTCTATCACCTGGATTAGGAAGTTATCCTCAGTGCACTCCAAGAGTCTCCTAGACTACTTGCAGCTTGCTGTGCCACTTTTCCAGTGGATGTCAGGGTGTTTGAAATCCCCCAGCAGGATCAGAGCCTGTGAGCATGATGCTTCCTGTAGTTGAAGCAAGAACGCTTCATCAACATCCTCCCCTTGATCAGGTGGCCTGTAGTAAACACCAGCCATGAGATTTCCTTTGTTGGCTTGGTCTCTAATTTTCACTCATAAACTCTCGACCTGTGTACTGCTGTTTTTCAAAGACAGCTTTGTGCAATCAATCAATTTTTTTTTATATAGAGGGCAAACCCCCTCCTCCTCCCCCCCTCCTTCCTTGCCTAGCCCTCCTGAACAGTTTATAGCTATCAATTGCAGCACTCCAATCACGTGATTCATCCCACCAAGTTTCAGTGATAGCGATCAGATCATAGCTTTCCAGCTGCACAGTGGCTTCCAGCTCCTCCTGCTTGTTACTCATGCTGCATGCATTGGTATAGCGACACTTCAGTTGGACTGTCGACTATCTCACCTTTTTGGCAGAACGTTTTTGGAGGGTTGGAGGCATTCCTCACTATTCCAGTAGGTGCACTCATCCACCCTGTTGCTCGTGAGTACACAAATGTCACAGCTTTGGACCTCGCCTTCCAAGTTCCGTAGTTCAATTCACTAAGTCAGCCAAACTGCCAGAGAAGATTGTCCTTCCTCTTCTAGATAGGTGGATCCCATCTCTCCTCAATAGACTGTATTCGTCGAAGAATGTACCGTGATCATAGAAGCCAAAGCCCTGATGACGACACTGGCTGTGAAGCCAGGTGTTGATCTGCATGATGTGTGTGGTGGGTTGATCCTGACTGAGGGCCAGGTGCCCACCAGAGCCACTTTATCACTCCCCTCTTTCATTAGACAGGGGAGAAAAGTACAATGAAAAAAAAAACTTATGGGTCGAGATAAGGACAGGGAGAGATCATTCTCTAATTATCATCACGAGCAAAACAGACCAAACTTAGAGAGGGAATTCATCTTATTTATTACTAAGCAAAACAGAGTAGAGGAATGAGAAATAAAGCCAAATCTTAAAAACACCTCCCCCCACCCCTCCCATCTTCCCGGGCTCAACTTCACTCCCGGCTTCAACCTCCGCCCCCCTCAGCGGCACAGGGGGACGGGGAGTGGGGGTTACAGTCAGTTCATCACGCGGTGTTTCTGCCGCTTCTTCATCCTCAGGGGGAGGACTCCTCTCATCATTCCCCTGCTCCAGCGTGGGGTCCCTCTCACAGGAGACAGTCCTTCACGACCTTCTCCAACGTGAGTCTCCTCCACGGGGTGCAGACCTCCAGGAGCAAACTGCTCCAGCGTGGGTCCCCCACGGGGTCACAAGTCCTGTCAGCAAACCTGCTCTGGTGTGGGCTCCTCTCTCCACAGGTCCACAGGTCCTGCCAGGAGCTTGCTCCAGCGCGGGCTTCCCACGGGGTCACAGCCTCCTTCAGGTGCCTCCACCTGCTCCGGCGTGGGGTCCTCCACGGGCTGCAGGTGGAATCGCTACACCCCCTCATCCTCCCTCCATGGGCTGCAGGGGGACAGCCTGCTTCACCATGGTCTTCACCACGGGCTGCAGGGGAATCTTGCTCCAGCGCCTGGAGCACCTCCTCCCCCTCCTTCTTCACTGACCTTGGTGTCTGCAGATGTTCTTACATCTTCTCAATCCTCTCTCTGGCTGAAAAAGCGCTCTCCAACTGTTTTTTTTCTCTTTCTTAAATATGTTATCACAGAGGCACTGATTGGCTTGGCCTTGGCCAGCAGCGGGTCCATCTTGGAGCCAGCTGGCATTGGCTCTATCAGACACAGTGGAAGCTTCTAGAAGCTTCTCACAGAAGCCACCCCTGTAGCCCCCCCCGCTACCAAAACTTTGCCACGCAAAACCAACACAATGTGTCAACTTCTGCCTGCACTCCTATCCCTGATTTGCAAGACATAGATCACTGTCCCCTTTACTTGTGCCCCTAGGGCTCTGAAGTCCTTCTTGATCTTGCCCAGGTTATGCTTTACCATGTCATTGGTGCCCACATGGAAGAGAAGTAGGGGATAGTAGTCTGTGCTTTTAACCAGTTGTGGCAGTCTCTCTAAGAACCTGGATCTTGGCTCCTGGCAAGCAACAAACTTCCCTTGACTGTATATCAGGCTAGCAGATGGGTGTGCCTCCATGCCTTTCAGCAGAGAGTTGCCTACTACTAGCACTTGCCACTTCCTTTTGCAGTTTTTAGTGTGTGCAACTGGTGTGGTTTCTCTCTGCGAGTCTTGTTCACTGGCTTCACCCACTGCCAAAACATTGTATCATCTGTTGCTGGTTGGTACATACAAGGAAATGGGGGGAAGTGATATCCTGTTACCACAAGTCACAAGAGACCATGGCGCCTCCTTCTCCAAGGTGCTGTCTGTTTGCTGTTGACACTCTTTGTCTGGTAGTCTTTGGAGGTCAGTGCCATGGAGCCCCAGTATTTCTTCTTGCAAAGTCTCGAATAATACTCTACCTATTTCTTGTTCCTCCTCCTTAATGCAGCGTAACCTGCTGACTTCCTCCTGCAGCTCTTCCACCTGCTGCCTAGCTCCACCAGAGCACACCTTCACAGTTGTGTAGGGTACAGACTTTACAGCCCTCCACCTGGACAACAGCTTCCCTGATAGGAAGCTCTGTCTGGGTGGCTGCCTCCACTTGTCCCAGGCTAGCCTGGCTATGTAGATGGTTCCTGGCTGCTGCAGAGCACAGCCCTCACCTGGGTCTCTGCCACCATGCTTCCAACAATCCCAAAGCACTGCCTAATAAGCTCTTCTAATTCCCTGGAGACCTCAAGCTGCTGGGTAGGTTTGCACAGCCAACAGCTAGCTGGGGTGACTGTTGGGGCCGCAGTTGAAGCCTCTGAGTGAGTAGAGTGGTGCCACTCTTCTCACACACCTTCACATGCAAACTTCTGCACTGCATGCCCTGTTTGCAGTACTCCTGGTCACTGGAGCTCCCTAGGGGCTGGTTATATGCGGCTTCCCAAGGTTTGAACTGGCCACGAGAACAGCTGGCACCACCTGGCATCTACATGTTGTAGATGAGGTACAGAGTTGGACATATATAGTGCTGCTACCTAGTATGCTATATAACTGGGCGTAGTATAGTGCTGCTAGGTTTGAAGTAGAAAAAATTGCAAAAACATTCATCTTGAGTGAAATAGGAATGTAAAAAAAGCAGCACACAACTTAGTAGTGTTACTTTATACTGGTCCTGTTGAATACACTGGCAACTTTCCATCAGTTGATTGCTTACTGTGTATAATATCTGATAGTGTGGATCCTCAGACCTGTGAGGAGAAATGCACTGTATCAGTGGACACTTCTGTGTAAAGTGACAGAAAGACCTGATCCACTAGTAAATGCTACCATGGATGTGACTGTGTGTGAGCAAAAGTTGCAAGTCCTTGGTCTGTTCCAAGTGCATTCAGGAAAACCTGAATCAGTATTGGCTAGTTTTACAGCAAACTTCCCATGACAGTCATGGAAGCTATGCCCTCATGAGAGTGACAAGAATAGCCCTATAATTTTTACACCTGAAGTGTTTTTACCATAAAATGAATTATTTGCATGTGGAAACAAGCAAACCGAGAAACAAATGAAAAGCCTACCGGTGCAGGCAGGCATTGTTTCCAAAATTATTACTATGACACTGACTCTGTAATCAATGCTTACTCTGGTCATATGACTTCAGCAGCTGGCTATATGGTATGACTGCAGGATCAGACCTTGTCTTGAAGTCTAGTCAGCTATAGAGATACTTTAATGGACTGTAAATTGAAGTAATTAACTGGTGAAAAACTGCAGGCTGTTTGAAAGGCTGTACATCTCTCTAATGAAATGGATTTCATTGTTTTACAGGCATTTTTAACTGCTGTAGGAGACAAGAACCGTAGAGCTGTCCTTGCATTGGAACATATGTTTGCACCAGTGTTGGATGGAGCTGTGTCCACTCTGTTTGGAGTGTTAATGCTCGCAGGATCGGAGTTTGATTTTATTGTCAGGTAAAGCATTTGTGTCTTGACTTTTTTCATTTTTTTAATAAAAATAAGTATGCTTTTAATATTTAGTTATTTCAGCGTATCTGTCATTTTATTACTATGTATGGTGTGTCAAGCATGCTTATGTCATGGTCCTATTTTCCCTATGTTTTATTAACTCCTTGTTACATGCTAGACATTGTAGTATTTTCATTGCTGGTATTAAAATCTGTTCCAGGAAAATCTGACTCCCAGCATGAAAGGAAACAAAAATGGCCCTTTTTAGCAAAGTTTGCTAATTCTGGAATTAAGGCAGTTTGAAGCAGCTAGTATTGTCCAGTATTAGCTGGATTTTACCTTTAACCTTCCAGATATAGGTCTTCCAGATTTTTCATATGCACAATGATTTGCCTGGAAAGGACACATGGAGCTACAAAATGCTGCAATTACACTGCAACTGATGCTCTCTGGGCCTTCTCCTGCTATCTTTATATGAGGTTTACAGCAATTTATAAATGGATGAGGAAAAAAGCCCTGTTTGGGAGCTAGGGAACCATAAGTATGAACGCAGAACTTCATATTAAAATTTTGTAAAGCAAAGTCCGAAGGCTCTTCTGTTTAGAACTACAGGCACAGTTTCTTGTAGATTTAATTAAGAATGTGAATTCATCAAGTATGAGAGGAGAGCAAGTTTTTCTTTTGAGGGGAATTTGAGAAGTACAATGAAACAGATCCTAATCCATTCCAAACAACCTGTGGAGCTCTGCAAAATCGCTAATCTTAGAAGTAACACAGATTCTCTGTGGCAAACTGCAGCACACACGCACACAAAAAAAATCCTAGCCCTAAACCAGAACTGAGGTAGAACTGGGCCAAATAAAAATGCTCTGAAAGATTACTCAACTGCTTAGGTAAACATAAACTGGACAGGTGATCAGACTTAGCTGACATCCATTTGACAACAAAAACAACAAAATGTTGGAAGCAGGAACTGAGAGAATGATTGCTAAATCTCATCAGGATTTTTTGTTTATGTATGTAAGAGATTTGCAGAAAGTGGCGAGTAGAAGGTTTACACTTAGGTCTAAATACATTAAACCTACATGGGGATTATTACTATACAGATATTCCATGCCCTGAAATAGAACTTCTATTTTTTTCAGATCAGTATATTTTATTTCATTTTATTTTATTTTATTTTATTTTATTGGTGGTGCAGAAATAAGGTAGAATTGTTCTTTTAGTACCTGATCTTGTAAGGGATGGAACACATTGACATATAGGTTGCTCATAGATTTAGCCTAAATTTACAGGGGTATATTTGCTGTGCTACTTTCTAACTTAACAGACAAAAGATTTGGCAAGCATATTTTTCTATCATAGCAAATGGAAGACTGTAGCACCCCTTCATTCAAAATTTGGAGTGGATATTCTCTTAGTACATAAAATGAGTATTTCAACTTTTCAACTTCTTTTGTTTTACTTTTTTGCCCATCAGTTTCTTCTTTTCTAGCACAATCTGACTTTAGTTCACCTTGTTTAAAAATTAAAATAAAATAAAATAATAAAATATCAGAGCCTGAGCATTGTTATAGTGGGGAAGATGACCCCAAACTTCCAGAAAGGGATAGATTAGTCCAACAGTGTGGAATATTAAGTAAATTAACAGACATTGTATACACCAAGTGGTCAGAACTATAATCTTCTTGTTTATCCTAATGTTAAACGGATGAGATGCACATGTTTTAATGCCTGTTGTTGATCTCTGTCCTGGTATAAAATTCTGGTGGTTTATCTAGTGGAGTAAATTGGTTCCCTGATTTTTGCTAATGCAGATCAGGAATTCCAAAATGTTTACGGTAGCAGGATATTTGTAGTTTTACAGGAGTTTGATATATTTGATCAGATGTAGAAACATGGAGGCAGTAAAGTTTTTTGCTAGCTGGAAGCTATGTCAAGGCATATGGATGACGGGGAGGTGATTCAAGACAGCCAATATGGCTTCACCAAGGGCAAATTGTGCCTGACTAATCTGGTAACCTTCTACAATGGAGTGACTGCCTTGGTGGATAAGGGAAGAGCAACTGATGTCATCTATCATGACTTCTGTAAGGCCTGTCACATGGTTCCCCACAACATCCTTGTTGCTAAATTGGAGACATATGGGTTTGATGGATGGACTATTTGATCAATAAGGAACTGGCTGGATGGCCGCATACAAAGAGTTACAGTCAACAGCTCGATGAACGGATGACCTGGTTACCCAGGATATGGAGAAGGCTGAGGTACTCAACAACTTCTTTGCCTCAGTCTTCACTGGCAAATGCTTGAGCCACACTGCCCAGGTCACAGAAGGCAGGGACTGGGAGAATGCAGAACCGCCCACTGTAGGAGAAGATCAGGTTCGAGAATATCTAAGGAATGGGAAGGTGCACAAGTCCATGGGACCTGATGAGATGCATCCGTGGGTCTTGAGGGGAACTGGCAGATGAAGTGGCCAGGCCACTCTCCATCATATTGGAGAAGTCCTGGCAGTCCAGCGAAGTTCCCACTGACTGGAAGAGGGGGAACATAACCCCCATTTTTAAGAAGGGAAAAAAGGAAGACCCAGGGAACTACAGGCCAGTCAGTCTCACCTCTGTGCCTGGCAAGATCATGGAGCAGACCCTCCTGGAGACTATGCTCAGGCGCATGGAAGATAAGGAGGTGATTGGTGACAGCCAACATGGCTTCACTAGGGGCAAATCGTGCCTGACAAACTTGGTGGCCTTCTGTGATGGGGTGACAGCGTCGGTGGACAAGGGAAGAGTGACTGACATCATCTACCCGGACTTGTGCAAGGCATTTGACACTGTCCCGCATGACATCCTTGTCTCTAAATTGGAGAGACATGGATTCAGTGGATGGACCACTCGGTGGATAAGGAATTGGCTGGATGGTCACACTCAAAGAGTTGTGGTCAATGGCTCAATGTCCAAGTGGAGAACAGTGATGAGTGGCATTCCTCAGGGGTCATCGGTATTGGGACCGGCACTGTTCAACATCTTTGTTGGCGACATGGACAATGGGATCGAGTACACCCTCAGCAAATTTGCTGACGACACCAAGCTGTGTGGTGTGGTCGACACGCTGGAGGGAAGGGATGCCATCCAGAGGGACCTTGACAGGCTGGAGAGGTGGGCCCATGAGAACCGCATGAAGTTCAACAAGGCCAAGTGCAAGGTCCTGCACGTGGGTTGGTGCAATCCCAAGCACAGCTACAGGCTGGGTGAGGAATGGATTGAAAGCATCCCTGAGGAGAAGGACTTGGGGGTATTGATTGATGAGAAGCTCAGCATGAGCCAGCACTGTGCACTTGCAGCCCAGAAAGCCAACCGTGTCCTGGGGTGCATCAAGAGAGGTGTGACCAGCAGGTCGAGGGAGATGATTCTGCCCCTCTACTCCGCTCTGGTGAGACCCCACCTGGAGTACTGCATCCAGCTCTGGGGGCCCCAGTACAGGAGAGACTGTTGGAGCAAGTCCAGAGGAGGGCCATGAAGCTGATCAGAGGGCTGGAGCACCTCTCCTATGAGGACAGGCTGAGAGAGTTGGGATTGTTCAGCCTGGAGAAAAGAAGGCTCCGGGGAGATCTAATTACAGCTTACCAGTACCTGAAGGGGGCCCCCAGGAAAGATGGTGAGGGACTGTTTATCGGGGAGTGTAGTGACAGGACAAGGGGTAATGGGTTTAAGCTGAAGGAGGGCAGATTTAGATTAGATGTTAGGAAGAAATTCTTTACTGTGAGGGTGGTGAGGCACTGGAACAGGTTGCCCAGAGAGGTTGTGGAGGCCCCCTCCCTGGAAGTGTTCAAGGCCAGGTTGGATGGGGCTTTGGGCAACCTGGTCTAGTGGAGGGTGTCCGTGCCCATGGCATGGGGGTTGGAACTAGATGATCTTTGAGGTCCCTTCCAACCCAAACCATTCTATGATTCTATGATTCTATGATTCTTTTTATTATTATTATTTATTTTTCTTCTTCTTCTTCTTCTGCTTCTTCTGCTTCTTCTGCTTCTTCTGCTTCTTCTGCTTCTTCTTCTTCCTTTTTTATCCTATTAAACTGTCTTTATCTCAACCCACAACTTTTTTTCCATTCTCCTCCCCATCTCCTTGGGGGGCAGGGTGAGCGAGCGACTGCGTGTCCTTAGTTACAGGCTGGGGTTAAACCATGACAGTCTTTTTTGGTGCCCAGCGTTTGGCCCAAGAGGTTGAGATAAAAACAAATCTGACCAGAGCGCATTAGAACAAATTTGCTATAAGCATTCATTATATTAAGTAAATAGTCGCTAGTCACAGTGTTGATTAATTCGCTCTCAAAGTTGTTGAACTTGTTCTCAGAGTTGTGTTATGCAACATCTTACTTGCACTATATGTTCCCTGTTGTGCTGTTTATCATCTCTGTGAACTGGGTCAAGGTTATCATTGTGGTGTACTTTGTGATACTGACTTATGATATGATAAACTTGTTGGTCATGAGACTAATCTCAGTATTGCCATCATCTCCGTACTTAGGGAGTCATCTATCAGAAACTATTAATAATTACACTTCTAACTTCTAACTAACTCAGAGAGCCAATCTATGGGGGAGACACCTTCGTTCCCCTTCCCCTCCAGGCTAATTACAATAGCTATTGAGAATGTTGAATATCCATGGGTTATTCAAACCAGCATGTTCCTACTGCTATGTCTCCTGAATGTGGTTTCAGGTCTTGTTCAGGGTTAAACAACTATTTAAGTCAGCAGAGCCATTAGTAACATACTCGCCCTCATTTCTTCTCCTACGCCTTCTCCTCCAGGAATTTACCAAAGACTGAGTTCTTGAAATCATTAGTTATAATGCAGCCTTAAATTTAGTCTGAGATCCAGCTGTGCTGAATGCCAACTAGCAAGGCTTTCCTTTTACTGACAGGTTTACCTTGGTATTCATGAAGGATCCCAGACCTTAGCCCTCAGTGGTGGTAAAGGACACACACTTGTGCACTGTCCTCTTCTTCCGTAGTACTTGTGGTGGGTTGACCTGGGCTGGGGGCCAGGTGCCCACCAGAGCCGCTCTATCACTCCCCTCATTCACTAGACAGGGGAGAAAAAGTATAACGAAAAGCTTATGGGTCGAGATAAGGACAGGGAGAGATCACTCACTAATTATCGTCACGAGCAAAACAGACTCAACTTAGAGAGAAAAGTCATCTAATTTATTACCAAGCAAAACAGAGTAGAGGAATGAGAAATAAAATCAAATCTTAAAACACCTCCCCCCACCCCTCCCATCTTCCCAGGCTCAACTTCACTCCCGGCTTCAACCTCCGCCCCCCTCAGCAGCACAGGGGGATGGGGAATGAGGGTTACGGTCAGTTCATCACGCGGTGTTTCTGCCGCTCCTTCCTCATCAGGGGGAGGACTCCTCTCATCGTTCCCCTGCTCCAGCATGGGGTCCCTCTCACGGGAGACAGTCCTTCATGACCTTCTCCAACGTGAGTCCCTCCCATGGGCTACAGCCCTTCATGAACTGCTCCAGCGTGGTCTCTCCCACGGGGTGCAGACCTTCAGGAGCAAACTGCTCCAGCGTGGGTCCCCCACAGGGTCACAAGTCCTGTCAGCAAACCTGCTCCGGCGTGGGCTCCTCTCTCCATGGGTCCACAGGTCCTGCCAGGAGCTTGTTCCAGCCTGGGCTTCCCACAGGCCACAGCCTCCTTCAGGTGCCTCCACCTGCTCCATCGTGGGGTCCTCCACGGGCTGCAGGTGGAATCTCTACACCCCCTCATCCTCCCTCCATGGGCTGCTGCAGGGGGACAGCCTGCTTCACCATGGTCTTCACCACAGGCTGCAGGGGGATCTCTGCTCCGGCACCTGGAGCACCTCCTCCCCCTCCTTCTGCACTGACCGTGGTGTCTGCAGATGTTCTTACATCTTCTCACTCCTCTCTCCGGCTGCAAAAGCCCTCTCTAACTGTTTTTCTCTTTCTTAAATATGTTATCACAGAGGCGCTGATTGGCTTGGCCTTGGCCAGTGGCTGGTCTGTCTTGGAGCTGGCTGGCATTGGCTCCATCAGACACAGTGGAAGCTTCTAGCAGCTTCTCACAGAAGTCACCCCTGTAGCCCTCCCCCCCCCCCCGCTACCAAAACCTTGCCATGCAAACCCAACACAGTACTTTGGCCTTTATTTTTTGATTGACTGATGCAAAACAACAGTATTCAGAGATGTTAAATTGTTCAGCAAAAGATTAGCCTGCAATGTAATTCTGCTATAGTGGAGTGCTATTACTCAGTAGGATGCTGAAGCTTTCTATAGAATGGGCAGCATTTTCTTTGCAGAAAGATGGTTCCTGTGTTGTAAAAAGGCTGCAATTTGAGCTATTTGGTAAAACTGGAACTCACAGAAATCTAGGTGGAAAGTTGTGATTAATGAACAGCAAGGGAGAGCCTTACCTTATGCTGGAGATTTAATTAGAGATTCCACTGTAAGATGCAGAATTATTTCACACTGGATTAGCTGCTGGGAGAAGTGGGCTTTCCCTTCTAGGCTAAATTGTTTAATTTCTACACCCTTCACTTCATTTGTTTGTTTCTGCTGGGATTTTGCTAATGGGGGCCCCTTTTCATTGTATTTGTGCTTTCAATCCATTCAGACATTCACTGCGCATTCCATATTTTTGTATTTGTGTAACACATTCATAAATAACAGTACGTGCTGCCAGATTCTGGGAAATTAATAAATTTAATTTTCTTTCTTTCTTTTATCAACTAATACTTTGGGTTGTGTGATGTACATTCTCTAATCCAAAGGGTAAAAAACAAAACAAAACAAAAATATATATTTAAAGTGATATAAGTATTTAGTACAATATTAGTAATATTTGTGATTTAATTTAGTATATGTATTTTTAAATATATTTAGCAGTAGCATGTAATCCCTTATTTCTAACAATATTTGTGCCTCTTCTCTTCTCCCTCCCACACCCTTAAACCCTACTTCAGGTATTTTTTTGCTGTTTTGGCAATCTTAACCATTTTGGGAGTTCTCAATGGGCTAGTGCTGCTTCCTGTTCTTCTTTCACTCTTTGGACCGTACCCTGAGGTCAGTAAAACTAATGGTGAACAGAAGAAATGATAATATTATCTCTCCCCCTGCAACCAACCCCCTTCTCTAGAAACTCTTCATTTTTAAAATTATCTCGGATTTTTAAAATTTTTACTTTGAGTTTCTTGCTCTAGTTTTAATTTAAATCTTTATTAAATGTTATGTTTGTTATTTATTTGTTATTCTTCTATTTTCTTATACTTTTAAAGTATTTTTTAATAAGTATTGTTTTAGAGGCTGCAATCAACAAGCTAGATACAAATGTAGGTAATAGGTAAGTTTTTAAAAGCAGAATGTCATATGCAAATATAAAACCAGGCTTTTCCCCAAGACTTGGCAAAAAGACAATTCCTTTTGTACACATACCTTCTCCTTTCCCACCCCACTGCTTCTGTTGCTTTCCTCAAAATATTTAACTCATCAGACCACCAAGGAGGCCTGTGTGGACCAACATTACACCAGTGGTGGTCCACAGACCACTCCCTGATAACCATGGCCAGAAGTTTTCCAAAAGGTGCCCCCTACTCTCCAGTCCAGACATCCCTCCCTGTGGTACCCTATTGGCTCCAGCAAAGATCTTGGTGGGTAGAAGGCTCCACCTGGATGTTGAAGACTTTACAGTATAAAGCCCAAGTCCAGCAAAAAAGAATTCATAGCTATCAAATTTGTATTTGATTATTCATTACTTACACTTCATTTAACACAATTATTGTGTTATGTATGGATATCTTTATCATGCATTAGTAGAATCAGTAATGCTATGCTGCATGTTTTTTTATATATATGTGTGTGTGCATGTGTATAAAAATCAAACACAAGGTACATATACAGTGCTAGTAATATTTGAGATGTATTTATTTTGGTTCTTAGTATTTATGGTGGGTTAACTTTGGCTAACAGCGAAATGCCCACTCAACTGCTCACTCACTCCCTCTCCTCAACAGGACAAGGGATAAAAAATCTCATGGGTTGAGATAAAGACAGGGAGATTGCTTACCAATTACTGTTTTGGGCAAAACAGACTCAACTTGGGAAAAATTAATTTAATTTATTGCCAGTTAAAATAGATTCAGGTAGTGAGAAACAAAAACAAACATTAAAACTACACCTTTCCTCCCTCCTTTCCCATGCCCAACTTCACTCCTTCACTCCAGACTCCTCTATCCCCACCCAGGTGGCACAGGGGAAGACGGGAGATGGGGATTACCGTCAGTACATAGGGATTTCTCTCTGCTGCTTCTCCCCTCTCACACTTTTCCCATGCTCTGGTGTGTGCTCTTCCACAGGTTACAGTCCTTCAGGAAAAAATAACTGCTCCAGCATATGTCTTCCACAGGCTGCAGTGAATATCTGCTCTGGTGCCATGGAGCATCTCCTCTTCCTTCTCTGACCTTGGTGTTCCCTCTGCTGTTTTCCTCTCTCTGTCTGGTGATTTCTGCCCTTTCTTAAATATGTTTTCACAGAGGCACCACCAACTTCACTGATTGGCTCGGCTGTGGCTTGCAGTGGGGCTGTTGTGGAGCTGGCTGGAATTGGCTCTGTCCAGCACAGGGCAGCCCCTTACCTCTTCCCATAGAGATCACCCCTGAAGATCCCCCCTCCTGCTACCAAAACCTTGCCACATACACCCAATACAGTATTAATAAAACAGTTTTGACAAAAGTGCATAATCTCTTATATTCCTAACAGTATCCTAACAGCCTGTCCCTTATTCAAACAATATATATTTATGTGTATATATATATTTTATATATATTTATATACATATATATTTATGTGTATATATATGCATATATTGCAATTATGTGTGTCCATCTCTCTTTGCAACTAGACACTGAACCATACTATACATACACATTTGAGATGATTTATGGAATCATGCTTAATGTATGCTGAGGGGAGAGGCAAATCCAGGAATTATTTGTATATTTATAAGTGTAAGTGTGCATGTTCATGTACATATATGCATTTGCTGAGACAATGATACATAGAGGAATATGTATAATCCTATTTGCATACATCTCCAGAGATGGAGATCATGTCTCTTTTTCTTTCATGCATTTTTTCAGTGTAATACAGGTGTTGATCAGAAAACTAGTGCTAAGGTTCTCATGGCATGGAAAGGTGTATTTGGCTAAAGAATATTTCTATCAAGTGCTAATAATAATAAGGGTAATGCTAATTGAATGATACTGAATGTTTGTAATTATAATTATCATTGTCATTATCAGGTTTCTCCAGCCAGTGGACGAAACAGATTACCTACTCCATCTTCTGAGCCACCCTCCAGCATCATGAGGTTTGCACTGCCACTCAGGCACACAAATAATGGGTCAGACTCCTTTGATTCTGAGTACAGCTCTCAAACTGCAGTGTCAGGCATCAGTGAAGAGCTCCATCAGTATGAGACTACTCAAGGCTCTGGGGCACCAGTCCATCAAGTAATAGTGGAAGCCGCTGAGAATCCTGTCTTTGCAAAATCCACTGTAAGTAGCTCACATATTGACTGGAGGGAGGGCAAGGATATTTTTTTGTTTGGTTGGTTGTTTTTTAATTTAAATCTATTTCTAGGGAAAGGCTGTAATATTTCTTTCATGTTTCTGGCTGATTATGCTTTGTGACTGTGCCAAAATTTGGAGCACTTGTAGACAGGACATGAAGGCTTTCCTTTAGAATCAAGTTGGGGTTAAAATTATGGTACTGAGGTCTTCAGCATGTGTAATTGCTGTTGTATCATATTAGAACCAGCCACAAGAGAAAGCTCTCAGTCTATTCAATGACTGTTCTGGGTGACCTCCAGGAAAGAAAGTGGGGAGAGATTTACAAGATCCAAACCTCTTCCACACAGCTCCCTGTGGGTCACCATCTCATATACCTCTTCTCTGGACAGCTCACTTTGGGAGAAAGATTGATAGAGCCCAGAAAAAAAGAAGTTTCAGGGTTGTATCAAATCTTGGGACTGTTCCATCTTGCTAATGGGTTGGCATAACTGAGATTTCAAAGGAAAGTGAAAAAGCTCCATGATGCTGCATGCTGAGCTACAACGTGGATCTCTTCTTGTTCAGCAGAGGCCTAAAATTAGGTACAAGCACAGCCACATTTGAAGTTGGTCATGGTTTATTGACTGATGTGGCCTCTGTGCTTCACACTTTTTTAAGAAATCCAGAAAAAGATTCCTACAGTCTGTACAAACTACCCCACTAACATCCTGTGTATGTACCCTGGGTGGAGCCTTTTCCAAATGCCTGCAATTCTGCTTGTTGAACTAGTTAAGATCAAGTGCTTGCTATCCATCCCTTTGAAAAGATGGAGCAGTATGTAGGAAGTGCATATATTTTCAGCTGTAGTCCTGTGTTTATCTGAAGTTATGCTTTCCAGGTTTTAACAACTTCAGACAAAAAATGTCTGGAAAAATCAACAGTTCTGAGACTCCAGAACACTACCTTTATAGAGTTAGAACCAGGACAATACCATTATAAATGTTGTTCCTGGGATAAAATATGAGTGTAGTATTTGTTTGCCTTGCTTTGTCAGAGGCATAACCATGTGTCTCCCTTTCAGATGGTTCAGCCAGAGACAAGGTATCAGTCAAGTCCCAGATTACAATTGAATCCAGAGGTTGGCACTCAGCAGGCATGGCATCAGGGCAGACAAACAAAATGGGAAACAAGGGAAGGGCTGCAATCACCTCCTTACTGCCCTCGCAGGGACGCTTTTGAAATTTCTGCTGAACAGCATTCAGGACATAGCAATAGGGGTTGCTTGGGCCACAAGGCTCATTCTCATAACATGAGAAGCCCAGTGTTTGGTGTCATGAGTGCCTCAGGACCAGCCTATTGCCAGCCTATCACTACTGTGACTGCCTCAGCTTCAGTGACTGTTGCTGTTCACCCTGTCATGCACAACCACAACTCTTGGGGAGGGAGCTTTCCATCCTACAAGGGAAACTATGAAGCTGACCATGGGCCATTTGAGGACCCCCACGTGCCTTTTGATGTGTGGTATGAAAGAAGAAATTCTAAAGTAGAAGTTATAGAACTGCAAGATGTTGAATGTGAAGAAAAGATATCTGACAATGACGTGGTTTAGCCCCAGCCGGTAGCTAAGTGCCACGCGCCACTCGCTCATGATGTGGAGGAGAACGGGAAAAAACAACGGCAAAGCCTCGAGGGTTGGGATAAGGGCAGTTTACTGGGACAGCAAGGGAGAGGGAAACAATCAACAACAGTGCTGATAACAGATATTCACAATGGGTGATAACAGAGAACGATTTTACCGATCCGACGACCGACCGACCGGACGCTCGACCCGTCCCGGAGCCACGCCAACACGCCGAACCCGCCCCTGCACGACTAGCCCCCTTTTATGGTGAGCATGACGTCACATGGTATGGAAGAGCCCCCGGCCAGCTTGGCTCACCTGTCCTGGCTCCTTGGGAAATTAACTCTATCCTTGCCAGAACCAGGACATTATCCACCCCTTATTCCATACCATCTACGTCATGCCCAGATTATTTTACAGAACTCATTGCCTTACTCTATGGGCTATCGCTCTAAAATGTCTGTCGAGTTCATTTAGTCCATGGTTTTGGGTTCCATCTGCCATTACAGTCTCTCAGAGCAGGAGCAATGGTGCGTGCTGCTGGATTGTTGCACGCTGCATCCGGAGTCTTCACAGCCGGTGTATCTGGTATGGTCCATGCTCACAGTCTGGATGTCAAAGATGTGATTTTTCGATGAAGTTTCTGGGCACCAGTTGAAGGCAGTTCTAGTTCCATCATCGTGGCACTTTGTTCAGTTTCAAAGTCCATCCTTCATTAGTTTTGGGTGATTCTTATGGTCATACCATTGATACAGTATATCGCTATTAATATCATGCAATTTAATTTATTGGCTATTTTCACCCAAAATCAAATCCCCTTGGGGTACACACCGGACTTCCCCATCCTTTCTCATCACCCACCAAGTGCACCCTGGTCCCTGAGCAAAAGCAATCCCGCAGATGGGCTTGCCTTTGCCTGAAGCAGGGATAACCCAAACTGTTTTACCCAACATATTCTTCATGCGCACTACAGGAACTTTATCCCTTTCTACTGGGCATGGAAATTTTGACTGGGCAGGGCCAGCTCGATTGGCAGATCCCCTAGTGTTAACTAACCAGGTGGCCTTTGCTAAATGTGTGTCCCAGTGTTTGAGAGTCCCACCACCCATTGCCCTCAGGGTGGTTTTTAGCAGCCCATTGCACGTTTCAACTTTCCCAGAGGCTGGCGCATGATAGGGGATGTGATACACCCACTCAATACCATGCTCTTTGGCCCAGGTGTCTATGAGGTTGTTCCGAAAATGAGTCCCGTTGTCTGACTCAATTCTCTCTGGGGTGCCATGTCGCCACAGGACTTGCTTTTCAAGACCCAGAATAGTGTTCTGGGCAGTGGCATGGGGCACAGGATATGTTTCCAGCCACCCAGTGGTTGCTTCCACCATTGTAAGAACATAACGCTTGCCTTGGCGGGTTTGTGGGAGTGTGATGTAGTCGATTTGCCATGCTTCCCCATATTTATATTTCAACCATCGGCCTCCATACCACAGAGGCTTTACCCGTTTGGCTTGCTTGATTGCAGTGCACGTTTCACATTGATGGATGACCTGTGAGATGGCGTCCATGCTCAAGTCCACCCCTCGATCATGGGCCCATCTATACGTCGCATCTCTTCCTTGATGACCTGAGGTGTCATGGCCCCACCAAGCTAGAAATAATTCACCCTTACGCTGCCAGTCCAAATCCACCTGAGCCACTTCAATCTTGGCAGCCTGATCTACCTGCTGGTTGTTCTGATGTTCCTCAGTGGCCCGACTCTTGGGTACGTGGGCATCTACATGACGTACCTTTACAACCAGCTTCTCTAGCCGGGCAGCAATATCTTGCCGCAGTGGGGCAGCCCAGATGGGTTTGCCTCTACGCTGCCAGTTGCTCCGCTTCCACTGCTGTAACCACCCCCACAGGGCATTGGCCACCATCCATGAGTCAGTGTAGAGGTACAGCGTTGGCCACTTTTCTCTTTCAGCAATATCTAAAGCCAGCTGGATGGCTTTCACCTCTGCAAACTGGCTCGATTCACCTTCTCCTTCAGCAGCTTCTGCAACTCGCCATGTAGGACTCCATACAGCGGCCTTCCACCTCCGATGCTTTCCCACGATGCGACAGGCCCCATCAGTGAAGAGGGCATATGGTTTCTCATCTTCTGTTAGTTTATTATACGGTGGGGCTTCTTCGGCACGTGTCACCTCCTCCTCTGGCGACATTCCGAAATCTTTCCCTTCTGGCCAGTCTGTGATCACTTCCAGAATTCCTGGATGACTGGGGCTTCCTGTTCGAGCCCCTTGTGTCATCAGTGCAAGCCACTTACTCCACGTAGCATGAGTTGCATGATGCATAGAAGGAGCCCTCTCTTTGAACATCCAACCCAGCACTGGCAGTCGGGGTGCCAAGAGGAGCTGTGCTTCAGTACCAACCACCTCTGAAGCAGCTCGAACCCCTTCGTAGGCTGCCAATATCTCCTTTTCCGTTGGAGTGTAGCGGGCCTCGGATCCTCTGTATCCCCGACTCCAAAACCCCAGGGATCAGCCTCAAGTCTCCCCTGGTGCTTTCTGCCAGAGACTCCAGGTAGGGCCATTCTCCCCGGCTGCGGTGTACAGCACATTTTTTACATCTGGTCCTGCCCGGACTGGCCCAAGAGCTACGGCATGAACTATTTCTTGTTTAATTTGTTCAAAAGCTTGTCGTTGCTCAGGGCCCCATTTGAAATCATTCTTCTTCCGGATTACATGGTAGAGAGGGCTTACTATCAAACTGTAATTCGGAATGTGCATTCTCCAGAAACCCACAATGCCTAAGAAGGCCTGTGTCTCCTTTTTGTTGGTTGGTGGGGACATGGCTGCTATTTTGTTGATAATATCCATAGGGATTTGACGCCGCCCATCATGCCACCTTATTCCTAAAAACTGGATTTCCTGTGCAGGCCCCTTCACCTTACTTCGTTTTATGGCAAAGCCAGCCTGCAGCAGGATTTGGATTATTTTCTTCCCTTTTTCAGAAACTTCCTCTGCTGAGTTGCCCCATACAATGGTGTCATCAATGTATTGCAGGTGCTCTGGGGCTTCACCCTTTTCCAGTGCAGTCTGGATCAGGCCATGGCAGATGGTGGGGCTCTGTTTCCACCCCTGGGGCAGTCAATTCCAGGTGTACTGGTGTGATGGTTTAGGCCCAGCCGGCAGCTGAGCACCACGCGGCCGCTCACTCACTCCTTCCCCAGCATGATGGGGAGGAGAAGTTAACAAAAGGCACGGGTTGAGATAAGGACAGGGAGAGCTCACTAATTATCATCACGAGCAAAACAAACTGAACTTAGAAAAAGGGATTAATCTAATTTATTACTAAACAGAATAGAGCAATGAAAAAAAAAACAAGTAACATCAAGCCTTAAAACACCTCCCCCCACCCCTCCCCCCTTCCCGGGCTCAACTTCACTCCCTGCTTCAAACCTCCTCCCCCCTCAGCGGCGGGGGGGGGGGGCGGGATGGAATGGGGGGAGGGGGATGGGGGTTGCAGTCAGTGCAGCACACGTTGTTTCTGCCGCTTCGTTGTCCTCGGGGGGAGGACTCCTCTCATCGCTCCCCTGCTCCAAAACGGAGTCTCGCCCACGGGCTACAGTCCTTCCCGAACTGCTCCGGCGTGGTCTCTTCCATGGGGTGCAGACCTTTAGGAGAAAACTGTTGCAGCATGGGTCTCCCGCGGCGTCACAAGTCCTGCCACCAAAACCTGCCCTGGCATGGGCTCCCCTCTCCACGGGTCTACCGGTCTGGCCAGGGACTTGCTTCAGCCCGGGCTTCCCACGGGCCACAGCCTCCCTCAGGTACCTCCACCTGCTCCAGCGTAGGGTCCTCCACGGGCTGTAGGTGGAATCGCTACACCCCCTCATCCTTCCTCCACGGGCTGCAGGGGAACAGCCTGCTTCCCCATGGTTTTCACCACGGGCTGCAGGGGGATCTCTGCTCCGCTGTCTGGAGCGCCTCCTCCTCCTCCCCCCTCCTCCTGCACTGACCTTGATGTTACATCTCTGCACTTCCCCCTCCAGCCATAAAAAAACTTCCCCCCTTCTGAAATATGTTATCACAGAGGCGCTGATTGGCTTGGCCTTGGCCAGGGGCGGGCCCATCTTGGGGCTGGCTGGCATTGGCTCTTCTAGAAGCTCCTCACAGGAGCCACCCCTATAGCCCATGCCCCCACCCGCTACCAAAACCTTGCCACACAAACCCAACACAACTGGACACCCCTCCAAGTGAAGGCAAACTGCAGCCTGCACTCTGCTGCCAAAGGGATCGAGAAAAATGCATTAGCTAGATCAAATGTGGCATACCATTTGGCTGCCTTTGACTCCAGTTCATATTGAAGTTCCAGCATATCCGGCACAGCAGCACTCATGGGCAGTGTGACTTCATTCAGGCCACGATAGTCTACCGTCAGCCTCCACTCTCCATTGGACTTCCGCACTGGCCATATGGGACTGTTAAAGGGTGAGTGGGTTCTGCTGATCACTCCCTGACCCTCCAGTTGATGAATTAGCTTGTGGATGGGAACCAGGGAGTCTCTGTTGGTGCGGTATTGCCGCCGGTGCACAGTTGTAGTAGCAATCGGCACCTGTTGCTCTTCAACCCTCAGCAACCCTACAACAGAAGGGTCCTCCGAGAGACCAGGCAAACTAGACAATGGTTCAATTTCCTCCGCTTCTAAGGCAGCTATTCCAAAAGCCCACCTGTAACCTTTTGGGTCTTTGAAATACCCTTTCCGGAGGTAGTCTATGCCCAGGATGCATGGAGCCTCCGGCCCAGTCACAATGGGGTGCTTTTGCCACTCATTCCCAGTCAGACTTACTTCAGCCTCCAACAGAGTCAACTGTTGGGATCCCCCCATCACACCAGAAATAGATATCGGTTCCACTCCTTCATAGTTTGATGGCATTAGGGTACACTGTGCACCTGTGTCCACTAGGGCTTTGTACTCCTGTGGGTCCGATGTGCCAGGCCATCGGATCCACACAGTCCAATACACTCTATTGTCCCTTTCCTCCACCTGGCTGGAGGCAGGGCCCCTCTAATCCTGCTCGTCATAGTCACTACTCACCTCTTGCAAAAAGGACTTAGAAGTCCCTTCAAGAGGATCAGAAGTGCGATCTGGCCTTTCACTTGGTCTGGGGGGCTGCCCGGTGGAAACTGGAGCAGCATTCTTTCTGGAAGAGTCCCTTTGTACAGCTGTCTTGCCTTGTAGCTCATGTACGCGTGCCCGCAGGGTTGAGGTGGGCTTCCCATCCCATTTCCTCATGTCTTCTCCGTGGTCACGCAGGAAAAACCACAGGATACCTCGTGGTGTGTATGCTCCATATCCCCTCTCTGGAGCAGAAAAACGCTTACTCCTAACAGCTCAAAATGCGGGTCTGTACAGGTGGGGAGTAAGATATATCCTCTTTGAGTTGCCGGACATCCTGAGACAGTTTCTCCACAGCCGAGACTAGGGAGGAAGAAAGGCTCTCTTCATATTGCCGGAGTCGGCCAGCCACTTCGTCCACTGTGGGTCCCTCTTCACTTTTCCAGTCGAGTACTGCCAGTGAGTTGGCGTACGATGATGGTGCACTTCGCACAAATTTTCGCCACATGGGTCGGGTACCGTGGACTTCATCGGGGTCTGTGGGCAACTGTGCATTGTCCGGATCATAATAAACCATCTCCCGCACAGCTAATTCCCTCAGATATTGAATACCTCTCTCCATGGTGGTCCACTTGCCTGGCCGCCATACGACATCTTCGCTGAAAGGATACCTTTCCCTCACACTTGACAGGAGTCGCCTCCAGAGGCTAAGGGCCTGTGCCTTCTTCCCAATTGCTTTGTCAATGCCCCCTTCCCTAGACAAGGATCCTAGCTGCTTGGCCTCCCTGCCCTCCAGTTCCAGGCTACTGGCCCCGTTATCCCAGCAGCGGAGCAGCCAGGTAATAATATGCTCCCCTGGAAGGCGGCTGAAATCTTTCCGCATATCTCGCAGCTCACTCAGGGACAGGGATCGAGTAATCACTTCTGGTTCTGGCTCTTCTTATTGTTCTCGGGATGGCCCCGGTTCATCATCATCTTTCACTAAGTGAACCGATTTCCTTGTGTATTTCTTTTTGTGTATAGGGGCGACTGATACTGGTGTGGGTTGATCTTTTGGCTCAACTACAGTGCCTGTTGCGGGGGTTTGGGTAGCTGCAGTGCCTGTTGCGGGGGCCTGGGCAGCTGCAGTGCCTGTGGGTCTGCTCTCTCCCTCTGGATGGTGCTGTCTACTATCAAGCAGTGTTTGATAGATTGTGGCCAGGGCCCAGCACAGCGCAGGAAGTTGTGTCTCCTGAGAATCCCCACAGCATTTTCCTTTCAAATATTCTACCATTTTATCAGGGTCTTGCAATTGTTCAGGAGTGAAGCTCCAAACCATTGGGGGTGAAAAGGTCTCTAGATACCCGCCCATACTCTCCCACATGCCATGCCAGCCCTGACCATTCAGCCTTGGGGAAGATCCCTGGGTGGTACTCTTGAAAAGATTTTTGCTAACCCTGAACAGGAGTGGGAAAGCATTTAGGAGACCTAGCAATAGGAATATACTGGCCTGAACATTCCAAGGGTATTCAAAATACTCAAAAATTGTTGTAACCAACCAAAAGGGAAAAGAGGAGGTGAAAGAGTGGGAGAAGGTATCCCCCCCGTCTTCCCCATAGATTGGGTCCCATTATTAATCAATTCTGAAAGATATTGACCGAGGTACGGGCCTGACCGAAATGCTACATACACGTACCAGCTCAGACCCATGACTGTCAATGATATCTTATCATAAGTCATTATCACACAATACAACAATATGAGAACACGAACCCCTCTCCCAGAGGTGATAAACAGCACCACAGGGATTGCATAGAGTAAACACGGGTTTACAAACCAGAGCCATGTGACCAAACAGAACATCATTATGACCAGTGACTGTTTCAGTAACATTATAAATGCTTATAACAACTTTGTTTTAACACACTTGGGTCAGACTTGTCGTTATCACAACCCCTCGGGCCCCATGTTGGGTGCCAAAAAGGACTGACGTGGTTTAGCCCCAGCCGGTAGCTGAGTGCCACGCGCCGCTCGCTCACCCCTCCCCCGGCAGGATGGGGAGGAGAACGGGGAAAAACAAAGGCAAAGCCTCGAGGGTTGGGATAAGGGCAGTTTACTGGGACAGCAAGGGAGAGGGAAACAATCAACAACAGTGCTGATAACAGATATTCACAATGGGTGATAACAGAGAACGATTTACCGATCCGAGGACCGACCCACCGGGCGCTCGACCCGTCCCGGAGCCACGCTGACATGCCGAACCCGCCCCTGCCCGACTAGCCCCCTTTTATGGTGAGCATGATGTCACATGGTATGGAATAGCCCCCGGCCAGCTTGGCTCACCTGTCCTGGCTCCTTGGGAAATTAACTCTATCCTTGCCAGAACCAGGACAGACAACAACTCAGAATAAGGTAGATCTGTCTCCTGTAGCCAGTAGATTTGCCTGTCTTGGCTAATGCTGTGATCAGAAGAAAGGGGAAAGAGAAGAATTCTCTGAAGTACCTTTCAGGTCGTTTTACTTCTTAGTCCCTGATCATCTGGAATCTGCTGACCATGAATACAGTACATTTTGCACTAGAAGTAAGGTTGTATAAGACAGTGCTTTCCAGAGCTAAGAAGTTACAATGATCCAAACATAAACTACTCAAAGAGCCTTGCAAAGTGGGTGAGTACATATTATGATCCCAGTTTACCAGAAGAAGAAAATGAAGCAGAGATGTTATGTAGCCTGTTCAAAGCTGTTGTGATTGCATGTTGATAGATCACAGAATCACAGAATGGTAGGGGTTGGAAGGGACCTCTGGAGATCATCTAGTCCAACCCCCCTGCTAGAGCATGAACACTTAGAGCATGTTGCACAGGACTGCGTCCAAGCGGGTTTTGAATATCTCCAGAGAAGGAGACTCCACAACCTCTCTGGGCAACCTGTTCCAGTGCTCTGTCACCCTCACAGTAAAGAAGTTTTTCCTCATATTCAGATGGAACTTCCTGTGCTGCAGTTTGTGTCCGTTACCCCTTGGCCTGTCGCTGGGCACCACTGAAAAGAGTCTGACCCCATCCTCTTGACATCCACCCTTTAGATATTTATAAGCATTAATAAGATCCCCTGTCAGTCTTCTCTAGGCTAAAAAGACCTAGCTCTCTCAGCCTTTCCTCATACGAAAGATGCTCCAGTCCCCTAATCATCCTGGTAGCCCTCCGCTGGACTCTCTCCAGTAGTTCCCTGTCTTTCTTGAACTGGGGAGCCCAGAACCGGACACAATACTCCAGATGTGGCCTCACCAGGGCAGAGTAGAGGGGGAGGATAACCTCCCTCGACCTGCTGGCCACGCTCTTCTTAATGCCCCCCAGGATACCATTGGCCTTCTTGGCCACAAGGCCACACTGCTGGCTCATGGTTAACTTGTTGTCCACCAGGGTCCTTCTGAGAACTGCTTCCCAGCAGGTCAACCCCTAACCTGTACTGGTGCTTGAGGTTATTCCTCCCTAGGTGCAGGATCCTACACTTGCCCTTGTTGAATTTCATATGGTTCCTCTCTGCCCAGCTCTCTAGCCTCTCCAGGTCTCGCTGAATGGCAGCACAGCCTTCTGGTGTATCAGCCACGCCTCCCGGTTTTGTATCATCAGCAAACTTGCTAAGGCAACACTCTGTCCCCTCATCCAGGTCATTGATGAGTATGTTGAACAAGACTGGACCCAGTACTGACCCCTGGGGAACATTGCTAGCTACAGGCCCCCAACTAGATTCTGCACTGCTTATCACAACCCTCTAGGCTCTGCCATTCATCCAGTTCTCAACCCACCTCACTGTCCACTCATCCAACACACACTTCCTAAGCTTACCTATGAGGATGTTAAGAGAGATGATGTCAAAAGCCTTCTTGAAGTCGAGTTAGACAACTTCCACTGCTCTCTCCTCATCCACCCAGCCAGTCATGTTGTCATAGAAGTCTATCAGATTGGTCAGGCATGATTTCCCCTTGGTGAATCCATGCTGACCACTCCTGATAACCTCTTTCTCCTACACATGCTTAGAGATGATGCCCAGAATGAGCTGTTCCATCATCTTTCCATGGATGGAGGTGAGGCTGACTGGCCTGTAGTTTCTAAGGCCCTCCTTCTTGCCCTTTTCAAAGACCGGAGTGACAATTGGATTTCCTCCAGTCCTCAGGAACCTCTCCTGTTCTCCATGACCTTTCAAAGATGATTGAGAGTGGCTTAGCAGTAACATCTGTGGTGGGTTGACACTGGCTGGAGGCCAGGTGCCCACCAGAGCCGCTCTATCACTCCCCCTCCTCAACTGGACAGGAGAGAGAAAATATAATGAAAGGCTCATGGGTCGAGATAAGGACAGGGAGAGATTGTACACAAGTTACCATAACTGGCGAAACAGACTCAACTTAGAAAAAATTAATCGAATTTATTACCAAGCAAAACAGAGTAGAGCAATGAGAAATAAAGCCAAATCTAAAACACCTCCCCCCACCCCTCCCTTCTTCCCAGGCTCAACTTCACTCCCGGCTTCAACCTCTTCCCCTCGAGTGGCACAGGGGGACGGGGAATGGGGGTTGTGGTCAGTTCATCACATGTTGTCCATGCCGCTCCTTCCTCCTCAGGGGGAGGACTCCTCACACTCTTCCCCTGCTCCAGCGTGGGGTCCCTCTCACGGGAGACAGTCCTCCACAAACTTTTCCAACGTGAGTCTCTCCCACAGGCTACAGTCCTTCACGAACTGCTCCAATGTGGGTCTCTCCCATGGGGTGCAGATCTTCAGGAGCAGACTGTTCCAACGTGGGTCAACCACAGGGTCACAAGTCCTCTCAGCAAACCTGCTCCGGCGTGGACTCCTCTCTCCATGGGTCCACAGGTCCTGCCAGGAGCCTGCTCCAGCGCAGGCTTCCCACGGGGTCACAGCCTCCTTCAGGTGCCTCCACCTGCTCCAGCATGGGGTCCTCCATGGGCTGCAGGTGGAATCCCTGCACCCCCATCATCCTACGTAGGCTGCAGGGGGACAGCCTGCTTTACCATGGTATTCTCGACGGGCTGCAGGGGAACCTCTACTCCAGCACCTGGAGCACCTCCTCCCCCTCCTTCTTCACTGACCTTGGTGTCTGCAGAGTTTCTCACATCTTCTCACTCCTCTCTCCAGCTGCAAATGCTACTGCTCTTTTTTTTTTTTTTCCTTCTTAAATATGCTGTCACAGAAGCACTACCACTGTTGCTGATTGGATTGGCCTTGGCCAGCAGTGGGTCCATCTTGGAGCTGGCTGGTATTGTCTCTGTCGGTCCTACCGGAAGCTTCTAGCAGCTTCTCGCAGATGTCACCCCCGTAGCCCTCCCGGCTACCAAAACCTTGTCACGCATACCCAATACATTCCACCCCTCCCCTCTGTGAATCACATATTTAAGAATTATCATTAAAATCCACCTTCATCACACAACCTTCACAAACTTCAATCACATCAACAGAAACAGAATTTCCCACACAAAAATCAAAATAACATCATCAAAACACTGAATGAATGTGGACAATTTACACACGCAATCCACCCCTTGTCTCTTCACCACAATTAGAACAACAGAAATTCTTCACAATCATTCCACTCTAGCTATGTTCTGTCTGTGTTTTACCTATTACCTGTTCCAATTGCTATCCTTATCTTGAATTCCTCAAGCCCCATACTGGATGCCAAAAAAGATTGCGGTGGGTTGACCCGGGCAGGAGGCCAGGTGCCCACCAAAGCCTCTCTATCACTCCCCCTCCTTAGATGGACAGAGGAGAGAAAATATAATGAAAGGCTCGTGGGTTGAGATAAGGACAGAGAGAGATCACTCACCAATTACCATAACGGGCAAAACAGACTCAGCTTCAGAAAATAAATTTAATTTCTTACCAAGCAAAACAGAGTAGAGGAATGAGAAATGAAATCAAATCTTAAAACACCTCCCCCCACCCCTCCCTTCTTCCCGGGCTCAACTTCACTCCCGGCTTCAACCTCTTCCCCCCTCGAGCGGCACAGGGGGACAGGGAATGGAGGTTACGGTCAGTTCATCATGCGGTGTTTCTGCTGCTCCTTCCTCCTCAGGGGGAGGACTCCTCACACTCTTCCCCTGCTCCAGCGTGGGGTCCCTCTCACGGGAGACAGTCCTCCACAAACTCCTCCAACATGACTTCTTCCCATGGGCTGCAGTTCTTCACAAACTGCTCCAGTGTGGGTCCCTTCCACAGGGTGCAGACCTTCAGGAGCAGACTGTTCCAGCGTGGGTCAACCACAGGGTCACAAGTCCTCTCAGCAAACCTGCTCCGGCGTGGACTCCTCTCTCCATGGGTCCACAGGTCCTGCCAGGAGCCTGCTCCAGCGCAGGATTCCTACAGGGTCACAGCCTCCTTCAGGTATCTCCACCTGCACAGGTGTGAGGTCCTCCACAGGCTGCAGGGGAATCTCTGCCCCCCCCATCATCCTGCATGGGCTGCAGACAGACAACCTTTTTCACCATGGTATTCTTGATGGGCTGCAGGGGAATGTCTGCTCCAGTGCCTGGAGCACCTCCTCCCCCTCCTTCTTCACTGACCTTGGTGTCTACAGAGTTTCTCATATCTTCTCAATCCTCTCTCCAGCTGCAAATACTGCTGGTGGGGTTTTTTTTGGTTTTTTTTTTTTTTCCTTCTTAAATATGTTATCACAGAGGCACTACCACTGTTGCTGATTGGATTGGCCTTGGCCAGCAGTGGATCCATCTTGGAGCTGGCTGGTATTGTCTCTGTCGGTCCTACCGGAAGCTTCTAGCAACTTCTTCCAGAAGCCACCTCGGTAACCCTCCCCACTACCAAAACCTTGCCATGCAACCCCAAAACAACATCTGCCAATTCCCTCAGCACTTGTGGGTGCATCCCATCGGGGTCCATGGATTTTTCTGTGTTAAGTTTGCCTAAATGATCTCTAACCTGATCCTCCTTGACCAAGGGAAAATTCTTCCTTTCTCCAGACTTTCTCTCTCACCTCCAGGCTCTGGGTTTCCTGAGGGCCAGCCTTACCAGTAAAGACTGAAGCAAAGAAGGCATTCAGTAACTCTGCTTTTTCTCTATCCTACACCACTAGGGCACCCACCTCATCCAGCAGCGATCACACATTTTCCCTAGTCTTCCTTTTGCTGCTGATGTACTTGAAAAAGTCCTTCTTGTTGTCCTTGACATCCCCTGCCACATTTAATTCCAAGTGGGCCTTAGCATTCCTTGTTGCATGCCTATATTCTCTGACAACATCCCTATATTCCTCCCAAGTGGCCAGTCCCTTTTTCCACATTCTGTAAACTTCCTTCTTCCCTTTGAGTTTTTCCAGGAGCTCCTTGCTCATCCATGCAGGTCTCCTACCCCCTTTGCTTGATTTCTTACTCATAGGAATGCATAGCTCTTGAGCTTGGAAGTGGTGCTTGAATACTGACCAGCTCTCTTAGGTCCCCTTACCTTCTAGGGCCTTAACTCATGGGAGTCTCCCAAGCAGGTCTTTGAAGAGGCCAAAGTTAGCTCTCCTGAAGTCCATGGTTGTAATCCTACTTATTGCCCTCCTTCTTCCATGCAGGATCCTGAACTTCACGATCTTATGGTCTCATCTCATCACCCTCATCGTAAAGCATTTATTCCTTATATCCAGTCCAAATGTATCTGGTGCAGTCCATGCTCGCGTCTGCGGGCTGAAGATGTCAATCTCAAGGAAGTTCCTGGGCGCTCGGTGCTGAAGCCATTTCTGGTTTCATCACCTCTGCACCTTGCTCGGTTTCATCAAAGTTCATTCTCCATTAATCTGCGTGACACTTACTGTAATACCATTGTTATGGCATATAGCAATCATAGTCGGATGACATGCAATATTACGTAGTAATCAACATCACACAACTTAAATCATTTGCTATTCTGACCTGAAATCAAATCCCCTTGAGGCACACATCAGACTCCCTCATCCTTCTGCAACACCCACCGATTGCACCCAGGTCCTTGAGCAAAAGCAATGCCACAGATGGGTTTCCCTTTGCACAAGACAGGAGTAACCTAGATTGTCTTCCCTAACATTCTTTATGTGCGCTACAGGAACTTTATGCCCTTCTACAGTACGTGGAAGTTTTGATTGGGCAGGGCCAGCTCGATTGGTAGACCCCCTAGTGTTAACTAACCAGGTGGCTTTTGCTAAATGTGTGTCCCAATGTCTGAAGGTCCCAGCACCCATTGCTCTCAGGGTAGTCTTTAGCAGTCCATTCTACCTTTTGATTTTCCCAGAGGCTGGTGCATGGTAGGGGATGTGATACACCCACTCAATACCATGCTCTTTGGCCCAGGTGTCTTATGAGATTGTTTTGGAAATGAGTCCCATTGCCTGACTCAATTCTCTCTGAGGTGCCATGTCGCCACAGGACTTGCTTTTCAAGGCCCAGGATAGTGTTCCGGGCAGTGGCATGGGGCACAGGATATGTTTCCAGCCACCCAGTGGTTGCTTCCACCATTGTAAACACATGGCACTAGCCTCTGCAGGTTTGTGGGAGTGTGATGTAATCGATCTGCCAGGCCTCCCCATATTTATATTTCCGCCTTTGTCCTCCATACCATAGAGGCTCTAACCGCTTGGCTTGCTTGATGGCAATGCATGTTTCACATTGATGGATGACCTGTGAGATAGCATCCATGGTCAAGTCCACCCCTCGATCACGAGCTCATGTGTATGTCACATCTCTTCCTTGATGGCCTGAGGTGTCATGGCCCCACCAAGCTAGAAATAATTCACCCTTACACTGCCAGTCCAAATCCACCTGAGCCACTTCAATCTTGGCAGCCTGATCCACCTGCTGGTTGTTCTGATGTTCCTCAGTGGCCCGACTCTTGGGTATGTGGACGTCTATGTGATGTACTTTTACAACCAGCTTCTCTAGCCGGGCAGCAATATCTTGCCATAATTCGACAGCCCAGATGGGTTTGCCTCTGCGCTGCCAGTTGTTCTGCTTCCACTGCTGTAACCACCCCCACAGGGCATTGGCCACCATCCATGAGTCAGTGTAGAGGTACAGCATTGGCCACTTTTCTCTTTCAGCAATATCTAAAGCCAGATGGATGGCTTTCACCTCAGCAAGCTGACTCTATTCCCTTCTCCTTGTGCAACTTCTGCGACTCGCCGTGTAGGACTCCATACAGCGGCCTTCCACCTTCGATGCTTTCCCACGATGCGACAGGACCCATCAGTGAAGAGGGCATATGGTTTCTCATCTTCTGGTAGTTCATTATACGGTGGGGCCTCTTCAGCATGCGTCACCTCCTCCTCTGGCGACATTCTGAAATCTTTCCCTTCTGGCCAGTCTGTGATCACTTCCAGAATTCCTGGATGACTGGGTTTTGCTGTTCGAGCCCGCTGTGTGATCAGTGTGACCCACTTACTCCACGTAGCATCGGTTACATGGTGTGTAGAGGAGGCCCTCACTTTGAACATCCAGCCCAGCACCGGCCACGGGGTGCCAGGAGGAGCTGTGCTTCAGTGCCAATCAATCACCTCTGAAGCAGCTCGAACCCCTTCGTAGGCTGCCAATATCTCCTTTTCCGTTGGAGTGTAGCGGGCCTCGGACCCTCTGTATCCCCGACTCCAAAACCCCAGGGGTCGACCTCGAGTCTCCCCTGGTGCTTTCTGCCAGAGACTCCAGGTAGGGCCATTCTCCCCGGCTGCGGTGTACAGCATATTTTTTACATCTGGTCCTGCCCAGACTGGCCCAACAGCTACAGCATGAACAGTTTTTGTTTAATTTGTTCAAAAGCTTGTCGTTGCTCAGGGCCCCATTTGAAGTTGTTCTTCTTCCGGGTCACCAGTTAGGGAAGGCTTACAATCAGACTGTAATTCGGAATGTGCATTCTCCAGAAAATCACAATACCTAAGAAAGCTTGTGTCTCCTTTTTGTTGGTCGGTGGGGACATGGCTGCTATTTTGTTGATAATATCCATAGGGATCTGACGCTGCCCATCATGCCATTTTATTCCTAAAAACTGGATTTCCTGTGCAGGTCCCTTGACCTTACTTCGCTTTATGGTGAAACCAGCTTTCAGAAGGATTTGGACTCTTTACTTCCCTTTCTCAGAAACTTCTTCTGCTGTGTTGCCCCATACAATGATGTCATCAATGTAGTGCAAGTGCTCCGGAGCTTCATCCTGTTCCACTGCAGTATGGATCAGTCCATAGCAAATGCATTTCCACCCCTGGGGCAGTCGATTCCAGGTGTACTGGACGCCCCTCCAAGTGAAGGCAAACTGTGGCCTGCACTCCGCTGCCAAAGGGATCGAGAAAAATGCATTAGCTATATCCATTGTGGCATACCACTTAGCTGTCTTTGTCTCCAGTTTGTATTAAAGTTCCAACATGTCTGGCACAGCAGCACTGTTGGGCGGCACGACTTCATTCAGGCCACGATACTCTACTGTCAGCCCCCGTTCTCCATTAGACTTTAGCACTGGCCAGATGGGACTGTTAAAGGGTGAGCGGGTTCTGCTGATCACTCCCTGCCTATCCAGTCGACAAATCAGCTTATGGATGGGAATCAGGGAGTCTCGATTGGTACAATATTGCAGCCGGTACTCTGTTGTGGTAGCAATTCGTACCTGTTGCTCTTCAACCCTCAGCAACCTCACAACAGAAGAGCCCTCCGAGAGATCAGTCAAGGTAGACAGCTGTTTAATTTCCTCCGCCTCCAAGGCAGCTATTCCAAAAGCCCACCAGTATCCTTTTGGGTCTTTGAAATACCCTCTCCTGAGGTAGTCTATGTCCAGGATGCACAAAGCCTCTGGGCCAGTCACAATGGTGTGCTTCTGCCACTCATTCCCAGTTACGCTTACTTCAGCCTCCAGTACAGTCAGCTGTTGGGACCCCCCTGTCACTCCAGAAATACAGATGGGTTCTGACCCTTTATAGCTTGATGGCATTAAAGTACACTGTGCACTGGTATCTACTAGAGCCTTGTACTCTTGTCTATCTGATGTGCCAGGCCATCGAATCCACACAGTCCAGTAAACCTGGCTGTCCCTTTCCTCCACCTGGCTGCAGGCAGGGCCCCTCTAGTCCTGGTCATAGTATTCGTTACCAACAAATGGATTCGTGTGGTGCATGTAGGTTCAAATTCCATCCTTGTTACTCTCTTCTTGTAAATATGAATCAGAAGCTCCTTCCGTAAGATCAGAAGTAAGATCAATCCTCCTACTCTGTCTGGGGAACTGCCCACTGGAGACTGGATTGGCAATTTTCCTGGAAGAATCCCCATTTGAGACTACTTTTCCTTTCAATTCACGTACCCATGCCTCTAGGGTCGAGGTAGGTTTCCCATCCCACTTCTTCATGTCCTCTCCATGGTCACACAGGTAAAACCACAGGGTGCCTCGTGGTGTGTACCCTCTATATCCTCTCTTTTGAGCAGAGGAACGCTTACTCCTAATAGCTGAGATACTGGTCTCTATAAGCGGGGAAGTGGACATATCCTCTTTGGGTTGCTGGACCTCCCAGGATAGTTTCTCGAACAGGTTTTTGGATTTTTCAGACAGTCTTTCCACAGCCGAGACACAGGCCCGTAGCGAGGAAGAGAGATTTTCTTGGTATTACTGGAGTTGACCCACCACCTCATTCACTGTTGGTGCCTCTTTGTCTTTCCAGGCTAGTACTGATTTGGCACATGCTGGTGATGCGCTCTGTACAAACCTCTGTGTCGTGTTTTAACCGCAGCTAGCAGCTAAGCACCACACAGCTGCTTGCTCACACCCCCCCCCCCAGTAGGATCGGAGAGAGAATCAAAAGAGTAAATGTGAGAAAACTCGTGGGTTAAGATAAAAACATTTTAATAGGTAAAGCAAAAGCCACACACACAAGCAAAGCAAAACAAGGAATACATTTACTGCTTCCCATCGGCAGGAAGGTGTTCAGCCATCTCCAGGAAAGCAGGACAACATCATGCGTAATGGTTACTTGCGAAGACAAACACCATAACTCTGAATGTCTCCCTCTTCCTTCTTCTTTCCCTCAGCTTTATATGCTGAGCATGACGTCATATGGTATGGAATATCCCTTTGGTCAGTTGGGGTCATCTGTTGCAGATGTGTCCCCTCCCAACTTCTTGTGTAGCTCAGCCTACCTGCTGTTGGGGTGGTGTGAGAAGGAGAAAAGGCTTTGACTCTCTGCAAGCACTGCTCAGCAATAACAAAAACATCTCTGTATTATCAATGCTGTTTCCAGCACAAATCCAAAACACAGCCCCATACTAGCTACTATGAAGAAAATTAACTCTATATCTCAGCCAAAACTACCACACTTCACCACATAGTTTGGGTACATTGGACTTCTGGATCTGTGGGTAACTGCACATTGTCGGGGTCATAATAAACCATCTCCTGCACAGCTAATTTTCTCAGGTACTGGATTTCTCTCTCCATGGTGGTCCACTTGCCTGGCTGACATACGACATCTTCACTGAAGGGATACCTTTCCCTCATGCCTGACAGAAGTTGCCTTCAGAGGCTGAGGGCTTGTGTCTTTTTTCCCAATTGCCTTGTCAATGCCCACTTCCCTGGACAGAGATCCCAGCTGCTTGGCTTCCCTACCCTCTAATTCCAGGCTACTGGCCACATTATCCCAGCATCGGAGCAGACAGGTGACAAGTTGCTCACTTAATCAATGACTGAAATCTTCTTGCATATCTCTTATCTCACTCAGGGATAGTGATCGGATGGTTAGCTCAGGTTCTGTCTCTTCCTCCTGTTCTTGTGATGGTCCTGATTCGTCATCCTTTAGTAAACGAGTTGACTTTCATGTCCATTTCTTCTTCTGTATAGGGATGATTGATACTTGTTCAAGTTAGTTTTTTGGTTCACCTGCAGTGCTTGTCACTGGGGTTGGAGTAGCCACAGTGCCTGTTGCTCTGTTTTCCCTCTCTTCCTCCTGAGGGTGCTGCCTAATATCGAGCAGTGTTTGGCAGATAATGGCCAGGGCCCTGCACAATGCGGTAAGCTGTGTCTCCTTGGAATAGCCACAGCATTTTCCTTTCAAATATTCTATCACTTTATCAGGGTCCTGTAGTTGTTTGGGAGTGAAGTTCCAAACCATTGGAAGTGACAAGTTCTCTAGATACCTGCCCATATCCTCCCACATGCCGCGCCACCCCTGACTATTCAGCCTCAGGGCAGATCTCTGGGTGGCGTTCTGTGGTGGGTTGACCCTGGCTGAGGGCCAGGTGCCCACCAGAGCCGCTCTATTGCTCCCCTCTTTCATTAGACAGGGGAGAAAAGGTACAATGAAAGAAAACTTACGGGTCGAGATAAGGACAGGGAGAGATCATTCTCTAATTATCATCACGAGCAAAACAGACCGAACTTAGAGAGGGAATTCATCTTATTTATTACTAAGCAAAACAGAGTAGAGGAATGAGAAATAAAACCAAATCTTAAAAACACCTCCCCCCACCCCTCCCATCTTCCCGGGCTCAACTTCACTCCCGGCTTCAACCTCCGCCCCCCTCAGCGGCACAGGGGGACGGGGAGTGGGGGTTACAGTCAGTTCCTCACGCGGTGTTTCTGCCACTTCTTCATCCTCAGGGGGAGGACTCATTGTTCCCCCGCTCCAGCGTGGGGTCCCTCTCACGGGAGACAGTCCTTCACGGCCTTCTCCAACGTGAGTCTCCTCCACGGGGTGCAGACCTTCAGGAGCAGACTGCTCCAGCGTGGGTCCCCCACGGGGTCACAAGTCCTGTCAGCAAACCTGCTCTGGCGTGGGCTCCTCTCTCCACGGATCCACAGGTCCTGCCAGGAGCTTGCTCCAGCGCGGGCTTCCCACGGGGCCACAGCCTCCTTCAGGTGCCTCCACCTGCTCCGGCGTGGGGTCCTCCACGGGCTGCAGGTGGAATCTCTACACCCCCTCATCCTCCCTCCATGGGCTGCTGCAGGGGGACAGCCTGCTTCACCATGGTCTTCACCACGGGCTGCAGGGGAATCTTGCTCCGGCGCCTGGAGCACCTCCTCCCCCTCCTTCTGCACTGACCTTGGTGTCTGCAGATGTTCTTACATCTTCTCACTCCTCTCTCTGGCTGCAAAAGCCCTCTCTAACTGTTTTTCTCTTTCTTAAATATGTTATCACAGAGGCGCTGATTGGCTTGGCCTTGGCCAGCGGCGGGTCCGTCTTGGAGCCGGCTGGCATTGGCTCTATCAGACACAGGGGAAGCTTCTAGCAGCTTCTCACAGAAGCCACTCCTGTAGCCCCCCCGCTACCAAAACCTTGCCATGCAAAACCAACACACGTTCTTAAAACAATTTTTTGTAACCCTGAACAGGACTTGAAACACATTCAGGAGACATAGCAATAGGAGCATGCTGCCTTAAACATCCCAAGGGTATTCAAAATTCTCAAAAGCTGCTGTGACTAGCCTGAAGGGAAAAGGGGAGGTGAAAGAGCAGGAGAAAGTATCCCCCCATCTTTCCCATAGATTGAGTGTGATCATTCGTTTGTTCTGAGAGATGTCATTCAAGGTACTGGCATGACAGCAAGGCCCCATACAAATACCAGCTTAAGCTCATGATCATTGATGTTATCATATCATAAGTTGATATCAGACAGCACAGCAAAATGAGAATCCTGATCCCTCTCCCAGAGGTGATAAACAGCAGCATTGCAAGGAATCCATACAGAAAGTAAGGGTTTAGATATCACAGCCATGTGACCAAACAAAACACCATTGTGACCAGCGGCTGCTTACCTAATATAATAAATGCACCTAACAAATTTGTTTTACCACGTTCGGGTCAGATCTGTCATTATCTCAACCCTTCGGGCCCCACGTTGGGCGCCAAAAAGGACTGTCGTGGTTTAGCTCCAGACAGCAGCTAAGCACCATGTGGCTGCTCACTCACCCCTCCTCCCCCCGGCGGGATGGGGAGGACAATAGGAGGAAAAAGGTAAAACTTGTGGGTTGGGATAAGGAGAGTTTACTGGGACAGCAAAGGAGGAGGAAAACAACAACAGTACTTAAAACAGAATGTACAAAGCAGGTGATACACAATGCAATTTGCTCACTGCCTTGAAACCCGATGCCCAGGTAGTCTCCGAGCAGTGACTCCTCCTCTCCAGCCAGCTCCTCCCTTATAAACTGAACATGATATCATGGTATCGAATATCCCTTTGGCTAGTTTGGGTCAGCTATCCTGGCTTTGTCCTGTCCCAGCTTCTTGTGAAAATTAATTCTTTCCCAGCTGAAAACCAGGACACTTAGCTCTTGGGCCCTGTTTTCTTTCTCAGCTTTTCAGAGCTTTTCAGTGGCAGACACTAGTTTGACCAAAACAAGCCATTTTATTTTGGTTGAGGAAATATTATACGCACACACATGCACATACACACACATATATGTGCAGAATTTTCATAGAAATTTTTTGATGATTCTTGATAAAATCACCTTCTGATTTATAAAACTTCACTCCAAATATCTCAAAGTGCAAATAAACCTGAATGCATTTATGCTCAAAGTCTAGGAATATGGTAAGTAATAGTATCCTCAGAATAAGGAAATGTTCCGGCTCAGATTTTCCAAGCTGAACAGCAGGCTAATATGAGAATCTTCATTGTGTCCAGTATCAGATACAGCTTTTTTCTCTTTGAAGTGTCCATTGGTTTTGAGTGAATTTGTGGCATTCAGAAATGAAGGCATCCACATTGTTTTAATCTGCATTAGGATTTCTTTACCAAGAAGTCCATGACTGATGGAAAAAGAGTCCACATTGCCTGACTACTAACTGTAACTACAAGAATCATGAAATGAATATTGGATTAGCTTGATTATTTTTTTTCTTGAACTTTAATAAATGTATTTTTTTTCCTCTGTATTTGTAAAGGGTAATAACTGAAGCAAAAAAGAGGCCAAAGATGGAAAACTATTTCCAGAACTGCTTAAAGAGAAGAACTGCTCAAAGTTGTAGAAAAGGACATGCTGCATCAGGACAACAATCCACTGTTACTGCAACTTATCGTATTATTTTGTTAAATATTTCTATAAATATTTAAAGATGTACACATATGTAATATACAAAAGAACATTGTAAAGTAGTATAATCTGGAGTCATTTGCCTCCAGTTAATAGAGTGGGGACAATATTGGTTTTGCTCTGTACTTATTTTATATTGATTGTTTGCCACAAATAAACTTAATCTAGTTCTAAATTTCAGCATAAGTTGCTGCTGCTTAAATATTGTATGATTTACTTGTAGAATTCTATGCAAATATTGCTTATGTAATAGGATTTTTTCTGTAAAGGTACACGTTTGTTTAAAATATTTTAAATTTGCATATCACAACCCTGTGGTAGTATGACATTTTACTGTTAACTTTCAAACACGCTATGTGTGGTAATTTTTTTAAAATAAGCAGATATGAAGAAAAGCATGTTAATCTTGGAGACTTAAAAAGGTTTAGTTGTGTGCAGGTTTTGTTTTGCTGTGTGTATTGATGTGTGCATCTGGAAGTGTGCATGTCAGTGTGTGTATGTTCCCAGTGTACTGTAGTTTCTCTTTTACTGTATGGTAATCCTTAATGGGCTTATGAACCCACTGTTGCTGGTGTGAGTCTGGCTTTCCCTGTTAGTAGGCACTAGTGAAAACTGCATTGGTGTTTACCAACATGTACCATAGACTATCATCGTCAAAGGGCCAAGATAAAATAGAAGACAGGAGGTCAGGGTTTGGGAGTGTGGTTCAGTTTCCCACTCTATTAATGACTTTGGTATATGTGATTTTGGTCAAGTCACATAACTGCCCTGTGCCTCAGTTTCTCAATCTGTAAAATGGGTATAACTGTACTTACCTACCTCCCAGGAGAGTTGTGAGGCTTAATTACTGTTTGCAAAAGTGTTTTGATATTTTTCATAAATGGTGCCAAGTAAGTGCAAACACTATAACCATTCTTTTTTCACTGCAAAAGATGCTGGATATTGAGAGGTGCTGGTGGTTATAGAAATTCAATGAGCATATGCCTTATTTTGATATTGATACTGTTAACTATGAGTGGCATTAGAAGCTAACTAATCTAGGGGATTTTTTTGGGTAAGCCACAGCTTATAACATTCAAAGCAGTATCCTCTGTCACCTTATTTTAATGGCAGGAAAGAAGTTAATAGTAAGTGAGAAAAATCAAATGGAAGGATTAAAAAAAAAATCTTATATTTTCACTTATTAAATATAAATGACTTTCTTTTGGATCCAGGACTGTAATGAATGACAGTTAAGACCTGGTATGTTTTTTCTCTGTTGTTTTGATTGTTTTTTTCCCATGCTGCATTGGCACTTTTAATTAAAACAGCTAAACTGGGATCCCTTTGTGAAACTAATTTAGCTTTTTTTTTTTTGTTATTTTTAAACTAAAGATGGATTGCTGCAGCTGAAGGGCCTGGAAAAATACTACAATCTCTGTGTTCTGGTTGAAACCAAACATTAAGAATGAGAGCCTTAATTTAAAATACTAGAACAAAAGTTCTCATTCTCTCTCTCTTTGTCTTTCTCCATCTGTTTTCTGCCCTTCTGCAAGCTGTTTTTTTAGAGCAGGTAGATGATCAAATATGTATTCAGAGCCAAACACACACAACTGACATTCAATTTTTAAACACAGTGATGGTGGGGCTTTTCTTTAAATACAGTGCCTGAAGAGGAGCTGCAACTTCTTTGATGGGAAGGTGTATTTCTCCAGTGGCTTCAGGGAGTCCGTCTTTGCCCACAGACCTTCCCAGCACAGTGAATGGGGATAACTAGAATGCACAAATTTTCACACCTTTTTCGCTCATTTGAAAACACTTTGATATGAGGCACTTGTTTACAGTTCTCTAATGTGAACACTTGAAGAGACAGTGAGAGCTTGACGTTGTTCCCATGATACATAAGCTACTGTTTTGTTGCACGCTAGGGGATAATGTTGTAATTGCCTACTGGTCCAGTTCACTGTCTAACATGAAAACTCTTAATGACAAAAAGATAAGGGGCCCCAATTTAGTACTAGCAGCATAGTAACCTCAGGTCATAAAAACTCTGCAACAAAACTGTATAATACTAATTGGAAGCTACCTTCAACTGCCAAGTGTGTGTGCTCCTGTGTCAGAGGTCGGCAGAGCTCCTGCTGACACCACTGGTGCAACCCGCAGGCACACGCTCCCTTTCTCCCTCCTCTTCCTCTGTGGTGACAACAGGAGGGAATGGGGCAAGGAAGAGCTGTGATGTCTCCCATCTGCCCCTGTCCGATTCCTTGTTCTACATGTTATGTGTGGGTGACCTCTCTGCTGCTTTGGCAAAGAGAGAACTTGGTGACTGGCAACATTTAGTTTAGTTTGGTTTGGGTTTTTTTAAAACCTTTTTTAATTGTGGGTGATATTTATATTTTTCTGTCATAAGAATGTTTTCTTACAGTATTTGTCATGCCAGTTTATACCAAGCAAAATGCAGGTATTTTATTTTTATTGGAAACACTATTACAGCTATGTTTTTCCTTTTTAATGTATTTTTATTTGTATAGAGTACTTGCTAATGTTAAATAGGAAAGAGTATATAACACATTAAAGACTTATCATAGCTTTTAGCATAAGGAGTTAAAAGGAAAAAATATTCAAACTGGATTTCATCACTTGTCTATCTTGGTAGGAGTGGGTTTGTGTCATTTCAGTTACAAAGACAAAATTATGCCATATAATTTATTTATGTTGAAATTTATTTTTGTAGTGTACATAGTAGTCATCAAGTCTTTTGACAGAAGTATATTTTTAAAGAGTTTATATGCAGTGATGATAGCATTATGTTTTAGACCACTGCTGAAATGTGATTATGGTGCATACTTTTCCTTGAAAACCCCATGACAGAAAAGAAAGCGTTAAGAGAGAAAGAGAGTGTGAATATTCATACAGTTCTGGATTGTATTTTAGTTACCATTTGTGATCTAGTGTGGTTCTCATTTTAAACCTTGAAAGGAAATTGTAAAAACTCTCTAAATATAAATGTTCAAACACCGATAGAAAATCTAACACGAATAAAAATATTATAACTAATTGGTTATGGATTTTGTTGTTTATAGAATTTTTTTTTTATGTACTGGTCAACTATGCAGATACAATCATGCAATTATACTGATTGCTATTCCATAGCAATCATCCTTCAGGGCACATGCAATATTATTGGTAAGTCTGCTACATGCTGTAGTCAAATAGTTGTATCATATGTCAGTTTGCACTTTCATAGTTGGAGTTGAGCCTAAATTCAACTTGAAACATAAAGTCTTATTTCTTAGTTCAGCAAACTCAACCCCAAGTCTAGAACCTCCATAATTTGGAGCACCAATTTGAGATTTTTGGAAGATTGCGATTTGGCCTATTTTGGAGAAGGAGCAAATTCTAAAATCATAGATAAATTGTAAAATGTAGGTGCTTGTCTGTTGATTCTGTTGTCCTTTTTATGTCTCTGGCAGATAGGTATAGGGCAAGATTATACATTTCATTCTATTTCTGAATGAAGCATTTTGTGTAAACATTTAGCACTTGGGTAAGGCAGTTTATCATGCAGGTTACTTCAGCTTAGAGGTGGGTAGAAATTTTTTGCCTGTTTATATTTAGAGAGTTTTTACAATTTCCTTTCAAGGTTTAAAATGAGAACCACACTAGATCACAAATGGTAACTAAAATACAATCCAGAACTGTATGAATATTCACACTCTCTTTCTCTCTTAACGCTTTCTTTTCTGTCATGGGGTTTTCAAGGAAAAGTATGCACCATAATCACATTTCAGCAGTGGTCTAAAACATAATGCTATCATCACTGCATATAAACTCTTTAAAAATATACTTCTGTCAAAAGACTTGATGACTACTATGTACACTACAAAAATAAATTTCAACATAAATAAATTATATGGCATAATTTTGTCTTTGTAACTGAAATGACACAAACCCACTCCTACCAAGATAGACAAGTGATGAAATCCAGTTTGAATATTTTTTCCTTTTAACTCCTTATGCTAAAAGCTATGATAAGTCTTTAATGTGTTATATACTCTTTCCTATTTAACATTAGCAAGTACTCTATACAAATAAAAATACATTAAAAAGGAAAAACATAGCTGTAATAGTGTTTCCAATAAAAATAAAATACCTGCATTTTGCTTGGTATAAACTGGCATGACAAATACTGTAAGAAAACATTCTTATGACAGAAAAATATAAATATCACCCACAATTAAAAAGGTTTTAAAAAAACCCAAACCAAACTAAACTAAATGTTGCCAGTCACCAAGTTCTCTCTTTGCCAAAGCAGCAGAGAGGTCACCCACACATAACATGTAGAACAAGGAATCGGACAGGGGCAGATGGGAGACATCACAGCTCTTCCTTGCCCCATTCCCTCCTGTTGTCACCACAGAGGAAGAGGAGGGAGAAAGGGAGCGTGTGCCTGCGGGTTGCACCAGTGGTGTCAGCAGGAGCTCTGCCGACCTCTGACACAGGAGCACACACACTTGGCAGTTGAAGGTAGCTTCCAATTAGTATTATACAGTTTTGTTGCAGAGTTTTTATGACCTGAGGTTACTATGCTGCTAGTACTAAATTGGGGCCCCTTATCTTTTTGTCATTAAGAGTTTTCATGTTAGACAGTGAACTGGACCAGTAGGCAATTACAACATTATCCCCTAGCGTGCAACAAAACAGTAGCTTATGTATCATGGGAACAACGTCAAGCTCTCACTGTCTCTTCAAGTGTTCACATTAGAGAACTGTAAACAAGTGCCTCATATCAAAGTGTTTTCAAATGAGCGAAAAAGGTGTGAAAATTTGTGCATTCTAGTTATCCCCATTCACTGTGCTGGGAAGGTCTGTGGGCAAAGACGGACTCCCTGAAGCCACTGGAGAAATACACCTTCCCATCAAAGAAGTTGCAGCTCCTCTTCAGGCACTGTATTTAAAGAAAAGCCCCACCATCACTGTGTTTAAAAATTGAATGTCAGTTGTGTGTGTTTGGCTCTGAATACATATTTGATCATCTACCTGCTCTAAAAAAACAGCTTGCAGAAGGGCAGAAAACAGATGGAGAAAGACAAAGAGAGAGAGAATGAGAACTTTTGTTCTAGTATTTTAAATTAAGGCTCTCATTCTTAATGTTTGGTTTCAACCAGAACACAGAGATTGTAGTATTTTTCCAGGCCCTTCAGCTGCAGCAATCCATCTTTAGTTTAAAAATAACAAAAAAAAAAAGCTAAATTAGTTTCACAAAGGGATCCCAGTTTAGCTGTTTTAATTAAAAGTGCCAATGCAGCATGGGAAAAAAACAATCAAAACAACAGAGAAAAAACATACCAGGTCTTAACTGTCATTCATTACAGTCCTGGATCCAAAAGAAAGTCATTTATATTTAATAAGTGAAAATATAAGATTTTTTTTTTTAATCCTTCCATTTGATTTTTCTCACTTACTATTAACTTCTTTCCTGCCATTAAAATAAGGTGACAGAGGATACTGCTTTGAATGTTATAAGCTGTGGCTTACCCAAAAAAATCCCCTAGATTAGTTAGCTTCTAATGCCACTCATAGTTAACAGTATCAATATCAAAATAAGGCATATGCTCATTGAATTTCTATAACCACCAGCACCTCTCAATATCCAGCATCTTTTGCAGTGAAAAAAGAATGGTTATAGTGTTTGCACTTACTTGGCACCATTTATGAAAAATATCAAAACACTTTTGCAAACAGTAATTAAGCCTCACAACTCTCCTGGGAGGTAGGTAAGTACAGTTATACCCATTTTACAGATTGAGAAACTGAGGCACAGGGCAGTTATGTGACTTGACCAAAATCACATATACCAAAGTCATTAATAGAGTGGGAAACTGAACCACACTCCCAAACCCTGACCTCCTGTCTTCTATTTTATCTTGGCCCTTTGACGATGATAGTCTATGGTACATGTTGGTAAACACCAATGCAGTTTTCACTAGTGCCTACTAACAGGGAAAGCCAGACTCACACCAGCAACAGTGGGTTCATAAGCCCATTAAGGATTACCATACAGTAAAAGAGAAACTACAGTACACTGGGAACATACACACACTGACATGCACACTTCCAGATGCACACATCAATACACACAGCAAAACAAAACCTGCACACAACTAAACCTTTTTAAGTCTCCAAGATTAACATGCTTTTCTTCATATCTGCTTATTTTAAAAAAATTACCACACATAGCGTGTTTGAAAGTTAACAGTAAAATGTCATACTACCACAGGGTTGTGATATGCAAATTTAAAATATTTTAAACAAACGTGTACCTTTACAGAAAAAATCCTATTACATAAGCAATATTTGCATAGAATTCTACAAGTAAATCATACAATATTTAAGCAGCAGCAACTTATGCTGAAATTTAGAACTAGATTAAGTTTATTTGTGGCAAACAAATCAATATAAAATAAGTACAGAGCAAAACCAATATTGTCCCCACTCTATTAACTGGAGGCAAATGACTCCAGATTATACTACTTTACAATGTTCTTTTGTATATTACATATGTGTACATCTTTAAATATTTATAGAAATATTTAACAAAATAATACGATAAGTTGCAGTAACAGTGGATTGTTGTCCTGATGCAGCATGTCCTTTTCTACAACTTTGAGCAGTTCTTCTCTTTAAGCAGTTCTGGAAATAGTTTTCCATCTTTGGCCTCTTTTTTGCTTCAGTTATTACCCTTTACAAATACAGAGGAAAAAAAATACATTTATTAAAGTTCAAGAAAAAAAATAATCAAGCTAATCCAATATTCATTTCATGATTCTTGTAGTTACAGTTAGTAGTCAGGCAATGTGGACTCTTTTTCCATCAGTCATGGACTTCTTGGTAAAGAAATCCTAATGCAGATTAAAACAATGTGGATGCCTTCATTTCTGAATGCCACAAATTCACTCAAAACCAATGGACACTTCAAAGAGAAAAAAGCTGTATCTGATACTGGACACAATGAAGATTCTCATATTAGCCTGCTGTTCAGCTTGGAAAATCTGAGCCGGAACATTTCCTTATTCTGAGGATACTATTACTTACCATATTCCTAGACTTTGAGCATAAATGCATTCAGGTTTATTTGCACTTTGAGATATTTGGAGTGAAGTTTTATAAATCAGAAGGTGATTTTATCAAGAATCATCAAAAAATTTCTATGAAAATTCTGCACATATATGTGTGTGTATGTGCATGTGTGTGCGTATAATATTTCCTCAACCAAAATAAAATGGCTTGTTTTGGTCAAACTAGTGTCTGCCACTGAAAAGCTCTGAAAAGCTGAGAAAGAAAACAGGGCCCAAGAGCTAAGTGTCCTGGTTTTCAGCTGGGAAAGAATTAATTTTCACAAGAAGCTGGGACAGGACAAAGCCAGGATAGCTGACCCAAACTAGCCAAAGGGATATTCGATACCATGATATCATGTTCAGTTTATAAGGGAGGAGCTGGCTGGAGAGGAGGAGTCACTGCTCGGAGACTACCTGGGCATCGGGTTTCAAGGCAGTGAGCAAATTGCATTGTGTATCACCTGCTTTGTACATTCTGTTTTAAGTACTGTTGTTGTTTTCCTCCTCCTTTGCTGTCCCAGTAAACTCTCCTTATCCCAACCCACAAGTTTTACCTTTTTCCTCCTATTGTCCTCCCCATCCCGCCGGGGGGAGGAGGGGTGAGTGAGCAGCCACATGGTGCTTAGCTGCTGTCTGGAGCTAAACCACGACAGTCCTTTTTGGCGCCCAACGTGGGGCCCGAAGGGTTGAGATAATGACAGATCTGACCCGAACGTGGTAAAACAAATTTGTTAGGTGCATTTATTATATTAGGTAAGCAGCCGCTGGTCACAATGGTGTTTTGTTTGGTCACATGGCTGTGATATCTAAACCCTTACTTTCTGTATGGATTCCTTGCAATGCTGCTGTTTATCACCTCTGGGAGAGGGATCAGGATTCTCATTTTGCTGTGCTGTCTGATATCAACTTATGATATGATAACATCAATGATCATGAGCTTAAGCTGGTATTTGTATGGGGCCTTGCTGTCATGCCAGTACCTTGAATGACATCTCTCAGAACAAACGAATGATCACACTCAATCTATGGGAAAGATGGGGGGATACTTTCTCCTGCTCTTTCACCTCCCCTTTTCCCTTCAGGCTAGTCACAGCAGCTTTTGAGAATTTTGAATACCCTTGGGATGTTTAAGGCAGCATGCTCCTATTGCTATGTCTCCTGAATGTGTTTCAAGTCCTGTTCAGGGTTACAAAAAATTGTTTTAAGAACGTGTGTTGGTTTTGCATGGCAAGGTTTTGGTAGTGGGGGGGGCTACAGGGGTGGCTTCTGTGAGAAGCTGCTAGAAGCTTCCCCTGTGTCTGATAGAGCCAATGCCAGCCGGCTCCAAGATGGACCCGCCGCTGGCCAAGGCCAAGCCAATCAGCGCCTCTGTGATAACATATTTAAGAAAGAGAAAAACAGTTAGGGAGCGCTTCTGCAGCCAGAGAGAGGAGTGAGAAGATGTAAGAAACTCTGCAGACACCAAGGTCAGTGCAGAAGGAGGGGGAGGAGGTGCTCCAGGCGCCGGAGCAAGATTCCCCTGCAGCCCGTGGTGAAGACCATGGTGAAGCAGGCTGTCCCCCTGCAGCAGCCCATGGAGGGAGGATGAGGGGGTGTAGAGATTCCACCTGCAGCCCGTGGAGGACCCCACGCCGGAGCAGGTGGAGGCACCTGAAGGAGGCTGTGGCCCCGTGGGAAGCCCGCGCTGGAGCAAGCTCCTGGCAGGACCTGTGGATCCGTGGAGAGAGGAGCCCACGCCAGAGCAGGTTTGCTGACAGGACTTGTGACCCCGTGGGGGACCCACGCTGGAGCAGTCTGCTCCTGAAGGTCTGCACCCCGTGGAGGAGACTCACGTTGGAGAAGGCCGTGAAGGACTGTCTCCCGTGAGAGGGACCCCACGCTGGAGCGGGGGAACAATGAGTCCTCCCCCTGAGGATGAAGAAGTGGCAGAAACACCGCGTGATGAACTGACTGTAACCCCCACTCCCCGTCCCCCTGTGCAGCTGAGGGGGGCGGAGGTTGAAGCCGGGAGTGAAGTTGAGCCCGGGAAGATGGGAGGGGTGGGGGGAGGTGTTTTTAAGATTTGGTTTTATTTCTCATTCCTCTACTCTGTTTTGCTTAGTAATAAATAAGATGAATTCCCTCTCTAAGTTCGGTCTGTTTTGCTCGTGATGATAATTAGAGAATGATCTCTCCCTGTCCTTATCTCGACCCGTAAGTTTTCTTTCATTGTACCTTTTCTCCCCTGTCTAATGAAAGAGGGGAGCGATAGAGCGGCTCTGGTGGGCACCTGGCCCTCAGCCAGGGTCAACCCACCACAGAACGCCACCCAGAGATCTGCCCTGAGGCTGAATAGTCAGGGGTGGCGCGGCATGTGGGAGGATATGGGCAGGTATCTAGAGAACTTGTCACTTCCAATGGTTTGGAACTTCACTCCCAAACAACTACAGGACCCTGATAAAGTGATAGAATATTTGAAAGGAAAATGCTGTGGCTATTCCAAGGAGACACAGCTTACCGCATTGTGCAGGGCCCTGGCCATTATCTGCCAAACACTGCTCGATATTAGGCAGCACCCTCAGGAGGAAGAGAGGGAAAACAGAGCAACAGGCACTGTGGCTACTCCAACCCCAGTGACAAGCACTGCAGGTGAACCAAAAAACTAACTTGAACAAGTATCAATCATCCCTATACAGAAGAAGAAATGGACATGAAAGTCAACTCGTTTACTAAAGGATGACGAATCAGGACCATCACAAGAACAGGAGGAAGAGACAGAACCTGAGCTAACCATCCGATCACTATCCCTGAGTGAGATAAGAGATATGCAAGAAGATTTCAGTCATTGATTAAGTGAGCAACTTGTCACCTGTCTGCTCCGATGCTGGGATAATGTGGCCAGTAGCCTGGAATTAGAGGGTAGGGAAGCCAAGCAGCTGGGATCTCTGTCCAGGGAAGTGGGCATTGACAAGGCAATTGGGAAAAAAGACACAAGCCCTCAGCCTCTGAAGGCAACTTCTGTCAGGCATGAGGGAAAGGTATCCCTTCAGTGAAGATGTCGTATGTCAGCCAGGCAAGTGGACCACCATGGAGAGAGAAATCCAGTACCTGAGAAAATTAGCTGTGCAGGAGATGGTTTATTATGACCCCGACAATGTGCAGTTACCCACAGATCCAGAAGTCCAATGTACCCAAACTATGTGGTGAAGTGTGGTAGTTTTGGCTGAGATATAGAGTTAATTTTCTTCATAGTAGCTAGTATGGGGCTGTGTTTTGGATTTGTGCTGGAAACAGCATTGATAATACAGAGATGTTTTTGTTATTGCTGAGCAGTGCTTGCAGAGAGTCAAAGCCTTTTCTCCTTCTCACACCACCCCAACAGCAGGTAGGCTGAGCTACACAAGAAGTTGGGAGGGGACACATCTGCAACAGATGACCCCAACTGACCAAAGGGATATTCCATACCATATGACGTCATGCTCAGCATATAAAGCTGAGGGAAAGAAGAAGGAAGAGGGAGACATTCAGAGTTATGGTGTTTGTCTTCGCAAGTAACCATTACGCATGATGTTGTCCTGCTTTCCTGGAGATGGCTGAACACCTTCCTGCCGATGGGAAGCAGTAAATGTATTCCTTGTTTTGCTTTGCTTGTGTGTGTGGCTTTTGCTTTACCTATTAAAATGTTTTTATCTTAACCCACGAGTTTTCTCACATTTACTCTTTTGATTCTCTCTCCGATCCTACTGGGGGGGGGGGTGTGAGCAAGCAGCTGTGTGGTGCTTAGCTGCTAGCTGCGGTTAAAACACGACACAGAGGTTTGTACAGAGCGCATCACCAGCATGTGCCAAATCAGTACTAGCCTGGAAAGACAAAGAGGCACCAACAGTGAATGAGGTGGTGGGTCAACTCCAGTAATACCAAGAAAATCTCTCTTCCTCGCTACGGGCCTGTGTCTCGGCTGTGGAAAGACTGTCTGAAAAATCCAAAAACCTGTTCGAGAAACTATCCTGGGAGGTCCAGCAACCCAAAGAGGATATGTCCACTTCCCCGCTTATAGAGACCAGTATCTCAGCTATTAGGAGTAAGCGTTCCTCTGCTCAAAAGAGAGGATATAGAGGGTACACACCACGAGGCACCCTGTGGTTTTACCTGTGTGACCATGGAGAGGACATGAAGAAGTGGGATGGGAAACCTACCTCGACCCTAGAGGCATGGGTACGTGAATTGAAAGGAAAAGTAGTCTCAAATGGGGATTCTTCCAGGAAAATTGCCAATCCAGTCTCCAGTGGGCAGTTCCCCAGACAGAGTAGGAGGATTGATCTTACTTCTGATCTTACGGAAGGAGCTTCTGATTCATATTTACAAGAAGAGAGTAACAAGGATGGAATTTGAACCTACATGCACCACACGAATCCATTTGTTGGTAACGAATACTATGACCAGGACTAGAGGGGCCCTGCCTGCAGCCAGGTGGAGGAAAGGGACAGCCAGGTTTACTGGACTGTGTGGATTCGATGGCCTGGCACATCAGATAGACAAGAGTACAAGGCTCTAGTAGATACCAGTGCACAGTGTACTTTAATGCCATCAAGCTATAAAGGGTCAGAACCCATCTGTATTTCTGGAGTGACAGGGGGGTCCCAACAGCTGACTGTACTGGAGGCTGAAGTAAGCGTAACTGGGAATGAGTGGCAGAAGCACACCATTGTGACTGGCCCAGAGGCTTTGTGCATCCTGGACATAGACTACCTCAGGAGAGGGTATTTCAAAGACCCAAAAGGATACTGGTGGGCTTTTGGAATAGCTGCCTTGGAGGCGGAGGAAATTAAACAGCTGTCTACCTTGACTGATCTCTCGGAGGGCTCTTCTGTTGTGAGGTTGCTGAGGGTTGAAGAGCAACAGGTACGAATTGCTACCACAACAGAGTACCGGCTGCAATATTGTACCAATCGAGACTCCCTGATTCCCATCCATAAGCTGATTTGTCGACTGGATAGGCAGGGAGTGATCAGCAGAACCCGCTCACCCTTTAACAGTCCCATCTGGCCAGTGCTAAAGTCTAATGGAGAACGGGGGCTGACAGTAGAGTATCGTGGCCTGAATGAAGTCGTGCCGCCCAACAGTGCTGCTGTGCCAGACATGTTGGAACTTTAATACAAACTGGAGACAAAGGCAGCTAAGTGGTATGCCACAATGGATATAGCTAATGCATTTTTCTCGATCCCTTTGGCAGCGGAGTGCAGGCCACAGTTTGCCTTCACTTGGAGGGGCGTCCAGTACACCTGGAATCGACTGCCCCAGGGGTGGAAATGCATTTGCTATGGACTGATCCATACTGCAGTGGAACAGGATGAAGCTCCGGAGCACTTGCACTACATTGATGACATCATTGTATGGGGCAACACAGCAGAAGAAGTTTCTGAGAAAGGGAAGTAAAGAGTCCAAATCCTTCTGAAAGCTGGTTTCACCATAAAGCGAAGTAAGGTCAAGGGACCTGCACAGGAAATCCAGTTTTTAGGAATAAAATGGCATGATGGGCAGCGTCAGATCCCTATGGATATTATCAACAAAATAGCAGCCATGTCCCCACCGACCAACAAAAAGGAGACACAAGCTTTCTTAGGTATTGTGATTTTCTGGAGAATGCACATTCCGAATTACAGTCTGATTGTAAGCCTTCCCTAACTGGTGACCCGGAAGAAGAACAACTTCAAATGGGGCCCTGAGCAACGACAAGCTTTTGAACAAATTAAACAAAAACTGTTCATGCTGTAGCTGTTGGGCCAGTCTGGGCAGGACCAGATGTAAAAAATATGCTGTACACCGCAGCCGGGGAGAATGGCCCTACCTGGAGTCTCTGGCAGAAAGCACCAGGGGAGACTCGAGGTCGACCCCTGGGGTTTTGGAGTCGGGGATACAGAGGGTCCGAGGCCCGCTACACTCCAACGGAAAAGGAGATATTGGCAGCCTACGAAGGGGTTCGAGCTGCTTCAGAGGTGATTGATTGGCACTGAAGCACAGCTCCTCCTGGCACCCCGTGGCCGGTGCTGGGCTGGATGTTCAAAGTGAGGGCCTCCTCTACACACCATGTAACCGATGCTACGTGGAGTAAGTGGGTCACACTGATCACACAGCGGGCTCGAACAGCAAAACCCAGTCATCCAGGAATTCTGGAAGTGATCACAGACTGGCCAGAAGGGAAAGATTTCAGAATGTCGCCAGAGGAGGAGGTGACGCATGCTGAAGAGGCCCCCACCGTATAATGAACTACCAGAAGATGAGAAACCATATGCCCTCTTCACTGATGGGTCCTGTCGCATCGTGGGAAAGCATCGAAGGTGGAAGGCCGCTGTATGGAGTCCTACACGGCGAGTCGCAGAAGTTGCACAAGGAGAAGGGGAATAGAGTCAGCTTGCTGAGGTGAAAGCCATCCATCTGGCTTTAGATATTGCTGAAAGAGAAAAGTGGCCAATGCTGTACCTCTACACTGACTCATGGATGGTGGCCAATGCCCTGTGGGGGTGGTTACAGCAGTGGAAGCAGAACAACTGGCAGCGCAGAGGCAAACCCATCTGGGCTGTCGAATTATGGCAAGATATTGCTGCCCGGCTAGAGAAGCTGGTTGTAAAAGTACATCACATAGACGTCCACATACCCAAGAGTCGGGCCACTGAGGAACATCAGAACAACCAGCAGGTGGATCAGGCTGCCAAGATTGAAGTGGCTCAGGTGGATTTGGACTGGCAGTGTAAGGGTGAATTATTTCTAGCTTGGTGGGGCCATGACACCTCAGGCCATCAAGGAAGAGATGTGACATACACATGAGCTCGTGATCGAGGGGTGGACTTGACCATGGATGCTATCTCACAGGTCATCCATCAATGTGAAACATGCATTGCCATCAAGCAAGCCAAGCGGTTAGAGCCTCTATGGTATGGAGGACAAAGGCGGAAATATAAATATGGGGAGGCCTGGCAGATCGATTACATCACACTCCCACAAACCTGCAGAGGCTAGTGCCATGTGTTTACAATGGTGGAAGCAACCACTGGGTGGCTGGAAACATATCCTGTGCCCCATGCCACTGCCCGGAACACTATCCTGGGCCTTGAAAAGCAAGTCCTGTGGCGACATGGCACCTCAGAGAGAATTGAGTCAGGCAATGGGACTCATTTCCAAAACAATCTCATAAGACACCTGGGCCAAAGAGCATGGTATTGAGTGGGTGTATCACATCCCCTACCATGCACCAGCCTCTGGGAAAATCAAAAGGTAGAATGGACTGCTAAAGACTACCCTGAGAGCAATGGGTGCTGGGACCTTCAGACATTGGGACACACATTTAGCAAAAGCCACCTGGTTAGTTAACACTAGGGGGTCTACCAATCGAGCTGGCCCTGCCCAATCAAAACTTCCACGTACTGTAGAAGGGCATAAAGTTCCTGTAGCGCACATAAAGAATGTTAGGGAAGACAATCTAGGTTACTCCTGTCTTGTGCAAAGGGAAACCCATCTGTGGCATTGCTTTTGCTCAAGGACCTGGGTGCAATCGGTGGGTGTTGCAGAAGGATGAGGGAGTCTGATGTGTGCCTCAAGGGGATTTGATTTCAGGTCAGAATAGCAAATGATTTAAGTTGTGTGATGTTGATTACTACGTAATATTGCATGTCATCCGACTATGATTGCTATATGCCATAACAATGGTATTACAGTAAGTGTCACGCAGATTAATGGAGAATGAACTTTGATGAAACCGAGCAAGGTGCAGAGGTGATGAAACCAGAAATGGCTTCAGCACCGAGCGCCCAGGAACTTCCTTGAGATTGACATCTTCAGCCCGCAGACCGCGAGCATGGACTGCACCAGATACATTTGGACTGGATATAAGGAATAAATGCTTTACGATGAGGGTGATGAGATGAGACCATAAGATCGTGAAGTTCAGGATCCTGCATGGAAGAAGGAGGGCAATAAGTAGGATTACAACCATGGACTTCAGGAGAGCTAACTTTGGCCTCTTCAAAGACCTGCTTGGGAGACTCCCATGAGTTAAGGCCCTAGAAGGTAAGGGGACCTAAGAGAGCTGGTCAGTATTCAAGCACCACTTCCAAGCTCAAGAGCTATGCATTCCTATGAGTAAGAAATCAAGCAAAGGGGGTAGGAGACCTGCATGGATGAGCAAGGAGCTCCTGGAAAAACTCAAAGGGAAGAAGGAAGTTTACAGAATGTGGAAAAAGGGACTGGCCACTTGGGAGGAATATAGGGATGTTGTCAGAGAATATAGGCATGCAACAAGGAATGCTAAGGCCCACTTGGAATTAAATGTGGCAGGGGATGTCAAGGACAACAAGAAGGACTTTTTCAAGTACATCAGCAGCAAAAGGAAGACTAGGGAAAATGTGTGATCGCTGCTGGATGAGGTGGGTGCCCTAGTGGTGTAGGATAGAGAAAAAGCAGAGTTACTGAATGCCTTCTTTGCTTCAGTCTTTACTGGTAAGGCTGGCCCTCAGGAAACCCAGAGCCTGGAGGTGAGAGAGAAAGTCTGGAGAAAGGAAGAATTTTCCCTTGGTCAAGGAGGATCAGGTTAGAGATCATTTAGGCAAACTTAACACAGAAAAATCCATGGACCCCGATGGGATGCACCCACAAGTGCTGAGGGAATTGGCAGATGTTGTTTTGGGGTTGCATGGCAAGGTTTTGGTAGTGGGGAGGGTTACCGAGGTGGCTTCTGGAAGAAGTTGCTAGAAGCTTCCGGTAGGACCGACAGAGACAATACCAGCCAGCTCCAAGATGGATCCACTGCTGGCCAAGGCCAATCCAATCAGCAACAGTGGTAGTGCCTCTGTGATAACATATTTAAGAAGGAAAAAAAAAAAAAACAAAAAAAACCCCACCAGCAGTATTTGCAGCTGGAGAGAGGATTGAGAAGATATGAGAAACTCTGTAGACACCAAGGTCAGTGAAGAAGGAGGGGGAGGAGGTGCTCCAGGCACTGGAGCAGACATTCCCCTGCAGCCCATCAAGAATACCATGGTGAAAAAGGTTGTCTGTCTGCAGCCCATGCAGGATGATGGGGGGGGCAGAGATTCCCCTGCAGCCTGTGGAGGACCTCACACCTGTGCAGGTGGAGATACCTGAAGGAGGCTGTGACCCTGTAGGAATCCTGCGCTGGAGCAGGCTCCTGGCAGGACCTGTGGACCCATGGAGAGAGGAGTCCACGCCGGAGCAGGTTTGCTGAGAGGACTTGTGACCCTGTGGTTGACCCACGCTGGAACAGTCTGCTCCTGAAGGTCTGCACCCTGTGGAAGGGACCCACACTGGAGCAGTTTGTGAAGAACTGCAGCCCATGGGAAGAAGTCATGTTGGAGGAGTTTGTGGAGGACTGTCTCCCGTGAGAGGGACCCCACGCTGGAGCAGGGGAAGAGTGTGAGGAGTCCTCCCCCTGAGGAGGAAGGAGCAGCAGAAACACCGCGTGATGAACTGACCGTAACCTTCATTCCCTGTCCCCCTGTGCCGCTCGAGGGGGGAAGAGGTTGAAGCCGGGAGTGAAGTTGAGCCCGGGAAGAAGGGAGGGGTGGGGGGAGGTGTTTTAAGATTTGATTTCATTTCTCATTCCTCTACTCTGTTTTGCTTGGTAAGAAATTAAATTTATTTTCTGAAGCTGAGTCTGTTTTGCCCGTTATGGTAATTGGTGAGTGATCTCTCTCTGTCCTTATCTCAACCCACGAGCCTTTCATTATATTTTCTCTCCTCTGTCCATCTAAGGAGGGGGAGTGATAGAGAGGCTTTGGTGGGCACCTGGCCTCCTGCCCGGGTCAACCCACCGCAATCTTTTTTGGCATCCAGTATGGGGCTTGAGGAATTCAAGATAAGGATAGCAATTGGAACAGGTAATAGGTAAAACACAGACAGAACATAGCTAGAGTGGAATGATTGTGAAGAATTTCTGTTGTTCTAATTGTGGTGAAGAGACAAGGGGTGGATTGCGTGTGTAAATTGTCCACATTCATTCAGTGTTTTGATGATGTTATTTTGATTTTTGTGTGGGAAATTCTGTTTCTGTTGATGTGATTGAAGTTTGTGAAGGTTGTGTGATGAAGGTGGATTTTAATGATAATTCTTAAATATGTGATTCACAGAGGGGAGGGGTGGAATGTATTGGGTATGCGTGACAAGGTTTTGGTAGCCGGGAGGGCTACGGGGGTGACATCTGCGAGAAGCTGCTAGAAGCTTCCGGTAGGACCGACAGAGACAATACCAGCCAGCTCCAAGATGGACCCACTGCTGGCCAAGGCCAATCCAATCAGCAACAGTGGTAGTGCTTCTGTGACAGCATATTTAAGAAGGAAAAAAAAAAAAAAAGAGCAGTAGCATTTGCAGCTGGAGAGAGGAGTGAGAAGATGTGAGAAACTCTGCAGACACCAAGGTCAGTGAAGAAGGAGGGGGAGGAGGTGCTCCAGGTGCTGGAGTAGAAGTTCCCCTGCAGCCCGTGGAGAGCCCAGCCTGTGCCGCTGAGGGGGGCGGAGGTTGAAGCCGGGAGTGAAGTTGAGCCCGGGAAGATGGGAGGGGTGGGGGGAGGTGTTTTTAAGATTTGGTTTTATTTCTCATTCCTCTACTCTGTTTTGCTTAGTAATAAATAAGATGAATTCCCTCTCTAAGTTCGGTCTGTTTTGCTCGTGATGATAATTAGAGAATGATCTCTCCCTGTCCTTATCTCGACCCGTAAGTTTTCTTTCATTGTACCTTTTCTCCCCTGTCTAATGAAAGAGGGGAGCGATAGAGCGGCTCTGGTGGGCACCTGGCCCTCAGCCAGGGTCAACCCACCACAGAACGCCACCCAGAGATCTGCCCTGAGGCTGAATAGTCAGGGGTGGCGCGGCATGTGGGAGGATATGGGCAGGTATCTAGAGAACTTGTCACTTCCAATGGTTTGGAACTTCACTCCCAAACAACTACAGGACCCTGATAAAGTGATAGAATATTTGAAAGGAAAATGCTGTGGCTATTCCAAGGAGACACAGCTTACCGCATTGTGCAGGGCCCTGGCCATTATCTGCCAAACACTGCTCGATATTAGGCAGCACCCTCAGGAGGAAGAGAGGGAAAACAGAGCAACAGGCACTGTGGCTACTCCAACCCCAGTGACAAGCACTGCAGGTGAACCAAAAAACTAACTTGAACAAGTATCAATCATCCCTATACAGAAGAAGAAATGGACATGAAAGTCAACTCGTTTACTAAAGGATGACGAATCAGGACCATCACAAGAACAGGAGGAAGAGACAGAACCTGAGCTAACCATCCGATCACTATCCCTGAGTGAGATAAGAGATATGCAAGAAGATTTCAGTCATTGATTAAGTGAGCAACTTGTCACCTGTCTGCTCCGATGCTGGGATAATGTGGCCAGTAGCCTGGAATTAGAGGGTAGGGAAGCCAAGCAGCTGGGATCTCTGTCCAGGGAAGTGGGCATTGACAAGGCAATTGGGAAAAAAGACACAAGCCCTCAGCCTCTGAAGGCAACTTCTGTCAGGCATGAGGGAAAGGTATCCCTTCAGTGAAGATGTCGTATGTCAGCCAGGCAAGTGGACCACCATGGAAAGAGAAATCCAGTACCTGAGAAAATTAGCTGTGCAGGAGATGGTTTATTATGACCCCGACAATGTGCAGTTACCCACAGATCCAGAAGTCCAATGTACCCAAACTATGTGGTGAAGTGTGGTAGTTTTGGCTGAGATATAGAGTTAATTTTCTTCATAGTAGCTAGTATGGGGCTGTGTTTTGGATTTGTGCTGGAAACAGCATTGATAATACAGAGATGTTTTTGTTATTGCTGAGCAGTGCTTGCAGAGAGTCAAAGCCTTTTCTCCTTCTCACACCACCCCAACAGCAGGTAGGCTGAGCTACACAAGAAGTTGGGAGGGGACACATCTGCAACAGATGACCCCAACTGACCAAAGGGATATTCCATACCATATGACATCATGCTCAGCATATAAAGCTGAGGGAAAGAAGAAGGAAGAGGGAGACATTCAGAGTTATGGTGTTTGTCTTCGCAAGTAACCATTACGCATGATGTTGTCCTGCTTTCCTGGAGATGGCTGAACACCTTCCTGCCGATGGGAAGCAGTAAATGTATTCCTTGTTTTGCTTTGCTTGTGTGTGTGGCTTTTGCTTTACCTATTAAAATGTTTTTATCTTAACCCACGAGTTTTCTCACATTTACTCTTTTGATTCTCTCTCCGATCCTACTGGGGGGGGGGGGTGTGAGCAAGCAGCTGTGTGGTGCTTAGCTGCTAGCTGCGGTTAAAACACGACACAGAGGTTTGTACAGAGCGCATCACCAGCATGTGCCAAATCAGTACTAGCCTGGAAAGACAAAGAGGCACCAACAGTGAATGAGGTGGTGGGTCAACTCCAGTAATACCAAGAAAATCTCTCTTCCTCGCTACAGGCCTGTGTCTCGGCTGTGGAAAGACTGTCTGAAAAATCCAAAAACCTGTTCGAGAAACTATCCTGGGAGGTCCAGCAACCCAAAGAGGATATGTCCACTTCCCCGCTTATAGAGACCAGTATCTCAGCTATTAGGAGTAAGCGTTCCTCTGCTCAAAAGAGAGGATATAGAGGGTACACACCACGAGGCACCCTGTGGTTTTACCTGTGTGACCATGGAGAGGACATGAAGAAGTGGGATGGGAAACCTACCTCGACTCTAGAGGCATGGTGTCCTGGTTCTGGCAAGGATAGAGTTAATTTCCCAACCAGCCAGGACGGGTGAGCCAAGCTGGCCGGGGGTATTCCATACCATGTGACATCATGCTCACCATAAAAGGGGGCTAGTCGGGCAGGGGCGGGTTCGGTGTGTCGGCGTGGCTCTGGGACGGGTCGAGCGTCTGGTTGGTCGGTCGGTCACTCAGTCCTCGGATTGGTAAATCATTCTCTGTTATCACCCATTGTGAATATCTGTTATCAGCACTGTTGTTGATTGTTTTCCCTCTCCCTTGCTGTCCCAGTAAACTGCCCTTATCCCAACCCTCGAGGCTTTGCTGTTGTTTTTCCGTTCTCCTCCACATCCCGCCGGGGGAGGGGTGAGCGAGCGGCGCGTGGCACTTAGCTACAGGCTGCGGCTAAACCACGTCAGTCCTTTTTGGCACCCAACGTGGGGCTCGAGGGGTTGTGATAACGACAAGTCTGACCCAAGTGTGTTAAAACAAAGTTGTTATGAGCATTTATAATGATATTGAAACAGTCACTGGTCATAATGATGTTCCGTTTGGTCATATGGCTCTGTTTTGTAAACCCGTGTTTACTCTATGCAATCCCTGCGGTGCTGTTTATCACCTCTGGGAGAGGGGTTCGTGTTCTCATGTTGTTGTATTGTGTGATAATGACTTATGATAAGATATCATTGACAGTCATGAATCTGAGCTGGTATGTGTATGTAGCATTTTGGTCAGGCCCGTACCTCGGTCAATATCTTTCAGAATTGATTAATAATTGGACCCAATCTATGGGGAAGACAGGGGGGGATACCTTCTCCCACTCTTTCACCTCCTCTTTTCCCTTTTGGTTGGTTACAACAATTTTTGATAATTTTGAATACCTGTTAAAGAAAAATTCTACCAGACGTGAGTTACCCTAGGTATGCTTTATTGCAGCGCTGGATGCACGGGGGAAATAGCTCCACCAAACGTGCATGCCAGGTGATCACCAACATACAGGTTATATAGAATCAAAATATACATATTCATTATTTTTCTGAGAAAAGGCAGTCTTATGATAATCATTTCTTGGAATCCATTTCCATATTCTCCTCCCCATCACGCATGCTCAGTGATTTGAGTTGGTGGTCCTCAGGGGTCTCTGGTCGTCGTCAGTGGTCTTGCACCCGTGTCTGCTGGGTGACCCTCTTCTTGCAGGCATGCGCAGTATCCTTGCTGTGGATACGCTTGTCCCTTACAACTTACTTCATAAGATTAATATTCCCGGGCCTATTGTCCGGTTGGGTAGGGACTGTACAAGGAACGTAGCAGCATTGTACATTGCCATGGTCAGTTAGCTATTACCTTGATTACAAACCCCTTTCCCACGATTATAGGCTTTAAAATAGTTCTAGGCCTTAAGCAGCTTTCTAGTTAATATAAGTTTTCTTATAGCTAAGCTTCTATATTTTTACAATACCCTCCTTTTGTTTTCATTGCATCCCTGCAATTATTTATATATCCAAGCTCCTTGTACTTTTGCTACTATACTAGAAAAACAGGTTATGCAACATTGAAAAATCACTATTATACATATGTACCTGAATTTCAGGTGTTATCCCTTGATACCAATAAGCATGATTTCGTAATTGCATAAAAGAATTTTGCAAGTACAATAAATATTGAGTTACCTGTTCATCTCCATCCAAAAGGCTTGGTTTTGCTGGAATATAAGTTCCAGGTACTGCTAAAATTCTCCCAAATAAAACTTCTGCTGGAGATACACCTACTGGTTGCCTCGGTGTGTTTCTAATGTCCCAAAGTACTAAATTTAATGCTTCTGGCCACTTGAAGCCAGTTTGTTTACAAGTCTTAACTAACTTGTCTTTGATGGTCCTATTCATCCTTTCTACTTGTCCTGATGATTGTGGATGATAAGGTGTGTGCAATTGCATCTTGATATTTAATGAATGATAAATTTGCACTGAAATTGCGGCAGAGAAATGTGCTCCCCTGTCCGAGTCAATTATTTCAGGAACTCCATACCTAGGTATTATCTCTTTTAACAGAGCTTTAACCACTGCTTTTGAGTCATTCTTTTGAGTTGGGAAAGCCTCCACCCAGCCCGAAAGCTGATCAATGATCACAAGTAAATAAGCATATCCCGTAGCCCTAGGCATCTCCGCGTAGACAATTTGTATTTTTTGAAAAGGATACGTTGCTGGAGGTCACTTTCCTGCTGGTGGCTTGATTTTCAAAGAGGCATACTGTTTGCACAATCAACACCCTTCGCAAACTCTCTTAATAGCAGCATAAATCCCTGGTGCTGCCCACAGTCTCTGTACTCTCAAAGCTATATTCTCAGGTCCACCATGGGTTTTCTCATGGTGCCATCGCGCGATTGGTATTAAATACCTTTTGGGGAGTAATGGTTTCCCCCCTAGAGTCCATTGTCCATTCTGCTGTTCAGCTCCCAGCTTCTCCCAGAGCTGGCTGTCTTCCTCAGGAAGTTCCTCATACAGCTTCTGCATGCCTGGCAATTCCCGGTCGAGCTCTCCTTGATGGGTCAGTGTCATTGCAAAGATGACTTGTCGGGCTGCCGCTTTTGCAGCCTGGTCCGCGAGCTCGTTCCCTTTTGCCAATTGATTCTCTTGGTTGGTGTGTGCTTTAATATATATTACTGCCAGTTCAGATGGTAATTGGATCGCCTCCAAAGGTTCTTTAATCTGTTGTCCATGGGCGATCGTTTTACCTGCTGATGTGAGAAATCCCCTTTCTTTCCAAAGCATACCTGTAGCATGACAAACTCCAAACGCATACTTAGAGTCAGTATACAAATTAACCCGTATTCCGATCGCATATTGTGCAGCTTTCGTGAGGGCGACGATCTCTGCGCCTTGAGCACCTAGAGTGGGAGGCAAAGGTCCTGCTAACAATACCTTAGTTTCCGTGGTAACAGCAAACCCAGTACATTTCCATCCTTCTTCATAATAGGAGGAGCCGTCGGTAAACAAGTTCATATCTGGGTTATCCAAAGGCTGATCTCGTAGGTCGTCTCGTGGTTTGCTCGTCATTTTGATCACCTGTTCACAATCATGTTCATCCTTTTCTCCATCCGTGGGCAGTGGCATTAAGGTGGCAGGATTCAAAGTGTTACATCTTTCCAATCTTAAATTGTCAGCAAGCAAAAGTATTAGTTCATATTTATGTGCTCTTTGTGGAGAAAGTGCTTTCTCGGCATATTGTTTCAATAATATTTCAACTTCATGTGGCACACAGACTACTAGGGGATGTCCCAAGACTATGTTCCGGCTTTTTTCCACTAACTCAGCAGCAGTAGCCACAGCTCTTATGCAAAACGGAGTTCCTCTTGCTACTGAATCTAATGTGCAAGAATAATAGGCTATAGGTCTTTCATGTGGCCCTAAAGTTTGAACTAAAACTCCATTTGCTGTTCCTTTGTTTTCTGTGCAATAAAGTTTAAAGGGTTTAGAATAGTCTGGAAGCCCCAAAGCTGGAGCTTGCATTAATGCTTCCTTTAATGCACGAAAGGCTTTTTCTCGTTCAGGACCCCAAGCTATTGGTTCCACTTCCTCATTTTTCGTTGCCTCATTAAGAGGTTTCGCTGTTTCACTGAATCCAGGAATCCATGGCCTACAATATCCTACTTGTCCTAAAAATCCCCTTAATTGTTTCTTTGTTACTGGTCTGGGAATTTCTTGTATAGCTCTTACCCATTCTGGATCTACTTCTCTCCTCCCTGGTTTAAGAATAAACCCCAGATACTTTACCTGTTGTTGACAGAGTTGCAGTTTGGATAGAGATGCACGGTGACCCTTTTTTGCAAGTTGGATGCACAGATATTCAGTATCCCGCATACAATCTTCAGCCGTATGGCTTGCTAGTAACAAATCATCAACATATTGAATCAAAACAGAACCCCCAGAAAATTTTAAGTCTCTTAGATTGTTTCTGAGAATTTGAGAAAAGATGGTTGGTGAACTAGTAAACCCTTGTGGCAAGCGTGTTCAAGTCAACTGTTTTCCTTGCCAAGTGAAGGCAAAAATCAATTGACTTTCTTCAGCAATAGGTATACTGAAAAATACTCCTGTTAAATCCAAAACAGTAAAATATTGTGCCCATACAGGTATTTGGGTAAGAATTAAATTTGGGTCAGGGACAACAGGGTGTGGGGAAATTACATGCTCATTTACTGCACGGAGATCTTGAACAAATCTATGTTCTGGATCCCCATCGTTATCTAATCGATGTTTACTTACTGGCAAGATTGGAGTATTATATGGACTTTGACATTCCTTGAGTATTCCTTTTTCTAAGAAAACTGCAATCTGTTTTTGAATACTTGGGATAGCCTCATCTGCAATCGGGTACTGTTTAATTGATGGAGGTGACCCTCCTTTTGTTTTAATTATTACTGGTTCCGCAGATAACAATAATCCTATATCATCACCAGAGCTGCTCCATAGTTCCCGGGGAACTGCTTCAAGTCCTTTTGGAATTTTAAAACCTGATTATTCTTCTTCTTGTGGAATTTGCACAATTTCTGATCCCATGATTATTAACTTGATTCCAGCCGGAGCAAGGAGTATTTGAGTACCAAATTCCTACAAAAGATCACGTCCTAGCAAAGACACAGGTGAATTTGGAGATATCACAAATCTTCCCCATACCATTTTCTCTGCAATGATAATTGGAAGTGGGGTTGAAATATATTTTATTTCTTGTCCAACAACCCCTCTTATAAGTACCTTCTCTTTAGAAATCAATGTTTGTGGGAGTGCATAATTCAAAAGGGACAAAGTTGCTCCTGTGTCTACTAAAAATTCAACAAAAAGTCCGTTTACCTTTGCAGTAATTTGTCCATACTCATTTACCTTCACTCCTTCATTCGACATTTTTGCAGTCCTTCGGTAAGCATGGAATTCAGCTCATTAATTTTCTATTGTGAGTGAGGGCGCGGTGGATATGGTGGATTTGATCCTCGTCCAGCACTTACTGGGCGGAGTGGGCACTCTCGCTGGATATGTCCTATATTCCCACAATAAAAACACTCTAAAGTATTAGGATTAGATTGGTTAAGAGAAGAAAGAAAGGGAGCCCTTCCCCCACGTCCCCTTCCTCTTGGCGTTCCCCTTGAAATTCCTCTGCCCCTTCCTCTTGATTGATAATTCTGTGTAATTGCTGCAGCCAACGAACTAATTTCTCTCTCTTTTTCCTGTCGCTCTCGTTTTCTTTCCTGTTTATTTCTCTCATTCTCTCTCTTTTGTTTTTCTTCATCTCTACCATCAAAAACAAATGCAGCAATACTCAGTATTTTAGTCAGGGTTTCCCCTTGCCACCCAGGCGTGTGCTTTTTAAAATACTTATTTATATCAGGAGAAGACTGCTCCACAAATACACTAATAGCCAATGGTTCTTGAAAATTTTCTCTAGTCATTCCCCCGTATTTCAACAAGGTAGTTTTCAATCTTATCCAATAATCGCTGGGGTGTTCATCAGGTTTTTGTCTGCATTCAAGGACCTTTGTCCAATTTGTAACTCTTTCGCCACATTGCCGTATGGCCTCCAATAATTGTCCGATGGCTGCCCGATAAGCTTGCATTCCATCGGTTGTGGCTAAATTCCAATTAGGGTCCTCAGTGGGCCAGGGATTTAATCCTTGACCCCTCTGAGCAATTTCTCGGTCCTTTTGAAAAATTTTATCTCGCTCATCCATCTGGAATAGTTCTCTTAACAAAGTTTTCATGTCACTCCAATTAGGTGTATAATCAGTGACTATTCCAGATAGCATTTGCGCACATTTTTCTGCATCATCTCTTAATCTTGGCATTTTGCTTTGCTACATAATCAAATCACCTTGTTTCCAAGGTTCGTGGCGCATCACAGAAGTCACTGCAGGGACATCAGGAGGAGCTCCTGGTCCTGCTCTGGGATTTGGGATGTAATCCAATTTCATGGGAAACATCCCTGCTTGGGGAAGGTCAGTTTCCTCGGCCTCAGGGGCAGAGGGAAGTGGGCTTACCCGTGGTTTAGATGGCTTACGTCTTTGACAAGACCAATCATACCAAATATACCAATAATCAATATTTTGACTTGCAGTATCTTCTAAAATAGTCCTTAAAAACTTTAACTTATGCGGCCTAAAAGTTCCTTTGGGAGGCCAAATATCCATAGGTCCTCCCCCTCGAGATCGAGTTAGGAATGGCCATTCCTCCTGACACAACACAATCAGTCTTTTCTTTTGCAAAGTCTGTGCCCCATAAACCTTATTCCAATTTTCCAAAACCTCAGCAAGGGGAGTCCCCCTTTCAACGCTGGGTGTATTTCCCATTTCTTACTTCTTTTCCTCTTACCAAATCTTTTAGCAAGTTTAAACACAAGAGTACTCCCAGTATCGTCTGGAAAGACCCGTGTCCAAGTCTCTTAGGTGAACTCACCTATTTTTGCCAGCAACGAGCGTTGGTCACGGGTTTGTCCAGAGAATTAACTGGTGCTCCTTCCTCTTGCGTCCTAGGGTCCCATCTGGGTCGCCATCTGTTAAAGAAAAATTCTACCAGACGTGAGTTACCCTAGGTATGCTTTATTGCAGCGCTGGATGCACAGGGGAAATAGCTCCACCAAACGTGCATGCCAGGTGATCACCAACATACAGGTTATATAGAATCAAAATATACATATTCATTATTTTTCTGAGAAAAGGCAGTCCTATGATAATCATTTCTTGGAATCCATTTCCATATTCTCCTCCCCATCACGCATGCTCAGTGATTTGAGTTGGTGGTCCTCAGGGGTCTCTGGTCGTCGTCAGTGGTCTTGCACCCGTGTCTGCTGGGTGACCCTCTTCTTGCAGGCATGCGCAGTATCCTCGCTGTGGATACACTTGTCCCTTACAACTTACTTCATAAGATTAATATTCCCGGGCCTATTGTCCGGTTGGGTAGGGACTGTACAAGGAATGTAGCAGCATTGTACATTGCCATGGTCAGTTAGCTATTACCTTGATTACAAACCCCTTTCCCACGATTATAGGCTTTAAAACAGTTCTAGGCCTTAAGCAGCTTTCTAGTTAATATAAGTTTTCTTATAGCTAAGCTTCTATATTTTTACAATACCCTTGGAATGTTCATGCCAGTATATTCCTATTGCTAGGTCTCCTGAATGCTTTCCCACTCCTGTTCAGGGTTAGCAAAAATCTTTTCAAGAGTACCACCCAGGGATCTTCCCCAAGGCATGGCATGTGGGAGAGTATGGGCGGGTATCTAGAGACCTTTTCACCCCCAATGGTTTGGAGCTTCACTCCTGAACAATTGCAAGACCCTGATAAAATGGTAGAATATTTGAAAGGAAAATGCTGTGGGCATTCTAAGGAGACACAACTTCCTGCGCTGTGCTGGGCCCTGGCCACAATCTATCAAACACTGCTTGATAGTAGACAGCACCATCCAGAGGGAGAGAGCGGACCCACAGGCACTGCAGCTGCCCAGGCCCCCGCAACAGGCACTGCAGCTACCCAAACCCCTGCAATAGGCACTATAGTCGAGCCAAAAGATCAACCCACACCAGTATCAGTCGCCCCTATACACAAGAAGAAATACACAAGGAAATCGGTTGGCTTAGTGAAAGATGATGATGAACCGGGGCCATCCCGAGAACAAGAAGAAGAGCCAGAACCAGAAGTGATTATTCGATCCCTGTCCCTGAGTGAGCTGCGAGATATGCGGAAAGATTTCAGCCGCCTTCCAGGGGAGCATATTATTACCTGGCTGCTCCGCTGCTGGGATAATGGGGCCAGTAGCCTGGAACTGGAGGGCAGGGAGGCCAAGCAGCTAGGATCCTTGTCTAGGGAAGGGGGCATTGACAAAGCAATTGGGAAGAAGGCACAGGCCCTCAGCCTCTGGAGGCGCCTCCTGTCAAGTGTGAGGGAAAGGTATCCTTTCAGCGAAGTTGTCGTATGGTGGCCAGGCAAGTGGACCGCTATGGAGAGAGGTATTCAATATCTGAGGGAATTAGCTGTGCGGGAGATGGTTTATTATGATCCAGACAATGCACAGTTGCCCACAGACCCCGATGAAGTCCACTGTACCCGACCCATGTGGCGAAAATTTGTGCGAAGTGCACCATCATCGTACGCCAACTCACTGGCAGTAATCGACTGGAAAAGTGAAGAGGCACCCACGGTGGACGAAGTGGCTGGCCGAGTCCGGCAGTATGAAGAGAGCCTTTCTTCTCCCTAGTCTCGGCTGTGGAGAAACTGTCCCAGGAAGTCTGGCAACTCAAAGAGGATATATCTTACTCCCCACCTGTACAGACCCGCATTTTGAGCTGTTAGGAGTAAGCGTTTTTCTGCTCCGGAGAAGGGATATGGAGCATACACACCACGAGGTATCCTGTGGTTTTTCCTGCGTGACCACGGAGAAGACATGAGGAAATGGGATGGGAAGCCCACCTCAACCCTGCAGGCACACGTACATGAGCTACAAGGCAAGACAGCTGTACAAAGGGACTCTTCCAGAAAGAATGCTGCTCCAGTTTCCACCGGGCAGCCCCCCAGACCAAGTGAAAGGCCTGATCGCACTTATGATCCTCTTGAAGGGACTTCTAAGTCCTTTTTGCAAGAGGTGAGTAGTGACTATGACGAGCAGGATTAGAGGGGCCCTGCCTCCAGCCAGGTGGAGGAAAGGGACAATAGGGTTTATTGGACTGTGTGGATCCGATGGCCTGGCACATCGAACCCACAAGAGTACAAGGCCCTAGTGGACACGGGTGCACAGTGTACCCTAATGCCATCGAACTATGAAGGAGTGGAACCGATATCTATTTCTGGTGTGATGGGGGGATCCCAACAGTTGACTCTGTTGGAGGCTGAAGTAAGTCTAACTGGGAATGAGTGGCAAAAGCACCCCATTGTGACTGGGCCGGAGGCTCCATGCATCCTGGGCATAGACTACCTCTGGAAAGGGTATTTCAAAGACCCAAAAGGTTACAGGTGGGCTTTTGGAATAGCTGCCTTAGAAGCGGAGGAAATTGAACCATTGTCTAGTTTGCCTGGTCTCTCGGAGGACCCTTCTGTTGTAGGGTTGCTGAAGGTTGAAGAGCAACAGGTGCGGATTGCTACCACAACTGTGCACCGGCGGCAATACCGCACCAACAGAGACTCCCTGGTTCCCATCCACAAGCTAATTCGTCAACTGGAGGGTCAGGGAGTGATCAGCAGAACCCACTCACCCTTTAACAGTCCCATATGGCCAGTGCGGAAGTCCAATGGAGCGTGGAGGCTGACGGTAGATTATCGTGGCCTGAATGAAGTCACACCGCCCATGAGTGCTACCGTGCCGGATATGCTGGAACTTCAATATGAACTGGAGTCAAAGGCAGCCAAATGGTATGCCACAATTGATATCGCTAATGCATTTTTCTCGATCCCTTTGGCAGCAGAGTGCAGGCCGCAGTTTGCCTTCACTTGGAGGGGCGTCCAGTACACCTGGAATCGACTGCCCCAGGGGTGGAAACACAGCCCCACCATCTGCCATGGCCTGATCCAGACTGCACTGGAAAAGGGTGAAGCCCCAGAGCACCTGCAATACATTGATGACATCATTGTATGGGGCAACTCAGCAGAGGAAGTTTCTGAGAAAGGGAAGAAAATAATCCAAATCCTGCTGCAGGCTGGCTTTGCCATAAAACGAAGTAAGGTGAAGGGGCCTGCGCAGGAAATCCAGTTTTTAGGAATAAGGTGGCATGATGGGCGGCATCAAATCCCTATGGATATTATCAACAAAATAGCAGCCACGTCCCCACCAACCAACAAAAAGGAGACACAGGCCTTCCTAGGTGTTGTGGGTTTCTGGAGAATGCACATTCCGAATTACAGTTTGATAGTAAGCCTATCAAATACACCGCAGCCGGGGAGAATGGCCCTACCTGGAGTCTCTGGCAGAAAGCACCAGGGGAGACTTGAGGCTGATCCCTGGGGTTTTGGAGTCGGGGATACAGAGGATCCGAGGCCCGCTACACTCCAACGGAAAAAGGAGATGTTGGCAGCCTACGAAGGGGTTCGAGCTGCTTCAGAGGTGATTGGCACTGAAGCACAGCTCCTCTTGGCACCCCGACTGCCAGTGCTGGGCTGGATGTTCAAAGGGAGGGCTCCTTCTACACATCATGCAACCGATGGTACGTGGAGTAAGTGGGTTGCGCTGATCACACAAGGGGCTCGAATAGGAAGCCCCAGTCGTCCAGGAATTCTGGAAGTGATCACAGACTGGCCAGAAGGGAAAGATTTTGGAATGTCACCAGAGGAGGAAGTGACGCGTGCTGAAGAAGCCCCACCGTATAATAAACTAACAGAAGATGAGAAACCATATGCCCTCTTCACTGATGGGGCCTGTCGCATCGTGGGAAAGCATCGAAGGTGGAAGGCCGCTGTATGGAGTCCTACACAGCGAGTCGCAGAAGCTGCTGAAGGAGAAGGTGAATCGAGCCAGTTTGCAGAGGTGAAAGCCATCCATCTGGCTTTAGATATTGCTGAAAGAGAAAAGTGGCCAACGCTGTACCTCTACACTGACTCATGGATGGTGGTCAATGCCCTGTGGGGGTGGTTACAGCAGTGGAAGTGGAGCAACTGGCAACGCAGAGGCAAACCCATCTGGGCTGCCCCACTGCGGCAAGATATTGCTGCCCGGCTAGAGAAGCTGGTTGTAAAGGTACGTCACGTAGATGCCCACGTACCCAAGAGTCGGGCCACTGAGGAACATCAGAACATCCAGCAGGTAGATCAGGCTGCCAAGATTGAAGTGGCTCAGGTGGATTTGGACTGGTAGCATAAGGGTGAATTAGCTCGGTGGGCCCATGACACCTCAGGCCATCAAGGAAGAGATGCGACGTATAGATGGGCCCGTGATCGAGGGGTGGACTTGAGCATGGACGCCATCTCACAGGTCATCCATCAATGTGAAGCATGCGCCGCAATCAAGCAAGCCAAGCGGGTAAAGCCTCTGTGGTATGGAGGCCGATGGTTGAAATATAAATATGGGGAAGCATGGCAAATCGACTACATCACGCTCCCACAAACCCGCCAAGGCAAGCGTTATGTTCTTACAATGGTGGAAGCAACCACTGGGTGGCTGGAAACATATCCTGTGCCCCATGCCACTGCCCGGAACACTATTCTGGGTCTTGAAAAGCAAGTCCTGTGGCGACATGGCACCCCAGAGAGAATTGACTCAGACAACGGGACTCATTTTCGGAACAGCCTCATAGACACCTGGGCCAAAGAGCATGGTATTGAGTGGGTGTATCAGTGGGGCAGCCCCACGTTGGGCGCCAAAAAAGACTATGGTGGGTTGACCCTGGCTGAGGGCCAGGTGCCCACCAGAGCTGCTCTATCACTCCCCCTCCTTCTCTAGACAGGGGAGAAAAGGTACAATGAAAAAAAAACCAACCTTACGGGTTGAGATAAGGACAGGGAGAGATCATTCTCTAATTATCATCACGAGCAAAACAGACCGAACTTAGAGAGGGAATTCATCTTATTTATTACTAAGCAAAACAGAGTAGAGGAATGAGAAATAAAACCAAATCTTAAAAACACCTCCCCCCACCCCTCCCATCTTCCCGGGCTCAACTTCACTCCCGGCTTCAACCTCCATCCCCCCTCAGCGGCACAGGGGGACGGGGAATGGGGGTTATGGTCAGTTCATCACGCGGTGTTTCTGCCGCTTCTTCATCCTCAGGGGGAGGACTCCTCTCATCGTTCCCCTGCTCCAGCGTGGGGTCCCTCTCACGGGAGACAGTCCTTCACGACCTTCTCCAACGTGAGTCTCCTCCATGGGGTGCAGACCTTCAGGAGCAAACTGCTCCAGCGTGGGTCCCCCACGGGGTCACAAGTCCTGTCAGCAAACCTGCTCTGGCATGGGCTCCTCTCTCCACGGATCCACAGCTCCTTCCAGGTGCTTGCTCCAGCACAGGCTTCCCACGGGGTCACAGCCTCCTTCAGGTGTCTCCACCTGATCCGGCGTGGGGTCCTCCACGGGCTGCAGGTGGAATCTCTACACCCCCTCATCCTCCCTCCATGGGCTGCTGCAGGGGGACAGCCTGCTTCACCATGGTCTTCACCACGGGCTGCAGGGGAATCTTGCTCCAGTGCCTGGAGCACCTCCTCCCCCTCCTTCTGCACTGACCTTGGTATCTGCAGAGTTTCTTACATCTTCTCACTCCTCTCTCTGGCTGCAGAAGCGCTCCCTAACTGTTTTTCTCTTTCTTAAATATGTTATCACAGAGGCGCTGATTGGCTTGGCCTTGGCCAGCGGCGGGTCCATCTTGGAGCCGGCTGGCATTGGCTCTATCAGACACAGGGGAAGCTTCTAGCAGCTTCTCACAGAAGCCACCCCTGTAGCCCCCCCCGCTACCAAAACCTTGCCATGCAAAACCAACACACATGGGTGCGTGAATTGAAAGGAAAAGTAGTCTCAAATGGGGATTCTTCCAGGAAAATTGCCAATCCAGTCTCCAGTGGGCAGTTCCCCAGACAGAGTAGGAGGATTGATCTTACTTCTGATCTTACGGAAGGAGCTTCTGATTCATATTTACAAGAAGAGAGTAACAAGGATGGAATTTGAACCTACATGCACCACACGAATCCATTCGTTGGTAACGAATACTATGACCAGGACTAGAGGGGCCCTGCCTGCAGCCAGGTGGAGGAAAGGGACAACCGAGTTTACTGGACTGTGTGGATTCGATGGCCTGGCTCCAACAGCTCCATATCCTTATTGTGTTGGGGGCCCCAGAGCTGAATGCAGTACTTCAGGTGGGGTAATCTCTGTACCCTAAGTGCAGTAACCTAGACTGTGCCCTTTAGCTCTGTGGAAGTGAATCTCTGCATGGAAATAGTACCTTTTCTTTTTTAATTTAAATTGGAATTTAGTCACAGCTACAGCACAGCTACAGAGTTAATTTTCACTAGAAGCTGGGATTGGACACAGCCAGGACAGGTGACCCAAACTAGCCAAAGGGGGCATTCCATACCATGTGACATCATGCTCAGTATAAAAGGGGGGCTAGTTGGGGAGGGGCGGCACAGCTCCAGGATGCGTGGCTCGGGGACGGTCTGGCTTTGGGACGGGTCTGAGCGTGCGGTCTTGTAACCGTGGAATAGAGGCCGTGAAACAGAAACTATAGAATCAGGTTGAGATAATTAGTTTGTAACCAAGGTAATACGTAATGAAGCTAACTGACCATGGCAAGGTACAATGCTGCTATGTTCCATGTACAGTCCCTACTGAACTGAACAATAGGTTCAGAGATATTAATCTTATGAAGTCGTTATGGACAGGTGCATCCACAGCAAGGGTACTGCGCATGCCCACAAGAAGAGGGTCACCCAGCGGACACGGGTGCAAGACCACTGACGACCACCAGAGACCCCTTGAGGACCACCGACTCAAATCACTGAGCATGCGTCACGGGGAGGAGAATATGGAAATGGATTCTAAGAAATGATTATCATAGGACTGCCTTTTCTGAGAAAAACGATGAATATGTATGTTTTGATCCTACATAACCTGTGTGTTGGTGATCACCTGGCATGCACGTTGGGTGGAGCTATCCCCCGTGCATCCAGCGCTGCAATAAAGAATGCCTGCCTTTTAACACTACATTGGTGTTACGAGGTTTATTCCCTGGTTTCGGTGACAGTCTGAGTTGTATGGTCGTTGGGTGAGAAACTGCATTGTGTATCACCAGTTGCGTATTTTCTGTTAAGTACTGTTGTTGTTATTTCCGTCTACCTGTGCTGTCCCAGTAAACTGTCCTTATCCCAACCCACGAGGTTTTTGCCTTTGTCTTCCCATTCTCCTCCCCATCTCACTGGGGGAGGAGGGGGCGAGCAAGCGGCCACGTGGTGCTCGGCTTCCGGCTTGGGCTAAACCATGACACATAGGAATAAAGCCCTGGAGGGAAGAGGGGCCCAAGAAAGCTAGTTAGTATTCAAGGACCACCTCCTCCAACCTCAAGAGAGATGCATTCCAACAAAGAAAAAGTCAGGTGAAAACACCAGGAGGCCCCCATGGATGAACGAGATGCTCCTGGACAAACTAAAACACAAAAAGGAAGCCTACAGAGGGTGGAAGCAAGGGCAGGTAGCCTGGGAGGAATACAGAGAAATTGTCCAAGCAGCCAGGGATCAGGTTAGGAAAGCCAAAGCCCTGATAGAAATTAGTCTGGCCAGGGATGTCAAGGACAACAGGAAAAGCTTCTGTAGGTACATCAGTGAGAAAAGGAGGACGAGGGAGAATGTGGGTCCCCTCCAGAATGAAACGGGCGACCTGGTTACCCAGGATATGGAGAAGGCTGAGGTATTCAATGACTTCTTTGCCTTAGTCTTCACCGGCAAGGGCTTGATTGACACTGCCCAGGTCACAAAAGGCAAAGGCAGGGACTGGGACAATGAAGAACCGCCCACTGTAGGAGAAGATCAGGTTCGAGAATATCTAAGGAACCTGAAGGTGCACTGGTCCATGGGACCTGATGAGATGCATCCACGGGTCCTGAGGGAACGGGCAGATGAAGTGGCTAAGCCACTGTCCATCATATTTGAGAAGTCCTGGCAGTCCGGTGAAGTTCCCACTGACTGGAAGAGGGGGAACATAACCCCCATTTTTAAAAAGGGGGGAAAAGGAAGACCCAGGGAACTACAGGCCGGTCAGTCTCACCTCCGTGCCTGGCAAGATCATGGAGCAGACCCTCCTGGAGACTATGCTCAGGCACATGGAAGATAAGAGGGTGATTGGTGACAGCCAACACGGCTTCACTAAGGGCAAGTTGTGCCTGACAAATTTGGTGGCCTTCTATGATGGGGTTACATTGTTGGTGGATAAAGGAAGAGCGACTGACATCATCTACCTGCACTTGTGCAAGGCATTTGACACTCTCCCACATGACATCCATGTCTCTCAATTGGAGAGACATGAATTCGATGGATTCGCCACTTGGTGGATAAGGAACTGGTTGGATGCTAAAAGGCTCAATGTCCAAGTGGAGATCAGTGACAAGTGGCGTTCCTCAGGGGTCAGTATTGGGACCAGGGCTGTTCAACATATTTGTCAGGAACATGGACAATGGGATCGAGTGCACCGTCAGCAAGTTTGCTGATGACACCAAGCTGTGCGGTGTGGTCGACATGCTGGAGGGAAGGGATGCCATCCAGAGGGACCTTGACAGGCTTGAGAGGTCGCCCCGTGTGAGCCACATGAAGTTCAGCAAAGCCAAGTGCAAGGTTCTGCACGTGGGTCAGGGCAATCCCAAGCACAACTACAGTCTATGTGGAGAATGGATTGAAAGCAGCCCTGAGGAGAAGGACTTGGGGGGTGTTGATTCATGAAAAGCTCAACGTGATCTGGCAGTGTGCGCTTGCAGCACATAAAGCCAAATGTATCTTGGGCTGCATCAAAATAAGTGATTCTCCCCCTCTACTCCACTCTCGTGAGACCCCACCTGGAGTACTGCGTCCAGCTCTGGGGTCCCCAGTACAAGAAGGACATGGAACTGTTGGAGAGAGTCCAGAGGAGGGCCACGAAGATGATCAGCGAGCTGGAGCGCTTCCTCTATGAAGACAGGCTGAGACAGTTGGGATTGTTCAGCCTGGAGAAAAGAAGGCTCCGGGGAGACCTTATTGCAGCCTTCCAGTACCTAAAGGGGACCTACAAGAAATCTGGAGAGGGACTGTTTACAAGGGCAAGTAGCGATAGGACAAGGTGCAATGGTTTTAAGCTGAAAGAGGGTAGATTTAGATTAGATGTTAGGAAGAAATTCTTTACTGTGAGGATGGTGATACACTGGAACAGGTTGCCCAGAGTGGTCGTGGATGTCCTCTCCCTGGAAGTGTTCAAGGCCAGGTTGGATGGGGCTTTGGGCAACCTGGTCTAGTGGAGGGTGTCCCTGCCCATTGTAGGGGGGGTTGGAACTAGATGATCTTTAAGGTCCCTTCCAACTCAAACCATTGTATGATTCTATGATTTTATTTATACACAGATACAATATTTTATATATATATGTACTTATGTGTGTGTATATATACATATATATACACATTTTAAAAGGTGTAGAAATTAAATATATATCCATTGTCAAACACCGAACCAGGCTGCCCAGGGAAGTGGTTGAGTCACCATCCTTGGAGGTATTTAAAAGAGGTGTGAATGTGGTGCTTAGGGACATGGTTTAGTGGTGGACTTGGTAGTGTTAGGTTAATGGTTGGACTCAATGATCTTAAGGGTCTTTTCCAACCTAAATGATTCTATGAGAAGCATAGGTATAGAATGGATAAAACATTCTTCACTAGTAGCTAATGGAATGAGGCTTTGGGCAATGTGGTCTAGTGGAGGGTGTCCCTGCCCGTAGCAGGGGGTTTGGAACTAGATGATCTTTGCGGTCCCTTCCAACCCAATCCATTCTATGATTCTATGATTCTGTGAATTAGATTAAGTTTAAATGTGAATAGAAAGGATTTTTTTTTTAAAAGTAAAGGGCATGTTGGGCTCCCCCCACTTTACAAGGCTGCAGAACAGGCCCTCGACATGTCTGAGGTGGGGAAAGGCACTTCAAGAGGGTGGAGGAGGAACAAAAGGGAGGGCATGGACAAGTTGGAATGTGCCCAAGGGCTATGGACCCTGGATCCCTCCTAGGATGCCCACCAAGGGTTTCCCCGCATAAACCCTGTCACGTGCAAAGAAACCAGTCCTGTGAGCTGCACTGAGAAGCTTCTGCATCCGAGCCCAGCACAACAGGATGACCATGTGGCATTACTGGGGCAGCTTCTGGACTTTGTGCAGTGCTGTGTTAGGAAAATCTCAGTCCCTAACTATTGTACCAATTAGTCATTATAGTATTGTCACCGAAATCCGGGAATAAACCTCGTAACACCAATGTAGTGTTAAAAGGCAGGCATTCTTTATTGCAGCGCTGGATGCACGGGGGAAAACAGCTCCACCCAACGTGCATGCCAGGTGATCACCAACACACAGGTTATGTAGGATCAAAACATACCTATTCATTGTTTTTCCAAGAAAAGGCAGTCCTATGATAATCATTTCTTAGAATCCATTTCCATATTCTCCTCCCCATCACGCCTGCTCAGTGATTTGAGTCGGTGGTCCTCAAGGGGTCTCTGGTGGTCGTCAGTGGTCTTGCACCCGTGTCCGCTGGGTGACCCTCTTCTTGTGGGCATGCGCAGTACCCTTGCTGTGGATGCACCACTCCATAACGACTTCATAAGATTAATATCTCCAAGCCTATTGTTCGGTTGGGTAGGGACTGTACATGGAACATAGCAGCATTGTACCTTGCCATGGTCAGTTAGCTTCATTACGTATTACCTTGGTTACAAACTAATTATCTCAACCTGATTCTATAGTTTCTGTTTCACGGCCCCTATCCTACGGTTACATTTCCCCCCTTTGGAAGTTTTGAAATAATAACTTTTCAATACTTCCACACATATTTTCTTATCCTAGATACATTACAGATGTTCTTAAACTTGTAACCATAGCATCTACACCTCAGTGTGTCTGCTCATGTTTCTCTTTTGCAAGTTCTAACATAGCTTGTGGAGTTACTATTACCTGATTTTCTGGTGTTACCTACCATCCTTCCGCATTTTGGGATGCCTTTAAGAGCTCTGCCAATTGTTCATCTAGTTTACTGTACCTTGCTGTTAAATTTGGGATTTTCATCTGTTTTACTGGTACTAGTGCAAGGATACCTTGTTCTGCAGCCTCCTTTGCAGCTTTATCTGCCAATCGATTACCTATATTTATAGCCGTCTGACCAAATTGATGAGCCTTGCAATGCATTGCGGCCACTTCCTTCGGTTCCTGCACATCTTGTAGGAGTTGAAGAACTTCCTCCTTATGCCTTATTGGTGATCCTTGGGCTGATAACAGTCCTCTTTCTTTCCAGATAGCTCCATGAGCATAGTTCACACCAAATGCATATTTGGAATCCGTCCATATGTTTACCCTTTTCCCTTCTGCCATCCGTAAAGCCTGCTTTAACAACACCAATTCTGCTTTCTGCGCTGATGTATTTGCAGGTAGTGTCCCAGACTCCAATATCTTGTCGGTGGTGACAACAGCATACCCGGCCATTCGCCTTCCTTCTTGCACGAAACTGCTTCCATCCGTAAACAGTTCCAGATCAGGATCCTTCAAAGGTTCGTCCTTCAGGTCCGGTCTGCTGGAATAAACTTGTTCAATGGTTAGCAGGCAATCATGTTCCAATTTCTCGGTAGGATTTTCTGTTGACAGGAACATTGCTGGATTTACAATTGCTGTGGTTTTTAATTCCACATCGTCTTGTTCCAATAGGACAACCTGGTATTTCAACATTCTGCTAGGGGATAGCCAGTGACCCCCCTTTTGTTCTGAGACAGTTATTACCATATGCGGTATGTATACCACTATCTTTTGGCCCATAGTCAATTTTCAAGCTTCCTGAATCAGCAGCACCGTTGCTGCCACGGCACGCAAACATCCCGGCCATCCTTTACTCACGGTGTCAAGTTGTTTGGAGAAGTACCCCACCGGTCGCTTCCAGGATCCCAGCCGTTGCGCCAGCACTCCAAGGGCCAGATGTTGCCTTTCATGCACAAACAGCTCAAAAGGTTTGGTTAGATCAGGTAAACCCAATGCAGGGGCCATCATTAATGCCTTTTTGAGTTCTTTAAATGATTTATGGCATTCAGGTGTCCAAATCAAGTATTGGTCTTTGGATTCCTTCAGGGCTTCATATAGGGGTTTCACATACAGTCCATAATTTAGAATCCAGAGTCGACACCACCCAATCATTCCCAGAAAGGCTCTCAGTTCCTTTGGGCTGTTAGGTTCAGGGATCTGACAAATGGCTGCTTTTCTTTCATTTCCCAATTGTCTCTGTCCTTGAGATATCTCAAATCCCAAATAAATCACTGCTGCTTTCCCTATCTGGGCCTTGTTTCTGGAGACTCTGTATCCTCCTTGGCCCAGGAAATTCAATAAACTGATGGTCATTTCAAAACATGTTTCTTTGCTTTCTGCTGCTATCAGGATGTCATCCACATGCTGTAATAATATACCTTCTCCTTGATTCTGTTTCTTCCACATTTCTAACTCTTTTGCCAATCGATTGGGGCTATTTTTAAATCCTTGGGGAAGCACAGTCCATGTTAGTTGCGTCTTTCATCCTGTAGCAGGACTTTCCTGCTCAAAAGCAAATATGCTTTGACTTTCTGTATCCAGAGGTATGCAAAAGAAGGCATCTTTAAATCCAGCACAGTAAACCATTTATGTTCCTCCTTCAAAGAGGTCAGTAAAGTGTATGGATTGGCCACTACTGGGTGTATATCTTGAACTATTTGATTTACAGCCCTCAGATCCTGAACCGATCTGTATTCCTTACCTCCTGATTTCCTTACTGGTAATATAGGGGTATTGTATTCTGATTCACATTCTACTAGCAGCCCATATTCTAAAAAATTTGTAATTATTTCCTCTAATCCCTTTCGAGCCTCCCACTTAATAGGATACTGTTTTTGTCTTACCGGCTTGGCCCCAGGTTTTAAAGTCACCTTTGCCAGTTCTGCCAGTTTGGATCATCCTGGAACTTCACTTGCCCATACCAAAGGGGTTACTGCATTGTCCAGCGCTTCTGGAATCTGTTCCTCCTTGGAGGAATCCTGTAACATAAACACTCTCGCCTCTATGGGTTTATTCTGGTATTAGTAATCTGATTTCTCCATCTTTAAAAATTATTTGTGCATCTAATTCGCTTAATAAATCTCATCCCAATAAAGGCAATGGACATTCAGGCATGTACAAAAATTGATGTGTTACCCACTGTTTTCCCAGTTTAAATTTTAACGGTTTCAAGAAAGGCCAGTTCTCTTTTCGCCCCGTTGCACCAACAACCTCTGCTGATTTATAGCTGAGTTTTGCTTTACATGTTTATTATTCTAGTCAAGATTGCCAGAATTTTTCCATCCCTTTGCATTTGTCTGACTTCTTTTTCTTTTTCTCTGTTGTTATACACAATCCAGGCTACTTCAAGCATTTTGCCTAAGTCTCTGGACTCAGCCCCTTCCAGTTTCTGGAGTTTTTTCTAGGGCTGATTGTCCCATAAATATATAGGCCAATTGTATAGCTTCCTCTGTTTTTTCTGGATCCAAATTAGTGTATTTTCTAGCAGTCACCTTTAGTCTTTCCATAAAGCCTGAAGGGGACTCATTTAATTCTTCTCTCACTTCATAAAGTTTAGACCAATTACTTGCTTTTGGCATTGCATGTCTAACACCAAAGAAAATCCACCTGATACCTAAACATCCCTCTGGGTCCCAGTTGATTAGGGTCCCACTCAGGATTTGTGGATGGAAAATTCTGGTCCACTGTCCCTTGTATAATCCCATTAGCATGAGCTCCTTCCACTTGTTTTCTGGCCGTATTTAATACCATTTTCTTTTCAGTGTCTTCCAACAAAGTATCCAATATTACTTTGAAATCCTCCCAATCGGGGTTCTGGGTTCTGATTATTGTTTCAACTACTTTGGCAACTCTTTCAAGATCATCTCGATAGGTACCTGCAGTTTCTATCCATGCTCTTAAATCATTTATTGAGAAGGGGACTTTCACCATTACCGGACCCTCATTACCAACTCCCTGTCAAAGAGGGGCCTGGAGGGGAGTTAATCCGTCTCCTCCCCCTCTTCCCCTTGTCCTCCCAGCAACCGGGCTGAATCCTTCTGCCTCCCCTTCCACAGGAGGGGCGGAAGCATTATTACCCTCCAGACTTTGATCCCCCTGATCATTTCCTAGCCTTCTGCGAGGTGCAACCAATAATTCAACATCATCATCTTCAAATTCACATTTAAAACACCGTTTACCAATATCACAAGCTGAGCAACCTTTTCCAAATTCTCATCAGGTTCCTGCCCCTTTAATGCCATTACCACAGAACTAGATGAAACCAATTCACATTGCGAAATCATCCGGAATGGTAAAGGCAATGTGAAAAACAAATCCACATATGCCGTTTCATTCCATTTACCTTGCCTCTTACAAAATAGCATCAATTGCAGAATTGTGTTATATTGCAATGTCCCATTTTCCAGCCACTTTTCCCCACTCTCTAAAGTATACAGTGGCCACCAGTGATTACAATATTCAATCAATTGTTTCCGAGTCAAAGGATCAATTCTTCCCAGATCTTTCCAATGTTCCAAAATACATCCCAGCGGTGTTTTTCGTGGGACTGGTTTCTTACTAGGAAAAGTACCCATCTCCCAGGGACTCAGTGGTTGTGATTGTGCACTATCACAAGCACTTAGTCAGAGGGACCCCAACCCATGTTAGAGCTCCCTCAGGGATTTCTCTCGGTGCGGGCCTGTCCTGCCACGGTGGTAAGAGAAATCCCAATCTTGGAGGCTTCCCCTCCCCTGTGGGCCCTGCTCCACAGGCTTTCACCTAGCAGAGACTTTTACCTGAGACGTCTCCCTAGCCCAACTCTGCGCAGCTTTCACCGCGCCTTACGAGCAGGCCTCCTGTGCGCCCCTGGTGCGGGCCTGTCCCGCCACGGTGATGAGAGCCACGGGGCTCCTTGAATAAGGACTTCAACTTGTGCTCTTGGTGCGGGCCTGTCCCGCCACGATGGTAAGAGCAAATATTCAAAAGAGCAAATATTTAAGTCAAATAAGAATGCCTTTACCTCTCCCAGGGGTCTTGCTCAAAGCTCTTCGGTCCGGGGATCGGAGGTTCTCCCGGAGAATTCCCCGTTGCCGGCTGGAGGTCCTGCGATCCCACGGATCCGTCGAGGTTCAAAAGCAGTGTCCCACCTGGGTCGCCAAAAACTGTCACCGAAACCCGGGAATAAACCTCGTAACACCAATGTAGTGTTAAAAGGCAGGCATTCTTTATTGCAGTGCTGGATGCACGGGGGAAAACAGCTCCACCCAACGTGCATGCCAGGTGATCACCAACACACAGGTTATGTAGGATCAAAACATACCTATTCATTGTTTTTCTCAGAAAAGGCAGTCCTATGATAATCATTTCTTAGAATCCATTTCCATATTCTCCTCCCCATCACGCCTGCTCAGTGATTTGAGTCGGTGGTCCTCAAGGGGTCTCTGGTGGTCGTCAGTGGTCTTGCACCCGTGTCCGCTGGGTGACCCTCTTCTTGTGGGCATGCGCAGTACCCTTGCTGTGGATGCACCACTCCATAACGACTTCATAAGATTAATATCTCTGAACCTATTGTTCAGTTCAGTAGGGACTGTACATGGAACATAGCAGCATTGTACCTTGCCATGGTCAGTTAGCTTCGTTACCTATTACCTTGGTTACAAACTAATTATCTCAACCTGATTCTATAGTTTCTGTTTCATGGCCCCTATCCTACGGTTACACTAGGGAGCACTGTGAACGGAATGGGCAAACAGGGTGCAGCGTGTCAGTTTGCATGCAGGGAGGGTGCTGTAACCTGCTTGTAGGCCCACAGCCCAGGTAAGTGCTCTACGTCTCCACCAAAATGGTGGGCACTCACCTCAGAGCTAAAGCCAGTGTTCCTACAGAGAACATATCCCCTGAGATGACTGATGCATCTACTCAGTGGTAAGGAAGGAGACTTCAGTACAGGCAGTAGGTTACAGTGAATGCCCAGACCCTTCTCCTGGTGAAATGGTAAGTACCTGCACAAGGTGTGCACAAGTTGATGATCTGTTATGTCAGGTGGCTGAATTGCAGGAAACAGTAAAAAGGCTGTGCAGTATTAGGGGGTGAAGTGGTTTAGCCCCAGCCGGCAGCTGAGCACCATGCCGCCACTTGCTCACCCCTCCCCCGGTGGGATGGGGAGGAGAATGGGAAAAACAAAGGCAAAGCCTCGAGGGTTGTGATAAGGGCAGTTTACTGGGACAGAGGGAAACATTCAACAACAGTACTAATAACAGATATTCACAGTGGGTGATAATAGAAAGCAATTTACCAATCCAATTTACCAACCAGATGCTCAGCCCACAATTAGACCGTCCCAGAGCCACACCGAACTCACCCCTCCCTGACTAGCCCCCTTTTATGGTGAGCATGACGTCACACGGTATGGAATAGCCCCCTGGCCAGCTTGGCTCACCTGTCCTGGCTCCTTGTGAAAATTAACTCTATCCTAGACAGAACCAGGACATTATCCACCCCTTATTCCATACCATCTACGTCATGCCCAGATTATTTTACAGATCTCATTGCCTTACTCTATGGGCCATCACTCTAAAATGTCCATCGAGTTCATTTAGTCCATGGCTTTGGGTTCCATCTGTCATGACAGTCTCTCAGGGCAGGAGCAATGGTGCGTGCTGCTGGATTGTTGCACACTGCATCCGGAGTTTCACGGCTGGTGTATCTGGCATGGTCCATGCTCACAGTCTGGATGCCAAAGATGTGATTTTCGATAAAGTTTCTGGGCACCAGTTGCTGAAGTCAGTTCTAGTTCCATCATTGTGGCACTTTGCTCAGTTTCATCAAAGTCCATCCTTCATCAGTTTTGGGTGATTCTTATGGTCATACCATTGATACAGCATATCGCTATTAACATCATGCAATTTAATTTATTGGCTATTTTCACCCAAAATCAAATCCCCTTGGGGTACACACCAGACTTCCCCATCCTTTCCCATCACCCACCAAGTGCACCCTGGTCCCTGAGCAAAAGCAATCCCACAGATGGGCTTGCCTTTGCCTGAAGCAGGGATAACCCAAACTGTTTTACCCAACATATTTTTCATGTGCACTACAGGAACTTTATCCCCTTCTACTGGGCGTGGGAATTTTGACTGGGCAGGGCCAGCTCGATTGGCAGATCCCCTAGTGTTAACTAACCAGGTGGCCTTTGCTAAATGCGTATCCCAGTGTTTGAGGGTCCCACCACCCATTGCTCTCTGGGTAGTCTTTAGCAGCCCATTGCACCTTTCAATTTTCCCAGAGGCTGGTGCATGGTAGGGGATGTGATACACCCACTCAATACCATGCTCTTTGGCCCAGGTGTCTATGAGGTTGTTCCTCAGTGGCCCGACTCTTGGGTACGTGGGCATCTACATTTACAACTAGCTTCTCTAGCCGAGCAGCAATATCTTGCCACAATGGGGCAGCCCAGATGGGTTTGCCTCTGCGTTGCCAGTTGCTCTGCTTCCACTGCTGTAACCACCCCCACAGGGCATTGGCCACCATCCATGAGTCAGTGTAGAGGTACAGCGTTGGCCACTTTTCTCTTTCAGCAATATCTAAAGCCAGATGGATGGCTTTCACCTCTGCAAACTGGCTCGATTCACCTTCTCCTTCAGCAGCTTCTGCGACTCGCCATGTAGGACTCCATACAGCAGCCTTCCACCGATGTGACAGGCCCCATCAGTGAAGAGGGCATATGGTTTCTCATCTTCTGTTAGTTTATTATACGGTGGGGCTTCTTCAGCACGTGTGACCTCCTCCTCTGGCGACATTCCGAAATCTTTCCCTTCTGGCCAGTCTGTGATCACTTCCAGAATTCCTGGACGATTGGGGTTTCCTATTCTAGCCCGTTGTGTAATCAGTGCAACCCACTTACTCCACGTACCATCGGTTGCATGGTGTGTAGAAGGAGCCCTCCCTTTGAACATCCAGCCCAGCACTGGCAGTCGGGGTGCCAGGAGGAGCTGTGCTTCAGTACCAATCACTTCTGAAGCAGCTAGAACCCCTTCATATCAGTTTTTGCAGTTGTACTGTATTGGGCCTCGGATCCTCTGTGTCCTGAACACAGTTGTGTCTCCTTAGAATACCCACAGCTTTTCTCTTTGAAATATTCTACCAATTTATCAGCGTCTTGCAGTTGTTCAGGAGTGAAGCTCCAAACCATTGGGGGTGAAAAGGTCTCTAGATACCCGCCCATACTCTCCCACATGCCATGCCAGCCCTGACCATTCAGCCTTGGGGAACATCCCTGGGTGGTACTCTTGAAACAATTTTTGCTAACCCTGGACAGGACTTGGAAAACATTCAGGAGACCTAGCAATAGGAATATACTGGCCTGAACATTCCAAGGATATTCAAAATTCTCAAAAATTGTTGTAACCAACCAAAAGGGAAAAGGGGAGGTGAAAGAGTGGGAGAAGGTATCCCCCCCATCTTCCCCATAGATTGGGTCTAATTATTAATCAATTCTGAAAGATATTGACCGAGGTACGGGCATGACAGAAATGCTACGTACAAGTACCAGCTCAGACTCATGACTGTCAATGATATCTTATCATAAGTCATTATCACACAATACAACAATATGAGAACACGAACCCCTCTCCCAGAGGTGATAAACAGCACCGCAGGGATTGCATAGAGTAAACACGGGTTTACAGAACAGAGCCATGTGACCAAACAGAACATCATTATGACCAGCGACTGTTTCAATAACATCATAAATGCTTATAACAATTTTGTTTTAACCCACTTGGGTCAGACTTGTTATCCCAACCCCTCAAGCCCCACGTTGGGGGCCAAAAGGCCTGACGTGGTTTAGGCCCAGCCGGCAGCCGAGCACCACGCACCGCTCGCTCACCCCTCCCCCAGTGGGATGGGGAAGAGAACGGAAAAAAAAACGGCAAAGCCTCGAGGGCTGGGATAAGGGCAGTTTACCGGGACAGCAAGGGAGAGGGAAACAATCAACAACAGTACTGATAACAGATATTCACAATGGGTAATAACAGAGAACGATTTACCGATCCCACAACTGACCGACCAGATGCTCAGTCTGTCCCAGAACCGTGCGGAAACGGCACTGCGCCCGCCCCTGCCCTACTAGCCCCCCTTTTATGGTGAGCATGACATCACATGGTATGGAATAGCCCCCTGGCCAGCTTGGCTCAGCTGTCCTGGCTCCTTGTGAAATTAACTCTATCCTTGCCAGAACCAGGTCACCAAGTACCTGTAGTGGGCACCACTGAGAATGAGGCACCTTGGATCCTGGTGACCCACAAAAGTAGGGCTCCGCTTCAGTCTTCACCCTCCAGTTTCACAGCCAAAACCAGATATGAAGCCTTAACAGCTGGAGACATCCATGAGCAAGGTCTGCAAGGAGAAACTGTATCAGCAGCACACAGTGGGTACCATATAAAGAAACGACGAGTGCTTGTAGTGGGTGACTCTCTGTTGAAGGGCACCAAGGCGCCCATCTGTCGACCTGACAAGGAGTCACGAGGGGTATGCTGCCTTCCGGGAACCAAGATCCGAGATGTTGTCGAGAGGGTGCCACAACTTGTCAAGAGCACAGACTACTATCCACTGCTACTCTTTCATGTGGGCATCAATGACATTGCAAGCTGGAACCTGGGTAGAATCAAGGAAGACTGTAAAGCCCTGGAGGTGCAAGTGAAAAACATTGGTGCCCACGTTATCTTTTCCTCCTTTCTACTAGTTGGAGGAAAGGGGGCAGCCAGAAATAGATGTATAATGCATATCAACTCCTGGCTACGTGGCTGGTGCTGTCACAAGGGTTTTGGCTTTTACGACAATGGGACATTCTTTGATGACTATAACCTGTTAGAGAGGGATGGGATCCACCTGTCTAGAAGAGGCAAGGGAATCTTTAGCAGCAGGATGGCCAACTTGGTGAAGTGGGCTTTAAGCTGAAGGACTCGGGGGGTGGGGTCCAAAGTGGCAATGCTCATGCCATTGCATGGGGAATAAGCCAGGCCAACCAGAGCAGTGACAAATGTTACAAATGTTCCTTAGCTGCCTCCCAAGATGAGAATCAGAAATCCAACCGCCTCAAGGGTGTGTATGGCTATGGTGGACCCCGTTGCATCCCTCTACGGAAACCTCCATGCTCGATTACCTCTCTGAAATGCCTGTACACCAATGCATGCAGCATGGGGAATGAACAGGAAGAACTAGAGGTCTGTGTGCAGTCCGCAGGGCCATGATCTCATTGCAATTACAGAGACATGGTGGGGTAGCTCACATGACTGGAATGCTGTCATGGATGGTTATGTACTTTTTAGGAAAGACAGGCCAGCAAGGGGAGGTGGCAGAGTTGCTCTTTATGTGAGAGAGCAACTGGAATGTATCGAGCTCCACCTAGGGGTGGATGCAGAATGAGTTGAGAGCTTATGGGTAAGAATTAAGGGGCAGGCTAATAGGAGTGACACTGTTGTGGGTGTTTACTACAGGCCACCTGATCAAGAACAATAGGTCAATGAGGCCTTCAAAAGCCAGCTGGAAGTAGCCTCACGATCACAGGCTCTGGTTCTCATTGGGGGACTTCAACCACCCTGATATTTGCTGGAAAGGCAACACGGCCAGGCATGCACAGTCCAGGAGGTTCCTGCAGAGCATTGATGACAACTTTTTGACACAGGTGGTAGAGGAGCCCACGAGGAGAGGGGTGCTGCTGGACCTTGTACTAACAAAAAAAGGACTAGTTGGGGATGTGAAGGCTGGGGGCAGCCTTGGCTGCAGTGACCATGAGATGGTGGAGTTCAGGATCCTGTGTGGAAGGACCAGGGCAATAATTAAGATTACAACCCTGGACTTCAGGAGAGCTAACTTTGGCCTCTTCAAAGACCTGCTTGGGAGACTCCCATGAGTTAAGGCCCTAGAAGGTAAGGAGGCCCAAGAGACCCGGTCAATATTCAAGCACCACTTCCTCCGAGCTCAAGATCGGTGCATCCCGAAGAGTAGGGAATCAAGCAAAAGGAGGCAGGAGATTTTCATGGATGAGCAAGGAGCTCCTGGAAAACTCAAAGGGAAGAAAGAAGTTTACAGAATGTGGAAAAAGGGACTGGCCACTTGGGAGGAATATAGGGATGTAGTCAGAGTGTGTAGGGATGCAACAAGGAAGGCTAAGGCCCACTTGGAATTAAATCTGGCAGGGGATGTCAAGGACAACAAGAAGGGCTTTTTCAAGTACGTCATCAGCAAAAGGAAGACTAGGGAAAATGTCAGCCTGCTGCTGAATGAGGTGGGTGCCTTGGTGATGGAGGATACAGAGAAGGCGGAGTTACTGAATGCCTTCTTTGCTTCAGTCTTTACTGCTAAGGTTGGCCCTCAGGAAACCCAGAGCCTGGAGATAGGAGAGAAAGTCTGGAGAAAGGAAGAATTTTCCCTTGGTCGAGGAGGATCGGGTTAGAGAACATCTAGACAAACTTGACACCCACAAATGCATGGACCCCGATGGGATGCACCCATGAGTGCTCAGGGAGCTGGCAGATGTTATTGCTAAGCCACTCTCAGTCCTCTTTGAAAGGAGAACAGGAGAGGTGCCTGAGGACTGGAGGAAAGCCAATGTCACTCTGGTCATCGAAAAGGGCAACAAGGAGGACCCAGGAAACTACAGGCCAGTCAGCCTCACCTCCATCCCTGGAAAGATGATGGAACAGCTCATTCTGGGGGTTATCAATAAGCATGTGGAGGAGGAGAAGGTTATTGGGAGTGGTCAACATGGATTCACCAAGGGGAAATCATGCCTGACCCATCTGATAGCCTTCTACGATGGCATGACCAGCTGGGTGGATGAAGGGAGAGCAGTGGATGTTGTCTACCTTGACTTCAGCAAGGCTTTTGACACCGTCTCTCATAACATCCTCATTAGCAAGCTTAGGAAGTGTGGGTTGGATGAGTGGACAGTGAGGTGGGTAGAGAACTGGCTGAATGGCAGAGCCCAGAGGGTTGTGATAAGCAGTGCAGAGTCTAGTTGGAGGTCTGTAGCTAGTGGTGTGCCCCTGGGGTCAGTGCTTGGTCTGGTCTTATTCAACATATTCATCAATGACCTGGACAAGGGGACAGAGTGTACCCTCAGCAAATTTGCTGATGATACAAAACTAGGAGTGGCCGACACACCAAAAGACTGCGCTGCCATTCAGCGAGACCTAGACAGGCTAGAGAGCTGGGCAGAGAGGAACCAAATGAAGTTCAACAAAGGCAAGCGTAGGGTCCTGCACCTAGGGAGGAATAAGCCCATGCACCAGTACAGGTTAGGGGTTGACCTGCTGGGAAGCAGCTCTGCAGAGAAGGACCTGGGAGTCCTGGTGGACAAGCAGCTCTCTGTGAGTAAGCAGTGTGCCCTTGTGGCCAAGAAGGCCAATGGTATCCTGGGGTGCATTAAGAAGAGCGTGGCCAGCAGGTCGAGGGAGGTTATCCTCCCCCTCTACTCTGCCCTGGTGAGGCTACATCTGGAGTACTGTGTCCAGTTCTGGGCTCCTCAGTTCAAGAAAGACAGGGAACTACTGGACAGAGTCTGGTGGAGGGCTGCAAACCCCTACTATTCTGTGATTCTGTAAAAGCAGAGCAGACTCCAAGGGACAAATGAAATGGGAAAGTGGAATAGACAGGGCAGAATGACCTACTGTGTCAAATACACAAACATACTCTCCAGACCGTAGAATAGAAACAAGAATTCCCAAGTCCCAGCATTGCTTTTTTTCAGCTAGCATCTATAACATTGTCCTGATTTCAGCTGGGATAGAGTTAATTTTCTTGATAGTAGCTAGGATGAGGCTATGTTTTGTATTTGTGCTGAAAACAGTGGTGATAATAGAGGGATGTTTTTGTTATTGTTGAGCAGTGCTTACACAGAGTCAAGGCCTTTTCTGCTAGGACACACCACCCCACCAGCGAGTAGGCTGAGGGTTCACGAGAAGTTGGGAGAGGACACAGCCGGGACAGCTGACCCCAACTGACCAAAGGGATATTGCATACCATATGATGTCATGCTCAGCAATAAAATCTGGGGGAAGAAGAAGGAAGGAGGGACAGTCTTGTTTGTCTTCCCAAGTAACCGTTACGTGTGATGGAGCCCTGCTTTCCTGGAGATGGCTGAACACCTGCCTGCCAATGGGAAGTAGTGAATGAATTCCTTGTTTTGCTTTGCTTGCATGTGCTGTTTGCTTTACCTGTTAAACTGTCTTTATCTCAACCCATGGGTTTTCTCACTTTTACTCTTCTGATTCTCTCCCCCATCCCACTGCGGGGGGGGTGGTGAGCAAGTGGCTGCATGGTGCATAGTTGCCAGCTGGGGTTAAACCAAGACAGACATCTACTGCATCTACTGGCAAGTATATCCTCTCTTCCCCAAAATGGCAGATCCACATAAGAGATTGTAACCTACTACTTACTGCTATTAACTACTCCATTCAGTCAAATAATAGAAATTTTGATTCTAAATGCTGATGATTCCATGTGAGAATCATCCACTTCTGGGTAACAGAATTTATTTTCTTTTTGGTTTTATTTTAAACTCTTAAAAAAATTCATTGTCAAAACTGTCCTAGAAATATTAAATTTATAAAAACACTCAAAAGTTAGAAAATGCCAGCATTATAACTGTATATATGCATTATGGTACAGTATTTAACTATATGCTCATTGATACTAACTTTTTCCCCAGGACACCATCTTTATTCTCTTCACAGGACACTAAGGAAAGATGGTGAGGGACTGTTTATCAGGGAGTGTAGTGACAGGACAAGGGGTAATGGGTTTAAGCTGAAGGAAGGTCGATTTAGATTAGATGTTAGGAAGAAATTCTTTACTGTGAGGGTGGTGAGGTACTGGAACAGGTTGCCCAGAGAGGTCGTGGATGTCCTCTCCCTGGAAGTGTTCAAGGCCAGGTTGGATGGGGCTTTAGGCAACCTGGTCTAGTGGAGGGTGTCCCTGCCCATGGCAGGGTGGTTGGAACTAGATGATCTTTGAGGTCCCTTCCAACCCAAACCATTCTATGATTCTAAGTTTCTGAGAAACATCCCTTTATTTCTTTTCCTTTCAGATGTGCAGTTTTTCCTTATGACTGTCCCAGCACAAAGCCAAGAACAAAGAAATTCTAGTTTGCACCTCCAGATCAAATGCAGTCTCTGTAGCTGAGGTCACAGCTGCATAGTGGCTAACATCTCATTACATCCAATCCAAACTACATAAACAAAAGGTAAAACCAGACACATATCAGTCTGTTACCCTGTAATCCTAAAAAAGTAATTTCTTTACCACTGGGAAGAACAGAATCACTGCAGCTGTGGTGGTGTGCTTCCTGCCCCCCCGGCTTAAGCCATAATCACCAGTGCGGGTCATGATGGCTGCATCCAGTTTATGCTGGGCTTTGGGGGATGGATGCAACACAGTAGCCAAGGGATGCCTGGAGCAACGACCCAGACATCTTTCTGGTATGCAAATATGACTATAAGTTAATCATCTTACTCTATAAATAGTGGACAGCCCAAAGCCTGTTGAGCTCTCCTGCACAGCAGTGAGCTGCATGCCAGGATCTCCCCTTGAGTAGGGACACCTCTCAAGGTTACTCCTCAACATTGAGAGAGATTCCTTGCTGCAACAGATTATCGGTGACTAATAGTATGCTAAACTTTGAAATCTTAGCTAAGTGATATAAAGGACTGATTGTGCATATAAAATCCTTTAGCCATAAACCATTGATCAAATCTGGGACTAGCACTGGATCCAGCTGCACCTAGACTCCTCTCTGAGAAGGAGTTTAGAAAGCAAGGGGATCCTTTCTGAACCTTATAACTCAATGGGAGGGTCTCCCTGACAGTTTTGTCTGACCCTGTCTTCTCTGCAGTAAATAATCAAGTGTACCTTGCCATTGAATCTTGTTAAACCACTGTCGCATTTACCATTGTACTTTGTTAACTCACTGTTTATATCAATAAAATATATTGTTGCTTCTCTCTTACGAGTGAAGTACAACTCCATCTGCAACAGTAGTTTCCCACCAGTTCTATAGACCCACTTCTTGCCTCTGAAAGACTGAGACAAAAAAGAAAAATTAGTGACATGCTTGAATTATAGTAAGTTGTCGTGGTTTAGCCCCGGCTGTCAACTAAGCACCATGCAGCTGCTTGCTCACTCCCCCCCCCCCGGCGGGACAGGGGAGAGAATCAGAAGAGTGAAAGTGAGAAAACTCGTGGGTTGAGATAAAAACAGTTTAATAGGACAAACACTATAATAATAATAATACAAAACAAGTGATGAACAGCACAACTTCCCACCCAAAGTTGATGCTATGCAAGACCCCCAGCTGCCCAGCCTCTCAGCCCACACGTACAAGCAAAACAAGACAAGGAATTAATTTACCACTTCCCATCGGCAGGCAGGTATTCAGCCATCTCCAGGAAAACAGGGCTCCATCACATGTAACAGTTACTTGGGAAGACAGACACCATCACACCGAAGTCGATGCTGCGCAAGACCCCCAGCTACCACGCAAGGCCCCCAGTTACCATGCCAGGCCCCCAGTTATAAACAGGGTTTTATGGCTCCCTCTGAATCTTAAACACAAAGTCTTCTATTAAGATGACACTCGGGATTGCTATGGTGAGGAAAATAAAATAAAAATGTCCCTTTTTTTTTTTTTAAACTCCCTTAAATTTTATAAGATTATTTTTTTACCATGATTTTCTTTTCAGACACATCATCATCAGGTCTGCCAGGAGACAGCTGTCTCTTGCAGTGAGAGACTAATTTGTGCCAGAGCTTAGCACTAGTGACTAAAGTGAAGCTTTAGGCTGTATGAATTGTACTTTAACCTTGGTTTTTATCTATGGAAATGTAACTAGTAGATAAGGAAGTATAAGTAAAACTTATACAGGATATTCTGTAACAAAAGATAAGGAAATGTCTCAAGACACAGACAAAAAGGGTGCCTGGAGGCTACGGGAGCAAGTCAGAAGAAGAGAAGACCCCAGACTCTGTGAACAGGATTGGATGAGCAGAAGTGCCATCAGGAAATTAAGCGACCTATAGAGACTATAAAATCTGGTAACAATTGACAGGCGGGGTCCCTCTTCGGAGGCACCCAGCTAGAGCTGTAACTACTATTGCATATTAAACACAGTAGAAGAAGGAACTCTGATATTTTTTTTTTTTATTAAAGCAGAACCTAGGGACAAGCCCTGTTTTGGTGGCACCCACATAATTCCTACCATGGTCTAGATGGCGACTATATAATTCCTGCAACACTCTTTTCATGGCAGAACCTCGGGCTTCATCTAGTAAATGAAGAGCTGTAAGCACATTGAACCTACTACCACGGTCTAAATACTTAACCATGCAGAGACAACACTGTAGCATTGCAAAAAGGTTTAAAGCTTTACATTTCTGAGGGTAAGGGTGACAAAACAGTTTGAAATTCTGCACATAAGGGTCCCTAGGTGCTAATAGGTTCCATGCCTCTTGTTTTTTTAGTTACTAACTATGATATTTCTTCTTCTAGTGGTATTCACAAATGTTAATGGGGGACTGCCTGAATCAAAGAGTAAAGGAAAAGATAAAAAGGAAACATTAAACATTTTTTCTCATTATTACTGAGGATTCTAACATTTGCAATACATGAGCAATGGCAAGTCCAACTTTTTCCTTTAGATAAGTTCCTTGCTACTGCTTCTTCTCTTTAAATGAACTACAATTTACAAAGAAAATCCCTTCAGACATATCTAGAAATACTTCAAGAGCAATATCACACTCTAGGTCAAGTGTATTTTCCTATTTAATTTTCTCTTCCTTGATCATGTAAGCATCTTAGAAAGAATCAGAGAGATTAATATCATTGAATTCAGGCATTTACTATGGATGCAAGTTATGATTTTGCGTTGCTTTTGTGAGTAGCCTAGGGTTTGAGTTTGAAACAAAGTACCATCAGACTGTGAATCATCTAATTACAGGAAACTGGTACAACTATGGCCTTAATACTAAACCACAAAATTATTCTACCTTCCCAAGGTTCAAATAACAGTTTGCCAAGTACATAGGTAAAACCTGTGATTTGTGTTGCCATGGGCCTAAAAATTTTATTTCATATATTTATAATTTCTCTCCATATATGTGCAGATATATACAAACATACATAAAAACCTACCTCTAATAATTAGGGTATGTAATATAACAGTCCGAGATACAAGGTACCTTAGATTTTGTGAAATGATGCATTTATAATAGTAACATGTCAGAACAAGAACTTAACATTCAATTAGAGATAAAACATTCCTCGATATTCCTTGGAAGTGTAAGACTGTTAAATCAGAAGTAGCATATTGTAATCCAGCAATATATAATTGCAACTACAAAACAGTGGGGGGCTGTTGTGGGTTAACCCTGTGTCATGGTTTTACCCTAGCCAGCAGCTGAGCACCACGCAGCTGCTTGCTCACTCCCCCCTCATTGGGATGGGGGAGAGGATCAGATGAGTGAAAGTGAAAAAACTCATGGGTTGAGATAAAGACAATTTAATAGTAAAGCAAAAGCCACGCGCACAAGCAAAACAAAATAAGGAATTCATTCGCTACTTCCCATCAGCAGGCAAGTGTTCAGCCATCTCCAGGAAAGCAGGGCTCCATCACAGATCCATTTTGAGTTGAGCTGGTATTTGTTTAACATCTGAACTATCTTTACTGTTTTGCCATTGTCTTTAATGAGAACAGTGTTAGGGATCACTAATGTTGATATCAAACTATTAATATTCAGCCACTGGAATATGCTACAATAGATTGTAGAAAATTCTAGTTTAATTAAGCTCTGCGTGTGCATTTACAGAAAACTATGCTTTAGTACAGCAGGCCTGCTCATGCTCCAATCTGTGCAACTTATTGTATGACCATGTTGACCTAACTTGACCTAACACAGTCTGAGCTGGTCTTCCTCAATATCTACTGATGTAGACCATGACAGATAATATGATGCTCAGGTGAAACCTATCGCTAGTGCCCTGATAGAAACCAACAAGATTATTTCAGCCCCTTCTGGCCCTCAGATTCTTTGTGAAACTACCAATCCCTCCTTCTGGCCTAAAATGATGTCAATTCTAACAATTTCTAACAGATATTTCTAGCAATTTCTAACAGATATTTCTCTCCTTTTTTTAATGATCTCAAGTATCAGCACTCCTCCCCAGGCAGCCTATAACACTATACTTACCCTTAGAAATTTTCCCTAATTAATAGCTAACATCAATCACCTCTGCTGCAGTTTAAGCCATTTACCTCTTCTCTTTTTGCTGTGGACATGAAGGGACTATTCCCTTTCTCTTTGCAGCAGCCTTTTGCATATTTGAAGGCCATATTCTTTCTTCCACCAAATCTTCTCTTTAGGCTAAGCAGCACCGGTTTGCCTCTCTAAACAGAATGCTTATCTGTAAATAAAATCAATATTGATGCCATCAATAAAAGGCCTTAATTTATTTCCAATTTCTTAATATCAAGAAAGGGCCAGATATTCCCTGTCTTAAGTTGATCTCCTTAAACTGTATGCAATTCAAAGGCACCAATGACTAACAAGTTTATGGTTTCTTCTTTATTTTCTCAGTTGAGTATTTTTTTAAAGCTGCTGCAATTGACTATTCTGAATTTCAGCTTGTATCTTAAAAGTCATTGGGTATTATAAAATAGTAACAGCATGTAGACTCAGGATGAGAGAAACAACTAGGGAACGCATTTTATTTATATTAGTTGCCTGTAAAGGCCAGGCCTCTTACTACTTTGTCATGTATGTTAAATATTAAGTTCCTTGCTCCAGGTAGTTAAATCAGATTTCCCAATTAAGTTTTTAGATGGCTTCCAGTAACAATAAGTGCATAATACATAAACACAGAGACACAGCAAAGCCTATAACAGCTTTGCATAAACTAAATTAGAAGCTACTATAGATCAAATTTAAGCTTATTTTCCAGTGGGCAGTCATCCAGACCAAAAAAACCACCACAGTTCACAGACTGCTGCTATGCAGCTTCAGTGTCCAAACTTAAAATTTCTTAACATTTACCTTTGTCATGGTTTAACCCCAGCTGGCAAATAAGCACCGCTAACCACTGCAACTAAGCAACTAAGCCGCTCGCTCACTCCCCCAACGTTAAGGCTGTACCTGCTCCAAGAGGAGCCTTATTTATGAGCCACAGTCTGTTCAGGGATATACTTGCTGCAGCATAGACTTATCCACAGCCACAGTTGCTTTGAGGTGCACCTGTTCCAGCATGGCCTTCTCCATGGGCCACAATGCCTTCAGAAATATACCTGCTCCAGCATGGCCTTACCCACAGCCACAATCTGTTCAGAAGTGAACCTGCTCCAACATGGCCTTACCCATGGCTGCAGTCCCTCCAGGGGTGTACTTGCTCTGTTGTGGGCTTATCCATGGCCACACACTTTGAGGTGCTCCAGCCACTGATGCTTCAAAGTGTACCTTCTCCAGCATGGACTTATCCTTGAGCCACAATCCCTTCAGAGGTATACCTGCTGTGGCAGACATAACCATGGTGTCATGGAACCTCACAAACCAAGCCAGACCAATTAATAAACTAAAAATGGGATTTATTTTTACAAGAGAGTAACAAAATCAAACTCTAGTTTTACTCTAACCGAAACCGCTTTGAGACTCCAATAGACATTAACAATCCACAGATTCAGGATGTCGGTCAGGATGTTAATACTACACCGCTGACTTAAGAGCTCCTAAGGTTTATGGTCGATGACACAAAATGTGCATAATCACTCACCCATGTAAGATGAGGTCTCTCAATCTGTACAGAAGATGAACCGTAGGTGGCATCCCAACCGACAGGGAGAGCCCCCAATCGCAGACCCGCTGCTCTGAGGGAGACTGACTCGAAATGGCTCTCTCGTGGGGCTCCATTTATACCCAATTTGAATCTGACCTGTGGTCATATATGGTCATGTAGCCCTCCCATTGGCCAAAGACCTCAACTTCATCACCTTTCAACCAAAATGATCCCCGCCATGTGGGCATAATTCAAACTGTGGCGGGAAGGTTTTTCGTCGGGTCTTTGTTAGGTTTTTTGCAGGCTTTGTTGGGGTGGGTGCATCTGCCACACATGGCCAGATGCTTCAAGACATACCTGCTCTGGTGTGGACCTATTTATGGCCACAGATACTTTGGGCTGTCCTGCTCCAATGTGGACTCATCCACAGGTCACAGTCCCTTTGACTCGAGTTCACACAGGAGTTCCAGCCTGTCCAGTATAGCAGCACAGAAACAGCAGCGATGCCCTGGACATCTGCCAGCACAGACACATCACCACTGCTGTTATCAAAATGTTCCCAGACACAGCAGAGTAAGATGATAAGCAGTACAGCAGTACAGCGAGCAGCGAAAGCAAAAAGCAGTCACTAACAAGTGCTAGAGTCTACTATAGAGTAAGGCAAGCAAGCCCCATGGCAAGCACAGGAGTCTGCCAATTAATAGCTAAACAGCAACAACAGATATAAATTCAATATCTAGTACATTCCAATCCAATCTGTCATTATTTTGAACCCTTTGAGCCCCATATTGGGTGCCAAAAAGGACTGTCATGGTTTGACCCCAGCCGGCAACTAAGCACCACACAGCCACTTGCTCACTCGCTCGCTCACTCACTCACTGTCGTCATCCCTGTCCCGTCCCCCCCACCGCCCCCTGGCAGGATGGTGGAGAGAATCAGAAGGGTGAAAGTGAGAAAACTCATGGGTTGAGATAAAGACAGTTTAATAAGTAAAACAAAAGCCGCAAGCACAAGCAAAGCAAAACAAGGAATTCATTCACCACTTCCCATCGGCAGGCAAGTGTTCAGCCATCTCCAGGAAATCAGGGCTCCATCATGCATAACGGTTACTTCGGAAGACAAATGCCATCACTTTGAACGTCCCCCCTCTTCCTCCTCTTGCCCCAGCCCCTTATATGCTGAGCATGACATCATATGGTATGGAATATCCCTTTGGTCAGTTGGGGGCACCTGTCCTGGCTGCGTCTCCTCCCAACTTCTTGTGCACCCCCAGCCTACTCGCTGGCAGGGCGGTGCGAGAAGCAGAAAAGGCCTTGACTCTGTGTAAGCACTGCTCACTAATAACAAAAACATCTGTATATTATCAACACTCTTTTCAGCACAAATCCGAAACACAGCCCCATACTAGCTACTATGAAGAAAATCAACTCAATCCCAGCCAAAACCAGCAGAATCCTTCACATAAAACAATTTATAAAGTATATTCGATGTAAAACCATATATTAATACAGCATTACTTCTGATATTTCAAAACCCAGAGAATTCAAATATTAGGGTTAAGGTTCCCAGAGCAACATGAAGCCCTGGTCTCTTTTGGCTATGTGTTATGATAAGATATTCCTTGACATGAGCCCATAGTACTGGGAAATGTGACAGACTATTCAGCAAATGAGATGTAACATTACTTATCTTATAACCGGTTCTCCAGCCTGTGAAGAATACTTTTCATTTGGAGATTTTATTACAGCTGGTATTTCAGGAGTACAATAATAATTTGTGGGTGTGTAAAAATTCCTTACTCCATATATACTATATGGTATATTCCCACAAACTGACAGAACTACTTTCTGAAATACTGGTAGTATATGATATATTGAGGGGAAGAGCTGTTGGATCTCATTAAGCACACCCTGAAAAACATTTATTACATACTCTTTTATATATATATGTTTTTATATATATAATCACCTTGAGGGAGGTCATTCTGCCCCTCTACTTGGCTCTGGTGAGACACCACCTGGAGTACTGTGTTCAGTTCTGGGGACCCCAGGACAAGAGAGACATGGAGCTGTTGGAGTGAGTCCAGAGGAGGGCCACGAAGTTGATCAGAGGGCTGGAGCACCTCTCCTATGAGGACAGGCTGAGAGAGTTGGGATTGTTCAGCCTGGAGAAAAGAAGGCTCGGGGGAGATCTAATTGTGGCCTTCCAGTACCTGAAGCGGGCCTACAGGAAAGATGGTGAGGGACTGTTTATCGGGGAGTGTAGTGATAGGACAAGGGGTAATGGGTTTAAGCTGAAGGAGGGTCGATTTAGATTAGATGTTAGAAAGTCTTTACTGTGAGAGTGGTGAGGCACTGGAACAGGTTGCCCAGAGAGGCTGTGGAGGCCCCCTCCCTAGAAGTGTTTAAGGCCAGGTTGGATGGGGCTTTGGGCAACCTGGTCTAGTGGAGGGTGTCCCTACCCATGGCAGGGTGGTTGGAACTAGATGATCTTTGAGGTCCCTTCCAACCCAAACCATTCTATGATTCTATGATTCTATGACTGTTTCCTCTTTGCTGTATTGCAATTCCAGCAGATGTCTGGTAAGTTGAAATCCCCCATGAGAACAAGGGTGTCCTGGTTCTGGCAAGGATAGAGTTAATTTCACAAGGAGCCAGGACAGCTGAGCCAAGCTGGCCAGGGGGCTATTCCATACCATGTGATGTCATGCTCACCATAAAAGGGGGGCTAGTTGGGCAGGGGCGGGCGCAGTGCCGTTTCGGCACAGTTTCGGGACAGGCTGAGCATCTGGTCGGTCGGTCGTCGGATTGGTAAATCGTTCTCTGTTATTACCCATTGTGAATATCTGTTATCAGTACTGTTGTTGATTGTTTCCCTCTCCCTTGCTGTCCCAGTAAACTGCCCTTATCCCAGCCCTCGAGGCTTTGCCGTTTTTTTTTCTGTTCTCTTCCCCATCCCACTGGGGGAGGGGTGAGCGAGCGGTGCGTGGTGCTCGGCTGCCGGCTGGGCCTAAACCACGTCAGGCCTTTTGGCCCCCAACGTGGGGCTTGAGGGGTTGGGATAACAAGTCTGACCCAAGTGGGTTAAAACAAAATTGTTATAAGCATTTATGATGTTATTGAAACAGTCGCTGGTCATAATGATGTTCTGTTTGGTCACATGGCTCTGTTCTGTAAACCCGTGTTTACTCTATGCAATCCCTGCGGTGCTGTTTATCACCTCTGGGAGAGGGGTTCGTGTTCTCATGTTGTTGTACTGTGTGATAATGACTTATGATAAGATATCATTGACAGTCATGAGTCTGAGCTGGTACTTGTACGTAGCATTTCTGTCATGCCCGTAAACTCGGTCAGTATCTTTCAGAATTGATTAATAATGGGACCCAATCTATGGGGAAGACAGGGGGGATACCTTCTCCCACTCTTTCACCTCCCCTTTTCCCTTTTGGTTGGTTACAACAATTTTTGAGAATTTTGAATATCCTTGGAATGTTCAGGCCAGTATATTCCTATTGCTAGGTCCCCTGCATGGTTTCCAAGTCCTGTTCAGGGTTAAGCAAAAATTGTTTCAAGAGTACCACCCAGGGATCTTCCCCAAGGCTGAATGGTCAGGGCTGGCATGGCATGTGGGAGAGTATGGGCGGGTATCTAGAGACCTTTTCACCCCCAATGGTTTGGAGCTTCACTCCTGAACAATTGCAAGACCCTGATAAAATGGTAGAATATTTGAAAGGAAAATGCTGTGGGGATTCTAAGGAGACACAACTTACTGCGCTGTGCTGGGCCCTGGCCACAATCTATCAAACACTGCTTGATAGTAGACAGCACCATCCAGAGGGAGAGAGTGGACCCACAGGCACTGCAGCTGCTCAAGCCCCCGCAACAGGCACTGTAGTTGAGCCAAAAGATCAACCCACACCAGTATCAGTCGCCCCTATACACAAGAAGAAATACACAAGGAAATCGGTTCGCTTAGTGAGAGATGATGATGAACCGGGGCCATCCCGAGAACAAGAAGAAGAGCCAGAACCAGAAGTGATTATTCGATCCCTGTCCCTGAGTGAGCTGCGAGATATGTGGAAAGATGTCAGCCGCCTTCCAGGGGGGCATATTATTACCTGGCTGCTCCGCTGCTGGGATAACGGGGCCAGTAGCCTGGAACTGGAGGGCAGGGAGGCCAAGCAGCTAGGATCCTTGTCTAGGGAAGGGGGCATTGACAAAGCAATTGGGAAGAAGGCACAGGCCCTCAGCCTCTGGAGGCGCCTCCTGTCAAGTGTGAGGGAAAGGTATCCTTTCAGCGAAGATGTCGTATGGCGGCCAGGCAAGTGGACCACCATGGAGAGAGGTATTCAATATCTGAGGGAATTAGCTGTGCGGGAGATGGTTTATTATGATCCGGACAACGCGCAGTTGCCCACAGACCCCGATGAAGTCCACTGTACCCGACCCATGTGGCGAAAATTTGTGCGAAGTGCACCATCATCGTACGCCAACTCACTGGCAGTAATCGACTGGAAAAGTGAAGAGGCACCCACGGTGGACGAAGTGGCTGGCCGAGTCCGGCAGTATGAAGAGAGCCTTTCTTCTCCCTAGTCTCGGCTGTGGAGAAACTGTCTCAGGACGTCCGGCAACTCAAAGAGCATATATCTTACTCCCCACCTGTACAGACCCGCATTTTGAGCTGTTAGGAGTAAGCGTTTTTCTGCTCCAGAGAGGGGATATAGAGCATACACACCACGAGGTATCCTGTGGTTTTTCCTGCGTGACCACGGAGAAGACATGAGGAAATGGGATGGGAAGCCCACCTCAACCCTGCGGGCACGCGTACATGAGCTACAAGGCAAGACAGCTGTACAAAGGGACTCTTCCAGAAAGAATGCTGCTCCAGCTTCCACCGGGCAGCCCCCCAGACCAAGTGAAAGGCCAGATCGCACTTCTGATCCTCTTGAAGGGACTTCTAAGTCCTTTTTGCAAGAGGTGAGTAGTGACTATGACGAGCAGGATTAGAGGGGCCCTGCCTCCAGCCAGGTGGAGGAAAGGGACAATAGGGTTTATTGGACTGTGTGGATCCGATGGCCTGGCACATCGGACCCACAGGAGTACAAAGCCCTAGTGGACACAGGTGCACAGTGTACCCTAATGCCATCGAACTATGAAGGGATGGAACCGATATCTATTTCTGGTGTGATGGGGGGATCCCAACAGTTGACTCTGTTGGAGGCTGAAGTAAGTCTAACTGGGAATGAGTGGCAAAAGCACCCCATTGTGACTGGGCCGGAGGCTCCGTGCATCCTGGGCATAGACTACCTCCGGAAAGGGTATTTCAAAGACCCAAAAGGTTACTGGTGGGCTTTTGGAATAGCTGCCTTGGAAGCGGAGGAAATTGAACCATTGTCTAGTTTGCCTGGTCTCTCGGAGGACCCTTCTGTTGTAGGGTTGCTGAAGGTTGAAGAGCAACAGGTGCGGATTGCTACCACAACTGTGCACCGGCAGCAATACCGCACCAACAGAGACTCCCTGGTTCCCATCCACAAGCTAATTCATCAACTGGAGGGTCAGGGAGTGATCAGCAGAACCCATTCACCCTTTAACAGTCCCATATGGCCAGTGCGCAAGTCCAATGGAGCGTGGAGGCTGACGGTAGATTATCGTGGCCTGAATGAAGTCACACCGCCGATGAGTGCTGCCGTGCCAGACATGCTGGAACTTTAATATGAACTGGAGTCAAAGGCAGCCAAATGGTATGCCACAATTGATATCGCTAATGCATTTTTCTCGATCCCTTTGGCAGCAGAGTGCAGGCCACAGTTTGCCTTCACTTGGAGGGGTGTCCAGTACACCTGGAATCGACTGCCCCAGGGGTGGAAACACAGCCCCACCATCTGCCATGGCCTGATCCAGAGTGCACTGGAAAAGGGTGAAGCCCCAGAGCACCTGCAATACATTGATGACATCATTGTATGGGGCAACTCAGCAGAGGAAGTTTCTGAGAAAGGGAAGAAAATAATCCAAATCCTGCTGCAGGCTGGCTTTGCCATAAAACCAAGTAAGATGAAGGGGCCTGTGGTGTATGATAGGCATGGACTCCGTAGGGTGCAAGTACAGAATCAACTTTATTACAGAATTTCCTGATTATACAGTATTTCTTGTTAAAAGGGGAGGCTCTTTTATTCCCCAATCATCACCCGATTCGTGTTCCCCGCATGATCTGCTATTCTCTTTTTCTCTTGCACCTGGCAGGCCCCTGTCTGTCTGTTCTCAGCTCCTTATCTCCTGGATTCAACATGCTATGTTAATAATCCAAAGGTAGAGAAGAAATCAATAGGGGGAAATGTAAAATGAGGAATAATGCCCAGGGAACGCTGGCAAACAGATTTTTCAGAGTTACCTAGATATAACCTGTATAGATATTTGTTAATTTTAATAGATACCTTTTCTGGTTGGCCTGAAGCTTTCCCCTGTCTCACCAATAAGGCAAGAGAAGTAATTAAGGTAATGTTAAAAGAAATAATTCCTACATTTGGTGTCCCAGAAGGAATATCTTCTGACAATGGACCTCACTTCATAGCAGAAGTGGTGCAAGGAGTATCAAAAATTTTGAAAATAAAATGGGATCTCCATGTTCCATGGAGACCTCAATCCAGTGGGAAAGTAGACTCTCCAGAATCACTTAGACTTAGATTTGTTGCTACTACATGAACATGGTGTCTGTGGTCATCTGAAATTGAATGATAACACATGTTGTGTACACATCCCAAATGTAACCGAAAATTTAGAAAGACAATTTGATACAATTCAATGAGTAGCAAAATCAAGCTGAAATTTGACAGAAGCAATGGAAACAGGATGGCTTAATAAAATTTTGCATGGCCTAGGATTCTCCCTGACAGGACGGTTACAAGGTTTGCTGCAAAATTTAATTATCATGTTTGGATATTTAGAGAGTCTAATTACTAGACAAATGCCTCAATCTTATGTAGTAGTTGTGCAAAATGGAAGTGAGACTTGTCGAAAAATAGGATTTCAATAAGTCTCAAAGGGGGGAAATTGGTACAGTAAAATCAAATGTAAAATGTGATATGAAACAAGTTGTAATGCTGCTGCAATAATCCATTGTGTAGCCCTACCCCTGCTGGTCTAAGGCCAGACAAGAAATATCTAAATAATGTACCTTTGTCTGATAAGTAGGTTGTGATTGTTAAAAGCTGAAGTTTAACTGACACATTACTAGTTCAGTCAGTAAACCATGAGGAACCATTTGGACTTGCCAAAAGTAATGGGAAACTAGGGGAAAGGTAATTCCAGCAGGGGGAATTGCAACCACTGACCCATGGACCACCTACCCCAATTATACCACCTACTCAAAAGATAAAGGCGGAGAAAAAGAACTGAGCATGCATTCTAGTTTGCATGCTAGACGAAGAAATCTAAACCAATCATTTAATAGAATAACAATGCATATGTATTAGAAAGATGAATATGTTAATGTTGTATGTATAAATAACCACTGATTTGGAGCTTTGGTGTGTGCTGTCTTGTGACAGACATCCATATCTGCACAAATATGCAATAAAATACCTCTGCTCTGTGTGTATATTGGCATGTTGCACATCGGGTAAACGAACCCCAAGTTTTGGGACAACAACATGGTAGTGAAAGCATCGGTTGCCCCTACTGCCCTCCCACTGTTGTAGGTATTGCTGTTGCAGTAGCACAGTAGTGAGGAGGAACTTGAAGCCTTTCTTACTGGCAAATGTCCAGGCCAATCGAGAGAGGATTCCCAATAACATAACTATTAACCAGAGAAGGAGATACTCTGGTCACCACCAGCAGATTCTCTAAAATCCATTATGACATTAATAATGATTAAACTGAAAATTCTTCTTCCTTTTTTTTGTGAGTGTGTCTGTCTGTGTGCAATTTTGTCATGTTGTTAGAGTCCAATACTCTCTGATCAGATTCTTTTAGGTTCTTTTAGATATTCCACATGAGATGGGTTTAATGTTCAATACCAAATTTACTTAAAAGAGATAACACCTAGGTATGGAGTTCCTGAAATAATTGACTTGGACAGAGGAGCACATTTCTCTGCCGCAATTTTAGTGCAAATTTATCATTCATTAAATATCAAGATGCAATTGCACACACCTTATCATCCACAATCGTCAGGACAAGTAGAAAGGATGAATAGGACCATCAAAGACAAGTTAGTTAAAACCTGTAAACAAACTGGCTTGAAGTGACCAGAAGCATTAAATTTAGTACTTTGGGACATTAGAAACACACCGAGGCAACCAGTAGGTGTATCTCCAGCAGAAGTTTTATTTGGGAGAATTTTAGCAGTACCTGGAACTTATATTCCAGCAAAACCAAGCCTTTTGGATGGAGATGAACAGGTAACTCAATATTTATTGTACTTGCAAAGTTCTTTTATGCAATTATGAAATCATGCTTATTGGTATCAAGGAATTGTATGTGTAATAGTGATTTTTCAGTGTTGTATAACCTGTTTTTCTAGTATAGTAGCAAAATTGCAAGGAGCTTGGAGATATAAATAATTGCAGGGATGCAATGAAAACAAAAGGAGGGAATTGTAAAAAATATAGAAGCTTAGCTATAAGAAAACTTATGTTAACTAGACAGATGCTAAAGGCCTAGAACTGTTTCAAAGCCTATAATCGTGGGAAAGGGGTTTCTAATCACGGTAATAGGTAATGAAGCTAACTGACCATGGCAATGTACAATGCTGCTACGTTCCTTGTACAGTCCCTACCCAACCGGACAATAGGCCTGGGAATATTAATCTTATGAAGTAAGTTGTTATGGACAGGTGCATCCACAGCAAGGATACTGCGCATGCCTGCAAGAAGAGGGTCATCCAGCAGACACGGGTGCGCAACCACTGACGACCACCAGAGACCCCTTGAGGACCACCGACTCAAATCACTGAGCATGCGTGATGGGGAGGAGAATATGGAAATGGATTCTAAGAAATGATTATCATAGGACTGCCTTTTCTTGGAAAAATAATGAATATGTATGTTTTGATTCTATATAACCTGTGTGTTGGTAATCACCTGGCATGCACGTTGGGTGGAGCTGTTTTCCCCCGTGCATCCAGCGCTGCAATAAAGAATGCCTGCCTTTTAACACTACATTGGTGTTACGAGGTTTATTCCTGGGTTTCGGTGACAGTTTTTGGCAATCCAGATGGGACACTGCTTTTGAACCTCAGTGGATCCGTGGGATCGCAGGACCTCCAGCCGGCACTGGGGAATTCTCGGGGAGAACCTCCGATCCCCGGACCGAAGAGCTCTGAGCAAGACCCCTGGGAGAGGTAAAGGCATTCTTATTTGATTTGAATATTCGCTCTTTTGAATATTTGCTCTTACCACCACGACGGGACAGGCCCGCACCAAGAGCACGGGAGGCCTGCTCGTAAGGCGCGGTGAAAGCTGCGCAGAGTTGGGCTAGGGAGACGTCTCAGGTAAAAGTCTCTGCTAGGCGAAAGCCTGTGGAGCAGGGCCCACAGGGGAGGGGAAGCCTCCAAGGTTGAGATTTCTCTTACCACCGTGGCGGGACAGGCCCGCACCGAGAGAAATCCCTGAGGGAGCTCTAACATGGGTTGGGGTCCCTCTGACTAGTGCTTGTGATAGTGCACAATCACAACCACTGAGTCCCTGGGAGATGGGTACTTTTCCTAGTAAGAAACCAGTCCCACGAAAAACACCGCTGGGATGTATTTTGGAACATTGGAAGGATCTGGGAAGAATTGATCCTTTGACTCGGAAACAATTGGTTGAATATTGTAATCACTGGTGGCCACTGTATACTTGAGAGAGTGGGGAAAAGTGGCTGGAAAATGGGACATTGCAATATAACACAATTCTGCAATTGATGCTATTTTGTAAGAGGCAAGGTAAATGGAATGAAACGGCATATGTGGATTTGTTTTTCACATTGCCTTTGCCATTCCGGATGATTTCGCAATGTGAATTGGTTTCATCTAGTTCTGTGGTAATGGCATTAAAGGGGCAGGAACCTGATAAAAATTTGGAAAAAGGTTGCTCAGCTTGTGATATTGGTAAACGGTGTTTTAAATGTGAATTTGAAGATGATGATGTTGAATTATTGGTTGCACCTCGCAGAAGGCTAGGAAATGATCAGGGGGATCAAAGTCTGGAGGGTAATAATGCTTCCGCCCCTCCTGTGGAAGGGGAGGCAGAAGGATTCAGCCCGATTGCCGGGAGGACAAGGGGAAGAGGGGGAGGAGACGGATTAACTCCCCTCCAGGCTCCTCTTTGACAGGGAGTTGGTAATGAGGGTCCGGTAATGGGAAAAGTTCCCTTCTCAATAAATGATTTAAGAGCATGGAAAGAAACTGCGGGCACTTATCGGGATGATCCCGAAAGGGTTGCCAAAGTAGTAGAAACAATAATCAGAACCCAAAAACCCCGATTGGGAGGATTTCAAAGTAATATTGGATACTTTGTTGGAAGACACTGAAAAGAAAATGGTACTAAATACTGCCAGAAAACAAGTGGAAGGAGCTCATGCTAATGGGATTATACAAGGGACAGTGGACCAGAATTTTCCATCCACAAATCCTGAGTGGGACCCTAATCATCCGGGGCCCAGAGGGATGCTGACTAGATCTCAGAAGTGGATTTTGTTTGGTGTTAGACATGCAATGCCAAAAGCAATTAATTGGTCTAAACTTTATGAAGTGAGGCAAGAATTAAATGAGTCCCCTTCAGTCTTTCCATAAAGGCTGAAGGGGACTGCTAGAAAATACACTAATTTGGACCCAGAAAAACCAGAGGCCTCTATATTTATGGGACAATCAGCCCCAGACATACGGAAAAAGATCCTGAAACTGGAAGGGGCTGAGCCCAGAGACTTAGGTAAAATGCTTGAAATAGCCTGGACTGTGTATAACAGCAGAGAAAAAGAAAAAGAAGTCAGGCAAATGCGAAGGGATGGGAGAATTCTGGCCATTTTGACTGAGAATAATAAAGGAGGCATGGGAAGGGGACGAGGAATGAATGTTGTTGATCGGGGGCTTGGAAGGAGACGGGTGGTCTCCAGATTGGCAGGAGATCAATGTGCCGTTTGCAAGGAACATGGGCATTGGAAAAAGGATTGCCCTAAAGGTGGGGGATTAGATCCAACACTCCAGGCCGTTAAATTGATGACTCTGGATAATGAATCATGAAGGGGACTGGGGGAATCAACCTAGCTGAGCCCCTGGTTACATTAAGGCTGGGGAATGAAGAAATGGAGTTTTTAGTAGATACGGGGGCTACATATTCGGTACTGAATACATGTAAAGCAAAACTCAGCCATAAATCAGCCGAGGTTGTTGGTGCGATGGGGCAGAAGGAGAACTGGCCTTTCTTGAAACCATTAAAATTTAAGTTGGGAAAACAGTGGGTAACACATCAATTTTTATACATGCCTGAATGCCCGTTGCCTTTATTGGGACAAGATTTATTAAGCAAATTAGATGCACAAATAATTTTTAAAGATGGAGAAATCAGATTACTAATACCAGAATCAAAAGCCATACAGGCGAGAGTGTTTATGTTACAGGATTCCTCCAAGGAGGAACAGATTCCAGAAGTGGTGGACAATGCAGTAACTCCTTTGGTATGGGCAAGTGAAGTTCCAGGACGATCCAAACTGGCAGATGTGGTGTATGACAGGCACGGACTCCGTAGGGTGCAAGTACAGAATCAACTTTATTACAGAATTTCCTGATTATAAAGTATTTCTTGTTAAAAGGGGAGTCTCTTTTATTCCCCAATCATCACCCGATTCGTGTTCCCCACATGATCTGCTATTCTCTTTTTCTCTTGCACCTGGCAGGCCCCTGTCTGTCTGTTCTCAGTTCCTTATCTCCTGGATTCGGCCAGTCACATGTTATTTATGAGCTACTGAAGAATGCAAGGCCTGTTTTGTGCATATCTTTTCTTTGAACTGCTGTTTTTCGCTGCTTTAGCGCGCAGGTCGAAATCGCACGTTTCCCACGCCGTCTTTATTCGCTAAAGCGTTGTTCTCCACATCTCCCCCTTTTTTGTTTATGACAACCCCGTTGAGCAACAGTGTGTCCATAACGTGTGCCTCTATCTTCTGCACTCGTCAGATAGCTGACCATAGAATCTGTAAAAAAACCCACCAAGAACAAGAAAAACAACACAGTGCCTATGCCAATAAAAACCCAATTTGAAAATTTAAACCACTAAACCAAGTTTTCGGATTTAGCCATGATAGGTCATTTTTTAATGTGTCGAATACACTTTGACTCATTAGTTCCTGTAATTTTTCAATTTGGTCCCTCAGTTGATCATGTAAAGACTGAATATTATGTTGAAGAGATAAATCAAATGTCCTTCTAAATGCTGTTTCACTATTTTATAAATCGCTAAAAGCTATACAACTCCTAAAGTCTGGTGAAGACAGGGTAATACAAAAAGATCCATTACATGATAGAATAGTAGCATTGGAGGTTAGAGCAAAAAATAAGGATGGGTTGTGCAGACCATGATTTCTGCTTCAGACAAAAGCGTTACATTAGCCTCAGTTGCCTTCTCTGTCATTAGTACTTGATATAATTGTCGCTTAAAAAAGGAAAGACCCATCTGCCAAATATTTGAATGAGCCGGGGAAACAGATAAATCTGATGTGTTAAAACTATCATTATAATACATCTGCAATTCTATAAGCCACCATATCTTAATTTTGAGGTTGATCAATCCCAGATGCAACATCATCTTGGTGTTTCTTATCGTCCTGTTCATCTTCAGTATGCGTTTTCACTTGCGCTGGCTTTACATACCTTGCAGGGATCCAATAGGGACCTGAGGGAAGAGAAACACAAGCATATCCCTGTCCCCAGGTAAGCAAGGGGACCGGTCCTTCCCATTGACCAGATTCCAAATTTTTATAAAACACCTGAGGCTTCACGGTAGAGGATTCCTCAGTTCTAAAATGTCTATCTACTGCGGAACTATATTGCTTAGATCCAGATAGATTAAGAAAATTTAGAACATAAGTAGCTTTGTCTAATATTTCCTGTGGTGTTGTCCCTACTGGATTCCCCCTTTTTTGTTTATCAATAATAGATTTCAAAGAACGGTGGGCATGTTCTATTATTGCTTGACCAGTAGGGGAACGCGGAATTCCAGTAATATGTTCAACTCCCCAATCCTGTAAGAATAACAGAAAACGTCGAGAAACATAAGCTGGGCTATTGTCTGTTTTAACTTTCCGTGGGACCCCCATGGTCGCAAAACATCTTAAAAAAATGCTTCACAACGTCTCTGGCACGATCTCCGGAATGGGCAGTGGCTACCAGAAAACCAGAGAAGGTGTCAATAGAAACATGAACATACTTAAGGCGTCCAAAAGAAGAAATATGTGTGACGTCTGATTGCCACAAATCATTAGCATTTAAACCTCTGGGATTAGTCCCTGGCAAGACTGGCAAAGGGGAGAGGTGCTGACAATCCGAGCATGCTCGAATTATATCTTGAGCTTGTGCGGTAGTTAAAGAGAAGTGCTTTCGTAATGAGTGTGCGTTTTGGTGGAAAAATTCATGAGCTAATTTTGCCTGATCAAAACGTCGAGGAAAAACCGCAGCCATTGTAAAATGGTCTGCTATTGTATTACCTTCGGCAAGGGGTTCTGGTAAGTTAGTGTGAGAGCGAATATGGACAATGAAATAAGAATGCTGTCTGATTTTTAAAAGTTGGGCTAGCTTTAACAATAAATCAAACAACTGTTTGTTGTCTACCTCTCGTATAAAAGTGGATTCTAAGCGCTGAACAATACCTGTAACATATGCAGAATCTGCAACGATATTAAGAGGTTCCTTAGAAAATAACTCAAAGGCACGGACCGCTGTAGCTAACTCTACAATCTGCGTCGATCCAGATAAGTGAGAAACATCTGAGGCCCACTCCTCGCAGTTTGCGTGACGCCATACAACTGCAGCATTACCTGTTTTGCCAGAACCATCGATAAACACAGTACGAGCATTCTGTAGAGGAACAGAACTCAACAAAGACCGTGGTTGAAGAGGTAAACAGTGCAGAGAACCTAATAAACGATGGCGTGGCAAAGAATACAAAACAACATTAGCATAATCAGCCAATGCAGCCTGAAAAGTCAAACGATTACACAATACAACATGAAATTCTTCTTTGGTTAATGGTAGATGAAGGAAGGTAGGATCTTGTCCTGTCAATTGTTGACATCTCAAACGACCCTGCGAAAGAAGTCTAGCAATCATTTCTAGGGCAGTGGTCAATGTTTTCGCAAAAGAATGTGGCAAAAATAACCACTCCAAAATGCGTAAAGCATGCTCTTCCTTCCGCACCTTCTCGTCCCACTGACCTAGGAGAGCATACGGTTGAAAGGAATGATAAATGATGAACAATCGAACTGGCAATTGCAGAGAAATTCGATGAGCAAGCGTAAAATTAATTTTATCTATCACTGTCTGCGGCGCCAACTGGGCTGCTTCTGTCAATTGTCTAGGAGAAGTTAGTTCAGGATTCCCCTTCAACAACGAAAACAAGGGCGACAGTTCGTGTGTCGTTATTCCCAACAGTGGTCGAAGCCAGTTAATTGTCCCCAACAACTTCTGTAAGTCATTTAGAGTACTCACTGTAGTAGCAAGTCGTATAGACTGTGGATATACATGCGAATCAAGAAGTTTCCAGCCGAGATACCTCCATGGAGGCAGTGATTGTACCTTTTCCGTCGCAATTTGGAGACCGTATCGCCGAAGCTCAGCTACTAAACTGTCAAAAACTTGGGAAAGAGATGATTCAGTTTCCACAGCCAACAAAATATCGTCCATGTAAGGATATAACATGATTGCATCATATGTTTTGCGAATATTTGACAAGGCCTCACTAACAACAATTTGACATATAGTTGGGCTATTTTTCATTCCTTGCGGTAAAACCACCCAATGAAACCGTTGCATGGGTCTATCATTATTAATCACAGGAACCGAAAAGGCAAAACGAACACAATCTTCAGGATGTAAATGAATGGCAAAAAAGCAATCTTTTAAATCAATAACCTTCAAATGCCAATTGTCTGGAATCATAGTGGGATTACGAGTTCCTGGTTGCAAGGCCCCCATAGGTGCCATCACTGCATTAATAGCTCGGAGGTCCTGCAACAATCTCCATTTGCCAGATTTTTTAGGAATAACAAATATAGGAGTATTCCACGGGCTCGTGGAGGGAACAATATGGCCTAATTGTAGCTGCTCTTGCACCAATTCATGAGCCCTTTCTAGCCGCTCACCTTTCAAAGGCCACTGATTTACCCATACTGGCTTATCTGATAACCAAGTCAGTTTGAGTCGCGGCTGAACGTCAGTGGCCCATGTTAAAAATGTGTCGTTATTGTCATGTTCCATTGTTGCAAGAGATCACGACCCCATAAAGTACATGGCACAGTTAAAACGTATGGTTTTAAAATCACTTGTTGGTTTTCAGGACCTTCCACAATCAAGGAACGCATACTCTGCCAAGGTATCTGTGTGCCTCCAATTCCAGTAACAGCAGCAAATGCCTGTACTAATGGCCATTCCTGTGGCCAGTCCGATCGTTGAATAATAGAAACATCCGCTCCGGTGTCCACTAAGCCAGTGAACACCCGACCGTTTACTCTACAAGTCAACATCGGTTGTCCCGTGGTAATCTTCTGTGTCCAAAAAATGCGAGGCAGACCTGTACTACCAAACCCAGAGGACCCCCTTTCGCCAACATGGGCGGAACTTTTAGTTTGAATTTGAGTGTTGGGCAGCAAAAGCAATTGTGCAATTTGCTCTCCAATAGGTATAGTACAAGGTGGCGTAGGGGTCCAAACCATAATTTTTATTTCCCCAGTATAATCGGAATCTATGACCGCAGGCAAAACAAATAAACCTGCTCTGGAAGTGGAGGAACGACCGAGCAATAAGTCACATAAACCCTCAGGCAAAGGTCCATACACTCCTGTAGGCACTAGATGTACTGACTGATCTTGAGTTACTGTGGATTGACTGGTGGCCAGGTCCAACCCGGCGCTGCCTGCTGTGGCTGGTCTGAGAGACTCGACTGTAGTGAGTTGCCAGCGTTCGTCTCGCTTATTTGTGCCGGCCACATCAAGGACTGTGCCGGCGGGGGCTGGGGCTGGGTCCTGTTGCGTAGTCTCGGGGCGCCGGACCTCACGCCCCTCCTCCCATTTCCAGAGGTATTCTCAGGGAGCGGATTGCCTTGTTTATCAAACTTAGAACAACATTGATTACCCCAATGGTATCCCTTTTGACAACGAGGGCATAATCGAGCAAGTTGTCTTCCCTGCCCTCCTTGTCCTCCTCCTCCTCTTCTCGCTTTCGGACAATCTTTCTTCACATGCCCTTCCTGACCACAGGAGAAACATTTAGTAGCAGCTCATGCAACTGCCAACTGTTGAGCTAAGGCAGCAGCTAGCATATCTGCCTTATGTTGCTCAGAGCCCACGTTTTGGCATGCTCTAACAAGATCATTCAAAGTTTTTGTGTGATTACGAATAGGATCAATGGCTCGCCTGCAGTCCGTGTTTGCATTCTCAATAGCGAGCTGAAACAATAACAATTCTGCTGCTTCAGAAGAGTCTATCTGTCTCTGTATAGCAGTTTGCAAACGATCCAAAAATTGTATGTACGGCTCCTGAGGTCCCTGACGAATGGAAGCAAATGACGACTCTCGCTTGCCGAAATCCGGCACCCGTCGGAGTGCCCTCAAGGCTAACCCTGTGGCTTGGGCAAGAACATTCCGCGATAGTCCAGCCTGTGCTATCCCGGTAGCATAATGCCCTTCTCCCATTAATTCGTCAAGACCAATAGCAGTTCCTGCCGTTAAATTGTCCGTCACCTGAACTTGCACCAGCTCACGGTATTCCGAAAACCACACAGAGTACTGTGCTGCAGGCAACACAAGACGTAGGATGGATTTCCAATCTAAGGGTGTCAGTACGTAAGCTTCTCCTATAACCTGTAACAAGTTCATTGTGAATGATGCCTGCAAACCATACTCCTTTATCGATTTGCGGATCTCCTTTATTACATCATATGGTAAATGAACGTATTCGGGGGGTCTATTCGGTTGATACCACACAGGCATGGCTTGAAGAAGCGATATGTCCCCTCTTTTTAGTGCCTCTGTCCAGCACTCGTCAAGTAGTCCACCCGAGATTTTAGACTGAACAGTTCCTTGTAATGGGTAACTCGGGGGGGGGGGGGGCAGGGGTGCAGAAGGGGGCAGGCGTGCGCCGAGTGGGGGGGGGTGGGGGGGTTGGGCGTCAGGGATATCCGTGAGAGAGTCTTTTGTCTCTGTTGTTGCAAAATCCCTTCTGCCGTGGGGGCAGAAGCAGCCATCGCTTTTACAGGAGTAAGCAGAGGATATTCATAGAATCATAGAATCATAGAATGGTTTGGGTTCGAAGGGACCTCAAAGATCATCTAGTTCCAACCCACCCTGCCATGGGCAGGGACACCCTCCACTCGACCACATTGCCCAAAGGCTCGTCCAACCTGGTCTTAAACACTTCCAGGGAGGGGGCCTCCCCAACCTCTCTGGGCAACCTGTTCCAGTATCTCACCACTCTCACAGTAAAGAATTTCTTCCTAACATCTAATCTAAATCGACCCTCCTTCAGCTTAAACCCATTACCCCTTGTCCTGTCACTACAGTCCCTTGTAAACAGTCCCTCACCATCTTTCCTGGAGGCCCCCTTCAGGTACTGGAAGGCCACAATTAGATCTCCCCGGAGCCTTCTTTTCTCCAGGCTGAACAACCCCAACTCTCTCAGCCTGTCCTCATAGGAGAGGGGCTCCAGCCCTCTCATCAGCTTTGTGGCCCTCCTCTGGACTCTCTCCAACAGCTCCATGTCTTCCTTGTACTGGGGCCCCCAGAGCTGGATGCAGTACTCCAGGTGGGGTCTCAGCAGAGCCGAGTAGAGGGGCAGGATCACCTCCCTCGACCTGCTGGTCACACCTCTCTTGATGCAGCCCAGGACACGGTTGGCTTTCTGGGCTGCAAGCGCACACTGCTGGCTCACGTTCAGCTTCTCATCAATCAATAACCCCAAGTCCTTCTCCTCGGGGATGCTTTCAATCCATTCTTCGCCCAGCCTATAGTCGTGCTTGGGATTGTGCTGACCCACGTGCAGGACCTTGCACTTGGCCTTGTTGAACTTCATGTGGTTCGCACGGGCCCACCTCTCCAGCCTGTCAAGGTCCCTCTGAATGGCATCCCTTCCCTCCAGTGTGTCGACCACACCACACAGCTTGGTGTTGTAGGTAAATTTTCTGAGGGTGCACTCGATCCCATTGTCCATGTCGCCGACAAAGATGTTGAACAGTTCCGGTCCCAGTACTGACCCCTGAGGAATGCCACTCATCACTGTTCTCCACTTGGACATTGAGCTGTTGACCACAACTCTTTGAGTGCGACCATCCAGCCAATTCCTTATCCACTGAGTGGTCCATCCATCGAATCCATGTCTCTCCAATTTAGAGACAAGGATGTCATGTGGGACAGTGTCAAATGCCTTGCACAAGTCCAGGTAGTTGATGTCAGTTGCCCTTCCCTTGTCCACCAATGCTGTAACCCCATCATAGAAGGCCACTAAGTTTGTCAGGCACGATTTGCCCTTAGAGAAGCCATGTTGGCTGTCACCAATCACCTCCTTATTTTCCATATTCCAGATTCTATGATTCTATCATGAAACAGTGACAAATACAGATAAGTTTTCAAACTGTAAAATAGCCTGTGTGCATCTACTGGCAGTTGATGTTGCTAAGCTGTTCAAAAAGGTCTCTTGCCCCATCGTCTCCAGCTCAACCTTGCTCTGGTCTAGATGCAACTAGACAATTTATCTCATTTTGTTGGTCTTTGACAATTGCTCAAACAGTTTAGTGACAAAAGGGGTATCAAATTGCCAGAAGTGTACTGACTAGCCTGAGTGGTGGTGATGTCTGACTGTTTCCAATGAGGCTAGACAGACACAGAGCAGGCCATGTGATAAGACATCATGTGGAGAACTCTGGCAACTGAGTTGTTTTGGAAGCAGAGAAGTTGCTCACCTCTGCTCTCTGACCGCATTTTGTAGGCTGTCTCCTCCTCCAACACTGCTTATTGTTACTTCTTCACAGAGGGACAGTTGTACGCTGCTTTCAGTAGTAGAGTGGATTGGGTTTACTTGTAGTATAAATGGACATTTATCCCTCTTAATGCAAGAGAGAGACATGGTTACTGCTGATATGATTAAATGTCCTAGTCTGAAATCTGCAAGTAAGGGGCTATGTTCATGGTGGTGGATACATCCAAAGGTATACTTTTACCAAGACAGACATGCTGCCACATTTTTGAGATGTACAGATTTCAGTTATAGCTTATGACTTCCAGTGGAACAGTAAAGCCATTTTTGTCATATGTCCCTTTTAAAGCTGGAATTAACTATGCAATTACCAATGCAGACATGAACTCCAGTTGCAGATCCAGGCTATCTTCTCTTTACTGAAGGAACAGAATCCATTTACACCTGGATGGTGAAATCTTTGTTGTTATGAGTTATTATCTTGTTTTGAAATGTAGAAACAGTACTTAAAGCTGTTTCAAGTGGTTTACCTAGGTGTATGTCCTTTTCATTTCATTATAATCAAAGATTAGGAAGGATGTGTTAGAATAGAATAGAATAGAATAGAATAATAGAATAATTTCAGTTGGAAGTGACCTACAATGATCATCTAGCCCAACTGTTGATCTCTTATTATTGCCCACTAGGGATGCAAAACAGTCAGTTTGCTAGAAGTTGTGGGGCCAGAGCATCATGGCCTAACCCCAGTCAAAAAGACTGAATAAACATCTGTGTTGGTTTTGCGTGGCAAGGTTTTGGTAGCGGGGGGGCTACAGGGGTGGCTTCTGTGAGAAGCTGCTAGAAGCTTCCCCTGTGTCTGATAGAGCCAATGCCAGCCGGCTCCAAGACGGACCCGCCGCTGGCCAAGGCCAAGCCAATCAGCGCCTCTGTGATAACATATTTAAGAAAGAGAAAAACAGTTAGAGAGTGCTTTTGCAGCCAGAGAGAGGAGTGAGAAGATGTAAGAACATCTGCAGACACCAAGGTCAGTGTAGAAGGAGGGGGAGGAGGTGCTCCAGGCGCCGGAGCAAGATCCCCCTGCAGCCCGTGGTGAAGACCATGGTGAAGCAGGCTGTCCCCCTGCAGCAGCCCATGGAGGGAGGATGAGGGGGTGTAGAGATTCCACCTGCAGCCCGTGGAGGACCCCACGCCGGAGCAGGTGGAGGCACCTGAAGGAGGCTGTGGCCCCGTGGGAAGCCCGCGCTGGAGCAAGCTCCTAGCAGGACCTGTGGATCCATGGAGAGAGGAGCCCACGCCAGAGCAGGTTTGCTGACAGGACTTGTGACCCCGTGGGGGACCCACGCTGGAGCAGTTTGCTCCTGAAGGTCTGCACCCCATGGAGGAGACTCACGTTGGAGAAGGTCGTGAAGGACTGTCTCCCGTGAGAGGGACCCCACGCTGGAGCGGGGGAACAATGAGTCCTCCCCCTGAGGATGAAGAAGTGGCAGAAACACCGCGTGATGAACTGACCGTAACCCCCATTCCCCGTCCCCCTGTGCAGCTGAGGGGGGCGGAGGTTGAAGCTGGGAGTGAAGTTGAGCCTGGGAAGATGGGAGGGGTGGGGGGAGGTGTTTTTAAGATTTGGTTTTATTTCTCATTCCTCTACTCTGTTTTGCTTAGTAATAAATAAGATGAATTCCCTCTCTAAGTTCGGTCTGTTTTGCTCGTGATGATAATTAGAGAATGATCTCTCCCTGTCCTTATCTCGACCCGTAAGTTTTCTTTCATTGTACCTTTTCTCCCCTGTCTAATGAAAGAGGGGAGCGATAGAGCGGCTCTGGTGGGCACCTGGCCCTCAGCCAGGGTCAACCCACCACAGTGGTGCACATATGTAGAGTTATAAAATGCACAATGAAACTGCAAATTCAATTCCTTAAAGTTAAGAACATCAGAACTTCCATTGCCCATAAAAATCTTTGGGTTCACTTGCATGTGTGCCTCATGGTGAGAGCTTACAGACTGGGCTGCTAGTCATCAGTTTGTCCCATTCTCATTGTTTTGGATATGCCTTTTGCATAGTTCAGACTCAACTTTTAAGACAGAATTACTAAATTGCTCCCAGGTCTCCCTGTTTTACTTATTATAATATTTGAGTGCTTCATGGACATGATTACATTTATAAGCCTGTCAAGAGTGGGACTATTATAAAAGATAGGAATCAAAGCACAGACAGAATAATATCGAAAGGGCCTGTGCAATTTGGGTGCAATAATTTGAGGCCAATTTGATGCTGCTAGGATTTCTTTTTTTCAGACTTTTTAGCATTAGCAAGCATCTTACATTTACCAGACCAATTGACTTTTGTGGCTATTGTGAGTGCTTTGCAGTTCCGTAAGTGAGACCCCAGCACATAGATTACCTGTTAAATTCTTGGTGATGTGGTGCACAATAAATGTGTCAGAGAGAGAGAATTCAGTTGTCAGTGGCAGCATTTCACCACTCTAGCTCTACTCCATTCACTAAATACCTTCCAGTTTCCTCAACAACGAAGGCTAGAAAAAGATAACAATGTCCTTCATTAAATAGTCCTGTCTCTTGTACTGGATCTGGCTGGGATGAAGCTATGAAGTTAATTTTCCCCATAGCAGCCCTCATAGTGCTGTGCTTTGCTTTTGTAGCTAGAGCAATGTTGATAATATATCAATGTTTTGGCTACTGCTGAACAGTGCTTGCAAAGTGTCAAGGCTTTCCCTCTCTTCCCTCCCCAACAAATGTGAGTAGGCAGTGGGTGGACAAGAGGTTGGGAAGGGACATAGTTGGGGTAACTGACCCAAACTGACCAAAGGAATATTCCATACCATATGATATCATGTTCAGCAATAAAAGCTCAAGGAAGGGAGGACATTCATGGTTATGGCATTTGTCTTCCCAAGCAACTGTTACATGTGATGAAGCCCTGTTTTCCTTGAAATGGCTAAACATCTGCCTGCTGATGGGAAGTAGTGAATGAATTCTTTATTTTGCTTTGCTTGTGCACATAGCTTTTTATTTTCTTATTAAACTGTCATTATTTCGATCAATGAGTCTTTTCACCTTCCTTTGATTTTTTCTCCCCATCCTCTGGGAGAAGGGACTGAGTGAGAGGCAGGGTGGGCATTTGGCTGCTGGTCAGGGTCAACCCACTACACTACCGCATTTGGTGTGCAGAATAGACCCACTCAGACTATTATCAGTAACAGTCCCCCATGCAAATTGAAAGCAGTAGTTTCCTATGATTATGCCAATGAGTTTCTTCCCTTTCTTGGAGAATTTCTAAAATATCATTGAGGGAGACTGAGGGGAAAAAAGAATCCAGTCACAAAAGGTGAACTCCTATTAGAGTTCCTATTGGAAATCCTATTCAGAAATTTCAAACCTAAGCAAGGAGTGGGATGGGGTCTGGAAAATATAAATCCAACATGCATCCCTATATCCCTGTTTCCAGGCAAAATTTTAACTGGTTTACTGGAAACCACTTTTCTTGTTTTTCACATCGTGTGCAGATAAATAAGAATGGACCATGGAATGGCACCCCTTCTATCTTGTGTTCTTGATACAGTAAAATATTATAGAGAAATCAAATAGGAATAGTTGGCTTTCATGTACTTACATTTGTTAATTGTAATGAATATCTGAAGCATATCTATGCATATGTTGCTCTGGTAAGTTTTGAAAATATAAAAGACAGTGAAAACTCTTTTGTTATAAACTATTTAAAGTTCCTATATTCTAAGTATCTAATGCCCTAACATGAAATCTAAAAAAGAGTAGGCAAATTAAATTCTATGGTTGTAAAAGAAGCTAATAGTCCCATCTGGCTTTAAACTCTATGAATCTCTGAAAAAGATATTAAAAGGTTACAGAGTCATTACTGTTATCAACATAGTTTCCCCCTTAGTTCTATATGAATATTTGGCTACTCCTTTCAAACGTGGTCTGTTGCTTGGAGTATAGAAGACGTGTGTTTCACTGGAACAATCACCTGAAAATACAGATTAGCTACTCTAAATTTAACTTGTTTTCAACTAAAGGCAGCTACAAACAGTTTTGTATATGAATCAATCCATTTGTCATCATAAACTACATTTTAGCCAATGTGGGGTCATATTAAATCTTGCACCATTATATCACAGAATTTGCATAAGGGTAATATGCAGTAGATCAGAATATGCTGTAAAATGCCTATCTCAGGTTCCTTGCCACTATTACTACTTCCTTCTTCCATTGGTAAGAACAGTAAGCAATAGATATTTGTAAGTTGATTGATAGTTTCAAATCAATATCATAACAGTGCTATAAATTACCATATTTCTCTGTAGTTCTCATAAGACCTTTACATGTACTCCTAGAACAAGACTTAAAAGGTGATTATTTGCAATGGGAGAAAATACTTTCCTACCCAGTATTCATATATCCCTCCCAGAGTAGTTGCTAAGTTCCTTTGTGAACACGAGCTTAGTTACATTCTGCTGATGTAAAAGACAGGAGATACCTTCCAGCTCATTGTATGCTTCTGCTCCATATGGGAAAATCACTTGTTCACTTTTTAGGCAAAGATGAAACTCTTCAGAAGCCATGGGCTTCTTGAACTTCACAAAAGTTTTGATGCAACTCTGACAGATCTGAAATCAAAGCTTGATTTTTGTTTAGGCAGAAATTCTTTTTTTTCTAAGCCTTTGGGCATTCTACACCATTGTCATGGTTTAACCCCAGCTGGTAACCAAGCACCATGCAGCCGCTTGCTCACCCTCCCCCCCATCATGATGATGATATTATTTTTACTATTGTTATTACTATTATTATTATAATTCTCTTCCTTGTTATCCTATTAAACTGTCTTTCTTTCAACCCATGAGGTTTTTTTCCCCATTGTCGTCCCCATGCCCTCTGGGGGGGGTGGGGGGGGTGAGCGAGTGGCTGTGTGGTGCTTAGTTACCAGTTGGGGTTAAACCAGGACAGTGGTCTCTGTCTTTTCTCTTTGACCCCATTTATTTGTTGCACAGATGACGTGTTGCTGTTGCAGTTCTATGGCATTTTTAGAAAAACAGTAATTTCTAGTGTACATTTTTGGGCCAGCTCAGCCTTAACTAATAGCTGCTTTTTAGATTACCTCCTTTTGCACACTGTACACTAACCAAACCCACAAAACAACACTGAAACTCTGCAACTCTACAAGTGTCTGTTAATTTTCATAATTGAATCAAATATAATTTTCTTTATTTCATTCTTATTCCATTTAGAGATACATTTATTAGTAATAATACATAGAAACTGCATAGATTCATTAGGAACTCCAATAATTTAGTAAATATATGCCTCCTCATGAAGATTAGCTTTATACTGGCTACACTGTCTGTCTTTTTATGACATACAGTGAGCATCAGTAGTTGTTCAAATAATTTTAAGAGTTTTCATTAAATGTTATTATACTATGCTGCAGACTTTTAACCTGATAGCTTCCTGTATGTAATGAAGAGTTGTGCTGATTTTGACTGGGATAGAGATAATTTTCTCCATAGTAGCTTGTATGGGGCTATGTTTTGGATTTGTGCTGGAAACAGTGTTGATAATACAGGGATGTTTTCATTACTGCTGAGCAGTGCTTACACAGTGTCAAGGTCTTTTCTGCTTCTCACGTCGTCCCATCAGTGAGAAGGTTGGAGGTGCACAAAAAGTTGGGAGGAGACACAGCCAGGACAGCTGACTCCAACTGACCAAAGGGATATTCCATACCATATGACATCATGCTCAGCAATAAAAGCTGGGGGAAGAAGAAGGAAGGGGGGACGTTTGGAGTGATGACGTTTGTCTTCCCAAGTAACCGTTACATGTGATGGAGCCCTGCTTTCCTGGAGATGGCTCTAAACACCTGCCTCCTGATGGGAAGTAGCGAATGAATTCCTGTCCTGGTTTCAGCTGGGATACAGTTAATTTTCTTTCTAGTAGCTAGTATAGTGCTGTGTTTTGGATTTAGGATGAGAATAATGTTGATAACACACTGATGTTTTTAGTTGTTGCTAAGCAGTCAAGGACTGTTCAGCTTCTCATACTGGCCTGCCAACGAGAAGGCGGGGGGCACCCAAGAAGCTGGGAGGGGATATAGACAGGACAGCTGACCCAAACTGGCCAAAGGGATATTCCATACCATATGACATCATGCCCAGTATATAAGCTGGGGGGTGAGCCGGGAGGCAGTTCAGCTCGAGAACTAGCTGTGTATAAGCTTTGGGTGGTGAGCAATTGTGCATTACTTGTTTTGTATACTGTTTTATCATTATTATTCTTTTTATTATTATTGTATTCTTTTTCTGTCCTATTAAACTGTCTATCTCAACTGTCACATAAAAGGGTACGAGTCTGATGTGTGGCTGAGGGAGGCCTTCCCATTGAGTCATGAGGTTCAGAAAGGACCCCCTTGCTTTCTAAACTCCTTCTCAGAGCAGAGCCTAGGTGTGGCTAGGTCCAGTCTTAGTCCCAGACTTGGTCAACGGTTTATGTCTAAAGGATTATGTGTGTAGCAGCCACTTATCAGAGCCAACATTTGCCTGTCAGAGCCCCACCAAGGACTTTCACTGAAACAGTTTTGCAAAGTTGAAAAAATAGGTAATTTATTGAGGCGACAGATATAAAAAGTTCGGAATTGCCATTGATAAATACACTTACTGCAAAAAATTTGAGCTCAAGTTGATCGTTCAGTGCTTTTGTTAATGATAGTTCTTCCCAGGGTAACATCCGACATAGTCGGAGGTGCAAGTCTTACCAAAGAGGCGTCCCTGCTTGGGGAGGAGAGAGAGGTGCGGGCCCGTCAATCCATCCAGATAGTTGGAGTTCTTGTCCTCAAAACAGAGGATTCTAAATGCCAGATTTATACTTTTGGTGAGGTGGGACTAAGTCAAGTATTGTGTGTCGATTGGCCCTTAACAAGGCTTGTTGAGTTGTTGATCAAGGGGGGGGAGTAGCAGAGAACAAAGGCATTCAGTACAGAGGTGCGGGGGTCTGTTTAGCTTTACCGAAGTAACATGGGGCTGTGAAGCCTCCCCCTCACCCCAGGTGTCACTCAGTTGATTGAGGAGTAGATCATCAGGCCCACATCTGTTAAGATGAGCAAGTTGCTCATCCCTTGCCTTTGTTTGGGTCCGATGCTTTTCAGTGCAAGATAAACAAGTTGCTCAATCTGCGCTCTTGCTCAAGTTGGACACCCCCCTACCCCCTCCCCACCCCCCTCCCCCACTACTTTCTGCTGACTCATAGTGACCCTGTATTCAGCACCAAGAAGTCCAGAGAAGTCCTGCATCCTACACTGTGTTCCCTCCAAACTTCTTGGGCACACCCCACCTTCTCATTAGCAGGGCAGTATGAGAAGCTAGAAAGTCCTTGACTGCTTGGCTACAATTAAAAACATCAGTGTGTTATCAACATTATTCTCATCCTAAACCCAAAACACAGCACTATACCAGCTGCTAGAAAGAAAATTAACTCTATCCCTGCCGAAACCATGACAGCTGTTTATCACCTTGTTGTACTTTTTCTGGGAGAGCTATCCTAAAAGCACTGGCCTTGAGCCTAGGCCCTGTATTGCTGCTGTCCCAGTATTCTGGGAACCATCTCGTGGAGGCAATCAGCAATTACACCTCCCCCCTTCTCTGGGATAGCTGTTTCCAGCCTTGCTGCAAGGGCCCCTTGGTTTCTTGAATATCCCTATGTAATCAGAATGCTCGTATTGGTGTGGGCCGTGAACTTGACTTTGTCTTTTTGTAAGGGTAATGAAGCAGTTGGGGATGTGACACAGGGATGTATCCTGAGGCAGCCGATTCCTGGGTGGCAAGGTGTGTGAGAGGATTTAGATGGGTACCTACTGTGGTTTTTACCTCTGATGGCCTGGGAGTTTATGTCCAAACAGGTGTGGAATCCTCTTGAATTGGCAGACCACTTGAAGGAAGGATGCCTTGCTTATGCTCAAGAGACACAGCAACTTTTAGCATGCTGTTTGGGCCTTCCCCATCCCTAGTGAGCCTGCATCCAGCACCCTTAAAGGAGCATGAGGGTCTCTGGATCTGAGGACATACAAACAGACACTGTGGCTAAACCAGTTAGCAGCAGCTGGGAGAAGTCACACAATTGCTAGCCCTTTGATGTGGTTTAGGCCCAGCCAGCAGCTGAGCACCACGCGCCGCTCATTCACCCTTCCCCCAGTGGGATGGGGAGAACGGAAAAACAACGGCAAAGCCTCGAGGGTTCCGATAAGGGCAGTTTACTGGGACAGCAAGGGAGAGGGAAAACAATCAACAACAGTACTGATAACAGATATTCACAATGGGTGATAACAGAGAACAATTTACCAATCCAACGACCGACCCACCGGACGCTCAGCCCAGACGCTCAGCCCATCCCCGAACCGCTCAGGCCATCCCCGAACCGCACCGAAACAGCGCCGCCCCCTCCCCTGCCCCGCTAGCCCCCCTTTTATGGTGAGCATGACGTCACATGGTATGGAATAGCCCCCGGCCAGCTTGGCTCACCTGTCCTGGCTCCTTGTGAAATTAACTCTATCCTTGCCAGAACCAGGACATTATCCACCCCTTATTCCATACCATCTACGTCATGCCCAGATTATTTCACTGACACCATTCTCTTACTCCATGGGCCATCGCTCTAAAATGTCCATCGAGTTCATTTAGTCCATGGCTTTGGGTTCCATCTGTCATGACAGTCTCTCAGGGCAGGAACAATGGTGCGTGCTGCTGGATTGTTGCACACTGCATCCGGAGTTTTTTTTTTCCACGGCTGGTGTATTTGGTATGGTCCATGCTCACAGTCTGGATGTCAATGATGTGATTTTCGATAAAGTTTCTGGGCACCAGTTGCTGAAGTCAGTTCTAGTTTCAAAGTCCGTCCTTCATTAGTTTTGGGTGATCCTTATGGTCATACCATTGCTACAGTATATGGCTATTAATATCATGCAATTTAATTTATTGGCTATTTTCACCCAAAATCAAATCCCCTTGGGGTACACACCGGACTTCCCCATCCTTTCCCATCACCCACCAAGTGCACCCTGGTCCCTGAGCAAAAGCAATCCCGCAGATGGGCTTGCCTTTGCCTGAAGCAGGGATAACCCAAACTGTTTTACCCAACATATTTTTCATGCGCACTACAGGAACTTTATCCCCTTCTACTGGGCGTGGGAATTTTGACTGGGCAGGGCCAGCTCGATTGGCAGATCCCCTAGTGTTAACTAACCAGGTGGCCTTTGCTAAATGTGTGTCCCAGTGTTTGAGGGTCCCACCACCCATTGCCCTCAGGGTAGTTTTTAGCAGCCCATTGCACCTTTCAACTTTCCCAGAGGCTGGTGCATGGTAGGGGATGTGATACACCCACTCAATGCCATGCTCTTTGGCCCAGGTGTCTATGAGGCTGTTCCGAAAATGAGTCCCGTTGTCTGACTCAATTCTCTCTGGGGTGCCATGTCGCCACAGGACTTGCTTTTCAAGACCCAGAATAGTGTTCCGGGCAGTGGCATGGGGCACAGGATATGCTTCCAGCCATGCGGTGGTTGCTTCCACCATTGTAAGAACATAACGCTTGCCTTGGTGGGTTTGTGGGAGCATGATGTAGTCAATTTGCCATGCTTCCCCATATTGATATTTCAACCATCGGCCTCCATACCACAGAGGCTTTACCCGCTTGGCTTGCTTGATTGCGGCGCACGTTTCACATTGATGGATGACCTGTGAGATGGCGTCCATGCTCAAGTCCACCCCTCGATCACGGGCCCATCTATACGTCGCATCTCTTCCTTGATGGCCTGAGGTGTCATGGGCCCACCGAGCTAGAAATAATTCACCCTTACGCTGCCAGTCCAAATCCACCTGAGCCACTTCAATCTTGGCAGCCTGATCTACCTGCTGGTTGTTCTGATGTTCCTCAGTGGCCCGACTCTTGGGTACGTGGGCATCTACATGACGTACCATTACAACCAGCTTCTCTAGCCGGGCAGCAATATCTTGCCGCAGTGGGGCAGCCCAGATGGGTTTGCCTCTGTGTTGCCAGTTGCTCTGCTTCCACTGCTGTAACCATCCCCACAGGGCATCGGCCACCATCCATGAGTCAGTGTAGAGGTACAGCGTTGGCCACTTTTCTCTTTCAGCAATATCTAAAGCCAGATGGATGGCTTTCACCTCTGCAAACTGGCTCGATTCACCTTCTCCTTCAGCAGCTTCTGTGACTCGCCCTGTAGGACTCCATACAGCAGCCTTCCACCTTCGATGCTTTCCCATGATGCAACAGGACCCATCAGTGAAGAGGGCATATGGTTTCTCTTCTTCTGTTAGCTTATTATACGGTGGGGCTTCTTCAGCATGTGTCACCTCCTCCTCTGGCGACATTCCGAAATCTTTCCCTTCTGGCCAGTCTGTGATCACTTCCAGAATTCCTGGATGACTGGGGCTTCCTGTTCGAGCCCGTTGTGTGGTCAGTGCAACCCACTTACTCCACATAGCATCGGTTGCATGATGTGTAGAAGGAGCCCTCTCTTTGAACATCCAGCCCAGCACTGGCAGTCGGGGTGCCAAGAGGAGCTGTGCTTCAGTGCCAATCACCTCTGAAGCAGCTCGAACCCCTTCGTAGGCTGCCAACATCTCCTTTTTCTGTTGGAGTGTAGCGAGCCTCGGATCCTCTGTATCCCCGACTCCAAAACCCCAGGGGTCGACCTCGAGTCTCTCCTGGTGCTTTCTGCCAGAGACTCCAGGTAGGGCCATTCTCCCCGGCTGCGGTGTACAGCACATTTTTCACATCTGGTCCTGCCCGGACTGGCCCAAGAGCTATGGCATGAACTATTTCTTGTTTAATTTGTCCAAAAGCTTGTCGTTGCTCCGGGCCCCATTTGAAATCATACTTCTTCTTGGTCACCTGATAGAGAGGGCTTACTATCAAACTGTAATTTGGAATGTGCATTCTCCAGAAAACCACAACACCTAGGAAGGCCTGTGTCTCCTTTTTGTTGGTTGGTGGGGACATGGCTGCTATTTTGTTGATAATATCCATAGGAATCTGATGCCGCCCATCACACCATCTTATTCCTAAAAACTGGATTTCCTGTGCAGGCCCCTGTGGAGAACAACGCTTTAGCGAATAAAGACTGCGTGGGAAACATGTGATTTTGACCTGTGCACTAAAGCAGCGAAAAACAGTGGTTCAAAGAAAAGATATGCACAAAACAGGCCTTGCATTCTTCAGTAGCTCATAAATAACATGTGACTGGCCGAATCCAGGAGATAAGGAGCTGAGAACAGACAGCCAGGAACCTGCCAGGTGGAAGAGAAAAACAAAATAGCAGATCATGTGGGGAACACGAATCGGGTGATGATTGGGGAATAAAAGAGACTCCCCTTTTAACAAGAAATACTTTATAATCAGGAAATTCTGTAATAAAGTTGATTCTGTACTTGCACCTGTCGCGTGAAAAGGTACAAGTCTGATATGTGGCTGAGGGAGGCCCTCCCGTTGAGTCACGAGGTTCAGAAAGGACCCCCTTGCTTTCTAAACTCCTTCTCAGAGAGGAGCCTAGGTGCGGCTAGGTCCAGTCTTAGTCCCAGACTTGGTCAACGGTTTATGTCTAAAGGGTTATGTGTGTAGCCACTTATCAGAGTCAATGTTTGCCTGTCAGAGCCCCACTAAGGACTTTCACTGAAACAGTTTCGCAAAGTTGAAAAGAAAAAATAGGTAATTTATTGAAGCGACAGATATAAAAGTTCGGAATTGCCGTTGATAAATGCACTAACTGCAACAATTTTGAGCTCAAGTTAATAGTTCAGCGCTTTTGTTAATGATAGTTTTCCCGGGGTAACATCCGACATAATCGGAGGCACAAGTCTTACCAAAGAGGCGTCCCTGCTTGGGGAGGAGAGAGGTCCAGGCCCGTTGACCCGTCCGGATAGTTGGAGTTCTCGTCCTCAGAAAAGAGGATTCTAAATGCCAGATTTATACTTTTGGTGAGGTGGGACTAAGTCAGGTATTGTGTGTCGATTGGCCCTTAACAAGGCTTGTTGTGCAGTTGATCGGGGCTGAGTGGGGGGGAAGTGGCGGAGAACAAAGGTGTTCAGTACAGAGGAGCGGTGGTCTGTTTAGTTTTACCAAAGTAACGTCAAGCTGTGAAGGCTCCCCCTCACCCCAGGCGTCACTTAGTTGATTAAGGAGCAGACTCGTCAGGCGCTGCATCTTGTTAAGATGAACAAATTGCTCATCTCCTGCCCCTGTTCAGGTCCAGTGCTTATCAGTGCAAGATAAGCAAGTTGCTCAATCCCTGCTCTCGCCCAAGCTGGACTCCCCCAGGGCCCCTTCTGCTGGGTCATAATGGCCCTGTATTCGGCACCAACAAGCCTGGACAAGTCCGGCACCCCACAGCACCCTATGGAGTCCACGCTTATCATACACCACAAATGGCGCCTGAATCGGGACTTGAAAAATAGAAGAAGGACTTGGAAAAGAGAAGAAGGAAAAGCAGTGCCGATAATTATCGGTGGTGTACCCCTGCGTAGCTGGACGGAGGAAACTGCACTGCATCGAGCACTCATATTCATCACTGGTCGCTGGGCAAAACAGGTGAGCAGCCGCGGGGAAGTTTTTTAGACTGTCGTTTTTTTATTATGGACAGTCAGCGACTCAAGAACAGAAGTTGCATACAGAATTTACAACGTATTTTACGAGCGCAAGGTTTTAAGGTCGCTCCGCTGCAATTGGTGAGGTTGCTTGTATGGATTCGGGACTATTATCCGTGGTTCCCTGTTAAAGGCTCATATGATCTCACTCAATGGCAGAAGGTTGGAGAGGAGCTGCAAGCTAAGCAGCTTTTGCAGTTGGAGCTCCCCGATGATATATTGATGTGGTGGGTTGACCCTGGCTGAGGGCCAGGTGCCCACCAGAGCCGCTCTATCACTCCCCTCGTTCACCAGACAGGGGAGAAAAGGTGCAATGAAAAAAAACTTACGGGTCGAGATAAGGACAGGGAGAGATCATTCTCTAATTATCATCACGAGCAAAACAGACTGAACTTAGAGAGGGAATTCATCTTATTTATTACTAAGCAAAACAGAGTAGAGGAATGAGAAATAAAACTAAACCTTAAAAACACCTCCCCCCACCCCTCCCATCTTCCCGGGCTCAACTTCACTCCCGGCTTCAACCTCCGCCCCCCTCAGCGGCACAGGGGGACGGGGAATGGGGGTTATGGTCAGTTCATCACGCGGTGTTTCTGCCGCTTCTTCATCCTCAGGGGGAGGACTCATTGTTCCCCCACTCCAGCGTGGGGTCCCTCTCACGGGAGACAGTCCTTCACGGCCTTCTCCAACGTGAGTCTCCTCCACGGGGTGCAGACCTTCAGGAGCAAACTGCTCCAGCGTGGGTCCCCCACGGGGTCACAAGTCCTGTCAGCAAACCTGCTCTGGCGTGGGCTCCTCTCTCCACGGATCCACAGGTCCTGCCAGGAGCTTGCTCCAGCGCGGGCTTCCCACGGGGCCACAGCCTCCTTCAGGTGTCTCCACCTGCTCCAGCGTGGGGTCCTCCACGGGCTGCAGGTGGAATCTCTACACCCCCTCATCCTCCCTCCATGGGCTGCTGCAGGGGGACAGCCTGCTTCACCATGGTCTTCACCACGGTCTTCACCACGGGCTGCAGGGGAATCTTGCTCCGGCGCCTGGAGCACCTCCTCCCCCTCCTTCTTCACTGACCTTGGTGTCTGCAGATGTTCTTACATCTTCTCACTCCTCTCTCTGGCTGCAAAAGCACTCTCTAACTGTTTTTCTCTTTCTTAAATATGTTATCACAGAGGCGGTGATTGGCTTGGCCTTGGCCAGCGGCGGGTCCGTCTTGGAGCCGGCTGGCATTGGCTCTGTCAGACACAGGGGAAGCTTCTAGCAGCTTCTCACAGAAGCCACCCCTGTAGCCCCCCCACTACCAAAACCTTGCCACGCAAAACCAACACACTTGGCGTGTGGTTTATACTGCTCTCAGGACTCTGCTGTCTGCTGAACAGGTATTGCAGAAAGTGAATAACTCCGTATTACCACCCGCTGAGACAAATATGAAAAAAGAATCTCGTTCGTTTGAATTAATGGATCCTGAGTTGGAATCAGACTATGCTGAGGTGGCGACTGAACCTCCGCTGTCGGAGGGCAGAGCAGACCCTGGGGATCCTTTTGATCCAGGTCCCGTTGACCCTGAACGAGAGCCGGATTTATATCCTCCGCTTACTCCTGTAAAAGCGATGGCTGCTTCTGCCCCCACGGCAGAAGGGATTTTGCAACAACAGAGACAAAAGACTCTCTCACGGATATCCCTGACGCCCAACCCCCCCACCCCCCCCACTCGGCGCACGCCTGCCCCCTTCTGCACCCCTGCCCCCCCCCCCCCGAGTTACCCATTACAAGGAACTGTTCAGTCTAAAATCTCGGGTGGACTACTTGACGAGTGCTGGACAGAGGCACTAAAAAGAGGGGACATATCGCTTCTTCAAGCCATGCCTGTGTGGTATCAACCGAATAGACCCCCCGAATACGTTCATTTACCATATGATGTAATAAAGGAGATCCGCAAATCGATAAAGGAGTATGGTTTGCAGGCATCATTCACAATGAACTTGTTACAGGTTATAGGAGAAGCTTACGTACTGACACCCTTAGATTGGAAATCCATCCTACGTCTTGTGTTGCCTGCAGCACAGTACTCTGTGTGGTTTTCGGAATACCGTGAGCTGGTGCAAGTTCAGGTGACGGACAATTTAACGGCAGGAACTGCTATTGGTCTTGACGAATTAATGGGAGAAGGGCATTATGCTACCGGGATAGCACAGGCTGGACTATCGCGGAATGTTCTTGCCCAAGCCACAGGGTTAGCCTTGAGGGCACTCCGACGGGTGCCGGATTTCGGCAAGCGAGAGTCGTCATTTGCTTCCATTCGTCAGGGACCTCAGGAGCCGTACATACAATTTTTGGATCGTTTGCAAACTGCTATACAGAGACAGATAGACTCTTCTGAAGCAGCAGAATTGTTATTGTTTCAGCTCGCTATTGAGAATGCAAACACGGACTGCAGGCGAGCCATTGATCCTATTCGTAATCACACAAAAACTTTGAATGATCTTGTTAGAGCATGCCAAAACGTGGGCTCTGAGCAACATAAGGCAGATATGCTAGCTGCTGCCTTAGCTCAACAGTTGGCAGTTGCATGAGCTGCTACTAAATGTTTCTCCTGTGGTCAGGAAGGGCATGTGAAGAAAGATTGTCCGAAAGCGAGAAGAGGAGGAGGAGGACAAGGAGGGCAGGGAAGACAACTTGCTCGATTATGCCCTCGTTGTCAAAAGGGATACCATTGGGGTAATCAATGTTGTTCTAAGTTTGATAAACAAGGCAATCCGCTCCCTGAGAATACCTCTGGAAATGGGAGGAGGGGCGTGAGGTCCGGCGCCCCGAGACTACGCAACAGGACCCAGCCCCAGCCCCCGCCGGCACAGTCCTTGATGTGGCCGGCACAAATAAGCGAGACGAACGCTGGCAACTCACTACAGTCGAGTCTCTCAGACCAGCCACAGCAGGCAGCGCCGGGTTGGACCTGGCCACCAGTCAATCCACAGTAACTCAAGATCAGTCAGTACATCTAGTGCCTACAGGAGTGTATGGACCTTTGCCTGAGGGTTTATGTGACTTATTGCTCGGTCGTTCCTCCACTTCCAGAGCAGGTTTATTTGTTTTGCCTGCGGTCATAGATTCCGATTATACTGGGGAAATAAAAATTATGGTTTGGACCCCTACGCCACCTTGTACTATACCTATTGGAGAGCAAATTGCACAATTGCTTTTGCTGCCCAACACTCAAATTCAAACTAAAAGTTCCGCCCATGTTGGCGAAAGGGGGTCCTCTGGGTTTGGTAGTACAGGTCTGCCTCGCATTTTTTGGACACAGAAGATTACCACGGGACAACCGATGTTGACTTGTAGAGTAAACGGTCGGGTGTTCACTGGCTTAGTGGACACCGGAGCGGATGTTTCTATTATTCAACGATCGGACTGGCCACAGGAATGGCCATTAGTACAGGCATTTGCTGCTGTTACTGGAATTGGAGGCACACAGATACCTTGGCAGAGTATGCGTTCCTTGATTGTGGAAGGTCCTGAAAACCAACAAGTGATTTTAAAACCATACGTTTTAACTGTGCCATGTACTTTATGGGGTCGTGATCTCTTGCAACAATGGAACATGACAATAACGACACATTTTTAACATGGGCCACTGACGTTCAGCCGCGACTCAAACTGACTTGGTTATCAGATAAGCCAGTATGGGTAAATCAGTGGCCTTTGAAAGGTGAGCGGCTAGAAAGGGCTCATGAATTGGTGCAAGAGCAGCTACAATTAGGCCATATTGTTCCCTCCACGAGCCCGTGGAATACTCCTATATTTGTTATTCCTAAAAAATCTGGCAAATGGAGATTGTTGCAGGACCTCCGAGCTATTAATGCAGTGATGGCACCTATGGGGGCCTTGCAACCAGGAACTCGTAATCCCACTATGATTCCAGACAATTGGCATTTGAAGGTTATTGATTTAAAAGATTGCTTTTTTGCCATTCATTTACATCCTGAAGATTGTGTTCGTTTTGCCTTTTCGGTTCCTGTGATTAATAATGATAGACCCATGCAACGGTTTCATTGGGTGGTTTTACCGCAAGGAATGAAAAATAGCCCAACTATATGTCAAATTGTTGTTAGTGAGGCCTTGTCAAATATTCGCAAAACATATGATGCAATCATGTTATATCCTTACATGGACGATATTTTGTTGGCTGTGGAAACTGAATCATCTCTTTCCCAAGTTTTCGACAGTTTAGTAGCTGAGCTTCGGCGATACGGTCTCCAAATTGCGACGGAAAAGGTACAATCACTGCCTCCATGGAGGTATCTCGGCTGGAAACTTCTTGATTCGCATGTATATCCACAGTCTATACGACTTGCTACTACAGTGAGTACTCTAAATGACTTACAGAAGTTGTTGGGGACAATTAACTGGCTTCGACCACTGTTGGGAATAACGACACACGAACTGTCGCCCTTGTTTTCGTTGTTGAAGGGGAATCCTGAACTAACTTCTCCTAGACAATTGACAGAAGCAGCCCAGTCGGCGCTGCAGACAGTGATAGATAAAATTAATTTTACGCTTGCTCATCGAATTTCTCTGCAATTGCCAGTTCGATTGTTCATCATTTATCATTCCTTTCAACCGTATGCTCTCCTAGGTCAGTGGGACGAGAAAGTGCGGAAGGAAGAGCATGCTTTACGCATTTTGGAGTGGTTATTTTTGCCACATTCTTTTGCGAAAACATTGACCACTGCCCTAGAAATGATTGCTAGACTTCTTTCGCAGGGTCGTTTGAGATGTCAACAATTGACAGGACAAGATCCTACCTTCCTTCATCTACCATTAACCAAAGAAGAATTTCATGTTGTATTGTGTAATCGTTTGACTTTTCAGGCTGCATTGGCTGATTATGCTAATGTTGTTTTGTATTCTTTGCCACGCCATCGTTTATTAGGTTCTCTGCACTGTTTACCTCTTCAACCACGGTCTTTGTTGAGTTCTGTTCCTCTACAGAATGCTCGTACTGTGTTTATCGATGGTTCTGGCAAAACAGGTAATGCTGCAGTTGTATGGCGTCACGCAAACTGCGAGGAGTGGGCCTCAGATGTTTCTCACTTATCTGGATCGACGCAGATTGTAGAGTTAGCTACAGCGGTCCGTGCCTTTGAGTTATTTTCTAAGGAACCTCTTAATATCGTTGCAGATTCTGCATATGTTACAGGTATTGTTCAGCGCTTAGAATCCACTTTTATACGAGAGGTAGACAACAAACAGTTGTTTGATTTATTGTTAAAGCTAGCCCAACTTTTAAAAATCAGACAGCATTCTTATTTCATTGTCCATATTCGCTCTCACACTAACTTACCAGAACCCCTTGCCGAAGGTAATACAATAGCAGACCATTTTACAATGGCTGCGGTTTTTCCTCAACGTTTTGATCAGGCAAAATTAGCTCATGAATTTTTCCACCAAAACGCACACTCATTACGAAAGCACTTCTCTTTAACTACCGCACAAGCTCAAGATATAATTCGAGCATGCTCGGATTGTCAGCACCTCTCCCCTTTGCCAGTCTTGCCAGGGACTAATCCCAGAGGTTTAAATGCTAATGATTTGTGGCAATCAGACGTCACACATATTTCTTCTTTTGGACGCCTTAAGTATGTTCATGTTTCTATTGACACCTTCTCTGGTTTTCTGGTAGCCACTGCCCATTCCGGAGATCGTGCCAGAGACGTTGTGAAGCATTTTTTTAAGATGTTTTGCGACCATGGGGGTCCCACGGAAAGTTAAAACAGACAATAGCCCAGCTTATGTTTCTCGACGTTTTCTGTTATTCTTACAGGATTGGGGAGTTGAACATATTACTGGAATTCCGCGTTCCCCTACTGGTCAAGCAATAATAGAACATGCCCACCGTTCTTTGAAATCTATTATTGATAAACAAAAAAGGGGGAATCCAGTAGGGACAACACCACAGGAAATATTAGACAAAGCTACTTATGTTCTAAATTTTCTTAATCTATCTGGATCTAAGCAATATAGTTCCGCAGTAGATAGACATTTTAGAACTGAGGAATCCTCTACCGTGAAGCCTCAGGTGTTTTATAAAAATTTGGAATCTGGTCAATGGGAAGGACCGGTCCCCTTGCTTACCTGGGGACAGGGATATGCTTGTGTTTCTCTTCCCTCAGGTCCCTATTGGATCCCTGCAAGGTATGTAAAGCCAGCGCAAGTGAAAACGCATACTGAAGATGAACAGGACGATAAGAAACACCAAGATGATGTTGCATCTGGGATTGATCAACCTCAAAATTAAGATATGGTGGCTTATAGAATTGCAGATGTATTATAATGATAGTTTTAACACATCAGATTTATCTGTTTCCCCGGCTCATTCAAATATTTGGCAGATGGGTCTTTCCTTTTTTAAGCGACAATTATATCAAGTACTAATGACAGAGAAGGCAACTGAGGCTAATGTAACGCTTTTGTCTGAAGCAGAAATCATGGTCTGCACAACCCATCCTTATTTTTTGCTCTAACCTCCAATGCTACTATTCTATCATGTAATGGATCTTTTTGTATTACCCTGTCTTCACCAGACTTTAGGAGTTGTATAGCTTTTAGCGATTTATAAAATAGTGAAACAGCATTTAGAAGGACATTTGATTTATCTCTTCAACATAATATTCAGTCTTTACATGATCAACTGAGGGACCAAATTGAAAAATTACAGGAACTAATGAGTCAAAGTGTATTCGACACATTAAAAAATGACCTATCATGGCTAAATCCGAAAACTTGGTTTAGTGGTTTAAATTTTCAAATTGGGTTTTTATTGGCATAGGCACTGTGTTGTTTTTCTTGTTCTTGGTGGGTTTTTTTACAGATTCTATGGTCAGCTATCTGACGAGTGCAGAAGATAGAGGCACATGTTATGGACACACTGTTGCTCAACGGGGTTGTCATAAACAAAAAAGGGGGAGATGTGGAGAACAACGCTTTAGCGAATAAAGACGGCGTGGGAAACGTGCGATTTCGACCTGCGCGCTAAAGCAGCGAAAAACAGCAGTTCAAAGAAAAGATATGCACAAAACAGGCCTTGCATTCTTCAGTAGCTCATAAATAACATGTGACTGGCCGAATCCAGGAGATAAGGAACTGAGAACAGACAGACAGGGGCCTGCCAGGTGCAAGAGAAAAAGAGAATAGCAGATCATGTGGGGAACACGAATCGGGTGATGATTGGGGAATAAAAGAGACTCCCCTTTTAACAAGAAATACTTTATAATCAGGAAATTCTGTAATAAAGTTGATTCTGTACTTGCACCCTACGGAGTCCGTGCCTGTCATACACCACATCTGCCAGTTTGGATCGTCCTGGAACTTCACTTGCCCATACCAAAGGAGTTACTGCATTGTCCACCACTTCTGGAATCTGTTCCTCCTTGGAGGAATCCTGTAACATAAACACTCTCGCCTGTATGGCTTTTGATTCTGGTATTAGTAATCTGATTTCTCCATCTTTAAAAATTATTTGTGCATCTAATTTGCTTAATAAATCTTGTCCCAATAAAGGCAACGGGCATTCAGGCATGTATAAAAATTGATGTGTTACCCACTGTTTTCCCAACTTAAATTTTAATGGTTTCAAGAAAGGCCAGTTCTCCTTCTGCCCCATCGCACCAACAACCTCGGCTGATTTATGGCTGAGTTTTGCTTTACATGTATTCAGTACCGAATATGTAGCCCCCGTATCTACTAAAAACTCCATTTCTTCATTCCCCAGCCTTAATGTAACCAGGGGCTCAGCTAGGTTGATTCCCCCAGTCCCCTTCATGATTCATTATCCAGAGTCATCAATTTAACGGCCTGGAGTGTTGGATCTAATCCCCCACCTTTAGGGCAATCCTTTTTCCAATGCCCATGTTCCTTGCAAACGGCACATTGATCTCCTGCCAATCTGGAGACCACCCGTCTCCTTCCAAGCCCCCGATCAACAACATTCATTCCTCGTCCCCTTCCCATGCCTCCTTTATTATTCTCAGTCAAAATGGCCAGAATTCTCCCATCCCTTCGCATTTGCCTGACTTCTTTTTCTTTTTCTCTGCTGTTATACACAGTCCAGGCTATTTCAAGCATTTTACCTAAGTCTCTGGGCTCAGCCCCTTCCAGTTTCAGGATCTTTTTCCGTATGTCTGGGGCTGATTGTCCCATAAATATAGAGGCCTCTGGTTTTTCTGGGTCCAAATTAGTGTATTTTCTAGCAGTCCCCTTCAGTCTTTATGGAAAGACTGAAGGGGACTCATTTAATTCTTGCCTCACTTCATAAAGTTTAGACCAATTAATTGCTTTTGGCATTGCATGTCTAACACCAAACAAAATCCACTTCTGAGATCTAGTCAGCATCCCTCTGGGCCCCGGATGATTAGGGTCCCACTCAGGATTTGTGGATGGAAAATTCTGGTCCACTGTCCCTTGTATAATCCCATTAGCATGAGCTCCTTCCACTTGTTTTCTGGCAGTATTTAGTACCATTTTCTTTTCAGTGTCTTCCAACAAAGTATCCAATATTACTTTGAAATCCTCCCAATAGGGGTTTTTGGGTTCTGATTATTGTTTCTACTACTTTGGCAACCCTTTCGGGATCATCCCGATAAGTGCCCGCAGTTTCTTTCCATGCTCTTAAATCATTTATTGAGAAGGGAACTTTTCCCATTACCGGACCCTCATTACCAACTCCCTGTCAAAGAGGAGCCTGGAGGGGAGTTAATCCGTCTCCTCCCCCTCTTCCCCTTGTCCTCCCGACAATCGGGCTGAATCCTTCTGCCTCCCCTTCCACAGGAGGGGCGGAAGCATTATTACCCTCCAGACTTTGATCCCCCTGATCATTTCCTAGCCTTCTGCGAGGTGCAACCAATAATTCAACATCATCATCTTCAAATTCACATTTAAAACACCGTTTACCAATATCACAAGCTGAGCAACCTTTTTCCAAATTTTTATCAGGTTCCTGCCCCTTTAATGCCATTACCACAGAACTAGATGAAACCAATTCACATTGCGAAATCATCCGGAATGGCAAAGGCAATGTGAAAAACAAATCCACATATGCCGTTTCATTCCATTTACCTTGCCTCTTACAAAATAGCATCAATTGCAGAATTGTGTTATATTGCAATGTCCCGTTCTCCGGCCACTTTTCCCCACTCTCTAAAGTATACAGTGGCCACCAGTGATTACAATATTCAACCAATTGTTTCCGAGTCAAAGGATCAATTCTTCCCAGATCCTTCCAATGTTCCAAAATACATCCCAGCGGTGTTTTTCGTGGGACTGGTTTCTTACTAGGAAAAGTACCCATCTCCCAGGGACTCAGTGGTTGTGATTGTGCACTATCACAAGCACTAGTCAGAGGGACCCCAACCCATGTTAGAGCTCCCTCAGGGATTTCTCTCGGTGCGGGCCTGTCCCGCCACGGTGGTAAGAGAAATCTCAACCTTGGAGGCTTCCCCTCCCCGGTGGGCCCTGCTCCACAGGCTTTCGCCTAGCAGAGACTTTTACCTGAGACGTCTCCCTAGCCCAACTCTGCGCAGCTTTCACCGCGCCTTACGAGCAGGCCTCCCGTGCTCTTGGTGTGGGCCTGTCCCGTCGTGGTGGTAAGAGCAAATATTCAAAAGAGCGAATATTCAAATCAAATAAGAATGCCTTTACCTCTCCCAGGGGTCTTGCTCAGAGCTCTTCGGTCCGGGGATCGGAGGTTCTCCCCGAGAATTCCCCAGTGCCGGCTGGAGGTCCTGCGATCCCACGGATCCACTGAGGTTCAAAAGCAGTGTCCCATCTGGATTGCCAAAAACTGTCACCGAAACCCAGGAATAAACCTCGTAACACCAATGTAGTGTTAAAAGGCAGGCATTCTTTATTGCAGCGCTGGATGCACGGGGGAAAACAGCTCCACCCAACGTGCATGCCAGGTGATTACCAACACACAGGTTATATAGAATCAAAACATACATATTCATCATTTTTCTCAGAAAAGGCAGTCCTATGATAATCATTTCTTAGAATCCATTTCCATATTCTCCTCCCCATCACACATGCTCAGTGATTTGAGTCGGTGGTCCTCAAGGGGTCTCTGGTGGTCGTCAGTGGTTGCGCACCCGTGTCTGCTGGATGACCCTCTTCTTGCAGGCATGCGCAGTATCCTTGCTGTGGATGCACCTGTCCATAACAACTTACTTCATAAGATTAATATTCCCAGGCCTATTGTCCGGTTGGGTAGGGACTGTACAAGGAACGTAGCAGCATTGTACATTGCCATGGTCAGTTAGCTTCATTACCTATTACCGTGATTAGAAACCCCTTTCCCACGATTATAGGCTTTGAAACAGTTCTAGGCCTTAAGCATCTGTCTAGTTAACATAAGTTTTCTTATAGCTTGTGGTGGGTTGACCCTGGCTGAGGGCCAGGTGCCCACCAGAGCCGCTCTATCACTCCCCTCTTTCATTAGACAGGGGAGAAAAGGTACAATGAAAAAAAAAAACTTACGGGTCGAGATAAGGACAGGGAGAGATCATTCTCTAATTATCATCACGAGCAAAACAGACCGAACTTAGAGAGGGAATTCATCTTATTTATTACTAAGCAAAACAGAGTAGAGGAATGAGAAATAAAACCAAATCTTAGAAACACCTCCCCCCACCCCTCCCATCTTCCCGGGCTCAACTTCACTCCCGGCTTCAACCACCGCCCCCTCAGCGGCACAGGGGGACGGGGAATGGGGGTTATGGTCAGTTCATCACGCAGTGTTTCTGCCGCTTCTTCATCCTCAGGGGGAGGACTCATTGTTCCCCCGCTCCAGCGTGGGGTCCCTCTCACGGGAGACAGTCCTTCACGACCTTCTCCAACGTGAGTCTCCTCCACGGGGTGCAGACCTTCAGGAGCAAACTGCTCCAGCGTGGGTCCCCCACGGGGTCACAAGTCCTGTCAGCAAACCTGCTCTGGCATGGGCTCCTCTCTCCACGGATCCACAGGTCCTGCCAGGAGCTTGCTCCAGCGCGGGCTTCCCACGGGGCCACAGCCTCCTTCAGGTGTCTCCACCTGCTCCGGCGTGGGGTCCTCCACGGGCTGCAGGTGGAATCTCTACACCCCCTCATCCTCCCTCCATGGGCTGCTGCAGGGGGACAGCCTGCTTCACCATGGTCTTCACCACGGGCTGCAGGGGAATCTTGCTCCGGCGCCTGGAGCACCTCCTCCCCCTCCTTCTTCACTGACCTTGGTGTCTGCAGATGTTCTTACATCTTCTGACTCCTCTCTCCGGCTGCAAAAGCGCTCTCTAACTGTTTTTGTCTTTCATTTTCTCACGGAGTTCGCGGGTCTGGTCTGCAATTTTTCTCATCTCATCCATCGCTTCGTGCAAGGTAACAGACACATTTGGGATTGACACACAACAAGTTTCATCGGGATAGGTGTTATTTAGCCACCCACAAACGCCGTTCTCCTTCAGTAGTAGTATATCCAAGGCCAATCGATTTTGTAAGGTCATCTGTGAGGTTGCTTGTAGCTGGGTGTTGCTAGCCTCGATGGCAGTTCGTGTCTAATTAGCAAGAGTCTCTACTTGCCACGTTAGATTTTCTATATAAAGTCGATTGTTAACTATTACAGTCCAGTGACCCCAGAATGCTTTCATGGCTAAATTTATCCTCATTCCCGGCTGACGTGGTTTAGCCCCAGCCGGTAGCTAAGTGCCACGCGCCGCTCGCTCACCCCTCCCCCAGCGGGATGGGGAGGAGAATGGAAAAACAACGGCAAAGCCTCGCGGGTTGGGATAAGGGCAGTTTACTGGGACAGCAAGGGAGAGGGAAAACAATCAACAACAGTGCTGATAACAGATAGTAACAATGGGTGATAACAGAGAACGATTTACCGATCCGACGACCGACCGACCGGACGCTCAACCCGTCCCGGAGCCACACAGAAACGCCGAACCCGCCCCTGCACGACTAGCCCCCTTTTATGGTGAGCATGATGTCACATGGTATGGAATAGCCCCCGGCCAGCTTGGCTCACCTGTCCTGGCTCCTTGGGAAATTAACTCTATCCTTGCCAGAACCAGGACATTATCCACCCCTTATTCCATACCATCTACGTCATGCCCAGATTATTTTACAGATCTCATTGCCTTACTCTATGGGCCATCGCTCTAAAATGTCTGTCGAGTTCATTTAGTCCATGGTTTTGGGTTCCATCTGCCATTACAGTCTCTCAGAGCAGGAACAATGGTGCGTGCTGCTGGATTGTTGCACACTGCATCCGGAGTTTTTTTTTTCCACGGCTGGTGTATTTGGTATGGTCCATGCTCACAGTCTGGATGTCAAAGATGTGATTTTTCGATGAAGTTTCTGGGCACCAGTTGAAGTCAGTTCTAGTTCCATCATCGTGGCACTTTGTTCAGTTTCAAAGTCCATCCTTCATTAGTTTTGGGTGATTCTTATGGTCATACCATTGATACAGCATATAGCTATTAATATCATGCAATTTAATTTATTGGCTATTTTCACCCAAAATCAAATCCCCTTGGGGTACACACCGGACTTCCCCATTTTTTCTCATCACCCGCCAAGTGCACCCTGGTCCCTGAGCAAAAGCAATCCCGCAGATGGGCTTGCCTTTGCCTGAAGCAGGGATAACCCAAACTGTTTTACCCAACATATTCTTCATGCGCACTACAGGAACTTTATCTCCTTCTGCTGGGCGTGGATATTTTGACTGGGCAGGGCCAGCTCGATTGGCAGATCCCCTAGTGTTAACTAACCAGGTGGCCTTTGCTAAATGTGTGTCCCAGTGTTTGAGGGTCCCACCACCCATTGCTCTCTGGGTAGTTTTTAGCAGTCCATTGCACCTTTCAACTTTCCCAGAGGCTGGTGCATGGTAGGGGATGTGATACACCCACTCAATGCCATGCTCTTTGGCCCAGGTGTCTATGAGGCTGTTCCGAAAATGAGTCCCATTGTCTGACTCAATTCTCTCTGGGGTGCCATGTCGCCACAGGACTTGCTTTTCAAGACCCAGAATAGTGTTCCGGGCAGTGGCATGGGGCACAGGATATGCTTCCAGCCACCCAGTGGTTGCTTCCACCATTGTAAGAACATAACGCTTGCCTTGGTGGGTTTGTGGGAGCGTGATGTAGTCGATTTGCCATGCTTCCCCATATTGATATTTCAACCATCGGCCTCCATACCACAGAGGCTTTACCCGCTTGGCTTGCTTGATTGCGGTGCACGTTTCACATTGATGGATGACCTGTGAGATGGCGTCCATGCTCAAGTCCACCCCTCGATCACGAGCCCATCTATACGTCGCATCTCTTCCTTGATGGCCTGAGGTGTCATGGGCCCACCGAGCGAGAAATAATTCACCCTTATGCTGCCAGTCCAAATCCACCTGAGCCACTTCAATCTTGGCAGCCTGATCTACCTGCTGGTTGTTCTGATGTTCCTCAGTGGCCCGACTCTTGGGTACGTGGGCATCTACATGACGTACCTTTACAACCAGCTTCTCTAGCCGGGCAGCAATATCTTGCCACAGTGGGGCAGCCCAGATGGGTTTGCCTCTGCGCTGCCAGTTGCTCTGCTTCCACTGCTGTAACCACCCCCACAGGGCATTGGCCACCATCCATGAGTCAGTGTAGAGGTACAGCATTGGCCACTTTTCTCTTTCAGCAATATCTAAAGCCAGATGGATGGCTTTCACCTCTGCAAACTGGCTCGATTCACCTTCTCCTTCAGCAGCTTCTGTGACTCGCCCTGTAGGACTCCATACAGCGGCCTTCCACCTTCGATGCTTTCCCACGATGCGACAGGCCCCATCAGTGAAGAGGGCATATGGTTTCTCATCTTCTGGTAGTTTATTATACGGTGGGGCTTCTTCAGCACGTGTCACCTCCTCCTCTGGCGACATTCCGAAATCTTTCCCTTCTGGCCAGTCTGTGATCACTTCCAGAATTCCTGGACGACTGGGGCTTCCTATTCGAGCCCCTTGTGTGATCAGCGCAACCCACTTACTCCACGTACCATCGGTTGCATGATGTGTAGAAGGAGCCCTCTCTTTGAACATCCAGCCCAGCACTGGCAGTCGGGGTGCCAAGAGGAGCTGTGCTTCAGTGCCAATCACCTCTGAAGCAGCTCGAACCCCTTCGTAGGCTGCCAACATCTCCTTTTCAGTTGGAGTGTAGCGAGCCTCGGATCCTCTGTATCCCCGACTCCAAAACCCCAGGGGTCGACCTCGAGTCTCCCCTGGTGCTTTCTGCCAGAGACTCCAGGTAGGGCCATTCTCCCCGGCTGCGGTGTACAGCACATTTTTTACATCTGGTCCTGCCCGGACTGGCCCAAGAGCTATGGCATGAACTATTTCTTGTTTAATTTGTTCAAAAGCTTGTCGTTGCTCAGGGCCCCATTGGAAATCATTCTTCTTCCGGGTTACATGGTAGAGAGGGCTTACTATCAAACTGTAATTCGGAATGTGCATTCTCCAGAAACCCACAACACCTAGGAAGGCCTGTGTCTCCTTTTTGTTGGTTGGTGGGGACATGGCTGCTATTTTGTCGATAATATCCATAGGGATTTGACACTGCCCATCATGCCACCTTATTCCTAAAAACTGGATTTCCTGCCCAGGCCCCTTCACCTTACTTCGTTTTATGGCAAAGCCAGCCTGCAGCAGGATTTGGATTATTTTCTTCCCTTTCTCAGAAACTTCCTCTGCTGAGTTGCCCCATACAATGATGTCCTCAATGTATTGCAGGTGCTCTGGGGCTTCACCCTGTTCCAGTGCAGTCTGGATCAGTCCACGGCAGATGGTGGGGCTGTGTTTCCACCCCTGGGGCAGTGGATTCCAGGTGTACTGGATGCCCCTCCAAGTGAAGGCAAACTGTGGCCTGCACTCTGCAGCCAAAGGGATTGTCCTGGTTTCAGCTGAGAGGATTGATTTTTCTTCATAGTAGCTAGTGTGGGGATACATTTTGGATTTGTGCTGGAAGCAGCATTGATAATATAGTGATGTTTTTGTTCTATGGACTTGTTGTTGAGCAGTGTTTACACAGGGCCAAGGCCTTTTCTGCTTCTTGCACTGCCCTGCCAGCAGGATGGCTGCGGGTGCACAAGAAGTTGGGAGGAGACGCAGACAGGACAGGCGACCCAAACTGACCAAAGGGATATTCCATACTATATGACATCATCCTCAGTTTATAAGGAGCTTGGGGGAAGAGGGGGGGGGGCAGTGGCGTTCGGAGCAATGGCGTTTGTCTTCCCAAGTAACCGCTATGCGTGTCAGAGCCCAGCTTTCCTGGAGATGGCTGAACACCTGCCTGCCCATGGGAAGTGGTGAATGAATTCCTTGCTTTGCTTAGCTTGTGCGCGCGGCTTTTGCTTTACCTATTAAACTGTCTTTATCTCAACCCATGAGTTTTCTCACTTTAACTTTTCTAATTCTCTTCCCCATCCTGATGGGGGGAGTGAGTGAACGAGCGGCTGCGTGGTGCTCAGCTGCCGGCTGGGGTAAAACCACAACAGGGATCGAGAAAAATGCATTAGCGATATCAGTTGTGGCATACCATTTGGCTGCCTTTGACTCCAGTTCATATTGAAGTTCCAGCATGTCTGGCACAGCAGCACTTATCGACGGTGTGACTTCATTCAGGCCACGATAGTCTACCGTCAGCCTCCACTCTCCATTGGACTTCCGCACTGGCCGTATGGGACTGTTAAAGGGTGAGTGGGTTCTGCTGATCACTCCCTGACCCTCCAGTTGACGAATTAGCTTGTGGATGGGAACCAGGGAGTCTCTGTTGGTGCGGTATTGCCGCCGGTGCACAGTTGTGGTAGCAATCGGCACCTGTTGCTCTTCAACCCTCAGCAACCCTACAACAGAAGGGTCCTCTGAGAGACCAGGCAAACTAGACAATGGTTCAATTTCCTCTGCTTCTAAGGCAGCTATTCCAAAAGCCCACCGGTAGCCTTTTGGGTCTTTGAGATACCCTTTCCGGAGGTAGTCTATGCCCAGGATGCACGGAGCCTCCGGCCCAGTCACAATGGGGTGCTTTTGCCACTCATTCCCAGTCAGACTTACTTCAGCCTCCAACAGAGTCAACTGTTGGGATCCCCCCGTCACACCAGAAATAGATATCGGTTCCACCCCTTCAAAGTTCAATGGCATTAGGGTGCGCTGTGCACCGGTGTCCACTAGGGCTTTGTACTCCTGTGGGTTCGATGTGCCAGGCCATCGGATCCACACAGTCCAATAAACCCTGTTGTCCCTTTCCTCCACCTGGCTGGAGGCAGGGCCCCTCTAATCCTGCTCGTCATAGTCACTACTCACTTCTTGCAAAAAGGACTTAGAAGTCCCTTCAAGAGGATCAGAAGTGCGATCTGGCCTTTCACTTGGTCTGGGGGGCTGCCTGGTGGAAAATGGAGCAACATTCTTTCTGGAAGAGTCCCTTTGTACAGCTGTCTTGCCTTGTAGCTCATGTACGCGTGCCCGCAGGGTTGAGGTGGGCTTCCCATCCCATTTCCTCATGTCTTCTCTGTGGTCACGCAGGAAAAACCACAGGATACCTCATGGTGTGTACGGTCTATATCCCCTCTCTGGAGCAGAAAAACGCTTACTCCTAACAGCTCAAAATGCGGGTCTGTACAGGTGGGGAGTAAGATATATCCTCTTTGAGTTGCCAGACTTCCTGAGACAGTTTCTCCACAGCCGAGATGAGGGAGGAAGAAAGGCTCTCTTCATATTGCCGGAGTCGGCCAGCCACTTCGTCCACTGTGGGTGCCTCTTCACTTTTCCAGTCGATTACTGCCAGTGAGTTGGCATACGATGATGGTGCACTTCGCACAAATTTTCGCCACATGGGTCGGGTACAGTGGACTTCATCGGGGTCTGTGGGCAACTGCGCGTTGTCCGGATCATAATAAACCATCTCCCGCACAGCTAATTCCCTCAGATATTGGATACCTCTCTCCATAGTGGTCCACTTGCCTGGCCGCCATACGACATCTTCGCTGAAAGGACACCTTTCCCTCACACTTGACAGGAGTCGCCTCCAGAGGCTAAGGGCCTGTGCCTTCTTCCCAATTGCCTTGTCAATGCCCCCTTCCCTAGACAAGGATCCTAGCTGCTTGGCCTCCCTGCCCTCCAGTTCCAGGCTACTGGCCCCATTATCCCAGCAGCGGAGCAGCCAGGTAATAATGTGCTCCCCTGGAAGGCGGCTGAAATCTTTCCGCATATCTCGCAGCTCACTCAGGGACAGGGATCGAGTGATCACTTCTGGTTCTGGCTCTTCTTGTTCTCGGGATGGCCCCGGTTCATCATCATCTTTCACTAAGCGAACTGATTTCCTTGTGTATTTCTTTTTGTGTATAGGGGCGACTGATACTGGTGTGGGTTGATCTTTTGGCTCGACTATAGTGCCTATTGCAGGGGTTTGGGTAGCTGCAGTGCCTGTTGCGGGGGTTTGGGCAGCCGCAGTGCCTGTGGGTCCGCTCTCTCCCTCTGGATGGTGCTGTCTACTATCAAGCAGTGTTCAATAGATTGTGGCCAGGGCCCAGCACAGCGCAGGAAGTTGTGTCTCCTTAGAATGCCCACAGCATTTTCCTTTCAAATATTCTACTATTTTATCAGGGTCTTGCAATTGTTCAGGAGTGAAGCTCCAAACCATTGGGGGTGAAAAGGTCTCTAGATACCCGCCCATACTCTCCCACATGCCATGCCAGCCCTGACCATTCAGCCTTGGGGAAGATCCCTGGGTGGTATTCTTGAAACAATTTTTGCTGAACCCTGAACAGGACTTGGAAAACATTCAGGAGACCTAGCAATAGGAATATACTGGCCTGAACATTCCAAGGGTTTTCAAAATTCTCAAAAATTGTTGTAACCAACCAAAAGTGAAAAGGGGAGGTGAAAGAGTGGGAGAAGGTATCCCCCCCCATCTTCCCCATAGATTGGGTCCAATTATTAATCAATTCTGAAAGATATTGACCGAGGTACGGGTCTGACCGAAATGCTGCATACACGTACCAGCTCAGACTCATGACTGTCAATGATATCTTATCATAAGTCATTATCACACAGTACAACAACATGAGAACACGAACCCCTCTCCCAGAGGTGATAAACAGCACCACAGGGATTACATAGAGTAAACACGGGTTTACAAACCAGAGCCATGTGACCAAACAGAACATCATTATGGCCAGTGACTGTTTCAATAACATTATAAATGCTCATAACAACTTTGTTTTAACACACTTGGGTCAGACTTGTCGTTATCACAACCCCTCGAGCCCCACGTTGGGCGCCAAAAAGGACTGACGTGGTTTAGCCCCAGCTGGTAGCTAAGTGCCACGTGCCGCTCACTCACCCCTCCCCCGGCAGGATGGGGAGGAGAATGGAAAAACAGTGGCAAAGCCTCGAGGGGTGGGATAAGGGCAGTTTACTGGGACAGCAAGGGAGAGGGAAAACAATCAACAACAGTGCTGATAACAGATAGTAACAATGGGTGATAACAGAGAACAATTTACCGATCCAACGACCGACCGGACGCTCGACCCGTCCCGGAGCCACGCCAATGTGCTGAACCCACCCCTGCCCGACTAGCCCCCTTTTATGGTGAGCATGATGTCACATGGTATGGAATAGCCCCCGGCCAGCTTGGCTCACCTGTCCTGGCTCCTTGTGAAATTATCTCTATCCTTGCCAGAACCAGGACACCGGTGTATAGTAACTTGGCCATGATGTGGGGGGTAATACGTTTCTCTTTGTTGTGTACCCTCTTACTTTCGTCAATGATTGAGTGTAATTAAAAGCTATTGTAGGACACAGACTTGGAAGTCCTAAAGTGCATTCCAACCCATCCCAATAGGGTTGAATGTAATCCGATATCAGTCCATCAGAACATACCCATATGGTCTCAGGTGGTGCAGGTAACATTAGAGTGGTACATGTACTGTTTTCTACTACGCTACGCGTGGAGTGTCCATTCCTATAATGTCTCGTAGGTATTCTACATTTACCAGAATTGTACACTGACCAGACGGTGATGTTTCCAGGCGTCACCTCCTTTTTACAGTCTGGTGGCTGGCCCAGGGATTGGAGCACTATAATTATGGCACAGACATATACTTCTTAAGGCGTGATAGAGGTCTGAGGCAAACCATACCCATAGATAATCATCAATATTGGAGCAATTTATCTTGTTGGTACAATTCCATAACCTGTCTGGTCCCAATGGCGTGGTATATTGGGGTCTCCTCACCCATTGTTTAAAACGTTTTTTATGGTCAGTGGTGGTCCATATGCAAGATAAGTTATTAGATTGTGGGCCACAGTCAGATCCATACTTAGAGGGAAACTCAATACACCATTCAGCTTCTACTGGGACATTATATTGGAATGTAATGGGCAAACCCCAGAATGGCCGAGGAGGCTGATTAAGCCAAGGTACCTCAGTGCAACTGATATTTGCAGGTACATTGTTATTATCAGCTGCTCTGCGCGGGTTTAGCCAAGGATTCTGTGGCCAATATTGCATAGTGCAATTGGTACCCCATATATTGCTAAGGTTAAGGCCCAAGGGATATGTATAGTTTAAAGAAGTAGTATTTTCTACATTCATCCATGGTAAGTCTTGTACTAGAGTGTCATTTCTTTTCCACAGATCAGACAGTGCTCCACTTAGGTCAAGAGGAATCACCATAAAAGGGAGTCCCTCCTCAGGGGTTGTTGGCATCATTAAGCAAGTAGTACCCTGAGTCCACTCCATCATCCTAAAAAATCCTTGCATTAGCTTAAAAGCAGTGTTGTCCTGTAGCATCTCTAAGGTTCTTTTACTTCTTCGATCATAGTCTCTATGGATCACACACACAATTACTATACCTAACACGTACATATATATTAAACTTATCCTAAAACTACTTACACATAATAGGCTCATAATCAAAACTTTGGGTGTCACTTAACAGTAAATAGTACAAACAGAACAACAGTAATGATAAACACAGTTAAGCCTGGAATATATTCCAAACCAACATTTTACTAAACACACTAATTATTTCAACTATGGCCTCAAACAATATCACAGTTTTGTTAACCATGGCCATATTAAAACTTTGGTTTCCAGATAAGTATGAGAATTAGAAATAGAAATACGCAACAAATAAAAATCAGTAGCCCTTGGGGGCACTCTAGATTGGTGTAGGGGCTTGCTTCCCAAGCATAAAGATTCTTTGGAGTCGTTAGTACCATTGCCACTGGCTCAATGTGAGGCATTTTAACCAGCACAGGCTGGCCTGCATAAAAGCCAGTAGGGTATTCCCCAGGTTTTACATCTGCCTTTGGCACTAAAGTTGTGGCAGAAGCACAAAAAGCTTTCATCTTCGGGCAACCGTCTCTGCTCCATCTATTGTTTAATTGATAGATGGCACTGGACAGTCGTAGATGCCATCCAGATTCATGAGTTTTAGCAAATCACTTGACCAAGCCATTTGTTTGCTCCACAATACCATTGGCTTGGGGGTAGTAAGGAGTATGGAATACCCACCGGATGCCTTCTTCCTTTGCCCAGTCTTGTACTACTGTAGCTGAAAAATGTGACCCGTTACCACTTTGAATCTCTTCAGGAAGGGGAAGTGTACTAAACCATTCCTTCCGACTATGGAGTGTGTTTTCACCATTGGCAGCTGCGACAGCTGTAGCCATGGTAACTCCTGAAATGACTTCCACTCCCACCAGTATGTATTTTTTACCCCCTGAGGGTCGTAGTGGGCCAATGTAGTCGATCTGTCAGGTGTGCCACAGTGTTTTCTTGTCCCGGATATGCAGGGGAGGTGCTTTACTTGGATGATCTTTGTTAAGTCGCAGACGACATTGTGAACAGGCAGTTACTACTTGCTCACACAGCTTTACCGATATGGGCCATCCTCGGGCTATACCTTCTCGATACAAATCGGCTCGCCCAGTGTGGCCTTGTTTTATGTGCAACCATTCAAGCAAGCGTTCCCATTCATGCTCGTTACTCACAACATCAATTTTCTGTAGTCGTGTGAGGCTATCGACTTGTTGATTGAACTGGGCAGCGATAGAAGCTGATCGATCATGTCCTTTCACCCATCCGATATGCAGCAGCCTTTGTTCTCCTATTTCTAGCAATTGTTTCCAGCTGTCAGTTTGCCAGACTGGGACTCTGTTTACCTGCCAGTCATTGACTGCCCAGTGGCCTACCCACTCTGTGGCTCCTTTAAAAACAGCATATGAGTCGGTGTAGATATGGCTGGCACCATGTCGGGCAGCTAGTAGGACTGCCCTAAGCTCCCCTACTTGTGCACTTCCTTTACCTGTTTCGCTTAACTTTTCCCCTGTGGCCACTTCCAGTGCCACGGCCTTATAATTCCACTCATTGTTTTGCCTGTAAGATGATGCATCAGTGAACCATACCCCTTTAAGGTCACTGCCTTCCTTCAGAGGAGGTGCCTCCTGAATTGGAGATGGTTTGCTTGGTGGAGTTTGGAATAACAATGTGCTGTCTATATCTTTCTGCAATTTAGATACTTTAATGCTGCCTTCTGTAATAGGCATGATGTCATTGATACTTTCCAGGTAGGCGTACCATTTACGGACTGTAGGCTTCTGGGCAATGCCTGCAGGTGGTGCCGTACCCTTCCGAACTATATCCAGAAGACGGAAAGGTCCCCGAATGATCACACGCTGTTCTTTTCTTATCTGTTCCACTTTTTTCACTGCTCGCACTAAAGATAGCAAGCCTTTTTCAAGGCCTGAATATCTCATTTCGGTGTCATTGAAAGAATGGGAGCTAAACTCTAGCGGTCTCTCTGGCCCTTCTGGTCCCTTTTGCCATAGGTTACAATGGGAACCATGTTCACTGAATCCCCACTCTACGTGGATAGGGTCAGTCGGGTGTAAGGGGCCTAGCTGTTGAAATAGCCTCAGTTCTCTTATTAACAATTCTAACGCAGTCTCGTGCTGTTTAGTCCATTCCCATGATTTACCTTTCCTGAGCAGATTGTATAAGGGACGGGCGATAAAAGAAAAACCAGGGATATGTTTGCGCCAATAGCCTAAGGTTCCCAGAACTTGCTGTAACTCCTTTATGCTAGATGGATTCTGCCCATGCTCTATTTTTTCCAGGGTGTCAGGGGGAATAGAGGCAGCTCCTTTAATCCACCAAACTCCCAGGAACTTAACCTCCTGGGCAGGTCCCTGACACTTGGATGGGGGAATGTCTAGTCCCAAAGTTATCAATTTTTCTTGTATACCTTCCATGGTATGCCCGACTTCCTCCGAGTTTTCTCCTCCTATCAGTATGTCATCAATATATTGATATATCGTGATACCCTGTGGGCTGGGAATTTCTGATAAAACCTTCGCCAAAGCATTGTGAGCAATGGTGGGAGAGTGTTTATATCCCTGAGGCAGCCTATTAAAGGTGTACTGTATCCCTTTCCAGGTAAAAGCGAATTGGGCTTTATCATGTTCCTGGAGTGGGATCATAAAGAACATATCTTTGACATCTAAAGTTGCCATCCATGGGTGCGATGCTCCCTGAATTTGGGTTACTAATTCTGCAATGTTTGGTACGGCTGCTGTTAAAGGTGCAGTATTGGCATTCAATCGCCTATAATCAATTGTAAGCCGCCACTGTCCATTTGGCTTTTTTACTGGCCAGACAGGAGAATTATAGGGGGAGTGTGTGCGAGTGATAATACCTCTTTTTTCTAAATCTGTTACCACCCCGTCAATGCCCGAATGTGCGGCTGCTGGCAGGGGGTACTGCTTTACATTAGTAATTCTTGATGGGGGTAGAGGTATAGACATCTCTAATAAGTTTATAGCTTTAGTTTCATCCTCTTCAAGCCATGCTATTTCTCCATCACCTCGTCCGGCGAAACTCCAGACTGACCCATCGGGGAGTTTCCACACTCTGCCATACAACACATCAAATCCCAATATGTTGGTGTTTGCAGCACCGACCAGTACTTCAGTGCGGGTCAATTTCCTCTCGCCTGGGAGCCACAAGGCAATTTTTGCTGTGGGGCATTCCTTTACGATCCCATCAATCGCTGTAAATTTTACCTTACGGCGACCGGGTTTTTTACCTTACGGCGACCGGGTTTCACATTTAGGCATTCCGCGGTCTCCTTGGTGATTACTGACATTTGAGCACCCGTATCAATGAGGAAATATGTAAAAATTCTCCTTGGTCCTACTGGAATAGCAATGACAGGTTCGTGATGTTTATCAAAGAGCCATTGTATAGTTAGCACTTGCCGGGCAGGGTGGCTCACTGTCCTCCCCGGGGATGCAAGTTTTTTGTTGGAGTATCTACTAAATCAATTGGAACCTGCTGCGGGGCTGAGGGCAAGGATCTAACAGGAATTGATTTATTTCCGGTCGTCTGACTTCCCCCCGCTGAATCAATTCTTTGGCTTAGTGATTGTACCAGAGCTCGGAGATCAGCAGTGGATGTGCCATATAGTAACTGTCGTGGCACTCCCATCGCCAAGGCTCTGCGCCACAGATCATTACGTTCCTTATCAAACTTTAGTTTGAACTGTGATTTAGGCTTAGTGGTATGGACCTGACAAACTCGTCGAGGGGGTGGTTCTGGCGGTTTCCCAGTGGTCGGTCCAATCCAACCCACGCGGCGCCCATAATGCACTATCTCTTGTACAAACTCGCTCCAGGTGGGAATTGACTGATCCCTGTGTCTCCCAACTCGGGGTGCACGGTAAGGTACAGCATTAGCCTCCCTGGTGGCTCTGATCCTATCCTGGACATTAGCTACATATGTCTTTAGGCTGTCCGGGAGGCCACGGATGAGGGGAGTTAACCTTGCTGGGTCAACAGGAGCTAGCATTGGGGATTTCCTTAACACATCCCTCTCATACATTGCTTGTATGCAGGCTGCCTTTTGTACAGACACAGCCAAGTCAGAGAATCCTGATGTTTTGATAACAAGGGGATCTCCTCCTTCTTGCGGGTCTATGCCGCCAGCCCAATAGGCAGCCCGTGTCATTAATGAATAATTATGATTGCCTGGTGTAGTGGTTAAAAACACTTCAGGGCCCCAATAGCCTCTTGCTTCTTCCTCGCTTAGTAAAATTCGGTCCCCCCCCGTAAGGGAGACTCGCCACACGTATTCCGCCTCAGACTCCTCCGGGTTCCTGGAATACTTTTCCTGCAACTTTGCTAATTCAGCAGGAGACCAGGGAATGGTGCGTACAGTAGTACGAACATCATCATCCCCCTCATTTGTAGTTTCAGTTTTAATCAGTGGTCGTATAGGCACAGGTTCTGGGGTAAGATCAAAATCTTCCACCAGTTCATCATTATCGTTATCATACCAGATGTCTCCATCCCATGTCTCGGGATCTGCACAGTGTATTAATTTGCGGATCTGTTTAGCTGAGACCGAGGATGGCATTTGATTCGGTAAAAGATTTAACTTTTCCTGCAGTTGTTTTTCTCGCCTTTCCGCTGAGGCTAATAGCATTTTAAGTTCCCTATTTTCTGTTTTCAAGCTTTGGTTTTCAATCACGAGGGCATCTACTCGAGTTTCCAATTTCTCCTTTTCAAAGGTCAATGAAGTTTTCAATACTTCATTTTCTGATTTCAGAGAGGCATATTCTACATCTGCAATTCGTTCGGGGGGAGGGGACTCTTTAATTTCCCTTTGCGCACAGGATAAACAAGCCCCCAACACTGCACAAACAATTCCTTTGCCTTTACCTTTTTTAATCTTTTGCTCACTTCTACACTGTTCTATCCTCTCTATCACTTTATCCTCATCTTTCCAAAATTTTTGGGCCCATTCTATTCCCGCTCGGGATGGTGCACACTTATATTTTTGCAGCAGTTTATCCATGGCAATCCTGTCCGTGACGCCAATTTTACTGTCGCGTGAAAGGGTACAAGTCTGATGTGTGGCTGAGGGAGGCCCTCCCGTTGAGTCACGAGGTTCAGAAAGGACCCCCTTGCTTTCTAAACTCCTTCTCAGAGAGGAGCCTGGGTGCGGCTAGGTCCAGTCTTAGTCCCAGACTTGGTCAACGGTTTATGTCTAAAGGATTATATGTGTAGCCACTTATCAGAGTCAACGTTTGCCTGTCAGAGCCCCACTAAGGCACTAACTGCAACAATTTTGAGCTCAAGTTAATAGTTCAGCGCTTTTGTTAATGATAGTTTTCCCGGGGTAACATCCGACATAATTGGAGGCGCAAGTCTTACCAAAGAGGCGTCCCTGCTTGGGGAGGAGAGAGGTCCAGGCCCGTCGACCCGTCCGGAGAGTTGCTCGTCCTCAAAAAAAAGAGGATTCTAAATGCCAGATTTATACTTTTGGCGAGGTGGGACTAAGTCAGGTATTGTGTGTCGATTGGCCCTTAACAAGGCTTGTTGTGCAGTTGATCGGGGCTGGGGCGGGGAAGTGGCAGAGAACAAAGGCTTTCAGTACAGAGGAGCGGTGGTCTGTTTAGTTTTACCAAAGTAACGTCAAGCTGTGAAGGCTCCCCCTCACCCCAGGCGTCACTTAGTTGATTAAGGAGCAGACCCATCAGGCGCTGCATCTTGTTAAGATGAACAAATTGCTCATCTCCTGCCCCTGTTCAGGTCCAGTGCTTATCAGTGCAAGATAAGCAAGTTGCTCAATCCCTGCTCTCGCCCAAGCTGGACTCCTCCAGGGCCCCTTCTGCTGGATCATAATGGCCCTGTATTTGGCACCAACAAGCCTGGACAATTCCAGCATCCCACAGCCCCTCACTACAAGAAGGACGTTGAGGTACTGGAGAGTGTCCAAAGAAGGGTAGCAAAGGTGGTGAAGGGTCTAGAGAACAAGTCTTATGAGGAGCAGCTGAGAGAACTGGGGTTGTTTAGCCTGGAGAAGAGGAGGGTGAGGGGAGCCCTTATTGCTCTCTACAACTACCTGAAAGGAGGTTGTAGCGAGGTGGGTGTTGGTCTCTTCTCCCAAGTAACAAGTGATAGGACAAGAGGAAATGGCTTCAAGTTGCGCCGGAGGAGGCTTAGATTGAATATTAGGAAAAATGTCTTCACCTAAAGGGTTGTCATTGGAACAGGCTCCCCAGAGAGGTGGTTGAGTCACCATCCCTGGAGGTATTTAAAAGACATGTAGATGTGGTGCTTAGGGACATGGTTTAGTGGTGGACTTGGCAGTGCCAGGTATAAGGCTCTGATAACAAGTGAATGTTGCAAACACCTGTCTTGAACAGGGGAATGTCGACCAAGAACATCTTTCTCTCTCTCTGCCACTCTCTTTGTCTCTAAGTTTGTTTTCAGCACATTAGGGTAATATCGTTATAACTTTTGCCAAGCCTCTTATCTTTTGTAGTTCCGCTGAATTTTAGGTAAATTTGTGATTTGTTTGAACCTCTCGAGTAATTGTCATTACTCCTGATTACCGTGCAGAGAATTAAAAAGTTAACCTCACCCTCCCCCACCAAGTGGGATGGGACATTAAATTGGTGTCACGGACAGGATTCTCTGTGAAAAGTGGTAAAGACATTCCATAAAGGGGATATCAGCCAGAGTGCCGAAGAAAGGAGAACTGATTTTTGGTTGAAGCCGAAATCTCTGGCAGTAGGTCATGGCAACCCAGGATAAGCCTGATATTGACTGCTCCCCGCTGTTGGATTTGTTGAAGAGCTATAAAGCTTGCCTGACCCCAAAAGGGCATAGCTGGGCTGAGGAACATTGACAGTCCCCAACAACTGTAGCAGAACAGATAAGAGACTTGGCAAAAGAAAATAAGTTTAAGCCTGGAAAGGGAAAGGCTGTGGTTTGCGGTATCTTGGGAGCTGCATTGATAGCTGCCCAGAAGGACAAATGCGTTGTCAAACAAGCTGAGCGGGAGGCAAATGAATCCCTCCAGGAACTGGTTAGAAAACTACAGGCAGAATTGGAAACGGAACGGGTGAGACGGCAACTAGCTGAAAAAGCATTAGCAGATGAGAAAAGAATCATGGAAAACTTGAAGGGTAGCCTGTGAGATGATTTTGTGAGGGAAAGAGAGCTGAAGTTGCAGCTCCCTGGGGAACTTGACAGCGAACCAGGATTTTCTAGCTTATCAAAAGAAGCCGACCTCATTGCAAGGGAGGTTTCCTCTCACTATCCATGGGAGGAGCTGAGGGTGGTGACAGAACCTGACCCTACTCCCAAGCTCCGGCCACTTGTTAAAACTGAGGTCATATATGACCACGAAGATGCGGAACCTGCCATTACCACTGAAGAGATACCTTATACCATTACTGAATTGGCAAAACTACAGGAAAAAATATAGTAGGCAGGCTAAGGAAACTGAGACCGAATATGTGTGGAGGGTCTCCCTGACAGGCAGAGACAGAATAAGGCTTTCGGAGGAAGAGGCTCAGGGATATTGGGGTCCTGGTGTATTTTTGACTGTAGACGATGAGCGGGAACCTTGGTCCCTGACCCAGAGGGTGGCATATTGGGCCGGAGGGTTAGATCCCTTGGAGAGAGGAGACCCTATTGCCATCCCCACCCTTGGAGTAAGCCAGCTTACAGAGAGTATACAGAAGGCGGCTTGCCTCCAACCGATGCACGATAGGTGCCTAGTTCCCCACCAACTTTCCCGGATGTTGTTGTTTGCCAATCCGTATAGGATGACTCCCTTGATTAGGGGGTTACCCAATTCACTGAAGATTTATGTTGTGCAAATTCAAGACTGACTAAAAGCCACTGTAGCCATGGGACCTCAGGGCGGACAGGGTCTTACCTGGGGGGAAATTGCACAGAAATTGATTAACTATGGCTGGCATGTGGGGTATGTCGGTGTGGTGGTTTAACCTCGGCTGGACACCAGGTGTCCACCAAGCTGCTCTATCACTCGCCTCCTCAGCAAGGCAGGGAGGGGAGAAAATTAAGATGGAAAAAAACCACCCCAAACTCGTGGGTCAAGATAAAGGCAGTTTAATGTAGCTAAAGCAAAAGGCCGCACGCGGAAGCAAAGCAAAAAGCAAAAGATTATTCTCTACTTCCCTTCAGCAGGCAATGTCTGGCCACTTCCTGGGAAGCAGGGCTTCAGTACACATACTGGTTACTCCAGAAGACAAACGTAAAAAAACCTGAATGCCCCTGCCCCGTTCCTCCCCCTATCTCTCAGTTTTTTATTGCTGAGCAGACATCATATGGTATGGAATATCCCTTTGGTCAGTTTGGGTCAGCTGTCCTGGATGTGTCCCCTCCCAAGATCTTGCCCACCCCCAGCCTACTGGTGAGAGGGGGAGAAATGTTGGAGAGACAGCCTTGATGCTGTGCCAGCACTGCTCAGTAGTAGCCAAAACACTGGTGTGTTATCAACACCTTGCTAGTTACCAATACACAGCACAGCACTATGAGGGCTGCTATGGGGAAAATGAACTCCATCTCAGCCAGACCCAATACAGTCAGGAAGGAGGGGAAGGCACACGCGGCGGTCCGTAGGACCGAGACAGAGGAGAAAACACTCTGCCTCTGAGATATAAGCTTTGTGGGGGGGCCTCAAGAAATCAGTTGTGGAAGGAATATATATAAAGGTATTCCCTGAGAATTAATGGATGGCCTACCCCTCCCCAATTTGCAGCTGCTGGTAAAAATGTGGAAACCGATAGATAGAGGCTAGATGGGAAAAGAAAGCATCCCCACAGCCCCTGTACCTGAGAGACTGGCCACTCCCATGGCTCCCGTGGAGGGGCCCACCCGTTCTCCGGAGTCAGGAAACTTCTTGCGCCGTCCCCAGTGAGTGAGCTGGGGGATGGCCAGTGGGTATATTTTAGAAGGCTCACTGAAAACGAGCAGGGGGACCTACTGGTAACTTTTCCCCTTGGTCCTTTTAAGACTCCGGTCACTTTTCTGGTAGACACAGGGGCCCAAATGTCTGCTTTAAATGCCGATACCACAGGCTGGAATGGGACCATCCCTGATAAAATCGAGATATGTGTCCGGATATTCCAAACCCCAACCTACAGCCCGAGTAAAGTGCTGGTTGCTGGGAGACACCACCCCCACCGAGACCACTATGGTATTGGGACTGCTCCCTACAAATATTTTGGGATTGGATTTATTGAAAGGGAAGCCCTGGACAGACTCGGCAGGGAGGGAGTGGAAGTTCGGGTCTCCGGCAACCCTGATAAGACTTTTCCAGACTGCTCCTACCCTTCTCCCATCTAAAATCGTGAATGTGAAACCCTATCCCTTACCGCTGGGGGAACGAGGGAGGGAATCGCTCCGGTGATAAGAGAGCTGCAGGAGCAGGGGGTAATTATTCAAACTCGCTCCCCTTATAACTCTCCAGTGTGGCCAGTTTGCAAACCGAATGGGAAGTGGCGGCTAACGATCGATTATCGACGCTTAAACGCAGGCACTAGTCCCCTGATAGTGGCCGTGCCTAATATAGCCAAACTGATCGCCACCATACAGGAACAGTCCCATAAAATTTTAGCCACCATTGATGTAAAAGACATGTTTTTCATGGTTCCTCTACAGGAAGGTGATAGAGATAGATTTGCATTCACATGGGAAGGTATACGATATACCTTTACTCGTTTGCCCCAAGGATATCGGCACTCGCGTACCTTGGCGCACTATGCCCTGGCACAAGCACTATCAGAAATCACCCCTGAGGAGGGAGTTAAAACCTACCAATACATTGATTGATATATTGGTGGGGGGGTCCGATGCCACTGCAGTGGGACAAACCCAAAAGAAAATAATCACTCACCTGGAAAGTTTAGAACTTCAGGTTCCAGCAGAAAAGGTACAACTCCCCTCCCCCGAGGTGAAGTTCTTGGGTATATGGTGGAAAGGAGCAGCGGTGTGTATTCCCCCAGAAACCTTGGCTACCTTAGAACAGATAAAGATCCCAGAATACAAAAAGGAGCTGCAACATACCCTAGGCTTGCTGGTATTCTGGAGGAAGCATATTCCGGATTTTTCTATCACAGCTCGTCCCCTGTATGATTTAACATGCAAAAGGGCTACCTGGGATTGGACCTCTATTCATGAGGAAGCCCTAAAATCATTGGTTTTTGAAGCAGGAGCATATCAAGCTTTGGGTCCAACACACCCGACAGATCCGCTCCAAATTGAATGGGGTTTTGCAATTCATGGGGCGTCTATACACATATGGCAGAGCGGACCGGAGGGTCCGACCCGCCCCATTGGGTTTCATTCATGCAGCTTTAAAGATGCAGAAAAGCGATACTCGGTCTGGGCAAAAGGTCTTTTTGTGGTCAGTCTAGCCTTGCTGGAGGCTGAAAGAATTATACGGCAACAATCCATAATCCTACGAGGGCCCTTTAAGGTCCTAAAACCCGTACTGGCAGGCACCCCACCCCCTGTGGGAGGTGCATAATGGGAAACGGTCAGGAAGTGGTATGCCCAGATAGAGCATTACAGTCACACTTATCAAGTGGAGGAGAGAGCACCCAAGATTCTCCAAATCCAGAAAAAAATCATCCACTCCCTCAGATGAGGAAACCCCTTCTTCCTACATAAATGAAGCCCCTTCATTTGAATTCCACCTGAAAAATGTGTGGTTCACTGTTGCCTCTTTGAGGAGGGAGGGGAAAATATGGAAGTATCAAGCAATGGCTCTACACGTTGATTCCGGGGAGCAAATTGTAACAGAAGAAGGGAGTGCTCAGGTGGGGAAATTGATAGCAGTTTGGAGTGTGTTAAGGAGACAGACAGTATTGAACCCGCACACATCTACACTGATTCTTATGCCTGTCCTGGATTCGGCTAGGATAGAGTTAATTTTCACCAGAAGATGGGATGGGACACAGCCAGGACAGGTGACCCAAACTAGCCAAAGGGGGTATTCCATACCATGTGACATCATGCTCAGTATAAAAGGGGGGCTAGTCGGGGAGGGGTGGCACGGCTCCAAGGTGTGTGGTTTGGGAATTGTCCGGCTTTCCACGGGTCTGAGGTGTATGGTTGAAGGGTCTCAGGCGTATGGTTGAAGGGTCTGAGGTGTATGGTTGTTGGGTGAGAAACTGCATTGTGTATCACCAGTTTTGTGTATTCTCTTATAAGTACTGTTGCTATTTCCCTCTCCCTTTGTTGTCCCAGTGTTACCAGAAAGCGGCAAAATAATTCACTCTCTAAGACTTATTTTGAAGTTTTAGAAAGCAGGCATTCTTTATTGCAGCGCTGGGCGCATGGGGGATAACTCCACCTAACGTGCACCCCCAAAAGACAAAACCAACAAGTATTTATACTATGTTAATATACATATTCATTATATTTCTGAGTAGTGCTTATCACATTCATGGATTTTCCAGGAACTCGTTAGCATATGCTAATGTCTTTCGCCCATGTTTGTTGGCACCTCCGGGTGGTCCTCGGGGGTCTTCAGACTCAGTCCTGGTATCCCATATACCTTATCCCTCAAGGCTGGTTTTGTGATCACCTTGTAACTTTCTTATCTTTGCACATCTGTTCTTCCAAGGCCGAGCTGTTTAGAATGAGATTGTTCCAGAGCTTCTTACCTTACAACTAATTATTTTCTAAGTTACAATGGTTTCCCTTTTGTTTGGTTACATCTATTGAGCAATGGCTCTAATTGCTTGAATTGATCTTAATATTTCAATATTCACAGGTATCCATCCCTTCTTTTCTTTTTGAGGATTTGTAGCTTACATGCTACAATTTCTCACTATACAAACTTATTGTATCTTGAACAGAGGTTAGTACAGCAGTGACAGCATTGAATCATTATGCAGGAAAGAATACAAACCACTATAATAAAAAATCACTAATAAAAATAGCTTTTTCAACCATGACCAATTAGGTAGCCAAGAAGTAAGAGTATTCCAAATCTCTTCAAACCCAAAAGAGGTATTATCTTTAGTAACTTCATGTAAAATTGTTGTTTGGTCATGTATGATTTTTAAATCTTCAGATATCCTTCCACTCTCATCAATAGAGCAAGTGGAAGTGCTTGTATCCAGATCATTGAGGTTTTTTGGCAAATTTTACTCAATTGTAGTTTTAAGGTTTGATTCATGCGCTCTACCCATCCGCTAGATTGTGGACGATAGGGGGCATGCAGTTCCCATGTTATTTGTAATATTCTACTTACTTGTCAGACAATGTTTGCAACAAAATGTGGTCCCCTATCTGAAGAAATCCCCAAAGGAACACCAAATTGTGGTATTATTTCTTTAAGCAAGATCTTAACAACTTCTCTGGCTTTGTTGGTGTGACACGGGAAAGCTTCAGGCCATCCTGTAAAAGTATCCACCAATACGAATAGATATCTCAACCCTCCTTTTCTTGGTAATTCAGTGAAATCTATCTGCCAGTGTTCTCCTGGAATATTGCCTGGTTTTGTTGATCCAAACTGAATTTTATTCTGTGTCTTCGGATTATTCCTAAGGCATGTTTCACACCTTTCAACTACGGACTTTATAATTTCTACCATATTACCACTCGCCACTGACTTTTGTAGATGTTTCAATAAATTTTCAGTTCCCCAATGAATGCTATTATGTTCTTTCTTTACTATTTCATGCATCAAAATTGGGGTTAGAATTACCTGCCCCGTAGGAGTAACAGCCCATCCATTTTCCTGTATTGCAGTGTTCAGTGTTTCAATTAAATTCTTTTCCCGACTATCATAGTTAGGGAATTCTCCTAATTCTATCTTCTTTTCAGGTATTATTGCCAATATCCCTTTACCCTTTTCTGCAACCTTACGAGCGGTCACATCAGCCAATTGATTGCCTCTTTCTTGTGGGGTTTGTCCGGTTTGGTGAGCTTTACAAAGCATGATAGCCACTTCTCTTGGTTTCTGTACACTTTCAAGTAATTTTTAAAATCTGCTCCGCATGCTTAATTCTGGTTCCTTGAGATGACAACAGTCCCCTTTCTTTCCAAATTGCTCTGTGTGCATGTAATACTCCAAATACATACTTGGAATCAGTCCATATATTCCTTCACTTAGTTCCAAGGCTCTTGTTAGTGCAATCAATGCTGCTTTCTGGGCTGATGTTTTTGGTTGCAGAGCTTTTGCTTCTACAGCAGTATCCACTGTGGTCACAGCATACACTGACATCTGGATCCCTTTTTCCACGAAGCTGCTCCCATCTGAATATAGCTCCCAGTCTGGGTTTTCCAGAGGAGAGTCTTTCAGGTCAGGTCGACTGGAATACACTTCCTCAATGGTCTGTAAACAATCATGTGTGGGTTCCTCTTCTTCCAGTTGTCGGGATGACAGGAAAACTGCCGGGTTTACTACTGCAGTGGATTTCAAAACAGCATCATCTTGTTCAAGAAGCACCACTTGACACTTCAGCATTTGGCTTGGAGACAGCCAGTGCCCGCCTTTCTGGTCCAGGACAGTGAGGACCATGTGTGGTACAAAACCAGGCAATCTTCTGTCCCAGTGTCAGTTCCTGGGCTTCTTGAATTAGCAGCACAGTAGCGGCCACAGCTCTCGGACATCCTGGCCGTCCTTTGCTGGTATTGTCCAATTGCTTGGAGAAATAGGCCACAGCATGCCTGTTGCCTCCCAACATCTGAGAGAGCACCCCTAGAGCTACAGCTTGCCGCTCATGAACAAACAATTCAAAGGTTTTGGTTAGATCTGGGAGTCCTAAAGCTGGTGCTTTCATCAGAGTTCCTTTTAGTTGTTTGAAAGCATTTCTGGTCCCATTCCAAATGTTCAGGTGGTGAATTTTTCTGTAGTTCATAGAAAGGTTTCACAATGAGTCCATAATGGGCAATCCACAGCCTGCACCAGCCCACTGTTCCAAGGAAGATTTGCAGTTCGTGTGCATTCTGGGGCTCTGGGAGTTGACAGATAGCTTCTTTTCTCTCTGTGCTCAATCTTCTTTTTCCTTTTAAAAGTTCAAATCCCAAGTATTTAACAGATTCTTGTGTGATTTGAGCTTTTTCTTTTGAAACTCAGTAACCGTTTAATCCCAGAAAATTCAAAAGATCAATGGTTAATTGTAAGCATTCTTCCCAGGTTACAGTTGCAATGAAAATATCATCAACATACTGCAACACAGTCCCTGTTTTATGTTTTCTTTTCCAGGTTTCCAGTTCTCTGGCTAATTGATTTCCAAATATTGTGGGACTATTTTTAAATCCCTGTGGCAACACTGTCCAAGTGTACTGTGATTTGCAACCCATTTCTGGGTCTTCCCACTCAAAGGCAAATATATTTTGACTTTCTCGCTCGAGAGGTATGCAGAAAAAGGCATCTTTCAAATCTATAACTGTGAACCACTCTTGCTTTTCATTTATCGTTGTCAGTAAAGTGTAAGGATTTGCGACTACTGGATGAATATCCTGAACAATTTGATTAATTGCTCTTAAATCTTGGACCAATCTGTAGTTTTTTCCATCTGCCTTTTTTACTGGCAAGATACAACTGGTGTTGTATTCTGATTCAGATTCTTTTAACAGGCCATATTTTATAAATTTCTTAATAATTGGTATTAGTCCAATTCTAGCCTCTAGTTTCAAAGGATATTGTTTTTGCCTGACCGGTTTCATCCCTGCTTTGAGTTCAATCTTTACCAGTTCAACCTTCTTAGCTTTACCAGGGACTTCTCCAGCCCATACAAGGGGTGTCACTGCATTTTCCCCTTCCGTTGGAATGCCAGTTTCTAAAATTTTATCTTCCTGCAATAGGAGCACAGATGCTTGTATAAGTTTAGATTCAGGAATTAACACCTCGACCTCCCCATCTTTGAATCATATTTCCACTTCCAATTTTTCCAACAGATCTTGCCCCAGTAATGGTTTTGGAGCCCCCAGCAAATACAGGAATTGATGTGTTACCCACCGTTTTCCAATTTTAAACGTCAGAGGTTTAAAGAATGGTCGAGTTTCAGCATTACCAGTCGCACCAACAGCTCTAATTCTTTTATTACTAAGTTCAAACTCTCTTTCATTTAAAACTGAATAAGCAGCTCCAGTGTCTACTAAAAGTTCTGTTTCAGTTTGATCCTCCCCCAGCCGTATTTTAACCAGAGGTTCTGCTGGGGAAGACTCCTCCGGTCCCCTTCATTCCTCAGTGTTAACCGTATTTATTGTTGCCAAAACAGAGTCATCCCCTTCCATTCCCTGTCGGGAAGGACAGTTCACTTTCCAGTGTCCCTTCTTTTTGCAACAAGCACACTGATTTCTCCCTACTGTGGGATTGGGAAGTCCTCTACCTCTTCCTCGGAATCCATTTCTACCTCCTCAAAATCCTCCCTTACTTACTTGCAAACCTTCTAAAGCTGCTATCAATCGAGCACTATGTCTTTCTTTTTCCTGTTCCCTGTTTCTGAAGGCTATCCATGCAACTTCTAACAATTTCCCTAAATCCCTAACATCTGCGCCCTGCAATTTCTGTAATTTCCTCCAAATATCATCCGTTGATTGTCCTATAAAGAGAGACACTAACTGATTTTTCCCTTCTTCTGATTCCAGGTCCATAGTGGTGTATTTTTGTGCAGTTTCCTTTAGTCTATCTAAAAATTCAGTCAGCGACTCATCCTCATTTTGCTTAACCTGATACAACTTTGACCAATTCACCGCTTTGGGAATAGCATTCCTAACTCCAAACAAAATCAACTTCTGATATTGTTTTATTAATTCTCTTTCTACTTTGGTATTAGGATCCCAATCCGGATCTACGGGAGGTAGATATTGCTCCCATCGACCTGGCAATTGTCCAGTAGCAACCTGTCCCTCTATTTGAGTTTTTGCCATTCTAAAAATCATTTCCTTTTCTGTACTATCAAATAATACCGACATAATAGCATCAAGATCCTTCCAATCAGGGTCTGTAGTTCTAATCATTGTATCAAAGGCTTTGGCCACCTTGTCAGGATTATCTCTATAATTGCCAGCCACCTGCTTCCAGTTATTTAAATCAACAATTGAAAATGGCACCCTCATAATCACCAATCCTTCATTTCCAACCGCCTGTCTCAATGGAGCTTGCAATACTGCTCCCTGCCGACTACGAGTTCTTTCAGCTACCGGAGTTGTTCCCATCTTTTTATTCTCAGAGTCACTCTCCAAACCACCTTCCGCTCCAAGGGGTTCGGGTGCATCATCCCGAAACCTCTGCCTCAGCCCGGGAGCAACCAACATTTCTAGGTCATCCTCTGGCTCATCCTGAATTAATTTCAAACATCTTTGTCCAATACTACACGCAGAACAACATCTTCTCAAACCTTTCCCTTTTTGCTTGCTCTTCTTATCTTTTTCCAATGCTAGCACCAAAGGATCTGAGGGAGCCAAATTTATCCCACACTTCCTCTGCCATTCAGGGTGCAAACGCAAAGTGAAAAACATATCAGCATATAGCACTTCATTCCACTTTCCTTCCCATCTCAAGAATAACAACAATTGTAACAGAGTATCATAATTTAAAGTCCCATTGACCGGCCACTTTTCTCCATCATCCAGTCTATACAATGGCCACCACTGATTACAGTATTTGATTAGATCATCTTTCTTTGCGGCTCCTCCTGGGAGTCCTGCTATTTGCTTCCAATTTAATAAAATGCACCCAAGAGGGGATTTCTTTAAGATCAATTCCCTTTTAGAAGTTCCAGTTTCCATTTTAAAAACAGGGCACAAAATAATTTAACCCCAGCTTCTTACAACAATAATACACACTTAGAAACACTATAACCACAAACACACAGAAACACACAATTATAATCACGGCCGTATTCAACATTCAACAGACAAACTTCCAAGCTTCCATTTAAGGAAGGAGACTTATCCTTCAGTTCTGATCGCAGGATACTTTCCCTTTGCCCCAGGGATACAGCCCAACCCTGTGCAGCTTTCACTATGACTGACAGGCAGGCAACAGAAAATAATACTGAAAGAATGCCTTTACCTTATTGATGGCCTTGCTCAGAACTCTTTGGTCCGGGGATCAGAGGTTCTCCCCGACAATCCCTCGGTGCTGGCCGGAGGTCCTGCGATCCCTCGGATCCGCCGATGTTCAAGAGCAGTGTCCCTTCGTGGTCGCCAAAATCTGTTACCGGAAAGCGGCAAAATAATTGTCCTGGTCCTGGCAAGGATAGAGTTAATTTCACAAGGAGCCAGGACAGGTGACCCAAGCTGGCCGGGGGGCTATTCCATACCATGTGACATCATGCTTACCATAAAAGGGGGCTAGTCGGGTAGGGGAGGGGCGGCGCAGTTTCGGTGCAGTTCCGGGATGGGCTGAGTGTCTGGTCGGTCGTTCGTTGGTTCGGTAAATTGTTCTCTGTTATCACCCATTGTTACTATCTGTTATCAGCACTGTTGTTGATTGTTTTTTCCCTCTCCCTTGCTGTCCCAGTAAACTGCCCTTATCCCAATCCTCAGGCTTTTGCCGTTGGTTTTTTCCCGTTCTCCTCCCCGTCCCGCTGGGGAAGGAGTGAGTGAGCGGCCATGTGGCGCTCAGCTTCCGGCTGGGCCTAAACCACGTCAGTCCTTTTTGGCGCCCAACGTGGGGCACGAGGGGTTGTGATAAGGACAAGTCTGACCCAAGTGGGTTAAAGAAAATTGTCATAAGAATTTATGATGTTATTGAAACAGTCACTGGTCATAATGATGTTCTGTTTGATTACATGGCTCTGGTTTGTAAAGCCGTGTTTACTCTATGCAATCCCTGCGGTGCTGTTTATCACCTCTGGGAGAGGGGTTCCTATTCTCATGTTGTTGTATTGTGTGATAATGACTTATGATAAGATATCATCGACAGTCATGAGTCTGAGCTGGTACTTGTACGTAGCATTTCGGTCAGGCCTGTACCTCAGTCAATGTTTTTTAGAATTGATTAATAACTGCACCCGATCTATGGGGAAGACGGGGGGGATACCTTCTTGCACTCTTTCACCTCCCCTTTTCCCTTTTGGTTGGTTACAACAATTTTTGAGAATTTTGAATACCCTTGGAATGTTCAGGCCAGTATATTCCTATTGCTAGGTCTCCTAAATGCTTTCCCACTCCTGTTCAGGGTTAGCAAAAATTGTTTCAAGAGTACCACCCAGGGATCTTCCCCAAGACTGAATGGTCAGGGCTGGCATGGCATGTGGGAGAGTATGGGCGGGTATCTAGAGACCTTTTCATCCCCAATGGTTTGGAGCTTCACTCCTGAACAATTGCAAGACCCTGATAAAATGGTAGAATATTTGAAAGGAAAATGCTGTGGGCATTCTAAGGAGACACAACTTACTGCGCTGTGCTGGGCCCTGGCCACAATCTATCAAACACTGCTTGATAGTAGACAGCACCACCCAGAGGGAGAGAGTGGACCCACAGGCACTGCAGCTGCCCAGGCCCCCGCAACAGGCACTGTAATCGAGCCAAAAGATCAACCCACACCAGTATCAGTCGCCCCTATACACAAAAAGAAATACACAAGGAAATCAGTTCGCTTAGTGAAAGATGATGATGAACCGGGGCCATCCCGAGAACAAGAAGAGCCGGAACCAGAAGTGGTCACCCGATCTCTGTCCCTGAGTGAGTTGCGAGATATGCGGAAAGACTTCAGCCGCCTTCCAGGGGAGCACATCATTACCTGGCTGCTCCGCTGCTGGGATAACGGGGCCAGTAGCCTGGAACTGGAGGGCAGGGAGGCCAAGCAGCTAGGATCCTTGTCTAGGGAAGGGGGCATTGACAAAGCAATTGGGAAGAAGGCACAGGCCCTCAGCCTCTGGAGGCGCCTCCTGTCAAGTGTGAGGGAAAGGTATCCTTTCAGCGAAGTTGTCGTATGTCGGGCGGGCAAGTGGACCACTATGGAGAGAGGTATTCAATATCTGAGGGAATTAGCTGTGCGGGAAATGGTTTATTATGATCCGGAGAACGCACAGTTGCCCACAGACCCCGATGAAGTCCAGTGTACCCGACCCATGTGGCGAAAATTTGTGCGAAGTGCACCATCATCGTACGCCAACTCACTGGCAGTAATCGACTGGAAAAGTGAAGAGGCACCCACAGTGGACGAAGTGGCTGGCCGACTCCGGCAATATGAAGAGAGCCTTTCTTCCTCCCTCATCTCAGCTGTGGAGAAACTGTCCCAGGACGTCCAGCAACTCAAAGAGGATATATCATACTCCCCACCGGTACAGACCCGCATTTTGAGCTGTTAGGAGTAAGCGTTTTTCTGCTCCAGAGAGGGGATATAGAGCATACACACCACGAGGTGTCCTGTGGTTTTACCTGCGTGACCATGGAGAAGACATGAGGAAATGGGATGGGAAGCCTACTTCAACCCTGCGGGCACGCGTACATGAGCTACAAGGCAAGACAGCCGTAAAAAGGGACTCTTCCAGAAAGAATGCTGCTCCATTTTCCACCGGGCAGCCCCCCAGAACAAGTGAAAGGCCAGATCGCACTTCTGATCCTCTTGAAGGGACTTCTAAGTCCTTTCTGCAAGAGATGAGCAGCGAATATGATGAGCAGGATTAGAGAGGCCCTGCCTCCAGCCAGGTGGAGGAAAGGGACAATAGGGTTTATTGGACTGTGTGGATCCGATGGCCTGGCACATCAGACCCACAAGAGTACAAAGCCCTAGTGGACACCGGTGCACAGCGCACCCTAATGCCATCGAACTATGAAGGGGTGGAACCAATATCTATTTCTGGTGTGACGGGGGGATCCCAACAGTTGGCTCTGTTGGAGGCTGAAGTAAGTCTAACTGGGAATGAGTGGCTGTCGTGGTTTAGGCCCAGCCGGCAGCTGAGCGCCACGCGGCCGCTCACTCACTCCTTCCCCAGAATGGTGGGGAGGAGAAGTTAACAAAAGGCTCGGGTCGAGATAAGGACAGGGAGAGCTAATTATCATCACGAGCAAAACAAACTGAACTTAGAAAGAGGGATTCATCTAATTTATTACTAAACAGAACAGAGCAAAAAAAAAACAAAAACCAAGTAACATCAAGCCTTAAAACACCTCCCCCACCCCTCCCCCCTTCCCGGGCTCAACTTCACTCCCGGCTTCAACCTCCTCCCCCCCCTCAGTGGCGGGGGGGGGGGGAAGGGAATGGGGGGAGGGGGATGGGGGTTGCGGTCAGTGCAGCGCACGTTGTTTCTGCCGCTTCGTTGTCCTCGGGGGGAGGACTCCTCTCATCCTTCCCCTGCTCCAAAATGGAGTCTCTCCCACGGGCTACAGTCCTTCCCGAACTGCTCCGGCGTGGTCTCTTCCATGGGGTGCAGACCTTTAGGAGAAAACTGTTGCAGCGTGGGTCTCTCACGGGGTCACAAGTCCTGCCACCAAAACCTGCCCTGGCGTGGGCTCCCCTCTTCACGGGTCTACCGGTCCGGCCAGGGACTTGCTTCAGCCCAGGCTTCCCACAGGCCACAGCCTCCCTCGGGTACCTCCACCTGCTCCAGCGTAGGGTCCTCCACGGGCTGCAGGTGGAATCTCTACACCCCCTCATCGGTCCTCCATGGGCTGCAGGGGAACAGCCTGCTTCCCCATGGTTTTCACCACGGGCTGCAGGGGGATCTCTGCTCCGGTGTCTGGAGCACCTCCACCTCCCCCCTCCTCCTGCACTGACCTTGATGTTACATCTCCGCACTTCCCCCTCCGGATGTAAAAAAAACTTCCCACCTTCTTAAATATGTTATCACAGAGGCGCTGATTGGCTTGGCCTTGGCCAGGGGCGGGCCCATCTTGGGGCTGGCTGGCATTGGCTCTATCAGACACTGTGGAAGCTTCTAGAAGCTCCTCACAGGGGCCACCCCTATAGCCCATGCCCCCACCCACTACCAAAACCTTGCCACACAAACCCAACACATTCCACCCCTCGCCTCTGTGAATCACATATTTAAGAATCATTAAAATATACATTCAACACAAAAACTTCACAAACAGTAATCACATCTATAAAGGGAAAAAAAAATTTTCCCACACCAAAGCGAAAATATCCCCATCACAACGCCAATGCAGAGTCCACCCCTCATCCCTTCACCACTATTTCAGTCTCAAACTATGTTCAGTTCATGTTTTGCCCGTTACCTCTTCCAATTAGTATCCTTATCTCGATTTTCTCGGGCCCCACGTTGGGCGCCAAAAAGGACTGTCGTGGTTTAGGCCCAGCCGGCAGCTGAGCGCCACGCGGCCGCTCACTCACTCCTTCCCCAGAATGGTGGGGAGGAGAAGTTAACAAAAGGCTCGGGTCGAGATAAGGACAGGGAGAGCTAATTATCATCACGAGCAAAACAAACTGAACTTAGAAAGAGGGATTCATCTAATTTATTACTAAACAGAACAGAGCAAAAAAAAAACAAAAACCAAGTAACATCAAGCCTTAAAACACCTCCCCCACCCCTCCCCCCTTCCCGGGCTCAACTTCACTCCCGGCTTCAACCTCCTCCCCCCCCTCAGTGGCGGGGGGGGGGGGAAGGGAATGGGGGGAGGGGGATGGGGGTTGCGGTCAGTGCAGCGCACGTTGTTTCTGCCGCTTCGTTGTCCTCGGGGGGAGGACTCCTCTCATCCTTCCCCTGCTCCAAAATGGAGTCTCTCCCACGGGCTACAGTCCTTCCCGAACTGCTCCGGCGTGGTCTCTTCCATGGGGTGCAGACCTTTAGGAGAAAACTGTTGCAGCGTGGGTCTCTCACGGGGTCACAAGTCCTGCCACCAAAACCTGCCCTGGCGTGGGCTCCCCTCTTCACGGGTCTACCGGTCCGGCCAGGGACTTGCTTCAGCCCAGGCTTCCCACAGGCCACAGCCTCCCTCGGGTACCTCCACCTGCTCCAGCGTAGGGTCCTCCACGGGCTGCAGGTGGAATCTCTACACCCCCTCATCGGTCCTCCATGGGCTGCAGGGGAACAGCCTGCTTCCCCATGGTTTTCACCACGGGCTGCAGGGGGATCTCTGCTCCGGTGTCTGGAGCACCTCCACCTCCCCCCTCCTCCTGCACTGACCTTGATGTTACATCTCCGCACTTCCCCCTCCGGATGTAAAAAAAACTTCCCACCTTCTTAAATATGTTATCACAGAGGCGCTGATTGGCTTGGCCTTGGCCAGGGGCGGGCCCATCTTGGGGCTGGCTGGCATTGGCTCTATCAGACACTGTGGAAGCTTCTAGAAGCTCCTCACAGGGGCCACCCCTATAGCCCATGCCCCCACCCACTACCAAAACCTTGCCACACAAACCCAACACAGTGGCAAAAGCACCCCATTGTGACTGGGCCAGAGGCTCCATGCATCCTAGGTATAGACTACCTCCGGAAAGGGTATTTCGAAGACCCAAAAGGTTACTGGTGGGCTTTTGGAATAGCTGCCTTGGAAGCAGAGGAAATTGAACCATTGTCTAGTTTGCCTGGTCTCTCGGAGGACCCTTCTGTTGTAGGGTTGCTGAAGGTTGAAGAGCAACAAGTGCCAATTGCTACTACAACTGTGCACCGGCGGCAATACCGCACCAACCGAGACTCCCTGGTTCCCATCCACGAGCTAATTCGTCAACTGGAGGGTCAGGGAGTGATCAGCAGAACCCGCTCACCCTTTAACAGTCCCATATGGCCAGTGCGGAAGTCCAATGGAGAGTGGAGGCTGACGGTAGACTATCGTGGCCTGAATGAAGTCACACCGCCCATGAGTGCTGCCGTGCCAGATATGCCGGAACTTCAGTATGAACTGGAGTCAAAGGCAGCCAAGTGGTACGCCACAAGTGATATAGCTAATGCATTTTTCTCGATCCCTTTGGCAGCGGAGTGCAGGCCGCAGTTTGCCTTCACTTGGAGGGGCGTCCAGTACACCTGGAATCGACTGCCCCAGGGGTGGAAACACAGCCCCACCATTTGCCATGGCCTGATCCAGAGTGCACTGGAAAAGGGTGAAGCCCCAGAGCACCTGCAATACATTGATGACATCATTGTATGGGGCAACTCAGCAGAGGAAGTTTCTGAGAAAGGGAAGAAAATAATCCAAATCCTGCTGCAGGCTGGCTTTGCCATAAAACGAAGTAAGGTGAAGGGGCCTGCGCAGGAAATCCAGTTTTTAGGAATAAGGTGGCATGATGGGCGGCATCAGATCCCAATGGATATTATCAACAAAATAGCAGCCATGTCCCCACCAACCAACAAAAAGGAGACACAGGCCTTCCTAGGTGTTGTGGGTTTCTGGAGAATGCACATTCTGAATTACAGTCTGATAGTAAGCCCTCTCTACCATGTAACCCGGAAGAAGAATGATTTCAAATGGGGCCCCAAGCAACGACAAGCTTTTGAACAAATTAAACAAGAAATAGTTCATGCCGTAGCTCTTGGGCCAGTCCGGGCAGGACCAGATGTAAAAAATGTGCTGTACACTGCAGCCGGGGAGAATGGCCCTACCTGGAGTCTCTGGCAGAAAGCACCAGGGGAGACTCGAGGTCGACCCCTGGGGTTTTGGAGTCGGGGATACAGAGGATCCGAGGCCCGCTACACTCCAACGGAAAAGGAGATATTGGCAGCCTACGAAGGGGTTCAAGCTGCTTCAGAGGTGATTGGCACTGAAGCACAGCTCCTCTTGGCACCCCAACTGCCAGTGCTGGGCTGGATGTTCAAAGGGAGGGCTCCTTCTACACATCACGCAACCGATGGTACGTGGAGTAAGTGGGTTGCACTGACCACACAACGGGCTAGAATAGGAAGCCCCAGTCGTCCAGGAATTCTGGAAGTGATCACAGACTGGCCAGAAGGGAAAGATTTTGGAATGTCACCAGAGGAGGAGGTGACACGTGCTGAAGAAGCCCCACCGTATAATAAACTACCAGAAGATGAGAAACCATATGCCCTCTTCACTGATGGGGCCTGTCGCATCGTGGGAAAGCATCGGAGGTGGAAGGCCGCTGTATGGAGTCCTACATGGCGAGTTGCATAAGCTGCTGAAGGAGAAGGTGAATCGAGCCAGTTTGCAGAGGTGAAAGCCATCCAGCTGGCTTTAGATATTGCTGAAAGAGAAAAGTGGCCAACGCTGTACCTCTATACGGATTCATGGATGGTGGCCAATGCCCTGTGGGGGTGGTTACAGCAGTGGAAGCGGAGCAACTGTCAACGCAGAGGCAAACCCATCTGGGCTGCCCCACTGTGTCAAGATATTGCTGCCCGGCTAGAGAAGCTGGTTGTAAAGGTACATCACGTAGATGCCCACGTACCCAAGAGTCGGGCCACTGAGGAACATCAGAACAACCAGCAGGTAGATCAGGCTGCCAGGATTGAAGTGGCTCAGGTGGATTTGGACTGGCAGCGTAAGGGTGAATTATTTCTCGCTCGGTGGGCCCATGACACCTCAGGCCATCAAGGAAGAGATGCGACATATAGATGGGCCCGTGATCGAGGGGTGGACTTGAGCATGGACGCCATCTCACAGGTCATCCATCAATGTGAAACGTGCGCCATAATCAAGCAAGCCAAGCGGGTAAAGCCTCTGTGGTATGGAGGCCGATGGTTGAAATATAAATATGGGGAAGCATGGCAAATCGACTACATCACGCTCCCGCGAAGCCGCCAAGGCAAGCGTTATGTCCTTACAATGGTGGAAGCAACCACTGCATGGCTGGAAGCATATCTTGTGCCCCATGCCACTGCTCGGAACACTATTCTGGGTCTTGAAAAGCAAGTCCTGTGGCGACATGGCAGCCCGGAGAGAATTGAGTCATACAATGGGACTCATTTTCGGAACAACCTCATAGACACCTGGGCCAAAGAGCATGGTATTGAGTGGGTGTATCACATCCCCTACCATGCACCAGCCTCTGGGAAAGTTGAAAGGTGCAATGGGCTGCTAAAAACTACCCTGAGGGCAATGGGTGGTGGGACCCTCAAACACTGGGACACACAGTTAGCAAAGGCCACCTGGTTAGTTAACACTAGGGGATCTGCCAATCGAGCTGGCCCTGCCCAGTCAAAATTCCCACGCCCAGTAGAAGGGGATAAAGTTCCTGTAGTGCGCATGAAGAATATGTTGGGTAAAACAGTTTGGGTTATCCCTGCTTCAGGCAAAGGCAAGCCCATCTGCGGGATTGCTTTTGCTCAGGGACCAGGGTGCACTTGGCGGGTGATGAGAAAGGATGGGGAAGTCCGGTGTGTATCCCAGGGGGATCTGATTTTGGGTGAAAATAGCCAATAAATTAAATTGTATAATGTTAATACCTATACACTGTATTAATAGTATAACCATAAGGATCACCCAAAACTAATGAAGGATGGACTTTGGAAGTGACTTCAACTGGTGCCCAGGAACTTCATCGAAAATTACATCTGTGACCTCCAGACTGCGAGCATGGACCATACCAGATACACCAGCCATGAAAATACTCCGGATGCAGTGTGCAACAATCCAACAGCACGCACCATTGTTCCTGCTCTGAGACACTGTAATGGCAGATGGAACCCAAAGCCATGGACTAAATGAACTCAATGGACACTTTATAGAGTGATGGCCCATGGAGTAAGAGAATGGTGTCAGTGAAATAATCTGGGCATGATGTAGATGGTATGGAATAAGGGGTGGATAATGTCCTGGTTCTGGCAAGGATAGAGTTAATTTCACAGGGAGCCAGGACAGGTGACCCAAGCTGGCCGGGGGGCTCTTCCATACCATGTGACATCATGCTTACCATAAAAGGGGGCTAGTCGGGTAGGGGAGGGGCGGCGCAGTTTCGGTGCGGTTCCGGGATGGGCTGAGTGTCTGGTCGGTCGTTCGTTGGTTCGGTAAATTGTTCTCTGTTATCACCCATTGTTACTATCTGTTATCAGCACTGTTGTTGATTGTTTTTTCCCTCTCCCTTGCTGTCCCAGTAAACTGCCCTTATCCCAATCCTCAGGCTTTTGCCGTTGGTTTTTTCCCGTTCTCCTCCCCGTCCCGCTGGGGAAGGAGTGAGTGAGCGGCCGCGTGGCGCTCAGCTTCCGGCTGGGCCTAAACCACATCAATAATTCACTCTCTAAGACTTATTTTGAAGTTTTAAAAAGCAGGCATTCCTTATTGCAGCGCTGGGTGCACGGGGGATAACTCCACCTAACATGCACACCCAAAAGACAAAACCAGCAAGTATTTATACTATGTTAATATACATATTCATTATATTTCCGAGTAGTGCTTATCACATTCATGGATTTTCCAGGAACTCGTTAGCATGTTGGTTGGCACCTCCGGGTGGTCGTCGTCAGTGTCCAGACTCAGTCCTGGTATCCCATATACCTTATCCCTCAAGGCTGGTTTTGTGATCACCTTGTACCTTTCTTATCTTTGCACATCTGTTCTTCCAAGGCCGAGCTGTTTAGAATGAGATTGTCCCAGGGCTTCTTATCTTACAACTAATTATTTTCTAAGTTACAATGGTTTCCCTTTTGTTTGGTTACATCTATTGAGCAATGGCTCTAGTTGTTTGAATTGATCTTACAGGTATCAATATCAGTGACAGTGTAACCGTAGGATAGGGGCCGTGAAACAGAAACTATAGAATCAGGTTGAGATAATTAGTTTGTAACCAAGGTAATATGTAATGAAGCTAACTGACCATGGCAAGGTACAATGCTGCTATGTTCCATGTACAGTCCCTACCAAACTGAACAATAGGTTTGGAGATATTAATCTTATGAAGCAAGTTGTTATGGACAGGTGCATCCACAGCAAGGGTACTGCGCATGCCCACAAGAAGAGGGTCATCCAGCAGACACGGGTGCAAGACCACTGATGACCACCAGAGACCCTTGAGGACCACTGACTCAAATCACTGAGCATGCGCGACGGGGAGGAGAATATGGAAATGGATTCTAAGAAATGATTATCATAGGACTGCCTTTTCTGAGAAAAACAATGAATATGTATGTTTTGATCCTACATAACCTGTGTGTTGGTGATCACCTGGCATGCACGTTGGGTGGAGCTATCCCCCGTGCATCCAGCGCTACAATAAAGAATGCCTGCCTTTTAACACTACATTGGTGTTACGAGGTTTATTCCCGGGTTTCGGTGACAGTTTTTGGCGACCCAGGTGGGACACTGCTTTTGAACCTCGACGGATCCGTGGGATCGCAGGACCTCCAGCCGGCAACGGGGAATTCTCCGGGAGAACCTCCGATCCCCGGACCGAAGAGCTTTGAGCAAGACCCCTGGGAGAGGTAAAGGCATTCTTATTTGATTTAAATATTTGCTCTTTTGAATATTTGCTCTTACCATCGTGGTGGGACAGGCCCGCACCAAGAGCACAAGTTGAAGGCCTTATTCAAGGAGCCCCATGGCTCTCACCACCGCGACGGGACAGGCCCGCACCAGGAGCACGGGAGGCCTGCTCGTAAGGTGCGGTGAAAGCTGCGCAGAGTTGGGCTAGGGAGATGTCTCAGGTAAAAGTCTCTGCTAGGCGAAAGCCTGTGGAGCAGGGCCCACAGGGGAGGGGAAGCCTCCAAGGTTGAGATTTCTCTTACCACCGTGGCGGGACAGGCCCGCACCGAGAGAAATCCCTGAGGGAGCTCTAACATGGGTTGGGGTCCCTCTGACTAGTGCTTGTGATAGTGCACAATCACAACCACTGAGTCCCTGGGAGATGGGTACTTTTCCTAGTAAGAAACCAGTCCCACGAAAAACACCACTGGGATGTATTTTGGAACATTGGAAGGATCTGGGAAGAATTGATCCTTTGACTCGGAAACGATTGAATATTGTAATCACTGGTGGCCACTGTATACTTTAGAGAGTGGGGAAAAGTGGCTGGAAAATGGGACATTGCAGTAAAACACAATTTTGCAATTGATGCTATTTTGTAAGAGGGAAGGTAAATGGAATGAAATGGCATATGTGGATTTGTTTTTCACACTGTGAAATCATCCGGAATGGCAAAGGCAATGTGAATTGGTTTCATCTAGTTCTGTGGTAATGGCATTAAAGGGGCAGGAACCTGATAAGAATTTGGAAAAGGTTGCTCAGCTTGTGATATTGGTAAACGGTGTTTTAAATGTGAATTTGAAGATGATGATGTTGAATTATTGGTTGCACCTCGCAGAAGGCTAGGAAATGATCAGGGGGATCAAAGTCTGGAGGGTAATAATGCTTCCGCCCCTCCTGTGGAAGGGGAGGCAGAAGGATTCAGCCCGGTTGCTGGGAGGACAAGGGGAAGAGGGGGAGGAGACGGATTAACTCCCCTCCAGGCCCCTCTTTGACAGGGAGTTGGTAATGAGGGTCCGGTAATGGTGAAAGTCCCCTTCTCAATAAATGATTTAAGAGCATGGATAGAAACTGCAGGCACCTATCGAGATGATCTTGAAAGAGTTGCCAAAGTAGTTGAAACAATAATCAGAACCCAGAACCCCGATTGGGAGGATTTCAAAGTAATATTGGATACTTTGTTGGAAGACACTGAAAAGAAAATGGTATTAAATACGGCCAGAAAACAAGTGGAAGGAGCTCATGCTAATGGGATTATACAAGGGACAGTGGACCAGAATTTTCCATCCACAAATCCTGAGTGGGACCCTAATCAACTGGGACCCAGAGGGATGCTGACTAGATATCAGAAGTGGATTTTGTTTGGTGTTAGACATGCAATGCCAAAAGCAAGTAATTGGTCTAAACTTTATGAAGTGAGACAAGAATTAAATGAGTCCCCTTCAGCCTTTATGGAAAGACTGAAGGTGACTGCGAGAAAATATACTAATTTGGACCCAGAGAAGAAAAAACACACAAACAAAACCACAAGCAAACAAACAAAAACCACCACAGAAGAAGCTATACAATTGGCCTATATATTTATGGGACAATCAGCCCTAGAAAAAAACTCCAGAAACTGGAAGGGGCTGAGTCCAGAGACTTAGGTAAAATGCTTGAAGTAGCCTGGGCTGTGTATAACAACAGAGAAAAAGAAAAAGAGTTCAGGCAAATGCAAAGGGATGGGAAAATTCTGGCCATTTTGACTGAGAATAATAAAGGAGGCATGGGAAGGGGACGAGGAATGAATGTTGTTGATCGGGGACTTGGAAGGAGAAGGGTGGTCTCCAGATGGGCAAGTGATCAGTGTGTCATTTGCAAGGAACATGGGCATTGGAGAAGGGACTGCCCTAAAGCTGAGGAATTAGATCCAACACTCCAGGTCGTTAAATTGATGATTTTGGATAATGAATCATGAAGGGGACCGGGGGAATCAACCCTAGCTGAGCCCCTGGTTACATTAAGGCTGGGGAATGAAGAAATGGAGTTTTTAGTAGATACGGGGGCTACATATTCGGTATTGAATACATGTAAAGCAAAACTCAGCCATAAATCAGCCGAGGTTGTTGGTGCGACGGGGCAGAAGGAGAACTGGCCTTTTCTGAGACCATTAAAATTTAAGTTAGGAAAACAGTGGGTAACACATCAGTTTTTATACATGCCCGAATGCCCATTGCCTTTATTGGGATGAGATTTATTAAGCAAATTAGATGCACAAATAATTTTTAAAGATGGAGAAATCAGATTACTAATACCAGAATCAAAAGCCATACAGGCGAGAGTGTTTATGTTACAGGATTCCTCCAAGGAGGAACAGATTCCAGAAGTGGTGGACAATGCAGTTACTCCTTTGGTATGGGCAAGTGAAGTTCCAGGACGATCCAAACTGGCAGAACCGGCAAAGGTGACTTTAAAACCTGGAGCCAAGCCGGTAAGACAAAAACAGTATCCTATTAAGTGGGAGGCTCAGAAGGGATTAGAGGAATTAATTACAAAATTTTTAGAGTATGGGCTGCTAGTAGAATGTGAATCAGAATACAATACCCCTGTATTACCAGTAAGGAAATCAGGAGGTAAGGAATACAGATCGGTTCAGGATCTGAGGGCCGTAAATCAAATAGTTCAAGATATACACCCAGTAGTGGCCAATCCATACACTTTACTGACCTCTTTGAAGGAGGAACATAAATGGTTTACTGTGCTGGATTTAAAGGATGCCTTCTTCTGCATACCTCTGGATACAAAAAGTCAAAGCATATTTGCTTTTGAATGGGAAAGTCCTGCTACAGGACGAAAAACGCAACTAACATGGACTATACTTCCACAAGGATTTAAAAATAGCCCCACAATATTTGGAAATCAATTGGCAAAAGAGTTAGAAATGTGGAAGAAACAGAATCAAGGAGAAGGTATATTATTACAGTATGTGGATGACATCCTGATAGCAGCAGAAAGCAAAGAAACATGTTTTGAAATGACCATCAGTTTATTGAATTTCCTGGGCCAAGGAGGATATAGAGTCTCCAGAAACAAGGCCCAGATAGGGAAAGCAGCAGTGATTTATTTGGGATTTGAGATATCTCAAGGACAGAGACAATTGGGAAATGAAAGAAAAGCAGCCATTTGTCAGATCCCTGAACCTAACAGCCCAAAGGAACTGAGAGCCTTTCTGGGAATGATTGGGTGGTGTCGACTCTGGATTCTAAATTATGGACTGTATGTGAAACCCCTATATGAAGCCCTGAAGGAATCCAAAGACCAATACTTGATTTGGACACCTGAATGCCACAAATCATTTAAAGAACTCAAAAAGGCATTAATGATGGCCCCTGCATTGGGTTTACCTGATCTAACCAAACCTTTTGAGCTGTTTGTACACGAAAGGCAACATCTGGCCCTTGGAGTGCTGGCGCAACGGCTGGGATCTTGGAAGCGACCGGTGGGGTACTTCTCCAAACAACTTGACACCGTGAGTAAAGGATGGCCGGGATGTTTGCGTGCCGTGGCAGCAACGGTGCTGCTGATTCAGGAAGCTTGAAAATTGACTATGGGCCAAAAGATAGTGGTATATGTACCGCATATGGTAATAACTGTCTTAGAACAAAAGGGGGGTCACTGGCTATCCCCTAGCAGAATGTTGAAATACCAGGTTGTCCTATTGGAACAAGACGATGTGGAATTAAAAACCACAGCAATTGTAAATCCAGCAATGTTCCTGTCAACAGAAAATCCTACTGAGAAATTGGAACATGACTGTCTGTTAACCATTGAACAAGTTTATTCCAGCAGATCGGACCTGAAGGACGAACCTTTGAAGGATCCTGATCTGGAACTGTTCACGGATGGAAGCAGTTTTGTGCAAGAAGGAAGGCGAATGGCCGGGTATGCTGTTGTCACCACCGACAAGATATTGGAGTCAGGGACACTACCTGCAAATACATCAGTGCAGAAAGCAGAATTGGTGGCGCTAAACAGGCCTTACGGATGGCAGAAGGGAAAAGGGTAAACATATGTACAGATTCCAAATATGCATTTGGTGTGATTCAACGCTCATGGAGCTATCTGGAAAGAAAGAGGACTGTTATCAGCCCAAGGATCACCGATAAGACATAAGGAGGAAGTTCTTCAACTCCTACAAGATGTCCAAAAACCGAAGGAAGTGGCCGTAATGCATTGCAAGGCTCATCAATTTGGTCAGACGGCTGTAAATATAGGTAATCGGTTGACGGATAAAGCTGCAAAGGAGGCTGCAGAACAAGGTATCCTTGCACTAGTACCAGTAAAACAGATGAAAATTCCAAATTTAAAAGCAAGATGCAGCAAACTAGATGAACAATTGGCAGAGCACTTAAAGGCATCTCAGAATATGGAAGGATGGTGGGTAACACCAGAAAATCAGGTAATAGTGACCCCACAAGTTATGTTAGAACTTGCAAAAGAGAAACATGAGCAGACACATTGGGGTGTGCATGCTATGGTTACAAGTTTAAGAACATCCATAATGTGTCTAGGATAGGAAAATATGAGTGGAAGTATTGAAAAGTTATTATTTCAAAACTTCCAAAGGGGGGAAATGTAACTGTAGGATATTAAGTGGGAGGCTCATTTCGGTGACAACGGTGTTAAGAATTTTCTCTATTACAGCTTATTCCTAAAACAAAAAGGGAAAGGAAAAACTGAATAAGAAAATTTCATAGGCTCTTAAGCCTACTAAGTAAATGTAAAAATTTTAATTTTTACCTTCTTAAAGGTAAAAATGTAAATTGCTATTTAGGAATTTGTACACGGGAAGCAGACAGTCTTTCTTTCTGCGCCTACTCATACTGGTATTTTGGGGGATTTTTTTTAGAGGTATATAATTAAACATTAGAAACGTAGAATAATAATTTAGGTTGGAAGGGACCTCCAGAGGTTATCCAGTCACATTCCCTGCTCAAAAGAGGTCTAATTAGATCAGGTTGCTCAGGGCCTTGTCCAGTTGAGTTTTGAACACCTCCAAATACAGAGATTCCACAACCTTTCTGACCAACCTGTTCTAGTATTAAACCATTCTCACAATTAAAAACATAAAATAAATTTCTTAATATCTAATTGAAATTTCCCATTTTCCAGTGTGTGTCCATTGCCTCCCATCCTATCACAGCACACCTCCAAGAAGAGTCTGGATCCATCTTATAGAATCATAGAATTGTTTTGGTTGGAAAAGCCCTCTGAGATCATCGAGTCCAACTGTTAACCTAATGTCCTGTCCCAATCGGTGGGGGAGGGTGAGGTTAACTTTTTAATTCTACTGCGCGGTAGTCAGGAGTAACGACAACTATTCTACAGATTCAAATAGATCACAAATTTACTTAAAACTACAAAAGATATTTACTTGGAACTACAAAAGATAATGGCTTGGCAAAAGTTATAACACTATTACCCTAATGTGCCAAAAACGAAGTTAGAGACAAAGAGAGTGGCAGAGAGAAAGGAAAGGAAAGGAAAAGAAAAGAAAAGAAAAGAAAAGAAAAGAAAAGAAAAGAAAAAGATATCACCACCCTTGGATCCAGTGACGTTGTCTGCTTGTAGCTGTAATCCTTTAGGTGGCAGGCACACACCATAAACTTATGTTTCCCTTTTTTATAACCCAATGTGTCCCCCCCGCCCATAGGTGGGGTTTTGTCACCACTGAGCAGGTGCAGTATGTGTTCAGGAATGTTCAGGAATTTTCTAGAAATGAGTCAGTGGGTTGTGGGAGTCTTGGGGGGTCTCACTGTCCCCCTCCCTTCAGGGCCGACAAAGCAATGACCTCTCGTGGGCATGCATGCACAGAAGACAGATGGTCTTGGTCCACATGTTTCAGGAATAGGGGTATGGGCTCACAAGACATTATCCTGCCTCTGCAGGTTCTGTTCTTGGTCGACATTCCCCTGTTCAAGACAGGTGTATGTGACATTCACTTATTATCAGAGCCTTACACCACCTCGTGGCTCAAACAGACGCTTTGACTTCTTCTTGGAGGTCATCTTCTAGGGTGGTGATTCTCACATAGCAAACAGAGGGGGAAAAGAGAGAAGAGAAGGAAGAGATGGCACGGGTAATCACACAGTGAAGAACAACTGTGCCAATCATTAAAAATATGAAACCAACAAGTAATGTTAGTCCCATTTTCATTAACCGTGCCCCCCATCCCATGAGTCCCATGGATCATAGGATGGATTGTAACCAAGAGTTCAGGGTCTCGCCATCAAACCAGTCTTTTGGTTGCATGGATTGAAAAAGTTCCGCCGTCTGGCCTGTTATCTCCTTCATTTTTGTTCGAGCCTCCTCTATTGAGGTAGTAGCTTTGTGTATCGTGATACAACATTCTCCGTCGGTAAGATTTAACAACCCACAAACTCCTTGTTCTTTAAGCAATATCATATCCAGGGCTAGACGATTCTGAAGGGTCATCTTCAATACCTGTTGGACCTGTAAATTTAATTCTCCAAAGGCATATCGTGTCTGGTTACTTAAAGGATGTACCTGCCAGGTAATATTTTCTAGGACAAATTGGTGCCGTTCTAAGGTTACATAAGGGGTAAAAATATTCTCAAACATTAACGCAGCTACTTGTCCAGCAGTATAATAATTGGGAGTTTGGACTCCACTAACTGCCCATTCGAGGTGGGCCTTTGAATCCTTTCCTGCTTCTCTACGTGATCACCAGGAAGGTAATGTAAAATTAAAAACACAGGATGGACACAAAGAAGGGATACCCAATCCACACCTCAGCAGCTACCCATGAATAGGCGTTCAGTGGAATTTTGAGGGTCAGAGGCACCTCCCCCGCTGTTGGGAGGTCCACCAGAACAGGTTGTCCTGGATAGTGTAAGGGTTTCATGAGGTTCTTATTCTCCCGCTTTCCAGGGGCCAAGGAAGGGGGTGTTGGACAGAAAGCAGTAAGTTTAGGGCATCCATTTATCCTCCACTGACCATTTACTCTGGCTATGGCATCTGGGAGTCTTGGGGACCATCCCAGGGTCATGAGGCCTCAGGATACATTTTAGGAGTCCATTGGTTCATAGAATCATAGAATGGTTTGGGTTTGAAGGGACCACAGAGATCATCTAGTTCCAACCCCCCTGCTATGGGCAGGGACACACTCCACTCGACCACGTGAAACACCCACTCAATGCCATGCACTTCGGCCCAAGTGTCTATGAGGTTGTTCCGAAAATGAATCCCATTGTGTGGTGGGTTGACCCCGGCTGGGGGCCAGGTGCCCACCAGAACCGCTCTATCACTCCCCTCCTTCACTAGACAGGGGAGAAAAAGTATAACAAAAAGCTTGTGGGTCGAGATAAGGACAGGGAGAGATCACTCACTAATTATCGTCACGAGCAAAACAGACTGAACTTAAAGAAAAAATTCATCTAATTTATTACCAAGCAAAACAGAGTAGAGGAATGAGAAATAAAATCAACTCTTAAAACACCTCCCCCCACCCCTCCCATCTTCCCGGGCTCAACTTCACTCCTGGCTTCAACCTCCGCCCCCCTCAGCAGCACAGGGGGACGGGGAATTGGGGGTTAGGGTCAGTTCATCACACATCGTTGCTGCTGCTTCTTCATCCTCAGGGGGAGGACTCCTCTCACCATTCCCCTGCTCCAGCATGGAGTCCCTCTCACAGGAGACAGTCCTTCACGAACTTCTCCAATGTGAGTCTCTCCCATGGGGTGCAGACCTTCAGGAGCAGACTGCTCCAGCATGGGTCCCCCACGGGGTCACAAGTCCTGCCAGCAAACCTGCCCTGGAGTGGGCTCCTCTCTCCACGGGTCCACAGGTCCTGCCAGGAGCTTGCTCCATTGTGGGCTTCCGACGGGGCCACAGCCTCCTTCAGGTGCCTCCACCTGCTCCGGTGTGAGGTCCTCCACGGGCTGCAGGTGGAATTGTTACACCCCCTCATCCTCCCTCCATGGGCTGCTGCAGGGGGACAGCCTGCTTCACCATGGTCTTCACCACGGGCTGCAGGGGAATCTTGCTCCGGCGCCTGGAGCACCTCCTCCCCCTCCTTCTTCACTGACCTTGGTGTCTGCAGATGTTCTTACATCTTCTCACTCCTCTCTCCAGCTGCAAAAGCTCTCTCTCTAGCTGGTTATTTCCCCTTCTTAAATATGTTATCACAGAGGCACTGATTGGCTTGGCCTTGGCCAGCGGCGGGTCCATCTTGGAGCCGGCTGGCATTGTCTCTATCAGACACAGGGGACGCTTCTGGCAGCTTCTCTCAGAAGCCACCCCTGTACCCCCCCCCCCACCAAAACGTTGCCATGCAAACACAACAAACACTGTCTGACTCAATTCTCTCTGGGGTGCCATGTCACCACAGGACTTGCTTTTCAAGGCCCAAGACAGTGTTCCGGGCAGTGGCATGGGACACAGGATATGTTTCCAGCCATCCAGTGGTTGCTTCCCCCATTGTAAGAACATAACGCTTGCCTTGGCGGGTTTGTGGGACTGTGATGTAATCAATCTGCCAGGCCTCCCCATATTTATATTTCAACCATCGTCCTCCATACCAGACAGGCTTTACCCGCTTGGCTTGCTTGATTGCGGCGCACGTTTCACATTGATGGATGACCTGTGAGATGGCGTCCATGCTCAAGTCCACTCCTCGATCGCGGGCCCATCTATATATTCCGTCTCTTCCTTGATGGCCTGAGGTGTCATGAGCCCATCGAGCTATAAATAATTCACCCTTACGCTGCCAGTCCAAATCCACCTGAGCCACTTCAATCTTAGCAGCCTGATCCCCCTGCTGGTTGTTCTGATGTTCCTCAGTGGCCCGACTCTTGGGTACATGGGCATCTACATGACGTACCTTTACAACCAGCTTCTCTAGCCGGGCAGCAATAACTTGCCATAATTCGACAGCCCAGATGGGTTTGCCTCTGCACTGCCAGTTGCTCTGCTTCCACTGCTGTAACCACCCCCACAGGGCATTGGCCACCATCCATGAATCCGTATAGAGGTACAGTGTTGGCCACTTTTCTCTTTCAGCAATATCTAAAGCCAGCTGGATGGCTTTCACCTCTGCAAACTGGCTCAATTCACCTTGTCCTTCAGCAGCTTCTGCAACTCGCCCTGTAGGACTCCATACGGCGGCCTTCCACCTCCGATGCTTTCCCATGATGCGACAGGACCCATCAGTGAACAGGGCATATGGCTTCTCATTTTCTGGTAGTTTATTATACGGTGGGGCTTCTTCAGTGCGTGTCACCTCCTCCTCTGGCGACATTCCGAAACCTTTCCCTTCTGGCCAGTCTGTGATCACTTCCAGAATTCCTGGACGATTGGGGTTTCCTATTTGAGCACACTTACTCCACGTAGCATGAGTTGCATGATGCATAGAATGAGCCCTCTCTTTGAACATCCAGCCCAGCACTGGCAGTCGGGGTGCCAAGAGGAGCTGTGCTTCAGTACCAACCACCGCTGAAGCAGCTCGAACCCCTTCGTAGGCTGCCAATATCTCCTTTTCTGTTGGAGTGTAGCGGGCCTCGGATCCTCTATATCCCCGACTCCAAAACCCCAGGGGTCGACCTCGAGTCTCCCCTGGTGCTTTCTGCCAGAGACTCCAGGTAGGGCCATTCTCCCCGGCTGCGGTGTACAGCACATTTTTTACATCTGGTCCTGCCCGGACTGGCCCAAGAGCTACGGCATGAACTATTTCTTAATTTGTTCAAAAGCTTGTCATTGCTCAGGGCCCCATTTGAAATCATTCTTCTTCTTGGTTACATGGTAGAGAGGGCTTACTATCAGACTGTAATTCGGAATGTGCATTCTCCTGAAAACCACAATGCCTAAGAAAGCTTGTGTCTCCTTTTTGTTGGTTGGTGGGGACATGGCTGCTATTTTGTTGATAATATCCATTGGGTTCTGACGATGCCCATCTTGCCGTTTTATTCCTAAAAAATGGATCTCCTGCGCAGGCATAAAACTTCGTTTTATGGCAAAACCTGCTTTCAGAAAGATTTGGATTATTTTCTTCCCTTTCTCAGAAACTTCCTCTGCTGAGTTGCCCCATACAATGATGTCCTCAATGTATTGCAGGTGCTCTGGGGCTTCACCCTGTTCCAGTGCACTCTGGATCAGGCCATGGCAAATGGTGGGGCTGTGTTTCCACCCCTGGGGCAGTCGATGCCAGGTGTAATGGATGCCTCTCCAAGTGAAAGCAAACTGTGGCCTGCACTCTGCTGCCAAAGGGATCGAGAAAAATGCATTAGCTGTATCACTTGTGGCGTACCACTTGGCTGCCTTTGACTGCAATTCATACTGAAGTTCCAGCATGTCTGGCACAGCAGCACTCATCGGTGGTGTGACCTCATTCAGGCCACGATAGTCTACCGTCAGCCTCCACTCTCCATTGGACTTCCGCACTGGCCATATGGGACTGTTAAAGGGTGAGCGGGTTCTGCTGATCACTCCCTGACCCTCCAGTTGACGAATTAGCTCGTGGATGGGAACCAGGGAGTCTCTGTTGGTGCGGTATTGCTGCCGGTGCACAGTTGTGGTAGCAATTGGCACCTGTTGCTCTTCGACCCTCAGCAACCCCACAACAGAAGGGTCCTCCAAGAGACTGGGCAAACTAGACAATGGTTGAATTTCCTCCGCTTCTAAGGCAGCTATACCAAAAGCCCATCTGTACCCTTTTGGGTCTTTGAAATACCTTTTCCGGAGGTAGTCTATGCCCAGGATGCACAGAGCCTCTGGTCCAGTCACAATGGGGTGCTTTTCCCAGTCGTTCCCAGTTAGACTCACTTCAGCCTCCAACAGAGACAACTGTTGGGATCCCCCTGTCACACCAGAACTATAGATGGGTTCCACCCCTTCCTAGCTGGATGGCATTAGCGTGCACTGTGCACCCGTGTCCACTAGGGCCTTGTACTCTTGTGGGTCCGATGTGCCAGGCCATTGGATCCACACAGTCCAATAAACCCTGTTGTCCCTTTCCTCCACCTGGCTGGAGGCAGGGCCCCTCTAATCCTGCTCATCATATTCACTACTCACTTCTTGTAACGTTGACTTAGAAGTCCCTTCAAGAGGATCATACGTACAAGTAGGCCTTCCACTCGGTCTGGGGGGGCTTCCTGCTGGAAACAGGTGTGGCATTTTTCCTGGGAGAATCCCCTTTTGTGACTGCTTTGCCTTGCAACTCAATTACTCGTGCCTGTAAGATCAAGGTGGGCTTTCAATCCTACTTCCTCATGTCCTCTCCATGGTCACGCAGGAAAAATGACAGGGTACCTCATGGTGTGTACCCTCTATATCCTCTCTCCTGAGCAGAGGAACGCTTGCTCCAAATAGCCGAGACACTGGTCCGTACAGGCGGGGAGTAGGACATATCTTCTCTGAATTGCTGGAACTCCTGAGACAGTTTCTCCACAGCCAAGACGAGGGAGGAAGAGAGACTCTCTCTTCATATTACCGGAGTCAGCCAGCCACTTCGTCCACTGTGGGTGCCTCTTCACTTCACAGTCCATTGAGTTGGCGTACGATGATGGTGTGCTCCATACAAACTTCTGCCACATGGGTCATGTGCACTGGACTTCATCAGGGTCTGTGGGTAACTGCGCATTGTCCAGATCATAATAAACCATCTCCTGCATGGCTAATTCCCTCAGGTACTGGATGCCTCGTTCCATGGTGGTACACTTGCCTGGCCAACATACAGCATCTTCACTGAAGGGATACCTTTCCCTCACACTTGGCAGGAGTCGCCTCCAGAGGCTGAGGGCCTGTGCCTTCTTCCCAATTGCCTTCTCAATGCCCCCTTCCCTAGACAGGGATCCCAGCTCCTTGGCCTCCCTGCCCTCCAGTTCCAGGCTACTGGCCCCATTATCCCAGCAGCATCGGAGCAGCCAGGTAATGATGTGCTCCCCTGGAAGGCGACTGAAATCTTTTCTCATATCTCGCAGCTCACTCACGGACAGAGATTTGGAGATTACTTCTGGTCCTGGCTCTTCTTATTGTTCTCGTGATGGTCCCGGTTCATCATCATCCTTCACTAAGCGAACTGATTTCTTTGTTTATTTCTTCTTGTGTATAGGGGCAACTGATATGGGTTGGTTTTTTGGTTCACCTGCATTCTCTGTCACAGGGGTTTGAGTAGCCACAGTGTCTGTTGCCGGGGTTTGAGTGGCCACAGTGCCCATTGTGGGGGTTGAACTAGCTGCCGTGCCTGTCATAGGGGCTGGGCTTGCCGCAGTGCCTGTTGTGCTGGTGGGTTTGTTCTCCCTCTCTTCCCCTTGATGGCACTGCCCACTATTGAGCAGTATTTGGTAGATAGTGGCCAGGGCCCAGCACAGGGCGGTAAGTTGTGCCTCCTTGGAATAACCACAGCATTTTCCTTTCAAATATTCTATCACTTCATTAGGGTCCTGTAGTTGTTCAGGGGTGAAATTCTGAAGCATTGGGGGTGAGAAGTTCTCTAGATACCTGCCCACATTCGGAAGACATAATAATAGGAACATGCTGGCTTGAACATCCCAAGGGTATTCAAAATTCTCAAAAAGCTGCTGTGACTAGCCTGAACGGAAAAGGGGAGGTGAAAGAGTGGGAGAAAGTATTCCCCTCCCCGTCTTTCCCATAGATTGGGTGTGATTATTAATCAATTCAAAAAGATGTCATCCGAGGTACGGGCATGACAGCAAAGCCCCATACAAATACCAACTTAAGCTCATGACCATTGATGTTATCATATCATAAGTCGATATCGCACAGTACAGCAAAATGAGAACTCAGACCCCTCTCCCAGAGATGATAAACAGCATCGCAAGAAGTACATACAGCAAGTAAGGGTTTAGATACCACAGCCACATGACCAAACAAAACACCATTGTGACCAGTGGCTGCTTAAAATAATGCAACGAATACTTAATGACTTTGTTTCAACACACTCGGGTCAAATCTGCCGTTATCTCAACCCTTCGGGGCCCCACGTTGGGTGCCAAAAAGGACTGTTGTGGTTTAGCCCCAGCTGGCAGCTGAGCACCATGTGGTTGCTCACTCACCCCCCCTCTCCTCCCCGCGGTGGGATGGGGAGGAGAATGGGAAGACAAAGGCAAATCCTTGTGGGTTGAGATAAGGACAGTTTACTGGTGATACCTGTGAATACTGAAATATTAAGATCAATTCAAGCAACTAGAGCCATTGCTCAATAGATGTAACCAAACAAAAGGGAAACCATTGTAACTTAGAAAATAATTAGTTGTAAGGTAAGAAGCCCTGGGACAATCTCATTTTAAACAGCTCGGCCTTGGAAGAACAGATGCGCAAAGATAAGAAAGTTACAAGGTGATCACAAAACCAGCCTTGAGGGATAAGGTATATGGGATACCAGGACAGAGTCTGAAGACCCCCGAGGACCAGAGGACCACCCGGAGGTGCCAACAAACACGGGCGAAAGACATTAGCATATGCTAACGAGTTCCTGGAAAATCCATGAATGTGATAAGCACTACTTGGAAATATAATGAATATGTATATTAACATAGTATAAATACTTGCTGGTTTTGTCTTTTGGGTGTGCATGTTAGGTGGAGTTATCCCCCATGCACCCAGCGCTGCAATAAAGAATGCCTGCTTTCTAAAACTTCAAAATAAGTCTTAGAGAGTGAATTATTTTGCCACTTTCCAGTAACAGATTTTGGCGACCACGAAGGGACACTGCTCTTGAACATCGGCGGATCCGAGGGATCGCAGGACCTCCGGCCAGCACCGAGGGATTCTCGGGGAGAACCTCTGATCCCCGGACCAAAGAGTTCTGAGCAAGGACCATCAATAAGGTAAAGGCATTCTTTCAGTATTATTTTCTGTTGCCTGCCCGTCAGTCGTAGGGAAAGCTGCACAGGGTTGGGCTGTATCCCTGGGGCAAAGGGAAAGTATCCTGCGATCAGAACTGAAGGATAAGTCTCCTTCCTGAAATGGAAGCTTGGAAGTTTGTCTGTTGAATGTTGAATTTGCTGTGATCGTAATTGTGTGTTTTTGTGTTTATTGTTATAGTGTTTGTAAGCATGTATTACTGTTTTAAAAAGCTGGGGTTAAATTGTTTTGTGCCCTGTTTTTAAAATGGAAACTGGAACTTCTAAAAGGGAATTGATCTTAAAGAAATCCCCTCTTGGGTGCATTTTATTAAATTGGAAGCAAATAGCAGGACTCCCAGGAGGAGTCGCAAAGAAAGATGATCTAATCAAATATTGTAATCAGTGGTGGCCATTGTATAGACTGAATGATGGAGAAAAGTGGCCGGTTAATGTTACAGTTGTTGTTATTCTTAAGACGGGAAGGAAAATGGGATGAAGTTCCCTATGTTGATTTATTCTCTGTATTACGAGATCATGCTGAATGGAGCAGGGAATGTAAATTAATACCGAGAGATCCTTTGATTCTGACCTTGGAAAAAGATAATCAGAAACTCTCTAAGCGTTGTTGTTAGGCGTGTAGTATCAGTAAATGGTGCGTCCAGTACAGAGGACCAGATGAGGAGGATGTTTCTGATGAAGGGGAATCTTTTACTGGAAATGAGAAATTCAGTGCTATCGCAGGGAGGATTGGGAGGTCGAGTTGTACAAGCTCTGCTGCAACAGGCAGTAGGGGCAGAGGGACCAGTGACCCTTAAAGTACCCTTCTCAGTGACTGATTTATGCTTGTGGAAAAAGCTGGCGGGTATTTATAGGGAAGGTCCTGAAAAGGAGGGAGATGCCTTGCAGTTAGCATTTATCTTTTGTGGAACAGGCATCTCTGGATATTTGAAGATTCGAGGAGTTTGAGCAAGTTGTTGGAAAGGGCTGGGAAAATGTATAATAACCGAGAAGTGGTTAAAGAAAATTGGGAAAGGAAAAAGTTGTTGCAGGAAAGGGTAGCGGGAGGCTGTGAAGGTGTTGCTCTGCTTGTAATACAGGGCAACGGTGTTTGAAGTGCAGGCATGATGACGAGGATGATTTGGAATTAATGAAAGATGTTGGAGGTTGCATGGATGGTTTTTGATAACAGGGAGAAAGGGAAGGAAAGAGAAGACCAATGAGAAAACGAAAGAGAGCGGAGACAGGCACGGAGAGACAGGGAAAGAGACAGTAACCTGAGAGCTGCACTGCAGGCAGCATCAGCAAACAGTAACTTCAGGGGAGGACGGCAATACTATGGGGGGAGAGGCGAGGCCCCTCCAGCACAAAAACCAGGAACACCTTAGGACATAATCAGTGTGCCTATCGTAAAGAATTGGGACATTGGAAAGATTAAGGACCGTTTTAGGGGTCCTATTCCTATCAGTCGAGAGGTTCTGGAGGAGGCACAATACAATCAAGAAGCAGCTCCCTTTCCACGTCCGTTCCCCTTAACTAAGTCCTGAAGGGGACCGGGGGAAACCTCCCCAGCAGAACCCCACAGTAGAGCTGGGGAAATGGAAAATAGATTTTCTTGTAGATACTGCGGTAACTTATTACTTGTCAAAGAAAATTGAGCGATGATACAGTAAAAGTTGTGAGTGCCACAGGGAAAGCGGAACAGTGTGCCTTTTTCCATCCTTTAAATTTTAAGCTCGAAAAACAATGAGTAACTCACCAATTTTTATATATGCCTGAATGTCCTATACCACTCTTGAGACGGGACCTATTGAGTAAATTGGAAGCGCAAATCACCTTTAAAGATGGGGAGGTCGAGGTGTTAATTCCTGAATCTAAACTTGTACAAGCATCTGTGCTCCTATTGCAGGAAGATAAAATTTTAGAAACTGGCATTCCAACGGAAGTGGAAAATGCAGTGACACCCCTTGTATGGGCTGGAGAAGTCCCTGGTAAAGCTAAGAACGCTGAACCGGTAAAGATTGAACTCAAAGCAGGAAAGAAGCCGGTAAGGCAAAAACAATATCCTTTGAAACTAGAGGCTAGAATCAGGCTAAAACCAAGAGTGGTTCACAGTTATAGATTTGAAAGATGCCTTTTTCTGCATACCTCTCGAGCGAGAAAGTCAAAATATATTTGCCTTTGAGTGGGAAGACCCAGAAATGGGTTGCAAATCACAGTACACTTGGACAGTGTTGCCACAGGGATTTAAAAATAGTCCCACAATATTTGGAAATCAATTAGCCAGAGAACTGGAAACCTGGAAAAGAAAACATAAAACAGGGACTGTGTTGCAGTATGTTGATGATATTTTCATTGCAACTGTAACCTGGGAAGAATGCTTACAATTAACCATTGATCTTTTGAATTTTCTGGGATTAAACGGTTACTGAGTTTCAAAAGAAAAAGCTCAAATCACACAAGAATCTGTTAAATACTTGGGATTTGAACTTTTAAAAGGAAAAAGAAGATTGAGCACAGAGAGAAAAGAAGCTATCTGTCAACTCCCAGAGCCCCAGAATGCACACGAACTGCAAATCTTCCTTGGAACAGTGGGCTGGTGCAGGCTGTGGATTGCCCATTATGGACTCATTGTGAAACCTTTCTATGAACTACAGAAAAATTCACCACCTGAACATTTGGAATGGGACCAGAAATGCTTTCAAACAACTAAAAGGAACTCTGATGAAAGCACCAGCTTTAGGACTCCCAGATCTAACCAAAACCTTTGAATTGTTTGTTCATGAGCGGCAAGCTGTAGCTCTAGGGGTGCTCTCTCAGATGTTGGGAGGCAACAGGCATGCTGTGGCCTATTTCTCCAAGCAATTGGACAATACCAGCAAAGGACGGCCAGGATGTCCGAGAGCTGTGGCCGCTACTGTGCTGCTAATTCAAGAAGCCCAGGAACTGACACTGGGACAGAAGATTGCCTGGTTTTGTACCACACATGGTCCTCACTGTCCTGGACCAGAAAGGCGGGCACTGGCTGTCTCCAAGCCAAATGCTGAAGTGTCAAGTGGTGCTTCTTGAACAAGATGATGCTGTTTTGAAATCCACTGCAGTAGTAAACCCGGCAGTTTTCCTGTCATCCCGACAACTGGAAGAAGAGGAACCCACACATGATTGTTTACAGACCATTGAGGAAGTGTATTCCAGTCGACCTGACCTGAAAGACTCTCCTCTGGAAAACCCAGACTGGGAGCTATATTCAGATGGGAGCAGCTTCGTGGAAAAAGGGATCCAGATGTCAGTGTATGCTGTGACCACAGTGGATACTGCTGTAGAAGCAAAAGCTCTGCAACCAAAAACATCAGCCCAGAAAGCAGCATTGATTGCACTAACAAGAGCCTTGGAACTAAGTGAAGGAATATATGGACTGATTCCAAGTATGTATTTGGAGTATTACATGCACACAGAGCAATTTGGAAAGAAAGGGGACTGTTGTCATCTCAAGGAACCAGAATTAAGCATGCGGAGCAGATTTTAAAAATTACTTGAAAGTGTACAGAAACCAAGAGAAGTGGCTATCATGCTTTGTAAAGCTCACCAAACCGGACAAACCCCACAAGAAAGAGGCAATCAATTGGCTGATGTGACCGCTCGTAAGGTTGCAGAAAAGGGTAAAGGGATATTGGCAATAATACCTGAAAAGAAGATAGAATTAGGAGAATTCCCTAACTATGATAGTCGGGAAAAGAATTTAATTGAAACACTGAACACTGCAATACAGGAAAATGGATGGGCTGTTACTCCTACGGGGCAGGTAATTCTAACCCCAATTTTGATGCATGAAATAGTAAAGAAAGAACATAATAGCATTCATTGGGGAACTGAAAATTTATTGAAACATCTACAAAAGTCAGTGGCGAGTGGTAATATGGTAGAAATTATAAAGTCCGTAGTTGAAAGGTGTGAAACATGCCTTAGGAATAATCCGAAGACACAGAATAAAATTCAGTTTGGATCAACAAAACCAGGCAATATTCCAGGAGAACACTGGCAGATAGATTTCACTGAATTACCAAGAAAAGGAGGGTTGAGATATCTATTCGTATTGGTGGATACTTTTACAGGATGGCCTGAAGCTTTCCCGTGTCACACCAACAAAGCCAGAGAAGTTGTTAAGATCTTGCTTAAAGAAATAATACCACAATTTGGTGTTCCTTTGGGGATTTCTTCAGATAGGGGACCACATTTTGTTGCAAACATTGTCTGACAAGTAAGTAGAATATTACAAATAACATGGGAACTGCATGCCCCCTATCGTCCACAATCTAGCGGATGGGTAGAGCGCATGAATCAAACCTTAAAACTACAATTGAGTAAAATTTGCCAAAAAACCTCAATGATCTGGATACAAGCACTTCCACTTGCTCTATTGATGAGAGTGGAAGGATATCTGAAGATTTAAAAATCATACATGACCAAACAACAATTTTACATGAAGTTACTAAAGATAATACCTCTTTTGGGTTTGAAGAGATTTGGAATACTCTTACTTCTTGGCTACCTAATTGGTCATGGTTGAAAAAGCTATTTTTATTAGTGATTTTTTATTATAGTGGTTTGTATTCTTTCCTGCATAATGATTCAATGCTGTCACTGCTGTACTAACCTCTGTTCAAGATACAATAAGTTTGTATAGTGAGAAATTGTAGCATGTAAGCTACAAATCCTCAAAAAGAAAAGAAGGGATGGATACCTGTGAATATTGAAATATTAAGATCAATTCAAGCAATTAGAGCCATTGCTCAATAGATGTAACCAAACAAAAGGGAAACCATTGTAACTTAGAAAATAATTAGTTGTAAGGTAAGAAGCTCTGGAACAATCTCATTCTAAACAGCTCGGCCTTGGAAGAACAGATGTGCAAAGATAAGAAAGTTACAAGGTGATCACAAAACCAGCCTTGAGGGATAAGGTATATGGGATACCAGGACTGAGTCTGAAGACCCCCGAGGACCACCCGGAGGTGCCAACAAACATGGGCGAAAGACATTAGCATATGCTAACGAGTTCCTGGAAAATCCATGAATGTGATAAGCACTACTCAGAAATATAATGAATATGTATATTAACATAGTATAAATACTTGTTGGTTTTGTCTTTTGGGGGTGCACGTTAGGTGGAGTTATCCCCCATGCGCCCAGCGCTGCAATAAAGAATGCCTGCTTTCTAAAACTTCAAAATAAGTCTTAGAGAGTGAATTATTTTGCCGCTTTCTGGTAACACTGGGACAACAAAGGGAGAGGGAAATAGCAACAGTACTTATAAGAGAATACACAAAACTGGTGATACACAATGCAGTTTCTCACCCAACAACCATACACCTCAGACCCTTCAACCATACGCCTGAGACCCTTCAACCATACACCTCAGACCCGTGGAAAGCCGGACAATTCCCAAACCACACACCTTGGAGCCGTGCCACCCCTCCCCGACTAGCCCCCCTTTTATACTGAGCATGATGTCACATGGTATGGAATACCCCCTTTGGCTAGTTTGGGTCACCTGTCCTGGCTGTGTCCCATCCCATCTTCTGGTGAAAATTAACTCTATCCTAGCCGAATCCAGGACAGGCATAAGAATCAGTGTAGATGTGTGCGGGTTCAATACTGTCTGTCTCCTTAACACACTCCAAACTGCTATCAATTTCCCCACCTGAGCACTCCCTTCTTCTGTTACAATTTGCTCCCCGGAATCAACGTGTAGAGCCATTGCTTGATACTTCCATATTTTCCCCTCCCTCCTCAAAGAGGCAACAGTGAACCACACATTTTTCAGGTGGAATTCAAATGAAGGGGCTTCATTTATGTAGGAAGAAGGGGTTTCCTCATCTGAGGGAGTGGATGATTTTTTTCTGGATTTGGAGAATCTTGGGTGCTCTCTCCTCCACTTGATAAGTGTGACTGTAATGCTCTATCTGGGCATACCACTTCCTGACCGTTTCCCATTATGCACCTCCCACAGGGGGTGGGGTGCCTGCCAGTACGGGTTTTAGGACCTTAAAGGGCCCTCGTAGGATTATGGATTGTTGCCGTATAATTCTTTCAGCCTCCAGCAAGGCTAGACTGACCACAAAAAGACCTTTTGCCCAGACCGAGTATCGCTTTTCTGCATCTTTAAAGCTGCATGAATGAAACCCAATGGGGCGGGTCGGACCCTCCGGTCCGCTCTGCCATATGTGTATAGACGCCCCATGAATTGCAAAACCCCATTCAATTTGGAGCGGATCTGTCGGGTGTGTTGGACCCAAAGCTTGATATGCTCCTGCTTCAAAAACCAATGATTTTAGGGCTTCCTCATGAATAGAGGTCCAATCCCAGGTAGCCCTTTTGCATGTTAAATCATACAGGGGACGAGCTGTGATAGAAAAATCCGGAATATGCTTCCTCCAGAATACCAGCAAGCCTAGGGTATGTTGCAGCTCCTTTTTGTATTCTGGGATCTTTATCTGTTCTAAGGTAGCCAAGGTTTCTGGGGGAATACACACCGCTGCTCCTTTCCACCATATACCCAAGAACTTCACCTCGGGGGAGGGGAGTTGTACCTTTTCTGCTGGAACCTGAAGTTCTAAACTTTCCAGGTGAGTGATTATTTTCTTTTGGGTTTGTCCCACTGCAGTGGCATCGGACCCCCCCACCAATATATCAATCAATGTATTGGTAGGTTTTAACTCCCTCCTCAGGGGTGATTTCTGATAGTGCTTGTGCCAGGGCATAGTGCGCCAAGGTACGCGAGTGCCGATATCCTTGGGGCAAACGAGTAAAGGTATATCGTATACCTTCCCATGTGAATGCAAATCTATCTCTATCACCTTCCTGTAGAGGAACCATGAAAAACATGTCTTTTACATCAATGGTGGCTAAAATTTTATGGGACTGTTCCTGTATGGTGGCGATCAGTTTGGCTATATTAGGCACGGCCACTATCAGGGGACTAGTGCCTGCGTTTAAGCGTCGATAATCGATCGTTAGCCGCCACTTCCCATTCGGTTTGCAAACTGGCCACACTGGAGAGTTATAAGGGGAGCGAGTTTGAATAATTACCCCCTGCTCCTGCAGCTCTCTTATCACCGGAGCGATTCCCTCCCTCGTTCCCCCAGCGGTAAGGGATAGGGTTTCACATTCACGATTTTAGATGGGAGAAGGGTAGGAGCAGTCTGGAAAAGTCTTATCAGGGTTGCCGGAGACCCGAACTTCCACTCCCTCCCTGCCGAGTCTGTCCAGGGCTTCCCTTTCAATAAATCCAATCCCAAAATATTTGTAGGGAGCAGTCCCAATACCATAGTGGTCTCGGTGGGGGTGGTGTCTCCCAGCAACCAGCACTTTACTCGGGCTGTAGGTTGGGGTTTGGAATATCCGGACACATATCTCGATTTTATCAGGGATGGTCCCATTCCAGCCTGTGGTATCGGCATTTAAAGCAGACATTTGGGCCCCTGTGTCTACCAGAAAAGTGACCGGAGTCTTAAAAGGACCAAGGGGAAAAGTTACCAGTAGGTCCCCCTGCTCGTTTTCAGTGAGCCTTCTAAAATATACCCACTGGCCATCCCCCAGCTCACTCACTGGGGACGGCGCAAGAAGTTTCCTGACTCCGGAGAACGGGTGGGCCCCTCCACGGGAGCCATGGGAGTGGCCAGTCTCTCAGGTACAGGGGCTGTGGGGATGCTTTCTTTTCCCATCTAGCCTCTATCTATCGGTTTCCACATTTTTACCAGCAGCTGCAAATTGGGGAGGGGTAGGCCATCCATTAATTCTCAGGGAATACCTTTATATATATTCCTTCCACAACTGATTTCTTGAGGCCCCCCCACAAAGCTTATATCTCAGAGGCAGAGTGTTTTCTCCTCTGTCTCGGTCCTACGGACCGCCGCGTGTGCCTTCCCCTCCTTCCTGACTGTATTGGGTCTGGCTGAGATGGAGTTCATTTTCCCCATAGCAGCCCTCATAGTGCTGTGCTGTGTATTGGTAACTAGCAAGGTGTTGATAACACACCAGTGTTTTGGCTACTACTGAGCAGTGCTGGCACAGCATCAAGGCTGTCTCTCCAACATTTCTCCCCCTCTCACCAGTAGGCTGGGGGTGGGCAAGATCTTGGGAGGGGACACATCCAGGACAGCTGACCCAAACTGACCAAAGGGATATTCCATACCATATGATGTCTGCTCAGCAATAAAAAACTGAGAGATAGGGGGAGGAACGGGGCAGGGGCATTCAGGTTTTTTTACGTTTGTCTTCTGGAGTAACCAGTATGTGTACTGAAGCCCTGCTTCCCAGGAAGTGGCCAGACATTGCCTGCTGAAGGGAAGTAGAGAATAATCTTTTGCTTTTTGCTTTGCTTCCGCGTGCGGCCTTTTGCTTTAGCTACATTAAACTGCCTTTATCTTGACCCACGAGTTTGGGGTGGTTTTTTTCCATCTTAATTTTCTCCCCTCCCTGCCTTGCTGAGGAGGCGAGTGATAGAGCAGCTTGGTGGACACCTGGTGTCCAGCCGAGGTTAAACCACCACACCGACATACCCCACATGCCAGCCATAGTTAATCAATTTCTGTGCAATTTCCCCCCAGGTAAGACCCTGTCCGCCCTGAGGTCCCATGGCTACAGTGGCTTTTAGTCAGTCTTGAATTTGCACAACATAAATCTTCAGTGAATTGGGTAACCCCCTAATCAAGGGAGTCATCCTATACGGATTGGCAAACAACAACATCCGGGAAAGTTGGTGGGGAACTAGGCACCTATCGTGCATCGGTTGGAGGCAAGCCGCCTTCTGTATACTCTCTGTAAGCTGGCTTACTCCAAGGGTGGGGATGGCAATAGGGTCTCCTCTCTCCAAGGGATCTAACCCTCCGGCCCAATATGCCACCCTCTGGGTCAGGGACCAAGGTTCCCGCTCATCGTCTACAGTCAAAAATACACCAGGACCCCAATATCCCTGAGCCTCTTCCTCCGAAAGCCTTATTCTGTCTCTGCCTGTCAGGGAGACCCTCCACACATATTCGGTCTCAGTTTCCTTAGCCTGCCTACTATATTTTTTCCTGTAGTTTTGCCAATTCAGTAATGGTATAAGGTATCTCTTCAGTGGTAATGGCAGGTTCCGCATCTTCGTGGTCATATATGACCTCAGTTTTAACAAGTGGCCGGAGCTTGGGAGTAGGGTCAGGTTCTGTCACCACCCTCAGCTCCTCCCATGGATAGTGAGAGGAAACCTCCCTTGCAATGAGGTCGGCTTCTTTTGATAAGCTAGAAAATCCTGGTTCGCTGTCAAGTTCCCCAGGGAGCTGCAACTTCAGCTCTCTTTCCCTCACAAAATCATCTCACAGGCTACCCTTCAAGTTTTCCATGATTCTTTTCTCATCTGCTAATGCTTTTTCAGCTAGTTGCCGTCTCACCCGTTCCGTTTCCAATTCTGCCTGTAGTTTTCTAACCAGTTCCTGGAGGGATTCATTTGCCTCCCGCTCAGCTTGTTTGACAACGCATTTGTCCTTCTGGGCAGCTATCAATGCAGCTCCCAAGATACCGCAAACCACAGCCTTTCCCTTTCCAGGCTTAAACTTATTTTCTTTTGCCAAGTCTCTTATCTGTTCTGCTACAGTTGTTGGGGACTGTCAATGTTCCTCAGCCCAGCTATGCCCTTTTGGGGTCAGGCAAGCTTTATAGCTCTTCAACAAATCCAACAGCGGGGAGCAGTCAATATCAGGCTTATCCTGGGTTGCCATGACCTACTGCCAGAGATTTCGGCTTCAACCAAAAATCAGTTCTCCTTTCTTCGGCACTCTGGCTGATATCCCCTTTATGGAATGTCTTTACCACTTTTCACAGAGAATCCTGTCCGTGACACCAATTTAATGTCCCATCCCACTTGGTGGGGGAGGGTGAGGTTAACTTTTTAATTCTCTGCACGGTAATCAGGAGTAATGACAATTACTCGAGAGGTTCAAACAAATCACAAATTTACCTAAAATTCAGCGGAACTACAAAAGATAAGAGGCTTGGCAAAAGTTATAACGATATTACCCTAATTATTCTATAGTTTCTGTTTCACGGCCCCTATCCTACGGTTACACTGTCACTGATATTGATACCTGTAAGATCAATTCAAACAACTAGAGCCATTGCTCAATAGATGTAACCAAACAAAAGGGAAACCATTGTAACTTAGAAAATAATTAGTTGTAAGATAAGAAGCCCTGGGACAATCTCATTCTAAACAGCTCGGCCTTGGAAGAACAGATGTGCAAAGATAAGAAAGTTACAAGGTGATCACAAAACCGGCCTTGAGGGATAAGGTATATGGGATACCAGGACTGAGTCTGAAGACCCCCGAGGACCACCCGGAGGTGCCAACCAACATGCTAACGAGTTCCTGGAAAATCCATGAATGTGATAAGCACTACTCGGAAATATAATGAATATGTATATTAACATAGTATAAATACTTGCTGGTTTTGTCTTTTGGGGGTGCACGTTAGGTGGAGTTAACCCCCGTGCACCCAGCGCTGCAATAAAGAATGCCTGCTTTCTAAAACTTCAAAATAAGTCTTAGAGAGTGAATTATTTTGCCGCTTTCCGGTAACAATATCACCTGCATATAAATGCTTGCAAGTCCAACTCTTTCCTCATTTGCAGATTTAATGGAGCATATTGTTCTTTCTTATAATGCAATGTCCCCTTCACATGCGAGCTTCCTCTGTAAGAAAAGTAAAATATTAAATTGAAACAAGCTATGCCTCAAAGACATAATAGTTATTCAGATTCACATTACTTACTCAGTTTTGGTTTGTACATATACCAGACATTCACCTAAACATTGCCACAAGTGAACATAACCACCTAGAATACAATTTTGTAGTACATTCATAACATGCTTAGTCATATGATCTTAAAGCTATAACTATATGTAGGCTTATCATAAATGCTTATGAAAACATGCAAGCAAAATAAGATAATGAACAGTGTATTATAACTGTCAATGTATTTTGCAATATTTTTATTTTAGAATACGTATACTAATGAAAAGCAATAATATATGAACAGTTCCATTAATTATAAGTTCAACACATACTTAGCCAATCTTAAAAACATGAAGATTACAGGTTTTTTTCAAGCGGATAATGAAAAAAAAGAGCCTCTTCAATTTGTTCTTTGCCAAACGGCATTACAGATATTTTACGTAGAAAAATGCTTGTGTTTCTACAGTGCTTTTTGTAGGATCAATGTTTATACTATTAATTATGCACTACATCCCAAAAAATAGGTATGCTTTATAGTAAGTCATAAAAGAAGTAAAAAGAATAGATTTCCCATGGTAAATTAACAGTAAAACAAGAACCAGCAAGAGGACTGCTCACAGATTCTCTTTCTCTAAACAGACCATAACATTTAGCATCTTCAAGATGCAGAAATCTTCTAATGTAATTTTTCTCATTTGAAATTTTACATGTCTTAATGAAATGCAATTATTTTAAACCTCAGTACAGGATCATTACAATATTCCTTATTTTCCTAGTTTCTTTGGCTACCAGAGGTATAATTATTTTGGTTAATGACAATATTTTTGTAGAAAAGGGACCTATGATCACCAGCATTGCAAAAACATAAAATCTGGTGTTGAGTACAGCAATACACCAATAAGCAAAACAAAGGTCACATGACAAAAGCATTGCAGACTGTGGTGGGTTAACCCTGGTAGGCAGCTAAGCACCTCACAGTCACTTGCTCACTCTGCTACCCCCCAGAGGGATGGAGGAGAGAATTGGAAGGGCAAAAGCAAGAAAAATTCATGGGTTGAGATAAAGACAGATTAATAAGTGAAGGAAAAAACCAAACCAAAACAAAACCAGTGATGCACAAGCAATCACTCACCAGCAACATATTGATGCCTGGCCAGTTCCCAAGCAACAGCTACTTTTGAACCCACCCTCCCAGTTTTATTGCTGAGCATAGCATTACATTGTGTGGAATATCTCTGGTCAGTTCAGGTCAGCTGTCCTGGCTGTATCCCCTTGCAACCTCTTGCCCACTCCTAGCCTACTCCCTGGGAGGTGGGCAGAGAGAGAGACAGAAAAGGCCTTGAGGCTGTGCAAGCACTGTTTAGTAAAAGCCAAAACACTGGTGTGTTATCAACACTGTTTTGATCATCAGTCCAAAACACAGCACAATATGGGCTGCTACGAAGAAAATTAACTCCATCCCAACCAGATCCAGTACACCCAAGCTGCATGCATTTCTGTACTTACACTTGAGGTGAGCTTCCTTCTGCCTGAACTACACAAACAATTCAAGTTAAAAGCTAAGCCTAGCCTCACTATTCAGAAGCAACAGATATGTACACATATCAAAGTCATTTTTATCTGGACTCTTAACTGCTAAAACATTTATTTGTTTTTTCAATAGAATAAACAATGCAACTGCTTAAGGCATACTGAGTGACAAACGACATCTACCTGGACTTGTGCAAGGCATTTGACACTGTCCTGCACGACATCCTTGTCTCTAAATTGGAGAGACATAGATTTGATGGATGGACCACTCGGTGGATAAGGAATTGGCTGGATGGTCGCACTCAAAGAGTTGTGGTCAACGGCTCAATGTCCAAGTGGAGACCGGTGACGAGTGGCGTTCCTCAGGGACCGGCGCTGTTCAACATCTTTGTTGGCGACATTGACAGCGGGATCGAGTGCACTCTCAGCAAGTTTACCGATGACACCAAGCTGTGCGGTGTGGTCGACATGCTGGAGGGAAGGGATGCCATCCAGAGGGACCTTGACAGGCTGGAGAGGTGGGCCCGTGCGAACCGCCTGAAGTTCAACAAGGCCAAGTGCAAGGTCCTGCACGTGGGTCGGTGCAATCCCAAGCACAACTACAGGCTGGGCAGAGAATGGATTGAAAGAAGCCCTGAGGAGAAGGACTTGGGGGTGTTGGTTGATGAGAAGCTCAGCATGAGCCAGCAGCGTGCGCTTGCAGCCCAGAAAGCCAACCATGTCCTGTGCTGCATCCAAAGTGTGACCAGCAGGTCGAGGGAGGTGATCCTGCCCCTCTACTCCACTCTGCTGAGACCCCACCTGGAGTACTGCATCCAGCTCTGGGGTCCCCAGTACAAGAGAGACATGGAGCTTTTGGAGTGAATCCAGAGGAGGGCCACGAAGCTGATGAGAGGGCTGGAACACCTCTCCTATGAGGACAGGCTGAGAGAGTTGGGATTGTTCAGCCTGGAGAAAAGGCGGCTCCGGGGAGATCTAATTGTGGCCTTCCAGTGCCTGAAGGGGGCCTACAGGAAAGATGGTGAGGGACTGTTTACAAGGGAGTGTAGTGACAGGACAAGGGGTAATGGGTTTAAGCTGAAGGAGGGTAGATTTAGATTAGATGTTAGAAAGAAATTCTTTACTGTGAGAGTGGTGAGGTACTGGAACAGGTTGCCCAGAGAAATTGTGGATGCCCCATCCCTGGAAGCGTTTAAGGCCAGGTTGGATGGAGCTTTGGGCAACCTGGTCTAGTGGAGGGTGTCCCTGCCTGCAGCAGGGGGGTTGGAACTAGATGATCTTTAAAGTCCCTTCCAACCCAAACTGTTCTATGATTCTATGATACTTAAGACAAAAGTCAAAATGACATTTGATATGCTAGATTTACCAGAAGGAACTAGTAAGATCTTTCCAGAGCAAAACTATGGTGGCCATGAAGGATTTTAGCAAAAATGGGAACAATTACTGTGAAGACAATTAATTCATTGCTCACAGATGTTCCACCTGATTAAAATGTTTGGTTTGCACTTCAAAAGAGAACTCCAAGGGAGTTGAGGAAAGGATAGATCTTTATGGAGGCTAGCTATCAAGGGAGTGACAGAAGATCTGAGATTAAAAAAAAGGCTCATTATTTAACACTAGGGTGGGGTAGGGTTTTGTTTTTGTTAAGCTGTAAAAGAGACTGTACCTCTTTAAATCAGTGGAGCCAAATCCACCTGATTGGTCCTGTCACCTTTTCAATCCAGGAACTTCCTACAGAAACAAAAGAAATGCCATACAGGATTAATTCCTTCAAGACTTACACCTCTCAATGTCTTTATCTGCAATGCATTATCTTGAGGGGAGGGGAAGGGGACAAAAAAAAATTTAAAAAAAAAAATCACAGGTGTTTGGAGACTTGTACTTTTCAAGGCCTGAGAACACAAGATTTTTATATTTTTTTTTGTCCAATGGCCAAGGAGTTGAAATGAAATGGAAGATATAGAAGACAATATATTCCTAAAGAAAATTAAATGACAAAAACATAGTCATTTCGGTTTAGCTGAATCAACTACAAGAAATTGAAGAAAAAGGATTGAACAAATACTGCTGTTTATTTATAACACAACTTATAAGGTGACCCTTGTAATAGACTAAGGTACACAACCAAATATACATGCAATATTTCTGCAGAACATCAACTCCAAGGGCAGAACAGGAACAGGACAGATTAAAAGGCGATACTGCTCGTTGAAAGAGGAATAATACATCTTCATTTCTGGGGGCTGTTTGTGGGTTTTTTTAAGACCTTTGATAAAATGAGTTCATAAAAATCATTTTGATGTGTATATGTGTCATGGTTTAGTCCTGGCTGGCAGCTAAGCACCATGCAGACCCTCGCTCACTCCCCCTCCCGCCATGGTGGGATGGAGAGGAGAATCAGAAGAAAAAGGAAAAAATTGTGGGTTGGGATAAGGACAGTTTACTAGGACAGCAAAGGAAGAGGAAAATAAAAACAACAACAATACCTATAACAGAATATACAAAGTGGGTGATACACAGTGCAATTTGCTCACAGCCAACCAGATGCCCAACCAGTCCCAAGCCACCTCTCCTCCCTGGCCAGCCCCCCTTATAAGCTGAGCATGAAGTCATATGGTATGGAATACTCCTTTGGCTAGTTTGGGTCACCTGTCCTGGCTGTGTCCCCTCCTAGCTTCTTCTGAAAATTAATTCTATCCTAGCCGAAAACCAGGACAATATGCTAATTTCAGCTAATTAAATTGTGGGGTATATTTTTTCCCCACAGAGGCATAATTGCAATGATTGAAATTCAAAAGTGTTAGTATTTTCATATGCTGTCTTTGATTCATTCAGTTTGAATCATTTCCTGGTTACTCTGTATTGAATTCACCAACTCAGAAAAAACGTATTATAGAAAATGTGTGGTAGGTTATCCCTAGCTGGACACGAAGTGCCCACCAAAGCCACTCTATCTCTCCCCTCCTCAGCTGGACAGGGGAGAGAAAATATGATGAAAAGCTCGTGGGTTGAGATAAGGACAGGGAGAGAACACTCACCAATTACCATTACAGGCAAAACAGACTCAACTTGGGAAAAATTAATTTAATTTATTACCAAGCAAATCATAGCCGTGTAATGAGAAATAAACCCAAATCTTAAAACCACCTTCCCCTCACCCCTCCCTTCTTCCCAGGCTTAACATTACTCCTGATTTTGTCTACCTCCTCCCCCCGAGCGGTGCGGGGGACAGGGAATGAGGGTTGTGGTCACTTCATTGCATGTTGTCTCTGCTGCTCCTTCCTCCTCAGGGGGAGGACTCCTCACACTCTTCCACTGCTCCAGCATGGGGTCCCTCTCATGGGAGACAGTCCTTCACGAACTTCTCCAAGGTGAGTCCTTCCCATGGGCTACAGTCCTTCACGAACTGCTCCAACATGGGTCTCTCCCATGGGGTGCAGACCTTCAGGGGCAGACTGCTCCAGTGTGGGGTCCCCCACAGGGTCACAAGTCCTGCCAGCAAACCTGCTCCGGCGTGGGATCCTCTCTCCATGGGTCCACAGGTCCTGCCAGGAGCCTGCTCCAGCGTGGGCTTCCCACGAGGTCACAGCCTCCTTCAGGCACATTGACCTGCTCCAGTGTGGGGTCCTCCACGGGCTCCTCAGGGAGGAGGGCAAAAAGCAAGCTCACAACTCTGGACTTCAGGAGAGCAGAATTTGGCCTCTTCAGGGAGGCCTGGAGGGAAGAGGGGCCCAGGAAAGCTGGTTAATATTCAAGGATCACCTCTCCAAGCTCAAGAGCGGTCCATCCCAATAAATAGGAAGTCAGGCGAAAATTCCAGGATGCCTGCATGGATGAACAAGGAGCTCCAGGCCAAACTCAAACAGAAAAAAGAAGCATACAGAAGGTGGAAGCAAGGGCAGGTAACCTGGGAGGAATACAGAAACATTGTCCAAGCATCCAGGAATGAAGTCAGGAAAGCTAAAGCCCAAATAGAATTGAATCTGGCCACAGATGTCAAAGGCAAGAAGGCTTCTATAAGTACATAGGTGACAAAAGGAAGGCTAGGGAAAATGTGGGCCCATTGTTGAATGATACGGGGGACCTAGTTACACAGGTCATGGAAAAGGCTGAGGTACCGAATGCCTTCTGACTGGGATTGTGCTAACTTGTGCTCCAGAACAATTGTTGCAGATTGGTGTTAGGGAGCAGCTGCTCCCTAAAGGACAGGGAGCTAGTAGCCAAGAAGTGTAACATGGCTGGCATGGCAGAGGCCTGAGACCATGGCATGGCAGACCCAGAGATTGTGGCAAGGTCCAGCCAAGCAGTGAGATTACCAGGCAAGTTCGTGGTGATAAAGTGGGTCCAAGGTCAAACCAGGAAGCCAATCCACAAGTCAGGATCAGATCAAGTGATTGCTGTGCAGGTCCATGGTGACAAGGTAGGTCAGTCCTGGAAGTCAGTCCACAGGTTGGAGGCTGAATCAATGCAGTCCTTGGCCAGATGTGGACATGACTATGGCTGAACTGTAAACAGTACTCTTCCAATGTAGTAGGGGCCTCCAATGTAGGTCCAGGACTGAGTTTAAATGGGCTCCTGGGCTCAAGAGCAGAAGATGTGGGTGGAGGCCCCAGTTGAGGAAGGTCAGGACCATAAAGACCTATTAGTGTCCTCAGGGCCCTGACAATTGGAACTATGTAGACAGAACCTTCATATATGAAGGAACAGAAGGACGTCTAAAATTGTTACAGTGGGTTCATGAATACTGGCACGTGAGTAAGAGATTGACCTGACCTTTGTATGACAAAATTGAAATGGGGAATAGAAGTTGATGGCCATTTGGTTGGAAGTTAGGCTGTGGAAGAGATATCATACAGTGACAACTGCACAAAAAAATTACATAAAAGCCAGCTGTTGTGGTTTAGCCCCAGCCGGCAGCTGAGCACCATGTGGCTGCTCGCTCACCCGTCCCCTGGCAGGATGAGGAGGAGAATGGGAAGACAAAGGCAAACCTTGTGGGTTGGGATAAGGACAGTTTACTGGGACAGCAAAGGAAGAGGGAGATAACAAGTGCTTATAACAGAATGTACACAATGGGTGATAACACAAGGCAATTTACCAACCCTAGGATGACCAGATGCTCAGTCCACACTCAGATCTCCCAGACCTGCCCCTTCCCGGCTAGCCCCCTTTTATGGTGAGCATGACGTTGCATGGTATGGAATACTCCCTTGGCCAACTTGGCTCACCAGTCCTGGCTCCTTGTGAAAATTAACTCTATCCTAGACAAACCCAGGACATCAACAGAAGAGTTTTTTCATCACTGAACAAATAGAGGTAGGAACCTAACATGGCAGCTACGGCAACTCTAACTGCACCTTTCACTTCCAATTTGTTAGAAATGCCTAACATGACTACTGAGTTTGAAATTTCTGAAATGGTAATGGCCCAAGAAATGGTTTATTGCTGGCATAGCAGAAGTCATTAAAACTCAGTTCAGTAGCAACCAGTGGCATGAAAATTTGTTCTTGCTTAGACCCACTACACTCATGTGAGTCATTTGTGCAAATGACAGAATTTGGCTGACCAGTGTCATAAGGGACTCTTGGTTACTTCATACATATTAATCAAAAACTTGTATGTGTATTAATGTACATTGATAAGATCACACACACCTCCCCGAACTTTCTCAAGGCTAAACAGTCCAAGTTCTCTTAGCCTCTCCTTGTATGACAGTTGCTCCAGTCCCTTCATGGACTTTCACTGGACTCACCCCAGGATGTCCATGTCTTTCTTGCAGTGGGAGCTGCAGTGGTTTAACCCTGGGCGGCAACTTAGCACCATGCAGCCGTTTGCTCACTCCCCCTCCAGTGGGATGGGAGAGAGAATCAGAAGAGCGAAAGTGAGAAAACTCATGGGTTGAGATAAAGACAGTTTAATAGATAAAGTAAAAGCTGCGCATGCAAGCAAAGCAAAACAAGGAATTAATTCACCACTTCGCATCAGAAGACAAGCATTCAGCCATCTCCAGGAAAGCAGGACTCCAACATGTGTAACGGTTACTTGGGAAGACAAACGCCATCACTCCAAACATGTCCCCCCACCTTCCTTCCTCTTCCCCCAGCCCCTTATATGCTGAGCATGACGTCATATGGTATGGAATATCCCTTTGGTCAGTTGGGGTCAACTGTCCTGTCTGTGTCCCCTCCTAACTTCTTGTGCACCCCCAGCCATCCCACTGGCAGGGCGGTGCGAGAAGCAGAAAAGGTCTTGCCTCTGTCTAAGCACTGCTCAACAACAACAAAAACATCTGTATATTATCAACACTGTTTTCAGCACAAATCCAAAACACAGCCCCATACTAGCTACTCTGAAGAAAATTAACTCTATCCCAGCCAAAACCAGCACAGAGCCCAAAACTGGACACAGTACTCCAGATGTGGTATCATCAGTAGTGAGTAGAAGGGAAGAATCACCTTCCTCAGTCTGATGGCTACGCTCTTCCTACGCTTTCTACACTCTTCCTCAGCCTAGGATGCTGTTGACCTTCTTTGGTGCAAGGGCATATCTCTGACTCATGTTCAACTTGCTGTTCACCAGGATTCCCAGGTTCTTCTCTGCAAAGTTGGTTTCCAGACAGTTGGCCTTGAACCTGTTCTGGTGCATGGGGTTCCTCCCCAGGGAAAGGACTTGGCATTTTCCTTTGTTGAACTGCATGAGGTTCCTGTCAGCCTATTTCTCCAGCCTGCTGAGGTCCCTTTGAATGACAGCATAACCATTTGGTGCATCCACCACTCTTTCCAATGCACCTAGGCGTAAGGCTGCAGAGAGTGCCTTGGGCCTCTGCCTGGGACCAGGGAGGGACATTTGTGACCTCACCTGTAAGAGATGTGCGCTCTGGTCGAGGTGATGAGTTGCCAGGTGATGGAGCTACAGTAAGAGGTAAGCAGGATGCACACCATCAGGGAAAACGAAGTGACTGACAGAGTCTTTGCAGAAAGACCTTCCTTTCATCTCCTAGAAAGGGAGATGAAGGTCAGCAAGAAAGGTTTCTCTCAGTGGGAGGAGTGGCTGATATGCCAGAGGGTCATGCTGCCATTCAGAGGGACCTTGGCAGGCTGGAGAAATGGGATGGCAGGAACTTCGTGAAGTTCAGCAAGGGGAAATGCAAATGCCACCTTGCGTGGCCAGGGAGTAGTCTAAGGCTAGACAGTTCTGAATGGTAGTCTGTCATACTTGAGAGAATTATTGCTGCAGTGCTTGGATGGCATCAGTTGTTATGTTTTCTATATTTTTCTAGGATAGCAGAGAGACTGAGGCTTGTTTCTCCAGCTTGGAGACCCTCTAGCCAAGGAAGGAGGGTCCAGGAAAGCTGATGAAATACAAATCCTCATTCTACCAAAGGGTTAATATCACGTCAATCATAGAATCATAGAATGGTTTGGGTTGGAAGGGACCTTAAAGATCATCTAGTTCCAACCCCCATGCCATGGGCAGGGACACCCTCCACTAGACCAGGTTGCCCAAAGCCTCATCCAACCTGGCCTTAAACACTTCCAGGGAGGGGGCCTCCACAACCTCTCTGGGCAACCTGTTCCAGTACCCCACCACCCTCACAGTAAAGAATTTCTTCCTAATATCTAATCTAAATCGACCCTAATATCTAATCTAAATCGACCCTAATATCTTCCTAATATCTAATCTAAATCATGCAGTTCGCATGGGCCCACCTCTCCAGCCTGTCAAGGTCCCTCTGGATGGCATCCCTTCCCTCCAGCATGTCGACCACATCACACAGCTTGGTGTCGTCAGCAAACTTGCTGAGGGTGCACTCGATCCCATTGTCCATGTTGCCGACAAAGATGTTAAACAGTGCCGGTCCCTGAGGAACGCCACTCGTCACCGGTCTCCACTTGGACATTGAGCCGTTGACCACAACTCTTTGAGTGCGACCGTCCAGCCAATTCCTTATCCACCGAGTGGTCCATCCATCAAAACCATGTCTCTCCAATTTGGAGACAAGGATGTCGTGCAGGACAGTGTCAAATGCCTTGCACAAGTCCAGGTAGATGACAGCAGTTGCCCTTCCCTTATCCACCAACACTGTCACCCCATCATAGAAGGCCACCAAGTTTGTCAGGCAGGATTTGCCCTTAGTGAAGCTGTGTTGGCTGTCACCAATCACCTCCTCATTTTCCATGTGCCTGAGCATAGTCTCCAGGAGGATCTGCTCCATGATCTTGCCAGGCACAGAGGTGAGACTGACCGGCCTGTAGTTCCCTGGGTCTTCCTTTTTTCCCTTCTTAAAAATGGGGATATGTTCCCCCTCTTCCAGTTGGTGGGAACTTCACCAGACTGCCAGGACTTCTCAAATATGATGGAGAGTGGCCTGGCCACTTCATCCAGCAGTTCCCTCAGGACCCGTGGATGCATCTCATCAGGTCCCATGGACTTGTGCACCTTCCCATTCCTTAGATATTCTCGAACCTGATCTTCTCCTACAGTGGGTGGTTCTTCATTCTCCCCGTCCCTGCCTTTGCCTTCTGTGACCTGGGCAGTGTGGCTCAAGCCCTTGCCAGTGAAGACTGAGGCAAAGAAGTCGTTGAGTACCTCAGCCTTCTCCATATCCTGGGTAACCAGGTCGCCCGTTTCATTCTGGAGGGGACCCACATTTTCCCTCGTCCTCCTTTGCTCACTAACATACCCATAGAAGCTTTTCTTGTTGTCCTTGACATCCCTGGCCAGACTAATTTCTATCAGGGCTTTGGCTTTCCTAACCTGCTCCCTGGCTGCTCGGACAGTTTCTCTGTATTCCTCCCAGGCTCCCTGCACTGCCACTTTTACCCTTTCTTAAATATATTATCAGAGGCACTACCACATTTGCTGATTGGCTCAGCTTTGACCAGCTGCGGCTCCATTTTGGAGCCACCTGGAAATGTCTCTGTCCAGCACAGCTTCATGAACACTCCTTCTGGAAGTAAGGTGCCACCTAAAAAGTAGGCAACTAAGGAAGGGTGGTATGGTGCAGAAGTTTATTGTTAATTATCCATTTGTATTGGGGGCAGCCTATGGACTTCTTCACACACTCACCCTCTCTCGTAGTCAGCAGGGGGCTGTGCCCCACAGAGCTGACAGATGCACATCCCAGGGCCACCCCTGGCGTGTGCAAGGCCAGAGGAGTGTCAGGAGACAAACGCTAAGTGTCGGTGACATCCATGGGACAGCCATGTCAGAAGGATCATGAGGTGATGCCTATGGTGGGGAGAAGGAGCAGGCCACGTACAGGCAAGTCCATAACACACACTCACTGTCGCAACCCAACCCTGTACTCCACCTTTGACCTGCTATGACCAGCCACTATGACATCACCATCCCCACCACTCCATACTGGTGATGCCACACAGCCCTGACTCAATCATAGGTAGTGGAGAGGGGCCCCTGGAGGTGTCTGAGAGCCACTGCTGGTTCGGGGCAGGTGCATGGTAGATGTCTATCAACAGCAAAAGGAAGACTAGAGAAAATGTGGGCCCACTGCTGAATGAGGTAGGTGCCCTGGTGATGGAGGATACAGAGAAGGTGGAGTTACTGAATGCCGCCTTTGCTTCAGTCTTTACTGCCAAAGCCAGCCCTCAGGAAACCCAGACCCTGGAGGTAGGAGAGAAAGTCTGGAGAAAGGAAGACCTTCCCTTGGTCGAGGAGGATCGGGTTAGAGAACATCTAGGCAAACTTGACACCCACAAATGCATGGACGCTGATGGGATGCACCCGCAAGTGCTGAGGGAGCTGGCAGATGTTATTGCTAAGCCACTCTCAGTCCTCTTTGAAAGGTCATGGAGCAGGAGAGGTGCCTGAGGACTGGAGGAAAGCCAATGTCACTCTGGTCTTCAGAAAGGGCAAGAAGGAGGACCCGGGAAACTACAGGTCAGTCAGCCTCACCTCCATCCCTGAAAAGGTGATGGAACAGCTCATTCTGTCTCCCATAACATCCTCATAAGTGAGCTTAGGAAGTGTGGGTTAGATGAGTGGACAGTGAGGTGGGTTGAGAACTGGATGAATGGCAGGGCTCAGAGGGTTGTGATAAGTGGTGCAGAGTCTAGTTGGAGGCCTGTAGCTAGTGGTGTGCCCCAGGGGTCAGTACTGGGTCCAGTCTTGTTCAACATACTCATCAATGACCTGGACGAGGGAACAGAGTGTACCCTCAGCAAGTTTGCTGATGATACAAAACTGGGAGGCGTGGCTGACACACCAGAAGGCTGTGCTGCCATTCAGCGAGACCGGGACAGACTAGAGAATTGGGCAGAAACTCATGAAATTCAACAAGGGCAAGTGTAGGGTCCTGCACCTAGGGAGGAATAACCCCATGCACCAATACAGCTTAGGGGTTGACCTGCTGGGAAGCAGCTCTGCAGAGAAGGACCTGGGAGTCCTGGTGGACAACAAGCTCTCCATGAGCCAGCAATGTGCCCTTGCGGCCAAGAAGGCCAATGATATCCTGGGGTGCATTAAGAAGAGTGTGGCCAGCAGGTCGAGGGAGGTTATCCTCCCCCTCTACTCTGCCCAGGTGAGGCCACATCTGGAGTACTGTGTCCAGTTCTGGGCTCCCCAGTTCAAGAAAGACAGGGAACTACTGGACAGAGTCCAGTGGAGGGCTACCAGGATGATTAGGGGACTTTCCTCATCTCTCCGATGAGGAAAGGCTGAGAGAGCTGGGTCTGTTTAGCCTGGAGAAGAAAAGACTGAGAGGGGATCTTCTCAATGCTTATAAATATCTAAAGGGTGGATGTCAAGAGGATGGGGCCAGACTCTTTTCAGTGATGCCCAGCAACAGGACAAGGGGCAATGGGCACAAACTGGAACACAGGAAGTTCCATCTGAATATGAGGAAAACTTTCTTGACTTTGAGGGTGACCGAGCACTGGAACAGGTTGCCCAGAGAGGTTATGGAGTCTCCTTCTTGGGAGATATTCCAAACCTGCCTGGATGCGATCCTGTGCAACCTGCTCTAGGTGAACCTGCTTTAGCAGGGGGATTGGACTAGATGATCTCCAGAGGTCCCTTCCAACCCCTACCATTCTGTGATTCTATGATTCTGTAATATAACTGAGGGTAAATGACATGGTTTAGCCCCAGCCGGCAGCTGAGCACCATGCAGCTGCTCGCTCACCCCTCCCCCGGCGGGATGGGGAGGAGAAGGGAAAAACAAAGGCAAAGCCTCGTGGGTTGGGATAAGGACAGTTTACTGGGATGGCAAGGGAGAGGGAAAGAACAACAGCAGTACTGATAACACACTGATATCACAATGGGTGATAACAGAAAACAATTTAGCGATCCAATGACCACCAACCCTGGACCACCAACTCTGGATGCTCAGCCTGTCCTGGAGCCACTCCGAACCCACCCCTCCCCAACTAGCCCCTTTTTATAGTGAGCATGATGTCACATGGTATGGAATAGCCCCCTGGCCAGCCTGGCTCACCTGTCCTGGCTCCTTGTGAAAATTAACTCTATCCTAGCCAGAACCAGGACAATAAACAAGGAAGCCCCCTCTTTTTCTGTTTTACTTTAATCATTAGAAAATTATAGAGTACAGAAATCAGTCTTTTTGATACTGCTAACAGTACAGAGCACCAAAGAGAAAAATAGCTGTCAAAAAAATAACCATTTAAATTATGAACGCTACATTCAAGAATTACAGATATTTTTGGTGCATGAACACTATTCTCTGTCATTACAGTTCTAATATCTTCAATGATTTTAAATTGGATGCAGAGGGAGTCTGTCCACAATCCTAAACAGACATTATGAGTCATCAGGGATCAGGCTAATTATCCACAGCCGTTATATGGGCAAATGACAGTTTACCCACCTGATAAAGCATAGACACATACAATCCCATATCCTAAGGTATTTTAAATGCTACATTCTAATCCCTTTCACTGCATAACCTTTTGCGGGTGCTGTTCATGTGTATTGACAAGAATAGCAATTCACCACTCGTATCAGATTAGTGGCCAATGTCAACTCCTTGATTAAAAATCTTCTCTAGTTGATTATATAAGGTATCAGTCAACTTCTACGGTTGTCATATCTAGGAGTTTTGTTACAATGCATGATACATAACACGCTCGGCAAAAATCAGAAAATCTGCTACTGTACATCTCTAATTGCCCCTAGCTTCTGATGCAAAAATGATTTCGGTAGAATTACAAAAAGTTTATTTCATGATATCGTGTTTTAACCCCAGCCTGCAACTAAGCACCATGCAGCCGCTTGCTCACTTGCCTCACAGTGGAATGGGGGAAAGAATCAGAAGAGGAAAAGTGAAAAAACTCGTGGGTTGAAATAAAGATAGTTTAATAAGTAAAGTAAAAGCTGCGCATACAAGCAAAGTAAAACAAGGAATTCATTCACCACTTCCCATCGGCAGGCAGGTGTTCAGCCATCTCCAGGAAAGCAGGGGTCTATCACGTGTAAGGGTTACTTGGGAAGACAAACACCATAACTCTGACCGTCCCCTCCTTCCTTCTTCTTCCCCTAGCTTTATATGCTGAGCATGACATCATCTGGTATGGAATATCCCTTTGGTCAGTCGGGGTCAGCTGTCCCAACTGAGTCCCCTCCCAACTTTTTGGGCACCCCCAGCCTACTTGCTGGTGGGGTGGTGTGAGATGCAGAATAGGCCTTGACTCTGTCTAAGCACTGCTCAACAATAATGAAAACATCCCTCTGTTATTAACACTTTTCAGCACAAATCCAAAACATAGCCCCATACTAGCTACTATGAAGAAAATTAACTCTGTCCCAGCCAAAACCAGCACACATGATTGTCCTTGTTTTGGCTAGGATAGAGTTAATTTTCACCAGAATCTGGGAGGGGACACAGCCAGGACAGGTGACCCAAACTAGCCAAAGGGGTATTCCATACCATATGACTTTATGGTCAGCATAAAAGAGGGCTAGTCGGGGAGGGGCATCACAGCTCCAGGACGGGCTCTGGAATGGTCTGAGTGGTTAGGTGAGCAAATTGCATTGTGTATCATCCACTTTATATATTCTGAGTACTGGTGTTATTTCTCTCTTCCTTTGCTGTCCCAGTAAACTGTCCTTATCCCAACCCATGAGTTTTGCCTTTGTGCGTTTGTCTTGCGATTCTCCTCCCCATCCCACCAGGGGTGGAGTGAGCCAGAGACTTCATGGTGCTCAGCTGCTGGCTGGGGCTAAACCATGACAATGATCATGAGACCTTCCCCTCCATAAGGGAAGGAAGGTATCCATAGGGATTTTCTAGGAGTTTATATACAACTTGAAATAAAATGCTAACCATAATCATCCAATAGTACGCTGATACACTTTAGTCCTCTCCAATCATGTTCAGTTTCACTGAAGTATTCTTATAGGCATCCTGTGTTGTGCTGACCATGCAGTCTGGTTGTTAACACATGACCTTCTGAAGTCCAGATGTTCCCCTTTCCTTGCCAAACACAAGTTATTTTTATTCTTCTCCTTAGGGCATCCTGCTCAGGTCCCTTCTCACCACTGTTATCTGGCAGTCTAGGCTCAGTGGTTAACCTTTCATCACACTTCCTAAGCTGCCTTTTTTTGCTGGCCTATATTTACCCCACCTTTTGCAATCAAAAAAAAAAAAAAAAGTTTTAATAACCTTGTTTATTGCAGGAAAGCAGTGGAAAGTTAGATTAAAACTATAAGTACCAAATGAAGTACCCCTGTAACACATTTTCATATCCAAAAATGTAAACTTTTCCCATTGGAATGCAAGTCAAAGCAACTAAATGTATTTCTCTAACAACAACTGTAAAAGATGATTACTTCAAGATAATTACTATAATAGCAAAATAATGACATCAAATGGTTACTCCATTTCCCCCATCTTGCAGCTTATAATAACAAAACATAAAATAAGTTAACAGCTGTCAAGAGTAAGACTACTCCATTTATAATTTTCCGTAAAACTGACGTTCAATTTTTAGTGTTAATAAATGACAGATATTTGAAAAATAACAAAACCTCCTTGTGGCAAAAACTAATGCCTAAACGAATATCATGTTCTAGCATACACTCTTGTCCTGGTTTTCAGCTGGAGTAGAGTTAACTTTCACAAGAAGCTGGGATGGGACACAGAGAGGACAGATGACCCAAACTAGCCAAAGGGGTATTCCATACCATATGACATCGCACTCAGCATATAAAGGGGGCTGGCCGGGGAGGAGGGGTGGCTTCTGGGGACAGGCTGCTATTTTGTTGATCACATCCATTGGGATCTGATGGCATCCATCTTGCCATTTTATTCCTAAAAACTGGATCTCCTGTGCAGGTCCCTTGACCTTACTTTGGTTTATGGCGAAACTGGCTTTCAGAAGGATTTGGACTATTTTCTTCCCTTTCTCAGAGACGACTTCTGCTGTGTTGCCCCATACAATGATGTCATCAATGTATTGCAGGTGCTCTGGGGCTTCACCCTTTTCCAGTGCACTCTGGATCAGGCCATGGCAAATGGTGGGGCTGTGTTTCCACCCCTGGGGCAGTCGATTCCAGGTGTACTGGACACCCCTCCAAGTGAAGGCAAACTGCAGCCTGCACTCCGCTGCCAAAGGGATCGAGAAAAATGCATTAGCTGTATCAATTGTGGCGTACCACTTGGCTGCCTTTGACTCCAGTTCATATTGAAGTTCTAGCATGGCCAGCACAGCAGCACTCATCGGTGACGTGACCATCATTTACCAACAGTCCTGGTTAACAGGGGAGGTCCCAGACGATTGGAGGCTTGCCAATGTGATGCCCATCTACAAGAAGGGCTGGAAGGAGGATCTGGGGAACTACAGGCCTGTCAACCTGACCTCGGTACTGGGGAAGATTATGGAGCAGTTCATCTTGAGTGCGCTCACCAGGCAGGTGCAGGACAACCAGGGGATCAGGCCCAGCCAGCACGGGTTCATGAAAGGCAGGTCCTGCTTGACCAACCTGATCTCCTTCTATGACCAGGTGACCTGCCTAGTGGATGAGGGAAAGGCTGTGGATGTTATCTACCTGGACTTCAGTAAAGCCTTTGATACTATCATCTCCCACAGCATTCTCCTAGAGAAGCTGGCGGCTCATGGCTTAGACAGGTGCACTCTTCACCGGGTAAAAAAACTGGCTGGAAGACCGAGCTCAGAGAGTTGTGGTGAACGGAGTTAAATCTAGTTGGCGGCCAGTCACAAGCGGTGTTCCCCAGGGCTCAGTCTTGGGGCCAGTCTTGTTTAAGATCTTTATCAATGATCTGGAGGGGATTGAGTGCACTCTCAGTAAGTTTGAGAATGACACTAAGTTGGGAGGGAGTGTTGATCTGCTCGAGGGTAGGAAGGCTCTGCAGAGGGATCTGGACAGACTGGATCGATGGGCTGAGGCCAATTGTATGAGGTTTACAAGGCCAAGTGTCGGGTCCTGCACTTCAATCTCAACACCACCATGCAATGCTACAGGCTTGGGGAAGAGTGGCTGGAAAGCTGCCCAGCGGAAAAGGACCTAGGGGTGCTGGTTGACAGCCAGCTGAACATGAGCCAGCAGTGTGCCCAGGTGGCCAAGAAGGCCAACAGCATCCTGGCTTGTATGAGAAATGGTGTGGCCAGCAGGACTAGGGAAGTGATCGTGCCCCTGTACTTGGCACTGATGAGTACCTTGACTACTGTGTTTGGGTTTGGCCCCCTTATTACGAGAAGAACATTGAGCTGCTGGAGCATGTCCAGAGAAGGGCAATGAAGCTGGTGAAGGATCTGGAGCACAAGTCTTATGAGGAGCAGCTGAGGGAACTGGGGTTGTTTAGCCTGGAGAAGAGGAGGCTGAGGGGAGACCTTATTGCTCTCTACAGCTACCTCAAAGGAGGTTGTAGTGAGATGGGTGTGTAAGGCCCTGATAACAAGTGAATGTCGCAAACATCCATCTTGACCCAAGCAGGGATAAACTGATAACGAGGGAATGTCGAGGGAATGGCACAGACATCCGTCTCGGCCAAGGACAGAACCTGCGGAGGCAGGATACTGTCTTGTGAGCCCCTTCCCCTATTCCTGAAACATGTAGACAAAAGACCATCTGTGTCCTGTGCATGCGTGCGTGCCCATGAAAGGCCATCACTCAGTCAACCCTGAAGGGGGGGGGGGGGCAGTGAGACCCCCAAGACCCCCACAACCCACCAACTCATTTCTGGAACATTCCTGAGCATATACTGCGCCTGCTCAGTGATGACAGACCCCTGCCTATGATGTGAAGCATTTTGGGATATAAAAAGGGGAAACACAAGTTCTTGGCGTGTGCCCGCCACCTGAGGACTACAACTACAAGCAGAGAACATCGCTGGATCCAAGGGTGGTGATATCTTTTCTCTCTCTCTCTTTCTTTCTCTCTTTCTTTTCTTCTCTATCACTCTCTTTGTCTCTAACTTCATTTTCGGCATATTAAGATAATATCATCACAAGTTTTGCTAAGCCATTACCTTTCGTAGTTCTGCTAAGTTTTAAGTATTGTTATAACTTTTGCCAAGCCACTATCTTTTGTAGTTCTGCTGAGTTTTAAGTAAATTTGTGATTTGTTTGAACCTCTCAAGTAATTGTCATTACTCCTGAGTATCACACAGAGAATTAAAAAGTTAACCTCACTCTAGTCCACTGAGTGGGACGGGACAGGGTGTTGGTCTCTTCTCCCAAGTAACTAGCGATAGGACAAGAGGAAATGGCTTCAAGTTGAGTCAGGGAAGGTTGAGATTGGATAGTAGGAAAAATTTCTTCACCGAAAGAGTGGTCAAGCATTGGAACAGGCTGCCCAGAGAGGTGGTGGAGTCACCATCCCTGGAGGTGTTCAAAAAATGTGTAGGCATGGCACTTCAGGACATGGTTTAGTAGGCATGGTGGTGTTGGGTCAACGGTTGGACTTGATGATCTTAGAGGTCTTTTCCAACCTTAAAGATTCTATGATTCTGTGATTCATTCAGGCCACGATAGTCTACTGTCAGTCTCCACTCTCCATTGGACTTCCGCACTGGCCATATGGGACTGTTAAAGGGTGAGTGGGTTCTGCTGATCACTCCTTGGCTCTCCAGTCAACGAATCAGCTCATGGATGGGAATCAGGGAGTCTCGGTTGGTGCGATATTGCTGCTGGTGCACCATTTTGGTAGCAACTGGTACCTGTTGTTCTTTGACCCTCAGCAACCCCAGAACAGAAGGGTTCTCCAAGAGACCGGACAAAGTAGACAACTGTTCAATTTCCTCCGTCTCCAAGGTAGCTATACCAAAAGCCCATTGGTACCCTTTTGGATCCTTGAAATACCCTTTCCTGAGGTAGTCTAGAAAAAAAGGCAAAACTTGTGGTTTGGGATAAGGACAGTTTCCTAGGACAGCAAAGGAAGAAGAAGAAAACAACAGTACTTTTAACAGAATATACAAAACAGGTGATGATACACAATGCAATTTGCTCACCCGATCGGACACCCAGCCCATCCCTAAGCAGCCACTCCTCCCCAGCCAGCCCCCTTTATGTGCTGAGCATGACATCATATGGTATGGAATACCCCTTTGGCTAGTTTGGGTCACCCATCCTGTCTGTGTCCCCTCCCAGATTCTTGTGAAAATTAACTCTATCCTAGCCAAAAATCAGGACACACATGTAGAGGACTCACACTGGAACATTTCTCAAAGGTCTTTATTTCTTACCATCCTACTATATTTTTAATGGGAAATAAATTAATTTTCTCCAAGATGAGTCTGTTTTGCCTGTGATGTCTCAGTCTTTATCTCACCCCACAAGCTTTTTCATTTTATTTTCTCCTCCTGTCCTGTTGAGGAGGAGTGAGAGAGTGGCTGAGTGAGTGTCTGTCAGCCAGCCTAAGTTAACCCACCACATCCACTTAGTGCTAACTCAGCTTGGACCACTAAACAGGTGGGTTTATCTACTTACCCACTGCTTAGCCAAAGATAATTCTGCAAATGTCACTATAAGAACAGAGCAGTTCAACATTATACAGATCAGTGTTAATTGCTTCTACAATTTCCAACTTCCACCCAACATTAGGCCACAACTAGGAAGGACACTAACAACTTGAAAAGGCAAAACCAATCCTATGGATCAGAACAGATGAAGGAAATACTGCTTATCCTGAAGAAAGAAGAAGAGAATATAGATTAAGTACAGAGATGAGTCACAGAGAATGTGACCGGAATTACAGCAATTCCTGGGGTGGTACCCACAGAGGGTTATCTACATAATTAGTGCCAAGCCTGAGAAAAGAAACACTGTTACTAAGTTAATGCAGTGAAGGGGAAAGGGGGAACTTGGGGATTGAGTGGGCAGGAAACAGAGGGTGTTTTCTTTCTTAATATGTAAGGAACAATGATGGGAGAAACAGACTTTCCTCACCCACAGCCAAGTCCTGGAGAAAATAAAGAGAAGCCACAGTAAAGATCAACTCAGATTTCTGCTGCATTGGCAGAGTCAGTAAGGCCTTAACAGATAGCTTCCAAGAAAAAGTATGTTATCTTTAAATGGTGAAGAACAAAGTCATTGCCCCTGCCCCTTTCTTCCTACCCCAAATTAAGTGTAAACATTTAACCCCAAAACCACTGAATTCTGGCTGCCCTTTGTGAGGTTGAACATGCCAAATTTATCCTAATCAATACAGAGGAATATTATTCCCATTATGCATTATATTATCTGTAAAAATGAACAAATAAATAACATACAGTATTATAATGGATGGAAGATGAACAATAAAGGGGTGAAGATCTAAACTGTTAAGATTTACTCTAAAAATTCATATTGTACTATAAAACTACACATATAACAATTTATTTGAAACTTTGTTCTTCATCTTTAAGACCATGTTCTTTTGAAGAGTACTGTAGCTTGACTTAGGCTGTGCTGGCACATCAAAGTACACCTGGAAGGAAGCAGCAGATGCAGAAGGGGGAAGAAAGGAGTGTGTAGCCCAGATGGTGCCTTCAGAAACTACCTCCACTAAAGAGGAAAAAAAAGACAAGTTAGATGAAAGGGGAGATGGGCAGGGGGAAGACCATTAAAACACACCAACTGTGAAGTAAAAGAAAGACTGGGAACAGACTTTGCTTGTAAACCAGAACACTAACAGCTGCCCTTACTTCCCCACTGTTAATGAAGACTTTCATATTGGCTTTAGTAGTCAGAATAAGGCATATCCTCACTTTATATATATATAAAAATATACAGATACATACACACACATTTAAACAAAAAAGGTCAAATTATAAATACTGCCAATAAATCCCATTTCCTTTAAGCAAAAGTTATGTAACATTCTATTTAAGACTGCATGAAATACAATTTTAAGATCAAACAGCCTTTAAAATGACAAACTTGAAAGTTGCTAACATAAAAAATATTGATTGCTTACTCTTAGACCCATGGATTCCAGAGGAGAAATACTTATATATGCTTCATTAGAGATTAACAGTTACATGCTAAAGTGTGACTGCATAAAAAAAAAAAAAAGAGCGATAACAAAATAACAAACAAAACAGACGCTGTCATGAAAATTTCACAACTGGCCCATGCCAACCAAAGAGAGAGGCTAGAATGCAAAGTATAGAATTACAAGAGTAATTCTTTTATTCATGTGCATGAGGTGTCCCCATTCAAATTGGAGCACCCCTAATGTGGTTTAACACATGGTTCTTATACCTTTCAAGCGTTCAGATACAACATGATTTGACCAATCACTACTTAACACACACACACTACTCTTTTGCAAAGCAACTATAATTCTATGGTGTCATCATCCACCTGCTTCTTTCTTGATCTAGACATCTCTGGAGTTACCTATCTCTGATGGCACATAATGGGAGGGTTTCACAGAGGTGTTAGAGGGGCTAGGATGCTGGCATTATCTTGGTAGTCCAGGGATATCCTTTATTCTTTAGGGTGGGGGCTGTCCTTCTCCTCCTTGCAATGAGCTGGGATCCTTTAGTCATGCTTACTTAACCATGACTATGCAGTATACTATGTAAACTATATATATGTGTGTCCTGGTTTTGGCAGGGATAGAGTTAATTTTCTTTCTGGCAGCTGGTATAGTGCTATGTTTTGGATTTAGGATGAGAATAATGTTGATAACACACTGATGTTTTTAGTTGTTGCTACGTAGTTGTAGTGTCTACACTGAGTCAAGGACTTTTCAGCTTCCCATGCCCTGCCTGGTGCACAAGAAGCTGGGAGAGCACAGTCAGGACAGCTGACCCAGACTGGCCAAAGGGATATTGCCCACCATATAACATCATGCTCTGTATATAACTGGGGAAGCTAGTCAGGAGGCAGAATCACTGCTCGGAAACAGACTGAGCGTTGGGGGTTTTTCTGCATGCGGTGAGCAATTGCAGTTGTGCATCACTTGTTTTATTATGATTTTTATTATTGTTATTATTATTCTCTTCCTTTGTTATCCTATTAAACTGTCTTTACCTCAACCCATGAGGTTTTTTTCATTCTCCTCCCCATCCCCTTGTGGGGGCAGGGGTGAGCAAGCAGCTGTGCGGTGCTTAGTTACTGGCTAGGATTAAATCATGACAAGTGTGCTTGAAGCTCTACACTTTGAATGATCAATTGCTAAGATAACATAAAATATCACTATTTAAATAGCACTGCTATTTGCTTAATTACTATTCAGTGCACTCAAAACAAATAAACCCCAAATCATTAGCAGTAGTAGGTTCTCATCAATCTTAACACACCTTTCTGATATCAAAACCAACATATTCAAAAAGCTTATAATATAGACTTGTGTCACTTCAGAGCATCCTGTAAGGAAAAATCAGGAAAATCTGTTCATAATGCCACAGGAACAAAGTTAATCTGAATTATGCAAATTAGTACCACTGACAAGTATCAAGGAATGCCCCCCCAAAAACCACAAAAACCACCACCAAAACAACTCTGTTAAGCTATAATATATTTATACTTCCAAATTGTCAGAGTTCAGTGGTGGTTTCAAGATCTAAGCAATTATGAAGAGGCAAATTGTGATTTGCTTTAATGCTAATAAACTGCCTAATAGGTTTTGTACTTCAACTTCTGTTAAAGGTCAGCTAACTTGCAGTCATTCATTTTAATTAATAAATGAACTCTCTGTTTTAAAGATACTACACTCTATCAAGAGCCCAATCCTGAAAATTACTGAGTACCCCTCAGAGATGATAACCTGCAGTGGGAGTATAACAATCTGTTTCAGGACCATGCCATTGTATTGAGTTTGTGTGGCAAGGTTTTGTTAGCAGGGGGGACTACAGGAGTGGCTTCTGCGAGAAGCTGCTAGAAGCTTCCCCTGTGTCTGATAGAGCCAATGCCAGCCGGCTCCAGGACAGACCTGTCGCTGGCCAAGGCTGAGCCAATCAGTGCCTCTGTGATAACATATTTAAGAAAGAGAAAAAGCAGCTAGAGAGAGAACTTTTGCAGCCGGAGAGAGGAGTGAGAAGATGTAAGAACATCTGCAGACACCAAGGTCAGTGCAGAAGGAGGGGGAGGAGGTGCTCCAGGCGCCGGAGCAGAGATTCCCCTGCAGCCCGTGGTGAAGACCATGGTGAAGCAGGCTGTCCCCCTGCAGCAGCCCATGGAGGGAGGATGAGGGGGTGTAGAGATTCCACCTGCAGCCCGTGGAGGACCCCACACCAGAGCAGGCAGAGATGCCTGAAGGAGGCTGTGACCCTGTGGGAAGCCCGCACTGGAGCAAGCTCCTAGCAGGACCTGTGGACCCATGGAGAGAGGAGCCCACGCCAGAGCAGGTTTGTTGGCAGGACTTGTGACCCCGTGGGGGACCCACGCTGGAGCAGTCTGCCCCTGAAGGTCTGCACCCCATGGGAGAGACCCACGCTGGAGCAGTTCGTGAAGGACTGTAGCCCGTTGGAGGAACTCACATTGGAGAAGTTCGTGAAGGACTGTCTCCCGTGAGAGGGACCCCATGCTGGAGCAGGGGAAGAGTGTGAGGAGTCCTTCCCCTGAGGATGAAGAAGTGGCAGAAACAATGTGTCATGAACTGACCGTAACCCCCACTCCCCGTCCCCCTGTGCCGCTCATGGGGGGCAGAGGTTGAAGCTGGGAGTGAAGTTGAGTCCGGGAAGATGGGAGGGGTGGGGGGAGGTGTTTTAAGATTTGATTTTATTTCTCATTCCTCTACTCTGTTTTGCTTGGTAATAAATTAGATGAATTCCCTCTCTAAGTTCAGTCTGTTTTGCTCGTGACGATAATTAGTGAGTGATCTCTCCCTGTCCTTATCTTGACCCACAAGCTTTTCGTTATACTTTTTCTCCCCTGTCTAGTGAATGAGGGGAGTGATAGAGCAGCTCTGGTGGGCACCTGGCCTCCAGCCAGGGTCAACCCACCATAGCCATAAACGCTATCATTTAAAGATCAAATGTTCTTACAGAAGTGACATCAGGACCAGAAGGGAAACCCAAGACAAAAGCCATCTTAAATAGATGCATTGCATTGCTTCCTCAAACTCACTCAGTATTAGAAGATTGGCAAGGAAACTAAATTACAGAGGAGGGGAGTTTTTCCACACAAAGAAGTCTGTACCCACTTACTAAATGATCTTCTAGAAGTTTAATATTAGTTATTGCCACAATGGTGCAACTTCTGGATCTTAAAAGTAAGCCGTTTTTCTCTCCTGACTCTCCTCCTCCCTAAACATACTTTGATAAAATTTAACATGCACATTCAAAACTTAGCTTTATTAGGAATTCAAGGAAGCACTTGAACAAAAAACTTTTGGACCATTTGCTATTGTTCTTTAGAGTATCTGTAGACCATTGCCAGATTGGGTGGTTTAAAGTCTGCACAGAAGCTTGTAGGAGAAAGGGGGGAAATTGTTTAAACATGATCTCCAGAAATGCTTTCTTTTTTAAAAATCAGATGCACCAGTCAAGGAATGATAATATATCTGTGCATCATTCTAAAAACAATAATGCCTTTTTGCATACATACTATTTTGCCAGAGGAAAAGGTTTTGTTCTCCTTAAACAGGAACTAAAAGTTTTCCCTTCGTTTTCCAGACACCACTCAAAATCTTACTGAAATACTCAAGGTTTCAAAAGTTCTCAGAAACATATCACTCAGACATCAGTTTAGAAACACTATGTTGTGTTTTAACCCCAGCTGGCAACTAAGCGCCACACAGTCGCTCTCTCGCTCCCCTCACAGTGGGATGGGGGAGAGAATCGGAAGAGTGAAAGTGAGAAAACTCGTGGGTTGAAATAAAGACAGTTTAATAAGTAAAGCAAAAGCCATGCATGCAAAGCAAAGCCAGGAATTCATTCAACACTTCCCATCGGCAGGCAGGTGTTCAGCCATCTCCAGGAAAGCAAGGCGCCATCACGTGTAATGGTTACTTGGGAAGACAAGCGCCATCACTCCGAACCTCCCCCCTTCCTTCTTCTTCCCCTAGTCCCTTATATGCTGAGCATGACATCATATGGTATGGAATAGCCCTTTGGTCAGTTGGGGTCAGCTGTCCCGGGTGTGTCCCCTCCCACATTCTTGTGCACCCCCAGCCTACTTGCTGGTGGGGTGGTGTGAGAAAGAAAACAAAGACAAAATAAAAAGCTAAAGGAACTTTTTATTTCAGAGACAATCATGAAAAAGTTGTTTTCAGAGTCATGTCATGACTGATCAACAACACTGTGTTACTTTACTTATCAAATATAGTCCTTGTGCTCTGTTACTCTTGTCACATTTACAAGACTACATTAGATATGTTCATGTGCTTTCAGTGCTGGATTAGATAGTAAAAGCTTTAAACTCTCATTTAAAATCTTCAGTTTGAGAAAGATTCACAAGCGAGGTCATTCTGATAAAAGAATAAATACCACTTTTGTAGTGATATAGCTGTATAATGAAAACTAACAGAAATCATTGAATGTTAATATCTTGAAAAGCTTAATGACACTCAATAAAAGAGTTCTTATCATTTCAGAAAATTTTGTTTTCTCCATAATGCACAAGGTTTACAGTCGCAAGTGAACAATACTCGAAAAAAACCACTTGAACTCAAGGGTTTCAACAGAAAGAAACATCAATGAACATATCAAAACAAATGCTATTTCATAAAAACTCTAAATGACACTAAGTAAAATGATTCTCAGTTAAAGGGGAAAAAATCATATATGGTGCAGCTTAGAGCATCCTTTAAGAAGTTAATTCCTCACTGTAAACAAACTGGATATCTATTTAGCAGGAGGACAAACAAACCTCAAAAATGAGTCATTAATATCATTTAAAGTATGTGAGCCAACACAGGCATGATGCAGGAACAACCACAAAATCACGGATGAAATGCAAAAAATAAATTTATTTTTGTTACCTTGCAGACCGGGAGATCCCCGAAGCAGCACCTGTGCAGAGGCGCACAAGCAGGAACGCAGGCACTGCGGAGCTCGGTCCATGCTAGAGGATCGCTGAACCTGCTGTTTTCACCTGTTTATCAGGGATTCGCGCAGGCATAGTTTACCACTGTGCTTTGATCTTTCCCACAGCAGGGCAGCAATCTCAAGCATGTTCGACAGGGTGCCTCTGAGTCTATCACAGACCTATGTTATCTAAACACAGATGTTCTACTTGTCAAGCATGCAAGACTAAACAATGATTAGTATGATATAGGTGTTTTTCTACACCTCAGCTGCAAGTCACTTGAGTATATTTACAATCCTTCTCATCAATCTTCTGTTATTTTCCTCACATAAAGTAACTTAATTCCAGATCTAGTTATTGTAGTTAATTCATTTTGGAATTAACTACAGAAAAGAGCTGAGGGAGAAACACACACCTGTTGTCCAAAGTTCATGCATTACAATTTCACAACTTCTTTAAAATGTTATTTATAAAATTAGAGCAACAACAAACACCCAAGGAAAGGAAATCAACAGTTTTTTAGCATCTCGATGTACTTTTATAAGCCTCTTTTCTAAAATATATTTCTTTTCATAGAAAGAGATATTTTATGGGTTCAAATATATTTTCCCTTGTCTCCCTTAGGAGCAGAAAAAAATAGCACAAAGCAATTGCTCAATACTGCCATCCAAAGTTATTTAAAAATGCAATTTTTATTCTTCTGTGGCATGGAATGTTTGGATGAGGGATGCTTTTTAAAATACTTTGCTATTGAAAACTACAGATATACATAAAAATTGACTTATTACATATATTGCAGAAACAACAGTCAACCGGCCAAGTGTTTAGGTCAACACACAATTTACCGTACAAAGTACTGCTTCCCATTATGGGGGCACAGCACCCACCAGGGTAGGGGAGTGATACCCTGTGCCCTGAATTCCAGGTGCAGTGACCACTGCCCCGCCCCCCTCAACACTTTCCCCACCTAACGTGATATTTTTCAGCGGAAAGCCCTTCAGACTGATGGAGCTGCTGAGAACCACCACTGTCTCAGTGCAATGGTTACAGTCATGTTTCTTCACAAAACTATCCCACAACCAGTCCATCATCAAATTGCACAGCAACTTTCAGAGCCACGGGGCAGCAAACGGCCACGCTATGCACCACACCACACCACATTGCACCGCACTACACTCCTATGCCCCCACCTCGATCCCCTCCACCAACATGGCTACAAAGTCCACCACTCCTGGCATGCATTCTTACCTGTGATCTTTAGGCAAGTATCCTGCCACTGCTCCACCTCACCCCTTGACACTGCACTCCAAGGTCTGTTCAGAGCCAGTGGCACCAGGCCTGCACGGTCACGGGACTCGGCCCAGCTCTTCCACTTCATGGTGGAGGCTGCCATGCCGCTATCGTAGGTGCAAGGTGGTTCGGCTTATCCCTGCTGCACCAGTTGGAGGGGAGGGACCTCATGACAACGGCTGACGTGTCAACGCAGACATCGCCCCTCCTACCTCACTATACAGAATCACAGAATCACAGAATGGTAGGGGTTGGAAGAGACCTCTGGAGATCATCTAGCCCAGTTCCTGATGCCTCATAATGTCGGTTTAGGATTGTGGACAGACTCCCTCTGCATCCAGTTTAAAATCAATGAAGATATTAGAATTGTAATGACAGAGAACAGTGTTCATGCACCAAAAATATTTGTAATTCTTGAATCATAGAATCACAGAATCATAGAATGGTTTGCATTGGAAGGGACCTTAAAGATCATCTAGTTCCAACCCACCCTGCTGCGGGCAGGGACACCCTCCACTAGACCAGGTTGCTCAAAGCCTCATCCAACCTGGCCTTAAACACTTCCAGGGAGGGGGCATCCACAACGTCTCTGGGCAACCTGTTCCAGTACCTCACCACTCTCACAGTAAAGAATTTCTTTCTAACATCTAATCTAAATTGACCCTCCTTCAGCTTAAAGCCATTACCCCTTGTCCTGTCACTACACTCCCTGATAAACAGTCCCTCACCATCTTTCCTGTAGGCCCCCTTCAGGCACTGGAAGGCCACAATTAGATCTCCCCGGAGCCTTCTTTTCTCCAGGCTGAACAATCCCAAATCTCTCAGCCTGTCCTCATAGGAGAGAGGCTCCAGCCCTCTCATCAGCTTCGTGGCCCTCCTCTGGATTCACTCCAACAGCTCCATGCCTCTCTTGTACTGGGGACCCCAGAGCTGGATGCAATACTCCAGGTGGGGTCTCACCAGAGCCGAGTAGAGGGGCAGGATCACCTCCCTCGACCTGCTGCTGGTCACACTTCTTTGGATGCAGCCCAGGACACGGTTGGCTTTCTGGGCTGCAAGCGCACACTGCCGGCTCATGTTGAGCTTTTCATCAATCAATACCCCCAAGTCCTTCTCCTCAGGGATGCCTTCAGTCCATTCTCCACCCAGCCTATAGCTGTGCTTGGGATTGCACTGACCCACGTGCAGGACCTTGCACTTGGCCTTCTTGAACTTCATGTGGTTCGCACGGGCCCACCTCTCCAGCCTGTCAAGGTCCCTCTGGATGGCATCCCTTCCCTCCAGCATGTCGACCACACCACACAGCTTGGTGTCGTCGGCAAACTTGCTGAGGGTGCGCTCGATCCCACTGTCCATGTCCCCAGCAAAGATGATAAACAGTGCCGGTCCCAGTACCAACCCCTGAGGGACGCCACTCATCACCGTTCACTTGGACATTGAGCCGTTGACCACAACTCTTTGAGTGCGACCATCCAGCCAATTCCTTATCCACCGAGTGGTCCATCCATCGAATCCATGTCTCTCCAATTTAGAGACAAGGATGTCGTGCGGGACAGGGTCAAATGCCTTGCACAAGTCCAGGTAGTTGATGTCAGTTGCCCTTCCCTTATCCACCAACACTGTCACCCCATCATAGAAGGCCACCAAGTTTGTCAGGCAGGATTTGCCCTTAGTGAAGCCATGTTGGCTGTCACCAATCACCTCCTTATCTTCCATGTGCCTGAGCATACTCTCCAGGAGGATCTGCTCCATAATCTTGCCAGGCACAGAGGTGAGACTAACAACTGGCCTGTAGTTCCCTGGGTCTTCCTTTTTTCCCTTCTTAAAAATGGGGGTTATGTTCCCCCTCTTCCAGTCAGTGGGAACTTCACCGGACTGCCAGGACTTCTCAAATATGATGGAGAGTGGCTCAACCACTTCATCCGCTGGTTCCCTCAGGACCCGCGGATGCATCTCATCAGGTCCCATGGACTTGTGCACCTTCAGGTTCCTTAGATGGTCTCGAACCTGATCTTCTCCTACAGTGGGCGGTTCTTCATTCTCCCAGTCCCTGCCTTCTGCGACCTGGGCAGTGTGGCTCAAGCCCTTGCCAGTGAAGACTGAGGCAAAGAAGTCATTGAGTACCTCAGCCTTCTTCATATTCTGGGTAACCAGGTCTCATTTTACATTCCGGAGGGGACCCACATTTTCCCTCATCCTCCTTTTATCACTAACATACCTATAGAAGCTTTTCCTGTTGCCCTCGATGTCCCTGGCCAGATTTAATTCTCTCAGGGCTTTAGCTTTCCTAACCTGATCCCTGGCTGCTTGGACAATTTCTCTGTATTCCTCCCAGGCTACCTGCCCTTGGTTCCACCCTCTGTAGGCTTCCTTTTTGTGTTTGAGTTGGTCCGGGAGCATCTTGTTCATCCATGCAGGCCTCCTGGTGTTTTCACCTGTCTTCCTCTTTGTTGGGATGCATTGCTCCTCAGCTTGGAGGAGGTGATCCTTGAATACTAACCAGCTTTCTTGGGACTCTTCCCTCCAGGGCTTTGTCCCATGGTACTCTACCAACCAGGTCCCTGGAGAGGCCAAAGCCTGCTCTCCTGAAGTCCAGGGTAGTGAGCTTGCTGCACGCCCTCCTCGCTGCCCTGAGGATCTTGAACTCCACCATTTCATGGTCACTGCAGCCAAGGTTGCCCTCGAGCTTCACACCCCCTACCAGGCCCTCCTTATTGGTGAGAACAAGGTCCAGCATGGCACCTCTCCTCATTGACTCCTCTGTCACTTGGAGGAGGAAGCTGTCATTGACACATTCCAGGAACTTCCTGGATTGCTTGCGCTCAGCTTCGTTGTCCCTCCAACAGATGTCGGGGTGGTTGAAGTCCCCCATGAGGACCAGGGCTTGTGAATATGAGGCTGCTCCTATCTGCCTATAGAGGGCCTCATCTGCTCGGTCCCTCTGGTCAGGTGGCCTGTAGCAGACCCCCACTATGGTGTCCCCTGTCCCCAGCCCTCCTTTTAATCCTGACCCATAAGCTCTCCTTGGGCTCCTCCTCCATCCCCAGATGGAGCTCCATGCACTCTAGATGGTCATTGACATAGAGGGCAACACCCCCTCCTTGTCTGCCCTGCCTGTCCTTCCTAAAGAGCCTGTATCCTTCCATCCCAATGCTCCAGTCATAGGAGCTATCCCACCATGTCTCTGTAATGCCAGTAAGGTCATAGCCTTGCAGGCGCACACACGTCTCCAGCTCCTCTTGTTTATTCCCCATGCTCCGTGCGTTCGCGTAGAGGCATTTCAGTTGTGCCCCCGATGAGGCTGACTTATTGGCTGGGGTGGCTGGGATTCTTTTGATGTATCTTCCCAGTGTTACCTTGTTGGTTCCTGTTGCACCCGGAGTCCCTGGCTCATCTCCTCTAGGCTTCGAGCGTGCTTTAGTGCGTCCAGCATGTCTCTGAGCAGTAGGCCGAGGGCCCTCACCAGCACCCCGTCCCTCCAACCTAGGCACATCATCCCACGACCTGTCGCTGGCAAGCCTGATGTTATCCCCTTCCCCCTTCGAGCCTAGTTTAAAGCTCTGTCGACGAGCCCAGCTAGTTCCTGGGCAAAGATCCTCTTCCCCTTTGAGGGGGAATGTAGAGTTCATAATTTAAATGGTTATTTTTTTGACAGCTATTTTTCTCTTTGGTGCTCTGTACTGTTAGCAGTATCAAAAAGACTGATATCTGTACTCTATAATTTTCTAATGATTCAAGTAAAACAGAAAAAGAGGGGGCTTCCTTGTTTACCCTCAGTTACATTACAGAATCATGGAATCACAGAATGGTAGGGGTTGGAAGGGACCTCTGGAGATCATCTAGTCCAATCCCCCTGCTAAAGCAGGTTCACCTAGAGCAGGTTGCACAGGATCGCATCCAGGCAGGTTTGGAATATCTCCCAAGAAGGAGACTCCATAACCTCTCTGGGCAACCTGTTCCAGTGCTCGGTCACCCTCAAAGTCAAGAAAGTTTTCCTCATATTCAGATGGAACTTCCTGTGTTCCAGTTTGTGCCCATTGCCCCTTGTCCTGTTGCTGGGCATCACTGAAAAGAGTCTGGCCCCATCCTCTTGACATCCACCCTTTAGATATTTATAAGCATTGAGAAGATCCCCTCTCAGTCTTTTCTTCTCCAGGCTAAACAGACCCAGCTCTCTCAGCCTTTCCTCATCGGAGAGATGAGGAAAGTCCCCTAATCATCCTGGTAGCCCTCCACTGGACTCTGTCCAGTAGTTCCCTGTCTTTCTTGAACTGGGGAGCCCAGAACTGGACACAGTACTCCAGATGTGGCCTCACCTGGGCAGAGTAGAGGGGGAGGATAACCTCCCTCGACCTGCTGGCCACACTCTTCTTAATGCACCCCAGGATATCATTGGCCTTCTTGGCCGCAAGGGCACATTGCTGGCTCATGGAGAGCTTGTTGTCCACCAGGATTCCCAGGTCCTTCCCTGCAGAGCTGCTTCCCAGCAGGTCAACCCCTAAGCTGTATTGGTGCATGGGGTTATTCCTCCCTAGGTGCAGGACCCTACACTTGCCCTTGTTGAATTTCATGAGTTTCTGCCCAATTCTCTAGTCTGTCCCGGTCTCGCTGAATGGCAGCACAGCCTTCTGGTGTGTCAGCCACGCCTCCCAGTTTTGTATCATCAGCAAACTTGCTGAGGGTACACTCTACTGCTGATGAGGCCTGGACATTGCCAGAGCAACGGTGCCCACCCCCACACCTATAAAAACCAGCCTGGGGACCACTAATGACCTGGAGCGCTGCAAACAGAGTGGGCAGAGAGTGGCCCATCAGCCATGGTGTGGCACGGCATTTTGTGCAGGAGGGCGTGCAGGGAGGGCCTAGTCATCTTACCAGGTCAAGAGATGAGTTCCATTGGTGGTCATCACCCCCTTGGAAGGAGCTTAGCTATGGCATCCACCTGGCAGACAGCTATGTCCTCTGCGATTTCCAGAATGGATGTGGCAACCCAGACAGAGCTCCCACGATAACATGCAGCCACCCAGGTCTCAGGCTGCAGGGAGTGCCAGAGCCTGTCACTGGGAATGGATGGCAGTAGTGAGAATGCCTGTGTGAGGTGTGACCAGGTGGACGATCTGCTCAGCCTGGTGGCAGAGCTACGAGAGGAAGTAGAAAGGTTAAGGAGCATCAGGGAGGCTGAGAAAGAGATAGACTGGTGCAGCCAAGCTCTGCCCTCCCTGAGACAGAAACAGGGACAGCCACCAGACAAAACCCAAGATCAAGGGGACCCTGTATCCTTCCCCTGCCAGGATGAAGGCAGTAGCTTAAAGGAAAGGAGTGAATGGAGGCAAGTCCATGCTCGGGGCAGCAGGCAAACCTCCTCCTTGCCCACCTCGCCCTCCCAAGTGCCTCTGTAGTTCTACAGGTATGAGGCTCTGGCTGTGGAAGGCCAGTTGATGGATGACATGGATGACAGCCCATCTACACCAGAGGTGTCGCCAAGGTCAGAAAGGCCCACCCCCCCCATATCGTGACCACCTCCACGAGGAAGAAAAGGTGGGTTGTAGTTGTAGGGGACTCCCTTCTGAGAGGTGTGGAGGGTCCGATATGCCAGACAGACCCTTCTCTTAAGGAAGTCTGCTGCCTCCCTGGGATCGGGGTTAAGGATATCACTAGGAAACTTCCTAGCCTGCTACAGCCCTCAGACTATTACCCACTACTGCTCTTCCATGTGGGTGGCAATGAAGCCACAATGCATAGTGCAAGAGCGATCAAGAGACTTCAGGGTCTTGGGATGATTACTGAGGGAATCTGGTGCACAGGTTATTTTTAGCTCTCTCCTTCCAGTTGTGGGAAGTGACATTGGGAGAAACAGATGAACCCAGTCTATTAATACATGGCTCTGTGGCTGGTGTCACTGCCACAGTTTTGGGTTTTTTGATAATGGGATGGCCTACACGACACCAGGCTTGCTGGTGTCAGATGGGATTCACCTTTCTCAAAGGGGACTGTCTTTACTCAGGAGCTTGCGGGGCTCATTGACAGAGCTTTAAACTAGGCTCGAAGGGGGAAGGGGATAACATCAGGCTTGCCTGCAACAAGCTGTGGGATGACACACCAAGGTTAGAGGGACGGGGTGCTAGCGAGGGCCCTCAGCCTGTTGCTTGAACACGTGCTGAACACACTGCAGCATGCTTGAAGTCTAGAGAAGACGAGCCAGGGGCTCCTGAGGTAATAGGAACCAACAGGGAAACACCAGGGAAGTACCTCAAATTCCAGCAACTCCAGTCAGTCAGCCAGCCTCACTGAGGGCCCAAATTAAATGCCTCTATGCAAACCCATGTAGCATGGGGAATAAACAAGAGGAGTTAGAGATGTGTGCACACCTGTAGGCCTATGATCTCATCAGGATCATGGAGATGTGGTTGAATGGCTCCTATGACTAAATGTTGGGATGGAAGAGTACAGGCTCTTTAGGAAAGACAGGCAGGGGAGAAGAGGAGAGGGTGTTGCCCTCTATGTCAATGACCAGCTGGAGTGCATGGAGCTCCACCTGGGGATGGATGAGGAGCCAACTGAGAGCCTATGGGTCAGGATTAAAGGGAGCGCAGGGACAGGGGACACTATAGTGGGGGTCTGCTACAGGCCACCTGACCAGGGGGACCGAGCAGATGAGGCCTTCTGCTCAGAAAGGAGCAGCCTCATATTCACAAGCCCCGATCCTCATGGGGGACTTCAACCACCCCGATATCTGTTGGAGGGACAACACAGCAGGGCACAAGCAATCCAGGAGGTTCCTGGAATGCATCAATGATAACTTCCTCCTCCAAGTGATAGAGGAGTCAATGAGGAGAGGTGCCATGCTGGACCTTGTTCTCCCCAACAAGGAGGGGCTGGTGGGAAATGAGAAGCTCAAGGGCAGCCTTGGCTGCAGTGACTACGAAATGGTGGAGTTCAAGATCCTTAGGGCAGCGAGGAGGGCGCACAGCAAGCTCACTACCCTGGACTTCAGGAGAGCAGGCTTTGGCCTCTCCAGGGACCTGGTTGGTAGAGTACCATGGGACAAAGCTCTGGAGGGAAGAGTCCCAAGAAAGCTGGTTAGTATTCAAGGATCACCTCCTCCAAGCTGAGGAGCAATGCATCCCAACAAAGAGGAAGACAGGTGAAAACACCAGGAGGCCTGCATGGATGAACAAGATGCTCCCGGACCAACTCAAACACAAAAAGGAAGCCTACAGAGGGTGGAACCAAGGGCAGGTAGCCTGGGAGGAATACAGAGAAATTGTCCAAGCAGCCAGGGATCAGGTTAGGAAAGCTAAAGCCCTGAGAGAATTAAATCTGGCCAGGGACATCGAGGGCAACAGGAAAAGCTTCTATAGGTATGTTAGTGATAAAAGGAGGACAAGGGAAAATGTGGGTCCCCTCCAGAATGTAAAACGAGACCTGGTTACCCAGGATATGGAGAAGGCTGAGGTACTCAATGACTTCTTTGCCTCAGTCTTCACCGGCAAGGGCTCAAGCCACACCATTCAAGTTGCAGAAGCTAAAGACAGGGACTGGGAGAATGAAGAACCGCCCACTGTAGGAGATCATGTTTGAGACCATCTAAGGAACCTGAAGGTGCACAAGTCCATGGGACCTGATGAGATGCATCCGCGGGTCCTGAGGGAACTGCCAGATGAAGTGGTTGAGCCACTCTCCATCATATTTGAGAAGTCCTGGCAGTCCGGTGAAGTTCCCACTGACTGGAAAAGGGGAAACATAACCCCCATTTTTAAAAAGGGGGGAAAAGGAAGACCCAGGGAACTACAGGCCGGTCACTCTCACCTCTGTGCCTGGCAAGATTATGGAGCAGACCCTCCTGGAGAGTATGCTCAGGCACATGGAAGATAAGGAGGTGATTGGTGACAGCCAACATGGCTTCACTAAGGGCAAATCGTGCCTGACAAATTTGGTGGCATTCTATGAAGGGGTTACAGTGTTGGTGGATAAAGGAAGAGCGACTGATGTCCTACCTGGACTTGTGCAAAGCATTTGACACTGTCCTGCATGACATCCTTGGGTCTAAATTGGAGAGACATGGACCTGACAGATGGACCACTCAGTGGATAAGGAGCAAGTCCAGAGGAGGGCCACAAAGATGATCAGAGGACTGGAACACCTCTCCTATGAAGACAGGCTGAGAGAGTTAGGGTTGTTCAGCCTGAAGAAGAGAAGGCTCCAGGGAGACCTTATAGCAGCCTTCCATTACCTGAAGGGGGCTTACAAGAAAGCTGGAGAGGGACTGTTTACAAGGGCATGTAGTGATAGGACAAGGCGTACTGTTTTTAAACTGAAAGTTGGTAGATTTAGATTAGATACGTGGTGGGTTGACCCTGACTGGATACCAGGTACCCACCAAAGCCACTCTATCACTCCCCCTTCTCAGATGAACAAGGCGAAGAAAATATAACAAAAGGTTCATGGGTCGAGACAAGGACAGGGAGAGATCACTCACTAATTATCATCACGAGCAAAACAGACCGAACTTAGAGAGGAAATTCATCTAATTTATTACCAAGCAAAACAGAGTAGAGGAATGAGAAATAAAATCAAATCTTAAAACACCTCCCCCCACCCCTCCTTTTTTCCCAGGCTCACCTTTACTCCCAAATTCTCTACCCGCTCCCCCACAGCTGCACAGGGGGATGGGGAATGGGGGTTGCAGTCAGTTGATCATACTTTGTCTCTGCTGCTCCTTCCTCCTCAGGGGGAGGACTCCTCACACTCTTCCCCTGCTCCAGCGTGGGGTCCCTCTCACGGGAGACAGTCCTTCACGAACTTTTCCAAGGTGAATCCTTCCCATGGGTGCAGTTCTTCACAAACTGCTCCAGCTTGGATCTCTCCCATGGGGTGCAGACCTTCAGGGGCAGACTGCTCCAGTGTGGGGCCCCCCACGAGGTCACAAGTCCTGCCAGCAAACCTGCTCTGGCGTGGGCTCTTCTCTCCATGGGTCCAGAGGTCCTACCAGGAGCTTGCTCCAGCGCGGGCTTCCCACAGGGTCACAGCCTCCTTCAGGTGCCCCCACCTGCTCCAGCGTGGGGTCCTCCACGGGCTGCAGGTGGAATCTCTGTTCCCCATCATCCTCCATGGGCTTCAGGGGGACAGCCTGCTTCACCATGGTCTTCTCCACAGGCTGCAGGGGGATCTCTGCTCCAGCGCCTGGAGCACCTCCCCCCCTCCTTCTGCACTGACCTTGGTGTCTGCAAAGTTTCTCACATCTCCTCACTCCTCTCTCTCTGCTGCAAAAAGCTACTGCTCCTTTTTTTTTTCCTCCCCCTTCATAAATATGTTATCACAGAGATGCTACCACTGTTGCTGATTGACTCGGCCTTGGCCAGCAGTGGGTCCCTGTTGGAGCTGGCTGGTATTGGCTCTATCAGACACAGGGGAAGCTTCTAGCAGCTTCTCACAGAAGCCACCCCTGTAGCCCCCCCCCCCCCCGCTACCAAAACCTTACCACGCAAACCCAAAATTCTTCACTGTGAGGGTAGCAAGACACTGGAACAGGTTGCCTAGAGAAGTTGTGGATGACTTGTAAGTGTTTAAGGCCAGGTTGGATGGGGTTTTGAGAAACCTTGTCTAGTGGATGGTGTCCCTGCTCATGGCAGAGGGGTTGGGACTAGATACATTTGTGCCTCTAGAGTCGAGGCAGGTTTTCCATCCCTCCCACTTCCTCTTTTCTTTTCCATTGTCACACGAGTAAGACCACAGGGTGCCTCATATCCGTAGAGTGTGTACCTCGATATCCTCTCTGTTGAGCAGAGGAATGCTTACTCCTAATAGCTGAGATACTGATCTGTACAAGTGGGGAAATTGACATATCCTCTTTGAGTTGCTGGACCTACCGGGACAGTTTCTCGAACAGATTTTCAGATATTTCGGACAGTCTTTCCACAATCGAGACACGGGCTGTAGGAAGGAAGAGAGATTTTTCTTTGTGTTTTGTTTTGTTGTATTGTATTGTATTTTATTGCTGGAGTTGGCCATCAACTTCATTCACCGTTGGTGCCTCTTCATCTTTCCAGGCATTACTGCCAATGATTTGGCATACACTGGTGATGCGCTCTGTACAAATCTCTTCCACATGGGTCAGGTACATTGGACTTCATCGGGATCTGCAGGTAACTGCACATTGTCCGCATCATAATAAACCATCTCCCACATGGCTAATTCCCTCATGTACTGGATACCTCCCACCATGGTGGTCCACTTGTCTGGGTGACATATAACATCATCTTTGAAGGGATACCTTTCCCTCATGCCTGACAAGAGTCGCCTCCAGAGGCTGAGGGCTTGTGTCCCTTTTCCAGTCGCCTTGTCAATGCCCCCTTCCCTAGACAGGGATCCCAGCTGTTTGGCTTGCCTGCCCTCCAGTTCCAGGCTACTGGTCCCACTATCCCAGCATTGGAGCAGCCAGGTGACAAGTTGCTCACCTAATCAATAACTGAAATCTTTTCGCTTGTCTCGCAACTCACTCAGGGATAGGGATCGGGTGGTTATCTCTGGTTCTTTCTCTTCCTCCTATCCTTGTGATGATCCTGTTTCATCATCCTTTACTAAATGAGTTGACTTTTGTGTCCATTTCTTCTTATGTGTAGGGGTGACTGATACTGGTATGGATTGGTTGCATGAGCCAGCAATGACTGGACAATGACTAGCAATAGGACAAGAGGAAATGGCTTCAAGTTGTGTCAGGGGAGGTTTAGATTGGATATTAGGATAAATTTCTTCACCAAAAGAGTGGTCAAGCATTGGAACAGGCTGCCCAGAGAGGTGGTGGAGTCACCATCCCTGGAGGTGTTCAAAAAACGTGTAGATATGGCACTTCAGGACATGGTTTAGTAGGCATGGTGGTGTTGGGTCAATGGTTGGACTTGATGATCTTAGAGGTCTTTTCCAACCTGAATGATTCTATGATTCTATGATAAGTTATCCATGAGCCAGCAATGTGCTCTTGCGGCCAAGAAGGCCAATGATATCCTGGGGTGCATTAAGAAGAGCGTGGCCAGCAGGTCGAGGGAGGTTATCCTCCCCCTCTACTCTGCCCAGGTGAGGCCACATCTGGAGTACTGTGTCCAGTTCTGGGCTCCCCAGTTCAAGAAAGACAGGGACCTACTGGAGAGAGTCCAGAGGAGGGCTGCAATGATGATTAGGGGACTGGAATATCTCTCAAGAGGATGAGGCCAGAGTCTTCTCAATGGTGCCCACTGACAGGACACGGGGCAACGGGCACAAACTGGAACATAGGAAGTTCCATCTCAAAATGAGGAAAAACTTCTTGACTTTGAGGGTGACCGAGCACTGGAACAGGTTGCCCAGAGAGGTTATGGAGTCTCCTTCTTGGGAGATATTCCAAACCTGCCTGGATGCGATCCTGTGCAACCTGCTCTAGGTGATCCTGCTTTAGCAGAGGGATTGGACTAGATGATCTCCAGAGGTCCCTTCCAACCTCTACCATTCTGTGATTCTGTGTAATCAATATTTCAGCTGCAGTGCTTATCGCTGAGGTTTGAGTAGCTGCAGTGCCTATTGCTGGGGTTTGGAGTAACTAACTGCAGTGCCTGTTGCCAGAGTTTGAGTAGCCGCAGTGCCTGTTGCAGTGGTTGGAGTAGCCGCAGTGCCTGTCATGGGGGTGTGAGTAGCTGCAATGTCTGTCGCAGGGGTTGATCTCTGGGTGGTATTCTTAAATAGTTATTTAACTGTAAACAAGGCCTGAACCACATTTGGAGACCTAGCAATAGAAGCATGCTGGTCTGAACATCCCAAGGATATTCAACATTCTCAAGAGCTATTGTAATTAGCTTGGAGAAGAAGGGGAAGGTGAAGGAAGGTGTCCTCACATATTTAATACAAAAATATTAAAAAACATATTTTAAATTATTGCAGCAAAATAAAAAAAGAGTAAATCTGAAGGATGCAACAAAAACAAATGCTATTTTCCAGACTGACATAAAAAGGATTTAAAAGAATTCAATTCATGAGGATCAGAGTCTAAATCTACATTCAAGAATGAAATATTCCCTTGAAATACAGTAGACTGGGAAAAACATTGAATATGCTGGCATTTTGCTCTTACAGAGAATAACCACGCTATACTTAAAGCCCATCTTCATAATCTAGTTGTGCTCAACAGCTTCTCTCGGAGTCTAGAGCAATGCACTATTTCCTAAATAAAGTGTCAACATTACTAAGACAAGACCTAGATATTGTGAAACACAAATAACTACTTTTAGCCATAAGCTAACTGATTTGTAGGGAAAACACATCTTCTGTATTCCTAAATACTTGTAGCAAAATTATGATGCTATGGAGAAAAGTGACAGCTGGTCAATGGAGTCCACAGACACCTATTTACTGCAACATTTCATAGGTTTATTTTCTAGTCATTCCATCTGTGCAAGTTTCCAACTATAAAAACATGCATCATTTTAGAGATTCATGCAATTTAGTGATTCTTTTTTTTTTCCCTGCAGAGTTATCAGCGCTCTAATTTTCAGTGGTTTTGCCAAGTCCATCTGTGTCAGCAGATTTTATTAGATTGAAAATCAAAACCTTCATTAAGTTATATAAATTGTAGTTTGGTTGCTTAATACTCTAAAAAAATATATTTTCAAAGAATTCTAGATATGAACATAAAATGTGAATTTTGGGCAAGAAAGTGGAGTGGCATAAAAGTGAGAAAAAAAGATATGACTATCCCAAACTATATTAGAGAAGGATAAGATGTTCAGGACACCTACCTTACTACTTAGTAATTGTGCATTTTAAAAAAGTGTGTCATGCTGTAGAACTGAACAACTAGCTGTTCCAGAAATGCCAGTGGAAAGATGTACAGAAAGGTTCTTTATATCAATGAAATATGATTTAAAAAACAAAACCACACAGAATATTTCCTGAATGCATACTACAAGATGCTATAATAGGCATACTACTGAAATAGGTAATCTATGTATCCCAAGAATTTTTTTCCAGTTAATCTGTAATGGAAGCATCACTTTGTAGTTCTGAATCTAATATATTCCCCAAACACCATACTAATTTGCACATTACTTTCTTATTCAAGCCAGCATATTGGTCTTTAAAGAAATCAAAATTGGCTTAAATGGAACAGTGTTCACAACTGGTCACAACTTTGCTTCATAAATTAACTTGCGGGGGAGGTGTGAAAAGACAAAACACAAAAGCACAAACCCTACAACCCTAGACAAAAAAACGGAAAAATTTTTAATGCCAACAGGACAATATACCTTGGAGGGAAATAAATCCATATAAAGTTTTTATAAATAGTTGATTACATTCAGCGTAAGGAGGGATGAGGTAGAGAGAGGTTACATAGGAGCATGTCTTCTCTGACCTGCTGATAGAAGTTTTGCTCTTGCCAAGCTTATCTGTCGTATGAGGTCTGTCAAATGCTATATATTTTCTCCCCAGTTCCCTCACAATTTTTAGGAAAACAGGCCACTCCCCTCCAAATCTGGAGACACCTACCACTGCTCAAGCCATCGATAAATCAAAAAGTGACTGATAATCTACAGTCTACAGGACTGTCTGGCTAGCCAAGAGAGTTCACTATCCTGAGTGATAATTTGATATCTTCAAATATGCAAGGGACGCTAGCTGTATAATAGAGAGAACATTAGTCTACTTTGTTTCCTTAGATAAGATTCATCATTTTCACAGCAAGATTAATTATTTTTAAGAGTCTGAACTAAAAGAGAAAAAGATTGATATAACTATTCAAGTAGGGTTGACTCTTAACTCAAGTAGGGCAGCAAAATATTCCTAGTGATATTTTGGTTTAGGAATAATAACACCAAAAACTTTAAGAAGTTATACACTTTTCACTAAATTATTTCAGTACAAGCTGCAAACCATATAAATATTATGAGGAAAACAGGAGGAGAAAAATTCAAACTTCTTGTGAAAATGCATTGCAGAGAATTTTTCTTCCAGCCATAATGCACACTATGGAAGACTACTATAAGATCTAGTTCATTTATTTTCATTCTACAGAAGTATAAACTAATTAGTTGTTTTAATTAAAGCAGTGATGTTACAGAATGTTTCATGAATGGAATATTTTAATAGTTGATAGGCCTTCTGCATATTAACAAAATGGCTATGAATAGACTATATCGTACAGTTCAGATTCATTCGATTCAAGTAGAGAATAAATCTTTTGTTTTTTTCCTTTGCATCCACGCATGGCCTTTTCCTTTATTAAATTGCCTTTGTCTTGACTCACGAGGTGGATTTTTTTTTTCAATTTATTTTCCTCCCCTCCCTATCCTGCTGAGGAGGGGAGTGATAGGGCAGCTTGGTGGAAACCTGGTGTCCAGCCAAGGTCAATCCACTACAGTCCTTTTTGGTGCCCAATATGGGATATGAGGAATTCGAGATAAGGATAGTAATTGGGAGACATAACAGGCAAAACATGGACTGAACACAGCTAGAGAGTGGAATTATTATGGAAAATTTCTGTTGTTCTAATTGTGGTGAAGGGATGAGGAGTGGATTGTGTGTGTAAATTGTCCACTTTCGTTTGGTGTTGTGATGATGTTATTTTGATTTTGGTGTGAGGAATTCTGTTTCTGTTGATGTGATTGAAGTTTGTGAAGATTGTGTGATGAATGTGGATTTTAATGATAATTCTTAAATACATGATTCACAGAGGTGAGTGGTGGAATGTATTGGGTTTGCGTGGCAAGGTTTTGGTAGCAGGGGGGGCTACAGAAGTGGCTTCTGCGAGAAGCTGCTAGAAGCTTCCCCTATTTCCAATAGAGCCAATGCCAGCTGGCTCCAAGATGGACCCACCACTGGCCAAGGCCAATCCAATCAGTGACAGTGGTAGCACCTCTGTGATAATATATTTAAGAAGGAAAAAAACAAAAACAAAAACAAACCACCAGGAGCAATTGAAGCCAGAGAGAGGAGTGAGAAGATGTAAGAAACTCTGCAGACACCAAGGTCAGTGCAGGAGGAGGGGGAGGAGGTGCTCCAGGCGCCAGAGCAGAGATCCCCCTGCAGCCTGTGGTGAAGACCATGGTGAAGCAGGCTGTCCCCCTGCAGCCCATGGAGGTTAATGGTAGAGCAGATATCAACACTGCAGCCCATGGAGGACCCCATGCTGGAGCAGGTGGAGGCACCTGAAGGAGGCTGTGGCCCTGTGGGAAGCCTGCGCTGGTGCAGGCTCCTGGCAGGACCGGTGGATCCGTGGAGAGAGGAGCCCACGCTGGAGCAGGTTTGCTGGCAGGACTTGTGGTCCATCCCAGAACAGGGAAGCATAGAAGCACACAGAGAACTGTCTATAAAATCAAATAGTTACAAGTCCTAAGTGGGGAACTTGAACTGGAACTGCTGTTGGATAGTGAAACCCGTGAATCCCCGGTGGCCAGGGATGCCTCCACCATTGTCTGCTTCCTCCGAGGACTCACTGACTTGTATTCTTTTATTTATTTTATTAAAAAAAAAATAATAATATCTTTAATATCTTTATCAGTTGCATTTAATATCTTCATCAATGATCTGGACAAGGAGATCGAGTGCACCCTCAGTAAGTTTGCAGGTGACACCAAGTTGAGTGGGAGTGTTGATCTGCTTGAGGGCAGAAAAGCTCTACAGAGGGATCTGGACAGGCTGGATAGATGAGCCAAGGACAACTGTATGAGGTTCAACAAGGCTAAGTGCCAGGTCGTGCACTTGGGTCACAACAACCCCATGCAACACTACAGCCTTGGGAAAGAGTGGCTGGAAAGCTGCCCGGTGGAAAAAGAACCTGGGGGTATTGGTCGATAGCCAGCTAAACATGAGCCAGCAGTGTGCCCAGGTGGCCAAGAAGGCCAACAGCATCCTGGCTTGTATCAGATATAGTGTGGCCAGCAGGACTAGGGAAGTGATCGTGCCCCGTTGTGTTGGTTTTGCGTGGCAAGGTTTTGGTAGCGGGGGGGCTACAGGGGTGGCTTCTGTGAGAAGCTGCTAGAAGCTACCCCTGTGTCTGATAGAGCCAATGCCAGCCGGCTCCAAGACGGACCCGCCGCTGGCCAAGGCCAAGCCAATCAGCGCCTCTGTGATAACATATTTAAGAAAGAGAAAAACAGTTAGAGAGAGCTTTTGCAGCCAGAGAGAGGAGGGAGAAGATGTAAGAACATCTGCAGACACCAAGGTCAGTGAAGAAGGAGGGGGAGGAGGTGCTCCAGGCGCCGGAGCAAGATTCCCCTGCAGCCCGTGGTGAAGACCATGGTGAAGCAGGCTGTCCCCCTGCAGCCCATGGAGGGAGGATGAGGGGGTGTAGAGATTCCACCTGCAGCCCGTGGAGGACCCCACGCCGGAGCAGGTGGAGACACCTGAAGGAGGCTGTGGCCCCGTGGGAAGCCCGCGCTGGAGCAAGCTCCTGGCAGGACCTGTGGATCCGTGGAGAGAGGAGCCCACGCCAGAGCAGGTTTGCTGACAGGACTTGTGACCCCGTGGGGGACCCACGCTGGAGCAGTTTGCTCCTGAAGGTCTGCACCCCGTGGAGGAGACTCACGTTGGAGAAGGCCGTGAAGGACTGTCTCCCGTGAGAGGGACCCCACGCTGGAGCAGGGGAACAATGAGTCCTCCCCCTGAGGATGAAGAAGCGGCAGAAACACCGCGTGAGGAACTGACCGTAACCCCCACTCCCCGTCCCCCTGTGCCGCTGGGGGGGGGCGGAGGTTGAAGCCGGGAGTGAAGTTGAGCCCGGGAAGATGGGAGGGGTGGGGGGAGGTGTTTTAAGATTTTGGTTTTATTTCTCATTCCTCTGCTCTGTTTTGCTTAGTAATAAATAAGATGAATTCCCTCTCTAAGTTCGGTCTGGTTTGCTCGTGATGATAATTAGAGAATGATCTCTCCCTGTCCTTATCTCGACCCGTAAGTTTTACCTTTTCTCCCCTGTCTAATGAAAGAGGGGAGTGATAGAGCGGCTCTGGTGGGCACCTGGCCCTCAGCCAGGGTCAACCCACCACAGTTCTTTTTGGCGCCCAACGTGGGGCACGAGAAAATCGAGATAAGGATAGTAATGGGAAGAGGTAACGGGCAAAACATTGACTGAACGTAACTTGAGAGTGATATATTTGTGAAGGGACTAGAGATAGATTTTGTGTGTAGATTGTCTACTCTTGTTTGGTGTTGTGATAGTGTTGTTTTGATGTTGGTGTGGGGAATTCTTTTTTTTTTTTTTTTTTTTTTTTCTTTTTCTTTGTTGATGTGATTAGTGTTTGTGAAGTTTTGTGTTGAATGTATATTTTAATGGTAATTCTTAAATATGTGATTCACAGAGGCGAGGGGTGGAATGTGTTGGTTTTGCGTGGCAAGGTTTTGGTAGCGGGGGGGCTACAGGGGTGGCTTCTGTGAGAAGCTGCTAGAAGCTACCCCTGTGTCTGATAGAGCCAATGCCAGCCGGCTCCAAGACGGACCCGCCGCTGGCCAAGGCCAAGCCAATCAGCGCCTCTGTGATAACATATTTAAGAAAGAGAAAAACAGTTAGAGAGAGCTTTTGCAGCCAGAGAGAGGAGGGAGAAGATGTAAGAACATCTGCAGACACCAAGGTCAGTGAAGAAGGAGGGGGAGGAGGTGCTCCAGGCGCCGGAGCAAGATTCCCCTGCAGCCCGTGGTGAAGACCATGGTGAAGCAGGCTGTCCCCCTGCAGCCCATGGAGGGAGGATGAGGGGGTGTAGAGATTCCACCTGCAGCCCGTGGAGGACCCCACGCCGGAGCAGGTGGAGACACCTGAAGGAGGCTGTGGCCCCGTGGGAAGCCCGCGCTGGAGCAAGCTCCTGGCAGGACCTGTGGATCCGTGGAGAGAGGAGCCCACGCCAGAGCAGGTTTGCTGACAGGACTTGTGACCCCGTGGGGGACCCACGCTGGAGCAGTTTGCTCCTGAAGGTCTGCACCCCGTGGAGGAGACTCACGTTGGAGAAGGCCGTGAAGGACTGTCTCCCGTGAGAGGGACCCCACGCTGGAGCAGGGGAACAATGAGTCCTCCCCCTGAGGATGAAGAAGCGGCAGAAACACCGCGTGAGGAACTGACCGTAACCCCCACTCCCCGTCCCCCTGTGCCGCTGGGGGGGGGGCGGAGGTTGAAGCCGGGAGTGAAGTTGAGCCCGGGAAGATGGGAGGGGTGGGGGGAGGTGTTTTAAGATTTTGGTTTTATTTCTCATTCCTCTGCTCTGTTTTGCTTAGTAATAAATAAGATGAATTCCCTCTCTAAGTTCGGTCTGGTTTGCTCGTGATGATAATTAGAGAATGATCTCTCCCTGTCCTTATCTCGACCCGTAAGTTTTACCTTTTCTCCCCTGTCTAATGAAAGAGGGGAGTGATAGAGCGGCTCTGGTGGGCACCTGGCCCTCAGCCAGGGTCAACCCACCACACCCGTACTTGGCACTGGTGAGGCCGCACCTCGAATACTGTGTTCAGCTTTGGGCCCCTCACTACAAGAAAGACATTGAGGTGCTGGAGAGTGTCCAAAGAAGGACAACGAAGCTGGTGAAGGATCTGGAGAAGAAGTCTTATGAGGAGTGGCTGAGGGAACTGGGATTGTTTAGCCTGGAGAAGAGGAGGCTGAGGGGAGCCCTTATTGCTCTCTACAACTACCTGAAAGGAGGTTGTAGCGAGGTGGGTGTTGGTCTCTTCTCCCAAGTAACAAATGATAGGACAAGAGGAAATGGCCTCAAGTTGTGCCAGGGGAAGTTTAGATTGGATATTGGGAAAAATTTCTTCACAGAAATGGTTGTCAAGCATTAGAATAGGCTCCCCAGAGAGGTGGTTGAGTCACCATCCCTGGAGGTATTTAAAAGACGCTTAGATGTGGAGCTTAGGGACATGGTTTAGTGTTGGACTTGGCAGTGTTAGGTTAATGGTTGGACTTGATGATCTTAAAGGTCTTTTCCAACCAAAATGATTCTATGATTCTATTATGACTATTATATCGATACAGCAAACTTGTCTTGCTTTGTTTGCGCATGTGGCTTTTGCTTTACCTATTAAACTGTCTTTATCTCAACCCATGATTTTTTTCACTTTCACTCTTCCGATTCTCTCCCCCATTGCGTTGGGGGGGAGTGAGCAAGCGGCTGTATGGTGCTTGGCTGCCAGCTGGTGTGAAACGACGACACTGGTAAAGAAAATAAAGCTTTAATTGTAGCTATGATTTAGTGCCGTTATCATTCTGCCAAGGATCCCTAAAAGAACCTGTCTGTCCCCTCAGTGTCGGGTGACAATAATATAAAACTGCTGCCTCTTTCAAAAATTCTCAAAGCACGTTAATTATAAATTGATCATAAATTGTACTAAAACAGTTGCTCTTCCTATTTCTCCTCTAACTAATATCTTTTGTTAGCTCTCAAGGAAGCACTAAATTTTGCAACAAGCAAGTCTGGGCACTAGCCAAAACAGGCAAAGAGTACTCCTAACTGAGAAACCTTCTTTGAAAGGGCCTGAGGAACAGTTCCATTTATCATGGAAAACATGAGAAGGAAAGGAAAATAGCTCCAGCTCAGATGCTCCTCTCCTTGATCATTTGCTGTAAATGCCAAGCTACATCGCTGTCTCTCACTTAAGAACTGACTGCTGAACACCAATGTAACAATCTTCAATATAGTCCAATAGCCAAGACAAGCACACAGCGTTTTCCATGCCTTCCCAGCTTAAATAATCAGCAGCAGTATTCTATGCTTTCTGAAGAGGTAATATCAGGTAGAGGATCATAAGGCAGTCTAAACAATGTTAGCATGACCAACATCTGAATGAAAACAAAACACTTGCACTACTGCTACCCAATATTCAGGTGCTATCAATCAAGCAATATGCCTACATTTCCCACCTTGCTTCCCAACAGTCAAGTAGCTGTTTTAACCAATTTTCCACTTCATGGTATAATCTTGTTAAAAATGCAGCAAGCGATTGGCAGATCCAGGGAAAAAAAAAAAATTAGTCTTTGCAGGACCCAGGCAAATGCTTTAAGAAAAAGCCTTCCTCCTTCACTCAGTGTTATATGGTACACTACTGAGGCAGAGTTGATGGGGAACAAATGGAGTTAGCATGTTGCAGGCAACTTTATTTCTAGTATTTCCCATTTTGAATGCTTGACACTGTAATGTGAAAGCATCAAAGTGCTAACACTTTCTAGCAGAAAGAACTGCTAATATTGGCAAGCTCACTTTCCCCAACCTCATTACTGGAAATCGCTGAAAAAGTTTTGCTGGAACTTAAAAAAAAAATAAAAAATGAAGTGCAGAACAAAAACATGGAAAGAATTTGTCTGGAAAAGCTGCACTTTGGCAGAGTTAATAACTAGAAATAATCAAATTATAGTGCAAAATATCTCAGGAACTATAACTATAAGCATCACTTGTAATATAAATTATTTGCACGCTATACCTTTGCAATGAATGGCTACAATACCTTCAGCACTTTCACAAATATTGAGAAATGTTTTAACTATAGTATCACGAGATATGCTTCCATCAGCAAAGAGGAGGTCATAATGCTCAAATCCAGCATCTGTAAATCGTTTGACATCATATAGTTTTTTGTTGAGGTGTATTATAGTGTTGACATTATGTTTCTTGAAGTATGGGGAATAAACCTCTGGAGCATGGTACAGACAGTCTATTTGAAAAATTAAAAAAAACCCTTTCAAACTGCAGAAATATGTGAATACTAAAAAAAAATAGATGAAAAAACACTTTCAAAATAAAACTCATGTTCAACATGTAGAAATTGACTAACCAAAAATGGAATTTTAACATAATTGCCTAGTTCAGATACAACTAAACCAAGAATTAAAATTTTACTCTCAGTGGTCTTATAAAAGAAAAAGAGCCAAGGAAAAAAAACCCACCACAGTTCAAGGAACAATTTTTAAAGTTTGTTCTTACTGATAACAATCAACTAAGCAAGCAGTGGGCTTGTGTCTCACACCTCCATCTTTAAGCATACCATCTTCAATTTTACTTCTTGAATGAGGTCCACTGAAGACAATGCATTTGTTTGGTATTATCCAGTTAAAAATCTCCATTTTCTGCTCTCTGTCAAGAGAACATCATGATTTTACCCCAGCCGGCAGCTGAGCACCACGCGGCTGCTCGCTCACTCCCCCTCCCACCCTCAACAGGATGGGGGAGAGAATCAGAAGAGTGAAAGTGAGAGAACTCGTGGGTTGAGATAAAAAGAGTTTAAAACAGGACAAACATAAAAAGGGAAAATAATAATAATAACAATAATAATATATACAAAACAAGTGATGAACAGCACAACTTCTTATCACCCGAAGTCGATGCTATGCAAGACACCCAGCTGCCGTGCCAGGCCCCCCAGCTGCAAATGGAACATGACGTTGTATGGTATGGAATATCTCTTTGGTCAGTTTGGGTCAGCTGTCCTTGGCTGTGTCCCCTCCCAGCTTCTTGGGCGCCCCTCACCTTCTCATTAGCAGGGCAGTATGAGAAGCTGAAAAGTCCTTGACTACTTGGCAAAAACTAAAACCATCAGTGTGTTATCAACATTATTCTCATTCTAAATCCAAAACAGAGCACTACACCAGCTGTCAGAAAGAAAATTAACTCTATCCCTGCCAAAACCAGGACAGCTAGATAGAAGTGATATATGTTTTTTTGCCAAAGGAAGTGTGTGTTAGTAGCCTGCTTTTTGTTTCATCAGGAGAATGCCAGATGCTCTCAACGTTACTCTTCTTGCCTATATTTTCCTCTTTCTAAATTACAGTTTTAGAGCAATGCATCTTCATCTGAAAAGCAACTTCTATTTTTAAAATTTTTATAGGTTTCAAAATTGAGCTTAGCCTTAGCTCTGTCCACTATTTAAATAATAATTTTTTAAATTCTAAAAATACCTAATTTTCTCTTTACAGATAACTGGCAGTTTTACGTTTGTGAGACTATGCATAGTCAAGTTTTTTATTTCTTTATCTACACATTAGTTTCCCATGTCCCAAAGTGAATTTTATAGGCTTGAGTTTCCCAGAACTCTGTTTTTCTTTACCGCAAAGAGTATTATTATACCATTTTCATCTGTTCATAGATGTATACTTTAATTGCTTTCCAAAAGACAACTAAATATAGACTTGTATGTATGTCCTCAAGTTTCTCATCAAGATTGCTCAGGAATATGCATGACCTATAAGAAGTGGTTGAGGAACAAATTCCCTCTCCACCATCACCTTCCAGGGACTGAATAAAAAATGTGGGGAAAAAAAAAATAATTTCCTGTTTGCTTTCTGCAATATCTACTTCCTCTCAGTATTTTGAGCTTAAATTTGAATTTTGATTCTCTCTGATTACACACCTATATTTAACAATCAAAGCTTAAAGAGACAAAACAGAACACAGAAATGGAAACTTATACTAAAAACCACCCAATCACCCGCCCCCCCCAATCCAAAAACCCCACATATCATAAAACAACCATTACATAAACCAAGCATTAATAACAGCAAACAAATCAGAAGATGCATACTAAACACTTACCTCATAATACGAATATTCATTTTAGTCAAATGCATCAAAATCAAGGAAAGCGTACTGCAAAGCCTAAAATTCACAATACAGCTTTTAACAAAGATAGCATCTTCTCAATTAGGACAGTTTTATCACTCGTAGGTTACTGAAATCCCCATAATACTTTTTCTACTGTTTCAAAGAAATTTTTCCATTCTTTTGGGGGAAAAAAAAAAGAAAAAAAAGAAAGAAAAAGCAGATGAACTCAATCCTGGTTCAAAAGAGATTTCAGAATTTTAATATTTGCTGGAAAGGCAACACAGCTAGGCACACACAGTCCAGGAGGTTCCTGCAGAGCATTGATGATAACTTTTTGACACAGGTGGTAGAGGAGCCCATGAGGAGAGGGGTGCTGCTGGACCTCGTGCTAACAAACAAAGAAGGACTGGTTGGGGATGTGAAGGTTGGGGGCAGCCTTGGCTGCAGTGACCATGAGATGGTGGAGTTCAGGATCCTGCATGGAAGGAGCAGGGCAATAATTAAGATTACAACCCTGGACTTCAGGAGAGGGAACTTTGGCCTCTTCAAAGACCTGCTTGAGAGACTCCCATGAGTTAAGGCCCTAGAAGGTAAGGAGGCCCAAGAGACCCAGTCAATATTCAAGCACCACTTCCTCCGAGCTCAAGATCGGTGCATCCCGAAGAGTAGGGAATCAAGCAAAAGGAGGCAGGAGATTTTCATGGATGAGCAAGGAGCTCCTGGAAAACTCAAAGGGAAGAAAGAAGTTTACAGAATGTGGAAAAAGGGACTGGCCACTTGGGAGGAATATAGGGACATACTCAGAGTGTGTAGGGATGCAATGAGGACGGCTAAGGCCCACTTGGAATTAAATCTGGCAGGGGATGTCAAGGACAACAAGAAGGGCTTTTTCAAGTACATCAGCAGCAAAAGGAAGACTAGGGAAAATGTGGGCCCACTGCTGAATGTGGTGGGTGCCTTGGTGATGGAGGATACAGAGAAGGTGGAGTTACTGAATGCTGCCTTTGCTTCAGTCTTTACTGCCAAGGCCAGCCCTCAGGAAACCCAGACCCTGGAGGTAGGAGAGAAAGTCTGGAGAAAGGAAGACCTTCCCTTGGTTGAGGAGGATTGGGTTAGAGAACATCTAGGCAAACTTGACACCCACAAATACATGGACCCTGATGGGATGCACCCGCAAGTGCTGAGGGAGCTGGCAGATGTTATTGCTAAGCCACTCTCAGTCCTCTTTGAAAGCAGAACAGGAGAGGTGCCTGAGGACTGGAGGAAAGCCAGTGTCACTCTGGTCTTCAGAAAGGGCAAGAAGGAGGACCCGGGAAACTACAGGCCAGTCAGCCTCACCTCCATCCCTGAAAAGGTGATGGAACAGCTCATTCTGTCTCCCATAACATCCTCATAAGCGAGCTTAGGAAGTGTGGGTTAGATGAGTGGACAGTGAGGTGGGTTGAGAACTGGATGAATGGCAGGGCTCAGAGGGTTGTGATAAGTGGTGCAGAGTCTAGTTGGAGGCCTGTAGCTAGTGGTGTGCCCCAGGGGTCAGTACTGGGTCCAGTCTTGTTCAACATACTCATCAATGACCTGGACGAGGGAACAGAGTGTACCCTCAGCAAGTTTGCTGATGATACAAAACTGGGAGGCGTGGCTGACACACCAGAAGGCTGTGCTGCCATTCAGCGAGACCGGGACAGACTAGAGAATTGGGCAGAGAGGAACCTCATGAAATTCAACAAGGGCAAGTGTAGGGTCCTGCACCTAGGGAGGAATAACCCCATGCACCAATACAGCTTAGGGGTTGACCTGCTGGGAAGCAGCTCTGCAGGGAAGGACCTGGGAATCCTGGTGGACAACAAGCTCTCCATGAGCCAGCAATGTGCCCTTGCGGCCAAGAAGGCCAATGATATCCTGGGGTGCATTAAGAAGAGTGTGGCCAGCAGGTCGAGGGAGGTTATCCTCCCCCTCTACTCTGCCCAGGTGAGGCCACATCTGGAGTACTGTGTCCAGTTCTGGGCTCCCCAGTTCAAGAAAGACAGGGACCTACTGGAGAGAGTCCAGAGGAGGACTGCAATGATGATTAGGGGACTTTCCTCATCTCTCCGATGAGGAAAGGCTGAGAGAGCTGGAGAAGAAAAGACTGAGAGGGGATCTTCTCAATGCTTATAAATATCTAAAGGGTGGATGTCAAGAGGATGGGGCCAGACTCTTTTCAGTGATGCCCAGCAACAGGACAAGGGGCAATGGGCACAAACTGGAACATAGGAAGTTCCATCTGAATATGAGGAAAACTTTCTTGACTTTGAGGGTGACCGAGCACTGGAACAGATTGTCCAGAGAGGTTGTAGAGTCTCCTTCTCTAGAGATATTCCAAACCCACCTTGACATGACCCTGTGCAACCTGCTCTAGGTGAACCTGCTTTAGCAGGGGGATTGGACTAGATGATCTCCAGAGGTCCCTTCCAAGCCCTACCATTCTGTGATTCTGTGTAATCAATATGCAGTTGTCCCATGCAGGTGGTGTAGATGGCTATGGTTATACACATTTTTTTAAAGGCAATTCTCCTATTATTTTATTGTCAGTATGGGGTATTCTCAACTGGTAAGGGTCAGCTTAGATTTGGTCTTCAGGTCACGTGAATGCTGAGGTAAAAGCTCATAGTAGTGTTCATTCTCCTAAGCAAGTCATATTGCATTGTCGCAGTTTAGCCTTGGCTGGCAACTAAGCACCGTGCAGCCGCTCGCTCACTCCCCCCCTCGAGAGGATGGGAGAGAGAATCAGAAGAGTCAAAATGAGAGCACTCATGGGTCGAGATAAAAAGAGTTTAACAGGACAAACACAAAAATGAAAATAATAACAATAATAATAGTAATATATACAAAACAAGTGATGAACAGCACAACTTCTTATCACCCGAAGTCGATGCTACGCACGACCCCCAGCTGCTCAGCCTCCCAGCCCACACACGCAAGCAAAACAAGACAAGGAATTAATTCGCCACTTTCCATCAGCAGGCAGGTATTCAGCCCTCTCCAGGAAAGCAGGGGTCCATCACACATAACAGTTACTTGGGAAGATAAACGCCATCACTCCAAAGTCAATGCTGCGCAAGACCCCTGGCTACCACCTAAGGCCCCAGCTGCCACACCTGTCCGCCTACCCCCCAGTTATAAACAGGACATGACATCATATGGTATGGAATATCCCTTTGGTCAGTTTGGGTCAGCTGTCCTTGGCTGTGTCCCCTCCCAGCTTCTTGGGCGCCCCTCACCTTCTCATTAGCAGGGCAGTATGAGAAGCTGAAAAGTCCTTGACTACTTGGCAAAAGCTAAAACCATCAGTGTGTTATCAAGATTGTTCCCATCCTATATCCAAAACAGAGCACTACACCAGCTGTCAGAAAGAAAATTAACTCTATCCCTGCCAAAACCAGTGTAGCCAAAAAGATAGGCCTGTAACGAAGGCCTGCTTGTATTATACATAATAAGAAAATGTAGCCAAGAAGAAAGGCCTGTAATGAAGGCCTGCTTGTATTATATGTGATAAGAAACTATTCATTATTACTTTAGGTAGAAGGCTAACAATTCTTAGAATGAGCACCTGCTACACATCATGAGAAAAAGGAGGAGCTACAAGACACTTCAAGGTCCTTATGTACATACTTTGCAGAAAGGGAGGACATTAATTGCCTCCAGCAACATCCTTATCTTTCTGAGGCGTATAGCAAACAATTACCAACACTGAAATACTGAGAAACTAGGGGAAAGGTAATTTGGGCCAGGGTCCCCACGACCACCGACCCATAAGCCCCCTACCCAAATTATACCACCTACTCAAAAGATAGAGGCGGAGAACAGAACTGAGCATGCGTTCTAGTTTGCATACTAAGCGAAGAAATATGAACCAATTATTGGAACGGGGAGTGTACCACTTTGTAATCTTTGTAACATTTGTGTATAAATATGACAAGAGAACCAGCATTAGGTGTGCCTGATTTGAGGAACTATCCTCCTGACACCCAGCGCTGCAATAAAGGAAATGCCTGCTTCTTAATGCTAAATTGGTGTTAAGGAGTTTTCTTTCATTCCCGAATTTCGGTGACACCAGGACATGCATTTAGTGCCTTGCCTTTTATTACCAACCCTCACAAAACAGCATTAGACTCATTGGACTCTCTGTTAGTGTATGATCAAGCAATTGGACGGAGCTGTAGATTATTTTAAACGTGTGCGTGAAGGAGCAGAGCTGCCCACTCAGCGTGGCTTATCATCGTTAGGGTCTAGTACTGAAACAGTCATTTCTCCATACACTCTGGACACCCCCCCCCAGCGATATCCACAGGGAGGCAGCAGCCCGCAGGAGCCCGCCAGCGGCTCCAAGCTCCGTATTCTGCGTCCTTACAGCTGCCGCTACAGCGCCCCACAACGGCCACTGCGTGCCGCAATGACCGCGCTGCCGCAGCCTCTGCAGCGTCTGATCCGGGTCTCCCGCCCTAAACACATCTCGGCGATGGCAGTAGCCCGTCCTGGTGGCGATTTCCCTCCACTCCTCCCGTTGCTATGTGCAATCCTCAGCTACTCCCCACCTCTAGAGACAGAGTCGCGGCAGAAGACGACTTTTCCTTACGATAGGGCACAATGAAATCTCAGTGCCTTGCAGGCGCTTTCTAGCATCTCTTCTGCATGACAAGCACCAAATACCCGAGTGATGGCCGACTCTTTAAAGCCCACGGGTGACGCGCCGCGTCCAGAGCCAGGTGCGCTAGAGCTCGTTCAGCAAGCGCCCAAACGGCGAAACAAAAACGCGCGCCAAGCTAGAGCGGACGAATAAACCCTCCCCCGCTCGCCCGCCCGCCGTGGCGGGCCAATCAACAGCCAGGCTGTGCCTCCTCAGAGGAAATTAGTTATAGTGAAGCAAAACACCCCCAGCAGTCCACCAGCCTAGTCAGTTTCGAATTCTACCAGTCGGCCTGGCGTCTGGCCAATAGAGCGGCAGAAGTGAAGCCGAGTTCCGCTCTGTCCCCGCCCACAGGGCAAAGTGGTTGGTGAGCGGGAACTGTTGCTCCATGACGTCAGCGCCTGGTTCGATGATTGGTTACGCCCAGGCGCGAAATGTAACGCGGGAAAGTCTCCGGTTCGGCTTGAGTTGTGCAACAGTAGCTCTTCTTCAGGAGTCATCAGGACTGGGACTACAAGTGGGGACCAGCGCTGCTTCAGAAAGGTGCGGGGAGACTGTAGCTGTCGCAGAATTTGCGATAGTGGTAGCTGGGAAAGGGAGGTGAGGCCCCGACAGCAGTCGCCGTCTCCGCAATGAACAGCTAAAGCAGACCTTGGGGGTGACAAGTGGTGGCGGTTGCAGGATTTTTATGCCTTCCCTGCCCTGAGACGTAGACTCGGAAAGTGGAGCTGAGCCGTTGTGGAGCTTCCCCACTCCCTCTTCCCTCTTCTGCGCTGGTGTCTGCAAGGGGGGTGGCGATGGTGGAGAGGCCACCGCCGGGTCCCCCGGTGACTCTTTTCCAGGACTCCCCGAAGCGCGTCCTGATTTCTGTTATCAAAACCACGTCGATCAAACCGCTCTCCCGAGGAAGAGGTGAGCAGCCAGCACTCCCCCCGCCCGTTCCCATCAGCCCTGGCTTCAGCGACTTCATGGTTTACCCCTGGCGCTGGGGGGAGAACGCCCACAATGTGACCTTTAGCCCGGGTGGCTCCGTCGCCCCTTTGTTCGTCCAACAGCCCCATGGGGGGCCAGCCAGGACCTGCAGCGGGAAAGAGGAGGCGGGTAGCCCAGGCAGCAGTTGCAGCAGCAGCCACCTCCTCAAGGTGAGTGTAGCCGGGACAGGCCAAGCAGCCGGGCGCGATGGGGTGAACTCCGCTGCCCCGTGCGTGCAGCCTGGAGTCGGTGGGGTGGTAAGGTGCCTCACTACGGAAGAGCAGAGACGCAAAGTTAGAGGGACGCGCTGAGCCTATTCTTCCCTATTCTCAGCGTCTAGCTCCTCCCGGCCACTTGAAGTCACTTCCGATGACACCACGGCGCGTCCAATCTCATCGGGGGAAGGGGAAAAGAGGCGAGACGCCTTTAACGGTCCCCGACGGGTGGGATGGGGGCGGAACCAGCTGCAGAGGGATGTCAACCCGCCAACGCGCTGACAACCCTCCAAAACCATCAAAGCTCCATGCCCCCAAAACAAAAAACCCAAACCCCCAACCCTTCAAAAAACCCAGAAACCCTCCAATCCATAGAACCCCCTACAAATTCCAACCACCAAACCAAAAAAAACCCCTCCATGACCCTCAAACTCCATGAATCTCACTCCCCCAAAGTACCCCAAACAGAAAACCCTAAACCCCTAAATATAAGGAACCCTGAAACCTCCAACCCCCCAAATGTTCACACTCTCTCCAAAAGCCTGAACCATGCACAACCTCCCAAACCCAGAAGCCTCCCTCCCCTCAAAAACCCTGGACACCTCCCCTGCAAAAAAAAAAAAAATCCCAAACCCAATCCCCTCAACCCCCTCCAATCCAATAAAACACCCACAACCCCCCCATGAACCCCCAAACCCAACCCCTGCCTCCCAAGAACTTCAGAACTCCCAAAACATGCCTAAACCCAAAACCCCCACAAATTATAACTGCCCCAACCCTTCCTGCCCAAAGCACCTCAACCCTGCCAAAACCCATATAAAACATCCCAACCCCCTGTAAAAAGCCCAAACCAATAACCCCCCCCACCCAAAAGAAATTTAGACCTACCCAATATACCTTCCAACCTAATAAACCCACCCCTCTAAACACAATAGCTTCCCTCAACCACAGACCCAGAAAATCCCAAAAATGAGCTGAAAGAAAACCACACAAAAAAGCGTGCCAAACCCTGAGGAGGCAACTACACTCCCCAAAACATACCACGTGGAAAAAGCACACACCCCCCAGCCTCCTTAACCCCAAGGCGGCAAACACTCTCCCCAAACTGCCACGTGAAAAAGCATACCACTCCCAACTCTTCCTCATCCCCCCCATCCTTGTGTTGGTATTCTGCCCCCTAAACATGCAACATGAAAAAGCACATCAACCCAAGCCCCCAAACTCCAAAAAGGTACCCCCATCAAAATGTGCCACACTAAAAAAAAAAAAAAAAAAAAAGCCTTCCAAAGCCTGAACATCAAATCCTCTCCCCAAAACACGTCACACACAAAGATGCTCCAAACCCAGCCCCTCAAACCCCAAGGAAACAACCTCCCCCCCAAAAAAGCACCATGAAAAAACGCTCCAGCTCCCCGCCCAAAACACGCTACACAAAAACTGTCAAACCCAGCCCACCCAACCCCAAAAAGGCACCCTCACCACTAGAACGTGCCACACAAAAAGATGTGCTAACCCCAGGCCCCTGAACTCTGAGAAGGCAACCCCCACAAAACTCCCCACAGGAAAAAGTATGCCAAACCCCAAGTAGGCAACCACCTGCACCATAACACACTACACAAAAAAGTGCAGCAAATACAGCCCCCCCCAAAATCTCAGGAAGGCACGCTCGCCCCCAGAACATGTCGCATGAAAAAGTGCGCCAACCTCAGGCTACCATACCCTTAAAAGGCACCTCCCTCTACTGAAAAAACATGCAACAGGAAAAAGCGCTCAAAACACAGCCCTCCAAATCCCAATATGGTGGGTTGACCTTGGCTGGCTGCCAGGTGCCCGCCAAAGCTGCTCTATCACTCCCCCTCCTCAACTGGACAGGAGAGAGAAAATACAATGAAAGGCTTGTGTGTCGAGATAAGGACAGGGAGAGATCATTCACCAATTACTGTCATGGGCAAAACAAACAATTTAGAAAAATAAATTTAATTTCTTACCATGCAAAACAGAGTAGAGCAATGAGAAATAAAACCAAATCTTAAAACACCTCCCCCCACCCCTCCCTTCTTCCCAGCTTAACTTTACTCCAAATTTCTCTACCTCCTCCCCCCGAGTGGCATAGGTCAGTTCATCACACCTTGTCTCTGCTGCTCCTTCCTCCTCAGGGGGAGGACTCCTCATGCTCTTCCCCTGCTCCAGCATGGGGTCCCTCTCACAGGAGACAGTCCTCCACGACCTTCTCCAAGGTGAGTCCTTCCCATGGGCTACAGTTCTTCACGAACTGCTCCAGCATGGATCTCTCTCATGGGGTGCAGACCTTCAGGAGCAGACTGCTCCAGCATGGGTCCCCCATGAGGTCACAAGTCCTGCCAGCAAACCTGCTCTGGCGTGGGCTCTTCTCTCCATGGGTTCACAGGTCCTGCCAGGAGCTTGCTCCAGCGTGGGCTTCCCACAGAGTCACAGCCAACAGTCCTTCAGGTGCCTCCACCTGCTCTGGCGTGGGGTCCTCCACAGGCTGCAGGTGGAATCTCTATACCCCCTCATCCTTCCTCCATGGGCTGCAAGGGGACAACCTGCTTCACCATGGTCTTCACCATGGGCTGCAGGGGGAATCTCTGCTCCAGCGCCTGGAGCACCTCCCCCCCTCCTTCTGCTCTGACCTTGGTGTCTGCAAAGTTTCTCACATCTCCTCACTCCTCTCTCTCTGCTGCAAAGAGCTACTGCTCCTTTTTTTTCTCCCCCTTCTTAAATATCTTATCACAGCGGCGCTACCATTGTCGCTAACTGGCTCAGCCTTGGCCAGCGGTGGGTCTGTCTTGCAGCTGACTGACACTAGCTCTGTCGGACCTAGGGGAAGCTTCTAGCAGCTTCTCGCAGAAGCCACCCCTGTAGCTCCCCCTGCTACCAAAGTCTTGTCACACAAACACAAAGCACCCAAGAATGCAACCACCCCCAAAAATGCACCACAGGAAAAAGTGCTCTAAACGTAGCCCCCAAAGCCTCAGAAGGCAGCCTCCTGCCCAAAACATGCCACGTGAAAAAGTATGCCAAATCCTGCCCTCCGAAGTACAAGGCAACCCCCCCAACGTGTGCCACACGAAAAGATGCGCCCAGCTCCCCGAAAACAGAAAAGGCAGCACCTCTCCCTGAAACACACCATAAGAAAAGACACGCCAACCTCAGCCTCTCAAACACCAAGAAGGCACTCTCACCCTACAAAGCGCACCGCAGGAAAAAGTATGCTAAATCCAGCCCCTGGAACACCAAGAAGGCAACCTCCAGCCCAAAAATGTGCCACATGAAAAAGTGCGCCCAAGACCAGCCCTCTGAACCCCAAGAACACAACCAATGGCTCCACAACATGCTACATGAAAAAGTGCAACAAATACAGACCTCTGAACCCTGAGAAGGCAAACTTCTGCCCAAAAATGTTCTGCATGAGAAAGCGCACCAAATCCAGTCCTCCGAATGACAAGAAGGCAACCTTCCACTCCAAAATGTGCACGTCAGCCCCAGCCCCTCAAACCCTGAGAAGGCAACCACTCCCAAAAATGCACCATAGGAGAAGATGCTCCAAATATAGCCCCCCAAATCCTGAGAAGGCAACCTCCTGCCCCAAAATGCACCACATGAAAAAGTGTGCCAAACTCTGCTCTCTGAACCACAGGAAGGCAACACCCCCCCCAAACACACTGCACAAAAAGGTGAGCCAAGCCCAGCCCCCCCGAACCCTGTGAAGGCAACCTTCTGCCCCAAAACATGTCACATAAATATTGTGCCAAACCAAGTTACCCAAACCCCCTATACAAAATGCATCACACAAGAAAGCACACCAGATATAGCCCCCTCAAAATCCAGGAAGGAACCCTCCCCGCCAAATCAAGCCACATGAAAAAGCACAAGTCCTAGCCCATCGAACCCTGAGATCGCAACCCCACCACTGAAAATGCATCACATGAAAAAGTGTGCCAACTCCAGCCCTCCAAACCCTGAGAAAGTAACATCCCGTCCCAAAATGAGCTACAGGAAAAAGCATGCCAAACTCAGCCCCCGAACCCCGGAAAAATCTCCCAAAACATACCGAATTTAAAAATGTGCTAAACCCAGCCACCCAGTGCACCAAATGTTTTAAAAAAAACCCACCACCTAAAATGCGCCAAATGAAGAACACACTAGTACCAGCCTCCCCAACCAAGAAATGTCCCAAAACATGCCAAAACTACATGCCAGACCCTGTTCCATTCAACAATCAAACCCCAAATCCCCCCAAATGTGCCAAAACAAACCCATACCAAATCTAGCCCCCCGAACCACTGAACCAAAAAAAACCCCAAAGCACACCAAAAGAAAAAAATGTGCCAAAGCTATCTCCCTCAACCACATAACCCCCCAAAAAAATCCCAAACCATGTCAAAAGTAAAAAGTGAACCAAAAAACCCCAAGACATACCAAAACAAAACCACACCAAATCCCACCCCAACCACTAGAACAAAAAAGCCCAACACCCAACCCTTCAAAACCCCTAACCTCCCAAAACATGCCAAATCCAGCCCCCACAACCACCAAACCAAAAGGTCCCCAAAACTATGCCAGAAGTTTGCCAAACCCACCCCCTTTAACCATCAAACCAAAAAAAAACCAATCTGCACCAAAACACCACCACACCAAACAGCCCCCCCAACTACTGAACCAAAAAAAAAACCCCAAACACACTGAAACGAAAACATGCCAAACGAAAACCTGGCAAACCTAGCACCTCAAACTACTGAATCAAAAATCCCCAAAACATGCCAAAACAAAACCACACCAAACCAAGCACACTGAACTACCAAACAAAAAAAATCCCTAAGACATGCAACCCCCCCCCAAAATGTTAAACCCAGCCTCTCCCAACCACTGAACCAAAAAACTTCCCAAACTCGCCAAAATAAAAGCGTGTCAAAGCCAATGAAGTGGTTGGGGGAAACCACCAAACCAAAAAAAAGCCCCTAGAATGCACCAAAACAAAAATGGGAAAAAACAAAAATGTGCCAAAACAAGAATGTGCAAGACACAGTCCTGCCAAACCCAGAACAAAAAAACCCACCCAAAACATGCCAAAAGAGAAACAGCCTAAACTAAGCCAATCACCAAATCAAAAAATACCCCACAGCATGCAGAAAATGCTGAAAACATGGCAAAACATGCTAAGCCTCCCAAAACCACACCAAAACAAAAACATGCCAAATGCAGCAGTCCAACCATAAAAAAACCAAAAACCCAATCCTCAAAAAACCCAAACCCAACAAAACCATGCCAAACCCAGTCCCCAGAATGACCAAACCACCCCCACAAAATATGCCAAAATAACTTCAAAAAGCCAAACCCAGCAAAAAAACCCCATTAGCCAAACCCCATCAGCAAACAAAAAAAAAAAAATCCCAGGTGCCAAAACAGAAATGGGCCCAAAAATATGTACCAAACCCAGCCTCCTGAACCACCAAACCAAAACAAGCCACCAAAACACGCCAAAAAATCCTCGCTGCCAAAATAATAGAAACAAACACCAACCATTCAAAACCCCCAAACCCTATATTAACCCCCCAAAACATGCCAAACCCAGCCCCCAAACAACTGAAAAAAAAACCCCTGAAACCACATCAAATCAAAAATGCCCCAAACCCAGTCCCCCATCCACTGAAAAAAAACACCCCATCACACGAAAACCAAAATCTACCAATCACCAACTAATTAAACTCCCATTAAGTGCTAGAAGAAAAATGTGCTAGAAATATGCCAAATCCAGCTCCTCAAACCACCAAACCACAAGAAAACTAATGTGCCAAAAGAAAAATGCGCCAAAACAAAACCTAGCCAAACCCAGCCCCCTCAACAGGAACCCCCCCAAAAAGCCCAAAACATGCTGAAACAAAAACGCACAACCCCCAGAACCACTGAACCGAAAAGCCCTCCAAAACACCATCACCCAACACTAAGGGGACAGACAGGTTCTTTTATGGATCCTTGGCAGAATGATGATGGCACTATATTGTAGTTAAAATTAAAGCTTTATTTTCTTAACAGGATATTATGATTATTATAGCACAGAATTTATGATTAGAATGGCACAGGATTTCTACAAGCAGAATCAATATAGTACAATCTATAAATAGCATAATACATACTTTATAATACAACTTAGCTTATAATTTCTAATCACCTGGACCCTCTGCAGATTGGGTTGGCTCTTAATACATGGTTTGCTGTATCAATATAACAATCATAATCTAGACTTGAAAATCACTCAGTCCTTGGAGGAAGCAGACAATGGTGGAGGTGTCCCTGGCCACTGGGGATTCATGAGTCTCACTGTCCAACAGTAGTTATGCTCCATGTTCCCCATTTAGGACTTGTAACTGCTTGATTTTATAGACAATGCTCTGTGTGCTGCTATGCTTCCCTGTTCATCAACAACACCTGGTTGGCAGAGTGCCTGGGACCTTCAAGGCCAGTAATGGAGTAATCGGCCTGGCACTCAGGAATCTTGAGGCCAGTAGGGAGGGGAAGAAAAAAATCTGTTTGGGTTGTCTACTTGGTTCACAGGACCTTCAGGACCTGATAATGAGGGGAAAGGGAATGAATATGTGACAGAGAATGGCTGCTTGCCTTATAAAATGGTATTAGTTATGCTAGCCATGTTACTAGAGGTCAGGAGCAGGGGGTACCAGTCACAAACACATGAAAAAAACCCAAAACACCCCCCCCCAAACAACACCCCCCCCCCGTGCCAAACCTAACCCTGCCAACCAGAGAACCACCACCCCCAAAACAAGCCAAACCAAACCCACATCAAACTTAGCCCCCCAAAACCACTGAACAAAAAACCCAACCCAAAATACACCAAAGCAAAACCGTGTCAAACCCAGCCCCACAAACCACTGCATGGAAAAAAAAAATGCAAAAAAAATCACCCAAAACATGCCAAATGCAGCCTCCCCAAATACTGGGGAAAAAAAAATCCAAAATAAATGTGACAAAATAAAACTATGCCAAACCCAGTCCCCCAAAAACCCAGAACGAAAGAAAAACAGATAACCAATATCCTGGAATGAAAGAGAATGAGATATCCGATAGCCCAGAAGCAAAATAAACCAAACCACCGAAATGCTCGGAACTGAAAAAACGACGATGAACCTGAAGCTCGGAACCAGAAAGACCCAGATGATCTAAAAGCCTAGAACCCAAAAGCCCAGACAAACCAAAAGCCCGGAAATAGGAGCAGACAACCAACCAACCCAGATGACTCAAAACCCCAGAATCATGAAAAGAGCAGTGGACCCAAAAGCCCCAAAGAAAAACATGAAATCCCAAAAGCCTGGATTCAAAAAAACCCCAAATGACCCAAAAGCTTGGAAACAAACAAACAAAAAAACCCAACTCAAAGCAAACATCCCAAAAGCCTGGAACTGACACCCCCCTCCCCCCAACCAGAGACCCAAAAGCCCAGAATCAAAAATCCCTAGAAAAAATCCCCAGAAAAAATCCCCACCCCCCTCAGGACTAAAAAAATATTCCCAAACCCTCCCGGATTAAAAAAAACATTCCCTAAACACACTAGGATAAAAAAAATCCCCAGAACACCTCTCAGCACCAAAAAAAAAACCCAGGGCAAAAACTCAAACAAAAAAATATAATCCCAGATGACCCAAAAGCCCAGAATCCAACAATCTCAAAACCCCAGAACCCCCAATATCCCAAAACTCCAGAATATGAAAATCCCCAAACTAAAGAACCCAAACCACTCAAAATTCAAAACCCTCAAAATTCAAGATCCAAAAAAATCCCCACAAAACTCCCAGACCCAAAATAAACCCTGACCCCACACCTGAGCAGGTGGATATGCCCTGAAGGAAGCTGCAGCCCATGGAGAGCCTATGCTGGAGAAGCTCCTGGCAGGAACTGAGGCCTCTGGAGAGGAGCTTACGCAGGAGCAAGTTTTCCAGCAGAACCTGTGGCCTCACGGGGGACCCACACTGGAGCAGTCTTCCTGATGGACTATACTCCATGGAAAGGACTGATGCTGGAGCAACTCTTGAAGAACTGCAGCCTGTGGGAAGGACCTATGTTGGAGAATCATAGAATCATAGAACAGCCCAGGTTGGAAGGGACCTCGAAAGATCATCTGGTCCAACCTTTTGTGGGAAAGGGAGCCTAGATGAGATTATCTAGCACCCTGTCCAATCGTGTCTTGAATACCTCTGGTGATGGGGACTCTGCCATGTCCGTGTGGATGTTGTTCCAGTGACTGATTGTTCTCACTGTGAAAAGTTTCTTTCTTATGTCAAGATGAAACCTCTCCTGGTGCAACTTGTACCTGTTGCCCCTGTCTCATCTATGGGGCTCCTCATGAAGAGAAGCCTCTGTCCTCTTTGTAGCTGCCCTTTAAGTACTGGAGTACTGTGAATAGGGCAGTCCCCCCTGAGCCTTCTCTTCTCCAGGGAGAAAACACCTAACTCCTCCAGTCTTTCCTCATAGGGCAGGTTCTCCAGCCCTTTGATCATCTTTGTGGCCTTCTTTGGACCTTCTCCAGTCTGTCCGTGTCTTTCTTGAATTGTGGGAACCAGAAATGGACACAGTACTGCAGGTGCGGCCTGACAAGTGCTGAGTGGGATGATCACGTCTCTATCTCTGCTAGTAATGCCCCTGTGGATGCAGCCCAGAGTCCGATTTGCCTTTGTTGCTGCAGCAGTGCACTGCTGGCTCACGTTCAGCTTGTTGTCCACCAGGACCCCCAGGTCCCTTTCAACAAAGCTGCTCCCCGGCCACACAGACCTTAGCCTGTACTGGGGTCTTTTGTTATTCTGATCTAGGTGCAGGATTTTGCACATGTCTTTATTAAACTTCATACTGTTCTTGCTAGCCCAATCTTCCAGCCTGTCCAGGTCTCTATGTAAGATGGCTCTCCCTTCTGACGTGTTCACCTTTGATGTCATCAGCAAACTTGATGAGGGTGCTTTCAATCCTATTGTCCAGATCATTTATGAAGATGTTGAACAGCATGGGGCCCAGTATCGATCCCTGGGGGACCCCACTTGTGGCAGGCTGCTAGCCTGAGTAAAAACGGTTGATCACCACCCTCTGAGGGTGACCTATTAGCCAATTTCCTACCAATGCATCCAATCTGTATCTTGCCAGTTTGTCCAGGAGAAGGCTCTGGGAAACAGTATCGAACACTGCTGAAGTCCAGATAAACGACATCCACTGCTCTCCCCATGTGTACAGAAGATGTTATTTTGTTGTAGAAGGTGATCGGGTTAGTTTGGCATGATTTGCCTTTGGTAAATTCGTGTTGGCTTTTCCCAATCACCTGCTTCATTAGGTTTGTGATAGTTTCTAGGAGGACTCGTTCCATTACTTTCCCAGGGATTGAAGCAAGACTAATAGGCCTGGAGTTTCCTGGGTCCTCTTTTGGGCCCTTCTTGTAGATGGGTGTGACATTTGCCCTCTTCCAGTCATCAGGGACATCCCTCGATCTCCATGACTTTTCAAAGATTATATAGACAGTGGCCTTGCAACAATGTCAGCCACTTCTCCTAACACCCTGGGGTGGATTCTGTCCAGGCCCATAGATTTATGTGGGTTGAGCCCTTGCAAGAGGCCACAGACCAGCCCTTCCTCCACTACTGGTGGGTCGACACATGCTCTGTCTTAGCTACTTGATCTTGTGATCTGGGGTCCAGCTGCACCAGTAAAGACGGAGGCAAAGAAGGTATTGAGAACCTCTGCCTTGTGAGCATTATTAGTAACTGGTTTCCCTGCCCTGTTTAGCAATGGGCCTATGCCTTCCCTGTCCTTCTGCTTAATGCTCACGTACCTGAAGAACCCTTTCTTGTTGTTCTTGACACCTCTGGCCAATTTCAGTTCTACTTGAGCCTTAGCCTTCCTGCCTGCATCTCTGCATGCCCTAGCAAGGTTCTTGTAGTCCTCAATGACTATTTGGCTGCCTTTCCATAGCTGGTATGCTTCTTTTTTGCCTTTAAGCACAGCCAAAAGCTCATTGTTAAGCCAGGGTGGTGTCTTGTTCTGCCCTCTTCCTTTCCCTTTGTAGCAGATGGACTGTTCTTGTGCTTCCAGGAGGCTGTTCTTGAATAACTTCCAGCACTCACAAGCTCCTTTGCCCTCCATGGATGCTTCCCATGGAATCCCTCACAGCTGGGCTCTGAATGTATTGAAGTTAGCTCTTTGAAAATCCAGGGTCTTAATCCTACTACTGGTCTTCAGCATGCTCAGCAAGATCTTAAACTCCACAGTGTTGTGATTGCTGTATCCATCGGTAGTTATGTTGTCAAGTAAGTCGTCTTGGTTTGGGAGCAGTAAATCTAGCAATGCGCTGTTCCTAGTCGGCATGTCCAGCATCTGTAGCAGGAAGCAATCCTCAATGCATTCCAGGAACCTGATGGACAACTTGTGCACCGCTGTGTTGCTTTCCCAACAAATGTCCCAGTAATTGAAGTCACCCATGAGGACCAGGTTCTGTTGGCTCAAGACTTCCCTGAGCGGCTGAAGTAAGTTTTCGTCAGCCTCGTCACCCTGATTGGGAGGTCAGTAACAGATACCTAACATAAGATCCCCCTTGGTGATGATCCCACCGATCTTGATCCAGAGGCATTTGATAGAACTTTTGTGGTCTCCATAGCTCACCTCCATACATTCAAATTTCTCTTTCACATAAAGTGCAACTCCACCTCCTCTTCTTCCCTTCCTATCTTTCCGAAAGAGCTTGTAGCTATCCATTGCAGTCTTCCAATCCTGTGAGTTTGTGATGGGTTGACCTTGGCTGGACGCGAGGTGCCCACCAAGCTGCTCTATCACTCTCCCTCCTCAGCAGGACATGGGGGGAGAAAATAAGATGGAAAGAACTCGTGCGTCAAGATAAAGGCAGTTTAATAAAGCAAAAGCAAAGGCCATGCGCAGAAGCAGAGGAAAACAAAAGATTTATTCTCTACTTCCCATCAGCAGGTGATGTCCAGCTGCTTCCTGGGAAGCAGGGCTTCAGCACACGTAGCAGTTGCTCCGGAAGACAAACGTCATAATAACGAATGTTCTCTTAGCTTTTATTGCTGAGCAGACGTCATATGGTATGGAATATCCCTTTGGTCAGTTTGGGTCAGCTGTCCTGGCTGTGTCCTCTCCCAAGATCTTGCCTACTCCCAGCCTACTGGCCTTTGGGAGGGAGAGGGGAAAATGCTGGAGAGGCAGCCTTGATGCTGTGCCAGCACTGTTCAGTAATAGCCAAAACACTGGTGTGTTATCAATACCTTGCTAGCTACCAATACACAGCACAGAACTATGAGGGCTGCTATGGGGAAAATTAACTCCATCTCAGCCAGACCAAATACAATCTCCACCCCTTATTTCATACCATTTGCATCATGATCAGGCCCCACATAATTTAATACATATATATATATATCTTTTATCCATCCCATTGTATTTAATTCTCATTACTGAAATCCCCTCTTACCAACACTTACAACTTAAACTACATACTTAAACCATCTTTATACCCAACATACAGATTTATACATTCTCATTAACTATTATCCTCTGTCCCTTAACATATAGATATTATTCTCCTATTCCATGGACTTCTGCCACATCTCCAAATGTTCATAAGAACAGGCTATGACTTGGGCCCAATCCGTCAGGATGGGTGTTCAGGACAAGAGAAGCTGTGTGTTTGATTGTTGGGCACAAACACCGGCTTGCTTTGGGTCATTGGTGCACTCACCTGGTTCCTTGCGAAGCTCACTTGGTTCAGGTCTTTCCTGCTATGTTACTTCCTACAACATACAACTCACATCACAGATTATTTTCCCCCAAGGTTAAATCTCCTTGAGGCACACACCGGGTCTCCCCATCCTTCCGCATTACCCACCAAGTACACCCAGGTCCTTGAACAAAGACAATCCCAGGAATGGGTTTGCCTTTTCCCATGGGAGGAGCATTCCACACCACCTTCCCCAGCCACTTTCCCATGTGCGCTAAGGGGACCTTCTCTCCTCCCACACTATGTAGGGGTTTTGTTTGGGCAGGACCAGGACAGTTAGCAGATCCTCTGGTATTAATCAGCCAAGTGGCTTCTGCTAAATTTATATCCCAGTGCTTCTGTATCCCATTGCCCAATGCCCTCAACATAGTCTTTAACAGTTCATTATATCTCTCGATCTTTCCAGAGGCTTGTGGGTAACAGGGGATGTGATACGCCCACTCAATGCCGTGTTTCTTTGCCCAGGAGCTTATGAGGTTATTTCGGAAATGAGTCCCATTGTCTGATTCAATCCTTTCTGGGGTACCATGTCGCCATAAAATTTGCCTTTCAAGGCCTAGGATGGTGTTTCGGGCAGTGGCATGGTTTACAGGAAATGTCTCTAGCCAGCCAGTAGTTGCTTCCACCATGGTGAGTATGTAGTGCTTTCCTTGGTGTGTTCGTGGCAGTGGTCCAATATAGTTGATCTACTTGAGAGTAGGAAGGCTCTACAGAGGGATCTGGACAGGCTGGATTGATGGGCCGAGGCCAATTGTATGAGGTTCAACAAGGCTAAGTGCCAGGTCCTGCACTTGGGTCACAAGAACCCTATGCAATGCTACAGGCTTGGGAGAGTGGCTGGAAAGCTGCCTGGCAGAAAAGGACCTGGGGGATGTTGGACATCGAGTGAATTGTCACTACATTTTAACTTAAACGAGTTGTCTTCTAGAACTGCTTTATATACATAGTTCAGTAAATTAAAGTGACCACCTCCACCCCAGAAAATGAGTTCTAAATGAGGAAATGGTAAGGGAGACAACTGGACAATGATTTTAAGCATTTGAACTCTTTTCTCAACATTTAAGATACACTTTTAATGTATTACACTGTACAAGTTATCAGCTACTTTTTCAGATACTTTTTCCTCTTACAGCTGCGCTTCAGGACCTGGGGGCATTGGTCAATAGCCGGCTGAATATGAGCCAACAGTGTGCCCAGGTGGCCAACAAGGCCAACAGCATCCTGGCTTGTATCAGAAATAGTGTGGCCAGCAGGACTAGGCAAGTGATCGTCCCCCTGTACTCGGCTCTGGTGAGGCTGCACCTCGAATACTGTGTTCAGCTTTGGGCCCCTCACTACAAGAAAGACATTGAGGTGCTGGAGCACATCCAAAAGAGACCAACGAAGCTGGTGAAGGGTCCAGAGAACAAGTCTTATGAGGAGCAGCTGAGGGAACTGGGATTGTTTAGCCTGGAGAAGAGGAGGGTGAGGGGAGCCCTTATTGCTCTCTACAACTACCTGAAAGGAGGTTGTAGCGAGGTGGGTGTTGGTCTCTTCTCCCAAGTAACAAGTGACAGGACAAGAGGAAATGGCCTCAAGTTGTGCCAGGGGAAGTTTAGATTGGATATTAGTGTGCTGGTTTTGACTGGGATAGAGATAATTTTTTTCATAGTAGCTAGTATGGGACTATGTTTTGGATTTGTGCTGAAAGCAGTGGTGATAATAGAGGGATGTTTTTGTTATTGTTGAGCAGTGCTTACACAGAGTCAAGGCCTTTTCTGCTGGGACACACCACCCCACCAGCAAGTAGGCTGAGGGTTCACGAGAAGTTGGGAGAGGACACAGCCGGGACAGCTGACCCCAAGTGACCAAAGGGATATTCCATACCATATGATGTCATGCTCAGCATATAAAGCTGGGGGAAGAAGAAGGAAGAGGGGGACGTTCGGAGTTAAGGTGTTTGTCTTCCCAAGTAACCCTTACACATGATGGAGCCCTGCTTTCCTGGAGATGGCTGAACACCTGCCTGCCGATAGGAAGCAGTGAATGAATTCCTTGTTTTGCTTTGCTTGCATGCTTGGCTTTTGCCTATTAAACTGTCTTTATCTCAACCCATGAGTTTTCTCACTTTTACTCTTCTGATTTTCTCCTCTATCCCACTGCGGGGCGGGGGAGGAGGGAACTGAGCCAGTGGCTGTGTTGTGTTTAGTTGCTGGCTGGGGTTAATCCACTACAATTAGGAAAAATTTCTTCACCGAAAGGGTTTTCAAGCATTGGAACATGCTGCCCAGGGAAGTAGTTGAGTCACCATCCCTGGAGGTATTTAAAAGACGCTTAGATGTAGTGCTTAGCGACATGGTTTAGTGTTTGGACTTGGCAGTGTTAGGTTAGCAGTTCGACTTGATCTTAAAGGTCTTTTCCAACCTAAACAATTCTATGATTCTATGATAGTCAATTTGCCAGGCTTCACTATATGAAAAACCCAGCCACTGCTCTCTATTCCAGGGAGACTTTTCTCATAAGTCTCTCTTGATTGTGGCATGTGTTTCACATTCATGAAAGACCTGTGTGATGGCCTCCATGGTCAGGTCCACCCCTCAATCACGAGCCCATCTGTATGTTGCATCTCTCCCTAGAGGTCCTGATGTTTCATGAGCCCATCGAGCTGTGAATAGCTCACCCTTATGCTCCCAGTCCAGGTCCACCTAAGCTACTTCAATTTTGGCAGCCTCGTCTACCTATTCATTGTTTTAATATTCTACAATGGGGCTGCTTTTAGGCATGTGAGCATCTGACTGATGTACCTTTAGAGCCATGTTTTCTACCCGGGCAGCGATGTCCTGCCACAGTGCAGCAGCCCAGATGGTTTTATCCCTTCACTGCCAATTGGTCTTCTTCCACTGCTGCATCCACCCCCATCGGGCATTAGCCACGATCCAGGAGTCAGTATAGAGATAGAGCACTGGCCACTTTTCTCATTCAGTAATCTCCAGGGCCACCTGGATGGCTTTCACTTCTGCAAACTGACTTGACTCACCTTCTTCAGTGGCTTCTGTGACACACAGCAGCTTTCCACTTCCGATGGTTTCCTACAACATGACAGGATCCATCAGTAAACAGATCATAACACGTTTTATCTTCTGATAACTCATTATATGGTGGTGCCTCTTGGGCACGAGCCACCTCCTCAGGCAGTGCTCCAAAATCTCTACCTTCTGGCCAGTCCATAATCTCTTCCAGGATTCCTGGGTGGTTGGGTTTCCCCAGTCGAGCTCGTTGTGTGATCAATGCTACCCACTTACTCCATGTAGTGCTGGTTGCGTGATGTGTAGAGGGAATGTTTCCTTTGAACATCCAGTGTAGCACGGGCAATCGCGGTGCCAAGAGAAGAGACGCTTCTGTACCAACAACTTCTGAAGCAGCTCGAATCCCCTCATGTGCTGCTAGCATGTCTTTTTCAGTTGGGGTGTAGTGGGCTTCTGATCCTCAATACCCCCAGCTCCAAAACCCTAATGGTCGACCTCGGGTTTCTCCTGCTGTTTTCTGCCAGAGGCTCCAGGTGAGGCCATGCTCCCCAGCTGCAGTGTAGAGTACATTTTGCACAGCTGGTCCTGTCTGGACAGGCCCAAGAGCTACTGCATGAGCTATTTCCTTTTTGTTAAGCTCAAAGGCTTGTTGTTGCTCAAGGCCCCACTCAAAATAGTTCTTCTTTCGGGTTACTCGATAGAGAGGGCTCACAAGCTGACTATAATCTGGAATATGCATTCTCCAGAATTCCACAAGGTCCAGGAAAGCTTATGAGCTCTCTCTAGCCTGGCTAGCTCAGTTGGTAGAGCATGAGACTCTTAATCTCAGGGTCGTGAGTTCATGCCCCATGTCAGGCACCAAAAAGGACTGTGGGGCTTGACCTTAGCTGGATGCCAGGTACCCACCAAAGTCATTTTATCAATCCCCCTCCTCAGCTGGACGGGGGAGAAAAATACGACGAAAGGCTCACGGGTCGAGATAAGGACAGGGAGATCACTTGGCAATGACCGTCGTGAGCAAACCAGAGTTAACTTAGGGAAATTAATCTAATTTATTACCAATGAAATCAGAGTAGGGTAATGAGAAACAAAACCAAATCCTAAAACACCTTCCTCCCACCCCTCCCTTCTTCCTGGGCTCAGCTTCACTCCTAGTTTTCTCTGCCTCCTCCCTAGAGCGGCACAGGGGGATGGGGAATGGAGGTTGCAGTTAGTTCATCACATGTTGTCTCTGCCGCTCCTTCCTCCTCACTCTTCCCCTGCTCCAGCATGGGGTCCCTCCCACGGGAGACAGTCCTCCACAAATTTCTCCAACAGGGATCCTTCCCATGGGCTGCAGATCTTCATGAACTGCTCCAGTGTGGGTCCTTTCCACTTGTCATTTCCACAGGGTGCAGTCCTTCAGGAACAGACTGCTCCAGCATGGGTCCCCGCACAGGGTCACAAGTCCTGCCAGCAAACATGCTCCGACGTGGGCTCCTCTCTCCATGGGTCCACAGGTCCTGCCAGGAGCTTGCTCCAGCCTGGGCTTCCCACAGGGTCACAGCCTCCTTTGGGTGTCTCCACCTGCTCCAGTGTGGGCTCTGCCACGGACTGCAGGTGGAATCTCTGCCCCTCCATCATCCTCCATGGGGTACAGGGGAACAGCCTTCCTCACCGTGGTCTTGTCCACAGGCTGCAGGGGAATCTCTGCTCCGGTGCCCGGAGCACCTCCTCCCCCTCCTTCTTCACTGACCTTGGCATCTGCAGAGTTGTTCCTCTCACATATTCTCATTCCTCTCTTCTGGCATCTGTTGCACAGTAGTTTTTTTTCCCCCTTCTTAAATATGTTATCACAGAGATGCTACCACCATCACTGATTGGCTCAGCTTTGGCCAGCAGCCGATCCATCTTGGAGTTGGTTGGCATTGGCTCTATCATCAGGCATAGGGGAAGCTTCTAGCAGCTTCTCACAGAAGCCACCTCTGTAGTTCCCTCGCTACCAAAACCTTGCCTCGCAAACCAAATACAGAGTTTTCCCACCAAGTTTCTGTGATTCCTATGATATCATAACTCTCAGACTGGGCATGGAGCCCCAGTTCCTGCTATTTGTTGCACAGACTACTTCATTGGTATACATGCACTTGAGGTGGCTGGACTTAGGGTTCTTGCCTTTGGAGAGGGTTGGGGAGCATTCCTCACTACTCTGGTAGGTGCACACATCCACTCTGTTGCTTATGGATATACAGGTGTCACAGCTTTGTACCCCACCCCCCAAGTTTGTTAGTTTAAAGCACAATTCACTAAGTCAGCCCATCTGCTAGCGAAGATTCCCCTGCCTCTTCTAGATAGGTGGATCCTATCTCTCCCCAGTAGGCTGTATTTGTTGAAGAAAGTCCCATCATCATCATAGAAAGCAAAGCCCTAGGGCAATGACACCAGCCACAAAGCCAGGTATTAATCTGCATGATGTGTCAACTTCTACCCACACCCCTATCCCTGACTGGCAAGACAGAGAAGATCACTTGGGCCCCTGTCCCTTTCACTTGCGCCCCCAGGGCTCTGAAGTCTTGCTTAATCTTGCCCAGGTTATGCTTTACTGTGTCATTGATGCCCACATGGAAAAGAAGTAGGGGATAGTAGTCTGTGCTTTTAACCAGTTGTGGCAGTCTCTCTGTGACATCACAGATCATGGCTCCTGGTAAGCAGCAAACTTGCCTTGACTGTATATCAGGCTGGCAGATGGGTGTGCCTTGGTGCCTCTCAGCAGTCACTCACTACTAGCACTCACCACTTCCTTTTTCAGCTTTTAGTATGTGCTGCTGGTGTGGTTTCTCCTTGTGAATCTTGCTCATCAGTTTTGTCTGCTGCCAAGAGTTTGTATCTGTTGCTGGTTGATACACGAGGAAGGGAAGTGATATCCTGTTACTGCCATGGCGCCTCCTTCTCCAAGGTGCTGTTTGCTGTTCACACTCTGTCTGGTAGTCCTTGGAGGTCAGTGCCATGGAACCCTAATATTTCTTCTTGCAAAGTCTCAAATATACTCTATTTCTTGTTCCCCCTCCCTAATACAGCATAGCCTGCTAGCTTCCTCCTACAGCTCCTCCACCTGCTGCCTGAAGTGACTCCACCAGAGCACACCTTGCACAGGTGGAGCTTTCATCCTCCTCCACCCAGGAGTGTGGGGTACAGTCTTTGCACCCCTCCACTTGGACAGCAGCTTCCTCCACTTGTCCCAGAATAGCCTGACTAGGTAGCTGATTCCTGTCTGCTGCAGAGCGCAGCCCTTGCCTGGTCTCTCCCACTATGCTTCCAACAATCTCAAAGCACTGCCTAATAAGCCCTTCTAATTCCCTGGAGACCTCAAGCTGCTGGGTAGGCTTGCACAGCCAACAGCTAGCCGGGGTGACCATCAGGGCTGCAGCCTAAGCCTGCAGGTGAGCAGAGCAGGAAGCAGCCTGATAACTGGCAGAGTGCACAGCCCTTCCCGCACGTACAGCCACATGAACTGTTGCGCAATCTGTCAATGCCACAGTTGGGATGGAATGGAATGGAATACTTCCATTTCATTTCACTACAGAACGAGGTAGGCTAAACCTCAGAGTTAAACTGGCAGAGTGTGCAGCTCTTCCCTTGAGAACTGCCGACGCAGCTCCCAACAGACGCCGCTCCCTGTTTGCACGCCCTGGTCGTTGGTGCTCCCTAGGGGCCAGTTATATGCAGTTTCACGCGGCTTGAACTGGCCGCGGGGACAACCAGCGCCGCCCAAGTCTTGCCCGTCCCTCTCGTGAGACTTACTGCCAGCTGGCCAGTCCCTCCCACACAGACAACCCAAGGGTGTCAGGGGCCCAGAAACCCCCTCAAACACCCCCAGGGACCTCAGAAGTCTCGCACTCCTCTCAGCACGTGGCAACTGCTGCTGCTGCTGCTGCTAGCATCGGCTTCCTGCAGTTTGAATTGACTGTGGGGACAGCTGCTGACAGGAGCAGTTTGTGAAGGACTGTATCCCGTGGGAGGGACCCCACACCGGAACAGGAAAAGAGCAATCTCCCTGTCCTTATCTAGACCCATGAGCTTTTCATCTTATTTTCTCCCCTTGTCTTGCTGAGGAGAGGGAGTGAGAGAGTGGCTTGGTGGGCACCTGGCATCCAGCCAAGGTTAACCAACCACAAAACCAAAGCCCCAGAATGAAAAATACAAAAAGAGATGCCCCAAAAGCCCAGAACAGAAAAAAACCCCACAGATTCCCCCAAAGCCCAGAACTAAACAAAAAAAACCCAGATGACGCAAAAGCCCAGAACCAAAAGGAAAAGACAGATGACTCAAAAGGCCAGAACCACTAGATACCCCAAAAGCCAGGAACCAAAAAAACCCCAAACCCCAACCCCTATGACCCAAAAGCTTGGAACCAAAAAAATAACCTGGACAACCCAGAAGCCTGGAAGCAAACAACCTCAAGACCCCAGAACTGCAAAATCCCAAAGCTCAAGAATCCAAAAGCCCCAAAATACAAGAACCAAAGATCTCCCCCCAAAAAACCCAGACCCAAATAAGACCCCCAGCTCCCCCCACAAAAACCCTAAACACTAGAACTCCAAAACTAAACCACCAGAATCGAAAAATACCCGAACAACTCAAAACCCCACAAACACCCCAAACACCCCAAAACTCCAAAACTAAAAAAAAAAACCCCCCAAAAACCCCAAGCAACCCAAAACACTGGAATCAAACACCACAAACAATCCAGAATGAATAAAACCCCCAACAACCCAAGACCCCAGAATGAAAAAAACCCCTCAGATGACCCAAAAAGCATGAACCAAAATAAATTTTAAAACCCCAAATAAACCTGGAAACCCAAAAGCTCATAATCAAAAAAATCTCTAACAACCCAAAGCTGTGAAATGGAAAAAAACCCCTGACAACCCAAAACCGTGGAATGAAAACAAATCCAGACAACTCAAGACCCTAGAGTAGAAAAAAACCCAAAACAGATGATCCCAAAGCCCCCGTATGCACACATCCCCACCTCCACCTAATCCTGACACACCCCACATCTACCCACAACCCACCACATGTACCCCACAAATGTACCCCACACAGCACCCATGCATGCACCACACACCCACATCACACACCACACATGCACACCTCCCCATACTCCACACATGCATGCACCCTCTACTCCACACACCCCACACTCTACTCACACACACACCACATAACACCTGCACCCACCTACAGCACACACACCCCACACAACCATGCACCATACACACCACACACACACTGCTCTCGCCCACCGCGTACTGCCCACACAACATCCATCCCACACACTACACCCCCATGCAAACACCACGAACCACATGCACACACACACACACCATGCATCTCATGCACACCATGCTACACACACCTCACATATCCTGTGCACGCACCCTCCACACAAAACCAACCTCCCCCATACTGCTATTTGGTGACTCCTGTGATAATATAAGCTATACTGTTGGACAGGCTTAGACTTGGTTTCCACAGTTCTGCTGTTTTACTCATCTTTGGATATATCTACATTATAGCTCTGTAAAATAATTTTTTGGGATAATTCTAAATGAGTTCTAGTGTCTTTTTTTCTTTTTCTTTTTTTTTTCCCCCACAAAAATACTTGTGGTTTCCTATGTATTATTTTAGCAGATCCTTCAATTTTGTTGAGCTTATTAAGAATACTCTGTGTGTAGTTGCTTGTGGGTTGTATTGTGGGTTCGTTTGTTTAGAGGAGGGGGATGTTCTTTGCTAAACTGCTTACATGGAAAAGTATGGCACTTCAGTTTCTTAATTCTTTTAATACAGGATGGGATAAGACGTGGCCGACCAAGAGCAGATACAGTTCGTGACCTAATAAATGAAGGAGAGCATTCTTCTAGCAGAATACGTTGCAATATCTGCAACAGGGTGTTTCCACGAGAGAAATCACTACAGGCACACAAACGAACTCATACTGGTAAGTGAAGAGATTAAAAGGAAGATGTGAGTAGCTGACAAACACTTATGAAGCAGTTGGGAAAAAAACCCCAAACCCCTCAACCTATTAATATCTTACTGTAATTGTTAAATTAATCATAATTTTCTCCCAGGGCTTGTTAGCGAAATCAAAGGAAAGTCTTTCTGTAACTGTTTTTCTCACAGGGTAACCGTAGCAGTAATTTGGGCTATAACAGTAAAGGCATGTAGTGTAAATAATTTATCTGCTGTTTTCAGACTTTCTTCAGATGAAAAAATTTTCCTGAGCTTGGTGTTCTGTACTTGGTAGTATTTTTCATTCTGACTGCCTCTTCTCTGACTTCTGTTTCCTTCTTCTTTTGTATAATTTTTACACAGTATCTAAATCATAGAATCATAGAATAATTTCGGTTGGAAAAGACCTATAAGATCAAACAAACACGGACCAGCTCAAACACAAAAAGGAAGCTGGAAGCAAGGGCAGAGGCTGGAAGCAAGGGCAGGTAGCCTGGGAGGAATACAGAGAAATTGTCTGAGCAGCCAGGGATCAGGTTAGGAAAGCTAAAGCCCTGAGAGAATTAAATCTGGCCAGGGACATCAAGGGCAACGAGAAAAGATTCTATATATATGTCAGTGATAAAAGGAAGACGAGGGAGAATGTGGGCCCCCTCCGGAATGTAAAACGAGACCTGGTTACCCAGGATATGGAGAAGGCTGAGGTACTCAATGACTTCTTTGCCTCAGTCTTCACCGGCAAGGGCTCGAGCCACACCATTCAAGTTGCAGAAGCTAAAGACAGGGACTGGGAGAATGAAGAACTGTCCACTGCAGGAGAAGATCAGGTTCGAGACCATCTAAGGAACCTGAAGGTGCACAAGTCCATGGGACCTGATGAGATGCATCCGCGGGTCCTGAGGGAACTGGCAGATGAAGTAGCTAAGCCACTCTCCATCATATTTGAGAAAGTCCTGGCAGTCTGGTGAAGTTCCCACTGACTGGAAAAGGGGAAACATAACCCCCATTTTTAAAAAGGGGGGAAAAGGAAGACCCAGGGAACTCTAGACCGGTCAGTTTCACCTCTGTGCCTGGCAAGATCGTGGAGCAGACCCTCCTGGAGACTATGCTCAGGCACATGGAAAATAAGGAGGTGATTGGTGACAGCCAATACGGCTTCAGTAAGGGCAACTTTTGCCTGACAAATTTGGTGGCCTTCTATGATGGGGTTACAGCATTGGTGGACAAGGGAAGAGTGACTGACATCATCTACCTGGACTTGTACAAAGCATTTGTGACGTGGTTTAGGCCCAGCTGGCAGCTGAGCACCACGCGGCCGCTCACTCACTCCTTCCCCAGCATGATGGGGAGGAGAAGTTAACAAAAGGCTCGGGTCGAGATAAGGACAGGGAGAGCTAATTATCATCACGAGCAAAACAAACCGAACTTAGAAAAAGGGATTCATCTAATTTATTACTAAACAGAATAGAGCAATGAAAAAAAACAAATAACATCAAGCCTTAAAACACCTCCCCCCACCCCTCCCCCCTTCCCGGGCTCAACTTCACTCCCGGCTTCAACCTCCTCCCCCCTCAGCGGCAGGGGGGGGGAATGGGGTGAGGGGGATGGGGGTTGCGGTCAGTGCAGCGCACGTTGTTTCTGTCGCTTCGTTGTCCTCGGTGGGGAGGACTCCTCTCATCGCTCCCCTGCTCCAAAATGGAGTCTCTCCCACGGGCTACAGTCCTTCCCGAACTGCTCCGGCGTGGTCTCTTCCATGGGGTGCAGACCTTCAGGAGCAGACTGCTCCAGCGTGGGTCTCCCACGGCGTCACAAGTCCTGCCACCAAAACCTGCCCTGGCGTGGGCTCCCCTCTCCACAGGTCTACTGGTCTGGCCAGGGACTTGCTTCAGCCCAGGCTTCCCACAGGCCACAGCCTCCCTCGGGTGCCTCCACCTGCTCCAGCGTGGGGTCCTCCACGGGCTGCAGGTGGAATCTCTACACCCCCTCATCCTTCCTCCACGGGCTGCAGGGGAACAGCCTGCTTCCCCATGGTTTTCACCACGGGCTGCAGGGGGATCTCTGCTCCGCTGTCTGGAGCACCTCCTCCTCCTCCTCCTCCCCCCTCCTCCTGCACTGACCTTGATATTACATCTCCACACTTCCACCTCCAGCCGTAAAGAAACTTCCCCCTTCTTAAATATGTTATCACAGAGGCGCTGATTGGCTTGGCCTTGGCCAGGGGCGGGCCCATCTTGGAGCTGGCTGGCATTGGCTCTACCAGACACTGTGGAAGCTTCTAGAAGCTCCTCACAGGAGCCACCCCTATAGCCCATGCCCCCACCCGCTACCAAAACCTTGCCACACAAACCCAACACAATTTGACACTGTCCCGCACAATATCCTTGTCTCCAAATTGGAGAGACATGGATTCGATGGATGGACCACTCGGTGGATAAGGAATTGTCTGGATGGTCGCACTCAGAATGGCAGTACCTGAAGGGGGCCTACAAGAAAGCTGGAGAGGGACTGTTTACAAGGGAGTGTAGTGACAGGACAAGGGGTAATGAGTTTAAACTAAAAGAGGGTAGATTTAGATTAGATATTAGGAAGAATTCTTTCCTGTGAGAGTGGTGAGGCACTGGAACAGGTTGCCCAGAGAGGTTGTGGAGGCCCCCTCCCTGGAAGTGTTCAAGGCCAGGTTGGATGGGGCTTTGAGCAACCTGGTCTAGTGGAGGGTGTCCCTGCCCATGGCAGGGTGGGTTGGAACTAGGTGATCTTTGAGGTCCCTTCCAACCCAAACCATTCTATGATTCTCTCCTTTTTGGCGCCCAACACGGGTCACGAAGGGTTGAGAAAATGACAGATCTGACCAAAACATGTTAAAACAAATTTGTTATAAGCATTCATTATATTAGTTTAATCTTCGTTGGTCACAGTCTTATTTATTTGTTCTCAGAGTTGTGTTATGTAACCCCTTACTTGCTGTATGTACTGCTTATCAGTGTTTACGTGTGGTTTGTCACCTCTAGGTGTTGGATTAAGGTTATCGCTCTGCTGTTCAGTGTACCACTGGCTTATGGAATGATAAAATCATTGACAGTTGGACCAGTTTTGTATTTGTATTCAGTGGCGGCTGAATCTGTATTCAGCGGCGGGGAACAATAGCAACGGCTTCATCTCCGTACTTTCGGAGTCATCTATTGGAAGCTATTAATAATCATACTTTTTACTTTTACTCCTTGGAGAGCCAATATATGGGGAGACACCTTTCTTCACCTTACCCTTCTTCTCTAGGCTAATTACAATAGATCTTGAGAATGTTGAATATCCTTGGGATGTTCGGACCAGCATGTTTCTATTGCTAGGTCTCCTGAATGTGGTTCATGTCTTGTTTAAGGTTAAACAACTATTTAAGAATACCACCCAGACATCAACCCCTGCGACGGGCACTATAGCTACTTCAGCCTCTGTGATAGGCACTGTGGCTGCTCCAACCTTCGTGACAGGCAGTGCATCTATTCAAACCCCTGCAACAGGCACTGTGGTTACTCCAACCCCCATGACAAACACTGTGGCTACTGAAACCCCAGCTATAAGCACTGCAGCTGAACCAGAGAACCAACCGGAATGAAACGAGAGACCTAGTTACTCAGGATGTGGAGATCAGTAACAAGCGATGTTCTGCAGGGGTCGGTATTGGGACCGGCACTGTTCAACATCTTTGTCAGTGACATGGACAGGAACTCATTTTCTGGGGTGGAGGTGGTCACTTTAATTTACTGAACTATATATATAAAGCAGTTCTAGAAGACAACTCATTTAAGTTAAAATGTAGTGACAATTCACTCGATGTCCAACTGAGCTTGAACTGAAAGGGAGATGCTGTTTTTATACCAAGTAAATACACCTTTTGTTTCCTTCATGTTCCAACAAGACTGTATTTTGCAATAAAGCATGAACTATTGTAGACACATAAAGCCTTGGCTCCTGTTGTCTCTTTTCTGACTCAAATAAGACAAGTCTGTGCATACAAATATTAAACACTAGATTCTTCATGCCTTTTGGTCAAAAGATGTTTTCAGTTCACTTGCTTGAACTAGGTGTTGAACTTGTGTATTAAACACAGCCTAATTAATTGAGCAGAACTCACCTTGGTGTTACTCTTCTGACTTAGTAAGTCAGTGTTACCTTTTTTTAGTTGTCCTTTCTGAGGAGTGGTGGCATGGCACACCTTTGCAAACTTGCCACCCGATCATACTCTCTTGAGAGACAGAGAGCAAATACCCACTATCTCCATTCCTCTTGTTGCAGTTTGCATGGGGAAGTCGTTCTTGACGGTTGGCCTAAATTCTCTTGGCTTGAGTCGAGAATGAGTTTCTCTTCCTACCTCCATTTATTCATTACAACTTTTTTCAAATAGTCTAGTAAAACTCTCTAATAAGATACTTCTGCAACTTTATACATCCCTATATCGTTAACCTCAGCTATTTTACCCTAGTTCAGTTTATAAATGTATCTGGTTGCAACTGGAATTAAATTGTTTGCCTTTACTTTGTTCTACCTATACTATAGGATGCTATCTATACAATATACTGTGTATGTTTCATTCTACCTAACTACAAGTATCAGTTCTAGGACTTCTCTCAGTGCTTTAGGAAAGTCGTATGTCAAAAAAAAGTTCTTAAACAAACAAACAAAACACTCTAAGCCTTCAGTCTTTCATGATACTCTCTGAAAGGCATGATGCAGTGCTCAAAGGGAAAACATTGTCAAATTCTTCTCTTCTCTGGAGCTGCCCTTTCTAATACCAAAGATGATGAGATACTGCTAACACTGCAGAACTACAAAACTGTAGCCTTTCTGGAAACCTGGCCACTACTAAGTTCACACATCTGCTTACATGATGAAGCAGAAGTTTTCAAAGGAGAACAGTGTGTAGCATTGCTTGCCACTGTCTCACATACCAAAATGAACAGAACTAAGGATGACTCCTTATCAAGGAGTCCTTATCTTATAAGGACTTATAAGATAAGGAAGTCCTTATCTTATTTGCGGTTGCTGTAGTGCTCTGTCTGCCTCACCCAAATTCCTACTGCAGTCCAAAAAAATCTGGACAGCGACAGGGAGGAATGTCCAATCTTCTCATGGAGGGGGAAAAAGCGAGGCCTATGATTTCTCTGAACTCCTGTCAGCCCATCCTTTTTATGCCTTCTAGAATTATCTTGTACTTCGACATACCAGAAGCTGACTTGAGTATAGATTATTTAAATAATGTGCAAGATTAGGAATATGATAAGGCAAAAATATAATTTTGTTATTTTGCTGGGGAAAAAATGTATTATCCAGTAGCATTTAATACGTACTTTAAACATCCGTTTGGGGTAAAAATGTATCTCTGCTGTCCAGTGCACTAAGGCTTTCTGAGTAGATGCAAGTGTGAGTGCATAAAAGGAGAGCTTGCTTGTGTAAGTCTCAAGCCAAGGACCACCACTGGACTCTTCTATATTCAGCTTTCATAAGTCTGTGTGTGTGGTTTTGGGTTTGGTTTGGGTGGGGTTGCTTTTTTGTGGGTTTTTTTTGGGGTTTTTGATTTGTTTTGTTTTGTTTTTAAAGGTGAAAGACCTTATTTGTGTGACTACCCAGACTGTGGGAAAGCCTTTGTTCAGAGTGGGCAACTCAAAACTCACCAGCGTCTTCACACAGGGGAAAAGCCTTTCATCTGCTCAGAGAACGGTGAGCCCTCAGAGAATAACTTGTGGCTATCAGAATTAGTGTCAGTCTAGTACTGGCAATGTATGGACGCTCATGTGGCAGCGATCTATAAAAGCTTTGGATCTTAATTTTGGAGGAGCTTCTAGGGAAGGGAGAAGCCACACGGAATCTGTGCATAATCACACAAACTTAGATATAAGGATTACATGCTTGATTATATAAGCCAGGTTATCAGTAATTGTATCAGTTGATACCGATCCATAAAATGATTGGGAATGTTATGGGCCTTGCGACTAGTGTGCTGTTTTCAACTGAATCCAGGTTTTTGTGGAGTAAGGAAGGTTGGGTTCAGGAGCATCTTCATCCCACGGATGTTATGCTAACATGTCAGTTGACTGCTTTCCTTAATGTGCTCTCCGTTGGTATTTTGTGTTTTTAAGGCTGTTTAAGCAGATTCACACATGCAAACCGTCATTGTCCCAAACACCCATACGCCCGGCTGAAGAGGGAAGAACTCACAGTCAGACTGAGTAAAAAACAGACGGCTGACAATAAAGCTGCAGCTGAGTGGCTAGCGAAGTAAGTTTCCTTATGGTGTGATCTCTCTCTAAACTTATAACACAGAGTGGCCTGAGAAAGTGTTTTATTCTTAGGGGAAAAAAAAAAACAAGAAAAAACAATAAATAAAACCCAACTGTTCCTTTAGTATGATTCAGCCTAGCCTCGCCTTTTGTTTAAGTGCTGACTCCTGGTTAAGACAAAGTTCCTCATGAGGCTTTCTCATCTGTTTTTCCTTCTCTACTGAAATGCTTCTCTTTGCTTGAACAACACTTGCTAATACCATGTTAGTTAGTGCTACAGTCATACTGCTAAATTTGCATCTATGTGAGGAACAACAATCCTGTATGCACAGGGAGAGCTGACTGGTGGGAATACCATGAAGCGGAAAGATCTGTGTGAAAGATCAGATGTCCCTTGGGCACTTCTACACTTAAAATGCTGAATAAAGGAGGCTTCTGACAGCTTAAATAGTGCCATAAAAGGGTTGAAAGAGTGCAGTGGTTAGTCATGTGCAAGAAAATACTTGGAAGGTCTTTGCTAGCTTTGAATGGTAGTTCTTACATAAACTGTACATAATTTAAAAGCATTCTCCACCTCTGATGTTGTAGATACTGGGAGGCTAGAGAACAGCGTGCTCCCACTTTGAAAAGTAAAACAATCCAGAAAATGGATCAGGAACAGCAGGACCTGATAGGATATCTTCAGTCTGATGAAGAGGATGATGAAGAGAAAAATAGTGCTCATTCAGCTGCTCGCCGCCGCCTCCAGGAACAGCGTGAACGCATGCATGGTGCATTGGCTCTTATTGAGCTTGCAAACCTAGCTGTGGCACCACTGTGACAGTAGCATAGGAATGGAGTCTGCCTTTACGAAATGGTGGTACTTGGTGGTCCTTAACTAGTTAGATCCTGAGTATAATCTAAGCACCTTATTTACTTATCATAGGCTGCTGTTCTGTAGAATTTATGAAGAATGTTGTCACCCCATAACATGGGGTGAGAGAGTTGCACTTTTTGTAAGGTAAAAGACAAATGTAAAGTTTAAGTATCTTGTAAATATGAAACTGCATAATGCAGGGTGGACAAACTTCATGTTGTGGGAAGCTAGATTTTTGCAAGGTTAACTGATTTATTTGAAACAGTTTTCACAAGAAGCACTTGCACAGTGTTTGTGGTTAGCAGAATGATACATGTGGCCAAAGAAGGCTGAGGAAAGGGAAAGTATTTATCTCACTGTTTAAGCAAAACTATATTAAGTAGTAGGTCTGAAGATACCGTAAGCAGCAATGGAACCAAGTTTTCTAATGTCAGTATATTTTTACCTATTATCACTAAGGCAGAAGGCAAAGCTTAGATATCTCAACTTGTAGAGGGGAAGAAACTGCTTCATGCAGGAAATTGTAAGATAGTTCAGGATCTTCACTGCGACTGCTCAAGATATGAGACTTGATTTTGCTATTTTATGTTTTTTTATTTGATCTCAGCAGAATCTCTTGGTTTGAGTAGCACTTGTTATTCCTAATGTATGACGTTAGGAACTTTTGCACATTGTTGGGTTTATCTGAAAATGATTAGTCTTGCAAAGTCTAGACAAAAGTAAACAATTGGTAATTTTTTTTTAGATATTTTTGGACCCTTTTAATGATTTGGCACTTGCTTTTGTTAATAAAGGGGGTATTGACAGGGTGGTATTGATTTGTACTACACTATTTTAGATCTCCTATTAGCAAACACTAAGTTTTAAAGTATTGCTCTTATATGATTATTAGCAAATAGAAGCCTCCATACTTGCTGTGCATAAAGCCACCTTATTGCTTTACTTCAGGATAACATGCCAATTTTGTGTTCGCTAACTGTAGCACAGCTATCAGTTAAACATGGCAAAAAGGTATTCGCTATATAACCAGAAAATAGACTTCCAAAGGTAGTTTTGAGTATGTTAACTGTGTGATTTCATATATTTCCCAAATAAATGAAGGTACAGAACACTGCCTAGTGCTCTAAGATGCAGATAAAAAGCATTTAGCATCTCTTGTCACCTCATGAGTATTGTGTACTTTCAAATACCATCGTCTCATGGTGATCTCTTTCTGTATTTTGCTTGGAAGGCAACCAGAGATTCCTAATATGCTATGGAAATTTTGTTTCCAAATTGGATAAACTCTTTAGTTGAGCTACTGCTTTAGGGGATGTTAATAAGTCATATTTACTGACCCGCTTGCTCTTAACTCCTCCCTCTCATTGAAGGTCAGGAAATTCAGGTAAGAATTCAGACTTTCCCTCTTTCTTAAGCAAGAAGAAAAAAAATTGTTCGATTACTTGATATAGACTGACTAGATGCATACAGCTGTTTCAGAAAAGCAGTCTAATTCTACAGCAGAAACTGCAATTGTTGGGTTATGTTCTCTGATAATTGATACCTGTTGTGGTAGAAAATTATATTAACCCAGTTTGTTTAAAATAATGTATTAATGCACTTTGGTTTTGGTCTTTTGGGCTTAAAAAAATGAAACACTTTGTAGTCATTTCAGGCTTCTTAGCCTATGTAAAACTACCTGGCAATTCATGGGTGTGGGTTTAGAATTTCTCAGTTACATGCTTTTGACTCTTCAGTTGGCTGTGTACAAATATTCTGATCCCAAAATGAGCCTTGAGCATGAATCTGTTGTACTTGTGAGTCATAACTCAGAATTGCTTGTGGGTGCTATTTCACAGGGCACAAGACTAATCGCCAGCCAGTATGCAGATCCAAGTCATAACTTAATTCAATAGAACTGATTTTCCCGATCAGCTGTAATGCTTTTGACAACTTGCACAGTACTTCTTTCAGTATGGCAAGTACACTGAATTCTATGTAGGTGTAGAAAAAATTCAGACAGCTCAAGTACTTCCGTGTAAGTAACAAATTTTGGGTAAAATAACAAGTAAAAAAACTGAGGTGGAAGACTGCTTTTTGTTTTATTAAAAAGTGATTGCATACAAGAAATATTGAAGTGTTCTATGCTTCATAAGATTAAGCTGTAGTTTGGCATGTCTTAACAGCAGAAGAATAAATGCGCTGCCATTTTAATAGGTGCTTTGAATAAAAGTTGATTTAACTTTCAACTTTAGTTTACATGTGTGTGGTGTTGGGGAATTTTTATTGTACCCCTTGAGGCAGATTAAACACATCTTTGTGCTTAAATTAAAAAAAAAATAAAATTTAACAATGCATTGGACAGTCCTACCGCCATAATCGGTTCTACAAGGAGTCTGCAAAGATGCTTCATGAGTCTGTTCCTTATATACACTTGCACCAGTACCAGTCCCATGAGTGTAGGCATGGGGTGCCTTGGCCCAGCACTGAGGTCATTCCCCAGAGCCAGTTCTGCTGCCCAAAGGTGGCCCCTGAGCACTTGCATTCCAGGATTGTTACAAGACAATACTGCAGCATTCCTTATCAGCATACTTCACTCCCTTACTGGGAGTCCTTCTGTCTCTGGCATTCCTGCTTCCAGCCAGTTTAACCCCTTCTGCAGTTGAGCCTTTTTGCCTTCCATGCCAGATCATTCCTTGGTCACAAATAACCACCGCTGATCATTTACAATTTGAATTTCTCCTTCAGCGGTGTTTGGTAATTCTTAATCTTTCTCTTCCTCATTGCTATAATCCTATCATTCTGACATATTGTGTTGGTTTTGCGTGGCAAGGTTTTGGTAGCAGGGGGGGCTACAGGGGTGGCTTCTGTGAGAAGCTGCTAGAAGCTTCCCCTGTGTCTGATAGAGCCAATGCCAGCCGGCTCCAAGACAGACCCGCCGCTGGCCAAGGCCAAGCCAATCAGCGCCTCTGTGATAACATATTTAAGAAAGAGAAAAACAGTTAGAGAGCGCTTTTGCAGCCAGAGAGAGGAGTGAGAAGATGTAAGAACATCTGCAGACACCAAGGTCAGTGAAGAAGGAGGGGGAGGAGGTGCTCCAGGCGCCAGAGCAAGATTCCCCTGCAGCCCGTGGTGAAGACCATGGTGAAGCAGGCTGTTCCCCTGCAGCAGCCCATGGAGGGAGGATGAGGGGGTGTAGAGATTCCACCTGCAGCCCGTGGAGGACCCCACGCCGGAGCAGGTGGAGACACCTGAAGGAGGCTGTGGCCCTATGGGAAGCCCAGGCTGGAGCAAGCTCCTGGCAGGACCTGTGGATCCGTGGAGAGAGGAGCCCATGCCAGAGCAGGTTTGCTGACAGGACTTGTGACCCCGTGGGGGACCCACGCTGGAGCAGTTTGCTCCTGAAGGTCTGCACCCCGTGGGAGAGACTCACGTTGGAGAAGGCCGTGAAGGACTGTCTCCCGTGAGAGGGACCCCACGCTGGAGCGGGGGAACAATGAGTCCTCCCCCTGAGGATGAAGAAGCGGCAGAAACACCGCGTGAGGAACTGACTGTAACCCCCACTCCCCGTCCCCCTGTGCCGCTGGGGGGGGCGGAGCTTGAAGCCGGGAGTGAAGTTGAGCCCGGGAAGATGGGAGGGGTGGGGGGAGGTGTTTTTAAGATTTGGTTTTATTTCTCATTCCTCTACTCTGTTTTGCTTAGTAATAAATAAGATGAATTCCCTCTCTAAGTTCGGTCTGTTTTGCTCGTGATGATAATTAGAGAATGATCTTGTAACCGATGTGTTTAACTTTTTAACCATGGTGATAGGATCAAGATGAGATCATTAGCAGTAGTAGGGAATGAGAAAAATATTTTAGGAATGAGGACCTGAGAGCTTGGTGGTACCATGGAACTGATAAACTGTGTGGTTGGTATGTACCATGGAACTGATAAACTGCATTATTGGTACGTGAGCCAAATAATATTTCATTTTCTGTCAAAATCATGTCCTTTGAGTGAACTTTGTTCATTATAATCTCATTATAATACCAAAACACACCTCCATGCTAAAAGTTACCCACCTCCAAGGTACGACCACCCCTCACTGGGCATGCTCTCTGAATTTCTTTAAGTATATAGCTTTAAAAGCAAAGCGAGAAAGTTTTACACCAATCATAACGAAGTAACTATGTAACTATGTGATGTAATTGTAACCATGTGTGCATTGAGAATATAAATATGTGCATGTTCGTAGGCTAGGTATGCACGTTAGGTGGAACTATCCCCCGTGCATCCAGCGCTGCAATAAAGAATGCCTGCCTTTTAACACTACATTGGTGTTACGAGGTTTATTCCCGGATTTCGGTGACAGTTTCTGGTGACCCAGGTGGGACCCTGCTTTTGAACCTCGACGGATCCGTGGGATCGCAGGATCTCCAGCCGGCACCGGGGAATTCTCGGGGAGAACCTCCGATCCCCGGACCGAAGAGCTCTGAGCAAGACCCCTGGGAGAGGTAAAGGCATTCTTATTTGATTTGAATATTGTTTTTTTGAATATTTGCTCTTACAAGTTGAAGGCCTTATTCAAGGAGCCCCGTGGCTCACCGGGACAGGCCCACATTGGGACAGGCCCGCACCGGGACAGGCCCGCATTGGGACAGGCCCACACTAGGTTCAAGGAGCCCGTGGCTCTCTGGGACAGGCCCACATTGGGACAGGCTTGCACCGGGACAGGCCCGCATTGGGACAGGCCCACATTAGGAGCACGGGAGGCCTGCTTGTAAGGCGCGGTGAAAGCTGCGCAGAGTTGGGCTGAGGAGACGTTTCAGGTAAAAGTCTCTGCTAGGCGAAAGCCTGTGGAGCAGGGCCCACTGGGGAGGGGAAGCCTCCAAGATTGGGATTTCTGGTGGCAGCAGAAATCCCTGGGATTTCCGGTGGCAGGGGAAATCCCTGAGGGAGCTCTAACACGGGTTGGGGTCCCTCTGACTAAGTGCTTGTGATGATAGTGCACAATCACAACCACTAAGTCCCTGGGAGATGGGTACTTTTCCGAGTAAGAAATCAATCCCACGAAAAACACCACTGGGATGTATTTTGGAACATTGGAAAGATCTGGGAAACATTGATCCTTTGACTCGGAAACAGTTGATTGAATATTGTAATCACTGGTGGCCACTGTATACTTTAGAGAATGGGGAAAAGTGGCCGGAAAACGGGACGTTGCAGTATAACACAATTTTGCAACTAATGTTATTTTGTAAAAGGGAAGGTAAATGGAATGAAATGGCATATGTAGATTTTGTTTTTCACACTGCGAAATCATCCGGAATGGCAAAGGCAATGTGAATTGGTTCCATCTAGTTCTGCGATAATGGCATTAAAGGGGCAGGAACCCGGTAAAGATTTGAAAACAGGTTGCTCATCTTGTGATACTGGTAAACAATGTTCTAAATGTAAATTTGAAGATGATGATGTTGAATTGTTGGTTGCACCTCGCAGGAGGTTAGGAAATGATCAGGGGGATCAAAATCTGGGGGCCAATAATGCTTCCGCCCCTCCTGTGGAAGAGGAGGCAGAAGGATTTAGCCCGATTGCTGGGAGAACAAGGGGAAGAGGGGGAGGAGACGGATTAACTCCCCTCCAGGCCCCTCTTTGACAAGCGGTTGGTAATGAGGGTCCGGTAATGGTGAAAGTCCCCTTCTCCATAACCGATTTAAGAGCATGGAAAGAAACTGCAGGCACCTATCAGGATGACCCAGAAAGAGTTGCCAAAGTAATGGAAACAATAATTAGAACCCAAAACCCCGATTGGGAAGATTTGCAAGTAATATTGGATACATTATTGGAAGACACTGAAAAGAAAATGGTATTAAACACAGCCCGAAAACAAGTAGAAAGTGCCCATGCTAATGGAAATATACAAGGATCGGTGGACCAGAATTTTCCATCCACAAACCCTAAATGGGACCCTAATCAGCCAGGGCCCAGAGGAATGTTGACTAGGTACCAGAAGTGGATTTTGTTTGGCGTTAGACATGCAATGCCAAAAGCAAGTAATTGGTCTAAATTATATGAAATAAGACAAGAATTAAATGAATCCCCTTCGGCCTTTATGGAAAGACTGAAGGTGACTGCTAGAAAATATACCAATCTGGACCCAGAGAAACCCGAGGAAGCTTCACAATTGGCCTCTATATTTATGGGACAATCAGCCCCAGACATAAGGAAAAACCCTCCAGAAACTGGAAGGGGCTGAGTCCAGAGATTTAGGCAAAATGCTTGAAATCGCCTGGATTGTGTATAACAACAGGGAAAAGGAAAAAGAAGTCAGACAAATGCAAAGGGATGGAAAATTCTGGCAATCTTGACCGAGAATAATAAACATGTAAAGCGAAACTCAGCTATAAATGAGCAGAGGGTGTTGGTGCGACAGGGCGAAAAGAGAACTGGCCTTTCTTGAAACTGTTAAAATTTAAGCTGGGAAAACAGTGGGTAACACATCAATTTTTATATATGCCCGAATGTCCATTGCCTTTATTGGGATGAGATTTATTAAGCAAATTAAAGGCACAAATTATTTTTAAAGATGGAGAAATTTGATTACTAATACCAGAATCAAAAGCTATAGAGGCGAGAGTGTTTATGTTACAGGATTCCCCCAAGGAGGAACAGATTCCAGAAGTAGTGGACAATGCAGTCATCCCCCTGGTATGGGCAAGTGGAGTTCCGGGACGATGCAAACTGGCAGAACCGGTAAAGGTGACTTTAAAACCTGGAGCCAAGCCGGTAAGACAAAAACAGTACCCTCTCAAATGGGAAGCCCGAAAGGGGCTAGAGGAATTAATCACAGAATTTTTAGAATATGGGCTGCTAGTAGAATGTGAATCAGAATATAATACCCCTATATTACCAGTAAGGAAATCAGGAGGCAGGGAATATCGAATAGTTCAGGATTTAAGGGCCATAAATCAGATAGTTCAAGATATACACCCAGTAGTGGCCAATCCATATACCTTGTTGACATCTCTGAGGGAGGAACATAAATGGTTTACTGCGCTGGATTTAAAGGATGCCTTCTTTTGCATACCTCTGGATACGAAAAGTCAAGGCATATTTGCCTTTGAATGGGAGAGTCCCACTACAGGAAGGAAAACGCAATTAACATGGACTGTACTTCCACAAGGATTTAAGAATAGCCCCACAATATTTGGAAACCAATTGGCAAAGGAATTAGAAATGTGGAAGAAACAGAATCAAGGAGAAGGCATATTACTACAATATGTGGATGACATCCTGATAGCAGCAGAAAGTAAAGAAACATGTTTTGAAATGACTATCAGTTTATTGAATTTCCTGGGCCAGGGAGGATATAGAGTCTCCAGAAACAAGGCTCAGATAGGGAAAGAAGCAGTGATTTATTTGGGATTTGAGATATCGCAAGGACAAAGACAATTGGGAAACGAAAGGAAAGAAGCCATTTGTCAGATTCCCGAACCTAACAGCCCAAAGGAACTGAAAGCCATTTTGGGAATGATTGCATGGTGCCGACTCTGGATTTTAAATTATGGACTGTATGTGAAACCCCTATATGAAGCCCTGAAAGAATCTAAAGATCAATACTTGACGTGGACACCTGAATGCCATAAATCATTTAAAGAACTCAAAAAGGCATTGATGACGGCCCCTGCACTGGGTCTACCTGATCTAACCAAACCTTTTGAGCTGTTTGTACACGAAAGGCAACATCTGGCCCTTGGAGTGCTGGCGCAACGGCTGGGACCTTGGAAGCGACCGGTGGGGTACTTCTCCAAACAACTTGACACCGTGAGTAAAGGACGGCCGGGATGTTTGCGTGCCGTGGCAGCAACGGTGCTGCTGATTCAGGAAACCCGAAAATTGACTATGGGCCAAAGAATAGTGGTATATGTACCGCATATGGTAATAACTGTCTTAGAACAAAAGGGGGGTCATTGGTTATCCCCTAGCAGAATGTTGAAATACCAGGTTGTCCTATTGGAACAAGATGATGTGGAATTAAAAACCACAGCAATTGTAAATCCAGCAATGTTCCTGTCAACAGAAAATGCTACTGAGAAATTGGAACATGACTGTCTGTTAACCATTGAACAAGTTTATTCCAGCAGACCGGACCTGAAGGACGAACCCTTGGAGAATCCTGATCTGGAACTGTTCACGGATGGAAGCAGTTTTGTGCAAGAAGGAAGGCAAATGGCCGGATATGCTGTTGTCACCATCGACAAGATATTGGAGTCAGGGACACTACCTGCAAACACATCAGCACAGAAAGCAGAATTGGTGGCGCTGAAGCAGGCCTTACGAATGGCCAAAGGGAAAAGAGTAAACATATGGACTGACTCCAAATATGCATTTGGTGTGATCCATGCTCATGGAGCCATATGGAAAGAAAGAGGGCTGTTATCAGCCCAAGGATCACCTATAAGACATAAGGAGGAAATTCTTCAGCTCCTACAAGATGTGCAAAAACCAAAGGAAGTGGCCATAATGCATTGCAAAGCTCATCAATTTGGTCAGATGGCTGTCAATATAGGTAATCGGTTGGCGGATAAAGCTGCAAAAGAGGCTGCAGAACGAGGTATCCTTGCACTGGTACCAGTAAAACAGGTAAAAATTCCAAATGTAAAAGTAAGATATGGTAAATTAGACGAACAATTGGCAGAGCATTTAAAGGCATCCCAAAATGCAGAAGGATGGTGGGTAACATCAGAAAATCAGGTAATAGTGACCCCACAAATTATGTTGGAACTTGCAAAAGAGCAACATGAGCAGACGCATTGGGGTGTAGATGCTATGGTTACAAATTTGAAAACATTTGTAGTGTGCGTAGGAATGACAGGAATAATTAAGTCAATAATAGCTAAGTGCCCGATCTGTCTTAAAAATAATCCTTTAAACCAGAGGAAAGCACCTTTAGGAGTAACAAAGCAGGGTAATTCCCCAGGAGATTATTGGCAAATCGATTTTTCTGAATTACCCAGACAAAATGGGTATAGATATCTGCTGGTACTGATTGATACGTTTTCTGGATGGCCAGAGGCTTTTCCTTGTCGCACCAACAAAGCGAGAGAAGTGGTTAAAATATTGTTAAAAGAGATAATACCAAGGTTTGGGGTACCATTGGGCATATCTTCTGATAGAGGACCACATTTTGTAGCAGAAATAGTCCAACAAGTAAGTAAAATTCTGGGGATAAAATGGGACTTACACACTCCCTGGAGACCGCAATCAAGCGGGAAGATTGAAAGAATGAATCAGACCTTGAAAAGACAAATGAGTAAAATTTGCCAAGAAACACCTTTGAAATGGCCACAGGCTTTGCCATTAGCTCTGTTAAGAATAAGAATCCAACCAAGGTCTAAAGACGGTGTAAGTCCATATGAAATATTATATGGCAAACCCTACCAAACTCCTTTAATCCCAGGTGACATGAGGGTAACAGGGGAAACAGATTTGAAAACATATCTGATTTCTTTAGGAAAGACCCTCGAAGCGCTCAGAAGATATATTGTGCTGACCAGACCACTTGCTCTTGATACGCCTGCACACCCATACCAGCCGGGTGACTTTGTGTATATAAGAACATGGAGTTCTGAACCACTCCAAGAAAAGTGGAAGGGACCCTTCCAGGTACTGTTGACAACTTATACCGCAGTTAAGGTAGAAGGAGTGGAGCCGTGGATTCATTATACTCGAGTAAAGAAGGCACCGTCAGAGCAGTGGACATCTACGCAAGAGGGACCTTTGAAACTCAGACTGTGTAGAAAATTTGACAGGGAACTGGAAAACTAAAAGAACTGGTTTTCAAAATGGAAAATTTATAAAAGGAACTAACCAGTGGCTGTTGTCAAATATATTACCCACATGGGAAAGAATAAATGTAAGGGACCACGAGTTAATTACGGACGCACTTGGGGTGATCCAAAATAACCTCTCCTTGACTCTCAGTTGTATCCAGGCTCAATTATGGATGCAGTCGGTGGCTGCCTCAATTATAAGAGAAGGCGAAGAAGGCACTGTCCCTACTGAAATTAAGAAAGTAATTTGGGACAGTGCTACTGATTTTGAGAAAGAACTCCAGTCCTGGTGGAGCCTGGTAAACTTTACTTATGATCCCATTACAAACACAGCTACAACTTTTGTGCTCACTATATCTAATGCTACTAAATACTCAATTTATCCCATCATTGCATTAGGGATAAACCATAACGGAACTATACTCTATCCTTCCGAGCATAGAGTATGGGCCCAAAAGATGAATGAAAAATGGCAAACGGTTAATTTGGAATCTTGCATCGTGCGGGAACAACAAGGATTTGTCTGTGAAGGTAATGCAATTGAGGCACAAGACATTTGTTTGGACACTGAACAAAATATTTGCCATTTTGAGGTTCATCCTAATGAAAACCCTGAAACCATACTTATATATATTGACAAGGGCTGTGTATGCTTGAGAACTGTTTGTGATTTTTTATATGTAGATGAGGTAGTGGTAGAGATTAAAAATAATTCAAATTTTTGTATTTGTAGTTTTACTAAGATTGATGGATGTGACTTTTCTTATTCGACCCCAGTCACATCGCACCAACTTTTGCAGTCTAACTACATGTTGATTCATGAATTATTACCTATCCCCATTGGAATGAATCTCACTTTAGTAAAACAGTTATTACGACGCAAGGATTTGATTGAAATTCTGGAAAAATTAAGGAAAACGGGCAGAAAACCCTAATAACTGTTCATCACAATGTGAAAGAAATACATCGAGTTTTTGAAAGAGTGCAGAGAGATGCAGAACTTAAATGGTGGGACACACTTTTCGGATGGTCGCCTACTGCTACAGGCATCCTAAACAAGTTGTGTCACCCCATCGTGATTCTTTTAACATTGGTTTTGATCAGTATGACCTTGTCAGTAATATTATATATCATAACTTGGAAAATGATGAATCGGTTAACACATCTGAAAAAAACAAATTATTCGTGAAACTTCTCTCACTCATATGATCATCCAAGCTGTTGCGAAACAGCAAAATAAACAAACAATCCCAGAGTTTCCTCCAACACACAGAAAATAATTAGTATAGTGGAAGTATTGAAAAGGTGATTATTTCAAAACTTCCAAAGGGGGGATTGTAACCGATGTGTTTAACTTTTTAACCATGGTGATAGGATCAAGATGAGATCATTAGCAGTAGTAGGGAATGAGAAAAATATTTTAGGAATGAGGACCTGAGAGCTTGGTGGTACCATGGAACTGATAAACTGTGTGGTTGGTATGTACCATGGAACTGATAAACTGCATTATTGGTACGTGAGCCAAATAATATTTCATTTTCTGTCAAAATCATGTCCTTTGAGTGAACTTTGTTCATTATAATCTCATTATAATACCAAAACACACCTCCATGCTAAAAGTTACCCACCTCCAAGGTACGACCACCCCTCACTGGGCATGCTCTCTGAATTTCTTTAAGTATATAGCTTTAAAAGCAAAGCGAGAAAGTTTTACACCAATCATAACGAAGTAACTATGTAACTATGTGATGTAATTGTAACCATGTGTGCATTGAGAATATAAATATGTGCATGTTCGTAGGCTAGGTATGCACGTTAGGTGGAACTATCCCCCGTGCATCCAGCGCTGCAATAAAGAATGCCTGCCTTTTAACACTACATTGGTGTTACGAGGTTTATTCCCGGATTTCAGTGACAATCTCTCCCTGTCCTTATCTCGACCCGTAAGTTTTTTTTCATTGTACCTTTTCTCCCCTGTCTAATGAAAGAGGGGAGTGATAGAGCGGCTCTGGTGGGCACCTGGCCCTCAGCCAGGGTCAACCCACCACAGTCTTTTTTGGCGCCCAACGTGGGGCTCGAGAAAATCGAGATAAGGATAGTAATTGGAAGAGGTAACGGGCAAAACATTGACTGAACGTAACTTGAGAGTGATATAGTGGTGAAGGGACTAGAGGTAGATTTTGTGTGTAGATTGTCCACTCTGGTGTTGTGATAGTGTTGTTTTGATTTTGGTGTGGGGAATTCTTTTTCTTTTTCTTTGTTGATGTGATTAGTGTTTGTGAAGTTTTGTGTTGAATGTATATTTTAATGATAATTCTTAAATATGTGATTCACAGAGGTGAGGGGTGGAATGTGTTGGTTTTGCGTGGCAAGGTTTTGGTAGCGGGGGGGCTACAGGGGTGGCTTCTGTGAGAAGCTGCTAGAAGCTTCCCCTGTGTCTGACAGAGCCAATGCCAGCCGGCTCCAAGACAGACCCGCCGCTGGCCAAGGCCAAGCCAATCAGCGCCTCTGTGATAACATATTTAAGAAAGAGAAAAACAGTTAGAGAGCGCTTTTGCAGCCAGAGAGAGGAGTGAGAAGATGTAAGAACATCTGCAGACACCAAGGTCAGTGAAGAAGGAGGGGGAGGAGGTGCTCCAGGCGCCGGAGCAAGATTCCCCTGCAGCCCGTGGTGAAGACCATGGTGAAGCAGGCTGTTCCCCTGCAGCAGCCCATGGAGGGAGGATGAGGGGGTGTAGAGATTCCACCTGCAGCCCGTGGAGGACCCCACGCCGGAGCAGGTGGAGGCACCTGAAGGAGGCTGTGGCCCTATGGGAAGTCCAGGATGGAGCAAGCTCCTGGCAGGACTTGTGGATCCGTGGAGAGAGGAGCCCACGCCAGAGCAGGTTTGCTGACAGGACTTGTGACCCCGTGGGGGACCCACGCTGGAGCAGTTTGCTCCTGAAGGTCTGCACCCCGTGGAGGAGACTCACGTTGGAGAAGGCCGTGAAGGACTGTCTCCCGTGAGAGGGACCCCACGCTGGAGCGGGGGAACGATGAGTCCTCCCCCTGAGGATGAAGAAGCGGCAGAAACACCGCGTGAGGAACTGACTGTAACCCCCACTCCCCGTCCCCCTGTGCCGCTGAGGGGGGCGGAGCTTGAAGCCGGGAGTGAAGTTGAGCCCGGGAAGATGGGAGGGGTGGGGGGAGGTGTTTTTAAGATTTGGCTTTATTTCTCATTCCTCTACTCTGTTTTGCTTAGTAATAAATAAGATGAATTCCCTCTCTAAGTTCGGTCTGTTTTGCTCGTGATGATAATTAGAGAATGATCTCTCCCTGTCCTTATCTCGACCCGTAAGTTTTTTTTCATTGTACCTTTTCTCCCCTGTCTAATGAAAGAGGGGAGTGATAGAGCGGCTCTGGTGGGCACCTGGCCCTCAGCCAGGGTCAACCCACCACACATATCACAGAACATATAGGTGTTTATGTTTTCTGTTTGTTGAAATTTGACATGTTAACCTTCTCAAGCATGTTGAGAGGCCAATTTTTTTAGTAGTTCTCTGACCGAAACTTTGAGAATTCCTTTGAAACAAAGGCCAGATCTGATGTGATGTGGCAGCCCAAAACAAGTAAGCAAGTAGCGCCTAGAATTTCTTGAAGCAGCTTTAATCTAGAGATGGTGTGGTGGGTTGACCTTGGCTGGCTGCTGGACACCCACTCAGCCGCTCTCGCGCTCTTCCACCCTCTCACTCCCCCTCCTCAGCAGGACAAGGGGAGAAAATAAGGTGGAGAAGCTTGTGGGTCGAGATAAAGACAGGGAGATCACTTACCAATTACCATCACAGGCAAAACAGACTCGAGTTGGGGAAAATTAATTTAATTTATTGCCAATTAAAAATGGAGTAGGATGGTGAAAAACAAAAGCACCTTCCTGCCTCCTCCTCCTTTTTCCCAGGTTCAACTTTACGCCTTCATTCCTGACTCTTCTACCTCCCTCTCAGTGGTGCAGGGGGAATGGGGAATGGGAGACTGTGTTTAGTCCATAACACTTCCTCTCTGCTGCTCCTTCCTCCTCACACTTTTCCCCTGCTCCAGCATGGGTCCTCTTCACAGGCTGCAGTCCTTAAGGAAAAAAGTTTGCTCCAGCATGGGCTCTCTGCAGGCTGCAGTTCTTTCAGAAAATATCCAACTGCTCTGGCATGGGGTCCTCCATGGGCTGCAGGGGAATATCTGCTCCAGTGCCTGGAGCACCTCCTCCCCCTCCTCCTTCGACTTTGGTGTTCACAGGGTTGTTTCTCACACTTTTTTTCCTGCCTGTGCAGCATTTTTCCCTTTCTTAAATATGGTTTCACAGGTGCATCACCAACTACACTGATTGGCTCATCTTTGGCCAGCGGTGGGTCCATTGCCAAGCCAGCTGGAACTGGCTGCGTTCAGCACAGGGCAGCCCCTGGTCTCTTCTCACAAGAGACCATCCCTGCAGCTCCCCCCCCCCGCTACCAAAACCTTGCCTTACACTCAATACAGATCTGCAGCAAATTTTTTTTTTTTTTCCATTTCTACAATGCGAGTGCTTAATAGATGCTGGGATTCCATGTGCTCATAGTTGAGAATTTTTTCCTGGTGAGACTGGTGTTTTGTGCCAGGAGGTGCTGGTTTGTTATGATCCCAGTAAGAAAGGCACTCACACTCTGTAAAGTATAATTTTAAAAGGCTATTTATTAGAGCTAACACTATAAAGGAGAGGACAGTAGAGATAACCTTATATCCCTTCAGGTTCTGGGAACTCTGAGCTGTGCAGCAATGAACATTGATGAGAGCACAGCATGCCATGTAGATCCTGTCCATGGAAGGGTTACTCCATTTCGGTCATTCAAGCTATTACAGGATTTTCTTAGAAGAAAACAACTCTGTTCATCATTTCTACTGTCAAACAGGAAGGGTATTTGCATAAGAGCTTCTTGCTGCACTTTCAGATAAAGGCAAGGCCACACAGGTGATGTAATTGCCAGCACTGAGTGGGAGCTGCCTGCAGGCTCCTCTGTTACAATCAACAGGCTAAGTTTATCCTGTGGCCAAGGGATATATATGCACAGCCCAACACAGACCTGAAGGCCAAGCTTTACATGCAGCACAGCACAGCACAGGCCTGGGCCTAAGTAGGTTAACTGTTATGTGGTTCACTAACCCTTCAATGTACAATGGTCTTCTGGTCAGGATCACTACACACTGGTTTAAAAATAAACTGAGCCATGGTACCAGATTATGAGAAAGAGTTCTTTGCTAAGATGATTGAGTGGATAAAAAAGTTGAGTACATATAAAAAAAAAAATCAGTGAGTGGCAATATGTGTCAGGAGGAAGAGAGTGTTGTGAAAATTACCTTTTAAAAGTTTGGAGGCACAAAGAAAAATGTGGCCAATAACTCTTAGACTTTACATAATTATCCAGCAACTTAATTCAAATAACAGCTGTAGGAAACCATTTAAAATCTGCTTTTAAAGCCCAAAGGATTCTCTGCTGCTAAACTCATTGCGAAGCAGAGCCAAATGCCTGCCTGAGCAATTTCTCCGAGGGAGGCCACCGCCGTGCCTGTGCCGCTAGGAAGCATCCTCCGGCAGCAGCTGGAGCCTGCTGCTTGAGCTGGTGGCCCTTCCTGCTGAGCTGAGGCCCTGCTGGTTGCACTCGTGTTGCCCGTGGTGGGGCTTTGCCTGCCCCCGTGCTGCTGCTCTCCATGAGCACTGGGCAGGCCGTGCCCTTGCTACTGCCCAAGGTGCTCTCTTTCTGCAGGATGTACTCCTTCGTCATTGTGCTGGTGAACAAGGCCCTGTTGAGTGCCTACAGGTGAGGGGGGCTGCCTGGGGCACTGGGGGCCTACCAGAGACAACTGTGGCAGTAGAGATTGTAAACATTGTGTATATTTATGGATATAACATACAGGATAACTGCAGGAATTATATGCACATAATAATGCATTTATTGTGGGGTAGCCCTGCAGTCATATTTTCACCAGTCAGGGTGTGATAACTTCCTGTGGGGTTGACAACAGTGCCAAGTGGTTCACACTCTGCCAAAGGCTCCCCAGCACCAAAGGCTGAATGCAGCCTCCCCCTGCACAGCCCCAAGCAGTTAGCTGAAGGAGGCCTGTGCTTTGTACTCGCATGGGTTACTTAACTAAGCATGAGGTAAAAAAAATGAAGTAGTGGTTGAGTATAGCTAGGAGTGTTAGTGCCCACTCTGCTACTAAGAGGTAATCAAACCAACGCAATTGCCAAATTACTTATTTATATGGGCTTTGGTTGTGCTCTAAAGAAAGAGGGATGCTGCTTTCCAGTGCAAAAGCTTGTGGGGTGCACCTGGCTGAAGTGAGGCTCTGTTGAGATCCAAATAGCACAGCATTTTTTCTTTTCTTTAAGTTTTTCAAGGGAGACACTGATATCTGAAGTCCTGCAGATGGAATGGGCTACATAACCAAATAGAAACCTTTACCTCCTTTTGACTCTGCAGTTGCAGAATTTCTAGATGAGATGCAGATGCTATGTCAAGGAGTTCTGTTGCTCTTTTTTATGCCTGAGGGAGAATAGCTGTCAGGCTACACAATTCAAAGTGTTTTCCTAGACAGGAGAAACCAGTGTTGCTCTGTCACCGAAACCCGGGAATAAACCTCATAACACCAATGTAGTGTTAAAAGGCAGGCATTCTTTATTGCAGCGCTGGATGCACGGGGGATAGCTCCACCCAACGTGCATGCCAGGTGATCACCAACACACAGGTTATGTAGGATCAAAACATACATATTCATCGTTTTTCTCAGAAAAGGCAGTCCTATGATAATCATTTCTTAGAATCCATTTCCATATTCTCCTCCCCGTCATGCATGCTCAGTGATTTGAGTCGGTGGTCCTCAAGGGTCTCTGGTGGTCGTCAATGGTCTTGCACCCGTGTCCGCTGGGTGACCCCCTTCATGCAGGCACGCGCAGTATCCTTGTTGTAGGTGCACCTATCCATAGCAACTTACTTCATAAGATTAATATCTCCAACCCTATTGTTCAGTTTGGTAGGGACTATACATGGAACATAGCAGCATTGTACCTTGCCATGGTCAGTTAGCTTCATTATGTATTACCTTGGTTACAAACTAATTATCTCAACCTGATTCTATAGTTTCTGTTTCACGGCCCCTATCCTACGGTTACATTTCCCCCCTTTGGAAGTTTTGAAATAATAACTTTTCAATACTTCCACTCATATTTTCCTATCCTAGACACATTACAGATGTTCTTAAACTTGTAACCATAGCATCTACACCTCAGTGTGTCTGCTCATGTTTCTCTTTTGCAAGTTCTAACATAACTTGTGGGGTCACTATTACCTGATTTTCTGGTGTTACCCACCATCCTTCCATATTCTGAGATGCCTTTAAGAGCTCTGCCAATTGTTCATCTAGTTTGCTGCATCTTGCTTTTAAATTTGGAATTTTCATCTGTTTTACTGGTACTAGTGCAAGGATACCTTGTTCAGCAGCCTCCTTTGCAGTTTTATCTGCCAACCAATTACCTATATTTACAGCCGTCTGACCAAATTGATGTGCCTTGCAATGCATTATGGCCACTTCCTTCGGTTCCTGCACATCTTGTAGGAGTTGAAGAACTTCCTCCTTATGCCTTGGGCTGATAACAGTCCTCTCTCTTTCCAGATGGCTCCATGAGCATGGATCACACCAAATGCATATTTGGAATCCGTCCATATGTTTACCCTTTTCCCTTCTGCCATCCGTAAAGCCTGCTTTAACAACACCAATTCTGCTTTCTGCACTGATGTATTTGCAGGTAGTGTCCCAGACTCCAATATCTTGTCGGTGGTGACAACAGCATACCCGGCCATTCGCCTTCCTTCTTGCACAAAACTGCTTCCATCCGTAAACAGTTCCAGATCAGGATCCTTCAAAGGTTCGTCCTTCAGGTCCGATCTGCTGGAATAAACTTGTTCAATGGTTAGCAGGCAATCATGTTCCAATTTCTCGGTAGGATTTTTTGTTGACAGGAACATTGCTGGATTTGCAATTGCTGTGGTTTTTAATTCCACATCGTCTTGTTCCAATAGGACAACCTGGTATTTCAACATTCTGCTAGGGGATAGCCAGTGACCCCCCTTTTGTTCTAAGACAGTTATTACCATATGTGGTACATATACCACTATCTTTTGGCCCATAGTCAATTTTCAAGCTTCCTGAATCAGCAGCACCGTTGCTGCCACGGCACGCAAACATCCCGGCCATCCTTTACTCACGTTGTTCAAGTTGTTTGGAGAAGTACCCCACCGGTTGCTTCCAGGATCCCAGCCGTTGCGCCAGCACTCCAAGGGCCAGATGTTGCCTTTCATGTGCAAACAGCTCAAAAGGTTTGGTTAGATCAGGTAAACCCAATGCAGGGGCCATCATTAATGCCTTTTTGAGTTCTTTAAATGATTTGTGGCATTCAGGTGTCCACGTCAAGTATTGGTCTTTGGATTCCTTCAGGGCTTCATATAGGGGTTTCGCATACAGTCCATAATTTAGAATCCAGAGTTGACACCACCCAATCATTCCCAGAAAGGCTCTCAGTTCCTTTGGACTGTTAGGTTCGGGGATCTGACAAATGGCTGCTTTTCTTTCATTTCCCAATTGTCTCTGTCCTTGAGATATCTCAAATCCCAAATAAATCACTGCTTCTTTCCCTATCTGGGCCTTGTTTCTGGAGACTCTGTATCCTCCTTGGCCCAGGAAATTCAATAAACTGATGGTCATTTCAAAACATGTTTCTTTACTTTCTGCTGCTATCAGGATGTCATCCACATATTGTAGTAATATGCCTCCTCCTTGATTCTGTTTCTTCCACATTTCTAATTCCTTTGCCAATTGATTTCCAAATATTGTGGGGCTATTTTTAAATCCTTGTGGAAGCACAGTCCATGTTAGTTGCGTCTTTCGTCCTGTAGCAGGACATTCCCATTCAAAAGCAAATATGCTTTGACTTTCTGTATCCAGAGGTATGCAAAAGAAGGCATCCTTTAAATCCAGCACAATAAACCATTTATGTTCCTCTTTCAAAGATGTCAGTAATGTGTATGGATTGGCCACTACTGGGTGTATATCTTGAACTATTTGATTTACGGCCCTCAGATCCTGAACCGATCTGTATTCCTTACCTCCTGATTTCCTTACTGGTAATATAGGGGTATTGTATTCTGATTCACATTCTACTAGCAGCCCATATTCTAAAAAATTTGTAATTATTTCCTCTAATCCCTTTCGAGCCTCCCACTTAATAGGTTACTGTTTTTGTCTTACCGGCTTGGCTCCAGGTTTTAAAGTCACCTTTACCGGTTCTGCCAGTTTGGATCGTCCTGGAACTTCACTTGTCCATACCAAAGGGGTTACTGCATTGTCCAGTGCTTCTGGAATCTGTTCCTCCTTGGAGGAATCCTGTAACATAAACACTCTCGCCTCTATGGCTTTGATTCTGGTATTAGTAATCTGATTTCTCCATCTTTAAAAATTATTTGTGCATCTAATTTGCTTAATAAATCTCATCCCAATAAAGGCAATGGGCATTCAGGCATGTACAAAAATTGATGTGTTACCCACTGTTTTTCCAGCTTAAATTTTAACAGTTTCAAGAAAGGCCAGTTCTCTTTTCGCCCTGTCGCACCAACAACCTCGGCTGATTTATAGCTGAGTTTTGCTTTACATGTTTATTATTCTAGTCAAGATTGCCAGAATTTTTCCATCCCTTTGCATTTGTCTGACCTCTTTTTCTTTTTCTCTGTTGTTATACACAGCCCAGGCTACTTCAAGCATTTTACCTAAGTCTCTGGACTCAGCCCCTTCCAGTTTCGGGAGTTTTTTCGAGGGCTGATTGTCCCATAAATATATAGGCCAATTGTATAGCTTCTTCTGTGGTGGTTTTTGTTTGTTTGCTTGTGGTTTTGTTTGTGTGTTTTTTCTTCTCTGGGTCCAAATTAGTATATTTTCTAGCAGTCACCTTCAGTCTTTCCATAAAGGCTGAAGGGGACTCATTTAATTCTTGTCTCACTTCATAAAGTTTAGACCAATTAATTGCTTTTGGCATTGCATGTCTAACACCAAACAAAATCCACTTCTGAGATCTAGTCAGCATCCCTCTGGGTCCCAGTTGATTAGGGTCCCACTCAGGATTTGTGGATGGAAAATTCTGGTCCACTGTCCCTTGTATAATCCCATTAGCATGAGCTCCTTCCACTTGTTTTCTGGCCGTATTTAATACCATTTTCTTTTCAGTGTCTTCCAACAAAGTATCCAATATTACTTTGAAATCCTCCCAATCGGGGTTTTTGGGTTCTGATTATTGTTTCTACTACTTTGGCAACCCTTTCGGGATCATCCCGATAAGTGCCCGCAGTTTCTTTCCATGCTCTTAAATCATTTATTGAGAAGGGAACTTTTACCATTACCAGGCTCTCATTACCAACTCCCTGTCGAAGAGGGGCCTGGAGGGGAGTTAATCCATCTCCTCCCCCTCTTCCCCTTGTCCTCCCAGCAACCGGGCTGAATCCTTCTGCCTCCCCTTCCACAGGAGGGGCGGAAGCACTATTGGCCCCCAGATTTTGATCCCCTTGATCATTTCCTAGCCTTCTGCGAGGTGCAACCAATAATTCAACATCATCATCATCTTTAAATTCACATTTAAAACTCCGTTTACCAATATCACAAGCTGAGCAACCTTTTCCAAATTTTTATCAGGTTCCTGCCCCTTTAATGCCATTACCACAGAACTAGATGAAACCAATTCATATTGCCTTTGCCATTCCGGATGATTTCACAGTGTGAAAAACAAATCCACATATGCCATTTCATTCCATTTACCTTCCCTTTTACAAAATAGCATCAATTGCAGAATTGTGTTATACTGCAATGTCCCATTTTCCAGCCACTTTTCCCCACTCTCTCAAGTATACAGTAGCCACCAGTGATTACAATATTCAATCAATTGTTTCCGAGTCAAAGGATCAATGTTTCCCAGATCTTTCCAATGATCCAAAATACATCCCAGTGGTGCTTTTCGTGGGACTGGTTTCTTACTAGGAAAAGTACCCATCTCCCAGGGACTCAGTGGTTGTGATTGTGCACTATCACAAGCACTTAGTCAGAGGGACTCCAACCCGTGTTAGAGCTCCCTCAGGGATTTCCCCTGCCACCGGAAATCCCAGGGATTTCTCTCGGTGCGGGCCTGTCCCGCCACGGTGGTAAGAGAAATCTCAACCTTGGAGGCTTCCCCTCCCCTGTGGGCCCTGCTCCACAGGCTTTCGCCTAGCAGAGACTTTTACCTGAGACGTCTCCCTAGCCCAACTCCGTGCAGCTTTCACCGCGCCTTACGAGCAGGCCTCCCGTGCTCCTCGTGCGGGCCTGTCCCGTCGCGGTGGTGAGAGCCACGGGGCTCCTTGAATAAGGCCTTCAACTTGTGCTCTTGGTGCGGGCCTGTCCCACCACGATGGTAAGAGCAAATATTCAAAAGAGCAAATATTCAGATCAAATAAGAATGCCTTTACCTCTCCCAGGGGTCTTGCTCAGAGCTCTTCGGTCCGGGGATCAGAGGTTCTCCCCAAGAAGTCCCTGGTGCCGGCTGGAGGTCCTGCGATCCCACGGATCCGTCGAGGTTCAAAAGCAGGGTCCCATCTGGGTCGCCAAAAACTGTCACCGAAATCCGGGAATAAACCTCGTAACACCAATGTAGTGTTAAAAGGCAGGCATTCTTTATTGCAGCGCTGGATGCACGGGGGATAGCTCCACCCAACGTGCATGCCAGGTGATCACCAACACACAGGTTATGTAGGATCAAAACATACATATTCATCATCTTTCTCAGAAAAGGCAGTCCTATGATAATCATTTCTTAGAATCCATTTCCATATTCTCCTCCCCGTCACGCACGCTCAGTGATTTGAGTCGGTGGTCCTCAAGGGGTCTCTGGTGGTCGTCGGTGGTCTTGCACCCGTGTCTGCTGGATGACCCCCTTCATGCAGGCACGCGCAGTATCCTTGTTGTAGGTGCACCTGTGCATAACAACTTGCTTCATAAGATTAATATCTCCAAACCTATTGTTCAGTTTGGTAGGGACTGTACATGGAACATAGCAGCATTGTACCTTGCCATGGTCAGTTAGCTTCATTACCTATTACCTTGGTTACAAACTAATGATCTCAACCTGATTCTATAGTTTCTGTTTCACGGCCCCTATCCTACGGTCACAGCCCAAGAGCCACTTTTCTCATTGCAAAGGTAAATTTCCTTTTGTTCAAAAAGAAAAACGTGGGTGTATCTTCTGTCAGAGAAGTGTTTTAATTAATGTTTTTATAACCCTAAAACATTGTCCTGGTTTTGGCTGAGATAGAGTTAATTTTCTTTCTAGTAGCTGGTATAGTGCTCTGTTTTGTATTTAGGATGAGAATAATGTTGATAACACACAGATGTTTTTAGTTGTTGCTGGGTAGTTGTAGTGTCTACACTAAGTCAAGGACTTTTCAGCTTCTCGCACGTGCCAGGACAGCTGACCTAGACTGGTCAAAGGGATATTCCCTACCATATAACGTCATGCTCCATATATAACTGGGGAGGTGACCTGGGAGGCAGAACCGCTGCTTGGAAACAGACTGGGCATTGGGGTTTTTTTTTCCCTTCCACATGTGGTGAGCAATTGCATTTGTGCATGTATTGGGTCTGGCTGAGATGGAGTTAATTCTCCCCACAGCAGCCCTCATGGTGCTGTGCTGTGTATTGGTAGCTAGCAAACTGTTGATAACACACCAGTGTTTTGGCTGCTACTGAGCAGTGCCAGCACACATCAAGGCTGTCTCTCCAACATTTCTTTTTCCCCAGCAGCAGGCTGGGGGTGGGCAAGATCTTGGGAGGGGACACAGCCAGGACAGCTGACCCAAACTGACCAAAGGGATATTCCATACCATGTGACGTCTGCTCAGCAATAAGAAACTGAGAGACAGGGGGAGGAACAGGGTGGGGGCATTCGTTTTTTTTTTTACAACGTGCAGCTTTAAAGCTGCATGAATGAAACCCAATGGGGCGGGTCGGACCCTCCGGTCCGCTCTGCCATATGTGTATAGACGCCCCATGAATTGCAAAACCCCATTCAATTTGGAGCGGATCTGTCGGGTGTGTTGGACCCAAAGCTTGATATGCTCCTGCTTCAAAAACCAATGATTTTAGGGCTTCCTCATGAATAGAGGTCCAATCCCAGGTAGCCCTTTTGCATGTTAAATCATACAGGGGACGAGCTGTGATAGAAAAATCCGGAATATGCTTCCTCCAGAATACCAGCAAGCCTAGGGTATGTTGCAGCTCCTTTTTGTATTCTGGGATCTTTATCTGTTCTAAGGTAGCCAAGGTTTCTGGGGGAATACACACCGCTGCTCCTTTCCACCATATACCCAAGAACTTCACCTCGGGGGAGGGGAGTTGTACCTTTTCTGCTGGAACCTGAAGTTCTAAACTTTCCAGGTGAGTGATTATTTTCTTTTGGGTTTGTCCCACTGCAGTGGCATCGGACCCCCCCACCAATATATCAATCAATGTATTGGTAGGTTTTAACTCCCTCCTCAGGGGTGATTTCTGATAGTGCTTGTGCCAGGGCATAGTGCGCCAAGGTACGCGAGTGCCGATATCCTTGGGGCAAACGAGTAAAGGTATATCGTATACCTTCCCATGTGAATGCAAATCTATCTCTATCACCTTCATGTAGAGGAACCATGAAAAACATGTCTTTTACATCAATGGTGGCTAAAATTTTATGGGACTGTTCCTGTATGGTGGCGATCAGTTTGGCTATATTAGGCACGGCCACTATCAGGGGACTAGTGCCTGCGTTTAAGCGTCGATAATCGATCGTTAGCCGCCACTTCCCATTCGGTTTGTGAACTGGCCACACTGGAGAGTTGTAAGGGGAGTGAGTTTGAATAATTACCCCCTGCTCCTGCAGCTCTCTTATCACCGGAGCGATTCCCTCCCTCGTTCCCCCAGCGGTAAGGGATAGGGTTTCACATTCACGATTTTAGATGGGAGAAGGGTAGGAGCAGTCTGGAAAAGTCTTATCAGGGTTGCCGGAGACCCGAACTTCCACTCCCTCCCTGCCGAGTCTGTCCAGGGCTTCCCTTTCAATAAATCCAATCCCAAAATATTTGTAGGGAGCAGTCCCAATACCATAGTGGTCTCGGTGGGGGTGGTGTCTCCCAGCAACCAGCACTTTACTCGGGCTGTAGGTTGGGGTTTGGAATATCCGGACACATATCTCGATTTTATCAGGGATGGTCCCATTCCAGCCTGTGGTATCGGCATTTAAAGCAGACATTTGGGCCCCTGTGTCTACCAGAAAAGTGACCGGAGTCTTAAAAGGACCAAGGGGAAAAGTTACCAGTAGGTCCCCCTGCTCGTTTTCAGTGAGCCTTCTAAAATATACCCACTGGCCATCCCCCAGCTCACTCACTGGGGACGGCGCAAGAAGTTTCCTGACTCCGGAGAACGGGTGGGCCCCTCCACGGGAGCCATGGGAGTGGCCAGTCTCTCAGGTACAGGGGCTGTGGGGATGCTTTCTTTTCCCATCTAGCCTCTATCTATCGGTTTCCACATTTTTACCAGCAGCTGCAAATTGGGGAGGGGTAGGCCATCCATTAATTCTCAGGGAATACCTTTATATATATTCCTTCCACAACTGATTTCTTGAGGCCCCCCCACAAAGCTTATATCTCAGAGGCAGAGTGTTTTCTCCTCTGTCTCGGTCCTACGGACTGCCGCGTGTGCCTTCCCCTCCTTCCTGACTGTATTGGGTCTGGCTGAGATGGAGTTCATTTTCCCCATAGCAGCCCTCATAGTGCTGTGCTGTGTATTGGTAACTAGCAAGGTGTTGATAACACACCAGTGTTTTGGCTACTACTGAGCAGTGCTGGCACAGCATCAAGGCTGTCTCTCCAACATTTCTCCCCCTCTCACCAGTAGGCTGGGGGTGGGCAAGATCTTGGGAGGGGACACATCCAGGACAGCTGACCCAAACTGACCAAAGGGATATTCCATACCATATGATGTCTGCTCAGCAATAAAAAACTGAGAGATAGGGGGAGGAACGGGGCAGGGGCATTCAGGTTTTTTTACGTTTGTCTTCTGGAGTAACCAGTATGTGTACTGAAGCCCTGCTTCCCAGGAAGTGGCCAGACATCGCCTGCTGAAGGGAAGTAGAGAATAATCTTTTGCTTTTTGCTTTGCTTCCGCGTGCGGCCTTTTGCTTTAGCTACATTAAACTGCCTTTATCTTGACCCACGAGTTTGGGGTGGTTTTTTTCCATCTTAATTTTCTCCCCTCCCTGCCTTGCTGAGGAGGCGAGTGATAGAGCAGCTTGGTGGACACCTGGTGTCCAGCCGAGGTTAAACCACCACACCGACATACCCCACATGCCAGCCATAGTTAATCAATTTCTGTGCAATTTCCCCCCAGGTAAGACCCTGTCCGCCCTGAGGTCCCATGGCTACAGTGGCTTTTAGTCAGTCTTGAATTTGCACAACATAAATCTTCAGTGAATTGGGTAACCCCCTAATCAAGGGAGTCATCCTATACGGATTGGCAAACAACAACATCCGGGAAAGTTGGTGGGGAACTAGGCACCTATCGTGCATCGGTTGGAGGCAAGCCGCCTTCTGTATACTCTCTGTAAGCTGGCTTACTCCAAGGGTGGGGATGGCAATAGGATCTCCTCTCTCCAAGGGATCTAACCCTCCGGCCCAATATGCCACCCTCTGGGTCAGGGACCAAGGTTCCCGCTCATCGTCTACAGTCAAAAATACACCAGGACCCCAATATCCCTGAGCCTCTTCCTCCGAAAGCCTTATTCTGTCTCTGCCTGTCAGGGAGACCCTCCACACATATTCGGTCTCAGTTTCCTTAGCCTGCCTACTATATTTTTTCCTGTAGTTTTGCCAATTCAGTAATGGTATAAGGTATCTCTTCAGTGGTAATGGCAGGTTCCGCATCTTCGTGGTCATATATGACCTCAGTTTTAACAAGTGGCCGGAGCTTGGGAGTAGGGTCAGGTTCTGTCACCACCCTCAGCTCCTCCCATGGATAGTGAGAGGAAACCTCCCTTGCAATGAGGTCGGCTTCTTTTGATAAGCTAGAAAATCCTGGTTCGCTGTCAAGTTCCCCAGGGAGCTGCAACTTCAGCTCTCTTTCCCTCACAAAATCATCTCACAGGCTACCCTTCAAGTTTTCCATGATTCTTTTCTCATCTGCTAATGCTTTTTCAGCTAGTTGCCGTCTCACCCGTTCCGTTTCCAATTCTGCCTGTAGTTTTCTAACCAGTTCCTGGAGGGATTCATTTGCCTCCCGCTCAGCTTGTTTGACAACGCATTTGTCCTTCTGGGCAGCTATCAATGCAGCTCCCAAGATACCGCAAACCACAGCCTTTCCCTTTCCAGGCTTAAACTTATTTTCTTTTGCCAAGTCTCTTATCTGTTCTGCTACAGTTGTTGGGGACTGTCAATGTTCCTCAGCCCAGCTATGCCCTTTTGGGGTCAGGCAAGCTTTATAGCTCTTCAACAAATCCAACAGCAGGGAGCAGTCAATATCAGGCTTATCCTGGGTTGCCATGACCTACTGCCAGAGATTTCGGCTTCAACCAAAAATCAGTTCTCCTTTCTTCGGCACTCTGGCTGATATCCCCTTTATGGAATGTCTTTACCACTTTTCACAGAGAATCCTGTCCGTGACACCAATTTAATGTCCCATCCCACTTGGTGGGGGAGGGTGAGGTTAACTTTTTAATTCTCTGCACGGTAATCAGGAGTAATGACAATTACTCGAGAGGTTCAAACAAATCACAAATTTACCTAAAATTCAGCGGAACTACAAAAGATAAGAGGCTTGGCAAAAGTTATAACGATATTACCCTAATGTGCTGAAAACAAACTTAGAGACAAAGAGAGTGGCAGAGAGAGAGAAAGATGTTCTTGGTCGACATTCCCCTGTTCAAGACAGGTGTTTGCAACATTCACTTGTTATCAGAGCCTTATACCTGGCACTGCCAAGTCCACCACTAAACCATGTCCCTAAGCACCACATCTACATGTCTTTTAAATACCTCCAGGGATGGTGACTCAACCACCTCTCTGGGGAGCCTGTTCCAATGACAACCCTTTAGGTGAAGACATTTTTCCTAATATTCAATCTAAGCCTCCTCCGGCGCAACTTGAAGCCATTTCCTCTTGTCCTATCACTTGTTACTTGGGAGAAGAGACCAACACCCACCTCGCTACAACCTCCTTTCAGGTAGTTGTAGAGAGCAATAAGGGCTCCCCTCACCCTCCTCTTCTCCAGGCTAAACAATCCCAGTTCTCTCAGCCGCTCCTCATAAGACTTGTTCTCTAGACCCTTCACCACCTTTGCTACCCTTCTTTGGACACTCTCCAGTACCTCAATGTCCTTCTTGTAGTGAGGGGCCCAAAGCTGAACACAGTATTCGAGGTGCGGCCTCACCAGTGCCAAGTACAGGGGGACGATTGCTTCCCTAGTCCTGCTGGCCACACTATTTCTGATACAAGCCAGGATGCTGTTGGCCTTCTTGGCCACCTGGGCGCACTGCTGGCTCATATTCAGTTGGTTATCAACCAATACTCCCAGGTCCTTTTCTGCCAGGCAGCTTTCAAGTGGCTTCTGTTAAATTTGTGCTTCCATGCCCCATTGCCCAATGCTTTCAATATCGTCTTTAACAGTTCATTATATCTCTCAGTCTTTCCAGAGGCTTGTGGGTGATAGGGGATGTGATACGCCTACTCAATGCCGTGTTTCTTTGCCCAGGAGCTTATGAGGTTATTTCGGAAATGAGTCCCATTGTCTGATTCAATCCTTTCTGGGGTACCATGTCGCCATAAAATTTGCCTTTCAAGGCCTAGGATGATGTTTCGGGCAGTGGCATGGTTTACAGGATATGTCTCTAGCCAGCCAGTAGTTGCTTCCACCATGGTGAGCATGTAGCGCTTGCCTTGGCGTGTTCTTGGCAGTGGCCCAATATAGTCAATTTGCCAGGCCTCGCCCTATCAAAAGCCCACCACCGCCCTCTATTCCAGGAAGATTTTACTCGTGTCGCTCTCTTGATTGCAGCACATATTTCACATTCATGAGTGACTTGTGTGATGGCCTCCATGGTCAGATCCACCCCTCGATCACGAGCCCATCTGTAGCTCACCCTTATGCTTCCAGTCCAGGTCCACCTAAGCTACTTCAATTTTGGCAGCCTTGTCTGCCTGTTCATTGTTTTGATGTTCCTCAGTGGTGCTGCTTTTGGGTATGTGAGCATCTACATGACATACCTTTGGAGGCATGTTTTCTACCCAGGCAGCGACGTCCTGCCACAATGCAGCAGCCCAGAAGGGTTTACACTTGCGCTGCCAATTGGTTTTCCTCCACTGCTGTAGCCACCCCCATAGGGCATTTGCCAGGAGTCAGTATAGAGATAGAGTACTGGCCACTTTTCTTGTTCAGCAATCTTTAGGGCTAGTTGGATGGCTTTCATTTCTGCAAACTGACTTGACTCACCTTCTCCTTCAGTGGCCTCAACGACTTGTCGTGTGGGACTCCATACAGCAGCTTTCCACTTCCAATGGTTTCCTACAACATGACAGGATCCAGCAGTAAACAGAGCATAATGCCTTTCATCTTCTGGTAACTCATTATATGGTGGTGCCTCTTGGGCACGAGCCACCTCCTCAGGCAGTGCTCCAAAATCTCCGCCTTCTGGCCAGTCCATGATCTCTTCCAGGATTCCTGGGTGGTTGGGTTTCCCCAGTTGAGCTCGTTGCGTGATCAATGCTACCCACTTACTCCATGTAGTGCTGGTTGCGTGATGTGTAGAGGGAATGTTTCCTTTGAACATCCAGCGTAGCATGGGCAATTGCGGTGCCAAGAGGAGAGATGCTTCTGTACCAACGTCTTCTGAAGCAGCTTGAATCCCCTCATGTGCTGCTAGGATCTCTTTTTCAGTTGGGGTGTAGTAGGCTTCTGATCCTCAATACCCCCAGCTCCAAAACCCTAGGGGTCGACCTCGGGTTTCTCCTGCTGTTTTCTGCCAGAGGCTCCAGGTGAGGCCATGCTCCCCAGCTGGAGTGTAGAGTATATTTTGCACAGCTGGTCCTGTCTGGACAGGCCCAAGAGCTACTGCACGAGCTATTTCCTGTTTGATAAGCTCAAAGGCTTGTTGTTGCTCAAGGCCCCATTCAAAATAGTTCTTCTTTTGGGTTACTTGATAGAGAGGGCTCACAAGCTGACTATTACTTGGAATACTGGTGCAAGATAAGCACGTTGCTCAATCTGCACTCTCGCTCAAGTCGGACCTCTCTACTTTCTGCCAATTCACAATGACTGTATTCGGCACCAACAAGCCCGGACAAGTCCGGCATCCCACACTGTCCCACTCCCTCATGTCCTCCCATTGGTCACACAGGAAGAACCAGAGCACACCACACGGCATGCGCCTGGGGCTCCCTTTCCCTCTGACCAGAGCAGGAGATGACTGATTTCTTGGGGTACCTCTGACAGCCAAGGCACTGGCCCGCAGGGATGAGGAGGTACAGAGATTTTCTTCAAAGGTTTGGAGCCAAGAAGACTGCTAATTCTCTCAAGTACTGGATGCCTTCATCTGCGGTAGTCCACTTTCCTGGGGAATTCACAAGATCTTCCTTGAATGGATATCTTGCCCTCACACTTGAGAGGAGCCATCCCCAGAGACTGCAAATTGCTGTCTCTTTTCCAGTTCCCCTCTCAATTCCTCAGTTTCTAGCAAGGGATCCCAGCTGTTGGGCTTCCCTGCCTTCCAGTTGCTGACTGTCAGCCCCATTATCCCAGCATCAAAGCAGCCAGGCAGCAATCCGCTCACCTGGCTGGCGGCTGTAATCTTTCCGCATGTCTCGAAGTTCGGATGAGGTTAGGAATGGGTTAGTTTCTGCTTCCTGTCTGATTTCTCTCACTCCTTCCTCCCACTTCTTTGCTGAAGGACCAGCTTCCTGATCAAACCTCTCCTCCTCTTCTTCCTCCTCCCTTACTAATCAATGATGTGGACCCATTGATCTCCTCGTCCACTCTTTATTTTTCACTACTAGGGCAATTACTGTAGTTGTTGTTTGTGTCCCTATCTCAACCAGGGTGTCCTCAGATGCAGTTTGGGTGCCTGCCTCAACCACAGTCCTCTGAGAGTACTGCACTGTGGCTCGATAGGCACAGGCCAGGCCCCAGTACAGTGCTAGAAGCTGTTGGTTTTCATTGGGGTAGGCAAGGCACCCTTCTATCAGGTGGCGTGTCAGTTTGCCAGGGTTGCTTGCCTGTTCAGGTGTGAAGTCCCAGGCTATGGGAGATGATAACCATCCTAGGAACCTGCCCAAATCCTTCCACACACCCTGCCACCCAGGGACTGGCGGCCTCAGGGCACATTTCAGTATTGCCTCACCCAAAAGTTGTCTTCTCTTAAACCAGGATGAGACGAGATTCCACAAAACCCGTAATATGCCAGCAGTATTAATTAGTAATATTAAAGAGCTTACATAAGGGTGAACAAGGACCTTGGGAGCCTGCATAATAAAACCATCCACATCAAACCCGGGTAGGGAGAGAGAGATGTATTCCCTCATCATCTCCACAAGATAGCTCCCCCAGCACAGCAATAACATCAATGCTAGGGCAAGGCACATAACCATTGTTTGTACTAGCATGCTCCCAAGTTCCTTCATCCTCCCCACAAAATAGCTCCCCCAGCACAGTAAGACCATCAACACCAGGGCAAAGCACAGAGCCATTGTTTGTATTAGCATGTTCCCAAGCTCAGCAAAATAAAGAGAAAAGCAGCGCAGCCAAACAAACTGCGTGACCCGCACAGGAGCTTGCCACTTGATAACTACTATAGCTATAGCACACCTAATACAAAACTGCCGTTGTCATGCTCCACATCGGGTGCCAAAAAGGACTGTGGTGGTTTAACCTTGGCTGGATGCCTGGTCTCCACCAAGCTGCTCTATCACTCTCCTCTTCAGCAGAACAGGGAGGGGAGAAAAATGAGATGGAAAAAACAACCCCAAACTCATGGATCAAGATAAAGGCAGTTTAATAAAGTTAAAGGTCACGCGTGGAAGCAAAGCAAAAGATTTATTCTCTGCTTCCCATCAGCAGGTGATGTCTGGCCACTTCCCGGGAAGCAGGGCTTCAGTATGCGTAGCAGTTGCTCCGGAAGACAAATGTTGTAAAAAAGAACGAATGCCCCCCAGTTCCTCCTCCTATCTCTTAGCTTCTTACTGCTGAGCAGTCATCATATGGTATGGAATATCCCTTTGGTCAGTTTGGGTCAGCTGTCATGGCTATGTCCCCTCCCAAGATCTTGCCCACCCCCCAGCTTACTGGTGAGGAGAGAGGGGAGAAATGTTGGAGAGACAGCCTTGATGCTGTGCTGGCACTGCTCAGTAGTAGCCAAAACACTGGTGTGTTATCAACAGTTTGCTAGCTACCAATACACAGCACAGCACTATGAGGGCTGCTGTGGGGAAAATGAACTCCATCTCAGCCAGACCCAATACAGCCAGTATCCTCAAGTCCTTCCCTGCAGGGCTGCTCTCAATCCATTCATCCCCCAGTCTGCACTGATATTGGGGATTGCCCCGACCCAGGTGCAGGACGTTGCACTTGGCCTTGTTGAACTTCATGTGGTTCGTACGGGCCAACTTCTCAAGCCTGTCAAGGTCCGTCTGGATGGCAGTCCTTCCCTCTAGCGAATCAACTGCACCACTCAGCTTGATGTCATCTGCAAATTTGCTGAGGGTGCACTCAATCCTACTGTCTGCGTTGTTGATGAAGATATTAAATAGTATTGGTCCCAGTACAGAGCCTCGAGGGACACCACTTGTTAACTGGTTTCCACTTGGACATTGAGCTGTTGACTGTAAACTCTTTGGATGCAGCCATCCAGCCAATTCCTTATCCATCTAACAGTCCATCTGATCAGGTAGCTGTGACAGCAATAAGGTTTACTCTAAGTCAAGTCTTCTCCAGGCTGAAAATAACCAGTTCTCTCAGCCTCTTCTTGTACATCAGGTGCTCCAGTCCCTTAATCAGTGTCCCTCTGCTGGACACTTCTTGTATTGGGAGCCAAGAACTGGACACAGTACTATAGATGCAGCTTCACCAGAGAGGAAGCATCACCTCCCTTGACTTGCTGGATTTTCATACTCCCTATGTCTGACTCTCCCTCTTCAGATTGAATGCTTGAGCTGTAACTAAGATGGTTATGATATTTATTGATTAAGCAATGCACTTTTAAGAAACTTTAATTGGCTTATAAACATACCAGTGATGTATATTAAGTAATATTCATTCACAATTATATCACTGCAAGTAATAGAGTTATAATTCTATTTGTTTTTATTAGCATTATTATCGATACACAATTATATTACTTTAAAGAAATCTTGTAACTCACATAAGCACTATTAACTTACAATTCTATTCTATTACCTTTCCTCCTATGCTTATTATTAAGGTACAAGTCTATCCCCTCTTACGAGTTTATCCCTTCTTACTCCACCTTCCCACACCAAGTCTTTCGGACATAGAGAGTCTGGCGGGTTGCCCAAGGGGGTTCCATTCAGCATCCCAGGGGGCTTGAGTCTGCAGGTCAGCTTCACCACTGTCTGTAGGCATCCACACTCCTACCATCAGAAGATTCTCTCCTTCTTTGGTCTCCACTTGATTTTATGCCTTATTCCCTTTTTTTTTTTTCTTTTCCTGAACCCTCCTTTTCACTACCATTGCACCTCCTTTTCTCTGCCCAGACTCCTCCCAAATAAACAATCCTTCCCTAATTACTTTTTCCTCAATGGTCCCAATTCTGTTACATTCGTACCTAAATTCAGTGTTTCCAATACTGTTACCTAGGCAAGTTTGGGCCAATATGTTATTACTGATACATTTATCTAGATAAGGGCAGCCTTGCATCTCGACTCCCTTCTGACTCTGTGGTTCATGCTCATTACATTTAATTTGCATTATATGCTTTTTGGACAGAATTATCTTACTTTAGCCTTGACTCCCCTACCTAATTCCAATTAAGCACAAGCTGTTTCTCATCTTATGCACAGACAGCTTGCATATTAGAGAAACAATATAACCCATTTTGTGCTCATACCCTGTATGTGTATCTGCCCTTGAAGAGTTTTCATCATACTCCTGATTCCCATCAGAGGCCTTAGGTATTTTTGTCCACAGCACCAGTCACCACATCATAGAAAGCAATGAGATTGATCAGGCATGATTTGCCTCTGGCAAATCCATGCTGGCTGTTCCCAGTCACCTTCTTGTCCTTCATGTGCCTGGACATGGCTTCCAGGAGGATTCACCCCATCACCTTCCCAGGGACTGAGTTAAGGCTGATTGACCTTTGCTTCCCCAGATCCTCCTTCTTACTCTTCTGGAAAATGAGTGTGACATCTGCCTTTTTCCAGTCATGAGGAACCTCCCCTGATTGCCATGACCTTTCAAAGATGACAGAGAATGGTCTTGTAATTACATTGGCCAGCTCCTTCAGCACCCTCAGATGCATCCCACTTGGTTCCATGGACTTGTGTATGTCCAAGCGGGTTAAGTGATTCCTAACTCTTTCTTCCTCTACTGTGGCTACTGCTTCACTCCCCTAGACTCTGCTAGTAGTCTCAGGGAATTGGGAGGCCTGAAGGCAAACCTTACCAGGGAAAACTGAGGCAAAAAAGGCATTGAGTACCTCAGTCTTTTCCCTGTTGGTTGTCATTAGGTCCCTTTCTCCATTGAACAATGAACCCACACTAGCCTTAGCCTTCATTTTGCTATTGATGTACTTAGAGAAACCTTTCTTGTTGCCCTTCATCTTTTAGTGTTTGAGCACAGTCAGGAGCTTCTTTTTCATGACCTTCTGCCATGCTTGCTTGACTTCCTGCACATTGCAAGGGACTGTTCTTGTGCTCTGAGGAGGACAGGTCCTCCAAGGGCAACTCCTTGAAGATTACCCAGCTCTCCTGGGCACCCTTGCCCTCCAGGGCAATTTCCCATGGGATCCTGCCAAGCTGGTCTCTGAATAGGCAAAAATCTGCTCTTCTGAAGTCCAGGGCTGTAATTCTGCTGTTTGTCTTGATCACACCTCTCAGGATCTTAAACTCCACAGTCTCATGGTTGCTGCAGCCAAGGCTGCCCTCGACCTTCACACCATCAACCAGTTCTTCCTTGTTTGTGAGTAGCAGGTCCAACAGTGCATTTTCCCTAGTCGTTTCACTGATGATTCGCATCAAGAAATAGTCTCCTATATGCTCCAGAAGTCTCCTGGATTGCTATTTTATTTGGCAATAAATTAAATTAATCTTCCCCAAGTCGAGTCTGTGTTGCCCATGATGGTAATTGGTCCTGTCTTTATCTTGACCCACGAGCTTTTTCTCATCTTATTTTCTTCCCCTGTCCTGCTGAGGAGGGGGAGTGATAGAGCGGTTAGCCCACCTCACATACTTAAGCTATGTACAAAACATCTATCTTAATCAGTAGCAATGGATCATGCATACGGTGGCGTGGTCACCTTCACCTTGGACCATTGGACTGCAGGCATGGGGTGATAAGATATGAGACACAGGCTTGGCACTGGAGACCACATGGCTATAAACAACTCACCCATTGTCAGTTAAAGAAATACAGATCTGGAGCTGGACAAAACTGTTTTAAGGGTAACAAAGAGAACAAAGAAATAGTATCTAATGTACTTAAAAGACACCATAGATAGTAAATTCAGATGTAACTTGGATCTACAGACCAGTGAAGAAAAAGAAAGGTATAAAAGCATGTTAACAAACATAAAAATGACCCCAAGTGGATTCTATAGGGAGGACCTCAAAGCCATCACCATGAACATCATATTCCTCCCAGCAAAGGACTCGAGATGTTGACAATTCACCATAACATCCCCACCACAAACACTAGTATGAAGCCACCAACCTCAGAGTGGAGGAGCAGAATATAACATCAGGAAAAGGTGTAAAAACTTAGAAGTGTGTGTATATAGAATTTTAACTGCATTATTATTCTTTCTTTTTCTGTAACAATTAGATTTGGACCTTTTTTCAATTATGCTAACAATAAATTCTTGACTTTACTTATATATAAGGTGTATTTCCTCTTTGTCTATAAACAAGATTTTGAGAGTAATAAGCTCCAGAGGGAAAAAGCAGCTTTCCAGGTCTCAGGTTGCAGGGAGTGCCTGAGGCCTCTCCCTGAGGCTGTGGCAGGTGGAGGCAGTGTCCCTGCCTGCAGGAGGTTGTTCTCTGGCTGAGGAGCTGTGTTGCCAAGTTAAGGAGAAGCAGGAAAAAGTGAACACTGTGCAACATCAGGGGAGATGAAACAAAGATTATCAGGATGTGGGGCTAGTACTGCCTTATATGGTATTTCTGAGCACTGTGAACCAAACTTCCAGCTAGTTTGGGCACACCAAGAAGCACCTCCCCTACCTCCAGTTTCCCATGTTGTTAATTTATGACAATATCTTGTGAACCCAAAACCCCACCACCTCCCTTGTCACAGAACTGGAAGAACAAGGAGTAGTTCACACCCACTCCCCTTTTAACAGCCCTGTCTGGCCAGTGCACAAACCCAATGGGTATTGGCATCTGACCATTGACTACCGAGGCATAAATTCTGTCTCCATTCAGCACACTTTTGCTTGTTTACCTCTAGGCTATCACTATAGTGCTATCATTGCTCATGATCTAAGAGACCATCAGCTAAGGACTCAGCCACTCCTGATGTTTCTTTCTCACCATTGGTACATCAATAACATTCTTCTGGGAAGACCTACATGTGAATCTGTTGCACAAGATAAGACCCTCTTGATTTAAACCCTCAAAGAATGCTGAGATCTTTCTATTTCTCCCAGTACATGCCAGGGGTCCTGCTGAAAACCTAATTTTCTCAGGAGCCTCCTTGTGTGCTGGTACCAAAGGTATTCCTGAAAGTGTTTTGCAACCTGTTTTATCTGTTGTGGTTTTACCCCAGCTGGGGGCTGAGCACAACACGGCCACTCACTCACTCCCCCCGAGTGGGATGGGGGAGAGAATTGGAAAAGTTAAAGTGAGAAAACTCGTGGGTTGAGATAAAGACAGTTTAATAGGTAAAGCAAAAGCCACGCGCACAAGCAAAGCAAAGCAAGGAATTCATTCAACACTTCCCATGGGCAGGCAGGTGTTCAGCCATCTCCAGGAAAGCAGGGCTCTGTCATGCGTAATGGTTATTTGGGAAGACAAACACCATCACTCCGAACGCCACCGCCCCCCCGTCCCTCTTCCCCCAAGCTCCTTATAAACTGAGCATGACGTCATATTATCACCAAAATCCAGGAATAAACCTCGTAACACCAATGTAGTGTTAAAAGGCAGGCATTCTTTATTGCAGCGCTGGATGCACGGGGGATAGCTCCACCCAACGTGCATGCCAGGTGATCACCAACACACAGGTTACATAGAATCAAAACATACATATTCATCATCTTTCTCAGAAAAGGCAGTCCTATGATAATCATTTCTTAGAATCCATTTCCATATTCTCCTCCCCGTCACGCATGCTCAGTGATTTGAGTCGGTGGTCCTCAAGGGTCTCTGGTGGTCGTCAATGGTCTTGCACCCATGTCCGCTGGGTGACCCCCTTCATGCAGGCATGCGCAGTATCCTTGTTGTAGGTGCACCTGTCCATAGCAACTTACTTCATAAGATTAATATCTCCAACCCTATTGTTCAGTTTGGTAGGGACTGTACGTGGAACATAGCAGCATTGTATCTTGCCACGGTCACCTTGCCACTTGCCACGGTTAGTTAGCTTCATTACCTATTACCTTGGTTATAAACTAATTACCTCAACCTGATTCTATAGTTTCTGTCTCACGGCCCGTATCCTACGGTTACATTTCCCCCCTTTGGAAGTTTTGAAATAATAACTTTTCAATACTTCCACTCATATTTTCCTATCCTAGACACATTACAGATGTTCTTAAACTTGTAACCATAGCATCTATGCCCCAATGTGTCTGCTCATGTTTCTCTTTTGCAAGTTCTAACATAACTTGTGGGGTCACTATTACCTGATTTTCTGGTGTTACCCACCATCCTTCCGCATTTTGGGATGCCTTTAAGTGCTCTGCCAATTGTTCATCTAGTTTACTATATCTTACTTTTACATTTGGAATTTTCATCTGTTTTACTGGTACTAGTGCAAGGATACCTTGTTCTGCAGCCTCCTTTGCAGTTTTATCCGCCAATCGATTACCTATATAGACAGACGTCTGACCAAATTGATGAGCCTTGCAATGCATTACAGCCACTTCCTTTGGTTTTTGCACATCTTGTAGGAGTTGAAGAACTTCCTCCTTATGTCTTATAGGTGATCCTTGGGCTGATAACAGTCCTCTTTCTTTCCAGATAGCTCCATGAGCGTTGATCACATCAAATGCATATTTGGAATCCGTCCATATGTTTACCCTTTTCCCTTCTGCCATCCATAAGGCCTGTTTTAGCGCCACCAATTCTGTTTTCTGCGCTGATGTATTTGCAGGTAGCGTCCCTGACTCCAATATCTTGGTGGTGGTAACAACAGCATACCCGGCCATTCGCCTTCCTTCTTGACTGTTAGGTTCGGGAATCTGACAAATGGCTTCTTTTCTTTCATTTCCCAATTGTCTCTGTCCTTGAGATATCTCAAATCCCAAATAAATCACTGCTTCTTTCCCTATCTGGGCCTTGTCTCTGGAGACTCTATATCCTCCCTGGCCCAGGAAATTCAATAAACTGATGGTCATTTCAAAACATGTTTCTTTACTTTCTGCTGCTATCAGGATGTCATCCACATACTGTAATAATATGCCTTCTCCTTGATTCTGTTTCTTCCACATTTCTAATTCCTTTGCCAATTGGTTTCCAAATATTGTAGGGCTATTTTTAAATCCTTGTGGAAGTACAGTCCATGTTAATTGCATTTTCCTTCCTGTAGTGGGACTTTCCCATTCAAAGGCAAATATGCCTTGACTTTTCGTATCCAGAGGTATGCAAAAGAAGGCATCCTTTAAATCCAGCATAGTAAACCATTTATGTTCCTCCCTCAGAGATGTCAGCAAGGTATATGGATTGGCCACTACTGGGTGTATATCTTGAACTATCATCTGATTTATGGCCCTTAAATCCTGAACTATTCGATATTCCCTGCCTCCTGATTTCCTTACTGGTAATATAGGGGTATTGTATTCTGATTCACATTCTACTAGCAGCCCATATTCTAAAAAATTTGTAATTATTTCCTCTAATCCCTTTCGAGCCTCCCACTTAATAGGATACTGTTTTTGTCTTACCGGCTTGGCTCCAGGTTTTAAAGTCACCTTTGCCGGTTCTGCCAGTTTGGATCGTCCTGGAACTTCACTTGTCCATACCAAAGGGGTTACTGCATTGTCCAGTGCTTCTGGAATCTGTTCCTCCTTGGAGGAATCCTGTAACATAAACACTCTCGCCTCTATGGCTTTGATTCTGGTATTAGTAATCTAATTTCTCCATCTTTAAAAATTATTTGTGTATCTATCTAATTCGCTTAATAAATCTCATCCCAATAAAGGCAATGGGCATTCAGGCATGTACAAAAATTGATGTGTTACCCACTGTTTTCCCAGCTTAAATTTTAACGGTTTCAAGAAAGGCCAGTTCTCTTTTCGCCCCGTCGCACCAACAACCTCGGCTGATTTATAGCTGAGTTTTGCTTTACATGTTTATTATTCTCAGTCAAGATTGCCAGAATTTTTCCATCCCTTTGCATTTGTCTGACCTCTTTTTCTTTTTCTCTGTTGTTATACACAGCCCAGGCTACTTCAAGCATTTTACCTAAGTCTCTGGACTCAGCCCCTTCCAGTTTCTGGAGTTTTTTTTCTAGGGCTGATTGTCCCATAAATATATAGGCCAATTGTATAGCTTCTTCCATGGTGGTTTTTTTGTTTGTTTGCTTGTGGTTTTGTTTGTGTGTGGGGGGAGTTTGTTTTTTGTTTTTCTTCTCTGGGTCCAAATTAGTATATTTTCTAGCAGTCACCTTCAGTCTTTCCATAAAGGCTGAAGGGGACTCATTTAATTCTTGTCTCACTTCATAAAGTTTAGACCGATTACTTGCTTTTGGCATTGCATGTCTAACACCAAACAAAATCCACTTCTGAGATCTAGTCAGCATCCCTCTGGGCCCCGGCTGATTAGGGTCCCATTCAGGGTTTGTGGATGGAAAATTCTGGTCCACCGTCCCTTGTATATTTCCATTAGCATGGGCTCTTTCTACTTCTTTTCTGGCCGTATTTAATACCATTTTCTTTTCAGTGTCTTCCAACAAAGTATCCAATATTACTTGCAAATCCTCCCAATCAGGGTTCTGGGTTCTGATTATTGTTTCTACTACTTTGGCAACCCTTTCGGGATCATCTCGATAAGTGCCTGCAGTTTCTTTCCATGCTCTCAAATCGGTTATTGAGAAGGGGACTTTCACCATTACCGGACCCTCATTACCAACTCCCTGTCGAAGAGGGGCCTGGAGGGGAGTTAATCCGTCTCCTCCCCCTCTTCCCCTTGTCCCCCCAGCAATCGGGCTGAATCCTTCTGCCTCCCCTTCCACAGGAGGGGTGGAAGCATTATTGGCCCCCAAATTTTGATCCCCTTGATCATTTCCTAACCTTCTGCGAGGTGCAACCAATAATTCAACATCATCATCTTCAAATTCACATTTAAAACACGGTTTACCAATATCACAAGCTGAGCAACCTTTTTCAAATTTTTATCAGGTTCCTGCCCCTTTAATGCCATTACCACAGAACTAGATGGAACCAATTCACATTGCCTTTGCCATTCCAGATGATTTCGCAGTGTGAAAAACAAATCCACATATGCCATTTCATTCCATTTGCCTTCCCTTTTACAAAATAACATTAGTTGCAAAATTGTGTTATACTGCAACGTCCCGTTTTCCGGCCACTTTTCCCCATTCTCTAAAATATACAGTGGCCACCAATGGTTACAATATTCAATTAGCTGTTTCCGAGTCAAAGGATCAATATTTCCCAGATCCTTCCGGTGCTCCAGAATGCATCCCAGTGGTGTTTTTCGTGGGATTGGTTTCTTACTTGGAAAAGTACCCAACTCTCAAGGACTCAGTGGTTGTGATTGTGCACTATCATCACAAGCACTAGTCAGAGGGGCCCCAACCCATGTTAGAGCTCCCTCACAGATTTCTCTTGGTGCGGGCCTGTCCCACCTCGATGGTAAGAGAAATCTCAACCTTGGAGGCTTCCCCTCCCCGGTGGGCCCTGCTCCACAGGCTTTCGCCTAGCAGAGACTTTTACCTGAGACGTCTCCCTAGCCCAACTCTGCGCAGCTTTCACCGCGCCTTACAAGCAGGCCTCCCGTGCGCCCCTGGTGCGGGCCTGTCCCGCCACGGTGATGAGAGCCACGGGGCTCCTTGAATGAGGCCTTCAACTTGTGCTCTTGGTGCGGGCCTGTCCTGCCACGATGGTAAGAGCAAATATTCAAAAGAGCAAATATTTAAGTCAAATCAGAATGCCTTTACCTCTCCCAGGGGTCTTGCTCAAAGCTCTTCGGTCCAGGGATCGGAGGTTCTCCCCGAGAATTCCCCGGTGCCGGCTGGAGGTCCTGCGATCCCATGGATCCGTCGAGGTTCAAAAGCAGTGTCCCATTTGGGTCGCCAAAAACTGTCACCGAAACCCGGGAATAAACCTCGTAACACCAATGTAGTGTTAAAAGGTAGGCATTCTTTATTGCAGCGCTGGATGCATGGGGGATAGCTCCACCCAACGTGCATGCCAGGTGATCACCAACACACAGGTTACATAGAATCAAAACATACATATTCATTGTTTTTCTCAGAAAAGGCAGTCCTATGATAATCATTTCTTAGAATCCATTTCCATATTCTCCTCCCCGTCACGCATGCTCAGTGATTTGAGTCGGTGGTCCTCAAGGGTCTCTGGTGGTCGTCAATGGTCTTGCACCCATGTCCGCTGGGTGACCCCCTTCATGCAGGCATGCGCGGTATCATTGTTGTAGGTGCACCTGTCCATAGCAACTTACTTCATAAGATTAATATCTCCAACCCTATTGTTCAGTTTGGTAGGGACTGTACGTGGAACATAGCAGCATTGTATCTTGCCACGGTCACCTTGCTACTTGCCACGGTTAGTTAGCTTCATTACCTATTACCTTGGTTATAAACTAATTACCTCAACCTGATTCTATAGTTTCTGTCTCACGGCCCCTATCCTACGGTTACAATATGATATGGAATATCCCTTTGGTCAGTTTGGGTCACTTGTCCTGGCTGTGTCTCCTCCCAATTTCTTGTGCACCCCCAGCCATCCCGCTGGCAGGGCAGCGTGAGAAGCAGAAAAGGCCTTGGCCCCGTGTAAGCACTGCTCAACAACAGGTCCATAGAACAAAAACATCTCTATAGTATCAATGCTGCTTCCAGCACAAATCCAAAACATATCCCCATACTAGCTACTATGAAGAAAATTAACCCTCTCAGCTGAAACCAGGACATTATCTTTACCTACTACCTCTGCCAAACATGACCTCCAGAGCCTCCTAGGCACTTTAAACTCTTGTCCCTGGTTTCAGTCAGCTAGCCCATCCTTTGTATTCCTTGCTGTGCAAACATTCCACCTGGAACAGGAACGTGAGTCATCAACTGGCCCTAACCCTTTTCCTACAAAGTATTTAACACTATCGATATTTGGGACCCTTCAAGCCTACCGGCAGAGTTGAACTCAGGGTCCAGTACAGTGAAAACAGTGCCTGGTGAGGATTATTCCAGGAAAGAGGTCCCAAGAACCCTGCCCCTAAACCAGTCCATTTTGTTAGCAAGGGGTGACAAGATGCACAAGCCTCTTATTGGGAACAGGAGCATGCTTTACTCATCACCTTCCTTGCCCTTTCTGATATTTATGAACTCCTTGGGGATTGCCCCCTTACGCTTAAGGTTTTACATCTTATTCTTCATGATGTCCTTCATAATGTTCCTTTCCTGAAGGACATGTGCAATCCATTACCATTCAGTGTTGGGTTCTTGGTATCTCCGCAATCATTGACAGAGTCTGACCTTGAGGTCCCAACCATTTTATTCTCACCCCTCTCTCCTTTCCCTATCCTGTAGCTACTGATGATCCCTCTAACTCACCTATTACAGAAGCCTCTCCTTTCACCACCCTCATAAGCTCTTGTAGGGACTACAGCACATATTCCCCCTACCAACACCATCACCACAGCTTTAATTACAGGGTTACTAGGACCAAATTTGTATAAAGGGATTCTGAAAGGAGGAACTCGAATAACTACCTGCTGCTTTGCTTGTAGCCTAGAGAGGATGCATTTTGTTCTTTTCTTACAGATTGCCTCCTTTGACATCCTGCTACTCTGAAGAAGAAATCCCAATTTCCTATGACTCTTGGCTCACTAAACTTACAGGACAAATGGGAAAACCTGGCTCACAGAGCCCCGCTACTTTAATATTTACTGATCCATGATCTATCCTGTGGATCATCAACAATGGGCCTGGCAGGGAAGGAAGGGATGGTGATTGGTAGACACTGAGCGAGATCTGGTGTTTGTATGTGAAGGGAATTCCTTTAGAACCTGATATGTGCCTTAAATCCCCCAGCAGAGTCTGTCATTTCTCAATAGATCTTGATGAGCACGCTGACATGACACTTGTCTATGTCTGGAACAGCTGTGCATCTTTACAATCTTCATGTCCTTTTGTATAGCCATAATTTTTCTACTAGTGTTAACCTATGTACCTGTTATTTTACAACTCTGTCTGGATGCAATTTTAACTATACTTCCCCAATTATCATTTATCAAGTACTGTCAACTAACTATACCCTCTACCACCACATCACCCCTACCCCTATTGGTATGAATTTGTGTCTAATTGAATGGGCTTTGCAACATGAAGACTTACATCAACTATTGAAACATGCAAAGGAGCAGGCACAACAAATAGCTGTCCACCATGATATCACAGAGATCCAACAAATCCTGGAATGTGTTCCAAAAATAGTCAGATATAGCTGATGGGAGTCCCTTTCAGGATGATCTCCACTGCTACAGGGATATTGAACATCCCACTTCATCCCTCTAGTTGTTATCCTTATTTTGAGTGGTTTCTTACTTCTTCTAGTCATCATATTATATATTCGTACTTGGGTTTTGGCCTGCACTATTCTGATGGTTTCTCAACACACCACCTTATTGACTGCTTTGACTCAATTTAACCCTTCATCACTCCATGACTGTCGTGGTTTAGGCCCAGCTGGCAGCAAGGTACCAGGCGGCCGTTCGCTCACCCCTCCCCCAGCATGATGGGGCGGAGAAGTATAACAAAAGGCTTGGGTCGAGATAAGGACAGGGAGAGATCACTCACTAATAATCGTCACGAGCAAAACAGACTGAACTTAGAAAAGAGATTCATCTAACTTATTACTAAACAAAACAGAATAGAGCAATGAGAAAATAACATCAAGTCTTAAAACACCTCCCCCCCACCCCTCCCATCTTCCTGGGCTCAACTTCACTCCCTGCTTCAACCTCCATCCCCCCTCAGCGGCACGGGGTGGGGGGCGGGGGGAAGCAGGGAATGGGGGTTGCCGTCAGTGCAGCACACGTTGTTTCTGCCGCTTCGTTGTCCTCAGGGGGAGGACTCCTCTCATCATTCCCCTGCTCCAAAATGGAGTCTCTCCCACGGGCTACAGTCCTTCACAAACTGCTCTAGCGTGGTCTCTTCCATGGGGTGCAGACCTTCAGGAGAAAAACTGTTCCAGCGTGGGTCTCCCACGGGGTCACAAGTCCTGCCAGCAAACCTGCCCTGGCATGGGCTCCCCTCTCCACGGGTCTACCCGTCCGGCCAGGGACTTGCTTCAGCCTGGGCTTCCCATGGGCCACAGCCTCCTTCGGGTGCCTCCACCTGCTCTGGCGTGGGGTCCTCCACAGGCTGCAGGTGGAATCGCTACACCCCCTCATCCTTCCTCCATGGGCTGCAGGGGAACAGCCTGCTTCCCCATGGTTTTCACCACGGGCTGCAGGGGGATCTCTGCTCTGGCGCCTGGAGCACCTCCTCCCCGCTCCTCCTGCACTGACCTTAGTGTTACATCTTCACACTTCTCTCCCCGGCTGCAAAAACTTCCCCCTACTGTTTTTTTTTTTTTCCCCTTCTTAAATATGTTATCACAGAGGTGCTGATTGGCTTGGCCTTGGCCAGGGGCGGGCCCATCTTGGAGCTGGCTGGCATTGGCTCTGTCAGACACTGTGGAAGCTTCTAGAAGCTCCTCACAGGAGTCACCCCTATAGCCCCCACCTGCTACCAAAACCTTGCCACGCAAACCCAACACAATGACCAAACTCCCTTCTGTGCCTGACACCCCTGGGGAGGTGGGAGGTGTTGACGTCAGTGTTGGCTTTACACCACCATGACAAGATGACCACCCTTTCCCTCACTGAGTCACATAAGCAAGGGGTGGAAATGTGGGACTAGTATTGCCTTATATATTTCCAGGCCCGTGCACACCAAGGGCAGAACTGGCACAGAGGGGGAACAGAGGTGGAGTGTGTCAATTGGTTAACAAGTCCAGATAGTGCTTCCGTGACTCAACCAAGGAGGACAGTCTGATCAGGGAATTTGGAATTCCCTAAGCCTGTTGGCTGGTCCGACTCACTCATCTGAAGAAGCCACACCCCACTTCCTGCCAGCCTGCCTCATAACCATGCTTAAATAAGTCTTTGCACATCTTGATATTAAGTTTAGCCCAGTATTAGTGAATTACTGGACTTACTTACTGTCATTTTGACATGGTTAATTGTACTGATGGTTTGTATCTGTTACTGTGTCGTTATTCTGAAATAATGGTAAAACTCAAGCTGTTGATCTGCTGTCTGTCACCGTATCCCAAACCTATAACTTGACTGGGATGCCTTAAGGCCCTACACAGGATCTTCACAGAGATCTTGCAGAGATGAAAGTCTGAACCCCTAACCATCCAGAAGGCAGAGCAATCAGAGATTGTGTTTGAATGGCAAATGGAGACTCCCATGGTGTAGAAGGCTGGAGGCCTATGACTTCTGGCAACAGGAGGAAGGCTCCTTCTCCACCTGCAGATCTGCAATGGCAGAATAGGTTCAGTGCCCTGGTAGGAGATGATGGAAAGCAAGCCATGTCTGGAGAAATATCAGAGCCAGCCAAGCTCTAACCATGCATTGGCACCAAGAGGAAGCAGCAGGTGATAGTAGTTAGAGACTCCCTCCTATGAGTGACAGAGGCCCCCATTGGCTATCCTGACCTGCTGTCTAGGGAGGTTCATTGCTTGCCAGAGGCTTAGATCTGGGACACTGTGGAGAGACTGCCAAGGCTTGTTTGGCCCTCAGCAGTCTATTATCCCCTGTTGCTTATCCACGTGGGCACCAATAATACTTCTAGGGGAGACCTGGAACGTAGAAAGAGTGACGACATGGCTCTGGGGGCCAGGGTCAAGGGCATGGGAGCCCAGGTGGTTTTGTCTTCCATCCTGCAAGTGAAGGAGAAGGTCCTGAAGAGTGGATGGATCCTGAGGATTAACACCTGTTTGTGCAGCTGGTATAGTCAACAGGGATTTGGCTTTTACAACCATGGGAGCTTCTTTGAGGATCAAGGACTGCTGGGGAAAGATGGGATCCATTTGAGAAAGTGGGGCAAAAGCATCTTTGCCAACAGTCTGGACAATCTGGTGAGAAGAACTTTAAATTATGAATGATGGGGCGAGGGGGTGATGACCCACTGCCAAGTGAGGAAGTAGCGGACCAGGTTGGCAAGCAAAGGATGCAGTGTGATGGGTACAAGAAAGACCTTAAGAACAATAAAACAGGGCAGAAGGAAGCTCACCTCAAGTGTAAGTACAGAAATGCATGTAGCTTGGGTGTACTGGATCTGGTTGGGATGGAGCTAATTTTCTTCATAGCAGCCCGTATGGTTCTGTGTTTTGGATTGGTGACCAAAACAGTGTTGATAACACACTAATGTCGTAGCTATTGCTTAACAGTGCTTGCATAGCATCAAGGTCGTCTCTGTTTCTCACTCTGCCCACCCCAGGGAGTTGGCTAGGGGTGGGCAAGAGGTTGGGAGGGGACACAGCTGGGACAGCTGACCCGAATTGACCAAAGAGATATTCTATAACATATGATGTCATGCTCAGCAGTAAAACTGGGGAGGGTGGGGGTGTGTGGGGTGGTGTATTTTTTCCAAAGTACCTGTTGCTCAGAGGCTGCATTAGGCATTGGGTGGTGACTGATTGCTTTTGTATCGCTTGTTTCTTTTTCTCCCCACCCCTCCTCCCTTATTAATCTGTCTTTATCTTGACCCACAAGTGTGTGGGGTTTTTCTCTCACTTTTGCCCTTCTGATTCCTCCATTCTGCTGGGGGGGGGGGGGGGAAGTGAGCAAGTGACTAGGTGGAGGCTTACCTGCCCTAGAGCTAGAGCACTACATGTGGTCACGAAGCTGTGACATTGTTGGAATAACTGAGACATGGTGAAACAGCTTGCACAATAGGAATGCTGCAATGGATGGGTACAAGCTCTTCAGGAAAGGCTGGCAGGGAAAATGTGGAGGGGGAGTTGCTGTCTACAAAAGATTAGCACAGATGTATGGAGCTCTTCTATGGGATGGATGAAAATCTAGTTGAGAACTTGTGAGTCAAATTCAGAGGAGATGCCAATAAGGATGATATCATTCTGGGAAATTGTTACATACCACCTGATCAGAGTGAGAAAGTGTTTTCAAACAACTCAAGGAAGTCTACAAATGTGGTGGGTTAACCTTGGCTAGATGCCAGGTACCCACCAAACCGCTCTATCACTCCCCCTCCTCAGCTGGACAGGAGAGAGAAAATATAACGAAAGGCTTGTGGGATGAGATAAGGAAGGATGGGGGAGATCACTCACCAATTACTGTCATGGGTAAAACAGACTAAACTTGGGGAAATTAATTTAATTTTTAATTTATTACCAAATAAACAGAGCAGGATAATGAGAAATAAAACCAAATCTTAAAACCACCTTCCCCCCACCCCTCCCTTCGAGCTCAACTTCACTCCCAATTTCTCTACCTCTTCCCCTTGAGCAGCAACAGGGGGATGGGAAATGGGGGGTTGCAGTCAGTTCATCACACGACGTCTCTGCCGCTCCTTCCTCCTCACACTCTTCCCCTGCTCCAGCGTGGGGTCTCCCCTACAGGAGACAGTCCTTCATGGGCTTCTCCAACATGGGTCCTTCCCACAGGCTGCAGTTCTTCACTAACTGCTCCAGCATGGGTCCTTTCCACGGGGTGCAGTCCTTCAGGAACGGACTGCTCCAGCGTGGGTCCTCCACGGGGTCACAAGTCCTGCCAGAAGACCTGCTCCAGTGTGGGCTCTTCTCTCCATAGGGTCACAGGTCCTGCCAGGAGCCTGCTCAGGCATGGGCTTTCCACAGGGTCACAGTCTCATTTGGGCACATCTACCTGTTCTGGTGTGGGGTCCTCCACAGGCTGCAGGTGGATATCTGCTCCACCATTAACCTCCATGGGCTGCAGGGGGACAGCTTGCTTCACCATGGTCTTCACCATGGGCTGCAGGGGAATCTCTGCTCCGGTGCCTGGAGCACCTCCTCCCCCTCCTTCACTGACCTTGGTTTCTGCAGAGTTGTTTTTCTCACATCTTCTCACTCCTCTCTCTGGCTGCAATTGCTCCTGGTTTTTTGTGTTGCTTTTTTTTTTCTCCCCCTTCTTAAATATGTTATCACAGAGGCGTTACCACTGTCACTGATTGGTTCAGCCTTGGCCAGTGGCATATCCATCTTGGAGCTGTCTGGCATTGGTTCTATTGGACACGGGGGAAGCTTCTAGCAGCTTCTCACAGAAGCCACCCCTGTAGCCCTCCCGCTACCAAATGCTTGCCACGCAAATCCAATAAAATGAATCATTAGAATCATAGAATGGTTTGGGTTGGAAGGGACCTCAAAGATCATCTAGTTCCAATGCCCCTGCCATGGGCAGGGACACCCTCCACCAGACCAGGTTGCCTAAAGCCCCATCCAACCTGGCCTTAAATACTTCCAGGAATGGGGCATCCACAACCTCTCTGGGCAACCTGTTCCAGTACCTCACCACCCTCACAGTAAAGAATTTCTTCCTAACATCTAATCTAAATCGACCCTCCTTCAGCTTAAAGCCATTACCCCTTGTCCTGTCACTACACTCCCTGATAAACAGTCCCTCTTCAGATATCCTGGAGGCCCCCTTCAGGTAATGGAGGGCTGCAATTAGATCTCCCCAGAGCCTTCTCTTCTCCAGGCTGAATAACCCCAACTCTCTCAGCCTGTCCTCATAGGAGAGGGGCTCCAACCCTCTGATCAGCTTCGTGGCCCTCCTCTGGACTCTCTCCAACAGCTCCATGTCTTCCTTGTACTGGGGACCCCAGAGCTGGATGCAGTACTCCAGGCGGGGTCTCACAAGAGCGGAGTAGAGGGGCAGAATCATCTCCCTCGACCTGCTGGTCACACCTCTTTTGATGCAGCCCAGGACACGGTTGGCTTTCTGGGCTGCAAGCGCACACTGTCGGCTCATGTTGAGCTTTTCATCAATCAATACCCCCAAGTCCTTCTGCTCGGGGCTTCTTTCAATCCATTCTCTGCCTAGCCTGTAGTTGTGCTTGGGATTGCGCCAACCCACATGCAGGATCTTGTAAGATGTAAGAACCCACATGTAAGATCATGGAACAGTTATGTCAAGCATATGGAAGACAGGGAAGTGATTAGAGACAGCCAACATGGCTTCAGTGTAAAAATATAGAAGCTTAGCTATAAGAAAACTTATATTAACTAGAAAGCTGCTTAAGGCCTAGAACTATTTTAAAGCCTATAATCGTGGGAAAGGGGTTTGTAATCAAGGTAATAGCTAACTGACCATGGCAATGTACAATGCTGCTACGTTCCTTGTACAGTCCCTACCCAACCGGACAATAGGCCCGGGAATATTAATCTTATGAAGTAAGTTGTAAGGGACAAGTGTATCCACAGCGAGGATACTGCGCATGCCTGCAAGAAGAGGGTCATCCAGCGGACACGGGTGCGAGACCACTGACGACCACCAGAGACCCTTGAGGACCACCAACTCAAATCACTGAGCATGCGTGATGGGGAGGAGAATATGGAAATGGATTCCAAGAAATGATTATCATAGGACAGCCTTTTCTCGGAAAAATAATGAATATGTATATTTTGATTCTATATAACCTGTATGTTGGTGATCACCTGGCATGCACGTTTGGTGGAGCTATTTCCCCCGTGCATCCAGCGCTGCAATAAAGCATACCTAGGGTAACTCACGTCTGGTAGAATTTTTCTTTAACAGATGGCGACCCAGATGGGACCCTAGGACGCAAGAGGAAGGAGCACCAGTTAATTCTCTGGACAAACCCGTGACCAACGCTCGTTGCCGGCAAAAATAGGTGAGTTCACCTAAGAGACTTGGACACGGGTCTTTCCAGACGATACTGGGAGTACTCTTGTGTTTAAACTTGCTAAAAGATTTGGTAAGAGGAAAAGAAGTAAGAAATGGGAAATACACCCAGCGTTGAAAGGGGGACGCCCCTTGCTGAGGTTTTGGAAAATTGGAATAAGGTTTATGGGGCACAGACTTTGCAAAAGAAAAGACTGATTGTGTTGTGTCAGGAGGAATGGCCATTCCTAACTCGATCTCGAGGGGGAGGACCTATGGATATTTGGCCTCCCAAAGGAACTTTTAAGCCCCATAAGTTAAAGTTTTTAAGGACTATTTTAGAAGATACTGCAAGTCAAAATATTGATTATTGGTATATTTGGTATGATTGGTCTTGTCAAAGACGTAAGCCATCTAAACCACGGGTAAGCCCACTTCCCTCTGCCCCTGAGGCCGAGGAAACTGACCTTCCCCAAGCAGGGATGTTTCCCATGAAATTGGATTACATCCCAAATCCCAGAGCAGGACCAGGAGCTCCTCCTGAAGTTCCTGCAGTGACTGCTGTGATGCGCCACGAACCTTGGAAACAAGGTGATTTGATTATGTGGCAAAGCAAAATGCCAAGATTAAGAGATGATGCGGAAAAATGTGCGCAAATGCTATCTGGAATAGTCACTGATTATACACCTAATTGGAGTGACATGAAAACTTTGTTAAGAGAACTATTCCAGATGGATGAGCGAGATAAAATTTTTCAAAAGGACCGAGAAATTGCTCAGAGGGGTCAAGGATTAAATCCCTGGCCCACTGAGGACCCTAATTGGAATTTAGCCACAACCGATGGAATGCAAGCTTATCGGGCAGCCATCGGACAATTATTGGAGGCCATATGGCAATGTGGCGAAAGAGTTACAAATTGGACAAAGGTCCTTGAATGCAGACAAAAACCTGATGAACACCCCAGCGATTATTGGATAAGATTGAAAACTACCTTGTTGAAATACGGGGGAATGACTAGAGAAAATTTTCAAGAACCATTGGCTATTAGTGTATTTGTGGAGCAGTCTTCTCCTGATATAAATAAGTATTTTAAAAAGCACATGCCTGGGTGGCAAGGGGAAACCCTGACTAAAATACTGAGTATTGCTGCATTTGTTTTTGATGGTAGAGATGAAGAAAAACAAAAGAGAGAGAACGAGAGAAATAAACAGGAAAGAAAACGAGAGCGACAGGAAAAAGAGAGAGAAATTAGTTTGTTGGCTGCAGCAATTACACAGAATTATCAATCAAGAGGAAGGGGACATGGAATTTCAAGGGGAACGCCAAGAGGAAGGGGACGTGGGGGAAGGGCTCCCTTTCTTTCTTCTCTTAACCAATCTAATCCTAATACTTTAGAGTGTTTTTATTGTGGGAATATAGGACATATCCAGCGAGAGTGCCCACTCCGCCCAGTAAGTGCTGGACGAGGATCAAATCCACCGTATCCACCGTGCCCTCACTCACAATAGAAAATTAATGAGCTGAATTCCATGCTTACGGAAGGACTGCGAAAATGTCGAATGAAGGAGTGAAGGTAAATGAGTATGGACAAATTACTGCAAAGGTAAACGGACTTTTTGTTGAATTTTTAGTAGACACAGGAGCAACTTTGTCCCTTTTGAATTACGCACTCCCACAAACATTGATTTCTAAAGAGAAGGTACTTATAAGAGGGGTTGTTGGACAAGAAATAAAATATATTTCAACCCCACTTCCAATTATCATTGCAGAGAAAATGGTATGGGGAAGATTTGTGATATCTCCAAATTCACCTGTGTCTTTGCTAGGACGTGATCTTTTGCAGGAATTTGGTACTCAAATACTCCTTGCTCCGGCTAGAATCAAGTTAATAATCATGGGATCAGAAATTGTGCAAATTCCACAAGAAGAAGAAGAATCAGCTTTTAAAATTCCAAAAGGACTTGAAGCAGTTCCCCGGGAACTATGGAGCAGCTCTGGTGATGATATAGGATTATTGTTATCTGCAGAACCGGTAATAATTAAAACAAAAGGAGGGTCACCTCCATCAATTAAACAGTACCCGATTGCAGATGAGGCTATCCCAAGTATTCAAAAACAGATTGCAGTTTTCTTAGAAAAAGGAATACTCAAGGAATGTCAAAGTCCATATAATACTCCAATCTTGCCAGTAAGTAAACATCGATTAGATAAAGATGGGGATCCAGAATATAGATTTGTTCAAGATCTCCGTGCAGTAAATGAGCATGTAATTTCCCCACACCCTGTTGTCCCTGACCCAAATTTAATTCTTACCCAAATACCTGTATGGGCACAATATTTTACTGTTTTGGATTTAACAGGAGCATTTTTCAGTATACCTATTGCTGAAGAAAGTCAATTGATTTTTGCCTTCACTTGGCAAGGAAAACAGTTGACTTGGACACGCTTGCCACAAGGGTTTACTAGTTCACCAACCATCTTTTCTCAAATTCTCAGAAACGATCTAAGAGACTTAAAATTTTCTGGGGGTTCTGTTTTGATTCAATATGTTGATGATTTGTTACTAGCAAGCCATACGGCTGAAGATTGTATGCGGGATACTGAATATTTGTGCATCCAACTTGCAAAAAAGGGTCACCGTGCATCTCTATCCAAACTGCAACTCTGTCAACAACAGGTAAAGTATCTGGGGTTTATTCTTAAACCAGGGAGGAGAGAAGTAGATCCAGAACGGGTAAGAGCTATACAAGAAATTCCTAGACCAGTAACAAAGAAACAATTAAGGGGATTTTTAGGACAAGTAGGATATTGTAGGCCATGGATTCCTGGATTCAGTGAAATAGCAAAACCTCTTAATGAGGCAACGAAAAATGAGGAAGTGGAACCAATAGCTTGGGGTCCTGAACGAGAAAAAGCCTTTCGTGCATTAAAGGAAGCATTAATGCAAGCTCCAGCTTTGGGGCTTCCAGACTATTCTAAACCCTTTAAACTTTATTGCACAGAAAACAAAGGAACAGCAAATGGAGTTTTAGTTCAAACTTTAGGGCCACATGAAAGACCTATAGCCTATTATTCTTGCACATTAGAATCAGTAGCAAGAGGAACTCCGTTTTGCATAAGAGCTGTGGCTACTGCTGCTGAGTTAGTGGAAAAAAGCCGGAACATAGTCTTGGGACATCCCCTAGTAGTCTGTGTGCCACATGAAGTTGAAATATTATTGAAACAATATGCCGAGAAAGCACTTTCTCCACAAAGAGCACATAAATATGAACTAATACTTTTGCTTGCTGACAATTTAAGATTGGAAAGATGTAACACTTTGAATCCTGCCACCTTAATGCCACTGCCCACGGATGGAGAAAAGGATGAACATGATTGTGAACAGGTGATCAAAATGACGAGCAAACCACGAGACGACCTACGAGATCAGCCTTTGGATAACCCAGATATGAACTTGTTTACCGACGGCTCCTCCTATTATGAAGAAGGATGGAAATGTACTGGGTTTGCTGTTACCACGGAAACTAAGGTATTGTTAGCAGGACCTTTGCCTCCCACTCTAGGTGCTCAAGGCGCAGAGATCGTCGCCCTCACGAAAGCTGCACAATATGCGATCGGAATACGGGTTAATTTGTATACTGACTCTAAGTATGCGTTTGGAGTTTGTCATGCTACAGGTATGCTTTGGAAAGAAAGGGGATTTCTCACATCAGCAGGTAAAACGATCGCCCATGGACAACAGATTAAAGAACTTTTGGAGGCAATCCAATTACCATCTGAATTAGCAGTGATATATATTAAAGCACACACCAACCAAGAGAATCAATTGGCAAAAGGGAACGAGCTTGCGGACCAGGCTGCAAAAGCGGCAGCCCGACAAGTCACCTTTGCAATGACACTGACCCATCAAGGAGAGCTCGACCGGGAATTGCCAGACACGCAAAAGCTGTATGAGGAACTTCCTGAGGAAGACAGCCAGCTCTGGGAGAAGCTGGGAGCTGAACAGCAGAATGGACAATGGACTCTAGGGGGGAAAGCATTACTCCCAAAAAGGTATTTAATACCAATCGCGCGATGGCACCATGAGAAAACCCATGGTGGACCTGAGAATATAGCTTTGAGAGTACAGAGACTGTGGGCAGCACCAGGGATTTATGCTGCTGTTAAGAGAGCTTGCGAAGGGTGTCGACTGTGCAAGCAGTATGCCTCTTTGAAAATCAAGCCACCAGCAGGAAAGCGACCTCCAGCAACGTATCCTTTTCAAAAACTACAAATTGACTACGCGGAGATGCCTAGGGCTATGGGATATGCTTATTTACTTGTGATCATTGATCAGCTTTCGGGCTGGGTGGAGGCTTTCCCAACTCGAAAGAATGACTCAAAAGCAGTGGTTAAAGCTCTGTTAAAAGAGATAATACCTAGGTATGGAGTTCCTGAAATAATTGACTTGGACAGGGGAGCACATTTCTCTGCCGCAATTTTAGTGCAAATTTATCATTCATTAAATATCAAGATGCAATTGCACACACCTTATCATCCACAATCGTCAGGACAAGTAGAAAGGATGAATAGGACGATCAAAGACAAATTAGTTAAGACTTGTAAACAAACTGGCTTGAAGTGGCCAGAAGCATTAAATTTAGTACTTTGGGACATTAGAAATACACCAAGGCAACCAGTAGGTGTATCTCCAGCAGAAGTTTTATTTGGGAGAATTTTAGCAGTACCTGGAACTTATATTCCAGCAAAAACAAGCCTTTTGGATGGAGATGAACAGGTAACTCAGTATTTATTGTATTTGCAAAATTCTTTTATGCAATTACGAAATCATGCTTATTGGTATCAAAGGATAACACCTGAAATTCAGGTACATAATATTCAACCAGGGGATAAAGTGTATATAAAGAAATTTAAACGGAAAAATAGATTTGAGCCCAAATGGGAAGGACCTTACATGGTGTTATTAACCTCCTTTTATGCTGTAAAGGTACAAGGAAAAGAGACGTGGATCCATCACTCACATGTGCTTAAAGACTCCGCGACAGAATGAAAATCAACGCACTGCTGTATTTGCTGATTTGTTTTCTCTTGAGTAAGACTGATACCTTGTGGACAAAGTTCATTCTGCGATACTGAGATGCAATTACAAAAGGAACCATAATACAATATAGTAATACTAGTCTCTGGGAGCAAACCTTTTGTAAAGTTTGGGGAACTAAGAATGCAAAAGGGGAAAATATTGTAGCGGGTAGAAATACTGAGATTGTATGGAATCCTTTTTTTAATCCTAATGTTTTTCTAGAATTTTGTGTTGGATTTGTGATGGGAGATCCTGAGAATGGAATGGAATCATCAAGAAGTTATACATGGAAAATGTATCCATATCACATATATATATATGAGCCGCAAACAGGAACAGGAACCTGGTGTGTCAACCATCACTTATGGGTAATGACAGAGGGTAAAAACAATGATTGGTGTTGTATCAATTTGAATCTGATGAGTCCATCCTTTTTTGTAATGTATTACATTATCAAAGATGGGTTTAAGAATTTTCCAGTAGCACATGATTATGAATTTCCATGGGGTTTTCAAACTGGCGTTTTTAATACTGACAAAATAATGATCAAATCTAGATTAAGTAAACGAAGTTTAGTTGGAAATGAAGAAGAAACTTTTTGGTTAAATAACACTCACGTTTCCTTAATGAAGTCCTTTGCGAAGAATTTGAATTATACTGAATGTTGGCTTTGTGCATCTTTACCAAAATCTGTAGGTCAAGGGTTTGATTTAATTGGTATTCCAATTCCGAAGGATTCAGTTTGGGAAAAGTTTTGGAGAAATACCTCTATAACGACTAAATATGAGGAGCAAATATTAACCATCAGAATTCCTCCTTTAGACGAATATCATAACGTCCTCTGTGTAGAGAGATGTTACCCCCCAGAGAACTGGACTTGGCAGTTTTGTCTTAATCACACTTTTGTGGGAAATTGGACTAAATGCAACACAACTAATCATATTAAATCTCGCTTGAGCTGGGCTTGGAGGGCACCAAAGGCACTAGGACTATTTTGGTTATGTGGTGACAAAGCTTATAAAGTACTCCCACCACGCTGGGGAGGAATTTGCACTCTAGGACTGGTAACTGTGGATTTACAAATTCTCCCTAAAACTATAAATGTTCCAATCTGGCATCGCACCTTTTAAACTCGTGTTAAAAGGACCAATAACCCACTAATAGAAAAACCCTCAGGATTTCACTCTTTTCTCCGATGGTTCATACCATCTTTAGGGGTGAGTGAACTGGAAAAAGCGATTTTAAACATATCGGGGGAAATTGAAAAATTAGCAAATTATACCGCTCATGGGCTAACAACCTTGCAAATTGAAATTGCAGAACTCTCAAAAATTACCCTACAAAATCGTATGGCCTTAGATATGATGTTAGCATCACAAGGTGGAGTTTGTACAATGCTAAATGTGAGTTGTTGCATGTATGTAGATCATTCAGGGGAATTACTAACTGATGTACATAAAATCTGGGAGATTAGTTCTCAAATGCGACAAGTACAAAAAGACGATACATCTTGGGGTTTTACCAATACTGTGTCGTGGTTGACTTCCTGGGCTCCTGATTTATCTGTGTGGCTCAAAAAGGCGCTTGCTGTAGCAGCCTTAGTGATCATAGGGATTGTATGTATAATAGTGATTTTTCAATGTTGCATAACCTGTTTTTCTAGTATAGTAGCAAAATTACAAGGAGCTTGGAGATATAAATAATTGCAGGGATGCAATGAAAACAAAAGGAGGGAATTGTAAAAATATAGAAGCTTAGCTATAAGAAAACTTATATTAACTAGAAAGCTGCTTAAGGCCTAGAACTGTTTTAAAGCCTATAATCGTGGGAAAGGGGTTTGTAATCAAGGTAATAGCTAACTGACCATGGCAATGTACAATGCTGCTACGTTCCTTGTACAGTCCCTACCCAACCGGACAATAGGCCCGGGAATATTAATCTTATGAAGTAAGTTGTAAGGGACAAGTGTATCCACAGCGAGGATACTGCGCATGCCTGCAAGAAGAGGGTCATCCAGCGGACACGGGTGCGAGACCACTGACGACCACCAGAGACCCTTGAGGACCACCAACTCAAATCACTGAGCATGCGTGATGGGGAGGAGAATATGGAAATGGATTCCAAGAAATGATTATCATAGGACTGCCTTTTCTCGGAAAAATAATGAATATGTATATTTTGATTCTATATAACCTGTATGTTGGTAATCACCTGGCATGCACGTTTGGTGGAGCTATTTCCCCTGTGCATCCAGCGCTGCAATAAAGCATACCTAGGGTAACTCACGTCTGGTAGAATTTTTCTTTAACATTCAGCAAGGGCAAATCATGCCTGACTAATCTAGTGGCCTTCTACAATGGAGTGACAGCATCAGTGGACAAGAGAAGAGCTACGGATGTCATCTACCTAGACTTCTGTAATGTCTTTGACATGGTTCCCCCTCGCCAACATTCTTGCCTCTAAATGGGAGAGATATGAGTTTGACGGATAGACTGTTAGATGGATAAGGAATTGGCTGGATGGTCGCATCCAAAGAGTTTACAGTCAACAGCTCAATGTCCAAGTGGAAACCAGTTAATGAGTGGTGTCCCTCGAGGCTCTGTACTGGGACCAATACTATTTAATATCTTCATCAACAACACAGACAGTAGGATTGAGTGCACCCTCAGCAAGTTTGCAGATGACATCAAGCTGAGTGGTGCAGTTGATTTGCTAGAGGGAAGGGCTGACCATCCAGACAGACCTTGACAGGCTTGAGGAGTGGGCCTATGTGAACCTCAAAGCCACGTGTAAGGTCCCACACCTGGGTCGGGGCAATCCCCAATATCAGTGCAGACTGGGGGATGAATGGACTGAGAGCAGCCCTGCAGGGAAGGACTTGAGGATACTGGTGGATGACAAATTGGACATGAGCCAGCAATGTGCACTTGCAGCCCAGAAAGCATATCGCATCCTGGGCTGCATCAGAAGAAGCGTGGCCAACAGGTCAAGGGAGGTGATTCTCCCTCTCTACTCCACTCTCGAGAGACCCCACCTGGAGTACTGTGTCCAGCTCTGAGGTCCCCAGCACAAGAAAGACATTGACCTGTAAAGCGGGTCCAGAGGAGGGCCATGAAAATGGTCAGAGGGGTGGAACATCTCTCCTATAAGGAAAGGTGGAGAGAATTGGGGTGGTTCAGCCCGGAGAAGGCTCCGGAGAGACCTTATTGCTGCCTTTCGATACTTAAAGGGGTCTTCTAAGAAAGATGGAGAGAGACTTTTTACCAGGGCCTGTAGTGATAGGACAAGGGGTAATGGGTTTAAACTGAAAGAGGGTAGATCGAGATTGGACATTGTTGGGAAATATTAGTTGCCGAGCTTAGCATAAGTTTTGGCATGACTAACTTAGCATAAGTGGCTAAATTTGCCAAAACCATAGGCCACAAGCAATGAACTTTCATGGAATCATAGAATCATAGACTATCCTGAGTTGGAAGGGACCCATAAGGATCATCGAGTCCAACTCCTGGCTCCACACAAGACCAGCCGAATCAGAGCATATGACTGAGAGCGTTATCCAGACGCTTCTTGAACTCAGTCAAGCTTGGTGCTGTGACCACTTCCCTGGGGAGCCTGTTCCAGTGCCCAACCACCCTCTCGGTGAAGAACCTTTTCCTGATATCCAACCTAAACCTCCCCCGTCACAGCTTCATGCCGTTCCCTTGGGTTCTATCACCGGTCACCAGAGGGAGGAGATCAGCGCCTGCCCCTTCGCTCCCCCTCACGAGGAAGCTCTAGGCTGCAATGAGGTCTCCCCTCAGTCTCCTCTTCTCTAGGCTGAACAAACCAAGGGACTTCAGCCTCTCCTCATACGCCTTCCCCTCTAGACCCTTCACCATCTTTGTTGCCCTCCTTTGGACGCTCTCCAATAGTTTTATGTCCTTTTTGTACTGTGGCGCCCAAACTTGTACGCAGTACTCAAGGTGAGGCCGCACCAGTGCAGTGTAGAGTGGGACAATCACTTCCCTAGACTGGCTAGCAATGCCGTGCTTGATGCACCCCAGGATACGGTTGGCCTTCCTGGCAGCCTGGGCGCACTGTTGACTCATGTTCAACTTGCTGTCGACCAAGACCCCCAAGTCCCTTTCAGCATGGCTGGTCTCCAGCGTCTCATCGCCCAGTCTGTATGTATAGCCAGGGTTGCCCCTTCCCAGGTGCAGAATCCGGCACTTGCCCTTGTTAAACCTCATGCGGTTGGTGATCACGCAGTTCTCCAATCTGTCCAGATCTCTCTGCAAGGAGAGCTCCTCCTCCTCTAGTTGAAGAGGGAGTGAGTTCCTCTTAGAGAAAAGTGATGGGAATATACCCGACATGGAAAAGGGAACACCTTTAGCTGAGGTATTACAAAATTGGGACAGAATTTATGGTACAGCAAGTTTGTACTTGCGGAGGAGGAGCGGGGGTATAACTCCATGAAGGATCCTTCGATTTAAAGAGAAAAGTGGCTATGCTCTGGAAAATTTTGGAAAATGAAAAACCTCAGCAAATGGATTATTGGTATGTATGAGATAATTGGGCATATGACCACCATAAAGAGGATGGTCAAAAATGAGTACAAAAACCTTAAGGAAGAACTTTAGCTGCGGCAGTTGTAATTTAACCAAGGCACCTACAGAGCCAGTCTCTGCACCACACTATACTCCTCCCTCTGTATTGCTTGGTGCTTCTGCTGAGCTTTACCCTGTGGTTTCTAATGTTATCCCTAATCCTCTTGTGATGCAGCCAGCAGCAGGGAGGGGTGGGTCGGGGGGTGTGGGTGTGTGTGAAAAATGTTCCTCCCCCACCTCCAGTGTTGTTATTGAGAGAGTTGTTCTGTCCAGGCAGAAAGATGCTAATTGAAAAGAATGTGGAATAAACCCTACAGGCAGGGGGAAATCGGACTGCCTGGCCTCAGGTTGGTCCTAATTGGGATTATAATAATCAAACAGATAAAGATAATTGCCAAACAGTGGTTAGAAATCTGATAAATGTGATTAGAGTTTGTGAGGAGATAAGAGTAAATTGAACTAAAGTACAGAAATGTAGACAGAGGCCAGAGGAACACCCCTGCAGTTACTGGGGAAGATTGTAACAGGCTTTGTTAACATACTGGGGAATGACTCCCCAGAATTTTAATAATGAATTGGCAGCAAGTTTGTTTGTGGACCAAGCCACCTCTGACATCTGCAACTATTTTAAGGATCACCTGCTGGGCTGGCAAGGAGAAAATTTGCAGAAAATTTTAAGTGTGGCAGTGTTCATATATGATGGTCAAGAGGAAAGGCAGAAAGTGGAGCAAGTGAAAGAGTGAAGGCAAAGGAACAAGAAGCCAATTTGTTGGCATCCGCGTTGGCAAAAAACTTATAAGAGGCAGGGACAGAGGAAGAGGAAAGCCATGTATGGGATTTTGCCCAAGACAAGGGAATAGGAAAAAGAAAATGGGGGGAAATGGAGGGAGAGAATGTTATTATTGTGGAAATTTGGGACATATATGACGAGAATGCCCTCTCCGTCCAAGAAAAATGGGAAGAGGAGGAAATTATCAACATGAAAGGTCTACTCAGGAAAATGATCACTCACAATGACTAGAGGAGGGAGACTCAGTGAATTATGAAGGATTAAGGGAGCTGGAGATTTTTAGTATGTGGGAAACTCATTTAGACCAGCAGGGATGCATATGAGGCAAAGTAGCAGGTCATGAAGTTGAATTTTTGGTGGAATACGGGAACTACTTTGTCTCTTTTAAATTTTACTCCAAAAGGATCAAGGACTGTGGACAAAATTTTAATACGTGGAGTCACAGGACAAGGAGAAAGGAATTTGAGTAGACCCTTATTAGTTACAATAGGAAACAAGAGCATATGGGGAAGATTTGTATTAGCAGAGGATTCCCCAGCATGCTTGTTAGGAAGAGATCTCTTGCAGGCTTTAGATGTAGAATTATGCCTGTCACCTGAGGGGATAGATTTAATAATCATGGGGATGAGTGTGACCACTAAAGGTTCGAATAATGAGCCGGAAATACCAGAAGTATTGAAATCCGTACCAACAGAGCTGTGGAATAAAACCAGCATGGATGTAGAACTGCTGGTTTCAGCTCAACCAGTAAACATTAAAACAAAGGGAGGAGCCTCACCAGCCATGAAACAGTACCCTATTCCCCAGGAAGCAGAAAAGAGCATCCAAAAGCAAATAGAATGATATTTAGCCCAAGGAATTTTAAAAATATGTGTGTCACCTTATAATATTCCTATACTCCCTGTAAAAAAGAACAGACTATATGAGGATGGGGATCCGGAATACCATTTTGGACAAGATTTGTGGGCAATTAACCAGCATGTAGTAGCTCCTCACCCTGTGGTGCCTGATCCCTCCACTATACTTTTGCAAATACCACATTGGGCAAAATATTTTACTGTGATTGATCTGACCGCCATCACCTTTAGCATCCTGTTAGCTGAGGACAGTCAACTTTTGTTTGTCTTCACATCGAAAGGACAACAACTAACCTGGACGCATCTCCCACAAGGGTTTGCAGGGTCTCCTACAATTTTTTTCATGAATACTGGGAAATTATTTGAGAGATACGGAGTTACCAAGCAAATCGGCTCTTGTACAATTTGTAAATTATTTGTTACTTGCCAGCAAGACATACTAAGATTGTTTAAAAGATACTATTTGTCTATGTACTGCTTTAGCAGAAAAAAAAGGTCACCATGCATCTCTTTCTAAGCTTCAGCTGTGTCTCAGGAAGTAAAATATTTAGGATTCGTATTAAAGAAGGACAAAGATTAGTAGACCCAGAACAGGTCCAGGACATTGTATAAATACCTCGACTGGAAACAAAGAAACAACTGCGAGGATTTTTAGGCGTAATAGGATACTGCAGACCCTGGATACTGGGGCTAGAGGAGTTAAGTAAGCCATGGACAGAGGCTGCCAAGGCAGAGGAAGTGGAGCCTATACATTGAGGTCCAGAGAGAGAAAAGGCTTTCCAAGCTATAAAAGGAGCTTTAGCTTCTGCTCTGACACTGGGATTGCCAGATTACTCCAAGCCCTTTGAACTATTTGTGCATGAGAACATGCATGAGTTGTTGCATGTTGTGCATGAGTAACCAGCGGAGTCCTTATTCAAAAGCTAGGTCCACATTGCTGCCCTGTGGCTTATTACTCAACTCAACTCAACTCAACTCAATCCTGTAGTGGCAGGGAATAATTCCTGTGTTAAAGTGACAGCAGCAACAGTGACTATCATAAAAAGGAGTGGACCATTAGTTCTGGGCCACCCAAGAACCGTGTATGTCCCACATGAAGTAGAAATGATTCTTAAACAACATGCTACACAAGCAGTCCCCACAAAGAGCATATAGTTGTGAATTAATGATTTTAAATGCAGATAATATAATTTTAAAAAGATGTAATGTTTTGAATCCAGCAACTTTACTGCCTGTTTTCTCCAATGGTGAGCCACATCATGTTTGTAGTGTTTCACTCCAGCCGCCTACAGGAAGATCTGCAAGATCAACCTCTAGAGAACTCTGATCTAACCCTTTTCACCAATGGATCTTCATACTATGTGAATGGAAAACAACACATGGGCTATGCAGTGGTGAGAAACTTAGAGGTACTTGAAGTAGAACCTCTATGACCCTCGATGAGTGCCGAAGGGGCTGAATTAATTGCATTAGCAAGAGAAACCTGGTGGGGACATAGTCAGCAGGTAACTATTTATACTGATTCTAAATACGCTTTTGGAGTGTGTCATGCAATGGCTATGCTATGGAAAGAACAAGAGTTCCTTGCCTCGGCAGAAAAGAATATTTCTAATGGAACTGAAATCCGAATGCTGTTGGAAGCTATTAAGCTTCCAAGGGAAATCGCTGTAATACACTATCCAGTTCATACCAAAGGCTCCAATGAAATTGAAAGAAATAATAAAATTATTTGAACTGGTAGTCAGAGAGGTTTAAAATGGCCTGAAGTTTTAGGAATAGTACTATGGGATATTGGGATACTGAAATACCCCTCGCCAACCTCTAGGGTTCTCATCAACAGGAACAGTGTTTGTCAGACACTTAACTATACCTGGGACCTTTGTCCCCACTAGGACCAGCCTCTTAGATGAAGATGAACAATTGACTCAATATGTTTAGATATGCAGAAAGAATTTGAAAACTAGAGAAAATATGTTCAGTGGTATCAGCCCGCACCACCTGAGATACAGGTACATGATATACAGCCTGGAGATAAAGTTTTAATTAAGGTGTTCTTGTGGAAATCTAAATTAGAACCTAAGTGGGAAGGACCGTATACTGTCTTACTATGTTCATATTTTGCTGTCAAAGTTTTAAGAAAAGAAAGTTGGATACACCATTCTCATGTCAAGCAAGTGGTGAATGACCAACTAGGAGACAACTGAAGATAGAACGCATTATACTGATGGTCCTGACAACCGCTGTGAAGAAGCTAAAACTAACAGTGGACTTTAGCCCAGACGAGTGTGACTAGCCATGGGAAGACGGTAACTCTAGATCATACAGGATCGAGTAGGACCTTTGAGGATCATACTTTTTGTTGCAAATCTGAAAAAAAATCTTACCCTGACCCTGAAAGAAAAATTTAGTGGGAACCACAATAGTTGTTCAGGGAGGAAACAATGTTGTTTAATGTTAAATGCCTGTTGCTGTGTGAACAATAATGGCAATAGAATGGTAATCGATGTAATTTGTGAAGAATCTAACACCACGATAACCCAAATTCCTCCCACAACGTCCAGTCACGGCAGCACCACCATTAATAAAGGAGGGACTGTCCCCACAAATTTCAAAGATTGGGCCATATGTAATCAAGAATATGGGGCAGCAACAGGTGTCGCAGAACCCAGCATGGTCCCTTAAATGAGTGGAATTGGCAATGCAAACTAATATCACTGTAACCAAAACAACCTGTTCACCATTTCTGGGTACATCATATGCTGGATGGCTAGCATGGTTACACAGGAGAACTCTAGCGTCTCCAAGGTGAACTAGAAGAGATACAACAGGTATCATAGGTACAGGATTAGAGGTGTTAAATAGTATAAATGCGGAGGTACTCATAAACAGGCTAAGCACAGCCACTAGTGATTTGAATAAACTAGAACACCCATTGAGAACATCCCTGTTAGCATTGGGTACTAACCAATGGCTCGTATCCAATATATTACCTCACTCAAATATTTGTGTTTGTAACTTTACTAACATTATAGGATGTGACTTTATTCAGCTCCCATTGTATCCCACCAATTACTACAATCTAACTATACACTATATCAGGATCTGTTGCCCACTCCTATATAAATGAACCTTACATTAGTAAGAAAATGACGATTTATATTGAATATTGAGACGTGCGTAAAATAATGTGAAGAAAAAAAGAAAAAAAAAACCCAAACAAACCCTACCATGATATGGAAGAGATATATCATGTCCTTGAAAAAGTAAAAAGGGATGGAGAACATCAGTGATTGGAGACTCTCCTGGGATGGTCACTAACAGCAACCAGGGTATACAATATAATGTTTCACCTGATTATAGTCTTATTAACCCTAACTGTGCTTTGCTTACTGCTCGTAATCATCTTATATGTAACAATATGGAGATTAATTATATGTCTCAAAAGGCTTCATGAACTTTGCCTAATGTATTAGCATGAATGCTAACTAAAAACAAAGGGAGGACTGTTGGGAAATATTAGTTGTCAAGCTTAGCATAAGTGTTGGCATAACTAGCTTAGCATTAAATTTGCCAAAACCATAGGCCGCAAGCAATGAACTTTCACCTAGATATACTGAACTTTTGCTGAATCCTTTCCTGGTTAACTAAAAGGAGGCCCCAGAGCCGGTTTAAGCTGGAAGATGAGACTACAACCATCAGCAGAGGTGGCCACCTTAAAGATAAGAAGTGTCCCACCTAGAGACAAAGGAAGGACCCAATGGAGAACAGGAAGACCCTGGACTTTAACATTACTATTGGTCCGAACTGTCATGTGAGGGGAGGGGAACTTAGATTGTAAGGGTATAGTTGCCCAGGAATTTCTTTGTTCAGGGTCCCTCTGCGGAGGTACCCTGCTCGAGCTGTTACAACTGCTGTACCACCCAAAGAAATTATCTCATGGGATTTAGAGCCTGAAACTCTGCTGTGGGAAACCTAGGGTGCAGAAACTTCCTTAATAACATAAGGAAGAAATTCTTCACTATGAGGGTGGTGAGACGCTGGAACAGGTTGCCCAGAGAAGTTGTGGATGCCCCATCCCTGGAAGTGTTCAAGGCCAGGTTGGATGGGGCTTTGGGCAATGTGGTCTAGTGGAGGGTGTCCCTGCCCATGGCAGGGGAGTTGGACTAGATGATCTTTGAAGGTCCCTTCCAACCCAAACCATCCTAAGATTCTGTGAAGCTTCATCACAAGTACTCTGGTTAGGCAACCAGGTTAGTACCTGGTTAATACCTGAAAGTACCTGGTTAGGTACTCTTAAGTCCTTAAAGACCTGACAGCTTTCCTTAGCTCCTTTGCCCTTCGAAGCTGCCACCCACGGGATCTCACGTTCTAATTTCCTGAATAAGCCAAAATATGCTGTGAATTCCAAAAGATTTGTGGAGAGTGTCAAATATGGTTTCTTGATACAGGTACTAGATGAACCAACCAGGGATGATGTACAGTTGGATCTGTGTGGTGGGTTGAACTTGGCTGGCTGCCAGGTGCCCACCAAGCTGCTCTATCACTCCCCTCCTCAGCAGGACAGAGGGAGAAAATAAGATGGAAAAGCTCATGGGTTGATATAATCACTTACCAACTACCATCACAGGCAAAACAGGCTTGACTCGTAGAAAATAAATTTAACTTATTTCCAATTAATATAGATTTGGGTAGTGAGAAACCAAGACAAAAAGTTAAACATCATCTTCCTCCCACCCATCCCCTTTTTCCCAGTCTCAGCTTCACTCCTTCATTCCCGACTGTGCCTCTTTCGTCCCCCCCTGAGCAGCACAGCAGGGGGTTATGGTCAGTTCATAACAGTTATAACAGTTCCTCTCTGCTGTTCCTTCCTCCTCACGCATTTCCCCTGCTCCAGTGTGGGTCATCTCCATGAGCTGCAGTCCTTCAGGACAAACCTGCTCTGCCATGGGTCCTCTCCACAGGCTGCAGTCCTTCAAGAAAAAAAACAACACTGTTTGAGCATGAGTTCCCCATGGGCTACAGTTCCTGCAAGGAGAACCTGCTCCTGTGTGGGCTCTCCACAGGCTGCAGCTTCCTTCAGGAAATATCCAACTGCTCCGATGTGGGGACCACCATGGGCTTCAGTGTGGATATCTCCAGTGTGGTCTCTTTCATGGGCTGCAGGGGAATATCTGCTCCAGCACCTGGAGCACCTCCTCCTTCTTTTCTGACTTTGGTGTTTGCAGAATTGTTTCTCATGCTTTTTTTTCTTTTTTCTCTGTCCTCACTGCCTGTGCAGTGTTTTGCCCTTTCTTAAATATGTTTTCAGAGGCACCACCAGCTTTGCTGATTGGCTCAGCTTCAGCCAGCAGTGGGTTGGCTGCAGAGCCAGCTGGAACCAGCACAGGGCAGCACAGGGCAGCCCCTTACCTCTTCTCACAGAGGCCACCCTTGCAGTCCCCCACCCAGCTACCACATACACCTTGCCACATACACCCAATATAAATCCAAACTTTTATTCAAAGTGGATCTTTAAATCTGATCTGGTTTGTAAATAACATGAGTAACATTAGAATAGTAATAGATCACCATAGAAAGGCTTGTAGGTACTTATCCCACCCAAATAAACTGATCAGAATTTTTTTTTTCCCAACATCCTAAAGTGACTGCATTTATTTGTGTTTCCACATATTCCACCTTCATTCTATTCTACCAAAAGTGAATCTCTAAGGTAAGTCAATTGCAGAAAAAGTGTGTATTTATTAATTTTTGATTGTTTATAGTTTTTCCTGACTTCAGTAGCCCTCTTGAGGAAAAAATGCATCTATTCCCACAGCAAGAGATAGGCTTAAACTATTATTACTAGTAATAAAATACTTTACAGTTAATTGTAGTTACTAGAACTACTTCAAAGCAACCTAGTGGTACTCGGTTCACTTGTTTGAACTGATGCATCCTTGGGTACTTCTATGATCTCTGAGGTTTTGTCATGACCTAAAGGGTTACCCAGCCTGTGGGTGTGTAGAGATCGCAACCATGGGTTCGTAGGATTCCATAATACACAAGAATACAGAGGCTTTTATACTCTAAATTTCTCTACTTTATTACAGATTACCACAAATACCACACAAATCACCACCAGCAAATATACTACCACATATCACCACTAGCAAGTATGGCTATGACTAATAAAATGAAAAAAATATATATATCAAGCCATTACGAGTTACTATCAGCAATCAATAATACCAACAATATTATAGCAACAACCAATAACAGCAACAACCAAGTAGGTATAGACTGTTACAGGTTACTACAAACTTATCCTTAGTGAAGCAAACTTATCAAAATATAAAAGCAGATATACCTATGATAGATTACTTATATGGATAATACTGGTATCAAGTCAATTAGACAGATCTCAGAAGGGGCCAAACCATCCCAGAAGTGGGAGGACAAACCGAATTGCCCCCAGAAGTGGGCCCAGAGGGGGACCAATAAATTAAAAAAGAAAGTTCATGCAGAGAGCTCAACCTGTTTAGGAAAAGTATGTGCAGCACAGGAAGTTCTCAGAGAGAAGCTCCATTTTGGATAAAAATTAAGTCATTTTTATATCACAGAGACATAAGAGGGCATGGGACATACTTTTTCGAGCAGCCAATAGATGCTGTTAATTTCTGTTTTTCACCTGGAACAGCCAATAGATGATGACATTTTCTGCCCTTTCAGACCAATTTTTATTTTTCCAGACTGTTTTCCTGTTCTTGCAGTTAGACCAGCCAATGGCAGTTACCGATTCCTACTTCCTCAGGATGTTTTCCCCTTTTTCCAGACTATTTTTCACCTTTTCAGATGATAAATTGCTGTTATAGTTCCATGTTTATGCTCTTATTGATGGTATCTCAGAATGTCTGTGTTTTCAAGGTACCCAGCTGTACTTCAAGGATGCTTTGAGTTCACAGGCCTAGTTCCCAGGCTGGCAGGCAATTTCTTCTGTTCAGTAATTTCCCCCTTCTAACCAGGTTGCCTTTATGTCTGTTCATATCAGGTGTAATAACTACAGTATTTGGCCGGCGCAGAATTATTTGGTGTATTGAGAGTCTTGCAGAAGATATTGTATTTGAGGACATGGTGATCTTGGGCAAGCTACGTCAACCGTATTAGGCCTGGTAACCCATATGTTAGCATGAGTGACCGCTATATAGCCCTATGTATGTAACAATGCCAGAGAACATGGGACTCTTCCAAGCAGATTTTTGAAGAGGCCAAAGTCTGCTCTCCTGAATTCTAGGGTTGTGAGCTTGCTTTTTGCCCTCCTCCCTGCCCTCAGGATCCTGAACTCCACCATCTCATAATCACTGCAGCCAAGGTTGCCTTTGACCTTCACCCATAAGCTCTCAGTTGAATCTAAAAAGGCTCCATGCACAAGGAGAGACAAGCTACAAAGGTAAATTAAAGAAATATTGCCTGGGCACGCAGAGATAGTGTCAGGAAAGCCAATTCTGGTGGGTTAACCTTGGCTGGCTGCCAGGTGCCCACCAAGCCACTCTCTCCCCCTCCTCAGCAGGACAGGGGAAGAAAATAAGATGAAAAAAGCTCATGGGTCAAGATAAAGACAGGAAGATCACTCACCAATTACTGTCATGGGCAAAACAGATTCGACTTGGGGAAGATTAATTTAATGTATTGCCAATTAAAAATAGAGTAGGATAGTGAGAAACAAAGACAAAACTGAAAACACCTCCCCCCCCTCCTTCTTCCCAAGGTCAACTTCACTCCTTCGTTCCTGACTCTTCTGTCTTCTCCTCCTCATCTTCAAGAACTACTCCAGTGTGGTTACGTTCCATGGGGTGCAGTCTTTCATGAACAGGTTGCTCCAGTGTAGGTCCCCCATGGGCCACAGTTCCTGCCAGAAAACCTGCTCTTGTGTGGACTCCTCTCCATGGGCTGTAGTTCCTGCCAGGAGCCTACGCCAGCATGGGCTCTCCACAGGCTGCAGCTTCCTTCAGGGCACATGCACCTGCTCTGGTGTGGGGTCCTCCATGGGCTGCAGTGTGGATATCTGCTCTGAGGTCATCCTCCATAGGCTTCAGGGGGACAACCTGCTTCACCATGGTCTTCTCCATGGGCTGCAGGGGAACCTCTGCTCCAGCGCCTGGAGCACCTCCTCCTCCTCCTCCTTCTCTCACATTTTTCTCACTCCTCTCTCACAATTGCTGTGCAGCATTTTTTACCCTTTCTTAAATATGTTTTCATAGAGACACCACCAGCTGCACTGATTGGCTCATCTTTGGCCAGCGGTGGGTCTGTTTTGGAGCTGGCTGGAACTGGTTCTGTCCGATATGAGGGGATCCCCCGGTCTCTTCTCACAGAGGCCACCCCTGCTGCCCCTCCCTACCAAAACCTTGCCACGTAAACCCAATACACCAACGCTCACCTGAACTTTAGACTTGCAAAAGGGACATCAAGGGCAAAAAGAAGAGCTTCTACTGTAGGAAATATCGTAGCAACATTATATCAACAATGTAGCAAATATCAATGTGAGACCTTATAGGAGGGGAAGGTGATTTTATTTAAAATAAAAATTGAAAGAAAACAAGTGTCAGTCACAGTCTCACACTCACAAGCAGCACAGTAAGTGTCCAAGAAGTCTGTCCAGCAGTCAGGCACCTGTCAGGGTCCTGAGTGCACTAGTAGGCCTTAATGGCCCTGACCAGCCTCAACTGAGGTCTCCACTCACACCCCCTACCCATGGGCCCAGGAGCTCCATTTAAGCTCAGCCATGAACCATGGGCCTTCTGTCCCTGCCTGAGCTACATTGTAGAAGTGCCTGTCTCCAGCCACAGCCATGGCTGTGCCAGGCTATGGCCCCCATTGAACTGTACCCTGAGCTGCAGACTGACTTCCTGGCTTGACCTGGGACCTGCCCCATCATCATGAACCTGCTTGATGATCTAGACTCTTGGTTGACCCTGGCTACCCTTCTCGAGTCTGCCTTGGTTGGGTATTGTGGGACTGGGCCCTGGCTGGCAAGGCCTCTACCCTGCTGGCCTTGTTATCATGCCTAGCTCCTTGCTCCCTATCCTTTAGGGAGCAGCTCACCCTCCTTGCTCCCTGACAGCACCAGGGCTATGCATGTTCAAGCCATCCGTCCAGCAGTCAGGCAGCAAGATGTAAGATGTTAGGTGATGACATGGAGGACAAGGGATGCCAGCTGTCAAGTCCTTCTAATGTATCCTGGGTTATTCTTAGGTTAGTGACCATGTGCAGGTTTTGGATATGCCTTTTTGTACCCTTTTGGAGCTGACAGTGATCAGTGTCTCCACCCTATCCCACCCCTGTGATTGTCACAGGTGAGCAAACAACAATCCATACTGAATCTGGATACTGGGGTTTAAGAAACAATGAAATTAGATCTTTTTACCCTACTTGGTTATCTTACACACTCGCTCTCTCCCTCCCCACCCCCCCCACTCCAGCAGTACATTCACTATGTCTCTACTTCCCTTCCCATCAGGAAGATCACTGCTGGTCCAGGAAGGCTGAGCAGAAAGTCATGTTGGTTTTGTGCTGTGCAGCTGCTCCCAGTTACCAGTCTCGGGCATTACTGGCCAAGGTTCCTGCATGTCCCCCTGCATTTGTCTCCATGCATCTCCCTGATCTCCTCCACTTCCAGGATCTTTCCTCCAGCCAGGATCTTCACCTTCCCCTTTCCAGGCCCCCTTCTTCTTTTTGGTAACCCAAGCCCCCAGTTTTCCCAATTTAAATAGTCTATGTATGTGCAGAAGCACAACATGTGATCAGGTTCCTAATTGGTGGTTCTGTCTCTGAATTGGAGGATTCAGGACATGACACTTTTTTTTAATCCAGGTGTTAGTTATCAAAATTTACAACCAGCAAGTGGCAGGCTTGTGCTTGAGAGTTCTAAAGTGCAGGTTTGGACATTCACCCCCACACAATTATCTGCAGCCTGTCAGCATTCACAATTTAAGCTCACAATCTTTTCTGCCTACCACAACGAGTCATCAGAATCTGTTCACTGTTCTTTGTTTCCAGATCTGGATGTCTTCTGTAATGGCTGGTAGATGTGCTGGGATCTTGATGACCTGCTAATCTGGGTGCCATTAACACATGCAATTCTGAGAGCCCTTGTCCTGCTGCATGTTCCTTCTGGTGTCTCCACACACTGAGGTTCCCATTCATTCTCTATTCATGCTAATCATAGCCTTTCTATCAAAACTCTCTGTGCTACTGCTCCAATAGTAGTAAAAGGCTGACCAAAGACCATTGCTGAATAGGGTGGGCGGATGATTTAGTGACAGTGAACACAGATAAGGCTGAGGCACTCGGTGCCTTCTTTGCATCCATCTTCACTAGCAAGGTCTCCCAGGCCTCTGTACTTAGTGAAAAGGTTCAAGGAGGAGAACTACCAGCAATGGATGAGGATCGAGTCAGGGATTATTTGCAAGAACTCTACCCATACGAGTCCATGAGACCAACAAGAGAGGCCCTGACTGGATAGAAAGAGAAACTTTTTCACTATGAGGATGGTCAAGCATGGGATCAAGGTGCCCAGAGAGGTTGTGCAGTCCCCATCCTTGGAGGTTTTCAAGACCAGACTGGATAAAGTCCTGAGCAACCTGGTCTAACCCCATAGCTGACCCTGCTTTGAGCAGGAGATTGGACTAGAAACCTCCTGAGGTCCCTTCCAACTGGAATTTTACTATGATCCTATATTAAGGAAAGTTAAGTCCTGTTGTGTTCTCTTCCTTTCTGGAATGCCTGTGAAATACTTAACTGGGTTCAGTAGTAGAGAAATATATTTCTTTATCTGCAGTTTGCAGCTGAGACAGCTGCTGCCTGTGCAGATGTAGGGAAAACACATAAGATATTTGTTATTACAAGGAGCTAGTGGCCTTGGACAAAGGTCTGGCAACATGTTTAGTGCTGGTTTGCTCTGTATAAGGAAGGGACATCATAAAAACAGCACATAATGGAATAAAAGTGGGGAAGCCCCTGTCAGCTTGAGCCTTGGTACAGACACGACTATGCAGCATGCTGTACACCAGAAGAGAGATCCATCTGATGCCATCACCTTGGGGCTCCTGGTATCAGAAGGGACGTAAGACACCATCTAATTAAATTACTGTCATCAGTTCCATATAGCTTCTGGTTTTGTGTCAATAAACAACCTCTTTTGCTCACATCCTGGATGTGGTGTGTTGTTTCCTTGAATCCTTGTTGTCTGCCCAATAGCTAGACAGAACAGCAGATGATAACCTGAGGATAAAACACAAGTGTTCCAGACAGTAGTACTAGGGTCAAGAAAGGAGCTTCCATTAGCTGATCTATTGCTCATTTTTTACTAATGCTTCTCCTACTGTATACAACAGACTTAGACTTCACTATATCATAATTAGAGCCTACAAGAAAAAATAGCTAGTGTTGCATAACAGCTAGTTTGCCTGTATCAGCAACTGTGGGTAGGCTCTATGAGAACTAGTTATACCAACTCGTTTACTTGGGTTAGTCAAACTATTATTCTAAAATGCATTCCAAACCCTGTGCGCGATCAGAGCAATGCAGCAGAGGGCCAAGTAAACAATCTGGCTCAAGGAGCATACAAATAATAGACTCCTGTAAAAACACGTGAAGCAAACATTTATACTGATATTTGAGGTACAGACTCTCCCTTGAAATAGCTCAGCTACAGAATACATGTTTATGGACAGAGCTTCTATAGAAGCAGCAAGTTTGAAAAGGTTGGTAGAAATTTTGGATTGCAGAGGCTCTGATACCAGGCTTGTTCTGGGAATAGCATTTGGACCTAAGATTCTAAAACAGAAGGCTTTTAAAGATCTTCCTATTTCTCAGTACTTAAGTTGATAATTTCAGAAATCATTCACTTTTACTTACTTACTTAATAAAAAGAGCTTTAGTTTAGCAGTATATGAAATACCTACCAAAACCTGACTTAGAAGTGCTTAGCTCTTGACTGTGATCAAGCTTTTTGCTGAAAGTAGAATCTGATCCCACCCACTGTACCTGAAGGTCTCCTTTTGTTCTCTTCATCTAACACTTTTCACTCCGTTACAGATCTAGCTTTAAAAAAATTAGTTTAAAAAATGTAGTTAATTTAAACTAAAGAAGTCTTATAAACAAAAAAGAAAGTTTCTCAGTAACCATACAACCCAAAGTTCATAAGTAAGCAATTGTTAGTTATATGGGGGAGGGAGGGGAACAACACACAAGATTTTTTTTTATGAAAGCAAAATGTAACATTTAAATCCTCTTAGAAGAGGTGGAGCCACTGTTTTAATTGACACCATCCAGATCTGCAGTACTGATGTCATACCAATTTATTGCTATTAATGATAAAACCATATTTAAGAGCTATACCAGCAATATAGCAGGAGTATAATCTCCAGTATTCATAGAATAAGACATACCCATAGCTAATAACAATAACAGATTCCACCAGAAATCTATCACTTATTGTAAACATTGTATTTGTGCAATTTCTTTTTTCATACTTTAATTCCCAAAATCATGAAAGGCAAATTTAGTAGCATAAAACACATCCAGTTTCATGTTTGGCAATGAGAACCCCATTCTTCATAGACAACCAAAAACCTAGCAGCACATTTTTAAACATTATTACAAGTATTTCTGGATCACTCTCCCTCCAAATCTTCCCCCTCAAAGCACCAAAAATAAAGTGCAGTACCCATAAAAGTGTCAAGAAATCTCTCAGGCTGCAGGGAGTGCCAGAGCCTGTCACTGGGAATGGATGGCAGTAGTGAGAATGCCTGTGTGAGGTGTGACCAGGTGGATGATCTGCTCAGCCTGGTGGCAGAGCTACGAGAGGAAGTAGAAAGGTTAAGGAGCATCAGGGAGGCTGAGAAAGAGATAGACTGGTGCAGCCAAGCTCTGCCCTCCCTGAGACAGAAACAGGGACAGCCACCAGAAAAAAAACAAGATCAAGGGGACCCTGTATCCTCCCCCTGCCAGGATGAAGGCAATAACTTAAAGAAGTGAATGGAGGCAAGTCCATGCTCAGGGCAGCAGGCAAACCTCCTCCTTGCCCACCTCGCCCTCCCAGGTGCCTCTATGCAACAGGTATGAGGCTCTGGCTGTGGAAGGCCAGTTGATGGATGACGTGGATGACGGTCCATCTACGCCAGAGATGTCGCCAAGGTCAGAAAGGCCTATCCTCCCTGTATCATGACCACCTCCATGAGGAAGAAAAGGTGGGTTATAATTGTAGGCGACTCCCTTCTGAGAGGAACAGAAGGTCCGATACGCCAGACAGACCCTCCTCTTAGGGAAGTCTGCTGCCTCCCTGGGATCAGGGTTAAGGATATCACTAGGAAACTTCCTAGCCTGGTATGGCCCTTGGACTATTACCCACTACTGCTCTTCCATGTGGGTGGCAATGAAGCCACAATGCATAGTGCAAGAGCGATCAAGAGACTTCAGGCCCTTGGGACAGTTGGTGAGGGAATCTGGTGCACAGGTTATTTTTTTCCTCTCTCCTTCCAGTGGTGGGCAGCAACACTGGAAGAAACAGATGGACCCAGTCTATTAATACATGGCTTCATGGCTGGTGTCACTGCCACAACTTGGGGTTTTTCAATAACGGGATGGCCTACATGACACCAGGCTTGCTGGTGTCAGATGGGATTCACCTTTCTCAAAGGCGAAACAGGGTCTTTACTCAGGAGCTTGCAGGGCTCGTTGACAGAGCTTTAAACTAGGCTTGAAGGGGGAGAGCAATAATATCAGGCTTGCCTGCGACAAGCCGTGGGATGACACGCCAAGGTTAGAGCCCACCAAGAACTTAGGGGTCAGAATTAAAGGGAGGGCAGGGACAGGTGACACTATAGCGGGGGGGTCTGCTAGAGGCCACCTGACCAGGGAAACCGAGCGGATGAGGCCCTCTATAAGCAGATAGGAGCAGCCTCACGCTCACAAGCCCTGGTTCTCATGGGGGACGTCAACCACCGTGATATCTGTTGGAGGGGCAACACAGCAGGGCACAAGCAATCCAGGAAGTTCCTGGAATGTGTTGATGATAACTTCCTTATCCAAGTCATAGAGGAGTTAACGAGGAGGGGTACCATGCTGGACTCACCAACAAGGAGGGGATGGTGGGAATGTGAAGATCAAGGGCAGCCTTGGATGCAGTGACCATGAAATGGTGGAATTCAGGATCCTTAGGGCAGGGAGGAGGGTGCACAGCAAGATCACTACCCTGGACTTCAGGAGAGCAGGCTAATATTCAAGGGTCACCTCCTCCAAGCTCAGGAGAGATGCATCCCAACAAAGAGGAAGTCAGGCAAAAATGCCCAGAGGCCTGCATGGATGAACAAGGAGCTCCTGGACAAACTCAAACACAGAAGGGAAGCCTACAGAGGGTGGAACCAGGGGCAGGTAGCCTGGGAGGAATACAGAGAAATTGTCCGAGCAGCCAGGGATCAGGTTAGGAAAGCTAAAGCCCTGAGAGAATTAAATCTGGCCAGGGATATTAAGGACAACAAGAAAAGATTGTATAGGTATGTCAGTGTGTTGGGTTTGTGTGGCAAGGTTTTGGTAGCGGGGGGGCTACAGGGGTGGCTTCTGTGAGAAGCTGCTAGAGGCTTCCCCTGTGTCTGACAGAACCAATGCCAGCCGGCTCCAAGACGGACCCGCCGCTGGCCAAGGCCAAGCCAATCAGTGCCTCTGTGATAACATATTTAAGAAGGGGAAAAAAACAGCTAGAGAGAGAGCTTTTGCAGCTGGAGAGAAGAGTGAGAAGATGTAAGAACATCTGCAGACACCAAGGTCAGTGTAGAAGGAGGGGGAGGAGGTGCTCCAGGCGCTGGAGTAAAGATTCCCCTGCAGCCCGTGGTGAAGACCATGGTGAAGCAGGCTGTCCCCCATGGAGGGAGGATGAGGGGGTGTAGAGATTCCACCTGCAGCCCGTGGAGGACCCCACGCCGGAGCAGGTGGAGGCACCTGAAGGAGGCTGTGACCCTGTGGGAAGCCCGCGCTGGAGCAAGCTCCTAGCAGGACCTGTGGACCCATGGAGAGAGGAGCCCACGCCAGGGCAGGTTTGCTGGCAGGACTTGTGACCCCGTGGGGGACCCCACGCTGGAGCAGTCTGCCCCTGAAGGTCTGCACCTCGTGGGAGAGACCCACGCTGGAGCAGTTCGTGAAGGACTGTAGCCCGTTGGAGGGACTCACATTGGAGAAGTTCGTGAAGGACTGTCTCCCGTGAGAGGGACCCCATGCTGGAGCAGGGGAACGATTAAGAGGAGTCCTCCCCCTGAGGACAAAGAAGCGGCAGAAACAACGTGTGCTGAACTGACCGTAACCCCCACTCCCTGTCCCCCTGTGCTGCTGGCGGGGGAGGAGGTTGAAGCCGGGAGTGAAGTTGAGCCCAGGAAGATGGGAGGGGTGGGGGGAGGTGTTTTACGATTTGGTTTTATTTCTCATTCCTTGTCTTGGTTTTGCGTGGCAAGGTTTTGGTAGCGGGGGGGGCTACAGGGGTGGCTTCTGTGAGAAGCTGCTAGAAGCTTCCCCTGTGTCTGATAGAGCCAATGCCAGCCGGCTCCAAGACGGACCCGCCGCTGGCCAAGGCCAAGCCAATCAGCGCCTCTGTGATAACATATTTAAGAAAGAGGAAAAACAGTTAGAGAGCGCTTTTTCAGCCAGAGAGAGGAGTGAGAAGATGTAAGAACATCTGCAGACACCAAGGTCAGTGCAGAAGGAGGGGGAGGAGCTGCTCCAGGTGCCAGAGCAGAGATTCCCCTGCAGCCCGTGGTGAAGACCATGGTGAAGCAGGCTGTCCCCCTGCAGCCCATGGAGGGAGGATGAGGGGGTGTAGAGATTCCACCTGCAGCCCGTGGAGGACCCCACGCCGGAGCAGGTGGAGGCACCTGAAGGAGGCTGTGGCCCCGTGGGAAGCCCACAATGGAGCAAGCTCCTGGCAGGACCTGTGGATCCGTGGAGAGAGGAGCCCACGCCAGAGCAGGTTTGCTGACAGGACTTGTGACCCCCTGTGGGGGACCCACGCTGGAGCAGTTTGCTCCTGAAGGTCTGCACCCCGTGGAGGAGACTCACGTTGGAGAAGGTCGTGAAGGACTGTCTCCCGTGAGAGGGACCCCACGCTGGAGCAGGGGAATGGTGAGAGGAGTCCTCCCCCTGAGGATGAAGAAGCGGCAGAAACACCGCGTGATGAACTGACCGTAACCCCCACTCCCCGTCCCCCTGTGCTGCTGGCGGGGGAGGAGGTTGAAGCCGGGAGTGAAGTTGAGCCCGGGAAGATGGGAGGGGTGGGGGGAGGTGTTTTAAGATTTGGTTTTATTTCTCATTCCTCTACTCTGTTTTGCTTAGTAATAAATTAGATGAATTCCCTCTCTAAGTTCGGTCTGTTTTGCTCGTGATGATAATTAGAGAATGATCTCTCCCTGTCCTTATCTCGACCCGTAAGTTTTTTTTTCATTGTACTTTTTCTCCCCTGTCTAATGAAAGAGGGGAGTGATAGAGCGGCTCTGGTGGGCACCTGGCCCTCAGCCAGGGTCAACCCACCACAGCATTTGACACTGTCTCACATGACATCCTTGTCTCTAAATTGGAGAGACATGGATTCGATGGATGGACCACTTGGTGGATAAGGAATTGGCTGGATGGTCGCAATCAAAGAGTTGTGGTCAACGGCTCGATGTCCAAGTGGAGACCGGTGACGAGTGGTGTTCCTCAGGGGTCGGTACTGGGACTGGCACTGTTCAACATCTTTGTCGGCAACATGGACACTTGGATCGAGTGCATCCCCAGCAATTTTGCCGACGACACCAAGCTGTGTGGTGTGGTCGACACACTGGAGGGAAGGGATGCCATCCAGAGGGATCTTGACAGGCTGGAGAGGTGGGCCCATGCGGACCGCGTGAAGTTCAACAAGGCCAAGTGCAAGGTCCTGCACGTGAGTCGGGGCAATCCCAAGCACGACTATAGGCTGGGCAGAGAATGGACTGAAAGCATCCCTGAGGAGAAGGACTTGGGGGTATTGATTGATGAGAAGCTTAACATGAGCTGGCAGTGTGTGCTTGCAGCCCAGAAAGCCAGCTGTATCCTGGGCTGAATCAAGTGTGACCAGCAGGTCGAGGGAGGTGAATCTGCCCCTCTACTCTGCTCTTGTGAGACCCCACCTGGAGTACTGCATCCAGCTCTGGGGTCCCCAGTACAAGGAAGACATGGAGCTGTTGCAGAGAGTCCAGAGGATTGCCACAAAGCTGATCAGAGGGCTGGAGCCTCTCTCCTATGAGGACAGGCTGAGAGAGTTGGGATTGTTCAGCCTGGAGAACAGAAGGCTCCAGGGAGATCTTACTGCAGCCTTCCAGTACCTGAAGAGGACCTACAAGAAAGCTGGAGAGGAACTTTTTACAAGGGCAAGTAGTGACAGGACAAGGGGTAATGGTTTAAACTGAGAGAGGTTAGATTTAGATTAGATGTTAGGAAGAAATTCTTTACTGTGAGGGTGGTGAGGCACTGGAACAGGTTGCCCAGAGAGGTTGTGGAGGCCCCCTCCCTGGAAGTGTTCAAGGCTAGGTTTGGGCAACATGGCCTAGTGGAAGGTGTCCCTGCCCATGGCAGGGGGGTTGGATCTAGATGATCTTTAAGGTCCCTTCCAACCCAAACCATTCTATGATTCTATGTTTCTAAAATAGCCACATTCTTTTCTTTGTATTAAAAAAGAGTACTTTGCCTCAGTCTTAACAGCGCTATACTGTGTCCATCATTTTGTGTTCTTCATCTTTTTGCAGCATTGAGTTGAAATTGCTGACACTTGTGTTTATGCAACCTTGTAGATCATTTGCATTCTGCAACAAATGAAGAATTGAAAGCTTAATCTTAATACATACATACACTTAGAGAGAACTAAGTCAAGCTCTTTACTTTGTCTGTCTTAAGATGAAATAAGTTCGTAAGAAAATATAATTTTTTAAAAAAAACACCCAGACAGTATTATCATAATGTGAATGTCAAGAAGCTTCTTTAAATTTAGCTTATTGTGTATTTACTTAGGGTTCAGTTACCAGATCTTACCAACCAGGTACCTTGACCAAATTTATTTCAAAGTACTTTAAATTATGTCTCCTTCCCCAACATCCAGCTTTTAAAAGCCCTTAAAGTTTTCTCTTCAACCCAAGATGTGATCATCACTAACACTGAAACCAAAGACCCCAGTGTTCCAAGATAAAGATAAAAAAAAGGGCAGAATATCATAACGCAGTGTGAATTTTCCTTAGACTTGACTACCTGTAGGTTTCCATTAATGGGATTAGTCATTTTCAGTTGAAAGCTCCTTTCCCCTCCTGTGATACAAAGTATATTTAATTCTAGTACCTGAACAGGTTAATAATGCAGTTTTCCATTTAGCACAATTATTCAAGGGCACTGAACTAACATATGCCTTTGACACTATAAATTGTGAGAGCTCTGAGAAACAATCTCTCTTGGATATTGATAATAGTGCATGTTAGAACTGACAGAGCTCCAAGTATAAAGAGATCTATTCCTAGATATAGAAGCAAATCTTCTCAAGAGTGTAGCAAAAATCTATTCCTAATAGAGTTGTTATATTAATTTCTAGAAATAAAAAGCCTACCTGTGACAAAGACTCCAGTCCTTCTACAATACCAGTATAGACACTGGGATTCTGTACTGACATAGCTTGAAAGCCTTGAGACTGTGAACAGATTCTCACTCTTGATTTGAATGCTTCAAGCTCAGTTTTAAAAGCTTCCAAATAGCCTTCTTCCCCTTCCTGTAAAGAGAATAGTGAAATATTTTTCATCTCAGCCATATCTACTTCTAGTTGTAAGCATACTGCTAACAAGAAGTCCTGCACTAATGCATATTATACTACTCATTGAAGGATAATGGTTTGGACAAGTCAATAACAATATTAGTATCAGTCAGCTTTAAAAGAAGATTCAGGTATGCTGGGTTTTGTTTGTTTGTTTTGTTTTAAAGAGAGACTTTAGCATTTGATGAGTATAGGAATTGAGTTATTCATTCATCTGAGAACATGTAAGAACAAAACAAATATAACTTTATCCCTTCCTTGATTCCATCTCAGAAGCCAATACCCTTAAGAGAGAAAATTGGGTCCTGCCATGAACTGCATAGAGAGGCATTATGATAAGCGAAATAGGACACTCAGTCCTTGGACTCATTCATGTTTGCCACTGTAATTTAGGTGGTAGTTCACTACTGTTCCACACTCCTGTAGTTCCCATGCTATGTTCTGCTTTCCCTCTGGCCTAACAAGAATCCATGGAACTTCCATAATGTCCTGGTTCTGGCAAGGATAGAGTTAATTTCACAAGCTAACCGGCTACCGGCTGGGGCTAAACCACGTCACATTCTCAAGATCAGAATTAGACAAAGCATTCATCCCAGAATGAACTGCCAACAAAACAACACTTCCCCATAAGCTTAATTCAGTCAGTAACATATTTAACCTCCAACTGTCAGGAAGAAAGCTCCTTCAGAACACTGATCCCTTGCAAGGGTATCAATCAAGAGTTTCTCTCACTGTTATACAAGTTCTGACTTACTTTGGCTTTTTGGAAAAATAGACGAAAACAGCCTCTTGGATCCACATTACAACTTCTGGCCATTTCTATAATAAACTGCATCACAACTGCTTGGTGTGCTATTTGTTCCATCAGAGCTCTTTTCTGAAAAGAGAAATTACATAATTACAGAAAATATCTTTAAAAATATAACTCTATCTAAAATTCAGCAACATCTTTGCATTTGATTCCTAAAGAGAAAAGAACTGATGCTGACAGAAGCAAAGGGACTGTTAATTAGCTGAGACTAGATCTAATGTAGCAATGTGTTTTGGAAGCTTCCTTTAATAAGATAGCATGGACATGGGAAGACAGGGAGAAGAGTAATTAAATGGCTCGCCAATTTGGACAGCTTTTCTGTAGTGTAAGTGGGAAACTGCATACTTTTAAGCAGTTTAAAGGTCTTCCTAGTACCTGTTCAGCTTCTAGATGAAAACACCATAAGATGAGATATTTAGCTGTTTCTTCACATACAAGATATGGGTGGTCAGACAAAAATCTTTGACTGTCATCCCATCTACCCAGCATACCTAATTAAAATAAAAAAAAAACAACATTAATTAACACATTCAATATGGAAAAGCGATTTAATGTAGCGAAGACATTATTCAAATTTACATACTACTACAATCTCCTTCACACTTCATTGTTACCTCAGAAGAACAGCATGCAAATAAAACGGAACTCAATTTGTTTGTTGTTTTTAAAAAACCTCCCAATGCTGAAAGAACATTACCAATAAGTTATGCTCGAACTGTAAAGATACTGAAATATAGTTAGCTGCTAGTGTTAAGATCAGATCTTATTTTTATTGTATCTGGCAGTGTTAAAAACAGATTAACTGTAAATGGTTTTCACACACTGTAACAAAGTAGTATCTATATCTATTTGTTAAAAATTTGATAGTATAACTAAGTTGATGGATGAAGATTTACATTCAGTGATTTTGACAGAAAAGTTCTGTATTGGATTTGTGTGGCAAGGTTTTGGTAGCGGGGGGGCTACAGGGGTGGCTTCTCTGAGAAGCTTCTAGAAGCTTCCCCTGTGTCTCATAGAGCCAATGCCAGCCAGCTCCAAGATGAACCCACCACTGGCCAAGGCTGTGCCAATCAGCGACAGTGGTAGCACCTCCGGGATTACATATTTAAGAAGGAAAAAACCCAACCTTGGGAAGCTTTTGCAGCCGGAGAGAGGAGTGAGAAGATGTAAGAAACTCTGCAGACACCAAGGTCAGTGCAGAAGGAGGGGGAGGAGCTGCTCCAGGCACCAGAGCAGAGATCCCCCTGCAGCCCATGGTGAAGACCATGGTGAAGCAGGCTGTCCCCCTGCAGTCCATGGAGGAAGGGTGAGGGGGTGTAGAGATTCCACCTGCAGCCTGTGGAGGACCCCACACCGGAGCAGGTGGAGACACCTGAAGGAGGCTGTGGCCCATGGGAAGCCCAGGCTGAAGCAAGCTCCTGGCAGGACCCGTGGACCCATGGAGAGAGGAGCCCACGCCAGGGCAGGTTTGCTGACAGGACTTGTAACCCCATGGAAGGGACCCACGCTGGAGCAGTTCGTGAAGAACTGTAGCCTGTGGGAGGGACTCATGTTGGAGGAGTTTGTGGAGGACTGTCTCCCATGAGAGGGACCCCACGCTGGAGCAGGGAAAGAGCGTGAGGAGTCCTCCTCCTGAGGAGGAAGGAGCGGCAGAAACAACGTGTGATGAACTGACCGTAAACCCCAATTCCCCGTCCCCCTGTGCTGCTGAGGGGGGAGTAGGCTGAACCCAGGAGTGAAGTTGAGCCTGGGAAGAAGGGAGGGGTGGGGGGAGGTGTTTTAAGATTTGATTTTATTTCTCATTCCTCTACTCTGTTTTGCTTGGTAATAAATTAGATGAATTTTCTCTCAAAGTTCAGTCTGTTTTGCCCGTGACGATAATTGGCGAGTGATCTCTCCCTGTCCTCACCTCGACCCACAAGCCTTTCGTTATACCTTTTCTCCTCTGTCTAGTTAAGGAGGGGGAGTGATAGAGCGGCTTTGGTAGGCACCTGGCCTCTAGCCAGGGTCAACCCACCACAAGTTCTTCAAGTGCTTGCAAGTAAGACAAATAGAAATGAAAGCATAAGAGTAGTCTAAAATTAATATGCTTCTGACAAGGTTTGTTAGGTTTTAGGAAATACAATACATGTTTTTATAAACAAATTCAAGCATTAAGGTCAAAACAGGAGAGCCAACTCAGTGGCTGAAAGTTAACTAGAAGACTGAATTGTAGTAAGTACCATGAAACTATCTTCAGGAAAAGAGTTGCAGGTTGAAAGTGCAACTCAAGCAGTGAGATCACTGCCCCACTCATTGTCCTTCATATCAGTTAATCACCCTAATATACATATACATTTTACTGCTTGCCAGTATGTATTGGGTCTGGCTGAGATGGAGTTCATTCTCCCCACAGCAGCCCTCATAGTGCTGTGCTGTGTATTGGTAGCTAGCAAACTGTTGATAACACACCAGTGTTTTGGCTACTACTGAGCAGTGCCAGCACAGCATCAAGGCTGTCTCTCCAACATTTCTCCCCTCTCTCCTCACCAGTAAGCTGGGGGGTGGGCAAGATCTTGGGAGGGGACATAGCCATGACAGCTGACCCAAACTGACCAAAGGGATATTCCATACCATATGATGACTGCTCAGCAGTAAGAAGCTAAGAGATAGGAGGAGGAACTGGGGGGCATTCGTTCTTTTTTACAACATTTGTCTTCCGGAGCAACTGCTACGCATACTGAAGCCCTGCTTCCCGGGAAGTGGCCAGACATCACCTGCTGATGGGAAGCAGAGAATAAATCTTTTGCTTTGCTTCCACGCGTGACCTTTAACTTTATTAAACTGCCTTTATCTTGATCCATGAGTTTGGGGTTGTTTTTTCCATCTCATTTTTCTCCCCTCCCTGTTCTGCTGAAGAGGAGAGTGATAGAGCAGCTTGGTGGAGACCAGGCATCCAGCCAAGGTTAAACCACCACAGTCCTTTTTGGCACCCGATGTGGAGCATGACAACGGCAGTTTTGTATTAGGTGTGCTATAGCTATAGTAGTTATCAAGTGGCAAGCTCCTGTGCGGGTCACGCAGTTTGTTTGGCTGCGCTGCTTTTCTCTTTATTTTGCTGAGCTTGGGAACATGCTAATACAAACAATGGCTCTGTGCTTTGCCCTGGTGTTGATGGTCTTACTGTGCTGGGGGAGCTATTTTGTGGGGAGGATGAAGGAACTTGGGAGCATGCTAGTACAAACAATGGTTATGTGCCTTGCCCTAGCATTGATGTTATTGCTGTGCTGGGGGAGCTATCTTGTGGAGATGATGAGGGAATACATCTCTCTCTCCCTACCCGGGTTTGATGTGGATGGTTTTATTATGCAGGCTCCCAAGGTCCTTGTTCACCCTTATGTAAGCTCTTTAATATTACTAATTAATACTGCTGGCATATTACGGGTTTTGTGGAATCTCGTCTCATCCTGGTTTAAGAGAAGACAACTTTTGGGTGAGGCAATACTGAAATGTGCCCTGAGGCCGCCAGTCCCTGGGTGGCAGGGTGTGTGGAAGGATTTGGGCAGGTTCCTAGGATGGTTATCATCTCCCATAGCCTGGGACTTCACACCTGAACAGGCAAGCAACCCTGGCAAACTGACACGCCACCTGATAGAAGGGTGCCTTGCCTACCCCAATGAAAACCAACAGCTTCTAGCACTGTACTGGGGCCTGGCCTGTGCCTATCGAGCCACAGTGCAGTACTCTCAGAGGACTGTGGTTGAGGCAGGCACCCAAACTGCATCTGAGGACACCCTGGTTGAGATAGGGACACAAACAACAACTACAGTAATTGCCCTAGTAGTGAAAAATAAAGAGTGGACGAGGAGATCAATGGGTCCACATCATTGATTAGTAAGGGAGGAGGAAGAAGAGGAGGAGAGGTTTGATCAGGAAGCTGGTCCTTCAGCAAAGAAGTGGGAGGAAGGAGTGAGAGAAATCAGACAGGAAGCAGAAACTAACCCATTCCTAACCTCATCCGAACTTCGAGACATGCGGAAAGATTACAGCCGCCAGCCAGGTGAGCGGATTGCTGCCTGGCTGCTTTGATGCTGGGATAATGGGGCTGACAGTCAGCAACTGGAAGGCAGGGAAGCCCAACAGCTGGGATCCCTTGCTAGAAACCGAGGAATTGAGAGGGGAACTGGAAAAGAGACAGCAATTTGCAGTCTCTGGGGATGGCTCCTCTCAAGTGTGAGGGCAAGATATCCATTCAAGGAAGATCTTGTGAATTCCCCAGGAAAGTGGACTACCGCAGATGAAGGCATCCAGTACTTGAGAGAATTAGCAGTCTTCTTGGCTCCAAACCTTTGAAGAAAATCTCTGTACCTCCTCATCCCTGCGGGCCAGTGCCTTGGCTGTCAGAGGTACCCCAAGAAATCAGTCATCTCCTGCTCCGGTCAGAGGGAAAGGGAGCCCCAGGCGCATGCCGTGTGGTGTGCTCTGGTTCTTCCTGTGTGACCAATGGGAGGACATGAGGGAGTGGGACAGTGTGGGATGCCGGACTTGTCCGGGCTTGTTGGTGCCGAATACAGTCATTGTGAATTGGCAGAAAGTAGAGAGGTCCGACTTGAGCGAGAGCGCAGATTGAGCAACGTGCTTATCTTGCACCAGTATTCCAAGTAATAGTCAGCTTGTGAGCCCTCTCTATCAAGTAACCCAAAAGAAGAACTATTTTGAATGGGGCCTTGAGCAACAACAAGCCTTTGAGCTTATCAAACAGGAAATAGCTCGTGCAGTAGCTCTTGGGCCTGTCCAGACAGGACCAGCTGTGCAAAATATACTCTACACTCCAGCTGGGGAGCATGGCCTCACCTGGAGCCTCTGGCAGAAAACAGCAGGAGAAACCCGAGGTCGACCCCTAGGGTTTTGGAGCTGGGGGTATTGAGGATCAGAAGCCTACTACACCCCAACTGAAAAAGAGATCCTAGCAGCACATGAGGGGATTCAAGCTGCTTCAGAAGACGTTGGTACAGAAGCATCTCTCCTCTTGGCACCGCAATTGCCCATGCTACGCTGGATGTTCAAAGGAAACATTCCCTCTACACATCACGCAACCAGCACTACGTGGAGTAAGTGGGTAGCATTGATCACGCAACGAGCTCAACTGGGGAAACCCAACCACCCAGGAATCCTGGAAGAGATCATGGACTGGCCAGAAGGCGGAGATTTTGGAGCACTGCCTGAGGAGGTGGCTCGTGCCCAAGAGGCACCACCATATAATGAGTTACCAGAAGATGAAAGGCATTATGCTCTGTTTACTGCTGGATCCTGTCATGTTGTAGGAAACCATTGGAAGTGGAAAGCTGCTGTATGGAGTCCCACACGACAAGTCGTTGAGGCCACTGAAGGAGAAGGTGAGTCAAGTCAGTTTGCAGAAATGAAAGCCATCCAACTAGCCCTAAAGATTGCTGAACAAGAAAAGTGGCCAGTACTCTATCTCTATACTGACTCCTGGCAAATGCCCTATGGGGGTGGCTACAGCAGTGGAGGAAAACCAATTGGCAGCGCAAGTGTAAACCCTTCTGGGCTGCTGCATTGTGGCAGGACGTCGCTGCCTGGGTAGAAAACATGCCTCCAAAGGTATGTCATGTAGATGCTCACATACCCAAAAGCAGCACCACTGAGGAACATCAAAACAATGAACAGGCAGACAAGGCTGCCAAAATTGAAGTAGCTTAGGTGGACCTGGACTGGAAGCATAAGGGTGAGCTACAGATGGGCTCGTGATCGAGGGGTGGATCTGACCATGGAGGCCATCACACAAGTCACTCATGAATGTGAAATATGTGCTGCAATCAAGAGAGCGACACGAGTAAAATCTTCCTGGAATAGAGGGCGGTGGTGGGCTTTTGATAGGGCGAGGCCTGGCAAATTGACTATATTGGGCCACTGCCAAGAACACGCCAAGGCAAGCGCTACATGCTCACCATGGTGGAAGCAACTACTGGCTGGCTAGAGACATATCCTGTAAACCATGCCACTGCCCGAAACACCATCCTAGGCCTTGAAAGGCAAATTTTATGGCGACATGGTACCCCAGAAAGGATTGAATCAGACAATGGGACTCATTTCCGAAATAACCTCATAAGCTCCTGGGCAAAGAAACACGGCATTGAGTGGGCGTATCACATCCCCTATCACCCACAAGCCTCTGGAAAGACTGAGAGATATAATGAACTGTTAAAGACTATGTTGAGGGCGTTAGGCAATGGGATACGGAAGCACTGGGATACGAATTTAGCAGAAGCCACTTGGCTGATTAATACCAGAGGATCTGCTAACCGTCCTGGTCCTGCCCAAACAGAACCCCTACATAGTGTGGGAGGAGAGAAGGTCCCCTTAGCGCACATGGGGAAGTGGCTGGGGAAGGCGGTGTGGATTGCTCCTCCCATGGGAAAAGGCAAACCCATTCCTGGGATTGTCTTTGCTCAAGGACCTGGGTGTACTTGGTGGGTAATGCGGAAGGATGCGGAGACCCGGTGTGTGCCTCAATGAGATTTAACCTGAACCGATGAAGAGCGAGTTTTGCAAGGAGCCAGACGAGTGCAACAATGACCCAAAGCAAGCCGGCGTTGGTACCCAACAGTTGAACATACTGCTTCTCCTGTCCTGAACACCCATCCTGACAGATTGGGCTCAAGTCATAGCCTGTTCATGAACATCTGGAGGAGCAGAGGAAGCTCATGGAACAGGAGAGTAACATCTATCTGTTAAAGGACTGGGGATAGTAGTTAATAAGAAGTAAATACAATGAAATGGTTATAAAATATATATATATATGTATTAAAGTGTGTGGGGCTTGAGCATGACACAAATGGTATAGAACAAGGGGTGGAGATTGTATTGGGTCTGGCTGAGATGGAGTTCATTTTCCCCATAGCAGCCCTCATGGTGCTGTGCTGTGTATTGGTAGCTAGCAAGGTGTTGATAACACACCAGTGTTTTGGCTACTACTGAGCAGTGCTGGCACAGCGTCAAGGCTGTCTCTCCAACATTTCTCCCCCTCTCACCAGTAGGCTGGGGATGGGCAAGATCTTGGGAGGGGACCCCAACTGACCAAAGGCATATTCCATACCATATGACACCTGCTCAGCAATAAAAAGCTGAGAGATAGGAGGAGGAACTGGGGGGCATTCATTCTTTTTTACAACGTTTGTCTTCCGGAGCAACTGCTATATGTACTGAGGCCCTGCTTCCCGGGAAGTGGCCGGACATCGCCTGCTGATGGGAAGCAGAGAATAAATCTTTTGCTTTGCTTCCGTGCACGGCCTTTTGCTGTATTAAACTGCCCTTATCTTGACCCGCGAGTTTGGGGTTGGTTTTTTCCATCTTATTTTTCTCCCCTCCCTGTCCTGCTGAGGAGTGGAGTCATAGAGTGGCTTGGTGGACACTGCACATCCAGCAAAGGTTAAACCACCACACAGTACTAGATAAAAAATTTTACCCTTCTATCACTCATATAAATATATCTTTAAAAATAAAAGATCGGTTCCATCTCTGCATAGTCTTAACAGGTGTTTCGCAGATATTTACCTTTTATCATTCATCCCCCTCATGGATTAACAGACAGCAAAACCTATTTATAGGAGGTAGGTACAGCCAGTCCCAGGCACTTTTACATGCAGGAATTTCATCTCCATTAATGCCCCTATCATTTCCCATAGAACAGCAGAAAACGTTGCTAGAATTTTAATTTTAATGACTTGAAAAACTTTTTCAGTTCTGTGTTGACTCGAGAAGTTCTCATTGATCATAGGAACTAACAGGCTTCTGCGATTTACAGTTTCCTTTACTTTGAAATGGTTATTTGTTACAATGCCACATCTCCCATCCTGAGAAACAAGAATCTAGATACTCTCCTTGCCAGATGTTTCATTTGTTAGCATCCATTTTGTACAATAATAATAATAATGAAAAAAAGAAATAGACCTACACAAATTCTACAGGAGGTTATACTGCAAAATGTCGGAAGCAACATACTTACCGAAGTATCTAATCTTTTGTTCATGCTTCTGTATAAACGATTTAGATATATCTTCATCTTCTACTTCTTTTCTTTTATATTGACTAATAAAACTCTAAAGAGGAGAAAAAAAACTATCATAGAATCTCCACATATACCTTTTTTAAATTATAGGATTATTTTAATTCATTACTAAAGGGCAATGTTCTAGTTTTAAGCATAGCCCAGCAAACACATATGTATATGCTTAATGTGCCCAAGAAGGTTATTTACTAAAACACAGCTTGTCTAATTAATAATAGGGTGAAAAATGCCTTATCATATTCTTCTTCTGAGCAATAATCTATCTCAAAATTCTACACACTAGTAGGAAATTACTGATCTATAAACAGTGAGAAACATCTACACCATCTAGCCCTGATGAAGTAACTCAGTGGAATTATGAAAAACGATGCATTAACAGTTCATATTAAAGTTAAGTGCTGAAAAGAAAACTGGCATTTACTATGAAGATAGTTTGTGCTAAAATAATCTGTATTAAATTCACATTATTAGAGGCAAACTATGCATGCTTCAAATGTGAGAATTTAGCATGACAAAGAAACAAACTTCACGTGAAGACATATTGCTCATCCTTGTTTTTGGCAAAAGTTGCTATAAGGGACAAATATAAGTTCTGATTCTCAATTAAAGGAGAAGTGTCATACACATTCATGATATCAATGCAACATGTCCCCTTTAATAGGGCAAAATAAGAAAGAAAAACATTCAACACATTACAATAAGCACTATACTAGATATAGAAAACACTCAAGATGAGAAATAAATGGAATAAAAAGGCTTAGAACTGTTTTCATACACATTTATACATCATACCTTATTAAATACCTCCCTGCTAAAAGAATCTGTATTCCATAGATTCTGTCTTTCCCTTTGTATTAGCGCTGCTTCTTTTCTTCTCCACTCTTCCTCTCTCTGCCTCAGTTCTGAAGCTTCAGTCTGTGCTTTGGCATATTCCTGATCCGTGGATTCCGAATTATGCAGTGCTAAACTACCAAGTTGCTGCTGGGCTTCTGCTAGATTCCATTTGGATTCTACACAACTCTTCACAAACTCTTTTTGTTTTTGACAGATTATTTCAATCCTTTGACCATAGGTCTGTATGGAAAACAAAAAATGCCGTTTATGGAAGGAAAGCTGATAGAATTTATGAAGCATATAGAAACAGAAGGATTTGACTCCAAATAGAACACCGAGATGGAAGGCATTTTAAAAGCAATATTATATTCACAACAGTGACTAAACATCATACTGTGCAGCTAGATGATTTTTAAAGGAAAATTCTACTTCAAGCTTTCTAAACTTAATTGAAAGATATTTACAGAATCATGGATTAAGTATTGCCACCAGCAATATAATCTCTAGACTGCACGTCATAAAACTCTTTTGTAGATGAAAGGATTTTCCTCACTCCCCTCTGGCTATCTTTATTCTGAAAAATTTACAATAGCCAAAATAGCAGAATACTTGTAAGACATACTTCTGAGAAGAAAGCATCTGCTTTATGATGTCAAATCATAACAACAGAGTAACTAGTACTATCTACCTTCCAGCATGGATTAATAGTACTGTGGTGGGTTGACCTTGGTTGGCTGCCAGGTACCCACCAACTTGCTCTCTCACTACCCCTCCTCAGCAAGACAGGGGAAGAAAATAAGATGAAAAAAAGCTCATGGGTCAAGATAAAGACAGGAAGATCGCTCACCAATTACTGTCATGGGCAAAACAGACTCAACTTGGAGAAGATTAATTTATTGCCAATTAAAAACAGAGTAGGATGGTGAGAAACAAAGACAAAATTGAAAACACATTCCCCTTCCCAAGGTCAACTTCACTCCATTGTTCCTGACTCTTCTGTCTCCTCCTCCCTGTCCTGAGGGGCGCTGTGGGGATGGGGAATGGGGGTTGCAGTCAGCTTATAACGGTTCCTCTCTGGCGCTCCTTCCTCCTCACACTTTTCCCCTGCTCCAGTGTGGGGTCCTTCCCACGGGCTGCATTTCTTCTAGAACTGCTCCAGTATGGTTCTGCTCCATGGGGTACAGTCCTTCAGGAAAAGACTGCTGAAAAGTGGGTCACCCAGAAGCTACAACTCCTGCCAGGACACTGCTCCAGCATGGGCTCTCCACCATCTGTAACTTCCTTCAGGGTACATCCACCTGCTCCAGTGCAGTGTCCTCCATGGATATCCAGTGTAGATATCTGCTCCAACATGGTCCTCTCTATGAGCTGCAGAGAATACCTGCTCTGGCATGTGGTCCTCTCCATGGGTTGCTGGGGGTAAACCTGCTCCACCATGGTCATCTTTACAGGCTGCAGGGGAATCTCTGCTCTGGTGCCTGGAGGACCTCCTCCTCTTTCTTCTCTGACCTTGATATCTTCAGGGTTCTTTCTCTCACATTTCCTTACTCCTCTCTCTCACAACTGCTGCACAGTATTTTTTTGCCCCTTCTTAAATATGTTTTCACAGAGGTGCCACCAGCTTCGCTGACTGGCTCAGCTTTGGAGCTGGCTGGAACCTACTCTATCCAACACGAGAGCAGCCCCATGTCTCTTCTCACAGAGGCAACTCCTGCAGCCCTCCCCTCTCCCCTGGTACCAAAACCTTGCCACGTAAACCCAATACAATTACTCAATGCATGTCCTAGCATCTTAGCCTGGACTATCACTGAAAGCAGCATTTAAGCTATGAATTAGTTGAGGCACAATATAAGCATCCCTTTGCTTCTACCAAATATATTGATACGGTCACTAACAGCTAAGATATAGAAGTGATTTCTTAAATCACAGTATTTATATTGCCTACAGATGTACACTAGAAAAATCAGCAATTTAAGATTTTTTTCTTTCTCTAAACCATCTACAGGCTACAATGAGGATGCAGGCTCTCTCTTCACAAGGAGCCAAATGGACAAAACAAGGGCAATGGGTACAAGTTACACTGGGAGAGGTTTCATCTCTGTCCTGGTTTTCAGAAGATTCTGGAAAAAGGAATAAAATAGTCCAAATTTTTCTAAGTCCGTTTTGCCATAAAACAAAGAAAGGTCGAGGGACCTGCACAAGGAGATCCATTATTTAGGATTAAAATGGCAAGATGGTGTCATAAGATCCCAATAGATGTGATGAACAAAATAACAGGTATGTCTCCACCAACTAGCAAAAAGGAAACATAAGCTTTCTTAGGCCTTGTGTGTTTCGGGAGAATGCATATTCCAAATTACAGTCTTATTGTAAGCCCTCTTTATCATGTGACCCAGAAAAAGAATGATTTCAAATGGGGTCCTAAGCAAAGACAAGCCTTTGAACAAATTAAACAGGAAATAGTTCATGCAGTGGCCCTTGGGCCAGTCCGGGCAGGATCAGATGTAAAGAATGTGCTCTACACTGCAGCCGGGGAGAATCATAGAATGGTTTGGGTTGGAAGGGACCTCAAAGATCATCTAGTTCCAACCCCCCTGCCATGGGCAGGGACACCCTCCACCAGACCAGGTTGCCTAAAGCCTCATCCAACCTGGCCTTGAATGCTTCCAGGGAGGGGGCATCCACAACCTCTCTGGGCAACCTGTTCCAGTGCCTCACCACCCTCACAGTAAAGAATTTCTTCCTAACATCTAATCTAAATCGACCTTCCTTCAGATTAAAACCATTACCCCTTGTCCTGTCACTACTTGCCCTTGTAAAAAGTTCCTCTCCAGCTTTCTTGTAGGCCCCCTTCAGGTACTGGAAGGCTGCTATAAGGTCTCCCTGGAGCCTTCTCTTCTCCAGGCTGAATAACCCCAACTCTCTCAGCCTGTCCTCATAGGAGAGAGGCTCCAGCCCTCTGATCAGCTTTGTGGCAATCCTCTGGACTCTCTGCAACAGCTCCATGTCTTCCTTGTACTGGGGACCCCAGAGCTGGATGCAGTACTCCAGGTGGGGTCTCACGAAAGCAGAGTAGAGGGGCAAAATCACCTCTCTCAACCTCCTGGTCATGCCTCTTGATGCAGCCCAAGATATGGTTGGCTTTCTGGGCTGCAATCCTACATTACCAGCTCATGTTGAGCTTCTCATCAACCAACACCCTCAAGTCCTTCTCCTCAAGGCTGCTCTCAATCCATTCTCCGCCCAGCCTGTAGTTGTGCTTAGGATTGCTCCAACCCATGTGCAGGACCTTCCATTTGGTCTTGTTGAACTGGCCCTACGTGGAGTCTCTGGCAGAAAACACCAGGGGAGACTCGAGGTCGATCCCTGGGTTTTTAGAGTTGGGGATACAGAGGATCCAAGACTCACTACATTCCAACTGAAAAAGAGATACTGGCAGCATATGAAGGGGTTAGAGTTGCTTCAGAAGTGACTGATACTGAAGCACAGCTCCTCTTTGCACCCCGACTGCCAGTGCTGGGCTGGATGTTCAAAGAGAGGGTCCCCTCTACACACCATGCAACTGAAGCTAGGTGGAATAAGTGAGTTGCACTGATCACACAGAGGGTGCGAATAGGAAACTCCAGTCACCCAGGAATTTTGGAAGTGATCACAGACTGGCCAGATGGCAAAGATTTCAGAATGTCACCAGAGGAGGAGGTGACACATGCTGAAGAGGCCCCACTGTATAATAAACTACCAGAAAATGAGAAGCAATATGCCCTGTTCACTGATGGGTTCTGTCGCATTGAAGGTGAATCAACTAAGTTTGCAGAGGTGAAAGCCATCCAGCTGGCTCTAGACATTGCTGAAAGAGAAAAGTGGCCGATGCTCTACCTCTATACTGACTCATGGATGGTGGCCAATGCCCTGTGGGGGTGGTTACAGCAGTGGAAGCAGAGCAACTGGCAGCGCAGAGGCAAACCCATCTGGGCTGCCCCATTGTGGCAAGATATTGCTGCCCGGCTAGAGAATCTGGTTGTAAAAGTATGTCATGTAGATGCCCATGTACCCAAGAGTCGAGCCACTGAGGAACATCAGAACAACCAGCAGGGGGATCAGGCTGCTAAGATTGCAGTGACTCAGGTGGATCTGGACTGGCAGCGTAAGGGTGAATTATTTATAGCTCGATGGGCCCATGACACCTCAGGTCTTCAAGGAAGAGATGCGACATACAGATGGGCCTGTGATCGAGGGGTGGACTTGAGCATGGACGCTATTACACAGGTTATCCATGAATAAGTGAGTGAGTGAGGCTGACATGGCCTGCGCAAGGCTGATGTGGCTTGGATGTTGCCACGGGAGATTTAAACAGCCCTAGGGAGTGCTGTGAACAGGGCACAGCACAGCAGTTAACAGGGTGGGCAAACAGGGCGCGGCACGTCAGTCAGGGCATGGCGCAGCAGTTTGCGTGAGAGGGCGCGCAGGGAGGGCCCTGTAATCTGCTTGTAGGCCCACAGCCCAGGGAAGTGCTCTAGGTCTCCGCCAAAATGGTGGGCACTCGCCTCAGAGCTAAAGCCAGTGTTCCTACAGAGAACATCTCCCCTGAGATGATTGACGCATTCACCCAGTCAGAAGCGGTAAGGAAGGAGACTTCAGTACAGGCAGTAGGTTGCAGCGAGTGCCCAGACCCTTCTCCTGGTGAAAAGGTAAGTACCCGCACAAGGTGCACACAGGTTGATTATCTGTTGTGTCAGGTGGCTGAGTTGCAGGAAAACAGTTAAAATGCTGTGCAGTATTAGGGGGGCTGAGACAGAGAGAGATAGGTGGTTTCATAACCAAGTACCTGTAGTGGGCACCACAGAGAATGAGGCACCTTGGACCCTGGTGACCCACAAAAGTAGGGCTCCGCTTCAGTCTTCACCCTCCAGCTTCACAATCAAAACCAGATATGAAGCCTTAACAGCTGTAGACACCCACAAGCAAGGTGTGCAAGGAGAAATTGTACCAGCAGCACACAGTGGATATCGTAAAAAGAAATGACGAGTGCGTGTAGTGGGTGACTCTCTGTTGAAGGGGCACTGAGGTGCCCATCTGCTGACCTGACAGGGAGTCACGAGAGGTACACTGCCTTCCGGGAACCAAGATCCGAGATGTTGTCGAGAGGGTGCTACAACTTGTCAAGAGCACAGACTACTATCCACTGCTACTCTTTCATGTGGGCATGAATGACACTGCAAGCCAGAACCTGGGGAGAATCAAGGAAGACTATAAAGCCCTGGGGGTGCAAGTGAAAAACATTGGTGCCCACGTTATCTTTTCCTCCATTCTACCAGTCGGAGGGAAGGGGGCAGCCAGAAATAGACATATAATGTATATCAACTCCTGGCTACGTAGCTGGTGCCATCACAAGGGGTTTGGCTTTTATGACAGTGGGACATTCTTTGACTATAACCTGTTAGAGAGGGATGGGATCCACCTGTCTAAAAGAGGCAAGGGAATCTTTGGCAGCAGGCTGGCCAACTTGGTGAAGCGGGCTTTAAACTGAAGGATTCAGGGGGTGGGGTCCAAAGTGGCAAAGCCCATGCCATTGCATACAACTGGGGAATAAGCCAGGCCAACCAGAGCAGTGACAAACGTTCCTTAGCTGCCTCCCAAGATGAGAATCAGAAAGCCAACCACTTCAAGGGTGTATGTGGTCACGGTGGACCCTCTTGCACCCCTCCAGGGAAACATCCACACTCGATTACCTCTCTGAAATGCCTGTACACCAATGCATGCACCATGGGGAATAAACAGGAAGAACTAGAGGTCTGTGTGCGGTCGCAGGGCCATGATCTCATTGCAATTACAAAGACATGGTGGGGTAGCTCACGACTGGAATGCTGTCATGGATGGTTATGTACTTTTTAGGAAAGACGGACCAACAAGGGGAGTGTGTTGGGTTTGTGTGGCAAGGTTTTGGTAGTGGGTGGGGGCATGGGCTATAGGGGTGGCTCCTGTGAGGAGCTTCTAGAAGCTTCCACAGTGTCTGACAGAGCCAATGCCAGCCAGCCCCAAGATGGGCCCGCCCCTGGCCAAGGCCAAGCCAATCAGCGCCTCTGTGATAACATATTTAAGAAGGTGGGAAGTTTTTTTTACATCTGGAGGGGGAAGTGTGGAGATGTAACACCAAGGTCAGTGCAGGAGGAGGGGGGAGGAGGAGGCGCTCCAGACACCGGAGCAGAGATCCCCCTGCAGCCCGTGGTGAAAACCATGGTGAAGCAGGCTGTCCCCCTGCAGCCCATGGAGGAAGGATGAGGGGGTGTAGAGATTCCACCTGCAGCCCGTGGAGGACCCCACGCTGGAGCAGGTGGAGGCACCCGAGGGAGGCTGTGGCCTGTGGGAAGCCCGGGCTGAAGCAAGTCCCTGGCCGGACCGGTAGACCCGTGGAGAGGGGAGCCCACGCCAGGGCAGGTTTTGGTGGCAGGACTTGTGACCCCGTGGGAGACCCACGCTGCAACAGTTTTCTCCTAAAGGTCTGCACCCCATGGAAGAGACCACGCCGGAGCAGTTCGGGAAGGACTGTAGCCCGTGGGAGAGACTCCATTTTGGAGCAGGGGAAGGATGAGAGGAGTCCTCCCCCCGAGGACAACGAAGCGGCAGAAACAACGTGTGCTGCACTGACCGCAACCCCCATCCCCCTCCCCCGCCGCTGAGGGGGGAGGAGGTTGAAGCAGGGAGTGAAGTTAAGCCCGGGAAGGGGGGAGGGGTGGGGGGAGGTGTTTTAAGGCTTGATGTTATTTGTTTTGTTTTTTTTTTCATTGCTCTATTCTGTTTAGTAATAAATTAGATGAATCCCTTTTTCTAAGTTCAGTTTGTTTTGCTCGTGATGATAATTAGCTCTCCCTGTCCTTATCTCCACCGGAGCCTTTTGTTAACTTCTCCTCCCATCATGCTGGGGAAGGAGTGAGTGAGCGGCCGTGTGGCGCTCAGCTGCCGGCTGGGCCTAAACCATGACAGGGAGGTGGCAGAGTTGCTCTTTATGTGAGAGAGCAACTGGAATGTATTGAGCTCCATTTAGGAGTGGATGAAGAAAGAGTCGAGAGCTTATGGGTAAGGATTAAGGGGCAGGCTAATATGGGTGACACTGTTGTGGGTGTTTACTACAGGCCACCTGACCAGGAAGAGGAAGTCGATGGGGCCTTCTACAGACAGCTGGAAGTAGCCTCATCATTGCAGGCCTTGGTTCTCATGGGGGACTTGCACCACCCTGACATTTGCTGGAAAAGCAACACGGCCAGCCATGCACAGTCCAGGAGGTTTCTGCAGAGCATTGATGATAACTTTTTGACACAGGTGGTAGAGGAGCCCATGAGGAGAGGGGTGCTGCTGGACCTCGTGCTAACAAACAAAGAAGGACTGGTTGGGGATGTGAAGGTTGGGGGCAGCCTTGGCTGCAGTGACCATGAGATGGTGGAGTTCAGGATCCTGCATGGAAGGAGCAGGGCAATAATTAAGATTACAACCCTGGACTTCAGGAGAGGGAACTTTGGCCTCTTCAAAGACCTGCTTGGGAGACTCCCATGAGTTAAGGCCCTAGAAGGTAAGGGGGCCCAAGAGAGCTGGTCAGTATTCAAGCACCACTTCCTCCGAGCTCAAGATCAGTGCATCCCGAAGAATAGGGAATCAAGCAAAGGAGGCAGGAGACCTGCATGGATGAGCAAGGAGCAGCTGGAAAAACTCAAAGGGAAGAAGGAAGTTTACAGTAAGTGGAAAAAGGGACTGGCCACTTGGGAGGAATATAGGGATGTAGTCAGAGTGTGTAGGGATGCAACAAGGAAGGCTAAGGCCCACTTGGAATTAAATCTGGCAGGGGATGTCAAGGACAACAAGAAGGGCTTTTGCAAGTACATCAGCAGCAAAAGGAAGACTAGGGAAAATGTGGGCCCGCTACTGAATGAGGTGGGTGCCTTGGTGATGGAGGATACAGAGAAGGTGGAGTTACTGAATACCGCCTTTGCTTCAGTCTTTACTGCCAAGGCCAGCCCTCAGGAAACCCAGACCCTGGAGGTAGGAGAGAAAGTCTGGAGAAAGGAAGACCTTCCCTTGGTCGAGGAGGATCAGGTTAGAGAACATCTAGGCAATTTCGACATTCACAATTCCATGGGCCCTGATGGAATGCACCCGCGAGTGCTCAGGGAGCTGGCAGATGTTATTGCTAGGCCACTCTCCATCATCTTTGAAAGGACATGGAGAACAGGAGAGGTGCTTGAGGACTGGAGGAAAGCCAATGTCACTCTGGTCTTCAAAAAGGGCAAAAAGGAGGACCCGGGAAACTACAGGCCAGTCAGCCTCACCTCCATCCCTGGAAAGGTGATGGAACAGCTCATTCTGGGAATTATCAATAAGCATGTGGAGGAGGAGAAGGTTATTAGGAGTGGTCAACATGGATTCACCAAGGGGAAATCATGCCTGACCCATCTGATAGCCTTCTATGATGGCATGACCAGCTGGGTGGATGAAGGGAGAGCAGTGGATGTTGTCTACCTCGACTTCAGCGAGGCTTTTGACACCATCTCTCATAACATCCTTACAGGCAAGCTTAGGAAGTGTGGGTTAGATGAGCGGACAGTGAGGTGGGTAGAGAACTGGCTGAATGGCAGAGCCCAGAGCGTTCTGATAAGCGGCGCAGAATCTAGTTGGAGGTTTGTAGCTAGCGGTGTGCCCCTGGGGTCAGTACTGGGTCCGGTCTTATTCAGCATATTCATCAATGACCTGGACAAGGGGACAGAGTGTACCCTCAGCAAATTCACTGACGATACTAAGCTGGGAGGAGTGGTCAAGACACCAGAAGGCTGTGCTGCCATTCAGCAAGACTGGGCCAGGCTAGAGAGCTGGGCAGAGAGGAACCTCATGAAGTTCAACAAGGGCAAGTGTAGGGTCCTCCACCTAGGGAGAAGGAGCCCATGCACCAGCAGGGGTTAGGGGTTGGACTTGCTGGGAAGCAGCAATGCAGAGAAGGACCTGGGAGTCCTGGTGGACAACAAGCTCTCCATGAGCCAGGAATGTGCCCTTGTGGCTAAGAAGGCCAATGGTATCCTGGGGTGCATTAAGAAGAGTGTGGCCAGCAGGTCGAGGGAGGTTATCCTCCCCTCTACTCTGCCCTAGTGAGGCCACACCTGGAATACTGTGGCCAGTTCTGGGCTCCCCAGTTCAAGACAGACAAGGAACTACTGGAGAGAGTCCAGCGGAGGGCTACAAAGATTATTAAGGGACTGGAGCATCTCTCATATGAGGAAAGGCTGAGAGAGCTGGGTCTGTTTAGCCTGGAGAAGAGAAGACTGAGAGGGGATCTTATTAATGCCTATAAATATCTACAGGGTGGATGTCTAGAGGAAGGGGCCAGACTCTTCTCAGTGGTGCCCAGTGACAGGACAAGGGGCAATGGGCTCAAACTGGAACACAGGAAGTTCCATCTGAATATGAGGAAAAAGATCTTCACTTTGAGGGTGACAGAGCACTGGAACGGGTGTCCCAGAGAGGTTGTGGAATCTCCTTCTTGGGAGATATTCAAAACCTGCCTGGATGTAATCCTGTGCAACATGCTCTAGGTGATCCTGCTCTAGCAGGGGGGTTGGACTAGATGATCTCTAGAGGTCCCTTCCAACCCCTACCAATCTGTTAATCTGAAACATGCAGTGCAATCAAGCAAGCCAAGCGGTTAAAGCCTCTATGGTATGGAGGATGATGGCTAAAATATAAACATGAGGAGGCCTGGCAGATTGATTATATGACACTCCCACAAACCTGCCAAGGCAAGCACTATGCACTTACAATGGTGGAAGCAACTACCACATGGCTGGAAACATATCCCATGCCTCATGCCACCACCCAGAACACTATCCTGGGCCTTGAAAAAGAAGTCCTATGGTGACATGGCACCCCAGAAAAAAATGAGTCAGATATTGTGATTCATTTTTGGAACAACCTCATAGACACCTGGGCCAAAGAGCATGGTATTGAGTGGGTGTATCACATCCCCTATCATGCACCAGCCTCTGGGAAAAATCGAACAATACAATGGACTGGTAAAGACTACCCTGAGAGCAATGGGTGGTGGGACCCTCAAACATTGGGATACACATTTAGCAAAGACTATCTGGTTAGTCAACACTAGGGGATCTGCCAATCGAGCTGGCCTTGCTCAGAGTTGTATATACTGCAGAAGCAGATAAAGTTCCTGTAGTGCACATAAAGAATATGTTAGGGAAGACACTCTGGGTTACTCTTGCTTCAGACAAAGGCAAACCCATCCGTGGGATTGCCTTTGCTGAAGGACCCGGGCACGCCTGGTGGGTGATGCAAAGGGATGGGCAAGTCCAACATGTACCTCAAGGGGATTTGATTTTGGGTGAGAATAGCCAATGATTTAAACAGTACAATGGTAATTGCTGAATAACCCTGCCATTGTATGTCATCATTGCTACAATTGGTATATGCTGTATCAATGGTATTACCCTAAGAATCACCCAAATTAATGAAGGATGGACTTTGATGACACCGAGCAAAGTGTCATGACGATGGAACTATAACTGACTTCAGCAACTGGTGCCCAGTAACTTCCTGGAAATCGACATCTGCAACACACAGGCCACGGGCCACACCAGATACACCAGCCATGAGCTCCAGATGCAGCATGCAACAATCCAACACCACACAACATCTCTCTTGCACTGAAAGACTGTTATGACAGATGGGAGCCCAAAGTCATGGATTAAATGAATAAATTGGAAAGTGTAGGATCTGGGCATGACGTAGATGGTATAGAATAAGGGGTGGATAATGTCCTGTTTTCTGGCTGGGATAGAGTTAATTTTCACAAGAAGCTGGGAGGGGACACAGCCAGGACAGGTGACCCAAACTAGCCAAAGGGATATTCCATACCATATGCTGTCATGCTCAGTATATAAAGGAGGCTGGCTGGGGAGGAGGAGTCACTGCTCAGGGACAGGCTGGGCTCCGGGGGTGAGCAAATTGCTTTGTGTATCACATGTTTTGTATATTCTAAGTATTGTTATTTTCCTCTTTTTTTTCTGTCCTAATAAACTGTCCTTATCCCAACCCACGAGTTTTACCTTTTTCTTCCGATTCTCCTCCCCATTCCACCGGGCGAGCGACCACGTGGTGCTTAGCTGTCAGCTGGGGCTAAACCATGACAATCTCAATATAAGAAAGATATTTTTTACAGTGTGTGGTGGGTTGACCCTGGCTGGGGGCCAGGTGCCCACCAGAGCTGCTCTATCACTCCCCCTCCTTAGCTACGCAGGGGAGAAAAAAAGTACAACAAAAAGCTTATGGGTCAAGATAAGGACAGGGAGAGATCACTCACTAATTATCGTCACGAGCAAAACAGACTGAACTTAGAGAGGGAATTCATCTAATTTATTACCAAGCAAAACAGAGTAGAGGAATGAGAAATAAAACCAAATCTTAAAACACCTCCCCCCACCCCTCCCATCTTCCCAGGCTTAACTTCACTCCCGGCTTCAACCTCCGCCCACCCTCAGCGGCACAGGGGGACGGGGAATTGGGGTTTATGGTCAGTTCATCACACGTTGTTTCTGCCGCTTCTTCATCCTTGGGGGTAGGACTCCTCACACTCTTCCTCTGATCCAGCATGGAGTCCCTCTCACGGGAGACAGTCCTCCATGAACTTCTCCAATGTGAGTCTCTCCCACGGGCTACAGTCCTTCACAAACTTCTCCAGCGTGGGTCTCTCCCACGGGGTGCAGACCTTCAGGAGCAAACTGCTCCAGCGTGGGGTCCCCCACGGGGTCACAAGTCCTGCCAGCAAACCTGCTCTGGCGTGGGCTCCTCTCTCCACAGGTCCTGCCAGGAGCTTGCTCCAGCACAGGCTTCCCACAGGGTCACAGCCTCCTTCAGGTGCCTCCACCTGCTCCAGGATGGGGTCCTCCATGGGCTGCAGGTGGAATCGCTATACCCCCTCATCCTCCCTCCATGGGCTGCAGGGGGACAGTCTGCCTCACCATGGTCTTCACTGCGGGCTGCAGGGGAATCTCTGCTCCGGCGCCTGGAGCACCTCCTCCCCCTCCTTCTGCACTGACCTTGGTGTCTGCAGATTTTCTTACATCTTCTCACTCCTTTCTCCGGCTGCAAAAGCTCTCCCTAACTGGTTTGTTTTTTTTTTTTTTTCCTTCTTAAATATGTTATCACAGAAGCGCTGATTGGCTTGGCCTTGGCCAGCGGCGAGTCCATCTTGGAGCCGGCTGGCATTGGCTCTATCATCAGACACAGGGGAAGCTTCTAGCAGCTTCTCACAGAAGCCACCCCTGTAGCCCCTCCCGCTACCAAAACCTTGCCACGCACACCCAACACACAGTGATAAAAATCAATCACTAATACAACCTCCTCAGGGATGCGGTAGAGTCCCCATCACTGGCAGTTGTCAAGACTCGCTTGGACAGGGTGCTAGATAATCTCATCTAGGCTCCCTTTCCCATGATAGGTTGGACCACATGATCTTTCGAGGTCCCTTCTAACCTGGGCTGTTCTATGATCTGTCCTGCCCTCCCACCAGAAGTAAGAAATAAACTGTGTGTATTAACTTCTCAGGCTTCCAGTGCAATATTCTGAAGTTAGTGATAGTGACCATCTTCAGTAGAGGGATAGGAAGGACACTCTAAGTTGTGAGAGCTTATCTGGAGGAAACTTCGACGCAGATTAATCAAAGCTCTCATTTCAACTTTGTTATTTAAAGAGATTTGCTGTGATTCTGAAACAATTGACTACTTGCAGTTTGGGGAAAAAAATTACAACTTCTTATAAACAATGCAGTCTTCCTAATGACCTACTTATGCTATTATAGCTATAGAGAGAGAGGGACAGCTATAGGCAATGTTTAAATGAGTGCTGGATGGATACTCCCAAGACTGGGGAAAAAAGGAAGCTTCTGAATCCTGGCAATGTGAAAAAGGCTCTTTCTCTGCCCACAGATTTGAATTTACAGAATACATACAGTACCCTGTGAGAAGGAACAAACTGTGTTAAGGAAGGCTTCAGACAGCTGAGCCTGAACCAAATGACAGCACCAAGAGAAAACAGCAGGTGATAGTGGTTGGAGATTCCCTTCTGTAGGGGATAAAGGGACCTATCTGCTGATCAGACGTGCTGTCTCAGATTTGTTGCTTAATGGGAGATCAAATACAGGATGCTGCAGAGAAACTGCTGAGGTTTGTCCAGCCCTTGGACCTCTTGCTGCTCATCCATGTGGGCAGCAGTGATGCTACAAGGGATGACCTTGAATGTATCAAGAATGTCTACAGAGCTCTGGGGACAAGGGCAAAAGGCACGGGGCCCAAGTGGTGTTCTCCTTGATCCTTCCAGTGAGGGGGGAAGGCACAGCTAGAAGTAGGTGCATCCAGCAGGTCAACACCTGTTTCCAGAGGTCCCTTCCAAACTACAGTATTCTTTGATGTATCATGGGGGAATTATGAGAGATCATGTTCTGGCTTTGGGAAAATGAAGTATATAAACACATAAAAAGAATTTAGGTCATATTATTTTCAGCAAAAATACTTTTTTTCCCCCTGATAAAAAATGGGTACAGTCAGTATAAATGTTTTCCTACTCCTGTGTATTGGACATCTACAGAGCCACATTTTAGTAAAAACTGTAAAGGGGTCTGGCTCATAAGTGAGTTTGTCAAGATGAAAAAGACTGGGGCTCTTGGCCCTTACCTGCATTGCACTTGGATGTGTGCTTGTAGCAAACATAGACCTATCTAGATCCAGTTTAACTTGCTTGGCTATTAATAGTAGTGAAGCCATTGAATGGGAGCTACTTGTGGAAGTATATCCTCTGGTCCCAGGATTCCATGTACATCTACTGGGGAAAGCCACTACTAGCACATTAAAACACCCAAGTTGATTTGAAACCAGTTCAACATTTTGTCACATGCTGTATTCATACATTTGACTATTGTACAAATATACCCAAAAACTTGTAGCTGTGAGAAATGTACAGTGTTTTGCACAGTTGTAGCCAAGACAAACATAGTAAAGGGATAGAGAACTGTTTTCCTCTATCATAAATTTGAATCTAATCTTAGAGTAGCAGCAGCAGAAAATAATTCCTATCAGCTGTTTGGAGAGGACTCTATCAAATTAGAGAGCAACCCTTGTCTGGGCCAATATTAATTTAAAAACTCCGCCTAGGCCATGGCTAGTTTACTAACCAACAACTTTAGTCAAAAAGACCAATAAATTACTAGAGATAGAATTGTCTCACCTGACTCTACTGAACTTAACTGAGCCACGCTGAGGGGACAGAGCTGTGAAGTTTGCATTCCAGTTCTGCAATACACAGAAGTTACGTGGTCTTTCACCAGTTCTAAATTAAATTAAAAATATTTAAACAGTATGTAGTGCTGGCAAAAGGTATAGGGGTAAGAAAAGGCTCTAGACACATTACTCTACATCTGCAGGTATAGCAATTATATTGAAAGGCTCTCCATACTGTTCAAGTTTGTGAAGCATTACCCTACCTACATGTCAGAATCTATTCTTCATTGGCCATTCTCCCTGTCCATTAGTCCCACAGTATTCTTCCTATCTATAATTTGTCAATCACTCTCCATATCCATTCTTTCACTGGTCATTCTCCCTGCCCGCCATTCATTGGCTATCCTCTGTGTTTATTTAGACCCTGTCTTTTGTAGCAAGTGACTGTCAGGCTCACAAGGTGGTGATTAGTGGTATAAAGTCCAACCATTGGTTGATTTCCAGTGGCATCCCTCAGCGGTTGATACTGTATAACATCTTTATTAAGAAGCTGGAGAATGGGATGGAGTGCACACAACAAGCTTGTGGATCATACCAAATTGGGGGGAGTGGTCAATATGCATAAGGGCCAGTCTATTATTTATAGAGACCTGGATAGGCTGAAGAGGGACCCCATGAAGTTCAACTAGGGCAAACACCAAGTCCTGCATCTGGAATAATCCCATGCAACAGTACAGGCTGGAGGCTGACTGGCTATGAAGCAGCTTTGCAGAAAAGGACCTGGGGGTCCTGGTGGACAACAAGTTGAACATGAGGCAGCAGTGTGACCTTACAGCATGGAAGGCCAACTGCATCCTGGGCTGTATTAGCAAGAGTGTAGCCAGCAATTCCAGGAAAGGTATCCTTCCCCTCTGTTCGGCAGTTGTGAGACCACACATGAAGTGCTGTGTCTACTTCTGGGTTCCCCAGTACTAGACAGACATGGACATACTGGAGCAGGTCCAGCAGAGGGCTACTAAGATGGTCATGGCCTGAAGCATGTGACATTTGAGGAGAGGCTGAGAGCACTGGGTTTGTTCAGCCTTCACAAGAGAAAGTTCAAGAGGAATCTTACTGTTGTCAACAACTACTTAATAGGAGAATGTGGAGAAGATGGAGTCAGACTCTTCTTGGAGGTGCACAGGGGCAGGATGAGAGGCAATGGACACAAGCTGCAACAAGGGCAATTCCCATTAGTTGTTTTTCCAGGAGGGTGGTCAAACCCTGGAACAGAGGCCCAGAGAAGTTGTGGAAACTATCTGTGGAGACATTCAGAACTCAACTGAACAAGGCCTGAGCAACCTGCTTTGAGCAGGGGGTTGGACTTGAGACCTCCAATCATCCCTTCCAACCTACTTTGTTCTATAACTGTAATTTAGTTATTTAGAGATTTCTCACCTACTGAAAAATGCACTGTATCAGTGTTTATTTTTCAATCATGAGAATGTTTGAGTAACTCCTACACTCTAGCTGTTGTAAAATGCTCAACTGTTACTGTGGGTGTATTAGGTATAAATTGCAGGGTTTCAGTAGCAGTGGGTTGCAGGAGTGACCTATATGGGAGGAGGCCATGAACTGCTATGTGCCAGTCACAGCCGGTTCCAGCCAGCTCTGAAACTGATGTAAACAACCCATTGCATGCCAAAACTTCAGCCAGTCAGAGAAGCACGTGGCATCTCTGCTCAAGCATATTTAAGAGATGAGCAGCAGCTGCTGGAGGAAGAAAAATGGATGGGACACATGGAAGAAGACATTGCTGGGGACATGGCTGGAGATGCACCCTTGGAAGGAGGTGCTCCATGCCAGAGCAGGCACATCCCCAAAGGGACTGCAGCCTGTGGAAGAACCCAGAGTAAGAAGCAAGGAACAGTAGAAAGAAACTATTATACAACAACTCCAACCTTCTGCACCACCTGTCATGGCATCAAAAGAATTGTTAGGGACTGAGGGTAACCTGACAAAAACAAGGGAAACAGACTTGGAAGAAGGGATGAGAGGTGTTTGAAGCTGAGTCTGGGGAAGGGAGAAGAAAAGTGTTTCCCTAAGTGTTTAATGGTTTATGTTTTCTTCCTTCAATACTGAATCAGTAATTAAGTTAGTGTCAATTGGCAATAAATTATATGAAGAAGAGTTCCCTGAGTTGAGACTATTTTGCCTGTGAAAGTATTGGTGGAGAATACAGGCAACACTCAGACCTGGCACAGCCTGGGATTGGAATAATTGGAGTGACTTTGAACATTATAGTGTTTAAGCAGACCTATGGAAATAGGAGCATTGCTCCTCAGAGTGTGAGCACTCAGCAGTCCTTTACTCAGAGTGAAATTATAGAAATGCAGGACACCCACAGCTGCCACCCCAGGGAGATGCCCCTGCAGTGGCTATGATGGTGCTAAGAAACCAGAGCTGCTGGAATACAGCCAATAGCTCAAATGAGCAGAGCTCTGGGGAGTTTGGGGCCCATGCCACTTGCAAACACAGCCCTGTGCAAAGGAGGGCTTTGAGATTGGCTGATGGAGGGATATGCTGAGCAGTGGCCCAATCCTGCAAATGAAATAACTCCATGGAGGGCCTGGGAAGAAGGGAGTAATCAATTGCAGTTGCTTGGGCTGCTAGAGTGTATTTACAGGCGAGAAGAGAGGGACCCTGAAAAGGTGGTCATCACTGACACTATGGCCCAAAAGCTCTGAAGGCTAGACACAGTTACTAACACCCCTCTGGTATCACCTGACAACCTGGTGGGATGCTTTGTTGATCAAGGAGTGACCTATACGTACCATATTGGAGGGAGCATGCCAGAAGAATGATGCAAGATTAGCAGCATGGCCAAGGATAATACTGAGGATCTGGTAGTATGGTTAACCTCGGGAAAAACATCAGGAAAGAATGGGAATTCTGCATACCCCCCTCCTACATGTTGGGGCTTACAGATGTTGTCAAAAGAAAAGGAAGAAGATATGACAGAGCAGGATGGAAGGCTCTTTACAGATCTAGCACTGCGAGCTAAGGAATTGCAAGAATAGGAGAGAGGTGAGAGTTCAGTTAAACCATTGCCTTCTCCTACCCCCATCTCTGGATCACACACTGTTCTGACAACTGATATGAATTTACTGCATTGGGAGGGGGGGCACGCACTAGCCTGACAGGGATGGGGATAACTGAATTTATTGGACTATGTAGGTAGGGTGGCCAAGCACTCCTTTGCCTCAACGATATGGCACCTGAGTGGATGCTGGCACTGAGTGCACCTTATTGCCCTCATTGTAGAGCAGTAATGAAGTGTAGTCATTCATGGAACAACTGGAGGAGAAACATGCCTAGCTCTAGTGGGAGGGAGCCTCAGTCTGAATATACAGGATTGGTATCCCCTACCTGGCCACTGGCCCTGCTGCCCCTGCCATCCTCAGGATTGACTTTCTTAACCACTGCAGATGGACAGATGGGACAGGAAAGCTTTGGGTTTTTGGAATAGGAAGAAGTGTGGTTTGCACAGGAGGGAACCAACTACAGCACACTCTACTGATCCCAATATTGTTGCATGTACTCAGACAGACCTAGTTGTCATCCCTTTGGCAACTCAAGTAATTTGCTGAAAGCAGCAGTAATTTACTGTATGTAGTGTATGTAGAGTTTATAATGTATGTATATTAATATTGTGATGATGTTGAAAGTAGAATTTATAATGGATGTACATTCAAACAGTTCTTAAATATATGTTTCACAGAGGTAAAGGGTGGAATGTATTGGGCATAAAGGGTTTTGGTAGCAGTGGGCTGCAGGGGTGACCTGTGCAGGAAGAGGCCACGTACTGCTATGTGCCAGACATAGCCAGTTCCAGCCAGCTCTGAAAATTATGTAAACAATCCATTGCACACCAAAACTTGGTGCATCTAGTGCCTCTGCTCAAACATATTTAAGAAAGAGTGGCAGCTGCTGGTGGGAGGATAAATGGAAGGAGACAATGTAGGTACCAGCTGGATATGCAATCTTGAAAGGAATTACTCCACACCGGAGCAGCTATGCCCCAAAGGGACTGCGTCCTGTGGTTAAGCCACACCAAAGCAGGCACGCTCTCAAAGGGCCTGCAAGCCATGGAGGAACCCATGCTAGAGCAGAGGAAAACAAGTAAAAAGCAAGGAGTGGTGAAAGAAAATGAGTAAGCAGCAAGGAGCTGCAGAAAGAAACCATTATGCAGATGACCCCAACCTCCCTTGTGCCACCTGTCACCAGATCCTAATGCAGCAAGAACAAGGGAAGTTGAGACAAGGAAGCAGGGAGGCATTTGATTGAAGGTGAACCTGGGGAAGGGGGGGAGAAAAGGTGTTTCCCTGTTTAATTGGGTGGGATTCCCCTCAATACCTGAATCAGTAATTTTGTTTGTATCAGTTGGCAATAAATTAAATGAAATAAAATTCCCCAAGTTGAGACCATTTTGCCTGTTACAGTGGGCTGGTGACAAATTCCAATATTACCTATAGCATTACTGCACAAACCCTGACAAGTCCAAGGATAGTTAAACAGATCCAGGATAAGCATGCACTTATGCACGCCTGTTTACACCCCCACCCCCAATGCACCAGACTAAGTGATTATTTAAGAAAAAAAAAATTTAATTGCTTCTCAGACTCACATCTTTGCACCTCTTCAGTGGTTTCATTTTACACCACACAGCGCAAAAAAAGTACACATGTATGAGCCCAGAACAGATCCGGCCCTCTGTAGATTGAATCTGTAAACTGATAGGCAAAAGAAGGCCTACAAGAAAGCTAGAGAGGGACTTTTTACAAGGACAAGTAGTGACAGGATGAGGGATAATGGGTTTAAACTAAAAGAGGATAGATTTAGTTTAGATATTAGAAAGAAATTCTTCACTATGAGAGGTGGTCAGGCACTGGAACAGGTTGTCCAGAGAAGTTGTGGATGCCCCCTCCCTGGAAGTGTTCAAGGCCAGGTTGAATGGGGCTTCAAGCAACCTGATGTAGTGAAAAATGTTCCTGCCCATGGCAGGAGGGTTGGAACTAGATAAGCTTTAAGGTCCCTTCCAACCCAAACCATTCTATGATTCTATGAAAAGCCCTTCCCTGAGAACCTGCAGAGCTGAAACCAGGCACAAGCCCTGCAGGTGCACACACTGGCAACGTAGAATGCCCCAACAGTCGGAGTCACGCATGCTTCCACCTAAGGTTCGGTCGAGTAACAGAAACTCACGCCACTGGCACGTGCGGCCGAAGACACCCTCACACCCTCCCTCCCCCGCAGGAGGAAGAAAGAAACATACGGAGCCCCATACAAACTCAGCAGAACAAGAAAATGGCATAAAAAATGGTACGAGGAGAGACGTACCTGCGTTTCCGACAAGCGCTGGATAGATGCAAGAGTCAATTCCCGTTCCTCATCCTCCTCAACCAAATCAAGACCCTGAAAGGAGGAATACCACAACGCCATCCTCACCACAAACTACACAATACCGACCGAACCTCCTCAATCCTGAACCGGATATTCCTGTTGCTTGAGGTCGTTACAAGCTTCCCCGGAAATGACACTACACACTACCTCCAACAGCAGACGTAAGGCTTATTTCCCCTCCCTCGCCCTGCATGTTACCCCGCCACTAGTCTAGGTCACGTGGGTAGAACCAGCCCTGCCTCTTCCGAGCTAGGGGAGTTTCAATTCAGTGTGATATGGGAGGTTGGGGTGTGTGTGATTTGTTTATCATTGAGCCTGTTTTGTTGGATCAGTGACTCTGAAAAGTTTTTTAGGGAAATAGCCTTGCTGAAGTTGCTGCTGGGTGGAACGTGATTGGTTGTGTTCTGTTTGCAAGCGGCCAAGGGAAAGCCCTCATTGTAGAAGTCCCAGGAGCAGCTCAGTCTGCTCCACCTAGTCCTCTGTCTTCTGAGCTGGTTACTGTATGCGTATCTCAGATCTGCTTCATAGTCACAGGTTTGGATGTTGTTATAGAGCAAGAGGTGATCGTTGCATCAGTGTGGGAAATGGTTCTTTATGCTGAATCAGTTTTGTAACATATACAGGTCAATGTTTAGCTTTTGCTAAAAAGGAGATGTTTCTGTGTTTTCTTTTTCACAGTTCCATGGAATTTTTCTGTAAAGATGGAGAGCCAGTTAGCAGTCTTTGCTCCCTCCTCATCTTCATCTAGAGGCTACTCCAGGAATTAATCAAATGTGTATACATGCACAGGTGTGCTCTAGTGTTGTAACATGTGCATGCAGGTTCTTTGAAAGTATATGCATGTACCCAAAGGATTGCCTGCGCAGACAGCACTGCTATAAGCACGTTATACACATCACGTTGGGCTGGCAGACGTCCGAGTTTACGTCTCTCCCTCTTTGCCACCACGAGCAGTGCTCAGTGAGAGCTCCTTGCACCGTGCGCCTAGTTACACCGAGCTGCAAAATCCGCGTGCCAGCAGCCATGGCGTTCTGGCATGGAATGTTTGAGTCTCCATAGCAACACGATGCGTCCCCATGAGATGCCACTGTAGTGGCAGCTCAGTGAGCTGTGCGCAGGGGTTGGAGAGCTGCCGGGGTCTTTTTTGCGCCCCTCCTTCTATATCCCGGTTCCCTTGAGTTGCTAGGACCTTCCTCCCCCCTGTGGCTGGCACCGGGACCAAGATGCCTTTGAATTAGGTAGCGAGCTGCAGACTCACACTATGAAGTGGGAGCCACGTCTGAGAGAAGGAGCAGGGAGAGCATGGACGAAGTTCAGGGATGGGGGAAAGGAGCTGGGGGAACGCCTGGAAATACTAACTCTGATACAGGTACGGTAAGGTCGTAGAAATCTACCTTCACTACTGCAGATCCCTGAAATGCGACGCTCCTGTGAAATGCAAGAATATACACCTATATCTATGCATTTATAAATAGATGTGTGCACATATATATATATGTACATACACATATGCAGAATTTCTGTCACCAAGAGATCCTGGTGGAGTTCTCCATTTTATAACAGCTTGCTTTCTATTTGGGAATGAAAGTTAAGGGGAAACAAAAGTTTAAAGGATATTATGAGGCAGTACATGTGAGGGAATAACAACTGTAAATTTTACAGGGGCATGTGTTTTTCTGTGCCCTGGGCAGTTTTGAAAAGTCCCTTTTTAGAAAATCAATTCTATAACTGCCTCTGGCACAACTGAAGGCAGAATTATATCTTATCTGGCACCCTTGCTGACAGCTTCAATAAAGAAGTGTCCTGATTTCAGCTGAGATAGCTACTAGGAATAAAAAATAATGCTGGTACAGTGCTGTGTTTTGGATTTAGTATGAGAATATTATTGATAACACACTGATGTTTTTAGTTGTTGCTTGGTAGTTCTTGTGTCTACACTAAGTCAGGGACTTTTCAGCTTCTCATGCCCTGAAAGGTACATAAGAAGCAGGGAGAGTACAGCTAGGACAGCTGACCCAGACTAGCCAAAGGGATATTCCCTACCACATAATGTCGTGCTCCCTATATATAGAACTGGGGAGGCTAGCCGGGAGGCAGATTGACTTCTAAGAAACAGACTGGGTGTTGGATTGTTTATTTTCCTTTCCCATGTGGTGAGCAATTGTATTTGGGCATCACTCGTATTATTATTGTTGTTGTTGCTATTCTCTTCCTTTGTTATCCTATTAAACTCTCTTTATCTCAACCCATGAGTTTGGGTGTTTTCCCATTCTCTTCCCCATTCCCTTGGAAAGCGAGCTTGCGTGGTGCTCAGCTGCTGGCTGGGGCAAAACCACGACAAGAAGCTAAGGACCTATGTATTGGGTTTGTGTGGCAAGATTTTTGGTATGAGGGGGGCTACAGGGGTGGCTTCTGTGAGAAGCTTCTAGAAGCTTCTCCTGTGTCTGCTAGAGCCAATGCCAGCTGGCTCCAACATGGACCCATTGCTGGCCAAGGCCAAGCCAATCAGTGCCTCTGTGATAACATATTTTAGAAGGGAAAAAAACAACTGAAAAGGAGCTTTTGCAGCCAGAGACAGGATTGAGAAGATGTAAGAAACTCTGCAGACACCAAGGTCAGTGCAGAAGGAGGGGGAGGAGGTGCTACTCCAGGCACCAGAGCAGAGATTCCCCTGCAGCCCATGGAGGAAGGATGAGGGGGTGTAGAGATTCCACCTGCAGCCTGTGAAGGATCCCATGCCAGAGCAGGTGGAGACACCTGAAGGAGGCTGTGACCCCGTGGGAAGCCTGTGCTGGAGCAAGCTCCTGGCAGGACCTGTGGAGAGAGGAGCCTATGTCAGAGCAGGTTTGCTGGCAGGACTTGTGACCCCCATGGGGGACCCATGCTGGAGCAGCACTCTGTGGGAGAGACCCATGCTGGAACAGTTCGTGAAGAACTGTAGCCTGTGGGAGGGACTCATGTTGGAGAAGTTTGTGAAGGACTCTCTCCTGTGAGAGGGACCCCATGCTGGAGCAGGGGAATGGTGAGAGGAGTCCTCCCCCTGAGGATGAAGAAGCGGCAGAAACACCGTGTGATGAACTGACCCTAACCCCCCATTCCCTGTCCCACTGAGTGGGGGAGGAGGTTGAAGCCGGGAGTGAAGTTGAGCCCAGGAAGATGGGAGGGGTGGGGGGAGGTGTTTTAAGATTTGATTTTATTTCTCATTCCTCTACTCTGTTTTGCTTGGTAATAAATTAGATGAATTTTCTAAGTTCAGTCTGTTTTGCCCGTGACGATAATTAGTGAGTGATCTCTCCCTGTCCTTATCTCGACCCACAAGCTTTTCATTGTACTTTTTCTCCCCTGTCTAGTTAAGGAGGGGAGTGATAGAGCAGCTCTGGTGGACACCTGGCCTCCAGCCAGGGTCAACCTACCACAACCTACTAAACTCCTTTCTGAGAAAGAGGATAGTTTTATAGACTGAATTTGAGACATGGGTGTAGGAGAGATTAGAATAAGATAATTTTGTTTCACTGTAAATGTATTTTTTTTTTCTCAAGATCAAACGTCCTGGTATGTTCCTGCCACAGAAACATGACATTTTTCTTAGTGTTTTATGTGCAACTTCATGAAGAATTAAACCCATTGCTATGAAGGAACAGATTTTAACATGTGTTTAAGATTTTGCAGTCTTGAATTTTTACTGATAGCAGTGGTTATGGGAGGACATACAATAGTATGTAAGGATACTTGCCCTGGATTTATTCCGTTTCAAATTTATTTTTGTGGGGAACAAATGTGTTCTAATATGGTTATCATCTCTTCAAGATTTGTATGATATCAGCAGGCGTATGACTTAAAGATCCAAATAAATGACTAATGCTTTTTCTAACATTTTACATTCCATCTTAACATGTGAAAACAGTGAGAAGACAAGTCTTCAGCTTGATTATTCCTGTACTGTATGCACATTAGTTATAATTCTGAGTGCTGATTTATGTTTGAAAATTAGTTTTGAAAAAATGGTTTAGCATGATATGGTTTTGTCTCTAGTGATTAGCAGAAACATGCTGAAACCATTACAAAGGAGGAATAGATGCAATTTAGGAGAACTGTGTGTTTTTCTCCTTATTTATTTCTTACTGACTCTTCCTCTGCTCCAATTTGAGAATCCCTTCTTTTTGCAAACCATAGAATCATTTAGGTTGGAAAGACCATTAATATCATAGAGTCCAACTGTAAACCTAGCACATCTTTTAAATACCTCCAGGGATGGTAACTCCACCACTTCCCTGGGCAGCCTGTTCCAATGATTGACAACCCTTTCAGTGAAGAATTTTTTCTTAATATCCAATCTAAACCTCCCCTGGTGCAACTTGAGGCCATTTCCTCTCATCCTATTGCTTGTTACTTGGGAGAAGAGACAGACGCCTACCTTGTTACAACCTCCTTTCAGGTAGTTGTAGAGAGCAATAAGGTCTCCCCTCAGCCTCCTTTTCTCCAGACTAAATAACCCCAGCTCCCTCAGCTGCTCCTCATAAGACCTGCTCTCTAGACCCTTCACCTGCTTCGTTGCCCTTCTTTGAATATGCTCCGTCACCTCAATGTCTGTCTTGTAGTGAGGGGCCCAAAACTGAACACAGTGCTTGAGGTGCAGCCTCAGCCCATCAATCCAGCCTGTCCAGATCCCTCTGCAGACCCTTCCTACCCTCAAGCAGATCAACACTCCCACCCAATTTGGTGTCACCTGCAAACTTACTGAGGGTGCACTTGATCCCCTGGTCCAGATAATTGATAAAGATACTAAAGAGAACTGGCCCCAATAATCAGCCCTGGGGAACACCACTCGTGACTGGCTGCCAACTGGATTTAACTCTATTCACCACAACACTTTGGGCCCAGCCATCCAGACAGTTTTTTACCCAGCGAAGCATATACCCATCCAAGCCATGAGCAGCCAGTTTCTCCAGGAGAATGCTGTGGGAAAGTGTCAAAGGCTTTACGGAAGTCTAGGTAGACAACATGCACAGCCTTTCCCTCATTTACTTGATATCTATAAAGTAGAATTTTACACTTTACAGGGACAGAAATGCGTTTGGGTTAGTGCTTAGACACTGTTTAATTCAGGGTTAAATGCACTACCTTGTTTTGCTATACCATTGACTATAAATTTGAAGAAGAGTGGAAAGACTGATAAAAAGGAAACATCCTGTCCCAAAAGGCACCGGGAGCTGGGTGATTGCCAGAGAGGCCTGAAGTCAACAAAAAACAGCAGTAACTAGGTGAAGGGAAAGGTAGCTAGGGGAAGATTGTGACCACTGACCCAATTAAAGGACTATGCAAATTACCCTCCCACACCCTCAAGGAGCATGCATGCTAATTTAAATATGCTTAACCAATAGTAGATGATGTGGTAATTACTAACCAATTAGCATAAATTTAGGTGGGTTTTTCTAATCCTGTAACAAGATAAATATGTTGTAGTTTGTGTGGTTTGCACTAGCTTTGTGGGATTACCACCTAGCACCCATCTCTGTGCAGACATGAAATAAATAAAATACCTCTGTTCTGTGTGTATATTGGTGTACTGCACACTGGGTAAATGATCCCACATTTAATACCAGTGCATCTGCTCCTGTATGTGTTTCTTGGTGCAGTCTTTTAAGCACAATTTCCATCATTTTTTCAGGAATCAATAATTGTTTCAGTGGCGTCACCCACCAGCCTTGACCATTTTTGGAGCAATCTAATTGTTCTGCCAACTGGTTTTCCTTTTCAGTATATTTTGGTGGTAACAGTTCTAAATGAGATCCTGGAATTAAAGCTCCTTCTAAGTTGGACTCCCTCATGGCTGCTTCTTTAGCTAGCTGATCTGCTTTTTGATTTCCTTTTATAACTTCACTGTTTCCCTTTTGGTGAGCTTTACAATGCATTATTGCAACCTCTTTTGGTTGAAGAACTGCTTGTAAGAGTTTCATAATTTCTATCCCATATTTTATTGGATTTCCTTGTGAGTTTAATAGTCCTCTCTCTTTCCAAATTGCTCCATGCGCATGCACCACTCCAAAGGCATATTTGGAATCAGTGTATATATATATTGACCCTTTTCCCGTGACTCAGCTCTAAAGTTCTAGTCAGTGCTATCAATTCTGCCTTTTGAGCGGATGTATTGCTAGGCAGTGCTCTGGTTTCTAATGTTTGGTTATTTGTTACCACTGCATATCCAGCTCTTCCTTTTCCTTCCAACATGTAACTGCTGCTGCCGTTGGTGAAGAGCTCTGCTTCAGCATCAGGTAGGGGTTCATCTTGTAGGTCCGGCCTGCTGGAATACACCTGTTCAATAGTGGTTACACAGTCATGTTGCAGTTCATCAGACTCAGAGATTGGGAGTGAGGTGGCAGGATTCCAGGTGGAGGTCAAAGAAAGTATGACACCATCTTGTTCTAACAGCACAGCTTGGCATTTAGCTAACCTACTCGGGGATATCCAGTGGTGTCCCTTATTTTCAAGGAGAGACGATATAGCATGAGGTACAAATACAGTAATTGGTTGGCCCAGGGTTAGTTTTTGAGATTCCTCAATTAGGGTTTCAGTCGCCGTTACTGCTCGCAAGCAGGCGGGCCAACCTTTACTGACCTCATCCAGTTGTTTGGAAAAGTATCCCACTGGTCTCTTCCAGCTTCCCAATTTCTGTGTCAGCACCCCCAGTGCCACTTGTTGTCTCTCATGTACATATAACTGAAAGGGTTTTCTCAAGTTTGGGAGCCCTAGGGCAGGGGCTTCCATCAGTTTTCTCTTAATTTCATCAAAACTTTTATGACATTCCGGTGTCCATTCTAAAAACCCTTCAGTTCCTTTAATAGCAGCATACAATGGTTTGGCAATTAGTCCGAAATTAGGAATCCATAGCCGACACCACCCAGCCATTCCTAAAAATCCCCTTAATTGTTTCTTTGAAGTAGGTACAGCAATTCTGCAAATGGCCTCCTTTCTTTCAGCACTCAGTTCTCTGTGTCCTTGCAGAACTTCAAATTTCAAAACTTCAACTTGAAGACTCGGCAGCCTGCTAAAGCTAGAAAATTCAGCAAGCTGATTGTGGCTTCCAAACACTCTTCATAAGTATCAGAGCCAATCAACAAGTCATCTACATACTGTAACAGTGTGATGGCGTTATACTCACTGTGCCATTGTTCTAGTTCCTTCGCCAATGCATTACCAAACAAGGTGGGGCTATTTTTGAATCCTTGGGGAAGGACAGTCCAACAGAGTTGCATCTTCCCTCCTGTAGTCAGGTTTTCCCATTCAAAAGCAAAAATGGTCTGACTCTGTTCATCCACAGGTATACAAAAGAAAGCATCCTTCAAGTCCGGTGCTGTAAAATAAGTATTGCTATCAGGAATTGAGGCAAGGAGGGTGTAAGGATTTGGAACCACGGTGCACATCTATAGTTCTCGCGTTAACTTCTCATAAATCTTGTACCAGTCTATCTTCCTGGGAGTGAGGTTTCTTTACAGGCAAAATGGGAGTTTTAAATTCCGATTGACATTCCCTTAGCTGTCCGTGTTCTAAAAAAAGAATTTATTGTAGGTTCCAGTCCCTTCCGAGCTTCCAATTTAATAGGATATTGTTTCTTTCTTACCGGCTGGGCTCCTGGTTTCAGTTCAATCTTTACTGGAGTCACATTTTCCTGGAGTTCCCGAGGACCACGCTATAGGTATTACTGCGTCCAACACTTCATCGGGAATATCTCCCTTTCTGTAGGATTCTTCTCGGTTAGTAGGCATATGTGAGCTCTCCACACATTCTCTGGGGGAATATGTAACTGAACAGAATCTTCAGAGAAGGTTAATTGTGCATTTAATTTACAGAGTAAACAACATATTAAACAATTTCATATTGCTAGCATCCTCCAGATCCAAATCTGTCCATTTTCGAGCTGCCTCACACAATCTTTCATAAAAAGCAGATGGGTTTTCTTTGTCTCCTTGCCTTATTTCATACAACTTAGATAAATTTTTGGGCTTTTCTACCCCCTTTTGGATTCCGTACAGAATTAGTTCTTGGTATTCCTTTATTCCCTGTAATCCTTTATCTGTATTAGGATCCCATCCTGGATCTTCCCTCGGGAGATATATGTCAGCATTAGGTACTCCTCCATGCTTCTGGTACAATCCTTCCCTAGCTTTTTCTAAGACTGTCCTCCTTTCCTCATGGGTAAACAAATATTCCATAAGGGCTTGTATATCTCTCCAATTAGGATCATGAGTCATCATCACAGTCTTAACTGTGCTATACATTCCCTCCGGAATATTCCGGTAAGACCCTGTTTCCAGTGTAATAAGTCCAAAGTGGTAAATGGTACATGAACATACACCGGGGCTCCATCAGGTCCTACAGCCTGTCTAAGAGGGGCCTGGAGTACAGCTCTCCGTCTCTGTCCCTTAGTTCTTCCAGAAACAGGACCAGTAATTTCCTTTTCCTCCTCACTTGTGGAATCTGATTCTAATTGTTTCGGGGGGGGCTACCAATAGCTGAACATCTTCCTCCGTGTCTTCTGACCTGGTTTTTCCCATCTTACAATCGGTACAACACATAAACTCTTTTCTTTTCTTGCAATCAGTATAACACAAACACTCTTTTTTCCCTTTTCTTTCTTTTCCTCGGTTAAAGGACATATTCCCTTCTGGTATTCCAAATCCATCAAACCATATTTCTTTCTAACATTCCAATCACTTCTCAATGCAAAGAACAAATCTGCATATGCTATCTCATCCCATTTCTCATTTCTTTGACAAAACAACATTAATTGAAATATAGTATGATATTTCAAAGACCCATTTTCAGGCCATCTTTCACCATTATCCAATTGATATTGTGGCCACCATTGATTACAATACTGTTTTAATTTATCCCTAGTCATGGGGTTCCCTCCAAATTTACTCCAATTCTTTAGGATGCATCCTAAGGGAGAACAAAGAGGAACCTCCTTGGAAGCAGTGGAACTCATTTCGGTGTGGAGAACAATGCTTTAGTGAATAAAGACAGCGTGGGAAACGTGCGATTTCGACCTGTGCGCTAAAGCAGCAAAAAACAGCGGTTCAAAGAAAAGATATGCACAGAACAGGCCTTGCATTCTTCAGTAGCTCGTAAATAACGTGTGACTGGCCGAATCCAGGAGATAAGGAGCTGAGAAGAGACATCCAGGCGCCCGCCAGGTGCAAGAGAAAAACAGAATAACAGACCTTGCGGGGAACACGAATCGGGTGATGACTGGGGAATAAAAGAGCCTCCCCATTTAACAAGAAATACTGTATAATCAGGAAATTCTGTAATAAAGTTGATTCTGTACTTGCACCCTATGAAGTCCGTGCCTGTCATACACCACATTTTGGTACTGAAAAAAAAAGAATTTCCTAACCCAATGTTTCATACACCAAAATTCCAAATACAAAACAAGGGATCTCTCCCCTACGTTACTTAATACAACGTGTAGAAACAAACCCACACCGCTGCTTCGTTTTTTTCTGATGCATCTTAAGCAGAGCTTAATCAAAGAACAACTCCCACTGCTTCCTTAAGAAGTCTCGCTTCCCTCCCCTTTTCCTCTTAAATATCTCTTTGAAATAGCATTGCACCGTTGTGTCGCTTACTGTCCAACTGCAGGAGAGAGGCCACTGGAGTCCCCGATCAACAGGTTGGTGCGCGCTGGAGTCCAGTTGGTCTGTTTCTCCTTGTTGGGTAAGGCAAGACAATCCAGGCAAGGCTGTCAGCGTTGTCCCATCTGGGTCGCCAGAAAACTGTTGTCCCAAAAGTGGGATCATTTACCCAGTGTGCAGTATGTGGAAAATTCTACTTTATAGATAGAAGTGGGATGGAAAAACTACCTCGACCCTAGAGATACAGGTATGTGATTTGCAAGGATAAACAATCTCAGATGGGGGTTCTTCCAGGAAAATTGCTGCTCCAATCTCCAGCAGGCAGTTCCTCAGACAGAGTAGGAGGACTGATCTCTGAGGCCCACGTGGATGAACAAGGAGCTCCTGGGCAAAGTCAAACACAAAAAGGAAGCCTTCAGAGGGTGGAAGCAAGGGCAGGTAGCCTGGGAGAAATACAGAGAAACTGTCCAAGCAGCCAGGGATCAGGTTAGGAAAGCCAAAGCCCTGATAGAATTAAATCTGGCCAGGGATGTCAAGGACAACAAGAAAAGCTTCTATAGGTATGTCAGTGAGAAAAGGAGGACGAGGGAAAATGTGGGTCCCCTCCAGAATGAAACGGGTGACCTGGTTACCCAGGATATGGAGAAGGCTGAGGTACTCAACGACTTCTTTGCCTCAGTCTTCACTGGCAAGTGCTTGAGCCACACTGCCCAGGTCACAGAAGGCAGGGACTGGGAGAATGCAGAACCGCCCACTGTAGGAGAAGATCAGGTTCGAGAATATCTAAGGAATGGGAAGGTGCACAAGTCCATGGGACCTGATGAGATGCATCCACGGGTCCTGAGGGAACTGCCGGATGAAGTGGCCAGGCCACTCTCCATCATATTTGAGAAGTCCTGGCAGTCGGGCGAACTTCCCGCCGACTGGAAGAGGGGGAACATAACCCCCATTTTTCAGAAGGGAAAAAAGGAAGACCCAGGGAAGTACAGGCCAGTCAGTCTCACCTCTGTGCCTGGCAAGATCATGGAGCAGATCCTCCTGGAGACTATGCTCAGGCACATGGAAAATGAGGAGGTGATTGGTGACAGCCAACATGGCTTCACTAAGGGCAAATCGTGCCTGACAAACTTGGTGGCCTTCTATGATGGGGTGACAGCGTTGGTGGATAAGGGAAGGACAGCTGACGTCATCTACCTGGACCTGCGCAAGGCATGTGACACTGTCCCGCATGACATCCTTGTCTCTAAATTGGAGACACATGGATGCAATGGATGGACCACTCGGTGGATAAGGAATTGGCTGGACGGTCGCACTCAAAGAGTTGTCGTCAACGGCTCAATGTCCAAGTGGAGAACGGTGACGAGTGGTATTCCTCAGGGATCGGTACTGGGACCGGCACTGTTCAACATCTTTCTCAGCGACATGGACAGTGGGATCGAGTGCACCCTCAGCAAGTTTGCTGATGACACCAAGCTGTGTGGTGTGGTCGACACACTGGAGGGAAGGGATGCCATCCAGAGGGACCTTGACAGGCTGGAGAGGTGGGCCCGTGCGAACCACATGAAGTTCAAGAAGGCCAAGTGCAAGGTCCTGCACGTGGGTCGGTGCAATCCCAAGCACGACTATAGGCTGGGCGGAGAATGGACTGAAAGCATCCCTGAGGAGAAGGACTTGGGGGTATTGATTGATGAAAAGCTCAACATGAGCCTGCAGTGTGTGCTTGCAGTCCAGAAAGCCAACCATGTCCTGGGCTGCATCCAAAGAGGTGTGACCAGCAGGTCAAGGGAGGTGATCCTGCCCCTCTACTCCGCTCTGGTGAGACCCCACCTGGAATACTGCATCCAGCTCTGGGGTCCCCAGTACAAGAGAGACATGGAGCTGTTGGAGTGAATCCAGAGGAGGGCCACGAAGCTGATGAGAGGGCTGGAGCCTCTCTCCTATGAGGACAGGCTGAGAGAGTTGGGGTTGTTCAGCCTGGAGAAAAGACAGCTCTGGGGAGATCTAATAGTGGCTTACCAGTACCTGAAGGGGGCCTACAGGAAAGATGGTGAGGGACTGTTTATCAGGGAGTGTAGTGACAGGACAAGGGGTAATGGCTTTAAGCTGAAGGAGGGCAGATTTAGATTAGATGTTAGGAAGAAATTCTTTACTGTGAGAGTGGTGAGGTACTGGAAGAGGTTGCCCAGAGAGGTTGTGGATGTCCTCTCCCTGGAAGTGTTTAAGGCCAGGTTGGATGAGGCTTTGGGCAAAATGGTCTAGTGGAGGGTGTCCCTGCCCGCAGCAGGGTGGGTTGGAACTAGATGATCTTTGAGGTCCCTTCCAACCCAAACCATTCTATGATTCTATGATTCTATGATTCTATGATTCTATGATTCTGATTGTATGGAAGGAACTTCTGATTTGTATTTGCAAGAAGTGAGTAACAAGGATGAGATTCAAACCAGGCTTAACCATGGAAACTATTGCAGAGGTTATCCATGCATGTGAAGCATGCGCTGCGATCAAACAAGCCAAGTGGTTAAAGCCTGTCTGGTATGGAGGATGATGGCTAAAATAGAAATATGGGTAAGCCTGGCAGATTCTTATATCACATTCCCACAAATCTGCCAAGGCAAGCGCTATGTACTTACAATGGTGGAAACAACCACCAGATGCCTGGAAACATATCCTGTGCCCCATGCCACCACCCGGAACACTATCCTGGGCCTTGAAAAGCAAGTCCTGTGGCGACTTGGCACCCCAGAGAGAATTGAGTCAGACAACGGGACTCATTTCTGGAACAACCTCATAGACAGCTGGGCCAAAGAGCATGGCATTGAGTGGGTGTATCACATCCCCTACCATGCACCAGCCTCTGGGAAAATCGAAAGGTACAATGGACTGGTAAAGACTACCCAGAGAGCAATGGGTGGTGGGACCCTCAAACACTGGGACACACATTTAGCAAAGGCCACCTGGTTAGTCAACACTAGGGGATCTACCAATCGAGCTGGCCCTGCCCAATCAAAACTTCCACGTACTGTAGAAGGGGATAAAGTCCCCCTAGTGCACATGAAGACTGTGTTAGGGAAGACAGTCTGGGTTACTCCTGCCTCAGTCAAAGGCAAACTGAACTGTGGGACTGCTTTTGCTCCGGGACCTGGGTGTACTTGGTGGGTGATGCGGAAGGATGGGGAAGTTCGGTGTGTACCTCAAGGGGATTTGATTTTGGGTGAGAATAGCCAATTATTTATATTGTATGGTGTTGATTGCTACATAATACTGCATGTCATCACTGCTATGATTGCTATATGCCATAACAATGGTATTACAGTAAGAATCGCCCAGACTAATGAAGAATTAACTTTATGAAACCTAGCAAGGTGCAGAGGTGATGAAACCAGAACTGGATTCAGCAACCAGCGCCCAGCAACTTCCTCGAGATTGACATCTGCAACACACACACCCCATGACCATGGACCGTGTCAGATACATCAGCTACGAGCTCTGGATGCAGCATGCAACAATCCAACACCACACACCATCTCCCCTGCCCTGAGAGACTGTTATGACAGATGGAGTCCAAAAGTCATGGACTAAAGGAACTCAGTAGACATTTTAGAGGGATGGCCCATAGACTAAAAGGGAATGATTGTGTGTACATATCAAAAGACAGGAAAAGTGATGGTGATTAATTGGAATTTATTGGGAAGTATAGGACATGGGCACAGTGTAGATGGTATGGAATATCGGGTGGATATTGTCCTGGTTTTCGCTGAGATAGAGTTAATTTTCTTTCTAGTAGCTGGTATAGTGCTGTGTTTTGGATTTCATATGAGAATAATGTTGATAACACATTGATCTTTTTAGTTGTTGCTAGTGTCTACACTAAGTCAAGGACTTTTCAGCTTCTCACACCCTGCCAGGTGCACAAGAAGCTGAGAGAGCCAAAGGGATATTCCCTACCACATGCTCCATATATAACTGGGGAAACTAGCCAGGAGGCAGATTTGCTGCTCAGAAACAGACTGGGCATCGGCTTGTTTTGGTTTTTTTTTTTCCTTTCCCATGTGGTGAGCAATTGCATTTGTGCATCACTTGTATTATTACTGTTATTATTACTCCTTTGTTATCCTATTAAACTGTCTTTATCTCAGCCCATGAGTTTTTTATTCCATTCTTCTCCCCATCCCCTTGGTGCAAGTGTCTGTATGGTGCTTAGTTACTGGCTGAAGTTAAACCATGATATAGGTAAATTACTACATCAGCTGAGTGAGTCAACTAGCTGTGTAACTATTTGCCCCTGAATTAGTCAAGAGTGTAAATTTCTTTCTGTGTTAGCCAGTCCAACATAGAGTATAAAAACTGAATAACCAACAAAAAGAAGTTTGAAGAGAGCAACAGGCTTGATCTTGTTTCAGCTCACATATTCCTTTACAGCAGCTGGAGATAATCGGTGTTGTTATGGTGAGCATATTATAGAGACCAATAAGGAGAAACATGTTTGTTTTGTGATTCAACTGTATATTGCAATTGCTACCCATGCTGTGATTTAAGTACACTGCTCTATCGCTCTGCATAATCAAATATTTCACTAGGGGAAGGTGGTCAAACACTGGAACAGGGGCCCAGAGATTGTGGGATCTCCATCGTTAGAGATATTCAAACCTCAACTGGACACAGCCTGGAGCAACCTGCTCTAGATGACCCTGCTTTGAGCAGGAGGTTGAACTAGAAACCTCTAGAGGTCCTTTCCAACCTGAATTATTCTGTGATTCTAAATTTCAGCAGCTAGTTCTAGCACATCACCAGAATCTTATCAAGAATGTTAAGTATAACATTCTTTTAAGGCTGATTAAGGCTGTTTGTTAGGCCAGTGCAACCTGATCATGAATTGCTATAGTAATACAACCAAAGTTTAGCACTATAGTAGATTTAGCCACTGTGAAGAAATTGTTCCCTGTTAGTTTCGGGAAAAAGCTTTTCCTGAAATAAATAATACTTGAGTACACTGAGGTTTCATATCTCCACCATCTGTCTTTTGTCGGAGCCAGGGGAAACATGACACGAAGTGGAAAATGAATGATGATATGGAAGTAGGTACTATTCTACACCTAAATTTTAGAGATTTGGATTTTTCAGAAAAACCACTGGTAGTCCTAACACCAGGCCATTGAAAATCAAAGTAAGGGAGCAAAAAAAGAAACAAGAAAAATGAAACACATTTTATTTTAAAAACATGTGAATAGGAATGTAATAAATAATTTTGATCTTCATATATATAACACAGGAAGGTATGAACACAGCAAAATGTAACCAATCACTAGCTTAAGAAATGGAATCAAGAATAATTTTTCTCTAGCATCTGTTAAGTAACCACATCAGCATGTATTTAATGTCATAGAAGTGGGAAGGTTCCCTATCTTCTCTTTCCAATGTGGGGACCTGAATAAAACAGCAGTTCAAATCAAGAGCTGATCTTCCTGAAAATTCAAAAAGTTGCATTAAACCCAAATGGTGGGTCAGAAGAGTAACCAGAAGTATTTCAGTAGTGACAGCTATATTGCCAAAAGAACTTCAGAGTAAAAGATTATATAGCCAGTGAGTAGTTGTATTGGGTCTGGCTGAGGTGGAGTCAGGTTTTCCCCATAGCAGCCCTCATAGTGCTGTGCTGTGTATTGGTAACTAGCAAGGCGTTGACAACACACCAGTGTTTTGGCTACTACTGAGCAGTGCCGGCACAGCATCAAGGCTGTGTCTCCAACATTTCTCCCCCCCTCAGCAGTAGGCTGGGAGTGGGCATGATCTTGGGAGGGGACATAGCCAGGACCGCTGACCCAAACTGACCAAAGGGATATTCCATACCATATGACGTCTGCTCAGCAATAAAAACTAAAAGAGAAAGGAGGAGGAGGGGGGACAGTTGTTATTACGACATTTGTCTTCCAGAGCAACCACTACGCGTACTGAGGCCCTACTTCCCGAGAAGTGACTGGACATCACCTGCTGATGGGAAGTAGAGAATAAATCTTTTGTTTTCCTTTGCTTCCATGTGTGGCCTTTTGCTGTATTAAACTGCCTTTATCTTTACCCATGAGGTTTTTTCTATCTTATTTTCTACCCCCCTGTCCTCCTGAGGAGTGGAGTGACAGAGCAGCTTGGTGGACACCTGGTATCCAGCCAAGGTTAAACCACCACAGTCCTTTTTGGCACCCAACATGGGGCATGAGACAATGATGGTTTTGTATTAAGCATGCTACAGCTATAGGAGTTATCAAGTGGCAAGCATCTGTGCAGGTCATGGAGTTTGTTAGCTGCACTGCTTATCAATTTATTTTCCTGAGCTTGGGAAGATGTTAGTACAAATAATGGATCTGTGCTTTGCCCTGGCATTGATGGCCTTACTGTGCTGGGGGAGCTATCTTGTGGAGAAGATGAGGGAATACATCTCTCTCTTACTCGAGACTGATGTGGGTGGTTTTATTATGCAGGCTCCGGAGGTCCTTGTTCACCCTTATGTGAGCTATTTAATATTACTAATTAACACTGTTGGCATATTATGGGGTTTGTGGAATCTCATCTCATTCTGGTTTAAGAGAAGACAACTTTTGGGTGAGGCGATTGTGAAATGTGCCTCTTCATCTCTGCGGGCCAGCACGTTGGCTGTCAGGGGCACCCCAAGAAGTCAGTGCCCTCCTGTCCTCGTGTCCCATCCCACTCGGTGGGTTAGGGTGAGGTTTACTTTTTAATTCTCTGCACGGTTATCAGGAGAAACAACAATTACTCTAGAGGTTCAAACAAATGACAAATTTACTTAAAACTCAGCAGAACTACAAAAGATAGAGGCTTGGCAAAAGTTATAACAATACTTAAAACTTAGCAGAACTATGAAAGATAATGGCTTAGCAAAACTTGTAATGATATTACCCTAATGTGCCAAAAATGAAGAGACAAAGAGAGTGGCAGAGAGGAAAAGAAAGAGAGAAAGAAAGAGAGAGAGAGAGAGGAAAAGAGAAAAGAGACAAAGAGAAAGAAAGAAAGAGAGAAAGAGATGGAGGAAAAGAGAAAAGATATCACCACCCTTGGATCCAGCGATGTTCTCTGCTCGTAGTTGTAGTCCTCAGGTGGCGGGCGCACACTGAAAACTTATGTTTCCCCTTTTTATAACCCAATGTGCCCGCCCCATAGGCGGGGGTCTGTCATCACTGAACAGGCGCAATACATGCTCAGGAATGTTCAGAAATGTTCTAGAAATGAGTTGATGGGTTGTGGGGGTCTTGGGGGTCTCACTGTCCCCCTCCTTCGGGGCTGACCAAGTGAGTGATGATCTTTCACAAGCACATGCGTGCAGAAGACAGATGGTCTTTGTCTACATGTTTCAGGAATAGAGGAGTGGTCTCACAAGACATTATCCTGCCTCCATAGGTTCCATTCGTGGTCGACACTCCCTCATCATCAGCCTATCCCTGCCCGTGTCAAGAAGGGTGTTTGCGACATTCACTTGTTATCAGAGCCTTACACCTCATCAGAGGGAAAGGGAGCCCCAGGTGCATGCCATGTGGCGCACTCTGGTTCTTTTTGCATGACAAGGGGGAGGACATGAGGGAGTGGGATGGTGAACCCACCTTTAAGCTGGAAGCCCATGTATGTGAACTGAGAGGAAGACAGCTGTTAAGAAGGGGTCACCCAAGAAGGCTGTCAGCGTAGTTGCCACGGAGACACAAGAAGGCAATCAGTGATCTCCCAGATATAGAAAAAGAACTGAAATCACCTCCCTTGATCCTGGTGAGGGGACTTCTGGTCTGGCACTGCGAGGGTCAGACAGTGAATACTCTGACCAGGAACAGGAATAGAGGGTCCCTGCCTTCGGCCAGGAGGAGGAAAGGGACGACCGGGTATACTGGACTGTGTGGATTCGATGGCCTGGCACATCAGACCCATAGAAGTATAAGGCTTTGGTAGACACTGGTGCACAGTGTACACTGATACCATCAGGGTATAGGGGCAGAGAACCCATCCGGATCTCTGGAGTGACAGGGGGATGCCAAGAATTGTCTGTATTGGAGGCTGAGGTGAGCTTAACAGGGGACAAGTGGGAGAAGCACCCCATTGTGACCGGCCCAGAGGCCCCTTGTATCCTTGGCATAGATTACCTCAGGAGAGGGTACTTCAAGGACCCAAAGGGGTACCGATGGGCTTTCGGTGTAGCCACTGTGAACGCAGAGAAGATCAAACGGTTATCTACCCTGTCTGGTCTCTCAGAAGATCCCTTTGTTGTGGGATTGCTGCAAGTTGAAGAACAACAGGTGCCAATTGCTACCAGGACAGTGCACCGGCGGCAATATCGCACAAATCGAGACTCCCTGGCTCCCATCCATGAGCTGATTCATCAACTAGAGAACCAGGGAGTCATCAGCAAGACTCATTCACCTTTTAATAGTCCCATATGGCCAGTGCAAAAGTCTGATGGAGAGTGGAGGTTAACAGTGGACTATCGTGGCCTGAACGAAGTGACACCACCACTGAGTGCTGCTGTACCAGACATGTTAGAGCTCCAATATGAACTGGAGTCAAAAGCAGCCAAGTGGTATGCTACAATGGACATCGCTAATGCATTCTTCTCAATTCCTTTGGCAGCAGAGTGCAGGCTAAAATTTGCTTTCACATGGAGGGGTGTCCAATACACCTGGAACTGACTGCCCCAGGGGTGGAATCATAGAATCATAGAATAGTTTGGAATGGAAGGGATCTTTAAAGGTCATGTAGTCCAACCCCCCTGCAATAAGCAGGGACATTTTCAACTAGATCAGATTGTTCAAAGCCCCATCCAATCTGACCTTGAATTTTTCCAGGGATGGGGCATCTACTATCTCTCTGGACAACCTGTTCCAATGTTTCACCACCCTCATCATAAAATTTTTTTCCTTATATCTAGTCTAAATCTACTCTCTTTTAGTTTAAAACCATTATCCCTTGTCCTGTCACTACAGGGTCTGCTAAAAAGTTTGTCCCCATCTTTCTTATAAGCCTCCTTTAATGTGCTGGTTTGGGCTGGAATAGTTATTTTTCTTCATAGTAGATAGTATGAGGCTATGTTTTGGATTTATGCTGAAAACAGTGTTGATAATATTGAGATTTTTTTGTTGTTCTTGAGCAGTGCTTACACAGAGTCAAGGCCTTTTCTGCTTCTCACACTGCCCCTCCAGCGGGATGGCTGGGGGTGTACAAGAAGTTGGGAGGGGACACAGTTGGGACAGCTGACATCAACTGACCAAAGGGATATTCCATACCATATGATGTCATGCTCAGCATATAAGGGGCAGGAGGAAAAGGAAGGAAGGGAGGGGACATTTGGAATGATGGCGTTTGTCTTCCCAAGTAACTGTTATGCGTGATGGAGCCTTGCTTTCCTGGAGATGGCTGAACAACCGCCTGCCGATGGGAAGCAGTGAATGAATTCCTTCTTTTGCTTTGATTGCATACGTGGCTTTTGCTTTACTTATTAAATTGTCTTTATCTCAACCCACAAGTTTTCTCACTTTCACTCTTCCAAGTGGCTGCATGGTGCTTAGTCGCCAGACAGGGTTAAACCACGACATTTAAGTATTGAAAGGCTATAATAAGGTCTCCCCAGAGCCTTCTCTTCTTCAGGCAGAACAAGCTCAACTCTCAGTCTTTCCTCATATGAGAGGTGTTCCAGCCCTCTGATCATTTTTGTGGCCCTCCTCTGGACCCACTCCAACAGGTCCATGTCTTTCCTGTGCTGAGGACTCCAGAGCTGGATGCAGTACTCCAGGTGGGGTCTTATGAGAGCAGAGTAGAGGGGCAGGATCACCTCCCTCGACCTGATGGTCACACTTCTTTTGATCCAGCCCAGGATATGGTTGGCTTTCTGGGCTGCAAGCGTACATTGCTGGCTGATGTCCAGCTTTTCATCCACCAGTACCCCCAAGTCCTTCTCTTCAAGGGCTGTTCTCAATCCCTTCATCCCCCAGCCTGTATTGATATCGGGGGTTGCCCTGAGCCATGTGCAGGACCTTGCACTTGGCCTTGTTGAACCTCATGATGTTCAAATGGGCCCACTTCTTGAGATTGTCCAGGTCCCTCTGAATGGCATCCCATCCCTCAGGCATATCAACCGCACCACACAGCTTGGTGTCGTCGGCAAACTTGCTGAGGGTGCACTTGGTCCTACTTTCTGGGTCATTGATGAAGGTATTAAACAGTACTGGTCCCAATACAGACCCCTGAGGGACACCACTTGTCACTGATCTCCATATGGACATTGAGCCATTGACCACTACCCTCTGTATGCGACCATCCAACCAGTTCCTCATCCACCAAACTGTCTGTCCATCAAATCCATATCTATCAAATTTAGAGAAGGATGTTGTGGGGGACTGTGTCAAAGACATTACAGAAGTCCAGATAGATGACATCCATAGCTCTTCCCTTGTCCACCAAAGCAGTCACTCCATCGCAGAAGGCAACTAGATTAGTCAGGCAGGAGCTGCCCTTGGTGAAGCCATGCTGGCTGTCTCGAATCACCTCCCTGTCCTCCATGTGCCTTAGCATAGCTTCCAGGAGGATCTGTTCCATGATCTTCCCAGGCACAGAGGTGAGGCTGACAGGTCGGTAGTTCCCAGGGTCCTCCTTTCTACCCTTTTTAAAAATGAGTGCAATGTTTCCCTTTTTCCAGTCAACAAGGACTTCACCTGACTGCCATGACTTCTCAAATATCATGGAGAATGGCTTGACAACTACATCAGCCAATTCCTTCAGGACTCTGGGATGCACCTCATCAGGTCCCATAAACTTATGTATGTTCAGATTCCTCAGGTGATCACGAACCTGATCTTCTCTTACAGTGAGAGAGGCTTTGCTCCCCTAGTCCGTCTTGCGGTCCATCCACTGAAAGGTGTGGGAAGAGAGATTGCCAGTGAAGACTGAGGCAAAAAAGTTGTTGAGTACCTCAGCCTTTTCCTCATCCGTTTTTACCAGTTTGCCAGTTGTGTTCATCAGGGGGGTACACTTTCTTTGAGCATCCTTTTCTAGCTGACAAATCCACCTCCAGGAAGGATTCTAACAAGTCCTCTGTATCTCCTCTTCTGGTGGATGGAAGGAGTTCAGAGTCCACAGTCCCCGAAAACCCTTAGTCTGTGGTGTGGCACCTAGGCCTTGGAAACCACTTGCAGTGCACACACAGAAAATGTTTTCCTTATACCCAGATGGAGCACCGAGAGGGCAGGAACACAGGGAAAACACCTGGGTTCTCTTGCCTGGTCGAAAAAGTAAAAAGCAGGGGATTTTCTCCCCCTCACACCCCACTGTCTGCTCTGTCACTTAGGTATGATAAGCTGAAGGAGCCTTCCTTGGTTTGAGTGGAAAAAAAAAAGAAAAACACAAAGGGACCTCATTAGTACCCGCTCACTACTGCGGGGGGTGGGGAGGAAAAGTATAGAAAGAAACCAGAGTTGGGCCCAGAGCCTTTTGTCATGCCAGACAGCTTGTCTTCCTTCCTTGCCCCTCATCACCTCCCAGGCTCATTGAGAGGAGCGAAAACAAAAGCCAGAGATCCCAGTATGGGAGGGGATGAGGAGCTTTGCATCCAGTCACAGAGAGCAGAACATAAGAAGGTGAAGATGAGATAGAAGAGAAGCTCCCCTCCACCCCTACCCACCAGGTCTCCACCTCACCTGCTTGCCCCGGTAGAAGAGGCGCTGGCGGTCGGGGCTCACACAGAAGGTCTTCTGGATCTTCTCCCGCAAACATTCAATCTTGGTGAGACGACTCAGATCATCAATAATATGGGTCTCAGTGCCGTCTATGGTACGAACTTGGATCCACATGGTGTGCGCCTTCTGCTAGCCACTTGTGGTGAAGGGGAGGTCTTGTTCTCCGAGTGTGTGATAACGGAAGATAAAACAGGCGTTTCCCTCACTTCTTTGTTCAGCTCAATGGAAGCAGATTTTTTGAATCCCACCGAACAAGCACGAGCCTCCCTGCCCGCAGGCCTTGCTCAGAAGAGCGCAGAGAGGTAAAGGAGACCTGACCCAGTCCTCGTCTATTCCCCAAGCGTACCCTGTAATCACACAAACAGAACTATAAAAGCTCTCCAAGCCAGCACAACAAAAGGCAAAGTCTGGCAGGGATCGCCACAGGCAGGTCTAACAAACACCACCACGAGCCATCACCAACCCTCAGAGAGTGTTTACTAGCCGCTACCGCTCTCGTACAGAGGTCACGGCGCCAATAGTGATCTCGCGAGAGTCCTCAGCTGTAAAGAGACAAGACTGGGAAATGGGGGGGAGGATAGATAGCATCATCACCTCTCCTTCCGCATTCGGCTTTACACAAAGCCCCGCCCCGCCCCGCCCTTTGAGCATTCTCTGGCCGGCATCTTTTTTCTTCCTGCTCGGTAGCTGTATCAAGGACTTGGGGGGGGAGGAGGATAGTTGAGCGTAGAGGAAGCGGCCATTATCGTTCCTATGGGAGCCAAGCAGGAACGTCATCTCATTCCCTTACTAGTCTCAGGCCTGCAAATTATACCAATGACATAGGAAGAGACTCCATGCTTCTACCTTTCCCTTTCAGACACACACAGAGTCAGGACCCAGCATGTCAGGTGTAACAGTGACACAAAAGTGTGGACCTGACATGGCATAAATAAAAAGCAAGTAAAACTGCTTTGCATCCACTGATGAAATCTAGGTCCCAATGTTTCCCAGTACAAAAGTGCCATCAAAACTGCAATTCAGCCAGATTTTGCTCTGCCTAATGAATCCAGAATAGATCTGTCTGCTCTTATCATATAAGAAAAGTGCAGATGTGGGCCAGGACAAAAACATCAAGCCTCTTTTTTTTAACACAGATCAGACGTGTGGGTTTTATTTGCTACATTTTTGCTCGAGACTCCGAGTAACACTGAAAAAGTCTGGGCTTTTTGTGTATACTGGTAAAATGGGACTGTAAAAACATATCTGATGTAGTACCCAGTGAGATTCAGCTTATGGATATAGGTCTCTGATGCTATTACACCCAGGAGCATTGAAGCCTACATTTTTGGGCAGAGTTCGCAGCAGCTTTGTTGCCTTGTTGCCTGAGTAGTAAAACTTTAGAGACTGAGATAACAAACTGACAGGTTCCAGATGAGAGAGATGTGGGTTTGTGACTTTTTTGTATCAGGATGATATCAAAGATCCCTGTATATTAATTTCAGGTCTGACATAATTCCCACTGTGGCCTTGGTTGAGTTACTTTTAAGGCCTCATTTTATGAGTATTAAGCACTTGCAAAGGCAGTTGAAATAAATGGGAGTTGCTTAATCCTCCTGGAAATCTGTTCCTTGCCTTTTTAGCTCCATTGTTCCATCTCTGTTGTTGAGATAACACACACCTTCCTGTAACTATACCTACTACAGCACGACACCAGAGTGTCAGAGAGACACAAGTTCAGAGTTTGGTTTATAGCTTGGTGGTGGTGTTACAAGCTCCAGTTCAAGTAATGCAGTGCACGTGATCTAGTCAAATCTTCATGTGCCAGTCATCTTGCCTTTCCTGAAACATTCAAAGATAATTAATGCAGAGGAATACAGTAGGAACGTGGGTTAATAGTCATAACTAAAAAGAGATAAATCAAGCTGTCTTCAGCTTTGCCCTAGTTCCAACTCTACCACCACAGTAAAGGGAACAGAGTCCCAATATAATCCCTTTGCATTGTCTTCTGTTTTGCAGATCACAATCTTTCTCTTGCAGCTACTGCTAACAACAGAATGTGTCTCTTTTCTGGAGTGGGGAGAAAAAAGTTCTGGAGGGACTCTGAAATGGGGTCAGTTTTAATGGGTTAGAGGAAATAGAATCAATATTTTGTGGGAGCCTATGTGGAAAGCACAGAATCAGCTTTCTGGAATAGGAAACACCTTTTCCTAGAGAGACAGAGGCTGAAAGAGGATCAACTTGCTACAAAACCATATTGGGAAATCCATTACCTCGCTGGAGTTGTAAAGAAACAGAGATCAGGTTGCTGGCACAGGAGTTACTGATTAGAAAGATCACATTGTTATGGACTGATTGTAGGTGGCCTGTTTTGTACCATGCAAAGTGGAATTAGAGACTAGAATATAAAGGGAAAGAAAGAATGTAAACAGTATTTGACTGGTAGTCTGTGAGAGGATGTGAAAAGGGGAGGTTATTGGGAAGGTTAGAGGAAAAGTGAGCTAGTTATTTAGCAGGTGATAATGTCCTGATTGGGTATGCTAGTGAGAAAATTATGTACTGATAAAAGAGAAAATAATTATCAAACAAAAAAAGGAAGCCTACAGAAGGTGGAAGCAAGGGCAGGTAGCCTGGGAGAAATACAGAGAAACTGTCTGAGCAGCCAGGGATCAGGTTAGGAAAGCCAAAGCCCTGATAGAATTAAATCTGGCCAGGGATGTCAAGGACAACAAGAAAAGCTTCTATAGGTATGTCAGTGAGAAAAGGAGGATGAGGGAAAATGTGGGTCCCCTCCAGAATGAAACGGGTGACCTGGTTACCCAGGATATGGAGAAGGCCGAGGTACTCAACGACTTCTTTGCCTCAGTCTTCACTGGCAAATGCTTGAGCCACACTGCCCAGGTCACAGAAGGCAGGGACTGGGAGAATGCAGAACTGCCCACTGTAGGAGAAGATCAGGTTCGAGAATATCTAAGGAACGGGAAGGTGCACAAGTCCATGGGACCTGATGAGATACATCCGTGGGTCCTGAGGGAACTGCCAGATGAAGTCGCCAGGCCACTCTCCATCATATTTGAGAAGTCCTGGCAGTCCGGTGAAGTTCCCACTGACTGGAAGAGGGGGAACATAACCCCCATTTTTTTAAAAAGGGAAAAAAGGAAGACCCAGGGAACTACAGGCCAGTCGGTCTCACCTCTGTGCCTGGCAAGATCATGGAGCAGATCCTCCTTGAGACTATGCTCAGACACATGGAAAATGAGGAGGTGATTGGTGACAGCCAACATGGCTTCACTAAGGGCAAATCCTGCCTGACAAATTTGGTGGCCTTCCATGATGGGGTGACAGTGTTGGTGGATAAGGGAAAAGCAAGTGATGTCATCTACCTGGACTTGTGCAAGGCATTTGACACTGTCCCGCATGACATCCTTGTCTCTAAATTGGAGACACATGGATGTGATGGATGGACCACTCGGTGGATAAGGAATTGGCTGGATGGTCGCACTCAAAGAGTTGTCGTCAACGGCTCAATGTCCAAGTAGAGACCAGTGACGAGTGGCATTCCTCAGGGATCGGTACTGGGACCGGTACTGTTCAACATCTTTCTCAGCGACATGGACAGTGGGATCGAGTGCACCGTCAGCAAGTTTGCTGATGACACCAAGCCGTGTGGTGTGATCGACACACTGGAGGGAAGGGATGCCATCCAGAGGGACCTTGACAGGCTGGAGAGGTGGGCCCATGCGGACCGCGTGAAGTTCAACAAGGCCAAGTGCAAGGTCCTGCACGTGGGTCGGCGCAATCCCAAGCACGACTACAGGCTGGGTGGAGAATGGACTGAGAGCATCCCTGAGGAGAAGGACTTGGGGGTGTTGGTTGATGAAAAGCTGTCCTGGTTCTGGCAAGGACAGAGTTAATTTCACAAGGAGCCAGGACTGGTGACCCAAGCTGGCCAGGGGGCTCTTCCATACCATGTGACATCATGCTCACCATAAAAGGGGGCCAGTTGGGCAGGGGTGGGTTCGGCGTGGCTCCAGGACCCAGGACGGGTTGAGCATCTGGTCGGTGGGTTGGTGGGTCGGTCTGGTGGGTCGGTCATGGGATCAGTAAATTGTTCTCTGTTATCACCCATTGTGAATATCTGTTATCAGTACTGTTGTTGATTGTTTTCCCTCTCCCTTGCTGTCCCAGTAAACTGCCCTCATCCCACCCCTCGAGGCTTTGCCGTTGTTTTTCCTTTCTCCTCCCCATCCCGCCAGGGGAGGGGTGAGCGAGCAGTGGGTGGTACTCAGCTGCCGGCTCGGCCTAAACCATGTCAGTCCTTTTTGGCGCCCAACGTGGGGCTCGAGTGGTTGTGATAATGACAAGTCTGACCCAAGTGTGTTAAAACAAAGTTGTTATAAGCATTTATAATGTTATTGAAACAGTCGCTGGCCATAATGATGTTCTGTTTGGTCACATGGCTCTGTTTTGTAAACCCATGTTTACTCTATGTAATCTCTGCGGTGCTGTTTATCACCTCTGGGAGAGGGGTTCGTGTTCTCATATTGTTGTATTGTGTGATAATGACTTATGATAAGATATCATTGACAGTCATGGGTCTGAGCTGGTACTTGTACATAGCATTTCTGTCATGCCCGTACCTCGGTCAGTATCTTTCAGAATTGATTAATAATTGCACCCGATCTATGGGGAAGACGGGAGGGATACCTTCTCCCACTCTTTCATCTCCCCTTTTCCCTTTTGGTTGGTTACAACAATTTTTGAGAATTTTTAATATCCTTGGAATGTTCAGGCCAGTATATTCCTATTGCTAGGTCCCCTGCATGGTTTCCAAGTCCTGTTCAGGGTTAAGCAAAAATTGTTTCAAGAATACCACCCAGGGATCTTCCCCAAGGCTGAATGGTCAGGGCTGGCATGGCATATGGGAGAGTATGGGCGGCTATCTAGAGACCTTTTCACCCCCAATGGTTTGGAGCTTCACTCCTGAACAATTGCAAGACCCTGATAAGATGGTAGAATATTTGAAAGGAAAATGCTGTGGGGATTCTAAGGAGACACAACTTCCTGCGCTGTGCTGGGCCCTGGCCACAATCTATCGAACACTGCTTGATAGTAGACAGCACCATCCAGAGGGAGAGAGCGGACCCACAGGCACTGCAGCTGCCCAGGCCCCCGCAACAGGCACTGCAGCTACCCAAACCCCTGCAATAGGCACTATAGTCGAGCCAAAAGATCAACCCACACCAGTATCAGTCGCCCCTATACACAAAAAGAAATACACAAGGAAATCGGTTCGCTTAGTGAAAGATGATGATGAACCGGGGCCATCACGAGAACAAGAAGAAGAGCCAGAACCAGAAGTGATCACCGGATCCCTGCCCCTGAGTGAGCTGCGAGATATGTGGAAAGATGTCAGCCGCCTTCCAGGGGAGCATATTATTACCTGGCTGCTCCACTGCTGGGATAATGGGGCCAGTAGCCTGGAACTGGAGGGCAGGGAGGCCAAGCAGCTAGGATCCTTGTCTAGGGAAGGGGGCATTGACAAGATGATTGGGAAGAAGGCAGAGGCCCTTAGCCTCTGGAGGCGCCTCCTGTCAAGTGTGAGGGAAAGGTGTCCTTTCAGCGAAGATGTCATATGTCGGCCAGGCAAGTGGACCACCATGGAGAGAGGTATTCAATATCTGAGGGAATTAGCTGTGCAGGAGATGGTTTATTATGATCCGGAGAACGCACAGTTGCCCACAGACCCCGATGAAGTCCAGTGTACCCGACCCATTTGGCAAAAATTTGTGCGAAGTGCACCATCATCGTATGCCAACTCACTGGCAGTACTCGACTGGAAAAGTGAAGAGGCACCCACGGTGGACGAAGTGGCTGGCCGACTCCGGCAGAATGAAGAGAGCCTTTCTTCCTCCCTCATCTCAGCTGTGGAGAAACTGTCCCAGGAGGTCCAGCAACTTAAAGAGGATATATCTTCCTCCCCACCTGCACAGACCCGCATTTTGAGCTGTTAGGAGTAAGCGTTTTTCTGCTCCGGAGAGGGGATATAGAGCATACACACCACGAGGTATCCTGTGGTTTTTCCTGCGTGACCACGGAGAAGACATGAGGAAATGGGATGGGAAGCCTGCCTCAACCCTGCAGGCACGCGTACATGAGCTGCAAGGCAAGACAGCTGTACAAAGGGACTCTTCCAGAAAGAATGCTGCTCCAGTTTCCACCGGGCAGCCCCCCAGACCAAGTGAAAGGCCAGATCGCACTTCTGATCCTCTTGAAGGGACTTCTAAGTCCTTTTTGCAAGAGGTGAGTAGTGACTATGATGAGCAGGATTAGCGGGGCCCCGCCTCCAGCCAGGTGGAGGAAAGGGACAATAGGGTGTATTGGACTGTGTGGATCCGATGGCCTGGCACATCGGACCCACAAGAGTACAAAGCACTAGTGGACACTTGTGGAGAACAACGCTTTAGCGAATAAAGACGGCGTGGGAAATGTGCGATTTCCGCCTGTGCGCTAAAGCAGCGAAAAACTGCTGAAACTGAAAAAAGTTCAAAGAAAAGATATGCACAAAACAGGCCTTGCATTCTTCAGTAGCTCGTAAATAACGTGTGACTGGCTGAATCCAGGAGATAAGGAGCTGAGAAGAGACAGCCAGGCGCCCGCCAGGTGCAAGAGAAAAACAGAATAACAGACCTTGCGGGGAACACGAATCGGGTGATGATTGGGGAATAAAAGAGCCTCCCCTTTTAACAAGAAATACTATATAATCAGAAAATTCTGTAATAAAGTTGATTCTGTACTTGCACCCTACGGAGTCCGTGCCTATCATACACCACAGACACTGGTGCACAGTGTACCCTAATGCCATCGAACTATGAAGGAGTGGAACTGATATCTATTTCTGGTGTGATGGGGGGGATCCCAACAGTTGACTCTGTTGGAGGCTGAAGTGAGTCTAACTGGGAATGAGTGGCAAAACTACCCCATTGTGACTGGGCCAGAGGCTCCGTGCATCCTGGGCATAGACTACCTCCGGAAAGGGTATCTCAAAGACCCAAAAGGCTACCGGTGGGCTTTTGGAATAGCTGCCTTGGAGGCGGAGGAAATTGAACCATTGTCTAGTCTGCCTGGTCTCTCGGAGGACCCTTCTGTTGTAGGGTTGCTGAGGGTTGAAGAGCAACAGGTGCCGATTGCTACTACAACTGTGCACCGGCGGCAATACCGCACCAACAGAGACTCCCTGGTTCCCATCCACAAGCTAATTCGTCAACTGGAGGGTCAGGGAGTGATCAGCAGAACCCATTCACCCTTTAACAGTCCCATATGGCCAGTGTGGAAGTCCAATGGCGAGTGGAGGCTGACGGTAGGCTATCGTGGCCTGAATGAAGAAGCCACGCTGCCGATGAGTGCTGCCATGCCAGACATGCTGGAACTTCAATATGAACTGGAGTCAAAGGCAGCCAAGTGGTATGCCACAATTGATATCGCTAATGCATTTTTCTCGATCCCTTTGGCAGCAGAGTGCAGGCCACAGTTTGCCTTTGCTTGGAGGGGCGTCCAGCATACCTGGAATCGACTGCCCCAGGGGTGGAAACACAGCCCCACCATTTGCCATGGCCTGATCCAGACTACACCAGAACAGGGTGAAGCCCCAGAGCACCTGCAATACATTGAGGACATCATTTTATGGGGCAACTCAGCAGAAGAAGTTTCTGAGAAAGGGAAGAAAATAATCCAAATCCTGCTGCAGGCTGGCTTTGCCATAAAACGAAGTAAGGTGAAGGGGCCTGCGCAGGAAATCCAGTTTTTAGGAATAAGGTGGCATGATGGGCGGCGTCAAATCCCTATGGATATTATCAACAAAATAGCAGCCATGTCCCCACCAACAACAAAAAGGAGACACAGACTTTCTTAGGTGTTGTGGGTTTCTGGAGAATGCACATTCTGAATTACAGTCTGATAGTAAGCCCTCTCTACCACATAACCCGGAAGAAGAATGATTTCCAATGGGGCCCTGAGCAACAACAAGCTTTTGAACAAATTAAACAGGAAATTGTCCACAGAGTAGCCCTTGGGCCAGTCTGGGCAGGACCAGATGTAAAAAATGTGCTGTACACCGCAGCCGGGGAGAATGGCCCTACCTGGAGTCTCTGGCAGAAAGCACCAGGGGAGACTCGAGGTCGACCCCTGGGGTTTTGGAGTCAGGGATACAGAGGATCTGAGGCCCGCTACACTCCAACGGAAAAGGAGATATTGGCAGCCTACGAAGGGGTTCAAGCTGCTTCAGAGGTGATTGGCACTGAAGCACAGCTCCTCTTGGCACCCCGACTGCCAGTGCTGGGCTGGATGTTCAAACGGAGGGCTCCTTCTACACATCACGCAACCGATGCTACGTGGAGTAAGTGGGTTGCACTGATTACACAACGGGCTCGAATAGGAAGCCCCAGTCGTCCAGGAATTCTGGAAGTGATCACAGACTGGCCAGAAGGGAAAGATTTTGGAATGTCGCCAGAGGAGGAGGTGACACGTGCTGAAGAAGCCCCACCGTATAATAAACTGACAGAAGATGAGAATCCATATGCCCTGTTCACTGATGGGTCCTGTCGCATCACGGGAAAGCATCGAAGGTGGAAGGCTACTGTATGGAGTCCTACAGGGCGAGTTGCAGAGGCTGCTGAAGGAGAAGGTGAATCGAGCCAGTTTGCAGAGGTGAAAGCCATCCATCTGGCTTTAGATATTGCTGAAAGAGAAAAGTGGCCAACGCTGTACCTCTACACTGACTCATGGATGGTGGCCAATGCCCTGTGGGGGTAGTTACAGCAGTGGAAGCAGAGCAACTGGCAGCGCAGAGGCAAACCCATCTGGGCTGTCAAATTATGGCAAGATATTGCTGCCTGGCTAGAGAAGCTAGTTGTAAAGGTACGTCATGTAGATGCCCACGTACCCAAGAGTCGGGCCACTGAGGAACATCAGAACAACCAGCAGGTGGATCAGGCTGCCAAGATTGAAGTGGCTCAGGTGGATTTGGACTGGCAGCGTAAGGGTGAATTATTTCTAGCTCGGTGGGCCCATGACACCTCAGGCCATCAAGGAAGAGATGCGACGTATAGATGGGCCCGTGATCGAGGGGTGGACTTGAGCATGGACGCCATCTCACAGGTCATCCATCAATGTGAAACATGCGCTGCAATCAAGCAAGCCAAGCAGGTAAAGCCTCTGTGGTATGGAGGACGATGGTTGAAATATAAACATGGGGAAGCATGGCAAATTGACTACATGACACTCCCACAAACCCACCAAGGCAAGCGTTATGTTCTTACAATGGTGGAAGCAACCACTGCATGGCTGGAAGCATATCCTGTGCCCCATGCCACTGCCCGGAACACTATTCTGGGTCTTGAAAAGCAAGTCCTGTGGCGACATGGCACCCCAGAGAGAATTGAATCAGACAACGGGACTCATTTTCGGAACAACCTCATAGACAGCTGGGCCAAAGAGCATGGCATTGAGTGGGTGTATCACATCCCCTACCATGCACCAGCCTCTGGGAAAATTGAAAGGGACAATGGACTGGTAAAGACTACCCAGAGAGCAATGGGTGGTGGGACCCTCAAACACTGGGACACACAGTTAGCAAAGGCCACCTGGTTAGTCAACACTAGGGGATCTGCCAATCGAGCTGGCCCTGCCCAGTCAAAATTCCCACGCCCAGTGGAAGGGTATATAAAGTTCCTGTAGTGCGCATGAAAAATATGTTGGGGAAGACAGTTTGGGTTATCCCTGCTTCAGGCAAAGGCAAACCCATCTGCGGGATTGCTTTTGCTCAAGGACCAGGGTGCACTTGGTGGGTGATGCGGAAGGATGGGGAAGTCCGGTGTGTACCCCAAGGGGATTTGATTTTGGGTGAGAATAGCCGATAAATTAAATTGCATGATGTTAATAGCGATATGCTGTATCAATGGTATGACCATAAGAATCACCCAAAACTAATGAAGGATGGACTTTGAAACTGAACAAAGTGCCACGATGATGGAACTAGAACTGACTTCAACTGGTGCCCAGAAACTTTATCGAAAAATCACATCTTTGGCATCCAGACTGTGAGCATGGACCATACCAGGTACACCGGCTGTGAAGACTCCGGATGCAGCGTGCAACAATCCAGCAGCACGCACCATTGCTCCTGCTCTGAGAGACTGTAATGGCAGATGGAACCCAAAGCCATGGACTAAATGAACTCGACGGACATTTTAGAGCGATAGCCCATAGAGTAAGGCAATGAGATCTGTAAAATAATCTGGGCACGACGTAGATGTTATGGAATAAGGGGTGGATAATGTCCTGGTTCTGGCAAGGATAGAGTTAATTTCATGAGGAGCCAGGACAGGTGAGCCAAGCTGGCCAGGGGCTCTTCCATACCATGTGACGTCATGCTCACCATAAAAGGGGGCTAGTCGGGCAGGGGCGGGTGACGGGTTGAGCGTCTGGTCAGTCCTCAGATCGGTAAATTGTTCTCTGTTACCACCCATTGTGAATATCTGTTATCAGCACTGTTGTTGATTGTTTTCCCTCTCCCTTGCTGTCCCAGTAAACTGCCCTTATCCCAACCCTCGAAGCTTTGCGGTTGTTTTTCCGTTCTCCTCCCCATCCTGCCGGGGGAGGGGTGAGCGAGCAGTGGGTGGCACTCAGCTGCCGGCTGGGGGCTAAACCACGTCAAAAGCTCAACATGAGCCGGCAGTGTGCGCTTGCAGCCCTGTCCTGGTTTCAGCTGAGAGGGTTAATTTTCTTCATAGTAGCTAGTATGGGGATATGTTTTGGATTTGTACTTGAAGCAGTGTTGATAATAGAGAGATGGTTTTGTTATGTGGACCTGTTGTTGAGCAGTGCTTACACAGAGCCAAGGCCTTTTCTGCTTCTCGCGCTGCCCTGCCAGCGGGATGGCTGGGGGTGCACAAGAAATTGGGAGGAGACACAGCCAGGACAGGTGACCCAAACTGACCAAAGGGATATTCCATACCGTATGACATCATGCTCAGTTTATAAGGAGCTTGGGGGAAGAGGGAGAGGGGGGGCAGCAGCGTTCGGAGTGATGGTGTTTGTCTTCCCAAGTAACTGTTACGCGTGATAGAGCCCTGCTTTCCTGGACATGGCTGAACACCTGCCTGCCCATGGGAAATGGTGAATGAATTCCTTGCTTTGCTTTGCTTGTGCGCGCGGCTTTTGCTTTACCTATTAAACTGTCTTTATCTCAACCCACGAGTTTTCTCACTTTAACTTTTCCAATTCTCCCATCCCAATGGGGGGGAGTGAGTGAGCGGCTGCGTGGTGCTCAGCTGCCAGCTGGGGTAAAACCACAACACACCTGGATTAAGAAATTATCCTCAACGTACTCCACGAGTCTCCTGGACTGCTTACAGCTTGCTCTGCGGCTCTTCCAGCAGATGTCAGGGTGATTGAAGTCCCCCAGCAGGATCAGAGCCTGCAAGCGTGATGCTTCCCGTAGTTGAAGTAAGAACACTTCGTCAACAAGCTCCCCTTGATCGGGCGGCCCATAATAAACACCAGCCACAAGGTTTCCTTTGTTGGCTTCGCCCCTAATTTTTACCCATAAGCTCTCAAGTTGTTCATCGCTGTTTTTCAAAGACAGCTCTGTGCAGTCAATCCATTCTTTTACATGGAGGTCAAGGCCCTCCTCTCCCCCTTGCCTGTCCCTTCTGAACAGTTTATAGCCATCAATTGCAGGGCTCCAGTCGTGCAATTCATCCCACCACGTTTTGGTGATAATGATCAGACGATAGCTTTCTAGCTGTACAGTGGCTTCCAGCTCCTCCTCCTTGTTACCCATGCTGCACGCATTGGTATTGAGGCACCTCAGCTGGGCTACCTACCTTGTCACCTTTATAGAGGGACAAGCCCTAATTCCTTTGAGGCATTCCACAGGTGTTTCCCTATTGGTTCCTAATACATCAGCAGTCCCTGGCTCTCCTCTGTTGCTCAAAACCACATCCCCTTCCCCACTAAATCTAGTTTAAAGCTCTCCTTATAAATCTGGCCAGTTTTTTGGCAAAGACCTTCTTGCCCCACTTGGTCAGGTGAATCCCACGAGCTCCCAACAGAGCCAGCTTCTCAAAGGTAGATCCATGATCACAGAAGCCAAAACCTTGAGTATGGCACCAGCCACACCTGTTCAATTCATCTCCTCCTTCCTGAACCCTTACTCTGACTGGGAGGATAGAGGAGAACACCACTTGTGCTCCTGATCCTTTTAACATTGCTCTGAGGGACATATAGTCTCTTTTGATGTTTTTTTGTTGTTGTTGGTTTTTTGTTTTTTTTCTTGCCCCCCCCTTGGAATAGTAGGAGCGGATGATAATACGTAGGGTTCACCAGGCTCGGCAGCCTCTCAGTGACCCCGTGAATGCAAGCTCTTGCTTGGTAGGAAGCAAACTTCTCACGCTGTTATCTGTCACGTCCAGCAACTTCTCATGTCACGTTATTTTTCCACGTCCTGTTCAGTTAGCTAAACCTCAGGCCAGGGCCGAGTCATCTGCCTGCATACCTTAACATTGTTCACCTTATGTACAGAATTTCTGCTCACCCTGAACAGAGAGGATGGAAAGAAAGCCTCCCAGAAACAACTGCTAAATCCCAGATATTTCAGAAGAATGTCATCGATGTAGGCTGGGAATAAAGAAGTGATTGATCAGGCCCAGCATTCTCAGAACATTGTGTCGCTGCTAGTGCATTCTGTTATTTCACTAGCCTAAGTTTTCTGGCCAATAAAGGTCAAATTTTCTTATAGTACTTGTTTACTTTATAGGTCAGCATTGGCTCAGAAACGTATAGGGTTTGTACTGTATTTGAAAGTAGCAAATTTGTTCCAGGAAGGCACTGCTCAATCTACTGTACTGCACAAGACCTAGGTCCTATCAAGAAACTGTAGAGTTGTGTCTCGTAGCAGCTGACACCATACTTGGGGAACAAAAAGTGAGACACCCTAACCATAAAATCAGAAGTGGTTTAAGGCAAATGCTTTCTGTCCTTGCTTTTTACTTTTCTCAATATACAGTTTTATTTACTTTTTTTAATACTGAAAACATTATTTCAAAATTTGTTGACCTCAGATGACCAAGATTGCTTCAGCATTTTTAATAAATTCTGTCTGTCTCTTTGTCAGTACCGCTCTCCTTAACCAACATCCTAGGCACTTGGAATGTCAGACATTAATACATTCCTACATGCACGTCTTTCAGTCTTACCACACATTGCTCTGTTGTTACCGGAAAGCAGCAAAATAATTCACTCTCTAAGACTTATTTTGAAGTTTTAGAAAGCAGGCATTCTTTCCTGTGAGAGTGGTGAGGCACTGGAACAGGTTGCCCAGAGAGGTTGTGGAGGCCCCATCCCTGGAAGTGTTCAAGGCCAGGTTGGATGAGGCTTTGGGCAACGTGGTCTAGTGGAGGGTGTCCCTGCCCGTAGCAGGGGGGTTGGAACTAGATGATCTTTAAGGTCCCTTAAAGAACCATTCTATGATTCTATGATTCTATGAATTGAGCAGCGTAGTATGCATTATGGACTGGAATGAGGGTAGCAGAGACTAATTTCTCAGCAGAGAAATTACAGGATGGGCAGATCAGATGGCAGAGCCATCTGATGTATTAAGCAATAATACAGTTAGGTGGCAGCAAAGATAAGGTTTGAGACAGTAGAAATGATTAATATAGTTGTTTTCTTGCAAGAAAATCCTATAATAGCTTGAATGACTGAAGGGGAGACCCTCTTCTGTGGATGGGGTCTGCATGGTTTGCTGCACATGGGTCAGAGTCCTGTTCGATGCTACACAGATAGCAAATGGCTTGGGTCATCTGGCTTGTGCTGTTATATATGTATGGCTGTGCATTTGCATATACCACATAATTTTCAGTCTTTAGAAACATCAGTATCTTCTGTATCTTTAATTTCTGTTTATAAATTTGCAATACTGATGCTTTCTGTTTTCAGCATTTTATTTCTTCCCATGTTAGAAATACTTCAAAAGAAAAAAACTTCACACTTCAATACCTTAGTTTCCAGTATACTTGTCATAATTTTTATTCTATTAAATTTTGAATAATATTAATTTAGTTCATAAATATACAAAACCCCTTTAATGTATTAGCTAAAGGATATATGCATTTTTATGCCTTAAAAAAGTTCAGTTTCTATAAGAAAATAAAATTTTGATAAGCAAGTAACAATCACAGAGTTTTCAACTTTTCCCCACATTTCAGTTTTAAAGAAAAAAATATTTGTCTTCTTTTTTCCCCCTACCTCCACATTTCTGGAAAAGGTATGTCTAGACTAAGTTCAGTCATCATTATTTGCATTTTCTCTGTCTAACATATCTCTGCTAACAACTGTTTCAGGATGCTAGTTGTGGTATAATTTTTGGTAGAGATCAGAGTAGCCCATCTGAGGTAGGTGAAGACATTCAACGAGTGTTCTGTAATATTACTTATGTAGATGCAGTTTTGATATAAAAAGTAAACCATAGCTTCATGGGACTGGGAATCCTTGGTTGATATTTCATGATGGCCATCTTCATCTAAGTCAAAATGAACTGGGTTTGAGTCTTCTGTCAGTATACAAAATTTCATTGTTGCTCACAGACTAAAAGTTAATTGTAAATGAATTTTAGTTAGTTTCACTAATAGTAGTAAAAAATATAAAATTCCCTACTAATAAATCAAGTGTATTGTTATAGCAACCTTTGCCTGATAATCTCTATGTACTTCACTAAAACTAAATGTGCCTTAGAATGTAGCAAAAAAGATAGGCCTACTTATATGTGATAAGAAACTATTCATTGTTACTTTAGGTAGAAGGCTAACAATTCTTAGAATGAGCACCTGCCACACATCCTGAGAAAAAGGAGGAGCTACAAGACACTTCAAGGTCCTTATGTACATACTTTTCAGAAAGGGAGGACACTAATTGCCTCCAGGAGCATCCTTATCTTCCTGAGGCATATAGCAAACAATTACCAACACCAAAGTATTGAGAAACTAGGGGAAAGGTAACTTGGGCCAGGGTCCCCACGACCACCGACCCATAAGCCCCCTACCCAAATTATACCACCTACTCAAAAGATAGAGGCGGAGAAAGGCACTGAGCATGCGTTCTAGTTTGCATACTAGGCGAAGAAATATGAACCAATTATTGTAACGGGGAGTGTACCACTTTGCAATCTTTGTAACATTTGTGTATAAATATGACAAGAGAACCAGCGTTAGGTGTGCCTGATTAGAGGAACTATCCTCCTGACACCCAGCGCTGCAATAAAAGGAAATGCCTGCTTCTTAATGCTAAATTGGTGTTAAGGAGTTTTCTTTCATTCCCAAATTTTGGTGACAAGAACAGTACGGGCAACATTGCAACGAAAAACATACAGTGGACATAGGCAGCTGTGTTTTTGGATTTGGTGGTGGTGTCAAAAAAGAAGAGTTCTGTCCTCAAATGTTTATGTCAGTGAAGAGAACAAATGTATGCTGAGCCTTGGAGAGTTAAGGTATGTTAAAGCTCACAGCTTGAGAAAGTGGCTTCCAACTCAAGAAGAAGGGGGTTAAGTCTGAGGGAAAAGTGTATGAAGGGGAACTCAAGGTTATAGATGGCTGTGTTGGAAGAGACTGATGGGGCTGGGGGACTGAGCCACAGAGTGGGCCTGAATTAGCAGTTAGTTGGTGAATGGTGAGACAGAGGAAGCACATACACTGTGGGAGACACCATTGTGTGGAGATAGACTAAGAGATGGATTGCACAGAGAAGCTTGTACTTAGAGAGAAGAGCAAAAGAGCTTGAGAGAAAAGTTCCAGTTTTTTTCATTCTGGGAGGAAGAGGTGAAATAAGAAAAAAAAATTTTAAAAAATTGTGTCTTACTGTTTCCAGACTAGATTCCTCTATTTCATAACCAACTACTTGCATATTTCCCAATTTGGCACTTTTAGATCTGTCTATAGGGAAGGATTTTAGGGTGCATATGGCTACCTACAATACCAGCATTTATTCTGGACACCAGTCATCCCTCATAGAGACAACAACTCTTCTTGAGTAAATGCTGTCAGAAAAAGAATTTGAACTATAAGAAACATTAGGAGAAGCCCCAGCTCCTGAGCTATACATATATACTGACTCTTGGGCGGTATACAAGGGATTAACTGCACGGGTTAGTAAGTGGCAAACAGATAACTGGACAATGAGATGTGTGTATTTAAACCCGTGGGTTCAACATGCTGATATTTGTGTCACCTGGAGTGTTGGGGAAGAGAGGGAGCACAATGCCACAGTTGATCACTTAGCTCAAATTAATAGCACTACTTTACTTCCTGATCCCCTGTCCCTTGATGCTCTATCTCCTTATGAGGAAGCCCTTGCTAAATGGGCCCACGAAAAATCTGGGCACCTGGGTGTCAATGGCATAGATAGACGGACTCGAAGCCAGGGAATCCCGTGTACCCAAGAAGCCATTTGGGAGCTAGTACAGCGGTGTGCAGTCTGTAAGCTTAAAAGTTGCCTCAGCAGCTTTATGGGCAGATTCAAAGAGGCCCTGTTCCTGGCCATACCTGACAAATAGATTACATCTTACCAAAAGCAGTTACGGTACATTAAAACCAAAATAAAATAAAAAAACCCAAAACTTTCTTAGCTGAACGGTTTACTAGTATAATCTGTAACTTATAATATCTTTGGGAAAGGTAAACTGTATGTGAATCAAGGGGTGGAATGTAGTGATCCTGACCAGAAGACCATTGTATATTGAGGAGTTAGTGATCCACAGTACAGTTAACCTGAGTAGGCCCAAGTCTGTGCCGTGCTGCACTGTGCTATGCTGCACCATGGTACACATACAGCCTGGCCTTCAGGCTTGTGTTTTGTTGCACAAATCCCTTGGCCGCAGAATAAACTTAGCCAGCTCATTGTAACAGAGGAGGCTGCAGGCAGCTCCCACTTGGTACTGGTGATTACACCACCTGTGTGGCCCTGCCTTTGTCTAACAGTGCAGCAAGCAGTTCTCATGAGAACTTATTTTTGTTTGACAGTAGAAATGATAAACAGAGTTGTTTTCTTGCAAGAAAATCCTATAATAGCTTGAATGACAGAAAGGGGAGAATCTCTTCTATGGATGGAGTCTGTCCAGCATGCCGCGTGTGAGTTGGAGGCCCAATCAATGCTACACCACTCGGGGTTCCCAGCATCTAAAGGGACGTAAGAGTGTCTGTGCTGTTCTCTCCTTATAGTGTTAGCTCTAATAAATAGCATTTAAAATTATATTTTAGAGAGTCCAAGTGCCTTTCTTACTGGGATCATAATGGACCAGTGTTACCGGAAAGCGGCAAAATAATTCACTCTCTAAGACTTATTTTGAAGTTTTAGAAAGCAGGCATTCTTTATTGCAGCGCTGGGCGCACGGGGGATAACTCCACCTAACGTGCACCCCCAAAAGACAAAACTAGCAAGTATTTATACTATGTTAATATACATATTCATTATATTTCCGAGTAGTGCTTATCACATTCATGGATTTTCCGGGAACTCGTTAGCATATGCTAATGTCTTTCGCCCGCGTTTGTTGGCACCTCCGGGTGGTCCTCGGGGGTCTTCAGACTCAGTCCTGGTATCCCATATACCTTATCCCTCAAGGCTGGTTTTGTGATCACCTTGTAACTTTCTTATCTTTGCACATCTGTTCTTCCAAGGCCGAGCTGTTTAAAATGAGATTGTTCCAGAGCTTCTTACCTTACAACTAATTATTTTCTAAGTTACAATGGTTTCCCTTTTGTTTGGTTACATCTATTGAGCAATGGCTCTAATTGCTTGAATTGATCTTAATATTTCAATATTCACAGGTATCCATCCCTTCTTTTCTTTTTGAGGATTTGTAGCTTACATGCTACAATTTCTCACTATACAAACTTATTGTATCTTGAACAGAGGTTAGTACAGCAGTGACAGCATTGAATCATTATGCAGGCAAGAACACAAACCACTATAATAAAAAATCACTAATAAAAATAGCTTTTTCAACCATGACCAATTAGGTAGCCAAGAAGTAAGAGTATTCCAAATCTCTTCAAACCCAAAAGAGGTATTATCTTTAGTAACTTCATGTAAAATTGTTGTTTGGTCATGTATGATTTTTAAATCTTCAGATATCCTTCCACTCTCATCAATAGAGCAAGTGGAAGTGCTTGTATCCAGATCATTGAGGTTTTTTGGCAAATTTTACTCAATTGTAGTTTTAAGGTTTGATTCATGCGCTCTACCCGTCCGCTAGATTGTGGACGATAGGGGGCATGCAGTTCCCATGTTATTTGTAATATTCTACTTACTTGTCAGACAATGTTTGCAACAAAATGTGGTCCCCTATCCAAAGAAATCCCCAAAGGAACAGCAAATTGTGGTATTATTTCTTTAAGCAAGATCTTAACAACTTCCCTGGCTTTGTTGGTGCGACATCGGGAAGCTTCAGGCCATCCTGTAAAAGTATCCACCAATACGAATAGATATCTCAACCCTCCTTTTCTTGGTAATTCAGTGAAATCTATCTGCCAGTGTTCTCCTGGAATATTGCCTGGTTTTGTTGATCCAAACTGAATTTTATTCTGTGTCTTCGGATTATTCCTAAGGCATGTTTCACACCTTTCAACTACGGACTTTATAATTTCTACCATATTACCACTCACCACTGACTTTTGTAGATGTTTCAATAAATTTTCAGTTCCCCAATGAATGCTATTATGTTCTTTCTTTACTATTTCATGCATCAAAATTGGGGTTAGAATTACCTGCCCCGTAGGAGTAACAGCCCATCCATTTTCCTGTATTGCAGTGTTCAGTGTTTCAATTAAATTCTTTTCCCGACTATCATAGTTAGGGAATTCTCCTAATTCTATCTTCTTTTCAGGTATTATTGCCAATATCCCTTTACCCTTTTCTGCAACCTTACGAGCGGTCACATCAGCCAATTGATTGCCTCTTTCTTGTGGGGTTCGTCCGGTTTGGTGAGCTTTACAAAGCATGATAGCCACTTCTCTTGGTTTCTGTACACTTTCAAGTAATTTTAAAATCTGCTCCGCATGCTTAATTCCGGTTCCTTGAGATGACAACAGTCCCCTTTCTTTCCAAATTGCTCCGTGTGCATGTAATACTCCAAATGCATACTTGCAATCGGTCCATATATTCACTCGCTTTCCTTCACTTAGTTCCAAGGCTCTTGTTAGTGCAATCAATGCTGCTTTCTGGGCTGATGTTTTTGGTTGCAGAGCTTTTGCTTCTACAACAGCATCCACTGTGGTCACAGCATACACTGACATCCGAATCTTTTTTTTTCTTTTTTTTTTTTTCTTTTTTTTTTCTTTTTCCACGAAGCTGCTCCCATCTGAATATAGCTCCCAGTCTGGGTTTTCCAGAGGAGAGTCTTTCAGGTCAGGTCGACTGGAATACACTTCCTCAATGGTCTGTAAACAATCATGTGTGGGTTCCTCTTCTTCCAGTTTTCAGGATGACAGGAAAACTGCCAGGTTTACTACTGCGGTGGATTTCAAAACAGCATCATCTTGTTCAAGAAGCACCACTTGATACTTCAGCATCTGGCTTGGAGACAGCCTTTCCGGTCCAGGACAGTGAGGACCATGTGTGGTACAAACCCAGCCAATTTTCTGTCCCAGTGTCAGTTCCTGGGCTTCTTGAATTAGCAGCACAGTAGCGGCCACAGCTCTCGGACATCCTGGCCGTCCTTTGCTGGTATTGTCCAATTGCTTGGAGAAATAGGCCACAGCATGCCTGTTGCCTCCCAACATCTGAGAGAGCACCCCCAGAGCTACAGCTTGCCGCTCATGAACAAACAATTCAAAGGTTTTGGTTAGAGCCGGGAGTCCTAAAGCTGGTGCTTTCATCAGAGTTCTTTTTAGTTGTTTGAAAGCATTTCTGGTACTGTCGTCCCATTCCAAATGTTCAGGTGGTGAATTTTTCAGTAGTTCATAGAAAGGTTTCACAATGAGTCCATAATGGGCGATCCACAGCCTGCACCAGCCCACTATTCAGTTCGTGTGCATTCCGGGGCTCTGGGAGTTGACAGTTAGCTTCTTTTCTCTCTGTGCTCAATCTTCTTTGTCCTTTTAAAAGTTCAAATCCCAAGTATTTAACAGATTCTTGTGCGATTTGAGCTTTTTCTTTTGAAACTCAGTAACCGTTTAATCCCAGAAAATTCAAAAGATCAATGGTTACTCATAAGCATTCTTCCCGGGTGTCGTGGTTTTACCCCAGCCGGCAGCTGAGTACCATGCAGCCGCTCGTTCACTCCCCCCCATCAGGATGGGAAAGAGAATCAGAAGAGTTAAAGTGAGAAAACTCGTGGGTTGAGATAAAGACAGTTTAATAGGTAAAGCAAAAGCCGCGCGCACAAGCAAAGCAAAGCAAGGAATTCATTCACCACTTCCCATGGGCAGGCAGGTGTTCAGCCATCTCCAGGAAAGCAGGGCTCCATCACGCGTAATGGTTACTTGGGAAGACAAACGCCATTGCTCCGAACGCCGCCGCCCCCCCTCTCTCTTCCCCCAAGCTCCTTATAAACTGAGCATGACATCATATAGCATGGAATACCCCTTTGGTCTGTTTGGGTCACCTGTCCTGTCTGTGTCCCCTCCCAACTTCTTGTCCACCCCCAGCCATCCCGCTGGCAGGGCAGTGCAAGAAGCAGAAAAGGCCTTGGCCCCGTGTAAACACTGCTCAACAATAAGTCCATAGAACAAAAACATCTCTACATCATCAATGCTGTCTCCAGCACAAATCCAAAACGTATCCCCACACTAGCTACTATGAAGAAAAATCAATCCTCTCAGCTGAAACCAGGACACCGGGTTACAGTTGCAATGAAAATATCATCAACATACTGCAACACAGTCCCTGTTTTATGTTTTCTTTTCCAGGTTTCCAGTTCTCTGGCTAATTGATTTCCAAATATTGTGGGACTATTTTTAAATCCCTGTGGCAACACTGTCCAAGTGTACTGTGATTTGCAACCCATTTCTGGGTCTTCCCACTCAAAGGCAAATATATTTTGACTTTCTCGCTCGAGAGGTATGCAGAAAAAGGCATCTTTCAAATCTATAACTGTGAACCACTCTTGGTTTTAGCCTGATTCTAGCCTCTAGTTTCAAAGGATATTGTTTTTGCCTTACCGGCTTCTTTCCTGCTTTGAGTTCAATCTTTACCGGTTCGGCGTTCTTAGCTTTACCAGGGACTTCTCCAGCCCATACAAGGGGTGTCACTGCATTTTCCACTTCCGTTGGAATGCCAGTTTCTAAAATTTTATCTTCCTGCAATAGGAGCACAGATGCTTGTACAAGTTTAGATTCAGGAATTAACACCTCGACCTCCCCATCTTTAAAGGTGATTTGCGCTTCCAATTTACTCAATAGGTCCCGTCTCAAGAGTGGTATAGGACATTCAGGCATATATAAAAATTGGTGAGTTACTCATTGTTTTTCGAGCTTAAAATTTAAAGGATGGAAAAAGGCACGCTGTTCCGCTTTCCCTGTGGCACTCACAACTTTTACTGTATCATCGCTCAATTTTCTTTGACAAGTAATAAGTTACCCCAGTATCTACAAGAAAATCTATTTTCCATTTCCCCAGCTCTACTGTGGGGTTCTGCTGGGGAGGTTTCCCCCGGTCCCCTTCAGGACTTAGTTAAGGGGAACTGACATGGAAAGGGAGCTGCTTCTTGATTGTATTGTGCCTCCTCCAGAACCTCTCGACTGATAGGAATAGGACCCCTAAAACGGTCCTTAATCTTTCCAATGTCCCAATTCTTTACGATAGGCACACTGATTATGTCCTAAGGTGTTCCTGGTTTTTGTGCTGGAGGGGCCTCGCCTCTCCCCCCATAGTATTGCCGTCCTCCCCTGAAGTTACTGTTTGCTGATACTCCCTGCAGTGCAGCTGTCAGGTTACCGTCTCTTTCCCTGTCTCTCCGTGCCTGTCTCCGCTCTCTTTCATTTTCTCGTTGCTCTTCTCTAATTTTCTTCTCTTTCTCCCTGTTATCAAAAACCATCCATGCAACCTCCAACATCTTTCATTATTTCCAAATCATCCTCCTCATTGCACCCGCACTTCAAACACCGTTGCCCTGTACTACACGCAGAGCAACACCTTCACAGCCTCCCTCTACCTTTTCCTGCTTTTCTAATGCTAATGCCAGGGGGTCTTGCAGGGTAAACCCACAGTCCTTCAGCCACTCAGAATGATTTCGCAAGGTGAAAAACAAATCAGCATAAGGTACCTCATCCCATTTCTTCTCCCTTCTACAAAACAACATCAATTGTAACATTGTATTAAAATCCAAATTCTTATTCTTGGGCCATTTTTCCTGATCATCCAATTTATACATCAGCCACCAGTGACTATAATACTCAATTAGTTGTCTTTTTATAAGAGGGTCCCCTCCTATTTGTTTCCAGTGTTTTAAAATACACCCTAGGGGAGATTTCTTTAATATCCCCCCATCCACCGAAGGTTTGTTACCCATCGTAACACAAATACCACAAAAAACACATAATAAAAAATTGACAAATGACAAAAGTGACACAAAACAATAAAACACAAGTTCTTGATAATTGTTAAACTGCAGTACGATAGCCCCTCGCGTAGCTCACGCCACAGCTTACTTGAAGGCTAAGGGGGCCTCTAACCCAAATCTTAAATCAATTAAAAGTAAGAGAAATGCCTTTTACCTGTCCCAGGGAACATGCTCAGAACTCTTCGGTCTGGGGCATTGAAGGGTCTCCCCGAGAATCCCATGGTGCCGACTGGAGGTCCTATGATCCCATGGATCCATGGAGATTCAAAAGCCTTGTCCCATCTGGGTCACTAAAACTGTCACTGAAATTCGGGAATAAAATAAAACTCCTTAACACCAATTTAGCATTAAGAAGCAGGCATTTAATTTAGAATTTAGCATTAAGAAGAAGTGTCTTGTAGCTCTTCCTTTTTATCATGATGTGTGGCAGGTGCTCATTCTAAGAATTGTTAGCCTTCTACCTAAAGTAACAATGAATAGTTTCTTATCACATATAAGTAGGCCTTTGTTACAGGCTTATATTTTTGGCTACAGCAGGACCTGTGGACCCATGGAGAGAGGAGCCCACGCTACAGCAGGTTTGCTGGCAGGACTTGTGACCCCGTGGGGGACCCACACTGGAGCAGTCTGCTCCTGAAGGTCTGCACCCCGTGGAGGAGACTCACATTGGAGAAGTTTGTGAAGGACTGTCTCCCATGGGAGGGACTGCATGCTGGAGCAAGGGAATGATGAGAGGAGTCCTCCCCCTGAGGATGAAGAAGCGGCAGAAACAATGTGTGATGAACTGACCATAACCCTCATTCCCCGTCCCCCTGTGCCACTGAGGGGGGGGCGGAGGTTGAAGCCGGGAGTGAAGTTAAGCCTGGGAAGATGGGAGGGGTGGGGGGAGGTGTTTTAAGATTTAATTTTATTTCTCATTGCTATACTCTGTTTTGCTTGGTAATAAATTAGATGAATTCCCTCTCTAAGTTGAGTCTGTTTTGCTCGTGACGATAATTAGTGAGTGATCTCTCCCTGTCCTTATCTTGACCCACAATCCTTTCGTTATACCTTTTCTCCCCTGTCTCGTTAAGGAGGGGAGTGGTACAGCGGTTCTGGTGGGCACCTGGCCTCCAGCCAGGGTCAACCCACCACAGTCTTTTTTGGAGGCTGACAGTAGACTCTCGTGGCCTGAATGAAGAAGTCACACCGCCGATGAGTGCTGCTGTGCCAGACATGCTGGAACTTCAATATGAACTGGAGTCAAAGGCAGCCAAGTGGTACGCCACAACTGATACAGCTAATGCATTTTTCTCGATCCCTTTGGCAGCAGAGTGCAGGCCACAGTTTGCCTTTGCTTGGAGGGGCATCCAGCATACCTGGAATCAACTGCCCCAGGGGTGGAAACACAGCCCCACCATCTGCCATGGCCTGATCCAGAGTGCACTGGAAAAGGGTGAAGCCCCAGAGCACCTGCAATACATTGAGGACATCATTGTATGGGGCAACTCAGCAGAGGAAGTTTCTGAGAAAGGGAAGAAAATAATCCAAATCCTGCTGCAGGCTGGCTTTGCCATAAAACGAAGTAAGGTGAAGGGGCCTGCACAGGAAATCCAATTTTTAGGAATAAGGTGGCATGATGGGTGGCATCAGATCCCAATGGATATTATCAACGAAATAGCAGCCATGTCTCCACCAACCAACAAAAAGGAGACACAGGCCTTCTTAGGTGTTGTGGGTTTCTGGAGAATGCACATTCCAAATTACAGTCTGATAGTAAGCCCTCTCTATGAGGTGACCCAGAAAAAGAATGATTTCCAATGGGGCCCTGAGCAACGACAAGCTTTTGAACAAATTAAACAGGAAATTGTCCACAGAGTAGCCCTTGGGCCAGTCCGGGCAGGACCAGATGTAAAAAATGTGCTGTACACCGCAGCCGGGGAGAATGGCCCTACCTGGAGTCTCTGGCAGAAAGCACCAGGGGAGACTCGAGGTCGACCCCTGGGGTTTTGGAGTCGGGGATACAGAGGATCCGAGGCCCGCTACACTCCAACGGAAAAGGAGATATTGGCAGCCTACGAAGGGGTTCAAGCTGCTTCAGAGGTGATTGGCACTGAAGCACAGCTCCTCTTGGCACCCCGACTGCCAGTGCTGGGCTGGATGTTCAAAGAGAGGGCTCCTTCTACACATCACGCAACCGATGCTACGTGGAGTAAGTGGGTTGCGCTGATCACACAAGGGGCTCGAATAGGAAGCCCCAGTCGTCCAGGGATTCTGGAAGTGATCACAGACTGGCCAGAAGGGAAAGATTTTGGAATGTCGCCAGAGGAGGAGGTGACACGTGCTGAAGAAGCCCCACCGTATAATAAACTACCAGAAGATGAGAAACCATATGCCCTCTTCACTGATGGGTCCTGTCGCATCACGGGAAAGCATCAGAGGTGGAAGGCTGCTGTATGGAGTCCTACAGGGTGAGTCGCAGAAGCTGCTGAAGGAGAAGGTGAATCGAGCCAGTTTGCAGAGGTGAAAGCCATCCAGCTGGCTTTAGATATTGCTGAAAGAGAAAAGTGGCCAACGCTGTACCTCTACACTGACTCATGGATGGTGGCCAATGCCCTGTGGGGGTGGTTACAGCAGTGGAAGCAGAGCAACTGGCAGCGCAGAGGCAAACCCATCTGGGCTGTCGAATTATGGCAAGATATTGCTGCCCGGCTAGAGAAGCTGGTTGCAAAGGTACGTCATGTAGATGCCCACGTACCCAAGAGTCGGGCCACTGAGGAACATCAAAACAACCAGCAGGTGGATCAGGCTGCCAAGATTGAAGTGGCTCAGGTGGATTTGGACTGGCAGCGTAAGGGTGAATTATTTCTAGCTCGGTGGGCCCATGACACCTCAGGCCATCAAGGAAGAGATGCGACGTATAGATGGGCCCGTGATCGAGGGGTGGACTCGAGCATGGAAGCCATCTCACAGGTCATCCATCAATGTGAAACGTGCGCTGCAATCAAGCAAGCCAAGCGGGTAAAGCCTCTGTGGTATGGAGGACGATGGCTGAAATATAAACATGGGGAAGCATGGCAAATCGACTACATCACACTCCCACAAACCCGCCAAGGCAAGCGTTATGTTCTTACAATGGTGGAAGCAACCACTGGATGGCTGGAAGCATATCTCCTGTCCCTTGCCACTGCCCGGAACAATATCCTGTGTCTTCAAATGCAAGTCCTGTGGCGACATGGCACCCCAGACAGAATTGAATCAGACAACGGGACTCATTTTCGGAACAACCTCATAGACAGCTGGGCCAAAGAGCATGGCATTGAGTGGGTGTATCACATCCCCTGTCATGCACCAGCCTCTGGGAAAATTGAAAGGGACAATGGACTGCTAAAGACTACCCAGAGAGCAATGGGTGGTGGGACCCTCAAACACTGGGACACACAGTTAGCAAAGGCCACCTGGTTAGTCAACACTAGGGGATCTGCCAATCGAGCTGGCTCTGCCCACTCAAAATTTCCATGCGCAGTAGAAGGGGATAAAGTTCCTGTAGTGCACATGAAAAATATGTTGGGGAAGACAGTTTGGGTTATCCCTGCTTCAGGCAAAGGCAAGCCCATCTGCGGGATTGCTTTTGCTCAGGGACCAGGGTGCACTTGGTGGGTGATGAGAAAGGATGGGGAAGTCCGGTGTGTACCCCAAGGGGATTTGATTTTGGGTGAAAATAGCCAATAAATTAAATTGCATGATGTTAATAGCGATATGCTGTATCAATGGTATGACCATAAGAATCACCCAAAACTAATGAAGGACGGACTTTGAAACTGAACAAAGTGCCACGATGATGGAACTTGAACTGACTTCAGCTACTGGTGCCCAGGAACTTCATCGAAAATCACACGTCCAGACTACGATCATGGATCATGCCAGATACACCAGCCGTGAAACTCCGGATGCAGCGTGCAACAATCCAGCAGCACACACCGTTGTTCATGCTCTGAGAGACTGTAATGGCAGATGGAACCCAAAGCCATGGACTAAATGAACTCAATGGACATTCTAGAGCAATGGCCCATAGAGTAAGGGGTGGATAATGTCCTGGTTCTGTCTAGGATAGAGTTCATTTTCACAAGGAGCCAGGACAGGTGATTCAGGCTGGCCAGGGGGCTATTCCATACCATGTGATGTCATGCTCACCATAAAAGGGGGCTAGTCGGGCAGGGGTGAGTTCAGCATGGCTCAGGGATAGGCTGAGCGTCTGGTCAGTCCTCGATCGGTAAATTGCTTTCTGTTATCACCCACTGTGAATATTTTTAATATGTGTTATCAGTATTGTTGTTGATTGTTTCCCTCTCCCTTGCCATCCCAGTAAACTGTCCTTATCCCAACCCACGAGGCTTTGCCTTTGTTTTTCCCATTCTCCTCCCCATCCCGCCCGGGGGAGGTGTGAGCAAGCGGCGCGTGGTGCTCAACTGCTGTCTGGGGCTAAACCATGTCAACTGAGGAGACCAAAACTGGATACAAGACTCTGGATGTGGTCTCACAACTGCAAAATAGAGGGGAACAAACACCTCAGCTTGTTGGCTATGGTCTGGCTGATACATCCCAGGGCATTGTTGGCTGCCTTTACTGTTAGAGCACACTACTGCTTAACTGTTCAACTCATCCACCAGTACCCAGTACCCCCCAGGTCCTTTTCTACAAAGCTGCTTTCTAGCCAATCAGCCCCTATCTGTACTGCTACATACTGTATTGGTTTTGCGTGGCAAGATTTTAGTAGCGGGGAGCTACAGGGGTGGCTTCTGCAAGAAGCTGCTAGAAGCTTCCCCTAAGTCTGATATAGCTGCTGGCCAAAGCTTAGCCAACCAGCGATGGTGGTAGCGCCACTGTGATAACATATTTAAGAAGTGGGGGGGAACTGCGGTGGAACAACAGCAGCAGGGAGAGGAGTGAGAATATGTGAGAGGAACAACTCTGCAGACACCAAGTTCAGTGAAGAAGGAGGGGGAGGAGGTGCTCCACGTGCCAGAGCAGAGATTCCCTTGCAGTCCATGGAAAATACCACGGTGAGGCAGGCTGTCCCCCTGCAGCCCATGGAGGATGATGATGGTGGAGCACATATCCAACCTGCAGTCTGTGGAGGATCCCACACCGGAGCAGGTGGATGTGCCCGAAGGAGGCTGTGACCCCATGGGAAGTCCGCGCTGGAGCGGGTTCCTGGCAGGACCTGTGAACCCAAGGAGAGAGAAGTCCATGCTGGAGCAGGTTTGCTGGCAGGACTTGTGACCCCTGTGGGGGACCCCACGCTGGAGCAGTCTGTTCCTGAAGGTCTGCACCCTGTGGGAGAGACCCACGCTGGAGCAGTTCATGAAGAACTGCAGCCCGTGGGAAGGACTCATGTTGGAGAAGTTCGTGGAGGACTGTCGCCTATGGGAGGGACCCCACGCTGGAGCAGGGGAAGAGTGTGAAGAGTCCTCCCCCTGAGGAGGAAGGAGCAGCAGAAACAACGTGTGATGAACTGACCGCAACCCTCATTCCCCATCCCCCTGTGCCACTCGCGGGGAGGAGGTAGAGAAAAATGGGAGTGAAGTTCAGCCCGGGAAGAAGGGAAGCGTGGGGGGAGGTGTTTTAAGATTTGGTTTTATTTCTCATTGCTCTAGTCTGATTTGATTGGCAATAAATTAATTTTTCCAAGTTGAGTCTGTTTTGCCCATGATGGTAATTGGTGAGTGATCTCTCCTTGTCCTTATCTTGACCCACGAGGCTTTTGTTATATTTTCTTTCCTCTGTGCAGTTGAGGAGGGGGAGTGAGAGAGTGGCTTGGTGGGCCCCTGGCCTCCAGCCAAGGTCAACCCACCACACTGCCTCATGTTCAACTCATCCACCAGTACCCCCTAGGTCCTTTTCTGCAAAGCTACTTTCTAGCCAGTTGGACCCTATCTGTACTGCTACATACTGTTTCAGATTGAGGAGTCTGAAATCAAACTTAATTTGATTTCTTTCTCCTCTCCTCGAGTTCATCTTACTCTGTGTGTGTAGTGGTCCTGACCAGAAGACCATTGTACATTGAGGAGTTAGTGATCCACATAGCAGTTAACCTGAGTAAGCCCAGGCCTGTGCTGTGCTGCGTTATGCTGCACTGTGTTGGTTTTGCGTGGCAAGGTTTTGGTAGCGGGGGGGCTACAGGGGTGGCTTCTGTGAGAAGCTGATAGAAGCTTCCCCTGTGTCTGATAGAGCCAATGCCAGCCGGCTCCAAGACGGACCCGCCGCTGGCCAAGGCCAAGCCAATCAGCGCCTCTGTGATAACATATTTAAGAAAGAGAAAAAACAGTTAGAGAGACCTTTTTCAGCCGGAGAGAGGAGTGAGAAGATGTAAGAAACTCTGCAGACACCAAGGTCAGTGCAGAAGGAGGGGGAGGAGGCGCTCCAGGCGCCGGAGCAGAGATTCCCCTGCAGCCCGTGGTGAAGACCATGGTGAAGCAGGCTGTCCCCCTGCAGCAGCCCATGGAGGGAGGATGAGGGGGTGTAGAGATTTCACCTGCAGCCCGTGGAGGACCCCACGCCGGAGCAGGTGGAGGCACCTGAAGGAGGCTGTGGCCCATGGGAAGCCCACGCTGGAGCAAGTTCCTGGCAGGACCTGTGGATCCGTGGAGAGAGGAGCCCATGCCAGAGCAGGTTTGCTGAGAGGACTTGTGACCCCGTGGGGGACCCACGCTGGAGCGGTCTGGTCCTGAAGGTCTGCACCCCGTGGGAGAGACCCACGCTGGAGCAGTTCATGAAGGACTGTAGCCTGTGGGAGGGACTCACGTTGGAAAAGGTCCTGAAGGACTGTCTCCCGTGAGAGGGACCCCACGCTGGAGCAGGGGAACGATGAGAGGAGTCCTCCCCCTGAGGATGAAGAAGTGGCAGAAACACCGCGTGATGAACTGACCGTAACCCCCACTCCCCGTCCCCCTGTGCTGCTGAGGGTGGGCGGAGGTTGAAGCCGGGAGTGAAGTTGAGCCCAGGAAGATGGGAGGGGTGGGGGGAGGTGTTTTAAGATTTAATTTCATTTCTCATTCCTCTACTCTGTTTTGCTTAGTAATAAATTAGATGAATTCCCTCTCTAAGTTCAGTCTGTTTTGCTCGCGACGATAATTAGAGAATGATCTCTCCCTGTCCTTATCTCGTCCCATAAGCTTTTTTTTTACGTTGTACTTTTTCTCCCCTGTCTAGAGAAGGAGGGGAGTGATAGAGTGGCTCTGGTGGGCACCTGGCCCCCAGCCAGGGTCAACCCACCACATGCACATACAGCTTGGTCTTCAGGCCTGTGTTGTGCTACGCAAATCCCTTGGATACAGGATAAACTCAGCCAGCTCATTGTAACAGAGGAGCCTGCAGGCAGTTCCCACTTGGTACTGTCGATTACACCACCTGCATGGTTTTGCCATTATCTAACGGTGCAGCAAGTTGTTCTCATGCGAATATCATTCATGTTTGACAGTAGAAATGTAGAATAGAGTTGTTTCCTTGTAAGAAAAATCCTAAAACAGCTTGAATGACCAAAATGAGGTCATTCATGTCCTTTCCATGGACAAGTTCTGCACAGCATGCTGCGCATGGATCAGAGGCCCATTCAATGCTACACCACCTAGGGTTCTGTCACAAAAATTTGCAACTGGTCCGTGCCAACTGAGGGGAGAGGCTAGGACACAAATTATAGAATTGCAAGGGTAAATATTTATTCATGTGCATGAGGTGTCCCAGCCAAACTGGGGCATGCCGAATGTGGTTTTACACAGGGTTCTTATACCCTTCAAACGTTCAGGTACAACACGATTTGACTAATAACTAACACCCACACTACCTATTACTAATCATAGCAAAACTTCGTAAAGCAACTATATTTCGGCAGCATTCTTGCTGCTTGTCTATTGATCCAGATGTCCCTGGAGTCAGTCTTGCTAGAGTTATTTGTCTATGACACTAGATGATGCTGGAAGATTTTCAGAGACATGTTAGAGGGGCTAGGATGCTGGCACTACCGTTATCCTTCATGGACAGCTCTAAGCTTCCAAGAAGCAAAGTCCTTATTTCCAGGGCCAGGCTTTCCTTTAGTCTGTTTTACTTAAGCATGAACAATACCAAAGTCTCCAGTAAAATTCCACTACCTCATTACATTATGGTGTATAATGTGAACTAATATATATTAACAATGCTAATACACTTTCATACTATAGACACTGATTGATATAATAGTTAGGAAAGGGAATTTTCATAACAGTTCCCAGCATCCAAAGGTGAGATAAGGGAGGCACGAACTTTGTTCCCACACAAGTAAACTTAAAAAAAACAGGTTGATTAAGAATAGTTTACACATATCACAACGATGAGAGGAAGAACTGTATTGGGTCTGGCTGAGATGGAGTTAATTCTCCCCACAGCAGCCCTCATGGTGCTGTGCTGTGTATTGGTAGCTAGCAAACTGTTGATAACACACCAGTGCTTTGGCTACTACTGAGCAGTGCCAGCACACATCAAGGCTTTCCAACATTTCTTTTTCCCCAGCAGCAGGCTGGGGGTGGGCAAGATCTTGGGAGGGGACACAGCTAGGACAGCTGACCCAAACTGACCAAAGGGATATTCCATACCATATGACGTCATGCTCAGCAGTAAGAAACTGAGAATAGGGGGAGGAACAGGGCGGGGGCATTCGTTGTTTTTTTTTTACAATGTTTGTCTTCCGGAGTAAGGGGCACGCTTACTGAAGCCCTACTTCCCAGGAAGTGGCCGGACATCGCCTGCTGATGGGAAGTAGAGAATAATCTTTGCTTTTTGCTTTGCTTCCGCGTGCGGCTTTTTGCTTTAGCTACATTAAACTGCCTTTATCTCGACCCACGAGTTTGGGATTGTTTTTTCTCCATCTTCCCTTCTCCCCTCCCTGCCTTGCTGAGGAGGCGAGTGATAGAGCGGCTCTGGTGGGCACCTGGCCCCCAGCCAGGGTCAACCCACCACAAGAACCAAGGACAGAATCCCTGATGCAGTAGGAAACATCTTACAAGAATCAGTTCAAACTAACCTTGCGGTCTGGGAAAGGATCAGGGAGAGTACTGCGCCTGCGTAAGGGAAGAAGGTCGAAAGATTATGAAGGGGATGATATTTACTTCATCATCAGAGACCCCTGCCCACCCTGACTAGAGGACACTACGCATGCGCCAGGAGGAGGAGTCGGGGAAAGAGCTAATTTTAATACGAGACAGGAAAGGTTATGAATATGTATAGGCGTCTTGCGAAACTATTATGAATATGTAATACTCTGTAGCATATAAGGAAGCTAAAAGCTGCTGTAAGGAGCGCACGATTGTGGGTGGGGCGACCACCCGTGCTGCCCAGCGCTGAATAAACATACCTACTTTACAACCTTCTCAGTTGTGGAGTCTGCTTTCCGCACGTCAAAGGGATGTAAGATTATATATACTATTCTCTCCTTATAGTGCTACCTCTTATAAATAGCATTTTAAACAATACCTTACAGAGTCTGAGTGCCTTTCTTACTGCGATCATAATGAACCAGCACCACCTGGTGCAAAACAATTTGTAGTCATTAGATGTTCATTCATGGTTGTGTTGGGTTTGCGTGGCAAGGTTTTGGTAGCGGGGGGGCTACAGGGGTGGCTTCTGTGAGAAGCTGCTAGAAGCTTCCCCTGTGTCTGACAGAGCCAATGCCAGCCAGCTCCAAGACGGACCCTCCGCTGGCCAAGGCCAAGCCAATCAGCGCCTCTGTGATAACATATTTAAGAAAGAGAAAAAACAGTTAGAGAGGGCTTTTGCAGCCAGAGAGAGGAGTGAGAAGATGTAAGAACATCTGCAGACACCAAGGTCAGTGAAGAAGGAGGGGGAGGAGGTGCTCCAGGCGCCGGAGCAAGATTCCCCTGCAGCCCGTGGTGAAGACCATGGTGAAGCAGGCTGTCCCCCTGCAGCCCATGGAGGGAGGATGAGGGGGTGTAGAGATTCCACCTGCAGCCCGTGGAGGACCCCAGGCAGGAGCAGGTGGAGACACCTGAAGGAGGCTGTGACCCCGTGGGAAGCCCGCGCTGGAGCAAGCTCCTGGCAGGACCTGTGGATCCGTGGAGAGAGGAGCCCATGCCAGAGCAGGTTTGCTGACAGGACTTGTGACCCCATGGGGGACCCACGCTGGAGCAGTTTGCTCCTGAAGGTCTGCACCCCGTGGAGGAGACTCACGTTGGAGAAGGTCGTGAAGGACTGTCTCCCGTGAGAGGGACCCCACGCTGGAGCAGGGGAACGATGAGAGGAGTCCTCCCCCTGAGGATGAAGAAGCGGCAGAAACACCGCGTGATGAACTGACCGTAACCCCCACTCCCCGTCCCCCTGTGCTGCTGAGGGTGGGCGGAGGTTGAAGCCGGGAGTGAAGTTGAGCCCGGGAAGATGGGAGGGGTGGGGGGAGGTGTTTTTAAGATTTGGTTTTATTTCTCATTCCTCTACTCTGTTTTGCTTAGTAATAAATTAGATGAATTCCCTCTCTAAGTTCGGTCTGTTTTGCTCGTGATGATAATTAGAGAATGATCTCTCCCTGTCCTTATCTCGACCCATAAGTTTTCTTTCATTGTACCTTTTCTCCCCTGTCTAGTGAATGAGGGGGAGTGATAGAGCAGCTCTGGTGGGCACCTGACTCCTCATGCTCTTCCCCTGCTCCAGCATGAAATCCCTCTCAGGGGAGACAGTCCTCCATGAACTTCTCCAACGTGAGTCCTTCCCATGGACTACAGTTCTTCACGAACTGCTCCAGCGTGGGTCTCTCCCACGGGGTGCAGACTTTCAGGAGCAAACTGCTCCAGCGTGGGTCCCCCATGGGGTCACAAGTCCTGCCAGCAAACCTGCTCTGGCGTGGGCTCCTCTCTCCACGGATCCACAGGTCCTGCCAGGAGCTTGCTCCAGCCTGGGCTTCCCACAGGGCCACAGCCTCCTTCAGGTGTCTCCACCTGCTCCGGCGTGGGGTCCTCCATGGGCTGCAGGTGGAATCTCTACACCCCCTCATCCTCCCTCCATGGGCTGCAGGGGAACAGCCTGCTTCACCATGGTCTTCACCACGGGCTGCAGGGGAATCTTGCTCCGGCGCCTGGAGCACCTCCTCCCCCTCCTTCTGCACTGACCTTGGTGTCTGCAGATGTTCTTACATCTTCTCACTCCTCTCTCTGGCTGCAAAAGCGCTCTCTAACTGTTTTTTCTCTTTCTTAAATATGTTATCACAGAGGCGCTGATTGGCTTGGCCTTGGCCAGCGGCAGGTCCGTCTTAGAGCCGGCTGGCATTGGCTCTATCAGACACAGGGGAAGCTTCTAGCAGCTTCTCGCAGAAGCCACCCCTGTAGCCCCCCCGCTACCAAAACCTTGCCACGCAAAACCAACGCATACATTCATTCACACTTATAGTTGTATGGCTTCACTGGACTTGTAACACGATCTTTGTGGTAGTATATACATGGGGGTTAAGACAGTTGAAAACTGCACACCTGCAAGCAGGTCTACTATCTGGTCCCTGGTACCAAGGTTCCACACTCTTAATCCCCCTACCCCCCCTCCAATTCAACTCAGCAGGCATACAAAATGCGTACCAGGAGGTGTAAGCGTCCTAAATCTCACATACCTTTTCTAAGCAGATTACTTTCTGATGATGCCGACTCAGCTGGTGTCCAAAATAACTGGCATGCTGCCTTACTGGCTATAGCCTCTACTTGGGCATATGCGTACGAGGTGAGGAAACCTGTTTCTTTCTCTCACTCCTTTTCTAGGCCTCACAGAGGATCAAGTCCCTGCTCTCTTCTATTAACCTGTCCTTGCCGTGCTATTAACTGACAGCATTGCTAACTTCGGTAACAGCTATGTCCCACAGCAGAAAGTCTGGCTCCATTGTGTTGTGTTGTGTTGTGATGTGAGGAGGGGAACTGTCTGGAACGTAGATAGAGGCCAGCTGGGGGCTGTGAGTGAGAAGGTGGTGCTTGCTGTCATTTCTGTTGTTGCTGTCATGCACTCCGGCCCTGCAGCCTGACTCGACTTCCTTTTCTCAGGAGATGCCCTTTCTGAGGTAGATGATTGAAGAAGGCTTTTGTGGGGTGAGAAATCAGCAAGGGCAGTGGATGCATCATGCCGAAGGGATGACCCACGCAAGCAGGAGCAGTTTCTGGATGGCAGGAAGCAGCTGGCGGGGTCCTCTTGCCTGCTGCAGGTAGCGGGAGAAGTCAGAGGAGCTAGACTGAACGCCAGCCGGTGCTTTTTTCGTCCCTCTCCTGAGAAGGGAGGGGTGGGGGGATGACGTTTGAATGCCCCGTGAAAAGGGCGGTACCTGAGGACAAGGGACAGGGAGCTACTTCCGGAGTAGGCACAGAAGAAGCAGTAGCCTTCACTCAGTGCCAATGGAAGGAGGTGTGCAGGCAGAGCTGTGTGCAGGTTCAGTCGAGCCCATTTTATGTGGCTGACTCGGACCAGGACAGAGCCCGGTGAGGAAGCTTGTACTGGCGCATATTCTTCTTCCCACTTTAGGGTAGGGGTGAGGACGTCGGAGGGAGCGTGCTGAGAGACTGACTTGTGTACATAGGTGAACTCGATCTCTGTTCCCTGGCTTGGGGGGGCGTACAGAGGTCTTCAGCCCATGCTGAAGAGCTTAATTCCTGGGCTGAGTGCCCCCTTCAGGAACGGTACAGTATGTGTGCATGCGTACCCGGGATGAGAGAAACGGACCTGGCACAGCCCATGGGGGCTGTGGGAAAGCTGCCGCCCATTGCTCCAGACAGACCGGTTTCAAAGGATCCAGCCCTAGCTAGCGGCCCTCCAGAGAGGGAGGAGGATATTCAGCAGGATGAGGATAATGATGATGATGTGGGAGGCAAGAACAGCAGCTGTCCCTGGGAACAGAATCTAAGCCCGGAGTTGCAGCAAGGGTACCGCATACTGTGTGAGTTTCTTCTGGAGAAGCAGCATCCACTGACAGCACCTTTCCTGAAGCCGCTCACAGATGAGGCATCCATCAGGGATGAAGGAGAAGGTGCATCCCAGTCAGGTTATGGCAGCAGTCACTCCTTTCAGCAGTCATCAGCTGGAATGTGGCTATTGAAGATGGAAGAGAAATTTTCCAGTGGGCAGTATACAGGGATAACGGATTTTGTGGCTGACTTCCGTCTGATGCTGGAGATGTGTTACCGGCTTCATGGTGTGGATCACTGGCTGTCCAAGCAGGCCCAGAAGCTAGAGGTGATGCTGGAACAGAAGCTGGCACTGCTGTCCCGGTAGGTGTAACAAAGGATTGTGTTCAGAGGCTCTGGAAGCTGCTATTTATTTAAACCAGAGTTGGGAGTGTGTATTTGACCTGAATACTAAATACCAAAATGAAAAAAGGCTTATCAGTTCCTGACTAGAGATTTTGCTTCTGACAGAGGCCTCCCATGACATATAGGAGCACTTGTTTGGATGTAATGATAAATTTAACTGTTTCCCTTATTTTTTGTTGGTGTAAAAGTCAATAAATCTGCCCAAATTCTATAGAATGTCTCTTTTAAATTGACAACCTTATCTGTTAAAAGTAAATGATATCTCATATGATTTGTACAGTGTTATGTTACAGTGATATCCACCTTATCCATAGTTTAAATTAAATATGGAGCCCAAACTGCCTTGTTTGATATTGCTATTAAATGTCAGCACAGTACTTGATGATGATATAAAAAGGGAAGATGGCCCTTGGCCCATGCTCATTATAATCTCAAAAGTCAAAATGAAAACTATAGTATGGGTAAATACAAGTCCCTGGTAACAATTTTTTTCTTTGGCCAAGAACTGGAGAATGGAAAACTTTCAGATATAATGTGAAAGGCCCAACTTGAGTCACAACTCAGGTATGAGTTTTCTTATTAGAAAATTGTGAGGTGCTGCTTACCCTGAAAGGTCTATCAGCCTTCTGTGGAAAGAGCTTGGTATCTTGTATATCAAAGCTGCAAGTTGTAGGGGGGAAGGAGGGGTAGGTGTTAATAAATACGTGAAGTTAAATATATCCACTGTTCTCAAACTTGTTAGTGACACAGAGCAGTGCTGCCAGCTAATGAGATGGTCCTTGCTCATCTAGTGGGAATGCTTAAGAAGTGAGGTGTGGAACCCAGTTGAATAAGCTGTAGTAGATGCATTCTGGCTTGGTGCATCAACACTGCACCTTTTGAAACTGTTTTTTGCATAGCAACAAGTTTGGGGTAGAGGGGAAAGAGCTGAACCCTATGGGGCACGAACATTGCCAGTGGTCTCAAGTGAAGTTTGGTTTTAAAAAAGATTGGGAACTACTGACTTAAAGGAGTAATTGCTGACATAAATGGCTAACCAAGTTAGATTTGACTCAAGTCAGGCATGGATATACAAGGTAAGGAAACCCTTGTTATCCCTCATCTTATCTGTTGCAATACAGGGAAACATGACTAGTATTGGAGCTCTGTTAGAGCTGTGGTGGGGTAGCAAAAGATGAAGACTAAAGCCCTTTCCCTGGCCATTGTATGCTGAGGCATCCCTACTGTCTCTTAAATGTTGTTAACTTCACCCTATCTACAAGTTTGGACTCTTTGACCTTGATGTGATCTACATCAGGAAGGAGGGTTCTGTCCACTCCTGCAAAGTATCTCCACAATTACTTTATACTGGCATGATGGCAAATGAGTTGTATTTTATTTTTTTCCAATTTTCTAGGCAGATGATTGCCCTTACTAAGGTTAACAGTAACTGTAGTTGTTTGTAATAGTATCAATGTTACCTGTGATCACCTGATAGTTGATGGCCATCAACACTCAGCTGTTTTTATGATGACCAAACTCTTATCATAAAGTGATGGTGAAGAAATGTCTAATTGAATATTTGAGATAAGAATCCATTTAATATAAGGTAGCACATGGAGAGGCAAGTCTTTTTAAGAATTTCTTTTTTTTTCCTGGTTTATTTAGAAGCTTTTATTACAAATCCTGGATTCTTCAGTTCTTCTTTCCACAAATGGGTTTGTCTTGTCCCAAGGAAGGAGTAACCTAGACTGTCTTTCCCAGCCAGTTCCTTATGTGTGCTACAGGGACCTTATCTCCCTACTAATTAACTGACTAAGCTTTGAGGTGACACAGCATGCCAGAAAGAATTGGATCAGACAACAGGAACCATTTCTGAAACAACCACATAGACACCTGGGCCAAGGAACATGTCATTGATTTGGTGTATCACATTCCCTATCACGAACCAGCCTCTGGAAAGATTGAACAAGACAATGGACTGTTAAAATCTATACTGAGAGCAATGGGTGCTGGGACATTCAGGCACTGGTATGCAAATTTAGCAGAAGCCACTTGGCTGGTTAATACTAGAGGATCTGCTACTTAACCTGACTCTGCCCAAATGAGATCCCTACATACTGTGGAAGGAGATAAGATCCCATCCATTTGTGGGATTGCTTTTGCTCAGGGACCTAGGTGTACTTGGTGGGTAATGTGGAAGAATGTGGAATTGCAACGCCTTCTTCAAGGAGATTTAACAATAAGCCATGATTTGAGTTGTATGCTGCCATAGCTGTATGTCAGAAGTACTACAGCAAGAGTCACCTGAACCAATGGAGGATGAACCTCATAAGGATCCAGGCAAGTGCAGCAGTGATCCAACCTGAGCTGGTTTTGGTGCCCAAAAATCCAACACAACACACCATCTCTCCTGTCCTAAATGACCATCACAACAGATGAAGTCCAAGTCATAGACTAAATGAACCCAAAGGACATTTTGTGGACATTTTAGAGGGGTGGACCATAGACTAAGGGAATGATATCTGTGTATATGTCAAATGACAAGAAAGGGGGTGGTAGTGAGTGTGGTGAGACACTGGAACAGGTTGCCCAGAGAGGTTGTGGAGGCCCCATCCCTGGAAGTGTTCAAGGCCAGGTTGGACGAGGCTTTGGGCAACATGGTCTAGTGGAGGGTGTCCCTGCCCATGGCAGCGGGGTTGGAACTAGATGATCTTTGAGGTCCCTTCCAACCCAAACCATTCTATGATTTCTTTTGTAAGGGAACCTGTATTTTAGAGCTGAAAAAAATTGGCAATTCTTATCATGGCACTTCTGCTCAGAAAAAAACAATTATTGTTAATGTGATTATTCTGTGTTTGGAAGCATAGGTGTCAAACTGCTGCTTGTCAGGAACACTGTAATCATGAATTGACTTCCTTTTCCTTCTAGGCATTTGAGAGCAAAAACAACAATAGCTGTAACATCAAGAGGGTGCTATGGGCTGGAAGATGATATGGGAAGGGCATGCACTTCAACAAGATGTCATTCCATACCTCGTACTTTAGTAGGCTTGACAACAGGTGTCTTTGAGTCCATAATGGTTCAGGTTCTGAGACAGGAAGAACAGCTGAGACCAAAGGAGAAAAAGAGGTAATAGGAAAAAAAAGTGGGCAGGAGGAATTGTTTTTAATAATCTTGTCTTCATATTTCTCTAAAGCACCTTCTTTAGGAGAATAAAAATTATCACAGAATCATTCAGGTTGAAAGGCACTTCAGGAGGTCTCTAGTCCAACCTCCTGCTTAAAGCAGGGTCAGCTATGAGGTCATACCAAGTTACTCAGCAGGGTTTTATCCAGTCTGGTCTTGAAAATCTCCAAGGATGGACACTGCACAACCTCTCTTGGCAACCAATGCTTGACTGTTCTCATGGTAAAAAAGTTTCTCCATATATCCGATCCGAACTTCTCTTGTTTCAACTTATGCCTGTTGTCTCTTGTCCTGCTGCTCTGCATCACTGTGAAAAGCCTAGCTCTGTTGTCTTGATGGTTTCCTCATACATATTGAAAGGCTGCTGTTAGGTCCCCCTAAAGCCTACTCTTCTCTAGGCCTCTCCTCATATGGCATGTGCTCCAGCCCCTTGATCATCTGGGTGCCTCTCCACTGATCTTGCTCAAGTTTATCAATATCTTTCTTGTCCAGTTTGGGCTCCCCAGTTCACAGTGTTGTTCCTGGTCCTGAGCTTACTTATGAACCCAGGACTTCAATACAGTGCATCCACAAATTAAGTAATTAGTTTTTGATTTATCTTTTTCTTGGGAAAAAAATGAAACGCTATTGTATTGTGTGTATGTGATAAGGTTTTGGTAGCAGGGGGGCTACAAGGGTGGCCTCTGCGAGAAGAGCTAAAGAGCTACCCTGTGCCGGACACAGCCTGTTCCAGTCAGTTTGGCAACAGACTCATTTCAGGCCAAAGCTGAGCCAATCAGAGGAATTGGTGGTGCCTCTGTGAAAACATATTTAAGAAAGGGGAGAAAACACTCGTCAGGCAGAGGAAGAGGGAACAAATAAAGTGAGAAACAGCAGAGGGAATACCAAAGTCAGAGGAGGTGCTCCATGGCAGAGCAGATATTCCCTGCAGCCTGTTCAGAACCCACACTGGAGTAGATGGATATTCCCAAAGGAATTGCAGCCCATGGAGAACCCATGCTGGAACAGAGGGAAAGAGTGAGAAGAAAGGTGCAGCAGAGAGAAACCTCTACATCCTTCCACCATGCCCTGCACCACTTGTTGCCTCACTGAAGGGACTGAGTGTAACCTGCATGGATAATAAGGTGTGTGTGGGGGGGGAGATGTGCTTGGAGTGAAGTTGAGCCTGAGAGGGAAGTGTGTAAATGTTTGCTTCTTTTTTCTGTTGTGGTGGTTTAGTTTGTTGTTGTTTCCCAGTATCTGAATCAGTACTTGAATATTTATATTATATTAATTGGCAATCAGTTAAGTTAATATTCCCCAAGTTGAGTCTGTTTTGCCTGTGACAGTAATTGGTAAGCAATCTTCCTGTCTTTATCTTGATCCATGAGTCTTGCTCTCCTGTTCTTCCTATTTTCTCCTTCTATCCTGCTGAGGAGGATGGAGATTGAGCAAGAGACTGGGTGGGAGATTCGCTGCTAGCCAGGGCAAATCCACCACAACTGTAGTGAAGAGGAAGAATTTGGGCATAGCAGTTTGAAAATAACGTCATGTAAATTCCAGTACTAGGCCACATCTGTGATCTGTATATCCCATATCTTTTTCTCCAATGGTCAGTACTAGAAGCTTCAAAGGGAAAAAAGAATATTGAAATAATCCTGGAAAAATCTTCCTGTAGAGACAATTTTATCCTAATTCTATCATTTAGAGTCTACTTTGTGCCCTGAGATAAAAATATTTGTACATCATCCAAACATAAAGTAAAACCTCTCTTAGCAATGTAACACTAGATAGTCTTATTATTGACCCACATTTTATTTGTATTATTCATGCAAAAGTCCAATTATTCACTTTGAAACTTACCTAACATACTGTCCTGGTTTCGGCAGGGATAGAGTTAATTTTCTTCCTAGCAGCTGGTATAGTGCTGTGTTTTGGATTTAGGATGAGAATAATGTTGATAACACAGTGATGTTTTTAGTTGTTGCCAAGTAGTCAAGGATTTTTCAGCTTCTCATACTGGCCTGCCAACGAGAAGGCAGGGGGCACCCAAAAAGCTGGGAGGGGACACAGATATTCCATACCATATGACATCATGCTCTGTATATAACAGGGGGTTGGCTGGGAGGCAGGGCAGCTCAGGAACTAGCTGAGCATTGGCTTCGAGTGGTGAGAAATTGTGCTGTTCATCACTTGTTTTGTATATTCTTTTATTATTATTATTATGAATCTTCCTTTTCTGTCCTGCTAAACTGTCTTTATCTCAACCCACAAATCTTACTTTTTCCTTTTCGATTCTTTCCCCCATCCCACTGGTGTAGGGGGGAGTGAGCAAATGGCTGTGTGGTTGTTTTACCTGCCAGCCAGGTTAAGAGCAGTTTAACCTCAGCTGGCAACTAAGCACCACACAGCTGCTCACTCACTCCCCCCACAGTGGGATGGGGGAGAGAATCAGAAGAGTGAAAGTGAGAAAACTCATGGGTTGAGATAATGACAGTTTAATAAGTAAAGCAAAAGCTGCGCGCACAAGCAAAGCAAAACAAGCAATTCATTCACTACTTCCCGCCGGCAGGCAGGTGTTCAGCCATCTCCAGGAAAGCAGGGCTCTGTCACACATAACGGTTACTTGGGAAGACAAACACCATCACTCCGAATGTCCCTCCTCTTGCCCCAGCCCCTTATATGCTGAGCATGACATCATATGGTATGGAATATCCCTTTGGTCAGTTGGGGTCAGCTGTCCCGGATGTGTCCCCTCCCACGTTCTTGGGCACCCCCAGCATACTCACTGGTGGGGTGATGTGTCCCAGCAGAAAAGGCCTTGACTCTGTGTAAGCACTGCTCAACAATAATGAAAACATCTCTGTATTATCAACGCTGTTTTCAACGTAAATCCAAAACATAGCCTCATACTATCTACTGTGAAGAAAATTAACTTTATTCCAGCCAAAACCAACACAACCATGACACGTATCTTGTGTGCTAATAAATTCACTAGTAACTAAGCTAAAGGTGATTATATAAAATAAAATCATTTTTTTCTTTCCAAACTTGTTGTCTTTAAATTTCACTATACTATGAAAAAGTAAGTAGAAGTGCCCTGTCTATCTTTTAACGTTTTATATATTTCTATTATGTTCCCTCTTATTAGTGCTTTGTCTGAAATCCCAGATTTCTCAGCCTCTCTGTGGAAGGTTTTTACAGGATTCTTGACATGTCTCTGAATACCCACTACTTTTGCTCTATCATTTTATTTTTTTTTTTAGACAGGGCGACCAGAACTGAGTACAGTGTTCCAGGTGAGGGTGTTGTCCCAAAAGTAGGATCGTTTAACCGGTGTGCAGTACGCCAATATACACACAAAGCAGAGGTATTTTATTTATTTCATGTCTGCGCAGGGATGGGTGCTAGGTGGTAATTCCACAAAGCTAGCACACACCACACAGAATCTACCGCATATTTATCTTGTTACAGGATTAGAAAAACCTGCTTAAATTTACACTAATTGTCTTGTTGACTTCAGGCCTCTCTGGCAATTGCCCAGCTCTCAGCGCCTTCTGGGGCAGGATGTTTCCTCTTTATCAGTTTTTCAGCTCTCCTTCAAGGGTACTCTTTAGCAAAGCATGCTTTTTATCAGTCCTTTGGCTCTTCTTCAAAGGTATAGTCATCAGCAAAGCAAGTACTGCATTTAACCCTAAATTATAACAGTGTCTAAACACCAACCCAAACACATTTCTGTCCCTGTAAAGTGGAAATTTCTACTTTATGGATATCATTTTTCCTCCCCCTTTGAGACTATGAGATCCCTTTTCATGGGTCTCATATGTCTCACTATTTCTTTTCATTATAACTACAATTATCCATTACAGACTGCTAATACTGAATATACTATTACAATATTTACAATTTTAGCAGAGTTAAATTAACAATGCTTTCTGAGGAGGTTCTATAATTATCCCTGTGGAAAAAAAATTCGTTCTATACATAAACAGCAAAACAATAGATAACTACATTATTAATCCTAAATACAAAACCAATTGGCTTTGTGGGCACTTAACCTCTACTTAGGCAAGTCCTGTTTCTCAGGTACAGTTCATCGAGGCTTAACTTCTCTGGTTGGTGGGGAGGTCCATTCGTCTTCATCAGGCCTTGGTACTCTTTTTACCTGTGTATAATGAATCCAGGAATTAATTCCCTCTACTTTGACCACAGAGTAAGTCTTCAATAGCACGGTATAGGGTCCTTTCCATTTCTCTTTTAGTGGTTCATCTTTCCAGGTCCGTATGTAAACAACATTTCCTGGTTGGAATGGGTGAACTGGTGTGTCCAAGGGAAGAGACACCTTTTGATTTAGGTACCTGTGCAGTGAAGATAAAGTCTGCGAGAGAGAAATCAAGTATTCTTTAATTGCAGCCTGACCTTTTATATGCATTTGGTCTCCCTTGACATTTAAAAGGTTTGTAGGATATGCTTTCCCGTAGATGATTTCAAAGGGGCTTACTCCTTCCTTGACCCTAGGGGTTATTCGGATTTGCAAAACAGCTATGGGTAAGGCTTCTGTCCGCTTAAGGTGTGCTTCCTGACAAAGTTTAGATACTTGTCTTTTGAGAGTCTGGTTCATTCTTTCTACTTTCCCACTAGATTGAGGCCTCCAGGGGGTGTGTAGTTCCCACTTAATCTGCAAAAACTTGGAAATTTCCTGTACCATTTCTGCAATAAAATGAGGTCCGTGATCAGAGGAGATCCCCTCTGGAATACCAAATCTGGGTATAATTTCTTTTAACAAGATTTTAATTACCTCTCTAGCTTTGTTGGTACAACAAGGGAAAGCCTCTGGCCAGCCAGAGAAGGTATCTACTAATACCAATAAATATTTATACTGGTTACATCTAGGTAATTCTGAAAAGTCTATTTGCCACTATTCCCCAGGAGTTATTCTTTGTTTCACAAGTCCTCCCATAATCTTCTTCCCGATTTCTGGGTTATTAGCACAACAGATGGTACATTTCTTTACTACAGTATCTGCTATACTCTGCATTTTGGGCCCAAAAACATTTCTTTTAGCAGTTAATACCAGTGCATCTGCTCCTGTATGCATTTCTTGGTGCAGTCTTTTAAGCACAGTTTCCATCATTTTTTCAGGAATCAATAATTGTTTCAGTGGCGTCACCCACCAGCCTTGACCATTTTTGGAGCAATCTAATTGTTCTGCCAACTGGTTTTCCTTTTCAGTATATTTTGGTGGTAACAGTTCTATATGAGATCCTGGAATTAAAGCTCCTTCTAAGTTGGACTCCCTCATGGCTGCTTCTTTAGCTAGCCAATCTGCTTTTTGATTTCCTTTTATAACTTCACTGTTTCCCTTTTGGTGAGCTTTACAATGCATTATTGCAACCTCTTTTGGTTGAAGAACTGCTTGTAAGAGTTTCATAATTTCTGTCCCATATTTTATTGGATTTCCTTGTGAGTTTAATAGTCCTCTGTCCTGGTTCTGGCAAGGATAGAGTTAATTTCACAAGGAGCCAGGACAGGTGAGCCAAGCTGGCCGGGGGCTCTTCCATACCATGTGACATCATGCTCACCATAAAAGGGGGCTAGTCGGGCAGGGGTGGGCTCAGCGTGGCTCCGGGACAGGCTGAGTGTCCGGTCGGACGTTGGATCGGTAAATCGTTCTCTGTTATCACCCATTGTTAATATCTGTTATCAGTACTGTTGTTGATTGTGTTCCCTCTCCCTTGCTGTCCCAGTAAACTGCCCTTATCCCAACCCGCGAGGCTTTGCCATTGTTTTTCTGTTCTCCTCCCCATCCTGCCAGGGAGAGGGGTGAGCAAGTGGCGCGTGGCACTTAGCTGCCGGCTGGGGCTAAACCACATCATCCTCTCTCATTCCAAATTGCTCCATGTGCATGCACCACTCCAAAGGCATATTTGGAATCAGTGTCATGTGCGGAAAATCGGACTCCACAACTGGGAAAGTTGTAAAGTAGGTATGTTTATTCAGCGCTGGGCAGCACAGGGGGTCATCCCACCAAAATCGTGCGCACCTTGCGGCAATTCCCTTTGAATTTTATACAACAAAATGTTACATATTCAAAAAGCGCCTATACATATTCATGATCTTTCCGTGGAAAGGCGGTCTTATTACAATGAGTTCATTTCCATTGTCTCTGCCTTTAACTCCTCTCAGCTGCGCACGCGCAGTGCCTCTTGGTGGTCGTGGGCCGGGGTCTTAGGGATGAAGGCCGTATGTCTTCCTCACTGTGCACTTTTCACCTTCACCACAAAACTTACTCAGACCGGTTCCTAATTAGCAGAGAATCCTCCGTGTTCATTCCATTCTGATTTACTACCTCCTTATCTTGTGATTGGTTACAAAAATGCAAGCAGAATGAAGGGTCATCTTGACCCTTCCTTACGCTAGTTCTTGTTAAAACATCTTACGTAAGGGTTAAGATTACTAGATATGTGGCTTAAGCTAGTTAATGGTCCTGCCATTTCCCTTAAGTGTTAGTTCCCTCTATCAATCCCCCCTTTTCAAAAAGGTTAGTAAATTCGTTTACTACAGCTAATACAATGACTATCTAATAGTTTCTCAAAATACTTATTTGATTCTAACCTTTGCCTTAGTTGGTATTTCTTCCATTCGCTGTAAGAATTCCCCGTGTTTTGACAACACCCTAAAGCACATCGAACTACTACACACAGAGCTATAAACAGGATTATAGCCATAATTGTCATAACAAATAATTGTTTCAACCATGTCAAATTCGGTAACCAGGATGTTAATCTTTCCACTAAGTCACTAAACCCCCAAGATGTGTTATCTTGGGGCACTTCATGCAAGATTTTGTTTTTTTCCCAAATTTGAGATAAATCCTTTTCAATCCTTTTGTCTTGGTTGACATAGGTACAGCAATGTTCACCAATAACCGTACATAAACCTCCTTCTTTAGCAAAAAGCAAATCCAGCCCCAGCCTGTTTTGGAGTGTCACCTGTTCTAGAGAAGAGATTTCTTTTTGTAGAGCCGTGAGCGCATCAGCTGTAGCATTATTAATAATTTCCATTGTAGCCGAAATGTTGACTAAGGCCTTTTCTAATTCACTAACCCCCAACCATGGGATAAACCACCTCGCAAAGCTATGAAAGCTGGTTGGTCTTTCTACTAAAGGGTTCCGTTTTCCCCGGGTTGGATGGGCCACGGGTTTCATATAAGTTCGTAATAAACCGAGCGTGCCTGAACTAGTTAAGTTTTGTACAATAGTAATGTTAGGAACTATAGTCCCTGTAGCGCATTGACCTTTCCACCCTAAGGGCAATACTTTGTACCCCCACTTCCCACAGATCCAGTACCATCCCTGACCCACAGGGGTGGGCCAGCCTTTGGGGGTACTGCTGACGTGTCTTCGAGTCTGGTTGCTATTCCACATATTTGCACCTCCATACTTGATATAACTCGTGCAATTAGGGTAAGCCCCAACAAAACTTGTACTTCCACATTTTTTATCTGTGCTATTCCCTCCCGTACTCTTTGTGGTGTTTTCCAGGTAGCACCTCTGGACACAAGGTACTTCCGTGGTCTCGTTCCAGAGTATGCTAAAATCTATCTGCCACTCGAGATTCCTTTTTGGTATCTCCGTGTATTCGGTGAGGGATATATTACTAAAGGCCTTGGCTATCTCCGAAGAGTTGGGAAAACTGGTGGCGACCACCGGGTGGCCCTGTCCTACGTTTGTGGGCAATCGTGAGCAAATCCAGCAATCAGACCAGTTCATGGCATTAGCAATTTTGTCATGTAGCTGCAAAAAGGCATTATTCTCCCATGCCTCAAGTCCCCCTATTAGGCTTACAGTCAGTGTCGTGACAAGGTAAGCTTTCCTTGCTGTACTTGCGTGACTCTCCATGGAGATTTAGGTGCCTTCTTCACAGGGGAGTGGTGAATCCAGGCGTTCTGTTCCTTAATCTTTATTGCTGTGAAGGATGTGAGGAGTACCTGGAACGGTCCTTCCCATTGTGGTTCCAGGGTCTTTTCTGTAAGAGACTTCACATATACATAATCTCCAGGTTTTATGTTATGTACAGGTCCATCCAAACCCCTGCTTCGAGTCCCAACCACGTGTTTTAAGATACGGTTGCTGGAACCCCAAAGCGTGGTATTATTTCTTGTATTAATGTTCTGGTTACCTCCCGAGCCTTGGCTGTCCTGGTAGGAAATGCCTCTGGCCAACCTGAAAAGGTATCAGTTAATACCAATAAATATCGATACCCCCCTTTTCTTGGGAGTTCTGAGAAATCAATCTGCCATTGTTGCCCAGGCCCGTTGCCTTTCCCAATTTGGCCTATTTCTGGTTTGGGGGTATTCTTGGGATTAGTCTGGAGGCAAAGATCGCACTGCTGAGTCACTTGTCTCACGGAGGTGTATAAATTCCTAGCTACAATCTTTCTAATCAGGTGTTTATATAGGGCCTCTGCCCTCCAGTGCCTCTTCCTATGTTCTTCCCTTATCAGAGACCATGTTAGATAGGAGGGAATGATTAGTTTCCCTTGTGGGGTGAGAGCCCACCCCTCGTTATTATATGACCCTTCTAGATCTGTGATAAGCTTCTGATCCTCCTTGGTATATTCTGGCTTACCTTCTAGGGAGATTCGCCTGTCAGGGACCAAAGCCCCTTCTGTTTTTACCTTTGTTTTGGCTACCTGTTTTGCCTCTCTGTCCACCAGCTCATTTCCTCTTTCCCAACTCTGAGTTCACTTTCTGGTGCGCCTTAATGTGCATGATTGCCACTTTCTCAGGGAGTTGGACTGCCTCCAACAGCTTCAGGATCTCCTCCGCATGCTTGATGTTTTTGCCTTGTGAGTTCAATAATCCTCTCTCCTTCCAGATTGCTCCCTGTGCATGTACGACTCCAAAGGCATATTTTGAGTCTGTATAGATATTTACAGCTTTGCCTCGGGCCAATTCCAAGGCGCGGGTCAGAGCAATTATTTCTGCCTTCTGTGCAGAGGTATTCATGGGCAAAGGCCCTGACTCTATTACTTCCTGGCTGGTGGTAATGGCATATCCAGCATGTCTTTTACCGCTTAGGACATAGCTGCTTCCATCCGTGAACCAGTTTTCCGTGTTTTCCATAGGACTGTCTCTCAGGTCCGAGCGGCTCGAATATGTTGCCTCAATGGTCTCCAGACAGTCATGATGCACTGGTTCTCCTGTGTTTCCACTGAGGAAAGAGGCTGGATTGACAATGTTAGTGACTACAATCTCCACATCATCTTGTTCTACCATTATAGCCTGATATTTCAAGAATCTTTGTGGGGAAAGCCAGTGTCCACCTTTCGCTTCCAGTACTGCAGATACTGTATGGGACACCAACACAGTCATTTTCTGGCCCAGGGTGAATTTTTGGGCTTCCTGGATGTTTAGTACTACAGCCGCGACCGCTCGCAAGCATCCAGGCCAGCCCTTTGCAGTTGCATCCAATTGTTTGGAAAAGTAGGCAACTGCTCGTCGGTACGGGCCCAAATCTTGCGCTAATATTCCTAGGGCAATCCCCTGCTTCTCATGGGGAAAAAAGGAAAAATGGTTTACTCACATCTGGGAGTCCTAAGGCTGGGGCCGACATCAGGGCCTTCTTTAGCAACTCAAAGGCCTGTATGGTCTCTTTGCTCCATTTAAGGGGTTTCTGCTCAGTGGTTGTTAGTGCGTACAGGGGTTTAACAAGCAGTCCATAATTATAGATCCATAGTCGGCACCACCCAGTCATCCCCAGGAAAGTTCGTAACTCTTTCACTGTTTGTGGTCTCGGGGTTTGGCATATTGTCTCTTTTCGGGCCTGTCCCAAAGTCCTTTGTCCAGCACTAATTTCATAGCCCAGATAAATCACTTTGCACTGCATTACTTGGGCCTTTTTCTTGGATACCCGGTATCCCTGGAGCCCCAAAAAATTTAGCAGACTCACCGTCCAGGTCATACAAGCGTCCTTTGTCTTGGTGGCAATCAGGATGTCATCCACATATTGCAACAGCTTCCCTTCCTCAGGCGGGGCTTCCCAAGACTCAAGATCTTTTGCAAGTTGATTACCAAATATAGTAGGGCTGTTTTTGAACCCTTGTGGTAACACCGTCCAAGTAAGCTGAGTTTTACGACCGCTTTTAGGATTTTCCCATTCGAATGCAAATATTTTCTGGCTGGCTTTATGGAGAGGGAGGCAAAAGAAGGCATCCTTCAGGTCTAAAACGGTAAACCAGGTTAGTTCAGGTGTCAATACAGTCAGCAAGGTGTATGGATTCGCCACTACCAGGTAGAGGTCTTCAGTTATCTTATTTACAGCCCGTAAGTCCTGGACTACCCGGTATGATCCGTCGGGCTTACGGACAGGTAATATGGGAGTGTTAAAGTCGGACTCACATTCCTTTAGTAATCCTAGTTGTAGAAAATTTTCTATCACTGGCCGGATTCCTTCCTTGTCCTCCTTCCTCAGAGGATATTGTTTAATTCTTACCAGCTGCCTTCCTTCTTTGAGCCTGACCTCAACAGGTGGGGCATTCTTTGCTCTTCCAGGTACATCAGTGGCCCATACCCCGGGGTATACCTGGTTGGTGATCTCCTCCCCGATTTTTCCTTCTGTGGGAACACTAGCTAGTGATAAACTCATTATTTGGATATACTGTTGATCATTTACCTCCAGAGTAATCTCTCCCTTTTTGAATTTAATTATTGCACCCAATTGCTCCAATAAATCTCTTCCCAAAAGCGCCTTCGGGGAGTTGGGCATATACAGAAATCTGTGAATGCCCCACTGTTTTCCCAGTTTATATTTCAGAGGCTCACAAAAATATGCCTTTTCACTTTGGCCAGTTGCCCCTTTTACCATGATATAGTCATTTCCCAGGGGCATCAAAGCTTGGTTTAAAACCGAATACGTCGCCCCTGTGTCGATCAGAAATTCTATCTTCTTTTGTTCTTTCCCTAGCTTCATTATAACCAGTGGATCCGCTAGGGTAGATTCCCCAGGTCCCCGTCAGTCCTCCTTCATATGGGCCACTATCCCTCTTTTCTGATTGCTTCGTCCCTTCCCCTTATTTCCCTGCCTTTCTGGACACTCATTCTTCCAGTGACCAAATCTTTTGCATAACGCACATTGATCCCTGTCTAATCGAGGCGGTCCTCATCTGGGTTTTCTCTCTTCTTCCTTGACGACCGCTACCACCCTTCTCTGTCCCCGTTTGTAATCTTCCTCTCTATTGCTGAACACTCTCCATGCCTCATTCAACAATACTTCCAGGTTCCTGCCCTCTGTGGGACGCAGCTTTTGAAGCTTTCGCCTAATATCCCCTTGTCACCGAAATCCGGGAATAAACCTCGTAACACCAATGTAGTGTTAAAAGGCAGGCATTCTTTATTGCAGCGCTGGATGCACGGGGGATAGCTCCACCCAACGTGCATGCCAGGTGATCGCCAACACACAGGTTATGTAGGATCAAAACATACATATTCATCATTTTTCTCAGAAAAGGCAGTCCTATGATAATCATTTCTTAGAATTCATTTCCATATTCTCCTCCCCGTCATGCATGCTCAGTGATTTGAGTCGGTGGTCCTCAGGGGTCTCTGGTGGTCGTCAGTGGTCTTGCACCCGTGTCCGCTGGATGACCCCCTTCGTGCAGGCATGCGCAGTACCCTTGTTGTGCAGGTACATCTGCACCTGTCCTTACTTTATAAGATTGATATTCCCGGGCCTATTGTCCGGTTGGGTAGGGACTGTACAAGGAACATAGCAGCATTGTATCTTGACACGGTCATCTTGCCACTTGCCATGGTTAGCTAGCTTCATTACCTATTACCTTGGTTACAAACTAATTATCTCAACCTGATTCTATAGTTTCTATTTCACGGCCCCTATCCTACGGTTACATTTCCCCCCTTTGGAAGTTTTGAAATAATAACTTTTCAATACTTCCACTCATATTTTCCTATTCTAGACATATTACAGATGTTCTTAAACTTGTAACCATAGCATCTACACCCCAGTGTGTCTGCTCATGTTCCTCTTTTGCAAGTTCCAACATAATTTGTGGAGTTACTATTACCTGATTTTCTGGTGTTACCCACCATCCTTCTGCATTTTGGGATGCCTTTAAATGCTCTGCCAATTGTTCGTCTAATTTACTGTATCTTACTCTTACGTTCGGAATCTTTACCTGTTTTACTGGTACTAGTGCAAGGATACCTCGTTCTGCAGCCTCTTTTGCAGCTTTATCCGCCAACCGATTACCTATATTGACAGCCATCTGACCAAATTGATGAGCTTTGCAATGCATTACGGCCACTTCCTTTGGTTTTTGCACATCTTGTAGGAGCTGAAGAATTTCCTCCTTATGCCTTATTAGTGATCCTTGGGCTGATAACAGCCCTCTTTCTTTCCAGAGAGCTCCATGAGCGTGGATCACATCAAATGCATATTTGGAATCCGTCCATATGTTTACCCTTTTCCCTTCTGCCATCCGTAAAGCCTGCTTTAGCGCCACCAATTCTGCTTTCTGTGCTGATGTATTTGCAGGTAGTGTCCCTGACTCCAATATCTTGTCAATGGTGACAACAGCATACCCAGCCATTCGCTTTCCTTCTTGCACGAAACTGCTTCCATCCGCAAACAGCTCCAGATCAGGATCCTTCAAGGGTTCGTCCTTCAGGTCCGGTCTGCTGGAATATACTTGTTCAATGGTTAGCAGGCAATCATGTTCCAATTTCTCGGTAGGATTTTCTGTTGACAGGAACATTGCTGGATTTACAATTGCTGTGGTTTTTAATTCCACATCATCTTGTTCCAATAGGACAACCTGGTATTTCAACATTCTGCTAGGGGATAACCAGTGACCCCCCTTTTGTTCTAAGACAGTTATTACCATATGCGGTACATATACCACTATCTTTTGGCCCATAGTCAATTTTCAGGCTTCCTGAATCAGCAGCACCATTGCTGCCACGGCACACAAACATCCCGGCCATCTTTTACTCACGGTGTCAAGTTGTTTGGAGAAGTACCCCACTGGTCGCTTCCAGGATCCCAGCTGTTGCGCCAGCACTCCAAGGGCCAGATGTTGCCTTTCGTGTACAAATAGCTCAAAAGGTTTAGTCAGATCAGGTAAACCCAATGCAGGGGCCATCATTAATGGCTTTTTGAGTTCTTTAAATGATTTATGGCATTCAGGTGTCCAAGTCAGGTATTGATCTTTAGATTCCTTCAGGGCTTCATATAGGGATTTCGCATACAGTCCATAATTTAGAATCCAGAGTCGACACCACCCAATCATTCCCAAAAAGGTTCTCAGTTCCTTTGGGCTGTTAGGTTCGGGGATCTGACAAATGGCTTCTTTTCTTTCATTTCCCAATTGTCTCTGTCCTTGAGATATCTCGAATCCCAAATAAATCACTGCTTCTTTCCCTATCTGGGCCTTGTTTCTGGAGACTCTGTATCCTCCTTGGCCCAGGAAATTCAATAAACTGACAGTAATTTCAAAACATGTTTCCTTACTTTCTGCTGCTATCAGGTTGTCATCCACATACTGTAATAATATGCCTTCTCCTTGATTTTGTTTCTTCCACATTTCCAACTCTTTTGCCAATTGGTTTCCAAATATTGTAGGGCTATTTTTAAATCCTTGTGGAAGTACAGTCCACGTTAGTTGCGTCTTTCGTCCTGTAGCAGGACTTTCCCATTCAAAGGCAAATATGCCTTGACTTTTCGTATCCAGAGGTATGCAAAAGAAGGCATCCTTTAAATCCAGTACAGTAAACCATTTATGCTCCTCCCTCAAGGATGTCAGCAAGGTATATGGATTGGCTACTACTGGGTGTATATCTTGAACTATCTATCTGATTTATGGCCCTTAAGTCCTGAACTAATCGGTATTCCTTACCTCCTGATTTCCTTACTGGCAATATAGGGGTATTGTATTCTGATTCACATTCTACTAACAGCCCATATTCTAAAAATTTTGTAATTAATTCCTCTAATCCCTTCTGAGCCTCCAACTTAATAGGATACTGTTTTTGTCTTACCGGCTTGGCTCCAGGTTTTAAAGTCACCTTTACCGGTTCTGCCAGTTTGGATCGTCCTGGAACTTGTCCATACCAGGGGGGTAACTGCATTGTCCACCGCTTCTGAAATCTGTTCCTCCTTGGAGGAATCCTGTAACATAAACACTCTCGCCTCTATGGCTTTGATTCTGGTATTAGCAATCTGATTTCTCCATCTTTAAAAATTATTTGTGCATCTAATTTGCTTAGTAAATCTCGTCCCAATAAAGGCAACGGACATTCAGGCATGTACAAAAATTGATGTGTTACCTACTGTTTTCCCAGCTTAAATTTTAACAGTTTCAAGAAAGGCCAGTTCTGTTTTCGCCCCGTCGCACCAACAACCTCTGCTGATTTATAGCTGAGTTTTGCTTTACATGTTTATTATTCTTGGTCAAGATTGCCAGAATTTTCCATCCCTTTACATTTGTCTGACTTCTTTTTCTTTTTCTCTGTTGTTATACACAGTCCAGGCTACTTCAAGTATTTTACCTAAGTCTCTGGACTCAGCCCCTTCCAGTTTCTGGAGTTTTTTCTAGGGCTGATTGTCCCATAAATATAGAGGCCAATTGTATAGCTTCTTCTGTGGTGTTTTTTGTTTGCTTGCTTGTGGTTTTGTTTGTTTGGTTTGGTTTTTTTTTTCTCTGGGTCCAAATTAGTATATTTTCTCGCAGTCACCTTCAGTCTTTCCATAAAGGCTGAAGGGGATTCGTTTAGTTCTTGTCTTTCTTACTTCATATAATTTAGACCAATTAATTGCTTTTGGCATTGCATGTCTAACACCAAATAAAATCCACTTCTGATATCTAAACATCCCTCTGGGTCCCAGTTGATTAGGGTCCCACTCAGGATTTGTGGATGGAAAATTCTGATCCACTGTCCCTTGTATAATCCCATTAGCATGAGCTCCTTCCACTTGTTTTCTGGCCGTATTTAGTACCATTTTCTTTTCAGTGTCTTCCAACAAAGTATTCAATATTACTTTGAAATCCTCCCAATCAGGGTTCTGGGTTCTGATTATTGTTTCAAATTGGCAACTCTTTCAAGATCATCTCGATAAGTGCCTGCAGTTTCTTTCCCTGGTCTTAAATCAGTTATTGAGAAGGGAACTTTTACCATTACCAGACCCTCATTACCAACTGCCTGTTGAAGAGGGGCCTGGAGGGGAGCTAATCCGTCTCCTCCCCCTCTTCCCCTTGTCCTCCCAGCAATTGGGCTGAATCCTTCCGCCTCCCCTTCCACAGGAGGGACGGAAGCATTATTGGCCCCCAGATTTTGATCCCCTCGATCATTTCCTAACCTTCTGCGAGGTGCAACCAATAATTCAACATCATCATCTTCAAATTCACATTTAAAACACCGTTTACCAATATCACAAACTGAGCAACCTTTTCCAAATTCTTATCAGGTTCCTGCCCCTTTAACGCCATTATCGCAGAACTAGGTGAAACCAATTCACATTGCCTTTGCCATTCCGGATGATTTCGCAGTGTGAAAAACAAATCTACATATGCCATTTCATTCCATTTACCTTCCCTCTTACAAAATAACATTAGTTGCAAAATTGTATTATACTGCAACGTCCCATTTTTCGGCCACTTTTCCCCATTTTCTAAAGTATACAGTGGCCACCAGTGATTACAATATTCAATTAACTGTTTCCGAGTCAGAGGATCAATATTTCCCAAATCCTTCCAGTGTTCCAGAATGCATCCCAGTGGTGTTTTTCATGGGATTGATTTTTTACTCGGAAAAGTACCCATCTCCCAAGGACTCAGTGGTTGTGATTGTGCACTATCACAAGCACTAGTCAGAGGGGCCCTAACCCGTGTTAGAACTCCCTCAAGGATTTCTCTTGGTGCGGGCCTGTCCCACCACGGTGGTAAGAGAAATCTCAACCTTGGAGGCTTCCCCTCCCCTCTGGGCCCTGCTCCACAGGCTTTCGCCTAGCAGAGACTTTTTACCTGAGACGTCTCCCCAGCCCAACTCTGCGCAGTTTTCACCGCGCCTTACGAGCAGGCCTCCCGTCCACGGGGCTCCTTGAATATTCAAATCAAATAAGAATGCCTTTACCTCTCCCAGGGGTCTTGCTCAGAGCTCTTCGGTCCGGGGATCGGAGGTTCTCCCCGAGAATTCCCCGGTGCCGGCTGGAGGTCCTGCGATCCCACGGATCCGTCGAGGTTCAGAAGCAGGGTCCCACCTGGGTCGCCAGAAACTGTCACCGAAATCCGGGAATAAACCTCGTAACACCAATGTAGTGTTAAAAGGCAGGCATTCTTTATTGCAGCGCTGGATGCACGGGGGATAGCTCCACCCAACGTGCATGCCAGGTGATCGCCAACACACAGGTTATGTAGGATCAAAACATACATATTCATCATTTTTCTCAGAAAAGGCAGTCCTATGATAATCATTTCTTAGAATTCATTTCCATATTCTCCTCCCCGTCACGCATGCTCAGTGATTTGAGTCGGTGGTCCTCAGGGGTCTCTGGTGGTCGTCAGTGGTCTTGCACCCGTGTCCGCTGGATGACCCCCTTCGTGCAGGCATGCGCAGTACCCTTGTTGTGCAGGTACATCTGCACCTGTCCTTACTTTATAAGATTGATATTCCCGGGCCTATTGTCCGGTTGGGTAGGGACTGTACAAGGAACATAGCAGCATTGTATCTTGACACGGTCATCTTGCCACTTGCCATGGTTAGCTAGCTTCATTACCTATTACCTTGGTTACAAACTAATTATCTCAACCTGATTCTATAGTTTCTATTTCACGGCCCCTATCCTACGGTTACACCCTGTAGACTGGCCCAAAAATAAAGAAACTAGTTGTTGTATTCCTACCTCTGACCCAGGGTCCAGTGGTGTATTACGGCGCATTACGTCCCTCAGTCGATCCAGGAATTCGGATGGTGACTCGGAAGGCCCTTGCTTAATTGCATATAGTGCTGACCAATTTATGGTCTGGGGAATGGCTCTTTCCATTCCTTTTGAAATCCATCCCTGATATGCCCGCAATTTCTCCATATGGGCGGACCTATTTGCATCCCACTTTGGGTCCTGAAGGGGGAAGTATTCTTTAACGTCTCCTCCTGAGACTTTATAATGGTCCTCAGCCAGATCCCCTGCAGTTTTAAAAATCAATTGTTTTTTCATCTCGCTCATACATTCTAACAATAATTGTATGTCATTCCAATCAGGGTTGTGTTGCTTTACGATAAACTGAAAATGTTTGGTCACACTCACCGGATCGTTCCTGTAATCCTTAGCAGCCCTTTTCCATGCCTCTAAATCGATTGTGGAAAAAGGTACCTTGATCAGCATTGTCCCACCATCAGGTCCTACTGCTTCCCGGAGAGGTGCCTGCAGGACCGTCAGGCCGGGCTTCCGCCTAGTACGGGAGGATACAGGGCTAGTCGGGGGAGTGGAGGTTCTGTCCGAGTCCAGATCCTGCTCCTGCGATCGAGGGGGAGGCTTAAACAAATCGGTTAGATCTTGTTCTAGTGCCTGGCGGTTTTTGTTTACGTTTGTACATCTTTGTCCAATACTACATGCCAGCTTCAGCTTGCCTTTAAGTTCCTTGTTACTCTCTCTTTCAAGGGCAAGTACCATAGGGTCCTGTGGTGGCACCATCCCACAGTCCCTTTGCCACTCCGGATGATTTCGGAGGGTGAAAAACATATCTGCATATGATACTTCATCCCATTTTCCTTCCCTTCTTAAAAACAGCATTAATTGCAAGATAGTGTTATAATCAATTGACCCATTCAACGGCCATTTGGCTCCATCTTCCAGTTTGTACAGCGGCCACCACTGATTACAGTACTTAATAAGGGTCTTCCTGCTCTCTGTGCCTCCAGTCCCAGCAATTTCCTTCCAGTGAGCAAGTACACAGCCTAGGGGACTCTTTTTTAGAATGCCTCCCTGGGTATTGCCCATCCTAATAATTTCTTTTTCCTTTTTCACAAACTCTTTCCAGATACCTTCTCTATCAGTTTTAATTTCCACACAAACCTCCTCTTACAAATCCCCATGGTTCTCTTTCAATCCTTTTTCCCAGACATCCCCAAATTTATGGGATTAGGTCTTTTGTTGTTTTGTTTTGTTTTGTTTTTTTTTTACACGCAAACTTTCCTATTTTGGATTCTTGATAAGTCCTTTCCCAATCACAAAGCTGGGGATTTTGGGAAAGCACTTAGGACATTCAGCTTTCTGCCTTCCAGATAAACAATACCACCTTTCCTTACAAAACGAACACTCTAACAAGACCCAGGCCGAATGCCAATTTTCACATAATTTGTTAGTAAGCCCACACACAAAACAAGGAATCACCCTCCATCAATATGGGGGTTTAAAAAAGGTATCATCTGGGACAGGTTGTTCCCAATTTAGGGCTACTATCTGTCCAATTGGTGTTAAATACGCTCTTCTTAATAAAATCCGCTCCTCTCCCCTCCTTATCCAGTTCCCTCCTTCGTTAAAATACTCCCAAGGTTCGAGCCCAAACCACTGAAGGAGTGACTCCCTCCGTCCTGCCACTTTGATGATCAGCCAGGCCTCCGATACTTAGGAGATTGACTAAACACCGCAGCAGCCCAACTTACATATATCAAAAACATTTACAGATCTTACAAACATGGTTCATCTTGTAGGTCCGGCCTGCTGGAATACACCTGTTCAATAGTGGTTACACAATCATGTTGCAGTTCATCAGACTCAGAGATTGGGAGTGAGGTGGCAGGATTCCAGGTGGAGGTCAAAGAAAGTATGACACCATCTTGTTCTAACAGCACAGCTTGGCATTTAGCTAACCTACTCGGGGATATCCAGTGGTGTCCCTTATTTTCAAGGAGAGACGATATAGCATGAGGTACAAATACAGTAATTGGTTGGCCCAGGGTTAGTTTTTGAGATTCCTCAATTAGGGTTACAGTCGCCGTTACTGCTCGCAAGCAGGCGGGCCAACCTTTACTGACCTCATCCAGTTGTTTGGAAAAGTATCCCACTGGTCTCTTCCAGCTTCCCAATTTCTGTGTCAGCACCCCCAGTGCCACTTGTTGTCTCTCATGTACATATAACTGAAAGGGTTTTCTCAAGTTTGGGAGCCCTAGGGCAGGGGCTTCCATCAGTTTTCTCTTAATTTCATCAAAACTTTTATGACATTCCGGTGTCCATTCTAAAAACCCTTCAGTTCCTTTAATAGCAGCATACAATGGTTTGGCAATTAGTCCGAAATTAGGAATCCATAGCCGACACCACCCAGCCATTCCTAAAAATCCCCTTAATTGTTTCTTTGAAGTAGGTACAGCAATTCTGCAAATGGCCTCCTTTCTTTCAGCACTCAGTTCTCTGTGTCCTTGCAGAACTTCAAATTTCAAAACTTCAACTTGAAGACTCGGCAGCCTGCTAAAGCTAGAAAATTCAGCAAGCTGATTGTGGCTTCCAAACACTCTTCATAAGTATCAGAGCCAATCAACAAGTCATCTACATACTGTAACAGTGTGATGGCGTTATACTCACTGTGCCATTGTTCTAGTTCCTTCGCCAATGCATTACCAAACAAGGTGGGGCTATTTTTGAATCCTTGGGGAAGGACAGTCCAACAGGGTTGCATCTTCCCTCCTGTAGTCAGGTTTTCCCATTCAAAAGCAAAAATGGTCTGACTCTGTTCATCCACAGGTATACAAAAGAAAGCATCCTTCAAGTCCGGTGCTGTAAAATAAGTATTGCTATCAGGAACTGAGGCAAGGAGGGTGTAAGGATTTGGAACCACGGTGCACATCTATAGTTCTCGCGTTAACTTCTCGTAAATCTTGTACCAGTCTATCTTCCTGGGAGTGAGGTTTCTTTACAGGCAAAATGGGAGTTTTAAATTCCGATTGACATTCCCTTAGCTGTCCGTGTTCTAAAAAAAGAATTTATTGTAGGTTCCAGTCCCTTCCGAGCTTCCAATTTAATAGGATATTGTTTCTTTCTTACCAGCTGGGCTCCTGGTTTCAGTTCAATCTTTACTGGAGTCACATTTTCCTGGAGTTCCCGAGGACCACGCTATAGGTATTACTGCGTCCAACACTTCATCGGGAATATCTCCCTTTCTGTAGGATTCTTCTCGGTTAGTAGGCATATGTGAGCTCTCCACACATTCTCTGGGGGAATATGTAACTGAACAGAATCTTCAGAGAAGGTTAATTGTGCATTTAATTTACAGAGTAAACAACATATTAAACAATTTCATATTGCTAGCATCCTCCAGATCCAAATCTGTCCATTTTCGAGCTGCCTCACACAATCTTTCATAAAAAGCAGATGGGTTTTCTTTGTCTCCTTGCCTTATTTCATACAACTTAGATAAATTTTTGGGCTTTTCTACCCCCTTTTGGATTCCGTACAGAATTAGTTCTTGGTATTCCTTTATTCCCTGTAATCCTTTATCTGTATTAGGATCCCATCCTGGATCTTCCCTCGGGAGATATATGTCAGCATTAGGTACTCCTCCATGCTTCTGGTACAATCCTTCCCTAGCTTTTTCTAAGACTGTCCTCCTTTCCTCATGGGTAAACAAATATTCCATAAGGGCTTGTATATCTCTCCAATTAGGATCATGAGTCATCATCACAGTCTTAACTGTGCTATACATTCCCTCCGGAATATTCCGGTAAGACCCTGTTTCCAGTGTAATAAGTCCAAAGTGGTAAATGGTACATGAACATACACCGGGGCTCCATCAGGTCCTACAGCCTGTCTAAGAGGGGCCTGGAGTACAGCTCTCCGTCTCTGTCCCTTAGTTCTTCCAGAAACAGGACCAGTAATTTCCTTTTCCTCCTCACTTGTGGAATCTGATTCTAATTGTTTCGGGGGGGGCTACCAATAGCTGAACATCTTCCTCCGTGTCTTCTGACCTGGTTTTTCCCATCTTACAATCGGTACAACACATAAACTCTTTTCTTTTCTTGCAATCAGTATAACACAAACACTCTTTTTTCCCTTTTCTTTCTTTTCCTCGGTTAAAGGACATATTCCCTTCTGGTATTCCAAATCCATCAAACCATATTTCTTTCTAACATTCCAATCACTTCTCAATGCAAAGAACAAATCTGCATATGCTATCTCATCCCATTTCTCATTTCTTTGACAAAACAACATTAATTGAAATATAGTATGATATTTCAAAGACCCATTTTCAGGCCATCTTTCACCATTATCCAATTGATATTGTGGCCACCATTGATTACAATACTGTTTTAATTTATCCCTAGTCATGGGGTTCCCTCCAAATTTACTCCAATTCTTTAGGATGCATCTTAAGGGAGAACAAAGAGGAACCTCCTTGGAAGCAGTGGAACCCATTTCAGTACCAAACAAAAGAATTTCCTAACCCAATGTTTCATACACCAAAATTCCAAATACAAAATGAGGGATCTCTCCCCTACGTTACTTAATACAATGTGTAGAAACAAACCAACGCTGCTGCTGCCTATTTTTCTGATGCATCTTATGCAGAGCTTAAGCAAAGAACTGCTTCCTTAAGAAGTTTCGCTTCCCCCCCCCTTTTCCTCTTAAATATCTCTTTGAAATAGCATTGAAATCTTTATTTAGGCTGGACATTAGGAAGCATTTCTTTACCAAGAGGGTGGTCAAACACTGGAACAGGCTTCCTAGAGAGATGGTCGATGCCTCAAACCTGTCAGTGTTTGAGGAATTTGGACAATGCCCTTAATAACATACTTTAACTTGGTCAGCCCTGATTTGGTCAGGCAGTTGGACTAGATGATCGTTGTAGGTCCCTTCCAACTGAAATAGTCTTTTTCTTTTCTTTTCTCTTCTTTTCTCTTCTTTTCTCTTCTCTCCTCTCCTCTTTTCTCCTCTTTTCTGTTTTCTTCCCATAACATTCTTCATGCATCTTAATATTTGCTTCCTTTTTGAGCATCACTACAGAGTAATTAGTAACACGTCTGTGGGGAAAAGGAAGTATTTATATATATGTGAGATGCTTATAGTTAGGCATGTGTATGTGTGTACCAAAATAGGAAGTTAGAAGTTTGGTGTCATAAGCCATAGTACAATCATTCAAAAGTAAGATTTTGCTAGGTATTTAAGAGATTTTATTTGGGTGATTGATGATCAAGTACATAGTCTGCTGATACAGGACAGTAGATATATTGAAAGTGCCAAAGAAGAGAGAGGGGAAATGTATTCCTCTCCCCCTCCAAAAAGAACACCCAAACTGTTGCTATTTGCTAAGTTTTTCTTCTGTTTTAGAACTACTGGTGATGAGAAATAAGGGACTATAACTTCTCATTTTGTAGCAATGATTTTAGACCCACTCTATAGTCAGAAATAAAGACAAATTATATAATAATTTATGTGCTGTTTTGTTACTTTGAAACATGTATGTTTGCCATACCATAGTTTTAATTTCCCTTTGCTATTTCTTTTAGTATATCTAGTATCTGAATTTTCAATTTTTTTTCATTTCAATAGACTGAGAGAGCAAGAAAGAAAAGAAGCAGAAGCAGCTAGTCATAAAGAAATAGAAGAATGGGAAAAGTCACTTTTAGCTCAAGCAGCACCTACAAGAATAGAGACAATGTGGGAAATTCCAGCTATTGGTCATTTCCTCTGTTTAGCTCAACAGATTTTAAGCTTACCTGAAATAGTGTTCTATGAATTGGAGCGTTGTCTTCTGATGCCTCAATGTAATGCTTTTTTATCTAAAATAATGACTTCTTTGTTAAGTCCTCCTCATCACAGATCTACCTTGCATCGAAAACCAATCCTTCCTTATGGGACTTGGGAAGCAGCACTTAGACAGAAAGTACAGCAGTGGTATACTGTTGTAGGGCAAACTGACAACCCCAATGACTGTGCTGAAAAACTTGGGCTATGTCCCCAGTTTTTTGAAGTCCTTGGAGAAGTTAATCCTTTGGAAGAAAAATCATTTCATGAGCTTCCATTCTACCAAAAAGTGTGGCTGCTAAAAGGTCTCTGTGACTTTGTTTATGAAACACAAAAAGATGTCCAGGATGCTGTGCTAGGTCAGCCCATCCATGAATGCAGAGAAGTAATCCTTGGTTATGACTACTTGGAGAATGCTTATGTTCATTTTCCACAGTTTTGTGGTGCAGATGTTCGGATTTACAGGCAAAAACCTCTTCAGGCCCCAGAATTTCCAACTCATGCCATCAAAGTAAAAAAAGTACCACAGAATAAATTTGAGAACGTAAAATGTGACCCTGTAAACAAAAGCAATGAGGAAGTTGCATCTGATGGTAGAGAAGAGCTGCTACCTTGTACCAACACAGAACCAGGGAAAAATGTTAATTACAGTGTTTACTGTCCAGGGAAAAAAAATCACTTGGATAGCTTTAGTGACATCTCATAAAAAATAAAACTTAACTGTGAAATAAAATCTCAAAGAGTCTATGACATCAAAAACAATGGTTGTTATAAAAAGAACTTGGTGAAAACAATTAGTTCAGGAGAGATTGTTGGCTTTGGGGAACTATTTAGCACAGGAGAAAATAAGGTTGTAGAAAATGGGGAAAACTGTGATGAAACTTGCATAGTAAAAACTGAGCCCAGCCTGTCAAAAGAGAATACCCTGAAAACCTGCCAAATGCATATCAATGACAGTCATAATGACAATCCAGACATGACTTGCCACAAAATTGCTAAAGAAACACTGCTGGAGAACTCATTGCAAAGTAATAAGAAACTAAAACTTACTAAAATGCTGACAAAAAAGAAGAAAAAGAAAAAAAAGAAATCAAAAGCTGCTTTAAATGAAAATCTACAAAGAAAACTTGATGACTTGCAAAAAAAGCATGAGATTCATCCTCATTCATTCAAATCTTATAAACCTGAGAAGCAGAAGAAGTTGTTTGTAATCAAAAAGACAGCGAAACATGAGCACGAATCTGGTAAATTGATTTTTTGTTTACTGCACTAAAAATAAGGGAAACGTTGGGGGCTTATTTTGGTTTTTTTAGTGTATTAGAAGTTGTTATTGGCTGAAGAGGTCACATTTTACTTTGAACTGGGATAGTGTTATTTTATTACATGTCTCTGATATTAATTTTAATGTAAGTTTCCAATTTCATAATACAAGCATATAAAACAGGCTCAACAGTTGATTGAACCATGATTCATGTGCAGACAGAGAGAACATAATTAATTGGGAGATTTTTTTTTTACAAAAAGTATCTAGGACAATGAATCTGTTTCAGAGTGCATAGTTTAACTTGTAGCAATTGTGGAAATATTTGTCCCCTTTCTGACAGTATTACCTCATGCTAGTCGCAGAGAAATGTAGAGCCAATCATGTGAGGTCATGATTTTATTAGTAGAACTGTGTAATCTTAATTGCCTAGCAGTACAGATTTGACCACAAGCCCATGATCACATTTCTGCTAAATTAGCCAGACCACTTAATACAGACTTTCTGTGAGTAGTATTTTTTAATTACAGATACAGCTCAACTAGACATTCTTATAACTTGAGTGGTACAGATGAGTTATACTTGATCCAGCAAGTTTTCCAGGATAAAATTATCTTCAAAAAAAATTTTTTTACAATTCTGAAATTAATAAAGTTACAAAGTGCTAAACCAGTACAAATTATCATGTGACTGAAGTGGTTTTGGTTTAGCATGAAGCGCCCTAAAGCTGGATCTTCCATCTTGTTGAAGAATGGGCCAAGATATATGTTATGTTTTAATTGTTTCAAACATGGCATTTATGAAAGCAGCAGCAGGTTTACTTTCAGGATACTGTAATACTGTTGTATTGGGTTTACATGGCAAGGTTTTGGTGGAGGAGCTGCAGGGGTAGCTTCTGTGAGAAGAGATTGGGGCCACATCTAGAGTACCGTTCTGGGCTCCCCAGTACAAGGAAGATAGGGAACTACTGGAGACAGTGCAGCGGAGGGCTACAGAGATGATGTGGTGGGTTGACCCTGGCTGGAGGCCAGGTGCCCACCAGAGCCGCTCTATCACTCCCCTTCCTTAACTAGACAGGGGAGAAAAGGTATAATGAAAGGCTTGTGGGTCAAGATAAGGACAGGGAGAGATCACTCATCAATTACTGTCACAGGCAAAACAGACTGAACTCAGAGAGGAAATTCATCTAATTTATTACCAAGCAAAACAGAGTAGAGGAATGAGAAATAAAATCAAATCTTAAAACACCTCCCCCCACCCCTCCCATCTTCTCGGGTTTAACTTAACTCCTGATTTCTAGCTACTCCCCCCAAGCGGCACAGAGGGACAGGGAATTGGGGTTGCAGTCAGTTGATCACATGTTGTTTCTGCCGCTCCTTCCTCCTCAGGGGGAGGACTCCTCATGCTCTTCCCCTGCTCCAGCATGAAATCCCTCTCAGGGGAGACAGTCCTCCATGAACTTCTCCAACGTGAGTCCTTCCCATGGACTACAGTTCTTCACGAACTGCTCCAGTGTGGGTCTCTCCCACGGGGTGCAGACTTTCAGGAGCAAACTGCTCCAGCGTGGGTCCCCCATGGGGTCACAAGTCCTGCCAGCAAACCTGCTCTGGCGTGGGCTCCTCTCTCCACGGATCCACAGGTCCTGCCAGGAGCTTGCTCCAGCCTGGGCTTCCCACAGGGCCACAGCCTCCTTCAGGTGTCTCCACCTGCTCCGGCGTGGGGTCCTCCATGGGCTGCAGGTGGAATCTCTACACCCCCTCATCCTCCCTCCATGGGCTGCAGGGGAACAGCCTGCTTCACCATGGTCTTCACCACGGGCTGCAGGGGGATCTCTGCTCCGGTGCCTGGAGCACCTCCTCCCCCTCCTTCTGCACTGACCTTGGTGTCTGCAAAGTTATTTCTCACATCTTCTCACTCTTCTCTCTGGCTGCAAAAGCTCCTTCTAAGTTGTGTTTTTCCTTCTTAAATATGTTATCACAGAGGTGCTACCACTGTCGCTGATTGGCTCGGCCTTGGCCAGTGACGAGTCCATCTTGGAGCTGACTGGCATTGTCTCTATCAGACACAGGGGAAGCTTCTAGCAGCTTCTCACAGAAGCCCCCCCTGTAGCCCCCCCCTCCCCCCCACTACCAAAACCTTGCCATGCAAACTCAATACAGATGATGAGGGGACTGGAGCATCTCTCGTATGAGGAAAGGCTGAGAGAGCTGGGTCTGTTTAGCCTGGAGAAGAGAAGACTGAGAGGGGATCTCATCAATACTTATAAATATCTAAAGGGAGGGTATCAAGAGGATGGGGCCAGACTCTTTTCAGTGGTGCCCAGTGACAGGATAAGGGGCAACAGGCACAAACTGGAACACAGGAAGTTCCATCTGCATATGAGGAAAAACTTCTTTACTTTGAGGGTGACAGGGCATTGGGCAGGCTGCCCAGAGAGGTTGTGGAGTCTCTTTCTGGGGAGATACTCAAAACCCGCCTGGATGCGATCCTGTGCAACCTGCTCTAGGTGATCCTGCTTTAGCAGGGGGGTTGGACTAGATGATCTCCAGAGGTCCCTTCCAACCCCTACCATTTTGCGATTCTGTGATTGTCTGGGTGTCCCCGTGCCAAACACAGCTGAATCTAGCAATGGACCCATAGCTGACTGAAGCTGAGCCAATCAGCAATGCTGGTGGTACCTCTGTGATAAGGGTTGAGATAATGACAGATCTGACTAGAGAGTGTTAAAAAAAAGGTGTTATAAGTATTTATAACATTATTTAAACAGTTACTTATCACAATGGTGGTTTGTTTGTTCACATAGCTGTGATATGTAAACTCTTACTTGCTGTATGTATTCCCTGTGGTGCTATTTATCACCTCTAGGAGAGGGATCAGGATTCTCATTTTGCTGTACTGTGTGATATCGACTTACAATATGATAACATCACTGGTCATGAGGTTAAGCTGGTATTTGTACGTGGCATTGCTATCATGTCCATACCTGAGATGACATCTCTCAGAACTGATTAATAATCACACCCAATCTATGAGAAAGATGGGGAGGGGTGATACTTTCTCCTGCTCTTTCACCTCCCCTTTTTCCTTCAGGCTGGTTACAGAAGCTTTTGAGAATTTTGAATACCCTTGGGATGTTCAAGATAGCATGCTGTTCCTGCTATGTCTCCTGAATATGTTTCAAGTCTTGTTTAAGGTTACAAAAAATTGTTTTAATAATACCACCCAGAGATCTGCCCTGAGGCGAAATAGTCATGGGTGGCATGGCATGTGGGAGGATATGGGCAGGTGTCTAGAGAACTTCTCACCCCCAATGATTTGGAGCTTCACTCCCAAACCACTACAGGACCCTGATAAAGTGATAGAATATTTGAAAGGAAAATACTGTGGCTATTCCAAGGAGGCACAACTTATCATACTGTGCTAGGCCTTGGCCAGTATCTGTCAAACAGTGCTTGATATAAGGCAGTCCCCTCAGTGGGAAGAGAGAGAAAACAGACCAACAGGCACTGCAGGTACCCTAACCCTGGCAACAGGCACTGTGGCTACTCAAACCCTGGCGACAGGAAGCGCAGCTGAACGAAAAAACCAACCTGTGCGGGTATCAGTCGCCTCTACACAGAAGAAGAAATACAGGATGATGATGAACCAGGACCATCAAGAGAACAGGAGGAAGAGGTAGAACCACAGGTAATCAGCCAATCCCTGTCCCTGAGTGAGCTGCAAGATACGTGGAAAGATTTCAGTCGCCTTCCAGGCGAGCACATCATTATCTGGCTGCTCCGATGGTGGGATAATGGAGCCAGTAGCCTGGAATTAGAGGGTAGGGAAGCCAAGCAGCTGGGATCCCTGTCTAAGGAAGTGGGCATTGACGAGGCAATTGTGAAAAAGACACAAGCCCTCAGCCTCTGGAGGTGACTCCTGCCAAGTGTGAAGGAAAGGTGTCCCTTCAGTGAAGATGCTGTACGTTGGCCAGGCATGTGGACCACCATGGAGAGAGGTATCCAGTACCTGAGGGAAGTGGGATGGAAAACCTACCTCACAACTAGAGGCATGGGTACGTGAATTGCAAGGAAAAAATCTCAAATGGAGGTACTTCCAGAAAAATTGCTGCTCCAGCTTCCAGTGGGAAGTTCCCCAGACAGAGTAGGAGGACTGATCTTACTTCTGATCTTATGGAAGGAGCTTCTGATTCGTAATTACAAGCAGTGCGTAACAAGGATGAGACTTAAACCCATATACGCCACACGAATCCATTCATCGGTAATGAATATGATGACCAGGCCTAGAGGGCTCTGCCTCCAGCCAGGTGAAGGAAAGGGACAACAGGGTTTACCGGCCTGTGTGGATTCGATGGCCTGGAGTGTCAGACCCCTAGGAGTATAAGGCTCTAGTAGCAAGGACCTGCACATGGGTCAGGGAAATCCCAAACACAACTACAGGCTGGGTGGAAAATGGATTGAGAGCAGCCCTGAGGAGAAGGACTTAGGGGTAATGAAAATCTCAACATGAGCCAGCGATGTGTGCTTGCAGCCCAGTGAGCCAACCGTATCCTGAGCTGCATCAAAAGAAGTGTGACCAGCAGGTCGAGGGAGGTGATTCTCCCCTTTTACTCTGCTCTTGTGAGACCCCACCTGGAGTACTGTCTTCAGCTCTGGGGCCCCCTGCAGAAGAAAGACATGGACCTGTTGGAGTGAGTCCAGAGGAGGGCCACAAAGATGATTGGAGGGATGGAGCCCCTCTCCTATGAAGACAAGCTGAGAGAGTTGGGATTGTTCAGCCTGGAGAAGAGAAGGTTCCAGGGAGACCTTATTGCAGCCTTCCAGTATCTGAAGGGGGCCTACAGGAAAGATGGGGAGGAACTCTTTATCAGGGAGTTTAGTGATAGGACAAAGGGTAATGGTTTTAAACTGAGAGAGGTTAGATTTAGATTAGATGTTAGAAAGAAATTCTTTACTGTGAGAGTGGTGAGGTACTGGAACAGGTTGCCCAGAGAAATTGTGGATGCCCCATCCCTGGAAGTGTTCAAGGCCAGGTTGGATGGGGCTTTGAGCAACCTGGTCTAGTGGAGGGTGTCCCTGCCCATGGCAGGGGGCTTGGAACTAGGTGATCTTTAAGGTCCCTTCCAACCCAAACCTTTCTATGATTCTATGATTCTAAATGCATGCAGCATGGGAAACAAGCAGGAAGACAGGCAAGGATGATGAGGAGCAGTTGCCCTTTATGTGAAGGAGCAGCTTGGATGTATGGAGCCCTTCTGTAGGCTGCATTGCAATCTGACTGTGAACTTGTGATTCAAGATCAGAGGTGAGGCCAGTAAGGATGACATCATGGTAGGAGTTTGCTACAGACCCTCTGATTAGGGTGAGGAAGTAAATGAAGCATTCTTTAAGCAACTGAAAGAAGTCTTTATATCACAGATCCTGGTTCTTAGGAGAGGCTTTAACCTCTCTGACATCTGCTGGAAAGGCAACATGGAGAGATACAAGCTGTCAAGAAGATTTCTGGAGGGTATCAGAGATTAACTTCTTGATACAGACTTGGATGCACCAAGCAGAGGTAACACACAGCTGGATCTGCTGTTCACTAACAAGGAAGAACTGATTGGGGAATGTGGTCAGCAATGGTAGCTTTGGCTATAGTGACCATGAAACAGTGGAGCTCAAGATCCTTAGGGAATGAGGAAAGAGTAGCACAGTACAGACCCAGGCCTTCAGGAGAGCAGGTTTCAGCTTATTCAGGGAACTACTCAGTAGGATCCCATGGGAGGCAACTCTGAAAGGCAAAGGAGTTCAGGAAAGCTGGCAGGTCTCTAAGGACCACATTCTCCAAGAAAGAAAAAAGGTCCATCACAATATTCAGGAAGACAAGTAGATGTACCATGAGACCAGTTTGGCTAAGCAGGGAACTCATGGTAGAGCTCCAATGCAAAAAGAGAGCAGGGACAGGTTACAAAGGAGGAATTTAGAAACACTGCCCAGGCATGTAGGGATGTTCTCAGGAAAGCAAAACTCAGCTGGAGATGATGCTCACAGGAGAAGTCAAGGGCAACAAGAACTTCTACCGTTACCTTAGCAATAAAAGGTTGAACAAGGAAACTGTGAGTTGTTGTTGTATGGGCCAGGTGATTTGGTGACAGTAGATGCAAATAAGGTTGAGGTACTTAATGCCTTCCTTGACTTATTCTTTACTGGTGAATTCTCCTGGACCCCTCTTCTCTTCAGGACCATGTCCAATGGATTTCTTCCAAGCAGTTCTGTAAACAGGTCAAATTCTACTTTCCTGAAGTTGCCTGTTGTTCCTAGCTGTATGACATAGTTACTTGAGAAGTTATATGTGATATATTAACCCTGATACTTTGTGAAGTAAACCAATTACCTTAGGTTGAAGGAGTATGGTGGGTTTTTTTTGTTTGAACATCTATATTATTACATAGTTCAGTTGGGTGGGAATTGCTTATGGGAAGGCATTTGCTTTCTTCAGAAATGTGTGATTTTTGCCACAGTTGAAACCAGACTGCTATAAAAGATGAAACTGTAATCTGCTTTCACATGTTAATTTTGAGGAAATGGCCTCAAGTTGCACCAGAGGAGGTTTAGATTCAATATTAGGAAAACTTTCTTCACTAAAAGGGTTGCCAAGCACTGGAACAGTCTACTCAGGGAAGTGGTTGAGTCACCATCCCTGGACGTATTTAAAACATGTGTAGATGTGGTGCTTAGGGACATGGTTTAGTGGTGGACTTGGCAGTGTTAGGTTAACGGTTGGACTTGATGATCTTAAAGGTCTTTTCCAACCAAAACGGTTCTATGATTCTATGTGGGGATTTCTGAAAACTGTTTCTGCTTTGAGAATATATTTTAATATAATCTACAGAGATTCCAGAGCCTAGTGTGTAGATTACTTTGCAGAAGTATCAGAGGAAAAAAATTACAGCTAAGTTATATTATTTCCAAAATTTGTGGATTAAGTTCTGGAGCTTGCTCCACTCAGAACAGTAGTATGAATGTGGGGTTTTTTTCTATGAATTAACGTAATATTACAATAATTGTATTAATTTTGGGGGGTTGTAGTGGGGTTGTTCTTAGAGGAAAGGGGAGGCCTGCTATTTGCAGATGCTTATAGTTTAGTGTTTGATTTGGTTAAGTCTGTTTCTGATTCATCATGCTTATCTGACTTGTTATCAGCAATCTATTAATTATAATGTAACTTTCAAGGCTGTATGTAATTGTTTTATTAATGAAGGGCAAGAAACAACATTCTAAAGCTTTTCTCTTTTAATCTTACAAGGAAAAAAATCCATATCTAAAAAACCATTCAAGAAGAAGAAGAAAGCTGTTGCAAAGTCTACTGTACCAGAATTTCAGGTAAATTATTTTAGTTTTTAAGTACTCGAAATCTGAATGTTTTAAGTAATTCCCTCAGTGGTTGACTGAGATCACAGAAAATATAGTTAAAGGTGAATCTCATTTTTCCAGTTGCAGCTAAGCAGATTGAAAATTTTAATCTAATAACACTTTCAAATGTGAATTTTACTTTTTCTTGATAGAAAATGTTTTAGCATTTCTATTATGTGCATCTTAACTAGTATTGTGCAACACTATATAACACACCAGTTAAAGCACAGAGCTTGAAAAACTAAGAGATGTTTGTAATTGATACTGTAGATGTTACCAAATATATAGTTTTCATGGATAAAATTACTTGGGTTTTACATGAATATGACATTGATATTTGAGTTGATGAGATGTAGCTTGATCAGGTAAAGGACTTGGAAGAAAAAATTTTAGACTTGCAGACTCCTCTTGTTTTTAGCTATTACCTCTTAGCTATATGTGAACTTTAGACCAGAGAGCACCAAGAGAGTGCTAATTATAATGTGGTTTTTATGATACTATAGCAGAAGTATTTTAGTTAGTATTTCAGCTATATGTCACAATTCATCCATACATGTTTGCTTGAGTTGGAGCTCTCCTATGGTTATAAGTATATCTTTTCATATTCTTTATGTTAAGAAAACAACCTGTGCTATTCCTGGCAGTAAGGCCTCACTAAATTGCAGTTATCCTGCAAAACTCTCAAATTGAATCAGTTTTGTCCATGATGATGTAGTGTTCCAGGTGGGGCTAGTAGAACTTCTAGAGATTAAAATCCCTTAGTAGTGGTTGATGCTAAATAAGGGCCCACATCCTAATGTGCATTGACTTTTGTCTACTGTATTGGATTTGCATGGCAAGGTTTTGGCAGTGGGGGTAGCTACAGGGGTGGCTTCTGTGAGAAGCTGCTAGAAGCTTCCCCTGTGTCTGATAGAGACAATGCCAGACAGCTGCAAGACGGACCCATCGCTGGCCAAGGCTGAGCCAATCAGTGCCTCCATTATAACATTTTTAAGAAGAAAAAAAAACCAAAACCACCCAAAAAAAACCCCCAGCAGCATTTGGGGGTTTAGAGGAGTGAGAAAATGCGAGAGAAACAACTCTGCAGACACCAAGGTCAGTGAAGAAGAAGGGGAAGGTGGTGTTCCAGGTGCGGGAGCAGAGATCCCCCTGCAGCCCATGGAGAAGACCATGGTGAGGCAGGCTGTCCCCCTGCAGTCCATGGAAGTTAACGATGGAGCAGATATCTACCCTGCAGCCCATGGAGGACCCCCAAGCCAGAGCAGGTGAATGCACCTGAAGGAGGCTATGACCCTGTGGAGATCCTGCGCTGGAGCAAGCTCCTGGCAGGACTTGTGGACCTGTGGAGAGAGGAGCCCATGCTGGAGCAGTCTGTTCCTGAAGGTCTGCACCCTGTGGGAGAGATCCGTGCTGTTCATGAAGAACTGCAGTCTGTGGGAAGGACTCAGGTTGGAGAAGTTCATGGAAGACTGTCGCCTGTGGGAGGCCCCCTATGCTGGAGCAGGATAAAAGTGTGAAGAGTCCTCCCCCTGAGGAGGAAGGAGCAGCAGAGACAACGTGTGATGAACTGACCGCAACCCCCATTCTCTGTCCCCCTGTGCCACTCGCAGGGAGGAGGTAGAGAAAAACAGGAGTGAAGTTCAGCCCAGGAAGAAGGGAAGGGTGAGGGGAAGGTGTTTTAAGATTTGGTTTTATTTCTCATTGCTCTACTCTGATTTTATTGATAATAAATTAAATTAATTTTTCCAAGTTGAGTCTGTTTTGCCCATGATGGTAATTGGTGAGTGATCTCTCCCTGTCCCTATCTTAACCCATGAGCCTCTTGTTATATTTTCTCTCCCCTGTCCAGCTGAGGAGGGAGAGTGATAGAGCGGCTCTGGTGGGCACCTGGCATCCAGCCAGGGTCAACCCACCACATCTACATTCTTATGTTAGGGGCTAAAATTGCTCTTGGCAAGTCCAGAAAGTATGCAAAATTTTAAAAATGTGTACATTTTTTTGGCACATTCCCTACATGCATGTTCACTATTAAATAATTATAAATCTTGTGCTGCATTATTAAACTGTTGCTCTGAAAAAAAACCCCTATCCTACAAGGCATAGTCTGTCTAAAAGAATATGGAAAGTTTAACCCAATTTTTTTTTTTTAATCTGTGTAAAAATGTAGGATAATTAAATTTGTAACAATAATCTGGGCACTGTTTGATCAGGCTAAGATCTGTCAATACCAGTAGTGCATCTTTACTAGGGGATGACTTTACCATTTATTTCAAAAGGACAGGCAGGGTAGAAGATTAGGACTACTTTTCTAGCATTTGTGAATATTAAATTGAGTGGGAATACTACTGAAACTTTTAGATACTGCAGTGTAGTGTCATTTCTTGGTGCTCTCTAATTCACATACATGATGGCCGAACTTAATAAAATTATGTAAATGTTTATGTAGCGTTTTTTTAAATCATTTGGTGAGGCACCTCAAGTCTATGCTTGATGTGCGATATGCAAACGGAAGTATTTTTAATAACCATAAGATTATTACTATTCATACATGGACATCATCTTTTTTCATAAAAAACCACACACACAACTTAATTTCTTTATGTACATGCAGTCTACTAACATCCTCACACTGTATAAATCCTTAATGCAAATATACCACTGATACATTATTCATTTTATAGATCCTAGTACTTCAAATCATAACAACCAAACTTTAAAGCTAAATAAATTAGTATTAATTTTAAAATATTTTAATATAATAATATAATATAATTATATATTGTATTAAAATATTAATAATCATATTCAGGAGATAAATGTACTAATAAATCCTAACAGTGAGAATGCCATGTAAAAGAAGTGCATGAGGAAATATATGACTCATTTTCTCTGTTCTTTTTCATAGTTTTAATGTCAAGAACAAAACAATAAACACACAAATTGGCGAACAAAACTCCCTTACTACTTTGTCATCTCAATCCTTAGCTCACATAATGAAAAAAGTGTGTAGATGCAAAGTAAACTGTCCTTACAGAATAAGAACACATGAAAACAGGAATCATATTTTTAACATTCTGAAAATGCAAGTCATATGACAGATGATAAATCATGAGTTTACAAGTTAACTATTGTGTAATCTTTTTTAGAAAAACTGGGTCCCAAGTTACTTAGCAGTGTTTTAAAGATATTACAATAACTATACTGCTACAGAGAAAAGATACTATTTTTTCATGCAAATAAAATACATTCATGTTTGTTAATAAATGCTTTCTTAATGATAGAATCATAGAATCGTTTTGGTTGGAAAAGACCTTTAAGATCATCAAGTCCAACCGTTAACCTAACACTGCCAAGTCCACCACTAAACCATGTCCCTGAGCACCACATCTACACATGTTTTAAATACGTCCAGGGATGGTGACTCAACCACTTCCCTGAGTAGACTGTTCCAGTGCTTGGCAACCCTTTTAGTGAAGAAATTTTTCCTAATATTGAATCTAAACCTCCTCTGGTGCAACTTGAGGCCATTTCCTCTTGTCCTATCACTTATTACTTGGGAGAAGAGACCAACACCCACCTCGCTACAGTCTCCTTTCAGGTAGTTGTAGAGAGCATGAGATTCAACAAGGCTAAGTGTCAGGTCCTGCACTTGGGTCACAACAACCCCATGCAATGCTACAGGCTTAGGGAAGAGTGGTTGGAAAGTTGCCCAACAGAAAAGGACCTGGGATGTTTGTTGATAGCTGGCTGAATATGAGCCAGCAGTGTGCCCAGGTGGCCAAGAAGGCCAACAGCATCCTGGCTTGTATCAGAAACAGTGTGGCCAGCAGGACTAGGTCAGTTGGGGTCAGCTGTCCTATCTGTGTCCCCTCCCAACTTCTTGTGCACCCCCAGCCATCCCGCTGGTGGGGTGATGTCAGAAGCAGAAAAGGCCTTGACTCTGTGTAAGCACTGCTCAACAACAACAAAAACATGTCTATATAACAAAAACATCTCTATATTATCAACACTGTTTCCAGAACAAATTCAAAACATAGCCCCATACTAGCTACTATGAAGAAAATTAGCTCTATCTCAGCTGAAACCAGGACAGAGCCAAAGGTAGAGCCAGTATTTCAGCTGACTCAGGCATGAGATCATCATTCCCCTCCTGGCTATCTCTTTCTTTACTCAGTTCACTCCATTTCTAACTCTGCAGCAACTGATGCAAGAATTCTATGGACAATATCCTTTATTGCTTTATACTTCTGATTCATCCTCAATCCATGGTACATAGAATTAATCTGGGGTCATGTGGGAGGAGGAAAAAAAAGCCAGGTTTAAGACTGGCTATACATGACTATAACTCATTTGGTTGTATACCTTATGATTCAGTTATAATTATATCATTGCTTGACTTTCTAAACTTGTACACTTTTGTAAAATAATAACAGTATAGTATCACAGTTTGTGGGCTTTCTTTTTTTCCCAAAGGAGTGTGAACCATTGAGTGTAATCCAGTTAGCATTTATATGGTTCATTAAGAAGGTTTGGAGTTTTAATATTAGAGGTATATCCTGTGTATATAGAATCTAATAGTTGCTCATAGCAATAGCATAATTATTTAAAACTTTACTTGATAAATGTAGATACTTTTAGTTTGAGTTGCTATATTTTCCTAACCCTCTGAAATGTACACAAACTATGAAAAATTGTAACTGCATTTTCACAGTTTCTCAAATTTTGATATCTTAGTAAAAGTATCTGTTCTATATTTTAATAATGAAATATAACAGTTAGTCCTCTGGAGTTTTGTTTTATTTGTTTGAATTTGTCCAAACTTAAAACTCAATGTGTATTGAAGTCAAAATACATTGTCATGAATTAATGAGCTTTGAAAAAAACAAAAAGTAGCTGGTGTATGTTAATAACCTTTTGCGTTTTGTGTTCTATTTTTATTTGATTTTACTAAAAGATTCCAACATGTCCTGGTTTTGGCTGAGATGATAGAAAGAAAATTAACTCTAATAGCTGGTGTAGTGCTGTGTTTTGGATTTAGGATGAGAATAATATTGATAACACGCTGATGTTTTTAGTTGTTGCTATCTAGCAACAACTATCTAGTTGTAGTGTGTACACTAAGTCAAGGATTTTTCAGCTTCTCACGCCCTGCCAGGTGCACAAGAAGCTGAGAGAGCATAGTCAGGACAGCTGACCCACACTGGCCAAAGGGATATTCCCTACCATATAACATTATGCTCCATATAGAACTGGGGAAGTTAGCAGGGATATAGATTCGCTGCTTGGAAACAGACAGGGCATCAGGTTGTGGGGTTTTTTTTCCTTCCATGTGGTGAGCAATTGCATTTGTGCATCACTTGCTTTATATAGATCCATATATATAAAAAAATAATAATTATTCTCTTCCTTTGTTATCCTATTAAACTGTCTTTACTGAACCCACGGGGTTTTTTTCCATTCTCCTCCCCATCCTCTTGTGTGTGGGGGTTGAGTGAGTGGCTGCATGGTACTTCATTACCGACTGGGGAGATTAGCATGGCTGCTGCATAAGGATGACATGCAGATTTGTGAAGCATTCTATATTTTTGTGAAGCTAGTTCAGTCAGTAGAGCATGAGACTCTTAGTCTCAGAGTCATAGGTTCAAGCCCCACATTGGACACCAAAAAGGACTGTTGTGGTTTAACTGCAGCTGGTTAAACACACAGATGTCATTCCCTTAGTCTATAGGCCATTCCTCTAAAATGTCTGTTGAGATCATTTAGTCCATGGCTTTGGGCTCCATCTGTCATAACAGTCTTTCAGGGCAGGAGAGATGGTGTGTGCTGTTGGATTGTTGCATGCTGCATCTGGAGCTCACAGCTTGGTATATCTGGCACATCACATGCCCATGGTCTGTGGGATGAAGATGTCGATTTCAAGGAAGTTGCTGGGCGCTTCTTGCTGAATCCAGTTCACCATTGCTGCACTTTGCTCGGTTTCATCAAAGTTCATTCTTCATTAATTTGGATGATTCTTACTGGAATACCGTTGATGCAGCATATAGTAATTGTAGCAATGATGACATACAATGGCAGGGTTATTTATCAATTAACATTGTACAATTGAATTTATTGGCTATTCTCACCCAAAATCAAATCCCCTTGAGGTACACATTGGACTTCCCCATCCTTCCACATCACCCACCAAGTGCACCTAGGTCCTTGAGCAAAAGTAGTCCCACAGAAGCTCCTTCCATAAGATCAGAAGTAAGATCAGCCAAATCTGGAAATTCGAAGAGAATCTCTCTTCCTCCCTGTGTTGGATTTGCATGGCATGGTTTTGGTAGTGGGGGGGCTACAGGGGTGGCTTCTGTGAGAAGCTGCTAGAAGCTTCCCCTGTGTCTGATAGAGCCAATGCCAGCCGGCTCCAAGACGGACCCGCCACTGGCCAAGGCCAAGCCAATCAGCGCCTCTGTGATAACATATTTAAGAAAGAGAAAAAACAGTTAGAGAGCGCTTTTGCAGCCAGAGAGAGGAGTGAGAAGATGTAAGAACATCTGCAGACACCAAGGTCAGTGCAGAAGGAGGGGGAGGAGGTGCTCCAGGCGCCGGAGCAAGATTCCCCTGCAGCCCGTGGTGAAGACCATGGTGAAGCAGGCTGTCCCCCTGCAGCAGCCCATGGAGGGAGGATGAGGGGGTGTAGCGATTCCACCTGCAGCCCGTGGAGGACCCCACGCTGGAGCAGGTGGAGGCACCTGAAGGAGGCTGTGGCCCTGTGGGAAGCCTGCGCTGGAGCAAGCTCCTGGCAGGACCTGTGGACCCATGGAGAGAGGAGCCCATGCCAGAGCAGGTTTGCTGACAGGACTTGTGACCCCCTGTGGGGGACCCACGCTGGAGCAGTCTGCTCCTGAAGGTCTGCACCCCGTGGAGGAGACTCATGTTGGAGAAGGTCGTGAAGGACTGTCTCCCATGAGAGGGACCCCACGCTGGAGCGGGGGAACGATGAGTCCTCCCCCTGAGGATGAAGAAGCGGCAGAAACACCGCGTGATGAACTGACCGTAACCCCCACTCCCCGTCCCCCTGTGCCGCTGAGGGGGGCGGAGGTTGAAGCCAGGAGTGAAGTTGAGCCCGGGAAGATGGGAGGGGTGGAGGGAGGTGTTTTTAAGATTTGGTTTTATTTCTCATTCCTCTACTCTGTTTTGCTTAGTAATAAATAAGATGAATTCCCTCTCTAAGTTCGGTCTGTTTTGCTCGTGATGATAATTAGAGAATGATCTCTCCCTGTCCTTATCTCGACCCGTAAGTTTTTTTTTTCATTGCACCTTTTCTCCCCTGTCTGGTGAACCAGGGGAGTGATAGAGCGGCTCTGGTGGGCACCTGGCCCTCAGCCAGGGTCAACCCACCACAGTAGTTTATAGATATTTTTTTTTAAAAGCAATTGTGTATGTGGGTGGGGTTTTTCCCCAAATGTCTCATTATCAAGTGTTTGAAGTGCTTATGTGGTTTTTTGTGTGTGTGATTTTTTTTAGCTTATTTGCACTAGTCTTAATGAGCTCAGGGAATTAATCACAAAGACTGAGAATGAACTCATGCATCTGGAGGACAGAAAAAAGAAATCGGTATGTGACAAAAAAGAAAACTCTTGTATGGATATAAATGTATTTCAGTTATTTGCTGAGGCTTCTCAGCAGAAGACTTTGTCTCATCAGTAATTAACTGCATGGAGCCCCATAAGGGGCTCAATTCACAATGTTTTCATAAGTAAAACTGATAACTACATATCAATGTTTTTGCATTGCCCAAATAGAATGTGGGTAGTGGCAGTATCTTAGAGTTAATTCACTCCTATTAATCATGTGGATATTCTTTCTTGAAGACAGATTCTGATTAACCAAGCAATGATGGGGTAGAGTTCTCACATTTGCTTATGCAGTGCTGATCAAATATTCACATGTACTGACACTCTCATGTAATTTAACATGATTCCTGATACATCCTCTTTTGCAAGCAATTATATTTGGCTTTTTCCTATTCAATTGATGGTCCAGGAAAGAGGTCCTTTCTGGTTTTAGATCAAAGATTGATGGAAAAGTTTTTCTTAGCATACATTGGATTACCTCATAGTTGTGTTAGGACAATTAGTATCCAACACAATAAATAGTAGGTGCCATGCCCTCAACTTCCAGCAGAAGCCGTGCCTGCTACTGACAGTCACATATCCTACTTACCCTGGAAGTCCCTACCCTCTTCTGGTCATATAGTCTGTTTACTCTACCTCCTTTTACACCTGAGGGGCTGCCATTTTATAAAAAGTGTATTGGGTATAAATGGCAAGGTTTTGGTAGCAGGGCAGGGGTGTGGGGTGTGTGGCAGTGGCCTGTGGATAAACCCATGCCAGAGTAAGTACTTTCCTGAAGGGACTGCAGCCCATGGAACCCATGTCAGAACAGAGGAAACAAGCTGTAAAAACAGTATAATGCTCATCATTTTATTGCTAATAATGAAGTAAAAGACCGTCATAGAGCATTTGAACAGGATGATCAAAACCAAGATGTGGAGATATTTTATAGCATGCAACACCTGTTGCTACATTGATATGTTATCAGACCATTTAAAGAATTATAACCATAGCTTCCACAGAACTATCAGAGAATCATAGAATAGCCAAGTTTGGAAAGGACTTCAAAAGATCATCTGTTCCAATCTTTTGTGGGAATGGCAGCTTAGATGAGATTATCTAGAACCCTGTCCAATTACATCTTGAAAACCTACAGTGATGGGGACTCTACCACGTCCCTGGGGAGGTTGTTCCAGTGAATGATTGTTACTGTAAAAAATTTCTTTCTTATCAAAGAGCCAAGCCTGTAGTCAAGAACCCTTTAAACTCTGCTGGGGTTTGGAAAACTGTATACAGGGATGTGATTAAAATTAAAGTATCTGTACCTCTGCTCAAAAAGGGAGACCAGGTCAGAGTGTTGTTGTGGTTTAATCCCAGCTGGTAACTAAGCACCACACAGCCACTCACTCTCCCCTCTAAGGGGATGGGGAGGAGAATGGGGGAAAACAGTTTGTGGGTTGAGATAAAGACAGTTTAATAGGATAACAAAGGAACAGAATAATATATATATATAAAAAACATATAAAACAAGTGATGCACAAATGCAATTGCTCACCACATGCAGACAAAAAACCCCCCTGATGCCCAGTCTGTTTCTGAGCAGTGATTCTGCCGCCCAGCTAGCTTCCCCAGTTCTATATGGAGCATGACATTATATGGTAGGGAATATCCCTTTGACAAGTATGGGTCTGCTGTCCTGGCTATGCTCTCCCAGCTTCTTGCGCACCTGGCAGGGTGTGAGAAGCTGAAAAGTCCTTGACTTAGTGCAGACACAGCTATGTAGGAACAACTAAAAACATCACTGTGTTATCAACATTATTCTCATACTAAATCCAAAACACAGCACTATACCAGCTGCTAGAAAGAAAATTAACTCTTTCTCAGTCCAAGCCAGGACAGTATCCACCCCTTATTCCATACCATCTATATCATGCCCAGGTGTGTTGGTTTTGCGTGGCAAGGTTTTGGTAGCGGGGGGGCTACAGGGGTGGCTTCTGTGAGAAGCTGCTAGAAGCTTCCCCTGTGTCTGATAGAGCCAATGCCAGCCGGCTCCAAGACGGACCCGCCGCTGGCCAAGGCCAAGCCAATCAGCGCCTCTGTGATAACATATTTAAGAAAGAGAAAAAACAGTTAGAGAGCGCTTTTGCAGCCAGAGAGAGGAGTGAGAAGATGTAAGAACATCTGCAGACACCAAGGTCAGTGCAGAAGGAGGGGGAGGAGGTGCTCCAGGCGCCGGAGCAAGATTCCCCTGCAGCCCGTGGTGAAGACCATGGTGAAGCAGGCTGTCCCCCTGCAGCAGCCCATGGAGGGAGGATGAGGGGGTGTAGCGATTCCACCTGCAGCCCGTGGAGGACCCCACGCCGGATCAGGTGGAGACACCTGAAGGAGGCTGTGACCCCGTGGGAAGCCCGTGCTGGAGCAAGCTCCTGGCAGGACCTGTGGATCCGTGGAGAGAGGAGCCCACGCCAGAGCAGGTTTGCTGACAGGACTTGTGACCCCCTGTGGGGGACCCACGCTGGAGCAGTTTGCTCCTGAAGGTCTGCACCCCGTGGAGGAGACTCATGTTGGAGAAGGTCGTGAAGGACTGTCTCCCATGAGAGGGACCCCACGCTGGAGCGGGGGAACAATGAGTCCTCCCCCTGAGGATGAAGAAGCGGCAGAAACACCGCGTGAGGAACTGACCGTAACCCCCACTCCCCGTCCCCCTGTGCCGCTGAGGGGGGATGGAGGTTGAAGCCGGGAGTGAAGTTGAGCCCGGGAAGATGGGAGGGGTGGGGGGAGGTGTTTTAAGATTTGGTTTTATTTCTCATTCCTCTACTCTGTTTTGCTTAGTAATAAATAAGATGAATTCCCTCTCTAAGTTCGGTCTGTTTTGCTCGTGATGATAATTAGAGAATGATCTCTCCCTGTCCTTATCTCGACCCGTAAGTTTTCTTTTATTGTAGCTTTTCTCCCCTGTCTGGTGAACCAGGGGAGTGATAGAGCGGCTCTGGTGGGCACCTGGCCCTCAGCCAGGGTCAACCCACCACACCAGGTCCTATGCTTCCCAATACATTCCATTTAATCACCATCACTTTTCCTGTCTTTGATATCATTCCTTAGTCTATGGGCCATCCCTCTAAAATGTCCACTGAGTTCCTTTAGTCCATGACTTTTGGACTCCATCTGTCATAACAGTCTCTCAGGGCAGGGGAGATGGTGTGTGGTGTTGGATTGTTGCATGCTGCATCCAGAGCTCGTAGCTGATGTATCTGACGCAGTCCATGCTCACGGTGTGTGTGTTGCAGATGTCAATCTCGAGGAAGTTGCTGGGCGCTGGTTGCTGAATCCAGTTCTGGTTTCATCACCTCTGCACCTTGCTTGGTTTCATCAAAGTTCATTCTTCATTAGTCTGGGTGATTCTTACTGTAATACCATTGTTATGGCATATAGCAATCATAGTAGTGATGGCATGCAGTATTATGTAGCAATCAATCAACACCATACAATATAAATAATTGGCTATTCTCACCCAAAATCAAATCCCCTTGAGGCACACATAGGACTTCCCCATCCTTCCGCATCACCCACCAAGTGCACCTAGGTCCTTGAGCAAAAGCAGTCCCACAGTTCAGTTTGCCTTTGCCCAAGGCCGGGCTAACCCAGACTGTCTTCCCTAACACAGTCTTCATGTGCACTAGGGGGACTTTATCCCCTTCTACAGTACGTGGAAGTTTTGATTGGGCAGGGCCAGCTCAATTGGTAGACCCCTTAGTGTTAAGTAACCAGGTGGCCTTTGCTAAATGTGTGTCCCAGTGTTTGAGGGTCCCACCACCCATTGCTCTCAGTGTAGTCTTTAACAGAAAGCTTGTGTTTCCTTTTTGCTAGTTGGTGGAGACATGGCTGATATTTTGTTGATCACATCCATTGGGATCTGATGGCATCCATCTTGCCATTTTAAAAACTGGATCTCCTGTGCAAGCCCCTTCACCTTACTTTGTTTATAGCAAAACTGGCTTTCAGAAGGATTTGGACTATTTCATTCCCTTTCTCAGAAACTTCCTCTGCTGAGTTGCCCCATACAATGATGTCCTCAATGTATTGCAGGTGCTCTGGGGCTTCACCCTGTTCCAGTGCAATTTGGATCAGGCCATGGCAAATGGTGGGGCTGTGTTTCCACCCCTGGGGCAGTGGATTCTAGGTTTACTGGACAACCCTCCAAGTGAAAGCAAACTGTGGCCTGCACTCTGCTGCCAAAGGGATCGAGAAAAATGCATTAGCTATATCCATAGTGGCGTACCACTTGGCTACCTTTGACTCCATTTCATATTGGAGTTCTAGCATCTCTGGCACCACAACGTTTACCAGCGGAGTGACTTCATTCAGGCCACGATAGTCTACCGTCAGCCTCCACTCTCCATTAGATTTTCACACTGGCCATATGGGACTGTTACAGGGTAAGCGAGTTCTGCTGATCACACCCTGACTCTCCAGTTGACGAATTAACTTGTGGATGGGAATCAGGGGGTCTCGGTTACTTCAATATTTCTGCTGGTGCACCATTGTGGTAGCGATCAGCACCTGTTGTTCTTCGACCTTCAGCAACCCCACAACAGAATGGTCCTCTGACAGATCAGGCAAGGTAGACAACTGTTCAGTTTCCTCCGTCTCCAAAGCAGCTACTCCAAAAGCCCATCAGTACCCTTTTGGGTCCTTGAAATACCCTCTCCTGAGGTAGTCTATGCCAAGGATGCATGGATCCTCTGGCCCAGTCACAATGGGGTGCTTTTGCCACTCATTCCCAGTTAGACTTACTTCAGCTTCCAATACAGTTAACCGTTGGGATCCCTCTGTCACTCCAGAAATACAGGTCTGTCTGGGGAACTGCCCACTGGAAGCTGGAGCAGCAATTTTTATGGAAGTACCTCCATTTGAGATTTTTTCCTTGCAATTCACGTACCCATGCCTCTAGTTGTAAGGTAGGTTTTCCATCCCACTTCCTCATGTCCTATCCGTGGTCACGCACGTAAAACCACAGGGTGCCTCATGGTGTGTACCCTCTATATCCTCTCTCTTGAGCAGAGGAACGCTTACTCCTAATAGCTGAGATACTGATCTGTACTGGTGTGAAATAGGACATATCCTCTTTGAGTTGCGGGACCTCCTAGGACAGTTTCTTGAACGGGTTTTTGGATTTTTCAGACAGTCTTTCTATGGCTGAGACACAGGTCCATAGGGAGGAAAAGAGATTTTCTTTGTATTGCTGGAGTTGGCCAGCCACTTCATCCACTGTTGGTGCCTCTTCCTCCTTCCAGGCCAGTACTGCCAATGATTTGGCATACGCTGGTGGTGCGCTATGTACAAACCTCCACCACATGGGTCAGATACATTGGACTTCATCTGGATCTGTGGGTAACTGCACATTGTCCAGGTCATAATAAACCGTCTCCCGCATGGCTAATTCCCTCAGGTACTGGATGCCTCTCTCCATGGTGGTTCACTTGCCTGGATGACGTACATCATCTTCACTGAAGGGATACCTTTCCTTCATGCTTGACAGAAGTCATCTCCAGAATCTTCATGAGGACTTCATGAGGTTCACATGGGCCCACCTCTCCAGCCTGTCAAGGTCCCTCTGGATGGCATCCCTTCCCTCCAGCATGTTGACCACACCACACAGCTTGTTGTCATCGGCAAACTTGCTGAGGATGCACTCGATCCCACTGTCCATGTTGCCGACAAAGATGATAAACAGTTCCAGTCCCAATATTGACCCCTGAGGAATGCCATTCGTCACTGATCTCCATCAAGCCGTTGACCACAATTCTTTGCGTGCAACCATCCAGCCAATTCCTTATCCAGCGAGCGGTCCATCCATTGAATCCATGTGTCTCCAATTTAGAGACAAGGATGTCATGTGGGACAGTGTCACATGCTTTACACAAGTCCAGGTAGATGATGTCAGTTGCCCTTCCCTTGTCCACCAATGCTGTAACCCCATCATAGAAGGCCACCAAATTTGTCAGGCACGATTTGCCTTTAGTGAAGCCATGTTGGCTGTCACCAATCACCTCCTTATTTTCCATGTGCCTGAGCATAGTCTCCAGGAGGGTCTGCTCCATGATCTTGCAAGGCACGGAGGTGAGACTGGCCTGTAGTTCCCTGGGTCTTCCTTTTTTCCCTTCTGAAAAATGGGGGTTGTGTTTCCCCTCTTCCAGTCAGTGGGAACTTCACTGGACTGCCACGACTTCTCAAATATGATGGAGAGTGGCTTAGCATCTTCATCCGCCAGTTCCTTCAGGACCCGCGGATGCATCTCCTCAGGTCCCATGGACTTGTGCACCTTCAGGTTCCTTAGATGGTCTTGAACCGGATCTTCTCCTGCAGTGGGCGGTTCTTTATTCTCCCTGTCCCTGCCTTTAGCTTCTGCGACCTGGGCAGTGTGGCTCAAGCCCTTGCCAGTGAAGACTGAGGCAAAAAAGTCATTGAGTACCTCAGCCTTCTCCATATCCTGGGTAACCAGGTCTCCCGTATCATTCTAGAGGTGACCCACATTTTCCCTAGTCTTCCTTTTACAGATTCACAAATTGGTAGGGGTTGGAAGGGACCTCTAGAGATCATCTAGTCCAACCCCCCTGCTAGAGCAGGATCACTTAGAGCATGTTGCACAGGATTTCATTGATTTTATCACTGACATACCTATAGAAGCTTTTCTTATTGCCCTTTATGTCCCTGGCCATATTTAATTCTATCAGGGCTTTAGCTTTCAAAAGTAAGTAAATGTATAGTTATTAATAGCTTCTGACAGATGGCTCCTGAAGTATGGAGATGAAGCCATCGATGTTGCTCTGCTGACGCTGAATACAGATTCGGCTACTGCTGAATACAAATACAAAACTGGTCTGACTATCAATGATTTTATCATACCATAAGGCAGTAGCACACTGAATAGCAGAGTGATAACCTTAATCCAACACCCAGAGTTGAGAAACCTCACATAAACACTGATAACCAGCATATGTGGCAAGTAAGCTGTTACATAACACAACTCTCAGAACAACTTTGAGATCAAATAAAACAACATTGTGACCAGTGGACCAGTAATGATTAAACTAATATAATAAATGCTTGTAACATATTTGTTTTAACATGCTCTGGTTGGATCTGTCATTATCTCAACCCTTCGTGCCCCACGTTGGGCACCAAAAAGGACTATCATGGTTTAATCCCAGCAGGTAACTGAGCACCACACAGCCGCTCACTCCCCCTCCTCCCTCCAAGAGGATGTGGAGGAGAATGGAAAAAAAACAACTCATGGGTTGAGATAAAGACATTTTAACAGGATAACAAAGGAAGAAAATAAGAATAAGAATAAGAATAAGAATTAGAATAAGAATAGCAATAAGAATAGCAATAACAATAGCAATAACAGAAGTGATGCACAAATGCAATTGCTCACCACATACAGAAAAAAAAAACACCCACCCCATGTCCAGTCTGTTTCTGAGCAGCGAATCTACATCCCTGCTAACTTCCCCAGTTCTATATGGAACATGACATTATATGGTAGGGAATATCCCTTTGGCCAGTCTGGGTCAGCTGTCCTGGCTATGTTCTCCCAGCTTCTTGTGCACCTGGCAGGGCGTGAGAAGCTGAAAAGTCCTTGAGTTAGTGTAGACACAACAACTACGTAGCAACAACTAAAAACATCTGTGTCTTATCAACATTATTCTCATACTAAATCAAAAACACAGCACCATACCAGCTGTTAGAAAGAAAATTAACTCTATCCCTGCTGAAACCAGGACAAGTGTCTAGAAAAAAGAGATTTGAGAAAAGGTATGAGCAGACATTCAGGGATGAAATTTTCATAGTAGCTAAAACTGTGAGAAGGAGATAGACACCCACATACCACTTAATATACTACAGTCACAAAGCAATTGAGGGAACTTTTTCCCCTCAAAAACTTCAAAAAGTGTTTCCTGACATGGCAGGAATCTACAGTGAAGGTGGCCTTTGTTTTAGATGAATGGCTGTATCAGTTGAGTGGGTCAACTGGTTGTGTAAATGATCTTCCCTAAGTTAATCAATAGAAAGTATTATGAACGTCCTGAGCCAGCCAGACCAACATGTGGGAAGTGTATATGTAGCTCAGCCTAACATAGAGTATAAAAACTGAACAGCCAACAAAATTAATTTTGAAGAGAGCAATGGACTTCATCTGGCTTCAACCCGTGTATTCCTTCTCAGAGACTGGGGATGCCCAGCATCATAATGGTGAGGATACAGAGACCAGTATTGGGAATTGTGTTTGTATTGTGATCCAACTGTATGTTGCAATTGCTATATTGTGTTTGTGTTGTGATTTCAGTATATTTCTGTATCACTCCGCTAAATCAAAGTTTCATGCAATTATCAAATACTTTCAAATAAATAAATTTGATATCAAACATTAAACCCTCATCATGTGGAATATCTAGAAGAACCTTGTCAGAGAGTATTGGACTCTTTAAAGGAGGAGAAATGTGACCTGTGATAATTTTGTTCTTCCCTGAAGTAATAATTAATATAATGAAGTCTTGAAGTCTGTTCTTGACTAAATCTTCTACCTGCGTCTATTCAGCCCATGAAACAATTTTTTCTTCATAGTTCTTTCAGTGACCATATCTAGTTCATATTTGATTTTTCCTTATATAAATCAGACTGCCTTATTTACAGGTAAATAAGTCTCTTCAGCTTTATCAGCTTCTCCTTTTTACTCTCCAGGTAATTCTCATGAGTTTTTTTATTCTATCTTGTTTTCATTCATCCTATTCTTTGCTAAGCATAAGATTCCAATCTGACCAGATAATCTCTGATCAGGTTCTTTTAGATATTCCTCACATGTAGAATTTAATTTTTAATACTAAATGTACTTATTTGAAGTTATTTGATGTTACATGGGATTTGGATTTAGCAGAGTACTGAAAGCACAGCAATGTATTGAAATCACTATACAAGTACAAATTACACTTATCAGAGTATACCAATTGCAATATACAGCTGAATCACAAACATGATTCTCATTACTGGTCTCTATATTATGCTCACCTTCATGATGCTGGGTGTTCCCAGTCACCAGGAAGCAATATGTGGGTTGAAACCAGTTCAAACTTGTTGCTCCCTTCAAAGTTCTTTTTGTTCATTATTCTGGTTTTATACTCTATTTTGAGCTGAGCCATGCATATACCCCCCCATGCTGGTCTGGCTAAGGAAGACATATATTTGCATTCTTTATATTAACTCAGGGATGAACAGTTACATAGCCATTTGTTTCATTGAACTGATATAACCAGTTGATTTGCTCAACTGGTTGACTTAGTTTACCCCAGTTGACCCACCCAACTGATGTAGTGTTTAGCTAAAACAAAGGCTACCCTCTGGTCCCCTTTGTGTTAAGTTCAGCTTGTTTTGGAACAGCTGTGGTCAGTCACTCCCTACCTTCTTCCCTGACCTTCATGAGCTATGACATAGCCCTTGCCTAGCTCCTCACAGTCTTCTTCCATTGAAGGAGTTCATTGATTGATTGGTCATATAATCACATTGTTTATTTTGGCTATTTTGATTTTTGATATGATACATTCCACTAATATTATGCAGTATATCAACTCATCCTTCTACAACTCTCTATGAAACATTATACGTGGTCTTTAAGAGGAAAATAAATCTGCATTGTTAATATTGGTTTATACATTCACAGCTAATTCTGTTGACTATTGAAACTAATAAGCAATATCAAATGCCTAATTAGGCTACAATATACAAGTAGGCTATTTTCTAAAACAGTACCTGATGGAAGCTTATCTTCAGTATGTTACACATGCACTATGACTAGGCCACAAATGGGGGGATATTAGAAGACAATCTCCTGACTTCTGTTTTCAACATCAAACGTTGTATGGTAATATGGTACCATTTTCCATATAAAAACTTTGGGGTTTGTAACTTTAATTAAAGAATAAATGAATAGCCATTAATTCTGTTCTGTAACATCTAAATGATTATTCATAAAAATAAACAGTGTCTCAAGTCCTCAAATAAGCATGCAGCTTGACATTGTACAGTACACAGTGGGCAGACCTGCTAGGAACAGGTAGAAAGGAATTTGTTCCACTAGTCACGGAGAGCACTGTTGCAGACTGCTGAAAGGCTGCCATGTCAGGCCTGGATCAGCTTTTCCCGCCCTAAATTTCTGTGCATGCTAAAATACAGATAGCTATTAAAGAACAGAGCTCTACCAAAATCTAAAGACATATATAAAAAAAGTTCCTAAGTCTGTCTTCTTTTTTTGCTGCAGAACCATACTGTCTCCTGTCTTGTCAGAGAGGTTGTTAAAACAAAATCATCAATGAAGTAAAAATGCACTGAATTGGTATAGTGACAGAAGCATTATAATGTACATTATCTGATTGTGTAGCTGCCCATATATACATGTTTTCTCATTTTTGTGAGTGACTTCATAATAAAGTTTTAGAACAAATATTTATAAGGCATACATGTTTAAGAATGTAAAAAGATGTGTTTCATAGCATTATATTCACTGTGATATTTTTTTTTAAAGATTGCATATTGCCTGTCAGGAAGCAGCAAGAATAGCTGCTCTGCAAATGTAGGTGAGCTGGGAGCTGAGGGTGACAGCAAGGCAGGGGCAGTGCCCTCACCAACAGGATGCACTTCCACTGCACCCAAGGAAGAAGAGCAGAGCAGGTCTAGTAATGGTAATCAGGGTCAACTACAATCCAGTTATGGCCAGGCAAGTTCAGAGTGACAAGGCAGGGCCGAGGTCAAGCCAGGTTGGGGTCAGTAAGGTATGCTGAGCATAACTCAGGGAAGACCCAAGGGTGAGGGCCTGAGCTTAAATGCAGGCCGGAGCAAAAGAGGGAGGTCCCTGCCAAGGCATCTCCCAGCTCTTTCTCACACTTGGTTTTCCCAGCAATCTGATCCCAAGTTGCATGGCTGCACCATATCAGCATATGTGCCCTTGAGCACAGGCAGCCAAACCCCAAGGAGCAGGGGCAGGGGGAGGGTGCAGAGCTTGTTGGTTCCCTCAGGGCCCCCACAGCAACTATTTAAATGAATACCAAGGAAAACTGTGTACTGTGCATGCACACTACTCATTTTTTCCACAATGTTTTCTTATCCTCAATCAGCCTTTCCATTTTTAACAAAACAAGAATTCTTTATGGACATATACATGCTAAATTTCAGTTTAGAAAATAAAAGAGTTTTTAATTGCAAGAATGAGTTAAAAAAACTAAAGGTTTTTACATCTGCAATGTGTTCCTTACTCCATAGTCTGTTACTTTATAAATGGCCAACAGAACTTTCCTTTTAATAACTTTATCTAGAATTTTGGATGAGCAAAGTATAATGCAAAGTGTGCGTGTGAATTCTGAAAATGATACCAACCTTTTTTTTTTGTAAGGGTCTATATAAATTATATCATTTATACATTAAATGAAATAGTTATACAATTTTTAATAGAAATATCTTTTTAATATTAACTTTTGAAGCTTTGCATATTTGATTGCCTTTTTTGACCTGAAATGTCTACAACATATATTAAGGTTACTCATATAGGCAATTTTAAACATGTGGTGTAATTGTTAGCAGGGTTCTATTCATTTCTAATTTTGAGAAATCTGAAAAAGTAAACATCTCTGCACTGTTGCTTTTATAAATTAGAATATTATCTCTTTGCACTATACAAACTGTAGAGTATTAGGTTTGTCTTATGAAGGTTGGTAATAGACATTGTGAGACTTAATATTGTTCTAGTCATTATTTTACTAGGTTGTAAGTGTACCAAGATTGTTGTAGGACTACTATAGTATAACAAGATTCAGATATAATGCAATGCTAAATGTTATTTGTGTCTGCAGGGAAAATGGTACCATCGAAAGCAAGCTGTAAAGGAATTACATAGTACATTGATACGACTACTTAATGAACTGTTACCATGGGAACTAAAGCTAATGAAAGCATTTCAAAGAAACAGGTAATTAGCTGCTCTTTTTAGCAATAATACAAGAAATTTGAAACAAAATCCAGTTCCTTACTTTTAAAACCAGTCAATCTTAGCTGGCTTCTAAAATCATGGTAATTAAGATATTTTGAGAACAGAAATGATATCTAAGTAGCATTTTAGTCTGAAGAGATAAATGTCATTTTTGTAACAACAGATTTACTGATTACAAATAAATTTGAGATTTAATCCCTGTTTTTTTCCCCACGATGCTCTAGAATCCCTAAGCATGCTTGTCTCTAGCTATGGCATATCATAAGCTAGCTGTGGTTAATATTGCTGTTTGTTTGATCAAAAAATTCCTGAAAAACAGTATTAAAAAACCTGGACCAAGTCTTCTTACAACTTTTTAAGTCAGTCTATGGTATTAATTACTACCTAAAACTACCTTGAGGTCATGAGGTCATTAACAACCTCATAAGAGAACTAGTTCTTAAATTGTTAGAGTCTTCCTAGTTTTGTAAATTAGTGTATATCTAGGATTATGTGTATCAGACAAGCATCAGTGTAGCAGTGATAAGATTAAAGATAGTCAAGATGGGTAATTGTCATGGTTTAGGCCCAGCCGGCAGCTGAGCGCCACGCGGCCGGCCGCTCACTCCTTCCCCAGCATGATGGGGAGGAGAAGTTAACAAAAGGCTCGGGTCGAGATAAGGACAGGGAGAGCTAATTATCATCACGAGCAAAACAAACTGAACTTAGAAAAAGGGATTCATCTAATTTATTACTAAACAGAATAGAGCAATGAAAAAAAAAACAAGTAACATCAAGCCTTAAAACACCTCCCCCCACCCCTCCCCCCTTCCCGGGCTCAACTTCACTCCCTGCTTCAAACCTCCGCCCCCTCAGCGGCAGGGGGGAGGAATGGGGGGAGGGGGATGGGGGTTGCGGTCAGTGCAGCGCACGTTGTTTCTGCTGCTTCGTTGTCCTCGGGGGGAGGACTCCTCTCATCGCTCCCCTGCTCCAGCATGGAGTCTCTCCCACGGGCTACAGTCCTTCCCGAACTGCTCCGGCGTGGTCTCTTCCATGGGGTGCAGACCTTTAGGAGAAAACTGTTCCAGCATGGATCTCCCACGGGGTCACAAGTCCTGCCACCAAAACCTGCCCTGGCATGGGCTCCCCTCTCCACGGGTCTACCGGTCCAGCCAGGGACTTGCTTCAGCCCGGGCTTCCCACAGGCCACAGCCTCCCTCGGGTGCCTCCACCTGCTCCAGCGTGGGGTCCTCCACGGGCTGCAGGTGGAATCTCTACACCCCCTCATCAGTCCTCCATGGGCTGCAGGGGAACAGCCTGCTTCACCATGGTTTTCACCACGGGCTGCAGGGGGAATCTCTGCTCCGGTGTCTGGAGCACGAGCACCTGCACCTGCACGAGCACGAGCACGAGCACCTGCACCTGCACCTGCACCTGCACCTGCACCTGCACCTGCACCTGCACCTGCACCTGCACCTGCACCTGCACCTGCACCTGCACCGACCTTGATGTTACATCTCCACACTTCCCCCTCCAGATGTAAAAAAAACTTCCCCCCTTCTTAAATATGTTATCACAGAGGCGCTGATTGGCTTGGCCTTGGCCAGGGGCGGGCCCATCTTGGGGCTGGCTGGCATTGGCTCTGTCAGACATTGTGGAAGCTTCTAGAAGCTCCTCACAGGAGCCACCCCTATAGCCCATGCCCCCACCCGCTACCAAAACCTTGCCACACAAACCCAACACAGTAATATCAGCAATGAAAATGAGGTGAGGACTAGAACCCAGATTCAAAGCCCTTTAAGGACTACATATGTTGCCACTGCATCTTGAAGCTTGTGCTACTGTTGTCTGTTAGCTAATGTCACACTCATCTTAGAAGGAGGATCCAGGGAACTACAGGCCAGACAGATTAGTAACTGTTGGGAAAGTTATGGAGCAAATCCTCCTGGAAGCCACTTCTAGGCACAAGAAGGACAAGAATGTGACTGGGAACAGCCATCATGGATTTACCAAGGGCAAATCATGCCTGACCAACTTGATTGCTTTCTACAATGAGCTGACTGACTCTGTAGACAAAGGGAGAACAGTGAATGTTGCATACCTTTGGCCTTTGACACAGTCTCCTATAGTATCCTTAGAGCCAAATTGGTGAGGTATGGACTGGATAAGTGGACAATAATGCGTGTAGAAAATTGACAGGGCTTCTGAGCTCTAAGTGTCACAATCAGCAGTACAAAGTCCAACTGGTGGCTGGTTACTACTGGTGTCCCTCAAGGATCAATACTAGGGCCAACACTGTTGATTGTCTTTAGTAATGACCTGTATAATGACTCAGAGTGCATTCTCAGCAAGTTTGTGAATGACACCAAATTGGGAGGGGGTGGTCAATGTGCTGGAGAGAAGAGCTATTATTCAGAGGGATCTGGACAGGCTGAAGAAATGGTCTGACAGGAACCTCAAGAAGTTCATCAAGGATGAGTACCAAGTCCTGCACCTGGGCTGGAATAACCCTATGTACCAGTGCAGACTGGGGGTCCACTGGATAAAAAGAAGCCTTGCAGAAAAGGACCTGCAGGTCCTGGTGGGCAACAAGTTGAATATGAACCAGCAGTGTGACCTTGCAGCAAAGGAGGCCAACAGCGTCCTGGGCTGTACTAGTAACAGTGTAGCTAACAGGTTCGGGGAAGTGATCCTTCCCCTCTACTTGTCACTTGTGAGACCACATCTGGAGTCTTGTATCCAGTTCTGGGCTCCCCAGTGCAAGATAGACACATACTGGAGCAAGCCCAACAGAGGGCCACCAAGCTGGTCAGGGGGCTGGAACACATGACATATAAGGAGAAGCTGAGAGGACTGGATTTGTTCAACCTGGAGGAGAGAAGGCTCAGGGGAGACCTTATTGTTGCCTGATCAGACGATGCAGAGAAGACAGAGTCAGACTCTTCTCAGAGGTGCAAACCAATCAAGTAAGAAGCAACAGACACAAGTTGGAACATGGGAAATCCCGATTAGATATAAGGAAAAAATTCATCATGAGAGTAGTCAAATGCTGGAACAGAGGCCCAGAGAGTTTGTGGAATATCCACCCTCAGAGGTGTTCAAAACTTGACTGGACAAAGCCCTGAGCAACCTGATCTAATTAAACTTACTTTGAGCAGGGAGTTGAACTAGAGACCTCCAGAGGCCCCTTCTATCCTAAATAATTCTAAGATTTAAGGAAGTACCAAAACCTTATTTTTACTGTCATAGTGGTTGAGTTTAGGTCCAGGCTAGAATCTATATTCTAGCCTAGACAATTTGCTAATTACTAGCATCTCTTAATTGTTTTCTTAATGAATCTCTCTGATGTCGTGTTTACCACTGGCTGAGCTCTGTAGTTCACTGTATTTATATGCTAAAATACCACTAGATATCATCTGAGCAATGATATAGAAGAAAGAACAAGGGAGAAAGTAGCATTGTGTGACTATCAAGGCAAATATTGTGTCATGGTGGATATAATTTCACAAGAGTGTTCAAATGGAGCAAAGTATTTACTTCTATCTTCTGCACATTCCTAATGGAATATGAGCTTCTGGAAGTGGGTGACAGCTCTTTTAGTGGCTGAAAAATAAGGAAGGTGTTTTTCCAAAAAAAAGGAACATTATGGTCATCTAATTGCACCAAAGATATGACGCATTCCTGAAAGCAAGAATTGCTTATTTTTCTAGATGAAGCTTTCTTCAGAGGAAATAATAGATGTGTAGATTTGTTACAGATGTACCTGTATTGATTAGGGTATTAATTATCATAGTGTAAGGTGGAAAGCAGGAAATGGAGACAGGAAAGTAGTGATGGGTCAAATTTTACTCAGTCTTGTTGCTTATTGTTAAAAAATTAAAGAGGACAGAATTTCATTTCAGTGAGGGAAGACTTTTAGACACTTGAATATAGCTACCCTGCACATTTTTAAAGGGCATAGGTTATTGTAGGTTATCTTTTCTATTTGATTTTTTGGGGGGGAGAAACTTACAAATAAAAGCATGAAAAAATTGAGTATTGTTCCTCAGTGAAGTTAGTTGCTGTGTGTCATTATTTTCAAGGTCTGGATTGAAGAAAGACTATGATAACTTTCAAAGACAGCTAGACTATGATAAATTTACCAGAGAATTATGGAGTAATGACAAAAGTGAGGGTGATGCTGGCAAAGAGCCTTTTGAAGTAATAGCCAGTAAATCTTCAGAGTCTGTAGAACATGAGGCTGTTTCCAAAAAAGATCATCTAGACTTTGGTAAGTACTTACCGAAATTTAATAGCCTGGACTTGATTCAAGGGCCTATCAGTTTTTTCATGCATGTTTCTGTCATATATTTTACCTTAATTATAGTGTAAGCATACTGGATTTTGTGATGCACTTCTGATAGATGATAGACCAGGAGAAGGGGGCAGAGATGACCTAGATGAGAATTTTGATTTTATGTATTAGTAAGCTTTTGCCATTTTTGTGCTTAATTATTTCTGTGATAAAATAGTAGGCCTGCTCAGAAGAATTTACATTAAATCAGCTGTAGCTTAAGTTGTTAAAAAAAAAGTAAAATACATTACAGATGATTAATGCTGTCATCAACTCAGAAACTGTTCTTGATAGCTGTCCTGACAAATGTTTATGAACTAGCACTTTGCCTTTATCTGAACATTGTCAAATTGTCATATAGGTGTATCAATTGCAAACTTGTAAAACACTTAAAAATTTACTTTACTATTTTTGCAGATGAAATGAAACTGTTAGAGATTGTTTTACCTGCAGGAAAAAACAGACTTCTAAAAAGAGATTGGACTTCTAAAGAAATACATAAGATGCTGCCTAAATCTGTTAAACGACAGTCCGAGCAGAACAGTTGTCTGGATGATAGCACAAATGAGCTTTCACCAAGAAAGCAAGCTAAGTTGAGCACTACTGAGGCTATAGTCCAGAGTTCAGAAAATAGCATGCAGACGGACAGTTGTTTGACTGAGCTGAAACAATATGAACAACCAACTCCAGGATCATTTTTCCTGTCAAATCCTGCAACATCAATATCAAACTTTCTGAAAGGGACCAAACCCATCCAGGCCTTGCTTGCCAAGAGTATTGGAAACAAAGTGACATTAACAAATCCACTGCTACCTCCCCCAGGCATAAATGTATCTACTTCTGAAAAAACAGTTATATCACCTATGGAATCGCCGCCAATAAAAGCAGCACTTCCTTGCCAGACCAATTCAAAAAGTCCTTTGCAAACATCACACAAAATGCCAGGTAGTCATTATGTATCAAGAGACCTTCACAACAGCTCAATGAAAATTCAAATGCAAGCTGTGATTGACCCTAAAACTGGAAAAAAAGTCATGCAACCTAAGAATTTTCTTATTCATCAGAATGAAGGAAAAACTGTATTGAAGAACATTCAGTCATGGCAACAAAACTCTCCTGAACTGCACTGTACAACCTTCTCACAAGCAGCAATTGTCAATGTTTCTTTAACACCTGTCCTGGTAACACCAACTGCACATGTTACTAATACACTGCCTAGTACAATTTTTAACCACCACATTATGCATCTGTCACAGATAACTAGTCCTGTGAACAGACTGCAATCATTTCCTTCTATAAACTCAACAAGTAACTTATTATCATCAACAATTACAATGAGCCACAGTGAAACTGACAATACCAAGCCTACAGTTTCAGCTGCCCCATTCCCTATATCTTTGGCTTTACCCACTGTTCCTACAGGTAGTCAGCCTTTTACATCAGCAACAATATTAAGTGGATCTACAAATACTACTTCTTCCTTTCACAGTCTCACATCACAGAAGACCAGTGACTCTTTTGAAGCTAAGCAAGAACTAAAAACAGTGTGTATAAGAGAATCGCAGGCTATTCTGGTCACAACACGAGGTGGGAACATAGGAATTGTTAAAGTACAGACAAACCCAGACCAGACTGCAGCTAATAGTTTATCTCCTAATTCAACTTTTGCTTATGCATCTCAACTTAAGGCATTTTTGGTGCCAAAATCCACAATATTATCAACCTCTACTCTTTCATCTATAACAACAGCCACATCTGATTTTCCAGTTTTTGGACAAGCATCTGTTTCTGTGTTTTCCACCTCAGCAGCTCCTTCTTTCAACATTCCATCTTTTCCTGCTGGCTTCAATCAGATAATGGGGAAAAATTTCAAATGTATGTTAGGGCAGCTTCCTCATGGGGGCATTTTGAATCAAACAGAGAAAACCTGTCATGTGTCCTCTCCTACTTTCTTGGCACCCTTTTCCTCAACTAGCACTTCAATGTCAGCAATTCCAAGCAGTCCTGTTAATGCAATTAGTGTTGGACAGGATAACACTGTCATTACCCCAAATTCTTCAATGCAGCAACAAGGTGATACTAAAGCTAAAAAACATCCCCTTATACAATCTGAGATTAGTACAGTAACAAATGGTGATGTAATCAGTGGTACTCCAATTAAAAAAGTTATGTTAGTCAAAAATCCACCTATTTTGTCTCCATGTGGGGCTACAGGAGTCAATATTATACCTTCTCTAACTTCCACTGGTATAAGTGCTCGAAAATTAGTTTTCATTAATACTCCACTTCCTAGTGGTGCATCAAACACTAATCTAGTTGTGGAGTCATCAAAACTGATCCTCCCTTCTTCCATAAACAAAACATTTGTTAGTGCCACAGAGCAGCCACAGTTGGTTTTGATCCCATCTACAGTAGAAGTATCAATAAAAAAAAAATCATCACCTGATGTGGCTCAAGTAAAAGATGTGAAAATTGGACTAAACATAGGGCATGCCTTTGTAAATACCAAAGTCAATGAACAACAAACTCCATCAATGAATATATCACAGTTTGTCAATTCTAAGGGAGAAGACAAAAAGAGTATGGGTCTTACTTTATGTTTGTCAAGCAATGGTAGCTTGGTTCCAGTATGTTCAGGGTTTAGAAGTCAAAATGTTACATCATTGAATAAATCCATAGGTGTTGTAATGAAAGCTGCAACTGCCTTTACAGTAACAGAAGCAAATGCATGTTTGGAATCTGTTTCGGTAACATCAAGTGAGACTTCTGTTAGGACACAACCTACTGTCTTGATTGATGGAAACAACACTTCAAGAATAAGGCCAGGTTTAGCTAAGCAACTGTGTACATTGAATATCAGAAATACTGTGGATATATCAACTGTGGAAACAAGACATCTTGCTTCACCTGTGCTAATTTCAACTACACGACCAACAGTATCTCCTCAGAACTTATCATCTACTTTAGAGTTTCCAGCTGTTAGCCTGCCTGGATCTGTAGCTATCTCCTCAAAAATGATACATACAGTTCCTCACTTGATAGCAGTTCCAAATCTCCCCTCACTCCCAAAAGACAAGCCACCCGCATTGCTTCAGTTTCAGTTACCAGGTATTTCAGCTGCTTTGCCATCTAATGCAGATATTCACAAGCCTCAAAGTATATTGTCCTCTGCTTCACAAAATACAGGTAAAGTAATTAATTTTCCCAGCTTTTCTTCTCTACAGTGCCAGCAGATGTCTCCCAATATAGTGAAAGTAAGTCATACTTACACCTGTGCTTCTGCTGTTCAGATGTCTACAACTTCACCCTCTGTAACAAGCCAGGCAGGAGATCAATTGAATGAACCTTGCATTCAACAGAAAATTAACACCACTATGCCTTTGTCACCTGGAACTGAGATAATGATTAATGGTACTCATTTTATTGTTCCATCACAAGGCCTTGGACCTGGCAGCCATGTTCTTCTCTCTTCTAATACAAAGCAGACTCCTCTTCCTTTAGCTATTAACCATGGTCAAGGGGCTCAAGGTGTACCAATTGTTAATCCTGTACCCCTAAAGATCACACTAGCACCCACTAATTCATTAAATTGGCAAACATCAAAACATCCTTTGAAAAGCTCTACAAAAATTGTGAACTCTTCTGGGTCTGCAAATGCTTTACCCACTGTACACACAGTGCCCCAGATATTGAATACTCCTGCTAGCTCATGTGCTTCACTATCAACACCACCGCTGTCTATGTCTTCAGTGATAAAACCTCCAGCTAATCTTTTAGTTGCAACTTCTTTGATTTCTTCCATGCACCCTCGGAACTCTCAGTTATCAAGTAACACTTCAGTGTTTGCCTTAGATACATCTATCAAAAAACTGTTGTTAAGTCCAGAGGGAGCCATTCTGAATGCTATCAATACTTCAGCATCAAAAGCTTCATCATTGCCTTCTGTTGTAATGTCCACAAGCAGAAATCCTATCACTGTCTTTCCTCCTTTTCAATCACCTTGCTTAGATAAACCTGAAAAAGCTGCATATGAACTTAGAGCAAATGAGTCACTTTGAAATGTTGAGGCATTCTTTTTCTTTGGAAGTGGTTGTTATAACTTAAACAATTTCTTATTTTGTTTAAAATATTGTGGATTTATTTTTAAAAATTGTTAGATTATGGCTCTTTTCCATTTACCTGTGGGACTTAAGAGGAGGAACAATATATTCAGGTTCAGAGTTATGCTTTCAGAGGGTTAATAAAATAGTCATGGCATGAATGTATACATATTCCTGAATTCTTAAGAATCTGTACTAAACTATATATACACAAAGAACTATGCTGTTTTATTCATGTTTTGTTGACCCAATGTATAGGGGTTTTTAATTTTTTTAGTAATTTTGGACCGGTGTATGGTTTGGCAACAATGCAGAAGAATCTTCATGTAATAAATCAAGGTTCTATACTGCTTTGTGTCAGTAATAGTTTAAAAGTGTGTATATCTGTTGCATCATGGCAGAAAATACATATATATGCACATCTTTTCATTTAATGCAGAAACCTCTCACCATGACTGGGTGCCTCTCTGAAGTGCCTCTGCATGCAATAGGGATCAAACAGAAGGAATTAGAGGTCTGTGTGCAGCTGCAGGGCTGTGATCTTATCAGGATCACAGAGACATGGTGGGATAGCTCAGACAGTTGGAGTGCTGCCATGGGTAGATACAGGCTCTTTAGGAAGGACAGGCTGGGAAGGCGAAGAGGGGGAGTTGCCCTTTATGTGAGAGAGCAGCTGGAATGCATGGAGCTTTGTCTAGGGATGAACAATGAGCCAGTTGAGAGTTTAGGGGTTAGGATTAGAGGGCAGACCAACATGGATGACACTGTGGACTGCCTGATCAGGAAAAAGTAGATGATGCCTTCTTCAGACAACTGGAGGAAGCCTCACATTCACAGGTACTGGTCCTCATGGGGGACTTGAACCTCCCTGACATCTGTTGAAAGGACAACACAGGAGGGCACAAACAAACCAGGAGGTTTCAGGAGTGTATTGATGACAATTTCCTAACACAGTTGATTGAAGAGCAGACAAAGAGAAGCACTCTGCTGGACCTCATACTTACAAACAAGGAAGAAATGGTTGGGGATGTGAATGTTAGGGGTACCCTTGACTGCAGTGATCATGGGATGATGGAGTTAAGGATCCTGAGAGGAAGGAACAAGGCAAATAGCAGGCTCACAACCCTGGACTTCAGGAGAGCAGACTTTAGCCTGTTCAGGGAGTTGCTTGGAAGAATCCCATGGCAGACAGTCATGGAGAGAAGAGGAATCCAGGTCAGCTGGTTGATTTTCAAGGACCACCCTCTCCAACTTCCGACTGGTCCATTCTGAAGAGCAGAAAAATCAAGGAAAGGCAGCACGAAGCCTGCATAGATGCACAAGGAGCTCCTGCCTGAAGTCAAATATAAAAAGGAAGCCTACAAGAGGTGGAAGCAAGGTCAGGTGACCCAGGAGGAATATAGAGACACTGTCCAATTGTGCAGGGATGTGGTTAGGAAAGTCAAAGTTGAATCTGGTGAGGGACGTGAAGGGCAACAAGAAAGAATTGTACAAGTACATAAGCAGCAAAAGGAAGGCTAGGGAAAATGTGGACCTGCTGCTGAATGAGGCAGAGACTCTGGTGGGAAAGGACATGGAAAAATGCCAAGGTACTCAATGCCTTCTTTGCCTCAGTGTTTACGGGTAAGATCGGCCTTCAGGAATCCCAGGCCTCTGAGACCACAGGAAAGTCTGGAGCAAGGAAGACCCTTGGTGGAGGAGGATCAAGTTAGGGAACATTTAAACAAACTGGACATACGTAAGGTCACGGGGCCTTACAGGATGCACACTGAAGAAGCTGGCTGAAGAAGCTGGCCAATGTCCTTGTGAGGCCACTCTTGATTATCTTTGAAAGGTCATGGCTATCTGGGGAGATTCCTGATGACTTAAGAAGACAAAGCCAGGTTCTTCTGAGTGGTGCCCAATGACAGGACAAGAAGCGATGGGCACAAATTGAAACACATGAAATTCCTTCTGAACATAAGGAAACATTTTTTTTTTTACTGTGAGGGTGGTTGAACACTGGAACAGAGTGCCCAGAGATGTTGTGGTGTCTCCATCCTTGGAGATATTCAAAACCTGACTGGACAAGGCTTCAAGCAATCTGCTGACCCTGTGTCGCAGATAGACTCATGCACTTCACTTGTAAGAGAGAAGCAACAATATACTTTATTGATATAAACCAGTGAATTAACAAATTTAAACAGTAAATGCAACAGTGGTTTAACAAGATTTGATGGCAAGGTACACTTGATTATTTACTGCATAGATGGTCGGGTCAGGCAAAACTGTCAGGGATACCCTCCTGTTGAGTCATGAGGTTCAGAAAGGACCCCCTTGCTTTCTAAACCCTTTTTCAGAGAGGAATCCTGGTGCAGCTGGATCCAATCCTAGTCCCAGACTTGAGCAACAGTTTATGTCTAAAGGATTATATGTGCACAGTCAATCGTTTATATCACTTAGCTAAGATTTCAAAGTTTAGCATGCTATTAGTCACTTACTGAGAATCTATTGCAGCAAGGAATCTCTCAACGTTGAGCAGTAACCTTGAAAGGTGTCCCTACTCAAGGGGAGATCCTGGTGTGCAGCCTGCTGCCATGCAGGAGAGATCAAAGGGCTCTTGGACTGCTCGCTATTTATGGAGTAAGATGATTGACTCATAGTCATATTTGCATACTGAATACAGATGTTAGTTTCTTCCAAATTTGGCTTGAGTTGGACATTGACCAGCACTGTGGTTAGGTGGGTGCATTGCTCAAATTAGCCCTTGGCTATTGTGGTGTTATCTGTCTCCAAATTCACTTTGAGTCATGCAGCCATCACGACAGATGCAGCCATTACAACCGCCACTGGTGGTTATTGCTTGAGCAGGGTTATGGGAAATAAAGGTCAGGTTGGGGCAGGGGGGAGCACACCATCACACCCTGCTTAAGCAGGGGGATTGGACCACATGAACTCCAGAGATATCTTCCAACCTCAACTATTCTGTGTTTCTGTGTGATTCTGTGAAAATGTCTTTCAGTATTATATAACAATACAACAACAATATAACAATATTATGACAATATATATTATATATGTATATAATACACATATGTAACAATATCTATATAACAAATAAGATTACACTGTAGTGTATTACAATTACTGTATTACATTATACTGGAATGCAATATGTTACAATGACAAGATCTGTTTTTAAAAATATTAAATATATTGTTATTTTTATTTTTGGTCCTGATTTGATTAGAAAAAACAAGAACACCTGTGACTTTTTAGTGTGGTTGATGTTTCTATTATATTAGAAAATTTGAGTTACAGCCATTGTTAACTAATGACTGTCACTCGATTTCTCCTTCTAATGTTTTAGTCCTTCCCCTATTTTTTTTCTTAAAAATTCAGTAGATAATAATGCGGACTAACAGCAGGTGCTCAGCTGGAGTAATTATGATTGCGACTGCTCTCTTTGGATCAGTGCTTCTTTTAATGCTCTGCATTAAAAAAGTGTTCAAATTATTTATTTTAGCATATCTCAGTTCTCATCATTGTTATGTTAATTCATTGTCACAAGGGTAGAATCAGATGATAAAAATTTACTTCAGATCCTTCATTCTGAAACCACCAAATGCTATAACATCCTTTCCTTTTTTTTTAATCTGACTTTATCGCATATGCTAGCTAAGTTAGCACAGTGAAATAGGTTGTCAGCCTCTTACAGGCTGCTTGTCAGTGCATCTCCATTGATCTGTTTAAAGGTGATGATACAAAGTAGTAGGATTAGTCCTTTTTCCATATAAAGGTCAAAGCACACCTTACTCACCCAACATATATGCAACCTTCCATTTTCTTGTCTTCACTTGTGATTTGGAACCTGAATGCCATGAGCAGACATGGTATTTAGGGGTTTTTGCCACAGTCTCTGACAGATTTCACTTAACTGTGAGCCCATGTTTTTTAAGTAGGTCATTTCATTTCCTTGAGCTTCTTCAGTTCACTTGACTGGACTATGTTAAAGAGCTAAAGCCTTGGAACAATATTTTTATTCACTAGTTGACCAAAAAATAATTGGGGAAGAACAATTGTTTTGGGTGCCCTAGCATCAAATGATATGTTTGTTTTCCCAAAATTAAAAAAATGTTTGAAATGTGTTATTCAAGTGGAAATAAAATGTTGTGTCATTTTCTGTTGGGTTTTTTTTTGTGCGTTGTTGGGGTTTTTTTGAGGAGAAAGATGAGGTTGTTTCATTTTATTTATTATTTATTTTCAGGGGAGTTTTTTACTCTTCAACTTAAGAAATACAGTAAAGTTAGGCAAATTAGAACTCAAAACATTCATTCTGAAAAAAAAATCAAAAGGAAAGAGTTTTTACTGAACATTCTTTTTTTGGTCAAAACTCTTCCTTCAACTTGGAACACATCTCTGGATTTTTTTCAGCTAATCCAGAGCCACTTTTTTTCCCCCTCAAATAATTTTTTTTTTAATTTTTCACCAAGTTGTATGCAGAGGACCTACCTGAAAAGTACAAGAGGCCTCAAAGCTGATGATCTACTTTTAGCATTACAACATGATAAACTCACACTACTTTGTATAATATAACCAGAAATGCCTAACAAAACTGACAAGGTAATGAACTAAAGGCTCATCACATTTTGTAGTAGATGTAAATATGTAGCTGTCATGAACTTCAAATGGAAATAATTCAAGAGTTATGTTGTAAGATTTTTTCAAGTGGCATCTTATAAACCTGTACAGCAAGAGAGGTGTACTATTTCAAGCTATATAGCAGGATTGTTCTCCCCCTGAAAAAAAAAGGTTTTAATGGTAAAGTCAATATAAAAATTTCATGTTCTTGTTCCATGAGATTCAAGATAGAACTACACAGCGAGTAGGCTGAGGGTGCACAAGAAGTTGGGAGGGGAACACAGCTAGGACAGCTGACCCCAATTGACCAAAGGGATATTCCATACCATATGACATTGTGCTCAGCAATAAAAGATGGGGGAAGAAGGAGGAAGAGGGGACATACAGAGTTATGGTGTTTGTCTTCCCAAGTAACCGTTATGTGTGATGGAGCCCTGCTTTCCTGGAGATGGCTAAACATCTGCCTGCTGATGGGAAGTACTGAATGAATTCCTTATTTTGCTTTGCTTACATGCATGGCTTTTGCTTTACCTATTAAACTGTCTTTATCTCAACCCATGAGTTTTCTCACTTGTAATCTTCTGATTCTCTCCCCCATCCCACTGTGGGGGGAGTGAGCGAACTGCTGTGTGGTGTTTATCTGCCTACCAAGGTTAAGCCATGACATGCATGTTATTTTTCTTTCACAGAGTAATAGAGCTAGGATTGGTACTTTTTCCCTCCCTAAGGTCTGGTTTTCAATAGAACTGGGAGGTTTGATGTCTTGCCCCATATAGGCTGACTTTTTAAGTGAGGAAATCTTTTTGCAATTGTTTATTTCTTATGTAACTATTTTTCCTACTTCTTAGGAGCAGAATAGAGAGGGTTAGCCTATTTTCTTGGGCCTTTGTTCTATGGCCAATGCCATTTGCTGGTTCAATAGGTGGAGTGTTCCTGGATATGCTCCTTCAGAGTTATATAGTTTGATCACCAACTGTAACACTTCGGGTACATTCGAAAAAGGATGAATCCTCCATCCCCTCACACAGGGGCTCTGTTCCCAAGGATTCAGGAATACTCACTGCTGAACTGTTACAGAGCAATTGGGTGGGGAGAACTGCAGGACCCAGAGGAACACTCCATCCCACTCTCACAAGCCACTGCTGCCTTTTCATTTAAACACCTTGGTCAGGTTCAAACTGGTTTGCAAGTTGACCAAGGGTCGAACCTCAACCATGGTGTGAGGTTTAAGTGTGATGGTGTGTGCGCCTGCAAGACTATGACATTATTGGCATTACAGAGACGTGGTGGGATGGCTCCCATGACTGGAGTGTTGGGATGGAAGGGTAGAGGCTCTTTAGGAAGGACAGGCAGGGCAGAAGAGGAGGGGGCGTCACCCTCTATGTCAATGACCATCTAGAGTGCATGGAGCTCCACCTGGGGATGGAGGAGGAGCCAACTGAGAGCCTATGGGTCAGGATTAAAAGGAGGGCTGGGGCAGGGGGCATCATAGTGGGGGTCTGCTACAGGCCACCTGACCAGAGGGACCGAGCAGATGAAGCCCTCTATAGGCAGATAGGAGCAGCTTCACGTTCACAAGCCCTGGTCCTCATGGGGGACTTCAACCACCCCAATATCTGTTGGAGGGACAACGCAGCTGAGCGCAAGCAATCCAGGAAGTTCCTGGAATGTGTTGATGACAACTTTCTCCTCCAAGTGACAGAGGAGTCAACGAGGAGAGGTGCCATGCTGGACCTTGTTCTCACCCACAAGGAGGGGCTGGTAGGGGATGTCAAGCTCGAGGGCAGCCTTGGCTGCAGTGACCATGAAATGGTGGAGTTCAAGATCCTCAGGGCAGCGAGGAGGGTGCGCAGCAAGCTCACTACCCTGGACTTCAGGAGAGCAGACTTTGGCCTCTTCAGGGATCTGCTTGGTAGAATACCATGGGACAATGCCCTGGAAGGAAGAGGGGCCCAAGACAGCTGGCTAATATTCAAGGATCACCTCCTCCAAGGACAGGAGCGATGCATCCCAACAAAGAGGAAGTCAAGCAAAAACACCGAGAGGCCCTGTGGATGAACAAGGAGCTCCTGGGCAAAGTCAAACAAAAAGGAAGCCTACAGAGGGTGGAAGCAAGGACAGGTAGCCTGGGAGGAGTACAGAGAAACTGTCCGAGCAGCCAGGGATCAGGTTAGGAAAGCTAAGGCCCTGATTGATAGAAATTAGTCTGGCCAGGGATGTCAAGGATAAGAAGAAAAGCTTCTATAGGTATGTTAGTGAGAAAAGGAGGACGAGGGAAAATGTGGGTCCCCTCCGGAATGAAACGGGTGACCTGGTTACCCAGGATATGGAGAAGGCTGAGGTACTCAATGACTTCTTTGCCTCAGTCTTCACTGGCAAATGCTTGAGCCACACTGCCCAGGTCACAGAAGGCAGGGACTGGGAGAATGCAGAACCACCCACTGTAGGAGAAGATCAGGTTCGAGAATATCTAAGGAACCTGAAGGTGCACAAGTCCATGGGACCTGGTGAGATGCATCCATGGGTCCTGAGGGAACTGCCGGATGAAGTGGCCAGGCCACTCTCCATCATATTTGAGAAGTCCTGGCAGTCCAGCGAAGTTCCCACTGACTGCAAGAGGGGGAACATAACCCCCATTTTTTTAAAAAGGGAAAAAAGGAAGACCCAGGGAACTACAGGCCAGTCAGTCTCACCTCTGTGCCTGGCAAGATCATGGAGCAGACCCTCCTGGAAACTATGCTCAGACACATGGAAAATGAGGAGGTGATTGGTGACAGCCAAGATGGCTTCACTAAGGGCAAATCGTGCCTGACAAACTTGGTGGCCTTCTATGATGGGGTGACAGCGTTGGTGGATAAGGGAAGGGCAACTGACGTCATCTACCTGGACTTGTGCAAGGCATTTGACACTGTCCTGCATGACATCCTTGTCTCTAAATTGGAGAGACATGGATTCGATGGATGGACCACTCGGTGGATAAGGAATTGGCTGGATGGTCACACTCAAAGAGTTGTGGTCAACGGCTCAATGTCCAAGTGGAGAACGGTGACGAGTGGTGTTCCTCAGGGGTCGGTACTGGGACCGGCACTGTTCAACATCTTTGTCGGTGACATGGACAGTGGGATCGAGTGCACCCCCAGCAAGTTTGCCGAAGACACCAAGCCGTGTGGTGTGGTCGACACACTGGAGGGAAGGGATGCCATCCAGAGGGACCTTGACAGGCTGGAGAGGTGGGCCCGTGCGAACCGCCTGAAGTTCAAGAAGGCCAAGTGCAAGGTCCTGCACGTGGGTCAGCGCAATCCCAAGCACGACTACAGGCTGGGCGGAGAATGGCTTGAGAGCAGCCCTGAGGAGAAGGACTTGGGGGTATTGATTGATGAGAAGCTCAACATGAGCCGGCAGTGTGTGCTTGCAGCCCAGAAAGCCAACCATGTCCTGGGCTGCATCTAAAGAGGTGTGACCAGCAGGTCGAGGGAGGTGATCCTGCCCCTCTACTCCACTCTGCTGAGACCCCACCTGGAGTACTGCATCCAGCTCTGGGGGCCCCAGTACAGGAGAGACATGGAGCTGTTGGAGCGAGTCCAGAGGAGGGCCATGAAGCTGATTGGAGGGCTGGAGCACCTCTCCTATGAGGACAGGCTGAGAGATTTGGGATTGTTCAGCCTGTAGAAAAGGTGGCTCCGAGGACATCTAATAGTGGCTTACCAGTACCTGAAGGGGGCCTACAGGAAAGATGGTGAGGGACTGTTTATCAGGGAGTGTAGTGACAGGACAAGGGGTAATGGGTTTAAGCTGAAGTATGGTAGATTTAGATTAGATGTTAGGAAGAAATTCTTTACTGTGAGGGTGGTGAGGCACTGGAACAGGTTGCCCAGATGGGTTGTGGAGGCCTCATCCCTGGAAGTGTTTAAGGCCAGGCGGGATGGGGCTTTGGGCAACATGGTCTAGTGGAGGGTGTCCCTGCCCATGGCAGGGGGCTTGGAACTAGATGATCTTTAAGGTCCCTTCCAACCCAAACCATTCTATGATTCTATGATTCTATGATTTACGTGCATACTAAAGCCCTAGTGAAGCCTCACCAGTACGACAGACCCCAACCAGCAGGTAGAGCTGTGTGATTGCTATCTGAAGGCATAAGTGTTACAGGTTCTCTGGAGCTCTAGTGAGGTCCCCATCATCATTGAAGAACCCAACCATTCAGATGATGAGCCGATCCATGAATCTTCTGCCCTGAAGTGTAATGGTTGTCAGCTTTATAATGCAGCACACTGACACACACATATGTTCTCCTCCTGGAGCACACCTCCCACGCCCTCGACCCTTAATAGCATTAGAGCTTTTACCCTACTCGATTATCTTACGCACTCACATTAGCCACTGCCCTAGTCTCTCCCCTGGTTTTTGTCAATAAGTTTCAGCAATGGTCTACAGTTCTCCCTGGGTGTAAACTTGCATTGAGGCTGCCCAGGGGGCCCCATTACTTTGTTCATAATCAATGATTCCACATGCCAGGATCCCAACCTTTCCTTGTACCTGCTGCTTACAAACCACACACTGCACATTCTGCCCCCAAACAGCACAACAAGCAGCATGCTCCTTCAAGGCTGGTGTTTCTTGTTGCTGGAATACCTGAACTAGTTATTACCATATCTTATTAGTCTTTTGTAACTCTTCTATATCTGGTCAAAACGTTCCCACACTCATTTCAAGCATGTTAGTAACAACCTAATAAGGCTCAAATCCTGATGGGTTTTTCCTTTTCCCACCCATTGCTTTTGGATACAAGTTAATATTTCAGCTGGGGTGGGACATCCAAACAACTCTTTCTCTGATTTCCAGCTCATTGAGGAGGTCACCCAGGCCAAACACTGCATGACTGTCCCCCATGGCTGCATGTGGGGCTATCTGGGCACCTATTCTGTCTTCTCCTCACTATCCTTTTTCCAAAAAGGCATTTCTCACAGGGATCCTGCAGACTATGTCAGATGTAATGCATGGGTGCAAATGTTTCTATAGATCCCAGTAAGAAAGGCACTCATACTCCATAAGGTATTGATTAAAATGACCTCCCATCAGGGCATGGCATGCTGCGCAGATCCCATCTTAAAGGATTTTCTTAGAAGTAAACAATTCTATTATTCATTTTTACTGTTCAAGCGAAAGGATGTTCACATGAGAATATGCTGCTTCACTTCAAGAAAAAGACAAAGACACACCACTGGTGTCATAACCAGGTGTCGTGGTTTAACCCAGCCAGCAGCTAAAACAACCACACAGCCGTTTCAATAAAATATACAATATATAATAAAATATACAAACCAAGTGATGAACAGCACAATTTCTCACTACTTGAAACTGATGCTCAGCTAGTTCCTGAGCTGCCTCACCTCCTGGCCAATCCCCCCAGTTATATACAGAGCATGATGTCATATGGTTTGGAATATCTGTGTCCCCTCCCAGCTTCTTGGGCGCCCCCTGCCTTCTCATTGGCAGGCCAGTATGAGAAGCTGAAAAGTCCTTGACTGCTTGGCAACAACTAAAAACATTAGTGTGTTATCAACATTATTATCATCCTAAATCCAAAACACAGCACTATACCAGCTGCTAGGAAGAAAATTAACTCTATCCCTGCCAAAACCAGGATACCAGGTACCAAGTGGGAGCCACCTATAGACTTCTCCATTACAATTAGTGGGCTAAGTATATCCTGCAGCCAAGGAATATGTGCAGCACAGCACATCCCTGTGCCTACTCAGGTCAACTGTTATGTGGACCACTAACTCCCCAGTGTACAAGTCTTCCAGTTAGAACTACTACCAGGCAGTTCTAGAGAAATATATTCAAGTTGGAGAATTAAGGCTCAAGGATATACTGTGAAGAAAACTGATAGACTGGGCACTAAAGAATGGACTGGATTTTAAAACAATGCAGGACTCTGACTACAATAATTGGACTGTTTGTTAGGAGACCCCTTCTAATCATTGTGCTTGAGGCATCACTTTCTTTCTTACCATGGTTACCTTCTGTCTGTGAAAAAATTACAAAGGTAGGAAATTACAATGTAAGAAACTATTCTTAGTTTCACCAATCAAATTATAGGAAAAAGTCCAGAAGCCAATAAAAGTGCAGTTACTTCAAAATAAGATATTGTGGTAGGTTGACCCCAGCCAGCAACTAAACATCTACACAGCCGCTCATTCACTCCCCTGCCCTGGGATGGAGACAAGAACAGGAAGAAAAAAAGTGAGAAAATTCATGGGCTGAGATAAAGGCAGTTTAATAAGTGAAGGAAGAGGAAGAAGAAGTGGGGGGGGGGGGAAAAAAAACAACCCCAAACAAAAATCCAAGTGATGCAAAGGCAATCATGCACTACCTCCCACAAGCAGTGTGATGCTCAGCCAGTCTCTGAGAAATCACTACCTGTCCCACTGTCCTGGGTTCAGGTAGAATACAGTTAATTTTCACCAGAAGCTGGGATGGGACATAGCCAGGACAGGTGAGCCAAACTAGCCAAAGGGGGTATTCCCTACCATATGACATCATGCTCAGCATAAAAGGGGGCTAGTTGGGGAGGGGCGGGGTGGCTCCAGGACATGTGGCTCTGGCTCGGGGACGATCCGGCTTTGGGACAGGTCTGAGCGTGTGGTCTGAGTTGTATGGTCGTTGCGTAAGAAACTGCATTGTGTATCACCAGTTGTGTATATTCTAAGTACTGTTGTTGTTATTTTCCTCTCCCTTTGCTGTCCCAGTAAAGTGTCCTTTTTCCAACCCACAGGATTTGCCTTTGTCTTCCCATTCTCCTCCCCATCTCGCCAGGGAGGGGTGAGTGAGTGGCTGAGTAGTGCTCAGCTGCCGGCTGGGGCTAAACCACAACAGTCCTTTTTGGTGCCCAATGTAGGGCATGAAGGGTTGAGATAATGACAGATCTAACCAGAGCATGTTAAAACAAAGTTTTTATAAGTATTTACTGTATTATTTAAACAGTCACTCATCACAATGGTGTTTTGCTTGGTCATGTGGCTGTGGTATGTAAACCCTTACTTGCTCTATGTATTCCTTGTGGCACTGTTTATCACCTCTGGGAGAAGGGTCCAGAATGATAGAATCATAGAATCATAGAATCACAGAATGGATTGGGTTGGAAGGGACCTCAAAGATCATCTAGTTCCAAGCCCCCTGCCATAGGCAGGGACACCCTCCACTAGACCACATTGCCCAAAGCCTCATCCAACCTGGCCTTAAACACCTCCACGGATGGGGCCTCCACAACCTCTTTGGCAACCTGTTCCAGTGCCTCACCACTCTAACAGTAAAGAATTTCTTCCTAACATCTAATCTAAATCTACCATACTTCAGCTTAAACCCATTACCCCTTGTCCTGTCACTACATACCCTTGTAAACAGTCCCTCACCATCTTTCCTGTAGGCCACTGTCATGTAAAAGGGTACGAGTCTGATGTGTGGCTGAGGGAGGCCCTCCCGTTGAGTCACGAGGTTCAGAAAGGACCCCCTTGCTTTCTAAACTCCTTCTCAGAGAGGAGCCTGGGTGCGGCTAGGTCCAGTCTTAGTCCCAGACTTGGTCAACAGTTTATGTCTAAAGGATTATGTGTGTAGCCACTTATCAGAGTCAACGTTTGCCTGTCAGAGCCCCACTAAGGACTTTCACTGAAACAGTTTCGCAAAGTTGAAAAGAAAAATAGGTAATTTATTGAAGCGACAGATATAAAAGTTCGGAATTGCCATTGATAAATGCACTAACTGCAACAATTTTGAGCTCAAGTTAATAGTTCAGCGCTTTTGTTAATGACAGTTTTCCCGGGGTAACATCCGACATAATTGGAGGCGCAAGTCTTACCAAAGAGGCGTCCCTGCTTGGGGAGGAGAGAGGTCCAGGCCCGTCTATCCATCCATATAGTTGGAGTTCTCATCTTCAAAAAAGAGGATTCTAAATGCCAGATTTATACTTTTGGCGAGGTGGGACTAAGTGAAGTATTATGTGCTGATTGGCCCTTAACAAGGCTTGTTGTGCAGTTGATCGGGGCTGGGGGGGAGGGAAGTGGCAGAGAACAAAGACGTTCAGTACAGAGGAGCGGCGGTCTCTTTAGTTTTACCAAGTAACATGGAGCTGTGAAGGCTCCCCCTCACCCCAGGTGTCACTCGGTTGATTAAGGAGCAGACTCGTCAGGCGCTGCATCTTGTTAAGATGAACAAATTGCTCATCTCCTGCCCCTGTTCAGGTCCAGTGCTTATCAGTGCAAGATAAGCAAGTTGCTCAATCCCTGCTCTCGCCCAAGCTGGACACACACACACACACCGCCCCCCCCCCCGGCCCCCCCCGGCCCCGAGGCCCTTTCTGCTGGCTCATAATGGCCCTGTATTCAGCACCAACAAGCCTGGACAAGTCCAGCATCCCACAACCCCCTTTAGGTACTGGAGGGACGCAATTAGGGCTCCCTGCAGCCTTCTCTTCTCCAGGCTGAACAATCCCAACTCTCTCAGCCTGTCCTCATAGGAGAGAGGCTCCAGCCCTCCGATGAGCTTCGTGGCCCTCCTCTGGACTCTCTCCAACAGCTCCATGTCTTCCTTGTACTGGGGCCCCCAGAGCTGGATGCAGTACTCCAGGTGGGGTCTCACCAGAGCCGAGTAGAGGGGCAGGATCACCTCCCTCGACCTGCTGGTCACACCTCTCTTGATGCAGCCCAGGACACGGTTGGCTTCCTGGGCTGCAAGCACACACTGCCGGCTCATGCTGAGCTTCTCATTAATCAATACCCCCAAGTCCTTCTCCTCAGGGATGCTTTCAGTCCATTCTCTGCCCAGCCTATAGTTGTGCTTGGGATTGTGCTGACCCACGTGCAGGACCTTGCACTTGGCCTTGTTGAACTTCAGGCGGTTCGCACGGTCCCACCTCTCCAGCCTGTCAAGGTCCCTCTGGATGGCATCCCTTCCCTCCAGTGTGTCGACCACACCACACGGCTTGGTGTCTTCGGCAAACTTGCTGGGGGTGCACTCGATCCCACTGTCCATGTCACCGACAAAGATGTTGAACAGTGCCGGTCCCAGTACCGATCCCTGAGGAACACCACTCATCACCGTTCTCCACTTGGACATTGAGCCGTTGACCACAACTCTTTGAGTGCGACCATCCAGCCAATTCCTTATCCACCGAGTGGTCCATCCATTGAATCCATGTCTCTCCAATTTAGAGACAAGGATGTCATGTGGGACAGTGTCAAATGCTTTGCACAAGTCCAGGTAGATGACGTCAGTTGCCCTTCCCTTATCCACCAACGCTGTCACCCCATCATAGAAGGCCACCAAGTTTGTCAGGCACGATTTGCCCTTAGTGAAGCCATCTTGGCTGTCACCAATCACCTCCTTATTTTCCATGTGCCTGAGCATAGTCTCCAGGAGGATCTGCTCCATGATCTTGCCAGGCACGGAGGTGAGACCGACTGGCCTGTAGTTCCCTGGGTCTTCCTTTTTTCCCTTCTTAAAAATGGGGGTTATGTTTCCCCTTTTCCAGTCAGTGGGAACTTCACTGGACTGCCAGGACTTCTCAAATATGATGGAGAGTGGCTTAGCCACTTCATCTGCCAATTCCCTTATTATGTCTCCTGAATATGTTTCAAGTCTTGTTTAGGGTTCCTATTCAGGGTTACAAAAAATTATTTTAAGCATATCACGCAGAGATCTTCCCCAAGGCTGAATAGTCAGGGCTGGCATGGTGTGTGGGAGAGTATGGGCAGGTATCTGGAGACGTTCTCATCCCCAAAGGTCTGGAACTTCGCTCCCAAACAACTACATGACCCTGATAAAGTGGTAGAATATTTGAAAGGAAAATGTTGTAGTTATTCCAAGGAAGCACAACTTACTGCACTGTGCTGGGCCCTGGCCACTGTCTACCAAACACTGCTCGATAGTAAGCAGTGCCATCAAGGGGAAGAGAGGGAGAACAGACCCACCGGCACTGCGACTACCCCAAGCCCCCAACAGGCACTGTGGCTACTCAAAACCCCGTGACAGGCATGACAGCTGAGCAAGAAAAACAACCTGTATCGGTATCAGTCACTCCTATACACAAGAAGAATAATAGAACCATAGAATCATAGAATGCTTTGGGTTGGAAGGGACCTTAAAGATCATCTAGATCCAATGCCCCCTGCCATGGGCAGGGACACCCTCCACTAGACCATGTTGCCCAAAGCCTCATCCAACCTGGCCTTAAACACTTCCAGGGATGAGGCCTCCACAACCCATCTGGGCAACCTGTTCCAGTGCCTCACCACTCTAACAGTAAAGAATTTCTTCCTAACATCTAATCTAAATCTACCCTCCTTCAGCTTAAACCCATTACCCCTTGTCCTGTCACTACACTCCCTGATAAACAGTCCCTCTCCAGATATCCTGGAGGCCCCCTTCAGGTACTGGAAGGCCACAATTAGATCTCCCCAGAGCCGCCTTTTCTACAGGCTGAACAATCCCAAATCTCTCAGCCTGTCCCCATAGGACAGGTGCTCCAGCCCTCCAATCAGCTTCATGGCCCTCCGCTGGACTTGCTCCAACAGCTCCATGTCTTCCTTGTACTGGGGCCCCGAGAGCTGGATGCAGTACTCCAGGTGGGGTCTCACCAGAGCCAAGTAGAGGGGCAGGATCACCTCCCTCGACCTGCTGGTCACACCTCTTTTGATGCAGCCCAGGACACGGTTGGCTTTCTGGGCTGCAAGCGCACATTGCACAGAGAAATCAGTTTGCTTAGAGAAGGATGATGATGAACTGGGACCATCACGAGAACAAGAAGAAGAGCCAGAACCAGAAGTAATCTCCAAATCTCTGTCCGTGAGTGAGCTGCAAGATATGAGAAAAGATTTCAGTCGCCTTCCAGGGGAGCACATCATTACCTGGCTTCTCCGATGCTGCTGGGATAATGTCGTGGTTTTACCCCAGCCGTCAGCTGAGTACCACGCAGCCGCTCGTTCACTCCCCCCCATCGGGATGGGAAAGAGAATTGGAAGAGTTAAAGTGAGAAAACTCGTGGGTTGAGATAAAGACAGTTTAATAGGTAAAGCAAAAGCCGCGCGCACAAGCAAAGCAAAGCAAGGAATTCATTCACCACTTCCCATGGGCAGGCAGGTGTTCAGCCATCTCCAGGAAAGCAGGGCTCTGTCACGCGTAACGGTTACTTGGGAAGACAAACGCCATTGCTCCGAACGCCACCGCCCCCCCTCTCTCTTCCCCCAAGCTCCTTATAAACTCAGCATGACGTCATATAGTATGGAATACCCCTTTGGTCAGTTTGGGTCACCTGTCCTGTCCGTGTCTCCTCCCAACTTCTTGTGCACCCCCAGCCATCCCGCTGGCAGGGCAGTGCAAGAAGCAGAAAAGGCCTTGGCCTCGTGTAAACACTGCTCAACAATAAGTCCATAGAACAAAAACATCTCTATATTATCAATGCTGTCTCCACCACAAATCCAAAACATATCCCCACACTAGCTACTATGAAGAAAAATCAATCCTCTCAGCTGAAACCAGGACATTATCCACCCCTTATTCCATACTAATTACGTCATGCTCAGGTCCCACACAATTCAATACATCCTCATTAAGCACCACCACCCTTCTCATCCCTTGATATAATATGCTGATATCATTCCCTTAGTCTGTGGACCACCCTTTTAAAATGTCCATAAATGTCTGCAAAATGTCCATTGGGTTCACTTGGTCCACAACCTTGGGCTCCATCCACCATGGTGGTCACTCAGGACAGGAGAGGTGGTTGACGTGGAGTTACTGGGCACCAAAACCAGCTCAGGTCAGGTCCACTGCTGCACTTGCGCTGTCCCCTGTAAGGCTTGTTCTCCATTGGTTCAGGTGATTTCTGCTACAGTAATTCCTGTAACATGCAACTCAAATCATGGGTTACAACAATTTAAAGGTATTTCCATTACAATCTCCACCCCTGGTCCCTTCGAGTCAGACCATCAAGTTTACCATTGCAATGAACACTTCCCCTTGCCCCTGCTCCAGCTTGAACTTATCCTCAGACTGCAGTCCCTTAGGGGAGTACCTGCTCCAAGTGGAGCCTTATCCATGAGCCACAGTTTCTCCAGGGGTACACCTGCTGTGGCATAGACTTATCCACAGCCACAGTCACTTCGAGGTGCACCTGTTCCAGCATGGCCTTCTCCATGAGCCACAATGCCTTCATAGATACACTTGCTCCAGTGTGGCCTTGCCCACAGTCACAGTCGCTTCAGTCCTCTCAGAAATAAACCTGCCCTATCATGGGCTCGTCCATGGCCACACACTTTGAAATGTTCCAGCATGACCCATGCACAGCCACTGATGCTCCCAGGTGTACCTGCTGTAGCATGGACTTATCCTTGCCACAGATGCTCCGAGGTGTACCCTCTCCAGCATGGACTCATCCTTGGCTCACAGTCCTTCCAGAGGTATACCTGCTGCGGCACAGACGCAACCACGGCCCCAGACACTTCGAGATATACCTGCTGCGGCACAGATGCAACCACGGCCCCAGACACTTCAAGATATACCTGCTGCGGCACAGATGCAACCACAGCCACAGACACTTTGGGGTGTCCTGCTCCGACATGGAATCATCCACAGGTCACAGTCCCTTCGACTCGAGTGCACACAGGAGTTCCAGCCTGTCCAGGACAGCAGCACAAAAACAGCAGCGATGCCCTGGCCACCTGCCAGGCCAGGCGCATCGCCATTGCTGTTATCAAAATGTTCCCAGGCACAGCACAGTAAAATGATAAGAAGTACAGCAGTACAGTGAGCAGCGAAAGCACAAAGCAGCCACTAACGAGCAGTAGACTCTAATAGATAGTAAGGCAAGCAAGCCCCATGGCAAGCACAGGAGCCTGCCAATTAATAGCTAAACAGCTAATACTAAATAGCTAATAGCAGCGATAAATTCAATCTAGCACATTCCGATCAAATCTGTCATTATCTCGAACCCTTTGAGCCCCACGTTGGGCGCCAAAAAGACTGTCGTGGTTTTACCCCAGCCGGCACCTGAGTATCACGCAGCCGCTCGTTCACTCCCCCCCATCGGGATGGGAAAGAGAATTGGAAGAGTTAAAGTGAGAAAACTCGTGGGTTGAGATAAAGACAGTTTAATAGGTAAAGCAAAAGCCGCGCGCACAAGCAAAGCAAAGCAAGGAATTCATTCACCACTTCCCATGGGCAGGCAGGTGTTCAGCCATCTCCAGGAAAGCAGGGCTCCATCACGCGTAATGGTTACTTGGGAAGACAAACGCCATTGCTCCGAACGCCGCCGCCCCCCCTCTCTCTTCCCCCAAGCTCCTTATAAACTCAGCATGACGTCATATAGTATGGAATACCCCTTTGGTCAGTTTGGGTCACCTGTCCTGTCCGTGTCTCCTCCCAACTTCTTGTGCACCCCCAGCCATCCCGCTGGCAGGGCAGTGCAAGAAGCAGAAAAGGCCTTGGCCTCGTGTAAACACTGCTCAACAATAAGTCCATAGAACAAAAACATCTCTATATTATCAATGCTGTCTCCACCACAAATCCAAAACGTATCCCCACACTAGCTACTATGAAGAAAAATCAATCCTCTCAGCTGAAACCAGGACAGATAATGGGGCCAGTAGCCTGGAATTAGAGGGTAGGGAGGTCAAGGAGCTGGGATCCCTGTCTAGGGAAGGGGGCATTGACAAGGCAATTGGGAAAGAAGACACAAGCCCTCAGCCTCTGGAGGCGACTCCTGTCAAGCGTGAAGGAAAGGTATCCCTTCAGCGAAGATGTTGTATGTCGGCCAGGCAAGTGGACCACCATGGAGAGAGGTATCCAGTACCGGAGGGAATTAGCCATGCAGGAGATGGTTTATTATGATCCAGACAATGTGCAGTTACCCATAGATCCTGATGAAGTCCAATGAACACGACCCATGTGGCGAAAATGTGTACGAAGTGCACCATCATCGTACACCAACTCACTGGCAGTAATCAACTGGAAAAATGAAGAGGCACCCACAGTGGATGAAGTGGCTGGCCAACTCCAGTAATATGAAGAGAATCTCTCTTCCTCCCTTGTCTCGGCTGTGGAGAAACTGTCCCGGGATTTCCAGCAATTCAGAGAGGATATGTCCTACTCCCCGCCTGTACGGACCAGTGTCTCAGCTATTAGGAGTAAGCGTTCCTCTGCTCAGGAGAGAGGATATAGAGGGTACACACCATGAGGCACCCTGTGGTTTTACCTGCGTGACCATGAAGAGGACATGAGGAAGTGGGATGGAAAGCCTACCTCGATCCTACAGGCACGAGTACTTGAGTTGCAAGGCAAAGCAGTCACAAAAGGGGATTCTCCCAGGAAAAATGCTGCTCCAGTTTCCACCGGGCAGCCCCCCAGATCAAGTGGAAGGTCCCATTGCACTTATGATCCTCTTAGAGGGACCTCTAAGTCAACATTACAAGAAGTGAGTAGTGAATATGATGAGCAGGATTAGAGGGGCCCTGCCTCCAGCCAGGTGGAGGAAAGGGACAATAGGGTTTATTGGACTGCCTGGATCCAATGGCCAGGGAAGTCAGATCCAGAAGAGTATAAGGCTCTAGTGGACACTGGTGCACAGTGCATCCTAATGCCATCCAGCTAGGAAGGGGCGGAACCCATCTCTATTTCTGGAGTGATAGGAGGATCCCAACAGTTGACTCTGTTGGAGGCCGAAGTGAGTCTGACTGGGAATGAGTAGCAAAAGCACCCCATTGTGACTGGGCCAGAGGCTCCATGCATCCTAGGCATAGACTACCTCCGGAAAGGGTATCTCAAAGACCCAAAAGGCTACCGGTGGGCTTTTGGAATAGCTGCCTTGGAGGCGGAGGAAATTGAACCATTGTCTACTCTGCCCGGTCTCTCGGAGGACCCTTCTGTTGTGGGGTTGCTGAGGGTTGAAGAGCAACAGGTGCCAATAACTATCACAACTGTGCACCGGCAGCAATTCCGCACCAACAGAGACTCCCTGATTCCCATCCATAAGGTGATTCATCAACTGGAGGGTCAGGGAGTGATCAGCAGAACCTGCTCACCCTTTAACAGTCCCATATGGCCAGTGCGGAAGTCCAATGGAGAGTGGAGGCTGACGGTAGACTATCGTGGCCTGAATGAAGAAGTCACGCTGCCGATGAGTGCTGCTGTGCCGGATATGCTGGAACTTCAATATGAACTGGAGTCAAAGGCAGCCAAATGGTATGCCACAATTGATATAGCTAATGCATTTTTCTGGAACCCTTTGGCAGCAGAGTGCAGGCCACAGTTTGCGTTCACTTGGAGGGGCGTCCAGTACACCTGGAACCGACTGCCCCAGGGGTGGAAACACATCCCCATGTGGTGGGTTGACCCTGGCTGGGGGCCAGGTGCCCACCAGAACCGCTCTATCACTCCCCTCATTCATTAGACGGGAGAAAAAGTATAACAAAAAGCTTATGGGTTGAGATAAGGACAGGGAGGGATCACTCACTAATTATCGTCACGAGCAAAACAGACTCAACTTAGAGAGAAAATTCATCTAATTTATTACCAAGCAAAACAGAGTAGAGGAATGAGAAATAAAACCAAATCTTAAAAACACCTCCCCCCACCCCTCCCATCTTCCCAGGCTTAACTTCACTCCCAGCTTCAAACCTCTGCCCCCCCTCAGCGGCACAGGGGGACGGGGAATGGGGGTTACGGTCAGTTCATCACACATTGTTTCTGCCGCTTCTTTATCCTCAGGGGGAGGACTCCTCTCATCGTTCCCCTGCTCCAGCATGGAGTCTCTCCCACTGGCTACAGTCCTTCACGAACTTCTCCAACGTGAGTCTCCTCCACGGGGTGCAGACCTTCAGGAACAGACTGCTCCAGCGTGGGGTTCCCCACAGGATCACAAATCCTGCCAGCAAACCTGCTCTGGCGTGGGCTCCTCTCTCCACGGGTCCACAGGTCCTGCTAGGAGCTTGCTCCATTGTGGGCTTCCCACGGAGCCACAGCCTCCTTCAGGTGCCTCCACCTGCTCCGGCATGGGCTGCAGGCAGAATCTCTACACCCCCTCATCCTTCCTCCATGGGCTGCTGCAGGAGGACAGCCTGCCTCACCATGGTCTTCACCACAGGCTGCAGGGGAATCTCTGCTCTGGCACCTGGAGCAGCTCCTCCCCCTCCTTCTGCACTGACCTTGGTGTCTGCAGAGTTTCTTGCATCTTCTCACTCCTCTCTCTGGCTGCAAAAGTTCTCTCTCTAGCTGTTTTTTTCCCCTTCTTAAATATGTTATCACAGAGGCGCTGATTGGCTTGGCCTTGCCCAGCGGCAGGTCCATCTTGGACCTGGCTGGCATTGACTCTATCAGACACAGGGGAAGCTTCTAGCAGCTTCTCACAGAAGCCACCCCTGTAGACCCCCCCTGCTACCAAAACCTTGCCATGCAAACCCAACACACCCCACCATTTGCCATATACTGATCCAGACTGGACTGGAAAAGGATAAAGTTCCAGAACAGCTGCAATACATTGATGACATCATCATATGGGGCAACTCAGCAGAAGTTTTTGAGAAAAAAAAAACTTCATGTGTCCCCTCTACACATCATGCAACCGATGCTACGTGGAGTAAGTGGGTCGCACTGATCACACGGCAGGCTCAAATAGGAAACCCCAATCGTCCAGGAATTTTGGAAGTGATTATGGACTGGCCAGAAGGCAAAGATTTCGGAATGTTGCCAGAGGAGGAGGTCACATGTGCTGAAGAAGCCCCACCGTATAATAAACTACCAGAGGATGAGAAGCAATATACCCTGTTCATGGATGGGTCCTTTTATATTGTGGGAAAGCATCGAAAGTGGAAGGCTGCTGTATGGAGTCCTACAGGGTGAGTCGCAGAAGCTGCTGAAGGAGAAGGTGAATCGAGCCAGTTTGCAGAGGTGAAAGCCATCCAGCTGGCTTTAGATATTGCTGAAAGAGAAAAGTGGCTGATGCTCGACCTCTACACTGACTCATGGATGGTGGCCAATGCCCTGTGGGGGTGGTTACAGCAGTGGAAGCAGAGCAACTGGCAACGCAGAGGCAAACCCATCTGGGCTGCCCCACTGCGGCAAGATATTGCTGCCCGGCTAGAGAAGCTGGTTGTAAAGGTACGTCATGTAGATGCCCACGTACCCAAGAGTCGGGCCACTGAGGAACATCAGAACAACCAGCAGGTGGATCAGGCTGCTAAGATTGAAGTGGCTCAGGTGGATTTGGACTGGCAGCGTGAGGGTGGATTACTTACAGCTTGGTGGGCCCATGACACCTCAGGCCATCAAGGAAGAGATGCAACATATAGATGTGCTTGTGATCGAGGGGTGGACTCGAGCATGGACGCCATCTCACAGGTCATCCATCAATGTGAAACATGCGCTGTAATCAAGCAAGCCAAGTGGTTAAAGCTTCTCTGGTATTGTCACCGAAATTTGGGAATGAAAGAAAACTCCTTAACATCAATTTAGCATTAAGAAGCAGGCATTTCCTTTATTGCAGCGCTGGGTGTCAGGAGGATAGTTCCTCTAATCAGGCACACCTAACGCTGGTTCTCTTGTCATATTTATACACAAATGTTACAAAGATTGCAAAGTGGTACACTCCCCGTTACAATAATTGGTTCATATTTCTTCGCCTAGTATGCAAACTAGAACGCATGCTCAGTGCCTTTCTCCGCCTCTATCTTTTGAGTAGGTGGTATAATTTGGGTAGGGGGCTTATGGGCCCGTGGTCGTGGGGACCCTGGCCCAAGTTACCTTTCCCCTAGTTTCTCAATACTTTGGTGTTGGTAATTGTTTGCTATATGCCTCAGGAAGATAAGGATGCTCCTGGAGGCAATTAGTGTCCTCCCTTTCTGAAAAGTATGTACATAAGGACCTTGAAGTGTCTTGTAGCTCCTCCTTTTTCTCAGGATGTGTGGCAGGTGCTCATTCTAAGAATTGTTAGCCTTCTACTTAAAGTAATAATGAATAGTTTCTTATCACATATAATACAAGTAGGCCTTCATTACAGGCCTTTCTTCTTGGCTACATTTTCTTATTATGCATAATATAAGCAGGCCTTTGTTACAGGCCTTTGTTTTTGGCTACAGTATGGAGGATGATGGCTAAAATAGAAATATGGGAAGGCCTGGCAAATCGACCACATCACATTCCCACAAACCCGCCAAGGCAAGCGTTATATTCTTACAATGGTGGAAGCAACCACCGCATGGCTGGAAGCATATCCTGTGCCCCATGCCACTGCCCGGAACACTATTCTGGGTCTTGAAAAGCAAGTCCTGTGGCGACATGGCACCCCAGAGAGAATTGAGTCAGACAACGGGACTCATTTTCGGAACAACCTCATAGACAGCTGGGCCAAAGAGCGTGGCATTGAGTGGGTGTATCACATCCCCTACCATGCACCAGCCTCTGGGAAAATCGAAAGGTACAATGGACTGGTAAAGACTACCCTGAGAGCAATGGGTGGTGGGACCCTCAAACACGGGGATACACATTTAGCAAAGGCCACCTGGTTAGTGAACACTAGGGGGTCTACCAATCAAGCTGGCCCTGCCCAATCAAAACTTCCACGTACTGTAGAAGGGGATAAAGTCCCCCTAGTGCACATGAAGACTGTGTTAGGGAAGACAGTCTGGGTTACTCCTGCCTCAGTCAAAGGCAAACTGAACTGTGGGACTGCTTTTGCTCAAGGACCGGGGTGCACTTGGTGGGTGATGCGGAAGGATGGGGAAGTTCGGTGTGTACCCCAAGGGGATTTGATTTTGGGTGAGAATGGCCAATAAGTTCGATTGTATGATCTTAATTGCTAAATAACCCTGTCATTGTACATTATCATTGCTATGATTGCTATATGCTGTATCAATGGTATTCCAGTAAGAATCACCCAAATTAATGAAGGATGAGTGCCGTCATGATGGAACTAGAACGAGCCTTAGCAACCAGCACCCAGTAACTTCCTTGAAATCAACATCTTCAACCCGCAGGCTGTGGGCATGGGCCATGACAGATACACCAGCCGTGAGTTCTGGATGCAGCATGCAACAATCCAACAGCACACATCATCACTCCTGCCCTGAGAGACTATGACAGATGGAGCCCAAAATCATGGACAAAATGAACTCAATGGACACCATAGAGGCATGGCCTATAGACTAAGGGAATGATATCTCTGTGTGTATATATGTGTCTCTCTCAAAGAAAGGGAAAGCGGGGGTGATTAATTGGGAAGTGTAGGACCTGGGCATGTGATGTGGTTTAGCCCCCAGCCGGCAGCTGAGTGCCACCCACTGCTCGCTCACCCCTCCCCCGGCGGGATGGGGAGGAGAACGGAAAAACAACCGCAAAGCTTCTAGGGTTGGGATAAGGGCAGTTTACTGGGACAGCAAGGGAGAGGGAAAACAATCAACAACAGTGCTGATAACAGATATTCACAATGGGTGGTAACAGAGAACAATTTACCGATCTGAGGACTGACCAGACGTTCAACCCGTCACCCGCCCCTGCCCGACTAGCCCCCTTTTATGGTGAGCATGACGTCACATGGTATGGAAGAGCCCCCGGCCAGCTTGGCTCACCTGTCCTGGCTCCTCATGAAATTAACTCTATCCTTGCCAGAACCAGGACATTATCCACCCCTTATTCCATAACATCTATGTCATGCCCAGATTATTTCACAGATCTCATTGCCTTACTCTATGGGCCATCGCTCTAAAATGTCTGTCGAGTTCATTTAGTCCATGGCTTTGGGTTCCATCTGCCATTACAGTCTCTCAGAGCAGGAGCAATGGTGCGTGCTGCTGGATTGTTGCACGCTGCATTGGGAGTGTTCACAACCGGTGTATTTTCACCCAAAATCAAATCCCCTTGGGGTACACACCGGACTTCCCCATCCTTTCTCATCACCCACCAAGTGCACCCTGGTCCCTGAGCAGGGACCATCCCGCAGATGGGCTTGCCTTTGCCTGAAGCAGGGATAACCCAAACTGTCTTCCCCAACATATTTTTCATGCGCACTACAGGAACTTTATCCCCTTCTACTGGGCATGGGAATTTTGACTGCGCAGGGCCAGCTCGATTGGCAGATCCCCTAGTGTTGACTAACCAGGTGGCCTTTGCTAACTGTGTGTCCCAGTGCTTGAGGGTCCCACCACCCATTGCTCTCTGGGTAGTCTTTAGCAGTCCATTGTCCCTTTCAATTTTCCCAGAGGCTGGTGCATGGTAGGGGATGTGATACACCCACTCAATGCCACGCTCTTTGGCCCAGCTGTCTATGAGGTTGTTCCGAAAATGAGTCCCATTCTCTGATTCAATTCTCTCTGGGGTGCCATGTCGCCACAGGACTTGCTTTTCAAGACCCAGAATAGTGTTCTGGGCAGTGGCATGGGGCACAGGATATGTTTCCAGCCGCCCAGTGGTTGCTTCCACCATTGTAAGAACATAACGCTTGCCTTGGTGGGTTTGTGGGAGTGTCATGTAGTCAATTTGCCATGCTTCCCCATGTTTATATTTCAGCCATCGTCCTCCATACCACAGAGGCTTTACCCGCTTGGCTTGCTTGATTGCGGTGCACGTTTCACATTGATGGATGACCTGTGAGATGGCGTCCATGCTCAAGCCCACCCCTCGATCACGGGCCCATCTATACGTCGCATCTCTTCCTTGATGGCCTGAGGTGTCATGGGCCCACCGAGCTAGAAATAATTCACCCTTACGCTGCCAGTCCAAATCCACCTGAGCCACTTCAATCTTGGCAGCCTGATCCACCTGCTGGTTGTTCTGATGTTCCTCAGTGGCTCGACTCTTGGGTACGTGGGCATCTACGTGACGTACCTTTACAACCAGCTTCTCTAGCCAGGCAGCAATATCTTGCTGCAGTGGGGCAGCCCAGATGGGTTTGCCTCTACGCTGCCAGTTGCTCTGCTTCCACTGCTGTAACCACCCCCACAGGGCATTGACCACCATCCATGAATCAGTACAGAGGTACAGCGTTGGCCACTTTTCTCTTTCAGCAATATCTAAAGCCAGATGGATGGCTTTCACCTCTGCAAACTGGCTCGATTCACCTTCTCCTTCAGCAGCTTCTGCGACTCACCCTGTAGGATTCCATACAGCAGTCTTCCACCTTCGATGCTTTCCCGTGATGCGACAGGACCCATCAGTGAAGAGGGCATATGGTTTCTCATCTTCTGTCAGTTTATTATACGGTAGGGCTTCTTCAGCACCTGTCACCTCCTCCTCTGGCGACATTCCGAAATCTTTCCCTTCTGGCCAGTCTGTGATCACTTCCAGAATTCCTGGACGACTGGGGCTTCCTATTCGAGCCCCTTGTGTCATCAGTGCAACCCACTTACTCCACGTAGCATCGGTTGCGTGATGTGTAGAAGGAGCCCTCCCTTTGAACATCCAGCCCAGCACTGGCAGTCCGGGTGCCAAGAGGAGCTGTGCTTCAGTGCCAATCACCTCTGAAGCAGCTCGAACCCCTTCGTAGGCTGCCAATATCTCCTTTTCCGTTGGAGTGTAGCGGGCCTCGGATCCTCTGTATCCCCGACTCCAAAACCCCAGGGGTCGACCTCGAGTCTCCCCTGGTGCTTTCTGCCAGAGACTCCAGGAAGGGCCATTCTCCCCGGCTGCGGTGTAGAGCACATTTTTTACATCTGGTCCTGCCCGGACTGGCCCAAGAGCTACGGCATGAACTATTTCTTGTTTAATTTGTTCAAAAGCTTGTCATTGCTCGGGGCACCATTTGAAATCATTCTTCTTCCGGGTTATGTGGTAGAGAGGGCTTACTATCAGACTGTAATTCGGAATGTGCATTCTCCAGAAACCCACAACACCTAAGAAAGTCTGTGTCTCCTTTTTGTTGTTGGTGGGGACATGGCTGCTATTTTGTTGATAATATCCATAGGGATTTGACGCCGCCCATCATGCCACCTTATTCCTAAAAACTGGATCTCCTGTGCAGGCCCCTTCACCTTACTTCGTTTTATGGCAAAGCCAGCCTGCAGCAGGATTTGGATTATTTTCTTCCCTTTCTCAGAAACTTCCTCTGATGAGTTGCCCCATACAATGATGTCCTCAATGTATTGCAGGTGCTCTGGGGCTTCACCCTTTTCCAGTGCAGTCTGGATCAGGCCATGGCAGATGGTGGGGCTGTGTTTCCACCCCTGGGGCAGTCGATTCCAGGTGTACTGGACGCCCCTCCAAGTGAACGCAAACTGTGGCCTGCACTCTGCTGCCAAAGGGATCGAGAAAAATGCATTAGCGATATCAATTGTGGCATACCATTTGGCTGCCTTTGACTCCAGTTCATATTGAAGTTCCAGCATGTCTGGCACAGCAGCACTCATCAGCGGTGTGACTTCATTCAGGCCACGATAGTCTACCGTCAGCCTCCACGCTCCATTGGACTTGCGCACTGGCCATATGGGACTGTTAAAGGGTGAATGGGTTCTGCTGATCACTCCCTGACCCTCCAGTTGACAAATTAGCTTGTGGATGGGAACCAGGGAGTCTCTGTTGGTGTGGTATTGCCGCCGGTGCACAGTTGTAGTAGCAATCGGCACCTGTTGCTCTTCAACCCTCAGCAACCCTACAACAGAAGGGTCCTCCGAGAGACCAGGCAAACTAGACAATGGTTCAATTTCCTCCGCTTCTAAGGCAGCTATTCCAAAAGCCCACCTGTAACCTTTTGGGTCTTCGAAATACCCTTTCCGGAGGTAGTCTATGCCTAGGATGCACGGAGCCTCTGGCCCAGTCACAATGGGGTGCTTTTGCCACTCATTCCCAGTTAGACTTACATCAGCCTCCAACAGAGTCAACTGTTGGGATCCCCCCATCACACCAGAAATAGATATTGGTTCCATCCCTTCATAGTTTGATGGCATTAGGGTACACTGTGCACCTGTGTCCACTAGGGCCTTGTACTCTTGTGGGTTCGATGTGCCAGGCCATCGGATCCACACAGTCCAATAAACCCTATTGTCCCTTTCCTCCACCTGGCTGGAGGCAGGGTCCCTCTAATCCTGCTCATCATAGTCACTACTCACGTCTTGCAAAAAGGACTTAGAAGTCCCTTCAAGAGGATCAGAAGTGCGATCTGGCCTTTCACTTGGGGGGCTGCCCGGTGGAAGCTGGAGCAGCATTCTTTCTGGAAGAGTCCCTTTGTACAGCTGTCTTGCCTTGTAGCTCATGTACGCGTGCCCGCAGGGTTGAGGTGGGCTTCCCATCCCATTTCCTCATGTCTTCTCCGTGGTCACGCAGGAAAAACCACAGGATACCTCGTGGTGTGTACCCTCTATATCCCCTCTCCGGAGCAGAAAAACGCTTACTCCTAACAGCTGAAATGAGGGTCTGTACAGGTGGGGAGTAAGATATATCCTCTTTGAGTTGCCAGGTGTCCTAAGACAGTTTCTCTACAGCCGAGACTAGGGAGGAAGAAAGGCTCTCTTCATATTGCCGGAGTCGGCCAGCCACTTCGTCCACCGTGGGTGCCTCTTCACTTTTCCAGTCGATTACTGCCAGTGAGTTGGCGTACGATGATGGTGCACTTCGCACAAATTTTCGCCACATGGGTCGGGTACATTGGACTTCATCGGGGTCTGTGGGCAACTGCGCGTTGTCCGGATCATAATAAACCATCTCCCGCACAGCTAATTCCCTCAGATATTGGATACCTCTCTCCATAGTGGTCCACTTGCCTGGCCGACATATGACATCTTCGCTGAAAGGATACCTTTCCCTCACACTTGACAGGAGGCGCCTCCAGAGGCTAAGGGCGTCTGCCTTCTTCCCAATCATCTTGTCAATGCCCCCTTCCCTAGACAAGGATCCTAGCTGCTTGGCCTCCCTGCCCTCCAGTTCCAGGCTACTGGCCCCGTTATCCCAGCAGCGGAGCAGCCAGGTAATAATATGCTCCCCTGGAAGGCGGCTAACATCTTTCTGCATATCTCGCGGCTCACTCAGGGACAGGGATCGAGTAATCACTTCTGGTTCTGGCTCTTCTTCTTGTTCTCGTGATGGCCCCGGTTCATCATCATCTCTCACTAAGCGAACTGATTTCCTTGTGTATTTCTTTTTGTGTATAGGGGCGACTGATACTGGTGTGGGTTGATCTTTTGGCTCGACTACAGTGCCTGTTGCGGGGGTTTGGGCAGCTGCAGTGCCTGTGGGTCCACTCTCTCCCTCTGGATGGTGCTGTCTACTATCAAGCAGTGTTTGATAGATTGTGGCCAGGGCCCAGCACAGCGCAGTAAGTTGTGTCTCCTTAGAATCCCCACAGCATTTTCCTTTCAAATATTCTACCATCTTATCAGGGTCTTGCAATTGTTCAGGAGTGAAGCTCCAAACCATTGGGGGTGAAAAGGTCTCTAGATACCCGCCCATACTCTCCCACATGCCATGCCAGCCCTGACCATTCATCCTTGGGGAAGATCCCTGGGTGGTACTCTTGAAAAGATTTTTGCTAACCCTGAACAGGAGTGGGAAAACATTCAGGAGACCTAGCAATAGGAATATACTGGCCTGAACATTCCAAGGGTATTCAAAATTCTCAAAAATTGTTGCAACCAACCAAAAGGGAAAAGGGGAGGTGAAAGAGTGGGAGAAGGTATCCCCCCCTGTCTTCCCTATAGATTGGGTCCAATTATTAATCAATTCTGAATGATATTGACCGAGGTACGGGCCTGACCGAAATGCTACATACACATACCAGCTCAGACCCATGACTGTCAATGATATCTTATCATAAGTCATTATCACACAATACAACAACATGAGAACACGAACCCCTATGCCAGAGGTGATAAACAGCACCACAGGGATTGCATAGAGTAAACACGGGTTTACAAACCAGAGCCATGTGACCAAACAGAACATCATTATGACCAGTGACTGTTTCAATAACATTATAAATGCTTATAACAACTTTGTTTTAACACACTTGGGTCAGACTTGTCGTTATCACAACCCCTCGAGCCCCACGTTGGGCGCCAAAAAGGACTGACGTGGTTTAGCCCCAGCTGGTAGCTAAGTGCCACGCGCCGCTCGCTCACTCCTTCCCCAGCGGGACGGGGAGGAGAACGGGAAAAAACCAACGGCAAAAGCCTGAGGATTGGGATAAGGACAGTTTACTGGGACAGCAAGGGAGAGGGAAAACAATCAACAACAGTGCTGATAACAGATAGTAACAATGGGTGATAACAGAGAACGATTTACCGATCCGACGACCGACGGACCGGACGCTCGACCGGTCCTGGAGCCACGCCGACACGCCCCTGCCCGACTAGCCCCCTTTTATGGTGAGCATGATGTCACATGGTATGGAATAGCCCCCGGCCAGCTTGGCTCACCTGTCCTGGCTCCTTGTGAAATTAACTCTATCCTTGCCAGAACCAGGACAGCATGACATAGATGGTGTAGAATAAGGGATAATGTCCTGGGTTTGGTGAGGACAGAGTTAATTTTCACCAGAAGCTGGGATGGGACATAGCCAGGACAGGTGAGCCAAACTAGCCAAAGGGGGTATTCCCTACCATATGACATCATGCTCAGCATAAAAGGGGGCTAGTCCTGGCACAGCTCCAGGACGCATGGCTCTGGCTCAAGAATGGTCCAACTTCAGGATGAGTCTGAGCGTGCGGTCTGAGTTGTATGGTCATTGGGTGTGAAACTGCATTGTGTATCACCAGTTGTGTATATTCTAAGTACTGTTGTTGTTACTTTCCTCTCCCTTTGCTGTCCCAGTAAAGTGTCCTTTTTCCAACCCACAGGATTTGCCTTTGTCTTCCCATTCTCCTCCCCATCTCGCCAGGGAGGGGTGAGCGAGTGGCCGAGTGGTGCTCAGCTGCCGGCTGGGGCTAAACCACAACACTTACCAAACCTGCCTCCCATCATTTTTTACTGCTAAACATGATGTTATATGGCATAGAATATCCCTTTCGTCAATTTGGGTCAGCTGTCCAGATTGTGTTCCCAACCAATTTCTTGCCAACCCCCAGTCTACTTGCTTTGAGTGGATAGAATGGGAAAAAGAGAAAGCCTTTACACTGTACAAGTACTGCATAGCAATAGCCAAAACATTAGTACATTATCAAGACTGTTTTAGTCCCAAATCCAAAACACAGCACCATATGGGCTTCTATGAAGAAAGTTAACCCCATCCCAGCCAGACTCAGTACAATCTCCACCCCTTATTCCATACCATTTACATCATGCTCAGGTCCTACACTATTCAATACATCCTCATTAACCACCTCCCCCTTCCTGTCTGTACTGGATTTGGGTGAGATAGAGTTAAATTTCTTCATAGTAGCTTGTATGGTGCTATGTTTTGAATTTGTGATGAAAACAGTGTTGATAACACACCCATGATTTAGTTATTGCTGAACAGTGTTTACACAGCATCAAGGCCTTTTCAGCTTCTCACGCTGTTCTGCAAGTGAGTAGGCTGGGGGTGCACAAGAAGTTGGAAGAGCAAATAGCCAGGACAGCTGGCCCCAACTGACCAAAGGGATATTCCATACCATATGACATCATGCTCAGCAATAAAAAATGGAGGGGAAGTTTGCCAGGGTTGCCGTTGCTCAGGGACTGGCTGGGCATCGTTTGGCTGGTGGTGAGCTATTGGGAGTTTTTTTGTATCACTTGTTTTTCTTGGGTTTTTTTCTTTCTTTCTTTCTTTTCTTTTTTACTAATTAAATTTTGTTTCCTTTTTTTTTACTTAGTAAACTGTCTTTGTCTCAGCCCATGAGTTTTCTTGCTTTTGGCCTTCCAATTCTCTTCTCCTTCCCACTTTGGGGAGGAGTCAGTGAGCGCCTGTGCAGTGCTTAGCTGCCTACCAGGGTTAAACTACAACAGTCCTTTTTGGTGCCCAACATAGGGCTCAAAGGGTTTGAGACAAGGACAGATTTGACTAGAGCGTATTAGAAGGAACTTAAAATTATTATATCCATTTAACAGTTGCTGGTCATGATGCTGACTTACTTGTTCTCAACACTGGTTCATCTGTTTCCTTATCTGATCTGTGCCACTCTCTCTTTTTTTGCTGTACATCAAATTTAGAGCTTGTTAAAGGCTTTTTTTTGAATTTGCATTTTCCTGTGCTGTGTAGCAGTGGATTGCTTTTTGCCTTGGAGATCTATGATAAAAGCCCTGGCCTTGAGCCTAACCTGGTATTTGGGGCCTGCATTGCTGCTGTCCCAATACTTTGGGAACCATCTCATGGAGACAATTAACAATTACACTTTTCCCCTTTTCTCCTCTGAGAGCAAATCTGTGGTGAAAACAAGAAATGGCACCTTCCCCTTCTTCTCCTGCAGAGTCAATGTTTTCTGCAATTGTTACAATAACTCTTCTGTATCTTGAACATCCTTGGGTAACCAAAATGCTCTTATTGGTATGCCTGAAGAATTTGTTTCTGGCTTTTCCTAAGGTTAACCAACTGTTTAGGAATATCACACAGGGATATGCCCTGAGGTAGTGTGGTTATGGGTGTCAAGGTATGTGGGTGAATATGGGCAGGTACCTAGAACGATTGTCACCTCTGATGGTCTGGGACTTCACCTCTGAACAAGTGTGGGATCCTAATGAAGTGAAAGAATGCTTGAAAAAAAGGATGCCCTGGCCCTGGCTGCGCCAAAGAGACACAACTTATTGCACTGTGCTGGGGCCTGGCCTACCGAGCACTCTTCGGCACTATTCAGCACTATTCAGCACCCTTAAAGGGAAGAGAAGGTCTCTGGATCTGAAGACATAAAAACAGATACTGTGGCTAAACCAGAGACCCAACTCTCAGCTATATCAGTCGGAAATGACACGGTCCCTATCCCTGAGTGAGCTGCGAGATATGCAGAAAGATTTCAGCCATCATCTAGGCGAGCAAATTATCAGCTGTTTGCTCTGATGATGAGATACTAGGGCAAATAGCCAGGAATTAGAAGGTAAGGAAGCCCAGAAGCTGGGATCTCTTGCTAGGGACAAGGCCATCAACAAAGGGATTATAAAAGGGGCAGCCATCCTCAGTCTCTGGAGGCAGCTCCTTTCAAGTGCAAAGGAAAGGTATCCCTTCAAGGAAGATGGCAAGTGGACCACCATTGAGGGAGGTAACCATTATCTGAGGGAATTAGTCCTGGTGGAGGTGATCTACAGCAACCTTGACAACAACCAGGCATCCAAAGACCCAGATGAAGTCCAGTACATGTGATCCATGTGGCATAAGTTTGCATGGAGTGCACTGACGTCATATGCCAGCACCCTGACGATAATGAGCTGGACAGACATAGAGACACCAACTGTGGATGGATTGGCCAGCCAAATCTGGAAATTCGAAGAGAATCTCTCTTCCTCCCTGTGTTGGATTTGCATGGCATGGTTTTGGTAGTGGGGGGGGGGGAGGCTACAGGGGTGGCTTCTGTGAGAAGCTGCTAGAAGCTTCCCCTGTGTCTGATAGAGCCAATGCCAGCCGGCTCCAAGACGGACCCGCCGCTGGCCAAGGCCAAGCCAATCAGCGCCTCTGTGATAACATATTTAAGAAAGAGAAAAACAGTTAGAGAGGGCTTTTGCAGCCAGAGAGAGGAGTGAGAAGATGTAAGAACATCTGCAGACACCAAGGTCAGTGCAGAAGGAGGGGGAGGAGGTGCTCCAGGCACCGGAGCAGAGATTCCCCTGCAGCCCGTGGTGAAGACCATGGTGAAGCAGGCTGTCCCCCTGCAGCCCATGGAGGGAGGATGAGGGGGTGTAGCGATTCTACCTGCAGCCCGTGGAGGACCCCACGCCGGAGCAGGTGGAGACACCTGAAGGAGGCTGTGGCCCATGGGAAGCCCGCGCTGGAGCAAGCTCCTGGCAGGACCTGTGGATCCATGGAGAGAGGAGCCCACGCCAGAGCAGGTTTGCTGACAGGACTTGTGACCCCGTGGGGGACCCACGCTGGAGCAGTCTGCTCCTGAAGGTCTGCACCCCGTGGAGGAGACTCACGTTGGAGAAGGCCGTGAAGGACTGTCTCCCGTGAGAGGGACCCCATGCTGGAGCAGGGGAACGATTAAGAGGAGTCCTCCCCCTGAGGATGAAGAAGCGGCAGAAATGACGTGTGATGAACTGATTGTAACCCCCATTCCCCGTCCCCCTGTGCTGCTGAGGGTGGGCGGAGGTTGAAGTCGGGAGTGAAGTTGAGCCCAGGAAGATGGGAGGGGTGGGGGGAGGTGTTTTTAAGGTTTGATTTTATTTCTCATTCCTCTACTCTGTTTTGCTTGGTAATAAATTAGATGACTTTTCTCTCTAAGTTGAGTCTGTTTTGCTTGTGATGATAATTAGAGAATGATCTCTCCCTGTCCTTATCTTGACTCACAAGCTTTTTGTTATACTTTTTCTCCCCTGTCTAGTGAATGAGGGGGAGTGATAGAGCAGCTCTGGTGGGCACCTGGCCCCCAGCCAGTGTCAACCCACCACACTCCCTACAGGCCTGAGCCTCAGCTGTGGAGACTTTCCAAACAGTTCCAGCAATTCAAAAAGAATGTCTTCTTCCTTGTCCATACCAACCAACATCTCAGCTATTAAGAGTCAGTTTTTTTCTGCTCAAGGGAAAGGGTATTGTGGATGCAGACCATACGCCATCCTGTGGTTCTATCTGTGCGACCACAGGGAGGACATGAGGAAGTTGGATGGTGTTGCAGGTGAATTATTAAGAGAAGTCATCGTTGTGGGGTTAACTAAAAGGATTTTATAAATGATTATAATGATCTCCCCACAGTGGGGGACATCACTGCCGTGCAGCCTGCTGATGTACAGGAGAGCTCAATGGGCTCGGGGGCGGGGCTACAAATATTTATAGCGTGAAGTGATTGACTCATAATCAAACCCCCCTTTGGTGTATGTGCAGGTGTGCAGCTGTAGCAGTTTTAGTTTTGTCTAGTCCCAGCTCAGGCTGGTACTGTTAGCTCCTGATAAGACATGACCTAGATTCCTTCATTCCTGAGAAGATATGGCCTAGCACAGTTCTCACAGTTTGCACAGCAAGGCTGATTTCAATCAGGCCTACTTGTTGGTGATGCCTGAACCAAACTACTGTTTACTCAGTCAGAGTGGGTGCATCCATCACAGATGGTAAACTTACCTTGAACCTAGAAGCTTGGGTATGGGAATTGTAAGAAAAAACAGCAGCCAAAAGGGGTCCATCCAGGAAAATTACTGCTCCAATTTCTATTGGGCAATTCCCGAGACAGAGGGGAAGGGTTGATCTTACTTCTGACCCTAATGAAGGGACTTCTAGTTTGCAGTTACAAGAATCAAGTAATGAATACTCTGACCAGGAATAAAGGGGTCCTGCCTCCAGCCAGGTGGAGGAAAGGGACAACTGGGTTCACTGGACTGTGTGGGTTTGATGGCCTGGCACATCAGACCCACAGGAGTATAAGGCTCTGGTAGACACCAGTGCACAGTGTACTCTAATGCCATCAGGGTACAAGGAGGATGGAATCTATCTGTATTTCTGGAGTGACGGGGGATCCTAACAATTGTCTGTGTTGGAAGCTGGTGTAAGCCTAATAGAGAATAAGTGGCAAAAGCACCCTATTGTGACTGGCCTGGAGGCTCTGTGAATCCTTGATGCTGACTACCACAGGAGAGGGTACTTCAGTGACTCAAAAGTCTACTGGTGGGGTTTTGGTATAGCTGCCTTGAGTAAAAAGATTAAATAGTTGTCTGCCTTGCCCAGTCTCACAGAGGACCCTTCTGTTGTGGGGTTGCTGAGGGTCGAAGAACAGCAGGTGCTGATTGCTACCATGATGGTGCACCAACTAAGATTCCCTGGTTCCCATCCATGAGCTGATTCATTGATTGGAGAGCCATGGAGTGATCAGCAAGACTCACTCAGCCTTTAATATTCCCATATGTCCAGTGCAAAAGTCTGACAGAAGGTGGAGGTTAACAGTAGACTACTGTGGCCTGAATGAAGTCATACACCATTAAGTGCTGCTGTACTGGACATACTAGAACTCCAGTACAAACTGGAGACAAAGGCAGCCAAGTTTTATGCTAAAATTGATATTGCCAATGCGTTTTTCTTGATCCCTTTGGCAGTAGAGTGCAGGTGTGACTGTTCACTCAACTCCTGCTCAGATTTTGGCTAACACAGCTCATGCTAATGACTGATGTATGCTGAGACCAGAGCGATTAGGTCAAAGAAAGGGCAAAATGTAGACAGGACACGTGGCCAGAAAGAGCTAAAAGGTCATTATGCAGCCATTATCACCTGCAGCTTGCTGTCTCCTGCAGCCATCATCCTTGCATATTGATTGTCTGGCAGTTTCTTCAGAATCTACTAACTTATGGAAATGGTATAGACCAAACTTCCAAGCTGGAAGGTATAAAAATGTCAGCTTACCAAAAAGCTTTTGAAGTGGATCCAACAGCAGATGGACTGCTGAGGCTTTTGTGCTTCCCTGTGTGATACAGCAGACACCTGCACCATGATGGAGGAGGAAGGATGAGCACTCTTACCATCGGCTATGTAACTATTTGTTCATAGGTGCATGACTTAGGAGTTATAAATTATGAGCTGCGAGTTATGAATTAGAGAATATGTGTGAGAAACCTCATGACTTAAGTGATGAATTAGTGAATTCATATATTAGACTAGTCTCTACAAAGGGGATTGAGCCCTTGTTTGTAGTGCTTGTTTGTTTTCTTTCCTAATGAGCTCAGAAAATAAAATATAATTTACAGAATATGTTGTCCTGTAAATTTGAGAATTCAAAATGGACAGACTGATGGAGGGTGGAGGCTAACAGTAGACTATCGTGGTCTGAACAAAGTCACGCCACCGCTGATTGCTGCCAGACCAGACATGTTGGAAGTCCAGTATGAACTGGAGTCAAAGGCAGCCAAGTGGTACACTAAAACTGATATTGCCAATGTGTTTTTCTTGATCTCTTTGGCAGCACAGTGCAGGCCTGTATTTGGTTTACATGACAAGGTTTTGGTAGCAGGAGGGCTACAGGGCTGGCTTCTGTGAAAAGATGCCAGAAGCTTCCCCCATGTCCGATAGAGCCGGTTCCAGCCGGTTCCAAGATAGACCCGTTGGCTGGCTAAAGTCAAGTTGGTAGCACCTCTGTGATAACATATTTAAGAAGGGGTAAAAACTGCTGCCCAACAGCAGCTGAGAGAGAGGAGTGAGAATATGTGAAAGAAACAACTCTGCAGACACCAAGGTCAGTGAAGAAGGAGGGGGAGAAGGTGCTCCACGTGCCAGAGCAGAGATTCCCCTGCAGCCCATGGTGAAGACCAGGGTGATGCTGGTTGTCCCCCTGCAGCCCATGGAGGTTAATGGTGGAGCAGATATCCACCTGCAGCCCATGGAGGACCCCACGCCAGAGCAGGTGGATGCGTCTTAAGGAGGCTGTGACCCCGTGGAGAGCCTGTGCTGGAGCAGGTTTATGGCAGGCCTGTGGCCCTGTGGAGAGGAGTTCATGCTGGAGCAGGTCTTCTGATAGAACCTGTGACAGCACAGGCGACCCACACTGGAAGTACATTCCTGAAGGACTGCACCTTTTGGAAAGGACCCATGCTGAAGCAGTTCATGAAGAACTGCAGCCTGTGGGAAGGATCCACATTGGAGAAGGTCGTGGAGGTTTGTCTCCCATGGGTGGGGCCCCACGCTGGAGCGGGGGAAGAGCATGAGAAGGAAGGAGAAGAAGAGCCAAAGGGTGATGAACTGACCACAACCCCCATTCCCCATCCCACTTCGCTGCTCGGGGGGAGGAGGTAGAGAAAATGAGAGTGAAGTTGAGCCCAGGAAGAAGGGAGAGGTGGAGGGAAGGTGTTTTAAGATTTGTTCTTATTTCTCATTATCCTACTCTGGTGTTAATTGGCAATAGATTAAGTTAATTTCCTCAAGGTGAGTCTGTTTTGCCTGTGACAGTAATTGGTGAGTGATGTCCCTGTCCTTATCTCGACCCACAAGCCTTTTGTCATACTTTTTTCTCCCCTTCTCCAGTTGAGGAGGGGGAGTGATAGAGCGGCTTGCTGGGCACCTGGTGGCCAGCCAAGGTCAACCTACCACAAGGCCACAGTTTAATTTCACTTGGAGCAGTTTCCAACAAACCTGGAGTTGACTGCCCCAGGGGTAGAAGTACAGCCCTACCATTTGCCATGCACTGATCCAGACTGCACTGGAATAGGGTGAAGACCCTAAACATCTACAATACATCAAAGACATCATCATGTGGGGCCACACAGTGAAGGAAGTATTTGAGAAAGGTAAAAGAACAATCCAGATCCTTACTGTGGTGGGTTGACCCTGGCTGGGGGCCAGGTGCCCACCAGAGTCACTCTATCACTCCCCCTCATTCACTAGACAGGGGAGAAAAGGTATAATGAAAGGCTTGTGGGTTGAGATAAGGACAGGGAGAGATCACTCACTAATTATCATCACGAGCAAAACAGACTGAACTTAGAGAGAAAAGTCATCTAATTTATTACCAAGCAAAACAGAGTAGAGGAATGAGAAATAAAACCAAATCTTAAAAACACCTCCCCCCACCCCTCCCATCTTCCCGGGCTCAACTTCACTCCCGACTTCAACCTCCGCCCACCCTCAGCAGCACAGGGGGACGGGGAATGGGGGTTACAATCAGTTCATCACACGTCGTTTCTGCCGCTTCTTCATCCTCAGGGGGAGGACTCCTCTTAATCGTTCCCCTGCTCCAGCATGGGGTCCCTCCCATGGGAGACAGTCCTTCACGAACTTCTCCAACGTGAGTCCTTCCCACAGGCTACAGTCCTTCACGAACTGCTCCAGCGTGGTCTCTCCCACGGGGTGCAGACCTTCAGGAGCAGACTGCTCCAGCGTGGGTCCCCCACGGGGTCACAAGTCCTGTCAGCAAACCTGCTCTGGCATGGACTCCTCTCTCCACGGATCCACAGGTCCTGCCAGGAACTTGCTCCAGCATGGGCTTCCCACGGGGCACAGCCTCCTTCAGGTGTCTCCACCTGCTCCGGCGTGGGGTCCTCCACGGGCTGCAGGTGGAATCTCTACACCCCCTCATCCTCCCTCCATGGGCTGCAGGGGGACAGCCTGCCTCACCATGGTCTTCACCACGGGCTGCAGGGGAATCTTGCTCCGGCGCCTGGAGCACCTCCTCCCCCTCCTTCTGCACTGACCTTGGTGTCTGCAGAGTTTCTTACATCTTCTCACTCCTCTCTCCGGCTGAAAAAGGTCTCTCTAACTGTTTTTTCTCTTTCTTAAATATGTTATCACAGAGGCGCTGATTGGCTTGGCCTTGGCCAGCGGCGGGTCCGTCTTGGAGCCGGCTGGCATTGGCTCTATCAGACACAGGGGAAGCTTCTATCAGCTTCTCACAGAAGCCACCCCTGTAGCCCCCCCGCTACCAAAACCTTGCCACGCAAAACCAACACAGTGCAGCATAACGCAGCACAGCACAGGCCTGGGCTTACTCAGGTTAACTGCTATGTGGATCACTAACTCCTCAATGTACAATGGTCTTCTGGTCAGGACCACTACACACACAGAGTAAGATGAACTCGAGGAGAGGAGAAAGAAATCAAATTAAGTTTGATTTCAGACTCCTCAATCTGAAACAGTATGTAGCAGTACAGATAGGGTCCAACTGGCTAGAAAGTAGCTTTGCAGAAAAGGACCTAGGGGGTACTGGTGGATGAGTTGAACATGAGGCAGTGTGGTGGGTTGACCTTGGCTGGAGGCCAGGGGCCCACCAAGCCACTCTCTCACTCCCCCTCCTCAACTGCACAGAGGAAAGAAAATATAACAAAAGCCTCGTGGGTCAAGATAAGGACAAGGAGAGATCACTCACCAATTACCATCATGGGCAAAACAGACTCAACTTGGAAAAATTAATTTATTGCCAATCAAATCAGACTAGAGCAATGAGAAATAAAACCAAATCTTAAAACACCTCCCCCCACGCTTCCCTTCTTCCCGGGCTGAACTTCACTCCCATTTTTCTCTACCTCCTCCCCGCGAGTGGCACAGGGGGATGGGGAATGAGGGTTGCGGTCAGTTCATCACACGTTGTTTCTGCTGCTCCTTCCTCCTCAGGGGGAGGACTCTTCACACTCTTCCCCTGCTCCAGCGTGGGGTCCCTCCCATAGGCGACAGTCCTCCACGAACTTCTCCAACATGAGTCCTTCCCACGGGCTGCAGTTCTTCATGAACTGCTCCAGCGTGAGTCTCTCCCACAGGGTGCAGACCTTCAGGAACAGACTGCTCCAGCGTGGGGTCCCCCACAGGGGTCACAAGTCCTGCCAGCAAACCTGCTCCAGCATGGACTTCTCTCTCCTTGGGTTCACAGGTCCTGCCAGGAACCCGCTCCAGCGCGGACTTCCCATGGGGTCACAGCCTCCTTCGGGCACATCCACCTGCTCCGGTGTGGGATCCTCCACAGACTGCAGGTTGGATATGTGCTCCACCATCATCATCCTCCATGGGCTGCAGGGGGACAGCCTGCCTCACCGTGGTATTTTCCATGGACTGCAAGGGAATCTCTGCTCTGGCACGTGGAGCACCTCCTCCCCCTCCTTCTTCACTGAACTTGGTGTCTGCAGAGTTGTTCCTCTCACATATTCTCACTCCTCTCCCTGCTGCTGTTGTTCCACCGCAGTTCCCCCCCACTTCTTAAATATGTTATCACAGTGGCGCTACCACCATCGCTGGTTGGCTAAGCTTTGGCCAGCAGCTATATCAGACTTAGGGGAAGCTTCTAGCAGCTTCTTGCAGAAGCCACCCCTGTAGCTCCCCGCTACTAAAATCTTGCCACGCAAAACCAATACAAATCCCTTTCAATTTTCCCAGAGGCTGGTGCATGACAGGGGATGTGATACACCCACTCAATGCCACGCTCTTTGGCCCAGCTGTCTATGAGGTTGTTCCAAAAATGAGTCCCGTTGTCTGACTCAATTCTGTCTGGGGTGCCATGTCGCCACAGGACTTGCATTTGAAGACACAGGATATTGTTCCGGGCAGTGGCAAGGGACAGGAGATATGCTTCCAGCCATGCAGTGGTTGCTTCCACCATTGTAAGAACATAACGCTTGCCTTGGCGGGTTTGTGGGAGTGTGATGTAGTCGATTTGCCATGCTTCCCCATGTTTATATTTCAGCCATCGTCCTCCATACCACAGAGGCTTTACCCGCTTGGCTTGCTTGATTGCAGCGCACGTTTCACATTGATGGATGACCTGTGAGATGGCGTCCATGCTCGAGTCCACCCCTCGATCACGGGCCCATCTATACGTCGCATCTCTTCCTTGATGGCCTGAGGTGTCATGGGCCCACCGAGCTAGAAATAATTCACCCTTACGTTGCAAGTCTAGATCTACCTGAGTCACTTCCATCTTAGCAGCCTGATCCACCTGCTGAATTGTTTTGATGTTCCTCAGTGGCCCGACTCTTGGGTACGTGGGCATCTACATGACGTACCTTTGCAACCAGCTTCTCTAGCCGGGCAGCAATATCTTGCCGCAGTGGGGCAGCCCAGATGGGTTTGCCTCTGCCCTGCCAGTTGCTCTGCTTCCACTGCTGTAACCACCCCCACAGGGCATTGGCCACCATCCATGAGTCAGTGTAGAGGTACAGCGTTGGCCACTTTTCTCTTTCAGCAATATCTAAAGCCAGCTGGATGGCTTTCACCTCTGCAAACTGGCTCGATTCACCTTCTCCTTCAGCAGCTTCTATGACTCACCCTGTAGGACTCCATACAGCAGCCTTCCACCTTCGATGCTTTCCCGTGATGCGACAGGACCCATCAGTGAAGAGGGCATATGGTTTCTCATCTTCTGTCAGTTTATTATACGGTGGGGCTTCTTCAGCACCTGTCACCTCCTCCTCTGGCGACATTCCAAAATCTTTCCCTTCTGGCCAGTCTGTGATCACTTCCAGAATCCCTGGACGACTGGGGCTTCCTATTCGAGCCCCTTGTGTCATCAGTGCAACCCACTTACTCCACGTAGCATCGGTTGCGTGATGTGTAGAAGGAGCCCTCCCTTTGAACATCCAGCCCAGCACTGGCAGTCGGGGTGCCAGGAGGAGCTGTGCTTCAGTACCAATCACCTCTGAAGCAGCTCGAACCCCTTCGTAGGCTGCCAATATCTCCTTTTCCGTTGGAGTGTAGCGGGCCTCGGATCCTCTGTATCCCCGACTCCAAAACCCCAGGGGTCGACCTCGAGTCTCCCCTGGTGCTTTCTGCCAGAGACTCCAGGTAGGGCCATTCTCCCCGGCTGCGGTGTACAGCACATTTTTTACATCTGGTCCTGCCCGGACTGGCCCAAGGGCTACTCTGTGGACAATTTCCTGTTTAATTTGTTCAAAAGCTTGTCGTTGCTCAGGGCCCCATTGGAAATCATTCTTTTTCTGGGTCACCTCATAGAGAGGGCTTACTATCAGACTGTAATTCGGAATGTGCATTCTCCAGAAACCCACAACACCTAAGAAGGCCTGTGTCTCCTTTTTGTTGGTTGGTGGAGACATGGCTGCTATTTCGTTGATAATATCCATTGGGATCTGATGCCACCCATCATGCCACCTTATTCCTAAAAACTGGATCTCCTGTGCAGGCCCCTTCACCTTACTTCGTTTTATGGCAAAGCCAGCCTGCAGCAGGATTTGGATTATTTTCTTCCCTTTCTCAGAAACTTCTTCTGCTGAGTTGCCCCATACAATGATGTCCTCAATGTATTGCAGGTGCTCTGGGGCTTCACCCTGTTCTGGTGTAGTCTGGATCAGGCCATGGCAGATGGTGGGGCTGTGTTTCCACCCCTGGGGCAGTCGATTCCAGGTGTACTGGATGCCCCTCCAAGCAAAGGCAAACTGTGGCCTGCACTCTGCTGCCAAAGGGATCGAGAAAAATGCATTAGCTGTATCAGTTGTGGCGTACCACTTGGCTGCCTTTGACTCCAGTTCATATTGAAGTTCCAGCATGTCTGGCACAGCAGCACTCATCGGCGGTGTGACTTCTTCATTCAGGCCACGAGAGTCTACTGTCAGCCTCCAAAAAAGACTGTGGTGGGTTGACCCTGGCTGGAGGCCAGGTGCCCACCAGAACCGCTGTACCACTCCCCTCCTTAACGAGACAGGGGAGAAAAGGTATAACGAAAGGATTGTGGGTCAAGATAAGGACAGGGAGAGATCACTCACTAATTATCGTCACGAGCAAAACAGACTCAACTTAGAGAGGGAATTCATCTAATTTATTACCAAGCAAAACAGAGTATAGCAATGAGAAATAAAATTAAATCTTAAAACACCTCCCCCCACCCCTCCCATCTTCCCAGGCTTAACTTCACTCCCGGCTTCAACCTCCGCCCCCCCCTCAGTGGCACAGGGGGACGGGGAATGAGGGTTATGGTCAGTTCATCACACATTGTTTCTGCCGCTTCTTCATCCTCAGGGGGAGGACTCCTCTCATCATTCCCTTGCTCCAGCATGCAGTCCCTCCCATGGGAGACAGTCCTTCACAAACTTCTCCAATGTGAGTCTCCTCCACGGGGTGCAGACCTTAAGGAGCAGACTGCTCCAGTGTGGGTCCCCCACGGGGTCACAAGTCCTGCCAGCAAACCTGCTGTAGCGTGGGCTCCTCTCTCCATGGGTCCACAGGTCCTGCTGTAGCCAAAAATATAAGCCTGTAACAAAGGCCTACTTATATGTGATAAGAAACTATTCATTGTTACTTTAGGTAGAAGGCTAACAATTCTTAGAATGAGCACCTGCCACACATCATGATAAAAAGGAAGAGCTACAAGACACTTCTTCTTAATGCTAAATTCTAAATTAAATGCCTGCTTCTTAATGCTAAATTGGTGTTAAGGAGTTTTATTTTATTCCCGAATTTCAGTGACAGTTTTAGTGACCCAGATGGGACAAGGCTTTTGAATCTCCATGGATCCATGGGATCATAGGACCTCCAGTCGGCACCATGGGATTCTCGGGGAGACCCTTCAATGCCCCAGACCGAAGAGTTCTGAGCATGTTCCCTGGGACAGGTAAAAGGCATTTCTCTTACTTTTAATTGATTTAAGATTTGGGTTAGAGGCCCCCTTAGCCTTCAAGTAAGCTGTGGCGTGAGCTACGCGAGGGGCTATCGTACTGCAGTTTAACAATTATCAAGAACTTGTGTTTTATTGTTTTGTGTCACTTTTGTCATTTGTCAATTTTTTATTATGTGTTTTTTGTGGTATTTGTGTTACGATGGGTAACAAACCTTCGGTGGATGGGGGGATATTAAAGAAATCTCCCCTAGGGTGTATTTTAAAACACTGGAAACAAATAGGAGGGGACCCTCTTATAAAAAGACAACTAATTGAGTATTATAGTCACTGGTGGCTGATGTATAAATTGGATGATCAGGAAAAATGGCCCAAGAATAAGAATTTGGATTTTAATACAATGTTACAATTGATGTTGTTTTGTAGAAGGGAGAAGAAATGGGATGAGGTACCTTATGCTGATTTGTTTTTCACCTTGCGAAATCATTCTGAGTGGCTGAAGGACTGTGGGTTTACCCTGCAAGACCCCCTGGCATTAGCATTAGAAAAGCAGGAAAAGGTAGAGGGAGGCTGTGAAGGTGTTGCTCTGCGTGTAGTACAGGGCAACGGTGTTTGAAGTGCGGGTGCAATGAGGAGGATGATTTGGAAATAATGAAAGATGTTGGAGGTTGCATGGATGGTTTTTGATAACAGGGAGAAAGAGAAGAAAATTAGAGAAGAGCAACGAGAAAATGAAAGAGAGCGGAGACAGGCACGGAGAGACAGGGAAAGAGACGGTAACCTGACAGCTGCACTGCAGGGAGTATCAGCAAACAGTAACTTCAGGGGAGGACGGCAATACTATGGGGGGAGAGGCGAGGCCCCTCCAGCACAAAAACCAGGAACACCTTAGGACATAATCAGTGTGCCTATCGTAAAGAATTGGGACATTGGAAAGATTAAGGACCGTTTTAGGGGTCCTATTCCTATCAGTCGAGAGGTTCTGGAGGAGGCACAATACAATCAAGAAGCAGCTCCCTTTCCATGTCAGTTCCCCTTAACTAAGTCCTGAAGGGGACCGGGGGAAACCTCCCCAGCAGAACCCCACAGTAGAGCTGGGGAAATGGAAAATAGATTTTCTTGTAGATACTGGGGTAACTTATTACTTGTCAAAGAAAATTGAGCGATGATACAGTAAAAGTTGTGAGTGCCACAGGGAAAGCGGAACAGCGTGCCTTTTTCCATCCTTTAAATTTTAAGCTCGAAAAACAATGAGTAACTCACCAATTTTTATATATGCCTGAATGTCCTATACCACTCTTGAGACGGGACCTATTGAGTAAATTGGAAGCGCAAATCACCTTTAAAGATGGGGAGGTCGAGGTGTTAATTCCTGAATCTAAACTTGTACAAGCATCTGTGCTCCTATTGCAGGAAGATAAAATTTTAGAAACTGGCATTCCAACGGAAGTGGAAAATGCAGTGACACCCCTTGTATGGGCTGGAGAAGTCCCTGGTAAAGCTAAGAACGCCGAACCGGTAAAGATTGAACTCAAAGCAGGAAAGAAGCCGGTAAGGCAAAAACAATATCCTTTGAAACTAGAGGCTAGAATCAGGCTAAAACCAAGAGTGGTTCACAGTTATAGATTTGAAAGATGCCTTTTTCTGCATACCTCTCGAGCGAGAAAGTCAAAATATATTTGCCTTTGAGTGGGAAGACCCAGAAATGGGTTGCAAATCACAGTACACTTGGACAGTGTTGCCACAGGGATTTAAAAATAGTCCCACAATATTTGGAAATCAATTAGCCAGAGAACTGGAAACCTGGAAAAGAAAACATAAAACAGGGACTGTGTTGCAGTATGTTGATGATATTTTCATTGCAACTGTAACCCGGTGTCCTGGTTTCAGCTGAGAGGATTGATTTTTCTTCATAGTAGCTAGTGTGGGGATACGTTTTGGATTTGTGCTGGAGACAGCATTGATGATGTAGAGATGTTTTTGTTCTATGGACTTATTGTTGAGCAGTGTTTACACGGGGCCAAGGCCTTTTCTGCTTCTTGCACTGCCCTGCCAGCGGGATGGCTGGGGGTGGACAAGAAGTTGGGAGGGGACACAGACAGGACAGGTGACCCAAACAGACCAAAGGGGTATTCCATGCTATATGACGTCATGCTCAGTTTATAAGGAGCTTGGGGGAAGAGAGAGGGGGGGCGGCGGCGTTCGGAGCAATGGCGTTTGTCTTCCCAAGTAACCATTACGCGTGATGGAGCCCTGCTTTCCTGGAGATGGCTGAACACCTGCCTGCCCATGGGAAGTGGTGAATGAATTCCTTGCTTTGCTTTGCTTGTGCGTGCGGCTTTTGCTTTACCTATTAAACTGTCTTTATCTCAACCCACGAGTTTTCTCACTTTAACTCTTCTGATTCTCTTTCCCATCCTGATGGGGGGGAGTGAACGAGCGGCTGCGTGGTACTCAGCTGCCGGCTGGGGTAAAACCACGACACCCGGGAAGAATGCTTATGAGTAACCATTGATCTTTTGAATTTTCTGGGATTAAACGGTTACTGAGTTTCAAAAGAAAAAGCTCAAATCGCACAAGAATCTGTTAAATACTTGGGATTTGAACTTTTAAAAGGACAAAGAAGATTGAGCACAGAGAGAAAAGAAGCTAACTGTCAACTCCCAGAGCCCCGGAATGCACACGAACTGAATAGTGGGCTGGTGCAGGCTGTGGATCGCCCATTATGGACTCATTGTGAAACCTTTCTATGAACTACTGAAAAATTCACCACCTGAACATTTGGAATGGGACGACAGTACCAGAAATGCTTTCAAACAACTAAAAAGAACTCTGATGAAAGCACCAGCTTTAGGACTCCCGGCTCTAACCAAAACCTTTGAATTGTTTGTTCATGAGCGGCAAGCTGTAGCTCTGGGGGTGCTCTCTCAGATGTTGGGAGGCAACAGACGTGCTGTGGCCTATTTCTCCAAGCAATTGGACAATACCAGCAAAGGACGGCCAGGATGTCCGAGAGCTGTGGCCGCTACTGTGCTGCTAATTCAAGAAGCCCAGGAACTGACACTGGGACAGAAAATTGGCTGGGTTTGTACCACACATGGTCCTCACTGTCCTGGACCGGAAAGGCTGTCTCCAAGCCAGATGCTGAAGTATCAAGTGGTGCTTCTTGAACAAGATGATGCTGTTTTGAAATCCACCGCAGTAGTAAACCTGGCAGTTTTCCTGTCATCCCGAAAACTGGAAGAAGAGGAACCCACACATGATTGTTTACAGACCATTGAGGAAGTGTATTCCAGTCGACCTGACCTGAAAGACTCTCCTCTGGAAAACCCAGACTGGGAGCTATATTCAGATGGGAGCAGCTTCGTGGAAAAAGAAAAAAAAAAGAAAAGAAAAAAAGAAAAAAAAAGATTCGGATGTCAGTGTATGCTGTGACCACAGTGGATGCTGTTGTAGAAGCAAAAGCTCTGCAACCAAAAACATCAGCCCAGAAAGCAGCATTGATTGCACTAACAAGAGCCTTGGAACTAAGTGAAGGAAAGCGAGTGAATATATGGACCGATTGCAAGTATGCATTTGGAGTATTACATGCACACGGAGCAATTTGGAAAGAAAGGGGACTGTTGTCATCTCAAGGAACCGGAATTAAGCATGCGGAGCAGATTTTAAAATTACTTGAAAGTGTACAGAAACCAAGAGAAGTGGCTATCATGCTTTGTAAAGCTCACCAAACCGGACGAACCCCACAAGAAAGAGGCAATCAATTGGCTGATGTGACCGCTCGTAAGGTTGCAGAAAAGGGTAAAGGGATATTGGCAATAATACCTGAAAAGAAGATAGAATTAGGAGAATTCCCTAACTATGATAGTCGGGAAAAGAATTTAATTGAAACACTGAACACTGCAATACAGGAAAATGGATGGGCTGTTACTCCTACGGGGCAGGTAATTCTAACCCCAATTTTGATGCATGAAATAGTAAAGAAAGAACATAATAGCATTCATTGGGGAACTGAAAATTTATTGAAACATCTACAAAAGTCAGTGGTGAGTGGTAATATGGTAGAAATTATAAAGTCCGTAGTTGAAAGGTGTGAAACATGCCTTAGGAATAATCCGAAGACACAGAATAAAATTCAGTTTGGATCAACAAAACCAGGCAATATTCCAGGAGAACACTGGCAGATAGATTTCACTGAATTACCAAGAAAAGGAGGGTTGAGATATCTATTCGTATTGGTGGATACTTTTACAGGATGGCCTGAAGCTTCCCGATGTCGCACCAACAAAGCCAGGGAAGTTGTTAAGATCTTGCTTAAAGAAATAATACCACAATTTGCTGTTCCTTTGGGGATTTCTTTGGATAGGGGACCACATTTTGTTGCAAACATTGTCTGACAAGTAAGTAGAATATTACAAATAACATGGGAACTGCATGCCCCCTATCGTCCACAATCTAGCGGATGGGTAGAGCGCATGAATCAAACCTTAAAACTACAATTGAGTAAAATTTGCCAAAAAACCTCAATGATCTGGATACAAGCACTTCCACTTGCTCTATTGATGAGAGTGGAAGGATATCTGAAGATTTAAAAATCATACATGACCAAACAACAATTTTACATGAAGTTACTAAAGATAATACCTCTTTTGGGTTTGAAGAGATTTGGAATACTCTTACTTCTTGGCTACCTAATTGGTCATGGTTGAAAAAGCTATTTTTATTAGTGATTTTTTATTATAGTGGTTTGTGTTCTTGCCTGCATAATGATTCAATGCTGTCACTGCTGTACTAACCTCTGTTCAAGATACAATAAGTTTGTATAGTGAGAAATTGTAGCATGTAAGCTACAAATCCTCAAAAAGAAAAGAAGGGATGGATACCTGTGAATATTGAAATATTAAGATCAATTCAAGCAATTAGAGCCATTGCTCAATAGATGTAACCAAACAAAAGGGAAACCATTGTAACTTAGAAAATAATTAGTTGTAAGGTAAGAAGCTCTGGAACAATCTCATTTTAAACAGCTCGGCCTTGGAAGAACAGATGTGCAAAGATAAGAAAGTTACAAGGTGATCACAAAACCAGCCTTGAGGGATAAGGTATATGGGATACCAGGACTGAGTCTGAAGACCCCCGAGGACCACCCGGAGGTGCCAACAAACGCGGGCGAAAGACATTAGCATATGCTAACGAGTTCCCGGAAAATCCATGAATGTGATAAGCACTACTCGGAAATATAATGAATATGTATATTAACATAGTATAAATACTTGCTAGTTTTGTCTTTTGGGGGTGCACGTTAGGTGGAGTTATCCCCCGTGCGCCCAGCGCTGCAATAAAGAATGCCTGCTTTCTAAAACTTCAAAATAAGTCTTAGAGAGTGAATTATTTTGCCGCTTTCCGGTAACACTGGTCCATTATGATCCCAGTAAGAAAGGCACTTGGACTCTCTAAAATATAATTTTAAATGCTATTTATTAGAGCTAACACTATAAGGAGAGAACAGCACAGACACTCTTACGTCCCTTTAGATGCTGGGAACCCCGAGTGGTGTAGCATTGATTGGGCCTCCAACTCACACGCGGCATGCTGGACAGACTCCATCCATAGAAGAGATTCTCCCCTTTCTGTCATTCAAGCTATTATAGGATTTTCTTGCAAGAAAACAACTCTGTTTATCATTTCTACTGTCAAACAAAAATAAGTTCTCATGAGAACTGCTTGCTGCACTGTTAGACAAAGGCAGGGCCACACAGGTGGTGTAATCACCAGTACCAAGTGGGAGCTGCCTGCAGCCTCCTCTGTTACAATGAGCTGGCTAAGTTTATTCTGCGGCCAAGGGATTTGTGCAACAAAACACAAGCCTGAAGGCCAGGCTGTATGTGTACCATGGTGCAGCATAGCACAGTGCAGCACGGCACAGACTTGGGCCTACTCAGGTTAACTGTACTGTGGATCACTAACTCCTCAATATACAATGGTCTTCTGGTCAGGATCACTACATTCCACCCCTTGATTCACATACAGTTTACCTTTCCCAAAGATATTATAAGTTACAGATTATACTAGTAAACCGTTCAGCTAAGAAAGTTTTGGGTTTTTTTATTTTATTTTGGTTTTAATGTACCGTAACTGCTTTTGGTAAGATGTAATCTATTTGTCAGGTATGGCCAGGAACAGGGCCTCTTTGAATCTGCCCATAAAGCTGCTGAGGCAACTTTTAAGCTTACAGACTGCACACCGCTGTACTAGCTCCCAAATGGCTTCTTGGGTACACGGGATTCCCTGGCTTCGAGTCCGTCTATCTATGCCATTGACACCCAGGTGCCCAGATTTTTCGTGGGCCCATTTAGCAAGGGCTTCCTCATAAGGAGATAGAGCATCAAGGGACAGGGGATCAGGAAGTAAAGTAGTGCTATTAATTTGAGCTAAGTGATCAACTGTGGCATTGTGCTCCCTCTCTTCCCCAACACTCCAGGTGACACAAATATCAGCATGTTGAACCCACGGGTTTAAATACACACATCTCATTGTCCAGTTATCTGTTTGCCACTTACTAACCCGTGCAGTTAATCCCTTGTATACCGCCCAAGAGTCAGTATATATGTATAGCTCAGGAGCTGGGGCTTCTCCTAATGTTTCTTATAGTTCAAATTCTTTTTCTGACAGCATTTACTCAAGAAGAGTTGTTGTCTCTATGAGGGATGACTGGTGTCCAGAATAAATGCTGGTATTGTAGGTAGCCATATGCACCCTAAAATCCTTCCCTATAGACAGATCTAAAAGTGCCAAATTGGGAAATATGCAAGTAGTTGGTTATGAAATAGAGGAATCTAGTCTGGAAACAGTAAGACACAATTTTTTAAAATTTTTTTTTCTTATTTCACCTCTTCCTCCCAGAATGAAAAAAACTGGAACTTTTCTCTCAAGCTCTTTTGCTCTTCTCTCTAAGTACAAGCTTCTCTGTGCAATCCATCTCTTAGTCTATCTCCACACAATGGTGTCTCCCACAGTGTATGTGCTTCCTCTGTCTCACCATTCACCAACTAACTGCTAATTCAGGCCCACTCTGTGGCTCAGTCCCCCAGCCCCATCAGTCTCTTCCAACACAGCCATCTATAACCTTGAGTTCCCCTTCATACACTTTTCCCTCAGACTTAACCCCCTTCTTCTTGAGTTGGAAGCCACTTTCTCAAGCTGTGAGCTTTAACATACCTTAACTCTCCAAGGCTCAGCATACATTTGTTCTCTTCACTGACATAAACATTTGAGGACAGAACTCTTCTTTTTTGACACCACCACCAAATCCAAAAACACAGCTGCCTATGTCCACTGTATGTTTTTCGTTGCAATGTTGCCCGTACTGTTCTTGTCACCAAAATTTGGGAATGAAAGAAAACTCCTTAACACCAATTTAGCATTAAGAAGCAGGCATTTCCTTTTATTGCAGCGCTGGGTGTCAGGAGGATAGTTCCTCTAATCAGGCACACCTAACGCTGGTTCTCTTGTCATATTTATACACAAATGTTACAAAGATTGCAAAGTGGTACACTCCCCGTTACAATAATTGGTTCATATTTCTTCGCCTAGTATGCAAACTAGAACGCATGCTCAGTGCCTTTCTCCGCCTCTATCTTTTGAGTAGGTGGTATAATTTGGGTAGGGGGCTTATGGGTCGGTGGTCGTGGGGACCCTGGCCCAAGTTACCTTTCCCCTAGTTTCTCAATACTTTGGTGTTGGTAATTGTTTGCTATATGCCTCAGGAAGATAAGGATGCTCCTGGAGGCAATTAGTGTCCTCCCTTTCTGAAAAGTATGTACATAAGGACCTTGAAGTGTCTTGTAGCTCCTCCTTTTTCTCAGGATGTGTGGCAGGTGCTCATTCTAAGAATTGTTAGCCTTCTACCTAAAGTAACAATGAATAGTTTCTTATCACATATAAGTAGGCCTATCTTTTTTGCTACATTCTAAGGCACATTTAGTTTTAGTGAAGTACATAGAGATTATCAGGCAAAGGTTGCTATAACAATACACTTGATTTATTAGTAGGGAATTTTATATTTTTTACTACTATTAGTGAAACTAACTAAAATTCATTTACAATTAACTTTTAGTCTGTGAGCAACAATGAAATTTTGTATACTGACAGAAGACTCAAACCCAGTTCATTTTGACTTAGATGAAGATGGCCATCATGAAATATCAACCAAGGATTCCCAGTCCCATGAAGCTATGGTTTACTTTTTATATCAAAACTGCATCTACATAAGTAATATTACAGAACACTCGTTGAATGTCTTCACCTACCTCAGATGGGCTACTCTGATCTCTACCAAAAATTATACCACAACTAGCATCCTGAAACAGTTGTTAGCAGAGATATGTTAGACAGAGAAAATGCAAATAATGATGACTGAACTTAGTCTAGACATACCTTTTCCAGAAATGTGGAGGTAGGGGGAAAAAAGAAGACAAATATTTTTTTCTTTAAAACTGAAATGTGGGGAAAAGTTGAAAACTCTGTGATTGTTACTTGCTTATCAAAATTTTATTTTCTTATAGAAACTGAACTTTTTTAAGGCATAAAAATGCATATATCCTTTAGCTAATACATTAAAGGGGTTTTGTATATTTATGAACTAAATTAATATTATTCAAAATTTAATAGAATAAAAATTATGACAAGTATACTGGAAACTAAGGTATTGAAGTGTGAAGTTTTTTTCTTTTGAAGTATTTCTAACATGGGAAGAAATAAAATGCTGAAAACAGAAAGCATCAGTATTGCAAATTTATAAACAGAAATTAAAGATACAGAAGATACTGATGTTTCTAAAGACTGAAAATTATGTGGTATATGCAAATGCACAGCCATACATACATAACAGCACAAGCCAGATGACCCAAGCCATTTGCTATCTGTGTAGCATCGAACAGGACTCTGACCCATGTGCAGCAAACCATGCAGACCCCATCCACAGAAGAGGGTCTCCCCTTCAGTCATTCAAGCTATTATAGGATTTTCTTGCAAGAAAACAACTATATTAATCATTTCTACTGTCTCAAACCTTATCTTTGCTGCCACCTAACTGTATTATTGCTTAATACATCAGATGGCTCTGCCATCTGATCTGCCCATCCTGTAATTTCTCTGCTGAGAAATTAGTCTCTGCTACCCTCATTCCAGTCCATAATGCATACTACGCTGCTCAATTCATAGAATCATAGAATCATAGAATGGTTCTTTAAGGGACCTTAAAGATCATCTAGTTCCAACCCCCCTGCTACGGGCAGGGACACCCTCCACTAGACCACGTTGCCCAAAGCCTCATCCAACCTGGCCTTGAACACTTCCAGGGATGGGGCCTCCACAACCTCTCTGGGCAACCTGTTCCAGTGCCTCACCACTCTCACAGGAAAGAATGCCTGCTTTCTAAAACTTCAAAATAAGTCTTAGAGAGTGAATTATTTTGCTGCTTTCCGGTAACAACAGAGCAATGTGTGGTAAGACTGAAAGACGTGCATGTAGGAATGTATTAATGTCTGACATTCCAAGTGCCTAGGATGTTGGTTAAGGAGAGCGGTACTGACAAAGAGACAGACAGAATTTATTAAAAATGCTGAAGCAATCTTGGTCATCTGAGGTCAACAAATTTTGAAATAATGTTTTCAGTATTAAAAAAAGTAAATAAAACTGTATATTGAGAAAAGTAAAAAGCAAGGACAGAAAGCATTTGCCTTAAACCACTTCTGATTTTATGGTTAGGGTGTCTCACTTTTTGTTCCCCAAGTATGGTGTCAGCTGCTACGAGACACAACTCTACAGTTTCTTGATAGGACCTAGGTCTTGTGCAGTACAGTAGATTGAGCAGTGCCTTCCTGGAACAAATTTGCTACTTTCAAATACAGTACAAACCCTATACGTTTCTGAGCCAATGCTGACCTATAAAGTAAACAAGTACTATAAGAAAATTTGACCTTTATTGGCCAGAAAACTTAGGCTAGTGAAATAACAGAATGCACTAGCAGCGACACAATGTTCTGAGAATGCTGGGCCTGATCAATCACTTCTTTATTCCCAGCCTACATCGATGACATTCTTCTGAAATATCTGGGATTTAGCAGTTGTTTCTGGGAGGCTTTCTTTCCATCCTCTCTGTTCAGGGTGAGCAGAAATTCTGTACATAAGGTGAACAATGTTAAGGTATGCAGGCAGATGACTCGGCCCTGGCCTGAGGTTTAGCTAACTGAACAGGACGTGGAAAAATAACGTGACATGAGAAGTTGCTGGACGTGACAGATAACAGCGTGAGAAGTTTGCTTCCTACCAAGCAAGAGCTTGCATTCACGGGGTCACTGAGAGGCTGCCGAGCCTGGTGAACCCTACGTATTATCATCCGCTCCTACTATTCCAAGGGGGGGGCAAGAAAAAAAACAAAAAACCAACAACAAAAAAAAAACATCAAAAGAGACTATATGTCCCTCAGAGCAATGTTAAAAGGATCAGGAGCACAAGTGGTGTTCTCCTCTATCCTCCCAGTCAGAGTAAGGGTTCAGGAAGGAGGAGATGAATTGAACAGGTGTGGCTGGTGCCATACTCAAGGTTTTGGCTTCTGTGATCATGGATCTACCTTTGAGAAGCTGGCTCTGTTGGGAGCTCGTGGGATTCACCTGACCAAGTGGGGCAAGAAGGTCTTTGCCAAAAAACTGGCCAGATTTATAAGGAGAGCTTTAAACTAGATTTAGTGGGGAAGGGGATGTGGTTTTGAGCAACAGAGGAGAGCCAGGGACTGCTGATGTATTAGGAACCAATAGGGAAACACCTGTGGAATGCCTCAAAGGAATTAGGGCTTGTCCCTCTATAAAGGTGACAAGGTAGGTAGCCCAGCTGAGGTGCCTCAATACCAATGCGTGCAGCATGGGTAACAAGGAGGAGGAGCTGGAAGCCACTGTACAGCTAGAAAGCTATCGTCTGATCATTATCACCAAAACGTGGTGGGATGAATTGCACGACTGGAGCCCTGCAATTGATGGCTATAAACTGTTCAGAAGGGACAGGCAAGGGGGAGAGGAGGGCCTTGACCTCCATGTAAAAGAATGGATTGACTGCACAGAGCTGTCTTTGAAAAACAGCGATGAACAACTTGAGAGCTTATGGGTAAAAATTAGGGGCGAAGCCAACAAAGGAAACCTTGTGGCTGGTGTTTATTATGGGCCGCCCGATCAAGGGGAGCTTGTTGACGAAGTGTTCTTACTTCAACTACGGGAAGCATCACGCTTGCAGGCTCTGATCCTGCTGGGGGACTTCAATCACCCTGACATCTGCTGGAAGAGCCGCAGAGCAAGCTGTAAGCAGTCCAGGAGACTCGTGGAGTACGTTGAGGATAATTTCTTAATCCAGGTGTGTTGTGGTTTTACCCCAGCTGGCAGCTGAGCACCACGCAGCCGCTCACTCACTCCCCCCCATTGGGATGGGAGAATTGGAAAAGTTAAAGTGAGAAAACTCGTGGGTTGAGATAAAGACAGTTTAATAGGTAAAGCAAAAGCCGCGCGCACAAGCAAAGCAAAGCAAGGAATTCATTCACCATTTCCCATGGGCAGGCAGGTGTTCAGCCATGTCCAGGAAAGCAGGGCTCTATCACGCGTAACAGTTACTTGGGAAGACAAACACCATCACTCCGAACGCTGCTGCCCCCCCTCTCCCTCTTCCCCCAAGCTCCTTATAAACTGAGCATGATGTCATACGGTATGGAATATCCCTTTGGTCAGTTTGGGTCACCTGTCCTGGCTGTGTCTCCTCCCAATTTCTTGTGCACCCCCAGCCATCCCGCTGGCAGGGCAGCGCGAGAAGCAGAAAAGGCCTTGGCTCTGTGTAAGCACTGCTCAACAACAGGTCCACATAACAAAACCATCTCTCTATTATCAACACTGCTTCAAGTACAAATCCAAAACATATCCCCATACTAGCTACTATGAAGAAAATTAACCCTCTCAGCTGAAACCAGGACAGGGCTGCAAGCGCACACTGCCGGCTCATGTTGAGCTTTTGACGTGGTTTAGCCCCCAGCCGGCAGCTGAGTGCCACCCACTGCTCGCTCACCCCTCCCCCGGCGGGATGGGGAGGAGAACGGAAAAACAACCGCAAAGCTTCGAGGGTTGGGATAAGGGCAGTTTACTGGGACAGCAAGGGAGAGGGAAAACAATCAACAACAGTGCTGATAACAGATATTCACAATGGGTGGTAACAGAGAACAATTTACCGATCTGAGGACTGACCAGACGCTCAACCCGTCACCCGCCCCTGCCCGACTAGCCCCCTTTTATGGTGAGCATGACGTCACATGGTATGGAAGAGCCCCCGGCCAGCTTGGCTCACCTGTCCTGGCTCCTCATGAAATTAACTCTATCCTTGCCAGAACCAGGACATTATCCACCCCTTATTCCATAACATCTACGTCGTGCCCAGATTATTTCACAGATCTCATTGCCTTACTCTATGGGCTATCGCTCTAAAATGTCCGTCGAGTTCATTTAGTCCATGGCTTTGGGTTCCATCTGCCATTACAGTCTCTCAGAGCATGAGCAATGGTGCGTGCTGCTGGATTGTTGCACGCTGCATCCGGAGTTTCACGGCTGGTGTATCTGGCATAGTCCATGCTCACAGTCTGGATGCCAAAGATGTGATTTTTCGATAAAGTTTCTGGGCACCAGTTGAAGTCAGTTCTAGTTCCATCATCGTGGCACTTTGTTCAGTTTCAAAGTCCGTCCTTCATTAGTTTTGGGTGATTCTTATGGTCATACCATTGATACAGCATATCGCTATTAACATCATGCAATTTAATTTATCGGCTATTCTCACCCAGAATCAAATCCCCTTGGGGTACACACCGGACTTCCCCATCCTTCCGCATCACCCACCAAGTGCACCCTGGTCCCTGAGCAAAAGCAATCCCGCAGATGGGCTTGCCTTTGCCTGAAGCAGGGATAACCCAAACTGTCTTCCCCAACATATTTTTCATGCGCACTACAGGAACTTTATCCCCTTCTACTGGGCATGGGAATTTTGACTGGGCAGGGCCAGCTCGATTGGCAGATCCCCTAGTGTTGACTAACCAGGTGGCCTTTGCTAACTGTGTGTCCCAGTGTTTGAGGGTCCCACCACCCATTGCCCTCAGGGTAGTCTTTAGCAGTCCATTGTCCCTTTCAATTTTCCCAGAGGCTGGCGCATGGTAGGGGATGTGATACACCCACTCAATGCCATGCTCTTTGGCCCAGCTGTCTATGAGGTTGTTCCAAAAATGAGTCCCGTTGTCTGATTCAATTCTGTCTGGGGTGCCATGTCGCCACAGGACTTGCTTTTCAAGACCCAGAATAGTGTTCTGGGCAGTGGCATGGGGCACAGGATATGTTTCCAGCCATGCAGTGGTTGCTTCCACCATTGTAAGAACATAACGCTTGCCTTGGCGGGTTTGTGGGAGTGTCATGTAGTCAATTTGCCATGCTTCCCCATGTTTATATTTCAGCCATCGTCCTCCATACCACAGAGGCTTTACCCACTTGGCTTGCTTGATTGCAGCGCACGTTTCACATTGATGGATGACCTGTGAGATGGCTTCCATGCTCGAGTCCACCCCTCGATCACGGGCCCATCTATACGTCGCATCTCTTCCTTGATGGCCTGAGGTGTCATGGGCCCACCGAGCTAGAAATAATTCACCCTTATGCTGCCAGTCCAAATCCACCTGAGCCACTTCAATCTTGGCAGCCTGATCCACCTGCTGGTTGTTTTGATGTTCCTCAGTGGCCCGACTCTTGGGTACGTGGGCATCTACATGACGTACCTTTACAACTAGCTTCTCTAGCCGGGCAGCAATATCTTGCCATAATTCGACAGCCCAGATGGGTTTGCCTCTGCGCTGCCAGTTGCTCTGCTTCCACTGCTGTAACCACCCCCACAGGGCATTGACCACCATCCATGAGTCAGTGTAGAGGTACAGCGTTGGCCACTTTTCTCTTTCAGCAATATCTAAAGCCAGATGGATGGCTTTCACCTCTGCAAACTGGCTCGATTCACCTTGTCCTTCAGCAGCCTCTGCAACTCGCCCTGTAGGACTCCATACAGCGGCCTTCCACCTTCGATGCTTTCCCACGATGCGACAGGACCCATCAGTGAAGAGGGCATATGGTTTCTCATCTTCTGTCAGTTTATTATACAGTGGGGCTTCTTCAGCACGTGTCACCTCCTCCTCTGGCGACATTCCAAAATCTTTCCCTTCTGGCCAGTCTGTGATCACTTCCAGAATTCCTGGACGACTGGGGCTTCCTATTCGAGCCCGCTGTGTGATCAGTGCAACCCACTTACTCCACATAGCATCGGTTGCGTGATGTGTAGAAGGAGCCCTCTCTTGGCACCCCGACTCCACTGGCAGTCGGGGTGCCAAGAGGAGCTGTGCTTCAGTGCCAATCACCTCTGAAGCAGCTCGAACCCCTTCGTAGGCTGCCAATATCTCCTTTTCCGTTGGAGTGTAGCGGGCCTCGGATCCTCTGTATCCCCGACTCCAAAACCCCAGGGGTCGACCTCGAGTCTCCCCTGGTGCTTTCTGCCAGAGACTCCAGGTAGGGCCATTCTCCCCGGCTGCGGTGTACAGCACATTTTTCACATCTGGTCCTGCCCGAACTGGCCCAAGAGCTACGGCATGAACTATTTCTTGTTTAATTTGTTCAAAAGCTTGTCGTTGCTCAGGGCCCCATTGGAAATCATTCTTTTTCTGGGTCACCTCATAGAGAGGGCTTACTATCAGACTGTAATTCGGAATGTGCATTCTCCAGAAACCCACAACACCTAAGAAGGCCTGTGTCTCCTTTTTGTTGGTTGGTGGAGACATGGCTGCTATTTCGTTGATAATATCCATTGGGATCTGACGCCGCCCATCATGCCACCTTATTCCTAAAAACTGGATCTCCTGTGCAGGCCCCTTCACCTTACTTCGTTTTATGGCAAAGCCAGCCTGCAGCAGGATTTGGATTATTTTCTTCCCTTTCTCAGAAACTTCTTCTGCTGAGTTGCCCCATACAATGATGTCCTCAATGTATTGCAGGTGCTCTGGGGCTTCACCCTGTTCTGGTGTAGTCTGGATCAGGCCATGGCAGATGGTGGGGCTGTGTTTCCACCCCTGGGGCAGTCGATTCCAGGTATGCTGGACGCCCCTCCAAGTGAAGGCAAAGTGTGGCCTGCACTCTGCTGCCAAAGGGATCGAGAAAAATGCATTAGCTGTATCAGTTGTGGCGTACCACTTGGCTGCCTTTGACTCCAGTTCATATTGAAGTTCCAGCATGTCTGGCATGGCAGCACTCATCGGCAGCGTGACTTCTTCATTCAGGCCACGATAGTCTACCGTCAGCCTCCACTCTCCATTGGACTTGCGCACTGGCCATATGGGACTGTTAAAGGGTGAGTGGGTTCTGCTGATCACTCCCTGACCCTCCAGTTGATGAATTAGCTTGTGGATGGGAACCAGGGAGTCTCTGTTGGTGTGGTATTGCCGCCGGTGCACAGTTGTGGTAGCAATCGGCACCTGTTGCTCTTCAACCCTCAGCAACCCTACAACGGAAGGGTCCTCCGAGAGACCGGGCAGAGTAGACAATGGTTCGATTTCCTCTGCTTCCAAGGCAGCTATTCCAAAAGCCAACCGGTAGCCTTTTGGGTCTTTGAGATACCCTTTCCAGAGGTAGTCTATGCCCAGGATGCACGGAGCCTCTGGCCCAGTCACAATGGGGTAGTTTTGTCACTCATTCCCAGTTAGACTCACTTCAGCCTCCAACAGAGTCAACTGTTGGGATCCCCCCCATCACACCAGAAATAGATATCAGTTCCACCCCTTCATAGCTGGATGGCATTAGGGTACACTGTGCACAAGTGTCTGTGGTGTATGATAGGCACGGACTCCGTAGGGTGCAAGTACAGAATCAACTTTATTACAGAATTTTCTGATTATATAGTATTTCTTGTTAAAAGGGGAGGCTCTTTTATTCCCCAATCATCACCCGATTCGTGTTCCCCACATGATCTGCTATTCTCTTTTTCTCTTGCACCTGGCAGGCCCCTGTCTGTCTGTTCTCAGTTCCTTATCTCCTGGATTCGGCCAGTCACATGTTATTTATGAGCTACTGAAGAATGCAAGGCCTGTTTTGTGCATATCTTTTCTTTGAACTGCTGTTTTTCGCTGCTTTAGCGCGCAGGTCGAAATCGCACGTTTCCCACGCCGTCTTTATTCGCTAAAGCGTTGTTCTCCACATCTCCCCCTTTTTTGTTTATGACAACCCCGTTGAGCAACAGTGTGTCCATAACGTGTGCCTCTATCTTCTGCACTCGTCAGATAGCTGACCATAGAATCTGTAAAAAAACCCACCAAGAACAAGAAAAACAACACAGTGCCTATGCCAATAAAAACCCAATTTGAAAATTTAAACCACTAAACCAAGTTTTCGGATTTAGCCATGATTGATAGGTCATTTTTTAATGTGTCAAATACACTTTGACTCATTAGTTCCTGTAATTTTTTAATTTGGTCCCTCAGTTGATCATGTAAAGACTGAATATTATGTTGAAGAGATAAATCAAATGTCCTTCTAAATGCTGTTTCACTATTTTATAAATCGCTAAAAGCTATACAACTCCTAAAGTCTGGTGAAGACAGGGTAATACAAAAAGATCCATTACATGATAGAATAGTAGCATTGGAGGTTAGAGCAAAAAATAAGGATGGGTTGTGCAGACCATGATTTCTGCTTCAGACAAAAGCGTTAAATTAGCCTTAGTTGCGTTCTCTTTCATTAGTACTTGATATAATTGTCGCTTAAAAAAGGAAAGACCCATCTGCCAAATATTTGAATGAGCCGGGGAAACAGATAAATCTGATGTGTTAAAACTATCATTATAATACATCTGCAATTCTATAAGCCACCATATCTTAATTTTGAGGTTGATCAATCCCAGATGCAACATCATCTTGGTGTTTCTTATCGTCCTGTTCATCTTCAGTATGCGTTTTCACTTGCGCTGGCTTTACATACCTTGCAGGGATCCAATAGGGACCTGAGGGAAGAGAAACACAAGCATATCCCTGTCCCCAGGTAAGCAAGGGGACCGGTCCTTCCCATTGACCAGATTCCAAATTTTTATAAAACACCTGAGGCTTCACGGTAGAGGATTCCTCAGTTCTAAAATGTCTATCTATCTACTGCAGAACTATATTGCTTAGATCCAGATAGATTAAGAAAATTTAGAACATAAGTAGCTTTGTCTAATATTTCCTGTGGTGTTGTCCCTACTGGATTCCCCCTTTTTTGTTTATCAATAATAGATTTCAAAGAACGGTGGGCATGTTCTATTATTGCTTGACCAGTAGGGGAACGCGGAAGAAATATGTGTGACGTCTGATTGCCACAAATCATTAGCATTTAAACCTCTGGGATTAGTCCCTGGCAAGACTGGCAAAGGGGACAGGCGCTGACAATCCGAGCATGCTCGAATTATATCTTGAGCTTGTGCGGTAGTTAAAGAGAAGTGCTTTCGTAATGAGTGTGCGTTTTGGTGGAAAAATTCATGAGCTAATTTTGCCTGATCAAAACGTTGAGGAAAAACCGCAGCCATTGTAAATTGGTCTGCTATTGTATTACCTTCGGCAAGGGGTCCTGGTAAGTTAGTGTGAGAGCGAATATGGACAATGAAATAAGAATGCTGTCTGATTTTTAAAAGTTGGGCTAGCTTTAACAATAAATCAAACAACTGTTTGTTGTGTACCTCTCGTATAAAAGCGGATTCTAAGCGCTGAACAATACCTGTAACATATGCAGAATCTGCAACGATATTAAGAGGTTCCTTCGAAAATAACTCAAAGGCACGGACCGCTGTAGCTAACTCTACAATCTGCGTCGATCCAGATAAGTGAGAAACATCTGAGGCCCACTCCTCGCAGTTTGCGTGACGCCATACAACTGCAGCCTTACCTGTTTTGCCAGAACCATCGATAAACACAGTACGAGCATTCTGTAGAGGAACAGAACTCAACAAAGACCGTGGTTGAAGAGGTAAACAGTGCAGAGAACCTAATAAATGATGGCGTGGCAAAGAATACAAAACAACATTAGCATAATCAGCCAATGCAGCCTGAAAAGCCAAACGATTACACAATACAACATGAAATTCTTCTTTGGTTAATGGTAGATGAAGGAAGGTAGGATCTTGTCCTGTCAATTGTTGACATTTCAAACGACCCTGCGGAAGAAGTCTAGCAATCATTTCTAGGGCAGTGGTCAATGTTTTCGCAAAAGAATGTGGCAAAAATAACCACTCCAAAATGCGTAAAGCATGCTCTTCCTTCCGCACCTTCTCGTCCCACTGACCTAGGAGAGCATACGGTTGAAAGGAATGATAAATGATAAACAACCGAACTGGCAATTGCAGAGAAATTCGATGAGCAAATGTAAAATTATCTATCACTGTCTGCAGCGCCGACTGGGCTGCTTCTGTCAATTGTCTAGGAGAAGTTAGTTCAGGATTCCCCTTCAACAACGAAAACAAGGACGACAGTTCGTGTGTCGTTATTCTCAACAGTGGTCGAAGCCAGTTAATTGTCCCCAACAACTTCTGTAAGTCATTTAGAGTACTCACTGTAGTAGCAAGTCGTATAGACTGTGGATATACATGCGAATCAAGAAGTTTCCAGCCGAGATACCTCCACGGAGGCAGTGATTGTACCTTTTCCGTCGCAATTTGGAGACCGTATCGCCGAAGCTCAGCTACTAAACTGTCGAAAACTTGGGAAAGAGATGATTCAGTTTCCACAGCCAACAAAATATCGTCCATGTAAGGATATAACATGATTGCATCATATGTTTTGCGAATATTTGACAAGGCCTCACTAACAACAATTTGACATATAGTTGGGCTATTTTTCATTCCTTGCGGTAAAACCACCCAATGAAACCGTTGCATGGGTCTATCATTATTAATCACAGGAACCGAAAAGGCAAAACGAACACAATCTTCAGGATGTAAATGAATGGCAAAAAAGCAATCTTTTAAATCAATAACCTTCAAATGCCAATTGTCTGGAATCATAGTGGGATTACGAGTTCCTGGTTGCAAGGCCCCCATAGGTGCCATCACTGCATTAATAGCTCGGAGGTCCTGCAACAATCTCCATTTGCCAGATTTTTTAGGAATAACAAATATAGGAGTATTTCACGGGCTCGTGGAGGGAACAATATGGCCTAATTGTAGCTGCTCTTGCACCAATTCATGAGCCCTTTCTAGCCGCTCACCTTTCAAAGGCCACTGATTTACCCATACTGGCTTATCTGTTAACCAAGTCAGTTTGAGTCGCGGCTGAACGTCAGTGGCCCATGTTAAAAATGTGTCGTTATTGTCATGTTCCATTGTTGCAAGAGATCGCGACCCCATAAAGTACATGGCACAGTTAAAACATATGGTTTTAAAACCACTTGTTTGTTGTCAGGACCTTCCACAATCAAGGAATGCATACTCTGCCAAGGTATCTGTGTCCCTCCAATTCCAGTAACAGCAGCAAATGCCTGTACTAATGGCCATTCCTGTGGCCAGTCCGATCGTTGAATAATAGAAACATCCACTCTGGTGTCCACTAAGCCAGTGAACACCTGACCATTTACTCTACAAGTCAACATCGGTTGTCCCGTGGTAATCTTCTGTGTCCAAAAAATGCGAGGCAGACCTGTACTACCAAACCCAGAGGACCCCCTTTCGCCAACATGGGCGGAACTTTCAGTTTGAATTTGAGTGTTGGGCAGCAAAAGCAATTGTGCAATTTGCTCTCCAATAGGTATAGTACAAGGTGGCGTAGGGGTCCAAACCATAATTCTTATTTCCCCAGTATAATCGGAATCTATGACCGCAGGCAAAACAAATAAACCTGCTCTGGAAGTGGAGGAACGACCGAGCAATAAGGCACATAAACCCTCAGGCAAAGGTCCATACACTCCTGTAGGCACTAGATGTACTGACTGATCTTGAGTTACTGTGGATTGACTGGTGGCCAGGTCCAACCCGGCACTGCCTGCTGTGGCTGGTCTGAGAGACTCGACTGTAGTGAGTTGCCAGCGTTCGTCTCGCTTATTTGTGCCGGCCACATCAAGGACTGTGCCGGCGGGGGCTGGGGCTGGGTCAGGTTGTGTAGTCTCGGGGCACCGGACCTCGTGCCCCTCCTCCCGTTTCCCAAGGTATTCTCAGGGAGCGGATTGCCTTGTTTGTCAAACTTAGAACAACATTGATTACCCCAATGGTATCCCTTTTGACAACGAGGGCATAATCGAGCAAGTTGTCTTCCCTGCCCTCCTTGTCCTCGTCCTCCTCTTCTCGCTTTCGGACAATCTTTCTTCACATGCCCTTCCTGACCACAGGAGAAACATTTAGTAGCAGCTCGTGCAACTGCCAACTGTTGAGCTAAGGCAGCAGCTAGCATATCTGCCTTATGTTGCTCAGAGCCCACGTTTTGGCATGCTCTAATAAGATCATTCAAAGTTCTTGCGTGATTACGAATAGGATCAATGGCTCGCCTGCAGTCCGTGTTTGCATTCTCAATAGCGAGCTGAAACAATAACAATTCTGCTGCTTCAGAAGAGTCTATCTGTCTCTGTATAGCAGTTTGCAAACGATCCAAAATTTGTATGTACGGCTCCTGAGGTCCCTGACGAATGGAAGCAAATGACGACTCTCGCTTGCCGAAATCCGGCACCGGTCGGAGTGCCCTCAAGGCTAACCCTGTGGCTTGGGCAAGAACATTCCGCGATAGTCCAGCCTGTGCTATCCCGGTAGCATAATGCCCTTCTCCCATTAATTCGTCAAGACCAATAGCAGTTCCTGCCGTTAAATTGTCCGTCACCTGAACTTGCACCAGCTCACGGTATTCCGAAAACCACACAGAGTACTGTGCTGCAGGCAACACAAGACGTAGGATGGATTTCCAATCTAAGGGTGTCAGTACGTAAGCTTCTCCTATAACCTGTAACAAGTTCATTGTGAATGATGCCTGCAAGCCATACTCCTTTATCGATTTGCGGATCTCCTTTATTACATCATATGGTAAATGAACGTATTCGGGGGGGGTCTATTCTGTTGATACAACACAGGCATGGCTTGAAGAAGCGATATGTCCCCTCTTTTTAGTGCCTCTGTCCAGCACTCATCAAGTAGTCCACCCGAGATTTTAGACTGAACAGTTCCTTGTAATGGGTAACTCGGGGGGGGGGGGGGCAGGGGTGCAGAAGGGGGCAGGCGTGCGCCGAGTGGGGGGGGTGGGGGGGTGGGCATCAGGGATATCCGTGAGAGAGTCTTTTGTCTCTGTTGTTGCAAAATCTCTTCTGCCATGGGGGCAGAAGCAGCCATCGCTTTTACAGGAGTAAGCAAGGGATATAAATCCGGCTCTCGTTCGGGGTCAACGGGACCTGGATCAAAAGGATCCCCAGGGTCTGCTCTGCCCTCCGACAGTGGAGGCTCAGTCACCACCTCAGCATAGTCTGACTCCAACTCAGGATCCATTAATTCAAACAAACAAGATTCTTTTTTCATATTTGTCTCAGCGGGTGGTAATACGGAGTTATTCACTTTCTGCAATACCTGTTCAGCAGGCAGCAGAGTCCTGAGAGCAGTATAAACCACACGCCAAGTAATCAATATATCATCGGGGAGCTCCAACTGCAAAAGCTGCTTAGCTTGCAGCTCCTCTCCAACCTTCTGCCATTGAGTGAGATCATAAGAGCCTTTAACAGGGAACCACGGACAATAGTCCCGAATCCATACAAGCAACCTCACCAAATGCAGCGGAGCGACCTTAAAGCCTAGTTCTCGTAAAATATGTTGTAAATTCTCTGTATGCAACTTCTGTTCTCGAGTCGCTGACTGTCCCATAATGAAAAAAACGACAGTCTAAAAAACTTCCCCGCGGCTGCTCACCTGTTTTGTCCAGCGACCGGTGATGAATATGAGCGCTCGATGCAGTGCAGTTTCCTCCATCCAGCTACGCAGGGGTACACCACCTGTAATTTTCCGCACTGCTTTTCCTTCTTCTCTTTTCCAAGTCCTTCTTCTATTTTTCAAGTCCCGATTCGGGCGCCATTTGTGGTGTATGACAGGCACGGACTCCGTAGGGTGCAAGTACAGAATCAACTTTATTACAGAATTTTCTGATTATATAGTATTTCTTGTTAAAAGGGGAGGCTCTTTTATTCCCCAATCATCACCCGATTCGTGTTCCCCGCAAGATCTGTTATTCTGTTTTTCTCTTGCACCTGGCGGGCGCCTGGCTGTCTCTTCTCAGCTCCTTATCTCCTGGATTCGGCCAGTCACATGTTATTTACGAGCTACTGAAGAATGCAAGGCCTGTTTTGTGCATATCTTTTCTTTGAACCGCTGTTTTTCGCTGCTTTAGCGCACAGGTGGAAATCGCACATTTCCCACGCCGTCTTTATTCGCTAAAGCGTTGTTCTCCACAAGTGTCCACTAGTGCTTTGTACTCTTGTGGGTTCGATGTGCCAGGCCATCGGATCCACACAGTCCAATACACCCTATTGTCCCTTTCCTCCACCTGGCTGGAGGCAGGGCCCCGCTAATCCTGCTCATCATAGTCACTACTCACCTCTTGCAAAAAGGACTTAGAAGTCCCTTCAAGAGGATCAGAAGTGCGATCTGGCCTTTCACTTGGTCTGGGGGGCTGCCCGGTGGAAGCTGGAGCAGCATTCCTTCTGGAATAGTCCCTTTTTACGGCTGTCTTGCCTTGCAGCTCACGTACGCGTGCCCGCAGGGTTGAGGTAGGCTTCCCATCCCATTTCCTCGTGTCTTCTCCGTGGTCACACAGGAAAAACCACAGGATACCTCGTGGTGTGTATGCTCCATATCCCCTCTCTGGAGCAGAAAAAAGCTTACTCCTAACAGCTGAAATGAGGGTCTGTGCAGGTGGGGAGGAAGATATATCCTCTTTAAGTTGCTGGACCTCCTGGGACAGTTTCTCCACAGCCGAGATGAGGGAGGAAGAAAGGCTCTCTTCATATTGCCGGAGTCGGCCAGCCACTTGGTCCACCGTGGGTGCCTCTTCACTTTTCCAGTCGATTACTGCCAGTGAGTTGGCATACGATGATGGTGCACTTCGTACAAATTTTTGCCAAATGGGTCGGGTACATTGGACTTCATCGGGGTCTGTGGGCAACTGCGCGTTGTCCGGATCATAATAAACCATCTCCCGCACAGCTAATTCCCTCAGATATTGAATACCTCTCTCCATGGTGGTCCACTTGCCTGGCCGCCATACGACATCTTCGCTGAAAGGATACCTTTCCCTCACACTTGACAGGAGTCGCCTCCAGAGGCTGAGGGCCTGTGCCTTCTTCCCAATCATCTTGTCAATGCCCCCTTCCCTAGACAAGGATCCTAGCTGCTTGGCCTCCCTGCCCTCCAGTTCCAGGCTACTGGCCCCGTTATCCCAGCAGCAGAGCAGCCAGGTAATAATATGCTCCCCTGGAAGGCGGCTGACATCTTTCCGCATATCTCGCAGCTCACTCAGGGACAGGGATCGGGTGATCACTTCTGGTTCTGGCTCTTCTTGTTCTTGGGATGGCCCCGGTTCATCATCATCTTTCACTAAGCGAACTGATTTCCTTGTGTATTTCTTTTTGTGTATAGGGGTGACTGATACTGGTATGGGTTGATCTTTTGGCTCGACTACAGTGCCTGTTGCGGGGGCTTGGGCAGCTGCAGTGCCTGTTGCGGGGGCTTGGGCAGCTGCAGTGCCTGTGGGTCCGCTCTCTCCCTCTGGATGGTGCTGTCTACTATCAAGCAGTGTTTGATAGATTGTGGCCAGGGCCCAGCACAGCGCAGGAAGTTGTGTCTCCTTAGAATCCCCACAGCATTTTCCTTTCAAATATTCTACCATTTTATGAGGGTCTTGCAGTTGTTCAGGAGTGAAGCTCCAAACCATTGGGGGTGAAAAGGTCTCTAGATACCCACCCATACTCTCCCACATGCCATGCCAGCCCTGACCATTCAGTCTTGGGGAAGATCCCTGGGTGGTACTCTTGAAACAATTTTTGCTTAACCCTGAACAGGACTTGGAAAACTTGCAGGGGACCTAGCAATAGGAATATACTGGCCTGAACATTCCAAGGGTATTCAAAATTCTCAAAAATTGTTGTAACCAACCAAAAGGGAAAAGGGGAGGTGAAAGAGTGGGAGAAGGTATCCCTCCCGTCTTCCCCATAGATCGGGTGCAATTATTAATCAATTCTGAAAGATATTGACCGAGGTACGGGCATGACAGAAATGCTACGTACAAGTACCAGCTCAGACTCATGACTGTCGATGATATCTTATCATAAGTCATTATCACACAATACAACAATATGAGAACAGGAAACCCTCTCCCAGAGGTGATAAACAGCACCGCAGAGATTACATAGAGTAAACACGGGTTTACAAAACAGAGCCATGTGACCAAACAGAACATCATTATGACCAGCGACTGTTTCAATAACATCATAAATGCTTATAACAACTTTGTTTTAACACACTTGGGTCAGACTTGTCATTATCACAACCACTCGAGCCCCACGTTGGGCGCCAAAAAGGACTGACATGGTTTAGGCCGAGCCGGCAGCTGAGTACCACCCCCTGCTCGCTCACCCCTCCCCTGGCGGGATGGGGAGGAGAAAGGAAAAACAACGGCAAAGCCTCGAGGGGTGGGATGAGGGCAGTTTACTGGGACAGCAAGGGAGAGGGAAAACAATCAACAACAGTACTGACAACAGATATTCACAATGGGTGATAACAGAGAACAATTTACCGATCCAAAGACCGACCCACCAGACCGACCCACCGACCCACCAACCCACCGACCAGACGCTCAACCCCTCCTGGGTCCTGGAGCCACTGGAGCCACGCCGAACCCACCCCTGCCCAACTGGCCCCCTTTTATGGTGAGCATGATGTCACATGGTATGGAAGAGCCCCCTGGCCAGCTTGGGTCACCAGTCCTGGCTCCTTGTGAAATTAACTCTGTCCTTGCCAGAACCAGGACAGCTTTTCATCAACCAACACCCCCAAGTCCTTCTCCTCAGGGATGCTCTCAGTCCATTCTCCACCCAGCCTGTAGTCGTGCTTGGGATTGCGCCGACCCACGTGCAGGACCTTGCACTTGGCCTTGTTGAACTTCAGGCGGTTCACACAGGCCCACCTCTCCAGCCTGTCAAGGTCCCTCTGGATGGCATCCCTTCCCTCCAGCATGTCGATCACACCACACAGCTTGGTGTCATCAGCAAACTTGCTGGGGGTGCACTCGATCCCACTGTCCATGTCGCCGACAAAGATGTTGAACAGTGCCGGTCCCAGTACCGACCCCTGAGGAACGCCACTCGTCACCGGTCTCTACTTGGACATTGAGCCGTTGACCACAACTCTTTGAGTGCGACCATCCAGCCAATTCCTTATCCACCGAGTGGTCCATCCATTGAATCCATGTCTCTCCAATTTAGAGACAAGGATGTCATGTGGGACAGTGTCAAATGCTTTGCACAAGTCCAGGTAGATGACGTCAGCTGCCCTTCCCTTATCCACCAACGCTGTCACCCCATCATAGAAGGCCACCATATTTGTCAGGCACGATTTGCCCTTAGTGAAGCCATGTTGGCTGTCACCAATCACCTCCTTATTTTCCATGTGCCTGAGCATAGTCTCCAGGAGGGTCTGCTCCATGATCTTGCCAGGCACAGAGGTGAGACTGACTGGCCTGTAGTTCCCTGGGTCTTCCTTTTTTCCCTTTTTAAAAAAATGGGGGTTATGTTCCCCCTCTTGCAGTCAGTGGGAACTTCACCGGACTGCCAGGACTTCTCAAATATGATGGAGAGTGGCCTGGCCACTTCATCCGGCAGTTCCCTCAGGACCCACGGATGCATCTCACCAGGTCCCATGGACTTGTGCACCTTCAGGTTCCTTAGATATTCTCGAACCTGATCTTCTCCTACAGTGGGTGGTTCTGCATTCTCCCAGTCCCTGCCTTCTGTGACCTGGGCAGTGTGGCTCAAGCATTTGCCAGTGAAGACTGAGGCAAAGAAGTCGTTGAGTACCTCGGCCTTCTCCATATCCTGGGTAACCAGGTCACCCGTTTCATTCCGGAGGGGACCCACATTTTCCCTCATCCTCCTTTTCTCACTGACATACCTATATAAGCTTTTCTTGTTGTCCTTGACATCCCTGGCCAGATTTAATTCTATCAGGGCTTTGGCTTTCCTAACCTGATCCCTGGCTGCTCGGACAGTTTCTCTGTATTTCTCCCAGGCTACCTGCCCTTGCTTCCACCTTCTGTAGGCTTCCTTTTTTTGTTTGATAATTATTTTCTCTTTTATCAGTACATAATTTTCTCACTAGCATACCCAATCAGGACATTATCACCTGCTAAATAACTAGCTCACTTTTCCTCCAACCTTCCCAATAACCTCCCCTTTTCACATCCTCTCACAGACTACCAGTCAAATACTGTTTACATTCTTTCTTTCCCTTTATATTCTAGTCTCTAATTCCACTTTGCATGGTACAAAACAGGCCACCTACAATCAGTCCATAACAATGTGATCTTTCTAATCAGTAACTCCTGTGCCAGCAACCTGATCTCTGTTTCTTTACAACTCCAGCGAGGTAATGGATTTCCCAATATGGTTTTGTAGCAAGTTGATCCTCTTTCAGCCTCTGTCTCTCTAGGAAAAGGTGTTTCCTATTCCAGAAAGCTGATTCTGTGCTTTCCACATAGGCTCCCACAAAATATTGATTCTATTTCCTCTAACCCATTAAAACTGACCCCATTTCAGAGTCCCTCCAGAACTTTTTTCTCCCCACTCCAGAAAAGAGACACATTCTGTTGTTAGCAGTAGCTGCAAGAGAAAGATTGTGATCTGCAAAACAGAAGACAATGCAAAGGGATTATATTGGGACTCTGTTCCCTTTACTGTGGTGGTAGAGTTGGAACTAGGGCAAAGCTGAAGACAGCTTGATTTATCTCTTTTTAGTTATGACTATTAACCCACGTTCCTACTGTATTCCTCTGCATTAATTATCTTTGAATGTTTCAGGAAAGGCAAGACGACTGGCACATGAAGATTTGACTAGATCACGTGCACTGCATTACTTGAACTGGAGCTTGTAACACCACCACCAAGCTATAAACCAAACTCTGAACTTGTGTCTCTCTGACACTCTGGTGTCGTGCTGTAGTAGGTATAGTTACAGGAAGGTGTGTGTTATCTCAACAACAGAGATGGAACAATGGAGCTAAAAAGGCAAGGAACAGATTTCCAGGAGGATTAAGCAACTCCCATTTATTTCAACTGCCTTTGCAAGTGCTTAATACTCATAAAATGAGGCCTTAAAAGTAACTCAACCAAGGCCACAGTGGGAATTATGTCAGACCTGAAATTAATATACAGGGATCTTTGATATCATCCTGATACAAAAAAGTCACAAACCCACATCTCTCTCATCTGGAACCTGTCAGTTTGTTATCTCAGTCTCTAAAGTTTTACTACTCAGGCAACAAGGCAACAAAGCTGCTGCGAACTCTGCCCAAAAATGTAGGCTTCAATGCTCCTGGGTGTAATAGCATCAGAGACCTATATCCATAAGCTGAATCTCACTGGGTACTACATCAGATATGTTTTTACAGTCCCATTTTACCAGTATACACAAAAAGCCCAGACTTTTTCAGTGTTACTCGGAGTCTCGAGCAAAAATGTAGCAAATAAAACCCACACGTCTGATCTGTGTTAAAAAAAAGAGGCTTGATGTTTTTGTCCTGGCCCACATCTGCACTTTTCTTATATGATAAGAGCAGACAGATCTATTCTGGATTCATTAGGCAGAGCAAAATCTGGCTGAATTGCAGTTTTGATGGCACTTTTGTACTGGGAAACATTGGGGCCTAGATTTCATCAGTGGATGCAAAGCAGTTTTACTTGCTTTTTATTTATGCCATGTCAGGTCCACACTTTTGTGTCACTGTTACACCTGACATGCTGGGTCCTGACTCTGTGTGTGTCTGAAAGGGAAAGGTAGAAGCATGGAGTCTCTTCCTATGTCATTGGTATAATTTGCAGGCCTGAGACTGTAGCCAAAAAGATAGGCCTGTAATGAAGGCCTGCTTATATTATACATAATAAGAAAATGTAGCCAAGAAGAAAGGCCTGTAATGAAGGCCTGCTTGTATTATATGTGATAAGAAACTATTCATTATTACTTTAGGTAGAAGGCTAACAATTCTTAGAATGAGCACCTGCTACACATCATGAGAAAAAGGAGGAGCTACAAGACACTTCAAGGTCCTTATGTACATACTTTGCAGAAAGGGAGGACATTAATTGCCTCCAGCAACATCCTTATCTTTCTGAGGCGTATAGCAAACAATTACCAACACTGAAATACTGAGAAACTAGGGGAAAGGTAATTTGGGCCAGGGTCCCCACGACCACCGACCCATAAGCCCCCTACCCAAATTATACCACCTACTCAAAAGATAGAGGCGGAGAACAGAACTGAGCATGCGTTCTAGTTTGCATACTAAGCGAAGAAATATGAACCAATTATTGGAACGGGGAGTGTACCACTTTGTAATCTTTGTAACATTTGTGTATAAATATGACAAGAGAACCAGCATTAGGTGTGCCTGATTTGAGGAACTATCCTCCTGACACCCAGCGCTGCAATAAAGGAAATGCCTGCTTCTTAATGCTAAATTGGTGTTAAGGAGTTTTCTTTCATTCCCGAATTTCGGTGACAGTTTTGGCGACCCAGATGGGACAAGGCTTTTGAATCTCGACGGATCCGTGGGATCATAGGACCTCCAGCCGGCACCGAGGGATTCTCGGGGAGACCCTTCGATCCCCCGGACCGAAGAGTTCTGAGCACGTTCCCTGGGACAGGTAAAAGGCATTTCTCTTACTTTTTAAATGAAATTTAAGATTTTGGGTTAGAGGCCCCCTTAGCCTTCAAGTAAGCCGTGGCGTGAGCTACGCGAGGGGCTATTGTACTGTGATTTAAGATTTTTGGGTTAGAGGCCCCCTTAGCCTTCAAGTAAGCCGTGGCGTGAGCTACACGAGGGGCTATTGTACTGTGATTTAAGATTTTGGGTTAGAGGCCCCCTTAGCCTTCAAGTAAGCCGTGGCGTGAGCTACGCGAGGGGCTATTGTACTGTGATTTAAGATTTTGGGTTAGAGGCCCCCTTAGCCTTCAAGTAAGCCGTGGCGTGAGCTACGCGAGGGGCTATTGTACTGTGATTTAAGATTTTTGGGTTAGAGGCCCCCTTAGCCTTCAAGTAAGCCGTGGCGTGAGCTACGCGAGGGGCTATTGTACTGTGATTTAAGATTTTGGGTTAGAGGCCCCCTTAGCCTTCAAGTAAGCCGTGGCATGAGCTACGCGAGGGGCTATTGTACTGTGATTTAAGATTTTTGGGTTAGAGGCCCCCTTAGCCTTCAAGTAAGCCATGGCGTGAGCTACGCAAGGGGCTATTGTACTGTGATTTAAGAATTTTGAAAAGAACTTTTGAGAGGTATTGATCAATCAAGAATTTGTGTTTTAATTGTTTTGTGTTGCTTTTGTCACCTTTGTCATTTGTCAATTTTTGTTTTGTGTTTTTTTTGTGGTATTGTTTTGTGTTACTTTTGTCATTTGTCAATTTTTGTTCTGTGGATTTTGTGGTATTTGCGTTACAATGGGTAACAAACCTTCGGTGGATGGGGGAATATTAAAGAAATCTCCCCTAGGGTGTATTTTAAAACGTTGGAAACAAATAGGAGGGGACCCTCTTATAAAAAGACAACTAATTGAGTATTATAATCACTGGTGGTCGATATGTAAATTGGATGATCAGGAAAAATGGCCCAAGAATAAGAATTTGTAATATAATACAATATTACAATTGGTGTTGTTTTGTAGAAGGGAGAAGAAATGGGATGAGGTACCTTATGTTGATTTGGTTGGGTTTTTTTTCACCTTGCGAAATCATCCTGAGTGGCTGAAGGACTGTGGGTTTACCCTGCAAGACCCCCTGGCATCAGCACTAGAAAAGCAGGAAAAGGTAGCAGGAGGCTGTGAAGGTGTTGCTCTGCGTGTAGTACGGGGCAACGGTGTTTGAAGTGCGAGCGTGATGAGGAGGATGATTTGGAATTAATGAAAGATGTTGGAGGTTGCATGGATGGTTTTTGGTAACAGGGCGAAAGGGAAGGAAGTTAGAGAAGAGCAACGAGAAAATGAAAGAGAGCGGAGACAGGCACGGAGAGACAGGGAAAGAGACGGTAACCTGAGAGCTGCGCTGCAGGGAGCGTCAGCAAAGAGTAACTTCAGGGGAGGACGGCAATACTATGGGGGAGAGGCGGGGCCCTCCAGCACAAAATACCAGTAATACCTTAGGAGATCATCAGTGTGTCTATTGTAAAGAATTGGGACATTGGAAATGGGATTGTCAGAAATTTAAGGACTGTTTTAGGGGTCCTATGCCTATCAGTCCAGAGGTTCTGGAGGAGGCACGATACAATCAAGAAGCAGCTCCCTTTCCACGTCAGTTCCCCTTAACTAAGTCCTGAAGGGGACCAGGGGAAACCTCCCCAGCAGAACCCCTGGTTATAGTAGAGCTGGGAAAACAGAAAATAGATTTCCTTGTAGATACTGGGGCAACTTATTCTGTATTAAACACTTGTCAAGGAAAATTGAGCAATGATGCAGTAAATGTTGTGAGTGCCACAGGGAAAGCGGAACAGCGTGTCTTTTTCCATCCTTTAAATTTTAAGCTTGGAAAACAATGGGTAACTCACCAATTTTTATATATGCCTGAATGTCCTATACCACTCTTGGGACGGGACCTATTGAGTAAATTGGAAGCACAGATCACCTTTAAAGATGGAGAAGTTCAACTATTAATCCCTGAATCTAAAGCCATTGAGGCAAGAGTTTTTATGTTGCAGGAACAACCTAAGACTAACGAAGGAATTCCCAAGGAGGTGGAGAATGCAGTGACACCTTTGGTACGGGCTAGTGAGGTTCCAGGTAGATCCAGAAGAGCAGAACCACTAAGAATTATCCTTAAACCTGGAACAAATCCGGTAAGACAAAAACAATACCCATTGAAGACAGAGGCCAAAAAGGGATTAGAAAAGTTAATACTCAACTTTATAGAATATGAGTTGCTCACATAATGCGAATCAGAATTTAACACCCCAACCTTACTCGTTAAAAAGCCAGGGGGTGAGGAATACAGATTAGTGCAAGATTTACGAGCTGTGAACCAAATTGCACAGGACATTCACCTGGTGGTGGCAAACCCCTATACATTACTTACAGCCCTCAAAGATAAACATGAGTGGTTCACAGTCCTAGATTTAAAGGATGCCTTCTTTTGTATACCTCTCGAGAAACAGAGTCAGGCTATTTTTGCCTTTGGATGGGAAAGCCCGACCACTGGACGAAAAACTCAACTAACCTGGACTGTGTTGCCTCAAGGATTCAAAAATAGTCCAACAATCTTTGGAAACCAGTTAGCTAAAGAATTAGAAATATGGAGAAGAGACCATCCTGGAGGAGTTATGCTGCAATATGTGGATGATATCCTATCTTATTAGCAGCAGAAACCTGGGAGGAGTGTATACAAATGACTGTTGAACTTCTTAGGACAAGAAGGATGTAAAGTGTCCAAGAAGGCGGCACAGATTGCAAAACCAATGGTCACTTACGTGGGACTTGAGATTTTACAGGGCCAGCGGAGATTGGGAACAGATCGGAAAGAGGCTATTTGTCAGATCCCAGAACCGAAAACAGCAAGAGATCTGAGGGCCTTCCTGGGAATGGCTGGATGGTGTCGTCTGTGGATATCCAACTATGGACTGCTGGTAAGACCTCTTTACGACATCTTGAAGGAGGCACAGAGAGAATATCTGCCTTAGAACCCTGAATGCGGGCAGGCCTTTCAGAGCCTAAAAAAGGGCTTTGATGATGGCGCCTGCCCTAGGGCTGCCGGACTTATCTAAGCCCTTTGAACTATTTGTATATGAAAGGCAACATCTCGCTTTGGGAGTATTGGCCCAGAAGATTGGGGACTGGAAGAGACCAGTCGGGTACTTCTCTAAGCAACTGGACCCTGTAAGTAAGGGATGGCCGGGATGTTTGCGAGCTGTAGCGGCCACCGTCCTATTAATACAGGAAGCCAGGAAATTAACCATGGGGCAAAAGATAATTGTATATGCACCCCATATGGTTACCACAGTTCTAGAACAAAAGGGGGGACATTGGTTATCCCCCAGCAGAATGCTTAAATATCAGGTGATGCTATTAGAACAAGATGATGTAGAGCTCAAAGTCACCCCTGCTGTCAATCCCGCTATGTTTTTTTAACCATGAATGAGGAAAGTGAGGAATCTTTGAGCCACGACTGTCTGCAAACAATTGAAGAAGTCTATTCCAGTCGCTCAGATCTGCATGACGAACCTTTGACTAACCCTGATCTGGAGCTGTTTACAGACGGTAGCAGTTTTGTACAGGATGGGAAATGAAGGGCTGGATATGCTGTTGTTACAACTACAGAAGTTGTGGAGGCCGAGGCGTTACCCATCGACACGTCGGCGCAGAAAGCGGAACTGATTGCACTATGTCAGGCCTTGAGAATAGCTAAAGGTAAACAGGTAAAAGATATGGACAGACTCCAAATATGCCTTTGGTGTCGTGCACGCTCACAGAGCCATTTGGAAAGAAAGAGGATTGCTGTCAGCACAAGGATCTTCTATTACACACAAAGAAGAAATTTTACAACTTCTCCAAGCTGTCCAGGAACCAGAAGAGATTGCTATAATGCACTGCTGGGCACACCAGTTTGGGCAATCCAATGTTAATATATGAAATCATTTGGCAGATTGCACTGCCAAGGAGGTTGCACAACAAGGTATTCTAGCACTAATCCCAGCTAGAAGGATACAGCTACCAGGGACTAAGCCTTTTTACAGTGAAGTAGACCGTAAATTGGCATTGCATTTAAAAGCAACAGAAAATTCAGAAAGATGGCTGATAACCCCCAATGAGCAAGTTATTGTGCCACCTCAATTAATGACACAAATAGCTGAGGCCAGACATAAACAAACGCATTGGGGAGTGGAGTCTTTGATTGACAACCTCCAATCACAAGTACTTAGTGTTCGAATGACTAAGATTATAAAATCAGTTACACAGAAGTGTCCAGTCTGTTTAAAAAAAAAAAACAACCCTCTTAACCAAAGGAGGCCACCCCCAGGGGTTACTAGGTGAGGGAACTCCCCCGGAGATTACTGGCAAATTGATTTTTCTGAGTTACCCAGGCAAAATGGCTATCGATATCTTTTGGTTTTGGTGGATACCTTTTCAGGATGGCCTGAGGCTTTTCCCTGTCGCACCAACAAAGCACGGGAGGTTGTTAAATGCTTATTAAAGGAAATAATACCTAAGTTTGGTGTACCAATTGGAATGTCCTCAGATAGAGGACCGCATTTTGTGGCTGAGGTTTTGCAACAATTAAGTCAAACCTTGAATATTACATGGGATTTACATACTCCATGGAGACCGCAATCTAGTGGAAAAGTTGAAAGAATGTATCAGACTCTTAAGAGACAAATAAGTAAAATCTGTCAGGAAACAACATTAAAATGGCCCCAAGCCCTTTCTTTAGCACTTCTCCACATTAGGGTACAACCTCGGACTAATAAAAAGGAAAAACGCTTGCAGGACTAAAGAGATACGTCACCTTATCTGAACCTCTGACCCTTGATACCCCCATGCATCCATACCAGCCTGGCAACCACGTCTACATGAAGACTTGGAACTCTGAACCGCTAAAGGAAAAGTGGAAAGGCCCCTTCCAGATTCTTTTGACAACCTACACAGCAATCAAGGTTGAAGGAATTGAACCATGGATCCACTATACCCGAGTTAAGAAAGCCCCCCCCGGATCAGTGGCAAGTAACTACGGAAGGACCTCTAAAAATCAAAATTGAATCGGGTTTGAAAAAGTATGTCAAATATGTAAGATGTCTTGCTCTGTTAGGACAGGTATGGTCCTGTTCTGGGTATTACTGGCAGTTTCTTTGCTCTCCAGTCAAGGGAACCAACAGGAGCTATGGTCTCAAGCCCATAAACAACATACTGGTATAATGGGGAATGTAGGCAAAGCTACCTTACTGACAGTGGTAATACATGGAACTGAGGTGTTTTTAGAAAATGAATGGGGCTTGGAGGATGGCCATTGTGGGAAAATTCCCATAATTAAGGGGAAGGTAGGGAAAGAAATGAAAATAGGATGCAGAATGATAAATGGATCTACACATCAGAGGGCAAATAAGGCCACATCTTGTATAGGAGAAGGTCAAATTACGACCCAATGTATTTCTAGTACCTTAGATTGTTGGCACAATTTTACTTTGGTACAATCTGTGCACGTAATCTGTTTAGGCGTCCTTGATCAATTGTTGGCATTAACATTAAATTTAAGATAAACGTTATCGAACCTAGCATGACACGATCCCCTAGTCTAAGCCTGGGCCTGTGCCAACTGGACCCTCTGGACTGACTCCACTTACTTTTAGCATTGGTCCGTATGTCATTAAAAATGTGGGACAACAACAAATCTTATTAAATCCATTTTATTCCCTTAAAAGGGTAGAGTTGTCCATACAAATCAATATTGCCGAACTAAAACCCTCATGTTCCCCATTCTTGAACACAGCCCATACGGGATGGCTGGCCTGGTTACATGGGCGGACTCCCACCTCTCGTAGAACACAAAGAGATCTAACTGGCATTTTGGGAACAGGAATGGGAATATTGAACAGTATAGATGCTGAAATCCTCGCCAATAAGTTAGCTGCTGCCACTAAGGACATGCAAGGATTACAACATCCTCTTCGATCCTCTCTTTCAGCTTTAGGGGCAAATCAGTGGCTGTTACCAGATATATTGCCTCCATAGAAACAAATTAATGAAAATGACCATGAGATAATCCTGGAGGGCCTGGGCACTGGCCAAAGTAATATCTCATTAGCTCTTAGCTGTATTCAAGCCCAACTATGGGTCCAGTCGGTGGCATCAGCAATCATTAGAGAAGGGGAAGAAGGGGTCTTACCTAGTGAAGTCCCTAAAGTCATTTGGGATAACGCAAAATGAATTTGAAAAAGAATTCCAGTCTTGATGGCAGTTAGTGAATTTCACCTACAATCCCACCAACCATAGTGCCACAGCATTTGTACTGACTGTATGAAATGCTTCAATACATAACCCTATAGAAATGAATTTAACACTTGTGAGAGAACTTTTACATCATCAAGACCTACAGGAAATTTTGCAGACATGAAAACGGACGGAAAACATTGATAACCATCCACCACGATACTGAGAAAATCCATCAGGTGTTGGAAAGAGTGAAGGAAGATGGGGAGCATAAGTGGTGGGATACTCTGTTTGGATGATCGCCTAAAGTTACTGGACTATTGAACAAAATGTTGCATCCGGTTATTGTATTGCTTTTGCTTGTCTTATTAGGCTTTGTTTTAACTACAGCTTTGTATATTAAACTTTGGATAATGATGAAGCACATGATACAGCTCACAACATTTGCCAGAAGTACTGCTAATATATCTACTGATTTATATATGGCTTTGATAGAAAAGGGTGAAGGTGAAACTTTTAAGAATCTGAAAGGATCTGAAAAGTTTCAAAAGGGGGGAATTGTAGCCAAAAAGATAGGCCTGTAACGAAGGCCTGCTTGTATTATACATAATAAGAAAATGTAGCCAAGAAGAAAGGCCTGTAATGAAGGCCTGCTTGTATTATATGTGATAAGAAACTATTCATTATTACTTTAGGTAGAAGGCTAACAATTCTTAGAATGAGCACCTGCTACACATCATGAGAAAAAGGAGGAGCTACAAGACACTTCAAGGTCCTTATGTACATACTTTGCAGAAAGGGAGGACATTAATTGCCTCCAGCAACATCCTTATCTTTCTGAGGCGTATAGCAAACAATTACCAACACTGAAATACTGAGAAACTAGGGGAAAGGTAATTTGGGCCAGGGTCCCCACGACCACCGACCCATAAGCCCCCTACCCAAATTATACCACCTACTCAAAAGATAGAGGCGGAGAACAGAACTGAGCATGCGTTCTAGTTTGCATACTAAGCGAAGAAATATGAACCAATTATTGGAACGGGGAGTGTACCACTTTGTAATCTTTGTAACATTTGTGTATAAATATGACAAGAGAACCAGCATTAGGTGTGCCTGATTTGAGGAACTATCCTCCTGACACCCAGCGCTGCAATAAAGGAAATGCCTGCTTCTTAATGCTAAATTAGTGTTAAGGAGTTTTCTTTCATTCCCGAATTTCGGTGACAAGACTAGTAAGGGAATGAGATGACGTTCCTGCTTGGCTCCCATAGGAACGATAATGGCCGCTTCCTCTACGCTCAACTATCCTCCTCCCCCCCCAAGTCCTTGATACAGCTACCGAGCAGGAAGAAAAAAGATGCCGGCCAGAGAATGCTCAAAGGGCGGGGCGGGGCGGGGCTTTGTGTAAAGCCGAATGCGGAAGGAGAGGTGATGATGCTATCTATCCTCCCCCCCATTTCCCAGTCTTGTCTCTTTACAGCTGAGGACTCTCGCGAGATCACTATTGGCGCCGTGACCTCTGTACGAGAGCGGTAGCGGCTAGTAAACACTCTCTGAGGGTTGGTGATGGCTCGTGGTGGTGTTTGTTAGACCTGCCTGTGGCGATCCCTGCCAGACTTTGCCTTTTGTTGTGCTGGCTTGGAGAGCTTTTATAGTTCTGTTTGTGTGATTACAGGGTACGCTTGGGGAATAGACGAGGACTGGGTCAGGTCTCCTTTACCTCTCTGCGCTCTTCTGAGCAAGGCCTGCGGGCAGGGAGGCTCGTGCTTGTTCGGTGGGATTCAAAAAATCTGCTTCCATTGAGCTGAACAAAGAAGTGAGGGAAACGCCTGTTTTATCTTCCGTTATCACACACTCGGAGAACAAGACCTCCCCTTCACCACAAGTGGCTAGCAGAAGGCGCACACCATGTGGATCCAAGTTCGTACCATAGACGGCACTGAGACCCATATTATTGATGATCTGAGTCGTCTCACCAAGATTGAATGTTTGCGGGAGAAGATCCAGAAGACCTTCTGTGTGAGCCCCGACCGCCAGCGCCTCTTCTACCGGGGCAAGCAGGTGAGTTGGAGACCTGGTGGGTAGGGGTGGAGGGGAGCTTCTCTTCTATCTCATCTTCACCTTCTTATGTTCTGCTCTCTGTGACTGGATGCAAAGCTCCTCATCCCCTCCCATACTGGGATCTCTGGCTTTTGTTTTCGCTCCTCTCAATGAGCCTGGGAGGTGATGAGGGGCAAGGAAGGAAGACAAGCTGTCTGGCATGACAAAAGGCTCTGGGCCCAACTCTGGTTTCTTTCTATACTTTTCCTCCCCACCCCCCGCAGTAGTGAGCGGGTACTAATGAGGTCCCTTTGTGTTTTTCTTTTTTTTTTCCACTCAAACCAAGGAAGGCTCCTTCAGCTTATCATACCTAAGTGACAGAGCAGACAGTGGGGTGTGAGGGGGAGAAAATCCCCTGCTTTACTTTTTCGACCAGGCAAGAGAACCCAGGTGTTTTCCCTGTGTTCCTGCCCTCTCGGTGCTCCATCTGGGTATAAGGAAAACATTTTGGTTTCCAAGGCCTAGGTGCCACACCACAGACTAAGGGTTTTCGGGGACTGTGGACTCTGAACTCCTTCCATCCACCAGAAGAGGAGATACAGAGGACTTGTTAGAATCCTTCCTGGAGGTGGGCATGTGACTATGCGGGGGGGTGGGGGTGCAGCGGTAGCCTGCATTTCCTCGCACTCCCTGTATTGGAGCTATGCCTGAGTTTAGCCTCCTAGTCCTTTTAGGGGGTGTAAATAGTTTTTTACAAAGGAGGATGTCAGTTGTAGCTGATATCTCAAGAAGTGTTTAATTTACACCTGGTTCCAATGGTATTGGGGACAACTGGTTAAAAGTTTTTCTGTGAGTTGATAATTTCTCCCCTCATCAGTGTGGGGCACATATTTATCCAAAGAGATTGTTTCAGGCTGTATTTTTTGCTGATGAAAGGTGTAACTTCTTTTAAGCTGCTTTACATAAATGAGGTATGTACAGTGCTTGAGTATTAGAATGAGGCATAAATGTTACATGAGGGGGGGAAAAAAAGGAGTATCAGATGTGTTGTCTCTTTAGGGAGCTTGACTCTTAAGATGGGATTTGTTACTACAAATGAGTGTGGCAATGTAAGATGGGGCAAGATTTCTGTCCTATGGCAGATGAAGCATATACCTGTATGAACAGGAACAACCATGAGAAATAACAGTTTACTATCACCAAGAGGTGATCATTCACAACTGGAGTGTGAACTTGCAATCTGAAATGTACTTAGAACCAAAAGGAAACAAATAGGTTTTGTGTCATGCTGGCTGTGTTTTGAACAATCTTGCTACTGCTCCACAAGACGGGTGGGAGCCAGGTTTTGTGAGGGCATGTTGAAGCAGGTGGTTGCAGACAAACCTATGCTACTCTGACAAAGCTAGATGCAAACAGCTTCGGTCTTGAAGCTGAGTAACTTGTTTACTTTTGTGTTACATGTGAGTCAGCATACATATGTGTTTATGTGTATTGTTAAGGATCTCATCACAGATCACTAATTGGAGTGTTTAGAAGACTGATAAGTCAGTTTAAAACAAAATTTTACTAGGTTGACATATTAACACATTTTGTGGTAACGTCTAACTTTTTACTTATTACTACATATTCAAAGTAGGCAGTTCTTAACAATTATATCATACATATAAGTCAGTTGTACATGCAGTACCATGAAGTTGACTGCATGTAGTTAATCCTCAGTGATCTTAGTCATGAGATGATCAGGCTCCAGAGCTCTGATAAGGGAAGCTGGAACAGAAATAGGTGACTTGTCTGTCTCCACCCCTCCTGCTTCCCCAATTTCAGATCTTGTAATTCTGTGGGATGTTTGAGTTTCTAGACAGACAGTTCTCAGCCTTTGGTCTCTGTCCCTGGACTATATACTGCACAGTGCTGGGGAGTGGGGAGGGCAGGGCAGGCAGCAGGGACAGGGACTACTTTACCAGTAGTAGACACCTAATAGTTCACACAGCTAGTTCTTATGCCAAGTTGATAACAAGCCTAACTCTGTGATCTTGCACAGTTAACATAAGGCACGCGGTCTGTTACTACCAATGCAGTACTGTTCTTCCTGGGCACAAAAAACCTTATATGTTTACCAATTATGCTATATCATTGTGCTTATGTTTGAGTTTAAAACAAGCTGATACTAATTAAATCTTGCTTAGTGTGCTTCTACTTCTCTGAGTGTACCAGGTTTCTGCTCTGGCTATTTGTGGAAAACAGTTTACCTGAGAAGCAGATAAAATGAGCCGGTAGTGAGTTGTGATTCTCGAAGTAGTGTGTCAGAGGTCAAACTAATTAGAGTATCTGTATTTCAGCCATTGTGTTAGTATGTCATGTATTGATTTAAGAAGAGGAATAACAAGATCTTATAGCTGAACTTATCCATGTGGATGGGTGATAGTTTAGGGCACAATTGGGATCATCAGTGAAGTTAGAATTGTAGAGTCTTCATTGTTTCACTCATTATGTAACTACTTAATTTTAATATTTTTTTTTAAATCTTCATAATGAGTTCTAAAGCTTTCTTGATGATTGTACTGTAAAGGATCAATATTCATCCTTATTACTCCATACTTTTCTCTGGATGCCAAGTTAGTCCTGAAGTCATTATATGAGAAGTTACAGTCATTTTTTACCTTCCTCTCTTCCAGCACAGACATGCATCTGATCTCAGATAGTATTATCAACTTAAGAAAAAAGTTCCTGATTTACAAAAAAGGAAAAATTAAAAGTGACATGGTTTGAGGAAAGTATAATTGTAATATTTTCTTTAGAAAAACCCCCACATGTAACCTTTTAACCATTCACCTCATGACATTAAAAAGTCAGTCTACTTGAATAATCAAGACATTCATCTGGTTTTAGTCTAAATCAATACCTTTGTTATCTAGAAGCTGGATAAAGAATAAAAACCAAGGATGTTCTTATGTACTGCAAAAAACACACTGTTTACATGACTTCTCCATCTCTCTACTTATTCTACAACTTTTAGTAATGGAGTACTCTACAGATATGAGGGCAAAACGCGTCTCAACTGAATATATCTTCCCCCTCTAGGTCTCTGTCCTGGTTCTGGCAAGGATAGAGTTAATTTCACAAGGAGCCAGGACAGGTGACCCAAGCTGGCCGGGGGGCTCTTCCATACCATGTGACATCATGCTTACCATAAAAGGGGGCTAGTCGGGTGGGGGGGGGCGGCGCAGTTTCGGCGCGGTTCCGGGACGGGCTGAGTGTCTGGTCGGTCGGTCGTTGGTTCGGTAAATTGTTCTCTGTTATCACCCATTGTTAATATTTGTTATCAGCACTGTTGTTGATTGTTTTTTCCTTCTCCCTTGCTGTCCCAGTAAACTGCCCTTATCCCAATCCTCAGGCTTTTGCCGTTGGTTTTTTCCCGTTCTCCTCCCCGTCCCGCTGGGGAAGGAGTGAGTGAGCGGCCGCGTGGCGCTCAGCTTCCGGCTGGGCCTAAACCACGTCAGTCTCGCAATTTCTGCTCGACATGCAGGAAGTCTCATTATTAAAAGACTACCAGGTGCAGAGGTTTTCACAGTTGTTATGACTCACCTTAAGCCTCATCCAAGGAATCCTTTCAATAGGCTAAGGCACACCAATATTTGTATTCAATGGGACACAGGAGAGAAGAAGCTAGCATTCATATATGTCCATACCCAACATCACAGACTGAACATCCAGATACTTTTATATAACTGGAACACCATTTGTCACAAGCCTTTGAGATTGAGTCTAACTCACACTTTTGGAATCATATCTAAGTACATTAAGCACTATAATGCTGTTCCTCATTATATCATGTAAGGAATACATTGTACTTTTATAGTAAACTTCTGAACTCAGATATATCTATTACTGTAATTCCACAAAAAAATAGTATGTTTTCCATCTTATGACCTCCATCATCTAGACTATTTCTCTCCTTCCCTTTCACTTGTCCTAAATAACAAACCAAAATAAGCATAGAGAAAATAGATTCAATTTAGGTAGTGCTACTTACTCCGTGTAAAATTACATCCTATATCTAAACATGTCATTTATATGAATGACCACAATGTTAAATTAAAACCTAAACTCACAAATATACAAGATGACTATGTAACTAAGGTAGCAGAAAATGGGAATATGCAGGGCTATGTAAATCAAGTTAATACAAGAGAAAAAAAAACATACTCTTAAAAAGGCTCAAGAACTCAGAAAATACTCTAAAATTTTTAGTTTTCTCACTTTCACTAAAGAATCCATGTCAGTAAAACCTTAATAAAAAAATATTGGCAGATACAACTATTGTTAGCAAATGTGTTTTCTTATTTATTAACTTTCTTTTAAAATCTTATGGTGATCCTCAAGACACAACAGAAGTTACATGCAGTAATTGCACAGCATCAAGGCCTTCTGTTTCTCACTCTGTCCCCACAGCAAGTAGGCTGGGTGTGTGCAAGCAGTTGGGAGGAGACACTGATGGGACAGCTGACCCAAACTGACCAAAGGGATATTCCGTGCCATGAGATTGTGCTCAGCAATAAAAGCTCAGGGAAAGAGTAGGAAGTGGGGGGGGACGCGTTTGCGATAACGGTTGCTCGGGAAGACAAACATCATAATGTGTGCTGAGGCCCTGCTTTCCAAGCAGTGGCTGGATATCTGCCTGCTGATGGGAATTAGTGAATGAATTCCTCTTTTTGCTTGGCTCGCACACACAGCTTTTGGTTCACCTTTTAAACTGTATCTCGATGCTCAAGTTTTCTTGCCTTCCTTCTACTTTCTCCCCGTCCTGCGGGAGAGGGGAGTGAGCGAGCTGCTGTGTGGGTACTTGGCTGCTGGCCAGGGTCAACCCAGTATACCCCCTGTGACAATACAGGCTGCAGAGTGACTGGCTGGGTAGCAGCTCTGCAGAAAAGGACCTGGGGGTCCTGGTAGACAGCAAGCTGAACATGAGCCAGCAGTGTGCAGCAAAGGCGGCCGACAGCCTCCTGGGCTGTGTCAACAGGAGCACAGGCAATAGGTTGAGGGAAGTGACTATTTCCCTTTACTCAGCACTTGTTAGATCGTATCTAGAATATTATGTCTGGTTTAGGTCCCTCAATGCAAGGAAGATGCTGACAAGCTGGCGTTAGCCCAGTGGAAGGCTGGCAAGATGGCCGTCAAGATGTGCTCTGTGAGGAGAGGCTGGAGGACTGGGCTTGTGCAGTCAGGCGAAAGAAAAGCTTGGCGGGGGGATGGTGGTGGTGGCAGCTAATAGCAGCCTTTCAATACCTACAAGGAGGTTGGTAGGACCTGTTAGCATGATCTTCTCCCCCCCCCACCCCCAAGTAAAACACAATCATGCTCCAGTATAAATAAAGCTGATTTAAGGTTCTCGACTACAGAGGTGTGAGATATATTATGTCGGACAACATTCAACTTGTTCTTGAATTGACCAGTGTCAATACTAATGGGACAACTGAAAAAAAGAAGAAAGAAAAAAAAAAAAAAGAAACAGCTCTAGATCTCCATTTAAGTGGAGACCTGTGGGATCTTTGGGGTTTGAAGACAGCTAGGAGAAATAGACCTGTACCAGGAAGCTTGGTCCAAAGAATTAGATCTATGACAGTGGAGGGCTTCATGTTGAGATCGAGGGTGAATAGCTTTCCAGTATCTCCTGAATAAACATCACTGAGTAGTCAGTTCTAGGTGTAAACAGAAAGAAAATGAATGTTTGATTTCCCCTCCTCTCCCTTGTTTTTTGTGTATATGCATTGTCAGACTGGACCTGCCACAACAGCTGGGTATCAAACAATCTTTGCCGTAACACGAAGTATCAGGAACAAAGCATAGGTCTACTCCACGTTCCCAACCCCATCTCAAAACATTACAACACACTTGTCCTTCAGCTGTAGCCTTCTTGGTGGACAGTTTTTCTAGACTGGATAATAAAATGAACAGTGAAGGAGAACCAGTCTAGATACTGAGATGATATCAGTGAAGATCTGAGCAGCTGTCAGTCTGTCAGAGGCAAATCCCATAGTCTTCTCCATAATGTAAGACAGACGTTTTGGTGGCTTTATGGGCATCAGGCTTATGGTCTCCATCTGCAGGTTGCTTGTCAGAGACATGCAGTTTCCCAAAGCAGAAAAAGCAACTGCTTCCTTCTCTGGCAGGAATCATAGAATCACAGAATGGTTTGGGTTGGAAGGGACCTCAAAGATCATCTAGTTCCAACGCCCCTGCCACGGGCAGGGACACCCTCCACTAGACCAGGTGGCCCAAAGCCTCATCCAACCTGGCCTTAAACACTTCCAGGGAGGGGGCCTCCCCAACCTCTCTGGGCAACCTGTTCCAGTATCTCACCACTCCCACAGTAAAGACTTTCTTTCTAACATCTAATCTAAATCGACCCTCCTTCAGCTTAAACCCATTACCCCTTGTCCTATCACTACACTCCCTGATAAACAGTCCCTCTCCAGATATCTTGTAGGCCTCCTTTAAGTACTACAAGGCTGCTATAAGGTCTCCCCGGAGCCTTCTCTTCTCCAGGCTGAACAACCCCAACTCCCTCAGCCTGTCCTCATAGGAGAGGTGCTCCAGCCCTTTGATCATCTTTGTGGCCCTCCTCTGGACCCTCTCCAACAGCTCCATGTCTTTCTTGTACTGGGGCCCCCAGAGCTGGATGCAGTACTCCAGGTGGGGTCTCACGAGAGCAGAGGGGCAGAATCACCTCCCTCGACTTGCTGCTGGTCATGCTGTTTTTGATGCAGCCCAGGATATGGTTGGCTTACTGGGCTGCAAGCATGTATTGCCAGCTCATGTTGAGCTTTTCATCAATCAATACCCTCAAGTCCTTCTCCTCAGGGATGCTCTCAGTCCATTCTCCGCCCAGCCTGTAGTCGTGCTTGGGATTGCCCTGACCCACGTGCAGGACCTTGCACTTGGCCTTGTTGAACTTCAGGCGGTTTGCACGGGCCCACCTCTCCAGCCTGTCAGGGTCCCTCTGGATGGCATCCCTTCCCTCCAGCATGTCGACCACACCACGTAGCTTGGTGTCGTCGGCAAACTTGCTGGGGGTGCACTCGATCCCACTGTCCATGTCGCCGACAAAGATGTTGAACAGCGCCGGTCCCAGTACCGACCCCTGAGGAACACCACTCGTCACCGTTCTCCACTTGGACATTGAGCCGTTGACCGCAACTCTTTGAGTGCGACCATCCAGCCAATTCCTTATCCACCGAGTGGTCCATCCATCGAATCCATGTCTCTCCCATTTGGAGACGAGGATGTCGTGCGGGACAGGGTCAAATGCTTTCCACAAGTCCAGGTAGATGACATCAGTCACTCTTCCCTTATCCACGGACGCTGTAACCCCATCATAGAAGGCCACCAAGTTTGTCAGGCACGATTTGCCCTTAGTGAAGCTGTGTTGGCTGTCACCAATCACCTCCTTATTTTCCATGTGCCTGAGCATAGTTTCCAGGAGGGTCTGCTCCATGATCTTGCCAGGCACAGAGGTGAGACCGACTGGCCTGTAGTTCCCCAGGTCTTCCTTTTTTCCCTTTTTAAAAAAATGGGGGTTATGTTCCCCCTCTTCCAGTCGGCGGGAACTTCACTGGACTGCCAGGACTTCTCAAATATGATGGAGAGTGGCTTAGCCACTTCATCCGGCAGTTCCCTCAGGACCCACGGATGCATCTCACCAGGTCCCATGGACTTGTGCACCTTCAGGTTCCTTAGATATTCCTGAACCTGATCTTCTCCTACAGTGGGTGGTTCTTCATTCTCCCAGTCCCTGCCTTTGCCTTCTGTGACCTGGGCAGCGTGGCTTGAGCACTTGCCAGTGAAGACTGAGGCAAAAAGCTCCTGTTGTAGGCAAGGAGCTTAAAGCCCTTCAGCCAGGGTAAAATCATCTGCTGTAGGAGATAGAAGGAAGGAGAAATGAGCTACTTCATTGAAGAACACAGTAAGAAAAGGCTGTCAAGGTGGATTGGTGTCATATAGCCTAGCCCAAACCTAAGCATTCAGGAACAGCAACCATGCACAGAAGAAATAGGAACTAATAGGAGAATATGAACCTCAAAGAAGAAGCACAAAGAGATGGCAAATGGGATAAGAACATCTGGAACCGAGACACGCACAGTACACGCTACCTTATTTATCCATGTATTCTTCCTCCCTTGTTTTTGATACGTGTGCTCTACAGATACCAAAAAGGCAAAAAGACTAATGTCTGAAGCCAGTGTTATGAGCACATGTACAACCACCCACCATGTGAATGTGCATGTTAACTACCACTCGAAGAACAAGGAAGTGGGATGTTGAAAGGTAAATACAAAGTGTCACAAACGATGCCTTGTGTTTTGTCACATGTAGGCTGTTAACTTTTACCAAAGTCTCTATTAGCTGATAAATGCATAGATCTTGCTTGCTAGAAAGTTTTAAAATAACTTTTCTCCCTGAAAGCTCAAACTTTTAACATTTCAGGCCAATCAAGTAAATGTCCATGATGCAAGCAAAATTAGATAAGACATAATGTTTTAAGATGGTCACTGGCTAAGAACACAAACCTGTGACAGATCGTGTTATAGGAAGACTAAGATGACTGTCTGCATCTACTGGAAATGCTAGATCTTAAGGTACACATGAAGTAAAATTGGCATAATTGATGTAAGCATAGGTACACCTATGCAAGTCAGATCAGCTTGACTATACTTTCTACTTCACAGGTGGCTTTTCCCTCGAATCTCTAACTCACATAAAATGACAACATCTATAAAAGAGGAACATAATTTAACTCTGATAATTGCAAACACACTCTCTCAAATGTTTTCCCTTTGCTCAATTAAATACTTCTGTGATGTTACATAATTAATCAATCTTAGAACCGGGTCTTTGAAAGCATACCATGATGCGTATCTATCATTTTAGAGACAATTTTTTTTTTTTTTTTTTTTTTTTTTAGAATAGTTCAGTTGAAAGGGGCCTGCAATGAACATCTAGTCCAACTGTAATGATACTGGGTGACTAAAGTTGTGAGAAAGTTCTGAATTTAAGTATTTCAATAAGTTTTTAAGTAAATTTTTGCTTTCAACACTGTAGCTATCTATTTTTGTGTGTGTGTGGACAAACGTATCTGCAGATAAAAAATTGACGGTTGCAGATATAAAACTGCATTTGAACTCCATGTTCAGACAAAAGCTATATTATCCTCCAAGGTAAGTATATAAAGAAAAGTTATATCTAGTATTACCAAGAGCAGCTAAAAGGTGTTCAGCTTAAGTCTTCAACATTCTTGGGTTTTCCCTAGCAAAACCGGTTTAAATTGTGATTATTAAAAACAACAAAACTTGAAATCGATACTTAAAACAATATTTTGAAAACTTGAATTGAATTTATCCTCAACAAGACTAATATTGAATATGCTTCTGTGTAAAGTAAACGTATGTTCCTTTACCTTTAATCTCACATGCCAAAGTGCAATATTTTTGTTGTTCTCTGTATTAAAAAATTCTCATTGATGCCATCGGTTTAGAAGCTTAGTTAGCTGCTTCAGCAAATTAAGGCATTAAAAAACTAGGATCCAATTTATGTGAATGCATCAGTGCAAAAGCTGGTGATGAGAAATCCCTGCAAATCCCACTGAGTTTATGGCACAAAGCCTCTACTCTAGCACATCTGTCGTAGGTTCTGAAATTTGCTTGTACCACAGATTTAAAAAATAAAAAATCCCTTTGTACCCTCACTCCAGCTCAGAACTTATTTTATGTTCCCATTCACCAGATTCTCTACATGAAATGCAGACCTGTCATCTTGTGCATAAATATTACTTTTAAAACACAATTTAAACAGTTCGAGCACTAGAATTTGCTCCCATGAAACACTTGTTTAGACTTCAATGGAAGGAACTGAATATGAGCAGAGTAGTTTTTAAAGAAAATATTAACTTATATTTTAAATAGTACAGAAAAATCCAATGCATAGTTTCCTTTCCTTAGAGATAGGGATTCTGAGTTTCATAAAGTCAAGATAAAGTTAATACTTCACAGGAATTTGTGAATAAAAGAAAAAAAACACTCATTGCTCTCAGGTTATTGATTATATTTGACTGAAAGACATTATGGCTTTTTAATATTTCTTTCCTTGGTTGCAATATTGAACTTGCTCTCTTTGATTCCAAGTTTCTTCAACAAAATTCTTTGTTTATACATACCAAATCATAACATATGATGTCCTCAAAATAATATCAGAAGCACTTACTCATCATACTTGATATGATAAACTGCTTCTTCATCAGTGTCCATGCAGTCTGAGTAAGATGTGGATGGTGTACTGTCCAAATAATTTGCATTCTCTCTAGAATGATCTTGACTTAAGTTTCCATTAGTCCTTTTGTAAGAATTGCCACTCTTTACTTGAGCTTTACCATTCTTATGTCCTTTTGTTGCTCGAGTAACGTTTTCTATATGAGCTTCAAACCAGGCTCCAATGCTGACATCACGGGCATCCACCAATTCATTTATCTAAAAGGAAAGTTTGATAATGAATATTTATTTTCTATAATCCTGGTTAAGAACAGAAAGGAAAACTGACTAAACAACTGTCAGTGAAAAAAATTCTACACTGCTGATTTCAACTGGTTTGGGCTTGGATAAGTTAGAGCAATGTTCAGCCATTCAAGTGTTGTGCTTTAAGTATTTTATTCCTCTACTCTTAATAAGATCTGTTATGAACACAATTTGTAAAAAATATATTTTTAAAAGTTCAGGCTGATTTATATTTTTTAACCTACAAATTAGCTTAATCTCTCTTTCCACTGAACTTTTTCTTGCTTCATGGAATTGTTCCTTATGACTAAAATAAGCACATAAAATATTAGCCCACAACCAGATTTTTTAAGATTTCCCTAGACTTCCAAATTGGAATTATTACTTAACCCTGATTCTTTTTGACCTGCACTGCTGCTGAATCCTTCAATGTTTGAGAAAGGAGGAGGAAGGGCGATGGGGTCTCCAAGTCTAACAAGGCTGCTATCATAACCAATCGAGACTGGTGCTTCCATAAATCTTTCAACTGTAAGAAACAGAAGGGCAGTTTAATTTGCCACAGATGTGTATGATTTAATTTATAGCCTTAATCAAGCAGCAAGACAGTGACAGAGATGGATATTTATTCTTACTACACACAAAGACCAGCATCTATAAACAAAACAACATGAATGATATTAATTATCAGTATTTAAACTGAAGCAATCATTAGGTAATGTGAAGTACAAATGAAGGCAGTTCCTAAACTAACACATTTACTGAGAGATAGAGGGTGAAAGGTAAGAATATAATGCATAAAGTATATATCATATTGAGCCTATTTCTTCTTACTTTTCACATGCTTCCTTGAAAAAAAAAATAAAAAAAATTCAACCCTTTCCTTTTTTTCCCCCATGTAAAATCCCAGCATCCAATTTAAATTTTTATTCTCAAGTCCCACAATATTAAAAGCATACCTTTTAGAAGGATAAACATATAATAAACAAATGAAAGCTTCACCTTGTTTTAAGTCACTCTGTTGACCTATTTTAAACATAAGGAGTGGGTATTTCTGTAAGGAAACCTCAGGAAAACATCCCTATGTAACCTTAGGCATTTCAATTAGTTTTAGCTTAAAGTGATTTGCAACTTCCTCCTCCTGAAAATGCAGTTGAGACACAGACAGTATTGAGGTTTCCCCATCTGCAGCTACTTCTTGAGACTAGCTACAAAGATGACAAATGAGCCATGTTATTCAAGCCAAAAAACATTAGAGCCGGAAAGAAGCAAGTCTCCTGTGATCGTTCCTCCAAATGCATCTTTCTACATTGTGATGCTCACACTTGGACAATAGACTTTCCAGCCTTGTAGAGAGTAAAGGTAAATAATTACGAGTATAAACCCTTGAGGACTATATCACAGTTATTTTATGTACCATCCTATTTATATCTGATGAACTAAAGATGTAGACAATAGCAGAGGGGTTCAAAGAAAAACTAAGGCATTCAGAAGAAGAACGTTAATCAGTGGTATAACAACAAAGCCTTTTTAATCTGTAACTCTGTTATGAATATAATTTGAATTGGTAAATCAACATGGACACTTTAAGCTTAAAGGCAGCCATTGATACAGAGGGCTTTAAACTAGACTTAGCAGGGGAAGGGGATGCAGTTTTGAGCAACAGAGGAGAGCCAGGGACTGCTGATGTATTAGGAACCAACAGGGAAACACCTGTGGAATGCCTCAAAGGAATTAGGGCTTGTCCCTCTATAAAGGTGACAAGGTAGGTAGCCCAGCTGAGGTGCCTCAATACCAATGCGTGCAGCATGGGTAACAAGGAGGAGGAGCTGGAAGCCGCTGTGCAGCTAGAAAGCTGCGATCTGATTGTTACCACTGAAACGTGGTGGGATGAATTGCACGACTGGAGCCCTGCAATTGATGGCTATAAACTGTTCAGAAGGGACAGGCAAGGGGGAGAGGAGGGCCTTGACCTCCATGTAAAAGAATGGATTGACTGCACAGAGCTGTCTTTGAAAAACAGCGATGAACAACTTGAGAGCTTATGGGTAAAAATTAGGGGCGAAGCCAACAAAGGAAACCTTGTGGCTGGTGTTTATTATGGGCCGCCCGATCAAGGGGAGCTTGTTGACGAAGTGTTCTTACTTCAACTACGGGAAGCATCACGCTTGCAGGCTCTGATCCTGCTGGGGGACTTCAATCACCCTGACATCTGCTGGAAGAGCAGCAGAGCAAGCTGTAAGTGGTCCAGGAGATTCTTGGAGTTGAGGACAATTTCTTAATCAAGGTCTCTCCAAGGGATGTGAAGAATAACAAGAAGGGCTTCTACAGGTACGTTGGCCAGAAAAGGAAGACAAAAGAAATTGTACACACACACCCCCCACCCCACCCCCCTGATAAATAGGAGAGGGGATCTGGTGACAACTGACATGGAGAAGGCAGAGGTACTCCACATTTTTTTTGCCTCAGTTTTCCCTGGCTCTTCCCACATCTCTCGAGTCCCTGAATCTCAAGGTAGGCACTGGGGGAATGAAGTCCCACCCATCGTAGGAGAAGATCAGGTTTGAGACCACCTGAGGAACCTGAACGTACACAAGTCCATGGGATGCGCTGAGATTCATCCCAGGGTCCTGAGGGAACTGGCTGATGTAGTTGCCAAACCACTCCCCATCATATTTGAAAAGTCATGGCAGTCAGGCGAAGTCCCCAGTGACTGGAGAAAAGGGAAACATCACGCCCATTTTTAAAAAGAGTCAAAAGGAGGACCGTGGGAACTACTGACCAGTCAGCTGCACCTCTGTGCCCAGTAAAAATGATGGAACAGATCCTCCTGGAAGTTATGATGAAGCATATGGAACACAGGGAGGTGATTAAGGCCAGGTTGGATGGGGCTTTGAGCAACCTGGTCTAGTGGAGGGTGTCCCTGCCCGTGGCAGGGGGGTTGGAACTAGATGATCTTTAAGGTCCCTTCCAACCCAAACCATTCTATGATTCGGGACAGCCAACATGGCTTCACCAAGGACAAATCATGCCAGACTAATCTGGTGGCCTTCTGCGATGGAGTGACTGCATCGGTGGACAAGGGAGGAGCTACGGATGTCATCTACCTGGACTTCTGACATCCTTGTCGCTAAATTGGGAGAGATATGGGTTTGATGGATGGACTGTTAGATGGATAAGGAACTGGCTGGATGGCCACATCCAAAGAGTTATAGTCAACGGCTCAATGTCCAAGTGGAAACCAGTAATGAGTGGTGTCCCTCGAGGGTCCGTATTTTTATGATCGCTTCTCCATTTTGTTCTAACGGACAACACAGCAAGTTTGCAAAAAAATAAATAGGGTAAAACTGGAAAACCTCCCCGTGGCTTCAAATTTCCAGTTAGCTTTATCTTTATACAGGAAGCCATTTCTGGTTCAGGGGTAAACTTATTTGAGAATATACAAAATGTTGCTGGCATTATGTCTGAGTATATGAACCCTCCTGAAATCTGCAACACTGGATATCCCAGTGCAGAGACACTTCAGTGATTCTATAGGAGTCAACTTAGAGCCCAGTTAAGAAGTTCTGCTTTGATGCTGCCCCCAAGGTATGCCTACAAAATCAGATTATCCAATATGGGTAATTTCTCAAGCCTGTCAGGGTCCCTCTGGACGTCATCCCTTCCCCCTAGCAAATCAACTGCATCACTCAGCTCGGTGTCATCTGCAAATTTGCTGAGGGTGCACTCAATCCCACTATCTATGTCACGGATGCAGATATTAAATAGTATTGGTCCCAGTACAGACCCTTGAGGAACACCACTCGTTACTGTTTTCCTTTTGGACATTGAGCCGTTGACTATAACTCTTTGGATGCAGCCATCCAGTCAGTTCCTTATCCATCTAAGCCAAGATCTGAAAGTAATGAGCAAGAGAGATTACATTTGGTGGTGGGTTCACCTTGACTGGCTGCCAGACTCTCTCGCTCCCCCTCCTCAACAGGATGGGGAGGAGAAAATAAGATAGAAAAGCTCATGGGTCAAGATAAGGACAGGGAGCTCACTTATCAATTATCGTCACAGCCAAAACAGATTTGATTTGGGGAAAATTAATTTATTTTATTGCCAATTAAAATAGAGCAGGATGGTGAGAAACAAAGACAAAAACTAAAACACCTTCCCCCTACTCCCCCTTCTTCCCAGGCTCAACACCACTCTTTTCATTCCCGACTATTCTACCTCCTCCCACCCTGAGCAGCGTGGGGGGTGGGGTGGGGAATATAGGGTTGCGGTCAGTTCTTTGTCTCTGCCGCTCCTTCCTCCTCACGCTTTTCCCCTGCTCCAGCGTGGGTCCTCTCCATGGGCCACAGTCCTTCAGGAAAAGACTGCTCCTGCATGGGCTCCTCTCCACAGGCCACAATTCCTGGCAGGAAAACTTGCTCCTGCATGGGCTCCTCTCCACAGGCCGCAGTTCCTGCCAGGGGCCTGCTCCAGCATGGGCTCTCCACAGGTTTGTGGCTATGGCATTTTTCTTCCCAAGCAACCCTTACGCTTGCTGAGGCCCTGTTTTCCAGGAAGTGGCAGGACATCTGCCTGCCAATGGGAAGGAGTGAATAAATTCCTCTTTTTGCTTTGCTTGCGCATGTGGCTTTTGCTTTCCCTATTTAACTGTTATTAACTCAATCTAGAAATCTTCTCACCTTCCTTCTATTTCTCTCCCCATCCTACAGGAGAAGGGAGTGAGCAAGAGGCTGGATGGATGTTTGGCTGCTGGCCGGGGTCAACCCACCACAGCCCTTTTTGGCACCCAACATGGGGCACGAGATAACGACAGTTTTGATCTGAGCGTGCTATAGCTGTTGTAGTTGTTAAGTGGCAGGCTTCTGTGCTGGTCACAGAGCTTGCTTGCTTTACTGTATAATAGAGTTTAGGGCTTGTTAGTGGCTGCTTTTGACTCTTGCTGTTTGCTATGCTATGCTGCTTATTTCTCTATTTTGCTGTGCCTAGGAACATTTTGATAAAAGCAATGGCCACATACTTGGGCTGGCATATGGCCCTGGTAATTGATGTCATTCCTGTGCTGAGCAGGCTACCTTGTAGAGAGAATGAGGGATTACATCTCCCTCTTCTCCTCTAGGATTGACGTAGCTGGCTCTGTTGCGCGGGCTCCTGAGGTTCTTGGACATCCTTATGTAAGCTGTTTGATTCTGTTATCTAACAAACATCGTTGGCTTTTTGTTGAGTATGTGGAACCTGTTTTTATCTTGGCATAAGAGAAAACAACTTGTTGCTGAGGTCACAGAGAAACATAGAATCATAGAATAGTTTGGATTGGAAGGGCTCTTTAAAGGTCATCTAGTCCAACGCCCCCTGCAATGGCGGTTGACATGCCTTGATGGTCGATCCCTGAGTGGCAGGGTGTGTGGGAGGATTTGGGCAGATGCCTAAGGTGGTCATCAGCTCTGATGATAGCCTGGGATTTTATGCCTGGACAGGCATGTCATCCCATTGAATTGGTGCGCCACTTGACAGAAGGGTGCCTTGCCTACCCCAATGAGACCCAGCAGCTCCTAGCACTGTATTGGGGCATGGCCTGTGCCTGTTGAGCCTCTGTTCAGCACCATCAGAGGAGCACGGGAAGGAGGGCCTCTACATCTGAGGACACAATGGTTGAGACAGGGACCCAAACCCTACAGTAATCACCCCAGTAGTCAAAAAGAAACACTGGATGTGGAAGTTGACAGGTCCATACCATTGATTAGTAAGGGTCTGATCAGGAAGCTGGTTCTTTGACAAAGAAAGAGGAGGAAGTGACAGACTTCACCAGAAAGAAAGAAAGCAGAAACCACATGGTCCCTAGCCCCAAGTGAACTTTGAGATCAGCAAAAAGATTACGGCCTTCAGCCAGGCGAGTGGATTGCTGTCTGATTGCTCTGATGCAGGGATACTGGGGCCAACAGTCAGGAATTAGAGAGTAAGGAAGCCCAGCAGCTGGTATCCCTAGCTAGGGACTGGCAAATTAACAAAGAAATCGGAAGAGAGGCGACGATTCTCAGCCTCTGGAGGTGGCTCCTGTCGAGTGTGAAGGTGCAATATCCCCTCAAGGATGATCTTGTAATTTACCGAGGGAAGCGGACCATTACCGAGGAAGGCATCCAGTATCTGAGAGAATTAACGGTGATGGAAGTCATCTATAGTGACCTGGACAGCAACCAGGTCTCCAAAGATCTGGATGACATCCAATGTACACGGGCCACGTGGAGGAGGTTTGTCTGGAATGCACCGGTGTTGTACTCCAACACCCTGGCGATGATGGACTGGCCAGACTTCAATATACCAACTGTGGAGAGACTGTCCCACCAGCTCCAGCATTTCAAAGAGAATCTCTCATCCTCCTCATCCCCACAGGCCAGCGTCTCGGCTGTCAGGAGCGTCCCATGGAGCCAGCCTCTCCCGGCCAGAGGGAAAGGGAGCCCCAGGCACATGCTGCATGGTACCTTCTGGATCATCCTGCATGACCAGGGGGAGGACATGAGGAAGTGGGCTGGTGAGCCCACCTCAAAGCTAGAAGCCCACGTATGTGACTTGTGGGAGAAGACACCTGCTAAGAAGAGGCCATCCAAGAAGGCTTTTGTTCCAGGCGCTGTTGAGACGGTAGAAGGCAACTGGCAACCAGCAATCCCCCAGATGCAGAAGGAGGACTGAGAATGCCTCTCCTCTTGATTTTGGTGAAAGGACTTCTAATCTGACGCCGCAGGGGTCAGATAGATAGTGAATACTCCAATGAGGAACAGAGGGTCCCTGCCTTCAGCCAGGCAGAGGAAAGGGATGACTGAGTATACTGGACTGTATGGATTCAATGGCCTGGCACATCAGACCCACAGGAGTATAAGGCTCTGGGTGGACACTAGTGCACAGTTTACCCTAATGCCATTGGGGTAAAAGGGGACAGAACACATCTAGATTTCTGGACCGACAGGGGGAATCTCAATTGTTGTCTGTGCTGGAGGCTGAGGTGAGCCTAACAGGGAACACGTGGCAAAAGTACCCCATTGTTACCAGCCTGGAGGCTCCGTGCATCCTTGGCATGGACTACTTCAGGAGAGGGTACTTCAAGGGCACAAAAGGGTACCAGTGGGCCTTTCATGTAGCTGCTGTGGATACAGAGAAGACTAAACAGCTGTCTACTTTGCCCAGCCATTCAGAGGATCCCTCTGTTGTGGGGCTGCTGTGTGTCAAAGAACAGCAGATGCTGATCGCTGCCATGACGGTGCACCAGCAGCAATATTACACCAACTGAGACTCCCTGGTTCCCATCCATGAATTGATTTGTCGACTGGAGAGCAAAGGGGTGATCAGCAAGACTCGCTCACCCTTTAATAGTCCCATATGGCCAGCACAAAAATCAAATGGAGAGTGGAGACTAACAGTAGACTATTGTGGCCTGAACAAAGTCACACTGCCATTGAGTGCTGCCGTACGGGACATGCTAGAACTCTTATATGGGCTGGAGTTAAAGGCAGCCAAGTGGTATGCCACAACTGATGCTGTCAATGCGTTTCTCTCGATCCCTTTGGCAGCAGAATGCAGGCTAAAGTTTGCTTTCACACGGAGGGGTGTCCTGGAATCGACTGCCCCAGAGGTGGAAGCATAGCCCTACCATTTGTCACGGACTGATCCAGACTACACCAGAACAGGGTGAAGCCCTTGAGCACCTGCAATACATTGATGACATCATCGTGTGGGGCAAGACAGTGAAGGAAGTGTTTGAGAAAGGGAAAAGAATAATCCAGATTCTTCTGAAAGCTGGTTTTACCATAAGGCAAAGCAAGGTCAAAGGACCTGCACAAGACATCCAGTTTTGGGGAATAAAATGGTAAGACGGACATTGTCACAGACCCAAGGGATGCGATCAATAAGATTCCATCCACTTCAGAAGTTGTTGGTACAGAAGCACAGCTCCTCTTGGCACCGTGATTGCCTGTGCTACACTGGATGTTCAAAGGAAACATCCCCTCTACACATTATGGAACCGATGCTACATGGAGTAAGTGGGTAGCATTGATCATGCAATGGGCTCGAATGGGGAGCCCCAACTGCCCAAGAGTCCTAGAAGAGATCGTGGACTGGTCAGAAGGCAGAGATTTTTGAGCATCGCCTGAGGAGGTGACTCCTGCCTAAGAGGCGCCACCATACAATGTTGGTTGTATCCAACAATCCGTTTACCGTCGGTAAACAATCCGTTTACCGACGGATCCTGTCGTGTTGTAGGAAACCACTGGAAGTGGAAAGCAACGACACAACAAGTCGTTGAAGCTGTCAAAGGAGAAGGCAAGTTGAGTCAGTTTGCAGAAGTGAAAGCCATCCAGCTGGCCCTAGAGATTGCTGAATGAGAGAAGTGGCCAGTACTCTATCTCTGTACAGACTTGTGGATGGTGGCAAATGCCCTGTGAGGGTGGCTACAGCAATGGAAACAGACCAACTGGCAGCACAGAGGCAAACCCATCTGGGCTGCTGCCGTGTGGCAAGACATTGCTGTCCGGGTAGAAAAAGTTGCTGTAAAGGCACATCACGTAGATGCTCACGTGCCCAAGAACCGCGTCACTGAATAACATCAAAACAACGAGCAGGTAGACCAGGCTGCCAGAATTGGAGTAGCTCAGGTGGACCTGGACTGGGAAAGTAAGGGTGAGCTATTCATAGCTTGGAGGGCCCATGGAACGTCAGGACATCTGATGGACCTGACTATTGAGGCCGTCGCACAGGTCGCCCATGCAAAACATGCGCTGCAATGAAGCGAGCCACACGAGTAAAGTGTCCCTGGAATAGCGGGCGGTGGCTGGGATATCGATATGGCAAGGCCTGGTAGATTGACTATACTGCCACAAACTTGCCAAGGCAAGCGCTGCATGGAAGCAACTACTGGGTGGCTAGAAACATACCCTGTAAACCATGCCACCATTCGAAACACCACCCTGAGCCTTGAAAGGCCAGTTCCGTGGCAATAGGACACCTCAGAAAGAATCAAGTCAGACAATGGACTCGTTTCCAAAACAATCTCATAGGCTCCTGGGCCAAGAAACATGGCATTGATTGAGTGTATCACATCCCCTATCACCCACAAAGCTCCGGAAAGATTTAACAATATAATGGACTGTTAAAGACTATGCTGAGAGCATTGGGCGCTGGGGAATAGAAGGACTGGGATGTAAAATTAGCAGAAGCCACTTAGCTGGTTAACACCAGAGGATCTGATAACCAACCTGGTCCTGCCCAAACATAGCCCCTACATATTGTGGGAGGAGATAAGGTCTCTCTAGTGCACATGGGGAAGTGGCTGGGAAAGGCAATGATGTGGGTTGCTCCTCCCTTGGGAAAAGGCAAACCCATTCATGGGATTGTCTTCGCTCAAGGACCCGGGTGTACTTGGTGGGCAATGCAGAAGGATGGGGAAACCCATGCACCCACCACCATACACAAAATCATCCATTCCTTCACGTGGCACATCCACCTTTAAATAACAGTAACTCAATGATTAGCAGATTCTTAAGCCAGTTGTCACAGAGTTATTTTAAAATATTATTTTACAAAGAATTAGTGTTCTATTCTCTGCCCAAGTTTGGTTTTTTTTTTTTTTTTTTAAAATCAGTCTTCTTTACAGGAGTATTCTATGGCTAGAGACTATTCTATGGCTAGTAATGCCACATTTAAGTCTGCAACTAGAACACCAGAGAGGAGACTGCTGCAAGCATGCTTCTCTAACGATTTAAAAGGTATAAAGCACTGTGTGGTATTCAGCAGTAATGATACTCAGGGCAAAAATATCCGTTTCTGGTATGAGCAAAAAACCAAGTTCCTAGAATATCAGCAAATGTGCAAACTTAAGAGCAAGTCAATTAATCTGCAACAGTGCCCATCTTTGGGGACAAAAAAAAGACAATTACCAAAAAATAACCGACACGCTCAAGTTCTTACAAAACCTGACTTAACAATAACTTATTTGTGTATCCCTACTCAGCATTTTGTGTATCACTGTGAGTGATATTTGTGTATCACTCCTCAGGTGGGAGGAAGGTATTTTAGAATTTGATTTTATTTCTCATTACTCTGATCGGTAATAAATTAGATATTGATTTTTTTTCTAAGTTGAACCTGTTTTGCCCATGACGATAATGGGTGAGTGATCTCTCCCTGTCCTTATCTCAACCCACAAGCCTTTCGTTATATTTTCTCTCCCCTGTCCAGCTGAGGAGGGGGAGTGATAGAGCGGCTTTGGTGGGCACCTGGCCTCCAGCCAGGGTCAACCCACCACAATTAGGAAAACTTTCTTCACCAAAAGGGTTGTCAAGCACTGGAACAGGCTACCCAGGGAAGTGGTTGAGTCACCATCCCTGGAGGTATTTAAAAGACGTGTAGATGTGGTGCTTAGGGACATGGTTTAGTGGTGGACTTAGCAGTGCTATGTTAATGGTTGGACTTGATGATCTTAAAGGTCTTTTCCAAACAAAACTATTCTATGATTCTTGTCGTGGTTTTACCCCAGCTGGCAGCTGAGCACCACGCAGCCGCTTGTTCACTCCCCCCCCCCCCCCCCCCCCTCAGTGGGATGGGGAGGAGAATGGGAAGGAAAAAGACAAGACCTGGTGGGTTGGTATAAGGACAGTTTACTAGGATTGCAAAGGGAGAGGGGAAGACAAGACAAAACAAAACAAAACAGTACTTAACAGAGTATACGAAACTGGTGATACAGAATGCAGTTTCTCACCCGAGGACCGTACAACTCAGACCGCACGCTCAGATCTGCCCCGAAACCGGACTGTCCCCGAGCCACGCGTCCTGAAGCTGCTGCTGCCCCTCCCCGGCTAGCCCCCTTTTATGCTGAGCATGATGTCACATGGTATGGAATACCCCCTTTGGCTCGTTTGGGTCACCTGTACTGTCTATGTCCCCTCCCAACTCCTTGTGCACCCCCAGCCGTCCCGCTGGCAGGGCAGTGCGAGGAGCAGAAAAGGCCTTGGCCCCGCGTAAACACTGCTCAACAACAGGTCCATAGAACAAAAACATCTCTATATTATCAGTGCTGTCTCCAGCACAAATCCAAAACATATCCCCACACTAGCTACTACGAAGAAAAATCAATCCTCTCAGCTGAAACCAGGACAATTCTACACAAAGGAGCGGCTTGAATGCATGGAGCTTTACCTTAGGACAGGTGACAAAGCAGTTGAAAGCTTGTGGGTAAGGATTAGAAGACAGACTGGCACAGGTGATGTTGTACTAGGTGTCTGCTACAGACTTCCTGATCAAGAAGTAGAGGTAGATGAAGCCTTCTTTAGGCAGCTGAAGAAAGCTTCGCAGTCACAGGCCATGGTACTCATGCGGGACTTTAACCACCCCAGTATCTGCTGGAAGGACAGTGCACCAGGGTGCAAGCAATCCAGGAGACTTCTGGAGCATACAGAAGACTATTTCTTGATGCGGGTGATCAGTGAAATGATCTGTTGGACCTGCTACTCACAAACAAGGAAGAACCGGTTGATGGTGTGAAGGTCGAGGGCAGCTTTGGCTGCAGCGACCATGAGACTGTGGAGTTTAAGATCCTGAGAGGCATGATCAAGACAAACAGCAGAATTACAACCCCGGACTTCAGAAGAGCAGATTTTTGCCTATTCAGAGACCAGCTTGGCAGGATCCCATGGGAAATTGCCCTGGAGGGCAAGGGTGCCCAGAAGAGCAGGTTGATCTTCAAGGGCAAACTCCTCAGAGCACAAGAACGGTCCATTTGCAATGTGCAGGAAGTCAAGCAAGTGTGGCAGAAGGCCAGCATGGATGAACAGGGAGCTCCTGACTGCATTCAGACACAAAAAGGAAGTACACAGGAGGCAGAAGCAGGGACATGCTACTTGGGAGGGATATCAAGACACTGCGTGCGCAAGTAGAAATGCAGTCAGGAGAGCCGAAGCTCAGCTGGAGTTGAACCTAACAAGGGAGGTGAAGGGCAACAAGAAAGGTTTCTCTAAGTACATCAGTAGCAAAATGAAGACTAAGGAGAGCATGAGCTCATTGTTCAGTGGGGCAGGGGACCTTGTGACAAGCGACAGGGAAAAGGCTGAGGTACTCGATGCCTTTTTTGCCTCATTTTTCACTGGTAAGGTCTGCCCTCAGGCCTCCCAGGTCCCTGAGCATCCTAGCAGAGTCTGGGGGAGTGAAGCAGTAGCCACAGTAGAGGAAGAAAGAGTTAGGAATCACTTAACCCACTTGGACATACACGAGCCCATGGGATCAGATGGCATGCATCTGAGGGTGCTGAAGGAGCTGGCCAATGTCACCATGAGGCTGCGCTCTATCATCTTTGAAAGGTCATGGCAATTGGAGGAGGTTCCTCATGACTGGAAAAAGGCAGACATCACACCCATCTTCAAGAAGGGCGGGAAGGAGGATCCAAGGAACTACAGGCCAGTCAGCCTCACCTCAGTCCCTGGGAAGGTTATGGAGCAAATCCTCTTAGAAGCCATTTCTAAACACATGAAGGACAAGAAGGTGGTTGGGAGCAGCCAAAATGGCTTCACCAAGGGCAAATCATGCCATACCAACCTCATTGCTTTCTATGATGTGGTGACTGGTTCTGTTGACAAGGGGAGGGGATGTTGTATACCTTGTCAGAAGAAAGGCTTTTGACACACTCTCTCACAGTCTCCTTATCACCAAATTGGTATGATATGGGCTGGATAAGTGGGCAATAAGGCGGGTGGAAAATTGGCAGGACCACTGGGCTCAAAGAGTTGTGATCAGTGGTGCAAAGTCCAGCTGGGGCCCAGTAACTAGTGGGGTCCCTCAGGGATCAGTACTGGAACCAATGCTGTTTAATGTCTTCATTAACAACCTGGATGAGGGGACAAAGTCCACTCTTGGCAAGTTTGCAGATGACACCAAATTGGGGGGAGCAGTCAATGTGGTGGAGGGCAGGGCTGACTTTCAGAGGGACCTGGACAGGCTGGAGAAATGGGCTGACAGGAACCTCATGAAGTTCAACAAAAACAAATGCCAAGTCCTGCACCTGGGCTGGAATAACCCTGTGCAACAGTACAGGCTGGAGGCCGACTGCCTAGGAAGCAGCTCTGCAGAAAAGGACCTGGGGGTCCTGGTGGACAACAAGTTGAACATGAGCCAACAGTGTGCCCTTGGAGCAAAGGAGGCCAACAGCATCCTGAGCTGTATTAGTAACAGTGCAGCCAGCAGTTCCAGGGAAGTGATCCTTTCCCTCTCTTTCTCTGCCAAGACAGACATGGGCATACTGGAGCAAGCCCAGTTCCTTTGTGTGCCTGGACATGGCTTCCAGGAGGATTTGCTCCCCAACCTTCCCAGATTCTGAGGTGACTTTGACCAGTCTTTATCTCCTTGGATTCTCCTTCTTGAAGATGGGTGTGATGTTTGCCTTTTTTCCAGTCATCAGGAACCCTCAGGATCATCTCATCTGGTTCCATGGACTTGTGCACATCCAGTTGGCTGAAGTGCTCCCTAACTCAGTCTTCCTCTACTGTGAGTAATACTTCCCTGCCCCAGAGTCTGCCACTAGGCTCAGGGATCTGGGAGACCTGAGGGCCAACCTTACCTGTAAAAAACTGAGGCAAGGAAGGCACTGAGTTCCTTAGTCTTTTTGACGTCCTTAGCTATTAGATTCCGTGCTCCGGTGAGCAGTGGACACGTGTTTTCCTTAGCCTGTCTTTTGCTGATGCTGTACTTCTAGAAGCCCTTCTTGTTGCCCTTTACATTTCTTGCTAGTTCCAACTCCAGCCAAGTTTTGGCTTTCCTAACTAAATCCTTGCATGCATCTCCATATTCCTCCTGGGTAACCATTCCCTGCTCCCACCTTCTGTGTACTTTCTTTTTGTCTTTGAGCTCAGTCAGGAATTCCCTGTTCAACTATGCTGGCCTTCTGCCACACTTGCTCGACTTCCTGCATGTCTGAGTGGATTATTCTTGTGCATTGAGGAGGTTGTCTCTTAGAGGATCAACCAGCCCTCCTGAGCCTTTTGCCCTTTAGGACAGTCTCTCATAGTATCCTGCCAAGCAGGTCCTTTAACAAGCCAAAATCTGCTCTCCTGAAGTCCAGGGTTGTAATTTTGCTATGTGTCTTGCTCACTTCTTTCAGGATCTTCAACTTCAAATCGTGGCTGCTGCCAAGGGTGCCATTGACCTTTATGTCCCCAAGCTGTTCTTTGTTTGTGGGTGACAGGCCCAACATCTTTCCCTAGTTGGCTTGTTATCTCCATCAAGAGCTTGTATTCAACACACTCCAAAAAAATTCCTGGATCGTTTTTTTGTCCTTTCATGTTGCCTTTCCATCGGATATTCGTGTGGTTGAAGTCCCTCATGAGTACCAGGGCCTGCGATCGTGTGGGCTTTTTCCAGTTGCATAAAGAAGGCTTCCTCTACTTCCTCTTGATCAGGTGGTCTATAGCAAACACCTCTCCAGTGTTGTGGTGTAACCCTGGCTGGCAACTAAGTACCACACAGCCGCTCGCTCATTCCCCACCCAGTGGGATGGGGGGAGAATTGGAAGGGTAAAGGTGAGAAAACTCGTGGGTTGAGATAAAGACAGTTTAATAGGTAAAGCAAAAACTGCGCACACAAGCAAAAAGCAAAATAAGGAATTCACTCACTACTTCCCATTGGCAGGCAGGTGTTTAGCCATCTCCAGGAAAGCAGGGCTCCATCACGCATAACAGTTACTTGGGAAGATATGCCCCGTAACTCTGAATGTCTCCCCCTTCCTCCTTCTTCCCCCAGCTTTATGCTGAGCATGATGTCATATGGTATGGAATATCCCTTTGGTCAGTTGGGGTCAGCTGTCCCAGCTGTGTCCCCTCCCAACTTCTCATGCCCCCCTAAGCCTACTCGCTGGCAGGGCGGTGCGAGAAGCAGAAAAGGCCTTGATGCTGTGTAAGCACTGCTCAGCAATAACTAAAACATCCCTGTGCTATCAACACTGTTTACATCACAAATCCAAAACATAGCCCCATACAGGCTACCATGAAGAAATTTAACTCTATCCCCGCCAAAACCAGTACACCCAGGCATCACTTGTGTTGGCCTGTTTTCTGATTTGTACCCACATTCTCTTGACTGGCTCATCCCCAGCTTCAGGGCAAAGCTGTGTGTGTTTCAGCTACTCCTTTGCACAGAGCACAACCCCTCCCTGCCTCTTGTCCAGCCTGTCCTTTCCGAAGAGCTTCATCCATCCATGGCTGCACTTCATTTATGTGACCTATCCCCCACATCTCTGTAATCCCAATGAGAACAGAGCCCTGCAACCGTGCCCAGAATATTGATTTCTCTTGGTTTTGTCATGTGTGTGTCCCCCTCCATGCTGCATGCATTTACGTGCAGGCACTTGAGGTGGACTCCCACTTGTGCTGCTTTCACAGGGAAAGTAAGGGCCTACCTGTCCCCTGGGTACTTTCTCCATGCCCCTGTTCCTTTATTTCTCTTCAGGCTTTGGTCATCATGACCTGTCAGACCTAGTTCAAAGTCCTCCTCCCCAAGTTGGCAAAGATGCCCCACTTTGTCAGGTGGTTCTTGTTCCTTCTCAGCAGTCCTTATCAATCAATTAGGATGCCATGGACACTAGCTGTGCAGCCAGGTGTTAACCTATAGGATGCATCTGCTCCTACCGGAGCCTTTTCCCTTCACCTGCAGTATTGAGAAGAACACCTGGGCTCCCATGTGCTTCACCTTTGTTCCCAGACCTCTGTTTGAGACCGCTCGTGATTTGCTCTAGGTCTCTTTTTTTTTTGCAGTGTTAACAGCATCCACACAAATGAGCAGTAAGGGGTAATAGGTCAAAGGACTGGACGAGCCTTGGCAGCGTCTCTGTAGTATCCTGTATCTGGGCCTCCAGCAAGCAACAAACCTCCCGTGACAGATCCTTTCCTACAAGAAGACAGAACCAGGCTCTTCACAGTGGTGCATGATGGGAGGATGAGAGGCAATGGGCATAAGCTGAAACAAGAGAGGCTCTGACTGAATATAAGGAGAAAACTTTTTCACAATGAAATCAATCAAGCAGTAGAGCAGGTTGCCCAGAGGAGTTGTGTAATCTCTGTCTCTGGATGTTTTCAAAACCTGACTGGATAAAGCCCTGAGCAACCTGGTCTGAATTCAGTGCACCTTATTTTTTTCTTTTGTGCAAGGAAGGCCTTCCTCAGATTAGATGTCAGTCTGGCATCATCTTTAGAACATATGACCTTACATGTTGCTTGCCTTTCTTAGTTTTGTTTTCTATTCTGACATCTTTTAGAGTTTATTGATGTTTCTTTATTTTCTTTATTGTATGGCTCTCTGCATGTTAGTAACTGTCTTTCCTCTTACCCCTCAGGCCCTTCTCATTTCAAGGTTCTCTTTCCTAAGAAATAAGATGGAGTCTATTGGGTCTCTTTCCTGTAAATATCTATGCTGTATACTTGCACATAATATTTTTCTTTTGCTTCTGAATGTATGCTGGTTAATTTATTTGGTGATAATTTGTTCTGTATTCTTACCAATGAGTTTGCAGTAGTGGTTTGGGCTGAAATCTTGGAAGCATTTTTGCATGACTCACTTAAGCAAACTTCCATGGTAACTGAATATTATCCTGAACTGCATACTGCTACAGCTTTAAGTTTAGGTATTGTTAATGGCTTGTTTCTTATGAAGACTGATAATAAGCTTCTGTTGCAGTGAAAATAAGGGTATAGCTCCTCTAAACGTTTCAAAGGAAAGCAGAGGTAATGGTGACAGTAAAATAGCTCATAATGTTTCACATTACCAAGGGCAAGCCCAGCAGAGGGCCACCATGATGGTCAGGGGGCTGGAGCACATGACATGCAACGAGAGGCTGAGAGCTGGGTTTATTCAGCCTTCGGAAGAGAAGGTGCCAGGAGACGTTATTTCTGTCTGCAACTACCTGACCAGAGGATACAGAGAAAACAGAGACAGACTCTTCTCGGAGGTGCACAGTGATGGGATGGGAGGCAACGGACACATGTTGGAATATGGGAAATTCTGATTAGATATTGGGAGTTTGTTTGTTTGTTTGTTTTAACCATGAGGGTGTTCAAATACTGGAACAGGAGCCCAGAGAAGCTCCTTTGATCTTCTTCTGAACCCCACCGCCACACACACACACTCTCTACTATAATACCTGCATCTAACAATTAAGATGAAACTACATAGAGTGTAGTAGAGGAGGGTATGTTTGTTTTCAAACTTGAGAAGAATAGGTGATGGCAAATCTTAATCTGCCCAGGCCTTACATGCTCCCTAAAACAGTTCTTGAACAGAAAAGACATAAGGATAGATAGCTTCAAGTTGAATAAGAAAACTTTGGTTAAGGGTCCTTTATAGAAGTTATGCACACTAAACCCATCATAAAGAATGTTATTTTGAATAAATTAAAGGAACCTAGAACTCCTCATGGGGTGCCCACATAAGTGAAGTTCAGTGGAGCTTTTAGAATTTCTACTATACTCAATCTCATGATTTATGTACAGAACTTGCTCTTCCTGCCATGCAGGAAGGTTACCGGGATTGTCACTTCCATCTAACCTTTTCCAGAAGTTAAGGAGTTCAGGATTTTTGATTCCTTGAGCACACAGCAGGAGAGTTCCCTGTTGAACATGCTCAATGAAGGCTTTCCTCCAGTCAAAAGTTGCATCAAGTAACTGTCTTGTACAGAAGTATAGCACTTGGCCAATGCATTTAACTGGCCAAGAGCTATATTTCTGTTCCTTTCAAGGGTGCTTCAGACGAGTCCTAGAGTAACAGAGCTGCAATAAAGAATATCACCAGAAAACCAAATCAAAAAGTTGTCAGTATCCACCTATAGTATATAAGATGAGTCAATGGGAGAGGCTCTCTGGATCACCTCACAGATCGGGGGTGTGGTGTGTCAGGGGGAGTACTGCCTAGGGAATATGGGACACATTGTGGGATGCAGGGGAAGAGCATTTTGGGATCACACAAGACTTATTATGGGATGCTTAGGGGGAGGAAGCAAAGGCGGGGGAAGGGAGGGATCTAAGTGGTTTGGGGAAAAACAAGCACGGGAAAACAAAAGGATAAAAGCGGCTGGTCACAGGTAAACAGATGGTCGGTCACTATGCTTGTCTGGCCATACCCTGCACCTGATCAGCACAGTCTGTCCTGTCTTCTCATTAAAATCCATTTTAACTCTTTTTCCTGGATGCGGGAACTCTCTATTCTGTGTGTACATGTGTGCATGGAGGCCTAAATGCTAGCAACTAGAGTCAGACCACGGGTCATAGGGCCCATGTGTCTGGGGTACCAGCAACTGGAGCAAGTGAGGGCATGCGTGTTGGTGTGTGACCACCTAACTAGCTGGCAAGTGGGTTAAGTGGCTTGGGAGCCAGGTATGCATGTGTGCCCCTGGGGAAGAGACAACCGGAGGAGTTGGCTACTGGAGGGACCAGGGTGTTCAGGTCAACTGCTGGAGAGACTGTAGGGTCTGGGGGTTGACTAAGAGACCCCTTTATACATGTGTCTGTGCATGAGGCAACTGGGGAGAGTGAGGATGCAGCTACTGGATGGACTGAGTGTCTATGCCCAGTTATTGGAGAGATCCACAGCACATGTATCTGTGTTGGTGTGTGTTAAGGACAGCTAGCTGGGGTGACCATCGGGGCTGCAGCCTAAGCCTGCGGGTGAGCAGAGCAGGCAGCAGCCCGACAGCGAGCGCGCCGCCCTTCTTGCCGGAACTGCCGCGCCGCTCCCCTCAGGGGCCGCTCCCTGTTTGCACGCCCTGGTCGCTGGCGCTCCCTAGGGGCCGGTTATATGCGGCTTCCCGCGGTTTGAACTGGCCGCGGGGACCGCCGGCACCGCCCAACTCTCCCCCGCCCCTCTCACGAGACCTGTCGCCTGCCAGCCAGTCCCTCCACACAGACAACCCAAGGGTGCCGGGGGCCCAGAAACCGCCTCAAACACCCCCCGGGGACCTCACAAGCCTCGCGCTCTTCTCAGCACGCGGCAACAGCTGCTGCTGCTGCCACTGCTAGCGTCGGCTTCCCATGTTTTGAACTGGCTGTGGGAGCCGCCGACACCCAAATCTTTAGCATCCATCAGTCTCTTACAAATATTAATTACAGCAAAGGTTTAGCTTCCTGAGGTGAAACAAACTTGATCTTGCTGGATGAGAAATACTTTAGGTTGCTTGTCGTCAGTGTTTTTTCACCATTTACATACCAAGTCCTCAATGAAAGCAGAGCCCAAATAGAAAGGGACTGACATTTTAAAACCATGCATTAATATTGCTTGGCACGAGAAACACTTCTAACAAAACTCTGCGCAAATTGAAGTCCTGCCATCAATTACATGTTCTCAAAGATTCGAGGTTGACTTTTTATTTCTTAAAAGCCTAGACTTCTTGGGTTGATGTTGAGAAGACTGGATAGATCAGGATGACAGGTCATTCCCTTATTTTAAGGGGGATAATTTTCTTTCTGTTGTGCCAGCAACTGGACCAAGTGGGGGTCTAAGTGCAACAGGAGTGATGAACAGGGGTCAGAGGGTCCGTGTATCTTTTTACACTCTGGCTGATATAATTCTCATGGAGAGCAGGATCTGGCTTGTATCTTTCCAACTCTTCCCATTACTCTTACCCTTTTTCTTAATTATCTGTAGTTTTAACATTTGGGATAATTATATTAGTTGGTAATGTTTTCTCTTTTTAGTGGACTAAATTCATAATAACAACTCCTTATATTTGTAACTGTACTGGTTTTGGCTGGGATAGAGTAAAATTTCTTCATAGTAGCCTATGTGGGGCTATGTTTTGGATTTGTGGTGAAAACAGTGTTGATAACACAGGGATGTTTTAGTTATTGCTGAGCAGTGCTTACATGGCATCAAGGCTTTTTCTGCTTCTCACACCACCCTGCCAGCAAGTAGGCTAGAGGTGCACAAGAAGTTGGGAGAGGACATAGCTGCGACAACTGACCCTAACTGACCAAAGGGATATTCCATACCATATGACGTCACGCTCAGCAATAAAAGCTGGGGGAAGAAGGAGGAAAGAGGGGGACGTTTGGAGTTATGGGGTTTGTCTTTCCAAGTAACCATTACACACGATCGAGCCCTGCTTTCTTGGAGAAGGCTAAACATCTGCCTGCTGATGGGAAATAGTGAATTAGTTCCTTATTTTGCTTTGCTTACGTGTGCAGCTTTTGCTTTACCCATTAAACTATCTTTATCTCAACCCACGAGTTTTCTTATTTTTACCCTTCCAATTCTCTCTCCCATCCCACAGGGGGGGAGTCTGTGAGCGGCTGTGTGGTGCTTAGTTGCTGGCTGGGGTTAAACCATGACGGTAATGCTTAAGGATTCTTATTAGAATGTTGTGGGGGACTGTATCAAAGGCCTTACAGGTAGATGACATCTGTAGCTCTTCCCTTGTCCACCAAAGAAGTCACTCCATCTCAGAAGGGCACTAGATTAGTCTGGCACGATTTGCCCTTGGTGAAGCCATGTTGGCTGTCTCTAATCACCTCCCTGTCTTCCGTATGTTTTGACATGTCAATACTAAAGAAGTAACAAAGAGTTCTTTTTAGATAAGATCAGGAAAGAAGTTATGTAGTTACTGAACTATAATTTATACAATAGAATCATTATTAAATATAATTTTAAAATCATGTTTACCCATATTTATTCCATAATGGTATTAGGCAATGCAGTTTCTACCTGTGATCTGAGTAGAAAATACCCGTGGTGCTTTAAATTCCAGTCCCATGATGAAAACATCTGAAGTCTGTAAAAATTTGTGTATTTAAGAGATGTCATTGGGCAGAAATCATGAGTCCATTGTTCTTGATGAGTTGCTGTTGAATTCACTCAAGATGCATGATTTTATAGATTTACCTGAAATACGTCTTTTGTCTCTTCAACTTTGAAGCAAATATCTGTTTTTTTAAATTATCCTCTCTAAGAGGACAGCTGCATACTAATATCAAGGTGGAACTTTACCAATGTACTGGTGTGGTTTTTTTTGACAGCTGGAAGATGGACACACTTTATTTGACTACGATGTTGGACTAAATGACATAGTTCAGCTTTTGATACGCTCTGAATCTGAAGCTCCTACCACTTCTGTGACAAATCAGGGTGGAGAGGTCAATCCCTGTGCTGTTTCCAACTGTAAAAACAAAGTCAAAAGAGCAGCAAGTAGCAGATCACCGAATCAGCCATCTACATCATCTCACTTGTTTCTTATAGATCCTGGCATTGGATTGTACAAGGTATGTGCAAGTTTTGAAAGCAAGGGCCTTATCTTGCATCTATCACTTTGATTTTATTGCTTATACAGGCCTGTATCTTCAAATAGTTTTCTTTCATGACCAGCTTTATGTCAGTGGGACTGAGAGTGTCGAGATTAGTTTGCACCATGCAGATTAAAATAAATTTTAAACTGAGTTAACAACTAATTTAGTTAGAAGCTAAAACTGGTCGAACACTGGAAAAGGTTGGCCAGAGAGGTGGTGGAATCTCCATCCTTGGAGATATTCAAAACCTCACTGGACACAGTCCTGGGCAACCCATTCTAGCTGACCCTGCTTGAGCAGGGACGTTGGACTAGGTGATCTCAAGAAGTCCCTTCCAACCTAAATGATTCTGTGATTCTGTGAACGGATGCAATTGGAATATATTATTAGCTAAGGCATTCTGCTTTCCAAACCTAGCGTACAGGTGTATAACATATTCAGAGACTCTAAGGACCTAAGGAGGTAATTTGTTTAAAATTATTGCAAGGTAACTTAAACAGTGATTATTTCATCACTGATCTATAATTTTCAACATCATCTCTATCACTTCTTTAAAATAGGTTCAAAATTTGCTACACTTTTATAGACAAATTTCTTTAAGGAGAGGAACACTACCATCAACAAGTTGATATATATGTGTGTATCTATGTGTATACATAATTATTTATATAGTTGAAGCTTGAGAACAAAGTAGCAAGTATTGGGGGCCTTGGTGGAATTCATGGTCTTGAGGGATATGGGCTGGGTGAAGAGTGAAGTCAAGACGCTGAATTTTAGGAGAGCAAACTTTCAGTTGTTTAAGGAATTAGTGATGGAACACCCTGGGAAACGGCCCTCAGGGATAAAGGAGCTGAACAGAGCTGGCAGCTATTTAAGGACATATTTCTTAGAACACAAGAACTATCAATTCCCATGTGCAAGAAATCGAGCAAGGAAGGCAGGAGACCAGCATGGCTGAGTAAGGACCTCCTGGTCAAACTGAAACACAAAAGGGAAATGCATAGGGAGCATGTGGTGGGCTGACCCTGGCTGGAGGCAGTAGAGTAGAGCAATGAGAAAGAAAAACAAATGTTAAAATACCTTCCTTCCACCCCTCCCTTCTTTCCAGGCTTAACTTCACTCCCAAATTCTCTACCTCCTCCCCCCAGCACCACAGGGGGACGGGGAATGGGAGTTGCGGTCAGTTCATTACACGTTGTCTCTGCCACTCCTTCTTCCTCAGGGAGAGGACTCCTCACACTCTTCCCCTGCTCCAGCATGGGGTCCCTCCCACGGGAGACAGTCCTTCACGAACTTCTCCAACGTGAGTCCTTCCCACAGGCTACAGTCCTTCACGAACTGCTCCAGCGTGGTCTCTCCCACGGGGTGCAGACCTTCAGGAGCAGACTGCTCCAGCGTGGGGTCCCCCACAGGGGTCACAAGTCCTGCCAGCAAACCTGCTCCAGTATGGGCTCCTCTCTCCACGGGTCCACAGGTCCTTCCAGGAGCTTGCTCCAGTGCAGGCTTCCCATGGGGTCACAGCCTCCTTTGGGTGTCTCCACCTACTCCGGCGTGGGGTCCTCCACAGTCTGCAGGTGGAATCTCTTCTCCCCATCATCCTCCATGGGCTGCAGGGGGACAGCCTGCTTCACCATGGTCTTCACCACGGGTTGCAGAGGGAATCTCTGCTCTGGCTCCTGGAGCACCTCCTCCCCCTCCTTCTTCACTGACCTTGGTGTCTGCAGAGTTTCTCACATCTTCTCACTCTGGCTGCAAAAGCTACCGCTCCTTTTTTTCCCTTCTGAAATATGTTATATGGAGGCGCTACGACCGTTGCTGATTGGCTTGGCCTTGGCCAGTGGCAGGTCTGTCTTAGAGTCAGCTGGCATTGACTCTGTCGGACCTAGGGGAAGCTTCTAGCAGCTTCTCACAGAAGCCACTCCTGTAGCCCCCCCACTACTAAAACCTTGCCACACAAACCCAAAACAGAGCAGAAGGAGGGGCACACATCCTGGGAAGAATACAGACACACTGCCCAGATGTGTAGGGATGGGATCAGGAAAGCTATGGCACAGCTGGAGCTCAATTTGGCAAGGGATGTGAACAATAACAAGAAGGGCTTCTACAGGTCCATTGGCCAGAAAAGGAAGACAAAACAAATTGTACACGCACACACACACGGAGAAGGCTGAGGTACTCAACAACTTTTTTTGCCTCAGTTCACATCTCTCAAGTTCATGAATTTCAAGACTTCAAATGAAGTCCCACCCATTGTAGGAGAAGATCAGGTTCGAGACCACCTGAGGAACCTGAACGTACACAAGTCCATGGGATGTGCCGAGATGCATCCCAGGGTCTTGAGGGAATTGGCTGATGCAGCTGCCAAGCCATTCCCCATCATATTTGAAAACTTGTGGCAGTCAAGCGAAGTCCCCAGTGAGTAGAGAAAAGGGAAACATCACGCCCATTTTTAAAAAGAGTCAAAAGGAGGACCCTGGGAACTACCAACAAGTAAGCCACACCTCCGTGACTGGTAAGATCATGGAGCAGATCCTCCTGGAAGACATGTCAAAACATACGGAAGACAGGGAGGTGATTAGAGACAGCCAACATGGCTTCACCAAGGGCAAATCGTGCCAGACTAATCTAGTGCCCTTCTGAGATGGAGTGACTTCTTTGGTGGACAAGGGAAGAGCTACAGATGTCATCTACCTGTAAGGCCTTTGATACAGTCCCCCACAACATTCTAATAAGAATCCTTAAGCATTACCGTCATGGTTTAACCCCAGCCAGCAACTAAGCACCACACAGCCGCTCACAGACTCCCCCCCTGTGGGATGGGAGAGAGAATTGGAAGGGTAAAAATAAGAAAACTCGTGGGTTGAGATAAAGATAGTTTAATGGGTAAAGCAAAAGCTGCACACGTAAGCAAAGCAAAATAAGGAACTAATTCACTATTTCCCATCAGCAGGCAGATGTTTAGCCTTCTCCAAGAAAGCAGGGCTCGATCGTGTGTAATGGTTACTTGGAAAGACAAACCCCATAACTCCAAACGTCCCCCTCTTTCCTCCTTCTTCCCCCAGCTTTTATTGCTGAGCGTGACGTCATATGGTATGGAATATCCCTTTGGTCAGTTAGGGTCAGTTGTCGCAGCTATGTCCTCTCCCAACTTCTTGTGCACCTCTAGCCTACTTGCTGGCAGGGTGGTGTGAGAAGCAGAAAAAGCCTTGATGCCATGTAAGCACTGCTCAGCAATAACTAAAACATCCCTGTGTTATCAACACTGTTTTCACCACAAATCCAAAACATAGCCCCACATAGGCTACTATGAAGAAATTTTACTCTATCCCAGCCAAAACCAGTACAGTTACAAATATAAGGAGTTGTTATTATGAATTTAGTCCACTAAAAAGAGAAAACATTACCAACTAATATAATTATCCCAAATGTTAAAACTACAGATAATTAAGAAAAAGGGTAAGAGTAATGGGAAGAGTTGGAAAGATACAAGCCAGATCCTGCTCTCCATGAGAATTATATCAGCCAGAGTGTAAAAAGATACACGGACCCTCTGACCCCTGTTCATCACTCCTGTTGCACTTAGACCCCCACTTGGTCCAGTTGCTGGCACAACAGAAAGAAAATTATCCCCCTTAAAATAAGGGAATGACCTGTCATCCTGATCTATCCAGTCTTCTCAACATCAACCCAAGAAGTCTAGGCTTTTAAGAAATAAAAAGTCAACCTCGAATCTTTGAGAACATGTAATTGATGGCAGGACTTCAATTTGCGCAGAGTTTTGTTAGAAGTGTTTCTCGTGCCAAGCAATATTAATGCATGGTTTTAAAATGTCAGTCCCTTTCTATTTGGGCTCTGCTTTCATTGAGGACTTGGTATGTAAATGGTGAAAAACACTGACGACAAGCAACCTAAAGTATTTCTCATCCAGCAAGATCAAGTTTGTTTCACCTCAGGAAGCTAAACCTTTGCTGTAATTAATATTTGTAAGAGACTGATGGATGCTAAAGATTTGGGTGTCGGCGGCTCCCACAGCCAGTTCAAAACATGGGAAGCCGACGCTAGCAGTGGCAGCAGCAGCAGCTGTTGCCGCGTGCTGAGAAGAGCGCGAGGCTTGTGAGGTCCCCGGGGGGTGTTTGAGGCGGTTTCTGGGCCCCCGGCACCCTTGGGTTGTCTGTGTGGAGGGACTGGCTGGCAGGCGACAGGTCTCGTGAGAGGGGCGGGGGAGAGTTGGGCGGTGCCGGCGGTCCCCGCGGCCAGTTCAAACCGCGGGAAGCCGCATATAACCGGCCCCTAGGGAGCGCCAGCGACCAGGGCGTGCAAACAGGGAGCGGCCCCTGAGGGGAGCGGCGCGGCAGTTCCGGCAAGAAGGGCGGCGCGCTCGCTGTCGGGCTGCTGCCTGCTCTGCTCACCCGCAGGCTTAGGCTGCAGCCCCGATGGTCACCCCAGCTAGCTGTCCTTAACACACACCAACACAGATACATGTGCTGTGGATCTCTCCAATAACTGGGCATAGACACTCAGTCCATCCAGTAGCTGCATCCTCACTCTCCCCAGTTGCCTCATGCACAGACACATGTATAAAGGGGTCTCTTAGTCAACCCCCAGACCCTACAGTCTCTCCAGCAGTTGACCTGAACACCCTGGTCCCTCCAGTAGCCAACTCCTCCGGTTGTCTCTTCCCCAGGGGCACACATGCATACCTGGCTCCCAAGCCACTTAACCCACTTGCCAGCTAGTTAGGTGGTCACACACCAACACGCATGCCCTCACTTGCTCCAGTTGCTGGTACCCCAGACACATGGGCCCTATGACCCGTGGTCTGACTCTAGTTGCTAGCATTTAGGCCTCCATGCACACATGTACACACAGAATAGAGAGTTCCCGCATCCAGGAAAAAGAGTTAAAATGGATTTTAATGAGAAGACAGGACAGACTGTGCTGATCAGGTGCAGGGTATGGCCAGACAAGCATAGTGACCGACCATCTGTTTACCTGTGACCAGCCGCTTTTATCCTTTTGTTTTCCCGTGCTTGTTTTTCCCCAAACCACTTAGATCCCTCCCTTCCCCCGCCTTTGCTTCCTCCCCCTAAGCATCCCATAATAAGTCTTGTGTGATCCCAAAATGCTCTTCCCCTGCATCCCACAATGTGTCCCATATTCCCTAGGCAGTACTCCCCCTGACACACCACACCCCCGATCTGTGAGGTGATCCAGAGAGCCTCTCCCATTGACTCATCTTATATACTATAGGTGGATACTGACAACTTTTTGATTTGGTTTTCTGGTGATATTCTTTATTGCAGCTCTGTTACTCTAGGACTCGTCTGAAGCACCCTTGAAAGGAACAGAAATATAGCTCTTGGCCAGTTAAATGCATTGGCCAAGTGCTATACTTCTGTACAAGACAGTTACTTGATGCAACTTTTGACTGGAGGAAAGCCTTCATTGAGCATGTTCAACAGGGAACTCTCCTGCTGTGTGCTCAAGGAATCAAAAATCCTGAACTCCTTAACTTCTGGAAAAGGTTAGATGGAAGTGACAATCCCGGTAACCTTCCTGCATGGCAGGAAGAGCAAGTTCTGTACATAAATCATGAGATTGAGTATAGTAGAAATTCTAAAAGCTCCACTGAACTTCACTTATGTGGGCACCCCATGAGGAGTTCTAGGTTCCTTTAATTTATTCAAAATAACATTCTTTATGATGGGTTTAGTGTGCATAACTTCTATAAAGGACCCTTAACCAAAGTTTTCTTATTCAACTTGAAGCTATCTATCCTTATGTCTTTTCTGTTCAAGAACTGTTTTAGGGAGCATGTAAGGCCTGGGCAGATTAAGATTTGCCATCACCTATTCTTCTCAAGTTTGAAAACAAACATACCCTCCTCTACTACACTCTATGTAGTTTCATCTTAATTGTTAGATGCAGGTATTATAGTAGAGAGTGTGTGTGTGTGGCGGTGGGGTTCAGAAGAAGATCAAAGGAGCTTCTCTGGGCTCCTGTTCCAGTATTTGAACACCCTCATGGTTAAAACAAACAAACAAACAAACTCCCAATATCTAATCAGAATTTCCCATATTCCAACATGTGTCCGTTGCCTCCCATCCCATCACTGTGCACCTCCGAGAAGAGTCTGTCTCTGTTTTCTCTGTATCCTCTGGTCAGGTAGTTGCAGACAGAAATAACGTCTCCTGGCACCTTCTCTTCCGAAGGCTGAATAAACCCAGCTCTCAGCCTCTCGTTGCATGTCATGTGCTCCAGCCCCCTGACCATCATGGTGGCCCTCTGCTGGGCTTGCCCTTGGTAATGTGAAACATTATGAGCTATTTTACTGTCACCATTACCTCTGCTTTCCTTTGAAACGTTTAGAGGAGCTATACCCTTATTTTCACTGCAACAGAAGCTTATTATCAGTCTTCATAAGAAACAAGCCATTAACAATACCTAAACTTAAAGCTGTAGCAGTATGCAGTTCAGGATAATATTCAGTTACCATGGAAGTTTGCTTAAGTGAGTCATGCAAAAATGCTTCCAAGATTTCAGCCCAAACCACTACTGCAAACTCATTGGTAAGAATACAGAACAAATTATCACCAAATAAATTAACCAGCATACATTCAGAAGCAAAAGAAAAATATTATGTGCAAGTATACAGCATAGATATTTACAGGAAAGAGACCCAATAGACTCCATCTTATTTCTTAGGAAAGAGAACCTTGAAATGAGAAGGGCCTGAGGGTAAGAGGAAAGACAGTTACTAACATGCAGAGAGCCATACAATAAAGAAAATAAAGAAACATCAATAAACTCTAAAAGATGTCAGAATAGAAAACAAAACTAAGAAAGGCAAGCAACATGTAAGGTCATATGTTCTAAAGATGATGCCAGACTGACATCTAATCTGAGGAAGGCCTTCCTTGCACAAAAGAAAAAAATAAGGTGCACTGAATTCAGACCAGGTTGCTCAGGGCTTTATCCAGTCAGGTTTTGAAAACATCCAGAGACAGAGATTACACAACTCCTCTGGGCAACCTGCTCTACTGCTTGATTGATTTCATTGTGAAAAAGTTTTCTCCTTATATTCAGTCAGAGCCTCTCTTGTTTCAGCTTATGCCCATTGCCTCTCATCCTCCCATCATGCACCACTGTGAAGAGCCTGGTTCTGTCTTCTTGTAGGAAAGGATCTGTCACGGGAGGTTTGTTGCTTGCTGGAGGCCCAGATACAGGATACTACAGAGACGCTGCCAAGGCTCGTCAGTCCTTTGACCTATTACCCCTTACTGCTCATTTGTGTGGATGCTGTTAACACTGCAAAAAAAAAAGAGACCTAGAGCAAATCACGAGCGGTCTCAAACAGAGGTCTGGGAACAAAGGTGAAGCACATGGGAGCCCAGGTGTTCTTCTCAATACTGCAGGTGAAGGGAAAAGGCTCCGGTAGGAGCAGATGCATCCTATAGGTTAACACCTGGCTGCACAGCTAGTGTCCATGGCATCCTAATTGATTGATAAGGACTGCTGAGAAGGAACAAGAACCACCTGACAAAGTGGGGCATCTTTGCCAACTTGGGGAGGAGGACTTTGAACTAGGTCTGACAGGTCATGATGACCAAAGCCTGAAGAGAAATAAAGGAACAGGGGCATGGAGAAAGTACCCAGGGGACAGGTAGGCCCTTACTTTCCCTGTGAAAGCAGCACAAGTGGGAGTCCACCTCAAGTGCCTGCACGTAAATGCATGCAGCATGGAGGGGGACACACACATGACAAAACCAAGAGAAATCAATATTCTGGGCACGGTTGCAGGGCTCTGTTCTCATTGGGATTACAGAGATGTGGGGGATAGGTCACATAAATGAAGTGCAGCCATGGATGGATGAAGCTCTTCGGAAAGGACAGGCTGGACAAGAGGCAGGGAGGGGTTGTGCTCTGTGCAAAGGAGTAGCTGAAACACACACAGCTTTGCCCTGAAGCTGGGGATGAGCCAGTCAAGAGAATGTGGGTACAAATCAGAAAACAGGCCAACACAAGTGATGCCTGGGTGTACTGGTTTTGGCGGGGATAGAGTTAAATTTCTTCATGGTAGCCTGTATGGGGCTATGTTTTGGATTTGTGATGTAAACAGTGTTGATAGCACAGGGATGTTTTAGTTATTGCTGAGCAGTGCTTACACAGCATCAAGGCCTTTTCTGCTTCTCGCACCGCCCTGCCAGCGAGTAGGCTTAGGGGGGCATGAGAAGTTGGGAGGGGACACAGCTGGGACAGCTGACCCCAACTGACCAAAGGGATATTCCATACCATATGACATCATGCTCAGCATAAAGCTGGGGGAAGAAGGAGGAAGGGGGAGACATTCAGAGTTACGGGGCATATCTTCCCAAGTAACTGTTATGCGTGATGGAGCCCTGCTTTCCTGGAGATGGCTAAACACCTGCCTGCCAATGGGAAGTAGTGAGTGAATTCCTTATTTTGCTTTTTGCTTGTGTGCGCAGTTTTTGCTTTACCTATTAAACTGTCTTTATCTCAACCCACGAGTTTTCTCACCTTTACCCTTCCAATTCTCCCCCCATCCCACTGGGTGGGGAATGAGCGAGCGGCTGTGTGGTACTTAGTTGCCAGCCAGGGTTACACCACAACACTGGAGAGGTGTTTGCTATAGACCACCTGATCAAGAGGAAGTAGAGGAAGCCTTCTTTATGCAACTGGAAAAAGCCCACACGATCGCAGGCCCTGGTACTCATGAGGGACTTCAACCACACGAATATCCGATGGAAAGGCAACATGAAAGGACAAAAAAAACGATCCAGGAATTTTTTTGGAGTGTGTTGAATACAAGCTCTTGATGGAGATAACAAGCCAACTAGGGAAAGATGTTGGGCCTGTCACCCACAAACAAAGAACAGCTTGGGGACATAAAGGTCAATGGCACCCTTGGCAGCAGCCACGATTTGAAGTTGAAGATCCTGAAAGAAGTGAGCAAGACACATAGCAAAATTACAACCCTGGACTTCAGGAGAGCAGATTTTGGCTTGTTAAAGGACCTGCTTGGCAGGATACTATGAGAGACTGTCCTAAAGGGCAAAAGGCTCAGGAGGGCTGGTTGATCCTCTAAGAGACAACCTCCTCAATGCACAAGAATAATCCACTCAGACATGCAGGAAGTCGAGCAAGTGTGGCAGAAGGCCAGCATAGTTGAACAGGGAATTCCTGACTGAGCTCAAAGACAAAAAGAAAGTACACAGAAGGTGGGAGCAGGGAATGGTTACCCAGGAGGAATATGGAGATGCATGCAAGGATTTAGTTAGGAAAGCCAAAACTTGGCTGGAGTTGGAACTAGCAAGAAATGTAAAGGGCAACAAGAAGGGCTTCTAGAAGTACAGCATCAGCAAAAGACAGGCTAAGGAAAACACGTGTCCACTGCTCACCGGAGCACGGAATCTAATAGCTAAGGACGTCAAAAAGACTAAGGAACTCAGTGCCTTCCTTGCCTCAGTTTTTTACAGGTAAGGTTGGCCCTCAGGTCTCCCAGATCCCTGAGCCTAGTGGCAGACTCTGGGCAGGGAAGTATTACTCACAGTAGAGGAAGACTGAGTTAGGGAGCACTTCAGCCAACTGGATGTGCACAAGTCCATGGAACCAGATGAGATGATCCTGAGGGTTCCTGATGACTGGAAAAAAGGCAAACATCACACCCATCTTCAAGAAGGAGAATCCAAGGAGATAAAGACTGGTCAAAGTCACCTCAGAATCTGGGAAGGTTGGGGAGCAAATCCTCCTGGAAGCCATGTCCAGGCACACAAAGGAACTGGGCTTGCTCCAGTATGCCCATGTCTGTCTTGGCAGAGAAAGAGAGGGAAAGGATCACTTCCCTGGAACTGCTGGCTGCACTGTTACTAATACAGCTCAGGATGCTGTTGGCCTCCTTTGCTCCAAGGGCACACTGTTGGCTCATGTTCAACTTGTTGTCCACCAGGACCCCCAGGTCCTTTTCTGCAGAGCTGCTTCCTAGGCAGTCGGCCTCCAGCCTGTACTGTTGCACAGGGTTATTCCAGCCCAGGTGCAGGACTTGGCATTTGTTTTTGTTGAACTTCATGAGGTTCCTGTCAGCCCATTTCTCCAGCCTGTCCAGGTCCCTCTGAAAGTCAGCCCTGCCCTCCACCACATTGACTGCTCCCCCAATTTGGTGTCATCTGCAAACTTGCCAAGAGTGGACTTTGTCCCCTCATCCAGGTTGTTAATGAAGACATTAAACAGCATTGGTTCCAGTACTGATCCCTGAGGGACCCCACTAGTTACTGGGCCCCAGCTGGACTTTGCACCACTGATCACAACTCTTTGAGCCCAGTGGTCCTGCCAATTTTCCACCCGCCTTATTGCCCACTTATCCAGCCCATATCATACCAATTTGGTGATAAGGAGACTGTGAGAGAGTGTGTCAAAAGCCTTTCTTCTGACAAGGTATACAACATCCCCTCCCCTTGTCAACAGAACCAGTCACCACATCATAGAAAGCAATGAGGTTGGTATGGCATGATTTGCCCTTGGTGAAGCCATTTTGGCTGCTCCCAACCACCTTCTTGTCCTTCATGTGTTTAGAAATGGCTTCTAAGAGGATTTGCTCCATAACCTTCCCAGGGACTGAGGTGAGGCTGACTGGCCTGTAGTTCCTTGGATCCTCCTTCCCGCCCTTCTTGAAGATGGGTGTGATGTCTGCCTTTTTCCAGTCATGAGGAACCTCCTCCAATTGCCATGACCTTTCAAAGATGATAGAGCGCAGCCTCATGGTGACATTGGCCAGCTCCTTCAGCACCCTCAGATGCATGCCATCTGATCCCATGGGCTCGTGTATGTCCAAGTGGGTTAAGTGATTCCTAACTCTTTCTTCCTCTACTGTGGCTACTGCTTCACTCCCCCAGACTCTGCTAGGATGCTCAGGGACCTGGGAGGCCTGAGGGCAGACCTTACCAGTGAAAAATGAGGCAAAAAAGGCATCGAGTACCTCAGCCTTTTCCCTGTCGCTTGTCACAAGGTCCCCTGCCCCACTGAACAATGAGCTCATGCTCTCCTTAGTCTTCATTTTGCTACTGATGTACTTAGAGAAACCTTTCTTGTTGCCCTTCACCTCCCTTGTTAGGTTCAACTCCAGCTGAGCTTCGGCTCTCCTGACTGCATTTCTACTTGCGCACGCAGTGTCTTGATATCCCTCCCAAGTAGCATGTCCCTGCTTCTGCCTCCTGTGTACTTCCTTTTTGTGTCTGAATGCAGTCAGGAGCTCCCTGTTCATCCATGCTGGCCTTCTGCCACACTTGCTTGACTTCCTGCACATTGCAAATGGACCGTTCTTGTGCTCTGAGGAGTTTGCCCTTGAAGATCAACCTGCTCTTCTGGGCACCCTTGCCCTCCAGGGCAATTTCCCATGGGATCCTGCCAAGCTGGTCTCTGAATAGGCAAAAATCTGCTCTTCTGAAGTCCGGGGTTGTAATTCTGCTGTTTGTCTTGATCATGCCTCTCAGGATCTTAAACTCCACAGTCTCATGGTCGCTGCAGCCAAAGCTGCCCTCGACCTTCACACCATCAACCGGTTCTTCCTTGTTTGTGAGTAGCAGGTCCAACAGATCATTTCACTGATCACCCGCATCAAGAAATAGTCTTCTGTATGCTCCAGAAGTCTCCTGGATTGCTTGCACCCTGGTGCACTGTCCTTCCAGCAGATACTGGGGTGGTTAAAGTCCCGCATGAGTACCATGGCCTGTGACTGCGAAGCTTTCTTCAGCTGCCTAAAGAAGGCTTCATCTACCTCTACTTCTTGATCAGGAAGTCTGTAGCAGACACCTAGTACAACATCACCTGTGCCAGTCTGTCTTCTAATCCTTACCCACAAGCTTTCAACTGCTTTGTCACCTGTCCTAAGGTAAAGCTCCATGCATTCAAGCCGCTCCTTTGTGTAGAATTGTCCTGGTTTCAGCTGAGAGGATTGATTTTTCTTCGTAGTAGCTAGTGTGGGGATATGTTTTGGATTTGTGCTGGAGACAGCACTGATAATATAGAGATGTTTTTGTTCTATGGACCTGTTGTTGAGCAGTGTTTACGCGGGGCCAAGGCCTTTTCTGCTCCTCGCACTGCCCTGCCAGCGGGACGGCTGGGGGTGCACAAGGAGTTGGGAGGGGACATAGACAGTACAGGTGACCCAAACGAGCCAAAGGGGGTATTCCATACCATGTGACATCATGCTCAGCATAAAAGGGGGCTAGCCGGGGAGGGGCAGCAGCAGCTTCAGGACGCGTGGCTCGGGGACAGTCCGGTTTCGGGGCAGATCTGAGCGTGCGGTCTGAGTTGTACGGTCCTCGGGTGAGAAACTGCATTCTGTATCACCAGTTTCGTATACTCTGTTAAGTACTGTTTTGTTTTGTTTTGTCTTGTCTTCCCCTCTCCCTTTGCAATCCTAGTAAACTGTCCTTATACCAACCCACCAGGTCTTGTCTTTTTCCTTCCCATTCTCCTCCCCATCCCACTGGGGGGGGGGGGGGGGGGGGGAAGTGAACAAGCGGCTGCGTGGTGCTCAGCTGCCAGCTGGGGTAAAACCACGACAAGAATCATAGAATAGTTTTGTTTGGAAAAGACCTTTAAGATCATCAAGTCCAACCATTAACATAGCACTGCTAAGTCCACCACTAAACCATGTCCCTAAGCACCACATCTACACGTCTTTTAAATACCTCCAGGGATGGTGACTCAACCACTTCCCTGGGTAGCCTGTTCCAGTGCTTGACAACCCTTTTGGTGAAGAAAGTTTTCCTAATTGTGGTGGGTTGACCCTGGCTGGAGGCCAGGTGCCCACCAAAGCCGCTCTATCACTCCCCCTCCTCAGCTGGACAGGGGAGAGAAAATATAACGAAAGGCTTGTGGGTTGAGATAAGGACAGGGAGAGATCACTCACCCATTATCGTCATGGGCAAAACAGGTTCAACTTAGAAAAAAAATCAATATCTAATTTATTACCGATCAGAGTAATGAGAAATAAAATCAAATTCTAAAATACCTTCCTCCCACCTGAGGAGTGATACACAAATATCACTCACAGTGATACACAAAATGCTGAGTAGGGATACACAAATAAGTTATTGTTAAGTCAGGTTTTGTAAGAACTTGAGCGTGTCGGTTATTTTTTGGTAATTGTCTTTTTTTTGTCCCCAAAGATGGGCACTGTTGCAGATTAATTGACTTGCTCTTAAGTTTGCACATTTGCTGATATTCTAGGAACTTGGTTTTTTGCTCATACCAGAAACGGATATTTTTGCCCTGAGTATCATTACTGCTGAATACCACACAGTGCTTTATACCTTTTAAATCGTTAGAGAAGCATGCTTGCAGCAGTCTCCTCTCTGGTGTTCTAGTTGCAGACTTAAATGTGGCATTACTAGCCATAGAATAGTCTCTAGCCATAGAATACTCCTGTAAAGAAGACTGATTTTAAAAAAAAAAAAAAAAACCAAACTTGGGCAGAGAATAGAACACTAATTCTTTGTAAAATAATATTTTAAAATAACTCTGTGACAACTGGCTTAAGAATCTGCTAATCATTGAGTTACTGTTATTTAAAGGTGGATGTGCCACGTGAAGGAATGGATGATTTTGTGTATGGTGGTGGGTGCATGGGTTTCCCCATCCTTCTGCATTGCCCACCAAGTACACCCGGGTCCTTGAGCGAAGACAATCCCATGAATGGGTTTGCCTTTTCCCAAGGGAGGAGCAACCCACATCATTGCCTTTCCCAGCCACTTCCCCATGTGCACTAGAGAGACCTTATCTCCTCCCACAATATGTAGGGGCTATGTTTGGGCAGGACCAGGTTGGTTATCAGATCCTCTGGTGTTAACCAGCTAAGTGGCTTCTGCTAATTTTACATCCCAGTCCTTCTATTCCCCAGCGCCCAATGCTCTCAGCATAGTCTTTAACAGTCCATTATATTGTTAAATCTTTCCGGAGCTTTGTGGGTGATAGGGGATGTGATACACTCAATCAATGCCATGTTTCTTGGCCCAGGAGCCTATGAGATTGTTTTGGAAACGAGTCCCATTGTCTGACTTGATTCTTTCTGAGGTGTCCTATTGCCACGGAACTGGCCTTTCAAGGCTCAGGGTGGTGTTTCGAATGGTGGCATGGTTTACAGGGTATGTTTCTAGCCACCCAGTAGTTGCTTCCATGCAGCGCTTGCCTTGGCAAGTTTGTGGCAGTATAGTCAATCTACCAGGCCTTGCCATATCGATATCCCAGCCACCGCCCGCTATTCCAGGGACACTTTACTCGTGTGGCTCGCTTCATTGCAGCGCATGTTTTGCATGGGCGACCTGTGCGATGGCCTCAATAGTCAGGTCCATCAGATGTCCTGACGTTCCATGGGCCCTCCAAGCTATGAATAGCTCACCCTTACTTTCCCAGTCCAGGTCCACCTGAGCTACTCCAATTCTGGCAGCCTGGTCTACCTGCTCGTTGTTTTGATGTTATTCAGTGACGCGGTTCTTGGGCACGTGAGCATCTACGTGATGTGCCTTTACAGCAACTTTTTCTACCCGGACAGCAATGTCTTGCCACACGGCAGCAGCCCAGATGGGTTTGCCTCTGTGCTGCCAGTTGGTCTGTTTCCATTGCTGTAGCCACCCTCACAGGGCATTTGCCACCATCCACAAGTCTGTACAGAGATAGAGTACTGGCCACTTCTCTCATTCAGCAATCTCTAGGGCCAGCTGGATGGCTTTCACTTCTGCAAACTGACTCAACTTGCCTTCTCCTTTGACAGCTTCAACGACTTGTTGTGTCGTTGCTTTCCACTTCCAGTGGTTTCCTACAACACGACAGGATCCGTCGGTAAACGGATTGTTTACCGACGGTAAACGGATTGTTGGATACAACCAACATTGTATGGTGGCGCCTCTTAGGCAGGAGTCACCTCCTCAGGCGATGCTCAAAAATCTCTGCCTTCTGACCAGTCCACGATCTCTTCTAGGACTCTTGGGCAGTTGGGGCTCCCCATTCGAGCCCATTGCATGATCAATGCTACCCACTTACTCCATGTAGCATCGGTTCCATAATGTGTAGAGGGGATGTTTCCTTTGAACATCCAGTGTAGCACAGGCAATCACGGTGCCAAGAGGAGCTGTGCTTCTGTACCAACAACTTCTGAAGTGGATGGAATCTTATTGATCGCATCCCTTGGGTCTGTGACAATGTCCGTCTTACCATTTTATTCCCCAAAACTGGATGTCTTGTGCAGGTCCTTTGACCTTGCTTTGCCTTATGGTAAAACCAGCTTTCAGAAGAATCTGGATTATTCTTTTCCCTTTCTCAAACACTTCCTTCACTGTCTTGCCCCACACGATGATGTCATCAATGTATTGCAGGTGCTCAAGGGCTTCACCCTGTTCTGGTGTAGTCTGGATCAGTCCGTGACAAATGGTAGGGCTATGCTTCCACCTCTGGGGCAGTCGATTCCAGGACACCCCTCCGTGTGAAAGCAAACTTTAGCCTGCATTCTGCTGCCAAAGGGATCGAGAGAAACGCATTGACAGCATCAGTTGTGGCATACCACTTGGCTGCCTTTAACTCCAGCCCATATAAGAGTTCTAGCATGTCCCGTACGGCAGCACTCAATGGCAGTGTGACTTTGTTCAGGCCACAATAGTCTACTGTTAGTCTCCACTCTCCATTTGATTTTTGTGCTGGCCATATGGGACTATTAAAGGGTGAGCGAGTCTTGCTGATCACCCCTTTGCTCTCCAGTCGACAAATCAATTCATGGATGGGAACCAGGGAGTCTCAGTTGGTGTAATATTGCTGCTGGTGCACCGTCATGGCAGCGATCAGCATCTGCTGTTCTTTGACACACAGCAGCCCCACAACAGAGGGATCCTCTGAATGGCTGGGCAAAGTAGACAGCTGTTTAGTCTTCTCTGTATCCACAGCAGCTACATGAAAGGCCCACTGGTACCCTTTTGTGCCCTTGAAGTACCCTCTCCTGAAGTAGTCCATGCCAAGGATGCACGGAGCCTCCAGGCTGGTAACAATGGGGTACTTTTGCCACGTGTTCCCTGTTAGGCTCACCTCAGCCTCCAGCACAGACAACAATTGAGATTCCCCCTGTCGGTCCAGAAATCTAGATGTGTTCTGTCCCCTTTTACCCCAATGGCATTAGGGTAAACTGTGCACTAGTGTCCACCCAGAGCCTTATACTCCTGTGGGTCTGATGTGCCAGGCCATTGAATCCATACAGTCCAGTATACTCAGTCATCCCTTTCCTCTGCCTGGCTGAAGGCAGGGACCCTCTGTTCCTCATTGGAGTATTCACTATCTATCTGACCCCTGCGGCGTCAGATTAGAAGTCCTTTCACCAAAATCAAGAGGAGAGGCATTCTCAGTCCTCCTTCTGCATCTGGGGGATTGCTGGTTGCCAGTTGCCTTCTACCGTCTCAACAGCGCCTGGAACAAAAGCCTTCTTGGATGGCCTCTTCTTAGCAGGTGTCTTCTCCCACAAGTCACATACGTGGGCTTCTAGCTTTGAGGTGGGCTCACCAGCCCACTTCCTCATGTCCTCCCCCTGGTCATGCAGGATGATCCAGAAGGTACCATGCAGCATGTGCCTGGGGCTCCCTTTCCCTCTGGCCGGGAGAGGCTGGCTCCATGGGACGCTCCTGACAGCCGAGACGCTGGCCTGTGGGGATGAGGAGGATGAGAGATTCTCTTTGAAATGCTGGAGCTGGTGGGACAGTCTCTCCACAGTTGGTATATTGAAGTCTGGCCAGTCCATCATCGCCAGGGTGTTGGAGTACAACACCGGTGCATTCCAGACAAACCTCCTCCACGTGGCCCGTGTACATTGGATGTCATCCAGATCTTTGGAGACCTGGTTGCTGTCCAGGTCACTATAGATGACTTCCATCACCGTTAATTCTCTCAGATACTGGATGCCTTCCTCGGTAATGGTCCGCTTCCCTCGGTAAATTACAAGATCATCCTTGAGGGGATATTGCACCTTCACACTCGACAGGAGCCACCTCCAGAGGCTGAGAATCGTCGCCTCTCTTCCGATTTCTTTGTTAATTTGCCAGTCCCTAGCTAGGGATACCAGCTGCTGGGCTTCCTTACTCTCTAATTCCTGACTGTTGGCCCCAGTATCCCTGCATCAGAGCAATCAGACAGCAATCCACTCGCCTGGCTGAAGGCCGTAATCTTTTTGCTGATCTCAAAGTTCACTTGGGGCTAGGGACCATGTGGTTTCTGCTTTCTTTCTTTCTGGTGAAGTCTGTCACTTCCTCCTCTTTCTTTGTCAAAGAACCAGCTTCCTGATCAGACCCTTACTAATCAATGGTATGGACCTGTCAACTTCCACATCCAGTGTTTCTTTTTGACTACTGGGGTGATTACTGTAGGGTTTGGGTCCCTGTCTCAACCATTGTGTCCTCAGATGTAGAGGCCCTCCTTCCCGTGCTCCTCTGATGGTGCTGAACAGAGGCTCAACAGGCACAGGCCATGCCCCAATACAGTGCTAGGAGCTGCTGGGTCTCATTGGGGTAGGCAAGGCACCCTTCTGTCAAGTGGCGCACCAATTCAATGGGATGACATGCCTGTCCAGGCATAAAATCCCAGGCTATCATCAGAGCTGATGACCACCTTAGGCATCTGCCCAAATCCTCCCACACACCCTGCCACTCAGGGATCGACCATCAAGGCATGTCAACCGCCATTGCAGGGGGCGTTGGACTAGATGACCTTTAAAGAGCCCTTCCAATCCAAACTATTCTATGATTCTATGTTTCTCTGTGACCTCAGCAACAAGTTGTTTTCTCTTATGCCAAGATAAAAACAGGTTCCACATACTCAACAAAAAGCCAACGATGTTTGTTAGATAACAGAATCAAACAGCTTACATAAGGATGTCCAAGAACCTCAGGAGCCCGCGCAACAGAGCCAGCTACGTCAATCCTAGAGGAGAAGAGGGAGATGTAATCCCTCATTCTCTCTACAAGGTAGCCTGCTCAGCACAGGAATGACATCAATTACCAGGGCCATATGCCAGCCCAAGTATGTGGCCATTGCTTTTATCAAAATGTTCCTAGGCACAGCAAAATAGAGAAATAAGCAGCATAGCATAGCAAACAGCAAGAGTCAAAAGCAGCCACTAACAAGCCCTAAACTCTATTATACAGTAAAGCAAGCAAGCTCTGTGACCAGCACAGAAGCCTGCCACTTAACAACTACAACAGCTATAGCACGCTCAGATCAAAACTGTCGTTATCTCGTGCCCCATGTTGGGTGCCAAAAAGGGCTGTGGTGGGTTGACCCCGGCCAGCAGCCAAACATCCATCCAGCCTCTTGCTCACTCCCTTCTCCTGTAGGATGGGGAGAGAAATAGAAGGAAGGTGAGAAGATTTCTAGATTGAGTTAATAACAGTTAAATAGGGAAAGCAAAAAGCCACATGCGCAAGCAAAGCAAAAAGAGGAATTTATTCACTCCTTCCCATTGGCAGGCAGATGTCCTGCCACTTCCTGGAAAACAGGGCCTCAGCAAGCGTAAGGGTTGCTTGGGAAGAAAAATGCCATAGCCACAAACCTGTGGAGAGCCCATGCTGGAGCAGGCCCCTGGCAGGAACTGCGGCCTGTGGAGAGGAGCCCATGCAGGAGCAAGTTTTCCTGCCAGGAATTGTGGCCTGTGGAGAGGAGCCCATGCAGGAGCAGTCTTTTCCTGAAGGACTGTGGCCCATGGAGAGGACCCACGCTGGAGCAGGGGAAAAGCGTGAGGAGGAAGGAGCGGCAGAGACAAAGAACTGACCGCAACCCTATATTCCCCACCCCACCCCCCGCGCTGCTCAGGGTGGGAGGAGGTAGAATAGTCGGGAATGAAAAGAGTGGTGTTGAGCCTGGGAAGAAGGGGGAGTAGGGGGAAGGTGTTTTAGTTTTTGTCTTTGTTTCTCACCATCCTGCTCTATTTTAATTGGCAATAAAATAAATTAATTTTCCCCAAATCAAATCTGTTTTGGCTGTGACGATAATTGATAAGTGAGCTCCCTGTCCTTATCTTGACCCATGAGCTTTTCTATCTTATTTTCTCCTCCCCATCCTGTTGAGGAGGGGGAGCGAGAGAGTCTGGCAGCCAGTCAAGGTGAACCCACCACCAAATGTAATCTCTCTTGCTCATTACTTTCAGATCTTGGCTTAGATGGATAAGGAACTGACTGGATGGCTGCATCCAAAGAGTTATAGTCAACGGCTCAATGTCCAAAAGGAAAACAGTAACGAGTGGTGTTCCTCAAGGGTCTGTACTGGGACCAATACTATTTAATATCTGCATCCGTGACATAGATAGTGGGATTGAGTGCACCCTCAGCAAATTTGCAGATGACACCGAGCTGAGTGATGCAGTTGATTTGCTAGGGGGAAGGGATGACGTCCAGAGGGACCCTGACAGGCTTGAGAAATTACCCATATTGGATAATCTGATTTTGTAGGCATACCTTGGGGGCAGCATCAAAGCAGAACTTCTTAACTGGGCTCTAAGTTGACTCCTATAGAATCACTGAAGTGTCTCTGCACTGGGATATCCAGTGTTGCAGATTTCAGGAGGGTTCATATACTCAGACATAATGCCAGCAACATTTTGTATATTCTCAAATAAGTTTACCCCTGAACCAGAAATGGCTTCCTGTATAAAGATAAAGCTAACTGGAAATTTGAAGCCACGGGGAGGTTTTCCAGTTTTACCCTATTTATTTTTTTGCAAACTTGCTGTGTTGTCCGTTAGAACAAAATGGAGAAGCGATCATAAAAATACGGACCCTCGAGGGACACCACTCATTACTGGTTTCCACTTGGACATTGAGCCGTTGACTATAACTCTTTGGATGTGGCCATCCAGCCAGTTCCTTATCCATCTAACAGTCCATCCATCAAACCCATATCTCTCCAATTTAGCGACAAGGATGTCAGAAGTCCAGGTAGATGACATCCGTAGCTCCTCCCTTGTCCACCGATGCAGTCACTCCATCGCAGAAGGCCACCAGATTAGTCTGGCATGATTTGTCCTTGGTGAAGCCATGTTGGCTGTCCCGAATCATAGAATGGTTTGGGTTGGAAGGGACCTTAAAGATCATCTAGTTCCAACCCCCCTGCCACGGGCAGGGACACCCTCCACTAGACCAGGTTGCTCAAAGCCCCATCCAACCTGGCCTTAATCACCTCCCTGTGTTCCATATGCTTCATCATAACTTCCAGGAGGATCTGTTCCATCATTTTTACTGGGCACAGAGGTGCAGCTGACTGGTCAGTAGTTCCCACGGTCCTCCTTTTGACTCTTTTTAAAAATGGGCGTGATGTTTCCCTTTTCTCCAGTCACTGGGGACTTCGCCTGACTGCCATGACTTTTCAAATATGATGGGGAGTGGTTTGGCAACTACATCAGCCAGTTCCCTCAGGACCCTGGGATGAATCTCAGCGCATCCCATGGACTTGTGTACGTTCAGGTTCCTCAGGTGGTCTCAAACCTGATCTTCTCCTACGATGGGTGGGACTTCATTCCCCAGTGCCTACCTTGAGATTCAGGGACTCGAGAGATGTGGGAAGAGCCAGGGAAAACTGAGGCAAAAAAAATGTGGAGTACCTCTGCCTTCTCCATGTCAGTTGTCACCAGATCCCCTCTCCTATTTATCAGGGGGGTGGGGTGGGGGGTGTGTGTGTACAATTTCTTTTGTCTTCCTTTTCTGGCCAACGTACCTGTAGAAGCCCTTCTTGTTATTCTTCACATCCCTTGGAGAGACCTTGATTAAGAAATTGTCCTCAACTCCAAGAATCTCCTGGACCACTTACAGCTTGCTCTGCTGCTCTTCCAGCAGATGTCAGGGTGATTGAAGTCCCCCAGCAGGATCAGAGCCTGCAAGCGTGATGCTTCCCGTAGTTGAAGTAAGAACACTTCGTCAACAAGCTCCCCTTGATCGGGCGGCCCATAATAAACACCAGCCACAAGGTTTCCTTTGTTGGCTTCGCCCCTAATTTTTACCCATAAGCTCTCAAGTTGTTCATCGCTGTTTTTCAAAGACAGCTCTGTGCAGTCAATCCATTCTTTTACATGGAGGTCAAGGCCCTCCTCTCCCCCTTGCCTGTCCCTTCTGAACAGTTTATAGCCATCAATTGCAGGGCTCCAGTCGTGCAATTCATCCCACCACGTTTCAGTGGTAACAATCAGATCGCAGCTTTCTAGCTGCACAGCGGCTTCCAGCTCCTCCTCCTTGTTACCCATGCTGCACGCATTGGTATTGAGGCACCTCAGCTGGGCTACCTACCTTGTCACCTTTATAGAGGGACAAGCCCTAATTCCTTTGAGGCATTCCACAGGTGTTTCCCTGTTGGTTCCTAATACATCAGCAGTCCCTGGCTCTCCTCTGTTGCTCAAAACTGCATCCCCTTCCCCTGCTAAGTCTAGTTTAAAGCCCTCTGTATCAATGGCTGCCTTTAAGCTTAAAGTGTCCATGTTGATTTACCAATTCAAATTATATTCATAACAGAGTTACAGATTAAAAAGGCTTTGTTGTTATACCACTGATTAACGTTCTTCTTCTGAATGCCTTAGTTTTTCTTTGAACCCCTCTGCTATTGTCTACATCTTTAGTTCATCAGATATAAATAGGATGGTACATAAAATAACTGTGATATAGTCCTCAAGGGTTTATACTCGTAATTATTTACCTTTACTCTCTACAAGGCTGGAAAGTCTATTGTCCAAGTGTGAGCATCACAATGTAGAAAGATGCATTTGGAGGAACGATCACAGGAGACTTGCTTCTTTCCGGCTCTAATGTTTTTTGGCTTGAATAACATGGCTCATTTGTCATCTTTGTAGCTAGTCTCAAGAAGTAGCTGCAGATGGGGAAACCTCAATACTGTCTGTGTCTCAACTGCATTTTCAGGAGGAGGAAGTTGCAAATCACTTTAAGCTAAACTAATTGAAATGCCTAAGGTTACATAGGGATGTTTTCCTGAGGTTTCCTTACAGAAATACCCACTCCTTATGTTTAAAATAGGTCAACAGAGTGACTTAAAACAAGGTGAAGCTTTCATTTGTTTATTATATGTTTATCCTTCTAAAAGGTATGCTTTTAATATTGTGGGACTTGAGAATAAAAATTTAAATTGGATGCTGGGATTTTACATGGGGGAAAAAAAGGAAAGGGTTGAATTTTTTTTATTTTTTTTTTTCAAGGAAGCATGTGAAAAGTAAGAAGAAATAGGCTCAATATGATATATACTTTATGCATTATATTCTTACCTTTCACCCTCTATCTCTCAGTAAATGTGTTAGTTTAGGAACTGCCTTCATTTGTACTTCACATTACCTAATGATTGCTTCAGTTTAAATACTGATAATTAATATCATTCATGTTGTTTTGTTTATAGATGCTGGTCTTTGTGTGTAGTAAGAATAAATATCCATCTCTGTCACTGTCTTGCTGCTTGATTAAGGCTATAAATTAAATCATACACATCTGTGGCAAATTAAACTGCCCTTCTGTTTCTTACAGTTGAAAGATTTATGGAAGCACCAGTCTCGATTGGTTATGATAGCAGCCTTGTTAGACTTGGAGACCCCATCGCCCTTCCTCCTCCTTTCTCAAACATTGAAGGATTCAGCAGCAGTGCAGGTCAAAAAGAATCAGGGTTAAGTAATAATTCCAATTTGGAAGTCTAGGGAAATCTTAAAAAATCTGGTTGTGGGCTAATATTTTATGTGCTTATTTTAGTCATAAGGAACAATTCCATGAAGCAAGAAAAAGTTCAGTGGAAAGAGAGATTAAGCTAATTTGTAGGTTAAAAAATATAAATCAGCCTGAACTTTTAAAAATATATTTTTACAAATTGTGTTCATAACAGATCTTATTAAGAGTAGAGGAATAAAATACTTAAAGCACAACACTTGAATGGCTGAACATTGCTCTAACTTATCCAAGCCCAAACCAGTTGAAATCAGCAGTGTAGAATTTTTTTCACTGACAGTTGTTTAGTCAGTTTTCCTTTCTGTTCTTAACCAGGATTATAGAAAATAAATATTCATTATCAAACTTTCCTTTTAGATAAATGAATTGGTGGATGCCCGTGATGTCAGCATTGGAGCCTGGTTGAAGCTCATATAGAAAACGTTACTCGAGCAACAAAAGGACATAAGAATGGTAAAGCTCAAGTAAAGAGTGGCAATTCTTACAAAAGGACTAATGGAAACTTAAGTCAAGATCATTCTAGAGAGAATGCAAATTATTTGGACAGTACACCATCCACATCTTACTCAGACTGCATGGACACTGATGAAGAAGCAGTTTATCATATCAAGTATGATGAGTAAGTGCTTCTGATATTATTTGAGGACATCATATGTTATGATTTGGTATGTATAAACAAAGAATTTTGTTGAAGAAACTTGGAATCAAAGAGAGCAAGTTCAATATTGCAACCAGGAAAGAAATATTAAAAAGCCATAATGTCTTTCAGTCAAATATAATCAATAACCTGAGAGCAATGAGTGTTTTTTTTCTTTTATTCACAAATTCCTGTGAAGTATTAACTTTATCTTGACTTTATGAAACTCAGAATCCCTATCTCTAAGGAAAGGAAACTATGCATTGGATTTTTCTGTACTATTTAAAATATAAGTTAATATTTTCTTTAAAAACTACTCTGCTCATATTCAGTTCCTTCCATTGAAGTCTAAACAAGTGTTTCATGGGAGCAAATTCTAGTGCTCGAACTGTTTAAATTGTGTTTTAAAAGTAATATTTATGCACAAGATGACAGGTCTGCATTTCATGTAGAGAATCTGGTGAATGGGAACATAAAATAAGTTCTGAGCTGGAGTGAGGGTACAAAGGGATTTTTTATTTTTTAAATCTGTGGTACAAGCAAATTTCAGAACCTACGACAGATGTGCTAGAGTAGAGGCTTTGTGCCATAAACTCAGTGGGATTTGCAGGGATTTCTCATCACCAGCTTTTGCACTGATGCATTCACATAAATTGGATCCTAGTTTTTTTAATGCCTTAATTTGCTGAAGCAGCTAACTAAGCTTCTAAACCGATGGCATCAATGAGAATTTTTTAATACAGAGAACAACAAAAATATTGCACTTTGGCATGTGAGATTAAAGGTAAAGGAACATACGTTTACTTTACACAGAAGCATATTCAATATTAGTCTTGTTGAGGATAAATTCAATTCAAGTTTTCAAAATATTGTTTTAAGTATCGATTTCAAGTTTTGTTGTTTTTAATAATCACAATTTAAACCGGTTTTGCTAGGGAAAACCCAAGAATGTTGAAGACTTAAGCTGAACACCTTTTAGCTGCTCTTGGTAATACTAGATATAACTTTTCTTTATATACTTACCTTGGAGGATAATATAGCTTTTGTCTGAACATGGAGTTCAAATGCAGTTTTATATCTGCAACCGTCAATTTTTTATCTGCAGATACGTTTGTCCACACACACACAAAAATAGATAGCTACAGTGTTGAAAGCAAAAATTTACTTAAAAACTTATTGAAATACTTAAATTCAGAACTTTCTCACAACTTTAGTCACCCAGTATCATTACAGTTGGACTAGATGTTCATTGCAGGCCCCTTTCAACTGAACTATTCTAAAAAAAAAAAAAAAAAAAAAAAAAAAAAAAATTGTCTCTAAAATGATAGATACGCATCATGGTATGCTTTCAAAGACCCGGTTCTAAGATTGATTAATTATGTAACATCACAGAAGTATTTAATTGAGCAAAGGGAAAACATTTGAGAGAGTGTGTTTGCAATTATCAGAGTTAAATTATGTTCCTCTTTTATAGATGTTGTCATTTTATGTGAGTTAGAGATTCGAGGGAAAAGCCACCTGTGAAGTAGAAAGTATAGTCAAGCTGATCTGACTTGCATAGGTGTACCTATGCTTACATCAATTATGCCAATTTTACTTCATGTGTACCTTAAGATCTAGCATTTCCAGTAGATGCAGACAGTCATCTTAGTCTTCCTATAACACGATCTGTCACAGGTTTGTGTTCTTAGCCAGTGACCATCTTAAAACATTATGTCTTATCTAATTTTGCTTGCATCATGGACATTTACTTGATTGGCCTGAAATGTTAAAAGTTTGAGCTTTCAGGGAGAAAAGTTATTTTAAAACTTTCTAGCAAGCAAGATCTATGCATTTATCAGCTAATAGAGACTTTGGTAAAAGTTAACAGCCTACATGTGACAAAACACAAGGCATCGTTTGTGACACTTTGTATTTACCTTTCAACATCCCACTTCCTTGTTCTTCGAGTGGTAGTTAACATGCACATTCACATGGTGGGTGGTTGTACATGTGCTCATAACACTGGCTTCAGACATTAGTCTTTTTGCCTTTTTGGTATCTGTAGAGCACACGTATCAAAAACAAGGGAGGAAGAATACATGGATAAATAAGGTAGCGTGTACTGTGCGTGTCTCGGTTCCAGATGTTCTTATCCCATTTGCCATCTCTTTGTGCTTCTTCTTTGAGGTTCATATTCTCCTATTAGTTCCTATTTCTTCTGTGCATGGTTGCTGTTCCTGAATGCTTAGGTTTGGGCTAGGCTATATGACACCAATCCACCTTGACAGCCTTTTCTTACTGTGTTCTTCAATGAAGTAGCTCATTTCTCCTTCCTTCTATCTCCTACAGCAGATGATTTTACCCTGGCTGAAGGGCTTTAAGCTCCTTGCCTACAACAGGAGCTTTTTGCCTCAGTCTTCACTGGCAAGTGCTCAAGCCACGCTGCCCAGGTCACAGAAGGCAAAGGCAGGGACTGGGAGAATGAAGAACCACCCACTGTAGGAGAAGATCAGGTTCAGGAATATCTAAGGAACCTGAAGGTGCACAAGTCCATGGGACCTGGTGAGATGCATCCGTGGGTCCTGAGGGAACTGCCGGATGAAGTGGCTAAGCCACTCTCCATCATATTTGAGAAGTCCTGGCAGTCCAGTGAAGTTCCCGCCGACTGGAAGAGGGGGAACATAACCCCCATTTTTTTAAAAAGGGAAAAAAGGAAGACCTGGGGAACTACAGGCCAGTCGGTCTCACCTCTGTGCCTGGCAAGATCATGGAGCAGACCCTCCTGGAAACTATGCTCAGGCACATGGAAAATAAGGAGGTGATTGGTGACAGCCAACACAGCTTCACTAAGGGCAAATCGTGCCTGACAAACTTGGTGGCCTTCTATGATGGGGTTACAGCGTCCGTGGATAAGGGAAGAGTGACTGATGTCATCTACCTGGACTTGTGGAAAGCATTTGACCCTGTCCCGCACGACATCCTCGTCTCCAAATGGGAGAGACATGGATTCGATGGATGGACCACTCGGTGGATAAGGAATTGGCTGGATGGTCGCACTCAAAGAGTTGCGGTCAACGGCTCAATGTCCAAGTGGAGAACGGTGACGAGTGGTGTTCCTCAGGGGTCGGTACTGGGACCGGCGCTGTTCAACATCTTTGTCGGCGACATGGACAGTGGGATCGAGTGCACCCCCAGCAAGTTTGCCGACGACACCAAGCTACGTGGTGTGGTCGACATGCTGGAGGGAAGGGATGCCATCCAGAGGGACCCTGACAGGCTGGAGAGGTGGGCCCGTGCAAACCGCCTGAAGTTCAACAAGGCCAAGTGCAAGGTCCTGCACGTGGGTCAGGGCAATCCCAAGCACGACTACAGGCTGGGCGGAGAATGGACTGAGAGCATCCCTGAGGAGAAGGACTTGAGGGTATTGATTGATGAAAAGCTCAACATGAGCTGGCAATACATGCTTGCAGCCCAGTAAGCCAACCATATCCTGGGCTGCATCAAAAACAGCATGACCAGCAGCAAGTCGAGGGAGGTGATTCTGCCCCTCTGCTCTCGTGAGACCCCACCTGGAGTACTGCATCCAGCTCTGGGGGCCCCAGTACAAGAAAGACATGGAGCTGTTGGAGAGGGTCCAGAGGAGGGCCACAAAGATGATCAAAGGGCTGGAGCACCTCTCCTATGAGGACAGGCTGAGGGAGTTGGGGTTGTTCAGCCTGGAGAAGAGAAGGCTCCGGGGAGACCTTATAGCAGCCTTGTAGTACTTAAAGGAGGCCTACAAGATATCTGGAGAGGGACTGTTTATCAGGGAGTGTAGTGATAGGACAAGGGGTAATGGGTTTAAGCTGAAGGAGGGTCGATTTAGATTAGATGTTAGAAAGAAAGTCTTTACTGTGGGAGTGGTGAGATACTGGAACAGGTTGCCCAGAGAGGTTGGGGAGGCCCCCTCCCTGGAAGTGTTTAAGGCCAGGTTGGATGAGGCTTTGGGCCACCTGGTCTAGTGGAGGGTGTCCCTGCCCGTGGCAGGGGCGTTGGAACTAGATGATCTTTGAGGTCCCTTCCAACCCAAACCATTCTGTGATTCTATGATTCCTGCCAGAGAAGGAAGCAGTTGCTTTTTCTGCTTTGGGAAACTGCATGTCTCTGACAAGCAACCTGCAGATGGAGACCATAAGCCTGATGCCCATAAAGCCACCAAAACGTCTGTCTTACATTATGGAGAAGACTATGGGATTTGCCTCTGACAGACTGACAGCTGCTCAGATCTTCACTGATATCATCTCAGTATCTAGACTGGTTCTCCTTCACTGTTCATTTTATTATCCAGTCTAGAAAAACTGTCCACCAAGAAGGCTACAGCTGAAGGACAAGTGTGTTGTAATGTTTTGAGATGGGGTTGGGAACGTGGAGTAGACCTATGCTTTGTTCCTGATACTTCGTGTTACGGCAAAGATTGTTTGATACCCAGCTGTTGTGGCAGGTCCAGTCTGACAATGCATATACACAAAAAACAAGGGAGAGGAGGGGAAATCAAACATTCATTTTCTTTCTGTTTACACCTAGAACTGACTACTCAGTGATGTTTATTCAGGAGATACTGGAAAGCTATTCACCCTCGATCTCAACATGAAGCCCTCCACTGTCATAGATCTAATTCTTTGGACCAAGCTTCCTGGTACAGGTCTATTTCTCCTAGCTGTCTTCAAACCCCAAAGATCCCACAGGTCTCCACTTAAATGGAGATCTAGAGCTGTTTCTTTTTTTTTTTTTTCTTTCTTCTTTTTTTCAGTTGTCCCATTAGTATTGACACTGGTCAATTCAAGAACAAGTTGAATGTTGTCCGACATAATATATCTCACACCTCTGTAGTCGAGAACCTTAAATCAGCTTTATTTATACTGGAGCATGATTGTGTTTTACTTGGGGGTGGGGGGGGGAGAAGATCATGCTAACAGGTCCTACCAACCTCCTTGTAGGTATTGAAAGGCTGCTATTAGCTGCCACCACCACCATCCCCCCGCCAAGCTTTTCTTTCGCCTGACTGCACAAGCCCAGTCCTCCAGCCTCTCCTCACAGAGCACATCTTGACGGCCATCTTGCCAGCCTTCCACTGGGCTAACGCCAGCTTGTCAGCATCTTCCTTGCATTGAGGGACCTAAACCAGACATAATATTCTAGATACGATCTAACAAGTGCTGAGTAAAGGGAAATAGTCACTTCCCTCAACCTATTGCCTGTGCTCCTGTTGACACAGCCCAGGAGGCTGTCGGCCGCCTTTGCTGCACACTGCTGGCTCATGTTCAGCTTGCTGTCTACCAGGACCCCCAGGTCCTTTTCTGCAGAGCTGCTACCCAGCCAGTCACTCTGCAGCCTGTATTGTCACAGGGGGTATACTGGGTTGACCCTGGCCAGCAGCCAAGTACCCACACAGCAGCTCGCTCACTCCCCTCTCCCGCAGGACGGGGAGAAAGTAGAAGGAAGGCAAGAAAACTTGAGCATCGAGATACAGTTTAAAAGGTGAACCAAAAGCTGTGTGTGCGAGCCAAGCAAAAAGAGGAATTCATTCACTAATTCCCATCAGCAGGCAGATATCCAGCCACTGCTTGGAAAGCAGGGCCTCAGCACACATTATGATGTTTGTCTTCCCGAGCAACCGTTATCGCAAACGCGTCCCCCCCCACTTCCTACTCTTTCCCTGAGCTTTTATTGCTGAGCACAATCTCATGGCACGGAATATCCCTTTGGTCAGTTTGGGTCAGCTGTCCCATCAGTGTCTCCTCCCAACTGCTTGCACACACCCAGCCTACTTGCTGTGGGGACAGAGTGAGAAACAGAAGGCCTTGATGCTGTGCAATTACTGCATGTAACTTCTGTTGTGTCTTGAGGATCACCATAAGATTTTAAAAGAAAGTTAATAAATAAGAAAACACATTTGCTAACAATAGTTGTATCTGCCAATATTTTTTTATTAAGGTTTTACTGACATGGATTCTTTAGTGAAAGTGAGAAAACTAAAAATTTTAGAGTATTTTCTGAGTTCTTGAGCCTTTTTAAGAGTATGTTTTTTTTTCTCTTGTATTAACTTGATTTACATAGCCCTGCATATTCCCATTTTCTGCTACCTTAGTTACATAGTCATCTTGTATATTTGTGAGTTTAGGTTTTAATTTAACATTGTGGTCATTCATATAAATGACATGTTTAGATATAGGATGTAATTTTACACGGAGTAAGTAGCACTACCTAAATTGAATCTATTTTCTCTATGCTTATTTTGGTTTGTTATTTAGGACAAGTGAAAGGGAAGGAGAGAAATAGTCTAGATGATGGAGGTCATAAGATGGAAAACATACTATTTTTTTGTGGAATTACAGTAATAGATATATCTGAGTTCAGAAGTTTACTATAAAAGTACAATGTATTCCTTACATGATATAATGAGGAACAGCATTATAGTGCTTAATGTACTTAGATATGATTCCAAAAGTGTGAGTTAGACTCAATCTCAAAGGCTTGTGACAAATGGTGTTCCAGTTATATAAAAGTATCTGGATGTTCAGTCTGTGATGTTGGGTATGGACATATATGAATGCTAGCTTCTTCTCTCCTGTGTCCCATTGAATACAAATATTGGTGTGCCTTAGCCTATTGAAAGGATTCCTTGGATGAGGCTTAAGGTGAGTCATAACAACTGTGAAAACCTCTGCACCTGGTAGTCTTTTAATAATGAGACTTCCTGCATGTCGAGCAGAAATTGCGAGACTGACGTGGTTTAGGCCCAGCCGGAAGCTGAGCGCCACGCGGCCGCTCACTCACTCCTTCCCCAGCGGGACGGGGAGGAGAACGGGAAAAAACCAACGGCAAAAGCCTGAGGATTGGGATAAGGGCAGTTTACTGGGACAGCAAGGGAGAAGGAAAAAACAATCAACAACAGTGCTGATAACAAATATTAACAATGGGTGATAACAGAGAACAATTTACCGAACCAACGACCGACCGACCAGACACTCAGCCCGTCCCGGAACCGCGCCGAAACTGCGCCGCCCCCCCCCACCCGACTAGCCCCCTTTTATGGTAAGCATGATGTCACATGGTATGGAAGAGCCCCCCGGCCAGCTTGGGTCACCTGTCCTGGCTCCTTGTGAAATTAACTCTATCCTTGCCAGAACCAGGACAGAGACCTAGAGGGGGAAGATATATTCAGTTGAGACGCGTTTTGCCCTCATATCTGTAGAGTACTCCATTACTAAAAGTTGTAGAATAAGTAGAGAGATGGAGAAGTCATGTAAACAGTGTGTTTTTTGCAGTACATAAGAACATCCTTGGTTTTTATTCTTTATCCAGCTTCTAGATAACAAAGGTATTGATTTAGACTAAAACCAGATGAATGTCTTGATTATTCAAGTAGACTGACTTTTTAATGTCATGAGGTGAATGGTTAAAAGGTTACATGTGGGGGTTTTTCTAAAGAAAATATTACAATTATACTTTCCTCAAACCATGTCACTTTTAATTTTTCCTTTTTTGTAAATCAGGAACTTTTTTCTTAAGTTGATAATACTATCTGAGATCAGATGCATGTCTGTGCTGGAAGAGAGGAAGGTAAAAAATGACTGTAACTTCTCATATAATGACTTCAGGACTAACTTGGCATCCAGAGAAAAGTATGGAGTAATAAGGATGAATATTGATTCTTTACAGTTCTCCTGTGGTCTGGAAGTTCAGAAGTCAAGCACAAATGAGTGAATAGAAGGGCTTCTAAATATGTTTTGGTTTTGTTAAGTTTCTTAATAAACTCCTGCAAGACATGTAGTTCAGAGCTGATGGATGAGTTGTAAAAGAAATTCACTTTGAAAAGCCTGATTGTTTGGCTGTTGGATGTTCCATTCTTGAATTTGCATGATTTCAAGGATTTTTTTTCTATGACCATCTGTCACATTAAAGGTAAGAGTCTGATGTGTGGCTGAGGGAGGCCCTCCCATTGAGTCACGAGGTTCAGAAAGGACCCCCTTGCTTTCTAACCTCCTTCTCGGAGAGGAGCCTAGGTGTGGCTAGGTCCAGTCTTAGTCCCAGACTTGGTCAACAGTTTATGTCTAAAGGATTATATATATAGCCACTTATCAGAGTCAACATTTGCCTGTCAGAGCCCCCAAATGACTTGCACTGAGACAGCTTTGCAAAGTTGAAACTAATAGAAAGTCTATTAAAGTGACAGATATAAAGAGTTCGAATTGCTGTTGATAAATGCACTTACTGCAATAGCACTAATATATGACTGATTATAATTATAATGCTAGCAAAATACTATCCTGGATATTCTCACAGAAAGGGTGAAATTGCAATTGCTTACCAAGAAGGCGTCCCTATCTTGGGTGGAGGAGAAGGAGCACAGCCCACCGACTGCCTCTTCGGGGTCTTCAATTTCTTCTCTTCCCCCATGGGGGTAACTTCCTCAATATCCTTTATACCTCAGTCTTAGCTGTTTCCTCCCAGGGGTGACATTTAACATGATTTGGGTGGAGAGTCGAGTACTATAGTCATATGTTTAGCATGTACTCCTTTTAGCTCATTAGCATATTTAGGGGTGTCAACTTTAATATTCATTTTGCGGATAATGAAGCAAAAGGTCTCACTCCAGGCACCGTGGCCTTCAAGATTATGTGTAGAAACCATCCATCTGTTTATTCCACATTCTCTAGCCAAAACAGGGCCATCTTGCCACTGTAAGACTCCCTCCTTTGGCTGCTTCTCACACCAGCCTTGTGGATCTCCATCCACAATGTCTGAATAAGAGATAAGTGGACATCTGTGTTTTTAACCTCTTAGGTGCAATTCCCACATCATCTGAAAAATAATTAATTTCAGAAGAAATTCTGTCCTCACAATAGACCTTCACATATGCACTTGGAAGCAGCATCCATTAGAGAGGTATGTAAAAGGCCTCTTGAAGCATCAAGCGTCTTGTGAAAACATAAAGTCAAATCTTCTTTACAACACTCTACACATGGAACCAGGAAACTGGATTCTGAGAGGGAAAGTTTCACCCATTTTTAAGCTATCTGTTCCTCCAAAGGAACATTTCTCAACTTAAGTGTCTGAGCAGGCAGTAACAAGAAACTTAGTTATTACTACCTTCTTTTTTCTTTCCTGGAGAGTAGCTATTTTCTCTTCTGTCTATAAAATGGGATATTTCGGTGCCTGGTTTTGATACATGATCTTATTCTATTTGTGCTGCCCAACAATCTTCTTTCTTTAGATTCTTCTCATTGAATGCCATGCGGGACAGTATCAAATGCCTTGCACAAGTCCAGGTAGATGACCCATGAGAGTGTCATTTGAATAGAAGCTCTATCGCAATATTGTTATATGTTATTATTCATATCCTGCAGTTTGATAAATTAGGAGCAGTAAATGGTGGGGAAAACCACTTTTTTGCTTTAACTTTGTTATTAAGGATAGATGTTTTTATTATTGGGCCATTGGTTTATATAAAGATATAGACACATTTAAACTATTGTAGTTCCTGGTGTGGTGGGGTTCCCACCCCCCCTCAAATAAACTTGAATAATGTTGCAACAAATTCAAGCCAAACTCTGTGTAGCTCTCTGGTAGAAGGCAAACAATACTAGAAACAGAGTATTAGTTCTCATTTTTTTCTCTAACTCATCTATGCAGTAACAAACCAGGGTGTAAGATTTAATAGAAGAGATCTAAAGCCAAAACCCATTTAGTTAAAAGAGAATGTTTCAATTCATGTCAGTGGACCTTGAATCAACTGTTGAAGACTAGACATGTGACCTTGTCAGAGCCCTCACATTTAAGCTGCTATCAGCAGCAGAAATTTCTTTATGCAACTATGAAGTAAGCTACAATGTATAATTTTTTGAAGACTCTTGAATTATCTTGTTCGCTACAGATAGGCATGTTGGAAAGTGACTGAGTCATACTTTCTTTAATAAGATTAGAGTTTTGCCATTATGGTTTAACTATGCTATTTGTCATAGGACTTTAATACTATAAAGCATGTGTGTGCTTGTTAAAATTCCCAGAAATAAATAAATGATGGGGAATTAATTTAAGATTTATCATTTGTATTAATATTTCTTAAAAAGAAGCAGTGTCTCCAGGTAGTAGGTGCTTTTTTAAACCTGTGCTGTGACCTGATTAAACCATCTAGTTTTAAAAGCTAGTACTATTTTCATGGTGGAAGCCTCTTTTTAATGTGTAGCATCAGAAATGAACTTAACTAGAATTGATGGGGGAAGGGGATGCCAACAGGAGAGATGAAGTTAAGCCAAGGGTTGGCATGGCATCACCTGAGGGTGGCAATGCTAGTTGGAACATTTATGCTGCTCCTGGGAGCATGGAGGGCTCAGGAGCACATCTGAAATGCTTGTACACCACTGCACACAGTATGAGAAACAAACAGGATGAACTGGAAGCGTTGGTCAGTTCCCAGAGCTATGATGTCATTGGTATTTGTGAGACTTGATGGAACAAGTACCACGATGGAGTGCTGGGATGGAGGGCTACAGGCTGTTCAGGAGGGCTAGGCAGGGCAGGCAAGGTGGAGGTGTCACACTGTATGTAAGGGAGAGGTTTGATTGTACAGACCTTACAGTTAGTGATGATGTGATTGAGAGGCTCTGAGTGAGGATTAGGGGGATGGAAAACAAAGGAGATGATGTAGTGGGTGCTACCCAGCCAGCATGTAAGCACTGATGAGTTACTCTAGAGGCAATTAGGAGAAATCTCTGGATCAGTAGCCCTTGTCATTATGGCAGATTTCAACTTTCCTGGCATCACCTGGGAATATCATACTGCTGTGATGAGCAAATCTGGAAAATTCTTGAAGTTTGTAGGAGAGAACTTCTTGTCAGGTACTCAGGGAGCCAACTAGGAAAGATGCCCTCCTAGACTTGCTATTTGTGAATAGAGGACTCCTGGGAGATGTGATGGTAGGTGGCTGTCTTGGCCACAGTGATCATGAAATGGTTGAGTTTAAAATTTTCAGTGTAATGAGAAAAAAGGACAGCAGAGTTGCTACCCTGGATTTCAAGAAAGCAAACTTTAAACTATTCAGGGAGCTATCTAGCAGTGTCTGAGAATCTGCTTTTTGAGAGCTTAGGAGTCCACGACTGCTGGCCAGTCTTTAAGAACCACCTTTTAGAAGCGCAGGAGCAGGAAATTCCACTGTGTCAAAAGTCAAGCAAGCAGGACAGAAGACCACCTTGACTGAACAGGGAACTCTTTGTGGAACTCGAGAGGAAAAAGAAATTGTATGATCTCTGGAAGTGAGGTCAGGTGTGTTGGGTTTGCGTGGCAAGGTTTTGGTAGCGGGGGGGCTACAGGGGTGGCTTCTGTGAGAAGCTGCTAGAAGCTTCCCCTGTGTCTGACAGAGCCCATGCCAGCAAGCTCCAAGACAGACCCTCCGCTGGCCAAGGCCAAGCCAATCAGCGCCTCTGTGATAACATATTTAAGAAGGAAAAAAAAACAGCTAGAGAGAGCTTTTTGCAGCTGGAGAGAGGAGTGAGAAGATGTAAGAACATCTGCAGACACCAAGGTCAGTGAAGAAGGAGGGGGAGGAGGTGCTCTAGGCGCCGGAGCAGAGATTCCCCTGCAGCCCGTGGTGAAGACCATGGTGAAGCAGGCTGTCCCCCTGCAGCCCATGGAGGGAGGATGAGGGGGTGTAGAGATTCCACCTGCAGCCCGTGGAGGACCCCACGCCAGAGCAGGTGGAGGCACCTGAAGGAGGCTGTGGCCCTGTGGGAAGCCCATGCTGGAGCAGGCTCCTGGCAGGACCTGTGGACCCATGGAGAGAGGAGCCCACGCCAGAGCAGGTTTGCTGGCAGGACTTGTGACCCTGTGGGGGACCCATGCTGGAGCAGTCTGCTCCTGAAGGTCTGCACCCCGTGGAGGAGACCCACGCTGGAGAAGTTCATGAAGGACTGTCTCCCGTGAGAGGGACCCCATGCTGGAGCAGGGGAACGATTAAGAGGAGTCCTCCCCCTGAGGATGAAGAAGCGGCAGAAACACCGCGTGATGAACTGACCGCAACCCCCACTCCCTGTCCCCCTGTGCCGCTGAGGGGGGCGGAGGTTGAAGCCAGGAGTGAAGTTGAGCCCGGGAAGATGGGAGGGGTGGGGGGAGGTGTTTTAAGATTTGGTTTTATTTCTCATTCCTCTACTCTGTTTTGCTTAGTAATAAATTAGATGAATTCCCTCTCTAAGTTCAGTCTGTTTTGCTCGTGATGATAATTGGTGAGCGATTTCTCCCTGTCCTTATCTCGACCCACAAGCTTTTCATTGTACTTTTTCTCCCCTGTCTAGTGAATGAGGGGAGTGACAGAGTGGCTCTGGTGGGCACCTGGCCTCCAGCCAGGGTCAAACCACCACATCAAGCTTCACAGGAAGATTACAGAGCTATGGTTCATATATGCAGGGAGAAGAGATGAAAGGCCACATTGCAGTTTTTCCAGCCTCCATAGGGAGGCTATGCAACTTCTACAGTCACTGCAAAATGGCTTTACATAGATAATTTAAGATGATGTTGTTAAACAGAATTGACACCTCCAAAAATTTAAGCACTTCTTTTTTATTTGTTTTGTGCTCTTTAATTGTAGTACAATCCCATTCAAATAGCCCTGATTTAGCTGTTGTAAATGAATGTGTCTCAACTTGAAAAGGGAATAGAGCTCATTAGAAATTATTCATAATATAGCTGGGATCAGGGGAGGGGATAATCAGGTTTCTAGTTAAAAAAAAACAACCTGCCAAAGAACCAAAGGAAAAAAAACCTGCCAAAGGAGATGACTGGTGACAGATAACATGGCTTCACTAAGGGCAAATTGTGCCTGACAAACTTGGTGGCCTTCTATGATGGGGTTACAGCGTCCGTGGATAAGGGAAGGGCAACTGACGTCATCTACCTGGACTTGTGCAAGGCATTTGACACTGTCCTGCATGACATCCTTGTCTCTAAATTGGAGAGACATGGATTCGATGGATGGACCACTCGGTGGATAGGAAATTGGCTGGACGGTCGCACTCAAAGAGTTGTGGTCAATGGCTCAATGTCCAAGTGGAGATCAGTGACGAGTGGTGTTCCTCAGGGGTCAATATTGGGACTGGAACTGTTTAACATCTTTGCTGGGGACATGGACAGTGGGATCGAGTGCACCTTCAGCAAGTTTGCCGACGACACCAAGCTACGTGGTGTGGTCGACATGCTGGAGGGAAGGGATGCCATCCAGAGGGACCTTGACAGGCTGGAGAGGTGGGCCTGTGTGAACCGCCTGAAGTTCAACAAGGCCAAGTGCAAGGTCCTGCACGTGGGTCGGTGCAATCCCAAGCACAACTACAGGCTGGGCGAGGAATGGATTGAGAGCAGCCCTGAGCAGAAAGACCTGGGAGGTGATTCTGCTCCTCTGCTCTGCTCTCGTGAGACCCCACCTGGAGTACTGCATCCAGCTCTGGGGGCCCCAGTACAAGAAAGACATGGAGCTGTTGGAATGAGTCCAGAGGAGGGCTATGAAGCTGATCAGAGGGCTGGAGCCCCTCTCCTATGAGGACAGGCTGAGAGAGTTAGGATTGTTCAGCCTGGAGAAGAGAAGGCTCTGGGGAGATCTAATTGTGGCCTTCCAGTACCTAAAGGGGGCCTACAGGAAATCTGGAGAGGGACTGTTTATCAGGGAGTGTAGTGATAGGACAAGGAGTAATGGGTTTAAACTGAAAGAGGGTAGATTTCGATTAGATTAGATTAGATTAATTAGATTAGATGAAGAAATTCTTTACTGTGAGGGTGGTGAGGCACTAGAACAGGTTGCCCAGAGAGGTTGTGGAGGCCCCTATCCCTGGAAGTGTTTAAGGCCAGGTTGGATGGGGCTTTGGGCAACGTGGTCTAATGGAGGGTGTCCCTGCCCATGGCAGGGGCATTGGATCTAGATGATCTTTGAGGTCCCTTCCAACCCAAACCATTCTGTGATTCTTGATTCTGTGATTCTATGATTCTAACCCAAAATCCCATAAACGTTTTTTAGTGATTTTTTTTAATTTATGCCTATTGTTTATTTCTTATGATTTTATAACCCCTACTGTATCTCATTAAGAGACATCCTGAAGTAATGCTTCTCTGATTTAACATAATAGGGTTTTATTTTTATAAATGAAGAGAGAAAAGACATTAAAACTATTAGCTGTCATGTCTATTAGTACATTTTAGAAATAGTCCTGATTTTGGTTATTGGTTTCTGCGGGTAGCCGTTATTTTAAACATTGTTTGGTAAATGGAATGTGGACTTGTGCAATCTTTATCATGAGATTTTTTTTTAATACATTGTGGTGGGTTGACCCTGGCTGAGGGCCAGGTGCCCACCAGAGACGCTCTATCACTCCCCTCTTTCATTAGACAGGGGAGAAAAGGTACAATGAAAAAAAAAACTTATGGGTCGAGATAAGGACAGGGAGAGATCATTCTCTAATTATCATCACGAGCAAAACAGACCGAACTTAGAGAGGGAATTCATCTTATTTATTACTAAGCAAAACAGAGTAGAGGAACGAGAAATAAAACCAAATCTTAAAAACACCTCCCCCCACCCCTCCCATCTTCCCGGGCTCAACTTCACTCCCGGCTTCAACCTCCGCCCCCCTCAGCGGCACAGGGGGACGGGGAGTGGGGGTTACGGTCAGTTCATCACACGGTGTTTCTGCCGCTTCTTCATCCTCAGGGGGAGGACTCATTGTTCCCCCGCTCCAGCGTGGGGTCCCTCTCACGGGAGACAGTCCTTCACGACCTTCTCCAACATGAGTCTCCTCCACGGGGTGCAGACCTTCAGGAGCAGACTGCTCCAGCATGGGTCCCCCACAGGGTCACAAGTCCTGCCAGCAAACCTGCTCTGGCGTGGGGTCCTCTCTCCACGGCTCCACAGGTCCTGCCAGGAGCTTGCTCCAGCACAGGCTTCCCACAGGGCCACAGCCTCCTTCAGGTGCCTCCACCTGCTCCGGCGTGGGGTCCTCCACGGGCTGCAGGTGGAATCGCTACACCCCCTCATCCTCTCTCCATGGGCTGCAGGGGGACAGCCTGCTTCACCATGGTCTTCACCACGGGCTGCAGGGGAATCTTGCTCCGGCGCCTGGAGCACCTCCTCCCCCTCCTTCTGCAGTGACCTTGGTGTCTGCTGATGTTCTTACATCTTCTCACTCCTCTCTCTGGCTGCAAAAGCGCTCTCTAACTGTTTTTGTCTTTCTTAAATATGTTATCACAGAGGCGGTGATTGGCTTGGCCTTGGCCAGCGGCGGGTCCGTCTTGGAGCCGGCTGGCATTGGCTCTGTCAGACACAGGGGAAGCTTCTAGCAGCTTCTCACAGAAGCCACCCCTGTAGCCCCCCCGCTACCAAAACCTTGCCACGCAAAACCAACACATACATGCTGGTTTTTTAGGATTGATTGTCTTTTTTTAGTGAGCTCACATTGTCTTAGCTATGTTGTTACTGAAATTGGTGAAAATGTAAGAAATGTATGAAAGCCAAGATAAACTAGAATTGAGCCGTTTTGATGATTCAAGATTTAATCCTTGTTGCTTTTTCACTGTTGGCTTAATTGGGTCCTTTGATTTTACTGAGATCAAATTTGATTTGTGTCTGTGTGGAACCTTGAACTTACTTATAAAAAGGAATCATCAAATGCTCATGGATTTTTTTTTTCCTTTGGATTGCTGGATGATTTTACCGCTATGAGATTAGTCAAGTTACTAGTCTGCATTTAGACTAATATAAGATTTAGAAAAGACATACTAGATCAGATTTTTAAACAGCGTTAAGCATCAGCACTCCCAGAAGTTATTTTTAAAATTGTGCTTCTGAAAAACATTGTCTTTAAATTACTTCTTACTACTTTGGGAGTACTAATTGTCACTTCTGTTCGGTTTTGCCTTTCAAGGTATCCAGAGAATGGCATAGTAGAGATGGACACCAAAAATCTTCGACCACGAGCAAGAACCATTCTGAAGTGGAGTGAACTAAAAGTGGGTGACGTGGTGATGGTTAACTACAATGTTGAGGCTCCAGAAGAAAGAGGATTCTGGTTTGATGCAGAAATTACCTCTCTGAGAGAAATTTCAAGGACTAACAAAGAGGTTCATGCTAAAATTCTGCTGGGGTAAGATTTCTTTGGCTAATATAGAAAGTCTATTTGCATTCTTAAACATCACTAGGTTAACATTGACATACTGTATTTCTGCAGCTGAGCCAGGTCTGGGGTTCATGTGTGAAGGAAATTCTTTTAGAACCTTTGATATGTGCCTTAATTTCCCTAGTGGAATCTGTCATTTCTGAATAGACCATGATGAACATGCTGAGATGATACTCACCTGATCAGACTGTCCTCTTTTATTGTTGAGTCATGGAAGCACTATCTGTACTTGTTAACCAATCATCACATTCCACATCTGCTTCCCCCTCTATGCCGGTTCTATCCTTGGTGTGCATGGGACCCAGAAATACCATATAAGGCAATACTAGCCCCCCATTTCCACCCTTGCTTACGCAACTCAGTGGGGAAAAGGATGGTCATCTTGTCATGGCGGCATAAGGCCAAGATCTATGTCAATGCCTCCCACCTCCCCAAGGGTGTCAGGTGCAGAGGGGAGTTTGGTCATGGAGTGATGAAGGGTTAGAATCAAGGTAGTCATTAAGGTGGTGCTTCGAGAAACCATCACAATAATGTGAGCCAGAAGCCAAGTACAAATATATAATGACTAGAACAAGTAAGAAACCGCTCAAGGTAAGTATAAAAACTAGGGGAATGAAGTGGGACATCCCCATAGCTGTGGCAGACTATCCTACCAACTATATTTATCAATTTTTGAACACATTCCAGGATTTGTTTGATCTCTGTGGATGTCCTGGTTCTGGCAAGGAAAGAGTTAATTTCACGAGGAGCCAGGACAGGTGAGCCAAGCTGGCCGGGGGCTATTCCATACCATGTGATGTCATGCTCACCATAAAAGGGAGCCAGTCGGGCAGGGGCGGGTTCGGGACGGGCTGAGCGTCGGTCAGTTGGTCATCAGATCGGTAAATCGGTAAATTGTTCTCTGTTATCACCCATTGTGAATATCTGTTATCAGCACTGTTGTTGATTGTTTCCCTCTCCCTTGCTGTCCCAGTAAACTGCCCTTATCCCAACCCTCAAGGCTTTGCCGTTGTTTTTCCGTTCTCCTCCCCATCCCGCCAGGGGAGGGGTGAGGGAGCAGCGCGTGGTGCTCAGCTGCCGGCTGGGGCTAAACCATGTCAGTCTTTTTTGGCGCCCAACGTGGGGCATGAGAAAATCGAGATAAGGATAGTAATTGGAAGAGGTAACGGGCAATACATGGACTGAACGTAGCTTGAGAGTGAAATAGTGGTGAAGGGACGAGAGGTGGATTCTGTGTGTATTGTCCACTCTTGTTTGGTGTTGTGATAGTGTTGTTTTGATTTTGGTGTGGGGAATTCTTTTTTCCTTCTTAAATATGTTATCACAGAGGCGCTGATTGGCTTGGCCTTGGCCAGCGGCGGGTCCGTCTTGGGGCTGGCTGGCATTGGCTCTATCAGACACAGGGGAAGCCTCTAGCAGCTTCTCACAGAAGCCACCCTTGTAGACCCCTCCGCTACTAAAACCTTGCCACACAAACCCAACACATTCCACCTCTCGCCTCTGTGAATCACATATTTAAGAATTATCATTAAAATATACATTCAACACAAAAACTTCACACACACTAATCACATCAACAAGGAAAAAGAAAAAAGAATTCCCCACACCCCACACAACAGAGAACAATTTTCGATTTACCGATCCGACGACCGACTGGACGGACCGACTGGACGCTCAGCCGTCCCTGAGCCACGCCGAACCCGCCCCTGCCCGACTAGCCCCCTTTTATGGTGAGCATGATGTCACATGGTATGGAATAGCCCCCAGCCAGCTTGGCTCACCTGTCCTGGCTCCTCGTGAAATTAACTCTTTCCTTGCCAGAACCAGGACAGTGGTATCATGGTGGACAGCTATTAAAGCTTGTTGTGCCTGCTCCTTTGCCTGTTTCAATAGTCAATGTAAGTCTTCGTGTGGCAAAACCCATTCAATCAGAGGTAAATTTGTACCGATAGGGGTAGGGGTGATCTGGTGGTAGAGGGTATAGTTAGTTGACAGTACTTGATAAGTGATAATAACAGGTACATAGATTAACTAACATAAAGTATGGTTATATATAGAATCAATATATACAGAAGGACATGAAGATCATAAAGATACACAGCTGTTCCAGACATAGATGAGTATTGTCCCAGTTCACTGGGGTCTATTGAGAAATGACAGACTCTGCTAGGGGAATTAAGGCACATATCAAAGGTTCTAAAGATATTTCCTTCACACACAAACCCCAGACCTGGCTCAGGGATGCAAGCTTCAATGTCAACCGATTGCCATCTGTTGTGGTTTAACCCATCTGGCAGCTAAAACAACCACACAGCTGTTCATTCACTCCCCCCCTCCCAGTGGGATGGGGGAGAGAATTGAAAATGAAAAAAAAGTAAAACTCATGGGTTGAGATAAAAGCAGTTTAATAGGACGGAATAGGAACATGATAATAATAATAATAATAGCAACAACAACAATAATAATAATGATAAAAGAATATACAAAACAATTTCTCACCACCCAAAGCTGGTGCTCAGCTAGTACCCAAGCTGCCCTGCCTCCTGACCCCACCCCCAGTTATATACAGAACATGACGTCATACGGTATGGAATATCCCTTTGGCCAGTTTGGGTCAGCTGTCCTGGCTGTGTCCCCTCCCAGCTTCTTGGGCACCCCTCGCCTTCTCGTTGACAGGCCAGTATGAGAAGCTGAAAAATCCTTGACTGCTTGGCAACAACTAAAAACATCAGTTTATTATCAACATTATTCTCATCCTAAATCCAAACTACAGCACTATACCAGCTACTAGGAAGAAAATTAACACTATCCCAGCAAAAAACAGGACACCATCCTTTCGTTCCTTGCCAAGCTTATTGTCGATGATCCACGGGATAGATCATGGATCTGGCAATATTAAAACAGTTGATTTCATGAGCCAGATTTTCCCATTTGTCCTGAAAATTTAGTGAACCAAGAGTTATGGGGAATTGGGATTTCTTCTTCAGAAGTAGCAGGATGTCAAAGGAGGCAATCTACAAGAAAAGAACAAAATGCATCCTGTCTTGGCTACAAGTCAAGTGGCAGGTAGATATTTGAGTTCCTCCTTTCAGAATTCCTTCATAGAAATCTAGTCCTAGTACCCCTGTAATTAGAGATGTGGTGATGGTGTTGGTAGGGGGAATACATGCTTGCACTGTAGTCCCTATGAGAGCTTGTGAAGGTGGTGAAAGGAGGGGCTTCTGTTATAGGTGAGACTTAGGGATCATCGGTAGCTGCAAAATAGGGAAAGGAGAGAGGAGTGAGAACAAAATGGTTGGGACCTCAAGGTCAGACTCTGTTGATTATAGCAGAGATACCAAAACCCCAGCCCTGAATGGTAATGGATTGTGCACATCCTTCAGGAAAGGAACATTGTAAAGGGCATCGTGAAGACTAAGATGTGAAATCTTAAGTGTAAAGGGGCGATCCCCAGGGAGTTCATAAATATCAGGAAGGGCAAGGAAAGTGGCAAGTAAAGAACAGAACAGAATAGAATAGAATAGAATAGTTCAGTTGGAAGGGACTGACAATGATCATCTCGTCCAACTGTCAGAACAATTCAAGGCTGACTCAAAGTTAAAGCATATTACTAAGGGCATTGGCCAAATGCTTCTTAAACACAGCCACCTCTCTAGGAAGTCTTTTCCAGTGTTTGACCACCTTCTCGGTAAAGAAATACTTCCTAATGTCCAGTCTAAACCTCCTCTGACGCAGCTTTGAACCATTCCCACACGTATCACTGGATACCAGGGAGAAGACATGAGCACCTCCCTCTCCACTTCCCCTCCTCAGGAAGCTGTAGAGAGCAACGAGGTTGGCCCTCAGTCTTTTCTCCACACTAGACAAACCCAGAGTCCTTAGCCGCTCCTCATAGGACATTCCTTCCAGCCTTTTCACCAACTTTGTTGCCCTCCTCTGGATGCATTCAAGGACCTTAACATCCTGCACCATTGCTAAATACAGTGGGATAATCACCTCTTTTGACCAGCTGGTTATACTATGTTTGATGCACCCCATGATATGGTTTGCCCTCTTGGCTGCCAGGGCACACTGTTGACTCATATTGAGCCTGCTGTCAACCAGCACCCCCAGAACCATTTCTGCAGGGTTGCTCTCCAGCCACTCCTCTCCCAATCTATACTTGTGCCCAGCATTACTCCATCCCAAGTGCAGAATATAGCATTTGTTCTTGTTAAATTTCATGCCATTAATCATTGCCCAATGATCCAATCTATCTAGATCCCTCTGCAAGACATCTTGTCCCTCAGAGAGTCAACAGCACCTCCCAGTTTATTATCATCAGCAAACTTGCTAATGGTGCATTCAACTCCTGCATCCAGACAATTGATAAAAATATTGGGGGGAAAAAAAAAAGCATGCTCCCATTCCCAATATGAGGCTTGCACACCTTGCCACCCCTTGCTACCAAAATGAGGACTGCCTTTTCAGGAATGCCCAGGGCCAAATAGACTTTCCATGCTTCAAAGTGCTTTGGATCAGGGCCCTTTTGCACTGGCTTAGGGGGATTTTTAACACAGACACAAGGGGGTTTGGTGGTAACTATAGCTACATCTTCAGGGAGATGGGAAGATAACAGAACAGACATAACAGAAACTAACTCTTCTAATACCTGGGTGCTGCACCTGTAAAGTGCCTATTGAGAATAAATGGGCTCTGAGTGGATCAGGACCCTTTTTTGACTAGTGGGTGTCACTGGGCCTCAGTGGGGCTTCTCCATAGGTCTTTCTTTACCATAGGGGCTACATCTAAAGTGCAATTGATAACCAACCTATCTATGTGGAGTAGGAAAAAGAGAAGGTCTTGACCCTGTATAAGCACTGCTTAGCAGTAGCCAAAACACCGGTGTGTTATCAACGCTGTTTTAGTCACAGATCCAAAGCACACAACCATGTGGGCTGCTATGAAGAAAATTAACTCCATTCCAGCCAGACCCAGTGCACCTGTTTAGTTTTAGGAACTTGGGTATAGTTCTTCATAAATTCAGTAGTGTTTTGCAGAAATCCACATGACAACATTAAATAGGCTGTGACATTGCTTATTTTCCTCATCTTAAAGAATGCAGTCTTTACAGTTTCCTTGAAGAATTCACTGTTAGACTTCTCTCTTGCTAGCTTTCTTTGTTCCTTTGACACAGAGGCCTTTTCTTACAGTATCATATTCACAAAGGAACTGAAGGTAGTTGGATTCAGTCTGTTGTCTCCAAATATGTAGGAAGATGGAGACACAGGGATGCATGTGTTACCAAGAGTGAAATTGATGTTACAGTATAACTTGAAGTGAACATTTCTTTTTAGCTAAGAAAAAGTTTGCTTTAGTGGTGGCACCTCCTAACTTTCACCACAACAAACAGTATGGTAATTCTAAAAATATTTTCCTTAAAATTATTTTAACCATTCAGATTTTAGAATGCTTTTTATTGTAAGAATGGAGGAATGTTTAATTTTTATGAACATTTCTAATGTAGGACATGGTTGATTGCGAGAGAATGGCAGAATATTTTTATGACCAATTTAATATTTTGCTTATGTACATGAAATAGTTGCATTTTTTAAATGTGAAAGATGTTGAGTTGGTAGCTTTTGCAAGCATATGCAAATCTGCTTTGAATATTGCTTTTAAATTTAGATTAACAGGAGTGATTTAGATGAAATATTTCAGTGTATTATGTCTTCCTGTGATTCAAAATGTAGAGGAGGCATACGAATTCATTTTGGAGACAACTGTCATTTAAGAAAAAACACCCTCAAATCTAAAACAAGACAATGAATAGGAAGTTTGAATTATTAACCACAAACTTAGCAAGGGACAAGTATATTTTAAAAGAAAAAACAATCCAGAGATCACAAGATCATAGGATAGTTCAGGTTGGAAGGAGCCTCAAGAGGTCTCTAGTCCAACTTCCTTCTCAAAGCAGGGTCAGCTATGATGTCAGACCAGGTTGTTCAGGGCTTTATTCAGTCTGGTCTTGAAAACCTCCAAGAATGGAGATTGCACAACCTCTCTGGATGCCTTCTCCACTGTTTGACTGTCCTTATGGTTTTTCCATGATATTTATTGTAATGGATTTAATATGCATATGACATTTGGTGAACTGCAGAAATGGACTTCATGACCTTCTGCAAAACAAAACTGTCCAGAGGTTGATTTATATGGACCTCAGGTATGAACCTCTGATTATTTATAATGTTTTTAAAACTGCTCTTTGGGGTGGGGTTTTTTTGTGGCAAAGGTTCTTTTGGTGTCCCCCCCCCGCCCATTAAATGCTTTATATTGGCAAAACCAGTTAGATATTTCAGGTGGTGTCTACATTATCTAATAAAACCTCTTTATTTCAGTTAGAAATTTTATGGGTGAATTTGTAATTTTTTTTTAAACCTAAGTAGCCTGATAGTCATCTTTAAATTTTGAAGATGGTAAGTATATATGACTCCCCATAGTATTCTTATTTCACTACCCTCTGGAATAAATTTGAAAAAGCCACAATAGAGAAATACTGTATTCCAGGACAGTGAATTTATTTGGCCAAATGAAGTCAATTTTCTAAGTAGAATCTTATTTATTTCAATGAGTATTCTGCCTGACTAAGTGTTCAGGCTTCATTGATGTGTTAATAGCTTATACATGTGGCCAATCAACTATGACAGTATGCAGAAAGCAAATTTTTCTGAGCCCTGATGTTTCTTATGATTCATCCAGGTATAATTCTGAGTCACCTGAGTTACCCTAATCATTCATCTCAATTAATGGTAAAAATATAAGATAAACTTCCTGGAATTGATAAACTTGTGTAAAGAATATACTTCAATATGAATTACTTAATTTCAGGTATTTGGGTTTGTAAAATCAATCCTTTAGTGTTAGTGTTAGTTATTAATTCTTTTCAATAAAAACTGTAATTTATCATGAGAGACTTACTTTTAGGTGATTAATTATTTGTTAACTACTTAAGAAAAAAACTTAGCAGGCAGTAAAGGGAAGCAGAACACTTGCAGTTGTTCCATTCACTGACACTTTCTCTCTTCAATATTATGTTTAAGAGGGCTTGAACATTCAAAATAATACAACTTTTTATGGATCTTTATTGCTTTTGACAAAGATGTCACTGAGTTGCTGGCACAATGACAGGAAATAACAAGGGCATGTATGTTTACACTGTATATAGTGATGGTGTAGAGTCAATAAAACTTGTGATGAGGAAAATATATTTTTTACGTGCATATTTGTTATGTGGGATTCCTTTACTCATTTCTCAGTCAAATCCTAGTGGAAAAGTCTTGAAAAATTTGTCATCATTATTTCATTTTTTGGGAAACCAAGAAAAATTAGAGAACATTATCAAAGAGAAGATCAAAACTGAACAAAGATCCCCCCCCAAAAATCATTGCAACAGTAGATCTAACCATATATTAATGATTCTCATTTGTCCTGTATCATCTGCACTGCAATTAAAAGTTGTCATTGTAGTGTTTCTAAAGCCTATCCAAACCAGACTTAATGCAGCTTAAATACAAATATCAGCAAAGTTGTGATGCTATAAGCACAGATCAAGTCTGCCCAAGACTTTAGGACTCTTATGACTCTGATCATACTTCATTGTTTTCAGTTCAGAGTGATCATTCCTGTTTCTCTGATACACTGGAGACCTTGCCAACTCAGTTTACAGTATCTCTGAAATTCATCTATTCTTCCTTTCTTTGGGAAGTATTTCTTTCATGGTGAAAGCAATTATTAGTAATTCGTATTATTATTTTTCTCTCTGAACTTTCAAGGAAGCATATATGTGCCTGTTGGTAAAGGGTCACTGTGAGACAAACCTCATATTTTATCCAGACTTCAGTAGCTGGCTGACAATGAGACTCCCAATACCAAAAAAGTTCAAATGCTGCTTTTTCTTTTTTGTTTGCAGACTTCAAGGTTGATGAACTCTCACTTTTTCTTCCCTCAGTTAATATATTAAGGTGTTGAAGGTTTGAATTTAGCAAGGGCCTCTCTCAATACCATGAGTTGTATTATTTAAATCTTTGGATTAATTCAAGGCTAACTAAAATCAATTCACTACAGATTCATTATACATCTTTCTCCAAGCAAATATATTATGAATTTGAGAAATTCATTAGAGTAGCAATAATGGAAGGTAGTAGTAAGGATCTTGAAATATGTCATAGTTTTATACTTTAATAATCTGTTAGTTCTACAGATTATGTTGGGCTTTCTGCTCTTAATCAGTGCTTTTCTAGGCATTTTTGCATTTTGTAGATTGCTGTCTTTTTATTGTGTTTTTACATTTAACCTGATTTTGAGCCTATCATCTTCCTCATTTAGACACAACTGCTTTTTGTAGGATGCTTTATTGCTTCTTGTAATTTCAATTTCCCTGCTGTTTAGCCTTGCTTGGATTCCTTTTACTCACTCTTGATATTTTGATAGGTGGTATACATGTGTTCTCAGTGTCCAGTATGTTGTCTAAGTAGTCTTCACACTGCCTGTACAGATTTTACTCTTAATTATTTTTTGAGGAAGCTTTTGTATTTCTATTTAATTTTCCTTTTTGAAATTGAACATAACTTGGCTTTTCTTGCTCTTGCAAAGATACTGAATTTAAGTACATCATTACAGAGCAAGGGAATAATGCAGTGAACCAGGTCTTGCACAGTGGACCAATTCACTCAGGACCAAGTCAAGAGTACTTCAGCTTTTGTGGATTCCTGGCTAGCTGCTCCAAGGAACCATCATTGACAGTGTCTAAAAATTTAATCTTGACATCAGTTCTAGTACCTGATCTAGTACTGTTATGTTTCCTTTCTTAGTATATCTGATGGCCTTCAACATCTCATAGTTGCTATTATCATGTTGTTTGGGTGCACAATAATGCAGTCCTAATGCTATATTTTTTTCTATTTAGACCTGGATTTTCAGTTTCTATAGATTCTCTTACTGATGTTTATATATATTCATGTGGTATAATTCCATATCTAAGATAATATCTTTTTTTCATCTAACACATTGGTACTTGCTGCTTGAGCTTTGAAGACACGTTTTTGTTGAGATGCAGAATGTTACTTCTGGTTCATTTCTCAAAATAGCACATAGTGGCATGTGGTCTAACAATCTGCTGAAACATTCTTGACCAGCTCTATTAAAGTTCCATTGTCAAATAAAACTGTCTATAGAGTTCTTGCACACACATGTAGCTTATTTCCCTATAGGTAACAAAGCTTCTTAAAGGAAATCCTTGATTGATGTGATTTAGAGCCACTCATCACTGTGATTATCCTCTGTCCCAATGTCCTAGTTGAGATACAGTAGCTAAATTCAGCATCTAAGTAATCATAAACATCAAGATTGGAAGGGACTGAATGAGTTCCTCTTAGACCATGCTTTAAGATACACTGTACCTGTTGTTATTTCTGAAAGGCATTTGTCTAACCTGTTACTAAAGACATCCTTTTCTTGTCCCCTCTTTCTTCTTTCCCTTCTCTCCTCCAGCCAAAAATTCCATTGTACTTGCTACTAGGGAAAGTCTCATTTGTAGCTGCAATGCCTGATTTATGCTGAAATTGTCAATACAGTTTATTTCTCAACAAAATTTTATGTTACTAGTTTAATACAGTATGCTCCAGAATTTAAATAGATGCTTACTAATAGCCAACAATTCGTTGAATTTGTGTCTATTTTGACTTTTCCATATAGATCTGCCTAAAGTTTAAGATATATCTATATTTCTATATTTTGCATTATACACACAAACACACGTGCATGCATACAAATATGCACGTATACATATATACTTTCAATTCAATATACTTTCAGTTCAGTTTCCTATTATTTAGAAGGAAAATGAGGCATAACTGTGTTTCAGTTGAAGATAAAATCACTGTTGTGGTGTGTATTATATTAGAAGTATTCTTAGAAGAATCAAGCTGGATAATTAAACATTGTGTTGGGATGTTCTTCATCTGTGCCACTAACTAGACTGTACGTTGTGTTTTGATTTTGTTACATGGTGGAGCACTGCATTGAATTTTGTTTGTGAAGTCAATAAAAACTATTTTGTCATTTATAAAACAGATGCCAGTCAACTATATTTCTTTGCTTAGAGTTTGCCAATTATAGAGGCTAAGATTGAGAAACAGAGTTCAATATGTACTTTATTATACTTTTATTTTTCAGAGGCCCAGAAGACGCAATACATGACTGCAGAATCCTTTTTATAGAGGAAATGTACAAGATTGAAAAGCCAGGAGCTTATCCACTGACATTTGGAGATGGAGATTTCAAAAGTATGCTTTTTTATTGTATGATTAAGACTGTTAGTTAAATAATTGAATGGTATTAAAAAATTAAGGGATCAGAGCACAGAATTAATTTAATTAAGGTTTCTTTTGTGTGTAATAAAAGAATTGTTATTACACAGATTTTTGGTTTGAAAAGTTTTTACTATAATGTAACTATTACATGGCATATTGAGAATAAATTTTTGATGTAATATATCAACACGTTAGTGCTATGAATATAATCTCATAAGCAGGTAAATGGCTGATACTTTAGATGACCTGTATGGAGTGAGTTCATAGTCTGAGATATGTTCCTAGGCAGGTATCCAAATCACAAAACTTACTATCATAACTGACATCTCATTTCAGTTCTTAACAGATGCAAAAGACTGAAAGAATCAATACTGCTGTCTTTAACCCTGACATTATCTAAGAATGAAAAATCATTAGCTGTGTAGATCAAGCTTGCTAGAACTATGAAAAAAACCCCAGATATATTTGATTTTAGATTATTATTTGACCACTTATGTCCTTCTGAAAACTAAATACACTGTGTCTCCTCCCACAAAGGTCAGTTATCTAAAAAGCAGTTTAAAAATACGTGAAAGTTAAAAAACAGGAGCTATAAGTCAGTGTTTATAATGGGAACACTGAGAGGTTGATCTGTGGCATTATTGATATGTATTACTGAATTTTAAAAGCAAATTTATCGCAGTTTAGTTTTCATTTATAATCTAAGACTAATATTTGTGTCATTGTATGTAGGTGTCATTAATATACAAGACTTTATTTGCAGTGTACTGTTAAAGAAATGATGTCATTAAAAATCAGTGTTTTTTAAAAAAGCAAATTCCATTTGCAAATGTATTTATAAAAGTAGAAATGTAATTTTCAATAAATGAAGGCATTTAAAGCAATTTTTTCATTGTTTATTATTTATTTTTCTCAGATTAGTCAATGAAAACGAACCATCCATTCCACTTATGTTCTCTTAGTCACTTTAAGGGTGATTCTCAACATTTTAAAATAATATTTTTGTGATATCATGACAGTTTGAGAAATTTTTAAATTTACAGATAGTGTAAAACCAAGTTATATCTGCTTTCCATTTATGTACCTAATTTTTATATATATATATATAGTGAGTATATTTCTAGTTTATAAAACTGATTTTAGAGGGTATGTAAATTTGTCATGCTTTATTTAATTACATACACCCCTACAGTGCAGTGGAATTAAGTTTAAAGTTCTGTTTTATGTAAATGATTATTTTATCACTAACTTTAGGTCATGGATTAGGATTCAGGCCTTATTTATTTTATATTCTATATTTTCTTGTACTGGCTCCCTGTTTTGCTGTATAAGAATCAAGTTTTCAGTTCCTACTCATTTTCAGTTACTACTGTCATGTCTTATTTCTTTATTTGTAACCTGTTCTCAAACCTCTCACATAATTGCTGTCTTTGTATAAATCTGCACCTACATGGTTTTTATGCAATTCTTGATCCTCTTTTCATTTTTTTCAATATTATTTTTTACAAATCGTCATAATTAAGTGTAACGCAACAATATTAACTTACATTTTAACCTCAAAGATTTAATTGTTAATTTACTGCTGGCTATGTAACATTATTCCTCTGTCTTCATCTACTTTTTTTCCCCCAAAGTTCAACTTCCTTACCACACTGTTTACTTCATTTTCTCCTGCTGTTATTCTGATCTTTTTTTTGTAAGCTGTCCTGAATTTGTTCTGTGAAGCACAGTGTGCTATAGTTTTCTTATTGCTTATGGCTCAACTTATTTCTTTATTGCTCCTCTGTATTTGCCTCCTTAGTCCTACTCTAAATTTAAGAATTAGCCATCTAAATACATACAGCTCACTTTTTGTTTATTTGTATGCTAAGAAAAACAGTAGACTGGTATTTTAATAACAGTAGCTAGAATTCAAACTGAATGAATTGGCCTGAAATGCTCTATGAGTTTGTTATGGAGCAGGGTCAGAGAATGTGCTGAAATCAAGAGCTCTAGAACATATTTTAGATATTTTTATACAAAACAGAAATGGTCATCAACATGTTAATTTAATTTTCATCCTGATCTATGTTTGTACTACAAACATTAGATAAGTTTTTTCCTACAAAAGAAGGCAATATGAAAGAACCTATGCAACTAAATTTTAAAGTGGTGGTAGGGGTGAACAGGCTCATCTCTATCCAAACAACAATGCAAATAAAATCAATGTAATTTGAGTTATTAAACTAGTTTAAAATAGAAATGGGAAAAGGATGTTTTCTGCCCCAGTCCTTCCCCTTCCTCTCACAGAATTTGCTTTGAGGTTCCTCTGTTAGAGGACATGAGGAAACTCTTGCAAATTGATTTTTATCAGTAATAAAAATGGCTATATATTTCATTTTTCTCATCTATCTTAAACTTTTTATTGTATCCTTTTACCTTTGTCCTAAAGTAATAGTAACAGGAGCCAAATGTTATCTGGTAGACCTCAAGATATATCACTTCTTTTAGAAGTAAGAAAAGGCTATTCTTAATTTACAACATTTCTGACAGAGCTACTTGGCAGCATCAGAAAACAGTTCTGTTTATCCAAGTAAATGTTATAATTAAATATTGCTGTAGTTCCAGAGAACCAGAAGATCAAGTTGTAAACTTCATAGGATGGCTGAAGAAAATGCAATATGGGGAAAAGAGAAGCTAATTTAAACTTTGACTCATACTACTCATTTGTCCATTATTATCAAAGTTGTCTTGGTTCTCTAGCTCAGTGGACACCAAAGTGGGGTGCATGCACCTCAGGGGGTGTGCAAGACAATCCATTGGGGTGCAGGAAGAAAATAATTTTTGTCCTGTTAAAAAATAAAATAAAATAAAATAAAATAAAATAAAATAAAATAAAATAAAATTTAAAATACTGTTTATTTCATCTTTATCTCATCTTTTAAAAATTTCTTTCTTGTGTATGTTTTATAATTTACATAATATACTAGTAGAGTAGTACATGTATATAATTTATGAATAAATATACATATATTGAGGGTGCGTGCTCAAAAGTTTTTTACTGATGGAGTGCGCAAGCAAAAAAATTTGGAGACTGCTGCTCTAGCTTCCTGTTTCCAACCCAAATTCTCAAACAATCATTCCAGTTCCTCCTTGTCCTCTGATTCAAGGCCCATTTCTTCACTGAAGTAAGTAAGTAAAATGTCCCTTCAACTATCTGGAAATGCTCTGGTCATCACATTACTTAGTTGTTATTATTATGTCCTGTATCACATCATCATAGTTTAGTTTGTCAGATTCACTTCCATAGTCTTTCCTGGTGGTTTTCACACAGAAATACTCACTCCAAAATTGTTTTCCTTTAATGCTATAGTTCTTTGAGCTGTAGTCAAGTGCTCTTAAGTCTTCTCTTCCTTCTAAACTTATACTTGTTTCAGACACTTTCTGTAATAGTTAATTCTGCTACATGTATTCAATTTACCTACTCTCTCCTTTGCATCTAATATAAGACTATTAAATGTTCTTTTTCTGTAAAGGCATTTCTTACCTTAGCTGAGGAACTAGTACCTATGCTGTTACTACATGAAGGATATGTTGGTCCGAATTCCCAAATGAGCAGAAACAGAAGGGTAGCATTAATTCAATTTCTGTAAAAAGAAACTGTATGAAAATTTGTGATCTGGGATCATCTGTCATCCTTGATTAATAATTCTTATATCCATCTGGATATTAATTTTTTAGAGGGATGGAGTTTTTCTGAGTTGCAATTTGCTCTTCATAGGTCTTAAGCTATCCATTTAGAATTTATTAATATCTACATTTAAGAAAACTCCTGTTGAAGAATGCGCCAAGATCTGATCTGTAGGAAGAGTGTACAGGTGGAGTAGTGGTGGTGAGGAATCAGAGAAGCTGCTGATTGGTCACTTTCATTGTTGCTTGTACACATGACAGAAGAAATTCCATTAGTCCAGGGAGTCATAAGCACCATTTTCAAATAGGGACAGTGCTCATATGTGTAAAGAATTGAGTCCTATTGATGTAATAATGCATAAAAGCAGTAATCTAGTCATTTTACAACACTAATGTAGGCTGATCCAAGTGCTTAAGTTTCAGTAAACCAACGTAATTAAATGTATTCTTTCATTTGGCTGTTTAAGAGGAAAAAAAATATTTATTACTAAGAATAAAGATGAAACTTGTCTATTTTTTCAGATTTAAATAAAAATTCTCCTGAATTGGTGAAATTAGAATAAAACTGTATTATTCTTTATTTATCAACCCTGTGCATATTTTTAATTGCAACACTATAAAGGACTGTAATTTCACAGTTCTGTTCAAGTCCTTCTATAGGCAGTCCTGCCAAGGCAACTTGCAGAATATCTTCTCTTTACCTAGTCCATCAAAATGAGTCCATTCACATTAATAAGTGCTAAGTCTTCATAAAATTTGTCAGTTATTATAATGGACTCAGTGCAGTCAAGCTGACAGTGAATTATGTTGCCACTGTTTGAGTGTGTAGAGCTATTTTCTTTCTTTTTTACATCCCACATGCCCCCATCCCCTGATGGCCAGGGTAGCAGAGCAACAGGCTAGGTTCCAACCTAACCTGGAAAATTACAATGACCCTTTCATAAATGTTAGGCTGAAGAACACAAGTTGATATTGACAGTAGCTGCTTAGTCATGTAGTAATACATAAGTGTTATATAGGTATAAACTGTTCCTGTTGGCTTGGTCTTTTTAAACCCAGGCTTCATTGTAATAGCAAAGCTACTACATCTATGGCATGTTCATGTGGGCACATATATATTTATTCTTCTGCCATTATGTTGTATTTATAAATCTGAAATCAGTTTTCTAAGACCTGTGGCTTTTTATCTTTTTTGATAGGAAAGAGTGGCCCTGAATGCAAGCACTGCAGGGCTGACCCAGATAAGGAATGTCGCTTTTGCTCCTGTTACTTGTGTGGTGGAAAACAGGATGCTCACATGCAACTCCTTTGTGATGAATGTAATATGGCTTATCATATATACTGCCTGAACCCTCCCTTAAGCAAGATACCAGAAGATGAGGATTGGTAAATATACAAGGATGATTTACTTATGTATATTCCCATTCTACACAAGGTACCTCTTTGTTATTTGCAACTAGAGGAATTACTGAAGAGCTTTTATATTTCTGGTATGTTTTTCATCCTTGCACTGTATGTAAACATATTTACATTTTATGTTAAGATTCCATTTATAAATATAATTCATAAACTATTGGTATTGAGCATTATTGATCATTACAGAATTTTAGAAATTCAGTTTATGACCTCTGTGACATTAACTGATGTTATTAGACTTAATTAGCACCACCTACAGCGGTGCTTCCCTGACCTTTTGTTTGTTTTATTCAGGCTTTGTTGCTTCTCCTTTATTCCTTTTCTTTCCCCTCAATCTCAGCCCTTGTTGCTGCCTCCTTGCCCTTCCCATATCCTATAGCTGCCTCATTCATTTTTTCTGCTGTGAGAAAACCACTACCTTACTTCTCCCCATTTCCAGTAACTCTAGCACCACCAGCAAGAAAGCCAAACTAGTAGGCCTTGGTGGACTCAGCTAACTTGATTCTGAGCTGACTCCGCATGGAGCCAGCATCAGCCCGTTGAAGCTTATCATCTTGAGCTCTATGCCACATCTCACCTGTATCAGTTATGTGTAACTCATACCATTTGTACTTATAACCTGCTTGTAAAATATATTAAATGCTAATCTTTTATAAGTGATTTATAAATGGAACTTTAGAATTAAGTTTTCCATTATGAATACATCATTAGATGTCTATGGACATGTTTTAAAGAAAAACTTTGAACTGCACTTTGTGATAGATTTTAATGGAACCGCACACTTCAAATAAAATCATGGAATCATAGAATCTTTAAGGTTGGAAAAGACCTCTAAGATCATCAAGTCCAACCGTCAATATTTTAAGTACTTCAGAAGTTTTAACATTCTATGGAAGTAAATAACTTAGTGTACTATATTACATCAGCTGCCTCATATTGAGTAAGTTTGTTTATAGTTCAGTGTCTAATGCCCTACATTTTTTCCTGGGCTAATATATTTCAGTTTCTCCAGACTCCAGTTATATTTATATCTATGTGCAATTTCAGTTATGACATTTGGTGAGGGTTTTTTCATTGTGCGTATATATGCACACTGAGATGCTTCTTCTGATTTAAAAGGAAATAGACATTTCCTTTTGAATATCCTGAACTGAAAAGAATTTTACTCATATTTGCTTGTTTGGAGAAACTGCTGAATTTGAACACTATCTAGAAAATATTTTCAATACATATTGCAAATATGTATGAGTTGTTGGGACTAAATAGCAATTATTGTCTGTGTGCTTCCCATTTCTTATATATGCAAAATGATTGTGTACACAGGTATATATAATCTTTATTCAGCAGTCTTTGTTGGACAGCATGTGAATCCCAGCTATCCCCAGGTTTTCTACTTTTGTGCACAGAAGACTAATCTGCCCCAACATCCATTCACATCCTACTAATTGCTTATGGAAGTGAGCTGAAGATCTTAGTGCTTCCAAATCATGCATTGGAAAGCATTCTCTGCTATAGCGCTTCAGAGTTGGTCACAGTTCTTAAACAGTGTTCTTTTGTGACTGTGCTTGACTTTTGGGTATAAGAACTGAGATGTTTTTTGACTACAGTCATCCAGAATATTTAAGGGAATATTATTTATGATCTGTCCTCTGACAGTGCATCCATTCATCTTCAGGTCCCCTTACTCCTAAAAGACTCTATACAAGTACTCCAGCAGCAAAAAGTAATTTTGTGTTCCAATATTAATCACAATAAGGTTACAAAAAAGAAAATATACATGCTCCAATTTTTATTTTTTTAAAAAGAACAACCCTCAAAACATGTTTGAACAGGAAAGAACATAGCCTGAATGTCAATGTCCAGGTGGAGTTTGCCTAGTGGAAAATTATGGAAAATTTCTTCTTTACCTTTAAGTTGAACAAGTATGATTTGGAAATGATTGATTTAGTCTATATTTTTTTAATTTTTAGAAATTTAGAATACTTTTACATTATTTCTTGGTTTTGGTGTAATAAGCTGCTTTAAGAGTACCAAGACCCCAAGTGTTAAATTGAACTGTGAATTGTGACTGTTCTGTAATAAGGATCTGTATGAATTCTAGGTTGCAAATAAAAACATGATTTGAGGTAGCTCCCATCTTCTTAGAGGATTTAGAGTGTGTACACAGGCAATTCTTGTGAAAAATCTGTACGCAGTGACTTGTTGCCCTATGGTAACTAGTTCTTCTGTTCATACTCAAAGATAAAAAGTATATAGTAAAAGGCATTATTATTATTAGTAATCTAAATATATTGTTGTTATTATTATAGATCAGACTTCTTCCACTAGTGACTTTTGGACCAAACTCAGCCCATGGAAGCCAGAAGCCTTTGCCTTGGCACTCCTGGAGTGGGGAAAAAAGTGCTGTTAGAAGCAATAAAAGGATCTGTGTGCTTCCTTCCTCCCTTTTGCCTTAGCCATTGTTTCCTACAATCTCCTATCCTTTTTCTACCATAATGGTTTTATGGTGGCTGGAATGAGTCCCAATGACATATGAGGCAAAGAAATATATAGAAATGGAGTTTAATACTCTTCCCATTTGTTTGAGTACTCAGTCACATTCCTGATGCCTTAGGCATGGTGGGGTAGGATAAGGATGCATGTGTACATGTATGCATGTTTTGTGGTACCCTAGGGCTGTTCCGCATCCAGCTGTCTGAACTGAGATTTGGTGCAGTAAAAGCAGATTATGAGTGGGCAGGATGTGGAAATTAATCATGAGCATTAGTCAGCATTAGTCAGTGGTATACTATAATCTCATTTCTCCTCTTTGTTATGTGATCTGAACAAGCAAGGAAAAGAAGAGAAAATGAGGAGGGAATACAGAAAACATGGGGACCTCTTGTACATCACATGAGAAAAGAAGTGTGAAATGTTTAGTCTCTACTACCTTACCTTAAAAAAAAAAAGTCTTGTTTTAGAAGTGGACAGTATCTGTTCTTGTTGAGTTTATTTTTTCGGCCTGAGATCTCAGATTTTAAAAACGGTCATATATTTGCTAGCTTCAAAATATTTAGTCAGGATGAACAAATTTGACACTATTTTTCTTAGAAGAAATGTATTGCCATTATTACTAAGTAATAAAGAATTTACTGAAACTTTTATTTTAGGTATTGTCCTTCATGCAAAAATGATTCTAATGAAGTTGTAAAGGCTGGAGAAAAACTCAAACAGAGTAAAAAGAAAGCAAAGATGCCATCTGCCAGTACTGAAAGCCAGAGAGACTGGGGCAAGGTAGAGTGTATTATTTTAATTTAAAAATAGCTCACCATTCATGTATGTGTTACATCTTTAACTACATTTATATATACATTACATAAAATTCAGTACAGGATTGAACAGATGATACAGCAATGTTGAATCCTGTATGCTATCTACTGAAACTTAAAACATCTGAAGAATTATTAAGATGACTAGAGGTAAATACATAAATTAAAATTAATTAATTAATTAAAACTGCTATTGACAATTTTTATATTAATATATTTTGAAGTATTTACTATAATGGTTGGATGTCTAGGTATCTGCATCAGCTTTAATAAATTATTTTAAACATGATAAAATTAATTCTCTCCGATGTGTTTTTTAGGGCATGGCTTGTGTTGGTCGCACTAAGGAATGCACTATTGTCCCTTCTAATCACTATGGTCCTATACCTGGTGTCCCTGTTGGGACAACCTGGAAATTCAGAGTTCAGGTATGTTTTTAGATTTGTAATTGAAATAAATCTGAATAATAGGTTCAGTTTGGGCACAAAAATGATTTTTGCATTGGTAATTGTCTTGTTCACTAGGAATAAATATAGTGTATTTTAATTCTAATATTCAAAATACTGCCAACTATAGTTGAATTTTAAGTATACTGATTTGAAAATACAACTTAATTGCAATTGCAAAAATAGTACTTACTATTTTAAAGGGGAACCTGCTATAATTAGGATGGACTTATATCTCGTATGTTAAACTCCCAACTGAAATAATAAGAGGAAGTTGAATATTTTCTGACGTCTACTGCTATGGAACATGAACCAATCTATCCCACTTATGGATATAGATTATAGAATTCAGTAAATATTTGACTGTATCCAGTGGTGTCTCTAAGGCTTATTAGCTGGTCGGGATACCCACTGAGGGCTACTGTGCAGGTGCAATGTGGTTCCTGTTTCAGTACATACGTCTCTTCCAATGTGTTGTGGTGCCAGGCTTGGTGCTAGTGTGCATGCTATCCATACTTAGCACAGGAAAGAAATAAGATTTTACTGAGGGTTCAAAAGTTCTTGTGGGGGTGGAACCCACTGTCCCCAAGCTAAGAGCCACCTCTGACTGTATCACTATAAATTGATTACCTGTTCCTTTTGGGTCATACACAACTGACATCAGCACCTTCCTTTAGGTTGATGAATGTTTTAAACTAATACAAGCCAGTATTGACTACTGAAAGAAGTGATCCACCCAGCCATGTCCACTTCTTGCACTACCCCTTCTGTTTTCTGTCACAAATGTTTCTCAGGCCATATGATAAACTATATTAGAAAGTAATCTGGCAGAAAAACAATCCTTTGTGAGGAAGGGTAATTTTCCCAATCCATTTCACTTTGTGGTTATACAAATAATGTGTCAGCACAAAGGTAGCAGGAATGAGCAATGTGGAGAACAGCATATTTCAGGAGTATTCCCACCATAGCCAGAAGAATAGCCAGAGACTTTTTCTTCCCCTTGGGAAGAAACACGGCAAGAACCAAAAGCCTCTTCTAATGTGTTTTCCCACCCATTGCCTCCAGAGAGAGTACTTATAAAAAAACCCCCCTGTTTTTCTTATGGAAAATGGGTGTCTGAATAATTTTGGATTTGATATGACATACAAGTCTTCAGACTAAAATGGTCAACAGCAGAGGTTTTACCCCTTAGCAAGTTTTCAGTTTCTCCCCTTAATAGAATTCACAGGAAACAGCTGACTACTAAACATGTTCCTTGAATCTTGTCTAACTTTGGTGCTAATGTGAGCACTACCATCAATACAGATATTAGAGAATAGCAAAGCAAAAGCAAATTAATTTTCTAATGTAAAATTGCAGTGTTAATGTCAGTTATTCATTGATTTTACACACAACTACTCATTTGAGAAAATTAATGTCTATTCTTATGGTTTTTGTGATATTTTTATTTATCCCTACCATATTTGAAGAACTTTTCTGTGAAGCAAACTAAAATAAATACTTCAAAACATATTTATACTCTGAAAAAGTACTTTTGTAATCATTAATCTTTAAATTAGTTTCCAGGTAAATTATATTCTCTTAGATAGGGGAAGTTTTAAAAATCAGTTCTGCAAACTCAAGATCTCTGAATCCAGCCAGTATCAGCAGGAATAAAAGTTAGGATTTCATCTCTTTAAGGATTCCATTGGTGACATACAAGCTCAAATATATCCCATAACTCATTGCAAACAGGAATATGAGTAAAGAGGTTTCTTCTTTTTCTCAGAAAATTAAGCACATAAGACTTATAATGTAGGAGATGATAGATATTAGAAGAAAAGTTATGATTTGTACATAATTATTTAATAATGGCTACATATTAACTACATACTTTTTAAAAAGATCAACATTTTTCCATGTGAAAGGTTACACTTATTTCTGATTTGACTGGGTTTTTGTATGAAAATGTGTTCTTAGCAGATTTATGAGAATTTAGAAGGAAAATGCTGTAAATGCTGTCTCATGGTTTTCTTCCTTTTCTCATGCAACAAGCTGCTTAGGAATATTTAAATGTGGTATATTATATTGTGGTGGGTTGACCCTGGCTGGAGGCCAGGTGCCCACGAGAGCCGCTCTATCGCTCCCCCTCCTCAACTGGACAGGGGAGAGAAAATATAACGAAAGGCTCGTGGGTCGAGATAAGGATAAGGAGAGATCACTCACCAATTATCATCATGAGCAAAACATACTGAACTTAGAGAGAAAATTCATCTAATTTATTATCAAGCAAAACAGAGTAGAGCAATGAGAAATAAAATCAAATCTTAAAACACCTCCCCCCACCCCTCCCATCTTCCTGGGCTTAACTTCACTCTCGAATTCTCTACCTCCTCCCCCACCAGCGGCACAGGGGGACAGGGAATGGGGGTTGCAGTCAATTCATCACACATTGTTTCTGCCACTCCTTCCTCCTCAGGGGGAGGACTCCTCACACTCTTCCCCTGCTCCAGCATGGAGTCCCTCCCACAGGAGACAGTCCTCCACGAACTTCTCCAATGTGAGTCCTTCCCACGAGCTGCAGTTCTTCATGAACTGCTCCAGCGTGGGTCTCTTCCATGGGGTGCAGACCTTCAGGAGCAGACTGCTCCAGTGTGGGTCTCTCCCATGAGGTCACAAGTCCTGCCAGCAAACCTGCTCCGGCGTGGACTCCTCTCTCCATGGGTCCACAGGTCCTGCCAGGAGTGGGCTTCCCACAGGGTCACAGCCTCCTTCAGGTGTCTCCACCTACTCCAGCGTGGGGTCTTCCATGGGCTGCAGGGGAATCTCCACCATGGGCTGCAGGGGAACAGCCTGCTTCACCATGGTATTCTCCACGGGCTGCAGGGGGAATCTCTGCTTTGGCACCTGGAGCACCTCCTCCCTCTCCTTCTGCACTGACCTTAGTGTCTGCAAAGTTATTTCTCACATTTTCTCACTCTGTCTGGCTGCAAAAACTGCCACTAGGTTTTTTTTCCCTTCTTAAATATGTTATCGTCACAGAAGCACTACCACTGTTGCTGATTGGCTTGGCCTTGGCCAGCAGCGAGTCCGTCTTGGAGCTGACTGGCATTGTCTCTATCAGACACAGGGGAAGCTTCTAGCAGCTTCTCACAGAAGCCACCTCTGTAGTCCCCCCACTACCAAAACCTTGCCATGCAAACCCAACACAATATATTATGAGTGGTCATGTAGTATGAAGGCTTACAACCCTCTTTTCTTTAGAAGGAAATTGACTTAGAACTGTTTCTGGATACAGCATCCAAAGGGCAGAAATTTTAAGTCAGTCAAATTCTGGATACCTCATAAAAATGAAAGAAGAGAGAGGAATAAATTAAATGATGTTTAATGGAATGGGAGAGAAGGGAGTGGTAGTGAGGCCTGTGCTGTTCAACATGTTCATAAATGGTCTGGAAAAGTTGACAAATAACTAACAGTGACAATGCTAAGTTGTCATGGATAGTAAAGATGAGGGGGGAAAAAATAATAACTTCTCATAGCTGATAAAAGGCTTTCAGCTAATTATTATCATTTAGGAAAGAGAACTTGTAATAGATAATTTTTTTAATATGTCATCTTTGTGCTCAGTAGTGGTCAGAAACATAATCAAGTGTTAGAAATTATTAAGAAAGGAAGAGGAAAAACAATATAATTATGAAAAACAAGGATGATTAAACATCTGGAATGGCTTTCGTACAAAAATTGTATGAAAGATGTTATGCTACAGAGGTTATTAAAATTGAAGAAGGTGAATAGGGAAAAACTGTATGTTCTTTTTTGATGCAAAAGGAGGGGGGATCAAATGAAATGATCAGGTGCTAGATTAAGAATGAATGGAAGCAGTACTAATTCATGTAATATGCAGCAATACTGTGAACTTTTTCCTATAGGATATTGTGAAAGCTGAGTGTGCAAGAGTTCAGAAATCAAGTAGATAAATTAATAAGCATTGGTTGACTTCCATGAAGTGCAAAGGTTATGCCTTTGGCTCAGGAAATCTAAGCCACACATATCTGGAAAATTTACACATAAATATCATTGTGCACTTGCACAGTCAGTTTTCACACTGACCAGCTATCTGGTTTTATTTGTTGTCAGAGACAGGATATTTGGCTAGCTGGAACTCTGGTTTGATGCAGTTTGATGACTGTTATATTCTTATGACAATAGCAAAGCAATGCAAAATCTTATAAAATTTCATAAAAGTGTGTGTGTGGGGAATACAGGAGTGGGGCAGAGCTGGAAAAAGACAAAATGTTCAGAGATGAAGGAAGGCTGTAAATGTGATTGCATTTTCTTGAGTTGGTTAATTTTTAACAATACTTGACATAATTTTCACAAAAAAAATTTGACTCACGATGATCTTTCTTGAATAATTATTTATATAAATTTAAAATACTACTGAATTGGAAAGATAATCTGTATCTTCTTTGAATGGGTCTAAGCAACCATGCATCTGGTCTTAAACGTTGCTTATGGCAAGAATCGTGAAGATTTTTCCTAAGGGGCAAAGTGTACCTATTCATCTTTGTGTCAGCACTGTTCTATATTGTCCTTTCTTTTCATTGGATGTCCTTTCTTGTGTGGTTTTTTTTCGTTAAAAAAATCTAAAATTTCATAAAATTATTTCCTTTAATGGCAATCCTGTTACAGAAACATACTTATGGAAATAATTTTTAAGCAGAAAAATTATTGCAGAAGGCCAGTTGTTTCAAAAAGTTATTTTAAAATTTGTTCATTTTAATACTCAAGGTGAGTGAAGCAGGTGTTCACAGACCCCATGTTGGTGGAATTCATGGACGCAGTAATGATGGAGCTTATTCACTCGTACTAGCTGGAGGATTTGAAGATGAAGTGGTATGTCATTTAGTCAAATCACTAATACGTTGTTTTAAAGTTTATAAAGATGAAAAATGGTGTCTATTGCTGATCCTAAAATTAGTACTTATGAAAATATGAGTATGCAAAAATTACTACTGCCCAATATCTAAGTTGCTATGTTTTACTATTTTTAGAATAAATTTTGAAATATTTTTTCTTAAAGAATATTCTTAATCTCATATTAATTACATCTGAATTTTAGAATGTTTATGGAAATCAAGTTACAATGTTCTTATATAGTCTGAATTTATTATCATTTAAAATCTTATATTTTACAAGTCACAGAATAACAGAATCATTGAGGTTGGAAGGGACCTATTGAGAGGGTCTAGTCCAACATATCTGCTCAAGCAGAGTCACCTAGAGCAGGACTGTGTCCGGTCAGCTTTTGAATATATCTATGTATAGAGACTCCATAGTCTCTCTGGGCAGCCTGTTCCAATGCTTGGCCACCCTCATAGTAAAAAGTGTTTCCTTATGTTCAGACAGAACTGCCTGTGTTTCAGTTTGTGCCCATTGCCTCTTGTCCTGTCACTGGGCACCAGTGAAAAGAGCCTGGCTCTGTCCTCCTTGCACCCTCCCTTCAGGTATTTATATACATTGATGAGATCCCCCCCTGAGCCTTCTCTTCTCTAGACTAAACAGTCCCAGCTCTCTCAGCCTTTCCTCATATGTGAGTTGCTCCAGTCCCTTAATCATCCTAGTGGCCCTTCATTGGACCCCTTTCAGTACGTCCATGCCTCTCTTGTACTGGGGAGCCTGGAACTGGACACAGCGCTCCAGGTGTGGCCTCACCAGTGCTGAGTAGAGGGGAAGGATCACCTCCCTCCATCTGCTAGCAACACTGTGCAGCCCAGGTTATCATTAGCCTTTCTTGCCACAAGGGCACATTGCTTGCTCTTGTTCAACTTGTCCACCAGGACTCTAAGGGCCTTTCCTGCCAAGCTGCTTTCCAGCTGGTGGGCCCCCAGAGTGTACTGGTGCCTGGGGTTATTTTCCTCCAGGTGCAAGACTTGACATTTCATTTTGTTGAACTGCATGAGATTCCTCTCAGGCCCTTTCTCGTCTGTTGAGATCCCTCTAAAAGGCAACACAACCCTCTGCTATATCAAGTGATGTACAAGTGATATACTTCAAGTTCTGACCTGGTCATTGCTTTTACTGTTGTCAAGTTAGATAGATCAAGTTAAGTGTTGTCAAGTGTGGTGGTTTAACCTTGGCTAGACGCCAGGCATCCACCAAGCTGCCAAGCTGAGAAATAGTAAGAATTATTTTGTGAATTTGAAAGTAAGAATTTATTTTCAAAATAAATTAACATTTGTAACACAGATATTCGTTACTTTGAGGTACTGTGAAAGATATGATCACAAAATGCATGGTTAAAGTATTTATTGAAGTATTTATTCATCAAATGAAGTGGCTCAAGGTATTTTACTTTTTCCTTGAGTTGCAAAATTGATATTGTAGTTGTTATCACTGGTTTTGAGTTGGGGTCAAAAACTATGTTTACTTTCTTTGTGTATAAATTTTGAGATCCATAATTCTGCTGGATTGAGGTAGTGTTATTAAGATGTTAATTTTCATTCAGTGTTGTTCAGATTAACAAAGTTTGTTTCTTCACTAAGCGGCTTTTGCATAGGGAATCATATGATGCCTCAACAGTGAGGTTTGGAATGTCTTGGAGAATACTCTTGTGCATACTCTTGCATAAGATTCTGAGAGTATATAAATACATATATATTTTATAGGGTAGTTCTAGTGACTCAAATGTGACTCCAAGCTAATATACTTGTTGCTTAGATTCTTTCTTTAATCTAGGTCAATCAAATCTAGTACCTAGAATGTGGCATTAATAAACTGCTTTATGAAACAGTCCACTGTCCATTTTGGATAGTCTGTATCCACATCAATCTTGTGTTTGGGTAATCAGTTCCAAGGTGTCAGTATGGTTGTGTTCTACTTCCTTGAAATTGTAGTTACAGCATTAATAATATTTAGATCTCTATATTTGTCTGGAGCTTATGATGAAGATCCAGAACCTCTGAACCATTGCTTAATGTTTATTCCTTAATGAAAATGCTAGATCAGTTGTACCAGTGCCAAAGATGAATTTCCAAGACTGATTAATTGCTCATTGAAATTATTTTAGATACAAATGAAGTGGCAATAAGAGCTTCCAATTTTAGTCAACACTTGTTATAACCAAAGGTCTGGGTAAACTGCTAGTCAAAATGGTATGTATGATCTGTATCTATGCTAGCTAGATACCTACATCATCTGGATCCAGTGTGAGAACTGTTACTGATGTGCTAGGTACAAAGGAAATGCTGTATCACATATAAATGTCTTGAAATATGCCCTGCTGACTCTGTTGCTAAGGGCGCAGGTCCTTTGAGATGTTCTAATTTCTGTTTATATTGCTGAGGATCCAATATCAGAAACTCGCTAGTCATTACACTGAGAATCTGTCTAGTGTGAGCTGAAAACCTGACATTTGGTATCCATTTTTATACATGCTGCCATGGTTCCAACATCTCTTAATTGCCATGCTGAGTCGGCACCTATTTGGAACTAGTGTTTCAATGTGAGACATTTTGAGTGATCTCTCTACTATGGGAATAGCTAACAAGCATCTTCCCATTCATTCCAATTTGTTATCTGTTTCCTCTTCCCACTTCTGATATTAAGGGCATATTTTACATTATTTTGTTATATGGTATTTTTAAAATTCATACTTTCTTGTTACGGGTATTTCAGATTCTTAGGTAGACTATTATTTTCTGTTCTGCAATAGTTTCCTCTCCACCTTCCTTTACATATTGTTCCATATTGTTGTTACCTTTCAGTTTATACAAAATGCTAATACCAAAAAAAATTATCTTTCTTGTATCATTTTGTGAAATCTCTCCCTGTCTCCTGGTCTTCAAACCCCTCATTGTCTCCTTGTCTGTACTTGCATTGTGTTGAAGATTACTTTCACAGCCTGAAAAACCCTATTTTATTCTTTCAAACAAGAGTCCTATATTTAAACCTTGTCTTGGATTTAATAGCTTCTTTTTAAAAAAGGCTTTTATTCTGGTTTTGTGATACTAAAGAAAATCTTAACCTTTAATCATATAATATTTCATATATTGACAGATACAGGTTTTTGTGTATATATGAGACTAAACAAGTCATAGAATCATACAGTCATAGAATCACAGAATGGTTGAGGTTGAAATGGATGTCTGGAAGTCATCTGGTCCAACCCATCTGCTCAAGCAGGGTGACCTAGAGCTGGTTGCCCAGGACCATGTTCAGATGGCTTTGAATATCTCCAAAAGAGAGGTTTCACAACCTCCCTGAGCAACCTGTTCCAGTGCTCAGTCACCTTTACAGTAAGAAAGTTTTTCCGTATGTTCAGAGGAAACCTCCTGTGTTTCCTTTTGTGCCCATTGCCTCTTCTCCTGTCACTGGACATCACTGAAAAAAGCCTGGCTTCGTCTCCTTTACACTCTTCCTTCAGGTATTTATATACATTGATAAGATCCCACCTGAGCTTTCTCTTCTGTAGGCTGAACAGTCCCAGCTCTCTCAGCCTTTCCTCATAGGAGAGACACTCCAGTCCCTTCATAATAGAGAGAATAGCATCGACAATCTTACAACCCTTTAGATGCTGGGAACCTGGCTGGGGGCCAGGTGCCCACCAGAGCTGCTCTATCACTCCCCTCGTTCACTAGACAGGGGAGAAAAAGTATAACAAAAAGCTTGTGAGTCAAGATAAGGACAGGGAGAGATCACTCACTAATTATCATCATGAGCAAAACATACTGAACTTAGAGAGGAAACTCATCTAATTTATTACCAAGCAAAACAGAGTAGAGGAATGAGAAATAAAATCAAATCTTAAAACACTTCCCCCCACCCCTCCCATCTTCCCGGGCTCAACTTCACTCCCGGCTTCAACCTCCTCCCACCCTCAGCAGCACAGGGGGACGGGGAATGGGGGTTACGGTCAGTTCATCGCACAGTGTTTCTGCCGCTTCTTTGTCCTCAGGGGGAGGACTCCTCTCATCGTTCCCCTGCTCCAGCATGGAGTCTCTCTCACGGGAGACAGTCCTTCATGAACTTCTCCAACATGAGTCTCTCCCACGGGGTGCAGACCTTCAGGAGCAGACTGCTCCAGCGTGGGTCCCCCACGGGGTCACAAGTCCTGCCAGCAAACCTGCTCTGGCGTGGGCTCCTCTCTCCATGGGTCCACAGGTCCTGCCAGGAGCCTGCTCCAGCACAGGCTTCCCACAGGGTCACAGCCTCCTTCGGGTGCCTCCACCTGCTCCAGGATGGGGTCCTCCATGGGCTGCAGGTGGAATCTCTACACCCCCTCATCCTTCCTCCATGGGCTGCAGGGGGACAGCCTGCTTCACCATGGTCTTCACCACAGGCTGCAGGGGAATCTCTGCTCTGGCTCCTGGAGCACCTCCTCCCCCTCCTTCTTCACTGACCTTGGTGTCTGCAGAGTTTCTTACATCTTCTCTCTCCAGCTGCAAAAGCTCTCTCTAGCTGCAAAAGCTCTCTCTAGCTGTTTTTTTTTTTTTTTCCTTCTTAAATATGTTATCACAGAGGCACTGATTGGCTTGGCCTTGGGCAGTGGTGAGTCTGTCTTGGAGCTGGCTGGCATTGGCTCTGTCAGACACAGGGGAAGCTTCTAGCAGCTTCTCACAGAACCCACCCCTGTAGCCCCCCCCTCCCCGCTACCAAAACCTTGCCATGCAAACCCAACACAGTATAGCATTGAACAGATCTCCGATCCATGAATAATACATCATACAGACACTGTCCATAGCAGAGATTCTCACATTTTGGTCATGCAAGCTATTATAGGTTTTTCTTATGAGGAAACAACACCATAACTTTTACTGTTAAAACAGAAACTATGTTCTCATGAGAACTGCTTGCTGCACTGTTAGATAAAGGCAGGGCCACGCAGGTGGTGTAATCACCAGTACCAAATGGGAGTTACATGCAGACTCTTCTGTTACAATGAGCTGGCTGAGTTTATCCTGTATCCAAGGGATTTGTGCAAGACAACACAGACCTGAAGGCCACGCTGTTTATGCAGCATGGCACAGCACAGCACAGCACAGGCCTGGGCCTACTCAGATTAACTGTTATGTGGATCACTAACTCCTAGATGTACAGTGGTCTTCCAGTCAGGTTCACTACACCTTCTTTGCCCCAAGGGCATGTTTCTGACTTATGTTCAACTTCGTGTCTAACAGGACCCCCAGGTCCTTTTCTGCAAAGCTGCTTTCCAGCTGGGCAGCCCCCAGCATATACTGGTGCATGGGGTTGTTCCTCCCCAGGGGCAGGACTTGGCACTTCCCTTTGTTGTCCTCTCAGCCCATTTCTCCAGTCTTCAAGTTCCATCTGGAAGGCAGCATAACCCTCTGGAGTATCAGCCACTCCTCTCAGTTCATTATCCAGATCATTAAGATGTTAAAGAAGTTGAAATCTGAGCATACTACAGAAGATAAATATTAAATGGAAACAAAATAGATTTGGCACCATCTTCAGATAGCCTAAATTCACATGAGTTGTAGTAGCTAATATCCTTGTGAACTGCTGCATGACTTCAGAGTTGAGCCTAGCAAATAGGAACACTATGCTTGAGGACATTGGTGGAATTTAAAGTCTTATTTTTTGATTCCTCATTACTTGTTTGTTAGATTCAAAACCAGGTATACAACAGAGGAACCAACACTGCAACAGAGAAATGTGATTTAATGTAATCTTATTTTGTGTCTGTTGTTCTCTGTTTGAGGCTGAGTAGCTTGTTGAGGCACTCCTATTAAAAATGTACCCAGCTCTAATATCTCCAAGGTTAGTGCTTCTACTGAGATAATAGAAAATTTATGTAGAGCAGAAGCTCATTTGATCTAAAACATGATGTACTTTACAAACAGGACAGTTAAGAAATAATCTTATGGAAACAACATAAGGAAAGAGGGAGAAAGACACAAAACATTAAGAGAAGAGAGAACACCAAAAAGCCTTGTTAGCTGCTGACAGAAAGTTTTGGCGCAAGGAAGCAAAATCAAGGTTTGGAAAGCAGAAGACAAATAGGATAAAATTTTAAGGTAGGAAAAATTTGGGAAAAGGTATGAGGAAGCAAGAAAGGAAAGATAAGAATGTGTTCTAGCAGCATTTTTTTTTTGACAATTACATTTTTTCTAAAGAGGGATTTGAGGCCTCTCATAAACAGTTGGAATGCAGATAACACTAACAAATTCCCTTTACTGACTGTTACCTTTTTCAATCCTTTCTTTGCCTGTCCAGTCCAGAATTTATGGCAGTATCAGTATCCTGAGCTCTGCCCTTAGATCCTGCTGAAATTTAAGCCTTCAACCCTCATCTGTCACACACAGGCTGTCAGATGAACATAGCACAAGTTGATAGAAAGATTCTGAATTGTCTGTAGGTAGAATCATAACTTAAAGTTATTGAGGAATCATGGTTTAATGAGTCACTATCCATAAGCAGTTCCTTAGTAGCTGGCTGTGTGTATATTCCTGGCATATTCCAATTTCACAGTAAAATGCATTATCTCCTGTGGGAGTACATTGTGTACATTTTTTCATTCTTCTCTCCTAGTCTGCCAGCATCATTCCTGTGTGCCAGAAGCTGTATTTATGCCCATACTTACCTTACTCTAATGACTATGTGGCCCCATTCCTTGCCAGGCTAGACTTCCTTTTTCCGTGCTAGCAACTGTATATTCTTCCACTCTCTCTCTCCCTGTTCTAGGGATTGCTAGTTGTATATCCTATTTTACCTTATATCAGAGGTTTGATGTCCTTTCCATTTAATCATAGAATGGTTTGGGTTGGAAGGGACCTTCAAAGATCATCTAGTTCCAACCCACCCTGCCATGGGCAGGGCCACACTCCACTAGACCAGGTTGCCCAAAGCCCCATCCAACCTGGCTTTAAACACTTCCAGGGAGGGGGCCTCCACAACCTCTCTGGGCAACCTGTTCCAGTACCTCACCACCCTCACAGTAAAGAATTTCTTTCTAACATCTAATCTAAATCTACCCTGGTTTAGCTTAAACCCATTACCCCTTGTCCTGTCACTACATTCCCTGATAAACAGTCCCTCACCATCTTTCCTGGAGGCCCCCTTCAGGTACTAGAAGGCTGCAATTAGATCTCCCCGGAGCCTTCTTTTCTCCAGGCTGAACAACCCCAACTGTCTCAGCCTGTCCTCATAGGAGAGAGGCTCCAGCCCTCTGATCATTTTTGTGGCCTCCTCTGGACTCGCTCCAACAGCTCCATGTCTTCCTTGCACTGGGGCCCCCAGACCTGGATGCAGTACTCCAGGTGGGGTCTCACAAGAGTGGAGTAGAGGGGCAGGATCACCTCCCTCGACCTGCTGCTGGTCATGCTGTTTTTGATGCAGCCCAGGACACGGTTGGCTTTCTGGGCTGGTAGCATGCATTGTTGGCTCATGTTGAGCTTTTCATCAACCAACACCCCCAAGTCCTTCTCCTCGGGGCTGCTCTCAATCCATTCTCCACTCAGCCTGTATCTGTGCTTGGGATTGCCCTGACCCATGTGCAGGACCTTGCCCTTGGCCTTGTTGAATTTCATGCGGTTCACATGGGCCCACCTCTCCAGCCTGTCAAGGTCCCTCTGGATGGCATCCCTTCCCTCCAGCGTGTTCACTGCACCGCACGGCTTGGTGTCATCGGTGAACTTGCTGAGGGTGCACTCGATCCCGCTGTTCATGTCGGTGACAAAGATGTTAAACAGTGCCAGTCCCTGAGGAACGCCACTCGTCACTGGTCTCCACTTGGACATTGAGCCGTTGACCACAACTCTTTGAGTGTGACCATCCAGCCAATTCCTTATCCACCGAGTGGTCCATCTGTCGAATCCATGTCTCTCCAATTTAGAGACAAGGATGTCGTGCGGGACAGGGTCAAATGCCTTGCACAAGTCCAGGTAGATGTCATCAGTCACTCTTCCCTTGTCCACCAACACTGTAACCCCATCATAGAAGGCCACCAAATTTGTTAGGCACGATTTGCCCTTCGTGAAACCATGTTGGAGGATCTGCTCCATGATCTTGCTGGGCACAGAGGTGAGACTGACTGGCCTGTAGTTCCCTGGGTCTTCCTTTTTTCCCTTCTTAAAAATGGGGGTTATATTTCCCCTCTTCCAGTCAGTGGAAACTTCACCAGACTGCCAGGACTTCTCAAATATGATGGAGAGTGGCCTGGCCACTTCATCCGGCAGTTCCCTCAGGACCCACGGATGCATCTCACCAGGTCCCATGGACCCACATTTTCCCTTATCTTTTTTTTATCACTGACATACCTATAGAAACTTTTCTTGTTGCTCTTGATGTCCCTGGCCAGGTTTAATTCTATCAGGGCTTTAGCTTTCCTAACCTGATCCCTGGCTGCTCGGACAGTTTCTCTGTATTCCTCCCAGGCTACCTGCCCTTGCTTCCACCCTCTGTAGGCTTCCTTTTTGTGTTTGACTTTGCCCAGGAGCTCCTTGTTCACCCATGCAGGCCTCTGGGTGTTTTTGCCTGACTTTTTTCTTTGTTGGGATGCATTTCTCCTGAGCTTGGAGGAGGTGACCCTTGAATACTAACCAGCTTTCTTGGGCCTCTCTTCCCTCCAGGGCTTTGTCCCATGGTATTCTACCAAGCAGGTCCTTGGAGAGGCCAAAGTCTGCTCTGTTGAACTCCAGGGTAGTGAGCTTGCTGTGTGCCCTCCTCACTGCCCTGAGGATCTTGAACTCCACCATTTCATAGTCACTGCAGCCAAGGCTGCCCTCGAGCTTGACATCCCCTACCAGCCCCTCCTTGTGGGTGAGAACAAGGTCCAGCATGGCACCTCTCCTTGTGGGCTCCTCTGTCACTTGGAGGAGGAAGTTATCATCAACACATTCCAGGAACCTCCTGGATTGCTTGTGCCCTGCTGTATTGTCCCTCCAACAGATATTGGGGTGGTTGAAGTCCCCCATGAGGACCAGGGCTTGTGAACGTGAAGCTGCTCCTATCTGCCTATAGAGGGCTTCATCTGCTCGGTCCCTCTGTTTAGGTGGCCTGTAGCAGACCCCCACTATAGTGTCCCCTGTCCCTGCGCTCCCTTTAATCCTGACCCATAGGCTCTCAGCTGGCTCCTCATCCATCCCCAGGTGGAGCTCCATGCACTCCAAGCTGGTCATTGACATAGAGGGCGACAGCCCCTCCTCTTCTGCCCTGCCTGTCCTTCCTAAAGACCCTGTATCCTTCCATCCCAACACTCCAGTCATAGGAGCCATCCCGCCACATCTCTGTGATGCCAATAAGGTCATAGCCCTGCAGGCGTGCACACGTCTCCATCTCCTCTTGTTTATTCCCCATGCTACGTTTCCCCCTTCCTCCAAATCAGCACCTCTGTTCTTCTTTAATATGGTGAGGGCTCTAAGTTACTCATCAGTCCTGTTTTCTTCCTTTTCCAGCAACTGTGTTGTCTTTCCCCACAATTATTTTCTGTCTGATGTTTTGGCATGTGAAGTTCTTTTGAGAAGATGAGCAGAAATGAGATAAGGGGTACTGTTATACTGAAAAGTGCTAAGAGATGCCATCCTCTGGTTATTTGATCTATAACAATTATCATAGAATCATAGAATCATTTAGGAAAGGAACCTTAAGATGATAGAGTCCAACCATTAACCTAACACTACCAAGTTCAACACTAAACCAGGTCCCTAAGCACCACATCTACATGTCTTTTGAATACATCCAGGGATGGTGACTCAACCACTTCCCTGGGAAGTCTGTTCCAATGATTGACCACTTTCGGTGAAGAAATTTTTCCTAATATCCAATCTAAACCTCCCCTGACACAACCTGAAGCCATTTCCTCTCATCCTATCACTAGTTACTTGGGAGAAGAGACCGACATCTACCTCACTACAACCTCCTTTGAGGTAGTTGTAGAGAGCAATAAGGTCTCCCCTCAGCCTCCTCTTCTCCAGGCTAAACAGCCCCAGTTCCCTCAGCTGCTCCTCAGACTTGTGCTCCAGACCCTTCACCAGCTTCGTTGCCCTTCTTTAGACGCACTCCAGCACCTCAGTGTCCTTTTATTGAGGGGCCCAAAACTGAACACAGTATTCGAGGTGCAGCCTCTTCAGTGCCAAGTACAAAGGAACAATCACTTCCCTAGTCCTGCTGGCCACACTATTTCTGATAGAAGCCTTCTTGGCCACCTGGGCACGCTGCCAGCTCATATTCAGTTGACTATCCACCAATACCCCCAGGTCTTTTTCCGCCAGGCAGCTCTCCAGCCACTCTTCCCCAAACCTATATGGTTGCATGGGGTTGTTGTGACCCGACTGCAGGACCCGGCACTTAGCCTTGTTGAATCTCATACAATTGGCCTCAGCCCATCAATCCAGTCTGTCCAGATCCCTCTGTAAAGCTTTTCTACCCTCAAGCAGAACACTCCAGCTCAACTTGGTGTCGTCTGCAAACTTTCTGAGAGTACACTCGATCCCCTCGTCCAGATCATTGATAAAGATATTAAACAGAACTGGCCCCAATACTGAGCCCTGGGGAACACCACTCATGACCAGCTGCCAACTGGATTTAACTCCATTGACCACAGCTCTTTGGGCCCAGCCATTCAGCCAGTTTTTTACCCAGCAAACAGTACACTCATCTAAGCCATGAGCAGCCAGTTTCTCCAGGAAAATGCTGTGGGAAACTGTGTCAAAGGCTTTACTAAAGTCTAGGTAGACAACATCCGCAGCCTTTCCCTCATCCACTAAGTGGGTTACCTTGTCATAGAAGGAGATCAGGTTAGTCAAGCAGGATCTGCCTTTCATAAACCCGTGCTGACTGGGCCTGATCACCTGGTTGTCCTGTACGTGCCATGTGATACCACTCAAGATGATCTGCTCCATAACCTTCTCCGGCACCGAGGTCAGAGTGACAGTCCTGTAGTTCCCCGGATCCTCCTTCCGGCCCTTCTTGTGGATGGTTGTCACATTTGCTAACTTCCAGTCAACTGGGACCTCCCCGGTTAGCCAGGACAGCTGATAAATGATGGAGAGTGGCTTGGTGAGTACTTCCACCAGCTCCCTCAGTACCCTTGGGTGGATCCCATTCGGCCCCATAGACTTGTGTGTGTCTAAGTGGTGTAGCAGGTCACTAGCCATTTTCCCTTGGATTATGGGGGCTTCATTCTGCTCCCCATCTCTGTCTTCCAGCTCAGGGGCCTGGGTACCTGGAGAATAATTGGTCTTCCTATTAAAGACTGAGGCAAAGAATGCATTAAGTACCTCAGCCTTTTCCTCATCCTTGTCACTAAGTTTCCCCCTGCATCCAATAATGGATTCTCCTTAGCCCTCCTTTTGTTGTTAATGCATTTGTAGAAACATTTTTTATTGTCTTTTACCATAGTAGCCAAACTGAGTTCCAGTTGGGCTTTGGCCCTTCTAATTTTCTCCCTGCATAACCTATCAACATCTTTGTAGTCCTCCTGAGTTGTCTGTCCCTTCTTCCAAAGATCATAAACTGTCTTTTTTTCCCCTGAGTTCCAGCCAAAGCTGTCTGTTCAGCCAGACCAGTCCTCTTCCCCGCCAGCTCGTCTTTCAGCACATGGGAACAGCCTACTCCTGTGCCTTTAAGATTTCCTTCTTGAAGAATGTCCAGCCTTCCTGGACTCCTTTGCCCTTCAGGACTGCCTCCCAAGGGACTCTGCCAACCAGGCTCCTAAACAGGCCAAAGTCTGCCCTCTGGAAGTCCAAGGTAGCAGTTCTGCTAACCCCCCTCCTTACTTCTCCGAGAATCGAAAACTCTATCATTTCATGATCACTATGCCCAAGATGGCCTCCAACCATCACATCACCCACAAGTCCTTCTCTGTTCGCAAACAACAGGTCCAGCAGGGTACCTTCCCTAGTTGGCTCACTCACCAGCTGTGTCAGGAAGTTATTTTCCACACACTCCAGGAACTTCCTAGACTGTTTCCTCTCTGCTGTATTGTATTTCCAGCAGACATCTGGTAAATTGAAATCCCCCATGAGAACAAGGGCTTGTGATCACGAGACTTCTCCCAGCTGCTTATGGAATATTTCATCTGCCTCTTCATCCTGATTGGATGGTCTATAACAGACTCTCAGCAGGATATCTGCCTTGTTGGCCTTCCCCCTCATCCTTACCCATAAGCACTTGACCTTATCATCACCATCATCAAGCTCTAGACAGTCAAAACACTCCCTAACATACAGGGCTACCCCACCACCTCTCCTTCCTTGCCTATCCCTTCTAAAGAGTTTATAGCCATCCATTGCAGCACTCTAGTTGTGCGAGTTATCCCACCATGTTTCTGTGGTTGCAACTATATCATAGTTTTCCAGCTGCACAATGGCTTCCAGCTCCTCCTGTTTGTTGCCCATGCTGCGTGCATTGGTGTAGATGCACTTCAGTTGGGCTATTGATCCTGGAACCTTGGGGAGAAACCCTAATTCCTATGTGACTGTTCTCAGTCGCTTCCGTGGTTTCTAATGCATCAACAATCCTTGCATCTTTGCTGCCGCATGGATCTCCATCCCTTACCCCCATTGAGATGGCTAAGGTGCAAGTGCTTAAAGCTGTAATTCTGCTAAAAAGATAGCGTTCTATTTGTTCCTCACTTTACTTCTCCTGGATTTCCAGTTTGCCCTAAATCTGTAGCATTTTGCCCATTCACGTGTAGAACACTGAAGGGGTATAGGACAAGTAAGTATGTATGCCCAGGCCTTACATCTATCTTATCTCTTTGTTAGGTCCAATGGCTAAAATCTAACTTTGACTAAAGAATATCTTCCAGAGTCATCTAATTTTACTTTGAAGGCCTCAAAAGTTTGAGAATTCCCTGTTTCCCATGGAAATTAGTTATAGTGGTTAATTATAATATATAGTTAAATATGTGCCTTTCATTCGACTTTGACTTAAGCATCTATCCATTTCTTCTTGCTTTATGTTTGTCTGTTAGATTAAAAAATATTTTTGTATTCAGTATCCATGAAGGCACCTTCATGAAGGTATTTGTAGATAATCTTTTTTGCTAAACTTAACAGACTTTGTTTTTCTTTGCCTCAAGCAATTGTTCTTGTTTGAGTAAACAGAACCAATGAAGGAGCAGGTTTTCAGTTCAGATGTTTTAATATGGAATGCTAAAATGGAGGATAATCTTCTTACACAGGACCGAGGAGATGAATTCACTTATACTGGGAGTGGAGGTAGAGATCTTTCTGGAAATAAAAGAATTGGAGAACATTCATTTGATCAAACATTAACACACATGAACAGGTAAGTTTTTAAGACTAGGTTTAAAAAATGTTCCAGACCAAAGAGTTGAGTTTTATTCCTTTAATTTAAAAATTATATTTTGTAAAATTTGTTCCCTCTTATACATCTTCCACTACTGTAAACAGTGGTGCCTCCTGCTGTTTAGAGGCATTTTGTCGAACGTGGCGTTACGTTGATTTAAAGAATTATTCGTAACTGATGAAAATATATTGCTATATTACAGGTTCAGCTGGTGGCTATGTATCTAGTTGAAACTGTCCAACACTTCTTATGAGAAGACTTGGTTTTCAGTTGATTAGAAGTTTGCCAAACTTAAACCTTTTAAGGTGAAATTTTCTGTGCTGGGTGTTTGTCTCAGATTGTTCTTATAAAGTTTCATCTTAAATGATTTAACAATTTATGAAAGTTAGATATGAAGAAAGTATGTTCATTTGCCCATACTAAAAGAAATCTTACATATTTTTGATAGCCTTTAGTGCCTTCATACTTTGTATGAAGAACAAGGAATTAGTATTGCTTTGCCTTTAGGTTGTGTGTTTTGATGTCCCTGATAAAAGTTGGCCTATTTTTTTTGCCAAAGTATAGGCAAAAACAATTGACTGAAGAAAAAAAAAAGTTTGAAAAAATAAATTAGACGTTTGCTTAAAGTATATTTATGCTCTGTAAATAGCCTGCCTAAACATTGGATGTGCTGTGCTTCTGTCAAGCACCAAAATTGAGTGGGGAGGCATTCTTTCAGGCTCTGTGCTGGTACTCAGAGGAGAAAGAAGAAAAGCCTGACTGGGATACTGACAGAGGAGGAGGAGATAGATGTAACAGAAACAAGAGCATGGAAATAAGAAAGACAAAAAAATAGATTTGGGCAGCAGGTTTATCATTTTTGTGGTGTTTACTGATATTTATTCTTTTCTGAATCTTTGATGAGCCATCTATACTCTTCTAGATCAAAATACATAGAAAAGAAGAACATTATGGTTTGCTTGTCTCTGAATTAGTTCATGGCATTTAACTCATAAACTTAGGTAGTTAATGGATTAAGAGGAGTAATATTTGTTACAGATATATTTTTGGATAATCACTATGTACTTTTTTCTACTTTTCATAATGTTTATCAATTCATGCACACTTTAAAAGCCTAAAAATATTCAGTAATGTGAACTAGAGAGATAATTTGCCATTCTTACAATGTTTTTAAATCCTTCCATGTTACTTGAGAAATACTTATTTTTAAAAATGAAAAAATATTAAACCTGAAGGGATTGGTTTCTTTTATTTAACTATATTAATTGAGTTTTAATCATGAACATTTGGAACTAAATATATTGTATTCCTATTCCTAATGTCACACATGGTAGAGTTGATCTCAGTGCTTCCATCAGTATTGCAGTCTACTGAAGAATTCACTGCGAATTCTTCTGCTTAGTAAAACATAACTGGATAAGACCAACAAATTTGATCGTCAAATGTGATTTTCAGAGCATTGGCCCTTAACTGTGACGCCCCATTGGATGATAAAAATGGAGCAGAGTCTAAGAATTGGAGAGCTGGTAAGCCAGTCCGAGTAGTGCGCAGTTCAAAAGGACGACGGATCAGCAAATATGCCCCAGAGGAAGGCAACAGATATGATGGCATTTACAAGGTATTATGATTTTTACCGTATATATAGCATTACATTTTTCTTAAGACTTTTTTTTAAAGTCTTTTGTGTGTTACATCGCAAATTCTTCATTACTATTTTTGAAGGAATAATTTTTTTGTTACCATGAGGATGGTTTAGCCTACCTCATTCTGTAGTGAAATGAAATGGAAGTATTCCATTCCATTCCATCCCAACTGTGGCATTGACAGATTGCGCAACAGTTCACGTGGATGTATGTGCAGGAAGGGCTGTGCACTCTGCCAGTTATCAGGCTGCTTCCTGCTCTGCTCACCCGCAGGCTTAGGCTGCAGCCCTGATGGTCACCCCGGCTAGCTGTTGGCTGTGCAAGCCTACCCAGCAGCTTGAGGTCTCCAGGGAATTAGAAGGGCTTATTAGGCAGTGCTTTGAGATTGTTGGAAGCATAGTGGGAGAGACCAGGCAAGGGCTGCGCTCTGCAGCAGACAGGAATCAGCTACCTAGTCAGGCTATCCTGGGACAAGTGGAGGAAGCTGCTGTCCAAGTGGAGGGGTGCAAAGACTGTACCCCACACTCCTGGGTGGAGGAGGATGAAAGCTCCACCTGTGCAAGGTGTGCTCTGGTGGAGTCACTTCAGGCAGCAGGTGGAGGAGCTGCAGGAGGAAGCTAGCAGGCTATGCTGTATTAGGGAGGGGGAACAAGAAATAGAGTATATTTGAGACCTTGCAAGAAGAAATATTAGGGTTCCATGGCACTGACCTCCAAGGACTACCAGACAAAGAGTGTCAACAGCAAACAGACAGCACCTTGGAGAAGGAGGTGCCATGGTCTCTTGTGACTCATGGCAACAGGACATCACTCCTCCCATTTCCTCGTATGTACCAACCAGCAACAGATATGAAGCCTTGGCAGCAGACAAAACCGATGAGCAAGATTCACAGGGAGAAACCACACCAGCAGCACATACTAAAAGCTGAAAAAGGAAGTGGCGAGTCCTAGTAGTGAGTGACTCTGCTGAGAGGCACCAAGGCACACCCATCTGTCAGCCTGATATACAGTCAAGGCAAGTTTACTATTTGCCAAGAGCCAAGATTCGGGATGTGAGGAATGCTCCCCAACCCTCTCCAAAGGCAAGAACACTAAGTCCAGCCACCTCAAGTGCATGTACACCAGTGCGAGTAGTCTTCGCAACAAACAAGAGGAACTGAAACTCCGTGCCCAGTCTGAGAGTTATGATGTCATAGGACAATGTCAATCACAATCACAGAAACTTGGTGGGAAAACTCACAGGATTGGAAGACTGCAATGGATAGCTACAAGCTCTTTCGGAAAGATAGGAAGGGAAGAAGAGGAGGTGGAGTTGCACTTTATGTGAAAGAGAAATTTGAATGTATGGAGGTGAGCTATGGAGACCACAAAAGTTCTATCAAATGCCTCTGGATCAAGATTGGTGGGATCATCACCAAGGGGGATCTTATGTTAGGTATCTGTTACTGACCTCCCAATCAGGGTGACGAGGCTGACGAAAACTTACTTCAGCCGCTCAGGGAAGTCTTGAGCCAACAGAACCTGGTCCTCATGGGTGACTTCAATTACTGGGACATTTGTTGGGAAAGCAACACAGCGGTGCACAAGTTGTCCATCAGGTTCCTGGAATGCATTGAGGATTGCTTCCTGCTACAGATGCTGGACATGCCGACTAGGAACAGCGCATTGCTAGATTTACTGCTCCCAAACCAAGACGACTTACTTGACAACATAACTACCGATGGATACAGCAATCACAACACTGTGGAGTTTAAGATCTTGCTGAGCATGCTGAAGACCAGTAGTAGGATTAAGACCCTGGATTTTCAAAGAGCTAACTTCAATACATTCAGAGCCCAGCTGTGAGGGATTCCATGGGAAGCATCCATGGAGGGCAAAGGAGCTTGTGAGTGCTGGAAGTTATTCAAGAACAGCCTCCTGGAAGCACAAGAACAGTCCATCTGCTACAAAGGGAAAGGAAGAGGGCAGAACAAGACACCACCCTGGCTTAACAATGAGCTTTTGGCTGTGCTTAAAGGCAAAAAAGAAGCATACCAGCTATGGAAAGGCAGCCAAATAGTCATTGAGGACTACAAGAACCTTGCTAGGGCATGCAGAGATGCAGGCAGGAAGGCTAAGGCTCAAGTAGAACTGAAATTGGCCAGAGGTGTCAAGAACAACAAGAAAGGGTTCTTCAGGTACGTGAGCATTAAGCAGAAGGACAGGGAAGGCATAGGCCCATTGCTAAACAGGGCAGGGAAACCAGTTACTAATAATGCTCACAAGGCAGAGGTTCTCAATACCTTCTTTGCCTCCGTCTTTACTGGTGCAGCTGGACCCCAGATCACAAGATCAAGTAGCTAAGACAGAGCATGTGTCGACCCACCAGTAGTGGAGGAAGGGCTGGTCTGTGGCCTCTTGCAAGGGCTCAACCCACATAAATCTATGGGCCTGGACAGAATCCACCCCAGGGTGTTAGGAGAAGTGGCTGACATTGTTGCAAGGCCACTGTCTATATAATCTTTGAAAAGTCATGGAGATCGAGGGATGTCCCTGATGACTGGAAGAGGGCAAATGTCACACCCATCTACAAGAAGGGCCCAAAAGAGGACCCAGGAAACTCCAGGCCTATTAGTCTTGCTTCAATCCCTGGGAAAGTAATGGAACGAGTCCTCCTAGAAACTATCACAAACCTAATGAAGCAGGTGATTGGGAAAAGCCAACACGAATTTACCAAAGGCAAATCTTGCCAGATTACATGGTTTAACCAAGCAGACCATTAGTTCTGGGTGTCATGGTTTAACCCCAGCCGGCAACTAAGCACCACACAGCCACTCGTTCGCTCCCCCGCGGTGGGACAAGGGAGAGAATTAGAAGTGTGAAAGTGAGAAAACTCATTGGTTGAGATAAAGACAGTTTAATAAGTAAAGCAAAAGCTGTGCACCCGAGCAAAGCAAAGCAAGGAATTCATTCACTACTTCCCAGAGGCAGGCAGGTGTTCAGCCACCTCCAGGAAAGCAGGGCTCCATCACACGTAACAGTTACTTGGATGGACAAACGCCATCACTCCAAACATTCACCTCTTCCTTCATCTTCCCCCAACTTTATATGCTGAATATGACGCCATATGGTATGGAATATCCCTTTGGTCAGTTTGGGTCAGCTGTCCCAACTGTGTCTTCTCCCAGCTTCTTGTGCACCCCCAGCCTACTGGTGTGAGAAGCAGAAAAGGCCTTGATGCTGTGTAAGCACTGCTCAGCAATAAGTAAAACATCCCTGTATTATCAGCACTGTTTCCAGCACAAATCCAAAACATAGCCCCATAATAGCTACTATGAAGAAAATTATCTCTATCCCAGCCAAAACCAGCACACCAGACTAACCTGATCACCCTCTATACAACAAAATAACATCTACTGTTGACATGGTGTGTTGGGTTTGCGTGGCAAGGTTTTGGTAGCGGGGGGGACTACAGGGGTGGCTTCTGTGAGAAGCTGCTAGAAGCTTCCCCTTTGTCTGATAGAGCCAATGCCAGCCGGCTCTAAGACGGACCCGCCGCTGGCCAAGGCCAAGCCAATCAGCGCCTCTGTGATAACATATTTAAGAAGGAAAAAAAAAAACAAAACGGCTAGAGAGAGAGCTTTTGCAGCTGGAGAGAGGAGTGAGAAGATGTAAGAAACTCTGCAGACACCAAGGTCAGTGCAGAAGGAGGGGGAGGAGGTGCTCCAGGCACCGGAGCAGAGATCCCCCTGCAGCCCGTGGTGAAGACCATGGTGAAGCAGGCTGTCCCCCTGCAGCCCATGGAGGAAGGATGAGGGGGTGCAGCGATTCCACCTGCAGCCCGTGGAGGACCCCACGCCGGAGCAGGTGGAGGCACCTGAAGGAGGCTGTGGCCCGTGGAAGCCCATGCTGGAGCAAGCTCCTAGCAGGACCTGTCGATCCGTGGAGAGAGGAGCCCACGCCAGGGCAGGTTTGCTGACAGGACCCCACGCTGGAGGAGTTTGCTCCTGAAGGTCTGCACCCCGTGGGAGAGGCCCACGTTGGAGAAGGTTGTGAAGGACTGTCTCCCGTGAGAGGGACTCCATGCTGGAGCAGGGGAACGATGAGAGGAGTCCTCCCCCTGAGGATGAAGAAGCGGCAGAAACACCGTGTGATGAACTGACCGTAACCCCCATTCCCCATCCCCCTGTGCCGCTCATGGGGGGACGGAGGTTGAAGCTGGGAGTGAAGTTGAGCCCGGGAAGATGGGAGGGGTGGGGGGAGGTGTTTTAAGAGGTGATTTTACTTCTCATTGCTCTACTCTTTTTTGCCTAGTAATAAATTAGATGAATTCCCTCTCTAAGTTCGGTCTGTTTTGCTTGTGATGATAATTAGTCAGTGATCTCTCCCTGTCCTTATCTCGACCCACAAGCTTTTCGTTATACTTTTTCTCCCCTGTCTAGAGAAGGAGGGGAGTGATAGAGGGGCTCTGGTAGGCACCTGGCCCTCAGCCAGGGTCAACCCACCACACATGGGAAGAGCAGTGGATGTTGTTTACCTGTATTTCCGCAAAGCATTCAACACTCTTTCCCATAGCCTTCTCCTGGACAAACTGGCAAGATACAGACTGGATGGGTGGTTTGCAAGGTGGGTAGGAAATTGGCTAGCAGGTCACACTAGTGATGATCAATGGTTTCTACTCAGGCTGGCAGCCTGTCACAAGTGGGGTCCCCCAGGGATTGATACTGGGCCCCATGCTGTTCAGCATTGTGGTGGGTTGACCTTGGCTGGCCACCAGGTGCCCACCAAGCTGCTCTATCACTCCCCGTCCTCAGAGAGACAGGGGGAGAAAATAAGATGGAAAACTCGTGGGTCGAGGTAAAGGCAGTTCAATAAAGAAAAGAAAAGGCCATGCACAGAAGCAAAGGAAAATAAAAAAAAAGTTATTCTCTACTTCCCATCAGCAGGCAGTGTCCAGCCACTTACTGGGAAGTAGGGCCTCAGTACGTGTAGCAGATGCTTAGGAAGAGAAATGCCTTAATAACAAATGTCCCCTGCTCCTTCTCCTTTCTCTTAGCTTTTACAATTGAAAAAAGTAAAACTTGTGGGTTGAGATAAAGACAGTTTAATAGGACAGAAAAGGAAGAGAATAATAACAATAATAATGATGATAAAAGAACGTACAAAAGAAGTGATGCACAGCACAATTGCTCACCACTCGCTGATGGATGCCCAGCTAGTTCCCGAGCTGTGGCGCTCCCTGGCCAACTCCCCCCAGCTTATATACGGAGAATGATGACTTCATATTGTATGGAATATCCCTTTGGCCAGTTTGGGTCAGCTGTCCTGGCTGTGCCCCCTCCCAGCTTCTTGTACACCTCCTGCAGGCTGGCAGGGTCTGGGAAACTGAAAAGTCCTTGACTTAATTGTAAACATTGCTTAGCAACAACTAAAACATTAGTGTGTTATCAACATTATTTTCATACTAAATCCAAAACGTAGCACTATACCAGCTACTAGGAAGAAAATTGTCTCTATCCCAGCTGAAACCAGGACAGGTAGACTGGGGGCCAGCTGTCCCAGCTATGCCCCCTCCCAACTTCTTGTGTACCCCCAGCCTACTCACTGGTGGGGCAGTGTGAGAAAACAAAGGCAGCCTTGGTGCTGTGTAAGCACTGATCAGCAATAACTAAAACATCCCTGTGTTATGAACACTGTTTTCATCACAAATCCAAAACATAGCACCATACAAGGTACCATTAAATAAAATTAACTCTATCCCAGCCAAAACAAGTACAGACAGGCTACAAAGGAAGAATAAAGACACACTGCCCAAGCATGTAGGGATGGTGTCAGGAAAGCCAAAGCTCAATTGGAGGACCATCAAGAGCAACAAGAAGACATTACCAATAAAAGGCTGAACAAGGAAAATGTGGGCCTATTGTTGAATAGGCCAAGGGATTTAGTGATAAGATAAGGCTGTGTTACTCAATGCCTTCGTTTCCTTCGCCTGCAAACTGACTTGACTCACCTTCTCCTTCAATGGCTTCTGAGACTTGTTGTGTAGGACTCCACACAGCAACTTTCCAGTTCTGATGATTTCCTACAACATGACAGGATCTGTCAGTAAACAGAGCATAATGCCTTTCATCTTCTGATAAATCATTGTATGGTGGTGCCTCTTGGGCATGAGCCACCTCCTCAGGCGATGCTCAAAAATCTCTGCCTTCTGTCCAGTCCATGATCTCTTCCAGGATTCCTGGACATTTGGGGTTCCCCATTCGAGCCCATTGCATGATCAATGCTAACCACTTACTTATCCTCTAACTTAGTGTCGTTTGCATGATGTGTAGAGGGGATGTTTCCTTTGAACACTGAGTGTAGCACAGGCAATCGCACTGCCAAGAGGAGCTGTGCTTCTGTACCAACAACTTCTGAAGCGGCTCAAACCCCCTCATATGCGGCTAGTATCTCTTTTTCAGTTGGGATGTAGTGGGCTTCTGACACTCGATACCCCCCAGCTCCAAAACCCTAGAGATCAACTTCGTGTTTCTCCTGGTGTTTTCTGCCAGAGGCTCCAGGTGAGACCATGCTCCCCAGCTGCAGTGTAGAGTACATTTTGCACAGCTGGTCCTGTACAGACAGGACCAAGAGCTACCTCACGAGCTATTTCCTGTCTGATCTACTCAAAGGCTTGCTGTTGCTCATGGCCCCACTCAAAATAGTAGTTCTTTCAGGTCACTTGATAGAGAGGGCTCACAAGCTGACTATAACCTGGAATATGCATTCTCCAGAATCCCACAAGGCCTAGGAAAGCTTGTGTTTCTTTCTTGTTAGCTGGTGGGGACATAGCTCTTATCTTATTGATCACATCCCTTGGGTCTGTCTTGCCATTTTACTCCCAAGAACTGGATCTCCTGTGAAGGTCCCTTGACCTTGCTTTGCCTTATGGTAAAACCAGCTTTCAGAAGAATCCGGATTATTCTTTTCACTTTCTCAAACACTTCCTTTGCTGTCTTGCCTCACACAATGATGTCATCAATGTATTGCAGGTGCTCAGGGGCTTCACCCTGTTCTGGTGTAGTCTGGATCAGTTTGTGACAAATGGTAGGGCTATGCTTCCACCTCTGGGGCAGTTGATTCCAGGTGTACTGGACACCCCTCCATGTGAAAGCAAATTTTAGCCTGCATTCTGCTGCCAAAGGGATCGAGAGAAACACATCGACAATATCAGTTGTGACATACTACTTGGCTGCCTTCAACTCCAGTTTGTATTGGATTTCTAGCATGTCCTGTATGGCAGCACTCAGAGGTGGCATGACTTCATTCAGGCCACAATAGTCCACTGTTAACCTCCACTCTCTGTCAGACTTTTGCATTGGCCATATGGGACTATTAAATGGTGAGCGAGTCTTGCTAGTCACCGCTTTGCTCTCCAGTTGACAAATCAGGTCATGGATGGGAACCAGGGAGTCTTGGATGATGTGATATTGCCATCGCTGCACTGTCATGGTAGCGATCGGCACATGCTGTTTTTCAACTCGCAGCAAGCCCACAACGGAGGGATCTTCCAAGAGGCCAGGCAAGGTAGACAGCGGTTTCATCTTCTCTGTATTCACGGTGACTTCAACAAAAGCCCATTGGTACCCCTTTGGGTCCTTGAAGTACCCTCTCCTGAGGTAGTCTGTGCCAAGGATACAAGGGGCCTCCAGGCAGGTCACAATGGGGTGCTTCTCCCACTTGTCCCCTGTTAAGCTCACCTCAGTCTCCAATACGGACAGTTCTTGGCATCCCCCTGTCACTCCAGAGATCCGGATGGGTTCTGTGCCCCTATACCCTGATGGTATCAGTGTACACTGTGCACCAGTGTCTACCAAAGCCTTATACTTCTGTGGGTCTGATGTGCCAGGCCATCGAATCCACACAGTCCAGTATACCCGATCATCCCTTTCCTCCTCCTGGCCGAAGGCAGGGACCCTCTATTCCTGTTCCTGGTCAGAGTATTCACTGTCTGACCCTCGCAGTGCCAGACCAGAAGTCCCCTCACCAGGATCAAGGGAGGTGATTTCAGTTCTTCTATATCTGGCAGATTGCCGATTGCCTTCTTGTGTCTCTGCAGCAACTACGCTGACAGCCTTCTTGGGTGACCCCTTCTTAACCACTGTCTTCCCTCTCAGTTCGCGTACACGGGCTTCCAGCTTAAAGGTGGGTTCACCATCCCACTCCCTCATGTCCTCCCCTTGGTCAAGCAGGAAGAACCAGCGTGTGCCACATGGCATGCACCTAGGGGTCCCTTTCCCTCTGAATGATGCAGGAGGGTACTGACACTGTGGGGCACCCCTGACAGCCCAGGTGCTAGCCTGCGGAGATGAGGAGGGACAGTGATTTTCTTCAAAATTTTGGAGTCAGGAAGATGCTCTCTCCATGACTGGTGTATCCATATCAGGGCAATACATTGCTGCCAAGCTGTTAGAATATGATGCTGGGTCATTTTGGACCACCTTCCTCCACATGGCCCATATGCGCAGGATGTCATCTGGATCTTTGGAGACCTCGTTGTTGTATAGGTCGTCGTAGATGAGTTCCAGCACTGCTAATTCTTTCAGGTACTGGATGCCTTCGTCAGTGGTAGTCCACTTTCCTTGGTAATTCGCAAGATCTTCCTTGAATGGATATCTTGCCCTCACACTTGAGAGGAGCCGTCTCCAGAGACTGCAAATTGCTGCCTCCTTCCCAATTCCTCTGTCAATTCCCCAGTTTCTAGCAAGGGATCCCAGCTGCTGGGCTTCCCTACCTTCCAGTTGCAGAATGTTGGTCCCGCTACCCCAGCAACAAAGCAGCCAGGCAGCAATCCACTCGCCTATCTGGCAGCTATAATCTTTCTGCATGTCTCGAAGTTCGTTCAAAGTCAGGAACCGGGTAGTTTCCACCTCTTGTCTGATTTCTCTCACTTCTTCCTCCAATTTCTTTGCTGAAGGACCAGCTTCCTGATCAAACCTTTCCTCCTCTTCTTCCTCCTCCCTTACTAATCGATGATATGGATCCATTGACCTCCTTGTCCACTGTTTCTTTTTCACTACTGGGGCAATTACTGTAGTTGGCATTTGGGTTCTTTGTCTCAGCTGTCATGTTCTTATATGTAGTTTTGGTCCCTGTCTCAACTATCACGTTCTCAGATGTAGTTTGTATCCCAGTCTCAATCATGGCATTCTCAGAAGTGGTTTATGTCCCTGTCTTAACCACAGTTCTCTGATAGTGCTGAAATGTGGCTCGATAGGCACAGGCCAAGCCCCAGTACAGTGCTAGAAGCTGCTTGTCTTCATTGGGGTAGGCAAGGCACCCTTCTATCAGGTGGCATGTCAATTCAACAGGATTACTTGCCTGTTCAGGTGTAAAATCCCAGGCTATGGGAGGTGATAACTGCCCTAGGCACCTGCCCAAATCCTTCCACACACCCTGCCATTCAGGGATCAGCTTCTTCAGGGCACATTTCAGTATCGCCTCACCCAAAAGTGGTCTCCTCTTATGCCAGGATGATACCACATTCCACAAACCCAAGAATAAGCCGACCACGTTAATTAGTAGTATTAAGCAGCTCACATAAGGGTTAACAAGGACCTTGAGACCCTGCGCAATAAAACCACCTGCATCAATCCTGGATAGGAAGAGGGAGGTGTATTCCCTCACCCTCTCCACAAGATACTTCCCCCAGCACAGTAAGGACATCAATGCCAGGGCAAAGCACATAGCCGTTGTTTGTATTAACATATTCCCAAGCTCAGCAAAATAAATACAGAGATAAGCAGTGCAGCCAGCAAGCTCTGTGACCCGCACAGCAGCTTGCCACTTAATAACTACTATAGCTATAGCACAGTCAACTCAGAATTGCTGTTGTCTTGTGCCCCAAGGCCCTGGGTGCCACAAAGGTAGACAGCGGTTTCATCTTCTCTGTATTCACGGTGACTTCAACAAAAGCCCATTGGTACCCCTTTGGGTCCTTGAAGTACCCTCTCCTGAGGTAGTCTGTGCCAAGGATACAAGGGGCCTCCAGGCAGGTCACAATGGGGTGCTTCTCCCACTTGTCCCCGGTTAAGCTCACCTCAGCTCATGTAAAATATTGCCTTTGTTTTATCTCGTGCGGAACTGGTATGTGGAGCCTCACACTACTGTTTTTGCTCTCTGCATGCTATGTATCAACAAACATGAAGCATTGGACACCTCTGCCTGCCAGATGCACTGAAGCTCCTCCTTGTCTACTATATCACACAAGCAGCTGGACTGTTTGGTGAAATTTGCACCACTATTTTCTTATGAGACATGGGACTAGAGATGGAGTGCAATGACGGGACATCTTCAGTGGTCCTAGCTAGCCCTAATATCATTGCTGTTCTACATTTATTTTCACAATCAGTATTTTTTTTACTTGTCATTATTCTTGTACTATTGTTATTTGCAGTAACTACTTTTTATTTAAGAAACATTCTTAGTTGAATGGCTTGCTAATATAATCTGTAAGTTACAATATTTTTGGGAAAGGTAAACTGTATGTGAATCAAGGGGTGGAATGTAGCAATCCTGACCAGAAGACCATTGTACATTGAGGAATTAGTGATCCACAGTACAGTTAACCCAAGTAGGCCCAAATCTGTGCTGTGCTACACTGCACATATAGCATGGCCTTCAGGCCTGTGTTGCATGGTGCATGGAAAAGAGGCTTGAGAAGCACTACAAAATCCTTTTTATAGGAATAAGAGGCAAGTATTGAACAGGTTCTTCTGTTTTCTTCAATGCTGACTTTAACCTCTCCTGTTAAAATTTTGGATCATAATATATATATTTTGTAAAATGTTCAACAGATCAGTCTCAGCATTTTCTTGATGCAGTGCATGAAGAGGTGTTATGGATCTGACTGTGATGGAGTTAGCTTTCTCGTAGCAGCCGATATAGTTCTGTGCTTTGGATTTGCAGCTAAGACAGTGTTGACAACATACCAATGTTTTGGCTACTGCTGAGCAGTGCTCCCACTTTGCCAAACCCAATACACCCTGTTTCTAACAAACAACTGTTTAATAGTTTGAGAGATCTCAGCATGCCTCCCAGGCAGTCAGGTACCAAAAGAATATTTTCCCCAAGTGGTATAAAAAGTGTGTCCTGCTAACAGATTATATATTCAGGCACTATCATAGTACATAGCTGAGGCAAAAACAGTGGGTATCCTTCTAGTAGCAAGATTAGAGAAACTTCTCAAAATTACTCTTTCCTTCCCTCAAATACATTAATATTTATCATTTTATTCTTGTGATATGTTGAGAATTGTTAGGATTATTAGCCTTGCTTAGCACTAGAAGCTAAAGTAGCTGAAGGCTTAGGCCACAAGAGTTGACCAAGAATAAATGTTTTGATAAAACTAATGCTGCAAACACAGAACTAGCTGAAAACAGCAGATGCAAAAAAAAAAAATGAAGAAGATAAGGACCAAGGAAACAATTCCAAGAGAATGAGGTATCTTCAGAAGACGGCCAGCCCAGTGACCAAGAAAACCAATAAGGAATCAAGAGACCACTGACCAGAATTAAGTGATTGAACTTGGGAATGGGTGGTATGGGTATAATTGGGGTGCACAGTCTGCAATAGGGGTCTGTCTGCAGAGGCACTGTTTTGGGTTTGCATGGCAAGGTTTTGGTAGCGGGGGGGGGTGGGGGCTACAGAGGTGGCTTCTGTGAGAAGCTGCTAGAAGCTTCCACTTTGTCTGACAAAGCCAATGCCAGTCGGCTCCAAGACAGACCCGCCGCTGCCCAAGGCTGAGCCAATCAGCAACAGTGGTAGCGCCTCTGTGATAACATATTTAAGAAGGGAAAAAACAACCTAGCTGCAGCTTTTGCAGCCGGAGAGAGGAGTGAGGAGATGTGAGAAACTTTGCAGACACCAAGGTCAGTGCAGAAGGAGGGGAAAGAGGTGCTCCAGGCGCCTGAGCAGAGATTCCCCTGCAGCCTGTAGTGAAGACCACGGTGAGGCAGGCTGTCCCCCTGCAGCCCATGGAGGATGATGGGGAACAGAGATTTCCCCTGCAGCCTGTGGACAACCCCACATTGGAGCAGGTGGAGGCACCTGAAGGAGACTGTGACCCCGTGGGAAGTCCGCACTGGAGCAAGCTCCTGGCAGGACCTGTGGATCCGTGGAGAGGAACCCATGGCAGAGCAGGTTTTCTGGCAGGACCCCATGGGGGACCCACGCTGGAGCAGTCTGCTCCTGAAGGACTGCACCCCATGGAAGAGACCACGCTGGAGCAGTTCGTGAAGAACTGTAGCCCGTGGGAAGGACTCACCTTCGAGAAGGGTGTGCAAGACTGTCTCCCATGAGAGGGATTCCATGCTGGAGCAGAGGACGAGTGTGAGGAGTCCTCCCTCTGAGGAGGAAGGAGTGGCAGAAACAACCTGTGATGAACTGACTGCAACCCCCATTCCCCATCCCCCTGTGCTGCTGAGGGGGGAGTAGGTAGAAATTGAGAGTGAAGTTAAGCCTGGGAAGAAGGGAGGGGTGGGGGAGGTGTTTTAAGATTTGATTTTATTTCTCATTGCTCTACTCTGTTTTGCTTGATAATAATTTAGATGAATTTTTCTCTCTGAGTCTTTTGCCCATGAGGGTAATTGGTGAACGATCTCTCCCTGTCCTTATCTCGACACACGAGTCTTTTGTTATACTTTTTCTCCCCTGTCTAGTTAAGGAGGGGGAGTGATAGAGCAGCTCTGATGGGCACAGGCCTCCAGCCAGAGTCAACCCACCACAGGCACCCAGCTTGAGCTGCTCTACATGTCGGATAAACAAACCACTTATTTACTCAGCAGATTGGTGACTCATCTTCTTCAAGCAGGAACCTAGGGCCGAGCCCTGTTGAGGTGGCAGCCACATAATTCCTACCATGGTCTAGGTGGTGGCTGCATAATTCCTGCAACAGATTTGGTGACCCAAGTGGGACCCAAATGCGTGACCAGCAGGTCGAGGGAGGTGATTGTCCCCCTCTACTCCACTCTTTTGAGACCCCACCTGGAGTACTGTGTCCTGCTCTGGGGTCCTCAGTACAAGAAGGACATGGAGCTGTTGGAGCAAGTCCACAGGAGGGCCACGAAGATCATCAGAGGGCTGGAGCACCTCTCCCATGAAGACAGGCTGAGAGAGTTGGGGTTGTTCATCCTGGAGAAGACGAGTGTCGTGGTTTAGCCCCAGCTGGCAACGAAGCACCAGGCAGCTGCTCGCTTATTCCCTCAACGGGATGGAGGACAGAATCAGAAGAGTGAACGTGAGAAAATTCATGGCTTGAGATAAAAACAGTTTAATAGGACAAACAAAAAGGATGAGAATAGTAATAATAATAATAATAATATACACAAAACAAGTGATGACCAGCACAATTTCTTACCACTCGAAGTCAATGCTACACAAGCCCCCCAGCTGCCTCTCAGCCCACATGCGCAAGCAAAATAAGACAAGGAATTCATTCACCACTTCCCATCAGCAGGCAGGTGTTCAGCCATCTCCAGGCAAACAGGGCTCCATCACACGTAACAGTCACCCCCTGCTCCTCCTTCTTTATCTCTGCTTTTATTGCTGAGCACAACGTCATATGGTGTGGAATATCCCTTTGTTCTGTTTGGGTCAGCTGGCTATGTCCCCTCTCAACCTCTTGCCCACTCCCAGCCTACTGGCCTTTGGAGTCAGGGTGTGGGGAGTGGTTGGAGACAGTCTTGATGCTGTGGGAGCACTGCTCAGCAGTAGTCAAAACATTGGTTTATTATTAAGAGTCTTCTAGAATGTGCTGGTTTTGGCTGGGACAGTTATTTTTCTATGTTTTACATTTGTGCTGGAAACAGTGTTGATAATATAGAGATGTTTTCATTATTGTTGAGCAGTGCTTACACAGACCCAAGGCCTTTTCTGCTTCTCACACCATCCCACCAGTGAGTAGGCTCAGAGTGCACAAGATGTTGAGAGGGTACACAGTCGGGACAGCTGACCCCATCTGACCAAAGCACAGCACTATGAGGACTGCTATGGGAAAAGTTAAATCCATCCAAGCCAGATGCAATACAAACATCTTCATAAATTATCTGGCTGATGGGATTGAAAGCACCATCACCAAGTTTGCTGATGACAGTAAACTGGGTGGTGAGGTGAACACATCAGAAGGGAGAGACATCTTACAGAGGCACCTGGACAGGCTGGAAGAGTGGGCTAGCAAGAACAGTATGAAGTTTAACAAAGAAAGATATGTGCAAAATCCTGCACCTGGGTCAAAATAACAAAAGACCCCAGTACAGGCTAGGATCTGTGTGGCTGTGGAGCAGCCTTGCTGAAAGGGACCTGGGGGTCCTGGTGGACAAGCTGAACGTGAGTCAGTAATGTATTGCTGCAGCAACAAAGGCAAATTGGATCCTGGGCTGCAGCCACAGGGGCATTACTAGCAGAGATAGAGACTTGATCATACCACTCAGCGCTTGTCAGGCCATACTCTCTTTACAAGGAGCCGCATGGAAAAGACAAAGTGCAACAGGTACAAGTTGCAGTGGGAGACATTTCATCTTCATATAAGAAAGAAATTTTTCACAGTGAGAACAATCAATCACTGGAACAACCTCCCCAGGGACGTGGCAGAGTCCCCATCGCTGTAGGTTTTCAAGATGTAATTGGACAGGGTGCTAGATAATCTCATCTAGGATCCCTTTCCCACAAAAGATTATACCAGATGGTCTTTCGGTGTCCCTTCCAACCTGGGCTGTTCTATGATTCTATTCAGAGTAGTTATAGTAGAACACAATCTATAATAAAATATATTGTTTAATATGTAAGCTATTTTTGTATGTGCTCACTGAGTCATATTCATCCCTGGAAATCAATTGATTTCTTCACTCCTTCCAGCTCCCTTTCTTGCTTTTCATACACTTAATGTCTTTTCAGTATCTGGAATAAACATGTGCATCTTTTAAAACAGTATTGTATTTATCAAAATACAAACTTTTCCCAACTGAGAGAAGAGATACTTTAAAATAGTAACATATCATTCAAATTTCCTCTCTTTGCCTTGAGACAATAAAGTATGACTACCTGCATGTGTTTGACTTGTGGTAAAATAATGACTATCTAGCAGAATATCTGTTGAAGTTTTGGGTAGAATTTCTTAAATTAGATTTGACAATCTACTGTGATAGCAAAAACATAAACCTGTTGTTATTTATCCTTAGGTGGTAAAATATTGGCCAGAAATTGGGAAATGTGGGTTCTTAGTTTGGCGCTATCTTCTGAGGAGAGATGATATTGAACCTGCACCTTGGACTTCAGAAGGGATGGAACGGTCAAAGAAACTGGGTCTGAGTGTACAGGTCAGAATCAGTGTTCACAAAGTTGCTCTGATATTCTTTTCAAGTAAATGGAGTTCTAAATTTTAAAACTAGGAATGCGAATGAAATTTCAGTCCCATTTTTCATATCCTTCAATGAGGCAGGGTCTAACATAAAAATATTTCAGATCATCTGTAATTTGAATAACTATGATATTGGCAAAGCAGAAAGAATTGAGGATGAAGCTTTCTGCCTTAACAAGCAATTATTCTGTATATGTGGATCAGAAAATTATGACTTTGAATACAGTTTTGTGATCCTTACACTGGATAAGATTTATAAAAGTAACTCTTGTAATAGTTGAGTCTCTTCTTAGAATTTAAAAAATATATATGGCTTTATGTATTTTTCTCTAATTGTAACCTATGACTGAGGAACTATTATAGATAATGTTTTTCAGGCAGGGACTTTGGCATTGTGAAATTTGTGGCAGATGGGAAGAATCAAAGTAGTATTTCTTTTTCCTCAGCAAACCATTCATTTCCTTTGAATGGGTTGTTTTGCTACATGACATCATCTTTCAAATTTAGCTGATTTGTGTAGTTGGAGTTATAGATATGGATATAAGGTGCCTTTTAATAAAATCTATTCTAGATCAGATTCTTTGACTTAACTACAGTTTTCTAAAAATATATTAATTTAAAAGCTTTCCTGTTTATATAGGGTTTTAAAAATATTTTTATATTTTTCAATACGCAGTCATAGGGGTTTACATTCTTTTAGAAAATAGACTTGTCAGTATTTGAGAATTCCCAGATGCCAGTGGATTTTGTTTTAAATCTGTTTTTTGGGGTTTTTTTAGTATCCAGAAGGTTATTTGGAAGCCATGGCTAGTAAAGAGAAAAAGGATAAAGTTAAGAAGCAAATTGTGAAACAGGAGTCAACCAGCCAGAGTAACGGAAACCAGAAAAGGACAATTGATCATGGTATTTCTTTTTACTTCTTAGTGTTAGAGCTCTGTCAAGTTATATATAAGTCAACAGTATGAAAACTACAAGGAAGTTGGAAGGCATTTGGAATCCAAATGTAAAGTGTTAAGTGCTCAGTAATAAAATGGGAAGCTGGGGATCTTATGGTGTTGTTCCATACTTTAAGGTTTCTTTTTCTTAAACTTCACAGAAAAATGAACAATCTTCTATGTAGTTATGTTCTATAGTTCAAAATAAAGCTGGGCAATTTGAACTGGAGCTTTATTGCATCATTACATAGATGTGATTTGTGTTTTAGCTTTCTAGAAATACTTTTGTCTACCCTTTTTAATAGTTCAGACTACCACTGTTACTGTATCTTATCATAATTTTAAACAGGTATAGAGGAGACTAAAAATACATCCAAAGCCATGAGAATGGGAGATGGAGGGAGAGGAGAGGCTTTCCAACTGACCGAGCAACAGCAGTGGCTGATTAAAGAAGACTGTATGAACCAGAAATTGTGGGATGAAGTACTTGCTTCTCTTAAGGAAGGACCAGTATGCTTTCAGCTTACCTAAATTATTCATCTTTAACCTTTCTTTATAGAGAGTCAGAAGAAATGAGGCTTTGTTAAAACCTGATTCACTTGCTTAAAATTGCTGAATACATACTATCTGTTTAGAAACAGTTGATAGGGCATGTAATTTCATTCGCTTAAGGAGACAGAAGAAATTGAGACTTAGATACCAAATGAAAATATTTTTAACTCAAGTTTAGCAGATTATTCCATTCACTGTAGAGAGAACCTTAAGTAAAAAAGAAGAAATACTTCCCTCTCCTAGCTGTTCAGAAAATAGCAAGGATAATTCAAGTTTGCAGACACTCATGAATTTTTTTTTTTTCTCTGATGGAATATTCCCCAAAATATTATGTCCTTAAACATTAATTAGCTTTATTGATGTTCCAATTCATAGTTATTTTAGCTGTTTTGCAGAAAAAAAAACCCCAAGATATCAGAATGGTAAAGGTCACTATCTAGTCAATGAAAGAACAAAATATTAGATGGAGAATGGATGCCTAAAAATGAATGTACGAAATCACTTTATTTGGGAATTGCCAGGGTCTATTTACTTTGCTTCTTTCACAGGAAAAGCATCCAGTAACTCCTTGTTCTTCCACTTACAATACTACTATTGCTATAATGCTACTGCACTTGTATAGGAGCTGATACTGTGAAGTTGTAAGTTGTTTATCTGTGACTTGTCCAAAGTTTGTAAATAATTAGACTTTCAACTCTTAGTTATTTGACAAAATACAGTAGATATGTGTTTCTAAAGCAACAGAAAACAGTATCTTAAGAGAAATCCAGTTACTAGAAAGTTATTTTCCTATAGATTCCTGCCCATAATTTTGATTGCCCTTGGTGATAGCCATATAGAAATTTCAGTGGGAATCATGCAGCTATCATTAGATAGTTGCAATGAAAATATAAATCTTAATGCTTAAAACAACCTTTCCATTTTAATTATAAGTTCTGAGTTGAGATTAATCTGATATTATCAAAATTATTGAAAAGAACTGTATTTTGAGTAACTTTAGATCTGCTTTTTACACTTCTATACCTGAGTGGATATGCTTGAGACTACTGAAATACCAGAGAATAAGGTCTCTATAAGCATGCTTGTATGTGTAAAATCTATGGCATGAAAATTTATCCCACATTCTTCAGAGTTGCTCTGAGAAGACTGAAAAACAGGAAGGTTCTTTTACCTATTGCAGGGTATTTCAGAGTGAGGACTCAAGAAGCCAATTAAACACCTCCAGCAGGTGCAGAGGTGTATTTCTTAGTGAAAGAGGTATACAGTACTTTGCTTCCCCTTTGCAGAGCAGCAGCAATCACTTATTGTCATGGTTTAACCCATCCAGCAGCTAAAACAACCACACAGCTGTTCGCTCACACCCCCTGCCAGTGGGATGGAGTAGAGAATCGAAAATGAAAAAAAAAAAAAGTAAAACTCATGGGTTGAGATAAAGACAGTTTAATAGGACAGAAAAGGAAGATGATGATGATGATGATAATAATAATAATAAACAAGTGATGAACAGCACAACTTCTCACCACTTGAAGCCGATGCTCCGCAAAACCCTGAGCTACCCCGCCTCCTGGCCCACCCCCCAGCTATATATAGAGCATGATGTCATATGGTATGGAATATCCCTTTGGCCAGTTTGGGTCAGCTGTCCTGGCTGTGTCCCCTCCCAGCTTCTTGGGCACCCCTCGCCTTCTTGTTGGCAGGGCAGTATGAGAGGCTGAGAAGTCCTTGACTGCTTGGCAACAGCTAAAAACATTGGTGCATTATCAACATTATTCTCATCCTAAATCCAAAACACAGCACTATCTTCTACTACTTTCTTCTGCTAAGAAGAAAATTAACTATCCCTGCTGAAACCAGGACACTTATCCATCATGGATGTGCAAAATTCTAGCAATGATCACTAAATACAGATATTAGCTTCCAAATTCTCTGACTTGTGCTAAGAATCAGGCTTTATGGGCCCTCTGTTTTGTTTTTAATGATGATATAATGTACAACCAAATAACTTTCAAAACCTTGGTTCTCTGACTTCTGGAAAAATAGGGAAATTAATTGTTCATGGACTTGCTTTCTAAAACTTTGTTAGCCACACTACTTCTCCTGGATGTGAAGAATATGAGTCTTCCAAAAATTTTTAATGTAATAAACATAATTTATTAAGTGTATACTTTGCACTGAACACAATAGAGGTTCACTTCTGAGGCAATAAGAATGAACAAGAAATGTGAACAATAATAATATAGGGAATGAGCAGAAGATAGGTAGAGGTAATAGCAGAGTGTGGGAATATCTTTATGTAAATGTCCATGTGTCGTGGTTTTACCCCAGCGGGCAGCTGAGCACCACGCAGCCGCTCGTTCACTCACTCCCCCCATCAGGATGGGGAAGAGAATTAGAAAAGTTAAAGTGAGAAAACTCGTGGGTTGAGATAAAGACAGTTTAATAGGTAAAGCAAAAGCCGTGCGCACAAGCAAAGCAAAGCAAGGAATTAATTCACCACTTCCCATGGGCAGGCAGGTGTTCAGCCATCTCCAGGAAAGCAGGGCTCCATCACGCGTAACGGTTAATTGGGAAGACAAACGCCATTGCTCCGAACGCTGCTGCCCCCCCCCCCCTCCTCCAAGCTCCTTATAAACTGAGCATGACATCATATAGTATGGAATACCCCTTTGGTCAGTTTGGGTCACCTGTCCTGTCTGTGTCTCCTCCCAACTTCTTGTCCACCCCCAGCCGTCCCGCTGGCAGGGCAGTGCAAGAAGCAGAAAAGGCCTTGGCCCCGTGTAAACACTGCTCAACAATAGGTCCATAGAACAAAAACACCTCTGTATTATCAATGCTGTCTCCAGCACAAATCCAAAACATATCCCCACACTAGCTACTATGAAGAAAAAATCAATCCTCTCAGCTGAAACCAGGACACCATGAATACAGGAGTAATGGTGGTAGACTTTGGAAGGAAATCTGTAACTTGGACTGAGACCTGAAGATTATACTAGAAAAGTTTCAGTGTAAGCAATCTTTGCAATGTCAAACTGTCTTATCACACTGAATATTGGGTTTAACAACTCCTAGTAGTTGTATAACATTATTAGACCATGCTAATTGTGAGTTTGGGAAGAGTAACAAGGATGTTAAACAAATATCTCATGAATGTATCTCTGCATTTACCAAATGCTATGAAGGCCAAATTTTTTTATTCAATTTAGGTCTGTGAATTTGGCTGCAAATTTATAATTTAAATATAGGTAATAATTACAGTACTTAGGCAAATTACTTTTTTTAAAATAAACTTTAATAATTTTAAATAAAAATGCCTTTTTTTTGTTTGCATATTTGTGAATGTGCCTCTAATAATTCTACTTTACTCTTCTTTTGCCCTATACTAGAATTTCCTGAAGAAATTGGAACAATCTTTTATGTGTGTCTGCTGTCAGGAGCTTGTTTACCAGCCAGTGACAACAGAGTGCCTCCACAACGTCTGTAAAGTAAGAATAATCCCTGTATTGCTCTGGATTGTGTTCTTGGCTCTGAGACACCAATCACCAAAACCAACATATATTTTAGGAAGACAATAATTATTGACTAGCAGTCTGAGCAAGAAATGTAACATGCTTGCTTCCAGTTGTGTGGCTGCCATATAATCAATCCTCATTTTATGTAAAAATTAGTGGAAATTTATTTAGTATAATTTCTTATACACATAATGTATCAAGTTTATCATTCCATTGTTAGGGAAAGAGGAAAGGGAAAAGGGAAGGGAGGGAAAGGGAAAGGAAGGGAAGGGAAGGGAAGGGAAAAGGGAAGGGAAGGGAAGGGAAAAGGGAAGGGAAGGGAAGGGAAAAGGTAAGGGAGGGGAAGGCAAGGCAAGGCAAGGCAAGGCAATTACCACCTCCCACAAGTAGACCGATGCCCAGTCTCTGAGAAATGGCTACTTTGGAAACACCACCCCCTAGTTTCTATTGCTGAGCATGACATTATATGGCATGGAATATCCCTTTGGTCAATTTGGGTCTGCTGTCCCACCTGTGTCCCCTCCCAACCTCTTGCCCATCCCTGACCTACTTGCTGGTAAGGCAGAATGACTAATAGGGAAAACCTTGATGCTGTGCAAGCACTGCTCCGCAATAGCTAAAACATTGGTGTATTATCAACACTGGTTTACTCACAGATCTAAACCACAGTACCATACAGGCTGCTATGAAGAAAATTAATTTCATCCCAGCTAGATCCAGTATATCATTTCAGTTGTAAAGGCAGAAATATGGCAAGAGGACTCAGTAAGAACTTGCTGTTTCTGGAAATGTGGGAAACTGCCTCTTTGATTCCTAGTAATTGCTTAATTTTTGCTAGCTAAATTTTCAATGTAAAACAAAAGCTGTAACACTTTTACTTCTTTGTCTTTGTATGCCCTAGAGCTGTTTACAGCGCTCTTTCCGAGCTGAAGTCTTTACCTGTCCTGCCTGCCGCTATGACCTTGGAAAGAGCTACACCATGGTTCCTAACAAGAGATTGCAGACACTACTTGACCAGTTCTTCCCTGGTTACAGTAAAGGACGATGATGTGTTCAAATACTTTCATACTTCTCCCATTGACTTTATAGACAGTAAAGGAGAATAAACATCTAAAAGTTAACAGTGAATCAGCCAGCTTGATGGAACTGAATCTCTTGTCACACATGTTCTTTAAGGTCCCTTCCAGCCCAAACCATTCTATGTTTCTATGATTCTATGATTCTGAATCAGCTAATCCTCTTCCTCCCCATCACCATCTTTCTTCATGTAGTGAGAACTCTAAATCTCTGCTGTCTTTAACATCAAAGGTAGTTTTGGTGAGCTGACAAATAATTTTTAAAGGGAGGGAAAAAAAAGCCAACAAGAAGCTTTAGGTCTAAGTGGTGAGTCCTAGCTGGTGCGTAAGTTATGATTTGGGGTTTTTTAACTACCTCAGGTAGAGGAAAACAAATTGTGGGGAGGAAAAATAGTTCATAAAGTTTTAGCTACTCACTGCTTGCTTAATTTTATTTGTGTCTAGTCTATGCGGTTTGATTCAACAAAAAAAAAGCCCAAAAACCCAAACACACAAAACAAAACAACAAAAACCAAACAGCACTTAAGTCAGTTGGATTAAAGAACAGAAAAATCTGTGGTGTGCATAGTCCTTTTTTTGTCTTTCTTCCATTATGGTGTATGTTTTTGCAAGAACAGGCCAACTTTTAGTCTATTTTTGTGAGCTTCACTGTGCTTTTTCTTGTATCTTATGCAAGCTGACTACTAAGAACTAATGAACAATATGAATGCATTGTTGCTACCGTAGTATAAAGTGATCTGTGGTTTTTTGCACTTAAGCGGATATTCAAGAGAGTAGTTGTGTACAAAAAAATTCATATAAAAAAAGCCACTTTTGTATTAGTTTAAAATGTATGCTTTTAGTACGTCTTGTATCAGTGGCAATAAATCTATACAGCACTGAAGACAGAGCTAGCTTGAAAAGGGTTTAAATTGCTTCATATGGTGACCTGAAATTTTATATACAATATATTCCCCCAAAATATACATTATTAAATATTTTATGATTCAGAAATGTTGCTAATTTTGTGGGGTTTATATTATCCAAACTTATCAAATTATGACATTTAAAATTAAGATACTTTTTTCAGACTACAGAATATTTCCTTTAGGCAGGCTTCTTATTCTTCAAACTTGAGTCTTCATAGACCTTCATTCATTCATCAAGAAAACAGAAGAATATTTGCTCAAATTAATTTCTAAGCCACTATGCCATGCATGCCCATCCTCCCCAACCATGCCTTAAGAAAAAAAATCTAACCTGATTCAGGATCTTACATATCAGATATATATTTCTCCTGTAGCAGTGCTTGTGCTACAGGTGCAGCTATTCAGGCCTCTGCTTGAGACAAGCATGAGTAGCCCTAGCTCTATATATCAGAGCAGGAATCCTGGGACCTGCTGCAGGAGGGAGCCTTTCCTTCCCATCAGCATTGTATGTTGTGGGATCCCAGCACGGTGATCAGTAAAAGGATTGTCTAAGTAGTCATGGGGTGGTACCAACAGTGTATAGTCTACAAAGTAGGTATGCCATGATGTTGGAGGGAAATAACAACTAGATATTATTTTTTGTGTCAATTCTCATTTCAGACCTTTGAAATACTATTTATTGTTTACTGTTAAATATTGCTTGAGGTTGCATTATATCAGTAAGGTATTATCTTTGATTTGTTAATAGTTTTATATAAAGTGATAATCCCCTTTTGAGTGCTTGTCTACATGTACATTCATATACATTCATATTGGAGAAGTATGTGCACATTTATGATGACATTCTCTGATTCAAAACCTTGCCAGGTGATTATATATATGAATATATATATAATGAATCAGACAAATGTAGTTGCTCTTTTTTTCCCCCTTTTATTTTGTTCAGTTAGTTTTAGCTAAAGAATTTCAGTTACACTGTACTAATGCATAATGCTTTAATGTTGGTAGCATCTTGAATCACATCATATTGAAGACATGCATTGTTGAACAAGTCAGAAAGAAGTTAAAGCTTCAGCTTTTGATCTTTTTCTATACTTACTAGGAAATGAGGTTTCAGGCGCTATGCAACAACTGTATTAATATTAGACATATATTTTGAGAACTGTAGACGGTTCCCTAAGTCCATAGATTTCCCAAATTGTAACCCAATGCTTTTTATGGTGAAAATTATACCTTCGTGACCAGCACATACATCTGTGTAATATGTGCCTACCAAAAGTCTACAGTATTTTATATCTTTTAATGGCCTTTGAATTGGTAAAAAGGTACCAAACTGAATTGGTGAGGTAAGATATTATAAATGCACCATTTTATTAGAGAAGTCTTATCAAAAGTGCTTTGGAAAAGGCAGCTTTTAATCTAGATTCCTGAGTCTTAAACTGAGGTTGGTTCATCAAAACACACAAATATCTATTAAATATAAATCTGAACTATTCACCTTCTCTGTTAAATGTTTAGCAAGAAACTGTTCCAAATATTAACTTTTTTTTTCCTTATTCAGAAGAGTTAATGACTGTTGATTACTAGAGAACCTGGCTTTTTCCCTAGTTTATATTAATTCAGTGAGTTTACTTTTAATCTACCATTTGTCACAAGGCCAACTGTAGAAAGTTCCTAAATTTTTTTTTATGGTTTTGGCTTAACTATTTTTTTCAGACCATTTTAATGACTTAAGCACAATTGTTTGTAATGAACAGATTGGCAAGATTTTGCATAGTTAGTGGCAACTGAAAACACATCCACTGCTTGCACCTATATTAAAAGTCCAATTTGTAGTAGTATTTCACAATTTTGTAAACACTTAGTGCTATACCAATGTCTATTAAATGTCTTTTTCAATATTATTGAAGTCTAAAATTTTCTAATGCTGAATCTCTCTCTGTATATGAGAATGGCCTGTATATGAGAATGGCCTGTTTCCTATTACTTTCATATGATGGTGCAATCTATGTCAAATTAAATTCCCATTGGAAGTCACTAAGTAGGAAATGAAGAATTGCAACTCCAGTAATTTCTCCACTCTAATTATTACTACAGTATATACTTCCTGATCTTCAGCACTACTACTTTATGTAGTGAGAAACTAACTCAGCTACAAAGGAACTCACTTGATTGAACTCAAGTATCTGCACAGACATGCCAGAAAAGTTCTTGCGCTCCTTTCAAATTGTATTGCGTTTTGGTAGCAGGGGAGCTACAGGAGTGGCTTCCATGACAAGTTGCTAGAAGCTTCCCCCATGTCTGATAAAGCCAATGCCAGTTGGCTCGGAGACAGACCCACCACTGGCCAAGGCCAAGCCAATCAGTGATGATGGTAGCACCTCTGTGATAACATATTTAAGAAGGAAAAAAAAAAAACCAATCCAACAAAAAAACACCAAAAAAACACAGGAGCAATTTTTGCAGCCAGAGAGAGGAGCGAGATGATGTGAGAGAAACGACTCTGTAGACACTAAGGTCAGTGCAGAAGGAGGGGGAGGAGGTGCTCCAGGTGCTGTAGCAAAGATACCCCTGCAGCCCGTGGAGAAGACCATGGTGAAGCAGGCTGTCCCCTTGCAGCCCATGGAGGTTAATGGTGGAGCAGATATCCACCTGCAGCCCCTGGCGGACCCCACACTGGAGCAGGTAGATGCACCCTGAAGGAGGCTGTGACCCCATGGGAAGTCAGTGCTGGAGCAGGCTCCTGGCAGGACCTGTGGACCTGTGGAGAGAGGAGTCCACGCCAGGGCAGGTTTGCTGGCAGGACTTGTGACCCCATAGAGCAGTCTGGCCCTGAAGGTCTGCACTCCATGGAAAGGACCCCCATTGGAGCAGTTCATGAAGATCTGTAGCCTGTGGGAAGGACTCACATTGGAGGAGCTTGTGAAGGGCTGTCTCCCATGGGAGAGACCCCAAGCTGGAGCAAGGGAAGAGTGTGAGGAGTCCCTGAGGAGGAAGGAGTGGCAGAGACAACGTGTGATGAACTGACTGCAACCAACATTCCCCATCCACCTGTGCTTCTGGGGAGGAGGAGGTAGAGAAATCAGGAGTAACATTAAGCCTGGGAAGAAGGGAGGGGTGAGGGGAAGGTGTTTTTAAGATTTGGGTTTATTTCTCATTACCCTACTCTGGTTTGATTGGTAGTAAATTAAATTAATTTTCCCAAGTTGAGTGTGTTTTGACTGCGACAGTAACTGTTGAATGATCTCTCCTTGTCCTTATCTCGACCCATGAGCCTTTTGTTATATTTTCTGTCCGCTGTTCAGTTGAGGAGGGGAGTGATAGAGCAGCTTGAGTGGGTACCTGGTGTCCAGCCAGGGTCAACCCACCACACAAATACACTACACTGATGTTTTCATCATAAAGTTATCACATGTAAAGTCTATCTCACCAACTATACGGACAGTCTCAGAAGCCAATTTTTTATATAAATTGATTGATGGGAACAGATGAGAAGATGTTCCTGTTCAAGGTTTCAGTCCTGGCCACTTTTTACTTCTACATGGCATTATATGGAGCAATAGGACTCTGATCTCAAGTGCTCATTCAGTATTCCTGGAGGGCCAGAGCTTAAGTTTTGAAGCCATTTTAAAGCAAGCTATAGTCTATGTAATTAAGCAAGGCAGGTTAAGCATGCTGTCTAAACCAGAGTCATTATTCAAACTAAGAGGTCTGAAAAAATGCATGGAAAAAATATTGTACTTTTGTTAAATGAGATTGAACTCAGAGTAAGAAGTTCAATTTCAATATTTGTAGAAAAACTGTTTCATATTTTACCTGGATTAGAGAGATTTATATGGAACTATAAGGAAATAATGATGTAATACTGAAAAAAGTAGGTTTAATGCTCAGTAAAAATTTAACATCATAGCTTGTGGGGGAAAAAAACCCACAAATCTTTAATATTACATTCTGCCAGTATTTTACTTTGTGTAGGACCTACTGCTACTGTGGCAGCTCTGACAAATCAGAACTGAAGTATCAAACAAAACAGGCATCAAGATTTTATACTGCTGTTAGCTAAAATTTAAAAGTTAGAGTTCAAAATATGATGTGCTTAATTCTGGCTGACTTTATTGGAATACTAAGATTGCCAGGTAAACCAGGTAAGAAATATTAACACTAGCAATGCTAGTGGTAATATGTGTATTAAAGAATCCATTTGTCTTTAGAAAATAAACAATTACTGCTGTGATTGATATTCATTACTACTGCCTTATGATGCATCTGGAATAAACAGGTTTGCATCCCATTCTGGGCAGGAGGTGGAGGAAGGTGAAAGAGAGAGGGTGCAGGGTTCACCTAGATCTCAATAAAAAAGGTCTGACAACAAATGGCTTAATAATACAGATATTTTAATAAGAAAGAATAAAAGAGGAATCTAGATAGTAAGTAAATCTTACATGCCTTCAGACACTGGGCAATAGAAGAGGCAATAGAGTTTAGAGTATGTGATGACAGTTAAAGTAGAAAGATGTGTTTAAGACATGAGATGACTGGAGTCAACGCTGAATACTCACTCCTTCAAGTCCATGTTACTACATGCATGTAGCTGAGATTAGCCTCAAGAGGTTCTCTTGAACATAGGGTATCTGAAATAAAAAAGAAAATGAGTCAACCTTTATGCATTTTTCAATTCGGTTAAAGATATTATCCAAGACCTGAACATAATTCTTAACTTCAGTGGGTTAATCAGGGTCCATCCTGTCTTCCTCTATTTTAGCAATTTCTTGCTGAACAATGATCAGAATCTGTCCAGCTCTGCCTTCTATTCAGACTCTGTTGATTCAATCATAAGTTTCCCTGCTGTTGGTCAGGACATGATTGGAGCATGAAAAACTTATAAAGAACAAATCCAGTCACTGATTACAGGTTGAGTTAATGTAAGCATTAGCTAGCAGATGACAACCTCATTTTTCCTAAAAGATGAAAAAACAAGTTCTTAGTCCTTTTCTGTAACCTTTTTCAGGACTATACCAACTACTAGGAAGAAAACTAACTCTATCCCAGTCGAAACCAGGATGATATCCACCCCTTATTCTATACCATTTACATCATGACCAGGTCCTATACTTCCAAATACATTCCAATTAATCACTGTCACTTTTCCTGTCTTTTGATAAGTACAGATAGCATTCCCTTAGTCTATAGGCCATCCCTCTGAAATGTCCGTTGAGTTCATTTAGTCCATGACTTTGGGCTCAATCTGTCATAATTGTCCTTCAGGGCAGGAGAGGTGGTGTGTGGTGTTGGGTTGTCGCATGCTGAAGCCAGTTCTGGTTCCATCACCACTGCACTTGGCTCAGTTTCAGCAAAGTTCATTTTTCATTAATCTGGGTGATTCTTACTGTAATATCATTGATATGGCATATAGCACTCATAGTAGAGATGACATACATTATAATATATTGTCCTGGTTTTGGCAGGGATAGAGTTAATTTTCTTTCTGACAGCTGGTGTAATGCTGTGGTTTTGATTTAGGATGAGAATAATGTTGATAACACACAGATGTTTTTAGTTTTTGCCAAGCAGTCAAGGACTTTTCAGCTTCTCATACTGCCCTGCCAATGAGGAGGCAGGGGGCACCCAAGAAGCTGGGAAGGGACACAGCCAGGGCAACTGACCCAAACTGACCAAAGAGATATTCCATACCATACAACAGCATGTTCCATTTCTCAGTGGGCAGCTGGGGGGCCTGGCGCGGCAACTGGGGGCCTTGTGCAGCATCGACTTCAGAGTTATAGTGTTTGTCTTCCCAAGTAACTGTTACATGTGATGGAGCCCTGTTTTCCTGGAGATGGCTGAACACCTGCCTGCCGATGGGATGTGGTGAATGAATTCCTTGCTTCCTCCAGGGAACTGACTGAGCAGCTGCATGGTGCTTAGCTGTCAGCCAGGGCTAAATCACGACATATAACAACATCATATAATTTAAATCATTGGCTATTCTCACCCAAAATCGAATCCCTTTGAGGTATACATCAGACTTCCCCATCCTTCTGCATTACCCACCAAGTGCACCCATGTTCTTGAGCAAAAGCAATCCCATGGATGGGTTTCCCTTTGCCTGAAGCAGGGCTAACCCAGACTCTCTTCCCCAACATATTCTTCATGTGCACTAAAGGGACTTTATAGCCTTCTATAGTATGTAAAAGTTTTGATTGGGCAGGACCAGATTGATTGGTAGATCCCCTAGTGTTGACTAACCAGGTGGCCTTTGCTAAATGTCTATCCCAATGTTTGAAGGTCCCACCACCCATTGCTCTCAGTGTAGTCTTTAGAAGTCCATTGTATCGTTCGATTTTCCCAGAGGCTGGTGCATGGTAGGGGATGTGATACACCCACTCAATGCCACGCTCTTTGGCCCAGCTGTCTATGAGGTTGTTCCGAAAATGAGTCCCGTTGTCTGACTCAATTCTCTCTGGGGTGCCGTGTTGCCACAGGACTTGCTTTTCAAGACCCAGAATAGTGTTCCAGGTAGTGGCATGGGGCACAGGGTATGTTTCCAGCCATCTGGTGGTTGCTTCCACCATTGTAAGAACATAGTACTTGCCTTGGCGGGTTTGTGGGAGCGTGATGTAGTCGATTTGCCATGCTTCCCCATGTTTATATTTCAGCCATTGTCCTCCATACCACAGAGGCTTTACCCGCTTGGCTTGCTTGATTGCAGTGTATGTTTCACATTGATGGATGACCTGTGAGATGGCGTCCATGCTCGAGTCCACCCCTCGATCACGGGCCCATCTACATGTTCCATCTCTTCCTTGATGGCCTGAGGTGTCATGGGCCCACCGAGCTATAAATAATTCACCCTTACGCTGCCAGTCCAAATCCACCTGAGCCACTTCAATCTTGGCAGCTTGATCCACCTGCTGTTTTTTTTAATGTTCTTCAGTGGCCCAAGTCTTAGGTACGTGGGCATCTACGTGATGTACCTTTACAACCAGCTTCTCTAGCCGGGCAGCAATATCTTGCCACAATGGGGCAGCCCAGATGGGTTTACCTTTGTGCTGCCAGTTGCTCTGCTTCCACTGCTGTAACCACCCCCACAGGGCATTTTCCACCATCCATGAGTCAGTGTAGAGGTACAGCGCTGGCCACTTTTCTCATTAAGCAATATCTAAAGCTAGTTGGATGGTTTTCACTTCTGCAAAGTCACCTAATTCACCTTGTCCTTCAGCAATTTCTGTGACTTGTGTAGGACTCCATACAGCAGCCTTCCACCTCCGATGATTTCCCACAATGCGACGGGGCCCATCAGTGAACAAGCCATATTGCTTCTCATTTTCTGGCAGTTTATTATATTGTGGCAGATGCACCCGCCCCGACAAAGCCTGCGGGAAAACCTTCCGGCCACAGTTTGAATTATGGGGCAGACAAAGCTGAGGTCTTCAGCCAATGGGACACCTACATGACCACATATGACCACAGGTCAGATTCGAATTGGGTATAAACGGAGTCCTGCGAGAGAGCCATTTTGAGTCAGTCTCCCTCAGAGCAGTGGGTCTGCAGTCGGAGGCTCTCCCCATGGGTTGGGACACCACCTACGGTTCATCTTCTGTACAGATTGAGAGACCTCATCTTACATAGGTGAGTGATTTTGCACATTTTGGGTCATCAATCATAAATCTTAGGAGCTCTTAAGTCAGTGGTGTAGTACTAATATCCTGATTGACATCCTGAACCTGTGGATTGTTAATGTCCATTGGAGCCAGAGTGGTTTCAGTTAGAACAAAACTTAGTTTTTCCCTTTCCATCTTGTAAAATAAATATCTTTCTTTGATTGTTTGTTAACCGGACTGGCCTAGTTTGTGTGGTTCTGTGACATTTTAAATTGGTGTAGTTGGCAGGATGTCTATAGAGGAGTTATTATGGAAGCACGGCTGTAATTCTTCTCCCCCAGGTTTAGATTGGGCAAAGGAGAAGTGGTCCGACCCGGTAGCGGTCATGGAGAGGATAGAACAATGCCACAGAAATAGTCGAAATGGCAAAAGTAAAGGAACTATGTGTGCCATCCTAGGCACCTGCTTGATTGAAGCACAGAAACAAAATAATGATTGCAAAAGATTAGCCACAGACAATCTGAAGAAACAGCTAGAAATAGATTGTTTGAAGGGAGAATTGCAAAGAGAAAGAGAACAGATACATCTGTTGCAACAAAAAATTGAACTAATGCTAGCACAAGTGAAAAAACCCCCAGTATTTTCCAAATCTGAAAAGTAATTGCGGATGCAGATCCCAAGGATTGGGATGGGGATATCCAGGGAGACCCTGATGAAAATAGCTCTGAAGAAATGGAGGAATTGGAGGAAAGGGACACGCGACCTCTTATTAAAACAGAGAGGCACATGGGTCTGCAAGGCGGGAACCCCTGAACCACAGTCCGCACCATTCCCTGGTCAGGACCTGAGCTCAGCGAATTGCAAGCAAAGTTCTCATGAAAACCTGGAGAGACAGAAACGGAGTATTTGTGGAGAGTCTCTCTAACGGGGGGTGATCGGATACTGTTGAGCGATGACGAAGCAAGAGGGTTTTGGGGTCCAGGAGTGTTTCTGAGTGATGGACCGCAGGGCAACCAGCCATTAACATCCCGAGTGGTTTATTGGGCTGGGGGTGTGGACCCCAAAGGGCAGAGGGGAACCTATTACCATTAAAATAAAGGGATTGTGGGATCTAGCTGAAGGAGTGCAAAAAGCTGCTTGTATTCAGGCAATGTATGAGAGGGCAGCAAGGGATACCGATGGCTGCACCAGTAGACCCGAGCAACCTGAGACCTCTTATTAGGGGACTGCTGGATGCTTTGAAAATACATGTTCAATCCCTGTGTCACCGAAACCCGGGAATAAACCTCGTAACACCAATGTAGTGTTAAAAGGCAGACATTCTTTATTGCAGCGCTGGATGCACAGGGGATAGCTCCACCCAACGTGCATGCCAGGTGATCACCAACACACAGGTTATGTAGGATCAAAATATACATATTCATCATTTTCCTCAGAAAAGGCAGTCCTATGATAATCATTTCAATCATTTCTTAGAATCCATTTCCATATTCTCCTCCCCGTCATGCATGCTCAGTGATTTGAGTCGGTGGTCTTCAGGGGGTCTCTGGTGATCATCAGTGGTCTCGCACCCGTGTCCGCTGGGTGACCCTCTTCTTGCAGGCATGCGCAGTATCCTTGCTGTGGGTGCAAATGTCCATAACAACTTCATAAGATTAATATCTCCCAATCTATTGTTCGGTTGGGTAGGGACTGTACATGGAACATAGCAGCATTGTACCTTGCCATGGTCAGTTAGCTTCATTACCTATTACCTTGGTTACAAACTAATGATCTCAACCTGATTCTATAGTTTCTGTTTCATGGCCCCTATCCCACGGTTACATTTCCCCCCTTTGGAAGTTTTGAAATAATAACTTTTCAACACTTCCACTCATATTTTCCTATCCTAGACACATTATGGATGTTCTTAAACTTGTAACCATAGCATCTACACCCCAGTGTGTCTGCTCATGTTTGCAAGTGCTAACATAACTTGTGGAGTTACTATTACCTGATATTACCTGGTGTTACCCACCACCCTTCCATATTCTGAGATGCCTTTAAGTGCTCTGCCAATTGTTCATCTAGTTTACTGTATCTTGCTGTTAAATTTGGGATTTTCATCTGTTTTACTGGTACTAGTGCAAGGATACCTTGTTCTGCAGCCTCCTTTGCAGTTTTATCCGTCAATCGATTACCTACATTTACAGCTGTCTGACCAAATTGATGTGCCTTGCAATGGATTGCGGCCACTTCCTTCGGTTTCTGCACATCTTGTAGGAGTTGAAGAACTTCCTCCTTATGTCTTATTGGTGATCCTTGGGCTGATAACAGTCCTCTTTCTTTCCAGATAGCTCCATGAGCGTGGATCACACCAAATGCATATTTGGAATCCATCCATATGTTTACCCTTTTCCCTTCCGCCATCCGTAAAGCCCTGCTTTAACAACACCAATTCTGCTTTCTGTGCTGATGTATTTGCAGGTAGTGTCCCTGACTCCAATATTTTGTCGGTGGTGACAACAGCATACCCGGCCATTCGCCTTCCTTCTTGCACGAAACTGCTTCCATCCGTAAACAGCTCCAGATCAGGATCCTTCAAAGGTTCGTCCTTCAGGTCCGGTCTGCTGAAATAAACTTGTTCAATGGTTAACAGGCAATCATGTTCCAATTTCTCGGTAGGATTTTCTGTTGACAGGAACATTGCTGGATTTACAATTGCTGTGGTTTTTAATTCCACATCATCTTGTTCCAATAGGACAACCTGGTATTTCAACATTCTGCTAGGGGATAGCCAGTGACCCCCCTTTTGTTCTAAGACAGTTATTACCATGTGTGGTACGTATACCACTATCTTTTGGCCCATAGTCAATTTTCAGGTGCTTCCTGAATCAGCAGCACCGTTGCTGCCACGGCACGCAAACATCCCGGCCATCCTTTACTCACATTGTCAAGTTGTTTGGAGAAGTACCCCACCGGTCGCTTCCAGGATCCCAGCCGTTGCACCAGCACTCCAAGGGCCAGATGTTGCCTTTCGTGTACAAACAGCTCAAAAGGTTTGGTTAGATCAGGTAGACCCAATGCAGGGGCCATCATTAATGCCTTTTTGAGTTCTTTAAATGATTTGTGGCATTCAGGTGTCCAAGCCAAGTATTGGTCTTTGGATTCCTTCAGGGCTTCATATAGGGGTTTCGCATACAGTCCATAATTTAGAATCCAGAGTCGACACCACCCAATCATTCCCAGAAAGGCTCTCAGTTCCTTTGGGCTGTTAGGTTCGGGGATCTGACAAATGGCTTCTTTTCTTTCGTTTCCCAATTGTCTCTGTCCTTGAGATATCTCAAATCCCAAATAAATCACTACTTCTTTCCCTATCTGGGCCTTGTTTCTGGAAACTCTGTATCCCCCTTGGCCCAGGAAATTCAATAAACTGATGGTCATTCCAAAACATGTTTCTTTGCTTTCTGCTGCTATCAGGTTGTCATCCACGTACTGCAATAGTATACCTTCTCCTTGATTCTGTTTCTTCCACATTTCTAACTCTTTTGCCAATTGATTTCCAAATATTGTGGGGCTATTCTTAAATCCTTGCGGAAGTACAGTCCATGTTAGTTGTGTCTTTCGTCCTGTAGCAGGACTTTCCCATTCAAAAGCAAATATGCTTTGACTTTTTGTATCCAGAGGTATGCAAAAGAAGGCATCCTTTAAATCCAGTACAGTAAACCATTTATGTTCCTCCTTCAAAGATGTCAGTAAAGTGTATGGATTGGCCACTACTGGGTGTATATCTTGAACTATTTGATTTATGGCCCTCAGATCCTGAACTAATCGGTATTCCTTGCCTCCTGATTTCCTTACTGGTAATGTAGGGGTATTGTATTCTGATTCACATTCTACTAACAGCCCATACTCTAAAAATTTTGTAATTAATTCCTCTAATCCCTTTCGAGCCTCCCACTTAATAGGATACTGGTTTTGTCTTACCGGCTTGGCCCCAGGTTTTAAAGTCACCTTTACCGGTTCTGCCAGTTTGGATCGTCCCAGAACTTCACTTGCCCATACCAAAGGGGTTACTGCATTGTCCACTACTTCTGGAATCTGTTCCTCCTTGGGGGAATCCTGTGACATAAACACTCTCGCCTCTATGGCTTTTGATTCTGGTATTAGTAATCTGATTTCTCCATCTTTAAAAGTTATTTGCGCATCTAATTTGCTTAATAAATCTCATCCCAATAAAGGCAACAGACAGTTGGGCATGTACAAAAATTGATGTGTTACCCACTGTTTTCCCAGCTTAAATTTTAACGGTTTCAAGAAAGGCCAGTTCTCTTTTCGCCCCGTCGCACCAACACCCTCTGCTGATTTATGGCTGAGTTTTGCTTTACATGTTTATTATTCTAGTCAAGATTGCCAGAATTTTTCCATCCCTTTGCATTTGTCTGACTTCTTTTTCTCTCTGTTGTTATACACAGTCCAGGCTACTTCAAGCATTTTACCTAAGTCTCTGGACTCAGCCCCTTCCAATTTCTGGAGTTTTTTCTAGGGCTGATTGTCCCATAAATATAGAGTCCAATTGTATAGCTTCCTCTGGTTTTTCTGGGTCCAAATCAGTATATTTTCTAGCAGTCACCTTCAGTCTTTCCATAAAGGCTGAAGGGGACTCATTTAATTCTTGTCTCACTTCATAAAGTTTAGACCAATTAATTGCTTTTGACATTGCATGTCTAACACCAAACAAAATCCACTTCTGAGATCTAGTCAGCATCCCTCTGGGCCCCGGTTGATTAGGGTCCCACTCAAGATTTGTGGATGGAAAATTCTGGTCCACTGTCCCTTGTATAATCCCATTAGCATGGGCTCCTTCCACTTGTTTTCTGGCCGTATTCAATACCATTTTCTTTTCAGTGTCTTCCAACAAAGTATCCAATATTACTTGCAAATCCTCCCAATCGGGGTTTTGGGTTCTGATTATTGTTTCAACTACTTTGGCAACCCTTTCGGGATCATCCCGATAAGTGCCTGCAGTTTCTTTCCATGCTCTTAAATCAGTTATTGAGAAGGGAATTTTTACCATTACCGGACCCTCATTGCCAACTGCCTGCCGAAGAGGGGCCTGGAGGGGAGTTATCCGTGATTTTGCACATTTTGGGTCATCAATCATAAATCTTAGGAGCTCTTAAGTCAGCGGTGTAGTACTAATATCCTGACCAATATCCTGAACCTGTGGATTGTTAATGTCCATTAGAGCCAGAGTGGTTTCAGTTAGAACAAAACTTAGTTTTTCCCCTTCCATCTTGTAAAATAAATATATTTTTTTGATTGTTTGTTAACCGGACTGGCCTAGTTTGTGTGGTTCTATGACATATATAGTGGGGGCTCTTCAGCACATATCACCTCTTCCTCTGGCAACATTCCGAAATCTTTGCCTTCTGGACAGTCTGTGACCACTTCCAATATTCTTGGGCAAGCGAGGCTTCCTATTTGAGCCTACTGTGTGATCAATGCAACCCACTTACTCCACGTAGCATCAGTTGTATGATATGTAGAGGGGACCCTCCCTTTGAACATCCAGCTCGGCACCGGCAGTCGATGTACTAAGAGGAGCTGTGCTTCAGTACTAATCACTTCCAAAGCAGCTCAAACTCCTTCATATGCTGCCAATATCTCTTTTTCAGTTGGAGTGTGGTGAGCCTCGGATCCTCTGTATCCCCGACTCCAAAACCCCAGGGGTCGACCTCGAGTCTCCCCTGGTGCTTTCTGCCAGAGACTCCAGGTAGGGCCATTCTCCCTGGCTGCAGTGTAGAGCACATTTTTTACATCTGGTTCTGCCTGGACTGGCCCAAGGGCTACTGCATGAACAATTTCTTGTTTAATTTGTTCAAAAGCTTGTTGTTTGCTCAGGGGCCCATTTGAAATCGTTCTTCTTCTGGGTCACCTGATAGAGAGGGCTTACAATCGGACTGTAATTTGGAATATGCATTCTCTGGAAATCCACAAAGCCTAAGAAAGCTTGTGTCTCTGTCATGGTTTTACCCCAGCCGGCAGCTGAGCACCATGCAGCCACTCGCTCACTCCTCCCCCCTCGCTCCCCTGGTGGGATGGGGAGGAGAATGGGAAGGAAAAGGCAAAACCTCGTGGGTTGGGATAGGGACAGTTTACTGGGATAGCAAAGGGAGAGGGGGAAAAAAACCCTAACAGTACTTAACAGAATATACAAAATTGGTGATACACAATGCAGTTTCTCACCCAAGGACCATACAACTCAGACTGCATGCTCAGACCTGTCCCAAAGCCAGACCGTCCCTGAGCCGCATGTCCTGGAGCTGTGTTGCCCCTCCCTGACTAGCCCCCCTTTTATACTGAGCAAGATGTCATATGGTATGGAATATCCCTTTGGTCACTCGGGGTCAGCTGTCCTGGCTGTGTCCCCTCCCAACTTCTTGTGCACCCCCAGCCATCCCGCTGGCAGGGTGGTGCAAGAAGCAGAAAAGGCCTTGGCTCTGTGTAAGCACCGTTCAACAACAACAGGTCTATATGACAAAAACATCTCTATATTATCAACACTGTTTCCAGCACAAATCCAAAACATAGCCCCATACTAGCTACTGTGAAGAAAATTAACCCTCTCAGATGAAACCAGGACAGTCTCCTTTTTGTTTGTCCGTGGAGACATAGCTGTTATTTTGTTGATAATATCCATTGGGATCTGATGGCGTCCATCTTGCCATTTTATTCCTAAAAACTGCATCTCCTGTGCAGGTTCCTTGACCTTACTTCATTTTATGGTGAAATAAGCTTTCAGAAGGATTTGAACTATTTTCTTCCCTTTCTCAGAGAGTTCTTCTGCTGTGTTGCCCCATACGATGATGTCATCAATGTCAGTCCATGGCAAATGGTGGGACTGTTTCCACCCCTGGAGAAACTGGTGTACTGGACATCTCTCCAAGTGAAAGCAAACTGTGGCCTGCACTCTGCCGCCAAAGGGATTGAGAATTATGCATTAGCGATATCAATTGTGGCATACCACTTGGCTGCCTTTGACTCCAGTTCATATTGAAGTTCCAGCATGTCCAGTACGGCAGCACTCAGCAGTGACGTGGCTTCATTCAGTCCACGATAATCTACTGTCAGTCTCCACTCTCCATTAGACTTTTGCACTGGCCATATGGGACTGTTAAAGGGTGAATGAGTCTTGATGATCACCACTTGGCTCTCCAGTTGATGAATCAGCTTATGGATGGGAATGCCACCAATGTACTATTGTGGTAGTGATCGGCACCTGTTGTTCTTCGACCCTCAACAACCCTACAATAGAAGGGTCCTCCGAGAGACCAGGCAAGGTAGACAGCTCTTTAATTTCCTCCATCTCCAAGGCAGCTATTCCAAAAGCCAACCAGTACCCTTTTGGGTCCTTGAAACACCCGCTCCTGAGGTAGTCTATGCCAAGGATGCACAGAGCATCTGGGCCAGTCACACTGGAGAGCTTTTGCCAGTCATTCTCAGTTAGGCTTACTTCAGCTTCCAATGCAGTTACCTGCTGGGATCCCCATGTCACTCCAGAAATACAGATGGGTTCTGACCCTTTATAGCTTGATGACATTAGGGTACACTGTGCACCGGTGTCCACCCAGAGCCTTATATTCCTGTGGATCTGATGTGCCAGGCCATTGAATCCACACAGTCCAATAAACTTGGTTGTCCTCTTCCTCTGCCTGGCTGGAGGAAAAAGGCCCCTCTAATCCTGGTCATCATATTCATTACTGACTTCTTGTAAATACAAATCAGAAGTCCCTTTATTAAGATCGGAAGTCGGACCAGCCCTTCTACTCTGGGTGTCATGGTTTAGCCCCAGCTGGTAGCTAAGCACCATGTGGCTACTCACTCACTCCTCCTTCCCCCCAGTGGGATGGGGAGGAGAATCAGAAGAAAAAGGTAAAACTCATGGTTTGGGATAAGGACAGTTTACTAGGACAGCAAAGGAAGAGGAAAATAACAATACTTATAAAAGAATATACAAAGTGAGTGATACACAATGCAATTTGCTCACTGCCCAAGAGCCCGATGCCCAGCCTGTCCCTGAGCAGTAACCCCTCCTCCTAGAACAGTCCCCTTTATATACTGAGCATGACATCATATAGTATGGAATACTCCTTTGGCTAGTTTGGGTCACCTGTCCTGTCTGTGTCTGCTCTCAGCTTCTTGTGAAAATTAACTTTATCCCAGCCGAAAACCAGGATATTGGGGAACTGCTCACTGGAAAATGGTGCAGCAATTTTCCCGGTATTATCCCCTTTTGTGACTGTTTTTCCTTCCAACTCACATACTGGTGCCTCTACTGTCAAGGTAGTTTTTCCGTCCCACTTCCTCATGTCCTCTTCTTGGTCATGCAGATAAAACCATAGGGTGGCCTGAGGTGTGTACCCCCTATATACTCTCTCTTGAGCAGACAAACGCTTTCTCCTAATAGCTGAGATACCAGTCCATACAGGTGGGGAATTTGACAAATCCTCTTTGAGTTGCTGGAACTCTTGGGACAGTTTTTCAAATAAGTTTTCATGCTTTTCGGACAGTTTTTCCACAGCTGAAACACAGGCTTTTAAGGAGGAAGAGAAATTTTCTTCATATTGCCAGAGTTAGACAGCCAATTCATCCACCCTTGGTCTCTCTTCGTCTTTCCAGGCCATTACTGCCAATGAGTTGGCATACAATGATTGTGCACTCCATACAAAATTCTGCCACATGGGTCGTGTGCATTGAACTTCATATGGATCTGTGGGTAACTGTGAATTGTTTGGGTCATTATAAATCACCTCCAGCACAGTTAATACCTCTCTCCATGGTGGTTCACTTGCCTGGATGACATATAACATCTTCCTTGAAGGGATACCTTCACGCCTGACAGGAGTTGCCTCCAGACGCTGAGGGTTTGTGTCTTTTTTTCCAATTGCCTTGTCAATGCCCCTTTCCCTAGACAGGGATTCCAGCTGCTTGGCTTCCCTGCCCTCTAATTCCAGGCCACTGGCCCCGTTATCTCAGCATCGGAGCAGCCAGGTAACTATGTGCCTGCCTGGATGGAGGCTGAAATCTTTTCTCATATCTCGCAGCTCACTCAGGGACAGGGATCGGGTGATTTCCTCTGTGTCCCCCTTTGTCTCCCCCATAGATTGGCTTTCCGAGGAAAAAAGATAATGAGTGTAATTATGAATAGTTTCCACGAGATGACTCCTGAAGTATGGAGATGACAGCAATACTGAGTACAAATACCAAATTAGTCTCACAAACAGTAATTTTGTCATAACATAACCCAGTGTTACACAGTACAACAAAACGGTAACCTTGATCCATCTTGCAGAGATGATAAACAGCACCTCAGGGAATATATACAGCAAGGTAGGCATTACATAACACAACCCTGAGAACAAATAATGCAACATTGTCACTAGTGCCATGTGATACCACTCAAGATGATCTGCTCCATAACCTTCTCCGGCACCGAGGTCAGAGTGACAGTCCTGTAGTTCCCCGGATCCTCCTTCCGGCCCTTCTTGTGGATGGTTGTCACATTTGCTAACTTCCAGTCAACTGGGACCTCCCCGGTTAGCCAGGACAGCTGATAAATGATGGAGAGTGGCTTGGTGAGTACTTCCACCAGCTCCCTCAGTACCCTTGGGTGGATCCCATTCGGCCCCATAGACTTGTGTGTGTCTAAGTGGTGTAGCAGGTCACTAGCCATTTTCCCTTGGATTATGGGGGCTTCATTCTGCTCCCCATCTCTGTCTTCCAGCTCAGGGGCCTGGGTACCTGGAGAATAATTGGTCTTCCTATTAAAGACTGAGGCAAAGAATGCATTAAGTACCTCAGCCTTTTCCTCATCCTTGTCACTAAGTTTCCCCCTGCATCCAATAATGGATTCTCCTTAGCCCTCCTTTTGTTGTTAATGCATTTGTAGAAACATTTTTTATTGTCTTTTACCATAGTAGCCAAACTGAGTTCCAGTTGGGCTTTGGCCCTTCTAATTTTCTCCCTGCATAACCTATCAACATCTTTGTAGTCCTCCTGAGTTGTCTGTCCCTTCTTCCAAAGATCATAAACTGTCTTTTTTTCCCCTGAGTTCCAGCCAAAGCTGTCTGTTCAGCCAGACCAGTCCTCTTCCCCGCCAGCTCGTCTTTCAGCACATGGGAACAGCCTACTCCTGTGCCTTTAAGATTTCCTTCTTGAAGAATGTCCAGCCTTCCTGGACTCCTTTGCCCTTCAGGACTGCCTCCCAAGGGACTCTGCCAACCAGGCTCCTAAACAGGCCAAAGTCTGCCCTCTGGAAGTCCAAGGTAGCAGTTCTGCTAACCCCCCTCCTTACTTCTCCGAGAATCGAAAACTCTATCATTTCATGATCACTATGCCCAAGATGGCCTCCAACCATCACATCACCCACAAGTCCTTCTCTGTTCGCAAACAACAGGTCCAGCAGGGTACCTTCCCTAGTTGGCTCACTCACCAGCTGTGTCAGGAAGTTATTTTCCACACACTCCAGGAACTTCCTAGACTGTTTCCTCTCTGCTGTATTGTATTTCCAGCAGACATCTGGTAAATTGAAATCCCCCATGAGAACAAGGGCTTGTGATCACGAGACTTCTCCCAGCTGCTTATGGAATATTTCATCTGCCTCTTCATCCTGATTGGATGGTCTATAACAGACTCTCAGCAGGATATCTGCCTTGTTGGCCTTCCCCCTCATCCTTACCCATAAGCACTTGACCTTATCATCACCATCATCAAGCTCTAGACAGTCAAAACACTCCCTAACATACAGGGCTACCCCACCACCTCTCCTTCCTTGCCTATCCCTTCTAAAGAGTTTATAGCCATCCATTGCAGCACTCTAGTTGTGCGAGTTATCCCACCATGTTTCTGTGGTTGCAACTATATCATAGTTTTCCAGCTGCACAATGGCTTCCAGCTCCTCCTGTTTGTTGCCCATGCTGCGTGCATTGGTGTAGATGCACTTCAGTTGGGCTATTGATCCTGGAACCTTGGGGAGAAACCCTAATTCCTATGTGACTGTTCTCAGTCGCTTCCGTGGTTTCTAATGCATCAACAATCCTTGCATCTTTGCTGCCGCATGGATCTCCATCCCTTACCCCCATTGAGATGGCTAAGGTGCAAGTGCTTAAAGCTGTAATTCTGCTAAAAAGATAGCGTTCTATTTGTTCCTCACTTTACTTCTCCTGGATTTCCAGTTTGCCCTAAATCTGTAGCATTTTGCCCATTCACGTGTAGAACACTGAAGGGGTATAGGACAAGTAAGTATGTATGCCCAGGCCTTACATCTATCTTATCTCTTTGTTAGGTCCAATGGCTAAAATCTAACTTTGACTAAAGAATATCTTCCAGAGTCATCTAATTTTACTTTGAAGGCCTCAAAAGTTTGAGAATTCCCTGTTTCCCATGGAAATTAGTTATAGTGGTTAATTATAATATATAGTTAAATATGTGCCTTTCATTCGACTTTGACTTAAGCATCTATCCATTTCTTCTTGCTTTATGTTTGTCTGTTAGATTAAAAAATATTTTTGTATTCAGTATCCATGAAGGCACCTTCATGAAGGTATTTGTAGATAATCTTTTTTGCTAAACTTAACAGACTTTGTTTTTCTTTGCCTCAAGCAATTGTTCTTGTTTGAGTAAACAGAACCAATGAAGGAGCAGGTTTTCAGTTCAGATGTTTTAATATGGAATGCTAAAATGGAGGATAATCTTCTTACACAGGACCGAGGAGATGAATTCACTTATACTGGGAGTGGAGGTAGAGATCTTTCTGGAAATAAAAGAATTGGAGAACATTCATTTGATCAAACATTAACACACATGAACAGGTAAGTTTTTAAGACTAGGTTTAAAAAATGTTCCAGACCAAAGAGTTGAGTTTTATTCCTTTAATTTAAAAATTATATTTTGTAAAATTTGTTCCCTCTTATACATCTTCCACTACTGTAAACAGTGGTGCCTCCTGCTGTTTAGAGGCATTTTGTCGAACGTGGCGTTACGTTGATTTAAAGAATTATTCGTAACTGATGAAAATATATTGCTATATTACAGGTTCAGCTGGTGGCTATGTATCTAGTTGAAACTGTCCAACACTTCTTATGAGAAGACTTGGTTTTCAGTTGATTAGAAGTTTGCCAAACTTAAACCTTTTAAGGTGAAATTTTCTGTGCTGGGTGTTTGTCTCAGATTGTTCTTATAAAGTTTCATCTTAAATGATTTAACAATTTATGAAAGTTAGATATGAAGAAAGTATGTTCATTTGCCCATACTAAAAGAAATCTTACATATTTTTGATAGCCTTTAGTGCCTTCATACTTTGTATGAAGAACAAGGAATTAGTATTGCTTTGCCTTTAGGTTGTGTGTTTTGATGTCCCTGATAAAAGTTGGCCTATTTTTTTTGCCAAAGTATAGGCAAAAACAATTGACTGAAGAAAAAAAAAAGTTTGAAAAAATAAATTAGACGTTTGCTTAAAGTATATTTATGCTCTGTAAATAGCCTGCCTAAACATTGGATGTGCTGTGCTTCTGTCAAGCACCAAAATTGAGTGGGGAGGCATTCTTTCAGGCTCTGTGCTGGTACTCAGAGGAGAAAGAAGAAAAGCCTGACTGGGATACTGACAGAGGAGGAGGAGATAGATGTAACAGAAACAAGAGCATGGAAATAAGAAAGACAAAAAAATAGATTTGGGCAGCAGGTTTATCATTTTTGTGGTGTTTACTGATATTTATTCTTTTCTGAATCTTTGATGAGCCATCTATACTCTTCTAGATCAAAATACATAGAAAAGAAGAACATTATGGTTTGCTTGTCTCTGAATTAGTTCATGGCATTTAACTCATAAACTTAGGTAGTTAATGGATTAAGAGGAGTAATATTTGTTACAGATATATTTTTGGATAATCACTATGTACTTTTTTCTACTTTTCATAATGTTTATCAATTCATGCACACTTTAAAAGCCTAAAAATATTCAGTAATGTGAACTAGAGAGATAATTTGCCATTCTTACAATGTTTTTAAATCCTTCCATGTTACTTGAGAAATACTTATTTTTAAAAATGAAAAAATATTAAACCTGAAGGGATTGGTTTCTTTTATTTAACTATATTAATTGAGTTTTAATCATGAACATTTGGAACTAAATATATTGTATTCCTATTCCTAATGTCACACATGGTAGAGTTGATCTCAGTGCTTCCATCAGTATTGCAGTCTACTGAAGAATTCACTGCGAATTCTTCTGCTTAGTAAAACATAACTGGATAAGACCAACAAATTTGATCGTCAAATGTGATTTTCAGAGCATTGGCCCTTAACTGTGACGCCCCATTGGATGATAAAAATGGAGCAGAGTCTAAGAATTGGAGAGCTGGTAAGCCAGTCCGAGTAGTGCGCAGTTCAAAAGGACGACGGATCAGCAAATATGCCCCAGAGGAAGGCAACAGATATGATGGCATTTACAAGGTATTATGATTTTTACCGTATATATAGCATTACATTTTTCTTAAGACTTTTTTTTAAAGTCTTTTGTGTGTTACATCGCAAATTCTTCATTACTATTTTTGAAGGAATAATTTTTTTGTTACCATGAGGATGGTTTAGCCTACCTCATTCTGTAGTGAAATGAAATGGAAGTATTCCATTCCATTCCATCCCAACTGTGGCATTGACAGATTGCGCAACAGTTCACGTGGATGTATGTGCAGGAAGGGCTGTGCACTCTGCCAGTTATCAGGCTGCTTCCTGCTCTGCTCACCTGCAGGCTTAGGCTGCAGCCCTGATGGTCACCCCGGCTAGCTGTTGGCTGTGCAAGCCTACCCAGCAGCTTGAGGTCTCCAGGGAATTAGAAGGGCTTATTAGGCAGTGCTTTGAGATTGTTGGAAGCATAGTGGGAGAGACCAGGCAAGGGCTGCGCTCTGCAGCAGACAGGAATCAGCTACCTAGTCAGGCTATCCTGGGACAAGTGGAGGAAGCTGCTGTCCAAGTGGAGGGGTGCAAAGACTGTACCCCACACTCCTGGGTGGAGGAGGATGAAAGCTCCACCTGTGCAAGGTGTGCTCTGGTGGAGTCACTTCAGGCAGCAGGTGGAGGAGCTGCAGGAGGAAGCTAGCAGGCTATGCTGTATTAGGGAGGGGGAACAAGAAATAGAGTATATTTGAGACCTTGCAAGAAGAAATATTAGGGTTCCATGGCACTGACCTCCAAGGACTACCAGACAAAGAGTGTCAACAGCAAACAGACAGCACCTTGGAGAAGGAGGTGCCATGGTCTCTTGTGACTCATGGCAACAGGACATCACTCCTCCCATTTCCTCGTATGTACCAACCAGCAACAGATATGAAGCCTTGGCAGCAGACAAAACCGATGAGCAAGATTCACAGGGAGAAACCACACCAGCAGCACATACTAAAAGCTGAAAAAGGAAGTGGCGAGTCCTAGTAGTGAGTGACTCTGCTGAGAGGCACCAAGGCACACCCATCTGTCAGCCTGATATACAGTCAAGGCAAGTTTACTATTTGCCAAGAGCCAAGATTCGGGATGTGAGGAATGCTCCCCAACCCTCTCCAAAGGCAAGAACACTAAGTCCAGCCACCTCAAGTGCATGTACACCAGTGCGAGTAGTCTTCGCAACAAACAAGAGGAACTGAAACTCCGTGCCCAGTCTGAGAGTTATGATGTCATAGGACAATGTCAATCACAATCACAGAAACTTGGTGGGAAAACTCACAGGATTGGAAGACTGCAATGGATAGCTACAAGCTCTTTCGGAAAGATAGGAAGGGAAGAAGAGGAGGTGGAGTTGCACTTTATGTGAAAGAGAAATTTGAATGTATGGAGGTGAGCTATGGAGACCACAAAAGTTCTATCAAATGCCTCTGGATCAAGATTGGTGGGATCATCACCAAGGGGGATCTTATGTTAGGTATCTGTTACTGACCTCCCAATCAGGGTGACGAGGCTGACGAAAACTTACTTCAGCCGCTCAGGGAAGTCTTGAGCCAACAGAACCTGGTCCTCATGGGTGACTTCAATTACTGGGACATTTGTTGGGAAAGCAACACAGCGGTGCACAAGTTGTCCATCAGGTTCCTGGAATGCATTGAGGATTGCTTCCTGCTACAGATGCTGGACATGCCGACTAGGAACAGCGCATTGCTAGATTTACTGCTCCCAAACCAAGACGACTTACTTGACAACATAACTACCGATGGATACAGCAATCACAACACTGTGGAGTTTAAGATCTTGCTGAGCATGCTGAAGACCAGTAGTAGGATTAAGACCCTGGATTTTCAAAGAGCTAACTTCAATACATTCAGAGCCCAGCTGTGAGGGATTCCATGGGAAGCATCCATGGAGGGCAAAGGAGCTTGTGAGTGCTGGAAGTTATTCAAGAACAGCCTCCTGGAAGCACAAGAACAGTCCATCTGCTACAAAGGGAAAGGAAGAGGGCAGAACAAGACACCACCCTGGCTTAACAATGAGCTTTTGGCTGTGCTTAAAGGCAAAAAAGAAGCATACCAGCTATGGAAAGGCAGCCAAATAGTCATTGAGGACTACAAGAACCTTGCTAGGGCATGCAGAGATGCAGGCAGGAAGGCTAAGGCTCAAGTAGAACTGAAATTGGCCAGAGGTGTCAAGAACAACAAGAAAGGGTTCTTCAGGTACGTGAGCATTAAGCAGAAGGACAGGGAAGGCATAGGCCCATTGCTAAACAGGGCAGGGAAACCAGTTACTAATAATGCTCACAAGGCAGAGGTTCTCAATACCTTCTTTGCCTCCGTCTTTACTGGTGCAGCTGGACCCCAGATCACAAGATCAAGTAGCTAAGACAGAGCATGTGTCGACCCACCAGTAGTGGAGGAAGGGCTGGTCTGTGGCCTCTTGCAAGGGCTCAACCCACATAAATCTATGGGCCTGGACAGAATCCACCCCAGGGTGTTAGGAGAAGTGGCTGACATTGTTGCAAGGCCACTGTCTATATAATCTTTGAAAAGTCATGGAGATCGAGGGATGTCCCTGATGACTGGAAGAGGGCAAATGTCACACCCATCTACAAGAAGGGCCCAAAAGAGGACCCAGGAAACTCCAGGCCTATTAGTCTTGCTTCAATCCCTGGGAAAGTAATGGAACGAGTCCTCCTAGAAACTATCACAAACCTAATGAAGCAGGTGATTGGGAAAAGCCAACACGAATTTACCAAAGGCAAATCTTGCCAGATTACATGGTTTAACCAAGCAGACCATTAGTTCTGGGTGTCATGGTTTAACCCCAGCCGGCAACTAAGCACCACACAGCCACTCATTCGCTCCCCCGCGGTGGGACAAGGGAGAGAATTAGAAGTGTGAAAGTGAGAAAACTCATTGGTTGAGATAAAGACAGTTTAATAAGTAAAGCAAAAGCTGTGCACCCGAGCAAAGCAAAGCAAGGAATTCATTCACTACTTCCCAGAGGCAGGCAGGTGTTCAGCCACCTCCAGGAAAGCAGGGCTCCATCACACGTAACAGTTACTTGGATGGACAAACGCCATCACTCCAAACATTCACCTCTTCCTTCATCTTCCCCCAACTTTATATGCTGAATATGACGCCATATGGTATGGAATATCCCTTTGGTCAGTTTGGGTCAGCTGTCCCAACTGTGTCTTCTCCCAGCTTCTTGTGCACCCCCAGCCTACTGGTGTGAGAAGCAGAAAAGGCCTTGATGCTGTGTAAGCACTGCTCAGCAATAAGTAAAACATCCCTGTATTATCAGCACTGTTTCCAGCACAAATCCAAAACATAGCCCCATAATAGCTACTATGAAGAAAATTATCTCTATCCCAGCCAAAACCAGCACACCAGACTAACCTGATCACCCTCTATACAACAAAATAACATCTACTGTTGACATGGTGTGTTGGGTTTGCGTGGCAAGGTTTTGGTAGCGGGGGGGACTACAGGGGTGGCTTCTGTGAGAAGCTGCTAGAAGCTTCCCCTTTGTCTGATAGAGCCAATGCCAGCCGGCTCTAAGACGGACCCGCCGCTGGCCAAGGCCAAGCCAATCAGCGCCTCTGTGATAACATATTTAAGAAGGAAAAAAAAAAACAAAACGGCTAGAGAGAGAGCTTTTGCAGCTGGAGAGAGGAGTGAGAAGATGTAAGAAACTCTGCAGACACCAAGGTCAGTGCAGAAGGAGGGGGAGGAGGTGCTCCAGGCACCGGAGCAGAGATCCCCCTGCAGCCCGTGGTGAAGACCATGGTGAAGCAGGCTGTCCCCCTGCAGCCCATGGAGGAAGGATGAGGGGGTGCAGCGATTCCACCTGCAGCCCGTGGAGGACCCCACGCCGGAGCAGGTGGAGGCACCTGAAGGAGGCTGTGGCCCGTGGAAGCCCATGCTGGAGCAAGCTCCTAGCAGGACCTGTCGATCCGTGGAGAGAGGAGCCCACGCCAGGGCAGGTTTGCTGACAGGACCCCACGCTGGAGGAGTTTGCTCCTGAAGGTCTGCACCCCGTGGGAGAGGCCCACGTTGGAGAAGGTTGTGAAGGACTGTCTCCCGTGAGAGGGACTCCATGCTGGAGCAGGGGAACGATGAGAGGAGTCCTCCCCCTGAGGATGAAGAAGCGGCAGAAACACCGTGTGATGAACTGACCGTAACCCCCATTCCCCATCCCCCTGTGCCGCTCATGGGGGGACGGAGGTTGAAGCTGGGAGTGAAGTTGAGCCCGGGAAGATGGGAGGGGTGGGGGGAGGTGTTTTAAGAGGTGATTTTACTTCTCATTGCTCTACTCTTTTTTGCCTAGTAATAAATTAGATGAATTCCCTCTCTAAGTTCGGTCTGTTTTGCTTGTGATGATAATTAGTCAGTGATCTCTCCCTGTCCTTATCTCGACCCACAAGCTTTTCGTTATACTTTTTCTCCCCTGTCTAGAGAAGGAGGGGAGTGATAGAGGGGCTCTGGTAGGCACCTGGCCCTCAGCCAGGGTCAACCCACCACACATGGGAAGAGCAGTGGATGTTGTTTACCTGTATTTCCGCAAAGCATTCAACACTCTTTCCCATAGCCTTCTCCTGGACAAACTGGCAAGATACAGACTGGATGGGTGGTTTGCAAGGTGGGTAGGAAATTGGCTAGCAGGTCACACTAGTGATGATCAATGGTTTCTACTCAGGCTGGCAGCCTGTCACAAGTGGGGTCCCCCAGGGATTGATACTGGGCCCCATGCTGTTCAGCATTGTGGTGGGTTGACCTTGGCTGGCCACCAGGTGCCCACCAAGCTGCTCTATCACTCCCCGTCCTCAGAGAGACAGGGGGAGAAAATAAGATGGAAAACTCGTGGGTCGAGGTAAAGGCAGTTCAATAAAGAAAAGAAAAGGCCATGCACAGAAGCAAAGGAAAATAAAAAAAAAGTTATTCTCTACTTCCCATCAGCAGGCAGTGTCCAGCCACTTACTGGGAAGTAGGGCCTCAGTACGTGTAGCAGATGCTTAGGAAGAGAAATGCCTTAATAACAAATGTCCCCTGCTCCTTCTCCTTTCTCTTAGCTTTTACAATTGAAAAAAGTAAAACTTGTGGGTTGAGATAAAGACAGTTTAATAGGACAGAAAAGGAAGAGAATAATAACAATAATAATGATGATAAAAGAACGTACAAAAGAAGTGATGCACAGCACAATTGCTCACCACTCGCTGATGGATGCCCAGCTAGTTCCCGAGCTGTGGCGCTCCCTGGCCAACTCCCCCCAGCTTATATACGGAGAATGATGACTTCATATTGTATGGAATATCCCTTTGGCCAGTTTGGGTCAGCTGTCCTGGCTGTGCCCCCTCCCAGCTTCTTGTACACCTCCTGCAGGCTGGCAGGGTCTGGGAAACTGAAAAGTCCTTGACTTAATTGTAAACATTGCTTAGCAACAACTAAAACATTAGTGTGTTATCAACATTATTTTCATACTAAATCCAAAACGTAGCACTATACCAGCTACTAGGAAGAAAATTGTCTCTATCCCAGCTGAAACCAGGACAGGTAGACTGGGGGCCAGCTGTCCCAGCTATGCCCCCTCCCAACTTCTTGTGTACCCCCAGCCTACTCACTGGTGGGGCAGTGTGAGAAAACAAAGGCAGCCTTGGTGCTGTGTAAGCACTGATCAGCAATAACTAAAACATCCCTGTGTTATGAACACTGTTTTCATCACAAATCCAAAACATAGCACCATACAAGGTACCATTAAATAAAATTAACTCTATCCCAGCCAAAACAAGTACAGACAGGCTACAAAGGAAGAATAAAGACACACTGCCCAAGCATGTAGGGATGGTGTCAGGAAAGCCAAAGCTCAATTGGAGGACCATCAAGAGCAACAAGAAGACATTACCAATAAAAGGCTGAACAAGGAAAATGTGGGCCTATTGTTGAATAGGCCAAGGGATTTAGTGATAAGATAAGGCTGTGTTACTCAATGCCTTCGTTTCCTTCGCCTGCAAACTGACTTGACTCACCTTCTCCTTCAATGGCTTCTGAGACTTGTTGTGTAGGACTCCACACAGCAACTTTCCAGTTCTGATGATTTCCTACAACATGACAGGATCTGTCAGTAAACAGAGCATAATGCCTTTCATCTTCTGATAAATCATTGTATGGTGGTGCCTCTTGGGCATGAGCCACCTCCTCAGGCGATGCTCAAAAATCTCTGCCTTCTGTCCAGTCCATGATCTCTTCCAGGATTCCTGGACATTTGGGGTTCCCCATTCGAGCCCATTGCATGATCAATGCTAACCACTTACTTATCCTCTAACTTAGTGTCGTTTGCATGATGTGTAGAGGGGATGTTTCCTTTGAACACTGAGTGTAGCACAGGCAATCGCACTGCCAAGAGGAGCTGTGCTTCTGTACCAACAACTTCTGAAGCGGCTCAAACCCCCTCATATGCGGCTAGTATCTCTTTTTCAGTTGGGATGTAGTGGGCTTCTGACACTCGATACCCCCCAGCTCCAAAACCCTAGAGATCAACTTCGTGTTTCTCCTGGTGTTTTCTGCCAGAGGCTCCAGGTGAGACCATGCTCCCCAGCTGCAGTGTAGAGTACATTTTGCACAGCTGGTCCTGTACAGACAGGACCAAGAGCTACCTCACGAGCTATTTCCTGTCTGATCTACTCAAAGGCTTGCTGTTGCTCATGGCCCCACTCAAAATAGTAGTTCTTTCAGGTCACTTGATAGAGAGGGCTCACAAGCTGACTATAACCTGGAATATGCATTCTCCAGAATCCCACAAGGCCTAGGAAAGCTTGTGTTTCTTTCTTGTTAGCTGGTGGGGACATAGCTCTTATCTTATTGATCACATCCCTTGGGTCTGTCTTGCCATTTTACTCCCAAGAACTGGATCTCCTGTGAAGGTCCCTTGACCTTGCTTTGCCTTATGGTAAAACCAGCTTTCAGAAGAATCCGGATTATTCTTTTCACTTTCTCAAACACTTCCTTTGCTGTCTTGCCTCACACAATGATGTCATCAATGTATTGCAGGTGCTCAGGGGCTTCACCCTGTTCTGGTGTAGTCTGGATCAGTTTGTGACAAATGGTAGGGCTATGCTTCCACCTCTGGGGCAGTTGATTCCAGGTGTACTGGACACCCCTCCATGTGAAAGCAAATTTTAGCCTGCATTCTGCTGCCAAAGGGATCGAGAGAAACACATCGACAATATCAGTTGTGACATACTACTTGGCTGCCTTCAACTCCAGTTTGTATTGGATTTCTAGCATGTCCTGTATGGCAGCACTCAGAGGTGGCATGACTTCATTCAGGCCACAATAGTCCACTGTTAACCTCCACTCTCTGTCAGACTTTTGCATTGGCCATATGGGACTATTAAATGGTGAGCGAGTCTTGCTAGTCACCGCTTTGCTCTCCAGTTGACAAATCAGGTCATGGATGGGAACCAGGGAGTCTTGGATGATGTGATATTGCCATCGCTGCACTGTCATGGTAGCGATCGGCACATGCTGTTTTTCAACTCGCAGCAAGCCCACAACGGAGGGATCTTCCAAGAGGCCAGGCAAGGTAGACAGCGGTTTCATCTTCTCTGTATTCACGGTGACTTCAACAAAAGCCCATTGGTACCCCTTTGGGTCCTTGAAGTACCCTCTCCTGAGGTAGTCTGTGCCAAGGATACAAGGGGCCTCCAGGCAGGTCACAATGGGGTGCTTCTCCCACTTGTCCCCTGTTAAGCTCACCTCAGTCTCCAATACGGACAGTTCTTGGCATCCCCCTGTCACTCCAGAGATCCGGATGGGTTCTGTGCCCCTATACCCTGATGGTATCAGTGTACACTGTGCACCAGTGTCTACCAAAGCCTTATACTTCTGTGGGTCTGATGTGCCAGGCCATCGAATCCACACAGTCCAGTATACCCGATCATCCCTTTCCTCCTCCTGGCCGAAGGCAGGGACCCTCTATTCCTGTTCCTGGTCAGAGTATTCACTGTCTGACCCTCGCAGTGCCAGACCAGAAGTCCCCTCACCAGGATCAAGGGAGGTGATTTCAGTTCTTCTATATCTGGCAGATTGCCGATTGCCTTCTTGTGTCTCTGCAGCAACTACGCTGACAGCCTTCTTGGGTGACCCCTTCTTAACCACTGTCTTCCCTCTCAGTTCGCGTACACGGGCTTCCAGCTTAAAGGTGGGTTCACCATCCCACTCCCTCATGTCCTCCCCTTGGTCAAGCAGGAAGAACCAGCGTGTGCCACATGGCATGCACCTAGGGGTCCCTTTCCCTCTGAATGATGCAGGAGGGTACTGACACTGTGGGGCACCCCTGACAGCCCAGGTGCTAGCCTGCGGAGATGAGGAGGGACAGTGATTTTCTTCAAAATTTTGGAGTCAGGAAGATGCTCTCTCCATGACTGGTGTATCCATATCAGGGCAATACATTGCTGCCAAGCTGTTAGAATATGATGCTGGGTCATTTTGGACCACCTTCCTCCACATGGCCCATATGCGCAGGATGTCATCTGGATCTTTGGAGACCTCGTTGTTGTATAGGTCGTCGTAGATGAGTTCCAGCACTGCTAATTCTTTCAGGTACTGGATGCCTTCGTCAGTGGTAGTCCACTTTCCTTGGTAATTCGCAAGATCTTCCTTGAATGGATATCTTGCCCTCACACTTGAGAGGAGCCGTCTCCAGAGACTGCAAATTGCTGCCTCCTTCCCAATTCCTCTGTCAATTCCCCAGTTTCTAGCAAGGGATCCCAGCTGCTGGGCTTCCCTACCTTCCAGTTGCAGAATGTTGGTCCCGCTACCCCAGCAACAAAGCAGCCAGGCAGCAATCCACTCGCCTATCTGGCAGCTATAATCTTTCTGCATGTCTCGAAGTTCGTTCAAAGTCAGGAACCGGGTAGTTTCCACCTCTTGTCTGATTTCTCTCACTTCTTCCTCCAATTTCTTTGCTGAAGGACCAGCTTCCTGATCAAACCTTTCCTCCTCTTCTTCCTCCTCCCTTACTAATCGATGATATGGATCCATTGACCTCCTTGTCCACTGTTTCTTTTTCACTACTGGGGCAATTACTGTAGTTGGCATTTGGGTTCTTTGTCTCAGCTGTCATGTTCTTATATGTAGTTTTGGTCCCTGTCTCAACTATCACGTTCTCAGATGTAGTTTGTATCCCAGTCTCAATCATGGCATTCTCAGAAGTGGTTTATGTCCCTGTCTTAACCACAGTTCTCTGATAGTGCTGAAATGTGGCTCGATAGGCACAGGCCAAGCCCCAGTACAGTGCTAGAAGCTGCTTGTCTTCATTGGGGTAGGCAAGGCACCCTTCTATCAGGTGGCATGTCAATTCAACAGGATTACTTGCCTGTTCAGGTGTAAAATCCCAGGCTATGGGAGGTGATAACTGCCCTAGGCACCTGCCCAAATCCTTCCACACACCCTGCCATTCAGGGATCAGCTTCTTCAGGGCACATTTCAGTATCGCCTCACCCAAAAGTGGTCTCCTCTTATGCCAGGATGATACCACATTCCACAAACCCAAGAATAAGCCGACCACGTTAATTAGTAGTATTAAGCAGCTCACATAAGGGTTAACAAGGACCTTGAGACCCTGCGCAATAAAACCACCTGCATCAATCCTGGATAGGAAGAGGGAGGTGTATTCCCTCACCCTCTCCACAAGATACTTCCCCCAGCACAGTAAGGACATCAATGCCAGGGCAAAGCACATAGCCGTTGTTTGTATTAACATATTCCCAAGCTCAGCAAAATAAATACAGAGATAAGCAGTGCAGCCAGCAAGCTCTGTGACCCGCACAGCAGCTTGCCACTTAATAACTACTATAGCTATAGCACAGTCAACTCAGAATTGCTGTTGTCTTGTGCCCCAAGGCCCTGGGTGCCACAAAGGTAGACAGCGGTTTCATCTTCTCTGTATTCACGGTGACTTCAACAAAAGCCCATTGGTACCCCTTTGGGTCCTTGAAGTACCCTCTCCTGAGGTAGTCTGTGCCAAGGATACAAGGGGCCTCCAGGCAGGTCACAATGGGGTGCTTCTCCCACTTGTCCCCGGTTAAGCTCACCTCAGCTCATGTAAAATATTGCCTTTGTTTTATCTCGTGCGGAACTGGTATGTGGAGCCTCACACTACTGTTTTTGCTCTCTGCATGCTATGTATCAACAAACATGAAGCATTGGACACCTCTGCCTGCCAGATGCACTGAAGCTCCTCCTTGTCTACTATATCACACAAGCAGCTGGACTGTTTGGTGAAATTTGCACCACTATTTTCTTATGAGACATGGGACTAGAGATGGAGTGCAATGACGGGACATCTTCAGTGGTCCTAGCTAGCCCTAATATCATTGCTGTTCTACATTTATTTTCACAATCAGTATTTTTTTTACTTGTCATTATTCTTGTACTATTGTTATTTGCAGTAACTACTTTTTATTTAAGAAACATTCTTAGTTGAATGGCTTGCTAATATAATCTGTAAGTTACAATATTTTTGGGAAAGGTAAACTGTATGTGAATCAAGGGGTGGAATGTAGCAATCCTGACCAGAAGACCATTGTACATTGAGGAATTAGTGATCCACAGTACAGTTAACCCAAGTAGGCCCAAATCTGTGCTGTGCTACACTGCACATATAGCATGGCCTTCAGGCCTGTGTTGCATGGTGCATGGAAAAGAGGCTTGAGAAGCACTACAAAATCCTTTTTATAGGAATAAGAGGCAAGTATTGAACAGGTTCTTCTGTTTTCTTCAATGCTGACTTTAACCTCTCCTGTTAAAATTTTGGATCATAATATATATATTTTGTAAAATGTTCAACAGATCAGTCTCAGCATTTTCTTGATGCAGTGCATGAAGAGGTGTTATGGATCTGACTGTGATGGAGTTAGCTTTCTCGTAGCAGCCGATATAGTTCTGTGCTTTGGATTTGCAGCTAAGACAGTGTTGACAACATACCAATGTTTTGGCTACTGCTGAGCAGTGCTCCCACTTTGCCAAACCCAATACACCCTGTTTCTAACAAACAACTGTTTAATAGTTTGAGAGATCTCAGCATGCCTCCCAGGCAGTCAGGTACCAAAAGAATATTTTCCCCAAGTGGTATAAAAAGTGTGTCCTGCTAACAGATTATATATTCAGGCACTATCATAGTACATAGCTGAGGCAAAAACAGTGGGTATCCTTCTAGTAGCAAGATTAGAGAAACTTCTCAAAATTACTCTTTCCTTCCCTCAAATACATTAATATTTATCATTTTATTCTTGTGATATGTTGAGAATTGTTAGGATTATTAGCCTTGCTTAGCACTAGAAGCTAAAGTAGCTGAAGGCTTAGGCCACAAGAGTTGACCAAGAATAAATGTTTTGATAAAACTAATGCTGCAAACACAGAACTAGCTGAAAACAGCAGATGCAAAAAAAAAAAATGAAGAAGATAAGGACCAAGGAAACAATTCCAAGAGAATGAGGTATCTTCAGAAGACGGCCAGCCCAGTGACCAAGAAAACCAATAAGGAATCAAGAGACCACTGACCAGAATTAAGTGATTGAACTTGGGAATGGGTGGTATGGGTATAATTGGGGTGCACAGTCTGCAATAGGGGTCTGTCTGCAGAGGCACTGTTTTGGGTTTGCATGGCAAGGTTTTGGTAGCGGGGGGGGGGTGGGGGCTACAGAGGTGGCTTCTGTGAGAAGCTGCTAGAAGCTTCCACTTTGTCTGACAAAGCCAATGCCAGTCGGCTCCAAGACAGACCCGCCGCTGCCCAAGGCTGAGCCAATCAGCAACAGTGGTAGCGCCTCTGTGATAACATATTTAAGAAGGGAAAAAACAACCTAGCTGCAGCTTTTGCAGCCGGAGAGAGGAGTGAGGAGATGTGAGAAACTTTGCAGACACCAAGGTCAGTGCAGAAGGAGGGGAAAGAGGTGCTCCAGGCGCCTGAGCAGAGATTCCCCTGCAGCCTGTAGTGAAGACCACGGTGAGGCAGGCTGTCCCCCTGCAGCCCATGGAGGATGATGGGGAACAGAGATTTCCCCTGCAGCCTGTGGACAACCCCACATTGGAGCAGGTGGAGGCACCTGAAGGAGACTGTGACCCCGTGGGAAGTCCGCACTGGAGCAAGCTCCTGGCAGGACCTGTGGATCCGTGGAGAGGAACCCATGGCAGAGCAGGTTTTCTGGCAGGACCCCATGGGGGACCCACGCTGGAGCAGTCTGCTCCTGAAGGACTGCACCCCATGGAAGAGACCACGCTGGAGCAGTTCGTGAAGAACTGTAGCCCGTGGGAAGGACTCACCTTCGAGAAGGGTGTGCAAGACTGTCTCCCATGAGAGGGATTCCATGCTGGAGCAGAGGACGAGTGTGAGGAGTCCTCCCTCTGAGGAGGAAGGAGTGGCAGAAACAACCTGTGATGAACTGACTGCAACCCCCATTCCCCATCCCCCTGTGCTGCTGAGGGGGGAGTAGGTAGAAATTGAGAGTGAAGTTAAGCCTGGGAAGAAGGGAGGGGTGGGGGAGGTGTTTTAAGATTTGATTTTATTTCTCATTGCTCTACTCTGTTTTGCTTGATAATAATTTAGATGAATTTTTCTCTCTGAGTCTTTTGCCCATGAGGGTAATTGGTGAACGATCTCTCCCTGTCCTTATCTCGACACACGAGTCTTTTGTTATACTTTTTCTCCCCTGTCTAGTTAAGGAGGGGGAGTGATAGAGCAGCTCTGATGGGCACAGGCCTCCAGCCAGAGTCAACCCACCACAGGCACCCAGCTTGAGCTGCTCTACATGTCGGATAAACAAACCACTTATTTACTCAGCAGATTGGTGACTCATCTTCTTCAAGCAGGAACCTAGGGCCGAGCCCTGTTGAGGTGGCAGCCACATAATTCCTACCATGGTCTAGGTGGTGGCTGCATAATTCCTGCAACAGATTTGGTGACCCAAGTGGGACCCAAATGCGTGACCAGCAGGTCGAGGGAGGTGATTGTCCCCCTCTACTCCACTCTTTTGAGACCCCACCTGGAGTACTGTGTCCTGCTCTGGGGTCCTCAGTACAAGAAGGACATGGAGCTGTTGGAGCAAGTCCACAGGAGGGCCACGAAGATCATCAGAGGGCTGGAGCACCTCTCCCATGAAGACAGGCTGAGAGAGTTGGGGTTGTTCATCCTGGAGAAGACGAGTGTCGTGGTTTAGCCCCAGCTGGCAACGAAGCACCAGGCAGCTGCTCGCTTATTCCCTCAACGGGATGGAGGACAGAATCAGAAGAGTGAACGTGAGAAAATTCATGGCTTGAGATAAAAACAGTTTAATAGGACAAACAAAAAGGATGAGAATAGTAATAATAATAATAATAATATACACAAAACAAGTGATGACCAGCACAATTTCTTACCACTCGAAGTCAATGCTACACAAGCCCCCCAGCTGCCTCTCAGCCCACATGCGCAAGCAAAATAAGACAAGGAATTCATTCACCACTTCCCATCAGCAGGCAGGTGTTCAGCCATCTCCAGGCAAACAGGGCTCCATCACACGTAACAGTTACTTGGGAAGATAAACGTCATCACTCCAACGCTGATGCTGTGCAAGACTCCCAGCTGCTGCGCAAGACCCCCAGCTGCCGCACAAGGCCCCCAACTGACCTGCCTCTCCATCCAGCCCCCAGCTGCAAACAGAACATGACGTCTTATGGTATGGAATATCTCTTAGGTCAGTTTGGGTCAGTTGCCCTGGCTGTGTCCTGTCCCAGCTTCTTGGGTGCCCCAGTCTTCTCATTAGCAGGGCAGTATGAGAAGCTGAAAAGTCCTTGACTGCTTGGCAAAAACTAAGAACATCAGTGTGTTATCAACATTATTCTCATTCTAAATCCAAAACATAGCACTATGCCAGTGTGGTGGGTTGACCCTGGCTGAGGGCCAGGTGCCCACCAGAGCCGCTCTATCACTCCCCTCTTTCATTAGACAGGGGAGAAAAGGTACAATGAAAAAAAAAAACTTACGGGTCGAGATAAGGACAGGGAGAGATCATTCTCTAATTATCATCACGAGCAAAACAGACCGAACTTAGAGAGGGAATTCATCTTATTTATTACTAAGCAAAACAGAGTAGAGGAATGAGAAATAAAACCAAATCTTAAAAACACCTCCCCCCACCCCTCCCATCTTCCCGGGCTCAACTTCACTCCCGGCTTCAACCTCCGCCCCCCTCAGCGGCACAGGGGGACGGGGAGTGGGGGTTACGGTCAGTTCATCACGCGGTGTTTCTGCCGCTTCGTCATCCTCAGGGGGAGGACTCATCGTTCCCCTGCTCCAGCGTGGGGTCCCTCTCACGGGAGACAGTCCTTCACGGCCTTCTCCAACGTGAGTCTCCTCCACGGGGTGCAGACCTTCAGGAGCAAACTGCTCCAGCGTGGGTCCCCCACGGGGTCACAAGTCCTGTCAGCAAACCTGCTCTGGCGTGGGCTCCTCTCTGCACGGGTCCACAGGTCCTGCCAGGAGCTTGCTCCAGCGCGGGCTTCCCACGGGGCCACAGCCTCCTTCAGGTGCCTCCACCTGCTCTGGCGTGGGGTCCTCCACGGGCTGCAGGTGGAATCGCTACACCCCCTCATCCTCCCTCCATGGGCTGCTGCAGGGGGACAGCCTGCTTCACCATGGTCTTCACCACGGGCTGCAGGGGAATCTTGCTCTGGCGCCTGGAGCACCTCCTCCCCCTCCTTCTGCACTGACCTTGGTGTCTGCAGATGTTCTTACATCTTCTCCCTCCTCTCTCTGGCTGCAAAAGCGCTCTCTCTAACTGTTTTTGTCTTTCTTAAATATGTTATCACAGAGGCGCTGATTGGCTTGGCCTTGGCTAGCGGCGGGTCCGTCTTGGAGCCGGCTGGCATTGGCTCTGTCAGACACAGGGGAAGCTTCTAGCAGCTTCTCACAGAAGCCACCCCTGTAGCCCCCCCGCTACCAAAACCTTGCCACGCAAAACCAACACAGCCAGCTGTCAGAAAGAAAATTAACTCTATCCCTGCGAAACCAGGACAGAAGGCTCCTGGGAGACCTTATTGCGGCCTTCCAGTACCTGAAGGGGGCCTACAGGAAAGCTGGAGAGGGACTTTTTACAAGGGCATCTGGTGATAGAACAAAGGGTAATGGTTTTAAACTGAAAGAGGGTAGGTTTAGGTTAGATATTAGGAAGAAATTCTTTACTGTGAGGGTGGTGAGGCACTGGAACAGGTTGCCCAGAGAAGTTTAGATGTCGCATCACTGGAAGCATTTTAAGTCCAAGTTGGATGGGGCTTTGGGCAAGCTAGTTTAGTGGAGGGTGTCCCTGCCCATGGCAGGGGGCTTGGAACTAGATGATCTTTAAGGTCCCTTCCAACCCAAACCATTCTATGATTCTATGACCCTAGGAGATGCCAACAGATCCTCTCATCACCAGCGTCCAGTGCCGGCAACCTTCAATGAGTTCACCTGGAACCTTGGGAATGAGGGACTCTGGCTGGTGAGTCATTAAACTCCTGCTCCTAAATTCTAAATCCTGATAATCTGGTTTCTGGAAGTGCACAATAATGGAAATGAACTTGGCATAGAGAAGGGGATGCCCTTAACTGAGATTTTAGAAAACTGGAAGAAAATAGATAAAAAAAGGATGGTAACACTATGTAAGGAAGACTGGCCAGCACTTAGAGGAGCAGGGGTATGGCCCTGCAAAAGATCCTTTGAATTACAGAAATTGGCTACACTCTGGAACATTTTGGAAGATGAAAAACCTCAGCAAATGGATTATTGGTATGTATGAGATAATTGGGCATATGACCGCCATAAAGAGGATGGTTGAAAAGGAGTATGAAAACCTCAAGGAAGAACTTTAGCTGCGGCAGTTGTGAGTAATTTAACTGAGGCGCCTGCAAAGCCAGTCTCTGCATCACCCTATACTCCTCCCTCTCTATCACTTGTTGATTCCCCCCCAATTGTCTCTGCTGTCCCCACTGCTTCTGCTCAGCTTTACCCTGTGGTTTCTAATGTTATCCCTAATCCTCTTGCAATGCAACCAGTGACAGGATGGGGGTGAGGAGTGGGGGGGTGGGAATGTTCCTCCCCCACCTTCAGTGTTACATGTATATACCCATCACCCCTGGAACCCTGGGGATTTGGTTATGTGAGGAAATCAAATTTCCAGCTTAAGAGAAGATGCAGGTTGATGTGCATCATTATTTTCCAATATTTGTTTGGGATATAATCCATCCTGGGCTGATGTTAACCTGTTGTTGAGAGAGTTGTTCTGTCCAGATGAGAGAGATAATTGAAAAGAATGTGGAATTAACTCTACAGGTAGGGGGAAATCAGACTGCCTGGCCTCAGGTTGATCCTAATTGGGATTATAATAATCAAACAGAAATAATTCCTGAATGGCAGTTAGAAATCTGATAGATGCGATTAGAGCTTGCAGGGCGATAAGAGGAAATTGGACTAAAGGACAGGAAACAGAGGCTAGAGGAATATCCCTGCGGCTACTGGGGAAGATTGCAACAGGCTTTATTGACATATGGGTGAATGACTCGCCAGAATTTTGAGAATGAATTGGCAGCAATTGTGTTTGTGGACCAAGATGCCTCTGATATCTGCAACTATTTTAAGGATCACATGCTGGGATGGCAAGGAGAAAATTTGAAAGATATATTACCTGGAGGTTCTATACTTGTACAATATGTAGATTATTTGTTACTTGCCAGCAAGACATACAAAGATTACTTGCAAGATACTATTTGTCTATGTACTGCTTTAGCAGAAAAAGGTCACCGTGCATCACGTTCTAAGCTTCAGCTGTGTCATCAGGAAGTAAAATATTTAGGATTCATATTAAAAGAAGGACAAACATTAGTGTACCCAGAACGAGTCCAGTCTATTGTAGAAATACCTCAACTAGTAACAAAGAAACAATTGCAAGGATTTTTAGGTGCAGTAGGATACTGCAGACCCTGGATACCAGGGCTAGGGGAGTTAAGTAAGCCATGGACAGAGGCTACCAAAGCAGAGGAAGTGAAGCCTATACATTGGGGTCCAGAGGGAGAAAAGGCTTTCCAAGCTATAAAAGGAACTTTAGTTTCTGCTCTTACATTGGGATTGCTGGATTATTACAAGCCCTTTGAAATATTTTTGCATGAGAACAAAGGAGTAGCTAGCAGAGTCCTTGCTCAAAAGCTAGGTCCACATTGCTGCCTTGTGGTTTATTACTCAACTCAGCTGCATACTGTAGCAGCAGGGAATAATTCCTGTGTTAAAGCAATAACAGCAACAATGACTGTCATAAAAAGGAGCAAACTGTTAGTTCTGGATGTCGTGGTTTAATCCCAGCCAGCAACTAAGCACTACACAGCTGCTCACTCACTCCCCCCACAGTGGGATGGGGGAGAGTATCGGAAGAGTGAAAGTGAGAAAACTCATGGGTTGAGATAAAGACAGTTTAATAAGTAAAGCAGAAGTCGTGCACACAAGCAAAGCAAAACAAGCAATTCATTCACTACTTCCCATCGGCAGGCAGGTGTTCAGCCATCTCCAGGAAAGCAGGGCTCCATCACGCGTAATGGTTACTTGGGAAGACAAATGCCATCACTCCAAATGTTCTCCCCTTCCTTGTTCTTCCCCCAGCTTTATATGCTGAGCATGGCATCGTATAGTATGGAGTATCCCTTTGGTCAGTTGGGGTCAGCTGTCCTGGCTGTGTCCCTTCCCAGCTTCTTGTGCACCCCTCAGCAGACTCGCTGGTGGGGCGGTGTGTCCCAGCAGAAAAGGCCTTGACTCTGTGTAAGCACTGCTCAACAATAACAAAAACACCTCTCTATTATCAACACTGTTTTCAGCACAAATCTAAAACATAGCCCCACACTAGCTACTATGAAGAAAATTAACTCTATCACAGCCAAAACAGGCACATTGGGTCACCCAACAACCATGTATGTCCCACATGAAGTAGAAATGATTCTTAAACAACATGCTACACAAGCATTGCCCCAACAAAGAGCACTTTGTTATGAATTAACTGTTTTAAATGTGGATATTACTTTAAAAGGATCTAATGTTTTGAATCCAGCAACTTTACTGCCTGTTCTCTCTGATGGTAGCTGCATCATGATTGTGCTAAGGTAGTGTTTCACTCCAACTGCCTATGGGAATATCTGTGGGACAAACCTCTAGAGAATTTGGACCTAACTCTTTTCACCAATGGATCTTTGTACTACGTGAATGGAAAACAACACATGGACTATGCAGTGGTGAGAAACTTAGAGGTACTTGAAGCAGAACCTCTACAACCTTGGTGAGTGCTCAAGGGGCTGAATTAACTGCATTAGTAAGAGCAGCCTGGTGGGGATGTAATCAGCGAGTAACTATTTATACTGATTCTAAATATGCCTTTGGAGTATGTCAAGCAATGGGTATGCTATAGAAAGAACACGGATTCCTTTCTAATGGGACTGAAACCTGAATGCTGTTGAAATCTATTAAGCTTCCAAGGGAAATCGCTCATACCAAAGGATTCAGTGAAATTGAAAGGAGTAATGAATTGGCAGATAGAGCAGCAAAAGCTGCTGCCTGCCAACCTATATACGAGTGTACCGCCATAAAACCTCCCTCTACTAATGATTGGCCAGATATCAATAATCCAAGCCAAATATATGCAGAGGTCACTCAGGAAGAACAGCTTGATGGAAAAGTTGGGAGGCTGTGAAAGATTGTCCTGGTTTTGGCTGGGATAGAGTTAATTTTCTTTCTAGTAGCTATTATACTGTTGTGTTTTAGATTTAAGATTAGAGTAATATTGATAACACACTGATGTTTTCAGTTGTTGCTAGGTAGTTGTAGTGTCTACACTAAGTCAAGGACTTTTCAGCTTCCCATGCCCTGTCAGGTTCACAAGAAGGTGGGAGAGCATAGCCAGGACAACTGACCCAGACTGGCCAAAGGGATATTCCCTACCATATAATGTCATGCTCTGTATATAACCGGGGAAGCAAGCTGGGAGGTGGGATCACTGCTTGGAAACAGATTGGGCATCATTTTTTTTTCCGCAGGTGGTGAGCAATTGCATTTGTGTATTATTATTGTTATTATTATTATTGCCATCTTCCTTTGTTTTCCTATTAAACTGTCTTTATCTCAACCCACAAGGGTTTTTTTTCCATTCTCTTCCCCATTTCCTTGTGGTGGGAGGGGTGAGCAAGTGACTGCATGGTGCTTAGCTACTGGCTGGGGTTAAACCATGATAAAGATGAAAATGGAATTTGGACTATTAGAGAAAATCCATTTTACCAAGAAAATATTTAATGAATTTGGCTGGGTGGTTTCATGATAAAACACATGGAGGGATGGTAGCAATTGTTAACCAGTTTGAGAGAATGTGGGCAGCTCCAGGAATACATATGGCAGTAAAAAGGTGTGGTGGGTTGACCCTGGCTGAGGGCCAGGTGCCCATCAGAGCCACTCTATCACTCCCCTCCTTCTCTAGACAGGGGAGAAAAAGTATAACGAAAAGCTTGTGGGTCGAGATAAGGACAGGGAGAGATCATTCTCTAATTATCATCACGAGCAAAACAGACCGAACTTAGAGAGGGAATTCATCTAATTTATTACTAGGCAAAACAGAGTAGAGGAATGAGAAATAAAATCAAATCTTAAAACACCTCCCCCCACCCCTCCCATCTTCCCGGGCTCAACTTCACTCCCAGCTTCAACCTCCGCCCCGCCTCAGCAGCACAGGGGGACGGGGAATGGGGTTATGGTCAGTTCATCACACGGTGTTTCTGCCGCTTCTTCATCCTCAGGGGGAGGACTCCTCTCATCGTTCCCCTGCTCCAGCATGGAGTCCCTCTCACGGGAGACAGTCCTTCACGACCTTCTCCAACGTGAGTCCTTCCAATGGACTACAGTCCTTCACGAACTGCTCCAGCATGGTCTCTTCCATGGGGTGCAGACCTTCAGGAGCAGACTGCTCCAGCGTGGGTCCCCCACAGGGTCACAAGTCCTGTCAGCAAACCTGCTCTGGCATGGGCTCCTCTCTCCATGGATCCACAGGTCCTGCCAGGAGCTTGCTCCAGCATGGGCTTCCCACAGGGCCACAGCCTCCTTCAGGTGCCTCCACCTGCTCCGGCGTGGGGTCCTCCACGGGCTGCAGGTGGAATCTCTACACCCCCTCATCCTCCCTCCATGGGCTGCTGCAGGGGAACAGCCTGCTTCACCATGGTCTTCACCGCGGGCTGCAGGGGGATCTCTGCTCTGGCACCTGGAGCAGCTCCTCCCCCTCCTTCTGCACTGACCTTGGTGTCTGCAGAGTTTCTTACATCTTCTCACTCCTCTCTCTGGCTGCAAAAAGCGCTCTCTAACTGTTTTTCCCTTCTTAAATATGTTATCACAGCGGCGGGTCCCTCTTGGAGCCGGCTGGCATTGGCTCTATCAGACACAGGGGAAGCTTCTAGCAGCTTCTCACAGAAGCCACCCCTGTAGCCCCCCCCGCTACCAAAACCTTGCCACGCAAAACCAACACAAAAGGCTTGTGAGTTCTTCTCCCACGTTAGAATTTTTCTCATGCAAAATACAAACAGGAGGCTGGAGGACAACCATGGGCATACTTCCCATTCCAAAGACTGGAAATTGATTATGGTGACGTGTCTCCAGTGAGAGGATTTAAGTATCTGCTGGTAATCATGGATCAACTCTCAGGATGGGTAGAAGATTTTCCCACCAGGAAGACTGATACTGCAGGAGTGGTCAAAGCACATGTGGGAAAATCATTCCCAGATATAGAATACCTGAAACCACAGAATCCTATAGGGGTTCTCAATGGGAGTACTAAATAACATTTATAAAAGTTTAGGAATACAGCGGCAGCTACATGTTCCATATCATCCACAGTCCTCAGGAGAGGTGAAAAAAATGAATAGGACTCAAGAATTACTCAAATTTGTAGTCAAGTGGGTTTGAAATGGCCTGAAGTTTTAGGAATAGTGCTATGGGAGATTAGAAATATCCCTTGCCAACCTCTAGGGTTGTCACTAGCAGAAATACTGTTTGGCAGGCATTCAGCTGTACCCAAGACCTTTGTTCCTGCTAGGAGCAGCCTCTTAGATGGAGGTGAATGAGTTACCAGATTTGTATTTGGGATACAAAAACATCTAAAAGAAAAAAGGGCACAAGCCCAATGATTTCAACCAGTACCAGCAGGAATGCAAGTACATGATATCCAGTCTGGGGATACAGTAATGATAAAAGTCCACTCCCACAAAATGAAGCTGGACCCTAAATGGGAGGGTCCATATACTGTGATATTAATTTCTTATTTTGCTGTAAAAGTGTATTGGGTCTGGCTGAGATGGAGTTAATTCTCCCCACAGCAGCCCTCATAGTGCTGTGCTGTGTATTGGTAGCTAGCAAGGTGTTGATAACACACCAGTGTTTTGGCTACTACTGAGCAGTGCCAGCACACATCAAGGCTTTCCAACATTTCTTTTTCCCCAGCAGCAGGCTGGGGGTGGGCAAGATCTTGGGAGGGGACACAGCTAGGACAGCTGACCCAAACTGACCAAAGGGATATTCCATACCATATGACGTCATGCTCAGCAGTAAGAAACTGAGAATAGGGGGAGGAACAGGGCGGGGGCATTCGTTGTTTTTTTTTTTACAATGTTTGTCTTCCGGAGTAAGGGGCACACTTACTGAAGCCCTACTTCCCAGGAAGTGGCCGGACATCGCCTGCTGATGGGAAGTAGAGAATAATCTTTGCTTTTTGCTTTGCTTCCGCGTGCGGCTTTTTGCTTTAGCTACATTAAACTGCCTTTATCTCGACCCATGAGTTTGGGATTGTTTTTTCTCCATCTTCCTTTCTCCCCTCCCTGCCTTGCTGAGGAGGCGAGTGATAGAGCGGCTCTGGTGGGCACCTGGCCCCCAGCCAGGGTCAACCCACCACAAAAAGTTACAGGGAAAGACAATGAGATTAATCACTCATACGTTAAATGAATTCCTAAGAATAAATGAATAAGCGCCAGCCACGCAGAACCCTACCAATCCTGCCATGGAGATTAAAGCTGGGACCATTCAAATCCCTAAGGAGGAAGGAACATGTTGGTTTTGTTTCCTTTCTAGAGCCTCCTGGACCAGAGAGGTTCCTGCAGCATGGCCAAGTGGACCACCGGACAGTGTTAAAAGAGGACAGTGTCCTGTTTAGTGTATTCATAGAATCATAGAATCATAGAATGGTTTGGGTTGGAAGGGACCTCAAAGATCATCAAGTTCCAACCCCCCCTGCCATGGGCAGGGACACCCTCCACTAGATCACATTGCCCAAAGCCTCATCCAGCCTGGCCTTAAACACTTCCAGGGATGGGGCCTCCACAACCTCTCTGGGCAACCTGTTCCAGTGCCTCACCACCCTCACAGTAAAGAATTTCTTTCTAACATCTAATCTAAATCGACCCTCCTTCAGCTTAAACCCATTACCCCTTGTCCTGTCACTACACTCCCTGATAAACAGTCCCTCACCATCTTGCCTGTAGGCCCCCTTCAAGTACTGGAAGGCCACAATTAGATCTCCCCGGAGCCTTCTCTTCTCCAGGCTGAACAATCCCAACTCTCTCAGCCTGTCCTCATAGGAGAGGTGTTCCAGCCCTCTCATCAGCTTCGTGGCCATCCTCTGGACTCACTCCAACAGCTCCATGTCTCTCTTGTACTGGGGTCCCCAGAGGTGGATGCAGTACTCCAGGCGGGGTATCACCAGAGTAGAGGGGCAGGATCACCTCCCTCGACCAGCTGGTCACACCTCTTTGGATGCAGCCCAGGACATGGTTGGCTCTCTGGGCTGCAAGCGCACATTGCCAGCTCATGTTGAGCTTCTCATCAATCAATACCCCCAAGTCTTTCTCCTCAGGGCTGCTCTCAATCCGTTCTCCATCCAGCCTATAGTTGTACTTGGGATTGCCCTGACCCACGTGCAGAACCTTGCACTTGGCCTTCTTGAACTTTAGGCGGTTCGCATGGGCCCACCTCTCCAGCCTGTCAAGGTCCCTCTGGATGGCATCCCTTCCCTCCAGCGTGTCGACCACACCACACGGCTTGGTGTCGTCGGCAAACTTGCTAAAAGTGCACTCGATCCTACTGTCCATGTCGCCGACAAAGATGTTGAACAGTGCCGGTCCCAGTACCGACCCCTGAGGAACGCCACTCGTCACCGGTCTCCACTTGGACATTGAGCCCTTGACCACAACTCTTTGAGTGCGACCATCCAGCCAGTTCCTTATCCACCGAGTGGTCCATCCATCAAAACCATGTCTCTCCAATTTAGAGACAAGGATGTCGTGCGGGACAGGGTCAAATGCCTTGCACAAGTCCAGGTAGATGATGTCAGCTGCTCTTCCCTTATCCACCAATGCTGTAACCCCATCATAGAAGGCCACCAAGTTTGTCAGGCAGGATTTGCCCTTAGTGAAGCCATCTTGGCTGTCACCAATCACCGCCTCATTTTCCATGTGCCTGAGCATAGTCTCCAGGAGGATCTGCTCCATGATCTTGCCAGGCACAGAGGTGAGACTGACCGGCCTGTAGTTCCCTGGGTCTTCCTTTTTTCCCTTCTTAAAAATGGGGGTTATGTTCCCCCTTTTCCAGTCAGTGGGAACTTCACCAGACTGCCAGGACTTGGCAAATATGATGGCGAGTGGCCTGGCCACTTCATCCGCCTGTTCCCTCAGGACCCACGGATGCATCTCATCAGGTCCCATGGACTTGTGCACCTTCAGGTTCCTTAGATATTCTCGAACCTGATCTTCTCCTACAGTGGGTGGTTCTTCATTCTCCCAGTCCCTGCCTTTGCCTTCTGCGACCTGGGCAGTGTGGCTTGAGCACTTGCTGGTTAAGGCCGAGGCAAAGAAGTCGTTGAGTACCTCAGCCTTCTCCATATCCTGGGTAACCTGGTCACCCGTTTCATTCTGGAGGGAGCCCACGTTTTCCCTTGTCTTCCTTTTATCACTGACATATCTATAGAAGCTTTTCTTGTTGCCTTTGATGTTCGTGGCCAGATGTAATTCTGTCAGGGCTTTGGCTTTCCTAACCTGCTCCCTGGCTGCTCAGACAATTTCTCTGTATTCCTCCCAGGCTACCTGCCCTTGCTTCCACCCTCTGTAGGCTTCCTTTTTGTGTTTGACTTTGTCCAGGAGCTCCTCGTTGATCCATGCAGGCCTCTGGGCATTTTTGCCTGTCTTCCTCTTTGTTGGGATGCATTTCTCCTGAGCTTGGAGGAGGTGACCCTTGAATATTAGCCAGCTGGCTTGAGCTCCTCTTCCTTCCAGGGCTTTGCACCATGGTATTCTACCAAGCAGGTCCCTGAAGAGGCCAAAGTCTCCACTCCTGAAGTCCAGGGTAGCGAGCTTGCTGTGCACCCTCCTCGCTGCCCTGAGGATCTTGAACTCCACCATTTCATGGTCACTGCAGCCAAGGCTGCCCTTGATCTTCACATCCCCTACCAGGCCCTCCTTGTTGGTGAGAACAAGGTCCAGCATGGCACCTCTCCTCGTTGACTCCTCTGTCACTTGGAGGAGGAAGTTATCACCAATGCATTCCAGGAACTTCCTGGATTGCTTGTGCCCTGCTGTGTTGCCCCTCCAACAGATATTGGGGTGGTTGAAGTCCCCCATGAGGACCGGGGCTTGTGAACGTGAAGCTGCTCCTATCTGCCTATAGCGCTCCCTTTAATCCTAACCAATAACCTCTGGGTCGGCTCCTCATCCATCCCCAGGCGGAGGTCCATGCACTCTAGATGGTCATTGACATAGAGAGCCACACCCCCTCCTTGTCTCCCCTGCCTGTCCTTCCTAAAGAGCCTGTATCCTTCCATCCCAACACTCCAGTCATGGGAGCCGTCTCCGTGATGCCAAGAAGATCATAGCCCTGCAGGCATGCGCATGTCTCCGACTCCTCTTGTTTATTCCCCATGCTACATACATTTGCATAGAGGCATTTCAGTTGGGCCCCCCCCCATTGAGGCTGACTTACTGACTGGAGTGGCTGGAATTCCTTTGATGTATTTTACCAGTGTTTCCTCTTGGTTCCCCTTGCCTCAGGAGCCCCTGGCTCGTCTCCTCTAGACTTCAAGCATGCTGCATGTGTCCAGCACGTCTCTGAGCAATAGGCTGAGGGCCCTCACCAGCACCCCGTCCCTCCAACCTTGGCATGTCATCCCACAACATGTCACAGACAAGCCTGATATTATCCCCCTCCTCCTTCGAGCCTAGTTTAAAGCTCTGTCAATGAGCCCCACTAGCTCCTGGGCAAAGACCCTTTTTCCCCTTTGAGAGAGGTGAATCCCGTCAGAGTTCATCAAGCCTGGTGCCGTGTAGGCCATCCCATTGTCAAAAAAACAAAGTTCTGGCGGTGACACCAGCCACGGAGCCATGCATTTATGGACTACGTCTGCCTGTTCCTCCCAGTGTCGCTGCCTGCAACTGGAAGGAGGGAAGAAAAAATAACCTGCGCTCCAGATCCCTTCAGTGACTGTCCCAAGAGCCTGAAGTCCCTTTTGATTGCTTTTGCATTACGCGTCGCAGCTTCGTCCCCACCCACATGGAGGAGCAGTAGTAGGTTGTAGTCACAGGGCCGTACCAGGCTGGGGAGTTTCCTGCCCAGGGAGGCAGCAGACTTCTCTAAGAGGAGGGTCTGCCCTGCATATTGAACCCTCTGTACCCCTCAGAAGGGAGTCACCTACAACTGTAATCCGCCTTTTCTTCTTTGTCGAGGTGGTCATGATATGGGGTGCGGGCTTTTCTGGCCTTGGTGCTACCTCTGGTGTAGCTCGACTATTGTCCATATCCTCCTTTGAGTGGCCTTCCACAGCCAGAGCCTCGTACCTGTTGTACAGAGGCACTTGGGAAGGCGAGGTGGGCAAGGAGGAGAAGGTTCACCTGCCACGCCGAGTGTGGACCTGCCTCCGTTCACTCCTTCCTTTTAAGCTACTGCCTTCTGCCTGGCAGGGGAAGGATACAGGATCCCCTTCGCCTTGAGTTTTGTCTGGTGGCTGTCCCTGTTTCTGTCTCAGGGAGGGCAGAGCTTGGCTCCACCAGTCTATCTCTCTTTCTCAGCCTCTCTGATGCTCCTTAACCTTTCCACTTCTTCATGTAGTTGTGCCACCACGCTGCCGTCCACTACCAGTGATAGGCTCTGGCACTCCCTGCAGCCTGAGAGCTGGGTGGCTGCATGTTTTTGTGACAGCTCTGTCTGGGTTGCCACATCCCTTCTGGCAAGCGCAGAGGACAGAGTTTTCTGCCGGGTGGATGTCATGGCTAAGCTCCTTCCGAGGGAGTGATGACCACTAATGGACTCACCTCTTGAGCAAGTAGGGTGACTAGGCTCTCCCTGCACGCCCTTCCACACAAACTGCCACACAAACTGCCGCACCACACCCTGCCTGACGTGCCACGCTCTGTTTGCCGTGCTCCGGGTCAATAGCGCTCCCTAGGCTGCTTTTTATAGGCATGGAGGTGGGTGCCGCTACTCTGGAAATGCTCAGGTCTCGTCAGCAGTTCCGGTGAGAGGTGCTGCCTCGTGGCGGGTCTCTTCTGCTCTTCCGGCATTTACCTGCCTCTGGAAAGTCAGGAAAATCCCCTGTGAGCCTAGATCTGCTGCTCCGCTCCAGGTCGGGCTGGCACCACAGCAGCTCTCTTCGATGACTGAAGAACAATTTCAAATGGGGTCCTGAGCAACGACAAGCCTTTGAACAAATTAAACGGGAAATAGTTCATGCGGTGGCCTTGGGCCAGTTCGAGCAGGACCAGATGTAAAAAATGTGCTCTACACTGCAGCTGGGGAGAATGGCCCTACCTGGAGTCTCTGGCAGAAAGCACCAGGGGAGACTCAAGGTCGACCCCTGGGGTTTTGGAGTCAGGGATACAGAGGATCCGAGGCCCGCTACACTCCAACTGAAAAAGGAGATATTGGCAGCCTATGAAGGGGTTCGAGCTGCTTCGGAGGTGATTGGCACTGAAGTACAGCTCCTCCTGGCACCCTGAATGCTGCTGCTGGGCTGGATGTTCAAAGAGAGGGTCCCTTCTACACACCATGCAACTGATGCTACGTGGAGTAAGTGGGTCACACTGATCATACAGCAGGCCTGAATAGGAAACCCTAATACCCGGGACTCTTGGAAGTGATCACAGACTGGCCAGAAGGCAAAGATTTTGGAATGTTGCCAGAGGAGGAGGTGACGCATGCTGAAGAAGCCCCAGCATATAATAAACTGCCAGAAAACGAGAAGCAATATGCCCTGTTCATGGATGGGTCCTGTCGTATCGTGGGAAAGCATCGGAGGTGGACGGCTGCTGTATGGAGTCCTATACGATGAGTCACAGGAGCTGCTGAAGGAGAAGGTGAATCAAGTCAGTTTGCAAAGGTGAAAGCCATCCAGCTGGCTCTAGACATTGCTGAAAGAGAAAAGTGGCTGACGCTCTACCTCTGTACGGATTCATGGATGGTGGCCAATGCCCTGTGGGGGTGGTTACATCAATGGAAGCAGAGCAACTGGCAGTGCAGAGGCAAACCCATCTGGGCTGTCGAATTATGGCAAGATATTGCTGCCCGGCTAGAGAAGCTGATCGTGAAAGCACGTAATGTAGATGCCTACATACTCAAGACTTGGGCCACTGAAGAACATTAAAACAACCAGCAGGGGGATCAGGCTGCCAAGATTGAAGTGGCTCAGGTAGATCTGGACTGCCAACATAAAGGTGAATTATTTACAGCTCGGTGGGCCCCTGACATCTCAGGCCATCAAGGAAGAGATGTGACATATAGATGGACTCGTCATCAAGGGGTGGACTTGACCATGGAAGCTATCTCACAGGTTATCCATGAATGTGAAACATGCGCTGCAATCAAGCAAGCCAAGCGGGTAAAGCCTCTGTGGTATGGAGGACGATGGCTGAAATATAAACATGGGGAAGCATGGCAAATCGACTACATCACGCTCCCACAAACCCGCCAAGGCAAGCGCTATGTTCTTACAATGGTGGAAGCAACCACTGGGTGGCTGGAAACATATCCTGTGCCCCATTCCACCACATCAGAACACTATCCTGGGCCTTGAAAAGCAAGTCCTGTGGCGACATGGCACCCCAGAGAGAATCGACTCAGACAACAGGACTCATTTTTGGAACAACCTCATAGACAGCTGGGCCAAAGAGCATGGCATTGAGTGGGTGTATCGCATCCCCTACCATGCACCAGCCTCTGGGAAAATCGAACGATACAATGGGCTGCTAAAGACTACCCTGAGAGCAATGGGTGCTGGGACCTTCGGACATTGGGACACACATTTAGCAAAGGCCACCTGGTTAGTCAACACTAGGGAGTCTACCAATCAAGGTGATCCTGCCCAATCAAAACTTTTATGTACTGTAGAAGGGGATAAAGCTCCTGTAGTGCACATGAAGAATATGTTGGGGAAGAGAGTCTGGGTTAGCCCTGCTTCAGACAAAAGCAAACCCATCCATGGGACTGCTTTTTCTCAAGGACCTGGGTGCACTTGATGGGTGATGTGGAAGGATGGGAAAGTCCAATGTGTACCTCAAGGGGATCTGATTTTGGGTGGGAATAGCCAATAAATTAAATTGTTTGATGTTAATTGTTAAATAACTCTGTCATCGTACGTTATCATTGCTACAATTGCTATATGCTCTATCAATGGTATTACAGTAAGAATCACCCAAATTAATGAAGGATGAATGCTGTGATGATGGAACTAGAACTGGCCTTAGCAACTGGCGCCCAGTAACTTCCTTGAGAATCAACATCTTCAATCCGCAGACCATGAGCATGGACCATGCCAGATACACCAGCCGCAAGTTCTGGATGCAGCATGTAGCAAACCAACAGCACGCATCACTCCTGCCCTGAGACACTGTTAGGACAGATGGAGCCCAAAGTCACAGCCTAAATGAACTCAGTGGACACCATAGAGGGATGGCCTATAGACTAAGGGAATGATATCTGTGTGTGTGTGTATATATATATCAAAGACAGGGAAAATGATGGTGATTAATTGGGAAGTGTAGGACCTGGGCATGACATAGATGGTATAGAATAAGGAGTGGATAATGTCCTGGGTTCGGCTAGGACAGAGTTAATTTTCACCAGAAGCTGGGATGGCACACAGCCAGGATAGGTGACCCAAACCAGCCAAAGAGGGTATTCCATACTGTCCTGGTTTCAGCTGAGAGAGAGTTAATTTTCTTCATAGTAGCTAGTATGGGGCTACGTTTTGGATTTGTGCTGGAAACAGTGTTGATAATGGAGAGGTGGTTTTGGTTATTTCTGAGCAGTGCTTACACAGAGTCAAGGCCTTTTCTGTTTCTTGCACTGCCCCGCCAACAGGATGGCTAGGGGTGCACAAGAAGTTGGGAGGGGACACAGACAGGACAGTTGACCCCGACTGACCAAAGGGATATTCCGTACCATATGACATCATGCTCACTTTATAAGGGACTTGGGGAAGAGGAGGGACGGGGAGGGCGGTGGAATTTTGAGTGATGGCGTTTGTCTTCCCAAGTAACCGTTACGCGTGATGGAGTCCCGCTTTCCTGGAGATGGCTGAACATCTGCCTACCGATGGGAAGTGGTGAATGAATTCCTTGCTTTGCTTTGCTTGCGCGCGCGGCTTTTGCTTTACTTATTAAACTGTCTTTATGTCAACCCATGAGTTTTCTCACTTTCAGTCTTCCAGTTCTTTCCCCCATCCTGCCGGGAGGGGGCGGGGGGAGTGAGCGAGTGGCTGCGTGGTTCTCAGCTGCCGGCTGGGGTCATACCATGTGACATCATGCTCAGCATAAAAGGGGGCTAGTCGGGGAGGGGCGGCGGGGCTCCAGGACTCATGGCTCGGGAATGGTCTGGCTTCGGGACAGGTCTGAGCTTTCGGTCTGAGTTGTACGCTCATTGGGTGAGAAACTGCATTGTGTATCACCCGTTTTTGTATATTCTAAGTACTGTTGTTATTTCGCTCTCCCTTTGCTGTCCCAATAAAGTGTCCTTATCCCAACCCACGAGGTTTTGCTTTTGTCTTCCCTTTCTCCTCCGCATCCCGCCAGGGGGTAGGGGGTGGGGTGAGCAAGCGGCCACGTGGTGCTCAGCTGCCGGCTGGGGATAAACCATGACAGGGCCTCACTCTGCTCCCCATCCCTGTCTTCCAGCTCAGGGAGCTGGGTACCCGGAGAACAACTGGTCTTACGGCTAAAGACTGAGGCAAAGAAAGCATTAAGTACCTCAGCCTTTTCCTCATCCTTTGTCACTATGTTTCCCCCCGCATCCAATAAAGGGTGGAGATTCTCCTTAGCCCTCCTTTTGTTGCTAATGTATTTACAGAAACATTTTTTATTGTTTTTAATGGCAGTAGCCAGATTAAGTTCTAGTTGGGCTTTGGCCCTTCTAAGTTTCTCCCTGCATAGCCAAATGACATCTTTGTAGTCCCCCTGAGTTTCCTGTCCCTTCTTCCAAAGGCCATAAACTCTTTTTTTTCCTGAGTTCCAACCAAAGCTGTCTGTTCAGCCAGGCCGATCTTCTTTCCTGCCGGCCCATCTTTTGGCACATGGGGATGGCCTGCTCCTGGCGCCTATAAGATTTCCTTCTTGAAGAACGTCTAGCCTTCCTGGACTCCTTTGCCCTTCAGGACTGCCTCCCAAGGGGCTCTGTCAACCAGGCCCCTAAACAGGCCAAAGTCTGCCCTCCGGAAGTCCAGGGTAGCAGTTCTGCTAACTACCCTCCTTACCTCTCCGAGACTCGAAAACTCTATCATTTCATGATCACTATGCCCAAGACGGCATATAACTGATAGATGCAACACACTCTGCAGATCAGTATATCATCCAGCAAAGCACCAGTTTCTATGTACCAAATTAAACAGACTATGCCTCTTTCAGCAGAAGTAGGGGTTTTGTGGGGTTTTTTTCAAGCTTCCATAGAGATAGTTCTACCTTACAGAGTAATCTGCCAAAATCTCACATTCAGAAATTAAAAAAAAACAAATCTCCTTATTTACCTTCTGATCAAGAAGTCACATCTGAAATAAGTTAGAGAAATATAAATACAAGCCTGACCTGAAGTGTTGAGTAAAAATCTTGCTAGTCTTACTCATATTAGTCATCTCATGGGGCCTATGCTTAGAACCCTGTGGGTGGACATAAATTCACATGGAACCCACTGAAACCTGTTAAGTGATGTAAGAAGTGTAGCCGCCTTCTCCAGCTTTTGCCCAGAACTTCTCCTTGTCCAGCCACTGGAGCCCAGCCTGGTGCCTGGGGACCCGGGTTCTCTGCCAAAGCTGAGGGACATGGCTGCCACTTTCCCAGTTGCAGGTTCAACCTGTAACAATGTTGTGCATGTATCCCACACACACACAGAGGACACTGATACAGCCAGTCACACAGGTTTCCACAGACAAAGCACTGCCTTCAACAGCACCTACATACAGAACTCACATAAAACGTAAAAATAGACAGCCAAGTCCCCTTCCTCCTCTTTGGCTGCTAGAGATAGGAGGTCACTAGTGAAAGCATAGACAGAATGCTCCCTAGCTTCACAAGCACACATGCATTTGTGGATCCCTCAAGTACTGGCACAGACCCTCTGTCTGGCTGGCACCTCTGCCCAGATTCCAGGCCCCCTTACCTGCTTCACACATCCCCTACATGCTGGCTAGTCCAGCTTGATGCTTACTAGCAAACACTCACACTCTTCCCACAGGCACTCCACACTGGCAGGTTCCCCTGGGCATACCAGCACAGACCCTTGCCCACCTGATACCCTGGCCCAGACCCGAGCCTCCCGTACTCACTGGCTAGTACCAACTTAAAGTTTGCTAGTGAACACACACGCACACCCCTCCACACACCAGGATCGGGGGAAATACAGATACTCAGCCCCCTGCCACAGCAGCTGGCACCAGGTACATGAGCTGTGACCTGCAGTCCCACTCTAGCTGCCAGCATGGAGCCCCTCAGTCACCTCACTCACACTGGTCCTCCCCAGTAGCTGGTTTTGGGAACACACACAGTTCTTGCCCCAGAGGCTGGAGGTTAAAGACCCCAACTTTCTCCAGTAGCTGGCACTGAGACCCCACTCACTTCAGTAGCTGACAGCACAGGCCAGGGATGCCCATGCTCCTGGTCTGACTCCAGTAGCTGGCACCAAATTCCACTCTCAAACACACAGGTCTCACCAGTAGCTGGCACTTAGTCCATGCAGCACACATACACAGGGGATCGAGAGTAGAGATTACGCAGAGAGATAGTTAAGAAAAGATTTAACAAGAAGATATAAGATGATAGGACAGATTGCGGTGATCAGGCACAGGACTCAGCCAGACAAACGCACTGATCGGCGCTGTTTTACATGTGACAGGCCCCTTTTATACCATTTTTCAGTCTACCACCACCACACTCTTCTTCCTCCCTGCTTCCCCTTCCCCTGCACATCCTTTATGAATTTGCAATAGCTCTATCGGTTCCCGCACCCTTGCCAGTCTGGGGTCTCCCCCACAGTTTACGATATTATCAAAGTCCATGTTGATCTTCCTAGAAGTGGCACCTGTGGTTTCTTGATAGCGCATCAATTAGTGTGACTGGAGCAGTTTGTTTCTTGTCATTGTCTCCCTGTTTGCTTTGTCAAGTCTGTGTCTTGGTATAGTTTGGTTTCTGGCTTCCCCTTTTCCCTTGATTTCCCAAGTGACAAATTCCTCGCTCAGATAACCTTGCTGGAATAAACATTTTCACACTCTCACATGCCCTCATCAATTAGTGTGACTGACCAGGTTTGGTTCTTATCACTGCCTCCCTTATCATTTGTCGGCCAGTTTTGTGTCCCTGTATATCCTTGTTTATTGCTTCCTCCTTTTCTTATTATCCCTTGTGTCATGGTTTAGCCCCAGCTGGCCGCTTGCTCACCCCTCCCTCCCCTTGGTGAGATGGGGAGGAGAATCGGAAGAAAAAGGTAAAACTTGTGGGTTGGGATAAGGACAGTTTCCAAGGACGTCAAAGGGAGAGGAAAATAACACCAGTACTTATAACAGAATATACAAAGTGAGTGATACACAATGCAATTTGCTCAACCCCAGAGCCCAGCTCATAGTGAGCAGCAGCTCCTCCTCCATGGCCAGCCCCCTTTACATACTGAGCATGATGGTATGTAACACCCCTTTGGCTAGTTTGGGTCACCTGTCCTGGCTGTGTCCCCTCCCAGCTTCTGGTGAAAATTAACTCTATCCCAGCTGGAAACCAGGACACCTTGCTACATTGAAAAAGGTTCTTTCCTCTCCCTCCACATACCTGGGGTGGGTTGACCCTGGCTGAAGGCCAGGTGCCCTCCAGAGCTGCTCTATCACTCCCCCTCTTTAACTAGACAGGGGAGAAAAAAGTGTAAAAAAAGGCTTATGGGTCAAGATAAGGACAGGGAGAGATCACTCACCAATTATCGTCACGGGCAAACCAGACACAACCTAGAGGAAAAAAAACAATCATCTAATTGATTACCAAGGAAAACAGAGTAGAGGAATGAGAAATAAAATCAAATCTTAAAGCACCTCCCCCCACCCCTCCCATCTTCCTGGGCTCAACTTCACTCCCGGTTTCAACCTCCGCCCCCCCCTCAGCGGCACAGGGGGATGGGGACTGGGGGTTGCAGTCAGTTGATCACACGTAGTTTCTGCCGCTCCTTCCTCCTCAGGGGGAGGAATCCTCACACTCTTCCCTTGCTCCAGCGTGGGGTCCCTCTCACGGGAGACAGTCCTTCACGACCTTCTCCAACGTGAGTCCTTCCCACGGGCTACAGTCCTTCACGAACTGCTCCAGCGTGGGTCTCTCCCACGGGGTGCAGACCTTCAGGACCAGACCGCTCCAGCATGGGTCCCCCACGGGGTCACAAGTCCTGCCAGCAAACCTGCTCTGGCGTGGGCTCCTCTCTCCACGGGTCCACAGGTCCTGCCAGGAGCTTGCTCCAGCGCGGGCTTCCCACGAGGTCACAGCCTCCTTCAGGTGTCTCCACCTGCTCCGGCGTGGGGTCCTCCACGGGCTGCAGGTGGAATCTCAGATTATTTTACCCCAAGGTTAAATTTCCTTGAGGCACACACCGGGTCTCTCCATCCTTCCGCATTACCCACCAAGTACACCCAGATCACACTTCCTCCCCCTCCTTCTGCACTCACCTTGGTGTCTGCAGAGTTTCTTACATCTTCTCACTCCTCTCTCCAGCTGCAAAAGCTCTCCCCAACTGTTTTGTTTTCCTTCTTAAATGTGTTATCACAGAGGCACTGATTGGCTTGGCCTTGGCCAGTGGCGGGTCCGTCTTGGAGCCAGCTGGCATTGGCTCTATCAGACACAGGGGAAGCTTCTAGCAGCTTCTCACAGAAGCCACCCCTGTAGACCCCCCCCGCTATCAAAACCTTGCCATGCAAACCCAACACATTCCACCCCTCGCCTCTGTGAATCACATATTTAAGAATTATCATTAAAATATACATTCAACACAAAAACTTCACACACACTAATCACATCAACAAGGAAAAAGGAAAAAGAATTCCCCACACCCAAATCAAAATAACACCAAACAAGAGTGGACAATACACACAGAATCCACCTCTCGTCCCTTCACCACTATTTCACTCTCAAGCTATGTTCAGTTCATGTTTTGCCTGTTACCTCTTCCAATTACTATCCTTATCTCGATTTTCTCGTGCCCCACGTTGGGTGCCAAAAAGGACTGTGGTGGTTTACCCTCGGCTGGACGCCAGGTGTCCACCAAGCCGCTCTATCACTCCCCTCCTCAGCAAGGCAGGGAGGGGAGAAAGGAAGATGGAGAAAAACAACCCCAAACTCGTGGGTCAAGATAAAGGCAGTTTAATGTAGCTAAAGCAAAAAGCTGCGCGTGGAAGCAAAGCAAAAAAAGCAAAAGTTTATTCTCTACTTCCCTTCAGCAGGCGATGTCCGGCCACTTCCCAGGAAGTAGGGCTTCAGTACGCATACTCGTTACTGCAGAAGACAGACGTTTTAAAAAACAAATGCCCCCGCCCTGTTCCTCCCCCTATCGCTCAGTTTCTTATTGCTGAGCAGACATCATATGGTATGGAATATCCCTTTGGTCAGTTTGGGTCAGCTGTCCTGGCTGTGTCCCCTCCCAAGATCTTGCCCACCCCCAGCCTGCTGCTGGGGGGGGAAAGAAATGTTGGAGAGACAGCCTTGATGTGTGCCGGCACTGCTCAGTAGTACCCAAAACACTGGTGTGTTATCAGCACCTTGCTAGCTACCAATACACAGCACAGCGCCATGAGGGCTGCTGTGGGGACAATGAACTCCATCTTAGCCAGACCCAATACAATACCCATGCATAATCAGGGTCAGAGTCTTTCAAATAACATATTTAAAAAAGTAAATGGAAAAAAAAGAATATGTGCCTAAATAAGCAATACAGAGTAAATAATAGCATACAAGTTTCAGTATAACCCCGGTGGCATCTAAAACCACGCAGCCATTAGCTCACACCTTGCCTCCCAGTGGGATGGGGGAGGCAATCGAAAGGGAGAAAAAAGTAAGACTCGTGGGTTGAGATAAAGACAGTTTAATCGGATAGAAAAGAAAGATTATTATTATTATTAATAATAAAATAGAATATAAAAACCAAGTGATGAACAGCACAATTTCTCACCACCTGAAGTCGATGCTCAGCAAGTTTGACCTGTGTGCTGAAGCAACAAAGAACAGCGGTTCAAAGAAAGGATATGCACAGAACAGGCCTTGCATGTTTCAATAGCTCATAAATAACATGTGACTGGCCGAATCCGGGAGATAAGGAACTGAGAGGAGAAAGCCAGGCACCTGCCAGGAGGAAGAGAAAAACAAATAGCAAATCATGTGGGAAACAACAATCGGGTGATGATTGGGGAATAAAAGGGCCTCCCCTTTTAACAAGAAATACTATATAATCAGGAAATTCTGTAATAAAGTTGATTCTGTACTTGCACCCTATGGAGTCCATGCCTGTCATACACCACACCCGCTTTCTCGTTGGCAGGCCAGTATGAGAAGATGAAAAGTCCTTGACTGCTTAGCAACAACTAAAAACATCAGTGTGTTGTCAACATTATTCTCATACTAAATCCAAAACACAGCACTATAACATGTGCTAGAAAGAAAATTAACTCTGTCTCTACCAAAACCAGGACAGTATCCAGCCCTTATTCCATACCATCTACGTCATGCCCAGGTCCCATACTTTCCAATACACTGCAATTAATCACCACCACTTTTCCTGTCTTTTGATATTTATACGCACAGATATCATTCCCTTATTCAATGGACCATCTCTGTGAAGATGGTCCTTATTCAATGGACCATCTCTCTTCTCACTCCTCTCTCTGGCTGCAAAAGCGCTCTCTCACTGTTTTTTTCCTTCTTAAATATGTTATCACCAAGGCGCTGACTGGCTTGGCCTTGGCCAGCAGCAGGTCCGTCTTGGAGCCGGCTGGCATTGGCTCTATCAGACACAGGGGAAGCTTCTAGCAGCTTCTCACAGAAGCCACCCCTGTAGACCCTTGAATAAGGACCATCTACATTAAACTGCCTTTATCTTGACGCACGAGTTTGGGTTTGTTTTTTCCATCTTATTCTTCTCCCCTCCCTGTCCTGCTGAGGAGGGGAGTGATAGAGCGGCTTGGTGGACACCTGGTGTCCAGTCGAGGTTAAACCATGTGATGGGTTGACCCTGGCTGGGGGCCAGGTGCCCACCAGAGCCGCTCTATCACTCGCCTCCTCAGCAAGGCAGGGAGGGGAGAAAGGAAGATGGAGAAAAACAACCCCAAACTCGTGGGTCGAGATAAAGGCAGTTCAATGTAGCTAAAGCAAAAAGCCGCGCGCGGAAGCAAAGCAAAAAGCAAAGATTATTCTCTACTTCCCATCAGCAGGCGATGTCCGGCCACTTCCTGGGAAGTAGGGCTTCAGTAAGTGTGCCCCTTACTCCGGAAGACAAACATGGTAAAAAAAAAAAAAAAAAACGTTACAGATTATTTTACCCCAAGGTTAAATCTCCTTGAGGCACACACCGGGTCTCCCCATCTTTTCGCATTACCCACCAAGTACACCCAGGTCCTTGAGCGAAGACAATCCCAGGAATGGGTTTGCCTTTTCCCATGGGAGGAGCAATCCACACCACCTTCCCCAACCACTTTCCCATGTGTACTACAGGGACCTTGTCTCCTCCCACAGTATGCAGGGGTTTTGTTTGGGCAGGACCAGGATGGTTAGCAGATCCTCTGGTATTAATCAGCCAAGTGGCTTCTGCTAAATTTGTATCCCAGTGCTTCCATGCCCCATTACCTAATGCCCTCAACATAGTCTTTAACAGTTCATTATATCTCTCGATCTTTCCAGAGGCTTGTGGGTGATAGGGGATGTGATACACCCACTCAATGCCGTGTTTCTTTGCCCAAGAGCTTATGACGTTATTTCGAAAATGAGTCCCATTGTCTGATTCAATCCTTTCTGGGGTACCATGTCGCCATAAAATTTGCCTTTCAAGGCCTAGGATGGTGTTTCGGGCAGTGGCATGGTTTACAGGAAATGTCTCTAGCCAGCCAGTAGTTGCTTCCACCATGGTGAGTATGTAGCGCTTGCCTTGGCGTGTTCGTGGCAGTGGCCCAATATAGTCAATCCTCCAGGCCTCGCCATATCGAAAACCCAGCCACCGCCCTCTATTCCAGGGAGATTTTACTCGTGTCGCTCGCTTGATTGCAGCACATATTTCACATTCACGAGTGACTTGTGTGATGGCCTCCATGGTCAGGTCCAGCCCTCGATCACGAGCCCATCTGTATGTTGCATCTCTCCCTAGATGTCCTGATGTTTCATGGGCCCATCGAGCTACAAATAGCTCACCCTTACGCTCCCAGTCCAGGTCCACCTGAGCTGCTTCAATTTTGGCAGCCTTGTCTACCTGTTTATTGTTTTGATGTTCTTCAGTGGCACGGCTTTTGGGTATGTGAGCATCCACATGACGTACCTTCACAGCCATGTTTTCTACGCGGGCAGCGATGTCCTGCCACAATGCAGCAGCCCAGATGGGTTTACCCCTGCGCTGCCAATTGGTCTTCTTCCACTGCTGTAGCCACCCCCATAGGGCATTTGCCACCATCCAGGAGTCAGTATAGAGTATTGGCCACTTTTCTCGTTCAGCAATCTTTAGGGCTAACTGAATGGCTTTCGCTTCTGCGAACTGACTTGACTCACCTTCTCCTTCAGTGGCCTCAACGACTTGTCGTGTGGGACTCCACACAGCAGCTTTCCACTTCCAATGGTTTCCTACAACACGACAGGATCCATCAGTAAACAGAGCATAACGCCTTTCATCTTCTGGTAACTCATTATATGGTGGTGCCTCTTGGGCACGAGCTACCTCCTCAGGCAGTGCTCCAAAATCTCTACCTTCTGGCCAGTCCATAATCTCTTCCAGGATTCCTGGGTGGTTGGGTTTTCCCAGTCGAGCTCGTTGCGTGATCAATGCTACCCACTTACTCCATGTAGTGCTAGCTGCGTGATGTGTAGAGGGAATGTTTCCTTTGAACATCCAGTGTAGCACAGGCAATCGCGGTGCCAAGAGAAGAGACGCTTCTGTACCAACAACTTCTGAAGCAGCTCGAATCCCTTCATATGCTGCTAGGATCTCTTTTTCAGTTGGGGTGTAGTGGGCTTCTGATCCTCGATACCCCCGGCTCCAAAACCCTAATGGTCGACCTCGGGTTTCTCCTGCTGTTTTCTGCCAGAGGCTCCAGGTGAGGCCATGCTCCCCAGCTGCAGTGTAGAGTACATTTTGTACAGCTGGTCCTGTCCGAACAGGTCCAAGAGCTACTGCACGAGCTATTTCCTGTTTGATATGCTCAAAGGCTTGTTGTTGCTCAAGGCCCCATTCAAAATAGTTCTTCTTTTGGGTTACTCGATAGAGAGGGCTCACAAGCTGACTATAACCTGGAATATGCATTCTCCAGAACCCTACAAGGCCCAGGAAGGCTTGTGTCTCCTTCTTGTTAGCTGGTGGAGACATAGCTGCTATCTTGTTAACCACATCCATAGGCACATGACGGTGTCCATCCTGCCATTTTATTCCCAAGAACTGGATCTCCTGTGCAGGTCCCTTGACCTTGCTTTTCTTTATGGCGAAACCAGCTTTCAGAAGAATCTGAATTACTCTTTTTCCCTTCTCGAATACTTCTTCTGCCTTATTGCCCCACACAATGATGTCATCGATGTATTGTAGATGTTCAGGGGCACCACCCTCTTCCAGTGCAGTTTGGATTAGTCCATGACAAATAGTAGGACTATGCTTCCACCCCAGGGGCAGTCGATTCTAGGTGTATCGGACACCTCTCCAAGTGAAAGCAAACTGCGGCCTGCATTTGGCTGCCAAAGGAATTGAAAAGAATGCATTAGCGATGTCCATTGTAGCATACCACTTGGCTGCTTTTGACTCCAATTCATATTGGAGCTCTAACATGTCTGGTACAGCAGCACTCAGTGGTGGTGTCACTTCGTTTAGCCCACGATAGTCCACTGTTAACCTCCACCCTCCATCAGACTTTTGCACTGGCCATATGGGACTATTAAAAGGTGAATGAGTCTTGCTGATGACTCCCTGGCTCTCTAGTTGATGAATCAGCTCATGGATGGGAGCCAGGGAGTCTCGATTTGTGCGATATTGCCGCCGGTGCACTGTCCTGGTAGCAATTGGCACCTGTTGTTCTTCAACTTGCAGCAATCCCACAACAAAGGGATCTTCTGAGAGACCAGACAGGGTAGATAACCGTTTGATCTTCTCTGCGTTCACAGTGGCTACACCGAAAGCCCATCGGTACCCCTTTGGGTCCTTGAAGTACCCTCTCCTGAGGTAATCTATGCCAAGGATACAAGGGGCCTCTGGGCCAGTCACAATGGGGTGTTTCTCCCACTTGTCCCCTGTTAAGCTCACCTCAGCCTCCAATACAGACAATTCTTGGCATCCCCCTGTCACTCCAGAGATCCGGATGGGTTCTGTGCCCCTATACCCTGATGGTATCAGTGTACACTGTGCACCAGTGTCTACCAAAGCCTTATACTTCTGTGGGTCTGATGTGCCAGGCCATCGAATCCACACAGTCCAGTATACCCGGTCATCCCTTTCCTCCTCCTGGCCGAAGGCAGGGACCCTCTATTCCTGTTTCTGGTCAGAGTATTCACTGTCTGACCCTTGCGGTGCCAGACCAGATGTCCCCTCACCAGGATCAAGGGAGGTCATTTTAGTTTTACATCTGGGAGATCGCTGTTTGCCTTCTTGTGTCTCCGTGGCAACTACACTGACGGCCTTCCTGGGTGTCCCCTTCTTAACAGCTGTCTTCCCTCTTAGTTCACGAACACAGGCTTCTAACTTAAAGGTGGGTTCACTGTCCCACTTCCTCATGTCCTCCCCTTGGTCACGCAGGAAAAACCAGAGTGTACCACGTGGCATATGCCTGGGGCTCCCTTTCCCTCTGACCGGAGCAGGAGATGAATGATTTCTTGGGGTACCTCTGACAGCCGATGTGCTGGCCCATAGGGAGGAGGAGGTACAGAGGTTTTCTTCAAAGTTCTGAAGCCAAGCAGACACCTTCTCCACAGTTGGTGTGTCCATATCTGGGAAATACATTGCTGCCAAGCTGTTAGAATACGACGCTGGGGCACTTTGAATCACCTTCCTCCACATGGCCCGCGTGCACAGGACATCCTCTGGATCTTTGGAGACCTCCTCATCATCTAGATCACTATAGATGACTTCCAACACCGCTAGTTCTCTCAGGTACTGGATGCCTTCATCTGCGGTGGTCCACTTTCCTGGGGAGTTCACAAGATCTTCCTCGAATGGGTATCTTGCCCTCACACTTGAGAGGAGCCGTCTCCAGAGACTGCAAATTGCTGTCTCTTTTCCAATTCCCCTCTCAATTCCTCGGTTTCTAGCTAGGGATCCCAGCTGTTGGGCTTCCCTGCCTTCCAGTTGCTGACTGTCGGCCCCATTATCCCAGCATCGAAGCAGCCAGGCAGCAATCCGCTCACCAGGCTGGCGGCTGTAATCTTTCCGCATATCTCAAAGTTCGGATGAGGTCAGAGACCGGGTAGTTTCTGCTTCCTGTCTGATTTCTCTCACTCCTTCCTCCCACTTCTTTGCTGAAGGACCAGCTTCCTGATCAAACCTCTCCTCCTCTTCTTCCTCTTCCCTTACTAATCGATGATAGGGAACTGTTGACCTCCTGGTCCACTGTTTCTTTTTTACTACTGGGGCAATTACTGTAGTTGTTATTGTTTGTGTCCCTATCTCAGCCACGGTGTCCTCAGCTGCAGTTTGGGTGCCTTCCTCAACCACAGTCCTCTGAGAGTACTGCACTGTGGCTCGATAGGCCCAGGCCAGGCCCCAGTACAGTGCTAGAAGCTGTTGGTTTTCGTTGGGGTAGGCAAGGCACCCTTCTATCCGGTGGCGTGTCAGTTTGCCAGGGTTGCTTGCCTGTTCAGGTGTGAAGTCCCAGGCTATGGGAGATGATAACCATCCTAGGAACCTGCCCAAATCCTTCCACACACCCTGCCACCTGGGGACCGGCGGCCTCAGGGCACGTTTCAGTATTGCCTCACTCAAAAGTGGTCTCCCATTAAACCAGGACAAAACCAAACTCCACAGCACCCGTAATATGCCAGCAGTATGAATGAGTAATATTAAAGAGCTTACACAAGGGTGAACAAGGACCTTGGGAGCCTGCATAATGAAACCATCCACATCTTGCCCGGGTAGAGAGAGAGAGAGATGTATTCCCCCATCATCTCCACAAGATAGCTCCCCCAGCACAGCAATAACATCAATGCCAGGGCCATGCACATAACCATTGTTTGTACTAGCATGCTCCCAAGTTCCTTCATCCTCCCCACAAAATAGCTCCCCCAGCACAGTAAGATCATCGACACCAGGCCAAAGCACAGAGCAGCCATTGTTTGTATCAGCATGTTCCTAAGTTTAGCAAAATAGAGATAAGCAGCACAGCTAAAACCCTGTGACCTGCACAGGAGCTTGCAACTTAATAACTACTATAGCTGTAGCACGCTTAATACAAAACTGCCGTTGTCATGCCCCACGTTGGGCACCAAAAAGACTGTGGTGGGTTGACCCTGGCTGGGGGCCAGGTGCCCTCCAGAGCCGCTCTATCACTCCCCTCATTCACTAGACAGGGGAGAAAAAGTATAACGAAAAGCTTATGGGTTGAGATAAGGACAGGGAGAGATCATTCACTAATTATCGTTGCGAGCAAAACAGACCGAACTTAGAGAGGGAATTCATCTAATTTATTACCAAGGAAAACAGAGTAGAGGAATGAGAAATAAAACCAAATCTTAAAACACCTCCCCCCACCCCTCCCATCTTCCCGGGCTCAACTTCACTCCCGGCTTCAACCTCCTCCCCCCTCAGCGGCACAGGGGGACGGGGAATGGGGGTGTCGCGTAAAAGGGTACGAGTCTGATGTGTGGCTGAGGGAGGCCCTCCCGTTGAGTCACGAGGTTCAGAAAGGACCCCCTTGCTTTCTAAACTCCTTCTCAGAGAGCAGCCTAGGTGCGGCTAGGTCCAGTCTTAGTCCCAGACTTGGTCAACCGTTTATGTCTAAAGGATTATGTGCGTAGCCACTTATCAGAGCCAACGTTTGCCTGTCAGAGCCCCACTAAGGACTTTCACTGAAACAGTTTCGCAAAGTTGAAAAGCAAAATAGGTAATTTATTGAGGCGACAGATATAAAAAGTTCGGAATTGCCGTTGATAAATGCACTTACTGCAACAATTTTGAGCTCAAGTTAATAGTTCAGCGCTTTTGTTAATGATAGTTTTTCCCGGGGTAACATCCGACATAATTGGAGGCGCAAGTCTTACCAAAGAGGCGTCCCTGCTTGGGGAGGAGAGAGGTCCAGGCCCGTCGACCCGTCCGGAGAGTTGGAGTGCTCGTCCTCAAAAAAGAGGATTCTAAATGCCAGATTTATACTTTTGGCGAGGTGGGACTAAGTCAGGCATTGTGTGCCGATTGGCCCTTGACAAGGCTTGTTATGCAGTTGATCGGGGCTGAGTGGGGGGGAAGTGGCGGAGAACAAAGGTGTTCAGTATAGAGGAGCGGTGGTCTGTTTAGTTCTACCAAAGTAATGTCGAGCTGTGAAGGCTCCCCCTCACCCCAGGCGTCACTTAGTTGATTGAGGAGTAGACCCGTCAGGCGCCGCATCTTGTTAAGATGAACAAATTGCTCATCTCCTGCCCCTGTTCAGGTCCAGTGCTTATCAGTGCAAGATAAGCAAGTTGCTCAATCCCTGCTCTCGCCCAAGCTGGACTCCTCCAGGGCCCCTTCTGCTGGCTCATAATGGCCCCGTATTCGGCACCAACAAGCCTGGACAAGTCCGGCATCCCGCATTATCCACCCTGTGACTTTAGTCACAACTCGCCAAGAGGAACATCATATAATTTGGATTTAGGCGGGTTGAGGGATCCATCTCTCTCTCCCGTGTTTTTGTTCTCGTAATTTTCAATAGGGGATGGTATTAAAGGGACATATTCAGTATCACAGACTTGAAGCATCCTGACTTGTGCAGTTACAGCTCTAGTTATCATAGTTTTCATACATGATAATCCAGTTCCAACAATAACAGTCATTATGATAAACATGAATGCATACCGGATTAGATTCTGAACCCATCCACTCATTTTTAATCCAAACCAACTGAAAACTTTTGAAATCCACCCAGTCCACTGCCAGTCTCCTGGTTTCATTTTCTCACGGAGTTCGTGGGTCTGGTCTGCAATTTTTCTCATCTCATCCATCGCTTCGTGCAAGGTAACAGACACATTTGGGATTGACACACAACAAGTTTCATCGGGATAGGTGTTATTTAGCCACCCACAAACGCCGTTCTCCTTCAGTAGTAGTATATCCAAGGCCAATCGATTTTGTAAGGTCATCTGTGAGGTTGCTTGTAGCTGGGTGTTGCTAGCCCCGATGGCAGTTCGTGTCCAATTAGCAAGAGTCTCTACTTGCCACGTTAGATTTTCTATATAAAAAGTCGATTGTTAACTATTACTGTCCAGTGACCCCAGAATGCTTTCATGGCTAAATGTATCCTCATTCCCGGTGTATAATAACTTGGCCATGACGTGGGGGGCAATACGTTTCTCTTTGTTCTGTACCCTCTTACTTTCGTCCATGATTGAGTGTAATTAAAAGCTATTGTAGGACATAAACTTGGAAGTCCTAAAGTGCATTCCAACCCATCCCAATAGGGTTGAATGTAATCCGATATCAGTCCATCAGAACATACCCATATGGTCTCAGGTGGTGCAGGTAACATTAGAGTGGTACATGTACTGTTTTCTACTACGCTACGCGTGGAGTGTCCATTCCTATAATGTCTCGTAGGTATTCTACATTTACCAGAATTGTACACTGACCAGACGGTGATGTTTCCAGGCGTCACCTCCTTTTTACAGTCTGGTGGCTGGCCCAGGGATTGGAGCACTATAATTATGGCACAGACATATACTTCTTAAGGCGTGATAGAGGTCTGAGGCAAACCATACCCATAGATAATCATCAATATTGGAGCAATTTATTTTGTTGGTACAATTCCATAACCTGTCTGGTCCCAATGGCGTGGTATATTGGGGTCTCCTCACCCATTGTTTAAAATGTTTTTTGTGGTCAGTGGTGGTCCATATGCAAGATAAGTTATTAGATTGTGGGCCACAGTCAGATCCATACTTAGAGGGAAACTCAGTACACCATTCAGCTTCTACTGGGACATTATATCGGAATGTAATGGGCAAACCCCAGAATGGCCGAGGAGGCTGATTAAGCCAAGGTACCTCAGTGCAACTGATATTTGCAGGTACATTGTTATTATCAGCTGCTCTGCGCGGGTTTAGCCAAGGATTCTGTGGCCAATATTGCATAGTGCAATTGGTACCCCATATATTGCTAAGGTTAAGGCCCAAGGGGTATGTATAGTTTAAAGAAGTAGTATTTTCTACATTCATCCATGGTAAGTCTTGTACTAGAGTGTCATTTCTTTTCCACAGATCAGACAGTGCTCCACTTAGGTCAAGAGGAATCACCATAAAAGGGAGTCCCTCCGCAGGGGTTGTTGGCATCATTAAGCAAGTAGTACCCTGAGTCCACTCCATCATCCTAAAAAATCCTTGCATTAGCTTAAAAGCAGTGTTGTCCTGTAACATCTCTAAGGTTCTTTTACTTCTTCGATCATAGTCTCTATGGATCACACACACAATTACTATACCTAACACATACATATATATTAAACTTATCCTAAAACTACTCACACATAATAGGCTCATAATCAAAACTTTGGTTGCCACTTAACAGTAAATAGTACAAACAGAACAACAGTAATGATGAACACAGTTAAGCCTGGAATATATTCCAAACCAACATTTTAATAAACACACAAATTGTTTCAACTATGGCCCCAAACAATGTCACAGTTTTGTTAGCCATGGCCATATTAAAACTTTGGTTTCCAGATAAGTATGAGAATTAGAAATAGAAATACGCAACAAATAAAAATCAGTAGCCCTTGGGGGCATTCTAGATTGGTGTAGGGGAGTCCGTGATCCCAGGTGCAATTTCCTGTCATTCGGAGTACCTGTGAACACAAAAGAAGTGCTCAGTCTTGATTTAACCGGCAGATATTAGGTTAGAAGGTGGGTACTATCCACCTAGTACTGATCCGATGGAGTTTTCCAGAACTGTCTTTCGCTTCCCAAACATAAAGATTCTTTGGAGTCGTTAGTACCATTGCCACTGGCCCAATGTGAGGCATTTTAACCAGCACAGGCTGGCCTGCATAAAAGCCAGTAGGGTATTCCCCAGGTTTTACATCTGCCTTTGGCACTAAAGCTGTGGCAGAAGCACAAAAAGCTTTCATCTTCGGGCAACCGTCTCCGCTCCATCTATTGTTTAATTGATAGATGGCACTGGACAGTTGTAGATGCCATCCAGATTCATGAGTTTTAGCAAATCGCTTGACCAAGCCATTTGTTTGCTCCACAATACCATTGGCTTGGGGGTAGTAAGGAGTATGGAATACCCACCGGATCCCTTCTTCCTTTGCCCAGTCTTGTACTACTGTAGCTGAAAAATGTGACCCGTTACCACTTTGAATCTCTTCAGGAAGGGGAAGTGTACTAAACCATTCCTTCAGACTGTGACAGCTGTAGCCATGGTAACTCCTGAAATGACTTCCACTCCCACCAGTATGCATTTTTTACCACTCTATCACTCCCCCCCTTCATTAGACAGGGGAGAAAAAGTACAACGAAAAGCTTGTGGGTCGAGATAAGGACAGGGAGAGATCATTCACTAATTATCGTCGCGAGAAAAACAGACCGAACTTAGAGAGGGAATTCATCTAATTTATTACCAAGGAAAATGAAGGGGGGGAGTGATAGAGTGGCTCTGGAGGGCACCTGGCCCTCAGCCAGGGTCAACCCACCACAGTCCCACCTCGCCAAAAGTATAAATCTGGCATTTAGAATCCTCTTTTTTGAGGACGAGCACTCCAACTCTCCGGACGGGTCGACGGGCCTGGACCTCTCTCCTCCCCAAGCAGGGACGCCTCTTTGGTAAGACTTGCGCCTCCAATTATGTCGGATGTTACCCCGGGAAAAACTATCATTAACAAAAGCGCTGAACTATTAACTTGAGCTCAAAATTGTTGCAGTAAGTGCATTTATCAACGGCAATTCCGAACTTTTTATATCTGTCGCCTCAATAAATTACCTATTTTGCTTTTCAACTTTGCGAAACTGTTTCAGTGAAAGTCCTTAGTGGGGCTCTGACAGGCAAACGTTGGCTCTGATAAGTGGCTACGCACATAATCCTTTAGACATAAACGGTTGACCAAGTCTGGGACTAAGACTGGACCTAGCCGCACCTAGGCTGCTCTCTGAGAAGGAGTTTAGAAAGCAAGGGGGTCCTTTCTGAACCTCGTGACTCAACGGGAGGGCCTCCCTCAGCCACACATCAGACTTGTACCCTTTTACGCGACAGTAAAAGTGGCGTCATGGACAGGATTGCCATGGATAAACTGCTGCAAAAATATAAGTAAGTGTGCACCATCCCGAGCGGGAATAGAATGGGCCCAAAAATTTTGGAAAGATGAGGACAAAGTGATAGAGAGGATAGAACAGTGTAGAAGTGAGCAAAAGATTAAAAAAGGTAAAGGCAAAGGAATTGTTTGTGCAGTGTTGGGGGCTTGTTTATCCTGTGCGCAAAGGGAAATTAAAGAGTCCCCTCCCCCCGAACGAATTGCAGATGTAGAATATGCCTCTCTGAAATCAGAAAATGAAGTATTGAAAACTTCATTGACCTTTGAAAAGGAAAAAGGTGAGAAACTGGGAACACGAGTAGATGCCCTCGTGATTGAAAACCAAAGCTTGAAAACAGAAAATAGGGAACTTAAAATGCTATTAGCCTCAGCGGAAAGGCGAGAAAAACAACTGCAGGAAAAGTTAAATCTTTTACTGAATCAAATGCCATCCTCGGTCTCGGCTAAACAGATCCGCAAATTAATACACTGTGCAGATCCCGAGACATGGGATGGAGACATCTGGTATGATAACGATAATGATGAACTGGTGGAAGATTTTGATCTTACCCCAGAACCTGTGCCTGTACGACCACGGATTAAAACTGAAACTACAAATGAGGGGGATGATGATGTTCGTACTACTGTACGCACCATTCCCTGGTCTCCTGCTGAATTAGCAAAGCTGCAGGAAAAGTATTCCAGGAATCCGGAGGAGTCCGAGACAGAATACGTGTGGTGAGTCTCCCTTACGGGGGGGGACCGCATTTTACTAAGCGAGGAAGAAGCAAGAGGCTATTGGGGCCCTGAAGTGTTTTTAACCACTACACCAGGCAATCATAATTATTCATTAACGACACGGGCTGCCTATTGGGCTGGCGGCATAGACCCGCAAGAAGGAGGAGATCCCCTTGTTATCAAAACATCAGGATTCTCTGACTTGGCTGTGTCTGTACAAAAGGCAGCCTGCATACAAGCAATGTATGAGAGGGATGTGTTAAGGAAATCCCCAATGCTAGCTCCTGTTGACCCAGCAAGGTTAACTCCCCTCATCCGTGGCCTCCCGGACAGCCTAAAGACATATGTAGCTAATGTCCAGGATAGGATCAGAGCCACCGGGGAGGCTAATGCTGTACCTTACCGTGCACCCCGAGTTGGGAGACACAATTACAGGGATCAGTCAATTCCCACCTGGAGCGAGTTTGTACAAGAGATAGTGCATTATGGGCGCCGCGTGGGTTGGATTGGACCGACCACTGGGAAACCGCCAGAACCACCCCCTCGACGAGTTTGTCAGGTCCATACCACTAAGCCTAAATCGGAGTTCAAACTAAAGTTTGATAAGGAACGTAATGATCTGTGGCGCAGAGCCTTGGCGATGGGAGTGCCACGACAGTTACTATACGGCACATCCACTGCTGATCTCCGAGCTCTGGTACAATCACTAAGCCAAAGAATTGATTCAGCGGGGGGAAGTCAGACGACCGGAAATAAATCAGTTCCTGTTAGATCCTTGCCCTCAGCCCCGCAGCAGGTTCCAATTGATTTAGTAGATACTCCAACAAAAAACTTGCATCCCCGGGGAGGACAGTGAGCCACCCTGCCCGGCGAGTGCTAACTATACAATGGCTCTTTGATAAACATCACGAACCTGTCATTGCTATTCCAGTAGGACCAAGGAGAATTTTTACATATTTCCTCATTGATACGGGTGCTCAAATGTCAGTAATCACCAAGGAGACCGCGGAATGCCTAAATGTGAAGCCCGGTCGCCGTAAGGTAAAATTTACAGGGATTGATGGGATCGTAACGGAATGCCCCACAGCAAAAATTGCCTTGTGGCTCCCAGGCGAGAGGAAATTGACCCGCACTGAAGTACTGGTCGGTGCTGCAAACACCAACATATCGGGATTTGATGTGTTGTATGGCAGAGTGTGGAAACTCCCTGATGGGTCAGTCTGGAGTTTCGCCGGACGAGGTGATGGAGAAATAGCATGGCTTGAAGAGGACGAAACTAAAGCTATAAACTTGCTAGAGATGTCTATATCTCTACCCCCATCAAGAATTACTAATGTAAAGCAGTACCCCCTGCCAGCAGCCGCACATTCGGGCATTGACAGGGTGGTAACAGATTTAGAAAAAAGAGGTATTATCACTCGCACACACTCCCCTTATAATTCTCCTGCCTGGCCAGTAAAAAAGCCAAATGGACAGTGGCGGCTTACAATTGATTATAGGCGATTGAATGCCAATACTGCACTTTTAGCGGCAGCCGTACCAAACATTGCAGAATTAGTAACCCAAATTCAGGGAGCATCACACCCATGGATGGCAACTTTAGATGTCAAAGATATGTTCTTTATGATCCCACTCCAGGAACATGATAAAGCCCAATTCGCTTTTACCTGGAAAGGGATACAGTACACCTTTAATAGGCTGCCTCAGGGATATAAACACTCCCCCACCATTGCTCACAATGCTTTGGTGAAGGTTTTATCAGAAATTCCCAGCCCACAGGGTATCACGATATATCAATATATTGATTGACATACTGATAGGAGGAGAAAACTCGGAGGAAGTCGGGCATACCATGGAAGGTATACAAGAAAAATTGATAACTTTGGGACTAGACATTCCCCCATCCAAGTGTCAGGGACCTGCCCAGGAGGTTAAGTTCCTGGGAGTTTGGTGGATTAAAGGAGCCGCCTCTATTCCCACCGACACCCTGGAAAAAAAAGAGCATGGGCAGAATCCATCTAGCATAAAGGAGATACAGCAAGTTCTGGGAACCTTAGGCTATTGGCGCAAACATATCCCTGGTTTTTCTATTATTGCCCATCCCTTATACAATCTGCTCAGGAAAGGTAAATCATGGGAATGGACTAAACAGCACGAGACTGCGTTAGAATTGTTAATAAGAGAACTGAGGCTATTCCAACAGCTAGGCCCCTCACACCCGACTGACCCTATCCACGTAGAGTGGGGATTCAGTGAACATGGCTCCCATTGTAACCTATGGCAAAAGGGACCAGAAGGGCCAGAGAGACCGCTAGAGTTTAGCTCCCATTCTTTCAATGACACCGAAATGAGATATTCAGACCTTGAAAAAGGCTTGCTATCCTTAGTGCGAGCAGTGAAAAAAAGTGGAAGAGATAAGAAAAGGACAGAGTGTGATCATCTGGGGACCTTTCCATCTTCTGGATATAGTTCGGAAGGGTACGGCACCACCTGCAGGCATTGCCCAGAAGCCTACAGTCCGTAAATGGTACACCTACATGGAAAGTATCAATGACAACACTGTGGCACACCTGGCAGATCGACTACATTGGCCCACTACGACCCTCAGGGGGTAAAAAATGCATACTGGTGGGAGTGGAAGTCATTTCAGGAGTTACCATGGCTACAGCTGTCACAGTCTGAAGGAATGGTTTAGTACACTTCCCCTTCCTGAAGAGATTCAAAGTGGTAACGGGTCACATTTTTCAGCTACAGTAGTACAAGACTGGGCAAAGGAAGAAGGGATCCGGTGGGTATTCCATACTCCTTACTACCCCCAAGCCAATGGTATTGTGGAGCAAACAAATGGCTTGGTCAAGCGATTTGCTAAAACTCATGAATCTGGATGGCATCTACAACTGTCCAGTGCCATCTATCAATTAAACAATAGATGGAGCGGAGACGGTTGCCCGAAGATGAAAGCTTTTTGTGCTTCTGCCACAGCTTTAGTGCCAAAGGCAGATGTAAAACCTGGGGAATACCCTACTGGCTTTTATGCAGGCCAGCCTGTGCTGGTTAAAATGCCTCACATTGGGCCAGTGGCAATGGTACTAACGACTCCAAAGAATCTTTATGTTTGGGAAGCGAAAGACAGTTCTGGAAAACTCCATCGGATCAGTACTAGGTGGATAGTACCCACCTTCTAACCTAATATCTGCCGGTTAAATCAAGACTGAGCACTTCTTTTGTGTTCACAGGTACTCCGAATGACAGGAAATTGCACCTGGGATCACGGACTCCCCTACACCAATCTAGAATGCCCCCAAGGGCTACTGATTTTTATTTGTTGCGTATTTCTATTTCTAATTCTCATACTTATCTGGAAACCAAAGTTTTAATATGGCCATGGCTAACAAAACTGTGACATTGTTTGGGGCCATAGTTGAAACAATTTGTGTGTTTATTAAAATGTTGGTTTGGAATATATTCCAGGCTTAACTGTGTTCATCATTACTGTTGTTCTGTTTGTACTATTTACTGTTAAGTGGCAACCAAAGTTTTGATTATGAGCCTATTATGTGTGAGTAGTTTTAGGATAAGTTTAATATATATGTATGTGTTAGGTATAGTAATTGTGTGTGTGATCCATAGAGACTATGATCGAAGAAGTAAAAGAACCTTAGAGATGTTACAGGACAACACTGCTTTTAAGCTAATGCAAGGATTTTTTAGGATGATGGAGTGGACTCAGGGTACTACTTGCTTAATGATGCCAACAACCCCTGCGGAGGGACTCCCTTTTATGGTGATTCCTCTTGACCTAAGTGGAGCACTGTCTGATCTGTGGAAAAGAAATGACACTCTAGTACAAGACTTACCATGGATGAATGTAGAAAATACTACTTCTTTAAACTATACATACCCCTTGGGCCTTAACCTTAGCAATATATGGGGTACCAATTGCACTATGCAATATTGGCCACAGAATCCTTGGCTAAACCCGCGCAGAGCAGCTGATAATAACAATGTACCTGCAAATATCAGTTGCACTGAGGTACCTTGGCTTAATCAGCCTCCTCGGCCATTCTGGGGTTTGCCCATTACATTCCGATATAATGTCCCAGTAGAAGCTGAATGGTGTACTGAGTTTCCCTCTAAGTATGGATCTGACTGTGGCCCACAATCTAATAACTTATCTTGCATATGGACCACCACTGACCACAAAAAACATTTTAAACAATGGGTGAGGAGACCCCAATATACCACGCCATTGGGACCAGACAGGTTATGGAATTGTACCAACAAAATAAATTGCTCCAATATTGATGATTATCTATGGGTATGGTTTGCCTCAGACCTCTATCACGCCTTAAGAAGTATATGTCTGTGCCATAATTATAGTGCTCCAATCCCTGGGCCAGCCACCAGACTGTAAAAAGGAGGTGACGCCTGGAAACATCACCGTCTGGTCAGTGTACAATTCTGGTAAATGTAGAATACCTACGAGACATTATAGGAATGGACACTCCACGCGTAGCGTAGTAGAAAACAGTACATGTACCACTCTAATGTTACCTGCACCACCTGAGACCATATGGGTATGTTCTGATGGACTGATATCGGATTACATTCAACCCTATTGGGATGGGTTGGAATGCACTTTAGGACTTCCAAGTTTATGTCCTACAATAGCTTTTAATTACACTCAATCATGGACGAAAGTAAGAGGGTACAGAACAAAGAGAAACGTATTGCCCCCCACGTCATGGCCAAGTTATTATACACCGGGAATGAGGATACATTTAGCCATGAAAGCATTCTGGGGTCACTGGACAGTAATAGTTAACAATCGACTTTTTATATAGAAAATCTAACGTGGCAAGTAGAGACTCTTGCTAATTGGACACGAACTGCCATCGGGGCTAGCAACACCCAGCTACAAGCAACCTCACAGATGACCTTACAAAATCGATTGGCCTTGGATATACTACTACTGAAGGAGAACGGCGTTTGTGGGTGGCTAAATAACACCTATCCCGATGAAACTTGTTGTGTGTCAATCCCAAATGTGTCTGTTACCTTGCACGAAGCGATGGATGAGATGAGAAAAATTGCAGACCAGACCCACGAACTCCGTGAGAAAATGAAACCAGGAGACTGGCAGTGGACTGGGTGGATTTCAAAAGTTTTCAGTTGGTTTGGATTAAAAATGAGTGGATGGGTTCAGAATCTAATCCGGTATGCATTCATGTTTATCATAATGACTGTTATTGTTGGAACTGGATTATCATGTATGAAAACTATGATAACTAGAGCTGTAACTGCACAAGTCAGGATGCTTCAAGTCTGTGATACTGAATATGTCCCTTTAATACCATCCCCTATTGAAAATTACGAGAACAAAAACACGGGAGAGAGAGATGGATCCCTCAACCCGCCTAAATCCAAATTATATGATGTTCCTCTTGGCGAGTTGTGACTAAAGTCACAGGGTGGATAATGCGGGATGCCGGACTTGTCCAGGCTTGTTGGTGCCGAATACGGGGCCATTATGAGCCAGCAGAAGGGGCCCTGGAGGAGTCCAGCTTGGGCGAGAGCAGGGATTGAGCAACTTGCTTATCTTGCACTGATAAGCACTGGACCTGAACAGGGGCAGGAGATGAGCAATTTGTTCATCTTAACAAGATGCGGCGCCTGACGGGTCTACTCCTCAATCAACTAAGTGACGCCTGGGGTGAGGGGGAGCCTTCACAGCTCGACATTACTTTGGTAGAACTAAACAGACCACCGCTCCTCTATACTGAACACCTTTGTTCTCCGCCACTTCCCCCCCACTCAGCCCCGATCAACTGCATAACAAGCCTTGTCAAGGGCCAATCGGCACACAATGCCTGACTTAGTCCCACCTCGCCAAAAGTATAAATCTGGCATTTAGAATCCTCTTTTTTGAGGACGAGCACTCCAACTCTCCGGACGGGTCGACGGGCCTGGACCTCTCTCCTCCCCAAGCAGGGACGCCTCTTTGGTAAGACTTGCGCCTCCAATTATGTCGGATGTTACCCCGGGAAAAACTATCATTAACAAAAGCGCTGAACTATTAACTTGAGCTCAAAATTGTTGCAGTAAGTGCATTTATCAACGGCAATTCCGAACTTTTTATATCTGTCGCCTCAATAAATTACCTATTTTGCTTTTCAACTTTGCGAAACTGTTTCAGTGAAAGTCCTTAGTGGGGCTCTGACAGGCAAACGTTGGCTCTGATAAGTGGCTACGCACATAATCCTTTAGACATAAACGGTTGACCAAGTCTGGGACTAAGACTGGACCTAGCCGCACCTAGGCTGCTCTCTGAGAAGGAGTTTAGAAAGCAAGGGGGTCCTTTCTGAACCTCGTGACTCAACGGGAGGGCCTCCCTCAGCCACACATCAGACTCGTACCCTTTTACGCGACACCCCCATTCCCCGTCCCCCTGTGCCGCTGAGGGGGGAGGAGGTTGAAGCCGGGAGTGAAGTTGAGCCCGGGAAGATGGGAGGGGTGGGGGGAGGTGTTTTAAGATTTGGTTTTATTTCTCATTCCTCTACTCTGTTTTCCTTGGTAATAAATTAGATGAATTCCCTCTCTAAGTTCGGTCTGTTTTGCTCGCAACGATAATTAGTGAATGATCTCTCCCTGTCCTTATCTCAACCCATAAGCTTTTCGTTATACTTTTTCTCCCCTGTCTAGTGAATGAGGGGAGTGATAGAGCGGCTCTGGAGGGCACCTGGCCCCCAGCCAGGGTCAACCCACCACAGTCTTTTTGGTGCCCAACGTGGGGCATGACAACGGCAGTTTTGTATTAAGCGTGCTACAGCTATAGTAGTTATTAAGTTGCAAGCTCCTGTGCAGGTCACAGGGTTTTAGCTGTGCTGCTTATCTCTATTTTGCTAAACTTAGGAACATGCTGATACAAACAATGGCTGCTCTGTGCTTTGGCCTGGTGTCGATGATCTTACTGTGCTGGGGGAGCTATTTTGTGGGGAGGATGAAGGAACTTGGGAGCATGCTAGTACAAACAATGGTTATGTGCATGGCCCTGGCATTGATGTTATTGCTGTGCTGGGGGAGCTATCTTGTGGAGATGATGGGGGAATACATCTCTCTCTCTCTCTACCCGGGCAAGATGTGGATGGTTTCATTATGCAGGCTCCCAAGGTCCTTGTTCACCCTTGTGTAAGCTCTTTAATATTACTCATTCATACTGCTGGCATATTACGGGTGCTGTGGAGTTTGGTTTTGTCCTGGTTTAATGGGAGACCACTTTTGAGTGAGGCAATACTGAAACGTGCCCTGAGGCCGCCGGTCCCCAGGTGGCAGGGTGTGTGGAAGGATTTGGGCAGGTTCCTAGGATGGTTATCATCTCCCATAGCCTGGGACTTCACACCTGAACAGGCAAGCAACCCTGGCAAACTGACACGCCACCGGATAGAAGGGTGCCTTGCCTACCCCAACGAAAACCAACAGCTTCTAGCACTGTACTGGGGCCTGGCCTGGGCCTATCGAGCCACAGTGCAGTACTCTCAGAGGACTGTGGTTGAGGAAGGCACCCAAACTGCAGCTGAGGACACCGTGGCTGAGATAGGGACACAAACAATAACAACTACAGTAATTGCCCCAGTAGTAAAAAAGAAACAGTGGACCAGGAGGTCAACAGTTCCCTATCATCGATTAGTAAGGGAAGAGGAAGAAGAGGAGGAGAGGTTTGATCAGGAAGCTGGTCCTTCAGCAAAGAAGTGGGAGGAAGGAGTGAGAGAAATCAGACAGGAAGCAGAAACTACCCGGTCTCTGACCTCATCCGAACTTTGAGATATGCGGAAAGATTACAGCCGCCAGCCTGGTGAGCGGATTGCTGCCTGGCTGCTTCGATGCTGGGATAATGGGGCCGACAGTCAGCAACTGGAAGGCAGGGAAGCCCAACAGCTGGGATCCCTAGCTAGAAACCGAGGAATTGAGAGGGGAATTGGAAAAGAGACAGCAATTTGCAGTCTCTGGAGACGGCTCCTCTCAAGTGTGAGGGCAAGATACCCATTCGAGGAAGATCTTGTGAACTCCCCAGGAAAGTGGACCACCGCAGATGAAGGCATCCAGTACCTGAGAGAACTAGCGGTGTTGGAAGTCATCTATAGTGATCTAGATGATGAGGAGGTCTCCAAAGATCCAGAGGATGTCCTGTGCACGCGGGCCATGTGGAGGAAGGTGATTCAAAGTGCCCCAGCATCGTATTCTAACAGCTTGGCAGCAATGTATTTCCCAGATATGGACACACCAACTGTGGAGAAGGTGTCTGCTTGGCTTCAGAACTTTGAAGAAAACCTCTGTACCTCCTCCTCCCTATGGGCCAGCACATCGGCTGTCAGAGGTACCCCAAGAAATCATTCATCTCCTGCTCCGGTCAGAGGGAAAGGGAGCCCCAGGCATATGCCACGTGGTACACTCTGGTTTTTCCTGCGTGACCAAGGGGAGGACATGAGGAAGTGGGACAGTGAACCCACCTTTAAGTTAGAAGCCTGTGTTCGTGAACTAAGAGGGAAGACAGCTGTTAAGAAGGGGACACCCAGGAAGGCCGTCAGTGTAGTTGCCACGGAGACACAAGAAGGCAAACAGCGATCTCCCAGATGTAAAACTAAAATGACCTCCCTTGATCCTGGTGAGGGGACATCTGGTCTGGCACCGCAAGGGTCAGACAGTGAATACTCTGACCAGAAACAGGAATAGAGGGTCCCTGCCTTCGGCCAGGAGGAGGAAAGGGATGACCGGGTATACTGGACTGTGTGGATTCGATGGCCTGGCACATCAGACCCACAGAAGTATAAGGCTTTGGTAGACACTGGTGCACAGTGTACACTGATACCATCAGGGTATAGGGGCACAGAACCCATCCGGATCTCTGGAGTGACAGGGGGATGCCAAGAATTGTCTGTATTGGAGGCTGAGGTGAGCTTAACAGGGGACAAGTGGGAGAAACACCCCATTGTGACTGGCCCAGAGGCCCCTTGTATCCTTGGCATAGATTACCTCAGGAGAGGGTACTTCAAGGACCCAAAGGGGTACCGATGGGCTTTCGGTGTAGCCACTGTGAACGCAGAGAAGATCAAACGGTTATCTACCCTGTCTGGTCTCTCAGAAGATCCCTTTGTTGTGGGATTGCTGCAAGTTGAAGAACAACAGGTGCCAATTGCTACCAGGACAGTGCACCGGCGGCAATATCGCACAAATCGAGACTCCCTGGCTCCCATCCATGAGCTGATTCATCAACTAGAGAGCCAGGGAGTCATCAGCAAGACTCATTCACCTTTTAATAGTCCCATATGGCCAGTGCAAAAGTCTGATGGAGGGTGGAGGTTAACAGTGGACTATCGTGGGCTAAACGAAGTGACACCACCACTGAGTGCTGCTGTACCAGACATGTTAGAGCTCCAATATGAATTGGAGTCAAAAGCAGCCAAGTGGTATGCTACAATGGACATCGCTAATGCATTCTTTTCAATTCCTTTGGCAGCCAAATGCAGGCCGCAGTTTGCTTTCACTTGGAGAGGTGTCCGATACACCTAGAATCGACTGCCCCTGGGGTGGAAGCATAGTCCTACTATTTGTCATGGACTAATCCAAACTGCACTGGAAGAGGGTGGTGCCCCTGAACATCTACAATACATCGATGACATCATTGTGTGGGGCAATAAGGCAGAAGAAGTATTCGAGAAGGGAAAAAGAGTAATTCAGATTCTTCTGAAAGCTGGTTTCGCCATAAAGAAAAGCAAGGTCAAGGGACCTGCACAGGAGATCCAGTTCTTGGGAATAAAATGGCAGGATGGACACCGTCATGTGCCTATGGATGTGGTTAACAAGATAGCAGCTATGTCTCCACCAGCTAACAAGAAGGAGACACAAGCCTTCCTGGGCCTTGTAGGGTTCTGGAGAATGCATATTCCAGGTTATAGTCAGCTTGTGAGCCCTCTCTATCGAGTAACCCAAAAGAAGAACTATTTTGAATGGGGCCTTGAGCAACAACAAGCCTTTGAGCATATCAAACAGGAAATAGCTCGTGCAGTAGCTCTTGGACCTGTTCGGACAGGACCAGCTGTACAAAATGTACTCTACACTGCAGCTGGGGAGCATGGCCTCACCTGGAGCCTCTGGCAGAAAACAGCAGGAGAAACCCGAGGTCGACCATTAGGGTTTTGGAGCCGGGGGTATCGAGGATCAGAAGCCCACTACACCCCAACTGAAAAAGAGATCCTAGCAGCATATGAAGGGATTCGAGCTGCTTCAGAAGTTGTTGGTACAGAAGCGTCTCTTCTCTTGGCACCGCGATTGCCTGTGCTACACTGGATGTTCAAAGGAAACATTCCCTCTACACATCACGCAGCTAGCACTACATGGAGTAAGTGGGTAGCATTGATCACGCAACGAGCTCGACTGGGAAAACCCAACCACCCAGGAATCCTGGAAGAGATTATGGACTGGCCAGAAGGTAGAGATTTTGGAGCACTGCCTGAGGAGGTAGCTCGTGCCCAAGAGGCACCACCATATAATGAGTTACCAGAAGATGAAAGGCGTTATGCTCTGTTTACTGATGGATCCTGTCGTGTTGTAGGAAACCATTGGAAGTGGAAAGCTGCTGTGTGGAGTCCCACACGACAAGTCGTTGAGGCCACTGAAGGAGAAGGTGAGTCAAGTCAGTTCGCAGAAGCGAAAGCCATTCAGTTAGCCCTAAAGATTGCTGAACGAGAAAAGTGGCCAATACTCTATACTGACTCCTGGATGGTGGCAAATGCCCTATGGGGGTGGCTACAGCAGTGGAAGAAGACCAATTGGCAGCGCAGGGGTAAACCCATCTGGGCTGCTGCATTGTGGCAGGACATCGCTGCCCGCGTAGAAAACATGGCTGTGAAGGTACGTCATGTGGATGCTCACATACCCAAAAGCCGTGCCACTGAAGAACATCAAAACAATAAACAGGTAGACAAGGCTGCCAAAATTGAAGCAGCTCAGGTGGACCTGGACTGGGAGCGTAAGGGTGAGCTATTTGTAGCTCGATGGGCCCATGAAACATCAGGACATCTAGGGAGAGATGCAACATACAGATGGGCTCGTGATCGAGGGCTGGACCTGACCATGGAGGCCATCACACAAGTCACTCGTGAATGTGAAATATGTGCTGCAATCAAGCGAGCGACACGAGTAAAATCTCCCTGGAATAGAGGGCGGTGGCTGGGTTTTCGATATGGCGAGGCCTGGAGGATTGACTATATTGGGCCACTGCCACGAACACGCCAAGGCAAGCGCTACATACTCACCATGGTGGAAGCAACTACTGGCTGGCTAGAGACATTTCCTGTAAACCATGCCACTGCCCGAAACACCATCCTAGGCCTTGAAAGGCAAATTTTATGGCGACATGGTACCCCAGAAAGGATTGAATCAGACAATGGGACTCATTTTCGAAATAACGTCATAAGCTCTTGGGCAAAGAAACACGGCATTGAGTGGGTGTATCACATCCCCTATCACCCACAAGCCTCTGGAAAGATCGAGAGATATAATGAACTGTTAAAGACTATGTTGAGGGCATTAGGTAATGGGGCATGGAAGCACTGGGATACAAATTTAGCAGAAGCCACTTGGCTGATTAATACCAGAGGATCTGCTAACCATCCTGGTCCTGCCCAAACAAAACCCCTGCATACTGTGGGAGGAGACAAGGTCCCTGTAGTACACATGGGAAAGTGGTTGGGGAAGGTGGTGTGGATTGCTCCTCCCATGGGAAAAGGCAAACCCATTCCTGGGATTGTCTTCGCTCAAGGACCTGGGTGTACTTGGTGGGTAATGCGAAAAGATGGGGAGACCCGGTGTGTGCCTCAAGGAGATTTAACCTTGGGGTAAAATAATCTGTAACGTTTTTTTTTTTTTTTTTACCATGTTTGTCTTCCGGAGTAAGGGGCACACTTACTGAAGCCCTACTTCCCAGGAAGTGGCCGGACATCGCCTGCTGATGGGAAGTAGAGAATAATCTTTGCTTTTTGCTTTGCTTCCGCGCGCGGCTTTTTGCTTTAGCTACATTAAACTGCCTTTATCTCGACCCACGAGTTTGGGGTTGTTTTTCTCCATCTTCCTTTCTCCCCTCCCTGCCTTGCTGAGGAGGCGAGTGATAGAGCGGCTCTGGTGGGCACCTGGCCCCCAGCCAGGGTCAACCCATCACATGGTTTAACCTCGACTGGACACCAGGTGTCCACCAAGCCGCTCTATCACTCCCCTCCTCAGCAGGACAGGGAGGGGAGAAGAATAAGATGGAAAAAACAAACCCAAACTCGTGCGTCAAGATAAAGGCAGTTTAATGTAGATGGTCCTTATTCAAGGGTCTACAGGGGTGGCTTCTGTGAGAAGCTGCTAGAAGCTTCCCCTGTGTCTGATAGAGCCAATGCCAGCCGGCTCCAAGACGGACCTGCTGCTGGCCAAGGCCAAGCCAGTCAGCGCCTTGGTGATAACATATTTAAGAAGGAAAAAAACAGTGAGAGAGCGCTTTTGCAGCCAGAGAGAGGAGTGAGAAGAGAGATGGTCCATTGAATAAGGACCATCTTCACAGAGATGGTCCATTGAATAAGGGAATGATATCTGTGCGTATAAATATCAAAAGACAGGAAAAGTGGTGGTGATTAATTGCAGTGTATTGGAAAGTATGGGACCTGGGCATGACGTAGATGGTATGGAATAAGGGCTGGATACTGTCCTGGTTTTGGTAGAGACAGAGTTAATTTTCTTTCTAGCACATGTTATAGTGCTGTGTTTTGGATTTAGTATGAGAATAATGTTGACAACACACTGATGTTTTTAGTTGTTGCTAAGCAGTCAAGGACTTTTCATCTTCTCATACTGGCCTGCCAACGAGAAAGCGGGTGTGGTGTATGACAGGCATGGACTCCATAGGGTGCAAGTACAGAATCAACTTTATTACAGAATTTCCTGATTATATAGTATTTCTTGTTAAAAGGGGAGGCCCTTTTATTCCCCAATCATCACCCGATTGTTGTTTCCCACATGATTTGCTATTTGTTTTTCTCTTCCTCCTGGCAGGTGCCTGGCTTTCTCCTCTCAGTTCCTTATCTCCCGGATTCGGCCAGTCACATGTTATTTATGAGCTATTGAAACATGCAAGGCCTGTTCTGTGCATATCCTTTCTTTGAACCGCTGTTCTTTGTTGCTTCAGCACACAGGTCAAACTTGCTGAGCATCGACTTCAGGTGGTGAGAAATTGTGCTGTTCATCACTTGGTTTTTATATTCTATTTTATTATTAATAATAATAATAATCTTTCTTTTCTATCCGATTAAACTGTCTTTATCTCAACCCACGAGTCTTACTTTTTTCTCCCTTTCGATTGCCTCCCCCATCCCACTGGGAGGCAAGGTGTGAGCTAATGGCTGCGTGGTTTTAGATGCCACCGGGGTTATACTGAAACTTGTATGCTAATATTTACTCTGTATTGCTTATTTAGGCACATATTCTTTTTTTTTCCATTTACTTTTTTAAATATGTTATTTGAAAGACTCTGACCCTGATTATGCATGGGTATTGTATTGGGTCTGGCTAAGATGGAGTTCATTGTCCCCACAGCAGCCCTCATGGCGCTGTGCTGTGTATTGGTAGCTAGCAAGGTGCTGATAACACACCAGTGTTTTGGGTACTACTGAGCAGTGCCGGCACACATCAAGGCTGTCTCTCCAACATTTCTTTCCCCCCCCAGCAGCAGGCTGGGGGTGGGCAAGATCTTGGGAGGGGACACAGCCAGGACAGCTGACCCAAACTGACCAAAGGGATATTCCATACCATATGATGTCTGCTCAGCAATAAGAAACTGAGCGATAGGGGGAGGAACAGGGCGGGGGCATTTGTTTTTTAAAACGTCTGTCTTCTGCAGTAACGAGTATGCGTACTGAAGCCCTACTTCCTGGGAAGTGGCCGGACATCGCCTGCTGAAGGGAAGTAGAGAATAAACTTTTGCTTTTTTTGCTTTGCTTCCACGCGCAGCTTTTTGCTTTAGCTACATTAAACTGCCTTTATCTTGACCCACGAGTTTGGGGTTGTTTTTCTCCATCTTCCTTTCTCCCCTCCCTGCCTTGCTGAGGAGGGGAGTGATAGAGCGGCTTGGTGGACACCTGGCGTCCAGCCGAGGGTAAACCACCACAGTCCTTTTTGGCACCCAACGTGGGGCACGAGAAAATCGAGATAAGGATAGTAATTGGAAGAGGTAACAGGCAAAACATGAACTGAACATAGCTTGAGAGTGAAATAGTGGTGAAGGGACGAGAGGTGGATTCTGTGTGTATTGTCCACTCTTGTTTGGTGTTATTTTGATTTGGGTGTGGGGAATTCTTTTTCCTTTTTCCTTGTTGATGTGATTAGTGTGTGTGAAGTTTTTGTGTTGAATGTATATTTTAATGATAATTCTTAAATATGTGATTCACAGAGGCGAGGGGTGGAATGTGTTGGGTTTGCATGGCAAGGTTTTGATAGCGGGGGGGGTCTACAGGGGTGGCTTCTGTGAGAAGCTGCTAGAAGCTTCCCCTGTGTCTGATAGAGCCAATGCCAGCTGGCTCCAAGACGGACCCGCCACTGGCCAAGGCCAAGCCAATCAGTGCCTCTGTGATAACACATTTAAGAAGGAAAACAAAACAGTTGGGGAGAGCTTTTGCAGCTGGAGAGAGGAGTGAGAAGATGTAAGAAACTCTGCAGACACCAAGGTGAGTGCAGAAGGAGGGGGAGGAAGTGTGATCTGGGTGTACTTGGTGGGTAATGCGGAAGGATGGAGAGACCCGGTGTGTGCCTCAAGGAAATTTAACCTTGGGGTAAAATAATCTGAGATTCCACCTGCAGCCCGTGGAGGACCCCACGCCGGAGCAGGTGGAGACACCTGAAGGAGGCTGTGACCTCGTGGGAAGCCCGCGCTGGAGCAAGCTCCTGGCAGGACCTGTGGACCCGTGGAGAGAGGAGCCCACGCCAGAGCAGGTTTGCTGGCAGGACTTGTGACCCCGTGGGGGACCCATGCTGGAGCGGTCTGGTCCTGAAGGTCTGCACCCCGTGGGAGAGACCCACGCTGGAGCAGTTCGTGAAGGACTGTAGCCCGTGGGAAGGACTCACGTTGGAGAAGGTCGTGAAGGACTGTCTCCCGTGAGAGGGACCCCACGCTGGAGCAAGGGAAGAGTGTGAGGATTCCTCCCCCTGAGGAGGAAGGAGCGGCAGAAACTACGTGTGATCAACTGACTGCAACCCCCAGTCCCCATCCCCCTGTGCCGCTGAGGGGGGGGCGGAGGTTGAAACCGGGAGTGAAGTTGAGCCCAGGAAGATGGGAGGGGTGGGGGGAGGTGCTTTAAGATTTGATTTTATTTCTCATTCCTCTACTCTGTTTTCCTTGGTAATCAATTAGATGATTGTTTTTTTTCCTCTAGGTTGTGTCTGGTTTGCCCGTGACGATAATTGGTGAGTGATCTCTCCCTGTCCTTATCTTGACCCATAAGCCTTTTTTTACACTTTTTTCTCCCCTGTCTAGTTAAAGAGGGGGAGTGATAGAGCAGCTCTGGAGGGCACCTGGCCTTCAGCCAGGGTCAACCCACCCCAGGTATGTGGAGGGAGAGGAAAGAACCTTTTTCAATGTAGCAAGGTGTCCTGGTTTCCAGCTGGGATAGAGTTAATTTTCACCAGAAGCTGGGAGGGGACACAGCCAGGACAGGTGACCCAAACTAGCCAAAGGGGTGTTACATACCATCATGCTCAGTATGTAAAGGGGGCTGGCCATGGAGGAGGAGCTGCTGCTCACTATGAGCTGGGCTCTGGGGTTGAGCAAATTGCATTGTGTATCACTCACTTTGTATATTCTGTTATAAGTACTGGTGTTATTTTCCTCTCCCTTTGACGTCCTTGGAAACTGTCCTTATCCCAACCCACAAGTTTTACCTTTTTCTTCCGATTCTCCTCCCCATCTCACCAAGGGGAGGGAGGGGTGAGCAAGCGGCCAGCTGGGGCTAAACCATGACACAAGGGATAATAAGAAAAGGAGGAAGCAATAAACAAGGATATACAGGGACACAAAACTGGCCGACAAATGATAAGGGAGGCAGTGATAAGAACCAAACCTGGTCAGTCACACTAATTGATGAGGGCATGTGAGAGTGTGAAAATGTTTATTCCAGCAAGGTTATCTGAGCGAGGAATTTGTCACTTGGGAAATCAAGGGAAAAGGGGAAGCCAGAAACCAAACTATACCAAGACACAGACTTGACAAAGCAAACAGGGAGACAATGACAAGAAACAAACTGCTCCAGTCACACTAATTGATGCGCTATCAAGAAACCACAGGTGCCACTTCTAGGAAGATCAACATGGACTTTGATAATATCGTAAACTGTGGGGGAGACCCCAGACTGGCAAGGGTGCGGGAACCGATAGAGCTATTGCAAATTCATAAAGGATGTGCAGGGGAAGGGGAAGCAGGGAGGAAGAAGAGTGTGGTGGTGGTAGACTGAAAAATGGTATAAAAGGGGCCTGTCACATGTAAAACAGCGCCGATCAGTGCGTTTGTCTGGCTGAGTCCTGTGCCTGATCACCGCAATCTGTCCTATCATCTTATATCTTCTTGTTAAATCTTTTCTTAACTATCTCTCTGCGTAATCTCTACTCTCGATCCCCTGTGTATGTGTGCTGCATGGACTAAGTGCCAGCTACTGGTGAGACCTGTGTGTTTGAGAGTGGAATTTGGTGCCAGCTACTGGAGTCAGACCAGGAGCATGGGCATCCCTGGCCTGTGCTGTCAGCTACTGAAGTGAGTGGGGTCTCAGTGCCAGCTACTGGAGAAAGTTGGGGTCTTTAACCTCCAGCCTCTGGGGCAAGAACTGTGTGTGTTCCCAAAACCAGCTACTGGGGAGGACCAGTGTGAGTGAGGTGACTGAGGGGCTCCATGCTGGCAGCTAGAGTGGGACTGCAGGTCACAGCTCATGTACCTGGTGCCAGCTGCTGTGGCGGGGGGCTGAGTATCTGTATTTCCCCCGATCCTGGTGTGTGGAGGGGTGTGCGTGTGTGTTCACTAGCAAACTTTAAGTTGGTACTAGCCAGTGAGTACGGGAGGCTCGGGTCTGGGCCAGGGTATCAGGTGGGCAAGGGTCTGTGCTGGTATGCCCAGGGGAACCTGCCAGTGTGGAGTGCCTGTGGGAAGAGTGTGAGTGTTTGCTAGTAAGCATCAAGCTGGACTAGCCAGCATGTAGGGGATGTGTGAAGCAGGTAAGGGGGCCTGGAATCTGGGCAGAGGTGCCAGCCAGACAGAGGGTCTGTGCCAGTACTTGAGGGATCCACAAATGCATGTGTGCTTGTGAAGCTAGGGAGCATTCTGTCTATGCTTTCACTAGTGACCTCCTATCTCTAGCAGCCAAAGAGGAGGAAGGGGACTTGGCTGTCTATTTTTACGTTTTATGTGAGTTCTGTATGTAGGTGCTGTTGAAGGCAGTGCTTTGTCTGTGGAAACCTGTGTGACTGGCTGTATCAGTGTCCTCTGTGTGTGTGTGGGATACATGCACAACATTGTTACAGGTTGAACCTGCAACTGGGAAAGTGGCAGCCATGTCCCTCAGCTTTGGCAGAGAACCCGGGTCCCCAGGCACCAGGCTGGGCTCCAGTGGCTGGACAAGGAGAAGTTCTGGGCAAAAGCTGGAGAAGGCGGCTACACTTCTTACATCACTTAACAGGTTTCAGTGGGTTCCATGTGAATTTATGTCCACCCACAGGGTTCTAAGCATAGGCCCCATGAGATGACTAATATGAGTAAGACTAGCAAGATTTTTACTCAACACTTCAGGTCAGGCTTGTATTTATATTTCTCTAACTTATTTCAGATGTGACTTCTTGATCAGAAGGTAAATAAGGAGATTTGTTTTTTTTTAATTTCTGAATGTGAGATTTTGGCAGATTACTCTGTAAGGTAGAACTATCTCTATGGAAGCTTGAAAAAAACCCCACAAAACCCCTACTTCTGCTGAAAGAGGCATAGTCTGTTTAATTTGGTACATAGAAACTGGTGCTTTGCTGGATGATATACTGATCTGCAGAGTGTGTTGCATCTATCAGTTATATGCCGTCTTGGGCATAGTGATCATGAAATGATAGAGTTTTCGAGTCTCGGAGAGGTAAGGAGGGTAGTTAGCAGAACTGCTACCCTGGACTTCCGGAGGGCAGACTTTGGCCTGTTTAGGGGCCTGGTTGACAGAGCCCCTTGGGAGGCAGTCCTGAAGGGCAAAGGAGTCCAGGAAGGCTAGACGTTCTTCAAGAAGGAAATCTTATAGGCGCCAGGAGCAGGCCATCCCCATGTGCCAAAAGATGGGCCGGCAGGAAAGAAGATCGGCCTGGCTGAACAGACAGCTTTGGTTGGAACTCAGGAAAAAAAAGAGTTTATGGCCTTTGGAAGAAGGGACAGGAAACTCAGGGGGACTACAAAGATGTCATTTGGCTATGCAGGGAGAAACTTAGAAGGGCCAAAGCCCAACTAGAACTTAATCTGGCTACTGCCATTAAAAACAATAAAAAATGTTTCTGTAAATACATTAGCAACAAAAGGAGGGCTAAGGAGAATCTCCACCCTTTATTGGATGCGGGGGGAAACATAGTGACAAAGGATGAGGAAAAGGCTGAGGTACTTAATGCTTTCTTTGCCTCAGTCTTTAGCCGTAAGACCAGTTGTTCTCCGGGTACCCAGCTCCCTGAGCTGGAAGACAGGGATGGGGAGCAGAGTGAGGCCCTGTCATGGTTTATCCCCAGCCGGCAGCTGAGCACCACGTGGCCGCTTGCTCACCCCACCCCCTACCCCCTGGCGGGATGCGGAGGAGAAAGGGAAGACAAAAGCAAAACCTCGTGGGTTGGGATAAGGACACTTTATTGGGACAGCAAAGGGAGAGCGAAATAACAACAGTACTTAGAATATACAAAAACGGGTGATACACAATGCAGTTTCTCACCCAATGAGCGTACAACTCAGACCGAAAGCTCAGACCTGTCCCGAAGCCAGACCATTCCCGAGCCATGAGTCCTGGAGCCCCGCCGCCCCTCCCCGACTAGCCCCCTTTTATGCTGAGCATGATGTCACATGGTATGACCCCAGCCGGCAGCTGAGAACCACGCAGCCACTCGCTCACTCCCCCCGCCCCCTCCCGGCAGGATGGGGGAAAGAACTGGAAGACTGAAAGTGAGAAAACTCATGGGTTGACATAAAGACAGTTTAATAAGTAAAGCAAAAGCCGCGCGCGCAAGCAAAGCAAAGCAAGGAATTCATTCACCACTTCCCATCGGTAGGCAGATGTTCAGCCATCTCCAGGAAAGCGGGACTCCATCACGCGTAACGGTTACTTGGGAAGACAAACGCCATCACTCAAAATTCCACCGCCCTCCCCGTCCCTCCTCTTCCCCAAGTCCCTTATAAAGTGAGCATGATGTCATATGGTACGGAATATCCCTTTGGTCAGTCGGGGTCAACTGTCCTGTCTGTGTCCCCTCCCAACTTCTTGTGCACCCCTAGCCATCCTGTTGGCGGGGCAGTGCAAGAAACAGAAAAGGCCTTGACTCTGTGTAAGCACTGCTCAGAAATAACCAAAACCACCTCTCCATTATCAACACTGTTTCCAGCACAAATCCAAAACGTAGCCCCATACTAGCTACTATGAAGAAAATTAACTCTCTCTCAGCTGAAACCAGGACAGTATGGAATACCCTCTTTGGCTGGTTTGGGTCACCTATCCTGGCTGTGTGCCATCCCAGCTTCTGGTGAAAATTAACTCTGTCCTAGCCGAACCCAGGACATTATCCACTCCTTATTCTATACCATCTATGTCATGCCCAGGTCCTACACTTCCCAATTAATCACCATCATTTTCCCTGTCTTTGATATATATATACACACACACACAGATATCATTCCCTTAGTCTATAGGCCATCCCTCTATGGTGTCCACTGAGTTCATTTAGGCTGTGACTTTGGGCTCCATCTGTCCTAACAGTGTCTCAGGGCAGGAGTGATGCGTGCTGTTGGTTTGCTACATGCTGCATCCAGAACTTGCGGCTGGTGTATCTGGCATGGTCCATGCTCATGGTCTGCGGATTGAAGATGTTGATTCTCAAGGAAGTTACTGGGCGCCAGTTGCTAAGGCCAGTTCTAGTTCCATCATCACAGCATTCATCCTTCATTAATTTGGGTGATTCTTACTGTAATACCATTGATAGAGCATATAGCAATTGTAGCAATGATAACGTACGATGACAGAGTTATTTAACAATTAACATCAAACAATTTAATTTATTGGCTATTCCCACCCAAAATCAGATCCCCTTGAGGTACACATTGGACTTTCCCATCCTTCCACATCACCCATCAAGTGCACCCAGGTCCTTGAGAAAAAGCAGTCCCATGGATGGGTTTGCTTTTGTCTGAAGCAGGGCTAACCCAGACTCTCTTCCCCAACATATTCTTCATGTGCACTACAGGAGCTTTATCCCCTTCTACAGTACATAAAAGTTTTGATTGGGCAGGATCACCTTGATTGGTAGACTCCCTAGTGTTGACTAACCAGGTGGCCTTTGCTAAATGTGTGTCCCAATGTCCGAAGGTCCCAGCACCCATTGCTCTCAGGGTAGTCTTTAGCAGCCCATTGTATCGTTCGATTTTCCCAGAGGCTGGTGCATGGTAGGGGATGCGATACACCCACTCAATGCCATGCTCTTTGGCCCAGCTGTCTATGAGGTTGTTCCAAAAATGAGTCCTGTTGTCTGAGTCGATTCTCTCTGGGGTGCCATGTCGCCACAGGACTTGCTTTTCAAGGCCCAGGATAGTGTTCTGATGTGGTGGAATGGGGCACAGGATATGTTTCCAGCCACCCAGTGGTTGCTTCCACCATTGTAAGAACATAGCGCTTGCCTTGGCGGGTTTGTGGGAGCGTGATGTAGTCGATTTGCCATGCTTCCCCATGTTTATATTTCAGCCATCGTCCTCCATACCACAGAGGCTTTACCCGCTTGGCTTGCTTGATTGCAGCGCATGTTTCACATTCATGGATAACCTGTGAGATAGCTTCCATGGTCAAGTCCACCCCTTGATGACGAGTCCATCTATATGTCACATCTCTTCCTTGATGGCCTGAGATGTCAGGGGCCCACCGAGCTGTAAATAATTCACCTTTATGTTGGCAGTCCAGATCTACCTGAGCCACTTCAATCTTGGCAGCCTGATCCCCCTGCTGGTTGTTTTAATGTTCTTCAGTGGCCCAAGTCTTGAGTATGTAGGCATCTACATTACGTGCTTTCACGATCAGCTTCTCTAGCCGGGCAGCAATATCTTGCCATAATTCGACAGCCCAGATGGGTTTGCCTCTGCACTGCCAGTTGCTCTGCTTCCATTGATGTAACCACCCCCACAGGGCATTGGCCACCATCCATGAATCCGTACAGAGGTAGAGCGTCAGCCACTTTTCTCTTTCAGCAATGTCTAGAGCCAGCTGGATGGCTTTCACCTTTGCAAACTGACTTGATTCACCTTCTCCTTCAGCAGCTCCTGTGACTCATCGTATAGGACTCCATACAGCAGCCGTCCACCTCCGATGCTTTCCCACGATACGACAGGACCCATCCATGAACAGGGCATATTGCTTCTCGTTTTCTGGCAGTTTATTATATGCTGGGGCTTCTTCAGCATGCGTCACCTCCTCCTCTGGCAACATTCCAAAATCTTTGCCTTCTGGCCAGTCTGTGATCACTTCCAAGAGTCCCGGGTATTAGGGTTTCCTATTCAGGCCTGCTGTATGATCAGTGTGACCCACTTACTCCACGTAGCATCAGTTGCATGGTGTGTAGAAGGGACCCTCTCTTTGAACATCCAGCCCAGCAGCAGCATTCAGGGTGCCAGGAGGAGCTGTACTTCAGTGCCAATCACCTCCGAAGCAGCTCGAACCCCTTCATAGGCTGCCAATATCTCCTTTTTCAGTTGGAGTGTAGCGGGCCTCGGATCCTCTGTATCCCTGACTCCAAAACCCCAGGGGTCGACCTTGAGTCTCCCCTGGTGCTTTCTGCCAGAGACTCCAGGTAGGGCCATTCTCCCCAGCTGCAGTGTAGAGCACATTTTTTACATCTGGTCCTGCTCGAACTGGCCCAAGGCCACCGCATGAACTATTTCCCGTTTAATTTGTTCAAAGGCTTGTCGTTGCTCAGGACCCCATTTGAAATTGTTCTTCAGTCATCGAAGAGAGCTGCTGTGGTGCCAGCCCGACCTGGAGCGGAGCAGCAGATCTAGGCTCACAGGGGATTTTCCTGACTTTCCAGAGGCAGGTAAATGCCGGAAGAGCAGAAGAGACCCGCCACGAGGCAGCACCTCTCACCGGAACTGCTGACGAGACCTGAGCATTTCCAGAGTAGCGGCACCCACCTCCATGCCTATAAAAAGCAGCCTAGGGAGCGCTATTGACCCGGAGCACGGCAAACAGAGCGTGGCACGTCAGGCAGGGTGTGGTGCGGCAGTTTGTGTGGCAGTTTGTGTGGAAGGGCGTGCAGGGAGAGCCTAGTCACCCTACTTGCTCAAGAGGTGAGTCCATTAGTGGTCATCACTCCCTCGGAAGGAGCTTAGCCATGACATCCACCCGGCAGAAAACTCTGTCCTCTGCGCTTGCCAGAAGGGATGTGGCAACCCAGACAGAGCTGTCACAAAAACATGCAGCCACCCAGCTCTCAGGCTGCAGGGAGTGCCAGAGCCTATCACTGGTAGTGGACGGCAGCGTGGTGGCACAACTACATGAAGAAGTGGAAAGGTTAAGGAGCATCAGAGAGGCTGAGAAAGAGAGATAGACTGGTGGAGCCAAGCTCTGCCCTCCCTGAGACAGAAACAGGGACAGCCACCAGACAAAACTCAAGGCGAAGGGGATCCTGTATCCTTCCCCTGCCAGGCAGAAGGCAGTAGCTTAAAAGGAAGGAGTGAACGGAGGCAGGTCCACACTCGGCGTGGCAGGTGAACCTTCTCCTCCTTGCCCACCTCGCCTTCCCAAGTGCCTCTGTACAACAGGTACGAGGCTCTGGCTGTGGAAGGCCACTCAAAGGAGGATATGGACAATAGTCGAGCTACACCAGAGGTAGCACCAAGGCCAGAAAAGCCCGCACCCCATATCATGACCACCTCGACAAAGAAGAAAAGGCGGATTACAGTTGTAGGTGACTCCCTTCTGAGGGGTACAGAGGGTTCAATATGCAGGGCAGACCCTCCTCTTAGAGAAGTCTGCTGCCTCCCTGGGCAGGAAACTCCCCAGCCTGGTACGGCCCTGTGACTACAACCTACTACTGCTCCTCCATGTGGGTGGGGACGAAGCTGCGACGCGTAATGCAAAAGCAATCAAAAGGGACTTCAGGCTCTTGGGACAGTCACTGAAGGGATCTGGAGCGCAGGTTATTTTTTCTTCCCTCCTTCCAGTTGCAGGCAGCGACACTGGGAGGAACAGGCAGACGTAGTCCATAAATGCATGGCTCCGTGGCTGGTGTCACCGCCAGAACTTTGTTTTTTTGACAATGGGATGGCCTACACGGCACCAGGCTTGATGAACTCTGACGGGATTCACCTCTCTCAAAGGGGAAAAAGGGTCTTTGCCCAGGAGCTAGTGGGGCTCATTGACAGAGCTTTAAACTAGGCTCGAAGGAGGAGGGGGATAATATCAGGCTTGTCTGTGACATGTTGTGGGATGACATGCCAAGGTTGGAGGGACGGGGTGCTGGTGAGGGCCCTCAGCCTATTGCTCAGAGACGTGCTGGACACATGCAGCATGCTTGAAGTCTAGAGGAGACGAGCCAGGGGCTCCTGAGGCAAGGGGAACCAAGAGGAAACACTGGTAAAATACATCAAAGGAATTCCAGCCACTCCAGTCAGTAAGTCAGCCTCAATGGGGGGGGGCCCAACTGAAATGCCTCTATGCAAATGTATGTAGCATGGGGAATAAACAAGAGGAGTCGGAGACATGCGCATGCCTGCAGGGCTATGATCTTCTTGGCATCACGGAGACGGCTCCCATGACTGGAGTGTTGGGATGGAAGGATACAGGCTCTTTAGGAAGGACAGGCAGGGGAGACAAGGAGGGGGTGTGGCTCTCTATGTCAATGACCATCTAGAGTGCATGGACCTCCGCCTGGGGATGGATGAGGAGCCGACCCAGAGGTTATTGGTTAGGATTAAAGGGAGCGCTATAGGCAGATAGGAGCAGCTTCACGTTCACAAGCCCCGGTCCTCATGGGGGACTTCAACCACCCCAATATCTGTTGGAGGGGCAACACAGCAGGGCACAAGCAATCCAGGAAGTTCCTGGAATGCATTGGTGATAACTTCCTCCTCCAAGTGACAGAGGAGTCAACGAGGAGAGGTGCCATGCTGGACCTTGTTCTCACCAACAAGGAGGGCCTGGTAGGGGATGTGAAGATCAAGGGCAGCCTTGGCTGCAGTGACCATGAAATGGTGGAGTTCAAGATCCTCAGGGCAGCGAGGAGGGTGCACAGCAAGCTCGCTACCCTGGACTTCAGGAGTGGAGACTTTGGCCTCTTCAGGGACCTGCTTGGTAGAATACCATGGTGCAAAGCCCTGGAGGGAAGAGGAGCTCAAGCCAGCTGGCTAATATTCAAGGGTCACCTCCTCCAAGCTCAGGAGAAATGCATCCCAACAAAGAGGAAGACAGGCAAAAATGCCCAGAGGCCTGCATGGATCAACGAGGAGCTCCTGGACAAAGTCAAACACAAAAAGGAAGCCTACAGAGGGTGGAAGCAAGGGCAGGTAGCCTGGGAGGAATACAGAGAAATTGTCTGAGCAGCCAGGGAGCAGGTTAGGAAAGCCAAAGCCCTGACAGAATTACATCTGGCCACGAACATCAAAGGCAACAAGAAAAGCTTCTATAGATATGTCAGTGATAAAAGGAAGACAAGGGAAAACGTGGGCTCCCTCCAGAATGAAACGGGTGACCAGGTTACCCAGGATATGGAGAAGGCTGAGGTACTCAACGACTTCTTTGCCTCGGCCTTAACCAGCAAGTGCTCAAGCCACACTGCCCAGGTCGCAGAAGGCAAAGGCAGGGACTGGGAGAATGAAGAACCACCCACTGTAGGAGAAGATCAGGTTCGAGAATATCTAAGGAACCTGAAGGTGCACAAGTCCATGGGACCTGATGAGATGCATCCGTGGGTCCTGAGGGAACAGGCGGATGAAGTGGCCAGGCCACTCGCCATCATATTTGCCAAGTCCTGGCAGTCTGGTGAAGTTCCCACTGACTGGAAAAGGGGAAACATAACCCCCATTTTTAAGAAGGGAAAAAAGGAAGACCCAGGGAACTACAGGCCGGTCAGTCTCACCTCCATGCCTGGCAAGATCATGGAGCAGATCCTCCTGGAGACTATGCTCAGGCACATGGAAAATGAGGAGGTGATTGGTGACAGCCAAGATGGCTTCACTAAGGGCAAATCGTGCCTGACAAATTTGGTGGCCTTCTATGATGGGGTTACAGCGTTGGTGGATAAGGGAAGAGCAGCTGACATCATCTACCTGGACTTGTGCAAGGCATTTGACCCTGTCCCGCACGACATCCTTGTCTCTAAATTGGAGAGACATGGTTTTGATGGATGGACCACTCGGTGGATAAGGAACTGGCTGGACGGTCGCACTCAAAGAATTGTGGTCAAGGGCTCAATGTCCAAGTGGAGACCGGTGACGAGTGGCGTTCCTCAGGGGTCAGTATTGGGACCAGCACTGTTTAATATCTTTGTCGGTGACATGGACAGTAGGATCGAGTGCACTTTTAGCAAGAATGCCGATGACACCAAGCTACGTGGTGTGGTCGACACGCTGGAGGGAAGGGATGCCCTCCAGAGGGACCTTGACAGGCTGGAGAGGTGGGCCCATGTGAGCCACATAAAGTTCAAGAAGGCCAAGTGCAAGGTCTTGCACGTGGGTCGGAGCAATCCCAAGCACAGTTACAGGCTGGGTGAGGAATGGATTGAGAGCAACCCTGAGGAGAAGGACTTGGGGGTGTTGATTGATGAAAAGATCAACATGAGCCGACAGTGTGCGCTTGCAGCCCAGGAAGCCAACCGTGTCCTGGGCTGCATCCAAAGAAGTGTGACCAGCAGGTCGAGGGAGGTGATCCTGCCCCTCTACTCTGCTCTTGTGAGACCTCACCTGGAGTACTGCATCCAGTTCTGGGGGCCCCAGGACAAGAGAGACATGGAGTTGTTGGAAAGAGTCCAGAGGAGGGCCACGAAGCTGATCAGAGGGCTGGAGCCCCTCTCCTATGAGGACAGGCTGAGAGAGTTGGGGTTGTTGAGCCTGGAGAAGAGAAGGTTGCGGGGTCACCTAATTGCGGCCTTCCAGTACCTAAAAGGGGGCCTACAAGATATCTGGAGAGGGACTGTTTATCAGGGAGTGTGCTGATAGGACAAGGGGTAATGGGTTTCAACTAAAAGATGTTAGATTTAGATCAGATGTTAAGAGGAAATTCTTCCCTGTGAGGGTGTTGAGGCATTGGAACAGGTTGCCCAGAGAGGTTGTGGAGGCCCCATCCCTGGAAGTGTTTAAGGCCAGGTTGGATGGGGCTTTGGGCAACGTGGTCTAGTGGAGGGTGTCCCTGCCCGTAGCAGGGGGTTTGGAACTAGATGATCTTTAAGGTTCCTTCCAACCCAAACCATTCTATGATTCTATGATTCTATGATTCTTCCAGGTTACGTGAAAGAGAGGGCTTACAATGAGACTGTAATTTGGAATGTGCATTGGCCAGAAACCCAAAACGCCTAAGAAAGCTTCTGTTTCCTTTTTGTTGGTCGGTGGAGACGTAGCTGCTATTTTGTCGATCACATCCATTGGGATCTGACGACACCCATCTTGCCATTTTATTCCTAAAAACTGTATCTCCCGTGCAGGTCGCTTGACCTTACTTCGCTTTATGGCGAAACCAGCTTTCAGAAGAATTTGTACTATGCTCTTCCCTTTCTCAAAATCTTCTTCTGCTGTGTTGCCCCATATGATGATGTCATCAATGTATTGCAGGTGCTCTGGGGCTTCACCCTGTTCCAGTGCAGCCTGGATCAGTGCATGGCAAATGGTGGGGCTGTGTTTCCACCCCTGGGGCAGTCGGTTCCAGGTGTAATGGACGCCCCTCCAAGTGAAAGCAAACTGTGGCCTGCACTCTGCTGCCAAAGGGATCGAGAAAAATGCATTAGCTATATCCATTGTGGCGTACCACTTGGCTGCCTTTGACTCCAGTTCATATTGAAGTTCAAGCATGTCTCACATGGCAGCACTCAGTGGTGACTTCATTCAGGCCATGATAGTCTACTGTCAGCCCCCATTCTCCATTGGACTTCTGCACTGGCCATATGGGAATATTAAAGGGTGAGCGGGTTCTGCTGATCACTCCCTGGCTCTCCAGTTGACGAATCAGCTTATGGATGGGAATTAGGGAGTCTCGGTTGGTGCGGTATTGCTGCCGGTGCACGGCTGTGGTAGCGATTGGCACCTGTTGTTCTTAGACCCTGAGCAACTCCACAACAGAAGGATCCAACAAGAGACCAGGCAAAGTAGACAGCTGTTGAATTTCCTCCGATTCCAAGGCAGCTATACCAAAAGCCCACCGGTACCCTTTTGGGTCCTTGAAATATCTTGTCCAGAGATAGTCTATGCCCAGGATGCATGGAGCCTCTGGTGCAGTGTCCTGGTTTCAGCTGAGAGGATTGATTTTTCTTCATAGTAGCTAGTGTGGTGATACGTTTTGGATTTGTGCTGGAGACAGCATTGATAATATAGAGATGTTTTTGTTCTATGGACTTGAGCAGTGTTTACACGAGGCCAAGGCCTTTTCTGCTTCTTGCACTGCCCTGCCAGTGGGATGGCTGGGGGTGGACAAGAAGTTGGGAGGAGACACGGACAGGACAGGTGACCCAAACTGACCAAAGGGGTATTCCATACTATATGACGTCATGCTCAGTTTATAAGGAGCTTGGGGGAAGAGAGAGGGGGGGGTGGCGGCGTTCGGAGCAATGGCGTTTGTCTTCCCAAGTAACCGTTACGCGTGACAGAGCCCTGCTTTCCTGGAGATGGCTGAACACCTGCCTGCCCATGGGAAGTGGTGAATGAATTCCTTGCTTTGCTTTGCTTGTGCGCGCGGCTTTTGCTTTACCTATTAAACTGTCTTTATCTCAACCCACGAGTTTTCTCACTTTAACTCTTCTGATTCTCTTTCCCATCCCGATGGGGGGGAGTGAACGAGCGGCTGCGTGGTACTCAGCTGCCGGCTGGGGTAAAACCACGACAGTCTTTTTGGCGCCCAACGTGGGGCTCGAAGGGTTCGAGATAATGACAGATTTGATCAGAATGTGCTACACTGAATTTATAGCTGCTATTAGCTATTTAGTATTAGCTGTTTAGCTATTAATTGGCAGGCTCCTGTGCTTGCCATGGGGCTTGCTTGCCTTACTATCTATTAGAGTCTAGTGCTCGTTAGTGGCTGCTTTGTGCTTTCGCTGCTCGCTGTACTGCTGTACTTCTTATCATTTTACTGTGCTGTGCCTGGGAACATTTTGATAACAGCAATGGCGATGCGCCTGGGCTGGCAGGTGGCCAGGGCATCGCTGCTGTTTTTGTGCTGCTGTACTGGACAGGCTGGAACTCCTATGTGCACTCGAGTCGAAGGGACTGTGACCTGTGGATGATTCCACGTCGGAGCAGGACACCCCAAAGCGTCTGTGGCTGTGGTTGCATCTGTGCCGCAGCAGGTATATCTCGAAGCGTCTGGGGCCGTGGTTGCATCTGTGCCGCAGCAGGTATATCTCGAAGCGTCTGGGGCCGTGGTTGCGTCTGTGCCGCAGCAGGTATATCTCGAAGTGTCTGGGGCCGTGGTTGCATCTGTGCCGCAGCAGGTATATCTCGAAGCGTCTGGGGCCGTGGTTGCATCTGTGCCGCAGCAGGTATACCTCTGGAAGGACTGTGAGCCAAGGATGAGTCCATGCTGGAGAGGGTACACCTCGGAGCATCTGTGGCAAGGATAAGTCCATGCTACAGCAGGTACACCTGGGAGCATCAGTGGCTGTGCATGGGTCATACTGGAACATTTCAAAGTGTGTGGCCATGGACGAGCCCATGATAGGGCAGGTTTATTTCTGAGAGGACTGAAGCGACTGTGACTGTGGGCAAGGCCACACTGGAGCAAGTGTATCTATGAAGGCATTGTGGCCCATGGAGAAGGCCATGCTGGAACAGGTGCACCTCGAAGTGACTGTGGCTGTGGATAAGTCTATGCCACAGCAGGTGTAACCCTGGAGAAACTGTGGCTCATGGATAAGGCTCCGCTTGGAGCAGGTAGACCCCTAAGGGACTGCAGTCTGAGGATAAGTTCAAGCCAGAGCAGGGGCAAGGGGAGGTGTTCATTGCAATGGTAAACTTGATGGTCTGACTCGAAGGGACCAGGGGTGGAGATTGTAATGGAAATACCTTTAAATTATCGTAACCCATGATTTGAGTTGCATGTTACAGGAATTATTGTAGCAGAAATCACCTGAACCAATGGAGAACAAGCCTTACAGGGGGCAGCGCAAGTGCAGCAGTGGACCTGACCTGAGCTGGTTTTGGTGCCCAGTAACTCCACGTCAACCACCTCTCCTGTCCTGAGTGACCACCATGGTGGATGGAGCCCAAGGTTGTGGACCAAGTGAACCCAATGGACATTTTGTGGACATTTATGGACATTTTAAAAGGGTGGTCCACAGACTAAGGGAATGATATCAGCATATTATATCAAGGGATGAAAAGGGGGGTGGTGCTTAATGAGGATGTATTGAATTGTGTGGGACCTGAGCATGACGTAAATAGTATGGAATAAGGGGTGGATAATGTCCTGGTTTCAGCTGAGAGGATTGATTTTTCTTCATAGTAGCTAGTGTGGTGATACGTTTTGGATTTGTGCTGGAGACAGCATTGATAATATAGAGATGTTTTTGTTCTATGGACTTGAGCAGTGTTTACACGAGGCCAAGGCCTTTTCTGCTTCTTGCACTGCCCTGCCAGTGGGATGGCTGGGGGTGGACAAGAAGTTGGGAGGAGACACGGACAGGACAGGTGACCCAAACTGACCAAAGGGGTATTCCATACTATATGACGTCATGCTCAGTTTATAAGGAGCTTGGGGGAAGAGAGAGGGGGGGCGGCGGCGTTCGGAGCAATGGCGTTTGTCTTCCCAAGTAACCGTTACGCGTGACAGAGCCCTGCTTTCCTGGAGATGGCTGAACACCTGCCTGCCCATGGGAAGTGGTGAATGAATTCCTTGCTTTGCTTTGCTTGTGCGCACGGCTTTTGCTTTACCTATTAAACTGTCTTTATCTCAACCCACGAGTTTTCTCACTTTAACTCTTCTGATTCTCTTTCCCATCCCGATGGGGGGGAGTGAACGAGCGGCTGCGTGGTACTCAGCTGCCAGCTGGGGTAAAACCACGACATGCAGTCACAATCGGGTGCTTTTGCCAGTCATTCCCAGTTAGACTCACTTCGGCCTCCAACAGAGTCAACTGTTGGGATCCTCCTATGACTCCAGAAATAGAGATGGGTTCCGCCCCTTCACGGCTCGATGGCATTAGGGTACACTTTGCACCAGTGTCCACTAGAGCCTTATACTCTTGTAGATCTGGCGTGCCTGGCCATCAGTTCCACGCGGTCTAATAAACCCGGTTGTCTCTCTCCTCCACCTGGCTGGAGGCAGGGCCCCTCTAATCCTGCTCATCATATTCGCTACTCACTTCTTGTAACGTTGACTTAGAGGCCCCTTCAAGAGGATCATACGTACAAGTAGGCCTTCCCCTCAGTCTGGGGGACTGCCTGCTGGAAACAGGTGTGGCATTTTTCCTGGGAGAATCCCCTTTTGTGACTGTTTTGCCTTGCAACTCAAGTACTCGTGCCTGTAGGATCAAGGTAGGCTTTCCATCCCACTTCCTCATGTCCTCTCCGTGGTCACGCAGGTAAAACCACAGGGGGCCTCACGGTGTGTTCCCTCTATATCCTCTCTCTTGAGCAGAGAAACATTTACTCCTAATAGCTGAGATATAGTGGTCTGTACAGTTGGGGAGTAGGACAAATTCTCCTTAAGTTGCTGGAGCTTCCAGAACAGTTTCTCCACAGCTGAGATGAGGGAGGAAGAAAGGCTCTCTTCATATTGCTGGAGTCGGCCAGCCACTTCATCCACTGTGGGTGCCTCTTCTCCTTTCCAGTCCATTGCTGCCAGTGAGTTGGCGTACGATGATGGTGCATTCCGTACAAACTTCTGCCACATGGGTCGTGTGCACTGGAATTCATCAGGATCTGTGGGTAACTGCACATTGTCTGGGTCATAATAAACCATCTCCCGCATGGCTAATTCCCTCAGGTACTGGATGCCTCGTTCCATGGTGGTCCACTTGCCTGGCCAACATACATCATCTTCACTGAAGGGATACCAAGCGGCATGGGTTTATGAAAGACAGGTCCTGTTTGACTAGCCTCATCTCCTTCTGTGACAAGGTGACCCACTTAGTGGATGAGGGAAAGGCTGTGGATGTTGTCTGCCTAGACTTTAGTAAAGCAACACAGTTTCCCACAGCATTCTCCTGGAGAAACTCGCTGCTCGTGGCTCGGATGGATGTACACTTCGCTGGCTAAAAAACTGGCTGGATAGCCCGGCCCAAAGAGTTGTGGTGAATGGAGTTAAATCCAGTTGGTGGCAGGTCACAAGTGGTTTTCCCCAGGGCTCAGTATTGGGGCCATTTCTCTTTAGTATCTTTATCAATGAGCTGGACGAGGGGATCGAGTGCACCCTCAGTAAGTTTGCAGACGACACCAAGTTGGGCGGGAATGTTGATCTGCTTGAGGGTAGAAAGGCTCTACAGACGGATCTGGACAGACTGGATCGATGGGCTGAGGCCAATTGTATGAGGCAAGGCTAAGTGCCGGGTCCTGCACTTGGGTCACAACACCACCATGCAATGCTACAGCTTTGGGGAAGCGTGGCTTGAAAGCTGCCTGGCGGAAAATGACCTGAGGGTATTGGTCGATAGCCACCTGAACATGAGCCAGCAGTGTGCCCAGGTGGCCAAGAAGGCCAACAGCATCCTGGCTTGTATCAGAAATAGTGTGGCCAGCAGGACTAGGGAAGTGATCGTCCCCCTGTACTCAGCACTGGTGAGGCTGCACCTCAAGTACTGTGTTCAGCTTTGGGCCCCTCACTGCAAGGAGGACATTGAGGTACTGGAGAGTGTCCAAAGAAGGGCAGCAAAAGTGGCGAAGGGTCTGGAGCACAGGTCTTATGAGGAGCGGCTGAGGGAACTGGGGTTGTTTAGCTGGAGAAGAGGAGGCTGAGGGGAGACCTTATCGCTCTCTACAGCTTGAGTCACCATCCCTGGAGGTATTTAAAACACGTGTAGATGTGGTGCTTAGGGACATGGTTTAGTGGTGAACTTGGCAGTGTTAAGTTAATGGTTGGACTTGATGATCTTAAAGGTCTTTTCCAACCAAAACAATTCTACAATTCTATGATAAAAGTAAGAAAACTCACGGATTGAGATAAAGGCAGTTTAATAGGTAAAGCAGAAGTTGCACGCACAAGCAAAGCAAAATAATGGATTCATTCACTATCTCCCATTGGCAGGCAGATGTTTATCCATTTCCAGGAAAGCAGGGCTTCATCACTCATAACGGTTCCTTGGAAAGACAAACGTCATCACTCCGAACATCCCCTCCTTCCTTCCCCCAGCATTTATTGCTGAGCGTGATGCCATAATGTATGGAATATCCCTTTGGTCAGTTTGGGTCAGCTGTCCCAGCTGTGTCCCCTCCCAACTTCTTATCATAGAATCATTTAAGTTGGAAAAGACCATCAAGTCCAACCGTAAACCTAACACTGCCAAGTCCACCACTAAACTATGTCCCTAGACAGTTTAATAGGATAACCAAGGAAGAAAATAATAATAATAATAATAATAATAATAATAATAATAAGGGTAGGGAAGCCAAGCAGCTGGGATCCCTGTCCAGAGAAGGGGTTATTGACAAGGCAATTGGAAAAAGGACACAAGCCCTCAGTCTCTGGAGGTGACTCTTGTCATAGAATCATAGAATTGTTTAGGGTGAAAAAGACCTTTAAGATCATCAAGTCCAACCATTAACCTAGCACTGCCAAGTCCAACCACTAAACCATGTCCCTAAGTGCCATATCTACACATCTTTTAAATACCTCCAGGGATGGTGACTCAATCACTTCCCTGGGCAGCCTGTTCCAGTGACTGACAACCCTTTCAGTGAAGAAATTTTTCCTAATATCCAATCTAAACCTCCTCTGGTGCAACTTGAGAGACTATTTCCTCTCATCCTATCACTTGTTACTTGGGAGAAGAAACTGTCCTGGTTTCAGCTGAGATAGAGTTAATTTTCTTCATAGTTAATGCACCCCAGGATACCATTGGCCTTCTTGGCCACAAGGGCACATTGCTGGCTCATGGAGAGCTTCTTGTCCACCAGGATTCCCAGGTCCTTCTCCGCAGTGCTGCTTCCCAGCAGGTCAACCCCTAACCTGTACTGGTGCCTGGGGTTGTTCTTCCCTAGGTACAGGACCCTACACTTGCCCTTGTTGAATTTCATATGGTTCCCATTTGCCCAATTCTCTAGTCTGTCAAGATCTCACTGAATGGCAGTGCAGTCTTTTGGTGTGTCAGCCGCTCCTCCCAGTTTAGTATCATCAGCATCTATGCTGAAGGTACACTCTGTCCCCTCGTCCAGGTCATTGATGAATATGTTGAATAAGACCAGACCAAGCACTGACCCTTGGGGCACACCACTAGATACAGGCCTCCAACTAGACTCTGCCCCGCTTATCACAACCCTCTGAGCCCTGCCATTCTGCCAGTTCTCTACCCACCTCACTGACCCCTCATCCAATCCACGCTTCCTAAGCTTGCCTCTGAGGATGTTATGAGAGATGGTGTCAAAAGCCTTGCTAAAGTCAAGGTAGACAACATCCACTGCTTTCCCTTCATCCACCCAGCTGGTCATGCCATCATAGAAGGCTACCAGATGGGTCAGGCATGATTTCCCCTTGGTGAATCCATGTTGACCACTCCTGATAACCACCTTGTCCTCCACAAGCTTATTGATAACCCCCAGAATAAGTTGTTCCATCATCTTTCCCAGGGATGGAGGTGAGGCTGACTGGCCTGTAGTTCCCTGGGTCCTCCTTTTTGCCCTTTTTGAAGACTGGAGTGACATTGGCTTTCCTCCAGTCCTCAGGCACCTCTCCTGTTCTCCATGACCTTTCAAAGGTGATTGAGAGCAGTTTAGCAATAACATCTGCCAGCTCCCTCAGCACTCATGGGTGCATCCCATCGGGGCCCATGGATTTGTGGATGTCGACTTTGCCTAGATGTTCTCTAACCCGATCCTCCTCGACCAAGGGAAGGTCTTCCTTTCTCCAGTCTTTCTCTCCTACTGCCAGGGTCTGGGTTTCCTGAGGGCCAACCTTAGCAGTAAAGACCGAAGCAAAGAAGGCATTCAGTAACTCTGCCTTCTCTGTATCCTCCATCACCAGGGCACCCACCTCATTCAGTAGCGGGCCCACATTTTCCCTAGTCTTCCTTTTGCTGCTGATGCACTTGAAAAACCCCTTCTTGTTGCCCTTGACGTCCCCTGCCAGTTTTAATTCCAAGTGAGCCTTAGCCTTCCTTGTTGCATCCCTACACACTCTGAGTATGTCCCTATATTCCTCCCAAGTGGCCAGTCCCTTTTTCCACTTACTGTAAACTTCCTTCTTCCCTTTGAGTTTTTCCAGCAGCTCCTTGCTCATCCATGCAGGTCTCCTGCCTCTTTTGCTGGATTTCCTATTCTTCGGGATGCACTGATCTTGAGCTCGGAGGAAGTGGTGCTTGAATACTGACCAGCTCTCTTGGGCCCCCGTACCTTCTAGAACCTTAACCCATGGGATTCTCCCAAGCAGGTCTTTGAAGAGGCCAAAGTTAGCTCTCCTGAAGTCCAGGGTTGTAACCCTACTTTCTGCTCTGCTCCTTCCACGCAGGATCCTGAACTGCACCATCTCATGGTCACTGCAGCCAAGACTGCCCCCAACCTTCACATCCCCAACCAGTTCTTCTTTGTTTGTTAGTACAAGGTCTAGCAGCACCCCTCTCGTCGTGAGCTCCTCCAGCACCTGCGTCAAAAAGTTATCATCAATACTCTGCAGGAACCTCCTGGACTGTGCATGCTTGACCGTGTTGCCTTTCTAGCAAATATCAGAGTGGTTGATGTCCCCCATGAGGACCAGGGCCTGTGATCGTGAGGCTACTTCCAGCTGTCTGTAGAAGGCCTCATCGACTTCCTCTTCCTGATCAGGTGGTGTGGTGGGTTGACCCTGGCTGGGGGCCAGGTGCCCACCAGAGCCGCTCTATCACTCCCCTCATTCACTAGACAGGGGAGAAAAAGTATAACGAAAAGCTTGTGGGTCGAGATAAGGACAGGGAGAGATCATTCACTAATTATCGTTATGAGCAAAACAGACCGAACTGAGAGAGGGAATTCATCTAATTTATTACTAGGCAAACCAGAGTAGAGGAATGAGAAATAAAATCAAATCTTAAAACACCTCCCCCCACCCCTCCCATCTTCCCAGGCTCAACGTCAACCTCCGCTCCCCCTCAGCAGCACAGGGGGGTGGGGAATCGGGGTTGCAGTCAGTGGATCAGGCATTGTCTCTGCCGCTTCTTCATCCTCAGGGGGAGGACTCCTCTCATCACTCCCCTGCTCCAACATGGAGTCCCTCTCGCGGGCTACAGTCCTTCACGAACTGCTCCAGCGTGGGTCTCTTCCCTGGGGTGCAGACCTTCAGGAGCAGACTGCTCCAGCGTGGGTCCCCCACAGGGGGTCACAAGTCCTGCCAGCAAACCTGCTCTGGCGTGGGCTCCACTCTCCACGGGTCCACAGGTCCTGCCAGGAGCTTGCTCCAGCCTGGGCTTCCCATGGGCCACAGCCTCCTTCAGGTGCCTCCACCTGCTCCGGCGTGGGGTCCTCCACGGGCTGCAGGTGGAATCTCTACACCCCCTCATCCTTCCTCCATGGGCTGCAGGGGGACAGCCTGCTTCACCATGGTCTTCACCACGGTCTTCACCACGGGCTGCAGGGGGATGTCTGCTCCAGCACTTGGAGCACCTCCTCCCCCTCCTTCTGCACTGACCTTGGTGTCTGCAGAGTTTCTTGCATCTTCTCACTCCTCTCTCCGGCAGCAAAAGCTCGCTCTCGCTGGTTTTTTTCCCTTCTTAAATATGTTATCACAGAGGCGCTGATTGGCTTGGCCTTGGCCAGCGGCGGGTCCGTCTTGGAGCCAGCTGGCATTGGCTCTGTCAGACACAGGGGAAGCTTCTAGCAGCTTCTCACAGAAGCCACCCCTGTAGACACCCCCCCCCCCCACTACCAAAACCTTGCCATGCAAACCCAACACAGGTGGCCTGTAGTAAACACCCACAACAGTGTCACCCCTATTAGCCTGCCCCTTAATCCTTACCCATAAGCTCTCGACTCTTTATTCATCCACCCCTAGTCAGAGCTCGATACATTCCAGTTGCTCTCTCACATAAAGAGCAACTCCACCACCTCCCCTTGCTGGCCTGTCTTTCCTAAGAAGTACATAACCATCCATGACAGCATTCCAGTCATGTGAGCTATCCCACCATGTCTCTGTAATTGCAATGAGATCATGGCCCTGTGACTGCACACAGACCTCTAGTTCTTCCTGTTTATTTCCCATGCTGCGTGCATTGGTGTACAGGCATTCCAGAGAGGTAATCGAGCATGGAGGTTTCCGTAGAGGGGTGCAAGAGGGTCCACCGTGGCCACATACACCCTTGAAGTGGTTGGCTTTCTGATTCTCATCTTGGGAGGCAGCTAAGGAACGTTTGTCACTGCTCTGGTTATCCTGGCTTATTCCCCAGTTGGATGCAATGGCATGAGCATCGCCACTTTGGACCCCATCCCCTGAATCCTTCAGTTTAAAGCCCGCTTCACCAAGTTGGCCAGCCTGCTGCCAAAGATTCCCTTGCCTCTTCTAGACAGGTGGTTCCCATCCCTCTCTAACAGGTTATAGTCAAAGAATGTCCCACTGTCATAAAAGCCAAACCCCTTGTGATGGCACCAGCCACGTAGCCAGGAGTTGATATGCATTATATGTCTTTTTCTGGCTGCCCCCTTCCCTCCAACTGGTAGAAAGGAGGAAAAGATAACGTGGGCACCAATGTTTTTCACTTGCACCCCCAGGGCTTTATAGTCTTCCTTGATTCTCCCCAGGTTCTGGCTTGCCCACATGAAAGAGTAGCAGTGGATAGTAGTCTGTGATCTTGACAAGTTGTGGCACCCTCTCGGCAACATCTCACATCTTGGCTCCCAGAAGGCAGTGTACCTCTCGTGACTCCCTGTCAGGTCAGCAGATGGGCACCTCAGTGCCCCTTAACAGAGAGTCACCCACTACACGCACTCGTCATTTCTTTTTACGGTATCCACTGTGTGCTGCTGGTACAATTTCTCCTTGCACACCTTGCTTGTGGGTGTCTACAGCTGTTAAGGCTTCATATCTGGTTTTGATTGTGAAGCTGGAGGGTGAAGACTGAAGCGGAGCCCTACTTTTGTGGGTCACCAGGGTCCAAGGTGCCTCATTCTCTGTGGTGCCCACTACAGGTACTTGGTTATGAAACCACCTATCTATCTCTGTCTCAGCCCCCCTAATACTGTGCAGCCTTTTAACTGTTTCCTGCAACTCAGCCACCTGACACAACAGATAATCAACCTGTGTGCACCTTGTGCGGGTACTTACCTTTTCACCAGGAGAAGGGTCTGGGCACTCGCTGCAACCTACTGCCTGTACTGAAGTCTCCTTCCTTACCGCTTCTGACTGGGTGAATGTGTCAGTCATCTCAGGGGAGATGTTCTCTGTAGGAACACTGGTTTTAGCTCTGAGGCGAGTGCCCACCATTTTGGCAGAGACCTAGAGCAATTCCCTGGGCTGTGGGCCTAGAAGCAAATTACAGGGCCCTCCCTGTGCGCCCTCCCGTGCAAACTGCCACACCCTGTTTGTGCACCCTGTTAACTGCCGTGTTGCGCCCTGTTTGCGGCGCTCCGGGTCGCTAGTGCTCCCTAGGGCCGTTTAAATGTCCTGCAGTTGCTCCTGGCAACGCCCAAGCCACGTCAGCCTTGCTCAGGCCATGTCCGCCTCCCTCACAAGAGCTGCCGGTGCCTGGTGAGTCTCCGCTCTTCCTCGGGTTTCCCTGGCTCCGGGAACCCCTTATCCACCTTAAACTAGCGCTCGGCCACAGGACTTTCCACTGCCACTGCGTTCCTCACCGACTGAGTCTATATAGTAGAGTCTAGTGCTCGTTAGTGGCTGCTTTTTGCTTTCGCTGCTCACTGTACTGCTGTACTGCTTATCATCTTACTCTGCTGTGCCTGGGAACATTTTGATAACAGCAATGGCGATGCGCCTGGGCTGGCAGATGGCCAGGGCATTGCTGCTGTTTCTGTGCTGCTATACTGGACAGGCTGGAACTCCTGTGTGCACTCGAGTCGAAGGGACCATGACCTTCATCTGTGGCCGTGAATAAGTCCACACCAGAGCAGGTATATCTCGAAGCGTCTGTGGCCATGGTTATGTCTGTGCTGCAGCAGGTATACCTCTGAAGGGATTGTGGCCCAAGGATAAGTCCATGCTGGAGAAGGTACACCTTGAAGCATCAGTGGCTGTGCGTGGGGTCATGCTGGAGCATCTCAACGTACGTGGCCATGGATGAGCCCATGCTGGAGCAGCTTTACTTCTGAAGGGACTGTGGCTGTGAGCAAGGCCATGCTGGAGCAGGCATATTTCTGAAGGCATTGTGGTCCATGGATAAGGGCACACTGGAACAGGTCACCTCTAAGTGACTGTGGCTGTGGATAAGTCTATGCCACAGCAGGTGTACCCCTGGAGAGACTGTGGCTCATAGATAAGGCTCCACTTGGAGCAGGGACACCCCTAAGGGACTGCAGTCTGTGGATAAGTCCAAGCCAGAGCAGGGGCAACAGGAGGAGTTCATTGCAATGTTAAACCTGATGGTCTGGTCCAAAGGGACCAGGGGTGGAGATTGTAATGGAAATACCTTTCAATTGTTGTAACCCATGATTTGAGTTGCATGTTATAGGAATTACTGTAGCAGGAACCACGTGAAACAACAGAGGACAAGCCTTCCAAGAAGCAGTGCAAGTGCAGCAGTGACTTGACCTGAGCTGGTTTTGGTGCCCAGTAACTCCATGCAACACACCACCTCTCCTGTCCTGAGTGACCACCATAAGAGATAGAGCCCAAAGTCATGGGCTAAATGAACTCAGTGGACTTTTTGTGGACATTTGTGGACATTTTATGGATGTTTTTTAAGGATGGTCCATAGACTAAGGGAATGATATCTGCATATTGTATCAAAGGATGAGAACGGGGTAGGTGGTTCGTGAGGATGTACTGGACAGTGTGGGATCTGAGCGTGATGTAAATGGTATGGAATAAGGGGTGGATACTGTCCTGGTTTCAGCTGAGGTAGAGTTAATTTTCTTCATAGTAGCTAGTATGGGGCTATGTTTTGGATTTGTGCTGAAAACAGTGTTGATAATACATAGATGTTTTTGTTATTGTTGAACAGTGCTTACACAGTCAAGATCGACACCTACCTCAGTACAACCTCCTTCCAGGTAGTTGTAGAGAGCGATAAGGTCTCCCCTCAGCCTCCTTTTCTCCAGGCTAAACAACCCCAGTTCCCTCAGCCGCTCCTCATAAGACCTGCTCTCTAGACCCTTCACCAGCTTTGCTGCTGTTCTTTGGACACACTGCAGCATCTCAATGTCTGTCTTGTAGCGAGGGGCCCAAAACTGGGTTGGAACTGCTAGAAAAGGGACACAAGCCCTCAGCCTCTGGAGGCGACTCTTGTCAGGCATGAGGGAAAGGTATTCCTTCAAAGAAGATGTTATATATCACCAAGGCAAGTGGACCACCATGGAGAGAGGTATCCAGTACCTGAGGGAATTAGCCATGCGGACAATAGTTTATTATGACCTGGACAACATGCAGTTACCCACAGATCCAGATGAAGTCCAATGAAACTGACCCACGTGTTGGAGATTTATACAGAGCACACCACCAGCGTATGCCAGCTCATTGGCAGTAGTGGCCTGGAAAGACGAAGAGGCACCAACAGTGAATTAAGTGGCTGGCCAACTCTGGCAATACAAAGAAAATCTCTCTTCCTCCCTACGGGCCTGTGTCTCGGCTGTGGAAAGACTGTCCGAAAAAAGCAGAAACCCTGTTTGAGAAACTGTCCCGGGAGGTCCAGCAACTCAAAGAGGATATGTCCATTTCCCCGCTTTTACAGATCATTATATCAGCTATTAGGAGTAAGCATTCCTCTGCTCAAGAGAGAGGATATAGTGGGTACACACCACGAGGCACCCTGTGGTTTTATCTGTGTGACCATGGAGAGGACATGAGGAAGTGGGATGGAAAACATACCTTGACCCTAGAGGCACAGGTACGTGAATTGCAAGGAAAAACAATATCTCAAATGGGGATTCTTCCAGAAAAATTGCTGTTCCAGTCTCCAGTGGGTAGTTCCTCAGACAGAGTAGGAGGACTGATCTTACTTCCGATCTTATGGAAGGAGCTTCTGATTCATATTTACAAGAAGTGAGTAACAAGGATGAGATTCAAACCCATGTGCATCGCACGAATCCATTAGTCGGTAAGAAATACTATGACCAGGACTAGAGGGGCCCTGCCTGCAGCCAGGTGGAGGAAAGGGACAGCCAGGTTTACTGGACTGTGTGGATTCGATGGCCTGGCACATCAGATCCATAAGGCTCTAGTGGACACCGGTGCACAGTGTACTTTAATGCCATCAAGCTATAAAGGGTCAGAACCCATCTGTATTTCTGGAGTGACAGGGGGGATCCCAACAGCTAACTGTATTGGAAGCTGAAGTAAACCTAACTGGGAATGAGTGACAGAAGTACCCCATTGTGACTGGCCCAGAGGCTCCATGCATCCTGGGCATAGACTATCTCTGGACAAGATATTTCAAGGACCCAAAAGGGTACCGGTGGGCTTTTGGTATAGCTGCCTTGGAGTCAGAGGAAATTAAACAGCTGTCTACCTTTCCCGAACTCTTGGAGGACCCTTCTGTTGTGGGGTTGCTGAAGGTCGAAGAACAACAGGTGCCAATCACTACAGCAACGGTGCACTGGCAGTAATATCGCACCAACCGAGACTCCCTGATTCCCATCCATAAGCTTCTTTGTCAACTGGAGAGCCAGGGAGTGATCAGCAGAACCCGCTCACCCTTTAACAGTCCCATGTGGCCAGTATGAAAGTCTAATGGAGAGTGGAGACTGACAGTAGACTATGGTGGCCTAAATGAAGTCACACTGCTGCTGACTGTTGCCGTGCCAGACATGCTCGAACTTCAATATGAACCGGAGTCAAAGGCAGCCAAGCAGTATGCTGCAATTGATATAGCTAATGCATTTTTCTCGATCCCTTTGGCGGCAGAGTGCAGGCCACAGTTTGCTTTCACTTGGAGGGGCTTCCATTACACCTGGAACCGACTGCCCCAGGGGTGGAAACACAGCCCCACGATTTGCCATGAACTGATCCAGAGTGAAGGGACCTCTGGAGGTCATCTGGTCCAAACCCCCTGCTCAAGCAGGCCCACCTAGAGCCAGTTGCCCAGGACCGTGTCCAGATGGCTTTTGAATATCTCCAAGGATAGACACTCCACAACATCTCTGGGCAACCTGTTCCAATGCTTGGCCACCCTCACAGTAAAAAAAAGTGTTTCCTTATGTTCAGATGGAACCTCCTGTGCTTCAGCTTGTGCCCATTGCCTCTGGTCCTGTCACTGGGCACCACTGAAAAGAGCCTGGCTCCATCTTCTGTGCACCCTCCCTTCAGGTATTTTTATACATTGATGAGATCCCCCCCAGAGCCTTCTCTTCTCCAGGCTAAACAGACCCAGCTCTCTCAGCCTTTCCTCATACGAGAGATGCTCCAGTCCCTTAATCATCTTTCTGGCCCTTTGCTGGACTCTCTCCAGTATGTCCATGTCTCTCTTGTACTGGGGAGCCCAGAACTAGACACAGGACTCCAGGTGTGGCCTCACCAATGCTGAGAAGAGGGGGAGGATCACCTCCCTCTACCTGCCGGCAACACTTCTCCTGATGCAGCCCAGATGCCATTCGCCGCCTTTGCCACAAGGGCACACTGCTGGCTCATGTTCAACTTAGCGTCCACCAGGACCTCCACAGCCTTTTCTGCCAAGCTGCCTTCCAGCTGAGTGGCCCCTAGTGTATTTTGGTGAATGCAGTGGTTCCTTCCCAGGTGCAGGACTTTGCACTTCTCCTTGTTGAACTGCATGAGGTTCCTGTCAACTCATTTCTCCATCCTGTCCAGAGCCCTCTGGATGGTAGCACCACCCTCTGGTGTATCAGCCACTCCTCCCAGTTTTGTGTCATCAGCAAACTTGCTGAGGGTACACTCTGCCCCAACATCCAGATCATTAATAAAGATATTGAACAGGACTGGAACTAGTAGTGACCCCTGGGGTACAGCATTATTTACTGGCCTCCAACTAGACTTTGCGCCACTGATCACCACCCTCTGGGTCCAGCCATTCAGCCAATTTTCAATTCACCTTACTAGTTGCTTATCCAGCCTATACTTCATCAGTTTCTCTATGAGGTTCTTATGGGAGACAGTGTCAAAACCCTTCCTGAAGTCTAGGTAGACAATAGTAACTGCTCCCTCCTCGTCTACCAAGCCAGTCATTTCATCATAGAATTTGATCAAGTTGGTCAAGCATGACTTCCCCTTGATGATGCCATGCTGACTACTCGGATGATTTTCTTGTCCTTAATGTTCCTAGAAATGGTTTCTGGGAGTAGCTGCTCCATCACATTTCCAGGAATCGAGGAGAGGCTGACCAGCCTGTAGTTCCCTGGGTCCTCCTTCTTGCACTTCTTGAACATAGGAGTGTTGGATGGATGGGGGCAAATTGGTGCAACAAGACCAAAATTGTCTGATATGTGTGACATATTTGGTGACTGAAAGCTTTAAAATAAATACAATGAAATTACAATAACTGCAAGCCTGTAAAATTTATTTCTTTTGCAGCATTTTTCATTTCTGGAGAATTCTGACACTCTCTGACATTTAGTGCTGATTCTGCAAAATGTGTTAGTGCTGTTCTATGGTTCTTTATTAACTAAATATAATACAGTTGCAAGACAGCAATTTCTTAACTCTATGCTTGGAAGCATAGAAACAAAAGCATGTGAAGCATGGAAACATGTGAAGCATGGAAACAAAAGGCCCCCAAAATTCAGAGGAATGAGGCCACTCTTACATGTTTGCTGCAGCCTATCTATCTATATGAAGGGATATCCCTATGTGCTGGGAGTTAGGACTAAGCAGCAACTGGTTTGTATGATGTGAGGTCCCCTCTGTCTCCAGCAGAATTCTAAAAGTTCTCATTCCAGTCTTCTGGGCTATTTACAAAAATAAAAAAGGGAAAATGTTATAATCCTCAGAAAATTAAAGAAATTAAAGGAGTTGAATTCAAACCTTTTTGAAGCTCTTTCTTTATACTAGATAGAATCAAAATTGGACACACAGCCAAATTGTTTCTTTCTATAGCTTGTGTAAAAGTTGCCAGGGAGATTGGTTAGCCTGAAAACTTACCTGTGTTTTCAACAATATCATTATTACTACTTCTCTCTATGAACCATGCTTCGGATGGAGAGAAGCACTTCTACACAAAAAACTGTGGCAATTATGACTGGCATTTCTGATCTTGTTCCTGGCATTGGTAATTTTGATATAATTTGCAGCACTGGCTGTACAGGTTAATATGCTCACTGTTTTGATGATTACTAAATAATCAGTAGTACTAATATCATAGAATCATAGAATGGTTTGGGTTGGAAGGGACCTTCAAAGATCATCTAGTTCCAACCCCCCTGCCATGGGCAGGGACACCCTCCACTAGACCAGGTTGCCCAAAGCCCCATCCAACCTGGCCTTGAACACTTCCAGGGATGGGGCATCCACAATTTCTCTGGGCAACCTGTTCCAGTGCCTCACCACCCTCATCATAAAAAAATTCTTCCTAATAGCTAATTTAAATCTACCCTCCTTCAGCTTAAAGCCATTACCCCTTGTCCTATCACCACACCAGTTTTGCAAGATATCACCCTTTAGATTCTCAGAATACTTGTGAGAGATCCGGATGCCCACTCCTAGCAATAATAATCAGTGTTAATTATGCAGTATTTTAATCAACAGTTTTAATAGTGACATCTGCTATGCATGTTCTCAGATTTCTACATTAAGTGAAGTACACCAGTCAATGGTTGTCTTGTTTTTTGATGTTTTAATATCTTGAGGATTTAGCATGGAAACTTAGTATTGAGGCAATAAAGCTAGGGGCACTGGTATGGTGGACTCTCAGGATACTGTGAATATTCTGAAAGGGCAGATATATACAGTAATCAAAAACAAAGATGAGGGATATAAGTAATCCAAACCTTATGGTGATTGTTTTACTATCATGTCTGATCTCAATCACATACAGCAATGCCATTGATATGTTTATATAAGGTATGATCATCAATTGATGTGTCTATGTGAAAAGCCCTAAGGTTCAATAGATACATATGCTTCTTTTTTGCACCAGGAAGTGCTGGTCCATGATGATCCCACTAAGAAGGGCACTCAGACTCTGTAACTTATCATTTAAAATGCTATTTATTACAGCTAACGCTATAAAGAAAGAGAGAATAGTATAGATAATCTTACATACCTTTAGATGCTGGCAACTCTGAGTTGTGCAGTATTTAATGGGCCTCTGCTCCACATGCAGCACACCGTGCAGATCCCATCCATAGAAAGGCTTACCCCATTTTCATCATTCAAGCTATTATAGGATTTTCTTACAAGGAAACAACTCTATTCATCATTTCTACTGTCAAACACAAAGGATATTCTCATGAGAACTTCTTGCTGCACTGTTAGATAAAGGCAAGGCCAAGCAGGTGATGTAATCACCACTACCAAGTGGGAGCTGCCTGCAGGCTTCTCTGTAACGATAAGCTGGCTAAGTTTATCCTGCGGCCAAGGGATATGCACAGCACAACACAACACAACACAGCCTGAAGGCCAAGTTGTACACATGCAGTAAAGCACAGGCCTGGGCCTACTCAGGTTAACTGTTATGTGGATCACTAACTCCTTGATGTACAATGGTCTTCTGGTCAGGATCACTGCAGTTTCCCACTGAAGTTTTATTAGCTTAGAAAGAGCGTTTTAATTCACCAAAGTTTGATAATTCACTGATATTTTAGCCAAGCCTTAAGCAATAGAGAGCTGACTGCCTTCTGGGCAACTGGTAACTACACCTAGCCAAGCCCAAGGGACACAAATGTTTCTAAAGCTGGAGGGCAGGGGGCAGACAGTGTTCTGAAAAGAGAAAGGGTTTTGACTTTCCTGTCCCAGGGTAGACTAAGAAATCCCAGACATGTAAAAGGAGACATTTTTGAATCTGAGACTGTAGTTTTGTGATATGTTTCCTTGTGTGTCAGAGCTGGCTTAAGAAATTTCTTTCCTCAGCCTCCTGCAAACACTGGAATTTGCTTCACACTCAGTTTTCAACACAGCAGTTTGTAAGGCTGTGCTGTAAACTGGATAACTGAAATGACTTAAGTTAAAGTAAAACCTTTTTGAAATAAGTGGCCAGGGGAATGGACAGAACAACTTCTTAAGCTGGCTTCACTGCCAAAGAAGACATATTGTGTAACCTCATCCTGAACAATCCCAAGGATAGATCTAAGCTGTAAAAGAAAGTGTGTGTCCCCAGTGGAATCTGAGAACGTGGGATTGTATAAGAAACAGATCCTCAGCTATGGACTATAAAGCATGTATTAGTCCATCAGCTGGGTTCCATCAGTTGAGGCTTTGGATTTGTTCTAAGAACTAAGTAGTCAGGTACAGGGTTAATTGCTCTATACTTGTGTCTTTATAAGCCTTTACAACTATTTTATGATTTCAAGATAACTGGCTAACATTAGGACATTCCATTCCCATGTATGTGGGAATCCTTAAAACTGGAGCCCAGTACACAGAAATATGGTTCTCTGGGTATTGAAAGGATAATGGAGTGTCACAGAGCTACATGAGTAACTTGGGAGCTGGTATGCAGAAGTTAGGGAGAAGCATATTAGACTTCTAAGATGGCTTGTGACAACATGCAACTTCTCTTAGACCTAATGAGCTCATTGTATTGTAGACCTCTTCAAGGTGAGCGTCAAAGATGAGCTGGATTCTTCACTGTTTGTCATTGTAGAGTTACTGGCATAACAGCAGTAGGACAAAGTGGAGAACTGGGGCAAAATGGAGAAGAAATAAACTGGGAGAAGTTAGACTAAGGTTAATGAAATTACACTGGTATAAATGAGATCCAAATCAATTTGAGGCTATTTTTTACAATACAGCTGAAAATGTCAGTGTAGCATACTCTCAGCATGCACCTGAGCTTAGTTAATGGCTCAGTGGGTCGGAAGCCTCAGCAGTGTGAACTGTAGTGGGTACTTCACAAATTTAATGTTGCTTTTGGTACCCAAGCTGGCTCAGGTATACTATATGTGTTTACAGTGATATCGTCTAACAGCATGTATTGGGTCTGGCTGAGATGGAGTTAATTCTCCCCACAGCAGCCCTCATGGCGCTGTGCTGTGTATTGGTAGCTAGCAAGGTGCTGATAACACACCAGTGTTTTGGGTACTACTGAGCAGTGCCGGCACACATCAAGGCTGTCTCTCCAACATTTCTTTCCCCCCCCAGCAGCAGGCTGGGGGTGGGCAAGATCTTGGGAGGGGACACAGCCAGGACAGCTGACCCAAACTGACCAAAGGGATATTCCATACCATATCATGTCTGCTCAGCAATAAGAAACTGAGAGACAGGGGGAGGAACAGGGCGGGGGCATTCGTTTGGGTTTTTTTTTTTGGAAATGTTTGTCTTCCGGGGTAAGGAGTAGGCATACTGAAGCCCTGCTTCCCAGGAAGTGGCCGGACATCGCCTGCTGAAGGGAAGTAGAGAATAATCTTTTGCTTTTTGCTTTGCTTCCGCGCGTGGGTTTTTGCTTTAGCTACATTAAACTGCCTTTATCTTGACCCACGAGTTTGGGGTTGTTTTTCCATCTTATTTTCTCCCCTCCCTGCCTTGCTGAGGAGGGGAGTGATAGAGCGGCTTGGCGGACACTTGGCATCCAGCCGAGGGTAAACCACCACACAGCAGCAGACTTAAACATTACTACAGTTCTCTTGGACATCAGTACTTCTCCAAGCCTGTTTTTTAAGCCAGTGGCAGAGCTCTTGGACAGATAGCTTATTCGTAATGTTTTTTGTGAATGTACTAACTTTGTAAAATGTAAGAGATAATTCTGGTTTTTTTCCTGAAGATTGTAGTATAAAGCAGTTGTATGGTTGTTTTGTGAGTTTTGGTACAAAACAAATATGGTTTTTTCTTCTTAAATTAAGTTAAATGTGTTTGGGCTAAAAAATTACATTCAAGATTTTCTGCAGTGATTAAAATTAATGTTTCAGGTAGCACTTTTAAAGAACATTGATACTTTCTATTACTTGTTATTACAGCAGCAGTTAGCAACATACAATGATAGATATTGACTTCCTGGGGAAAAAAAAATTGCAACTGACTCGTTTTCAAATATTTATTCTACTGCGTTTTGAAAGTTAGTCTCCAAATAACTGCATCTTGATGAGTTACTCTGCTGCCATGCAAGGCCTGCCCAGTAACTGCTATAAAACAGTTATGAAACTATAAAATTAGGCTATTTGAAGATAGTTCTTGCAGTATGGAAAAGCTTTACTTTCAAACTGCATGTAACCCACACTTACCACTTTGTGCTCATGCGTCAAATTCTTTTTTCTCTTCTACATCTAAAGTCTGTTTGGGCTAAGAAAGCCTGCATGGTTTTGATTTGTCACAGTATAGCTGAACTTTCTGACTGAGAATGACCAAGAGGAAGTGACCTCAGGTGTCCTTCATAATATTGTTAAAAGACTAGGTTAGATATGTGTGGCAATATCTTTTTCCACTCAGTGGATCTGTTGCCCCAAAACTGAGAGTTCGTTTACCCAGTGTGCAATATGCCAATATACACACAGAGCAGAGGTATTTTATTGCATATTTGTGCAGATATGGGTGTCTGTCCAAGACAGCATACCAAAGCTCCAAATCAGTGGTTATTTATACATACGCATTGTTATTCTATTAAATGATTGGTTTAGATTTCTTCGTCTAGCATGCAAACTAGAACGCATGCTCAGTTCTTTTCTCCACCTTTATCTTTTGAGTCGGTGATGTAATTAGGGTGGGTGGTCCATGGGTCGGTGGTCACGGTCTCCCCCTGTTGGAATTACAGTTCCCCTAATTTCTTTCTTTTTGGCAATCCTCAGCGATTCTTCAAGGTTTGTTGGTAAAACTAGCAATATATCAGTTACGCTTCTACCTTTTGACAATCACATCCTACTTATCAGACAAAGGTACATTATTTAGATATTTCTTGTCTGGCCTTAGACCATCAGGGGTAGGGCTACACAATGGACTTTTGCAGCAGCATGACAACTTGATTCATATCAACATTTGGTTTTACTGTAACAGATCTGCAGAAGGAAGAAGAGCAGAGTTTCTGATTTTTGGATACAAGGATGCTGTGGGAGACCATGTCAGAAGCCTTGTTAAACTCAAGGTAAATGACATTCACAGCTCTCCCCTCATCTACATATATAGTAATTTCATCATAGAAGGCAATCACATCGGTCAAGAATAATTTTTCCTTGGTAGATCCATGGTAGCTCTTACCAATCACCTTCTCCTCTATGTGCCCAGAAATGGTTTCCAAGAGGACTTACTCCATGATTTCCCCAGGGTCCAAAGAGAAGCTGACTGGCCTGTAGTTCCCCAAACGGTCCTTCTTTCCCTTTTTGAAGATGGGTGCAATGTTTCCTTTCTCCAGCCATGCAGGACCTCTCCTGATATCCATGACCTTTCAAAGGTGATGGAGAGTGGCCTCACAAGGATATCAGCCAGCTCTCTCAGCACCTTCGGATGTATCACATAAGGTCCCGTAGACTTGTATATGTCCAATTTGTACAGATGGTCCCTAAATCAACCCTATTCTACTACTGTTTGTTTGCCATTTGCTTCATCATTGCTTTGTGGCAATAAATTATGGGGAGAACTTAAGTCCTTATTTCTTCCAAATGGCTACATTCCTTGTGGTCTGCTGCTCTATAAAAGGAATCTTCTTCCTTTCCCACAAGAGCAAAAACATTGTTGCTTTCCTTCCTGGCACTAGTGAAAGAAAAGATCAGACTCTGAAAAGGAAATTATGTAAGGTAAGGAGGGAGCAAGTTTATAATCAGATTTTTTACCTTTATTTTGCCAGCTGCCCCTCTGTTTCCTACAGACAACTTTTTACTGTCCTTTTTCAGAACTCTAGCTTTTGTTGTGTTCAGTCATTTCTCTCCTGTTGTGCCTTCATTGCACTTAAGAGACTCTCCTACAAGCCTTTTTTTCCCATTAATAAAGGAGCCATTAACTGCACAGTTGCTCCCAGAGTCAAGGAGTTTGAGTGCTATCAAGATTTGAAAGGTAAGTAAGTTCTGACCTACCTGGGAGCAAGCTTGAGGACCCAGATCCAGCCAACTACTTAGGCTTTCAGCTTGATGAAATTGATGAAATATTTGTGTTCCTGGGTCCTTGTTCTCCTCCAGATTATCATCTGCTATGTGGAACAAAGGACTCTGTTCCTAGATCACAAGTCTGCAGCCAAGTGGTGAGGGCATCTGGATGGGAAAAATAGGAAGAAAGAAATAAAACCAAGGCATATTACATAAGAGAAATATTCTGCTCAAGAAATTTCTGAATTTGTCAAAAATCTTTGTATTTGCAAGCTGTGCTAAACTATACTCAGAATGTGAGAGGATGAATCGATTTTTCAGTTGGAGTAGAAATGATTATGATGAGGAAAGTATGATTTCTTCAGTGAAAGAGAGGTTGCTTGTGAAAAACAGATATTTGTGAGGAGATGCAATTCTGTTAGCTTCAGTTGGGAAAGGTGGGAGTTGTGGGAGTACTAATTGTGATTAGAATTTGTTTTCAAGTGTGAGAAAGAAGAATTTATTTTTGCCTGGAAGAAAAAATGACTGAGAGATGGCTTGGCCCTAGATGGGAGAACTGATGTTAAGTCTGAAATGGAGGGGAGGAGGAAGCAGGTGAAAATATATTATGAATGAGGGAAAAGAACAAATGAGGTGGGAACAGAGACAGAAAAAAGGAAAGTATGGGTGGATGACTGATTTCTTCTGTTCTGCAAGTGCAAACTGTGAGTCACTGTACTGCATTAGTGTGGCTTTTTTTTTTTTTTTTTTTTTTTTTAAATCTTAACTGGTCCTGTATGCAGAAGTAAAATAGTTAATGCCTCACTAGATAAGAAATATTTGCAGGTTGACTTAATAGTCTCACCAAGTCATAGCAATTTAATTAACAAAGGACTGAATTATGTACTATCTAGAGCTTCCTTATCTGGAGAATTCCGATTGCTGTTGTTATTTACCACTGTTGCGGTTTAACCCCAGCCAGTAACTAAGCACCACAGCAGCCACTCTCTGACCCCTCCTTCCCCCCAAGAGGATGGGGAGGAGAATGGAAGAAAACCTTGTGGACTGAGATAAAGACAGTTTAATAGGATAACAAAGGAATAGAATGACAACAACAACAATAATATCAATAATAACAATAATACAAGTGATGCACAAATGCAATTGCTCACCACATGCGAAAGGGAAAAAAACCCAATCTGATGCCCAGTCTGTTTCTGAGCAGCGAATCCGCCTCCTGGCTAGCTTACCCAGTTATATATGGAGCATGATGTCATATGGTAGGGAATATCCCTTTGGTCAGTCTGGATCAGCTGCCCTGGCTGTGCTCTCCCAGCTTCTTGTGTACCTTTCAGGGCATGAGAAGCTGAAAAATCCTTGACTTAGTGTAGGCACTACAACTACCTAGCAACAACTAAAAACATCAGTGTGTTATCAAAATTATTCTCATACTAAATCCAAAACACAGCACTATACCAGCTACTAGAAAGAAAATTAACTCTATCATCTCAGCTGAAATCAGGACACTTTTGAACCTGGGGCTTGCAAACATTGGGCCTACTAGTCACACATATTAGAGCATTCTGAAGGCTGAAGGGTTGCTATGACAAGTAGAGATCATTGTGGACCAAAGTTGACCACAGTCACTCTCCTCATCTTGAGGATTCTACCTGCACGGATATGCTGCTTTGGTGGCTCTGCACCACCTAAGAAGTCCACCAGAGAAAGGATCCTCAAGAAGCTGATTAATCCGGGTTTACACTGGGCCTATGAGAGCCACATTTATTTTGCAAAGCTAAAGCAGCTGGGGCAAGCCAGTGAACAGAATACAATTCTGGCCAGCTGTACTAGAGAGAAACTGAAAGAGAAAATCAATATCAATATCTGGTTTTTGCTCAGTAAATACATGTTGCATCAAATACATTCTTGCTGTGCAATCTAAAATTTATTCATTATTACTATTATTTATAATTTAATGTCTTTAAGATACTCTATGATGCCAAGACCTAGTTGTGTATGTGCTAAGTTATTTGATTTACTTCAGTAGAGTTGATATAGATTTACAATAGTGTGATAGAATCAGAATTTAAACATTAAACTGACTGGGACACAGCAGACAAAATTCTTTACTTGTTTGGAGGCTGCACAAACATGACTGGAGGTGGATTTGCCCTTCTCTGCTTGCAGAAAAAGATAAGTAAGGTAAGTGATGTCGCCCTATGTTTTATATCCATGTAAGCACATTCAAATCTAAATTTGGACCAAAGTTTAAGTTTTAACCTAAAAGAAAGAATTTCATCAATTCGTTCAGATCCTCTTTGTCAGGTTTGCTCAAAACATGCTAAACCAAAATCCCTAGAAGGTAGAAACAGAATTTCTATCCAATCATCTTCTGTATACAGTTTAAATATGGAATTAAGTTGAGGGTGCCATTAGACTTTACTAACAGTATGAGTATTGCTATGCTGGTCTTCCTAACAATCCACTGGGAAAAAAAGTGGTCTTTGGACTAGAAAAATCCATCTCCCTTGTTGTGAGCTGTGTGATGTATTGTCTCTTGTCTATTGTATCATGGGAGGTGTATTAGGACACACTCAACGGACCCACCGCTGGCCAAAACTGAGCCAATCAGCAAAGCTGGTGACGCTTCTGTGATAACATATTTAAGAAAAGGCAAAAAATGTTGTGCAGCAGTGTCGTGGTTTAGCCCTAGCCGGCAGCTGAGCACCATGCGGCCGCTCACTCACCCCCCTTCCCCCGGTGGGATGGGGGGAGAATGGGAAGACAAAGGCAAAACCTTGTGGGTTGAGATAAGGACACTTTACTAGGACAGCAAAGGGAGAGGGAAATAACAACAACAGTACTTAACAGAATATACACAACTGGTGATACACAATGCAGTTTCTCACCCAACGACCGTACAACTCCACCGCACGCTCAGACCATCCCGAAGCCGAACTTTCCCTGAGCCACACGTCCTGAAGCTGCACCGCCCCTCCCCAACTAGCCCCCTTTTATGCTGAGCATGACGTCATATGGTAGGGAATACCCCCTTTGGCTAGTTTGGCTCACCTGTCCTGGCTGTGTCCCATCCCAGCATCTGGTGAAAATTAACTGTATCCTAGCCGAACCCAGGACAAGAAGCTGTGAGAGAGAGGGATGAGAATATGTGAAAGAAACAACCCTGAAGACACTGAGGTCAGAGAAGGAGGGGGAGGAGTTGCCAGAAGATTCCCGCGAAGCCCCTGGAGAGGACCATGTTGAAGCAGGTTGTCCCCTTGCAGCCTGTGGAGGACCATGACGGAGCAGATATCCACTCTGCAGCCCATGGAGGACCCCACGCCAGAGCAGAGGAAGAGCGTGAGGAGGAAGGAGTGGAAGAGACGCATTGTTATGAACTGACCACAATCCCCCATTCCCCATCTCACATGCGCCACTTGGAGGGAGGAGGTAGAAGATTTATGAATGCAGTTGAGATTGGGAAGAAGAGGGAGTGGGGGTGTTGTCCCAAAAGTGGGATCGTTTACCTGGAACTACCACCTAGCACCCATCTCTGTGCAGGCATGAAATAAATAAAATGCCTCTGCTCTGTGTGTATATTGGCATACCGCACACCGGGTAAACGATCCCACTTTTGGGACAACAGGGGGAAGGTGTTTTTAGTTTTGTTTTTACTTCTCACTCTCCTACTCTGTTATTAATTGGCAATAAATAAAATTCATTTCCCCAAGTCGAGTCTGTTTTGCCCGTGACGGTAATTGGTGAGTGATCTCCCTGTCCTTGTCTCAACCTGCGAGCTTTTTCATCTTATTTTCTCCCCCATCTTGTTTTGGAGGGGGAGTAGTAGAGCAGCTTGGTGAGCACCTGGCAGCCAGCCAAGGTCAACCCACCACACTATTATATTTGAAGTTTGGGTCTCTGTTTTAGTCTCAGTGTCTGTTTGTGTGGCCTCAGAGCGAGAGACCTTCTTCTTAGTTTCCATCTGTGTGCTCTTAGATCAGGAGACTCTCTTGGTCCTTTGAGGGTGCTGGACAGCAGCTCAATAGGCATGGGCCAGGCCCAACACAGCATTAGAAGTAGCTGTGTTTCATTAGAGTAGGCGAGGCTCTCCTCCTTCAAATGGTGTATTAGTTTGACAGGATCACATGCCTGTTCAGACATGAAATCAAAAGCTATCGGAGGCAATAACGGCCCTACATACCTGCCCAACTCGTCATGTACACCCTGACACCTAGGAATCATTTGCCTTAGAGCATGTTCCTATGTGTCAATCCTAATTAATTGTTCAACCTTACAAAACAATAATCAAAATCAAACTCAGGCTCACAACACACACCAGTATGAACAGTCTGATTATGCAAGGATATTCAAGGAACTGAGAGGTGATTACAACAAAGCTATAAAAACATATCCTAGAGGAGAGGAAGGGATAGGTGCCATTCTTTCCTTTTTCCACAAAGTGTCTCTCAGAGGACAAAAGTGGAAAGGTATAATTGATGATTTTCTCAATGAGATGGTTCTCCAAGTACTGGGACAGCAGCAATGCAGGGCCAGAATACCAGATTAGGCTCAAGGCCATTTCTTTTATCATAGCTGTCCCAGGCAAAACAAAACAAAGTGATAAACAATACAACAAACAGCAAAAACTGGAGAGTCATTAACAATTCCTGGAGTTTGCTGTACAGCGAGAAAGGGATGAAGCACCATGTACTGAGTTTGGCTGGGATGGAGTTAATTTTCTTCACAGTAGCTTGTATGGTGTTATGTTTTGGATTTGTGGTGAAAGCAGTGTTGATAGCACGCTCATGGTTTATTTATAGCTGAACAGTGCTTACACAGCATCAAGGCCTTTTCTGCTTCTCACACTGCCCCACCAGCAAGTAGGTTGGGGGTGCACAAGAAGTTGGGAGGGGACACAGTTGGGACAGCTGATCCCAACTGACCAAAGGGATATGCCATACCATATGATGAGCCCGTGTCAAGGACGTCACTAGGAAACTCCCCAGCCTGGTATGCCCCTCTGACTATTACCCACTGCTGCTCCTCCATGTGGGTGGGGATGAAGCAGAGACATGTACTACGAAAGCGATCAAAAGGGACTTCAGGCTCTTGGGACAGTCACTGAAGGATTCGGGAGAGGAGGTAATATTCTCCTCCCTCCATCCAGGTGAGGGCAGCAATGTTGGGAGGAACAGGCGGACACAGTCCATAAATGCATGGCTCTGTGGCTGGTGTCAGCGCCACGACTTTGGGTTCTTTGACAATGGGGTGACCTACACGGCACCAGGCCTGATGAACCCTGATGGGATTCATCTCTCTCAAAGGGGGAAGAGGATCTTTGCCCAGGAACTAGCGGGGCTCATCGACAGAGCTTTAAACTAGGCTCGAAGGGGGAGGGGGATAACATCAGGCTTGCCAGCGACATGTTGTGGGATGATGTGCCCAGGATGGAGGGACGGGGCGCTGGCGAGGGCCCTCGGCCTACTGCTCAGAGATGTGCTGGACGCACAACAGCACCCTCGAAGCCTAGAGGAGACGAGCCAGGGGCTCCAGATGCAACAGGAACCAACAGGGAAACACTGGGAAGATACATCAAAAGAATCCCAGCCACCCCAGCCAATAAGTCAGCCTCATCAGGGGCACAACAACTGAAATGCCTCTACGCGAACGCACGGAGCATGGGGAATAAACAAGAGGAGCTGGAGACGTGTGTGCGCCTGCAAGGCTATGACCTTACTGGCATTACAGAGACGTGGTGGGATAGCTCCTATGGCTGGAGTGTTGGGATGGAAGGGTACAGGCTCTTTAGGAAGGACAGGCAGAGCAGAAGAGGAGGGGGCGTCGCCCTCTATGTCAATGACCAGCTGGAGTGCATGGAGCTCCACCTGGGGATGGAGGAGGAGCCAACTGAGAGCCTATGGGTCAGGATTAAAGGGAGGGCTGGGGCAGGGGACATCATAGTGGGGGTCTGCTACAGGCCACCTGACCAGAGGGACCGAGCAGATGAAGCCCTCTATAGGCAGATAGGAGCAGCCTCACGTTCACAAGCCCTGGTCCTCATGGGGGACTTCAACCACCCCAATATCTGTTGGAGGGACAACGCAGCTGAGCGCAAGCAATCCAGGAAGTTCCTGGAATGTGTTGATGACAACTTTCTCCTCCAAGTGACAGAGGAGTCAACGAGGAGAGGTGCCATGCTGGACCTTGTTCTCACCCACAAGGAGGGGCTGGTAGGGGATGTCAAGCTCAGGGGCAGCCTTGGCTGCAGTGACCACGAAATGGTGGAGTTCAAGATCCTCAGGGCAGCGAGGAGGGCGTGCAGCAAGCTCACTACCCTGGACTTCAGGAGAGCAGACTTTGGCCTCTTCAGGGACCTGCTTGGTAGAATACCATGGGACAAAGCCCTGGAAGGAAGAGGGGCCCAAGACAGCTGGCTAATATTCAAGGGTCACCTCCTCCAAGCTCAGGAGCGATGCATCCCAACAAAGAGGAAGTCAAGCAAAAACACCAAGAAGCCCACGTGGATGAACTAGGAGCTCCTGGGCAAAGTCAAACAAAAACAGGAAGCCTTCAGAGGGTGGAAGCAAGGGCAGGTAGCCTGGGAGAAATACAGAGAAATTGTCTGAGCAGCCAGGGATCAGGTTAGGAAAGCCAAAGCCCTGATAGAAATAAATCTGGCCAGGGATGTCAAGGACAACAAGAAAAGCTTCTATAGGTATGTTAGTGAGCAAAGGAGGATGAGGGAAAATGTGGGTCCCCTCCAGAATGAAACGGGTGACCTGGTTACCCAGGATATGGAGAAGGCTGAGGTACTCAACGACTTCTTTGCCTCAGTCTTCACTGGCAAGGGCTTCAGCTGCACTGCCCAGGTCACAGAAGGCAGGGACGGGGAGAATGCAGAACCGCCCACTGTAGGAGAAGATCAGGTTCGAGAATATCTAAGGAATCTGAAGGTGCACAAGTCCATGGGACCTGATGAGTTGCATCCGCCAGGTCCTGAGGGGAACCGGTGGATGAAGTGGCCAGGCCACTCTCCATCATATTTGCCAAGTCCTGGCAATCAGGCAAAATTCCCGCTGACTGGAAAAGGGGAAATATAACCCCCATTTCTAAGAAGGGAAAAAAGGAAGACCCAGGGAACTACAGGCCGGTCAGTCTCACCTCTGTGCCTGGCAAGATCATGGAGCAGATCCTCCTGGAGACTATGCTCAGGCACATGGAAAATGAGGAGGTGATTGGTGACAGCCAACACGGCTTCAGTAAGGGCAAATCCTGCCTGACAAACTTGGTGGCCTTCTATGATGGGGTGACAGCATTGGTGGATAAGGGAAGAGCAGCTGACATCATCTACCTGCACTTGTGCAAGGCATTTGACCCTGTCCCGCATGACATCCTTGTCTCTAAATTGGAGAGACATGGTTTTGATGGATGGACCACTTGGTGGATAAGGAACTGGCTGGATGGTCGCACTCAAAGAGTTGTGGTCAACGGCTCGATGTCCAAGTGGAGACCGGTGACGAGTGGTGTTCCTCAGGGGTCGGTACTGGGACCGGCACTGTTCAACATCTTTGTCGGCGACATGGACAGTAGGATCGAGTGCACTTTTAGCAAGTTTGCCGACGACACCAAGCCGTGTGGTGTGGTCGACACGCTGGAGGGAAGGGATGCCATCCAGAGGGACCTTGACAGGCTGGAGAGGTGGGCCCATGCGAACCGCATGAAGTTCAAGAAGGCCAAGTGCAAGGTCCTGCACGTGGGTCGGAGCAATCCCAAGCATGACTATAGGCTGGGCGAGGAATGGATTGAAAGCATCCCCGAGGAGAAGGACTCGGGGGTGTTGGTTGATGAGAAGCTGAACGTGAGGTGGCAGTGTGCGCTTGCAGCCCAGAAAGCCAACCGTGTCCTGGGCTGCATCCAAAGAGGTGTGACCAGCAGGTCGAGGGAGGTGATCCTGCCCCTCTACTCCGCTCTTGTGAGACCCCACCTGGAGTACTGCGTCCAGCTCTGGAGTCCTCAGTACAAGAAGGACATGGAGCTGTTGGAGAGAGTCCAGAGGAGGGCCACGAAGATGATCAGCGAGCTGGAGCACCTCTCCTGTGAGGACAGGCTGAGAGAGTTGGGATTGTTCAGCCTGGAGAAAAGAAGGCTCCGGGGAGATCTAATTGTGGCCTTCCAGTACCTGAAGGGGGCCTACAGGAAAGATGGTGAGGGACTGTTTATCAGGAAGTGTAGTGACAGGACAAGGGGTAATGGGTTCAAGCTGAAGGAGGGTCGATTTAGATTAGATGTTAGAAAGAAATTCTTTACTGTGAGGGTGGTGAGGCACTGGAACAGGTTGCCCAGAGAGGTTGTGGAGGCCCCATCCCTGGAAGTGTTTAAGACCAGGTTGGATGAGGCTTTGGGCAACCTGGTCTAGGGGACGGTGTCCCTGCCCGTAGCAGGGGGTTTAGAACTAGATGATCTTTAAGGTTCCTTCCAACCCAAACCATTCTATGATTCTATGATGTCATGCTCAGCAATAAAAACTGGGGCGGGGCGGGGGAAGTTTGCTGGGGCTGCTGTTGCTTGAGGACTGGCTGGGCATTGGTTGGCTGGTGATGAGCATTTGCGGGGTTTTTTCCATCACCTGTTTTTCTTGGGTTTGTTTTTATTTTTTTTTCTTCTTTTTTTCCTTATTAAACTATCATTATCTCAACCCACGAGTTCTCACGTGTTTACCCTTCCGATTCTCCCTCCACCCCACTGTGGGGAAGTGAGCAAGCGGCTGTGTGGTGCTAAGCTGCCTACCGAGGTTTAACCACAACAGTCCTTTTTGGTGCCTGAACAGGGACTCCAGGTCTTTGAGAAAATGACAGATTTGACTACAGCATTTTAGAGGGAACTTAAATTATCATATCTGTTTAACAGTTGCTGGTCGTGATATTGACTTATCTGTTCTTGACACTGGTTTTTGTGATCTGTGCCATATTCCCTTTTTTTGCTGCACATCAAATTTCAGATCTTGTTAAAGGCTGGTTTTGGCTTTTGCAGTTTGCTGTGCTGTGTAGCTGTTGTGGTTTAACCTAGTAAGCAGCTAAAGCAATCACACAGCCGTTTGCTCACTCCCTCCCCCCCCCCAGTGGGATCGAGGAGAGAATTGAAAATGGAAAGGGAAAAAAAGAAAAAAAAAAAGTGGGTTGAGATAAAGACAATTTGACAAAAAAGGAAGATGATGATGATGATGATAATAATAATAAAAGAATATTCAAAACAAGTGATGAACAGCATAATTTCTCACCACCCAAAGTCAATGCTCAGCAAGACCCCGAGCTGCCCTGCCTCCTGGCCCACCTCCAGTTATATACAGAACATGACATCATATGGTATGGAATATCCCGTTGGTCAGTTTGGGTCAGCTGTCCTGGCTGTGTCCCCTCCCAGCTTCTCGAGTGCCCCCCTCCTTTTGGTTGGCAGGCCAGTATGAGAAGCTGAAAAGTCTCTGACTGCTTGGCAATAACTAAAAACATCAGTGTGTTATCAACATTATTTTCATCCTAAATCCAAAACACAGCACTACCAGCTGCTAGGAAGAAAATTAACTCTATCCCTGCTGAAACCAGGACATTATGATAAAAACACTGGTCTTGAGCCTAATCAGGTATTTGGGCCCTGCATTGATGCCATCCCTGTACTTCAGGAACCATCTCATGGAGAAAATTAACAATTACACTTTTTCCCTATTCTCCTCCGAGAGCCATTTGGTGGAGCAAGCACAGAATGGCACCTTCCCCTTCTCCTGTGTGGTAGATGTTTTCTCCCTCATTACAATAACTCTTCAGAATCTTGAACATCCTTGGGTAAGTAAATAAAATGCTCTTATTGGTATGTCTCAAGAATCTGTTTTCATCTTTTCCTAAGGTTAGCCAACTGTTTAGGTATATCACCCAGGGATATGCCCCGAAGCAGTGTGGTTATGGGTGGCAAGGCATGTGGGAGAATATGGGCAGGTACCTAGAATGGTTGTCACCTCCAATGGTCTGGGACTTTACCCCCAAACAAGTGTGGGATCCTGATGAAGTGATAGAAATTTGAAAAAAGGATGCCCTGGCCCTAGCTATGCCAAAGAGACACAACTTCTTGCACTGTGCTGGGACCTGGCCTATGCCTACGAGCACTATTCGGCACAATTCAGCACCCTCAAAGGGAAGAGAGGGTCTCTGGATCTGAAGACATACAAACAGACACTGTGGCTAAACCAGAGACTGAACTCTCAACTATATCAGTCACCCCAATAGTCAAGAAGAAACAATGGAATTGGAGGTCAACTTGTTTAGTAAGGGAGGAAGAATCTTCTCCTAAGAGGGAGCAGGAGAAGAAGAATCAGAAGAGGCAGCCTGTTTTGTAGCAGAGCAGTCACAAGAGCAGGAGGGAGAAGAGATGGAAATCATAAACAAATCAGAAACCACCTGATCCCTATCCCTAAATGATCTGTGAGATATGTGAAAAGATTTCAGCTGTCATCCAGGTGAGCAAATTATCAGCTGATTGCTCCAGTGCTGGGATATTGGGGCCAATAGTCAGGAATTAAAGGATAAGGAAGCCCAGCAGCTGGGATCCTGTGCTAGGGACAAGGCCATCAACAAAGAGATTGTAAAAGGGGCAACAGTCCTCAACCTCCAGAGGCGTCTCCTGTCAAGTGTGAAGGAAAGGTATCCCTTCAAGGAAGATTTTTCTAAATTACTGAGGCAACTGGACCACCACTGAGGGAGGTATCCAGTATTTGAGGGAGTTAGCGGTGGTGGAAGTGATCTACAGCAACCTGGAGAACAACCAGGCATCCAAAAACCCAGATGGCGTCCAGTGCATGCGGTCCATGTGGTCTAAGTTTGTACTGAGTGCATCTATGTCAAGCGCCAGCACTCTGGCGATAATGAGCTAGACAGACACAAACTGTGGATGGATTGGACAGCCAAATCTGGTAATTCAAAGATAATCTCGCTTCCTCCCTACAGGCCTGCATCTCAGCTGTGGAGAAACTGTCCCGACAGTTCCAGCAATTCAAAGGGACTGTCTTATTCCTCGCCCATACTAAACAACATCTCAGCTATTAAGAGTTGGCCTTTCCCTGCTCAAATGAAAGGTAACTGTGGGTGCGCACAGTGGGTTCTATCTGCGTGATCACAGAGAGGACATGAGAAAGTGGGATGATGAACCTACCTTGAAACTAGAAACTCAGGTATGGGAATTGCAAGAAAAAACAGCAGCCAAAAGGGATCCATCCAGGAAAATTACTGTTCCAGTTTCTATGGGGCAATTCCCTGGACAGAGTAGAAGGACTGATCTTAATTTTGACCCTGATGAAGGGATTTCTGGTTTGCAGTTACAAAAATCAAGTAATGAATACTCTGACCAGGAATAAAGGGGCCTTGCCTCCAGCCAGGTGGAGGAGGCTGGAGTGTGTGAGTTCAATGGCCTGGCACATCAGACCCACAGCAGTATAAGGTTCTGGTGGACACCAGCGCACAGTGTACCCTAATGCCATCAGGATATAAAGGGGAGGACCCATCTGTATTTCTGGAGTGACAGAGGGATCCCAACAGCTGTCCGTATTGGAGGCTGAGGTAAGCCTAACTGGAAATGAGTGGCAGAAGCACCCTACTGTGACTGGCCCAGAGGCTCCGTGCATCCTTGGCATAGACTACTTCAGGAGAGGGACCCAAAAGAGTACCAGTGGGCTTTTGGTATAGCTTCTTTGAGTACAGAGCTGTCTAGCTTGCCTAGTTTCTCAGAGGATTTTTCTGTGGTGGGGTTGCTGCAGGTTGAAGAACAGCAGGTGCCGATTGCTACCATGACATTGCACAGGTGACGATATTGCACCAATCGAGACTCCCTAGTTCCCATCCATAAGCTGATCCGGTGACTGGAGAGTCAAGGAGTGATCAGGTAAGAGTAATTCACCCTTTAATAGTCCGATATGGCCAGTGCGAAAGTCTGACAGAGAGCAGAGGTTAACAGAAGACTATCATGGCCTGAATGAAATCACGCCACCACTGACTGCTACCATACTGGACATGTTAGAGCTCCAATACTAACTGGAATCAAAGGCAGCCAAGCGGTATGCCACAAGTGATATCGCTAATGCATTTTTCTCAATCCCTTTGGCAGCAGAGTGCAGGCCAGAGTTTGCTTTCACTTGGAGGGGTGTCCAGTACACCTGGAATTGACTGCCCCAGGGGTGGAAACACAGCCCCATGATTTGCCATGGAGTGATCTAGACTGCACTGGAATAGGGTGTAGGGTGATGCCCATGAACATCTGCAGTACATTGATGACATCATCACATGGGGCAACACAGCAGAGGAATGTTTGAGAAAGGGAAAAGAATAATCCGAATTCTTCTGAAAGCTGGTTTTGCCATAAAACAAAGCAAGGTCAAAGGACCTGCACAGGAGATCCATTTTTTTAGGAATAAAATGGCAAGATGGGCATCATCATATCCCAATGGATGTGATCAATAAAGTAACAGCTATGTCTCCACCAACTAACAAAAAAAGAAACACAAGTTTTCTTAGGTGTTGTGTGTGGGTTTCTGGAGAATGCATATTCCAGGTTACAGTCTGATCATAATCCCTCTCTATCAAGTGACCTGGAAGAAGAACAGTTTCAAATGGGGCCTGGATCAGTAACAAGTCTTTGAGCAAATTAAATGGGAGAGATAGTTCATGCAGTAGCACTTGGGCCAGTTGAGATGGGACAAGATGTGAAAAACTTGCTTTATACTGCAGCTAGGGTGCATGGCCCTACCTGGAGCCTCTGGCAGAAAGCACCTGGAGACACTCAACGTCAACCTCTAGGGTTTTGGTGCCGGGGATATAGAGGATCTGAGGCCTGCTACACTCCAAGTGAAAAAGAGATATTAGCAGCATATGAAGGGGTTTGAGCCGCTTCAGAAGTGACTGATACTGAAGCACAGCTCCTCTTGGCAGCGCGACTGCCTCTACTGGATGTTCAAAAGTCACATCTCCTCTACACATAACACAACTGATTTTCTTCATAGTAGCTTGTATGGTGTTATGTTTTGGATTTGTGGTGAAAGCAGTGTTGATAGCACACTGATGGTTTATTTATAGCTGAACAGTGCTTGCACAGCATCAAGGCCTTTTCTGCTTCTCACACTGCTCCGCCAGCAAGTAGGTTGGGGGTGCACAAGAAGTTGGGAGGGGACACAGCTGGGACAGCTGATCCCAACTGACCAAAGGGATATCCTGTACCATATGATGTCATACTCAGAAATAAAAACGTGGCGAAATGAGGAGGAAGGGGGGACGTTCAGAGTTATGTCTTCCCAAGTAACCGTTAAACATGATGGAGCCCTGCTTTCCTGGAGATGGCTAAACACCTGCCTGCCAATGGGAAGTAGTGAATTAATTGCATGTTTTGCTTTGCTTGTGCATGCAGCTTTTGCTTTACCTATTAAACTGTCTTTATCTCAACCCATGGTTTTTTCTCACTTTTATCCTTTCGATTCTCTCCTCCATCCTGCTGGAGAGAGCAAGCAGCTGTGTAGTGCTTAGTTGCCTACCAGAGTTAACCCACAACAGACCATAAACAAGATTTTGAGTGCAATAATATGTAATGGACCAAAGGGTGGAATGTGGCAAAACTCATGGAATTTAAATTTTTACTATAGTTATAATTGCAATGGAGCTGAATAGAAGGTCTGTGCCTATGCACATACTCAGAATGTTTAGCCATCAATAGGAACTCTTCAAGAAGTCCTGTGAAATCCCAAGGCAGTTTCTGCTTAGATGAAATTATTGACTGATCAATAAAGGAATCCCCTCCCCAGACTGTCCCAGCTTTGTTTTTACTCTCCAAGTAGTTCCTGCTTTGCATAAAGAAGGAATTAACCAATTGATGGACACTATTTGTATGTTTAGATATGTGTATTATTGGATAGGACAGCTTTTGTACATAGTTAAGATAGTTTTAGCTAGTCAATAGGAACTGATTATATACATACAGTGGAGCGGTCACATAGGACCATGGGCCAGATGGATTATAAGAAATCACTGAACAAGACTTGGGAGAATCTCATACGATTCAGCTGAAGATACCATTAAAAGGATACTTGCAACGGAGACTCCTGTCACCATCTGGACAGCAACTGGCCATCCTGTTCAAGTGATTCTCCACAGAGTGTTACCCTATGCAGAAGATCCAAATAAATCCCAGTTTCTTTAACTAACACTCTGTGTGTGTATCTGTGGAACATTATTCAAAGCTCAACTTCATTCCTCACAGGAGTTAGGAAAGAAATGGGTCTATCCCAGTATTCCTACTACTCTGCAGAAAACTGTGTCCTTGAGGACCTAGGCACTGTGGAGTAGATAGCCATAGGCAACAGTCTTCTGCATTGCATCCTCAGACACTCAAAGACTGGTAGGCTTGCCTCTTTTCTCCTTCACAGAGTCCTCTGAGGAAGAGGGGCCACAGAGGCAGTAGCATCTTGTCCTGATTTCAGCTGAGAGAGTTAATTTTCTTCATAGTAGCTAGTATGGGGCTGTGTTTTGGATTTATGCTGAAATCAGTGTTGATAATAGAGATGTTTTTGTTATTGTTGAGCAGTGCTTACACAGAGTCAAGACCTTTTCTGCTTCTCACACGGCCCTGCCAGTGGGATGGCTGGAGGTGTACAAGAAGTTGGGAGGGGACACAGCTGGGACAGCTGACCCCAACTGACCAAAGGGATATTCCATACCATATGATGTCATGCTCAGCATATAAGGGGCAGGAGGAAAAGGAAGGAAGGGAGGGGACATTCGGAGCGATGGCATTTGTCTCCCCAAGTAACCATTACGCATGATGGAGTCCTGCTTTCCTGGAGATGGCTGAACACCTGCCTGCCCATGGGAAGTGGTGACTGAATTCCTTGTTTTGCTTGCGCGTGCGGCTTTTGCTTTACCTATTAAACTGTCTTTATCTCAACCCACGAGTTTTCTCACTTTCACTCTTCCGATTCTCTCTCCCATCCTGCCAGGGGGGAGTGAATGAGCAGCTGCGTGGTGCTTAGCTGCTGGCCGGGGTTAAACCACGACACATCTCCACCTCCCCTCGTCTGGGCACCTTTTACTGCTTTCCTGCAAGTAGAATGCAGCACATCTCAGAAGGCCATCCTGGAGGGCATGTTGCAACAGCTGAAGTCCAAGGTGGTATTCATGAGGAAGAAGAGGGACACCATGCATACTCTTTTTCTAAGAGGTGCTCCAGGATGCATAGTAGGCCCAACTCTGTTTCTTGGCCTATCTACATGCCTGATTGGCGGAGGCTTGGGAGCAAGAGGATCCAGAGAGGGGGTAGGATGAACAGCTGCCAAAGAAGGCCTTCCATCTCCAACCAACGCCCCTACACCATGCTCCTGAACAGCAACAGAACAGCTGAAGGATAAAAAAAAGAGAAGGGCACCCTTTTCCTCAGGAGTTACTTCTATCCCTACCACTAGCTCCAGTGTGTCCCCGTAAGACTATTCCAAAGTGCCCAAGCAGTGCTAGGAGGACATAGTGTGGCAACAATACTCAGTGGTGACAGCCTGGACCTTTCCTGTTTTGCATCACAACCATGGGCATGATGCCTGCACTTCTAATTGGACTATGCTGACTGACCAGTTCATTAACCGCAGGTCATAATATCTGTAGGTATGATTACAGACTCTAAAATATATCCTTTAAACTGCGAGTACCAGAAAAGGTTTAGATAAGAGCAAGAAAGATGATCAAACATATGGAATGTCTTCTACATGAGTAAAAACTTTTCAGCCTGGAAAAAAAGGTGATTTGGCGGATATAATAAATATTTACAAAACCACATGGAGAGGTGGATTGGTACTGACTATTCATTATCTCTTCCAAAACAAGAGCAAGGAACCATAAAACAAAGCCAGTAAGGATTCGGTTCATAACAAACAAAAGGACCTGTTTATTCATATAACAGCTATGAAGAACATTTGGAGTTTCTTGCCAAGGATGTTGTGAATGCAGAAAGTCTACATGATTTCAAGGGCAAAGTTGACAAGCTTTTGGAAGAGATAGCCATTGAGGTTTATTAAATAGATGACCCACATCAGGCTCAGGAAAAGAGTGAGGTGAAAATAGTCAGAGGATGGGCAAGTATTCAAGAGAAATGTCTGTGCTTGACTCTTCTTGCACTTCCTTAGACATCTACTTGTGGCCACTGGGCCAATCAGAATACCAGACTAGACACAACCTTGGTCTGAACCAGTATGATTGTTCTTATGCACTTTCCTTTAACATTTTGTACAAGTTTTATACTGTTTGATAAGATATACAAGTATTAGTTATACTGTGTGCTGCAGAGACTAGCTGATAGAAATCTCTAATATCAAATTCGAAATATGCCAGAGTTGGCAGATTGTACAACTGAACATCATTTGGAAATACAAACAGTCCATAAAGTAAACTTAAAAAAAAGAATGGGATATCTTATATAAGATGTTGGTTGGTCTAATTATTACACACACACACAAAAAAGATATCTAAACTGTAAGAGTCAACACTGAGGGACACCACTTGTTATTGCTTTCCATTTGGACATTGAGTCGTTGACTGCAACTCTTTGGATGCGGCTAGCCAACCAGTTCCTTATCCATCTAACAGTCCATCCATCAAACCCATATCTCTGTCACAGAACCTCACAAATCAGGCCAGGCCAGTTAACAAACTAAAAAAATGAGATTTATTTTACAAGATGGAAGGAAAAAAAATCAAACTGTTTTATTCTAACTGAAACCGCTCTGAGGCTCCAACAGACATTAACAATCCACAGGTTCAGGATGTCGGTCGGGATGTTAATACTACACCACTGACTTAAGAGCTCCTAAGGTTTATGGTTGATGACTCAAAATGCACAAAATCACTCACCCATGTAAGATGAGGCCTCTCAATCTGTACAGAAGATGAACCGTAGGTGGCATCCCAACCCATAGGGAGAACCTCTGACTGCAGACCCGCTGTTCTGAGGGAGACCAGCTCAAAATGGCTCTCTCGCAGGACTCCATTTATACCCAATTCAAATCTGACCTGTGGTCATATATGGTCACGTAGGCCTCCTATTGGCCAAAGACCTCACCTTTGTCACCTGTCAACTGAAATGGCCACTGCCATGTGGGCGTAATTCAAACTGCAGCGCGAAGGTTTTCCCGCAGGCTTTGTCAGAGCGAGTGCATCTGCCACACTCTCCAATTTAGTGGTAAGAATGTTGGGGGGGGGGTGTTATATCAAAGGCCTTACAGAAGACTAGGTAGATTGTAGAATCATAGAATCGTTTAGGTTGGAAAAGACCTTTAAGATCATCAAGTCCAACCATTAACCTAGCACTGCCAAGTCCAATCACTAAACAATGTCCCTAAGCGCCACATCTACATATCTTTTAAATACCTCCAGGGATGGTGACTCAACCAATTCCCTGGGCAGCTTGTTCCAATGCTTGATAACCCTTTCCATGAAGAAATTTTTCCTAATATCCAATCTAAACCTCCCCTGGTGCAACTTGAGGCCATTTCCCTTCGTCCTATCACTTGATACTTGGGAAAATAGATCGACACCCACTTCGCTACAACCTCCTTTCAGGTAGTTGCAGAGAGCAATAAGGTCTCCCCTCAGCCTCCTCTTCTCCAGACTAAACAACCCCAGCTCCCTCACCCACTCCACATAAGACTTGTTCTCTAGACCCTTCACTAGCTTCGTTGCTAGTGACAGATGACGCTCTTCTAAAATATTGTCAAACATTAATGGAATATGTAAGGACTTTCCGCACACAGCTGAAAAAAGCCTCACCTGAACCTATTACTGGTGTGTGTCACTTCTTGAAACCAGGAGACTGGGTCTACATTAAGGTATACCAGCAAAAACATTTCAGCCGCACTGGAAGGGAACTTTAGCAGGTACAGTTAATTACTAATACTGCGGTAAAGTACAAGTGTTACAGCAAAATCAAATATAACCAAGACTATTGCTGCTAAGGACAACCATTGTATAGTCCTACCCCTGTGTTAGTTAATGTTTATCCAAACAATGTGCTAATTAAGATGTGATTGTCAAGAAGTAGAAGCATAACTGATAAATTGCTAGTTTGACCAACAAGCCTTGAAGAACCATTTGGACTTGTCAAAAGTACTGGGAAACTAGGGGAAAGCTAATTCTGGCAAGGGGGAATTGCAACCACCGACCCATGGACCACCTACCCCAATTATACCACCTACTCAAAAGATAAAGGCAGAGAAAAGAACTGAGCCTGCGTTCTAGTTTGCATGACAGATGAAGAAATCTAAACCAATCATTTAATAGAATAACAATGCATATGTATTAGAAAGATGAAGTGCCAATAGGAATTTAATACCCCCATTTTGCCAGTAAGAAAGCCTAACTCTCAAGAATATACATTGGTACAAGACTTGTGGAGAATAAATACTTAGAGAGTCAATGTGCACCCTGTGGTGCCAAACCCGTATACGTTACTTGCTTCCATCCCTGAAAGTAACATGTGTTTTACAGTTTTAGATTTAAAAGATGCTTTCTTTTGCATTCCATTGGATGAACAGTCAGCTCATCTTCGCTTTTGAGTGGGAAATCCCGACTACTGGTTGGACTGTATTCAAAAATAGCCCAACGTTATTTGGTAACGTATTGGCAAAGGAATTAGAACACTGGCAAAATAATAATGGGCACATAACTTTGTTGCAGTACGTTGATGATTTATTAATTGGCTCAAGTAATTACAATGAATGTCTAGAAGCTACAATTAGCCTACTGAATTTTTTGGGACTTGCAGGATATCATGTTTCTAAGAAGAAAGCACAAATAGCAAAAGATAGAGTCTGATATCTGGGATTTGAAATTATGCAGGGACAGAGGAGACTGAGTGCAGAGCGAAAGGAAGCAATTCGCAGAATTGCTGTACCAACATCAAAGAAACAACTGAGAGGATTCTTGGTTATGGCTGGATGGTGTCAGTTGTGGATCCCTAATTTTGGACTGATTGCTAAGCCACTATATGCTGCCACCAAGGGTTCAGAAGGGCTGTTGGAATGGACTGCTGAATGCCGAAAAGAGTTTGATGAAATCAAGAAAAGGCTTATGGAAGCTCCTGCATTAGGACTTCCAAATTTAGAAAAACCCTTTCAGTTATATGTGCATGAGAGGCAACAAGTGGCCTTAGGAGTCCTAACTCAATTGCTGGGAACTTGGAAGAGACTGGTGGGGTATTTCTCCAAACAGTTAGATGACGTCAGTAAAGGATGGCCTGCTTGCTTGAGACCTGTTGCTGCAACAGCGATTCTAATTGAAGAAGCCAGAAAACTGACCTTGGGACAACCTATAACTGTGTGTGGTGGGTTGACCCTGGCTGGAGGACAGGTGCCCACCAGAACCGCTCTATCACTCCCCTCCTTCATTAGACAGGGGAGAAAAAGTATAACAAGAAGCTTATGGGTCGAGATAAGGACAGGGAGAGATCATTCACTAATTATCGTCATGAGCAAAACAGACTGAACTTAGAGAGGAAACTCATCTAATTTATTACTAGGCAAAACAGAGTAGGGGAATGAGAAAAAAACCCAAATCTTAAAACACCTCCCCCCACCCCTCCCATCTTCCCGGGCTCAACTTCACTCCCAGCTTCAACCTCCGCCCCCCCTCAGCGGCACAGGGGGACAGGGAGTGGGGGCTACGGTCAGTTCATCACACGTTGTTTCTGCCGCTTCTTCATCCTCAAGGGGAGGACTCCTCTCATCGTTCCCCTGCTCCAGCATGGAGTCCCTCTCACAGGAGACAGTCCTTCACGACCTTCTCCAACGTGAGTCTCTCCCACGGGCTACAGTCCTTCACGAACTGCTCCAGCGTGGGTCTCTTCCATGGGGTGCAGACCTTCAGGAGCAGACTGCTCCAGCGTGGGTCCCCCACAGGGGGTCACAAGTCCTGTCAGCAAACCTGCCCTGGCGTGGGCTCCTCTCTCCACGGGTCCACAGGTCCTGCCAGGAGCTTGCTCCAGCATGGGCTTCCCACGGGGCCACAGCCTCCTTCAGGTGCCTCCACCTGCTCTGGCGTGGGGTCCTCCACGGGCTGCAGGTGGAATCTCTACACCCCCTCATCCTTCCTCCATGGGCTGCAGGGGGACAGCCTGCTTCACCATGGTCTTCACCACGGTCTTCACCACGGGCTGGAGGGGAATCTCTGCTCCGGCGCCTGGAGCACCTCCTCGCCCTCCTTCTGCAGTGACCTTGGTGTCTGCAGAGTTTCTTACATCTTCTCACTCCTCTCTCCAGCTGCAAAAGCTCGCTCTCTCTGTTTTTTTTCCCTTCTTAAATATGTTATCACAGAGGCGCTGATTGGCTTGGCCTTGGCCAGCGGCGGGTCCGTCTTGGAGCCAGCTGGCATTGGCTCTGTCAGACACAGGGGAAGCTTCTAGCAGCTTCTCACAGAAGCCACCCTTGTAGCCCCCCCCGCTACCAAAACCATGCCACGCAAACCCAACACACTGTGTTTGTACCCCATGCTGTGAAAACAAGGGACACTATTGGATTTCTCCTAGTAGATTGGCCAAGTACCAGGCCGTGTTGCTGGAACAGAATGATATTACCATTTCAATATCTACTACTTCAAATCCTGCAACTTTGTTGCTAATCTCAGAACAAAATGGATTACAACATGATTCACAGATTCACACATTCACAGGTTAGTAGGGGTTGGAAAGGACCTCTAGAAATCATCTAGTCCAACCCCCCTGCTCGAGCAGCATCACTTAGAGCATATTGCACAGGATTGCGTCCAGGCAGGTTTTGAATATCTCCAGAGAAGGAGACTCCACAACCTCTCTGAGCAACCTGTTCCAGTGCTCGGTCATTCTCAAAGTGAAGGAGTTTTTCCTCATATTCAGATGGAACTTCCTGTGTTCCAGTTTGTGCCCATTGCCCCTTGTCCTGTCATTGCTTGACAACAGTCGAGCAAGTTTATTCCAGCTGACTGGATTTACAAGATGCTCCTCTTATTCATTTCGACCTGGAATTATATACAGATGGAAGCAGTTTCATGTCTGGAGGAAGATGATGTGCTGGATATGCAGTAGTGACCAGAGACCATGTTCTGGAAGCTTTACCTTTATCTTATAATACTTCAGCCCAAAAAGCAGAGTTGATTGCTCTAACTAGAGCTTTAGAAATAAGTACTGGAAAAAGAGCTAATATTTACATAGACTCAAAATATGCATTTGGGGTTGCACATGCACATGGAGCAATTTGGAAAGAAAGAGGACCTTTGAATTCACAAGGAACTCTTGTTAAATATAGAACTGAGATCATGAAATTGCTACAAGCTGTGTAACAGATGAAGAAAATGGCAATAATACATTGTTGAGCACACCAAAGACGGAGTAATGATATAATCAAAGGAAATCAGAGAGCTGATACAGCAGCAAAGGAAGCAGCCCTGAGAAGACTGGATATGGAAGGAGCATTAATCCCAGGATGCCATTTATATTTAACCCCACCACAATACACTGAAAAGGAAGATTAATTAGCTGAACAATTAGATTGTACCAAAATTGAACAAGGATGGTGGGCGACACCTTTAAAACAACTTTTAATCCCTGAAAGGACAATGGAATTTGTGCTAAAGAAATTACACCAAGAAACGCACATGGGTTCTGGTGCGCTAGTCCTTGCTGCTAAAAAATACGTCATAGGACTGAAAATGTAAAGTATTGCTGACATAGTACTAAAAAGGTGTCCAACATGCTGTGCTAATAACCCAAAGGTAGAAAAGAAAGCAATAGAAGGAAATGTAAAATGAGGCATAACACCTGGGGAGTACTGGGAAATAGATTTTTCAGAGTTACCTAGATGTAACCTTTACAAATATGTTAGTCTTGGTAGATACCTTTTCTGGTTGGCCTGAAGCTTTCCCCTGTCACACCAATAAGGCAAGAGAAGTGATTAAGGTAATGCTAAAAGAGTTAATCGCTAGATTTGATATTCCAGAAGGAATATCTTCAGACAATGGACTGCATTTTGTAGCAGAAATAGTCCAAGGAGTGTCAAAGATTTTGAAAATAAAATGGGATCTTCATACTCCATGGAGACCCCAATCTAATGGAAAAGTAGAGCGAATGAATCAGACTCTTAAAAGGTAAATTTCCAAATTATGTCAAGAAGCTCACCTGAAATGGATAGAAGCTCTACCTTTAGTCCTATTAAGAGTTAGAATTACCCCCAGAATTAGAGAAAAAGTAATCCCCTTTGAGATAATGTAAGGAAAACCGTATCCTATTAATGCACTTACAATAAAGGAGGAACAAATGCACCTCAAAGGACAGGAAATGGTCAAAGAGTATTTAATTTCTCTTTCGCAAATTTTATCTTCTTTACATAGGTATTTAAATCAGAGAGCACCGTTGCCGTTAGACACCCCTGTTCATCCCTTTCAGCCGGGAGACCTTGTCTATATTCAAACTTGGAAAGATGAACCACTAAAGGAAACGTGGAAAGGACCATATACTGTGTTGTTAAAAACTTACACTGCAGTTAAAGTGGATGGAGCGGACTCTTGGATCCATTACGCGAAAGTCAAGAAAGCATTATCTCTGGAGCAGAAACAATGGACTTCTAGAGAAACAGGACCTTTAAAATTAACACTCATTTTTTACTTATTGTTTTATTGATTATAGTAATTTATAGTGCATTTTTTCTTAGCAAATCTAAACATGATGAAATTGAAATCAGAATTAGTCTTATTGATTTACCAATGCATGTACATTTGTCATAGCAATTTAGTTTTGCAACTTATCCAGTCCTTCGGGAGAATCCACAGTGTTAGTCAGATCTCAGCATGTTTACCATTGCCAAAATCTGCTGCTTCCCCTTTAGACTGGGGAATTTTAACTTTGGACTTAAATCGAAACTTTGATACGATGCTGACTAATGGGACAGGAATATTACAGTTTAATTTAAAGAAGGAAAAAGTATTTGGGCTAGGAAAGTGGAAAATCTTGGGGGATGAAACTAAAAATTTGTGTTGGCCTGTTAATAAAACACACCAGCCAGGAATGGTTAAAGAGGCAGAGTCTTGTGATCAATTACCTTGGGGAAATGCAGTTTCCCTCTGTTTGGAAGACTGCTGAAGAAGGAGAATGGCATTATATGCAGCCAACTCCTTACTATATTGATTGGATAGGAAATCAATCAAAAGAAAAGATAAAAAAAATCATTTTACCTTCAAATTTGACTGAAAACAGAAGTTCTCCAAAGGCTTATAATTGGAATTGCACTCGAGTCTATGACTGTTCAAAAAACGTATCCGAACTTCAAAGGATAGGAGCGCTAGCAAGAGCTCTACGGCTGGGGTGTTTACATCGGAATTATTCAACATCCATAAAGGACAGGAATTTGGACAGGAACTATGATTAAGGACAAAGTTATAAATTGTGAATTGGAAATTATTCCCCCCATAGGACATACTGTATGGGTAGGCAGTGATGGGTCTTGGTCAGCTCAATTATCTTTGAAAGGACTAAGAAAACAAATTACTCTAGGAATGTTAAGCTTATGTCCTTTGTGGAGAAGATGGCCTTTAACTCCCAAATTATGGGGAAAAGTTAAGCGATCTAGTATAGATCCTCAGCAACACCCATCAACGGGAACAACAGCAGGATGGGTATTAGAATCCATATTTAGCCCTCGAATATCATCCTTTAGAAATCACATCTGGTTACATAATCTGACAGGACAAATTGAAGCATTGGCAAATGCCACAAAAATTGGTCTTCATGACCTAAATGTACAACTACAAGCTTCTTCAAGAATGACTCTCCAGAATCGCCTAGCTTTAGATTTGATGTTACAACATGAACATGGTGTCTGTGGTTATTTGAAATTAAATGATGATAAATGTTGTGTACACATTCCAAATGTAACCAAAAATTTGGAAAGGCAGCTTGACACTATTCAACAAGTAGCAAAATCAAGTCGAAATTTGAGAGAGGCAATGGAAATGGGGTGGCTTAATGAAATTTTACATGGCCTAGGATTCTCCCTGACGGGATGGCTTCAAAGTTTACTACAAAATTTAATTATCTTTATAATAATCATTATAATTGTTAATATCATGTTTGGATGTTTGAAAAGTTTGATTACTATACAGGTGTCTCAGTCCTATGTGTTAGTTGTACAAAACAGAGGTGAGACTTGATGAAGAATAGAACTTCGATAAGTCTCAAAGGGGGGAAATTGTTACGGGAAAAGCAAATGTAACCAAGACTATTGCTGCCAAGGGCGACCATTGTATAGTTCTACCCCTGTGTTAGTTAATGTTTATCCAAACAATGTACTAATTAAGATGTGATTGTCAAGAAGTAGAAGTGTAACTGATAAATTGTGAGTTTGACCAACAAGCCTTGAAAAATCATTGAGGATTGCCAAAGAAGAAGGAAATTGGGGGGTCGCTTACCCAATGTGCAATACGCCAATATACAAACAGAGCAGGGGTATTTTATTGCATATTTGCACAGATATGGGTGTCTGTCCCAAGACAGCACACACCAAAGCTCCAAATCTTTGGTTATTTATACATACAACATTAACATATTCATCTTTCTAATACATATGCATTGTTATTCTATTAAATGATTGGTTTAGATTTCTTCGTCTAGCATGCAAACTAGAACGCATGCTCAGTTCTTTTTCTCCGCCTTTATCTTTTGAGTAGGTGGTATAATTGGGGTAGGTGGTCCATGGGTCAGTAGTCGCAATTCCCCCTTGCCAGAATTACCTTTCCCCTAGTTTCCCAGTACCTTTGGCAAGTCCAAATGGTTCTTCATGGTTTACTGACTGAACTAGTAATGTGTCAGTTAAACTTCAGCTTTTAACAATCACAACCTACTTATCAGACAAAGGTACATTATTTAGATATTTCTTGTCTGGCCTTAGATCAGCAGGGGTAGGGCTACACAATGGACTTTTGCAGCAGCATGACAACTTGATTCATATCACATTTTACATTTGGTTTTACTATAACAAGAAGAAACAAAGTCAGAGGGACTTATGTCACTTGGATCCTCAGTGAGGGAGTACAAATCTAGGCCTATCCATTGCAAAGAGGGATAAGAGGTTTGGGCATCCAGGAGAAGACAGAGCTTTGACTTAATCCCCTCAAAGTGTTCAACCACGGTTTTGTCCCCCAAGGTGGCTAACCAGAACCAGAGACTGAAGGGAAAGATAAAAGTCACACAATGGGCCCTCCTGCTCATAGTGTCTAGCCTGAGCCCACCATACTGGTTGAGGTTGGAGTCATCAACAATGAAACCAAAGGAGGTTCATACTAGAACTAGAGACAGAAAAGGGTTAATGGAGTCACTCACACCAAGAGCTCACACCATTTGCAGAGGGTAGCATGGCATATTAATACCAGAAACCAACCCAGACTTTTCCTGACTTACCTCTCCTAAATTTTACCAGAACCGGAATTACAGATTTCTTCTCTCTTTTAGCCAGCAATTTGAGTCTGAACTGACCTTTATCAAAAGTTCGGATTTGGCAGTCTCAGCATACTACAGGAGCCTACAGATGACCATTGCCTAAAGTCTCAGTAGGGATTTCAAAAGGTCCTGTACCTTTCTGAGTGGTGCCAAGGGGTTTTGGCCGGGAGCAGTCTGCGGTCCTCCCAGGTGAAGCAGGATGTGTGAATCCGACTCACAGCCCCAAATTTGTCATGAAAAAAACGGAATACAATTTACATCAGGTCAGAACAGAAGCTATTGGAGAGAGCACAGAGCAGCAGAGAAACAGTCTCTGCTGATGTGAACTCTGTCTCTGTAAAGTGGATACAAGTTTTATACACTTAGAGATACTATGCAATAGACAGATAACAGGATGTGAGTTATTCATATCTGTTACATAAGGCCACAGAACTGCTCAAGGCTGGTCTGGCATCTGCTTTCTTTAGCACAGGGACTGATTTATCATGAAGGTTACACAGTGATTATTGTTTCAGGAGACAGGGTAAGAGTTCAATCAATAGGCCCATGAGACAGGATGAGAATTGAGTTGAGAGGCCCACTTAGGCCTTAGCATTTCTACTTCCACAATAGTAATGTGTAATCGTAAAAATCAGAAAAGATGATCTCTTAAAAAATTAATGAGACATACCTTCTTTGAGGATGATTTAAGAAGTTTATTTTAAGACAAAAATATATATATTTGGAATTATTTGAAGTAGAATTTCCTATTCCTCTTCTAATTTATATTAGGCCTATTAGGCCCTGATGGATCTAAGTGGATATCTTTGCAAATTAACTACACAGAAGAAAGGATTACAATTTGATAATTTCCTTGTAACACTGGTAGCTACAATCCTCCTACCTGTATAACCAATGATTATATATTCATAAGATGAAGATGTTTCTAAAACATTCTACAAATATGTAGAGTCAGGGAAAGAACTTCAGTCATTTAATTTTATTTCTGCCAAGGCCTTAAAGAGGTTTGATTTCTTCTTTCAAAGATAGACACATGAAGTTCCTTGCTTTGAGAACACAAATTGACAGCCTAGTCGATTGAGATAAAGAGCCAGATTTAAGGCTCTTACCACAGCTTATCCTGTTCATCTTTCCAAGCAAGTAAGCATGCAAGTGATGCTTGACAGAACAAATAAGTACAGTATCGAGAAGAAACAGTCTTCAGGTCACATAATCACAGAATAGTTGAGGTTGGAAGGGACCTTTTGAGATCATCTAGTCCAATTCCCCTGCTCAAGCAGGGCCACCTAGAGCTGGTTGCCCAGGACCACATCCAGATGGCTTTTGAATATCTCCAAGGTAACTACCACCACCTCTCTGGGCAATCTGTTCCAGTGCTCAGTCACCCTCATAGTAATAAAGTGCTTCCTGATGTCAACGCTTTCTTAACCATCACGGGTAAGATGAAAGATTCTAAAGCATTACTGTAGACTTACAGTCATAGTCTTCTGGCAACAATTTTTATGAGATAAAAATTATTTGGTGTCCAACCTTTAGAAATATCTTTTCTGTCCCTTATATCATTAAAAAGGAATTTAAAATTCAATGAATTTACAACTCCTCAAAATTTTCAGTGTATTATTAGCTAAATTAAGCTACCTTAATTTGCTGTATAGAAAGGAAAAGTATGTTTATCAAAATAGTTTTTAACTTCAAAACAAATTGACTTATTAAAGAAAGTATTATCCATTTTTAGCAAGTTGCAATTTATGTTTGTCTGTTATCATAATGCTATGTAGATGAGTGAATGTGAGCTTTGATCACCCAGAGATCCATTTAGGTAGAAGAACCTAAGTGGATAAGTTATTTGTTCAGCATCTCAGGATTACATTCTATAATAGAAAGTAGTAAGCTATATCTTCACCTTGAAAAATAGCATCATTTTACTAATTTAAGATTATTCTGTCTTGCTTTTAGCAGCAATTATGCTAAGAACCCTTTCAACTTTAAACATTATGATATAAATTTTGTGGCCCTCTATGTGGATGGTGAACAAATGCCAGTGAAACTGCTGCAGCCTGATTTTGAGAATGGCTGCTATGTGAGAAAATACATGCAGCTCATTCAGACAGTCAGCAGCCATATGGAAGACCATTCCCTGCTGGTTGACATAAGGATCATTGAGTCCAGCTCCCTGCTCCTTGCAGGACTACCTAAAACTAAATCATATGACTAAGAGCATCATCCAGATGCTTGGTGCCATGACCACTTCCCTGGGGAGCCTGTTCCAGTGATCGACCACTCTCTCAGTGAAGAACCTTTTCCAAATGTCCAATCTGAACTTCCCCTGATGCAGCTTCATGCCATTTCCTTGTGTCCTATCGCTGGTCACCAGAGAGAGGAGACCAGCACCTCCCCCTCCACTGCCCCCCTTGAGGGGGCAATGAGGTCACCTCTCAGCCTTCTCTTCTCCAAGCTGAACAAACCAAGTGACCTCAGCCACTCCTCATAAGTCTTGCCCTCGAGACCTTTCACCATCTTGGTTGCCCTCCTCTGGGCACACTCCAATAGTTTGATGTTCTTCTTATACTGAGGCGCCCAAAACTGCACACAGTACTTGAGGTGAGGCTGCATCAGTGCAGTGTAGAGTGGGACAATCCTCCCTTGACCAGCTAGCTATGCTGTGCTTGATGCACCCCAGGACACAGTCAGTCCTTTTGGCTGCCAGGGCACACTGTTGACTCATATTCAACTAGCCATCAACCCAAACCCCCAGATCTCTTTCCACAGGGCTGCTCTCCAGCCTGTCATCCCCCAAACTGTATGTATAACCAGGATTATCCCATCCCAGGTGCAGAATCCAGCATTTGCTCTTGTTAAATTTCATATGGTTGGTATTTGCCCAGCTCCCTAGTCTATCCAGATCTCTCTGTAAGGCCTCTCTACCCTTGAGGGAGTCCACAGCTCCTCCTAATTTAGTATCATCGGCAAACTTAATGTACATTCGATTCCTGTGCTCAGATCATTTATAAAAGCATTAAAGAGCACTGGCCCTAAAATTGAGCCCTGGGGAACCCCACTGGTGGCTGGCCACCAGCCTGATGTAACCCCCTTTACTAGAACTCTTTGAACTCAACCTGTCAGTCAATTGTTCACCCAATGTAGCTGTATGCTGGACATTTTGTCCAGAAGGATACTGTGAGAGACAGTATCAAAAGCTTTGTTAAAATTAAAAAAAAAAAAACACATCTACTGGCTTCCCTGGGTCAACTAGATGGGTGACCTTGTCATAAAAGGATATTAAGTTAGTTAAGCAGGACTTTCCCCTCATGAGCCTGTGCTGGCTATGACCAATACATGTATTACAGCCAAATGTTACTGGTTATGTAGATGGTAGAATGGGCTGCATACAACTATACAGCGATTTTATAGGTTACAAAAGGTGCAAAAGAGCTGCAGGTTTGCATATATTTGGGTTACAGGGATATATGGAATCATAGTGGCCATTAGATGTGGATGCATTGCAGAAAAATAGGTATGATGCTGTGTAAATTCTCACATTGTGTATTGCCTCCAATACAAAACATCCTTTATATCCCTAAAACAAGCAGTCATCCTTAACACCTTGACTGTAGAGGAGCAGAGAATCACTGGTGATATGGGAGATTAAAGGGAAACAGGATGAGGAAAGAAAATTAAAGAACATTGCCCTGGTGGCAGTGATAGAGAGAACTAACACTTAAGGGAAATGGCAGGACCATTAACTAGCTTAAGCCACATATCTAGTAATCTTAACCCTTACGTAAGATGTTTTAACAAGAACTAGCGTAAGGAAGGGTCAAGATGACCCTTCGCTCTGCTTGCATTTTTGTAACCAATCACAAGATAAGGAGGTAGTAAATAAGAATGGAATGAACACGGAGGATTCTCTGCTAATTTGGAACTGGTCTGAGTACGTTTTGTGGTGAAGGTGAAAAGTGCACAGTGAGGAAGACATACGGCCTTCATCCCTAAGACCCCGGCCCATGACCACCAAGAGGCACTGCGCGTGCGCAGCTGAGAGGAGTTAAAGGCGGAGACAATGGAAATGAACTCATTGTAATAAGACCGCCTTTCCGCGGAAAGATCATGAATATGTATAGGCGCTTTTTGAATATGTAACATTCTGTTGTATAAAATTCAAAGGGAATTGCCCCAAGGCGCGCACGATTTTGGTAGGATGACCCCCCGTGCTGCCCAGCGCTGAATAAACATACCTACTTTACAACTTTCCCAGCTGTGGAGTCTGCTTTCTGCATGTCATTTTGGCAAGCCAGCCAGGAGACACTCTGCTCGGCTGCGGGATCGACTGCAGAGCAGACACCCCTAGGCGCGCCCCGAGTACTTTCCTCGGAGGAGCCTCCACTCCCAGCCGCTCACCACGGGAGTAGACAACAACCTCCTGAAGCTGCGGATAAATGGTATGTTTAATGAGGGGGCCAGTAAGTCGTAGGGGACGCCCACGCTTGGCCGGGGCCGCTGGTAAATCGCGCAGAGACGTCTGGTGTACAGCATAGTCCCCGTATGGGAGGAGGGTACCCTAAGGAAAGGGGGGATTTGCTGACCGATAGAGCGGCCGCTAGCGATCTTGGGAGTAGATCGAGTGAATCCGAGGTTATCGCTGCATCCTGGCATCGGGAGCCAGGACGGACCTGCTAATGACTGTATAAGAAGCAGGAGAAGGGTAAGCGAGCCTCAAAGTGTGCAGCTGCTGAAGGGATAACAACTAGAGCATGAACTGTATGTTTTACCTATGAAATGCCCGGGTATTTTATGTTTAAAGCACGTGTGTGTGTGTGAGTGTGTGTTTGAGACACAGCGCCGCTGTGAAGCGAGTGGGAGTCCTGATTTGCAGTTCCGTGATTCCGCGAGGAACACGGCCAGAGATGGACAAAGCGTCTGAAACGTTTGTAAGGTCTGTAAGTGTTTTTGGTATATATAAGTTGGGCTGCTGCGGTGTTTAGTCAATCTCCTAAGTATCAGAGGCCTGGCTGATCATCAAAGTGGCAGGACGGAGAGAGTCACTCCTTCGGTGGTTTGGGCTCGAACCTTGGGAGTATTTAAATGAAGGAGGGAATTGGATAAGGAGGGGAGAGGAGCGAATTTTATTAAGAGGAGCATATTTAACACCAACTGGACAGATAGTAGCCCTAGATTGGGAACAACCTGTCCCAGATACCTTTTTTAAACCCCCATATTGATGGACACATAGGGGTGATTCCTTGTTTTGTGTGTGGGCTTACTAACAAATTATGTGAAAATTGGCATTCGGCTTGGGTCTTGTTGAAATGTGCATCTTGTAAGAAAAAGTGGTATTGTTTATCTAGAAGGCGAAAAGCTGAATGCCCTAAGTGCTTTCCCAAAATCCCCAGCTTTGTGATTGGGAAAGGACTTATCAAGAATCCAAAATAGGAAAGTTTGCGTGTAAAAAAAAAAAAACAAAACCAAAACCAAAACCAAAAAAACCCCCCAAAACCAAAAGACCTAATCCCAGAAATTTGGGGACGTCTGGGAAAAAGGATTGAAAGAGAACGGTGGGGATTTGTAAGAGGAGGTTTGCGTGGAAATTAAAACGGGATAGAGAAGGTAGCAGGAAAGAGTTTGGAAGGAATTTCAAGGAAAAAGAAATTATTAGGATGGGCAATACCCAGGGAGGCATTCTAAAAAAGAGTCCCCTAGGCTGTGTACTTGCTCACTGGAAGGAAATTGCTGGGACTGGAGGCACAGAGAGCAGGAAGACCCTTATTAAGTACTATAATCAGTGGTGGCCGCTGTACAAACTGGAAGATGGAGCCAAATGGCCGTTGAATGGGTCAATTGATTATAACACTATCTTGCAATTAATGCTGTTTTTAAGAAGGGAAGGAAAATGGGATGAAGTATCATATGCAGATATGTTTTTCACCCTCCGAAATCATCCGGAGTGGCAAAGGGACTGTGGGATGGTGCCACCACAGGACCCAATGGTACTTGCCCTTGAACGAGAGAGTAACAAGGAACTTAAAGGCAAGCTGAAGCGGTGCTGCTCGGCATGTAGTATTGGACAAAGATGTACAAATGTAAACAAAAACCGCCAGGCACTAGAACAAGATCTAACCGATTTGTTTAAGCCTCCCCCTCGATCGCAGGAGCAGGATCTGGACTCGGACAGAACCTCCACTCCCCCGACTAGCCCTGTATCCTCCCGTACTAGGCGGAAGCCCACCCTGACGGTCCTGCAGGCACCTCTCCGGGAAGCAGTAGGACCTGATGGTGGGACAATGCTGATCAAGGTACCTTTCTCCACGATCGATTTAGAGGCATGGAAAAGAGTTGCTAAGGATTACAGGAACGATCCGGTGAGTGTGACCAAACATTTTCAGTTTATTGTGAAGCAACACAACCCTGATTGGAATGACATACAATTATTGTTAGAATGTATGACCGAGATGAAAAAACAATTGATTTTAAAAAACTGCAGGGGACCTGGCTGAAGATCATTATAAAGTTATGGGAGGAGACGTTAAAGAATACCTCCCCCTTCAGGATCCAAAATGGGATGTGAATAGGTCCGCCCATATTGAAAAACTGCAGGCGTATCAGGGATGGATTTCAAAAGGAATGGAAAGAGCCATTCCCAAGACCATAAATTGGTCAGCACTATATGCAATTAAGCAGGGGCCTTCCGAGTCACCATCCGAATTCCTAGATCGACTGAGGGATGTAATGCGCCGTAATACACCGCTGGACCCTGGGTCAGAGAGGGAAAAATCAGTGAAGAAATTGCGAACCAGGTATACCCCAGGGTTTGGGCCACTGATGTGCCCGGAAAAGCAAAAATGCTCCACCTGTGGAGGTCAAACTCAAAGAAGGACGACAGCCAGTAAGAATCAAGCAGTATCCCCTGAGGAAGGAAGACAGGGAAGGAATTCAACCAGTAATAGAAAAATTTTTACAACTAGGATTATTAAGGGAATGTGAATCCGATTTTAACACTCCCATATTACCTGTCTGTAAACCCGATGGGTCGTACCGGGTGGTTCAGGACCTACGGGCTATAAATAAAATAACTGAAGACCTCTACCCAGTAGTGGCGAATCCATATACCTTGCTGACTGTATTGACACCTGAACTAACCTGGTTTACCGTTTTAGACCTGAAGGATGCCTTCTTTTGCCTCCCTCTCCATAAAGCCAGCCAGAAAATATTTGCATTTGAATGGAAAAATCCTAAAAGCGGTTGTAAAACTCAGCTTACTTGGACGGTGTTACCACAAGGGTTCAAAAACAGTCCTACTATATTTGGTAATCAACTCGCAAAAGACCTTTAGTCTTGGGAAGCCCCGCCTGAGGAAGGGAAACTGTTACAATATGTGGACGACATCCTGATTGCCACCAAGACAAAGGACGCTTGTATGACCTGGACGGTGAGTCTGCTAAATTTTTTGGGGCTCCAGGGATACCGGGTATCCAAGAAAAAGGCCCAAGTAATGCAGCGCAAGGTGATTTATCTGGGCTATGAAATTAGTGCTGGACAAAGGACTTTGGGACAGGCCCGAAAAGAGACAATATGCCAAACCCCGAGACCACAAACAGTGAAAGAGTTACGAACTTTCCTGGGGATGACTGGGTGGTGCCGACTATGGATCTATAACTGTGGAATGTTTGTTAAACCTCTGTGTGCACTGACAACCACTGAGCAGAAACCCCTTAAATGGAACAAAGAGACCATACAGGCCTTTGAGTTGCTAAAAAAGGCCCTCATGTCGGCCCCAGCCTTGGGACTCCCAGATGTGAGTAAACCATTTTTCCTTTTTTCCCCACGAGAAGCAGGGGATTGCCCTAGGAATATTACCACAAGATCTGGGCCCGTATCAACGAGCAGTTGCCTACTTTTCCAAACAATTGGATGCAACTGCAAAGGGCTGGCCTGGATGCTTGCGAGCGGTCGCGGCTGTAGTACTAAACATCCAGGAAGCCCGAAAATTCACCCTGGGCCAGAAAATGACTGTGTTGGTGTCCCATACAGTATCTGCAGTACTGGAAGCGAAAGGTGGACACTGGCTTTCCCCACAAAGATTCTTGAAATATCAGGCTATAATGGTAGAACAAGATGATGTGGAGATTGTAGTCACTAACATTGTCAATCCAGCCTCTTTCCTCAGTGGAAACACAGGAGAACCAGTGCATCATGACTGTCTGGAGACCATCGAAGCAACATATTCGAGCCGCTCGGACCTGAGAGACAGTCCTATGGAAAACACGGAAAACTGGTTCACGGATGGAAGCAGCTATGTCCTAAGCGGTAAAAGACATGCTGGATATGCCATTACCACCAGCCAGGAAGTAATAGAGTCAGGGCCTTTGCCCATGAATACCTCTGCACAGAAGGCAGAAATAATTGCTCTGACCCACGCTCTGGAATTGGCCCGAGGCAAAGCTGTAAATATCTATACAGACTCAAAATATGCCTTTGGAGTCGTACATGCGCAGGGAGCAATCTGGAAGGAGAGAGGATTATTGAACTCACAAGGCAAAAACATCAAGCATGCGGAGGAGATCCTGAAGCTGTTGGAGGCAGTCCAACTCCCTGAGAAAGTGGCAATCATGCACATTAAGGCGCACCAGAAAGTGAACTCAGAGTTGGGAAAGAGGAAATGAGCTGGTGGACAGAGAGGCAAAACAGGTAGCCAAAACAAAGGTAAAAACAGAAGGGGCTTTGGTCCCTGACAGGCGAATCTCCCTAGAAGGTAAGCCAGAATATACCAAGGAGGATCAGAAGCTTATCACAGATCTAGAAGGGTCATATAATAACGAGGGGTGGGCTCTCACCCCACAAGGGAAACTAATCATTCCCTCCTATCTAACATGGTCTCTGATAAGGGAAGAACATAGGAAGAGGCACTGGAGGGCAGAGGCCCTATATAAACACCTGATTAGAAAGATTGTAGCTAGGAATTTATACACCTCCGTGAGACAAGTGACTCAGCAGTGCGATCTTTGCCTCCAGACTAATCCCAAGAATACCCCCAAACCAGAAATGGGCCAAATTGGGAAAGGCAACGGGCCTGGGCAACAATGGCAGATTGATTTCTCAGAACTCCCAAGAAAAGGGGGGTATCGATATTTATTGGTATTAACTGATACCTTTTCAGGTTGGCCAGAGGCATTTCCTACCAGGACAGCCAAGGCTCGGGAGGTAACCAGAACATTAATACAAGAAATAATACCACGCTTTGGGGTTCCAGCAACCGTATCTTAAAACACGTGGTTGGGACTCGAAGCAGGGGTTTGGATGGACCTGTACATAACATACAACCTGGAGATTATGTATATGTGAAGTCTCTTACAGAAAAGACCCTGGAACCACAATGGGAAGGACCGTTCCAGGTACTCCTCACATCCTTCACAGCAATAAAGATTAAGGAACAGAACGCCTGGATTCACCACTCCCCTGTGAAGAAGGCACCTAAATCTCCATGGAGAGTCACGCAAGTACAGCAAGGAAAGCTTACCTTGTCACGACGCTGATTGTAAGCCTAATAGGGGGACTTGAGGCATGGGAGAATAATGCCTTTTTGCAGTGTCCTGGTTCTGGCAAGGATAGAGTTAATTTCACAAGGAGCCAGGATAGGTGAGCCAAGCTGGCTGGGGGCTATTCCATACCATGTGACATCATGCTCACCATAAAAGGGGGCTAGTCGGGCAGGGGTGGGCTCAGCGTGGCTCCAGCATGGGTTGAGCATCTGGTCGGTAGTGGGATCGGTAAATCGTTCTCTGTTATCACCCATTGTTACTATCTGTTATCAGTACTGTTGTTGATTGTTTTTTCTCTCTCCCTTGCTGTCCCAGTAAACTGCCCTTATCCCAACCCTCAAGGCTTTGCCGTTGTTTTTCCGTTCTCCTCCCCATCCCTCCAGGGGAGGGGTGAGCGAGCGGCGCGTGGCACTTAGGTACCACGTCATGCAGCTACATGACAAAATTGCTAATGCCATGAACTGGTCTGATTGCTGGATTTGCTCACGATTGCCCACAAACGTAGGACAGGGCCACCCGGTGGTCGCCACCAGTTTTCCCAACTCTTCGGAGATAGCCAAGGCCTTTAGTAATATATCCCTCACCGAATACACGGAGATACCAAAAAGGAATCTCGAGTGGCAGATAGATTTTAGCATACTCTGGAACGAGACCACGGAAGTACCTTGTGTCCAGAGGTGCTACCTGGAAAACACCACAAAGAGTACAGGAGGGAATAGCACAGATAAAAAATGTGGAAGTACAAGTTTTGTTGGGGCTTACCCTAATTGCACGAGTTATATCAAGTATGGAGGTGCAAATATGTGGAATAGCAACCAGACTCGAAGACACGTCAGCGGTACCCCCAAAGGCTGGCCCACCCCTGTGGGTCAGGGATGGTACTGGATCTGTGGGAAGTGGGGGTACAAAGTATTGCCCTTAGGGTGGAAAGGTCAATGCGCTACAGGGACTATAGTTCCTAACATTACTATTGTACAAAACTTAACTAGTTCAGGCACGCTCGGTTTATTACGAACTTATATGAAACCCGTGGCCCATCCAACCCGGGGAAAACGGAACCCTTTAGTAGAAAGACCAACCAGCTTTCAAAGCTTTGCGAGGTGGTTTATCCCATGGTTGGGGGTTAGTGAATTAGAAAAGGCCTTAGTCAACATTTCGGCTACAATGGAAATTATTAATAATGCTACAGCTGATGCGCTCACGGCTCTACAAAAAGAAATCTCTTCTCTAGAACAGGTGACACTCCAAAACAGGCTGGGGCTGGATTTGCTTTTTGCTAAAGAAGGAGGTTTATGTACGGTTATTGGTGAACATTGCTGTACCTATGTCAACCAAGACAAAAGGATTGAAAAGGATTTATCTCAAATTTGGGAAAAAACCAAAATCTTGCATGAAGTGCCCCAAGATAACACATCTTGGGGGTTTAGTGACTTAGTGGAAAGATTAACATCCTGGTTACCGAATTTGACATGGTTGAAACAATTATTTGTTATGACAATTATGGTTATAATCCTGTTTATAGCTCTGTGTGTAGTAGTTCGATGTGCTTTAGGGTGTTGTCAAAACATGGGGAATTCTTACAGCGAATGGAAGAAATATCAACTAAGGCAAAGGTTAGAATCAAATAAGTATTTTGAGAAAGTATTAGATAAAGAGTCATTGTATTAGCTGTAGTAAAAGAATTTACTAACCTTTTGGAAAAGGGGGGATTGATAGAGGGAACTAACACTTAAGGGAAATAGCAGGACCATTAACTAGCTTAAGCCACATATCTAGTAATCTTAACCCTTACGTAAGATGTTTTAACAAGAACTAGCGTAAGGAAGGGTCAAGATGACCCTTCGCTCTGCTTGCATTTTTGTAACCAATCACAAGATAAGGAGGTAGTAAATAAGAATGGAATGAACACGGAGGATTCTCTGCTAATTAGGAACCGGTCTGAGTACGTTTTGTGGTGAAGGTGAAAAGTGCACAGTGAGGAAGACATACGGCCTTCATCCCTAAGACCCCGGCCCATGACCACCAAGAGGCACTGCGCGTGCGCAGCTGAGAGGAGTTAAAGGTGGAGACAATGGAAATGAACTCATTGTAATAAGACCGCCTTTCCGCGGAAAGATCATGAATATGTATAGGTGCTTTTTGAATATGTAACATTCTGTTGTATAAAATTCAAAGGGAATTGCCGCAAGGCGTGCACGATTTTGGTGGGATGACCCCCCGTGCTGCCCAGCGCTGAATAAACATACCTACTTTACAACTTTCCCAGTTGTGGAGTCTGCTTTCCGCACATCAGCAGCATGCAGAATGAAGTGTGTTCAGGGAAGGAATTAAAGTGAAGCAGGTTGCATTCTAAGGAAAGGCATATGTGGGGAAGGGTAGGGGTCTATGAGGACCATTGCTGGAGGGAAAGGTTGGCACAAGGCAGCTGGTAATGCACATGCTGGTTGTGCACGTGCCAAGTCCAGCAGGCCAAGTATATAGAGCAGAAAATGTTCAGCTTTGCCAATGAGGGCAGTACAGCTGCTGCCACAGTCTCACCTACTTTAAATGGCAGCAGTCAATAAATAGCCCCATCCATCAGTGGCTCTTCACTGCCATTTTCTGATGGAAAAATGAGTGTAAAAGGTGACAAGCAGTGATCACAAAGCAGAACTTCCTGTTCACTCTAAACTGATTCCAAGTTGCAGGAAGCAAGCACAGCAGAAAAGCAAAGCAAACCACTGAACGGAGATCCCTGCACAAACCCCCCCTTTATCTTAGTCGCTAATCGGATGTGACGTCAGGATGTCGGTGAGTATGATCCACGCGGGAGACAGATATGCAGATATGACCACACCCCCTCTTCTTTCCTTCTCCCTCCCACTCGGTTTTCGGCCTGGCAGTTGCTATCCATTTGAACAATCAGCCACCACTACAGGTTCTCTCCCTGCCCGCTCCAATGTAGTGTGATCTTACATCCATGAATAGTCCATTGTCATACTACTGCCACTTTGCTTGTAGGGGATAGAATGCGCCCTCGCACGCCCTTAGCGAGGTGGAGGAGTTAATATGTCCACCCCAACCTTCTTTTCTTTCCTTTGAGGAAACGGATACCCCTCCCCTCCGGCCCTGGAAGCTGTCCGTCATACGGAAGGCCCTGCCTCTTCCGGATCTCTTCGGCTGGGCCACTGTCGCCTCCTCTCTCGTTTGTTCTCTCTCTTTTGTGAGTTATAGCAACTGTTGCCTTGTGAATCAAGCGCCATAGTCACTGTAGTCCTGGTGACTGTTACTCATCAACAATAACCGCTCTTCCGCTGCTTTCCATCTCCTTCCTCTTCGTCACCTACAACAGCCACCACCAGCAAGAACAACAACACAGCTTTCCACAGGTCAGGTGAATGTAACTGTTCTATACACGCTTGCAATCCCGCCTTTCTATCCCTTTCTTCTCCTCCCCCTCCGCCCCAACCTTTACCTCCTCCCTCCTAGCAGCATCCACGCTGGGACTGCTCCATTGGGCTTCACTATTGATTGAGGGGGAGGGGGAGGGAGAGGGAGAGGGAGAAGCCTTGAGCGCTTTCTCTTCCTTAGCCTTTTTTCCCTCCTATTTTATAATATAGGAAGAGACATCATTTCCGAAGGGGAAAAATGATGTAAATTGCCCTGTGGTTGTTTATTATAAAGAGTATTTATCTTTTTTTATTGGATGTAATCTGACATATTGCAGTACTTGTAATGTTCCAAAGTATCTTGTATGTCAATAGGAAAGGCTAGTGGGTAACACAGCAGAGGGATTTGAGATCCTTTAAAGCTGTCTTCAAGGTGTGATTTGTAGTTAATAGTAGAGGTCGAAGGGCTAATTGGTACCTATATAAAATCCTTCAGTGTAATTAGCTGTCATTTCCCTAAACTATGTGGTTGCAAGTGTAACTTAATTTTATAATTTATTTTTATGGCTTTACTTCTGAATTCCCAACTTTCTGTTCTCATCAACTAACATTTTCATTTTATTTATAATACATATTTGTTCTACATGGGATATTTGATTGTATTATTTTTCATGCACTGATTCAGAGCCTTTTTGAATTCTCTAGCTCATACTACTTGTAGAATTTAACCTGCTAGTATAGAAACTGCTAAGTTTTCAGTAAACTCAAAGGAGTTGTGAATATTTAGAGCACACAACGCTGTTTGTTTATCTTACTTACTTAGAAACACATTTGTTTCTGAAGAGCTAAAGAAGTCTTTAATGTATAGTTCCATAGGAATAAGAACCATCTACCTAGGTATGTTTTCTTAAAGGTGGTCCAACCATGCCATGTTGTTGATCCATATGGTTTTCTGTTGTCATTCAGTTTCTGTATCAAGTTGTATTATCTCAGTAGATGTTCTAAAATACTTTCATAGTCTATTAAACCCTAGCTTATACTGTGTTAGTAAGTGCACCTCTTCTTACAAAAAATGTACACGCTATCTTTCTTATGAACGTAGTGTCTTTCTGCTACCTAATAAAAGTGCTACGTAGAAAAACAATGACAGAATGTATCTACTGTGGGTTTTAACCTATTTTTAAATTAAGTTAAAAGAAGAAAAACACTGATACTGTGTAACTATCCAGTTCTTCATAACTCCTTAGCCAGTGGTTTTTTTCACTGATTCTTAACATAAATCCCATGTGCATTTCCCATATAATTGCTTTACTTGAAATTATGCTAGTTTCTCTCTCTCTCTCTCTAACATTTAGTGCCATGATGAAATGTTTAGTTGCCTCTTAAACCCATACTTACATGGCACAAAACAGGGATCTTTTTATCTTCAGTGATTCCTTTTTGTTTTGTTTTGTCACATGATCAGTCCTTTTGAATTAAACCTAATTTTGAGCTAACTATAAAGTAATATTGTATTAGGAAAATAATGATTAATTTTTAGAATTACTGTTTACTAACATGCAGATATAAGCCTGTGAAATGGAAGACAAAATACTAGATTTTTAAAGGGATATTTGGAATTCAGAGGGGAAGCTAAAGAACATTCCTTGGAACATTTTGCTCATTTTGTTTCTAGATAAGAAATTAAACTAAATGTCACTCTTTAAATCTTGCAATTTATGTTTTAGTCCTACTTTGCTTTTTTATTATTGTTGATAGTTTTGTCTGGACGTGTTCGTGTGCATTTTATAATTCTGTTTTCTGTATTTGCTGGCACTCAGTTTCAGTCTTTATTAACCTCCTCAATATGGTTCCTTTTTGGTGAATTGTTTCCTTTTCCTTGTTAGATGCTTTGCTTCCACATGGTTTAATGTTTCAGTTTACTTGAGGTAGTGGGATGTGGCAATGCTGGGAAGCATTGTATATTGCACATCTCTGAAGTATATCCAGCTGAGCTGCAGGGATAGCCTACAGTTACTCTTGTTAATCTGTTTTCTTTTGGGGTGTAAACGTTACCTGCTTCATCTCAATATACACAGAATTGACATTTAAAACTTATTTTGAAGACGACTCCTTCAGCCAATTGCAAATAACTAGAAAGAATGCTTATTCAGCAGTTCAGGATGAATTTTTCATGCCAGCAATCTGAAGATTGGTTAAAACATCTTCAAACATATTGTGAAAATAATCATATTGAGGAATTTGCCTTTTTGTCAAGTAGAAGAATCTGAGGAAGGTTTTAAATTATCTAAAAAAATAATTTAGAAATTATCTGTAAGTGTGCTCAGTTGAAATCTGCTTAGTTTTTTGCAGAACATATTAAAGCCTGCCCCCTTTGTGATACAGTAGTGCTTCTGTGCCTGGCTTGACATCTCTGTTGTTGTGATAACCCTTTACCACGTAAAATTTACCATAAAAACATCAGGGATTTACTAAAACTTAGTATTGTAGTAGCTGTTTTGGGGCTTTTTCTTAGTATCTATGTTAAAATATGTCTATATGTTATTTTATATATATGTATCTATGTATACATTTAAATACAGGTGATTGAGATTTTTCTTCTTCTTTTTTTTTTTTTTTTAACATGTCCTATTCTTGGAATTGCAGAGGAGTTAATGTTCCTGAAAATTCTAGGTGATTGATATTTTGCCCAGCCGAAAGAAGAATAAATTTAGAAAAGATACACCAAAATGAAAAAATATTTATGCTGGAAAATGTTCAAAAATCTTAAGCGTATACAGCAATATCCATTTCACTTCAGGTAGATCTTTATTGTGTGCATGTGAAACAGCCGTTGAGAGAGAATGAGCATCTGCATATGTGTCAAAGCATGCTCTATGTACTTGCATCAAGTACTTAAAAATTTGATGCTGAGAAGGAGTGAGGGAATGTCATGATTTAACCCCAGTCAGTAACTAAGCACCATGCAGCCGCTCACTCACCCCTCCCCACTCAATGAGATGGGGAGGAGAATGGAAAAAAACCTCATTGTAGATAAAGACAATTTAATAGGATAACAAAGGAAGAGAATAGTAATAATAAAAGTGATGCACAAATTCAATTGCTCACCATATACAGAAAAAAACAAGACCTGATGTCCAGTCTTTCTGAGCAGCGATGCTGTCTCCCAGCTAGCTTCCCAAATGATATACGGAGCATGACATTACATGGTGGGCAGTATCCCTTTGGCCAGTCTGGGTCAGCTGTCTTGGCTATGCTCTCCCAGCTTCTTGTGAACCTGGCAGAGCAAGAGAAGCTGAAAAGTCCTTGACTTAGGGTAGACGCTACAACTACCTAGCAACAACTAAAACATCAGTGTGTTATCAAAATTATTCTCATACTAAATCCAAAACACAGCACTATACCAGCTGCTAGAAAGAAAATTAACTCTATCCCTGCTGAAACCAGGACAGTATCCACCCCTTATTCCATACCATCTATGTCATGCCCATGTCCTATGCTTCCCAATACATTCCAATTAATCACCATCAATTTTCCTGTCTTTGGATATTCATACACACGGATATTCATACACACAGATAATATTCCCTTAGTCTATGGGCCATCCCTCTAAAATGTCCGTTGAGTTCCTTTAGTCCATGACTTTTGGGCTCCATCTGTCATAACAGTCTCTCAGAGCAGGGGAGATGGTGTGTGATGTTGGATTGTTGCGTGCTGCATCTAGAGCTTGTAGCTGATGTATCTGGCGTGGTCCGTGCTCATGGTCTGTGGGTTGAAGATGTCAATCTCAAGGAAGTTGCTGGGTGCTCGTTGCTGAATCCAGTTCTGGTTTCATCACCTCTGCACCTTGCTCGGTTTTATCAAAGTTCAATCTTCATTAGTCTGGGTGATTCTTACTGTAATACCATTGTTATGGCATATAGCAATCAGTAGTGATGGCATGCAGTATTATGTAGCAATCAACACCATACAATTTAAATAATTGGCTATTCTCACCCAAAATCAAATCCCCTTGAGGCACACATCGGAATGCCCCATCTTTCTGCATCACCCACCAAGTGCACCCAGGTCCTTGAGCAAAAGCAATCCCATGGATGGGTTTGCCTTTGCCCGAGGCAGAGCTAACTCAGACTGTCTTCCCTAACATATTTTTTAGATACACTACAGGAACTTTATCCCCTTCTACAGTATATAAATTATTGATTGGGCAGGGCCAGCTCGATTGGTAGATCCCCTAGTGTTGACTAACCAAGTGACCTTTGCTAAATGTGTGTCCCAGTGTTTGAAGGTCCCACCACCCATTGCTCTCAGGGTAGTCTTTAACAGTCCATTGTATCGTTTGATTTTCCCAGAGGCTGGTGCATGGTAGGGGATGTGATACACCCACTCAGTGCCATGCTCTTTGGCCCAGGTGTCTATGAGGTTGTTTCTGAAGTGTGTCCTGTTGTCTGACTCTATTCTTTCTGGGGTGCCATGTTGTCACAAGACTTGCTTATCAAGGCCCAGGATAGTGTTCCGGGCAGTGGCATGGGGCACAGGATATGTTTCCAGCCATCCGGTGGTTGCTTAGACCATCGTAAGTACATAGCGCTTGCCTTGGTGGGTTTGTGGGAGTATGATGTAATCGATCTGCCAGGCCTCCCCATATTTATATATTTCAGCCATCTTCTTCCATACCATAGAGGCTTTAACCATTTGGCTTGTGTTGTGGTTTAGCCACGGCTGACATTTAAGCACCACGCAGCCGCTCGCTCACTCTCCCCCAGCAGGATGGGGGAGAGAATTGGAAGGGTGAAAGTGAGAAAACTCGTGGGTTGAGTTAAAAACAGTTTAATAGGACACACACAAAAAAAGGGAAGATAATAATAATATATATAAAACAAGTGATGAACAGCACAACTTCTTATCACCTGAAGTTGATGCTATGCAAGACTCCCAGCCCACATGCGCAAGAAAACAAGACAAGGAATTCATTCACCACATCCCATTGGCAGGCAGGTATTCAGCCATCTCCAGGAAAACAGGGCTCCATCACACGTAACAGTTACTTGGGAAGACAAACGTTATCACCCCAAATGCTGCTGCTCAAGACTCCCAGCTGCCACACCAGGCCCCTAGCTGACCCGCCTCTCAGCCCACCCCCCCAGTTATAAACGGGACATGACATCGTATGGTATGGAATATCCCTTTGGTCAGTTTGGGTCAGCTGCCCTGCCTGTATCCCCTCCCAGCTTCTTGGGTGCCCCCACCTTCTCGTTAGCAGGGCAGTATAAGCTGAACAGTCCTTGACTACGTGGCAACAACTAAAAACATCAGTGTGTTATCAACATTATTCTCATCTTAAATCCAAAACACAGCACTATACCAGCTGTCAGAAAGAAAATTAACTCTATGCCTGCCAAAACCAGGACAGTTTGTTTAATTGCAGAGCATGTTTCACATTCATGGATAACCTGTGTGATAGTGTCCATGGTCAAGTCCACCCTTTGATCACGAGCCCATCTCTATGTTGCATCTCTTCCATAATGGCCTGAGGTGTCATGGGCCCACGGAGCTATAAATAACTCACCCTTATGCTGCCAGTCCAAATCCACCTGAGCCACTTCAATCTTAGCAGCCTGATCCACCTGCTGGTTGTTCTGATGTTCCTCAGTGGCCCGACTCTTGGGTACCTGGGTATCCATGTGACATTCTTTTACAATTAGGTTCTCTAGCCGGGCAGCAATATCTGCTTCCATTGCTGTAACCACCCCCACAGGGCATTGGCCACCATCCATGAATCCGTACAGAGGTAGAACACTGGCCACTTTTCTCTTTCAGCAATGTCTAGAGCCAGCTGGATGGATTTCACCTTTGCAAACTGACTTGATTCACCTTGTCCTTCAGCAACTCCTGTGACTCATCGTGTAGGACTCCATCCAGTAGCCTTCCACCTCCGATGTTTTCTCACAATACGACAGCACCCATCAGTGAACAAGCACCCGTAGTGCTTCTCGTTTTCTGGCAGTTTATTATATGCTGGGGCTTCTTCAGCATGTGTCACCTCCTCCTCTGGCGACATTCCAAAATCTTTCCCTTCTGGCCAGTCTGTGATCACTTCCAAGAGTCCTGGGTGACTGGGGTTTCCCATGTGAGCCTGCTGTGTGATCAGTGCAACCCACTTATTCCACCTAGCATCAGTTGCATCATGTGTAGAGGGGACCCTCCCTTTGAACATCCAGCACTGGCAGTTGGGGTGCTAAGAGATTGCCGCCACTGCACCGTTGTGGTAGCGATTGGCACCTGTTGTTCTTCGACCCTCAGCAATCCCACAATAGAAGGGTCCTCCAAGAGACCGGGCAAGGTAGACAGCTGTTTCATTTCCTCTGACTCTAAGGCAGCTATGCCAAAAGCCTATTGGTACCCTTTTGGGTCCTAAAATATCCTTTCCTGTGGTAGTCTATGCCAAAGATGCACAGAGCCTTTGGGCCAATCACAATGGGATGCTTTGCCCAGTCATTTCCAGTTAGGCTTACTTAGCTTCTAATACGGTTAACTGTTGGGATCCCTCTGTCACTCCAGAAATACAAATGTGTTCTGCTTCTGGCTCTCTTTCATCAACCTTTAATAAATGAGTTGACATTTGTGTCCGTTTCTTCTTGTGTATAGGGGCGACTAATACCGGTATGGATTGCTTCTCTGGTTCAGCTGCAGTGCCTATCACTGTGGTTGGAGTATCCACCGTGCCTGTCATGAGGGTATTCTTAAATAGTTGTTTAACTACATTCAGGAGACCTAGCAATAGAAGTATGCTGGTTTGAACATAGAATCGTTTTGGTTGGAAAAGACCTTTAAGATCATCAAGTCCAACCATTAACTTAACACTGCCAAGTCCACCACTAAACCATGTCCCTAAGCGCCACATCTACACATCTTTTAAATACCTTCAGGGATGGTGACTCCACCACCTCGCTGGGCAGCCTGTTCCAATGCTTGATAACCCTTTCAGTGAAGAAATTTTTCCTCATAGCTAATTTAAACCTCCCCTGGTGCCACTTGAGGCCATTTCCCCTTGTCCTATCACTTGTTACTTGGGAAAAGAGACCAACACCCACCTCGCTACAACCTCCTTTCAGGTAGTTGTAGAGAGGCAATAAGGTCTCCCCTCAGTCTCCTTTTCTCTAGGCTAAACAACCCCAGTTGCCTCAGCCACTCTTCATAAGACTTGTTCTCCAGACCCTTCACCAGCTTCATTGCCCTTCCTTGGACACGCTCCAGCACTTCAATGTCTGTCTTGTGTTCAGTTTTGGGCCCCTCACTACAGTACTTGAGGTGCGGCCTCACCAGGGCCAAGTACAGGGGGACGATCACTTCCCTAGTCCTGCTGGCCACGCTATTCCTGATACAAGCCAGGATGCTGTTGGCCTTCTTGGCCACCTGGGCACACTGCTGGCTAGTATACTGCCAGCTATTGACCAATACCCCCAGGTCCTTTTCTGCCGGGCAGCTTTCCAGCCACTCTTCCCCAAAGTTGTAGCATTGCATGGTGGTGTTGTGACCCAAGTGCAGGACCCGGCACTTAGCCTTGTTGAACAGTTGGCCTCGGCCCATTGATCCAGCCTGTCCAGATCCGTCTGTGGAGCCTTTCTACCCTCAAGCAGATCAACACTCTTGCCCAACTTGGTGTCGTCTGCAACCTTACCGAGGGTGCACTCGATCCCCTCGTCCAGATCATTGATAAAGATACTAAAGAGAACTGGCTCCAATACTGAGCCCTGGGGAACACCACTTGTGACCTGCCGCCAACTGGACTTAACTCCATTCACCACAACTCTTTGGGCCTGGCCATGCAGCCAGTATTTTACCCAGCGAAGCATATGCCCATCCAAGCCATTGTATTGTAATTCCGGCAGAGGTCTGGTAAGTTGAAGTCCCCCATGAGAACAAGGGCTAACAATTGTGAGACTTCTCCCAACTGCTTATATTTTGTATGCCTCTTCATCCTGTTTGAGTGGTCTATAACAGACTCCCACCATGATATCTGCCTTGTTGGCCTTCCCCTTGATTCTCATCCATAAACACTAAGCCCTATCATCACCATAGTCAAGCTCTAAACAATCAAAACACTCCCTAACATACAGGGCCACCCCACCACCTCTCCTTCCTTGTCTATCCCTCCCGAAGAGTTTATAGCCATCCATTGCTGCACTCCAGTTGTGCAAGTCTTCCTACTGTATTTCTGTGATGGGAACTATATCATAGTTTTCCTGCTGCACAATGGCTTCCAGTTCCTCCTGTTTGTTGCCCATGCTGCGTGCATTGGTGCAGATGCACTTCAGTTGGGCTACTGATCCCACCCCCTTTTTTGGGGGGAAGCTCTAATTCCTACCTGACCATTCTCAGGTGCTTCCGTGGTTTCTAACACATCAATAACCCTTGCATCTTTACTGCCGCATGGATCTCCATCCCCTACCTCCACTGAGACAGCAGACCGAAGGACCTCACTAGAACACCATTCCTCAAACACTGGCGTGCCACCCCTAGCAAGCCTGGTTTTATCATTTTCCCACCTTCAAATCTAGTTTAAAGCTCTTTCTATGAGCCCTGCTAACTCCTGTGCAAAAATCCTTTCCCCTCTTTGAGAGAGGTGTACCCTGTCTGTCGCCAGCAGGCCTGGTGTCATGTAAACCGACCCATGATCAAAAAACCCAAACTCCTGCTGGTGACACTAGGCTTGGAGCTAGATATTGATTTGCTGGCTCTTCCTCTTTCTCCCTTTATCATTCCCTGCAACTGGAGGGATAGAAGAGAACACTACTTGTGCTCCTGATCCCTTAACCAGTTGTCCCAAGGCTCTAAAGTCTCTCTTGATTGCCCTCGGACTTCTTGTTGCAACTTCATCGCTGCAACTTCATAGTTGAATATCCCAAGGATATTCAATATTCTCAAGAGCTATTGTAATTAGCTGGGAGAAGAAGGGGAAGGTGTCTCCTCCACATATTGGCTCTCCAAGGAGAAAAAGTAAAAGGTATAGTTATTAATAGCTTCCAACAGATGGCTCCCGCAGTACGGAGATGAAGCTGTCGCTCCATTGCTGCTGAATACAAATACAAAACTGGTCTGAGTATCAATGATTTTATCATACCATAAGCCAGTAGTACATGGAACAGCAGAGCAATAATCTTAATCCAACACCCCAAGGTGACAAACCACACATAAACACTGATAACCAGTATATATGGCGAGTAAGGTGTTACATAACACAACTCTGAGAACAAATAAAACGACATTGTGACCAGCGACTATTAAACTAATATAATGAATGCTTATGACAAATTTGGTTTAACATGTTCTGGTTAGATATGTCATTATCTCAACCCTTCCTGACCCACATTGGGTGCCAAAAAGGACTGTTGTGGTTTAACCCCAGCAGGTAACTAAGCACCACGCAGCCCCTTGCTCACCCCTCCCTCCCCCCAAGGGGATGGGGAGGAGAATGGAAAAAAACCTTGTGGGTTGAGATAAAGACAGTTTAATAGGATAACAAAGGAAGAGAATAACAATAACAACAATAATAACAATAATACAAGTGATGCACAAATGCAATTTCTCACCACATGCAGAATAAAACAGAACCTGATGCCCAGTCTGTTTTCCAGCTAGCTTCCCCAGTTATATACAGAGCATGATGTTACATGGTAGGGAATATCCCTTTGGCCAGTCTGGATCAGCTGTCCTGCCCATGCTCTCCCAGCTTCTTGTGCACCTGTGTAATGGGTTTGCATGGCAAAGTTTTGGTAGCGGGGGGGCTACAGGGGTGGCTTCTGTGAGAAGCTGCTAGAAGCTTCCCCTATGTCAAATAGAGCCAATGCCAACAGGCTCCAAGATGGAACCGCCCCGGCCAAGGCTGAGCCAATCAGTGATGGTGGTAGCGCCTCTGATAACGTATTTAAGAAGGGGAAATAAAAAAAAACCAACAAAAAACCCAGCAGCAATTGCAGCCAGAGAGAGGAGTGAGAACATGTGAGAGAAACAACTCTGCAGACACAAAGGTCAGTGAATAAGGAAGGGGAGGAGGAGGTGCTCCAGGCGCTGGAGCAGAGATTCCCCTGCAGCCTGTGGAGAAGACCATGGTGAGTCAGGCTGTCCCCCTGCAGCCCATGGAGGTTAATGGTGGAGTAGAAATCTACCTGTAGTCCCTGGAGGACCCCACGCTGGAGCAGGTGGGGACACCTGAAGGAGGCTGTGACCCTATGGGAAGCTCGCGCTGGAGCAAGTTCCTAGCAGGACCTGTGACCTGTGGAGAGAGGAGCCCATACTGGAGCAGGTTTGCTGGCAGGACTTGTGAGCCCCATGGGGGACCCATGCTTGAGCAGCCTTTTCCTGAAGGTCTGTACCCCGTGGGAGAGACCCACGCTGGAGGAGTTTGTGAAGAACTGGAGCCTGTGGGAAGGACTCACATTGGAGAAGTTTGTGGAGGACTGTCTCCTGTGGGAGGGACCCCCACACTGGAGCAGGGGAAGAATAAGAGGAGTCCTCCCCCTGAGGAGGAAGGAGTAGCAGAAATAATGTGTGATCAACTGACTGCAACCCCCATTCCCCGTCCCCCTGTGCTGCTGGGGGGGAGTAGGTAGAGAATTCTGGAGTGAAGTTAAGCCCAAGAAGAAGGGAGGGGTGAGGGGAAGGTGGTTTTAAGATTTGGTTTTATTTCTCATTATCCTGCTCTCATTTGGTAATAAATTAAATTAATTTTCCCGAGTTGAGTCTGTTTTGCCTGTGATGGTAATTGTTGAGTGATCTCTCCCTGTCCCTGTCTCAACCCATGAGCTTTTTGTTATATTTTCTCTCCTCTGTCCAGCTGAGGAGGGGGAGTGATAGAGTGAGTTTGGTGAACACCTGGCCTCCAGCCAGGGTCAACCCACCACAACCTGGCAGAGCGTGATAAGGTGAAAAGTCCTTGACTTAGTGTAGATGCAACAACTACCTAGCAACGACTAAAAACATCAGTGTGTTATCAACATTGTTCTCATACTAAATCCAAAACACAGCACTATATGGGCTACTAGAAAGAAAATTAACTGTATCTCAGCCAAAACCAGGACAGGAAGGAGAAGGAATTTGAGTGAAAAAGACTAAAGGGAGCATTGAACTTGGACAATTTGTACTGTAGAAGCATGCTAGTCTCACAGATGAGGGAGATATTCCATAATAGTGTAGGGGGAGTGCTGATTTAATCTCAGTAGGGCTTGGTTCTGGTTAAATTTCTTCATGTGAGGAATACTTATTCAGCTAAGCTGTCTCACCAAACTTTACAGATTGAGGCTCTATCCTGTTTTGTATAATCAAACCTATATGTCTGCAGAAGTTTCATTTACTTTAGTTACACTGAAGGGACTGTCTTATGGTACTAATAAAGGGCTACTTATGGAACAACTGAAGTTGGACAGCATTGCAGCTGCTCATTGCTTAAGTCCCTCCTGTCTCTAGTACATCCTTGAGCAACACAGAGGAAAACATTTGCTCTCGGTAGAGACTAGATCTAACATAAATCAAGACTGTATAATGTAGTTCAGATAATCATTAGCTAGTTTTTAAGTAAAACTATTTTTACAGTATAATATATCTAGATGTCTTTATAGCTGTGTAGATATAATAATTTTAGACTGTTTTCCAAGCTGTTTTCCATCACTTTTGAGATCACAATCAATAGGGTAGCTTTTAATGTTGTAGTGATCTGTCCTTGAAAGTAATTAAAAGTAGCAATTACTGTACTTATTAAGTATCTATATTTTTTTTCCTGTGCTAATGGAAATGGGTGCCTGATTCTGGTCTCTGAGTTGCTACTGTGTTCTTTACAAGGCTAAATCCTAAAAGTGCAGGAGATGAGGCAACTTCTCTTTATGGTTTGTATTATAAGCCCATTATCCTAATGTAGGCAAAAAAAAAAAAAGCCTTGGTTTTGCTTTAGTGAATGCAGTGAAGATAATATGTACTGCTTTTGTTTCTCTGCTTTAATAATTATTAAATATTTGCTTGTGCACACAAGCAAAGCAAAATAAGGAATTCATTCACTATCTCCCATCTGCAGGCAGATGTTTAGCCATTCCCAGGAAAGCAGGACTTCATCACGCGTAACGTTCCTTGGGAAGACAAGCACCATAACTCTGAACATCCCCCTCTTCCTTCTTCTTCCCACAGCTTTATATGCTGAGCATGATGTCATGTGGTATGGAATATCCCTTGGTCAGTTGGGGTCAGCTGTCCCAGCTGTGTCCCCTTCCAACTTCTTGAGCACCCCAGTCTAATCGCTGCAGGGCAGTGTGAGAAACAGAAAAAGCCTTGATGCTGCATAAGCACTCTTCAACAATAACTAAAACATGGATGTGTTATCAACACTGTTTTAGTCACAAATCCAAAACACAGAACCATACAAGCTGCTATGAAGGAAATTAATTCTATCTCAGCCAAAAAACAGTGCAATTGTTAAAATATGTTAGTATAACCCTTTAAAAAAAAGATATCTGGAGGTGTGTGGTGACTATTTGAGAAGAGTTTTAAGCTCTTTAAGCAAATTGGTCAGAAATGTATAAGGAGGCCTACAGATTTATTAATGCTTCTTAACCTGAAAGCACCACATACCTTTTAGGTTGCACAGCAACAGACTCCTAGCAACAGTAGTAGATTGAATTTCTAAGAGCGACCATGTCGGATGTAATAATAAAGCAAGAGTACAAAGAGTTGGTTTTCTTTTCATAATAAACTAGTTTGAATTTAAGGAACTTTTTGTCCTTCAAAAATAGAAAGCCCCTTGTAAAACAAAGGTACTTCAGAATGCTTCTGGTACCAAAACTAAACAAAAAAAAAAAGAGAGTAGCTGTAATGTTTTGAGGTGTGTGTGGTTTGGGTTTTTTTTTGCTAATTTCCTTTCTTTTTTTTGAGCATAATACTATGAGAGAAAACAGAAAATAAAGAATCATTAAATGGAGCATTAAGGAAGGAAGACATTTAATGCTTGCTTTTAAGGTGATCTGTAAATTTCAACTTTTCTTGCAAATTAATCCGTTGTAGGACTTCCTAAAAGTCACCAGCTAAACAAGTAAACAAATAAATGTTTTTTAAGGAATAAAAATTCTTTTACTTTGGGGTATAAGTCAAACTAATGGAGTTAGAAAGAGACCTCCCCTGAAGAGGTTATTCCATAACTGTCTACTGTAGGGGTTCTTGTGTCTATGTGAAGCTTGCAGTATCAGCTAATCTCATTTAGACAATTTTTATGTTCCAAAATATAAATGGTCATTGTTTTATTATTTTTATTTTTTCTGTTGTCTTCTCTTAGTTCAGCTAACAAATATTCTGAGGCAGTTTTTCTAACTTTTTTGGAGATGAATGTTGTTATAAAATCCTATATTGATTTTTTTTTAATTTTATTTGTTAAACACAAGAAAATTGGCTATTTTAAATCAAACTCTAACCTTTTTCAAAAAGGTTTGTGAAATTCTTGTGAAGATTTGTATAAAACTGACAGACAAATTTACTCTGTCATACCAGTCTGTCAGTGTTTTTTACCTTCTCAAATCCCTTATGTTAAAGGTGTGAAAAAGGTAGAAAATATGTGGGCAGGTAGGTGGTATGGAGATGGAATGAGACTTTCACAAAATTCTCTCACAAATAGTAAAATGCATTACTTTGTACAAATACATTTAAGTTTAAAATTTCTCACCTGACTGACTTAACTAGAACATTGCTTTTTTTGTTTTGTGGTTTTTTTAATTGCTAGTAAAATCTAAGTCTAAATTGGATTAATACCCTTATTCATTTTTTGTGTCTGCTTTTAGAACAGTTAATGTGTAGTTCTGCTAGAGGCCAAAAAATTTAATAAAAAGCCCAATTTAGTTCTTTGTGATATATTATATTTCATTAAAATAGCAATATTTTTTCTGAATAGCAGAGCACTGTCCTAACAGCTTAAAACATACAGTTTCAATTAATAAAAGTGATAGTTCTACCTTCATAGCATAGAACAAGAACATTGTATGGAAATATAGACTAATGTTACTCATTTGACTTGGGATGTTTTAGCATCTCATTCTGAAAAAGTCTTTGTTAAATGGGTCTTGAGTCAGACTATGTGAATAGTACCTTCCAGCTCAAATAGTCCATTTCAGAATGTGATGTTCTGTGTGTCGTGGTGTAGCCCCAGCCAGCAGCTGAGCACCACGCAGCCACTCGCTCACCCCCCGCCCCCCCCCATCAGGATGGGGAGGAGAATGGGAAGACAAAGGCAAAACTTCCTGGGTTGGGATAAGGACAGTTTACTGGGACAGCAAAGGGAGAGGGAAATAGCAACAACAGTACTTAGAATATACAAAACTGGTGATACACAATGCAGTTTCTCACCCAAGGACCCTACAACTCAGACCGCACACTCAGACCGGTCCAAAGGCGGATTGTCCCTGAGCCATGCACCCTGGAGACATGTCGCCCCTCCCTGACTAGCCCCCCTTTTATACTGAGCATGATGTCACACGGTATGGAATACTCCCTTTGGCTAGTTTGGGTCACCTGTCCTGGCTATGTCCCCTCCCAGCTTCTGGTGAAAATTAACTCTGTCCTAGCCGAACCCAGGACATTATCCACCCCTTATTCCATACCATCTACGTCATGCCCAGATCCTACACTTCCCAATTAATCACTATCCTTTTCCCTGTGTTTGAGATGTATATATATACACACACACAGATGTCATTCCCTTAGTCTATAGGCTATCCCTCTTATGGTGTCCATTGAGTTTTGGGCTCCATCTGTCATAACAGTCTCTCAGGGCAGGAGTGATGATGGGTGCTGTTGGATTGTTGCATGCTGCATCCAGAACTCGTGGCTATGTATCTGGCGTGGTCCATGCTTGTGGTCTGCGGGTTGAAAATGTTGATTTTTCAAGGAAGTCAGTGGGTGCTGATTGCTAAGGCTTGTTCTAGTTCCATCATGACGGCATTCATCCTTCATTACTTTGGGTGATTCTTACTGGAATACCGTTGATATAGCATATACTAATTGTGCCAATGATAATGTACAATGACAGGTTTATTTAGCAATTAACAACAAACAATTTAACTTATTGGCTATTTTCTCCCAAAATGAAATCTCCTTGAGGTACACATGGGACTTCCCCATCCTTCCACATGACCCACCAAGTGCACCCCGGTCCTTGAGCAAAAGCAATCCCATGGATGGGTTTGCTTTTGTCTGAAGCAGGGCTAACCCAGACTGTCTTCCCTAGCATATTCTTCATACGTACTATGGGGACTTTATCCCCTTCTACAGTAAGTGGAAGTTTTGATTGGGCAGGGCCAGCTCGATTGGCAGATCCCCTAGTGTTAACTAACCAGGTGGCCTTTGCTAAATGTGTGTCCCAGTGTTTGAGGGCCCCACCACCCATTGCTCTCAGGGTAGTCTTTAGAAGTCCATTGTATTGTTCGATTTTCCCAGAGGCTGGTGCATGGTAGGGGATGTGATACAACCACTCAGTGCCATGCTCTTTGGCCCAGGTGTCTATGAGGTTGTTTCTGAAGTGTGTCCTGTTGTCTGATTCAATTCTCTCTGGGGTGCCATGTCGCCACAAGACTTGCTTTTCAAGACCCAGAATAGTGTTCTGGGCAGTGGCATGGGGCACAGGATATGTTTCCAGCCACCCAGTGGTTGCTTCCACCATTGTAAGAACATAACGCTTGCCTTGGTGGGTTTGTGGGAGTATGATGTAATCAATCTGCCAGGCCTCCCCATATTTATATTTTAGCCATTGTCCTCCATACCAGACAAGCTTTAACCATTTGGCTTGCTTGATTGCAGCGCACGTTTCACATTGATGGATGACCTGTGAGATAGCATCCATGCTCAAGTCCACCCCTCGATCTGGAGCCCATCTCTGTGTTCCATCTCTTCCTTGAAGACCTGAGGTGTCATGAGCCCAACGAGCTACAAACAGTTCACCCTTATGTTGCCAGTCCAGATCTACCTGAGCCACTTCAATCTTGGCAGCCTGATCCACCTGCTGGTTGTTCTGATGTTCCTCAGTGGCCCGACTCTTGGGTACGTGGGCATCTACATGACGTACCTTTACAACCAGCTTCTCTAGCCGGGCAGCAATATCTTGCTGCAGTGGGGCAGCCCAGATGGGTTTGTCTCTGCGTTGCCAGTTGCTCCGCTTCCACTGCTGTAACCACCCCCACAGGGCATTGGCCACCATCCATGAGTCAGTAGAGAGGTCGAGCATCGGCCACTTCTCTCTTTCAGCAATGTCTAGAGCCAGCTGGATGGCTTTCACCTCTGCAAACTGGCTTGATTCACCTTCTCCTTCAGCAGCTTCTGCAACTCGCCCTGTAGGACTCCATACAGCGGCCTTCCACCTTCGATGCTTTCCCACAATGCGAAAGGACCCATCGGTGAACAGAGCATATTGCTTCTCATCCTCTGCTAGTGTCTACTAGGGCCTTGTACTCCTGTGGGTCCGATGTGCCAGGCCATTGGATCCACACTAATAAACCCGGTTGTCCCTCTCCTCCACCTGGCTGGAGGCAGGGCCCCTCTAATCCTGCTCATCATAGTCACTACTCACTTCTTGTAACGTTGACTTAGAGGTCCCTTCAAGAGGATCATACATACAAGTAGGCCTTCCCCTCAGTCTGGGGGACTGCCTGCTGGAAACAGGTGTGGCATTTTTCCTGGGAGAATCCCCTTTTGTGACTGTTTTGCCTTGCAACTTGAGTACTTGTGCCTGTAAGATCGAGGTAGGCTTTCCATCCCACTTCCTCATGTCCTCTCCGTGGTCACGCAGGTAAAAACACAGGATACCTCGTGGTGTGTACCCTCTATATCCTCTCTCCTGAGCAGAGGAACGCTTGCTCTGAATAGCTGAGACACTGGTCCGTACAGGCAGGGAGTAAGACATATCCTCTCTGAATTGCTGGAACTCCCGGGACAGTTTCTCCACAGCTGAGGGAGGAAGAAAGACTCTCTTCATATTACCAGAGTCAGACAGCCACTTCAACCACTGTTGGTGCCTCTTCGCTTTTCCAGTCCATTACCGCCAGTGAGTTGGCATATGACGATGGTGTGCTCTGTAGAAACTTCTGCCACATGGGTCATGTGCACTGGACTTCATCAGGGTCTGTGGGTAACTGCACATTGTCCAGGTCATAATAAACCATCTCCTGCACGGCTAATTGCGTCAGGTACTGGATACCTCTCTCCATGGTGGTCCACTTGCCTGGCTGACAGACGACATCTTCACTGAAAGGATACCTTTCCCTCACACTTGGCAGGAGTCGCCTCCAGAGGCTGAGGGCCTGTGCCTTCTTCCCAATTGCCTTGTCAATGCCCCCTTCCCTAGACAAGGATCCTAGCTGCTTGGCCTCCCTGCCCTCCAGTTCCAGGCTACTGGCCCCGTTATCCCAGCAGCAGAGCAGCCAGATAATGATGTGCTCCCCTGGAAGGTGGCTGAAATCTTTCCGCATATCTCGCAGGTCAGGGACAAGGATCGGGTGATCACTTCTGGTTCTGGCTCTTCTTCCTGTTCTCGTGACGGTCCTGGTTCATCATCATCTTTCACTAAGTGAACTGATTTCTTCGTGTATTTCTTCTTGTGTATAGGGGCAACTGATACCGGTACGGGTTGGTTTTTTGGTTCACCTGCAGTCCCTGTCATAGGGGTTTGAGTGGCCACAGTGCCTGTTGCCGGGGTTTGAGTGGTTGCCGTGCCTGTCGTGCCGGTGGGTCTGTCCTCCCTCTCTTCCCCTTCATGGCACTGCCTACTATCGAGCAGTGTTTGGTAGACAGTGGCCAGGGCCCAGCACAGGGCGGTAAGTTGTGCCTCCTTGGAATAACCACAGCATTTTCCTTTCAAATATTCTATCACTTCATTAGGGTCCTGTAGTTTTCGGGGGTGAAATTCCAAACCATTGGGGGTGAAAAGTTCTCTAGATACCTGCCCATATTCTCCCACATGCCATGCCAGCCCTGACTATTCACCCTTGGGGAAGAACCCTGGGTGGTATTCTTAAAACACTTTTTTGTAACCCTGAACAAGATTTGAAACACATTCAGGAGACATAATAATAGGAACATGCTGGCTTGAACATCCCAAGGGTATTCAAAATTCTCAAAAAGCTGCTGTGACTAGCCTGAACGGAAAAGGGGAGGTGAAAGAGTGGGAGAAAGTATTCCCCTCCGTCTTTCCCATAGATTGGGTGCGATTATTAATCAATTCAAAAAGATGTCATCCGAGGTACGGGCATGACAGCAAAGCCCCATACAAATACCAACTTAAGCTCATGACCATTGATGTTATCATATCATAAGTCGATATCGCACAGTACAGCAAAATGAGAACTCAGACCCCTCTCCCAGAGATGATAAACAGCATCGCAAGAAGTACATACAGCAAGTAAGGGTTTAGATACCACAGCCACATGACCAAACAAAACACCATTGTGACCAGTGGCTGCTTAAAATAATGCAATGAATACTTAACGACTTTGTTTCAACACACTCGGGTCAAATCTGCCATTATCTCAACCCTTCGTGCCTCACATTGGGCGCCAAAAAGGACTGTCGTGGTTTAGCCCGAGCTGTCAGCTGAGCACCACGTGGCCGCTCGCTCGCTCACCCCCCTTCCCCCCCCTCCCCGCCCCCCAGTGGGATGGGGAGGAGAATGGGAAGACAAAGGCAAAACCTCATGGGTTGGGATAAGGACAGTTTACTGGGACAGCAAAGGGAGAGGGAAATAACAACAGCAGTACTTAGAATATACAAAACTGGTGATACACAGTGCAGTTTCTCACCCAAGGACCCTACAACTCAGACCGCATACTCAGACTGGTCCAAAGGCAGATTGTCCCTGAGCCATGCACCCTGGAGACATGTCGCCCCTCCCCGGCTAGCCCCCCTTTTATACTGAGCATGATGTCACACGGTATGGAATACTCCCTTTGGCTAGTTTGGGTCAGCTGTCCTGGCTGTATCCCATCCCAGCTGCTGGTTAAAATTAAGTCTATCCTAGCCGAACCCAGGACACTGTGATATCACTGTCATTAGAATTCTCACTGCAAAGCATATTAGTAGGTGAACATGATATATTCAGTAAAACAAATGTATATGTTTATATTTGAATAATCATATTTATGTGGCATTTTTCTAAACCAGGGACTTTATAAAGCCTTTATAAAGCATATTTGAAGCAGGTATTTAGGTCTCTATCTTTAGGGAAGTTGTTAAGCAAGCACTTAGTTTTAAGCATGTGAATTCAGTTAATTTAAGTGGGAGTTAAGCACTTGTATGAACAACCTTCTGAATTAGTATGATGGCATTAGACTGTCAATTCAGTTATTTTTGCAATAAGGATATATTAGTGTAGTAAACTAGCAACTACCACTAAAAGTGGAGAATTTAAAGGAAAGATGAAGCAAAGATGGAAGAGAGAAGATCTGAGACTCAGAAGTTGAAGGTTTGCAATTTGGAGGTTAAAATCTGATTTTTTTTTTAATTATTTTTTTTTAGTAATAGAAAGTAAGTAGAAAGCAGAAATTTAAAAAAGACAAACTATGGAAAATACCTTTTATAATGAGCTGTTCGTATTCATAGCCCATAATTTTTTAAAGGTGTTTTTACTATATAAGCAACAAACAAGTTTTACTTATAGTACTGACCTTTTCAGAGGAGATTTGGGAATTTTCATGTCTTCCCTTATAAAAACTGATTGTAAGTATGTCTTCTCAAATCATGTAGATTACTTTGAGTTTCTGTAAGGATTTAATTTATTTTCCAGAACATTCTTCATTATCTTTATACAACTCCCCCCTCCACCTTCTCCCAAGTAGCTGATTTATCATAGATTGTATATATACTTTTCTTCTTCTTCTAGAATAGCCATTCCCTAATACAAGTCTTATAGGACAAACCTGAGTAACTGGGTCTGCAGGTTGTTTCCACTGCATCCAGAAGTAACTAATTATGACGACTGCTCTATGAATGTTTAACTAAATTATGTTGTGGTGGGTTGACCTTGGCCAGATGCCCACCCAGTTGCTCTCTCACTCCCCCTCCCCAACAGGCTCCCCAAAAGCATGGGCTTTCCATGGGCTGCAGCTTTCTTCAGGGTATAGCCACTTGTTCCGGCATGGTCTTCACCACAGGCTACAGGGGAATCTCTGCTCTGGTGTACCTCCTCCCCCTTCTCCTTCACTGACCTTGGTGTCTGCAGGGTTGTTTCTCACACTTCCCCCCCCCGCCTCAGTCTGCTGCACAGTGTTTTTACCCTTTCTTAAATATGTTATCATAGAGGCGCTACCAACTTTGCTTATTGGCTCAGCTTTGGCCAGTGGTGGGTCGGTTATGGATCTTGCTGGAACCACCTCTGTTAGGCACAGGGGCAGCCCCTGATCTTTCTTCACAAAGGCCACCCGTGCAACCCCTTGTGGTCTGAACACTAATGGAGTCTGACAACACATTATAAAACAAAGCTTTATTGAGGCAGTAAGAAAGATGAGCAATGATGTGCCCATACAGTGACTCACCCATCCCTGTTAGCAAACACAGGATCCTAAGTGATGCCATGGCTCTGATGGACTGCCAGTTACACTTGATGGCCGGGTCATCTGGCAGCAACCACCAATTGTACAAATGCTTTTTGAGCGTGGGTAAGAGTTGCGCCTCCCCTTGGCTCCACCAATGGTAGTGTGATTTGAGAGAATCATACTTTACATGAATAATGTGGGCAGCATCCTGCCTGTGCTGCTGATATTGGTCAAGGGGCAGGGTGTCAGGAAGCAGAGTGTCACCCCCTCAACTACCAAAACCTTGCCACGTAAATCCAGTACTTATGTTTTGTTTTAAACTGCACTTTGTTAAATGTAATGAGGATATTTCATTACTTCATATGCCCTCAGTAGAGGGCTAGTGATAGAAATTCATCTAAAAGAATGCCTTGCATGTCATAAAGCATTATTTTATGACATAAAAGCAAAATGAAAGATGGAGATTTAAGAAGATGCTTAAAAATGGATCAGAAGAACCAACTATATGTAAAGAGAGTTATAACATGTGCTTGCTTTTTTTAAATTTATTTTTGGTATTGTATCTGTAGTGGGTTAACCTTGGCTGGCTCAGACCCCCATCCAGCTATTCTCTTCTCCTCCTCAAAAGGATGGGGGAGAAAATAAGATGAAAAAGCTTGTGGGTCGAGATAAAGACAGGGAGATCCACTTGGGGAAAATTAAGTTAATTTATTGCCAATTAAAATTGGATAGAGAAACAAAGACAAAACAACACCTCCCCCCTGCTTTTTTTCCCAGGCTCAACTTCACTCTTTCATTCCCAACTCCCCTGTCATGTCCTGTCCCCTTGCAACAGCACAAAGGGGGGATGGGGAATGGGAGGGTTATGGTAAGTAATAACAGTTCCTCCCTGCCACCCCTTCTTCCTCACACTTCTCCTCTGCTCCAGCGTGGGTCCTCTCCATGGGCTGCAGTTCCTGTCAGGGGAATCTACTCCAGTGTGGGCTTTCCACAGGCTGCAGCTTCCTTCAGGACATATTCACTTGCTCAGGCATGGGGTCCTCCATGGGCTCTAGTGTGGATACCTGCTCCACCATGGTTTCTTCCATGGGCTGCAGGGGACTATCTGCTCCAGCGCCTGGAGTATCTCCTCCCCCTCCTTCTCTGACCTTGACATTCATAGTATTGTCTCTCACACTTTTTTTCCTTGCTCCTTCCACTGCCTATGCATCCTTTTGCCCTTTCTTAAGTATATTATCACAGAGGTATCACTAGCTTTGCTGACTGGTACAGCTTTGGCTGGCAGTTGGTCCACTGCCAAACCAGCTGGAACTGGCTCTGTCTGGAAGAGGGCAGCCCCTTACCTTTTTTCACAGAGGCCAAACCCATGCAGTCCATTGTGCTACTAAAACCTTGCCATGTATACCCAATACAGCGTCCATGAGAAAACTAATAAAATCCATTTAACTGGTGTTAGTGTAAGGCTAAATAATATTACAGAATGTTTAAAAATATACTATATTTTGTGTGTGAAGAAAATTTTAAAACACTAAAGGTTTATCAGTAAAAATCTACATGGGCACTAATGTAGTTCTCTGAATGAATGCAAGACAATTTTCTGGGGCTCATCTGCTATTTCTATACTACTGCAACATGTATGATAGCCTCCTTGAATGAATTCACCCATACACAGTATTCACTCTGGGATCATATACTGTGTTTATAGAACAATTATCTGCTAAACAGAGCAAAGAACATGAATGAGCTGTTTTAATGTTAATTAGAGGGCTCAATTTTATGGACCTGTATCACATAAATAAATAGTACTTCAGTAGCATTCTCTATTATATGGTTGTGAATTGAAACTTGGGCATAAATTGCAGAGTTTCAGTATCAGGGGGTGACGTGGTTTAGCCCCAGCGGGCAGCTGAGCACCACGTGCCGGGGGAGGAGAATGGGAAAACCAAAGGCAAAGCCTCATGGGTTGGAATAAGGACAGTTTACTGGGACAGCAAGGGAGAGGGAAACAATTAACAACAGTACTGGGAATGTTCACAATGGATGACAACAGAAAGCAACCAACACCAGAGTTCAGCCCACACTCAGACCCTCCGGAACCCACCCCTCCCCAACTAGCCCCCTTTTATGGTGAGCATGACGTCACATGGTATGGAATAGCCCCCAGCCAGCTTGGCTCACCTGTCCTGGCTCCTTGTGAAAATTAACTCTATCCTAGCCAGAACCAGGACATTATCCACCCCTTATGCTATACCATCTACATCATGTCCAGATTATTCACAGATATCATTCCCTTACTCCATGGGCCATCGCGCTAAAATGTCCGTCAAGTTCATTTAGTCCATGGCAGATGGTGGGGCTGTGTTTCCACCCCTGGGGCAGTCGGTTCCAGGTGTAATGGACGCCCCTCCAAGTGAAGGCAAACTGTGGCCTGCACTCTGCCACCAAAGGGATCGAGAAAAATGCATTAGCAATATCACTTGTGGCATACCACTTGGCTGCCTTTGACTCCAGTTCATATTGAAGTTCCAGCATATCCGGCACGGCAGCACTCATGGGCGACATGACTTCATTCAGGCCACGATAGTCTACCATCAGCCTCCACTCTCCATTGGACTTCCGCACTGGCCATATGGGACTGTTAAAGGGTGAGTGGGTTCTGCTGATCACTCCCTGACCCTCCAGTTGACGAATTAGCTTGTGGATGGGAACCAGGGAGTCTCTGTTGGTGCGGTATTGCTGCCAGTGCACAGTTGTAGTAGCAATCCGCACCTGTTGCTCTTCAACCCTCAGCAACCCTACAACAGAAGGGTCCTCCGAGAGACCAGGCAAACTAGACAATGGTTCAATTTCCTCTGCTTCCAAGGCAGCTATTCCAAAAGCCCACCAGTAGCCTTTTGGGTCTTTGAAATACCCTTTCCGGAGGTAGTCTATGCCCAGGATGCACGGAGCCTCTGGCCCAGTCACAATGGGGTGTTTTTCCCACTCATTCCCAGTGAGACTCACTTCAGCCTCCAACAGAGTCAACTGTTGGGATCCCCCCTGTCACACCAGAAATAGAGATGGGTTCTGCCCCTTCATGGCTCGATGGCATTAAAGTACACTGTGCACCGGTGTCCATTAGGGCCTTGTACTCCTGTGGGTCCGATGTGCCAGGCCATCGGATCCACACAGTCCAATAAACCCTATTGTCCCTTTCCTCCACCTGGCTGGAGGCAGGGCCCCTCTAATCCTGCTCATCATAGTCACTACTCAGCTCTTGCAAAAAGGACTTAGAAGTCCCTTCAAGAGGATCATAAGTGCGATCAGGCCTTTCACTCGATCTGGGGGGCTGCCCGTTGGAAACAGGAGAGGCATTTTTCCTGGAAGAGTCCCTTTTTATGACTGTCTTGCCTTGTGGCTCATGTACTCGTGCCCGCAGGGTTGAGGTGGGCTTCCCATCCCATTTCCTCATGTCTTCTCCGTGGTCACGCAGATAAAACCACAGGATACCTCGTGGTGTGTATGCTCTATATCCCCTCTCTGGAGCAGAGGAACGTTTATTTCTAATAGCTGAAATACAGGTCTGTACAGGCAGGGAGTAGGACATATCCTCTTTGGGTTGCTGGATGTTCTGGGACAGTTTCTTCACAGCCGAGACTAGGGAGGAAGCAAGGCTCTCTTCATATTGCTGGAGTCGGCCATCCACTGTGCGTGCCTCTTCACTTTTCCAGTCGATTACTGCCAGTGAGTTGGCATATGACGATGGTGGGCTCCGTACACATTTTCGCCACATGAGTCAGGTACATTGGACTTCATTGGGGTCCGTGGGTAACTGTGCATGGTCCAGGTCATAATAAACCATCTCCCGCACAGCTAATTCCCTCAGATATTTGATACCTCTCTCCATGGTGTTCCACTTGCCTGGCCGACAGATGACATCTTCGCTGAAAGGATACCTTTCCCTTACACTTGGCAGGAGTCGCCTCCAGAGGCTGAGGGCCTGTAACTTTTTCCTGATCAGCTTCTCAATGCCCCCTTCCCTAGACAGGGATCCCAGCTGCTTGGCCTCCCTGCCCTCCAGTTCCAGGCTACTGGCCCCGTTATCCCAGCAGCGGAGCAGCCAGGTAATAATGTGCTCCCCTGGAAGGTGGCTGAAATCTTTCCGCATATCTCGCAGCTCACTCAGGGACAGGGATCGAGTAATCACTTCTGGTTCTGGCTCTTCTTCCTGTTCTCATGGTGGTCCCGGTTCATCATCATCTTTCACTAAGTGAACCGATTTCTTCGTGTATTTCTTCTTGTGTATAGGGGCGACTGATACTGGTATGGGTTGATCTTTTGGCTCGATTACAGTGCCTGTTGCAGGGGTTTGGGTATTCGCAGTGCCTGTGGGTCTATTCTCTCTCCCCCCGATGATGCTGTCTACTATCAAGCAGTGTTTGATAGATCGTGGCCAGGGCCCAGCACAGTGCGGTAAGTTGTGTCTCCTTAGAATCCCCACAGCATTTTCCTTTCAAATATTCTACCATTTTATCAGGGTCTTGCAGTTGTTTGGGAGTGTGGTGGTTTACCCTCGGCTGGATGCCAAGTGTCCGCCAAGCCGCTCTATCACTCCCCTCCTCAGCAAGGCAGGGAGGGGAGAAAATAAGATGGAAAAACAACCCCAAACTCGTGGGTCAAGATAAAGGCAGTTTAATGTAGCTAAAGCAAAAACCCACGCGCGGAAGCAAAGCAAAAAGCAAAAGATTATTCTCTACTTCCCTTCAGCAGGCGATGTCCGGCCACTTCCTGGGAAGCAGGGCTTCAGTATGCCTACTCCTTACCCCGGAAGACAAACATTTCCAAAAAAAAAACCCAAACGAATGCCCCCGCCCTGTTCCTCCCCCTGTCTCTCAGTTTCTTATTGCTGAGCAGACATGATATGGTATGGAATATCCCTTTGGTCAGTTTGGGTCAGCTGTCCTGGCTGTGTCCCCTCCCAAGATCTTGCCCACCCCCAGCCTGCTGCTGGGGGGGGAAAGAAATGTTGGAGAGACAGCCTTGATGTGTGCCGGCACTGCTCAGTAGTACCCAAAACACTGGTGTGTTATCAGCACCTTGCTAGCTACCAATACACAGCACAGCGCCATGAGGGCTGCTGTGGGGAGAATTAACTCCATATCAGGCAGACCCAATACAGGGAGTGAGCTCCAAACCATTGGGGGTGAGAAGGTCTCTAGATACCCGCCCATATTCTCCCACATGCCATGCCAGCCCTGATTATTCAGCCTCGGGGCAGATCCCTCAGTGGTATCCTTAAAAAAATTTTTGCTAACCTTGAACAGGACTTGAAAAACATTCAGGAGACCTAGCAATAGGAATATACTGGCCTGAACATTCCAAGGGTATTCAAAATTCTCAAAAATTGTTGTAACCAACCAAAAGGGAAAAGGGGAGGTGAAAGAGTGGGAGAAGGTATCCCCCCCATCTTCCCCATAGAGTGGGTGCGATTATTAATCAATTCTGAGAGATGTTGACCGAGGTACGGGCATGACAGAAATGCTACATACAAGTGCCAGCTCAGACTCATGACTGTCAATGATATCTTATCATAAGTCGTTATCACACAATACAACAATATGAGAACAGGAACCCCTCTCCCAGAGGTGATAAACAGCGCCGCAGGGATTACATAGAGTAAACACGGGTTTACAAACCAGAGCCATGGGACCAAACAGAACATCATTGTGACCAGTGACTGTTTCAATAACATTATAAATGCTTATAACAACTTCGTTTTAACACACTTGCGTCAGACCTGTCGTTATCACAACCCTTTGTGCCCCACGTTGGGCACCAAAAAGGACTGACGTGGTTTAGCCCCAGCCAGCTGCTGAGCACCATGCGGCCGCTTGCTCACCCCTCCCCTGGTGGGATCAGGAGGAGAATGGGAAAAAAACAAAGGCAAAGCCTCGAGGGGTGGGATAAGGGCAGTTTTCTGGGACAGCAAAGGGAGAGGGAAACAAAAACAGTACTGATAACAGATATTCACAAGGAGTGATAAGAGAAACCAATTTACGGACCCGACCCCACGCTCAGACTGTCCAGGAGCCATGCCAAACCTGCCCCTCCCTGACTAGCCCCTTTTTATGGTGAGCATGACGTCACATGGTATGGAATAGCCCCCTGGCCAGTTTGGCTCACCTGTCCTGGCTCCTTGTGAAAATTAACTCTATCCTTGCCAGAACCAGGACAGGGGGGCTGTAGTGGTGACCTGTGTGGGAAGAGGCTATGAACTGCCATGTGCTACTCACGGCCAATTCCAGACAGCTGTGAAACTAATGGAAACAACCCATCCTGTGCCAAAACTTCAGCCAAACAGAGTTGTGGTGAATGGAGTTAAGTCCAGTTGGCGGCAGGTCACAAGTGGTGTTCCCCAGGGCTCAGTATTGGAGCCAGTTCTCTTTAGTATCTTTATCAATGATCTGGACGAGGGGATCGAGTGCACCCTCGGTAAGGTTGCAGACGACACCAAGTTGGGCAAGAGTGTTGATCTGCTTGAGGGTAGAAAGGCTCCACAGACGGATCTGGACAGGCTGGATCAATGGGCCGAGGCCAACTGTTCAACAAGGCTAAGTGCCGGGTCCTGCACTTGGGTCACAACACCACCATGCAATGCTACAACTTTGGGGAAGAGTGGCTGGAAAGCTGCCCGGCAGAAAAGGACCTGGGGGTATTGGTCAATAGCTGGCAGTATACTAGCCAGCAGTGTGCCCAGGTGGCCAAGAAGGCCAACAGCATCCTGGCTTGTATCAGGAATAGCGTGGCCAGCAGGACTAGGGAAGTGATCGTCCCCCTGTACTTGGCCCTGGTGAGGCCGCACCTCAAGTACTGTAGTGAGGGGCCCAAAACTGAACACAAGACAGACATTGAAGTGCTGGAGCGTGTCCAAGGAAGGGCAATGAAGCTGGTGAAGGGTCTGGAGAACAAGTCTTATGAAGAGTGGCTGAGGCAACTGGGGTTGTTTAGCCTAGAGAAAAGGAGACTGAGGGGAGACCTTATTGCCTCTCTACAACTACCTGAAAGGAGGTTGTAGCGAGGTGGGTGTTGGTCTCTTTTCCCAAGTAACAAGTGATAGGACAAGGGGAAATGGCCTCAAGTGGCACCAGGGGAGGTTTAAATTAGCTATGAGGAAAAATTTCTTCACTGAAAGGGTTATCAAGCATTGGAACAGGCTGCCCAGCGAGGTGGTGGAGTCACCATCCCTGAAGGTATTTAAAAGATGTGTAGATGTGGCGCTTAGGGACATGGTTTAGTGGTGGACTTGGCAGTGTTAAGTTGTGCTGAGTGCATATGTTTGTTTTTATTCTATGTCATTCTCAGTCCGATGTGGTGGGGAAGTTTGCTCGCAAAGGGATGTGTTAAGCATGCTAGTGCTTAACCTCTCATTTACTAGATTTAGAGAAAACACTGTTTTCTTTTCTCCCCACATTCTGCCCTAGCTTTTATAAATTGCACTGAATCAGAAGAATCTAGGTGCTTTGGTGGGATGGGAATCTGATTGATGATGCGGCTTCCATCCTAAACCACTGAACCTGCAACATCAACACTAACACTTTAATTTGAGAGGAAGCTAGTAAAAGGATAAGGGAACAAAAGTCACGTTCTGATAGTGACGCCGACATATTGTGCTGGTTTTGGCTCAGATGATAGTTAATTTTCTTTACAGTAGCTATTATGAGGCTATGTTTTGGATTTGTTCTGAAAACAGTGTTGAGAATACAGGGATGATTTTGTTATTGTTGAACAGTGCTTACACAGTGTCAAGACCTTTTCTGCTTCTCATACCACCCCACCAGCGAGTGGGCTGGGGGTGCACAAGAAGTTGGGAGGGGACACATTTGGGACAGCTGACCTCTGGGATATTCCATACCATATGACGTCATGTTCACCAATAAAAGCTGTGGGGAAGAAGGAGGAAGGGGGGATGTTCAGATGTTCAGAGGTATGGCGCTTGTCTTCTCAAGTAACTGTTATGCGTGATGGAGCCCTGCTTTCCTGGAGATGGCTAAACATCTGCCTGCCAATGGGAAGTAGTGAATGAATTGCTTATTTTACTTTGATTGTGTGCACATGTTATGTTTTACCTATTAACAGTGCATACCCCAATGCGCGCAGCATGGGGAATAAACAGGAAGAACTAGAGGTCTGTGTGTGGTCGCAGGGCCATGATCTTGTTGCAATTACAGAGACATGGTGGGGTAGCTCGCATGACTGGAATGCTGTCACGGATGGTTATGTACTTTTTAGGAAAGACAGGCCAGCAAGGGGAGGTGGTGGAGTTGCTCTTTATGTGAGAGAGCAACTGGAATGTATCGAGCTCTGACTAGGGGTGGATGAAGAAAGAGTCGAGAGCTTATGGGTAAGGATTAAGGGACAGGCTAATAGGGGTGACACTGTTGTGGGTGTTTACTACAGGCCACTTGATCAGGAAGAGGAAGTCGATGAGGCCTTCTACAGACAGCTGGAAGTAGCCTCACGATCACAGGCCCTGGTCCTCATGGGGGACATCAACCACCCTGATATTTGCTGGAAAGGCAACACGGTCAAGCATGCACAGTCCGGGAGGTTCCTGCAGAGCATTGATGATAACTTTTTGACACAGGTGGTGGAGGAGCCCACGAGGAGTGGGGTGCTGCTAGACCTTGTACTAACAAACAAAGAAGGACTGGTTGGGGATGTGAAGGTTGGGGGCAGTCTTGGCTGCAGTGACCATGAGATGGTGCAGTTCAGGATCCTGCGTGGAAGGAGCAGAGCAGAAAATAGGGTTACAGCCCTGGACTTTAGGATAGATAACTTTGGCCTCTTCAAAGACCTCCTTGGGAGAATCCCATGGGTTGGGGCTCTAGAAGGTAAGGAGGCCCTGCCATGGGCAGGGACACCCTCCACTAGACCACGTTGCCCAAAGCCTCATCCAACCTGGCCTTGAACACTTTCAGGGATGTGGTTGCCACAACCTCTCTGGGAAACCTGTTCCAGTGCCTCACCACCCTCACAGTAAAGAATTTCTTTCTAACATCTAATCTAAATTGACCCTCCTTAAGCTTAAACCCATTACCCCTTGTCCTGTCACTACACTCCCTGATAAACAGTACCTCTTCATCAATCAATACCCCCCAAGTCCTTCTCCTCAGGGCTGCTCTCAATCCATTCCTCGCCCAGCCTGTAGTTGTGCTTGGGATTGCACCGACTCATGTGCAGGACCTTGCACTTGACCTTGTTGAACACCATGCGGTTAGCATGGGCCCACCTCTCCAGCCTGTCAAGGTCCCTCTGGATAGCATCCCTTCCCTCCAGCGTGTTGACCGCACTACACAGCTTGGTGTTGTCAGCAAAGTTGCTGAGGGTGCACTCGACTTCAGTGTGATGGCGTTTATCTTCCCAAATAACTGTTACGTGTGATGGAACCCTGTTTTCCTGGAGATGGCTGAATACCTGCCTGCCGATTCAAAGTGGTGAATGAATTCCTTGTCTTGTTTTGCTTGCGCGTGTGGGTTGGGAGGCTGGGCAGCTGGGGGTCTTGCGTAGCATCGACTTTGGGTGATAAGAATTTGTACTGTTCGTTGCTTGTTTTGTATATATTATTATTATTTATTTTCCTTTTTTTGATTGTCGTATTAAACTGTTTTTATCTCAACCCACGAGTTCTCTCACTTTCACTCTTCCAATTCTCTTCCCCATCCTGCTGGGGGGGGAGTGAGCAAGTGACTCCATGGTGCTTAACTGCCAGCTCGGGCTAAACCACAACACAGAGAATGTCTGGAGAAAGGAAGACCTTCTCTTGGTTGAGGAGGATCGGGTTAGAGAACATCTAGGCAAAGTCGACATCCACAAATCCATGGGCCCTGATGGGATGCACCCACGAGTGCTCAGGGAGCTGGCAGATGTTGTTGCTAGGCCACTCTGAATTATATTTGAAAGGTCATGGAGAACAGGAGAGGTGCCTGAGGATGAGAGGAAAGGCAATGTCACTCTGGTCTTCAAAAAGGGCAACAAGGAGGACCCAGGGAACTTCAGGCTAGTCAGTCTCACCTCCATCCCTGGAAAGGTGATGGAACAACTTATTGTGGATGTCATCTCTAAGCATGTGGAGGAGGAGAAGGTTATTGGGAATGGTCAACATGGATTCACCAAGGGGAAATCATGCCTGACCAATCTGATAGCCTTCTATGATGGCATGACTTGCTGACTGGATGAAGGAAGAGCAGTGGATGTTGTCTACCTTGACCTGGACAAGAGGACAGAGTGTACCCTCAGCAAATGATACAAAACTGGAAGGAGTGGCTGATACACCAGAAGGCTGCACTGCCATTCAATGAGATCTTGACAGGCTAGAGAGTTGGGTGGAGAGGAACCAAATGAAATTCAGTAAAGGCAAGTGTAGGGTCCTGTACCTAGGGAGGAATAACACCAGGCACCAGTACAGCTTAGGGGTTGACCTGATGGGAAGGAGCTCTGCAGAGAAGGACCTGGGAGTCCTGGTGGACAACAAGCTCTCCATGAGCCAGCAATATGCCCTTGTGGCCAAGAAGGCCAGTGGTATCCTGGGGTGCATTAAGAAGAGTGTGGCCAGCAGGTCGAGGGAGGTTATCCTCCCCCTCTACTCTGCCCTGGTGAGGCCACATCTGGAGTATTGTGTCCGGTTCTGGGCTCCCCAGTTCAAGAAAGACAGGGACCTACCGGAGAGAGTCCAGCAAAGGGCTACCAGGATGATTAGGGGACTGGAGCATGTCTCATATGAGGAAAGGCTGAGAGAGCTGGGTCTGTTTAGCCTGGAAAAGAGAAGACTGAGAGGGGATCTTATTAATGCCTATAAATATCTAAAGGGTGGATGTCTAGAGGAAGGGGCCAGACTCTTTTCAGTGATGCCCAGCAACAGGACAAGGGGAAATGGGCAGAAACTGGAACACAGGAAGTTCCATCTGCATATGAGGAAGAACTTCACTTTGAGGGTGACCGAGCACTGGAACGGGTGTCCCAGAGAGGTTGTGGAGTCTCCTTGGGAGATATTCAAAACCTGCCTGGATGCGATTCTGTGCAACATGCTCTAGGTGTTCCTGCTCTAGCGGGGGGCTTGGACTAGATGATCTCTAGAGGTCCCTTCCAACCTAAACAATTCTGTGATTCTGTGATTCTGTGGTTCTGCGATTAAACTGTCTTTATCTCAACCCACAAATTTTCCAATTCTCTCTCCCATCCCACTGGAGGGGGAGTGAGCGAGCAGCTGTGTGGTGCTTAGCTGCCTACTAGTGTTAAACCACGACAGTATTTTTTTAACTTGTTCTTTCAAAATAAGTCATATTTTGAACTGTCAGTCTCACTGCTCTTTTTAGTATCTTTGTGAAAACTTGCATTGTTGGAAAAATATGCATCAGGTGATAATGTTCCAAGACATTTTGTGTTGACTGTTAACATTCTGTTAATCCATTTTGACTTCACGTTGCAGTTTTTTCTTAGACATGTCAGTTTCATTCTGTTCTTCTCCTTCAGTATGTAAGGTGCATGTGTCATGGATTAAGTCAACTGATTTTGAGCTTAATAATCAAAGTATCATTCAAATTGTTACTCGCTTCAGATATATAATTTAGTGTCATTTATTTGAGAAACATCATTTACAGTAGCAGTTTTAACAGAATTCCAGTACACTGAGGGACAGCCATCAACTGTGTGAGAAACATTTGTGATGTCATAATCTTATCCAACAGTAAATTTGGTCACAAGGGGGAGCAGCATATAGTTATAAGGAATAAGTGAGCATAAATAGTTTCTTGATGAGCTGTTAAGGGACTGCTTAAATACTTAATGAAAAGTGTAAAGAGAAGAGAGGAATGAAATGGGCATTCAGTAATCAAAGATGAGTTTTGTGAGTATAATTTTGGCTTTGAAGTGATGTGACACTACTTTCCGTCTCTTTAAGGGCATGGTGAGACCAAATTCTACTGGTAGTTCCTGTATTTGCCCCCATGATGTATCTTGTAATTCTGTTTGAAGAGCTCTTGCTGTATCTATCTATCTCTTGATAGTTGGGCATCTTCAGAGCTGGAGATTGTATTGTTGTCTTGGCCTGTTCTCTGTGCAGTAGACTCTTTCATGTTTCCCCTTTCAATCACTTCGGAAGGGGAGAGAGAGGTGTTACTTGGACAGTCAGTTTTATTTTCTTAGCTTTTCTGATTTCATACTAGGCAGAGGTAGAGCAATGTGTATCTGAAACTGAATAACTTGTCTACTGAAAATAGATCTTTGCTGTAGTTGATTACTGCTGTTAGTTTGTTGTAAAATTAGGATAAACAAGCTCCTTTTATTTTTACACTGAAGATTTTGAAGAATTTTAATTCCTTCTGTGCAGAAAGTTGTTACGGTATACATGAAGTCACTTTTCTTTAAAATGTTCTCCATTTCCTCTATTTCCTTCTGCTAAAAGTGCACTGAGGTCTATAGATCCTCAATCTTTTGGTAAACAATACTGATTTTGGATCCTGTAACAGAAATTGGACTTCTTACCTCTTTATTAAAAGCAACAAAAAAGTAAATCCATGTCTCTTAGCAAGTAGAAAAGAAAATAATCCTTTCTTCTTAGGGAACTATTGATAAAGTTTCCTCAAGGTACAAACATCATAACGGTGTGGTGAATAAACACCTACTACTAGCAAGACTGTGGTACTCCTTCCAAGATTTATTCTGATGTAGTCTTCATCAATACTGAGTCCCTTGGCACCAGGAAGGTCAAGGTTGTTATTCAGCCCTGAGGAAAGTCAGTCTTTGGCATCAATACTACCTTTTATGGTTTATCTTACTAAATGATCTACAGTTCAATAAAGATCATCTTGTGCTGAGTTATTCTAAAAATGGATGCCTAAGTGTAAGTTTAGATAATTGCTATTAGTGTTTTGTATCCAATGTAAGGCTGTTTGGGGTTAAGTGACAAGACACATGGGATTTGATTTATCACTCCTAACTGTTAACCATTGTGGTTAGGTAATGAGCATATGTGGATATGTAATGAGTTCTGAAAGTTTATTTGTTCCAGTCAGTGCTTTCAGGCATGGAAATCAGAGTACTAATCTATTTAACGTACTGTGTACTATTATCTTTTTACCATTGTATCTCAGCAGATTGGAGACTTCAGTGTAGTTCCTTTAATGCCTACAAGGCTGAGAATGACAATTGTCTCAATTTTATAGATAGGAAACTTGGGCAAGCAAAGTGACTTAATCAAGGTCTTGAAAGGAAGACTGGGAAATCAGGGTGCTGAATTTAAATCTCCAGATTCTTAGACAAGTGTCTTCACTGCATAGACCAGCATTCCTCTCAAAAGTAAGATTTTGGTCTGCCTAGCACAAGGAATCTCAGAATTAAGGAATAAAATGTTTTATCTACTACATAGATTTGTAATTCCTTTAAAAAAGGTGGAATTTATAACATTAGCATTTAAAATATATGGAAAGGAATATCAGTAGTTATTGTGTACACATTGGAGATTAGCACTAAAAAGAATAGAGTCCTTTCTTTTGCAAGTTGAATATTTGACCCCCTAGTAAGTGATATATGAGAGATGTTCTATATAGTGATGTTCTATAATGTGATGAAAAAACTGTGTTAATTCTATTAGTTGCATTCTGAATGAACTGGTTAAAATTATCTGAATCTTTATAAGTCAGTTGGAACATCAAAAAACTAAATATCCACAGCACACCCCTATGTTAACGATCCTCAGTCATCTGGACCAGCAAATCTATTGAAGCAGGTAAACAGCCAGAAGTTGTCTTAACATCAAGTCAGTAAGCAGCCAGCATATACTTGGAAGGAACTAGGATTTGCAGGGCACACTTAAACCTACAGTTTATCTGCATTCTTGGTGTATTTAGGTCTAATTCATATTTTTTAAAACCCATATGGGCTGCTACGAAGAAAATTAACTCTATCCCAGCCAGACACAGTACAAAAACTATAAGAAACAAATTTTACATGATCTAACAGCCACTATAAGGAGACATAAAGTCTTTCTTTATGGACGGATAACTGATTTAATAATTTTGATCTAGTTTGAGTGAGATCTTCTAAATTTGGTAGCCATGCAGTTGTCAGTGTAGTCTATTTGTTTACTTATAAGTAAAAGATCAAATTCATTCTGAAATATATTTGACTAATATCTCAGCTATTTTATTATTTTCTTAGTAATTTCTGATCTTTTTACTACATTTCCCAACACTGCTTACTGCCACAATAAAATGAAAGATGTGATTCAAATTAAATAAGCATTTATCATACGGCTTAAAGTTTTGCATAGGTATTGTATTGTATAGGTATTGTTCTGTCTCTGCCAGTAATTAGGAATGAGATGTCCTACAGGCATATATTTGAAATTATAACAGATGGTTAACAGGTAGTAATGTTAAAACCAGAGATAGGAAGCTTGATGTAGCAGCCTTTTCTTCAGTAAAATCTCTCTGTTAGCCCATTGTGTCTGTTTTCTACACTCAATACATAGGTATTAAGGTTGGTTTCAGAGAGTTCAAAGACTTATTTTTGAGCTTTTATACCCTAAATGATTTAGAGGTTGCTTATTTAAATGTCTGCTTTTCTTTCTGTGTGCTTCTGCTATAGTTTTAGCACTTGGGTACTATGATTACAGATTTTTTTTTAATATATATACAAAAATATATGTAAATCATTTATCATTTAATTTTGCTTGAAACAGACCCCAGTGATATTAGGTATTAGTAAAATACTACTAAGTTATACTATCATATCATTGTTCGTAAAAAAAATCAGAAACAAATGGAGTTTAGGAATGGGTGTTTTTATTGCTAAAAGTAAATTAGTATAGACTTCTAAAAATTATTATGAATTTAATTATTTACAAAATACTCAGATACTATGTAGAAAGTACACAGGAAATTTTTAACTACATGATTACTATTTTAAATATATGAATACATCCTTATACAAGACTTAAGCTTATAAAATGAGCTATAGTGGGTGAATTAGTATCTTCTTTCAAGTTTCTGACCATCTTTTGTCATGTTGCTAGGTGAAGTGATATTAAAGCTAGACGTTTGTCTTAATATAACTAAAGAAAATTTGTTGGCTTTTTTCTGTTGCTTTTCTGCCACCTTGTGGACTGACTTATTTGAATTCTAGAGTGGGTTCTTCCTAGGTTTCCTGAGAAATACTTTTTTTTTTTCTTCTTGTTTTATTCTTCTTATTTAGCATGTTCTGCAGTAGTTTTCTACTCTGTTCTTTTCAGTTTTGAAATGTAATTAAACTGTTCCTGGTGTTTTAAATTTTGTGATATCTTTAATGGAAAATTGATTGATTAAGTTTTTGTAGGCATTTGTTGACCTCATCTCTTATCTCTCTGCCTGAATTGTCCTACAATTCTAGCAGGAATTGAAACATTTAGTAGGAGAAAAAGTACAAGCGTATATCTCCAGCTACCTATTCTGGAATTAGTATAATGTCCTGTAAAAGCATTGAAGTTCCATTTCAATATATAATTCAGTTGGACTCCAACTTCTGTACTTCATATTCATTTGTTGCAAGTTAACTTGAACTTAAATCTGTCGATATAAACTAATATAATGTATGTTTAATAGTCACCCAGTTGTTAATTTTAGGACTACTTGGTCATATTTTCTCTGTGGATGCCTCAAGATTTTAATTACCTTTCTGTTTTTTTAATTGTGTGTACTAGCTTTAAAAAGGCTTTAGAACTTTTTGTATATTTGTCATGGAAAACAGCTTTGAATCTGATGTCAGAATGTGCATAGCAATAGAAAGACAATTCACTGTGATCCCACTGTGAGGTTTCTGGACTATGTTGATAATGAGTTGGCAGAAGAAAAGTAGAGAAGTAGTTAATGAGAATTTTAGTAGTTATGCTTCTATAAAAGACCTTTAGTCAAAAATCTTTGACTTAAGACATAGTGAGTGCCAGAAGGGATAATTTTAAAGATGGAGTTCTTGACTTTCACTGTATTTTTTTCCACTGTGCATTGTATACCTACATCTGAAATAGTATTAGTGATTTCAAAAGGCTGAAATTTCAAAGGATTCAAGCATTGTGAGCTCTGGCTAACTCTGTAGCAAACAGTGCCAAAAGAAAAATTAGTATTTTAAATTTTCAAAAGATCAACTGGTAAATTGGTTTATTATCCAGTACTAAGAAATTAATCTTCCACTTCCTTTACCGGTACTTAGTTAAATTGAACAGGAGCTTGAACAGGGAAGACATTTATTAGAAAAAATAAATTTTGTATAGAAGAAAAACTGGTGGTATGTGGAAGCAGATATCAGGGAGGGATAGGATCATTGGACTGACTTTGAACAGAGGATGGAGATTTGAGTTCTGATAAATATATACCTTAGGTGAAAGTGGAAAAAGAAGAAAGGGAGAATAGGATCAAAATCTTCAGAATAAGGATAGGAGAAGGAGGGTATGAGAAATGTTAATTCTATGTAATATAGAGGGATTATTACCAAATATAGTAATTCGTTGTTTTTTGACTAATATGTTACAAAATATTTTTTTTAAAAACAAAACTTCTTTCAACTTCCTTCCTTCAAAACTGGGTTGTTTTCCTTTCCTTTCCTTTCCTTTCCTTTCCTTTCCTTTCCTTTCCTTTCCTTTCCTTTCCTTTCCTTTCCTTTCCTTTCCTTTCCTTTCCTTTCCCTTTTCTCTTTTCTCTTTTCTTTTCTTTTCTTTCCTTTCCTTTCCTTTCCTTTCCTTTCCTTTCCTTTCCTTTCCTTTCCTTTCCTTTCCTTTCCCCTTTCCTTTCCTTTCCTTTCCTTTCCTTTTCTCTTTTCTTTCCTTCTTTCCTTCTTTCCTTCTCTTTTCTTTTCTTTTCTTTTCTTTTCTTTTCTTTTCTTTTCTTTTCTTTTCTTTTCTTTTATTTTATTTTCTTTTCTTTTCTTTTCTTTTCTTTTCTTTTCTTTTCTTTTCTTTTCTTTTCTTTTCTTTTCTTTTCTTTTCTTTTCTTTTCTTTTCTTTTCTTTTCTCTTCTTTTCTCTTCTTTTCTTTTCTTTTCTCTTCTTTTCTCTTCTTTTCTCTTCTTTTCTTTTCTTTTCTTTTCTTTTCTTTTCTTTTCTTTTCTTTTCTTTTCTTTTCTTTTCTTTTCTTTTCTTTTCTTTTCTTTTCTTTTCTTTTCTTTTCTTTTCTTTTCTTTTCTTTTCTTTTCTTTCATCATGATGTACATTTGTATATTTTGTATGGTTATCTCTAGTGTTTCTCACTTTTATTTTGTAAGGAAAGAAAGTCCAGAAATGAGGGTGTTAATCTGGAGACCTACACTCAGTTCCCTGCTGTGTTACCGATTGTGTTTGTGGTCTGGTCTGGAGCAAATTATTTGGGCTCATATAATCAAAGATATTTAGGGACTTAATTCCTCTTAGCTACTCTTTGGTTGAAGTTTTTAAGTATATGAAAGTGCAGGGCTTTTTCTTTGTTAATGCCCTTTATATGATTTCATATTCTGGTTCATATACATTGGTCAATTTAAAAGGAAAATGACCGGGATTTATATGCCTTTTGTCACATCACCTCTCCTGTCTCCAACACTTGCAGGGGCAAAAGGGTTTTGAGTTTTGTTGGGAATCTCACATTTGAAGAAAATAGTTTGTTCATACTAAATTGACCATGTTCTAGTCAACAATGAATGAAGGATACTAAGTTGATGATTAAAGTCCTTTAGAGTGGATCAGTCTCCAAAAAAAGTTTTGGAACTCAGATGTCGATGTCTTCATCTTTACCTTCAATTCACAGTAACCCTTAATATTATCAAAGAATGCAAGAAAAGAAATTTTAAACTTCATTGTGAAAACAGGTTGATTGTATCATTGTTTATAACACTATGGCCTAGATTTGGTGTGATGTATTAAACCTGTATGGCATTTTTAGTACAAATCACCTTTTTCCACTGTGGTTATTATATCCCACTATTCAATAGCTGGAATTGTATCACCATGGAAAGGTAAATCCTAGAGATAGTGCAAGAAGATTATTTGGTATATTTTAACCCTATTCTTCTATTCATATCCCTCCCTCATTTTGGGGACCTTTCTCAGAAAAGCCTGTTTAAAAAGACTTGCTTCCTACTGTGGATGAAGTGTTTAAAAAGTTCAGAGGAATTAACTTGATTCTGGTTGTTTTCTGATCACAAAGAGGGATGATGAACTGCAGCTGATCTTGAGACAATACAGTTCTTTTACAAGAAGTTTGATTTCTGTATATTAAATTTAATCAAGTCTGTCTTTTTTCTTAAATTGGTTCAGAGGAAAAAGATGCATGCTACCATATGACTGTCAGAACTTTACAGCTCTGAGATGTACACTTCCTAGTTGAAGATGACAATTAGTGCAAGACCTGCCTTCTGGTCTTTCTACTTCCCTGTGTAAATTTACAAAGTGTCTGTCACTTGCAATATGTATTTGAGGGTTTATGTACCCTGGTTTGGATGAATGGGTCATAGAAGTTGCATGGCAGACATCCCTGCCAAATTCAGACAATACTTATGTTAAATTGGTTCTCATAATGAAATATTCTTATCTCCCAGTGGCAGTCAGAGAATAGAATAATAGTCTAAAAAACCAAAACAACAAGGTTCTGCACAACCATTAGAGATTATAGCATCAGATACTTCAGGTTCATTTAGGTTTATTTCATAGAATGGTTTGGGTTGCATCCTGATTTCAGCTGGGATGATAGAGTTAATTTTCTTCATAGTAGCTAGTATGGGGCTATGTTTTGGGTTTGCACTGGAAACAGTGTTGATAATAGAGAGATGTTTTTGTTATATAGAGATGTTTTTGTTATTGTTGAGCAGTGCTTACACAGAGCCAAGGCCTTTTCTGCTTCTTGTACCACTCCACCAGCGGGATGGCTGGGGGTGCACAAGAAGTTGGGAGGGGGCACAGCCAGGACAGGTGACCCAAACTGACCAAAGGGATATTCCATACCAGGTGACATTATGCTCAGTTTATAAGGAGTTTGGGGAAGAGGAAGGGGGGGAGGGCGCAATGACATTCGGAGTGATGGCATTTGTCTTCCCAAGTAACCATTATACGTGATGGAGCCCTGCTTTCCTAGAGATGGCCGAACACCTGCCTGCCAATGGGAAATAGTGAATGAATTCCTTCTTTTGCTTTGCTTGTGCATGCAGCTTTTGCTTTACTTATTAAACTGTCTTTATCTCAACCCATGAGTTTTCTCACTTTCACTCTTCCGATTCTCTTCCCCATCCTGCCAGGGGGGGGAGTGAGAGAGCAGCTGTGTGGCACTTTTAGCTGCGAGCTGGGGCAAAACCATGACAGTCAGACAATCTATATGCATAGACAAGGCCTCAGTGTGCTCACTGACTGGCAGATAGTGTAAATGTATGTGGAAGGAGAGCATCTGTTCCTTTAAAGGTATCTAGTCAAGGACCTCTTCAATGCAAAAAGGGATAATAAGAAAAGGAGGCAGCCATAAACAAGAATGTACAGAGACACAAACTTGACTGACAAATGATAAGGGAGGCATTAAGAGAGTATTAAGGCATTGAGGACATTAAGATGTATAGTACACAGTAAGAAATCCCCAAACTTGATGAATATGGATCATTAACCTAAAAAATAAATTTAAAATAAGCAATAGGAAAAGTTACTTCCAAGCTATACAGAATCACAGTGCTGAAACATCTCTACCCCAAAATACTGTTTTTACTCCATAACCTTGTGGGTCTGACAATGTGCAACCTGATTTGCTCACAGCCTGGACTAAAACTTGGAGTCCAGAGTCTGAGAGTCCGAGGGGGAAAAAAAAAAGACAAATAAAACTAGCTTAGTTTTAAACCTTTAAATAACTAGAGGGAACATCAACAAATTTAAGGATAGCTCTAATTTGTGGAAAAGTGCTATGGAAATGAAAACAGATTAAGCCAGTTAGGGCCAACAGAAATCTAATTGGACCAGAACAAATTACTTGAAAAAAAAAATTTATGGATTATATTTTTCTATAAAGTTTTTTAAACTTTCCTATAGAATTCTATAGAAGATATATATATGTATTGAGGTATGCAATATAGTTCAAATATAAAAGAAAGTTTACTTTTTTTTTTTTAATCTAGCAGCAGTACTAAATATAGAGGAAGTCCATGCAGCTTCTTAGCTAGTGCATTTAGACTCTTCTCATTCATCATGTGAAACACTGGAACAGAAGGAATACTAAAAAAAAATAGCAATGACCATTATGTACATCTTAAAATACAGAGGAATGGAAAAGACAACTAAATGAAGGCCTGTAAGAAATCCAGTGCTAGTGATCTTTGGCTCCACAAAGAAGCCACAAGAATGCCTCCAATGAGTGATGCCAGGCTGTATATCTAATTACTTTCTCCTTTTCATGATGATGCGTGTTTAACATTGCACATTTTTTGGTATTTCAAAAAAGCTTTGGGCCTTTGAAAATTTTATAGCATTCTTTGGCTTCAGTTCTTTTATAAAAAGGGGTGGGGTTTTGAAAACTGCATTCTTAAATGATTCCAGCAATTCAGCTTTGATAGGATTAAAGCCAGCAGCAGTTTTCTTATTCAGGCTTTCATTTCCTTTGAGTTAAAAAAAAAAAATAAATCCAACAAACCCAAGCAACAGAAAAGTAGAGCTGCTGTATAGCAGATCAAAAAATAAACACGTGCAAACATTTGGACAAAGTTTTCTTTTTACCGACATTCCCTCCATCCCCATCCCAGTTGACTGCTTGATTACATGATGAATGCCTGGTGACTTCATGTTTACTTCTCCAATATATATGCACATGTACCCACACATACATAGCAGTCTTACGGAGAGAAAAATTTATAGCATTCATCCTGAATATCAGAATGGGAAGTTGGATATATTATGTGTGACAGGTCCCAGTTGCATTCACACTTGAAACATAGATGTCAAGTATTTCTAGTCTGCAACAGTCATTTACCTGTAATACCAGAATGAGTTGAAAAAGTTTGATGGAAAACATCAAGCCCTTTCTAGCCCACTGATGTGGGAATCAAGCGATCTTTGAAAGGATGGACCGTATTACAAGAACCACCATACTGTATGCTCTTCAGATTGTCAGCAGAATGTGGAGGGCATAAAGTCTGAAGATGCTCAAAAAACCCCCTAAAACAAAGAGAAGAAAGTGATTGGTAAAATATCTGAATAGAGAGACGAGGGATAGTGATAGTCCCAGTGAGTGAAATCTTGGCCATGTGATGTGAATAGTAAAAATCCCACTGATTGCAGTAGCATCAAGATTTCACTTGATTTCTGCCTATGAAGTATATTTGCTATAAAGCTGTCTAAGATGAAGCTTCCTCCAAGAAGTGTTCTTCCTTTTGCTATTAACTCCTCCTAATCCAATCAATTTCACTGACATTCTGGTTCACACATGATCTCTGAGGAGGCACTTGGTCAGCTAGTAGATGGTATTGTCAGGAAATCTCTCATGACATTGTTGAAAATGGTGGCTACCTGCCATAAAATGGTGGCTGAAACAACATGGCAAATCCTGTGTATTTAGTGGGAGGGAGGCTTCCTGCTCTGACATCCTTCTGGAATAAACAGGAAGACAAGGATGGTCTTGTCAGCCAATCACAGAGCTGCCTGAGAACACGTGGGTATGACAGTGTCAAGAAATGGCCGTTAGCCAATCACAGAGCAGTATAAAAACACATGGGTTATGATGTTTAACCCAGTGGCAGCTCCATGCCATGATCTGATGTATTTCCAGGTAAACTGGAAAGGACAGCTGGTCCTGCCAGCCAATCACAACAGACCATGTGGCGAGAAGAAGAGACTGTCTTCTGGGGCAAGTGGAACACATCGCTGCCTGCAGCAGGGCAGGACTTCAGCCAGAAACTGGGGGGCATGCCACCTGTCACTTCTTATTTTGTATACCAGTGGTCCCTATACTCTGCCTGTGGATTCTCTATACCCCTGGTTCCAAAACCCTAGAGGTTGACCTTGGGACTCTCCAGGTGTTTTCTGCCAGAGGCTCCAGGTGAGGCCATGCTCCCTGGCTGCCATATAGAGCACTGGTCATAGAATCATAGAATGGTTTGAGTTGGAAGGGACAGTTAAAGGTCATCTAGTCCAACTACCCCTGCAGTGAGCAGGGACATCTTCAACAAGATCAGGTTGCGCAGAGCCCTGTCCAACCCGACCTTGAAGGTTTCCGGGGATGGGGCATCTACAACCTCTCTGGGCAACCGGTTCCAGTGTTTCACCACCCTCATCATAAAAATTTTCTTCCTTATATCTAGTCTGAATCTACCCTCTTTTAGTTCAAAACCATTACCCCTTGTCCAATCGCTACAGGCCCTACTAAAAAGTCTGTCCCTATCTCTCTTATAAACCTCCTTTGGGTATTGAAAGAAAGAAGAAGAAATGTGTCAGTTGAAATAACTAGAAATATGAGACTCCTACCGGTATTTGTGACCATTGTTTTCTATCCTATATCTGAGAAATTATTAATCTCAAATACTAACGGAAACTGTTGTTGTTATAGATCTCTGAAATGTCACATAGATCTTTATCCAAACTCAATCTGTTGCCCTCTAGCAGGTTCTCAAAAGTGCTTCTTGAACCAACTTTTTCCAGAGAATCAGACTGTTTCCATTTTATCTATGCAACATTTGATTATATCATTACAATCTCTCTTAATAACATTGGTGAAACATTTACTAACTTTATTGCTGTCTGGTGAGAAAATCTATTTCAAAAAATACCTATTTTTCAGTAATGATGGCTATGCTACAATATTTCAGTTCTCATATCAGGTTTCAGTAATTTAACCAAAAAGTAATTCCCTTCCATTCTTTTGTCCCAAATCCTTGATGTTTGTTACACAAATATTGCATCCAGTTTTCTAACCAGATTAGAGACAGTCCTTTGATTACCTGCCATTTTTCTGACTTCTCATCAATAGTAATACTTTAGTCTCTACTATTTTTCATTTTACTCGCCTGTCAACCTGATTTTATTTACTTAAAATCAGGGGCAGAGATTACATGAATCTTTCCCAACTTTCTTTCCTCACTTCTTAGTTTAAAGCTCTTAAGAATGTTAGACTAAATAATGCAATGCTGTTTTTCACATATTTGGTCCATCATTTAAAAAGAGTCCACTCTCAATGAATTGATGGTAGTGATCAAACATCCTAGAAACTTGTCATGGTTTAACCTGGCAGGCAGCTAAAACAACCACACAGCCGCTCGCTCACTCACCCTCCAGTGGGATGGGGGAGAAAATTGGAAAGGTAAAACTGAGAAAACTCATAGGTTGAAATAAGGACAGTTTAATAGGTAAAGCAAAATCTGCACACGCAAGCAAAGCAAAACAAGGAATTTATTCGCTACTTCCCGTCGGTAGGCAGATGTGTAGCCATTTTCTAGGAAAGCAGGGCTTCATCACGCGTAACAATTCCTTGGGAAGACAAGCGCCATAACTCCAACCGTCCCCCCTTCCTCCGTCTTCCCCACAGCTTTTATTGCTGAGCACAATGTCATATGGTATGGAATATTCCTTTGGTCAGTTGGGGTCTGCTGTCCTGGCTGTGTCCCCTCCCAGCTTCTTGTGCACCCCCAGCCTACTTGCTGGTGGGGCAGTGTGAGAAACAGAAAAGGCCTTGATGCTGTGTAAGTACTGTTCAGCAATAGCTAAAGCATGACTGTGTTATCAACACTGTTTTTAGCACAAATCCAAAACATAGCCCCATACCAGCTACTGTGAAGCCAAAACCATTACATTTGGCTAGTAAATTTCCATCTTCCCTGATGTCAATCAGTTGTTCTTGCAAATTGATAGGAAGGTGTTTCAGTTTTATAGTTTTGACAGATGGGTTCAAAATCTACTGAAACTCTTCATTTGGAAGATTTTTAAGCAGGTTAGAAAATTCTATTTCCAAATTGTTTAAGTGCACAAATATGAGAGTTTTTGTAGGTGACACACGTGTACTGTTTTTGTCAACAAAATCACAGAATGATGGAAACATTTCCAAACATCTGTTTTCAAAATGCTCTCTGCATAACACAGGTTTCTTTTAAAAAGCAGTTGCTTTCTCACTCCTTGTTAAAACATCACTTTTACCTTGAAAGGACAGATTAAGTGTTTTTATTTTTTTGAAAATATCTGCGTAAGTAGATAATAAGCAGCAAATACACTTACAATCAGTTACCTATATGCCCATATATATATAATTTAAAATAATACTAGTACAGTGATCACCAAACCAGCTCCCAGGAGTGGGGCCTCGAAACTGTTCCCAAGAGCAGGGCCTTGAAATCGAAAATGGACAAAGTCTCACTTTGAAGGCGATCTGTGTCATGGAGTCTGGAGTCAGCCAGGTGTCCCCCGTGAGGGTCCAATAACTTGTCTAGGAGATCTCATAGAAAAGTTCATGCAGGGGGAGTTCTCAGAGAAAGAGGCTCCATTTTGGGTAGAAAGCAAGTAATTTTTATATCACTGTATTGGGTTTGTGTGGAAAAGCTTTGGTAGCAGGGAGGCCTACAGGAGTGGCTTCTGTGAGAAAATACCAGAAGCTTCCCCCATGACCAACAGAACCAGTTTCAGACAGCTCCAAGAGGGACCCACTGCTGGCCAAAGCTGAGCCAATCAGCGATGTTGGTAGCACTTCTGTGATAACATATTTAAGAAGGGAAAAAAATTGCTGCGCAACAGCAGCTGGGAGAGAGAAGTGAGAAAAACAACTATGCAGACACCAAGGTCAGTGAAGAAGGAGGAGGGGGAGGAGGTGCTCCAGGCACCAGAGGAGAGATTCCCCTGCAGCCCATGGAGAAGACCATGGTGAAGCAGGCTGTCCCCCTGCAGCCCATGGAGGATGATGGTGGAGCAGATATCTACCTGCAGCCCATGGAAGACCCCATGCTGGAGCAGGTGGATGTGCCTGAAGGAAGCTGTGACCCTGTGGAAAGCCTGCACTGGAGCAGGCTCCTGGCAGGAACCTGTGGCCAGTTGAGAGGAGCCCACGCTGGAGCAGGTTTTTCATCAGGACCTGTGACCCCATGTGGAACCCATGCTGGAGCAGTCTGTTCCTGAATGAATGCACCCAGTGGAAGGGACCCATGCTGGAGCAGTTCATGAAGAATTGCAGCCCATGGGAAGGATCCACGTTGGAGGGGTTCGTGGAGGACTGTATCCTGTGGGTGGGACCCCACACAGGGGAAGAGCATGAGGAGGAAGGAGTGACAGAGACAACACATAATGAACTGACTGCAACCCCCATTTCCTGTCCCCCTGTGCCGCTGAGGAGAAGGAGGTAGAAAAGTCAGGAGTGATTGGTCAGTAATTGGTGAGGGATCTCACTGTCCTTAAGTGAACCCACAAGCTTTCTGTTATATTTTTTTTCTTCCCCTGTCCAGTTGAGGAGGGGGAGTGATAGAGCAGCTTGGTGGGCACTTGTTGGCCAGCCAAGGTCAACCCACCACAATCACAGAGACATAAGGGGGCATAGGACACCAGCACCTGGAGCAGCCAATAGATGTTGCTAATTTCTATTTTTCACCTGGGACAGTCAATAAGTAATGATATTTTCCTAATCTCTCAGACCAGTTTTTATTTTTCCAGACTCTTTTCCTGTTCTTGCAGTTAGAACAGCCAATGGCAGTTACTGATTCCTTCTTTTTCAGGATGGTTTCCCTCTTTTCCAGACTATTTTTCACCTTTCCAGACAATAAGTTGCTGTTACAGTTTCTTGGTTTTGTGCTTATCAATGGTATCTCAGGATGTCTCCAGTTTCTAGGTACCCAGCTGCACTTCAAAGATGCCAGTTATGCATCTCAAGGATGCTTCTGGTTCACAGACCTAGTTCCCAGGCTAGCATTTCCCAGGCTGGCAAGCATTTTCTCTGTCGGTATTTCAGCAGACATCTTCTGTTTAGTATTTTTCCCCTTATAACCAGGTCATCTTTATGGCTGCTCCCATCAAGGATACCTTGCGTAGTGTACGTGACACATGACCACCTGACATATGGACCAAGTGAGGGCACCGGTGTCAATCCATATATTAAGTATTAGTAAAGCTTAATCTTTCTTATTTGTTTTAAATAAATATAAATTCTAGTATTTTCTTCCCCCACTCCAATGGATCATCTTGTGCATCCCCCTTTGGAGACCATTGGTCTAGAACACAGGACATCAAACAGATGATATACTTTGTCCTTCCAAGTTGAACAGATTTGGACCAACAGCATGGAGGTGAATGATTGTGTTTATTGTTATTACCTACTCTTTGAGTTCTCTTAGTCTGTATTTGACACTTGCCATCGTGGCACCCTTCACTCTCTGGACACTCTCTGTCTCAGCTCACTCACCCCTCTCTCAGCTCAGTTGCTCCCTCTCTCATTGTGCGCTCTCAATGTGCTCAATTGATGCACTTGTTCGGCTTTTTAGCTCAATCCTATCAATACACGCACTGGACTTGCCTGCCCAGCTCCATGTCAATGCTCTCGGCTCGCTCAGAGCACCTGCTCTTCTCCCTCTTCTCAGCACTCCCTTTCTCTTCTCAGCATGCTCTTTACTCTCATTGCTCTCAGATTTCGGCTCACTCAATGCTCTGCTCTTGACTCTCAGCACTCCCTCTCAACTCTCGACTGTCAATTCTTGAGACTAGTGTCTCTTGACTTGGTGCTCCATCTGTCGAATCACCCAGTCTCTCAACTCTTGGTACTTCCTCTCTTGATGCTGGCTCTCTTGGCTCTTAGCACACTGTCTTGGGGCTCTCACTCACCTATTGACTCTTTCTCTGCTCTTTCATGGCTCTCTCTTGGTGCTCTGTCTGCTCTGGATGCTTGCTCAGCTTGCTCTCTGCTCTGGGCACTCTCTTGGCTTGCTCTTGAATCTTGGTGCTCCCATTCTTGACTCTTGCTCTGCTTTTTACTCTTGATGTTTGGATCTCTCTGGGAACTTGCTTGGCACTCTGGGCGCTCTCTCTCCACTCGCTCATGACTTTCAGCTCCCCTCCCTCATTCCTCTTCTCTCAGTCCCCTCTTGCCTCCCACACTTGGCCCTTGCTCTCGGCACCTCCAGCCCTCTCTCCAGTCTCAGCCCTCACAGGATCCTCCCTCAGCCCCTTCTGGGCACTAGAAGGATCCTCACTTGGCCCTCTCTGCTCTCATTCTCCTCTTTCTTGGTCTCCACTTGTCTCACTCACCCCTCTCTCGGCCCTTCTTTCTCAGCCCTTGCTCCCTTCTTGCTTTCCTCTCTCTTGGCCCTCACTCAAACTCCCCTCCCCCCTCAGCCCTCTCTCCGCTTGCACATCTGTTGCTCTCCTGTCTTGGCCCTCACTCCTCTCATTCTCCCCTCATTCTCCTCTCTTGGGTCCTGCTCCCCTTTCACCCTCTTCTCGCTCGGCCCTTGCACCCCCCCCCCCCCCCCCCCCCCGCTTTATCTGCCCTTGCCCTCTTTTTGCTCCCTCCTCTACTGGCCCTTGCACCTCCTGCCCTCTTCTCACTCTCACCTTGTTCTCCCCATTCCATTCACCTATTGCTCCCTGCTCTCGACTGTCGCTCCCTCCCTCTTCTCAGCCCTCACTCCTCCCAGCCCCCTTGCCCCTTTTGCTCTCCTGTCTCTTGGCCCTCACCCCTCTTGTTCTCCCCTCTCTTGGCCCTCTGCTCCCTTCTCTCTGGGTCCTCTCTCACTCCTCTCGGTTGTATGCTAATCTCTCTTGGCTTCTCGTTTCCTGTTGTGCTCTCTCAGCTCTCGCTCTCGGCTCCTCAGCTCACTCCTCGTTCCTCGCTCTTGTCTCTCCTCTCTGCCACTCCTCTCCTCTCTCCTTGCTCTTCGCTCCTCTTGGTCCTCGCTCCTCACTCCCCTTTCTTGGCCCTCGCTCCTTGCTTGAGGCCCTTGACCTCAGTCCTAGCTCTTTGCCCTCTCTCTCTCCTCTCGGCCATGGCTCCTCTCTCTTGGTTCTGCACTCCTTGCTCTCGACTGCTCACTCCTTTATCCTCTTGCTTGGCTCTTGCTCCTTGGCGCTCAGTCATGCTTCCTTGCTCTTGGCACTCCCTGCCCCACCTCCCCGGTCCTCATTTCCCTCTCACTCCTCACTCCACTCTCTCAGCTCTTGTCCCTTGCTAATTGCTCCCCTCTCCCTCAGCCCTCCCTTGCTCCTTTCTCATCTCGGCCCTTGCTCCTTGCCCTCGGCTCTCTGCTCCTTGCTCATCACTCTTGCCTGCTCATTCTTGGCTCTTGCTCCTTGCTGCTCTCTCTCCTTGCTCTTGCTCTTCACTCTCAGACCGTGTTTCTCTCAGCCCTTGCTTCTCTCTCCTTTCTTTCCCCTCTCTTGGCCCTCACTCCTCTCTTGGCCCTTGCTCTTCTGTCTCTGTCTCATCTTGGCTCTCACGTCTCTCTCCTCTTGTGTGTCTCTCCTCATCCCCCTCTCCCCTCCACTTGGATCTTGCTCCCCTCTCCCCTTGGCTTGCCTTTCCCCTTGGCTTTTGCTCCATGCTCTTCTCTCTTGGCCCTTATTCTTTTCCCTCTCTTGTTCCTCTCACTCCCCTCTGTCGGCTCTCACTCCTCGCTCCCCTCTGCCAACTCTTGTTCTTGCTCCTCTTGCATCCCTCGCTCCAGTCTCTCGCTCATCTTGCTCTTGGCTCTCATGCCCCTCACTCACGCCTCTCCCTCCCCTCTGTCATTCCCCTCCCTCGTTCCTCGCTGTTGGCTCACTCTCCTCATTCCTCATGATCCCAGCTCTTTCCATCATTCCCTTCTCTCATACCCTTCACTCCTGGCTCCTGCCCCCCACCTCCCTCTCTCAGCTCTCGACCCTCACTGCCCTTATTCTCATGCCATGTTCTTGCCCCACTCCCCTCTCTCTCGCCCCAACCCCTTGCTCCTTCCTTTCCTCTCTCACCTCTTGCTCCTCTCACTCCTTCCTCTTGTCCCTCCCTCTTTGCCCCCCCCTCAGCTCTTTCCCCTTGCCCCTCACTCTCCTCTCGCAACCCTCCCATCTCTCTTGCTCCTCGCTCTCTCACCTTTTGCACCCTTCACTTGCGGATCTTGCTCCCCTTGCTCCTTTCTCACCCCTCTATTCTGGGCTCTTGCTCATCTTACTCTCAGATCTTGCTCCCCTTGCTCTTGATCCTCACTCTTGCTCTTGGCCTTCTCTCCCTTCACTCTCGCCTCTTGTTCTCCCCCCTTTTGACTGTTACCCCTTGCTCCTCATTCCCCTCCCTCTTGGCTCTCACACCTCACTCCTCTCACCTCCCTTTATCTTTTCTCTCACTCCTCTTGCTCCACTTCCTCTCAGCTGTAGACTCTCACTCCCCTCTGTTGGCTCTTGCTTCTTGTTCTTGCTTCTGTAGGCTTGTCACCCAGCACTATGGGGATAGGGACAGACAGGTTCTTTTGGGGATCCCTGGCAAAAAGATGATGGCACTAAGCTGTAGTTACAATTAAAGCTTTATTTTTTTTAACAGAATTTTATGATCAGAGTAGCACAGGAGTTTTATAAGTAGAATCAGTGTAGCACAATTTTATAAGTAGTGTAGCACAGAATTTTATAGCACAGCTTAGCTTATGGTTCCTAATCACCTGGACCCTCTACAGATTGGGTCAAATCTTAATACTTGGCTTGCCGTATCAATATAACAATTATAATCTAGACTTGAAAACACATAAAAGAATACAAGTCACTCAGTCCTTGGAGGAAGCAGACAATGGTGGAGGTGTCCCTGGCCACTGAGGGATCATGGGTTTCACTGTCCAGCAGCAGTTCTGGTCCAAGTTCCCACTTAGGACTTGTAAATGCTTGATTTTATAGACAGTTGACATGGTTTAGCCCCAGCCGGCAGCTAAGTGCCACGAGCTGCTCGCTCGCCCCTCCCCCCCGGCGGGATGGGGAGGAGAACGGAAAAACAATGGCAAAGCCTTGAGGGTTGGGATAAGGGCAGTTTACTGGGACAGCAAGGGAGAGGGAAAACAATCAACAACAGTACTGACAACAGATATTAACAATGGGTGGTAACAGAGAACAATTTACCAATCCAACGACTGACCAATTGGATGCTCAGCCCCGTCCGGAAACACGCTGAAACCGTGCCACCCCCTCCCCTGCCAGACTAGCCCCCCTTTTATGGTGAGCATGACGTCACAGTCACATGGTATGGAATAGCCCCCCCCCCCCTCCCCCCCAGCTTTGGTCACCTGTCCTGGCTCCTGGTGAAATTAACTCTATCCTTGCCAGAACCAGGACAACAGTGCTCTGTGTACTGTTACACTTCCCTGTTCTGTGACAGGGTCATCACCACCACATGGTTGGTCAGGTGCCTGGGACCTTCAAGGCCGGTAAGGAGGGAAGAAGTCAGCCTGGTGCCCAGGAACCTTGAGGCTGATAGGGAGGGGATGAAGAAATCTGCCTGATGCACAGGATCTTCAGGGCCTGATGAGGAGGGGAAAAGAGATCGATACATAACTAGCTCAGTGACAGAGAATGGTCGTTTGCCTTATAAAATGGTGTTAGTAATGCTAACCATATTACCAAGAGTTAGGAGCAGGAGGTATCAGTCACAAGGCTCTTGCTCCCTTCGCGCACAGTTCTTGGTCCCCTCGCTCCCTCGTCTTTTGACTCCTCGCACACTCCTTGCTCTCAGCTCTTGCTCCTCTCATACCCCTTGCTCTGGGCTCTCACTCATTTTGCCTTTGCTAACCGCTCCCCTTCCTCTCAGCCTGTTGTGGGTTAATCCCAGTAGGCAGCTAAGCCCCACACAGCTGTTCACTCACTCCCCCTCCAGTGGGAGGCCCTCATTCCTCTCTTGCCTCTCTCAGCCCTTATTTCTTCTTGGCACTTACTTTTTCCTCTGGGCCCTCTCAAGATTCTCTCCTTGCTGCTCTCCCCCTTCTCCTCTTCCAGCTCTCTCTGTCCTCACTCCTCTCTCACCTCTCCTTTTTCTCTCAGGCCCCCTTTTTCTCATGGCCCTCATTTTTCTCTCTTGGCCCTCTCTTGGCTGTCTCCTCCCTTGCCCCTCTCCTGGCACTCTCCAGTCTCTCTCTCTCTCTCAGATCTCTAGACACTTGCACCTATCCCAGCTCTCTCCCGGCTCTCTCTCAGCCCTCACCCCTCTCTCAGCCCTCAGTCCTCTCTTGCCTCTTTCATCTCTCTCTTGGTCTTTGCCCCTCTCTCGGCCCTATCTCCTTTCTTGCTCCTCTCAGGCTCTCTCTTGGCCTTCGCCCCTCTCCTGGCTTTCTCCTCCCTTGCCCCTCTTTCGTCTCTCTCCCAACCATCTTTCGGGCATCATGCCTCTCCCAGCCATCGCTCCTTTCTCAGCTCTCTCTCAGCCCTGGATACTCTCTCTTACCTCTCTCTGTCACCCCTTTCCCCTCTAGCTCCCATCCTCCCTCTCCTCCCCCCTCCCTTGTTTCCTTCTCCTTTATCTCTCCCCTCCCTCTCTTTTTCCTCTTCCTCTCTTGTCTTCCCTCCCTTCCTCCTTCCCCTCCTCCCTCATTCTTGAACCTATCTCATCCCTCTCCAGCTGTCCCCCTCTCTCATCCACCTATCTCTTGTCCATATCTCTCTTGCCGCCCCTCCCCTCACCCATCCCTCCCACTCTCTGGTCCCTCTCTTGCACCTCTCTTGCTTCCCCTCCCCTTGTTGCCTCCCTACGCACTCTAGTCTCCCTCCTCTCCTCTCCCATGTCCCTGGTCTTCCACATTTCTCATCTAATCTTTTAGCCCTCTCTTGCCCCCTCCCTCATCTCTCACGTGCCACTCTCATCTCTCCTTCTCTCATCTCCCTCTCCCACTGCCTCGTCTCTCTTGTCTCTCTTGTCTCTCATGTTTCCCTTGTCTCCCTCATCTCCCTCTCATCTCCCTCTCAGCTCTCATCTCTCTTGCCTCACATCATCTCTCTTGTCTCACTTCCTATTGTCTTGTGTCCTCTTGTCTTGTCTCATTGCATCACTTGTCTTCTCGCCTCCCCTTTCTCTCTCTCCCCATCTATCCCCTCGTCTCTCTTCTGTTTCTCCCATCTCGTCTCTTTGCCTCATCTCTCTCCTCCTCTCATCACTCATCTTGTCTCTCCTCTCTTCTCTTGTCTCTCCTCTTGTCTCGTCTCGTCCTGTCCTTTCATCTTGCCTCGTGTCTTTCTCTCATCTTGTCTCTTTCTCATCTTGTCTCACCTCTCGTCTCTCCCTCGTCTCTCATTTCTCTCTCCCGTCTTTCCCATTCTTCCCTTCTCCCCCCATCTCTTTCATCTCGCCTTGTCTCACCTCTCTTGCACCTCCCTCTGTCCCCTCCCTTCTCTCCCACCCCTCTCTTATACCATCTTTCTCATCTCTCTTGGCTCTCTCATCTGGTCTTATCTAGTTTCTCACCTTGTCTGTCTTGTCTCTCATCTGGCTGGTCTTGTCTTGCCTGGCGTCTCATCTCTTGCCTTGTCTTGTCTCTGTCAGTTTACCTCTCTCATCTCATGTCTCATCTCTCTCATTTTGTGTCTTCTCTCATCACTCATTTCGTTTTTCCCCTTGTGTCTTACCTCATGTCTCACAGCTGTTGTGCGGCATTTTTTACCCTTTCTTAAACAGGTTATCACAGTAGCACCACCAGCTTTGCTGATTGGCTCAGCCTTGGGAAGCAGTGGGTCCATTTTGGAGCTGGCTAGAAGTGGCTCTGTCCAACATGGGGGCAGCTCCTGATCTCTTCTCACAGAAGCCCCCCTTGAAGCCCCCCTCCCCCCGACTACCAAAACCTTGCCACGTAAAACCAATACAGGCACCAAAAAGGGCTGTTGTGATTCACCTGGAGTACTGCATCCAGCTCTGGGGGCCCCAGTACAAGAGAGACATCAAGCTGTTGGAGGGCCACGAAGCTGATCGGAGGGCTGGAACACCTCTCCTATGAGGACAGGCTGAGAGAGCTGGGATTGTTCAGCCTGGAGAAGAGGAGGCTCCGGGGAGATCTAATTGCAGCTTTCCAGTACCTGAAGGGGGCCTCCAGGAAAGATGGTGAGGGACTGTTTATCAGGGAGTGTAGTGACAGGACAAGGCGTAATGGGTTTAAGCTGAAGGAGGGTCGATTTAGATTAGATGTTAGGAAGAAATTCTTTACTGTGAGGGTGGTGAGGCACTGGAACAGGTTGCCCAGAAAGGTTGTGGATGCCCCCATCCCTGGAAGTGTTTAAGGCCAGGTTGGATGAGGCTTTGGGCAACCTGGTCTAGGGGACGGTGTCCCTGCCCGTAGCAGGGGGTTTGGAACTAAACGATCTTTAAGGTTCCTTCCAACCCAAACCATTCTATGATTCTATGATTCTATGATTTAACTCCAGCAGGCAGCTTAACACCACACAGCTGCTCACTCACTCTCATCTTGTCAGGTCTCTCTTGTCTCTCATCTTGCCTCTCTCATCTCATCTGGTCTCTCTCACATCTCTCGTCTCGTCTCACTCTCCTCTTCTTGTCTCTGTCAGCTTGTCTCTCATCTTGTTTCCCATTGAATCTCTCTCATCTGTAGTCTCTAGCCTTTAGTCTCTTCATCTCTCCTCTCGTGACTCACCTCTCCTTTCTTGCTTCCCCTTTTTCACCTCCCCTTTTCCTCTTCTCTCTCCTGTCTCTCATTTTGTCTTGTGTCTCATGTCTTGTCTCATCTTTCGTCTCATGTTGTGGTGGGTTGACCCTGGCTGGGGGCCAGGTGCCCACCAGAGCCACTCTATCACTCCCCTCATTCACTAGACAGGGGAGAAAAAGTACAACGAAAAGCTTATGGGTCGAGATAAGGACAGGGAGAGATCACTCACTAATTATCGTCACGAGCAAAACAGACTGAACTTAGGGAATTAATCTAATTTATTACTAGGCAAAACAGAGTAGAGCAATGAGAAATAAAATCAAATCTTAAAACACCTCCCCCCACCCCTCCCATCTTCCCGGGCTCAACTTCACTCCCGGCTTCAACCTCCTCCCCCCTCAGCGGCACAGGGGGACGGGGAATGGGGGTTAGGGTCAGTTCATCACACATTGTTTCTGCCGCTTCTTCCTCCTCAGGGGGAGGACTCCTCTCATCGTTCCCCTGCTCCAGCATGGAGTCCCTCTCACGGGAGACAGTCCTTCATGAACTTCTCCAATGTGAGTCTCTCCCACGGGCTACAGTCCTTCACGAACTGCTCCAGCATGGGTCTCTCCCACGGGGGTCACAAGTCCTGCCAGCAAACCTGCTCTGGCATGGGCTCCTCTCTCCACGGGTCCACAGGTCCTGCCAGGAGCTTGTGCAGTACAGGCTTCCCACAGGCCACAGCCTCCTTCAGGTGCCTCCACCTGCTCCAGCGTGGGGTCCTCCACGGGCTGCAGGTGGAATCCCTACACCCCCTCATCCTTCCTCCATGGGTTGCAGGGGGACAGCCTGCTTCACCATGGTCTTCACCACGGGCTGCAGGGGGATCTCTGCTCTGGCGCCTGGAGCACCTCCTCCCCCTCCTTCTGCACTGACCTTGGTGTCTGCAGATGTTCTTACATCTTCTCACTCCTCTCTCTGGCTGCAAAAGCACTCTAACTGTTTTTTTTCCTTCTTAAATATGTTATCACAGAGGTGCTGATTGGCTTGGCCTTGGCCAGCGGCGGGTCCGTCTTGGAGCCGGCTGGCATTGGCTCTATCAGACACAGGGGAAGCTTCTAGCAGCTTCTCGCAGAAGCCCCCCCTGTAGACCCCCCCGCGACCAAAATTTTGCCATGCAAATGCAACACACGTCTTCTCTCATCTCCCTCCATATTTCTCGCCTCTCCACTCTCGCCTCATCTTACCTCTCTCGCCTCTCATCTCGCTTCTCTCTCTTGCCCCCCTCCCGTCTCATCTCCCTTGCCTCCCTACTCTCTCAAGTTGCTCTCATCTCTCTCATCTCTTGTCGCATGGTGCCCCCCCCACTTCCCTCGTTAGCCTCTGGTCTCCCTTCATCGTCTCGTCCCACTCCCTTCTTGCTTCTTCCTCTCTGTTCTCCCTCCCCGCCCCTCTCTTGCCCTTGTTTCTCTCTTGTCTCTCCTTTTGGCCCTCGTCTTTCTCTCTTGTGTCTCAGCTATTCTCTCTTGTATCTCTCATCTTGTTTCTTTCACCTTGTCTGGTCTCTCTCATCTTGTCTCTCTCCTCCCCTCCTTTCGTCTCCTCTTGTCTTACCCCCTCTTGCCTCGTCTAGGTTGGCTTGTCTCTCTTGTGTCGTCTCTCCCCTCTCTTTAATCTCTCATCTCGCACCAACCCCTCTCCTCTCCTCCCTCTCCTGCTCCTCTGCTCTCTTCCCTCTATCTCTTTTCTCTCCCATCTCTCTCCTCTCTCTTCTCTCCCCTCATCTCTCCCTCATCTCTCTCATCTCTTCTCTCATCTGTTGTCTCTCTTCTCTCCCATCTATCTCAACTTGTCTCTTATCACTCGTTTCTCTCATCTCCTGTCATCTCCTCTCTCATTGCATGTCTCTGTTGCCTTTCATCTCTCAATTTGCTTCTTGTTTTCTCTTTAATCATGTCTCTTCTCTTACCTTGTCTCCTCTTGTCTCGCTTCATCTCATCTCTCGTCTCATCTCTCATCTCAGCTCTCTCTTGTGTCTCTCTGCTGGTTTTGGCTGGGATAGAGTTAATTTTCTTCATAGTAGCTAGTACGAGGCTATGTTTTGGATTTATGCTGAAAACAGTGTTGATAATAAAGAGATGTTTTTGTTATTGTTGAGCAGTGCTTACACAGAGTCAAGGCCTTTTCTGCTGGGACACACCTCCCCACCAGCGAGTAGGCTGGGGGGTGCACAAGAAGCTGGGAGGGGACACAGCCAGGATAGCTGACCCCAAATGACCAAAGGGATATTCCATACCATATGACATCATGCTCAGGATAAAGCTGGGGGAAGAAGGCCAAATGAGAAAAGTGGCCAGTACTTTATACTGACTCATGGATGGTGGCAAATGCCTTGTGGGGGGTGGTTACAGCAATGGAAGCAGAGTAACTGACAGCATAGAAATAAACCCATCTGGGCTGCTGCATTCTGGCAAGATATTGCTTCCCAGCTAGAAAACCTAATTGTAAAAGTGCGTTACATCATAGATGCTCACATACCCAGGAGTCAGGCATGCAACATATAGATGGGCTGGTGACTGAGGGGTGGACTTAACCATGGATGCTATATCACACAGGTTTATCCATGAATGTAAAACATGTGCTAGATTCAAACAAGTCAAGTGGTTAAAGCCTCTATGGTATGGAAGAAGATGGCTGAAATATATAAATATGGGGAGGCCTGGCAGATCGATTACATCATACTCCCACAAACCCACCAAGGCAAGCGCTATGTACTTACGATGGTCTAAGCAACCACCGGATGGCTGGAAACATATCCTGTGCCCCATGCCACTGCCCGGAACACTATCCTGGGCCTTGATAAGCAAGTCTTGTGACAACATGGCACCCCAGAAAGAATAGAGTCAGACAACAGGACACACTTCAGAAACAACCTCATAGACACCTGGGCCAAAGAGCATGGCACTGAGTGGGTGTATCACATCCCCTACCATGCACCAGCCTCTGGGAAAATCAAACGATACAATGGACTGTTAAAGACTACCCTGAGAGCAATGGGTGGTGGGACCTTCAAACACTGGGACACACATTTAGCAAAGGTCACTTGGTTAGTCAACACTAGGGGATCTACCAATCGAGCTGGCCCTGCCCAATCAATAATTTATATACTGTAGAAGGAGATAAAGTTCCTGTAGTGTATCTAAAAAATATGTTAGGGAAGACAGTCTGAGTTAGCTCTGCCTCGGGCAAAGGCAAACCCATCCATGGGATTGCTTTTGCTCAAGGACCTGGGTGCACTTGGTGGGTGATGCAGAAAGATGGGGCATTCCGATGTGTGCCTCAAGGGGATTTGATTTTGGGTGAGAATAGCCAATTATTTAAATTGTATGGTGTTGATTGCTACATAATACTGCATGCCATCACTACTGATTGCTATATGCCATAACAATGGTATTACAGTAAGAATCACCCAGACTAATGAAGATTGAACTTTGATAAAACCGAGCAAGGTGCAGAGGTGATGAAACCAGAACTGGATTCAGCAACGAGCACCCAGCAACTTCCTTGAGATTGACATCTTCAACCCACAGACCATGAGCACGGACCACGCCAGATACATCAGCTACAAGCTCTAGATGCAGCACGCAACAATCCAACATCACACACCATCTCCCCTGCTCTGAGAGACTGTTATGACAGATGGAGCCCAAAAGTCATGGACTAAAGGAACTCAACGGACATTTTAGAGGGATGGCCCATAGACTAAGGGAATATTATCTGTGTGTATGAATATCCGTGTGTATGAATATCCAAAGACAGGAAAATTGATGGTGATTAATTGGAATGTATTGGGAAGCATAGGACATGGGCATGACATAGATGGTATGGAATAAGGGGTGGATACTGTCCTGGTTTCAGCAGGGATAGAGTTAATTTTCTTTCTAGCAGCTGGTATAGTGCTGTGTTTTGGATTTAGTATGAGAATAATTTTGATAACACACTGATGTTTTTAGTTGTTGCCAAGCAGTAAAGCACTTTTCAGCTTCTTATGCTGGCCTGCCAACGAGAAGGTGGGGGGCACCCAAGAAACTGAGAGGGATACAACCAGGACAGCTGACCCAAACTGACCAAAGGGATATTCCCTACCATATGACATCATGCTCTGTATGTAACTGGGGACTGGGCCGGGAGGCAGTTTGGCTTGAGAACTAGCTGAGCATCAGCTTCCCGTGGTGAGAAATTGTGCTGTACATAATTTTGTTTATTCAGTTTTCATTATAATTATTATTATTATTTTCTTCCTTTTCTGTCCTATTAAACTGTCTTTATCTCAACCCATAAGTTTTAGCTTTTTTTTTCTTTTTCGATTCTCTCCCCCATCCCACTGGAGAGGGAGTGAGCAAACAGCTGTGTGGTTGTTTTAGCTGCCTGCCGGGTTAAACCACAACAATCTTCTATATCCTTTCTCTTGAGCAGAGGAATATCTAGTCCTAATAGCTGAGATACTGGTCTGTAAAAGCAGGGAATCGGACATATCCTCTTTGAGCTGCCAGACCTCCTGGGACAGTTTCTTGAACAAGTTTTCAGATTTTTCAGACAGTCTTTCCATGGCTGAGACACAGACCCATAAGGAAGAAGAGAGATTTTCTTCGTATTGCTGGAGTCAGCCAGCTATTTCATTCACCACTGGTGCCTCTTCACCTTTCCAGGCCATTATTGCCAATGATTTGGCGTACGCTCATGGTGTGCTCTGTACAAACCTCTGCCACATGGGTTGGGTACATTGGATTTCATCTGGATCTTTGAGTAACTGCACATTGTCCAGATCATAATAAACCATCTCCTGCACAGCTAATTCCCTCAGGTACTGGATACCTCTCTCCATGGTGGTGCACTTGCCTGGGTGACATATAACATCTTCTTTGAAGGAATACCTTTCCCTCATGCCTGACAAGAGTCATCTCCAGAGGCTAAGGGCTTCTGTCCCTTTTCCTATTGCCTTGTGAATGACCCTTTCCCTGGACAGGGAACCCAATCTGCTTGGCTTCCCTACCCTCTAATTCCAGGCTACTTGCCCTGCTATCCCAGCATTGGAGCAGCCAGGTGACAAGTTGCTTGCCTGGATGATGACTGAAATCTTTTCACATATCTCGCAGGTCACTCAGAGATGGAGATTGAGTGGTTACCTCAGGTTCTGTCTCTTCTTCCTGTTCTTGTGATGACCCTTTTTCATCATCCTTTACTAAACAAGTTGACTTTTGTGTCCGTTTCTTCTAGTGTATCAGAGTGACTGATACCAGTATGGGTTGGTTTTCTGTTTCAGCTGCAGTGCTTCTCGCTGGAGTTTGAGTAACCTTAGTGCCTGTTGCTGGTGTTAGAGTAGCCACAGTGCCTGTTGCAGGGGTTGATCTCTAGGTGGTATTCTTAAATAGTTGTTTAACTGTAAACAAGACCTGAACCGCAATTACTAGAAAGAAAATTAACTCTATCCAAGCTGAAAGCAGGACAAGGGGAAAAAAACCCAAAACTGCACAAGAGAAACTGCAGCCAGAGAGAGGAGTGAGAATATGTGAGAGAAACAACTCTTCGGACACCAAGGTCAGTGAAGAAGGAGGGGGATGAGGTACTCCAGGTGCCAGAGCAGACATTCCCCTCCAGCCGGTGATGAAGACCATGGTGAGGCAGGCTGTTCCCCTGCAGCCAGTGGTGATCCCACACCAGAACAGGTAGATGCTTGAAGGAGGCTGTGATTCCATGGGAAGCCCATGCTGGATCAGGATCCTGGCAGGACCTAATGGTATCCCCCAGGAGTCTATACTGGGGCCAATACTTTTTGCTGTCTTCAGCAAATCTGGAAAATGTGACAGAGTGTACCCTCAGCAAGTTTTCAGATGATACAAAACTGGGAGGAGTGGCTGATATACCAGAGGGTTGTGCTGCCATTCAGAGAGACCTCGACAGGCTGGAGAACTGAACAGAGAAGAATCACATGAAGTTCAGCAAGTGGGAATGCGAAGTCCTGCATCTGAGGACTTACCCTAGGCACCAGTACATACTGCAGGCTGACTAGCTAGCAAGTAACTGCAGAGAAGGAAATGAGTGTCCTGGTGGACAAGCAGCTGAACGTGAGCCAACAATGCACCCTTGTGGCAAAAAAGGCCAAGAATATCCCTGGCTGCATTAGGAAGAGCATTGCTAGGAGGTTGAGGTAGATCCTTCCTCTCTACTCAGTGCTAGTGAGGCTGCATCTGGAGTACCGTGTTCAGTTCTGGGCTCCCCAGTACAAGAAAGGTATGGACTTACTGGAGCAAGTCCAGCAAAGGGTCACAAAGATGATTAAGGGCATCTGCCATATGAGTAGAGGCCTAGAGACTTGGGACTATTCAGCCTGGAGAAGAGAAGGCTCAGGGAGGATCTTTTCATTGTGTATAAATACTTCATGGGAGGGAGTGAAGATGAGGGAGCAAGACTCTTCTCAGTGGTGCTCATTGACTGGACAAGAGGCAATGGGCACAAATGGAAAAAAAATCAGGAAATCCCATCTGAATGCTCAAAGACACTTTTTTACTGTGAGGTTAGTCAAGGACTGTACCATGTGTTCCAAAGATTTTTGTGGAGTCTCTATCCTTGGAGATATTAAGAACCCAACTGGACATGACCCTGAGCAACTTACTCTAGGTGACCCTGTTTTGAGCAGGGGGGTTGGACTAGGTGATCTCAAGAGGTCCCTTCCAACCTAAACAATTCTGTGATTCTGTGCAAAATTGAGGAATTCTCTAATTCCTAGTATGTATGTCATCCTCAGTCTTCTTTCTGATACTCTAAATAGGTTTTCTTTGTAAGGCATTTTTCCTTCACTGTTGGAACGTTTCTGTGCTCTATCCAGATTTTGAATATTCCTCTTAAAAATGTCAGTGCCACAACCTCATGTACTTTTCTAGTGTGTGCCTCACTGTTTTAATAGGGATAAAATTCCTGTTTATAACTCCAGTGATTACATCAACATTCTGCTAAAGCAAGTTTACTTGAGTCATTTTTTCACTATGACCTTTAAAATGCTTTTCAGGGTCTTCTTTTCAGGTTGCAGCCCTTCATTCTATTACCTCCTAGAGCTTTAACTCAGCATTTGAATATGAAGAATTTATAGTGCAACTCAGTAAACCAGAGGAAGGACAGCTTTGAAGAATGGGTAGTCATTTACAAGCTGATGGGAGGACTGACTTATTTCTAGTTTTTATGAGTTGTTCCTGAAGTCACATAAATAAGTGAGAAAAGTTTCTGTTCATTTACATTATTAAAATAGATATTTTGAGTGCAAGTAAAGCAAGAGAAAACTTTGAGTGTTTCAGTACATAAGGTTTTGAACCGTTTCAGGGAAGAAAATGAAGAGAGAAATTTTCTGGTATTGCATATTTTACTTATCGTGTTCTTACAGTACACTTTATTCAGTGTATGTTAGTTCTTTCTGAAAGCTGACACTATTGGAGGTACTGTAATTTACTTGTATTGTGATTACTATAGAGATTACTCTTAGTTCTTTAGAATTGTGATGAGTTGGTATGAAATGTTTCCAGTGTTCAGTTTAATTGGTTTGATTACTGCAAGTCTTTTTGTGAAGGCATGCTTAATTAAGAAGTAAATATTTATATGTGAAGCTTCTAGAATTAATTATGTTTGTGCATATATGTAGCTTAAAGTGTGTTGTCTTAATATGGTATAAGGTTTTGAGTCTCCTCTCAAAATTTGACAATAGTTGCAGCTAATGTATACAAGTGTAGTTAGGGAAGAATCAGGCCTGTGAATGGATTTTTTTCTAAAAGTTCTTTACTGCAAAACAGTAAGTAGGTTTGTGTGCACCTTGCTTCTGACTTGATAAATGTATTTGCTGTTACAAAGCAGACTGTAAACTGTTAGAAAAAAATCATGAAGTCCAGAGCTTATAATATTCTCTTCTTGATGTGCTGCAAGCTCTAAGGAGACCTTAAATTAGACAAAGCAATAATATATAATATGAATTTTCTAATATTTTAGACCAAAGCAGCATTTTAAAAAAGGAAAAATAAATTAAGTATCTCCATGTACTCATGTAATAGTACGTGAAACAATCTTTAGCTAATCCCCAGATTGGATTTTGGGTGAATATTCTTCTTTTAAGATCTGAATAAGGATAAGTGACAAAAAGCAAAGAATTTTGTGCTGAACTTTTAATTTTACATTTTAATTTTATTCAGAGACCACGATGCAGACATCAGAGACTGGGTCGGACACAGGTTCGACTGTGACTTTACAGGCATCTGTGGCTGGCCAGGCAGCAGTGCCCACACAGGTAGTACAACAGGTACCGGTTCAGCAACAGGTAGGTGTCTGTTAATTTTGGGAAAACAAAAAACCCTGGCAAGACAGAATGATGCATTTCAACAGGTGTAGTGAAGAACTGATTTTGTAAAAGGCTGCAAAAGCAACTATTTTTCACTGTTTTATTCAATTTTATTTTGCTGGAACTAAAATAGCTACATAAGCAGACATGCAGTTTTCAGGGTTTATTTCTTGAACTAGAATATCTGACAACCACCAGAAATACATATGCATGATTGAAAAAGTAAGTTACTATGAAATGTGTGCAATATCTCATTTAAAAGTTACATTCATTTAAGTTATTGAATAGTCACATTTATTCCTTTGAAAGGTTGATAAGGAATATGGAATTTTTGAAATAAATGCAATATAGATGTAAAATACAAAAACAATGTCATTTTGTATTTCTAAGCTGGACTCCCTGCAGGTTCTTGCACAACTGCAGAAAGATATTTGAAGTAAAACTATACGTAATGCATAATTTGGATTTGCCAGAGAATTAGAATCATAGAATCATAGAATGATAGAATGTTTTGGGTTGGAAGGGACCTCAAAGATCATCTAGTTCCAACCCCCCTGCCATGGGCAGGGACACCCTCCACTAGACCAGATTGCCCAAAGCCTCATCCAACCTGGCCTAAACACTTCCAGGGATGGGGCCTCCACAATTTCTCTGGGCAACCTGTTCCAGTGCCTCACCGCCCTCACAGTAAAGAATTTCTTCTTTAAATTAAAGGTGCTTCTGAAGCAGCCAGCTCAGCACACACTTGTGTGACCTATGCAGCCCCACTAACATTAGAGGGAGTGGTGCATGGGGAGATTAAGGAGGGAAGTGGAGTTGGAAAACAGGAACTGAATGTGAAAAGCCATGACTTCTGTCCAAGACTCCTTTAGTATGTGTAATGTAGCTTTTTAAAATATTTTTAATTATTTGTTCCAGTTGGAAGGGACCTACAACGACCATCTAAGTCCAGTTGCCTGACCACTTCAGCGCTAATCAAAAGCATATGATTAAGGGCGTTGTCCAAATACCTCTTCAACACTGACAGGCATAGAGCATCAACCACCTCTCTAGGAAGTCCGTTCCAGTGTTTGACTACCCTCTCACTAAAGGAATGTTTCCTAATACCTGGTCTGAACCTCCCCTGATGCAGCTTTGAACTATTCCCACTTGTCCTGTTACAGGATACCAGGGAGAAGAGATCAGCACCTCCCTCTCCACTTCCCCTCCATTCACCTGTTAGTGTTTTAGGTTCTTAGGGTGAAATCTGACTTTTTTTTTTAAAGTTGGCTTTACAGTTTCAAAATCAACTATATTAAAACTGAGAATAACTTGTTAAATTATGTAAGTCTGTTTCAGTGCTAGTGAATCACTGTTGTCTAAATTAAAATTTCTAGCATTTTTTAACTTTAGTTTTAGAATTTAAGGTGATTTTTTGCATGTTTTTTGCAATGCTGTTTAACTGTCTTATACATTTCACTAATAATTTTTCCTGGTATACAGACTTAATTCATAAAGTCTCATAATTCCATTAATATCACTTCTACTTATAATGTACCTCAGAATACATTTGCTTTTTTTTTTTTTTTAAACACCCCCTCCCCCCAAAAAAAACTCCACCAACATTTCAGCAAAACATTCAAGCATTGGGCATTTAACATGAATTTAAATGTTTATCTTTGTGCACTTGCTCAAAGTTCATCCCTATGAAGTTAATAATTGGATGAAATTACAGAATCATAAAATCACAGAATGGCTGAGATTTGAAGGGACCTCTGGGGTTCATTTTCTCCAACCCACTGCTCAAGCAGGACCACCTAGAGCCGATGGTCCAGGAAGATGTCCAGATGGCTTTTGAATATCTACAAGGAGATGGCCAAGCCCAGAGAGTTGTGGTGAACGGAGTTAAATCCAGTTGGTGGACGGTCACAAGTGGTGTTCCCCAGGACTCAGTTTTGGGGCCAGTCTTGTTTAATATCTTTACCAATGATCTGGATGAGGGGATTGAGTGCACCCTCAGTAAGTTTGCAGATGACACCAAGTTGGGCAGGAGTGTTGATCTGCTCGAGGGTAGGAAGGCTCTACAGAGGGATCTGGACAGGCTGGATCGATGGGCCGAGGTCATTTGTATGAGGTTTAACAAGGCCAAGTGCCGGGTCCTGCACTTCAGTCACAACAACCCCATGCAAGGCTACAGGCTTGGGGAAGAGTGGCTGGAAAGCTGCCTGGCAGAAAAGGACCTGGGGGTGCTGGTTGACAGCTGGCTGAATATGACCCAGCAGTGTGCCCAGGTGGCCAAGAAGGCCAACAGCATCCTGGCTTGTATCAGAAATAGCGTGGCCAGCAGGACTAGGGAAGTGATCGTCCCCCTGTACTCGGCCCTGGTGAGGCTGCACCTCAAGTACTGTGTTCAGTTTTGGGGCCCCTCAGTACAAGAAGGACATTGAGCTGCTGGAGCATGTCCAAGGAAGGGCAACAAAGCTGGTGAAGGGTCAAGAGCACAAGTCTTATGAGGAGTGGCTGAGGGAACTGGGATTGTTTAGCCTGGAGAAGAGGAGGCTGAGGGGAGACTTTATTGCTCTCTACAACTACCTGGAAGGAGGTTGTAGTGAGGTGGGTGTTGGTCTCTTCTCCCAAGTAACAAGAGATAGGATGAGAGGAAATGGCCTCAAGTTGTGCCAGGGGAGATTTAGATTGGATATTAGGAAAAGTTTCTTCACCAAAAGGGTTGTCAAGCATTGGAACAGGCTGCCCAGAGAGGTGGTGGAGTCACCATCCCTGGAGGTGTTCAAAAAACATGTAGACGTGGCACTTCGGGATATTGTTTAGTAGGCATGGTGGTGTTGGGTTGATGGTTGGACTTGATGATCTTAGAGGTCTTTTCCAACCTTAAAGATTCTATGATCAGCCAATTCCCTCAGGATTCTGGGATGCATCTTGTCAGATCCCATAGACTTATGTATGTTCAGGTTCCTCAGGTGGTCTCGAACCTGATCTTCTCTTACAGTGGGAGGGACTTCTCTCCCCTAGTTCCTGCCTTGAGGTCTATCCACTTGAGAGGTGTGGGAAGAGAGACTGCCATTTTGAATTTTAAAAGACGTACAAATTCCTGCACCTGGGACAACATAACCAATGATCCCAGTACAGGCTCGGATATGTGTGGATGGGGAGCATCCTTGCTGAAAGAGACCTGGGGGTGCTGGTGGACAGCAAGCTGAACATGAGTCATCAGTGTGCCACTGCAGCAACAAAGGCAAATCAGATCCTGGGCTGCATCTGCAGGGGCATTACTACCGGAGATAGAGACACAATCATCTCACTCTACTCAGCCCTTATCAGGCTGCACCTGCAGTACTGTGTCCAATTCTGGTCTCCACAATTCAAGAAAGACATACACAGGCTGGAGAGGGTCCAAAGGAGGTCCACAAAGATGCTCAAAGGGCTGGAGAACCTGCCCTATGAGGAAAGACTGAAGGAGTTAGTTTTCTCCCTGGAGGAAAAAAGGCTCAGGGGGGACCTCATCACAGTATTCCAGTACTTAATGGGCAGCTATGAAGAGGATGGAGGCTCTCTCTTCACAAGGAGCTGCATAGAGAAGACAAGGTGCAATGGACAAAAGTTCCACTGGGAGAAGTTTTATCTTGACATAAGAAAGAATTTTTTTACAGTGAGAACAATCAATCACTGGAACAACCTCCCCAGGGACATGGTAGAATCCCCATCATTGGAGGTTTTCAAGATGTGATTGGACAGGGTGCTAGATAATCTCATCTAGGCTCCCTTTCCCACGATAGGTTGGACCAGATGATCTTTTGAGGTCCCTTCCAACCTAGGCTGTTCTATGATTCTATGCTTGCCTTTCTACTCATTGATTTCTACCATTCTTCTTTTCTGAGGATACTGTCCTCAAAGATCAGCTAGCTCTCCTGGGCCCTTTTTCCCTCCAGGGCAGTTTCCTACCAAGCAGGGCTCTGAACAGGCCAGAATCTGCTCTTCTGAAGCCCAGGGTTGTAATTATACTGTGTTAATTTTCAAAAGTTATACCATTTCAATTTTCCATTAAACAAATTAGCAAAGTTTTGGTTAGCTAAAATTTTAAGTTGAGAAATTTTTTTAAAAGAGTTAATAAGTTTGAAGATTTCATCTTTCCTGCATATCATTCTCAGACAAAGGATAATTTGACATCTAATATATTTTATGAAATGCAAATGTGTAACCTGCTCCATTGCTCAGTCACTGTCACAGTAAAAAAGTGTTTCGTGATGTTCAGATGGAACCCCCTGTGTTTCAGTTTGTGCCCATTGCCTCTTGTGCTGTCACTGAAAATAGCCTGGCTCCATCTTCTATGCACCTTTCTGTCCTGGTTTCATCTGGGATAGAGTTAATTTTCTTCCTAGTAACTGGTATAGTGCTGTATTTTGGATTTAGGATGAGAATAATGATAATACACTGATATTTTGTTTGTTGCTAGGCAATGTTTACACTAAGTCAAGGACTTTTCAGCTTCTCATACTGCCCCACCAGCGAGGAGGGGACACGGACCAGGATAGCTGACCCAAACTGGCCAAAGGGATATTCCATACCATATGACATCATACTCAGTATACAACTTGGGGGAAACTGGCCGGGGCTTTGGACTGCGGCTCGGGAACTAGCTGAGCATCCGTGGTCTGGGGGTTGTGAGCAATTGTGCTGTGCATCACTTGTTTTGTATATTCTTTTTAAATAACAACAACAACAACTACTACAAATATTATTATTATCGTCCTTTTCTGTTATATTAAACTGTCTTTATCTCAACCCATGAGTTTTACCTTCCCCCCCCGCCATTGGGGGGGAATTGAGCGAATGGCTGTGTGGCTGTTTTGGCTATCTGCCAGGTTAAACCACAATGCTTCCATTCAGGTATTTATAGGCATTGGTAAGATACCCCTGCCCCATGCCTTCTCTTCTCTAGGATAAACAGTCCCAGCTCTCTCAGCTGGGAGCCCAGAACTGGACACAGGACTCCAGGTACACAGAACTCAACTGGTGCTGAATAAAAGGGAAGGATCGCCTATGTTCATCACTGTCTGGATTTGTGCTGTAATCCAATGCAAGATCCTTCAGTGCCTAAAAATTTATCTTTTCTCTGTTTGTTCCATTTAGAGTGATGCCTTTAACCTTTAAACAACACTTTCCTCCAGAAAAAGGGTAGCAGGACCCTCAGGTCCTTTTCTGCAAAGCCGCTTTCCAGCTGGTTGGTCCCCAACCTCTACTGGTGCATGGGATTATTCTTCCCCAGGTACAGGACTTGGTGCTTCCCCTTTTTGAATTTCATGAGGTTCCTGTCAGCCCATTTCTACAGCCTTTTGAGGTCCCTTTGTATGGCAGCATGACCCTCTGGTGTATCAGCCACTCCTCCCAGTTTGGTATGATCAGTAAATGGCTGCCCATCATCTAGGTCATTATTGAAGATGTTGAACAGGACTGGATCTGGTATTGCCCCCTGGGGTACACCACTAGTCACTGGCCTCCAACTAGACTTTGTGCCACTGAAAGGCTTTTGCTGAATTAGGACTTTTAGATAGATCTCTCTCTTTAACTTAAATCTTTATTACAGAATCACAGAATGGTTGAGATTGGAAGGGATCACTGGAGGTCATCCCTGCTACTCAAGCAGGGTCACCTAGAGCTGGTTGCCTAAGAACATGTCAAGAGGGCTTTTGAATATGGACAAGGGGCAACGGGCACAAACTGGAACACAGGAAGTTCCATCTCAATATGAGGAAAAACTTCTTCACTTTGAGGGTGACAGAGCACTGGAATAGGTTAATCGGACAGGTTGTGGAGTCTCCCACCTGGACGTGATCCTGTGTTCCTGCTTTAGCAGGGGAGTTGGACTAGATGATGTCCAGAGGTCCCTTCCAACCCCTACCATTCTGTGATTCTGTGATATCTCCAAGGGGGGAGACTCCACAATCTCTCTGGGCTCAGTCATTGTCACAGTAAAAAAGGGTTTCCTGATGTTCAGACGGAACCCCCTGTGTTTCAGTTTGTGCCCATTGCCTCTTGTGCTTTGACTGGGCACCACTGAAAAGAGCCTTGCTCCGTCTTCTTTGCACCTTCTCTTCCAGTATTTGTACACATAATGAGATTCTCCCCTGAGCCTCTGGGCTAAACAGCCCCAGCTCTCTGCACCAACTTGGCTTTGTGCCACTGATCACCACCCTCTGGGCCCACCCATTCAGCCAGTTTTCAGTCCACCTCACTATCTGCTGATCCAGCCCATATTTCAACAGCTTCTCTATGAGGATGTCATGGTTTTACCCCAGCTGGCAGCTGAGCACCACACAGCTGCTCACTCACTCCCCCTCCAGTGAGATGGGAGAGAGAATAGGAAGAGTAAATGTGAGAAAACTCGTGGGTTGAGATAAAGACAGTTTAATAGGTAAAGCAAAAGCCATGTGCGCACAAGCAAAGCAAAGCAAGGAATTCATTCACCACTTCCCATCGGCAAGCAGGTGTTAAGCCATCTCCAGGAAAGCAGGGCTCCATCACATGTAACAGTTACTTGGGAAGACAAATGCCATCGCTCCGAACGCCGCCACCCCCCGTGCTTCCTCTTCCCCAAACTCCTTATAAAGTGAGCATGACCTCATATGGTATGGAATATCCCTTTGGTCAGTTGGGGTCAGCTGTCCTGTCTGTGTCTCCTCCAACATCTTGTGCACCCCCAGCCATCCCACAGCAGGGCAGTGCGGGAAGCAGAAAAGGCCTTGGCTCGGTGTAAGCACTGCTCAACAACAACAGGTCTATATGACAAAAACGTCTCTCTATTATCAACACTGTTTCCAGCGCAAACCCAAAACATAGCCCCATACTAGCTACTATGAAGAAAATTAACCCTCTCAGCTGAAACCAGGACAGAGGACCTTATGGGAGACAGTGTCAAAAGCCTTCCTGAAGTCTAGGTAGACTATATCCACTGCTCTCCCCTGGTCTACCAGGCAAGTTATTTCATTGTAGAAGGTTATTAAGTTGGTCAAGCATGACTTTCCCTGCTGACTGCTCCTGATTATTTTCTTGTCATTCATGTGCCAAGAAATGGTTCCCAGGATTAGTTGCTCCATCATCTTCCCAGGAATTGAGGTGAAGCTAACCAATCTGTAGTTCCCCAGGTCCTCCTTCTTGAAGACAGGAGTGATTTTTGCTTTCCTCCAGTCCTTGGGCACCTCTCCTAATCGCCGTGATCATTCAAAGATTATTGAGAATGGCCTCACAATAACATCAGACAGCTCCCTCAGCACTCATGGATGCATCCCATCAGGGCCCATTAGGATAAGGTCTTTCTAATATTATACTAACTTTGCAAATGAAGCTTCTGTGATGCTTGGACTTAAGCTTTTTAGTAGGCTTAGTGTAGTTAACTTTTTAAGCTTTGCTTAAAACTTTTAAAAATTAGATATAGTTTATATTAGCATATATTTTCAATAAGATATTACTTATCTTTCAGTGTTAGTATTTCCAATAATTCTGTTTCACTGAATATTTAATCTGTACTTTGGACTATTTTGTGATTATATTGGATTGTATTTTTTCAGTTAAATCTTATTTTGAAAGTAGAAGTCATGTAAGGTTTCAGAAAGGAAAGTTAGGGGATCAACCTGGCCAAGGAAGAGGAGTTTGCTGCAATATTTTGTATTGACTGAAGAGGTGATGCATATGTTGTGAAAACCAACGCAGATGATTCTGCAGTGATTGAGACAGGATATGAAGGAGATACTGGTTTAGAGAGAAGAGGATAGATGATGAAAACATTGAGAAAAGGTCAGGAATTTTAAAGGAATTGAATGTGTAGGGTAAGGAAAAGGAAGAATAAAGATGTGAATCTAGTATACCACTAGGAAATGTGATGAAGAATGTGAGTAAGATAGGTGCTTTTCCACTGTAGGAAAAGAAATGGCTATCAGGCATTAAAACAATCTCTTTGATGAAGAAGAGTGCTTACAAAAGTAAGATCAAAAAGTGAGCAGCATAATTAAATGCCATTTAACATCCTGCAGAATTTTTCTTAGCCTTATATTTCCTCGAATATGATTTTCCACTCATGTATCATTCCTGTTTTAACATGCAATCTTAAGCATGAGGTAGCAGGCTTATAAGGATTTTAAATTAATCTCACTGACCTTATGGTTTATGTCATGTAATACAGAAGAATTTGAAGAGTAAAATTAAAAACAAGTGTCTAATTGATTTTAGAAGGTGTATCCATGCATCAAAAATTACACAAAACAAATCTTCCTATTCAACATCAGCTATGACCATAGCATTCAGAAATAATTGTATCTTTAAACTGGACATACATACACACTTTTGCTAATCAAAATTGGAGCTTAATGAAAAATCAGATTTAACACATGAAAAATGTAGTCATGAACTTATATCAGTCATTTATCTAAATATCAACATTACAGCATGCGCTGCTTTCCAAAATATTCCAGACTAATTAATGTATTAAGATGATTTTTTTCTATGAGAACAGGAAACTTTGCATATCTAACTCTCTTTCTTTTTTTTGGCTCTGCACTTGATTATATTTTTTAATTTTAAATAGGGTTTATAAATCCTTACTTATTTTACCCTGGTATTTTTCTCTTAACCTTATTAGTATTTTTAATGCAAACACTTTTATCTAAAATAAAAATTCTGTATGTAGTTTTATCTTGCCTTAATAATAAGAGATGTATTTTTTGAATTTGAGAAATTATAGTTCAGGAACACTGTTAAGGGATGGCATGCCAATGTCAATTTATGTAATGATTCACATGGGAAATCAGCAAAATGCTGATTTTTCTATTTAACCATCAAAAAGAGTATATCTCATTACTGCTGACTGACAGAAGCATCTGTTTTTCTGTCACATCTGAACAGTCTTGTTCAAAGTAATGTGTTGGGGTTTTTTTCAGAATTAAGGTTTTCATATAGATTTTTCCTTGGGTGTCGTGGTGTAACCCCAGCCAGCAACTAAGCACCACACAGCCACTCACTCACTCTCCCCCAGCAGGATGAGGGAAGAGAATCAGAAGGGTAAAAGTGAGAAAAGTCATGGGTTGAGATAAAAACAGTTTAATAATTAAAAAGTAGTAGTAGTAATAGTAATAATTTGTAAGGAAAAAGAGGAAAACAAATAACAAAGAGAAAAATAAAACCCAAGAAAGACAAGTGATGCCAATGAAAACAGTTGCTTATCACCAACCAATTGATCCCCAGCAAGTCCCCGTGCAGCAGCCCCCCCCACCAACCTTCCCCCTAGGTTTATTGCTGAGCATGACATCATATGGTATGGAATATTCCTTTAGTCAGCTGAGGTCAGCTGTCCCAACTGCATCACCTCCCAACTTCTTGTGCACCCCCAGCCTACTCGCTGGCGGGGTGGTGTGAGAAGCAGAAAAGGCCTTGACTCTGTGTAAGCACTGCTCAGCAATAACAAAAACATCCCTGTATTATCAAGAGTTTCCAGCACAAATCCAAAACATAGCCCCATACAAGCTACTCTGAAGAAAATTAACTCTATCTATCTCAGCCAAAACCAGTACATTAGGTTAACAATGAAGTTTAGAATCTCATTTCGAAGTATATGAGTTGATGGTGGAAAAGGAGGAGTAGAAATTTTAGAGAATGTAGTGAGGATGATGAAGGTGTTCTAACTAAAATGTTCTTAAAGAGCTCTTGTAGATGATGCATCACATATGAGAACCATACACTGAATTTTTTTAGGACCTACTCTGTTAACAGCACATGTAAGCTGTGATTTTAGAGGTTTGTATTGTATAGAGTTAAACCGGAATAAAAAACCCCCAGAAAAACAGCATATACATGACTGTCCTGGTTCTGGCAAGGATAGAGTTAATTTCCCAAGGAGCCAGGACAGGTGAGCCAAGCTGGCCGGGGGGCTATTCCATACCATGTGACATCATGCTCACCATAAAAGGGGGCTAGTCGGGCAGGGGCGGGCTTGGCGTGGCTCTGGGAGGGGCTGAGCATCCGGTGGGTCCTTGGTTGGACTGGTAAATCGTTCTCTGTTATCACCCATTGTGAATATCTGTTATCAGCACTGTTGTTGATTGTTTTCCCTCTCCCTTGCTGTCCCAGTAAGCTGCCCTTATCCCAACCATCGAGGCTTTGCCATTGCTTTTCAGTTCCGTTCTCCTCCCCATCCCGCGGGGGGGAGGGGTGAGCGAGCGGCCATGTGGCACTTAGGTGCCCGCTGGGGATAAACCAAATCAGTCCTTTTTGGTGCCCAACGTGGGGCTCGAGGGGTTGTGATAATGGCAACTCTGACCCAAGTGTGTTAAAACAAAGTTGTTATAAGCATTTATAATGTTATTGAAACAGTCACTGGTCAAAATGATGTTCTGTTTGGTCACATGGCTCTGGTTTGTAAACCCGTGTTTACTCTATGTAATCCCTGCGGTGCTGTTTATCACCTCTGGCAGAGGGGTTTGTATTCTCATATTGTTGTATTGTGTGATAATGACTTATGATATCATTGACAGTCGTGAGTCTGAGCTGGTATGTGTATGTAGCATTTCGGTCAGGCCTGTACCTCGGTCAATATCTTTCAGAATTGATTAATAATTGGACCCAATCTATGGGGAAGACGGGGGGGGATACCTTCTCCCACTCTTTCACCTCCCCTTTTCCCTTTTGGTTGGTTACAACAATTTTTGAGAATTTTGAATACCCTTGGAATGTTCAGGCCAGTATATTCCTATTGCTAGGTCTCCTGCATGCTTTCCAAGTCCTGTTCAGGGTTAAGCAAAAATCTTTTCAAGAGTACCACCCAGGGATCTTCCCCAAGACTGAATGGTCAGAGCTGGCATGGCATGTGGGAGAGTATGGGCGGGTATCTAGAGACCTTTTCACCCCCAATGGTTTGGAGCTTCACTCCTGAACAATTGCAAGACCCTGATAAAATGGTAGAATATTTGAAAGGAAAATGCTGTGGGGATTCTAAGGAGACAGAACTTACTGCGCTGTGCTGGGCCCTGGCCACAATCTATCAAACACTGCTTGATAGTAGACAGCACCATCCAGAGGGAGAGAGCGGACCCACAGGCACTGCAGCTGCCCAAGCCCCTGCAACAGGCACTGCAGCTACCCAAACCCCTGCAACAGGGACTGTAGTCAAGCCAAAAGATCAACCCACACCCGTATCAATTGCCCCTATACACAAAAAGAAATACACAAGGAAATCGGTTCGCTTAGTAAAAAATGATGATGAACCGGGGCCATCACGAGAACAAGAAGAAGAGCCAGAACCAGAAGTGATCACTCGATCCCTGTCCCTGAGTGAGCTGCGAGATATGCGGAAAGATTTCAGCCGCCTTCCAGGGGAGCACATTATTACCTGGCTGCTCCGCTGCTGGGATAACGGGGCCAGTAGCCTGGAACTGGAGGGCAGGGAGGCCAAGCAGCTGGGATCCTTGTCTAGGGAAGGGGGCATTGACAAGATGATTGGGAAGAAGGCACAGGCCCTCAGCCTCTGGAGGCGACTCCTGTCAAGTGTAAGGGAAAGGTATCCTTTCAGCGAAGATGTCATATGTCGGCCAGGCAAGTGGACCACCATGGAGAGAGGTATCCAATATCTGAGGGAATTAGCTGTGCGGGAGATGGTTTATTATGATCCGGACAACACACAGTTTCCCACAGACCCCGATGAAGTCCACTGTACCCGACCCATGTGGCGAAAATTTGTGCGAAGTGCACCATCATCGTACGCCAACTCACTGGCAGCAATGGACTGGAAGAGTGAAGAGGCACCCACGGTGGACGAAGTGGCTGGCCGACTCCGGCAATATGAAGAGAGCCTTTCTTCCTCCCTCATCTCGGCTGTGGAGAAACTGTGTCAGGACGTCCGGCAACTCAAAGAGGATATATCTTATTCCCCACCTGCACAGACCCATATTTCAGCTGTTAGGAGTAAGCGTTTTTCTGCTCCAGAGAGGGGATATAGAGCATACACACCATGAGGTATCCTGTGGTTTTTCCTGCGTGACCACAGAGAAGACATGAGGAAATGGGATGGGAAGCCCACGTCAACCCTGCGGGCACACGTACATGAGCTACAAGGCAAGACAGCTGTAAAAAGGGACTCTTCCAGAAAGGATGCTGCTCCAGTTTCCACCAGGCAGCCCCCCAGACCAAGTGAAAGGCCAGATTGCACTTCTGATCCTCTTGAAGGGACTTCTAAGTCCTTTTTGCAAGAGGTGAGTAGTGACTATGATGAGCAGGATTCGAGGGGCCCTGCCTCCAGCCAGGTGGAGGAAAGGGACAACAGGGTTTATTGGACTGTGTGGATCCGATGGCCTGGCACATCGAACCCACAGGAGTACAAAGCCCTAGTGGACACAGGTGCACAGTGTACCCTAATGCCATCGAACTATGAAGGGGTAGAAGCGATATCTATTTCTGGTGTGACGGGGGGATCCCAACAGTTGACTCTGTTGGAGGCTGAAGTAAGTCTAACTGGGAATGAATGGCAAAAGCACCCCATTGTGACTGGGCCAGAGGCTCCGTGCATCCTGGGCATAGACTACCTCCGGAAAGGGTATTTCAAAGACCCAAAAGGCTACCGGTGGGCTTTTGGAATAGCTGCCTTGGGAGCGGAGGAAATTGAACCATTGTCTAGTTTGCCTGGTCTCTCGGAGGACCCTTCTGTTGTGGGGTTGCTGAGGGTTGAAGAGCAACAGGTGCCAATTGCTACTACAACTGTGCACCGGTGGCAATACCGCACCAACAGAGACTCCCTGGTTCCCATCCACAAGCTAATTCGTCAACTGGAGGGTCAGGGAGTGATCAGCAGAACCCACTCACCCTTTAACAGTCCCATATGGCCAGTGCAGAAGTCCAATGGAGAGTGGAGGCTGATGGTAGACTATCGTGGCCTGAATGAAGTCATACCGCCCATGAGTGCTGCTGTGCCGGATATGCTGGAACTTCAATATGAACTGGAGTCAAAGGCAGCCAAATGGTATGCCACAATTGATATCGCTAATGCATTTTTCTCGATCCCTTTGGCAGCGGAGTGCAGGCCACACTTTGCCTTCACTTGGAGGGGCGTCCAGTACACCTGGAATCGACTGCCCCAGGGGTGGAAACACAGCCCCACCATCTGCCATGGCCTGATCCAGACTGCACTGGAAAAGGGTGAAGCCCCAGAGCACCTGCAATACATTGATGACATCATTGTATGGGGCAACTCAGCAGAGGAAGTTTCTGAGAAAGGGAAGAAAATAATCCAAATCCTGCTGCAGGCTGGCTTTGCCATAAAAAAAAGTAAGGTGAAGGGGCCTGCACAGGAAATCCAATTTTTAGGAATAAGGTGGCATGACGGGTGGCGTCAGATCCCAATGTATATTATCAACAAAATAGCAGCCATGTCCCCACCAACCAACAAAAAGGAGACACAGGCCTTCTTAGGTGTTGTGGGTTTCTGGCGAATGCACATTCCGAATTACAGTTTGATAGTAAGCCCTCTCTACCATGTAATCCGGAAGAAGAATGATTTCCAATGGGGCCCTGAGCAACGACAAGCCTTTGAACAAATTAAACAAGAAATAGTTCATGCCGTAGCTCTTGGGCCAGTCCGGGCAGGACCACATGTGAAAAATGTGCTGTACACCGCAGCCGGGGAGAATGGCCCTACCTGGAGTCTCTGGCAGAAAGCACCAGGGGAGACTCGAGGTCGACCCCTGGGGTTTTGGAGTCGGGGATACAGAGGATCCGAGGCCCGCTACACTCCAACGGAAAAGGAGATATTGGCAGCCTACGAAGGGGTTCGAGCTGCTTCAGAGGTGATTGGCACTGAAGCACAGCTCCTCTTGGCACCCCGACTGCCAGTGCTGGGCTGGATGTTCAAAGGGAGGGCTCCTACTACACATCACGCAACCGATGCTACGTGGAGTATGTGGGTTGCACTGACCACACAATGGGCTCGAATAGGAAGCCCCAGTCATCCAGGAATTCTGGAAGTGATCACAGACTGGCCAGAAGGGAAAGATTTCGGAATGTCACCAGAGGAGGAGGTGACGCATGCTGAAGAAGCCCCACCGTATAATAAACTAACAGAAGATGAGAAACCATATGCCCTCTTCACTGATGGGGCCTGTCGCATCGTGGGAAAGCATCAAAGGTGGAAGGCCGCTGTATGGAGTCCTACAGGGCGAGTTGCAGAGGCTGCTGAAGGAGAAGGTGAATCGAGCCAGTTTGCAGAGGTGAAAGCCATCCAGGTGGCTTTAGATATTGCTGAAAGAGAAAAGTGGCCAGCGCTGTACCTCTACACTGACTCATGGATGGTGGCCAATGCCCTGTGGGGGTGGTTACAGCAGTGGAAGCGGAGCAACTGGCAACGCAGAGGCAAACCCATCTGGGCTGTCGAATTATGGCAAGATATTGCTGCCTGGCTAGAGAAGCTGGTTGTAAAGGTACGTCACGTAGATGCCCACGTACCCAAGAGTCGGGCCACTGAGGAACATCAGAACAACCAGCAGGTGGATCAGGCTGCCAAGATTGAAGTGGCTCAGGTGGATTTGGACTGGCAGCGTAAGGGTGAATTATTTATAGCTCGGTGGGCCCATGACACCTCAGGCCATCAAGGAAGAGATGCGACATATAGATGGGCCCGTGATCGAGGGGTGGACTTGAGCACGGACGCCATCTCACAGGTCATCCATCAATGTGAAACGTGCGCCGCAATCAAGCAAGCCAAGCGGGTAAAGCCTCTGTGGTATGGAGGACGATGGCTGAAATATAAATATGGGGAAGCATGGCAAATTGACTACATGACACTCCCACAAACCCGCCAAGGCAAGCGTTATGTTCTTACAATGGTGGAAGCAACCACCGGATGGCTGGAAACATATCCTGTGCCCCATGCCACTGCCCAGAACACTATTCTGGGTCTTGAAAAGCAAGTCCTGTGGCGACATGGCACCCCAGAGAGAATTGAGTCAGACAACGGGACTCATTTTCGGAACAACCTCATAGACACCTGGGCCAAAGAGCATGGTATTGAGTGGGTGTATCACATCCCCTATCATGGGCCAGCCTCTGGGAAAATCGAACGATACAATGGGCTGCTAAAGACTACCCTGAGAGCAATGGGTGGTGGGACCCTCAAACACTGGGGGACACATTTAGCAAAGGCCACCTGGTTAGTTAACACTAGGGGATCTGCCAATCGAGCTGGCCCTGCCCAATCAAAATTTCCACGCCCAGTAGAAGGGGATAAAGTTCCTGTAGTGCGCATGAAAAATATGTTGGGTAAAACAGTTTGGGTCATCCCTGCTTCAGGCAAAGGCAAGCCCATCTGCGGGATTGCTTTTGCTCAGGGACCAGGGTGCACTTGGTGGGTGATGCGGAAGGATGGGGAAGTCCGGTGTGTACCCCAAGGGGATTTGATTTTGGGTGAGAATAGCCCATAAATTAAATTGCATGATATTAATAGCGATATACTGTATCAATGGTATGACCATAAGAATCTCCCAAAACTAATGAAGGATGGAGTTTGAAACTGAACAAAGTGCCACAATGATGGAACTAGAACTGACTTCAACTGGTGCCCAGAAACTTTATCAAAAATCACATCTTTGACATCCAGACTGTGAGCATGGACCATACCAGATACACTGGCTGTGAATACTCCGGATGCAGCATGCAACAATCCAGTAGCACGCACCATTCCTCTTGCCCTGAGAGACTGTAATGGCAGATGGAACCCAAAGCCATGGACTAAATGAACTCGACAGACATTTTAGAGTGATAGCCCATAGAGTAAGGGAATGAGATCTGTAAAATAATCTGGGCATGATGTAGATGGTATGGTTAGCTGCCGGCTGGGGCTAAACCACGTCAATGACCAAATAAAATTTTCTTCTTTACTGAATATAGTTCGTAAGCTTGGTGTGAAGCATACAGTTGTTTTTCTTCTGCTTTCCAGATGGTTCTGTCTTTGGCATTGAAAATACCCATACTCTCAAGGGCATGTATCTCCAGTGTTAGTACTCCACTCCACAAGCATATTACAGACTTGTAGCACAATATTACATTCTGTGTTATTTAGTAATTGTGAGAACAGGGATTTCCCATGACTGAGAGTATTGTTTAGAAACCATTAGATGCACTGAAGTACTAGTCATTCTTTTTATAAGGTAAACTATCCCATATTTCTGGTGTTCTTGTTTACAGGTACAGCAAGTACAGACTGTGCAACAGGTACAGCATGTCTACCCAGCCCAGGTTCAGTATGTGGAGGGAAGTGACACAGTCTACACAAATGGAACTATGTAAGTTGGTTATTGACCAAAATTAGAATGTTTACTAAAATATAAGGTTAAATGCACATTCTTTTAATGACATCATATGGGCTACTGTATTTTAAGTAGCAAAGAAAAATGTTTGAATAAAAACTTTATTTTTTGTCATTTTAAATCATTATTTGGGTGAAAGCAAGTTGAATTCACATTCCAAATTCATCTAAAATGAATTCAGGTAATTGTTACAGTTGGACATATTGTGAAGCTATATATGCAGCATTTTGTTGTTTGGGGAAAAAAAATTAAGTTTATGGACAAGTTTTAAGTTATGCTGATAGGAAGGATTATCTAAATTTGTCATAATATATCATCTGTGTAATAAAGAAGCCTTCATGTGGGCCTTCTATTCTTCTAGCTGAAATTCTACTGGCAATTTCCTAAATTGCTGAGGCAATTGCAGTCATTACTTACAGAAAACAACTATGTAATTTCTTTACTGTGTTTAGTGCAATGAGATACATATTTAATTTTTTTCCAAAGAAAGGATGGAAGGGAGAGGAACGAGAATATATCCTTTTACTTCTCTCTTAGACTCCTCTATTTCCTGTGCTTTTCTTGCTTCAATGAACACGCTTTTCTGCCATCAAGTTCCTTTCTCACATGTGCAAACTTAAAATCATAGAATAATTTAGGTCAAGAGAGACCTCTGGAGGTCATATGGTACAACCCAAACACACACTCAGAGTAGGGATAACTTCACAGAATCATAGAATCATAGAATGGTTTGGGTTGGAAGAGACCTCAAAGATCATCTAGTTCCAACCCCCCCTGCTGCGGGCAATGACACCCTCCACTAGACCACATTGCCCAAAGCCTCATCCAACCTGGCCTTAAACACTTCCAGGGATGGGGCCTCCACAACCTCTCTGGGCAACCTGTTCCAGTGCCTCACCACCCTCACAGTAAAGAATGTCTTCCGAACATCTAATCTAAATCTACCTTCAGCTTAAACCCATTACCCCTTGTCCTGTCACTACAGTCCCTGATAAAAAGTCCGTCCCCATCTTTCCTGTAGGTACTGGATGCAGTACTCCAGGTGGGGTCTCATGAGAGCAGAGTAGAGGGGCAGGATCACCTCCCTCGACCTGCTGGTCACACCTCTTTGGATGCAGCCCAGGACACGGTTGGCTTTCTGGGCTGCAAGTGCACACTGCTGGCTCATGCTGAGCTTCTCATCAATCAACACCCCCAAGTCCTTCTCCTCAGGGATGCTTTCAATCCATTCCTCATCCAGCCTATAGTCATGCTTGGGATTGCCCCGACCCACGTGCAGGACCTTGCCCTTGGCCTTGTTGAACTTCATGCGGTTCGCATGGGCCCACCTCTCCAGCCTGTCAAGGTCCCTCTGGATGGCATCCCTTCCCTCCAGTGTGTCGACCACACCACACGGCTTGGTGTCGTCGGCAAACTTGCTAAAAATGCACTCGATCCCACCGTCCATGCTGCTGATAAACATGTTAAACAGTGCCGGTCACGGTACCGACCCCTGAGGAACACCACTCGTCACCGGTCTCCACTTGGACATTGAGCCGTTGAGCACAACTCTTTGAGTGCGACCATCCAGCCAATTCCTTATCCACCAAGTGGTCCATCCATCACATCCATGTCTCTCCAATTTAGAGACAAGGATGTCGTGCGGGACAGGGTCAAATGCTTTCCACAACTCCAGGTAGGTGACATCAGTCACTCTTCCCTTATCCGCCAACGCTGTAACCCCATCATAGAAGGCCACCATATTTGTCAGGCACGATTTGCCCTTAGTGAAGCCATCTTGGCTGTCACCAATCACCTCCTCATTTTCCATGTGCCTGAGCATAGTCTCCAGGAGGATCTGCTCCATGATCTTGCCAGGCATGGAGGTGAGACTGACCGGCCTGTAGTTCCCTGGGTCTTCCTTTTTTCCCTTCTGAAAAATGGGGGTTATGTTCCCCCTTTTCCAGTTGGCAGGAACTTGACCGGACTGCCAGGACTTCTCAAATATGATGGAGAGTGGCCTGGCCACTTCATCCACCGGTTCCCTCAGGACCCACGGATGCATCTCATCAGGTCCCATGGACTTGTGCACCTTCCCGTTCCTTAGATATTCTCGAACCTGATCTTCTCCTACAGTGGGCGGTTCTGCATTCTCCTAGTCCCTGCCTTCTGTGACCTGGGCAGTGTGGCTCAAGCATTTGCCAGTGAAGACTGAGGCAAAGAAGTCGTTGAGTACCTCAGCCTTCTCCATATCCTGGGTAACCTGGTCACCCGTTTCATTCCGGAGGGGACCCACATTTTCCCTCGTCCTCCTTTTCTCACTAACATACCCATAGAAGCTTTTCTTGTTGTCCTTGACATCCCTGGCCAGATTTATTTCTATAAGGGTTTGGCTTTCCTAGCCTGCTCCCTGGCTGCTCACTTTCTCTGTATTCCTCCCAGGCTACCTGCCCTTGCTTCCACCCTCTGTAGGCTTCCTGTTTTTGTTTGACTTTGCCCAGGAGCTCCTTGTTCATCCATGGGGGCCTCTTGGTGTTTTTGCCTGACTTCCTCTTTGTTGGGATGCATCTCTCCTGAGCTTGGAGGAGGTGACCCTTGAATATTAGCCAGCTGGCTTGGGCCCCTCTTCCTTCCAGGGCTTTGTCCCATGGTATTCTACCAAGCAGGTCCCTGAAGAGGCCAAAGTCTGCTCTCCTGAAGTCCAGGGTAGCGAGCTTGCTGTGCACCCTCCTCGCTGCCCTGAGGATCTTGAACTCCACCATTTCATGGTCCCTGCAGCCAAGGCTGCCCCTGAGCTTGACATCCCCTACCAGCCCCTCCTTGTGGGTGAGAACAGGGTCCAGCATGGCACCTCTCCTCGTGGGCTCCTCTGTCACTTGGAGGAGGAAGTTGTCATCAACACATTCCAGGAACTTCCTGGATTGCTTGCGCTCAGCTGCGTTGTCCCTCCAACAGATATTGGGGTGGTTGAAGTCCCCCATGAGGACCAGGGCTTGTGAACGTGAGGCTGCTCCTATCTGCCTATAGAGGGCTTCATCTGCTCGGTCCCTCTGGTCAGGTGGCCTGTAGCAGACCCCCACTATGATGTCCCCTGCCCCAGCCCTCCCTTTAATCCTGACCCATAGGCTCTCAGTTGGCTCCTCCTCCATCCCCAGGTGGAGCTCCATGCACTCCAGCTGGTCATTGACATAGAGGGCGACGCCCCCTCCTCTTCTGCTCTGCCTGTCCTTCCTAAAGAGCCTGTACCCTTCCATCCCAACACTCCAGTCATAGGAGCTGTCCCACCACGTCTCTGTAATGCCAGTAAGGTCATAGCCTTGCAGGCGCACACACGTCTCCAGCTCCTCTTGTTTATTCCCCATGCTCCGTGCGTTCACGTAGAGGCATTTCAGTTGTGCCCCTGATGAGGCTGACTTATTGGCTGGGGTGGCTGGGATTCTTTTGATGTATCTTCCCAGTGTTTCCCTGTTGGTTCCTGTTGCATCTGGAGCCCCTGGCTTGTCTCCTGTAGGCTTTGAGGGTGCTGTTGTGCGTCTAGCACGTCTCTGAGCAGTAGGCCGAGGGCCCTCGCCAGCGCCCCGTCCCTCCATCCTGGGCACATCATCCCACAACATGTCGCTGGCAAGCCTGATGTTATCCCCCTCCCCCTTCGAGCCTAGTTTAAAGCTCTGTCGATGAGCCCCGCTAGTTCCTGGGCAAAGATCCTCTTCCCCCTTTGAGAGAGATGAATCCCGTCAGAGTTCATCAGGCCTGGTGCCGCGTAGGCCGCCCCATTGTCAAAGAACCCAAAGTTGTGGCGTTGACACCAGCCACGGAGCCGTGCATTTATGGACTGCGTCCGCCTGTTCCTCCCAACATTGCTGCCCTCACCTGGATGGAGGGAGGAGAATATTACCTCCTCTCCCGAATCCTTCAGTGACTGTCCTAAGAGCCTGAAGTCCCTTTTGATCGCTTTCGTGGTATGTGTCTTTGCTTCATCCCCACCCACATGGAGGAGCAGCGATGGGTAATTCTCCTAATCACCTTCTTGCCATTTATGCATTTACAAAGAGCTTCCAGGAGGATTTGTTCCATAAGCTTTCTAGAGACTGAGATGAGGCTGACTGGCCTGTAGTTCCTGGTGTCCTCCTTTTTGTACTTGAAGATGGGTGTGATATGACTTTTTCCAGTTATCACAGACTTCCCCCAGGTGCTCTGACCTTCTGAGGATGACAGAGAGCCTTGCAATGACATCAGTCAGCTACTTCAGCACCCTTTGATGCATCCCACCTGGTCCCATGGGCTTGCGTATCATTCCCTCCTGCATGTCGACACAGCTTGGTGTCATCAGAAACTTGCTGAGGGTGCACTCAATCCCACTGTCCATGTCACCGACAAAGATGTTAAACAGTGCCAGTCCCAATACTGACTCCTGAGGAATGCCACTTTTCACTGGTCTCTTTGATATTGTGGTGGGTTGACCCTGGCTGAGGGCCAGGTGCCCACCAGAGCCACTCTATCACTCCCCTCATTCACTAGACAGGGGAGAAAAAGTACAACGAAGAAAAAACCTTATGGGTCGAGATAAGGACAGGGAGAGATCATTCTCTAATTATCATCACGAGCAAAACAGACCGAACTTAGAGAGGGAATTCATCTAATTTATTACTAAGCAAAACAGAGTAGAGGAATGAGAAATAAAACCAAAATCTTAAAACACCTCCCCCCACCCCTCCCATCTTCCTGGGCTCAACTTCACTCCCGGCTTCAACCTCCGCCTCCCTCAGCGGCACAGGGGGACAGGGAGTGGGGGTTACGGTCAGTTCCTCACGCGGTGTTTCTGCCGCTTCTTCATCCTCAGGGGGAGGACTCCTCTCATCGTTCCCCTGCTCCAGCGTGGGGTCCCTCTCACGGGAGACAGTCCTTCAGGACCTTCTCCAACGTGAGTCTCCTCCACGGGGTGCAGACCTTCAGGAGCAAATTGCTCCAGCGTGGGTCCCCCACAGGGGGTCACAAGTCCTGTCAGCAAACCTGCTCTGGCGTGGGCTCCTCTCTCCACGGATCCACAGGTCCTGCCAGGAGCTTGCTCCAGCGCGGGCTTCCCACGGGGTCACAACCTCCTTCAGGTGTCTCCACCTGCTCCAGCGTGGGGTCCTCCACGGGCTGCAGGTGGAATCTCTACACCCCCTCATCCTCCCTCCATGGGCTGCAGGGGGACAGCCTGCTTCACCATGGTCTTCACCATGGGCTGCAGGGGAATCTTGCTCCGGCGCCTGGAGCACCTCCTCCCCCTCCTTCTGCACTGACCTTGGTGTCTGCAGATGTTCTTACATCTTCTGACTCCTCTCTCCAGCTGCAAAAGCGCTCTCTAACTGCTTTTTCTCTTTCTTAAATATGTTATCACAGAGGTGCTGATTGGCTTGGCCTTGGCCAGCGGCGGGTCCGTCTTGGAGCCGGCTGGCATTGGCTCTATCAGACACAGGGGAAGCTTCTAGCAGCTTCTCACAGAAGCCCCCCCTGTATCCCCCCCCCCGCTACCAAAACCTTGCCACGCAAAACCAACACAAATATAGAGACATGAGCTCTTGAGGGAGACTCTGACAAGGCTTTGGCATTGCCAGAGCAATGGCAGCCACCCTCACACCTAAAAAAGGCAGCTCTAGTAAGCGCAAGTGACCAGGAGTGCTGCAACCAGAATGGGCAAACAGAGCGTGGCATGTCAGTCAGGGCATGGCACAGCAGTTCATGCGGAAAGGCATGTAGGGAGAGTGCCTCTTCGAAGCAGGGGCATTTCACTGGCCAAGTCGGAGACTTGAAGTACACATAACCCAGGAACTGGGCACCATTCTGTGACAGGTCAAGGGCACCCATCCTACCTGACCCTCAAGGTAGAATTATGGATAGTTGCCTGAGAGCAAAGACTGCAGCTCCTGCTGGGGGGTCTGAATCATCTACCCCAGCAGTGGGTGATGCCTCCACTCAGATGGAGCTACTGAAGGGAGAGGCTGCAGTGCAGACATCTGACTGCAGGAAGTTACCTAGACCTTTTTCCCTGGGCAGGGATAGGCGGCACACCTGCCTGCAAAGGTGTGTCTAGGTGGAGGACCTCCTGCAGCAGGTGGCTGAGCTGCAGGAGGCAGTGAGAAGACTGTGTAATATCAGGGAGGCTGAGAAGGAGTTAGATAACTCTTTCCAAGCACAGTCTGCAGTGGACCCATAGCCCAGGGCCAAACAGCCAACTCCCACACCGGCACACACAGAAGGGAGGGGGGCCAATAATGCAGAAGAATGGAAGGTTGCAACAGTAAGGACCAGCAGGAGGAAGAGATTTCCCCTGAAGCCTGAGGTGCTCTGGCAGAACTGCTTCACCGCTCTGTAGACTGAAGAGGAAAGACCCACCATATCATGAGAGACACTGGAGCTGAGTAAGGCAGCCCAGTCTGCCCCTCGTATAACAACCAGCGCAACTAAGAAAAGGCAAGAGGTGATAGTAGTAGGCGACTCCCTTCTGAAAGGTACAGAGGCACCCATTTGCCAACCTGACGCATTCTCTAGAGAGGTGTGCTGCTAACCTGGGGCTTGGATCAGGGACGTCACTGAGAGACTACCAAGCCTTGTACAGTCCACTGACTATTATCCGCTGCTGTTGTTTCACGTGGGCTCCAGTGATACAGCCAGGAGCAGTCTCAGAAGTATTAAGAAGGATTACAGAGCCCTGGGAGCAGCGGTAAGGGACTACAGAGAGCAGGCAGTTTTTTCATCAATCCTCCAGGTCAAAGGGAAGGGGTATGAAAGGGCCAGGCAAATCCGGCGAGTCAACCAATGGTTACAGGACTGGTGCCACAGCCAAGGGAACGGCTACTTAGACCATGGGACTTGCTTTGAGAAACCTGGTCTACTGGGGGCTGATGGGTTCCATCTGTCAGAGAAGGGGAAGAGCATTGTCAGTCATAGCCTTGCCAAGCTGGTAAAGAGGGGAACCTCAATCCATCCCACTCCTACCAGTTTGATGCCAGTGCCGGCAACAGAAGCCCAGAGCCTGGAGAAGGATTACAAGTCAGCAGGAGAACACCTGACGTGAAGCACAAAAGAATTCCAGCTGCTCCAGCCAGTCAGTCAGCTTCATCAGGAGCCCAATTTAAATACCTCTATGAAAACGCATGTCACATGGGGACTAAACAAGGGGAGGTGGAGATGCGGGCATGCCTGCAGGGCTATAATCTTATTGGCATCACAGAGACGTGGTGGCATGGCTCCTATGACTAGAACGTTGGGATGGAAGGGTACAGGCTCTTTAGGAAGGACAGACAGGGCAGAAGAGGAGGGGGTGTTGCCCTCTATGTCAATGACTATCTAGAGTGCATGGAGCTCCATCTGGGGATGGATGAGGAGCTGACCGAGAGCTTATGGGTCAAGATTAAAGGGAGCACAGGGACAGGGGACATCATAGCGGGGGTCTGCTACAGGCCACCTGACCACGGGGACCGAGTGGATGAGGCCCTCTATAGGCAGCCTCACGTTCACAAGCCCTGGTCCTCATGGGGGACTTCAACCACCCCAATATCTGTTGGAGGGACAATGCAGCTGAGCGCAAGCAACCCAGGAAGTTCCTGGAATGTGTTGATGACAACTTTCTCCTCCAAGTGACAGAGGAGCCAAAGAGGAGAGGTGCCATGCTGGACCTTGTTCTCACCAACAAGGAGGGGCTGGTAGGGGATGTGAAGCTCGAGGGAAGCCTTGGCTGCAGTGACCACGAAATGGTGGAGTTCAAGATCCTCAGGGCAGCGAGGAGGGTGCACAGCAAGCTCACTACCCTGGACTTCAGGAGAGCAGACTTTGGCCTCTTCAGGGATCTGCTTGGTAGAATACCATGGGACAATGACTCAATGACTTCTTTGCCTCAGTCTTCACCAGCAAGGGCTCGAGCCACACTGCCCAGGTCGCAGAAGGCAAAGGCAGGGACTGGGAGAATGAAGAATTGCCCACTGTAGGAGAAGATCAGGTTCGAGAATATCTAAGGAACCTGAAGGTGCACAAGTCCATGGGACCTGATGAGATGCATCCACGGGTCTTCAGGGAACAGGCGGATGAAGTGGCCAAGCCGCTATCCATCATATTTGAGAAGTCCTGGCAGTCCGGTGAAGTTCCTGCCAACTGGAAAAGGGGGAACATAACCCCCATTTTTAAGAAGGGAAAAAAGGAAGACCCAGGGAACTAGAGGCCGGTCAGTCTCACCTCTGTGCCTGGCAAGATCATGGAGCAGATCCTCCTGGAGACTATGCTCAGGCACATGGAAAATGAGGCGGTGATTGGTGACAGCCAACATGGACAAGAGTGACTGATGTCATCTACCTGGACTTGTGGAAAGCATTTGACCCTGTCCCGCACGACATCCTTGTCTCTAAATTGGAGAGACGTGGATGCGATGGATGGACCACTCGGTGGATAAGGAATTGGCTGGATGGTCGCACTCAAAGAGTTGTGGTCAAGGGCTCAATGTCCAAGTGGAGAATGGTGACGAGTGGCGTTCCTCAGGGGTCTGTACTGGGACCAGCACTGTTTAATATTTTTGTCGGTGACATGGACAGTGGGATCGAGTGCACCCTCCACAAGTTTGCTGACGACACCAAGCTGTGTGGTGTGGTCGACACGCTGGAGGGAAGGGATGCCATCCAGAGGGACCTTGACAGGCTGGAGAGGTGGGCCTGTGTGAACCGCCTGAAGTTCAACAAGGCCAAGGGCAAGGTCCTGCACGTGGGTCAGGGAAATCCCAAGCACAACTATAGGCTAGGTGGAGAATGGATTGAAAGCATCCCTGAGAAGGACTTGGGGGTGTTGGTTGATGAGAAGCCCAACATGAGCCAGCAGTGTGCGCTTGCAGCCCAGAAAGCCAACTGTGTCCTGGGCTGCATCCAAAGAGGTGTGACCAGCAGGTCGAGGGAGGTGATCCTGCCCCTCTACTCCGCTCTTCTGGGGTACCCCACCTGGAGTACTGTGTTCATCTCTGAAGTCCAGAGAAGGGCCATGAAGTTGATCAGAGGACTGGAGCACCTCTCCTGTGAGGACAAGCTGAGAGAGTTGGGATTTTTCAGCCTGGAGAAGAGAAGTTTGCGGGGACACCTAATTGCACCCTTCCAATACCTGAAGGGGGCCTACAGGAAAGATGGTGAGGGACTGTTTACAAGGGCATGTAGTGACAGGACAAAGGGTAATGGGTTTAAGCTGAAGGAGGGTAGATTTAGATTAGATATTAGAAAGACATTCTTTACTGTGAGAGTGGTGAGGCACTGGAACAGGTTGCCCAGAGAGGTTGTGGAGCCCCCATTCCTGGAAGTGTTTAAGGCCAGGTTGGACGAGGCTTTGGGCAATGTGGTCTAGTGGAGGGTGTCCCTGCCCATGGCAGGGTGGTTGGAACTAGATGATCTTTGAGGTCCCTTCCAACCCAAACCATTCTATGATTCTATGACCTACTGGCAATACTGTGCCTAATGCGGCCAGGGATACCATTAGCCCTCTTTGCGGCAACAGCACACTGCTAGCTCATGTTCAACTTGGTGTCTACCAGGACTTGCAGGTCCTTTTCTGCAGAGCTGCTTTCCAACTGGATGCTACCCCCTGGCATGTACGAGATACTGTGATATATCAGCCACTCTTCCCTGTTTCGTTCCATCAGCCAACTTGCTGAGGGTACGCTCTGCCCTATCATCCAGATCACTAATGAAGATGTTGAACAGTATTGGACCCAGTATTGACCCCTGGGGTACACCACTATTTACTGGCCTCCAACTAGACTTTGTGCCACTATGACCATGGGATCGTCTCTGAGGACGGAGGACTGCTAGGGAGAGACAGGATCCACATGACCAAGTGGGGCACAAACAGCTTTGCCAACAGGCTGGCCAACCTGGTAAGGAGAGCTTTACACTAGGAATGATGGGGAAGGGATGACCAACAGTCAAGTGAGGAAGTCATAGACTGGATGGGCAAGTAAAGGATGTGGGGTAAACAGGAGAGACCTCTTAAAACCCAGTGTACCCGCCATTTCAGCAAAGCCACGGAGGCAAAGGGCTCCAGAGTCAAGGATCACACCGGTGAACTCTTCCTAAAGTGGCAAAACAGCAGCAAAACCGCAAAGGCAAAAGAGCAGGGAGAGAGAGGGCACCCCAGCCCTCCTGCCCATGGCGGGAAAGAGGGAGCTCCTGACAAACGGCAGCTCTGACTCAGCATGGGTGGGGGCAAGAGTGACAGTGGCCAAACCCCCTCACATACAAGAGCAGCCCCCAGGGAGCGCGAGCGACCAAGAGCACAGCGAACAGGGCAGGCAAACAGGACGTGGTGCATGAAAAGGGCATGGCACGGCAGTTTGCATGGCAGTTCGCGCAGGCAGGGCGTGCGGGTAGGGCGCAGTCCCCATCCTGGCTCTAAAGGGTAACTCAACTAGTGGTCATCGCCCTCCCAGGAGTGGACCTAGCTATGGTTTCCACTCACCCGAAAGCCATCACCAGAAGGAATGTGGTGACCCAGATGGAGCTCCCACACAAACATACAGCTGTCCAGGTCTCTGGCTGCAAGGAGTGCCTGAGTCTTTCACTCAAACTGGAGGGCAGCAGAGACAACAGCTGTTTTCGGTGCGACCAGGTGGATGATCTGCTCAGCCTGATGGTAGAGCTGAAAGAGGAAGTGGAAAGGTTAAGGAGTATCAGGGAGTGTGAGAGGGAGATAGATTGGTGGAGCCACACCCTACCATCCCGGAGGCCAAGGCAGCCGATGGAGGCTCCAGAAGCAGCAGAGGATCCCCTACCCTCTTTCCACCAAGCATAAGGAGGGAACCTAAGAGACAGGGGAAAATGGAAACAGGTCCCTGCTTGAGGCAGCAGGCAAATCCCCTCCCGGCCTCCTTCACCTTCCCAGTTGCCCTTACACAACAGATATGGGACTCTGGAACTTGAGGTTCAGGCAAATGAGGATGTAGGTGAAGGTCCATCCAGGAGACTGCCTAGGGTGAGCCAGTCAGTCCCATGCATTATGAATGCCTCTGTTAAGAAAAAAAGGAGGGTAATTGTTATAGGCGATTCCCTTCTAAGGGGAACAGAGGGCCCAATATGCCAACCAGACCCATCCCACAGGGAAGTCTACTGCCTCCCTGAGGCCCAGGTTAGAGACGTTACCAGGAAACTCCCTGGTCTGGTACAGCCCTCTGTTTATTACCCACTATTGGTTATGCAAGTTGGCAGTGATGAGGTTGCAGAGAGAAGTCCAAAAGTGATCAAAAGGGACTTCAGGGCACTGGAGCGATTAGTTGAAGGATCAGGAGCACAGGTAGTATTTTCCTCAATCCCGTCAGTGGCAGGGAAGAATACTGAAAGGAACAAGAAAACTCACCTGATCAACATGTGGCTCAGAGGCTGGTGCCATCGGTGGAATTTTGGGTTTTTTGATCATGGGGAGGTTTACACAGCACCGGGCCTGCTGGGGACTGATGGAGTTCAGCTATCTCAAAGGGGGAAAAGGATTCTCGCTCATGAGTTGGTGGGGCTCATCGAGAGGGCTTTAAACTAGGTTCAGAGTGGGAAGGGGATATAACCAGGCACATTAGAGAGGAGCCTAGGTGTGGCACGCCAATGTTGGGGGGTGAAATCGAAAGCCCAGCTCAAGTGCATCTACACCAATGCATGCAGCATGGGCAACAAACAGGAGGAGCTGGAAGCCATTGTGCAGCAGGACAGCTATGACTTAGTCACCATCACAGAAACGTGGTGGGATGACTCTCATGACTAGAGTGCTGCAATGGATGGCTATAAACTCTTTAGAAGGGATAGGCAAGGAAGGAGAGGTGGTGGGGTGGCTCTGTATGTTAGGGAGTGTTTCAATTGTATAGAGCTCGACGATTGTAATGATAAGGTCAAGTGCTTATGGGTAAGGATGAGGGGGAAGGCCAACAAGGCAGATATCCTGCTGCGAGTCTGTTATAGACCATCCAATCAGGATGAAGAGGCAGATGAAGCATTCTACAAGCGGCTGGCAGAAGTCTCACAATCGCTAGCCCTTGTTCTCATGAGGGACTTCAACTTACCAGACATCTGCTGAAAATACAACATAGCAGAGAGGAAACAGTCTAGGAAGTTCCTGGAGTGTGTGGAAGATAACTTCCTGACACAGCTGGTAAGTGAGCCTACCAGGAGAGGTGCCTCGCTTGACCTGCTGTTTACAAACAGAGAAGGACTGGTGGGAAATGTGGTGGTCGGAGGCCATCTTGGGCTTAGCAACCATGAAATGATAGAGTTCTCGATTCTTGGCAAAATAAGGAGGGGGGTCAGCAAAACCACTACCATGGACTTCCAGAGGGCAGACTTTGGCCTGCTCAGGACACTGGTTGAGAGAGTCCCTTGGGAGACAGTCCTGAAGGGCAAAGGGGTCCAGGAAGACTGGGCATTCTTCAAGAAGGAAATCTTAAAGGCACAGGAGCAGTACCAAGGGAGCTGGCGGAGGAACTTGCCAAGCCACTCTCCATCATTTATCAGCAGTTCTGGTTAACAGGGGAGGTCCCAGACAACTGGAGGCTTGCCAATGTGATGCCCATCTACAAGAAGGGCCGGAAGGAAGATCCAGGGAACTACAGGCCTGTCAGCCTGACCTCGGTACCGGGGAAGATTATGGAGCGGTTCATCTTGAGTGCACTCACCAGGCAGGTGCAGGACAACCAGGGGATAAGGCCCAGCCAGCACGGGTTCATGGAAGGCAGGTCCTGCTTGACCAACCTGATCTCCTTCTATGACCAGGTAACCCACTTAGTGAATGAGGGAAAGGCTGTGGCTGTTATCTACCTGGACTTTAGTAAAGCCTTTGACGCTGTCTCCCACAGCATTCTCCTAGAGAAGCTGGCGGCTCATAGCTTAGACAGGTGCACTCTTCACCGGGTAAAAAAACTGGCTGGAAGTCCAAGCCCAGAGAGTTGTGGTGAACGGAGTTAAATCCAGTTGGTGGACGGTCACAAGTGGTGTTCCCCAGGACTCAGTTTTGGGGCCAGTCTTGTTTAATATCTTTACCAATGATCTGGATGAGGGGATTGAGTGCACCCTCAGTAAGTTTGCAGATGACACCAAGTTGGGCAGGAGTGTTGATCTGCTCGAGGGTAGGAAGGCTCTACAGAGGGATCTGGACAGGCTGGATCGATGGGCCGAGGTCATTTGTATGAGGTTTAACAAGGCCAAGTGCCGGGTCCTGCACTTCAGTCACAACAACCCCATGCAAGGCTACAGGCTTGGGGAAGAGTGGCTGGAAAGCTGCCTGGCAGAAAAGGACCTGGGGGTGCTGGTTGACAGCTGGCTGAATATGACCCAGCAGTGTGCCCAGGTGGCCAAGAAGGCCAACAGCATCCTGGCTTGTATCAGAAATAGCGTGGCCAGCAGGACTAGGGAAGTGATCGTCCCCCTGTACTCGGCCCTGGTGAGGCTGCACCTCAAGTACTGTGTTCAGTTTTGGGGCCCCTCAGTACAAGAAGGACATTGAGCTGCTGGAGCATGTCCAAGGAAGGGCAACAAAGCTGGTGAAGGGTCAAGAGCACAAGTCTTATGAGGAGTGGCTGAGGGAACTGGGATTGTTTAGCCTGGAGAAGAGGAGGCTGAGGGGAGACTTTATTGCTCTCTACAACTACCTGGAAGGAGGTTGTAGTGAGGTGGGTGTTGGTCTCTTCTCCCAAGTAACAAGAGATAGGATGAGAGGAAATGGCCTCAAGTTGTGCCAGGGGAGATTTAGATTGGATATTAGGAAAAGTTTCTTCACCAAAAGGGTTGTCAAGCATTGGAACAGGCTGCCCAGAGAGGTGGTGGAGTCACCATCCCTGGAGGTGTTCAAAAAACATGTAGACGTGGCACTTCGGGATATTGTTTAGTAGGCATGGTGGTGTTGGGTTGATGGTTGGACTTGATGATCTTAGAGGTCTTTTCCAACCTTAAAGATTCTATGATCAGCCAATTCCCTCAGGATTCTGGGATGCATCTTGTCAGATCCCATAGACTTATGTATGTTCAGGTTCCTCAGGTGGTCTCGAACCTGATCTTCTCTTACAGTGGGAGGGACTTCTCTCCCCTAGTTCCTGCCTTGAGGTCTATCCACTTGAGAGGTGTGGGAAGAGAGACTGCCATTTTGAATTTTAAAAGACGTACAAATTCCTGCACCTGGGACAACATAACCAATGATCCCAGTACAGGCTCGGATATGTGTGGATGGGGAGCATCCTTGCTGAAAGAGACCTGGGGGTGCTGGTGGACAGCAAGCTGAACATGAGTCATCAGTGTGCCACTGCAGCAACAAAGGCAAATCAGATCCTGGGCTGCATCTGCAGGGGCATTACTACCGGAGATAGAGACACAATCATCTCACTCTACTCAGCCCTTATCAGGCTGCACCTGCAGTACTGTGTCCAATTCTGGTCTCCACAATTCAAGAAAGACATACACAGGCTGGAGAGGGTCCAAAGGAGGTCCACAAAGATGCTCAAAGGGCTGGAGAACCTGCCCTATGAGGAAAGACTGAAGGAGTTAGTTTTCTCCCTGGAGGAAAAAAGGCTCAGGGGGGACCTCATCACAGTATTCCAGTACTTAATGGGCAGCTATGAAGAGGATGGAGGCTCTCTCTTCACAAGGAGCTGCATAGAGAAGACAAGGTGCAATGGACAAAAGTTCCACTGGGAGAAGTTTTATCTTGACATAAGAAAGAATTTTTTTACAGTGAGAACAATCAATCACTGGAACAACCTCCCCAGGGACATGGTAGAATCCCCATCATTGGAGGTTTTCAAGATGTGATTGGACAGGGTGCTAGATAATCTCATCTAGGCTCCCTTTCCCACGATAGGTTGGACCAGATGATCTTTTGAGGTCCCTTCCAACCTAGGCTGTTCTATGATTCTATGCTTGCCTTTCTACTCATTGATTTCTACCATTCTTCTTTTCTGAGGATACTGTCCTCAAAGATCAGCTAGCTCTCCTGGGCCCTTTTTCCCTCCAGGGCAGTTTCCTACCAAGCAGGGCTCTGAACAGGCCAGAATCTGCTCTTCTGAAGCCCAGGGTTGTAATTATACTGTGTTAATTTTCAAAAGTTATACCATTTCAATTTTCCATTAAACAAATTAGCAAAGTTTTGGTTAGCTAAAATTTTAAGTTGAGAAATTTTTTTAAAAGAGTTAATAAGTTTGAAGATTTCATCTTTCCTGCTGTGGTGGGTTGACCCTGGCTGAGGGCCAGGTGCCCACCAGAGCCGCTCTATCACTCCCCTCTTTCATTAGACAGGGGAGAAAAAGTACAATGAAAAAAAACTTACGGGTCGAGATAAGGACAGGGAGAGATCATTCTCTAATTATCATCACGAGCAAAACAGACCGAACTTAGAGAGGAAATTCATCTTATTTATTACTAAGCAAAACAGATTAGAGGAATGAGAAATAAAACCAAATCTTAAAAACACCTCCCCCCACCCCTCCCATCTTCCCGGGCTCAACTTCACTCCCGGCTTCAACCTCCGCCCCCCTCAGCGGCACAGGGGGACAGGGAGTGGGGGTTACGGTCAGTTCCTCACGCGATGTTTCTGCCGCTTCTTCATCTCAGGGGGAGGACTCATTGTTCCCCCGCTCCAGCGTGGGGTCCCTCTCACGGGAGACAGTCCTTCACGGCCTTCTCCAACGTGAGTCTCCTCCACGGGGTGCAGACCTTCAGGAGCAAACTGCTCCAGCGTGGGTCCCCCACGGGGTCACAAGTTCTGTCAGCAAACCTGCTCTGGCGTGGGCTCCTCTCTCCACGGAGCCACAGGTCCTGCCAGGAGCTTGCTCCAGTGCGGGCTTCCCACGGGGCCACAGCCTCCTTCAGGTGTCTCCACCTGCTCCGGCGTGGGGTCCTCCACGGGCTGCAGGTGGAATCACTACACCCCCTCATCCTCCCTCCATGGGCTGCAGGGGGACAGCCTGCTTCACCATGGTCTTCACCACGGGCTGCAGGGGAATCTTGCTCCGGCGCCTGGAGCACCTCCTCCCCCTCCTTCTTCACTGACCTTGGTGTCTGCAGATGTTCTTACATCTTCTCACTCCTCTCTCTGGCTGCAAAAACGCTCTCTAACTGTTTTTTTCCTTCTTAAATATGTTATCACAGAGGCGCTGATTGGCTTGGCCTTGGCCAGCGGCGGGTCCGTCTTGGAGCCGGCTGGCATTGGCTCTATCAGACACAGGGGAAGCTTCTAGCAGCTTCTCACAGAAGCCACCCCTGTAGCCCCCCCCGCTACCAAAACCTTGCCACGCAAAACCAACACACCTGCATATCATTCTCAGACAAAGGATAATTTGACATCTAATATATTTTATGAAATGCAAATGTGTTTGCAAGAATAAATCATGAGATCTGGAAACATGAATAAAATTTAAAACTTTTTTTGGAAGAGTTAGGAATCTAAGTAGAGTCTGCACTCCCTGCCAGCTGGACAGAGTAATCTTTTCAGTATTGTTAATTGTAGCCTACTGAAGAGAGGGAGAAATGAAGAAATGAGGGCATTCTCTAGGATTTGCATGAGTCTTTTGGGCTTCTAAGAGCCACTTCTTGGACTCCACCTCTTCAAGTGAGATTTCTCTTGCAGACATCATTTATACCATTTCCTCTGGCCAGGGCTATTTTTACTGTCAACAATGATCTCATGTCTTTGTTCGTTTGCTTATCTTACTAATCTGTAGTTTTTTCTTTCCCCTTTTGGGGAAATTCCAGTGTTCCACCCCCCGGCAGACACTTGTTGAACTATTTCCCCTAAGTTTCCGTCATCATGTGCTCCTTAAGTACACTCTATTAAATAGGACTGTTTATTAAATTGCCTGGTTCTAAGAAAGATATAATATCTGGTCTGGTAGCAGATGCTTGACTTACCGTTCATTGTAGGCATTCAGTGATGCCCCAGTTTAATAAAATCCATCAGGTATATCCAAGGAGATTTCTCAAAAACATCTTGCCTGCACACATGTTATTGCAATGTAAAAGATAGCTTGATTCTAGCTCTGGAAAGATGGTACTACTAGATGACCATACAGGTTCTGGAGCCTTTCTCCTCCTCCTCATCCCTGCTTTTTTAAAATTGTTTTGTTTTCATTAGACTGCACTGTAGTCCCTCTAGATTAACTGTGAATTCCTCACAGCTGCTTGTAAAGCTTTTGAAATACCAAGAATAAAATAGAAAAATTAAAATTAGCTTAAGTAACTGCGAAAACAAGTAATATAGTGCATTTGGGTGGGAGTGTTGATCTGTTTGAGGGTAAGAAGGCTCTACAGAGGGATATAGGCAGGCTGGATCAATGGGCCAAGGCCAATTGTATGAGGTTCAAGAAGGCTAAGTGCCAGGTCCCACACTTGGGTCACAACAACCCCATGCAATGCTACAGACTTGGGGAAGAGTGGCTAGAAAGCTGCCCGGCAGAAAAGGACCTGGGGGTATTGGTCGATATTCAACTGAATATGTGCCAGCAGTGTGCCCAGGTGGCCAAGAAGGCAAACAGCATCCTGCCTTGTATCAGGAATAGTGTGGCCAGCAGGAGTAGGGAAGTGATCGTGCCCCTGTACTCAGCACTGGTGAGGCCACACCTCGAGTACTGTGTTCAGTTTTGGGTCTCCTCAGTGCAAGAAGGACATTGAGGTGCTGGAGCGTGTCCAGAGAAGAGCAATGAAACTGGTGAAGGGTCTGGAGCACAAGTCTTATGAGGAGCAGCTGAGGGAACTGGGATTGTGTGGTGGGTTGACCCTGGCTGGAGGCCAGGTGCCTACCAAAGCCGCTCTATCACTCCCCCTCCTTATACTAGACAGGGGAGAGAAAATATAATGAGAGGCTCATGGGTCAAGATAAGGACAGGGAGAGATCATTCACCAGTTACCATCACAGGCAAAACAGACTCAACTTAGAAAAAAAAAATCGTCTAATTTATTACCAAGCAAAACAGAGTAGAGGAATGAGAAATAAAATCAAATCTTAAAACACCTCCCCCCACCCCTTCCTTCTTCCTGGGCTCAACTTTACTCCTGAATTCTCTGCCTACTCCCCCCCAGCAGCACAGGGGGATGGGGAATGGGGGTTGCAGTCAGTTCATCACATGTTGTCTCTGCTGCTCCTTCCTCCTCAGGGGGAGGACTCCTCACACTCTTCCCCTGCTCCAGCATGAAATCCCTCTCAGGGGAGACAGTCCTCCATGAACTTCTCCAACGTGAGTCCTTCCCACAGGCTCCAGTTCTTCATGAACTGCTCCAGCGTGGGTCTCTTCCATGGGGTGCAGACCTTCAGGAGCAGACTGCTCCAGCGTGGGTCCCCCACGGGGTCACAAGTCCTGTCAGCAAACCTGCTCTGGCATGGGCTCCTCTCTCCACGGATCCACAGGTGCCATCAGGAACTTGGCCACCCATGGGGTCACAGCCTCCTTCAGGTGTCTCCACCTGCTCTGGCATGGGGTTCTCCATGGGCTGCAGATGGAATCTCTGCTCCCCATCATCCTACATGGGCTGCAGAGGGACAGCTTGCCTCACCATGGTCTTCACCATGGGCTGCAGGGGAATCTCTGCTCCAGTGCCTGGAGCACCTCCTCCCCCTCCTTCACTGACCTTGATGTCTGCAGAGTTTCTCACATCTTCTCACTCCTCTCTCTCGTTACAAAAGCTGCTGCTTTCCCCCCCCCCCCCCTTAAATATGTTATCACAGAGGCACTACCACTGTCTCTGACTGGCTCGGCCTTAGCCAGCAGCGGGTCCATCTTGGAGCCAGCTGGCATTGCCTCTGTCGGATATAGGGGAAGCTTCTAGCAGCTTCTCGCAGAAGCCACCCCTGTAGCTGCCCCCCCCCCCCCCCCCCCCCCCCAAAAATCTTGCCACGCAAATCCAAAACAGGTTGTTTAGTCTGGAGAAAAGGAGGCTGAGGGGACACCTTATTGCTCTCTACATCTACCTGAAAGGAGGTTGTAGCGAGGTGGGTGTTGGTCTCTTTTCCCAAGTAACAAGTGATAGGACAAGGGGAAATGGCCTCAAGTGGCACCAGGGGAGGTTTAAATTAGCTATGAGGAAAAATTTCTTCACTGAAAGGGTTATCAAGCATTGGAACAGGCTGCCCAGCGAGGTGGTGGAGTCACCATCCCTGAAGGTATTTAAAAGATGTGTAGATGTGGTGCTTAGGGACCTGGTTTAGTGGTGGACTTGGCAGTGCTAGGTTAACGGTTGGACATGATGATCTTAAAGGTCTTTTCAAACCTAAATGATTCTATGATTCTATAATACATAACTTGAAAAACTTTTCGGATATTAAAATTAAGTTTTAGAGGGTTTTGCCATCTCTGAAGAACAAGGGAGAATCGATGATGGCCATAGTTAATACCATAGAAGTTCTGACTTGGTTGTTGTTATGGGTTCAAAATGTTGGTTCTAGTTGATTTTAGGAAGCATTATAGGATTTTATAATTAAATGTCAAAATCAGCGTCTGGTTAAATAAACTAATTTTTATCATTTCACTATTTTATTATATACATGCCATGGTATAAAGCTTGTTGGTCTTGAAACATTGGCTAAATTTTTTTAATTACTGCAAAATCCAGATTCTTCATTTTAGAAAAGCTAATGAGTGTTATTTACTTGTGCATTTTGAGCTATATCAATTTGAAAGTCCAAGTTAGTACACAGGACCAAATATCAGTTATGTTCAATTGCTAATAAAAGATTATAACCCAGTAAAGTGTAATGATCCCAGTCATTATGAACATGAAGTGAAGAATGACATAAGGTTCATGAGTTAAGTGAAAAGTTTAAGATTAACTGGTTAATGAGACCCAAATGTTTAATAGTTGCAAAGAATTGAGTTAAATTACTGCTGTTCCTTTAGCTTTTTTAATCCCTTCACAAATCCCTTCATAAATTGTAATTCTGTTTTATTACTTTTTTATCCTAACACTGTACATATTGTTGTCCAATTTAAAATTTCACCCTGCTGAACTAACTGCATATCTTAAAAAACAAATGAGCTCAGAATTTCAAGCTTCAGCCAGAGACTTTCAGAGAATTTAAAATCAATACAAAACATTTATAGGACTCTTGTATATAGGACCATATTTGCTGACATTTTTTTTGGTCCTGTGTACAGTTTTGTAACATACACAGTATACACAATAAATGACATCTAAATAAAAATCCAGCTTTGACTGTAGCATTTAAAAAGTTACAACAGTTTTATAAATTACTATATAATGTATTAATACTAGAATGAGATATTCCTCTCATCTCTTCAATTCTTGTCATACTTTTCTCCATCCCTCTTCAGATGGGACTGAAAACATTTCCCATGAAGTTTAATGAATACTTATTTTAACAGTGAGTCCAAGTTAATTACTCAGCACTTTGACATAATGAAATGTTATTTTGTGTGGAGGCAGGGGTTGTTTGCCAGTCCTATTTAGTTTGTTTATAGCAACTGTACACTCTTTTCTATAATGATGTTTCCCTCACTTAAACAATCCAAATAAATAAATAACTACTACTTCTTTTGTTTTCTTTTCCTGAAGTCGAACAACTTATCCTTACACAGAAACCCAGATGTATAGCCAAAATACTGGGGGAAATTACTTCGATACTCAAGGAAGTTCTGCACAGGCAACAACAGTGGTCTCCTCTCATAGTATGGTGGGCACTGGAGGGATTCAGATGAGTGTTCCAGGAGGACAGCTCATTAGCAGCTCAGGAGGGACCTATCTGATTGGCAATTCAATGGAAAATTCTGGACATTCAGTGACTCATACAACACGGGCCTCCCCAGCTACAGTAAGTACTTCAAACTATGTTAAATCTTTGGGGATAGTTTCTTTGTCACTATGATGTTCCTGTGTAATGACATGTTTCTGTAGCAAAAAGCATATTATGTTGGCAGAATCAGTAATACATGGCTTTGTCTTGCAAATATTTACATTTAATTTAACTTTGTGCCTGTGAATAGTATTAAGGGAGTGCTGTCGTGGTTTAACTCCAGCCGGCAACTAAGCACCATGCAGCTGCTCACTCATTCCCCTCCCCCGGTGGGATGGGGGAGAGAATTGGTAGAGTAAAAGTGAGAAAACTCATGGGTTGAGATAAAAACAGTTTAATAAGTAAAGCAAAAGCCATGCGTGCAAGCAAAGCAAAACAAGGCATTCATTCACCACTTCCCATCAGCAGGCAGGTGTTCAACCATCTCCAGGAAAACAGGGCTCCATTATGCATAACAGTTACTTGGGAAGACAAACACCATCACTCCGAACGTTGCCCTGCTTCCTTCCTCTTCCCCCAGCCCCTTATATTCTGAGCATGGAAGGGACCTCAAAGATCACCTAGTTCCAACCCTCCTGCCATGGGCAGGGACACTGTCCACTAGACCAGGTTGCCCAAAGCCTCATCCAACCTGGCCTTGAACACTTTCAGGGATGTGGTTGCCACAACCTCTCTGGGAAACCTGTTCCAGTGCCTCACCACTCTCACAGTAAAGAATGTCTTCCTAACATCTAATCTAAATCTACCCTCTTTTAGTTTAAAACCATTACCCCTTGTCCTGTCACTACATGTCCTTGTAAACAGTCCCTCTCCATCTTTCTTGTAGGCCTCCTTCAGGTACTGGAAGGCTGCTATAAGATTTCCCTGGAGCCTTCTCTTCTCCAGGCTGAACAACCCCAACTCTCTCAGCCTGTCTCAAACCTGATCTTCTCTTATGATGGGCGGGACTTCTTTCCCTCAGTCCCTGCCTTGAGGTTCAGGGTCTTGAGAGATGTGGGAAGAGACATTTTCATTGAAAATGGAGGCAAAAAAATTGTTGAGTACCTCAGCCTTTTCCATGTCAGTTGTCACCGGTTCTCACATCCTATTTATTGGAGTGTGGGTGGATATATTTTCTTTAATCTTCCTTTTCTGGCCAACATACCTGTAGAAGTGCTTCTTATCATTCTTCTCATCCCTTGCCAAATTCAGTTCTACCTGTGCCTTAGCTTTCCTGATCCCATCCCTACACCTCTGGGAAGCATCCCTATATTCTTCCCAGGATACATGTCCCTGGTTCCACTGCCAAGAAGTCCTTACTGGGCCATTCTGGTTTCCTGCCTTCCTTACCTGATTTCTTACATGTGGGAATCAAGAGCTCTTGCGCTCTAAGAAAAATGTCCTTGAAGAGCTGCCAACTCTGTTCAGGTCCTTTATCCCTGAGGGCAGTTTCCCAGGGGGTCCCATCCACTAATTCCTTAAACAACTGAAAGTTCGATGTCTTAAAATTCAGAGTCCTGACTCTACTTTTCACCTGGCCCATATTCCTCAAGACTGTGAATTCCACCAGGGCATGATCACTGCAGCCCAGGCTGCCACCAGTCTTGAGATCTCTAATTAGTTCTTGACATCTCTAATTAATTTTAGACTCTTGATATGTAGGGTTCAACTCGTACAAGCAAGAGTCAATTCAAACCTGAACAGTTCAGCTTAAACTGTGATGTCAAACACATACTCAGTTTTAAATTTACCCAAAGGTATAAATAAACCAGGTAAACTAGAGCAACACAGCAGTTCAATTTTTCTTTGCTTTGCACCTGATATAGCTAGAGCTCATCTCACTTTTAATCCTCATCCTACCTGCACCATCATAATATTTTTCATACTTGTATAGAGAATTTAAGAGATCACAATAATACGTAGCCAGGCCTGCTTCCTAATGTAATACTCAGCAAATGTATACAAATATTTTGAATTAATTTTGGATAATTTTCACATGGAGACAAATGAACCAGTCATGGGCTTATTATAACCTCTGACACTTTTGCCATATCAAGATTTAGTTATGTTTCACTGTTTACAACAAAAAACTTCATTTTGTTTTTTTTTTACCTTCACTAATCAAATCATTAAATTTTTGTGACTAGTAAATTAGTCTTAACATCGATAAGATTTTAGCTCTTCCTGATAATTCTACTTATAGATTGTAGGAGGAGCAATTTGCCCTAATTGGTTGGCAATTTGAAATTATATTACATGTTGTATCCTACTTGAAGGATGAGTCTGTGTGGCTTACTGACAGTTACTATCAGAGGACAGGCAGCTACAGCAAAGACTAATTAGAAAATTATCTGCCCTATCAATAATAGAATTTAAATCACCCTGCACTTTTTACCATATATGAATGTCTTAAGGACCATTCTGATAAAATTTGAATTATATTATCAATGTTTCCTAATGTCAAAACTTTCAAAATGTGTATATAGTTATTAAATTAAAAAATGTTTTATGCTTGTCAGCCAGGGAGGAGCTCCCATCCATTAGTTCTGTTTTTTCTAACAAGCATTAGGATTGATCTGCAGTCACTGTTATTCATCAGTCATCACTAACCATAGGAACTCTTGACTCAGAAATTTATCCTATTTCAGTCATACTTGTGCAGATCAAAAGGTACATAGAAATAAATCAAAGTCAATATGAATTAATTAATTAATACTTCTGGTACTAAGTACAGTGTTCTAAGCATTCTCCTGATGTAAAAGAAAGCATTGTACCTTCCTAAAATAAACCATCCTATAATGGAGTGGGAGAAAAAGAATAACAGCTGCAAATAAAGAGGCCCAACAGTAATGTCATATCCTGATAATATAATTTTAGTGGAAGTATTATAGCTATTTTAAGAGTAAAAAAAATATATAAAACTGTATAAACTACCATAGCCTTATTTTAAGCTGGAATGGTTGTGATTTAGAAAGTAGTTTGAGATGAGATTTTATTTATTCAAACAGTCGGTCTCTTTCCAGGTAAAGGATTTTTTTTCCTTGTCTATTCTCTCACCCCTCTGGCAATTGGCAGCACACTTTTTATGTAGCTGGATTTGTCCTAGGATGAACAAACTGCTTCAGATAAAAAAATCAGAGATACATGGACCTTTGTTACTTTGGAATATTAAATCATCTAGTCTAACCTTTTAATCATACAGACCTGACATTTTTATTCAAATCTTCTTCTGAGCACAGTGACTTGTTTGGTGAAAAAAGGCATCACAATCAATTCACAAGGTGAATAATCTGTTTAATCAGTCACTCAAATGGTCAATTACTACCACTGCTAAAAATGTTGGTTAGTTATGAATTAACAAGTGGGGTGGTAAGATTAGAGGATTTGGGGGTTTTGTACTCTCATTAACCTCTGTCCCCCAAGACTTTGCCTCCTGCTTCTTTCTGTTCCATAGCCGTGAAGCATCATGGCTTCTCCCTAGCCCTTCCAGAAAGAGAGATAAGTTTCAGTGTTGCACAGTAGACAGAAGTACGTATATGTCCTACTCTGCCCCTGTGAGCCCCATACAGCCACCACTGTATGTCCAGAAAATCCCCATGAGACTAAGGTCAGTCACACCTGCACCATTTATATTCTGGCCTCATCTGCTCATGTTGCTTATTTCTTTCCATCTTTCATCCATTAGCTTTTGTTGTGTTAAAAATGTAAATTAAATTGTTAAAAAAATGAAATTTAAAAAGCCCTGTAACACCTAATGTTTTGTTTCTAGTTTTGCCTCTTAATATATTTATTCAGTAGATCACATACCTATATTAACTATCAATCAGCATGTTATATTTAGTGTATTAATTGCAAACAAATTGTTTCTGAGATAACTCTTTGTGGTAGGTTGACCTAGCCACCAGATGCCCACCAAGCTGCTCTCACTCTCACTCCTCAACACTCTGTTTTGCCCATGACAGTAATTGGAGAGTGATCGCCCTGTCCTTATCACAACCCACGAGCTTTTCGTCATATTTTTCTCCTCCTGTGTTGATGGAAGGGGAGTGTTAGAGCAGCTTGGTGAGCACCTGGAGGCCAGCCAAGGTCAACCCACCACACTTTCACAGGCAAAAAGACTCGACTTGGGTAAATTATTGTAATTTATTGCCAATTAAACAGAGTAGGGTAATGAGAAATAAGAACAAATCTAAAAACACCTTCCCTCCCCCCCTCCCTTCTTCCCAGGCTCAACTTCACTCCCGATTCTTCTACCTCCTCCTCCCAAGTGGCTTAGGGCGACGGGGAATGGGGATTTCAGCCAGTTCATCACGCATTGTCTCTGCCACTTGCTCCTCCTCACTCTCTTCCCCTGCTCCAGCGTGCGGTCCCTCCCATTGGATGTTCATGAAGATCTCCAACATGGGTCTTTCCCACAGGCTGCAGTTCTTCATGAACTGCTCCAGGATGGGCCTTTTTCATGGTGTGCAGTCCTTAAGGAACAAACTGTTCTAACGTGGGTCCCCCACAAGGTCACAGGTCCTGTCAGAAGACCTGCTTCAGCATGGGCTCCTCTCCATGGGCCACAGGTCCTGCCAGGAACCTGCTCCAGCGTGGGCTCCTGTCCACGGGCTGCAGCTTCCTTCAGGACACACCCACCTGCTCTTGCATGGGGTCCTCCATGGATTGCAGGTGGATATCTGCTCCACTGTTACAACATGTTATCACAGAAGGACTAGCAACATCACTGATTGATTGTTTCAATTTTGGCCAGCAGCGAGTCTGTCTTGGAGCCAGCTGGAAGTGGCTTTGTCTGACATGGGGGCAGCTTCTGGTGTCTCCTCTCAGAAGCCATACCTGCACCCTCCACATCTACCAAAACCTTGCCACGTAAAACCAGTACACTCTTATGGAAAATTCTGATGCAATTGATTTAATAATTTTCAGTAGAGAAATGTAACAGAAATCAAGTTGAAATGTTGTTGGAATTAAAATACATTTGAGTGTATTGTTCTCATTATTAAAAATTGGCCAAAGGAACACATTGTAGATTTAACCTGGCAGGCAGCTAAAACAACCACATAGCCATTTGCTCACTCCCCCCCGCAGTGGGATGGAGGAGAGAATCAAAAAGATAAAAGGTAAAACTTGTGGGTTGAGATAAAGACAGTTTAATAGGACAGAAAAGGAAGATGATGATGATGATGATGATGATGATGATGATGATGATGATGATGATAACAACAACAAGTGATGCACAGAACAATTGCTCACCACCCAGCCAGTTCCTGAGCCGTGCTGCCTCCTGTCCAACTCTCCCCAGTTATATACTGAGCATGACGTCATATGGTATGGAATATCCCTTTGGTCAGTTTGGGTCAGCTGTCCTGGCTGTGTTCCCTTTCAGCTTCTTGGGTGCCCCTTGCCTTCTCATTGGCAGGCCAGTATGAGAAACTGAAAAGTCCTTGACTACTTGGCAACAACTAAAATATTAGGGCATTATCAACATTATTCTCATCCTAAATCCAAAACATAGCACTATACCAGCTGCTAGTAAGAAAATTAACTCTATCCCTGCCAAAATCAGGACAGAATACAATGACTTTTTTGTTTCTGAGGTATTAAAAATTTGGTATTTGAGATGCCTCTGAATCCCTGGGGTGATTTTCTGTCTGTTCCTTTTCTTTTTTTCTGTGAAAACGTGTAAAGTAGGTCAAATATGACTAGACACTGACTGCTATCGTAACAGTCCAATTCTCAGTGGCATGGTGTTAGCACTTTTCTAGAGGAGTGGATTTCTGCGTGTCTAATTAAATATCCAGTTTGTTCTAAAAGTGGCAGTTCATCTCTTGCCAACTCTGTCTTGTCATATTTTTTCTGTATTTTTAAAAATAATTATCTGAACTTTCTGTTTTGTTTCTCAATCCTGATTTCCTGATGGGACTAACTCTTGTGGAAGTGTATGGGTCTTGCTATGTGTTTTTTAGGAGTTCAGTGCCTGTTCTAGAAATTCTAAGGTTTTGGGGAGATTTTTGAGTCTGTACTATATCTGGCAGATTAACTACAGGGCAACTCAGTGATTTAGAATCTCAAGTGTATGAGAAAGATGAGGTATACAAACTACTGCTTGATTTATGTTAAGGGGTTGGTTCCAAGAGAAAGAGTGGAATTGATAATTTGACCAGCCATTTGAAACATCCAGCAAAGAAGATAAAAATGGACAGTGAATTGTCATTTGACAACTTAGGGAGGAAGAAGTCATCTGATATAAACTCCAAGCATTTTGAATTTTTACCAAGTCATGGATATTATGTATGCTTCTGCTGCATATGTTGGCCCCATATGTTGTTTTCTGTTTATAAGAAAGATTTATATTCATCAGTCAATATGCATACTACTGGAGATAACTGTGATGTGTTTATTTTATAACGAAATGTAATGGATGCTCATAGCATCTGAAATACCCTCACATTGACATCAGAAAACAAACAAAATAATTAGGGCCCCTGTTCATTTCTCCCAGCTTTCCTATCTGATTAGGGACAGAAAAGAAGTCCTCAGCCTAATTAAACATTCCATTTGGGAAAAGTATGAATTTTGGAGGCCATTATTTTCTTAAACTTGTCTTCTCCTTAATTATTATAAATATATTAATTACAGTATTTTGTTTTGGAAGGTAAACAGAAATAAAACATTATGAAAAGTAATACAACAGCAGAGACCACAACTATGTCTAACTCTGTCTGTGGATTCCCATAAATGTCAATATTTTCATTGGATGACTGGTGTTCTTACTGATGTGGCCAGCACTGTTCCAGTAATTCATTATTTTCTCTCTTGTTCTCCTTTGAATATGAGCTATCTCCTGCTGTTTGTGCATCTAGTCATATACAAACACTTCTAAAGCTTTTCTGAGTTCTTTTAAAGTTGGCATATAAAAAATATCAGACATATTTTACATCTTTTTATGACCTTGTTGTGTATATGTACAAAACTTCTTTTTTCCCAAAATCTTTAAAGTTGCTTTTTTTTTTCCTTCTTTCAATTACTTTTTCATTCTCTTGAGCAAAATTTGATATAACCTAGTAAAAGCTCTACTACAGTTGCTTAGTCTGTGGGGACTTTCGAGAGAATCTTTCACATTCTGGGTGTAAAAGTTGGACCTGTGAGTTCTTTTTATATGGTCACTGATGCTTCATTTTCAAGTCTCTGTTTCTAGACAAGTTTGTCTGCCCAATTCAACATTCTGGCATGAGTACCTCTTCAGAGGACAGCAGCATTTGTATGAATGCATTGGTTTGAAATATAAGTGGCAAGCACTCGAGTTCTCATCCATTTATCATATAACACTTGATTATTATAGCGATGTGTATGGACCTTGTTTTAGGATTGTCAACAATTGTTACAAGGAAAAGCTACAACAGCAAACACAGTTATCAGTAGTACCCAAGGCTTAATTAGCTTTGCTGAATTTAATTTTTCCAGTATACATTTGATGAATTAGCAATTTCATCACAGTGGTGATGAATTTCTTCACTTGATGAAAACTTCTTTAGTATTTCACTTGGTTTAAAGCCTACAATGGCAACATTTTTTGAAGCTGATTAAAGTTAAAAGGTTCTAAAGATATAGCAGATAAAAATAAAAGGAAGCAGACAAATTTAAAAATAGGTGCCTGTGTAGATAGAGACATGGACTTCTTTTGGACATGAGGCAGCAAATGTCTTAAACTTTAAGATATCACCAAAAGCAACCTGTTTTATTGTCAGTGAAGAGGGGCTTGGAAATGCAAACAAATATAGATAATGAATTGGAGGATGGTCATGTTAATTTCAGTACCTCAGAGCTTAAACTTCTGAGGAATTTTTTTTCCTTATGTCCTGACTTCCTCAGAACAACTTAAGTGTTTTGTGTCAATTACTTGAATCATGAAGAAAGTAATACTTGTTTGCCATTGACTTTTAGGAAGGCAGTTTTTCAAAGTGAATTTGGGATTGTTAAGTGTTGTTCTATGTATATACTATAAAGGCATCTGAGACATTAATGTATATGTTCATCTGATAAAACGTTAATGGACAATAAGACTTTAACAGGAACAGTTAATAAGATTACATTGTAGGATTTAGTTGATGTACAATAATCATAGTTTTGAATTTATTATCTACAGAAAACATACCCTTCTTAACCATTAATGACTATGGCAGATAATAAATTAGCATTTTAGATGGAAAACTGAGTGTTTATATTAATATGTACACTGATAATTATATGCATTATTAATTAGTGATGCAGATATTTTTAACATGATTTGATTGGGGTTGCTGTGGGAATGATAACTTTTTTCAGTTATCAGTCAAAGCATTTTAATAAATGATGTCTATACATATTGAATTAGTCTTTTAAAAAGAAGAAATGTATGACTGATCACACATTCAAACAAGTGGATGTGTTATTTTTTTTGTCAGTTAGCACTCCAGTTGTAAATATGCCGGTAACTTCTGACTGCTTGTCCTTAGAAATGTAAGGAATGCAATTAATTAATCTCTATATGTGTAGAATATAATTTAAAATGTTAAATTTATTTTCATAATTTTTCCCATAGTGTCAAGGTTACAATTTAAAAAAAACAAACACTATTCAGGATAATCCTTATTTAATTTGGGATATATGCTTAAATGCTACTCTGAATAAAGGTGAACTTAAGTTCATGCTCATTTCTTTCCAGAATCAAAGTCTAAGTTCCTGGCCCTAACTTTGAACTTGAAATATTGAAGGAACAGATTCTGCACATGAATAACTTGCCGTTAAAGTAGCTGGCACTTCCCGCACATGCAGGGGCCTGTTTCACATAGAACATTTTGAAAGCCTGAGGACCCAAGCTGTCGTGGTTTTACCCCAGCCGGCAGCTGAGTACCACGCAGCCGCTCGTTCACTCCCCCCCATCAGGATGGGAAAGAGAATCAGAAGAGTTAAAGTGAGAAAACTCGTGGGTTGAGATAAAGACAGTTTAATAGGTAAAGCAAAAGCCGCGCGCACAAGCAAAGCAAAACAAGGAATTCATTCACCACTTCCCATGGGCAGGCAGGTGTTCAGCCATCCCCAGGAAAGCAGGGCTCCATCACGCGTAACGGTTACTTGGGAAGACAAACGCCATTGCCCCGAATCGCCGCCACCCCCCCCTCCTCTTCCTCCAAGCTCCTTATAAACTGAGCATGACGTCATATAGTATGGAATACCCCTTTGGTCAGTTTGGGTCACCTGTCCTGTCTGTGTCTCCTCCCAACTTCTTGTCCACCCCCAGCCATCCCGCTGGCAGGGCAGTGCAAGAAGCAGAAAAGGCCTTGGCCCCGTGTAAACACTGCTCAACAATAAGTCCATAGAACAAAAACATCTCTATATTATCAATGCTGTCTCCAGCACAAATCCAAAACGTATCCCCACACTAGCTACTATGAAGAAAAATCAATCCTCTCAGCTGAAACCAGGACATTATCCACCCCTTATTCCATACTATTTACGTCATGCCCAGGTCCCACACAATTCAATACATCCTCATTAAGCACCACCACCCTTCTCATCCCTTGATATAATATGCTGATATCATTCCCTTAGTCTGTGGACCACCCTTTTAAAATGTCCATAAATGTCCACAAAATGTCCATTGGGTTCACTTGGTCCACAACCTTGGGCTCCATCCACCATGGTGGTCACTCAGGACAGGAGAGGTGGTTGACATGTGGAGTTACTGGGCACCAAAACCAGCTCAGGTCAGGTCCACTGCTGCACTTGCGCTGCCCCCTGTAAGGCTTGTTCTCCATTGGTTCAGGTGATTTCTGCTACAATAATTCCTGTAACATGCAACTCAAATCATGGGTTACAACAATTTAAAGGTATTTCCATTACAATCTCCACCCCTGGTCCCTTCGAGTCAGACCATCCAGTTTACCATTGCAATGAACACCTCCCCTTGCCCCTGCTCCGGCTTGAACTTATCCTCAGACTGCAGTCCCTTAGGGGTCTACCTGCTCCAAGTGGAGCCTTATCCGTGAGCCACAGTTTCTCCAGGGGTACACCTGCTGTGGCATAGACTTATCCACAGCCACAGTCGCTTCGAGGTGCACCTGTTCCAGCATGGCCTTCTCCATGAGCCACAATGCCTTCATAGATACACTTGCTCCAGTGTGGCCTTGCCCACAGTCACAGTCGCTTCAGTCCTCTCAGAAATAAACCTGCCCTATCATGGGCTCGTCCATGGCCACACACTTTGAAATGTTCCAGCATGACCCATGCACAGCCACTGATGCTTCAAGGTGTACCTTCTTCAGCATGGACTTATCCTTGGCTCACAGATCCTTCCAGAGGTATACCTGCTGCGCAGCATGACGCAACCACTGGCTCCCAGACACTTCCAGAGGTATACCTGCTGCGGCACAGATGCAACCACGGCCCCAGACACTTCGAGATATACCTGCTGCGGCACAGATGCAACCACAGCCACAGACGCTTTGGGGTGTCCTGCTCCGACGTGGAATCATCCACAGGTCACAGTCCCTTCGACTCGAGTGCACACAGGAGTTCCAGCCTGTCCAGGACAGCAGCACAAAAACAGCAGCGATGCCCTGGCCACCTGCCAGCCCAGGCGCATCGCCATTGCTGTTATCAAAATGTTCCCAGGCACAGCACAGTAAGATGATGAGCAGTACGGCAGTACAGCGAGCAGCGAAAGCACAAAGCAGCCACTAACGAGCACTAGACTCTAATAGACAGTAAGGCAAGCAAGCCCCATGGCAAGCACAGGAGCCTGCCAATTAATAGCTAAACAGCTAATACTAAATAGCTAATAACAGCTATAAATTCAATCTAGCACATTCCAATCAAATCTGTCATTATCTCAAACCCTTCGAGCCCCACGTTGGGCGCCAAAAAGGACTGTCGTGGTTTTACCCCCGCCAGCAGCTGAGCACCACGCAGCCGCTCGTTCACTTCCCCCCCATCGGGATGGGGGGAGAGAATTGGAAGAGTTAAAGTGAGAAAACTCGTGGGTTGAGATAAAGACAGTTTAATAGGTAAAGCAAAAGCCGCGCGCACAAGCAAAGCAAAAGCAAGGAATTCATTCACCACTTCCCATGGGCAGGCAGGTGTTCAGCCATCTCCAGGAAAGCAGGGCTCCAGTCACTGCATAACGGTTACTTGGGAAGACAAACGCCATCGCTCCGAATGCCGCCGCCCCCCCCCTCCTCTTCCCCCAAGCTCCTTATAAACTGAGCATGATGTCATATAGTGTGGAATATCCCTTTGGTCAGTTTGGGTCACCTGTCCTGTCTGTGTCTCCTCCCAACTTCTTGTGCACCCCCAGCCATCCCGCTGGCAGGGCAGTGCAAGAAGCAGAAAAGGCCTTGGCCTCGTGTAAACACTGCTCAACAATAAGTCCATAGAACAAAAACATCTCTATATTATCAATGCTGTCTCCAGCACAAATCCAAAACATATCCCCACACTAGCTACTATGAAGAAAAATCAATCCTCTCAGCTGAAACCAGGACACAAGCCTATCAGAAGCTTGAGATTTTAAAAAATAAAATACATTGAAATGAGAGAAAACCCAGAAGTAGCTGGAAGTTTTTAAAATGAGCAAAACAAATGATTCACTATCTGGAAAATCTGCCTTCAAGTTAAGCATATTTTATTTACATGCTAGAGAAGGTTAAGAGATGTTTTGTGTATGGTTAGGTGCCTGCATGGGAAAAAGTTTTCTGATACTAAAGAGATATTTCAGTAGCAGGTAAAGCTCAAAATGCAACTGATCAAAATTTAGACAAGGAATAATGTACAAAATGTTTAATAATGAAAATAATTACTATTGGAACAGGTTACACTAGAATATGGTGAATATTTATCACTTTAAATATAGATAAGATGTCTTTCTGAAAGACTTGCTCTAGTTCAGTAATACTTCATGAGATTGATGAAATAATGAATGGTGAATTTTAGCGGTAATGAACACTTCCTGATCTACATTATTCAAAAAATAAGGCAAGCTGATCATAATAATCATTAAGATCTCTGGTTTTAAAATCTATGGATCTGTGGCCACGGATATATTGTCTTCAGTGCCAATATTGGTGACATATATTCACATATCTTCCCCAGTGCCTTGTTCCCTCAACTGTTTGTAGTGCTATGCTATTACCAAAGCAGTAAAGTGGTTTTTATATATATATATATAAATAAAACTTATTCATTTACAATTTTAAAGGACTGATTCTTTGAACAGGCCACAAAAACTTGTCTCAGTGAAGTGAGAGAGTAGTGTAGTAGCTGGAACGAGCAGCAGGAGGCAGGACTTCAGTCCTGTAGTACTTCTGTAGACAAGGTATTGTCAAACAGTGGAGTAAGATTCAGAATGATCCAAATTATATATCATGTTATCATGTTAAGATGGGAGTGTCTATGGTTGCAATATATGGTAAGTTGATCTTAGTATGATGAAATCTTAACCTTTTAATTTTTAGCATACTATATCCTTTTAAATCTGACCTTTTCTGTCTGATTGAATAGTTTGACCTAATAGTATTTTCCACTGAAGCAAGAAAAAAAATCTGTATTTAAACATTATTTTTATAATATCGATGTATATTTTCTTACATACTAATCAGATACTTGTATGCTTTTATAAAAAGGCTTATATTTCTAATATTAGACAGTTGTAAGAAAGACTTCATTTTTCATTGAGAAATACTACAGTAAAATACTATTATTTGATTAGCTTATAAAAAAGGGAAAGTAAATTGTATTCATGCACTAATTGAAATATAATCTGAATTATTTTCCAGGTTTTTGCTCTATACTGAGTGAACTCATTTTAGTAATGTAATTTACCAGCACAAACTCTTTTACTGTAATAATTAAAGAAGGATAGGGAAGACTTATTTAAAAACTGTCTACAGGGACAATAAGTGGTTTTAAATGTACAGATGGTTTTCCATTGCTTTTGTGGTTTTTGCATTTAATGTGGCTAATTATGTGCCTTCTTTTACTGTACATCCCATTGTCTCTATCACTTTCAATGTTTTTGCTATTCTAGCGCTGCAGCTAAACTACAGTTAGATTGTAATTTTATTTTTAATGCTGCCATGGAATTAATCAAAAGGTGTATTAATATGGGGGGGAAGAATGGGAATGGGTATGGTTGTCTTTACACATTTGTATTAGGAGTAATACTACTGTATGATTAGTGGCATATAATACTTTTTCTTTTAAAAATATTATTCTGAACCCATCTGATTTTTTTTTTCTTTTTTTAAAGGATGGATCTTGTTGTCTGTGTAAACCTTCAATTTTCATTTACTTTGAGAGCTCTGGATATTCAAAGAATGCTCTGACAGGCTGTGGGGGTGATATCCTGTCCAATGAAACTAATGGCAGAAAACCTACTGAATGATTGAGATTTTACTCCATGGTTGCAGAGAGCAGAAATTTTGTTTCTAATTCACATTCAAAGTGTGCACAGGTCTTTCTCAAATACTTGGAGGAAGAAATGTTGAGGTCTTTCTTAGGATTTTATTCTTTTTTTTTTTTTTCTTTTATTGAAAACATTGATTGGTCAGTAATTTCTACTGTTTGCAATGTAGCTTACTGGTAAATCCACTTCTCTTATTTCATGACCAGGGAGGAATATAAATTGGACTTTGAAAGTAGGATCTTGCAGTATATATGCAAGCAAAATGCTTCCCTGGCTTCACTGGGGAGGTTTGCCCTCATGGAGACTTCGGGATGAGGCCTTTAAGTAGAAAATATCCCTTAGCTGTGACTGAACTAGCTATTTCTGTTGAACTTAAGGCAATCTATCAGAATTTTTTTGATCAGCCTTTTTTACTGTCTTGTCTTGAGTCATTTTTTAATGACATTTATTATCAGATTGAAATGGCGATTGAGACACTGCAAAAGTCTGATGGTCTTTCTACTCACAGAAGCTCTCTTCTCAACAGCCATGTAAGTTGTCTCTTCTTTCATGAAAGCTAATCTCTTGCTTGTTCTGCATGCTTAGCCTGCCTCTAAATGTTTGTTTTAATTTATTGCTACTTTTTGCTTTTAATCTTTCCATTTTAGTTGCTTGTAATCTACATCATCTGTCACTATATTTTGTCAGGTTAAGTGTCATGACATATTGCAGAGTGCATTTCTTTTCTAGGTTCTGTATTGTGTTAAAACAGCTTAATGTATTTGCCTGTTCTGCAGGTCCTAATGTAAATGTAAAAATAATAATCAAATAATTCTTAAGTAGTCTGGGTTTGGCATTTTAAAATAATTTTCTACAATTTGTGTACCCGATAAAATAATTTAGGAGCACTTTGAATAAAAAATATTCTTTATATTTCTTTTTAAATATTTCTATTATTCTGAATAAGTTTGTTATAAGATAAGAAGTCTGAAGATCTATTTGATGAGATAAAAAAATTAAAACAATCTGTTACCTCTAATATGTTTTATTTTTCTGCCTCTTGCTTTGTTCTGTCTTTGCAAATCTTGTAGTTAGGAATTTTCCATAAGAGAAAGCTGAAGATGTTTGCATAAAAAAATGGTTGCAAATATAGTGGTAAAGTCATTAAATATAACTTTTAGGTAAAGGAGAAAGGCTCAAAGTTTAATCTTCAGTGTTTTTAAACAGTGCTAGTCTTTCTTGAAATGTTATGTAAACATGTTTTTTTTCTTCAGTTGGAATAAATAGTTTTGTATTTTTTAATGCTGCTAAATTTCTATACATACTGCATCCTTTTTGCTTCTCAGCCTTACTAACCACTATACATATTTTTTCAGATTCTTGTATTCCTTTACAAGAGAAATGTAAATATTGACTGTGATATGAATGTAGGAGTACATTGGGCAGAGGCTATACACTTATTCTGATTTGTTGACATCTCCCCCTCTCACCTCAAAGAATATGATAATATGGAGGTGAAAACCAAAATTGTTTTCTCAAAGTTTATCATCATGGTACAAAAAGACAGCAGGAGCCAATATAATTTATTGGAAGAGAATTTACTTTTCTTAGAAAATGCTAAAATTGGGTGAGGGAAATTGAATTCTGTAAAATGTGAAGAAGGACTTTTTAGATAATTTTGGATTTTTTTAAAATAATTGTTTTGATGTTAAGACAACCTAGAAACATGCTACAATTATTTTAATTTCATAATTAAATGGATGATTATTTTTTTTTGCAAAATGCCAAAAATCTGTCTTAAAACTTAGATAGAAAAGAATCGATATATCTGCCTTGAATCTGACAAGGAAGTCCAGAATCTTCACACTGAAAACAGTAAGAATTAAAGGACAAGCTTTTCTACATCAGAAAACTGTATTCCCCTGTTTCCTGTGTCATGCACTACTTAAAAGATCATGGAACAGATATTCCTGGAAGACATGTCGAAACATATGGAAGAGAGGAAGGTGATTAGAGACAGCCAACATGACTCCACCAAGGGCAAATCGTGACTGACTAATCTAGTGGCCTTCTATGATGCAGTGACTGCATCGATGGACAAGGGAAGAGCTACAGATGTCATCTACCTGGACTTCTGTAAGGCCTTTGATACGGTCCTGTGCAACATTCTGGCTGCTAAATTGGAGAGATATGGGTTTGATGGATGGACTGTTAGATGGATAAGGAACTGGCTGGATGGCCATGTCCAAAGAGTTGCAGTCAATGGCTCAGTGTCCAAATGGAGATCAGTAATGAGTGGTTTCCCTCAAGGGTCCTGTCCTGGTTTCAGCTGAGATATAGTTTTAATTTTCTTTCTAGTAGCTGGTATAGTGCTGTGTTTTGAATTTAGTTTGAGAATAATGTTGATAATGCACTGATGTTTTTAGTTGTTGCTACGTAGTTGTAGTGTTTACACGAAATCAAGGACTTTTCAGCTTCTCGCACCTTGCCAGGTGCACAAGAGGCTGGGAGAACATAGCCAGGAGAGCTGATCCAGACTGGCCAATGGGATATTCCCTACCATATAATGTCATGCTCCATATATAACTGTGGAAGCAAGTTGGGAGGCAGATTCACTGCTCGGAAACAGACTGAGCCTTGGGGTTTTTTTTGCATGTGGTGAGCAATTGCATTTGTGCATCACTTGGGTTTTTTTTAAATATATACATTTATTTATTATTGTTTTTTATTAATATTATTGTTGTTATTGTTATCATCATCTTCCTTTAATATCCTATTAAACTGTCTTATCTCAACCCTCGAGGGGTTTTTTTTTTCCATTCACCTCCCCATCCCCTTGGAGGAGGGTGGTAGAGCGAGAGGCTGTGTAGTGCTTAGTTACCGGCTGGGGTTAAACCACAACAGGTCTGTACTTGGACCAATAATATTTACTGTCTTTGTCAATGACATATAGATACTTGGATAGAGTTGATTTGAGGAGGGGCACAAAAATGATCAGAGGGCTGGAATACCTCTCCTATGAAGGAAGGTGGAGACATTTGTGGTTGTTCAGCATGGAGAAGAGAAGCCTCTGGGGAGACCGTATTGTGGCATTTCAATACTTAAAGGGGGCTTATAAGAAAGACGGAGAGACTTTTTACCAGGGCCTGTAGTGACAGGAGAAGGGGAAATGGTTTAAAACGTTAAGAGGGTAGATTTAGATTGGACATAAGGAAGAAAGTTCTTTACGATGAGAGTGGTGAGACACTGGATCAGGTTCGAGAATTTGCGGATGCCCCATCCTCAGAAGTGTTCAAGGTCAGTTTGGATGGGGCTTTGAGTGACCTGATCTAGTGAAAGGTGTCCCTGCCAATGGCAGGGGGTTGGACTAGATGATCTTTCAAGGTCCGTTCCCACCCAAACCATTCTATCATTCTATGAAAATATCTTCCTAATAATGAGATTTGCATCTGTCTGTTATGGTAGTCTTATCCTCATGTTTCTTAACTGGTTTGAGGTATTTTCAAAACTACTGAAAGACAAATAGAGGGATCTATTGTTGATTCTGTGAAAAAAAGAGACATCCGTGCATCTTGCTGTAATCATTTTTCTTTCCTAGCCTCAGTCATTTTGGAAGAAATTAATGGAACCCAGATCAAACTTGCTGGATGTTTTCCCTATTTTTAAAACATTTATTTAATTATGACTCAAATAAGGACAGTAAATATGGGTTTAATCCTATCTTCTTCCTTAAGCTGGCATTTTGTTGCCTAAGTTAATACCTGTTCATTTTAATGATTTTTTTCTTTTTCCTCTATTTTATTTCCTTTCCTGATTTCTTTCTGCATGTGATTGACTTAACTAATTTATAATCTGATTTTTTCTAAATATTGAAGTTTCATTGAAGTTGGAGTCAATTTACCTATTCTGTGTAAACCATTTCAAAACATTCCAATATTGTTAATATTATAAATCAAAAATTTAGAAATCAAAGTCTGGACATTTCAATTTTAAATTAGATTTCTGCAAATACAAAAAAGTGTTTAAGATTGTTTGCAATAACTTTATCATGTCTGAAGATTATTTACCTTTTTACATGGTATTCAGCTGTTGGCACTCTTCTTTCCAGGCTGTAACCTACCAAGTAATCTTTTCATTTTTGTTATTGAAATATCTTCACCCTAGAGCAAAAATTCTTATTTTTGTACTTATCTTGGGTTTTACTTTCCCATTGTTGGCTAATGCCAAGCTGTGGTTGAAAGAATATCTGTCAAATAAATACATATTAGTAAAATGCACTTAAATGAATCCTAATAAATTCTAATTCAAAAAAAAGTCTAATGCTATATTTAGAAGTTAATTGGGAAATAATTTTGGTTTTTTGTCAATTATTTTTTTCTTTGTGAGGTAAAACAGAAATAGTTCATATTCCATAATCTAATTAGTATAGATTAAATGGAAAGGTTGAAAGATATAATTAAGATATACTTGGGTAATTAATTAGTGAAATGGTTTTGTTAATACACTCAAGTAAAGGTAAAATTTTACAATAATATTTTTCCTAGGCTTTATTTCAGAATTCTAAATGCTCAAGATAAGATACATTTGTGAATGTTAAGACTTTTTTAATAATGCATTTATATCTACAAGTTGATATAAGGATGATGAACTGCCCTTTTTTGTTATGTTTATTTAAAGTGCAACATTCTCTGCATCCATCTTGAACCTGTTAGAACTTGCTTCTCCTGCATCTTTACATAGAACTCTTGTTTATAAACCTAAGCATGATAGTTCTGGTGATGATTTCTGTAAGAAAGTAAACATGAAGATGGTCTTTGAAAGGTCTGGAGTAAATGTTAGCTTTTTTTTTTTTTCATTTTTCATGTATTGTATTTAGTAAATTGCTCACAACTGACTTTTAAATATATTCATTATAATCTAAATTTTACTAGTAGTTCTGCAATAAAGAAGGGTCAGAGTGGAAGCATATTTCATGAGTAATGGGCATTAAACTATTGATATTCATGTTCTTTAAATGACATGTTATTTTGAACATTAGTAGAACAGAATTGGTTCAGTGATCTATTAGTAAATGACCCTGCAGACTGGCATATTAAATATCACATAAACTTTGTATATCTTTTACTGTACTTTAAACACATATCTTGGTCATATTAATTGCTTTGGTGAACTAAATTGAAATGGATTATACAACTGTGTGAGGCTCCATCATATTGGAATAAAATTTTATTCCAAATGCCAAAACCAAATCCATGGCTTCAGGATTTATTGGATGCTTAAACGAAGCCCAGAATTTTGGTAAGATTTGTGAACCTGGAAAATTTGGATGTTCATGCTGATTCATTTTGGTATAATTACTTTTTTAAGCAATTAAGTAGTAAATGCAAGCAGAAAACAAAATTTGGGAATTATTCAAGCTGAAATTAAAGGGAAATTCCAAGGATATGAAGCCATGGGGGGAGGGGGGTGTAAGCTAGGTAAAATATTAGCATCCAAAAAAATCTGAAACCACAGAATTTACATATGACTACTATAAAAATATTTCCATTTTATTCTGTTGTTCTCCTATACTGTTAAATGTCATTAAAGTGACCATTTTACTTGGGTTTTGTGTGTATGTTAGTTACTATTTGTTCTATACAAAGGTACAGTGATGTATTAGAAACTATTTGCTTACATACTTCCAAAATTGCTCACCAAAATTCTACATTAAATTACATGGAAAAAAGAAAGAATACTAATTCTGATCCTCTTTGAAGTCAAAAGGCAAACAGGCTACAACAGAAAGGGATTGGGCCCATAATACTTTATAGATGTGCCAGTTATTTTTCATATCATCTAGATTGCTTGTTACCTTATATTTGATAGTTTCTTCTTTGTATTTGGAAGAACATAAACCCTACTCAGTTAAAGTACTGGGTTTTTTCATTCATATTTTTTTAATTTCAGGTGAAGAGAAATAGTATAACATTCCAGAATTAAAAATGTATTAACTTACTCCTTTTAGTTTTTTCCTGCAATTAATATAAATCACAGCTATTATTTTATTTCCTTGAAGTTCCAACAATTTGTCTTCAAAGCACAAACAACTTCAGAAAATGTTAATGTATGGTACTGAATCTGAAATATTTTTACAACTGGAGCTATCTGAGGTCACAAGTGCGATGAGTTTTGTTATTTTCTTGTAATTCTAAAAGATACTAAGGCATCATGGCATATCTAGCATTGAAAGAGATTTAAAGAGATTATATTTACTTGAAGAACAAAGTCACTGTATTAAACAGGCCTTAAGAGTGGTATAAAAAAATAACAGGTTTTTTTTTAGTAGAGTAATACTGAATTTACATATGTTCACTCTTTCATATTTGATATAGCTCCAATGGCTTTTAGACAACTATGAAACGGCAGAAGGAGTGAGTCTCCCCAGAAGTACCCTTTACAACCATTACTTACGTCATTGTCAGGAGCACAAGTTAGATCCAGTCAATGCTGCCTCCTTTGGAAAACTCATACGGTCAATCTTCATGGGATTACGGACCAGAAGACTGGGAACCAGGTTTGCGTTAATGAAATCTTAAAGTATAATAGAAAATATCAATAATAATTGTGAACGTGAATCTTGTATTTTAAAAACAAGCAAACAAACAAGCAAAAAAATATTTAAAACCTTACTGTTAAGGGAGTTGCCAAATCCAGTGGACTTCAGGACCCAGGGGACTCTCAGTCTGCTATAGCCAGTTTCTATGTACCCTTAAGACCCAGATATCTTCCATCTCATTCCAATGGATGCAGCTACTGCTGTTCCCATTTGCAGGTCCAGCTAGTAGTGAGACTGAACATGTGTTTCAAAGATGCAGATAAACACACACATGATACTAACACAGCTAAGCTAACACAGAGCAATGCCTTTACCAGCACTCACATAGACACCAATAGCACTCACATAAACATGAATGCAGATAGCCCAATTCTGTTCTTCCTCTCCAGCTGATCAGGACTGAAGTGTTGAGGATGAAGGTGTTTGACACGTTTATGATTTAGTCAATTCAGAATTTATTAATAGTATAAGGTAAGTCAAAGGTTAAATTTTAGCAGCACTTAACGATTGACTAATTTTAAAGATTTACAAGTAATTCAGTAAAATATATTATGATCAAAACAGCAACTTAATTACAGATTCAAAGATGACAAGATTCACACTAACTTACTATAAGGTATCTTAAATCAAAGTGTATAGATACATATATATGTATATATAAACATAAAACATAAGACAAACAGGTACAAACAAACAGAAATATTTGGGCCCAGTGATATATGCCACCCACACTTGTAAAGGCAAATGTATGTATTTAAAGACGCATTTAAGTAGAGGTGGATGAAGGAAGCTAGCTTATAGTTAAGATTTCCCTCTTTGAGTTTAGAGTAAATACAATGCATCAGCATTCCTTAACAGGTGATAGTTGAGACTCAAGAAGGCTGGAAGCTAGCTTATAGTTAAAATTTCCCTCTTTGAGTTTAGAGTAAATACTCACAATGCATTGGCATTCCTCAATGGGTGATAGTTGAGACTCGAGAAGGCTGGCTTCGCCCTAGCAGACAATTCTTGTGAAGTTTGCACCTGAGAGGTGTCTCAGCTCTGGGGTGATACTGATCCAGGAGAGCTCTAAAGGGTCTCACTTAGAATCACTATTTATAGGATGCAAGATAATTGACTTTTGTCAGGTACTTTTCCAGCTTGGATGGTGAAATATTCTGGTATTTTCCACCAGTTGCCCAGACTAAAAACTTTTCTGGCATCTTCCCCTTTTTGGCCACAGCTCATGTACAGGTGTACCAGGTTGTCAGGAGGTGATTGATTTTCACTATTGTTCCCAAGTAATGAGGGAACAAGAATGTCACGGTTCAAGCACAGATGTACCAGGCCATTCTTGCTACCAAGCAAGCAAGAACCAGACACATTAAGGGGGCACCTTGATGCTTTGGTCTGCTGCTCAGGTATGTGGCTCAAAAAAAGGGGAGAAATTGCACCAAGTACCGAGCAGTTCAAGAGGGCGGGGTGGTTTGCACCACCACATGAAGTTGACTAGTGAAACATACACGAATCCTCACTCACGAGCATATCCCATTTATGGAATTGTTTTATTGACCATGACTACATAAGTCATTTATTTGGTTTTTACTTTCCTTATTCTATTTAAATGAAGTCCAATGGTAAAGTGATGGTGTGGTGGTTTAACCTTGGCTGGACATCAGTTATCCACCAAGCTGCTCTATCACTCCCCTCCTCAACAGGACAGGGAGGGGAGAAAAATAAGATGGAAAAAAAACCCAAAAAACATGTAGGTCAAGATAAAGGCAGTTTAATACAGCAAAAGGCCATGCACGGAAGCAAAGCAAAACCAAAAGATTATTCTCTACTTCCCATCAGCAGGCGATGTCCAGCCACTTCCTGGAAAGCAGGGCTTCAGTACACATAGCAGTTGCTCTGGAAGACAAACATTGTAAAAACAAATGCCCCTCACTTCCTCCCTCTCTCTCTCAGCTTTTTATTGCTGAGCAGACATCATATGGTATGGAATATCCCTTTGGTCAATTTGGGTCAGCTGTCCTGGCTGTGTCCCTTCCCAAGATCTTGCCCACTCCCAGCCTGCTGCTGAGGGAGGGAGAAATATTGGAGAGAGGGCCTTGATGCTGTGCCAGCACTGCTCAGTAATAGTCAAAACACTGGTGTGTTATCAATACCTTGCTATCTACCAATACACAGCACAGCACTATGAGGGCTGCTATGGGGAAAATTAACTCCATCTCAGCCAGACCCAATACAGATGGAAAATTTAAGTGAACTGATTTCCAGAAGCTGGTGGAGTTCTACCAGTTTTATACTAGAGTGAAAGTCAAGTCTAACTTTTACGTACTGCTTTCCAGTCAAGGCAAATTGTGAAGTGAGTATGATGTATATGCATAAAACTAATGTTATTTTTATTCTTTCATAAAGGGGGAACTCCAAATACCATTATTATGGGATTCGTGTCAAACCAGATTCTCCCCTTAATCGACTACAAGAGGACATGCAATATATGGCTATGAGACAGCAACCCATGCAGCAGAAACAGAGGTACAGTGTTAAATGAAACTACTTTTTCATATTTCTAGTTCTTGGAGACTTACCTGTCCTCATTTATGTGGCACAGTTGAACCTCTAATGGAAATTGTTTAATTTCTCTTGTAAAAAATAAAGGTTTGTCAGATCTGCAGCTGATATCACTAGAGTCTAATATCAATAGACATGAGAGAGTATATACCTAAAACCTCATAAATTTAAAAAAAGTGATAATAAAAGTAAAATATGATGCAATTCTTCTGAACAGATGCTCTTTGGCAGTCTTGGTTATTTTCCCACAACCTGAAAAAAAATAAAATAGGAGCTTTGAATTTCAAATTCTGTTGTTCATTTTAATTACTTTAAGCAGCACATATATAAAATGATAGAAGAGCTTGTGATTAGGTTCAGCTTTGTGTTGATTTCCTCCTCCTGGCAAGAACTGATGTATCAAAACCCTGGACTTGAGGAGAGAAGACTTGGGCCTCTTCTGGACTCTGCTTGGAATAATCCCATGGGACACAGTCCTATAGGGCAAAGGGGTCCAGGAGAGCTGGTTGATTTTTCAAGGATCACCTCCTTGAAGCTAAAGAATGGTCCATCCCAACATGCAGGAAGTCAAGCAAAGGTGGCAGGAGGCCTGCATGGATGAACAAGAAGCTCCTGACAAAGCTCAAACATAAAAAGAAAGTATACAAGAGGTGGAAGCAGGGTCAGGGAACCCAGGAGGAATATTGAGAGACAGTCTGAGTGTGCAGGGATGGTGTTCGGAAAGCCAAAGCCCACCTATGAAAGACAAGAAGATGATTGGGAGTTGTCAGCATGGACTTATGAAGGGGAAATCATGCTTGACCAACCGAATAGCCTTCTACAATGAGGTGACTGGCTCAGTGGATGAGGGGAGAGCAATGGATATTGTCTATATTGACTTAAGCAAGGTTTTCAACACTGTCTTCCTGTCAGGGAGCAGCGAGGGCTAGCTTGTCCCTAAAGGATGAGGAGTTGGGAGTCGAGCAGCATAATATGCACGGCAAGGACCAGCCTGGACCCGGTCCCACAGCATCCACATGAGGCAGCAGGGCAGACCAGGAGATGGCAGTCAGATTCAACCAAGAGTCCAGATCATCAGACAAATTTGTGGTGATGAGGCAGGTCAAAGGTCAAGCCAGAAAGTCAATCCTTGGGTTGGTGTCCAGATCAATGGGATCCATAGCCAGCCACAGGCATGGCTGTGGCTGAACTAGAGATCAGTACTCCTACAACATAGGGATCATATCTATGTGTATAAATACCTGATGGGATGGTGTAAAAGACTGAGCCAGACTCTTCTCAGCAGTGGGCAATGGGCACAAATTGAAAAACAGGAAATGTCATTTGGTTGGAAGTTACCTGTCGTGGTTTAACCCCAGCTGGTAACTAAGCACCATGCAGCTGCTTGCTCCCCCCTCCCCCCTCCAAGGGGATGGGGAGGAGAATGTGAAAAAAACCCAACAGTTTGTGGATTGAAATAAAAATAGTTTAGTAGAATAACAAAGGAAGAGAATAATAATAATAGTAATAGCAATAATAACAACAACAATAATAATAAATAAATAAATAAATAAATAAATAAAAACCCAAGTGATGCACAAATGCAATTGCTCACCACATGCAGAAGGAAAAAAACCCAACAATCTAATGCCTAGTCCGAGCAGCAAATCTGCCTGGGCTAGTTTCCCCAGTTATATACTGAGCATGATATTATATGGTAGGGAATATCCCATTGGCCAGTCTGGATCAGCTCTCCTGGCTATGCTCTCCCAGCCTCTTGTGCACCTGGCAAGGTGTGAGAAGCTGAAAAGTCCTTGATTTAGTGTAAACACTACAACTATGTAGCAACAACTAAAAACATCAGTGCATTATCAACATTATTCTCAAACTAAATCCAAAACACAGCACTATACCAGCTACTAGAAAGAAAATTAAATCTATCTCAGCTGAAACCAGGGCAGCACCTCTGGAAATAATCTAGTCCAACCCCCCCCCCAGCTCAAAGCAGTATCAGCTAGAGTAGTTTGCCCAAGATGTTGTACAGTTTGATTTTGAATATCTTTAAAGACTGAGACTCCACAACCTTCCTGGGCAACATGTTTCAGTGTTCAACCACCCTTAGAATAAAAAAAGAAAATTAAATTCTCTTATGTTTAAGTGGAATTTCCTATATTTCAATTTGTGCCCATTGACTTTTGTCCTTTCACTGGATACTAATGAAAATACTGTGGATCTGCTTTATTTATTCCATCCAAACGGTATCTATATAAAGTAGTTTTGAAGATCTTTGTTCATCCCCTAAATCAGTTCAGATGTGCAAAGATTTCAGTAAAATAAGTTTCCAAATCCCAGGCATTCTAAATAGATGAAATGCAGAGAGCAGGGAGCTAGATAGACTGTGTGATATTTAGAAGGTGAAAAACTTAGTACTGTCTCTTTTCTGTGCAAAATCAGATACTTTTCAGAAAAGTGTGTTTTTCCAACATAAAAATTAGAAATTTTCATTGAAAAATTGGGAACTCATGAACCAATTGTTATCTATGCAATGTTTTGTGCAAAAACTGCCAACTTTGAAGTTTTTGACTTAAAAATTTTTGATGGAAAACTAGACATTTTAAAAGCAAGAGTAGATGTTTTCATAATATTTTTATCACATTAAATTATGCTTATCATAGTAATTTTAAACAAAAATTTATATATATATAAATCACCAGTATTTCTTATTCCAGTATGTTTAATACAATTTTGTTGTTCTCTAGCATGCAGAAATCTTTACTTATACTTTTTTTTTCTGTTGATATCCTTATTTTGCAGTTTTTAGGATACAGTTTGGTCAAATTTTCCCCTGAAATGTGCATGGGTGGAGGGGAAAGCTTGAAAATATCCATATATTTGCTTGTTTATTTTAATGCAAATCAAGATTCTTATGTATGTACTACACCTCAGAAATTACGGTTTTGGGGGATGGAGGGGAGGATAAAAGAGCCACATGTAAGAAAAACAAACACACACAAGCATGCATTTAGCTGCATTGCATTTTTTAAACACTGTGTATTTCCAAACTAAGACTTCTGCCAGAGTTATGAAGCATGCTTAGTATATATTTGAGAAGTTTGATATATATCTGTATATTTGTATAAAATTTATCTTACAGTATTCAGAACTCTAACATGTTTTAACATAAGAAAAAGGACTTAATACTATAGTTTGAATCATTAGGAGTAATCTTTCTTATTTTCCAGTTTTATTAATGTTTCTAGTTTTATTTAAAAACTAAAAAAAAATAATATGTGTGACAGTTCTCTTATAAGACATTCAGAGAAAAGACAATCTAAGAACCATGTTTCTTTTTCCCTTCTGATTACTCAAACTGGGAAATGTTATTTATCTTAAGTCCTTTAGAATCAGCTGTCAACTGTGTTAGCTTTTTCTGTTCAGTTGTATCAATTTTATTCCTCCTACATCAGTCACATCTAATTGGATAGACACTTCTAGTTCTTGACTTCTTGACAAACAGTGTAGGCTGAATTTATGCTACAGATCACTTTTCTTCATTCTTTCTTAATTTGAAAGGTCATGCAACTTTCCTACTTGTGTCACATTGTACTGGGTATATGTAGCAAGGTTTTGGTAGTGGATAAGGGGCTGCCCTGTGCTGGATACAGCTGGTTCCAGATGGCTCAGCAACAGACCCAATGCAGGCCAAAGCTGAGCCAATCAACGAAGCTAATGATGCCTCTGTGAAAACATTCTTAAGACAGGGCAAAAACCACCAGACACACAGAGGAGGAGGGGAAAAAACCCAGCAGTATGAATGCCAAGGCCAGAGAAGAAGGAGGGGGAGGAGGTGCTCCATGGTGCCAGAAATGGTATTCACATAGCAGCTTGTGGAACAGACCATGCTGGAGCAGTTGGATATTTCATGAAGGAACAGCAGCCCATGAAGAACCCATGCTGGAGCAGAGGCAACATGTGAGAAAGAAGGAGTGGCAGAGAGATACTGTTATGTACTAACCATAACACCCTCCCACCCACATTCTTGAGATGCTTATTGCCTCACTGAAGGGACTGCATGTAACCTGTGACAATAACAAGAGGGGAAAGGAGTGAGCAATTTCTCACCTGATGACTGTACACTCAGACCGCACACTCAGAACATCCCAGAGTTGGTCCTGCAGTCGTGCCACCCCTCCCCAACTATCCCCTTTTTATGCTGAGCATGATGTTATATGGTATGGAATATCCCCTTTGGCTAGTTTGGGTCACCTGTCCTGGCTGTGTCCCCTTCCAGCTTCTGGTGAAAATTAACTCTATCCTAGCTGAAACCAGGACATTATCTACCCCTTATTCTATAGCATGTATGTCATGCCCAGATCCTACACTTCCAATTAATAACCACCACTTTACCTGTCTTAGAGACATATATATATACACGCACACACGGAGATATCATTCCCTTAGTCTATAGGCCATCCCTCTAAAATGTCCGTTGAGTTCATTTAGTTCACTACCTTGGGCTCAATCTGTCATAACAGTCTCTCAGGGCAGGAGATATGGTGTGTGCTGTTGGATTGTTACATGATGCTTCTGGAGCTCGCAGCTGGTCTGTCTGACGTGGTCCGTGCACCCAGGTCTTTGAGCAAAAGCAATCCCACAGATGAGTTTGCTTTTGTCTGAAGCAGGGCTAACCCAGACTGTCTTCCCCAATATATTCTTCATGCATACTATGGGGACTTTATCTCCTTCTACAGTACATGGAAGTTTTGATTGTGCACGGCCAGCTCGATTGGTATACTCCCTAGAGTTGACTAACCAGGTGGCCTTTGCTAAATGTGTATCCCAATGTTTGAAGGTCCCAGCACCCATTGCTTTCAGGGTAGTCTTTAGCACCCCATTGTATTGTTCGATTTTCCCAGAGGCTGGTGCATGATAGGGGATGTGAAACACCCACTCAATGCCATGCTCTTTGGCCCAGAGTGTCTATGAGGTTGTTTAGGAAACAACCTAGATTGCTTAGGAAATGAGTCCCTTTGTCTGCCTCAATTCTTTCTGGGGTGTCATGTCCCAATTCTTTTCTGGGGTGCAATGATACAAATCAGAAGCTCCTTCCATAATATCAGTCCTCCTACTCTGTCTGGGGAACTGCCCACTGGAAATCAGAGCAGCAATTTTCCTGGAAGAACCCACATTTGAGATTGTTTTTCCTTGCAATTCACATACTCATGCCTATAGGGTCGAGGTAGGTTTTCCATCCCACTTCCTCATGTCCTCTCCATGGTCATGCAGGTAAAACCATCGTGTGCCTTATGGTGTGTACCATCTATATCCTCTCTCTTGAGCAGAGGAATACTTACATTTAATAGTTGAGATACTGCTCCATACAGGTGGGGAATAGGACATTCTCTTTGAGTTGCTGGACCTTCTAGGACAAGGGAGGAAGAGACACTTTCTTCATATTGTTGGAGTCGGCCAGCTATTTTATCCACTGTTGATGCCTCTTTGCTTTTGCAGTCGATTACTGCCAATGAGTTGGCATAAGGTGATGATGTGCTCCGTGCAAACTTCCGCCACATGGGTCGGGTACATTGGACTTAATCAGGATCTGTGGGTAACTGCGCATTGTCCAGGTCATAATAAACCATCTCCTGCATGGCTAATTCCCTCAGGTACTGGATACCTCTCTCCATGGTGGTCCACTTGCCTGCTTGACATACAAAATCTTCACTGATGGGATACTTTTCCCTCACACTTGGCAGGAGTTGCCTCCAGAGGCTGAGGGCTTGTATCTTTTTCCCAATCACCTTGTCAATGCCCCCTTCCCTAGACAGGGATCCCAGCTGCTTGGTTCCCTGCCCTCTAATTCCAGGCTACTGGCCCCATTATCCCACCATCAGAGCAGCCAGGTAATGATGTGCTCCCCTGGAAGGCAGCTGAAATCTTTCCGCATATCTCGCAGCTCACTCAGGGACAGGGATCGGGAGATTACCTCTGGTTCTGCCTCTTCCTCCTGTTCTCTCGAGGTTCATCGCCATCCCTTACTAAGCGAACTGATTTCTTTGTGTATTTCTTCTTGTGTATAGGGGCAACTGATACCAGCACGAGTTGGTTTTTTGGCTCAGCTACCCTGCCTGTCACTGAGGTTTGAGTAGCTGTCCTGGTTTCAGCTGAATTTTCTTCATAGTAGCTAGTATGGGGCTATGTTTTGGATTTGTGCTGGAAACAGTGTTGATAACATAGAGATGTTTTTATTATATAGACTTGTTGTTGTTGTTGTTGTTGTTGAGCAGTGCTTACACAGAGTCAAGGCCTTTTCTGCTTCTTGCACCGCCCTGCCAGTGGGATGGCTGGGGATGCACAAGAAGTTGGCAGGGGACACAGACAGAATAGCTGACCCCAACTGACCAAAGGGATATGCCATACCATATGATGTCATGCTCAGCTTATAAGGGGCTTGGGGAAGAGAAAGGGGGGGAGTGAGCAAGAGGCTGCATGGTGTTAGTTGCCGGATGGGACTAAACCACGACAGTAGCCACAGTGCCTGCTGTGGGGGTTGGAGTAGCCACAGTGCCTCTCACAGGGGTTGATCTCTGTATGGTATTCTTAAATAGTTGTTTAACCCTAAAGAAATCCTGAACCACATCCAAGAGACCTAGCAGTAGGAACATTGACGTGGTTTAGGCCCAGCCGGCAGCAGGGTACCACACGGCCGCTCGCTCACCCCTCCCCCAGCATGATGGGGACAACAAAAGGCTTGGGTCGAGATAAGTACAGGGAGGGATCACTCACTAATTATCATCACAAGCAAAACAGACTGAACTTAGAAAAGAGATTCATCTAATTTATTACTAAACAAAACAGAGTAGAGGAATGAGAAAAATAACATCAACTCTTAAAACACCTCCCCCCACCCCTCCCATCTTCCCGGGCTCAACTTCACTCCGGGCTTCAACCTCCTCCCCCCTCAGCGGCACAGGGGGGCAGGGAATGGGAGTTACGGTCAGTTCAGCGCACGTTGTTTCTGCTGCTTCTTTCTCCTCAGGGCGAGGACTCCTCTCACCATTCCCCTGCTCCAACATGTAGTTTCTCCCACGGGCTACAGTCCTTCACGAACTGCTCCAGCATGGTCTCTTCCATGGGGTGCAGACCTTCAGGAGCAAACTGCTCCAGCGTGGGGTCCCCCACGGGGTCACAAGTCCTGCCAGCAAACCTGCCCTGGCGTGGGCTCCCCTCTCCACGGGTCTACCGGTCCGGCCAGGGACTTGCTACAGCGTGGGCTTCCCACGGGCCACAGCCTCCTTCAGGTGCCTCCACCTGCTCTGGCGTGGGGTCCTCCACGGGCTGCAGGTGGAATCTCTACACCCCCTCATCCTCCCTCCATGGGCTGCAGGGGGATGTCTGCTCCGGCGCCTGGAGCACCTCCTCCCCCCTCCTCCACCTCCTGCACTGACCTTGGTGTCTGCAAAGTTTCTTACATCTTCACACTTCTCTCCCCGGCTGCAAAAGCTTCCCCCAACTGGTTTTTTTCCCCTTCTTAAATATGTTATCACAGAGGCGCTGATTGGCTTGGCCTTGGCCAGGGGTGGGCCCGTCTTGGAGCCAGCTGGCATTGGCTCTGTCAGACACAGTGGAAGCTTCTAGCAGCTTCTCACAGAAGCCACCCCTGTAGCACCCCCCGCTACCAAAACCTTGCCACGCAAACCCAACACAAACATGCTGGTCTGAACATCCCAAGGATATTCAACATTCTCGAGAGCTATTGTAATCAGCCTGGAGAAAAAAGGGGAGGTGAAGGAAGGTCTCTCCCCCACATATTGGCTCTACAAGGAGAAAAAGTAAAAAGTGTAATTATTAGTAGGTTCCAACAGACAGCTCCCAAAGTATGGAGATGAAGCCATCACTGTCACTCCGCCACTGCTGAATACAGATTCAGCCACTGCTGAATACAAATATCAAACTGGTCTGACTATCAATGATCATCCCATAAGCCAGTAGTACACCGAACAGTAGAGTGATAACCTTAATCCAACACCCAGAGGTGACAAACCAAACCTAAACACTATCAGTGTTTATATATGGCAAGTAAGATGTTATATAACACAACTGTGAGAAAAACAACAAGGTAATAAACAGTGCCACAGGGAATAAATGCAGCAAGTAAGGGTTTACATACCACAGCCATGTGAACAAACAAAACACCATTGTGACCAGTGACTGTTTAAATATTATTATAAATACTTATAACAACTTGGTTTTAACACACTCTGGTCAGATTTGTCATTATCTCACCCTTTGTACTCTGTGTTGGGCACCAAAAAGGACTGTCATGGTTTAACTCCAGCTGGTAACTAAGAATTATGCAGCTGCTCGCTCACCCCTCCCATCTCCAAGAGAATGGGGAGGAGAATTGGAAAAAAAACTCGTGGGTTAAGATAAAGACAGTTCAATACGATAACAAAGGAAAAGAATAATAAACATAATAGGAATAAAAATAACAACAGTAATAATAACAATCATAATAATAATAAAACAAATGATGCATAAATACACTTGCTCACCACATGCAGAAGGAAAAAAAAAAAAGAACTCAACGCCCAGTTTGTTTATGAGCAGCAAATCTGCCTCCTGGCTAGCTTCTCCAGTTATATACCAGTTATATATATGATCTTATTGGCATCACAGAGACGCGGTGGGATAGCTCCTATGACTGGAGCATTGGGATGGAAGGATACAGGGTCTTTAGGAAGGACAGGCAGGGCAGATGAGGAGGGGGCATCGCCCTCTATGTCAATGACCAGCTGGAGTGCATGGAGCTCCACCTGGGGATGGAGGAGGAGCCCACTGAGAGCCTATGGGTCAGGATTAAAGGGAGGGCTGGGGCAGGGGACATCATAGCGGGGGTCTGCTACAGGCCACCTGACCAGGGAGACGGAGCGGATGAGGCCCTCTATAGGCAGATAGGAGCAGCCTCACGTTCACAAGCCCTGGTCCTCATGGGGGACTTCAACCACCCCAATATCTGTTGGAGGGACAACGCAGCTGAGCGCAAGCAATCCAGCAAGTTCCTGGAATGCATTGATGATGACTTCCTCCTCCAAGTGACAGAGGAGCCAAAGAGGAGAGGTGTCATGATGCACCTTGTTCTCACCAACAAGGAGGGCCTGGTAGGGGATGTCAAGCTCAAGGGCAGCCTTGGCTGCAGGGACCATGAAATGGTGGCATTCAAGATCCTTAGGGCAGCGAGGAGGGTGCACAGCAAGCTCGCTACCCTGGAGTTCAAAAGAGCAGATTTTGGCCTCTCCAGGGATCTGCTTGGTAGAATACCATGGGACAAAGCCCTGGAGGGAAAGAAGGACTCAAGACAGCTGGCTAATATTCAAGGGTCACCTCCTCCAAGCTCAGGAGAGATGCATCCCAACAAAGAGGAAGTCAAGCAAAAACACCAAGAAGCCCACGTGGATGAACAAGGAGCTCCTGGGCAAAGTCAAACAAAAACAGGAAGCCTTCAGAGGGTGGAAGCAAGGGCAGGTAGCCTGGGAGGAATACAGAGAAACTGTCCAAGCAGCCAGGGATCAGGTTAGGAGAGCCAAAGCCCTGACAGAAATAAATCTGGCCAGGGATGTCAAGGACAACAAGAAAAGCTTCTATAGGTATGTTAGTGATAAGAGGAGGATGAGGGAAAATGTGGGTCCCCTCCGGAATGAAACGGGTGACCTGGTTACCCAGGATATGGAGAAGACTGAGGTACTCAACGACTTCTTTGCCTCAGTCTTCACTGACAAATGCTTGAGCCACACTGCCCAGGTCACAGAAGGCAGGGACAAGGAGAATGAAGAACCACCCACTGTAGGAGAAGATCAGGTTCGAGAATATCTAAGGAACGGGAAGGTGCACAAGTCCATGGGCGCCGGAGCAGAGATCCCCCTGCAGCCTGTGGTGAAGACCATGGTGAGGCAGGCTGTCCCCCTGCAGCAGCCCATGGAGGGAGGATGAGGGGGTGTAGAGATTCCACCTGCAGCCCGTGGAGGACCCCATGCCAGAGCAGGTGGAGGCACCTGAAGGAGGCTGTGGCCCCGTGGGAAGCCCAGGCTGAAGCAAGCTCCTGGCTGGACCTGTAGACCCATGGAGAGAGGATCCCACGCCAGAGCAGGTTTGCTGACAGGACTTGTGACCCCATGGGGGACCCACGCTGGAGCAGTCTGCTCCTGAAGGTCTGCACCCCGTGGGAGAGACCCACGCTGGAACAGTTCGTGAAGGACTGTCTCCCTTGAAAGGGACTCCATGTTGGAGCAGGGGAATGTTGCGAGAAGTCCTCCCCTTGAGGAGGAAGAAGCAGCAGAAACACCGTGTGATGAACTGACCCTAACCCCCATTCCCCGTCCCCCTGTGCCGCTGAGGGGGGTGTGGAGGTTGAAGCTGGGAGTGAAGTTGAGCCCAGGAAGATGGGAGGGGTGGGGGGAGGTGTTTTAAGAGTTGATTTTATTTCTCATTCCTCTACTCTGTTTTGCCCAGTAATAAATTAGATGAATTCCCTCTCTAAGTTCAGTCTCTTTTGCTCGTGACGATAATTAGTGAGTGATCTCTCCCTGTCCTTATCTCGACCCATAAGCTTTTCATTGTACTTTTTCTCCCCTCTCTAGTGAACGAGGGGAGTGATAGAGCGGCTCTGGTGGGCACCTGGCCCTCAGCCAGGGTCAACCCACCACAAGGGCCTACAGGAAAAATGGTGAAGGACTGTTTATCAGGGAGTGTAGTGACCAGACAAGGGGTAATGGGTTTAAGTTGAAGGAGGGTCGATTTAGATTAGATGTTAGGAAGAAATTCTTCCCTGTGAGGAAGTGAAATTCTTCCCTGTGAGGGTGGTGAGGCACTGGAACAGGTTGCCCAGAGAGGTTGTGGATGCCCCATCCCTGGAAGTGTTTAAGGCCAGGTTGGATGAGGCTTTGGGCAACGTGGTCTAGTGGAGGGTGTCCCTGTCCATGGTATGCAGATTGGATTTAGATGATCTTTGAGGTCCCTTCCAACCCAAATGATTCTATGGCTCTATGATTCTATGATTCTGTTATATTATTTTTAATGATAATGTATAATGAAAATAAAGTTAAAAATTCTTACAAAATTAAATTTTTGGATTGCAAATAGATTTATTAAGTGACGTTAAGTTTATCCATAAGAGTTCAATGCTACCGTGATACTAGAGATTAAACTTTTGTCTTCTTAAAGTTGATTTCAGTTGTGCTGTTGATTTCAGGAGGGACTTTATTCTGGGCCTTTACAATAACCAAGCTTCATATTGAAGTCCTATATATAAAGATGGTGACAGAAGGTTTTTTTTTCCAAGTATTAACATTCCTAAAGTTATCATACTTTATGTTAATCAGGCTAAGAGGTCTTCTCTGGAAAAGTATACTTCTTCTATATACCATGTCCTATGTTGTTGTATAGTTAAATATGTCTGGAATTACCAGAACCTTGGATGCTTGCTTCTTATGGGTACTTTCTCATAAAGTAAAATCTAAGTAGTTACATAGGGCATTGCTATTATCTGTTTAATAAGATCAAAATGATAACATGTTCACAGCTGACTCAACTGCTTCTTAAGAGGAGTGTTTTCAGAGTGGAATTTGTTGATATTTCTAAAGTCAATACAAAGCTTTATAATCTGCACAGTGCAGTTTTAGACTTGAGTGACAGTTCACATGCATTGCATTCTGCACCAAGGTTTCTCTAGTTTTCCTTCTGGCTACAAGGCTATTTCAGAAGGATAAAGCTTCCAAGTTCTTATCACTAAGGCGTGGGGCAGAATTAATTTTCACTTATGTTGTAGATGGCAGGCAGAATCTTCAGCCTGTCAGTGTGATGGTCTTAACATCTGACCATCCAAACCAGGATTCCTATTTATATCTTTGTCCTTTTTATCCTTTATAAAAGCTTTTGTGACTTGACTGATTAAGAGTTTATAATATAATATTTTATTTTCATTCGCAAGGGACCTACAATGATCATCTAGTCCAACTGCCTCTAAGCATATTATTAAGGGCATTGTCCAAAAACCTCTTAAACACTGACAGGCATGGGGCATCTACTACCTCTCTAGGAAGCCTATTCCAGTGTTTGACCACTCTTTCTGTAAAGAAATGTTTCCTAATATCAAGTCAGAACCTCCCCTGGTTCAGCTATTTAGTTTAAGTGTAAGTAGCCTTCTCAGACCTTCTGAGCTCATAAGACATTTGTTACATTTTAAAATTATTTAAATTACTTTATCTCCAAACAGATACATGGCCCTTCGTAATGTGATTAAACTTTCTTTTTGAGCTACTTGATTCCTGGGAAGGCAAGTCCTTTGGAAAAGGAAAGATTGTGTTTCTGTTTAGTGTAAATGAGTTTTAGGTCTTAGTGGTATAGATTTTAAACTAAATTCCACAAGAAATTGGTAGTTGTCTTGTGATATCAGCTTTATGAATTTTATAATGCGTTGCCAATGTTCTACCTTTCCTTACTACAATTATTCTGATGCTATTTTTTTCTTGCGTGTGAACTAGCAAAACTGTGTATTGAGACTGAGAAATCAGGCAGAACAGAGTGTGATATTGCACTTACAAAAAAGTGAACATAAAGACTAATTTTGTATTTGATAGGTACAAGCCTGTGCAGAAAGTGGATGGAGTTGCAGATGGTTTCACAGGAAGTGGTCAACAGACAGGCACATCTGCTGAACAAACTATAATTGCCCAAAGTCAACATCATCAACAGTTTTTAGGTATGAAAAGATGTGTTATACTGTTGTATAAATAAAATAAATCCCATTATTGCCATGAACATCGTCATACAAATACAATAATTATTTTAGTTATGTTGCCCTGTTTAAAATTCTCACTGATAACAGAACAAAAAGATACTCATAGAAGCTATATGTTCTGTATTGTAAGACTTCTGCAATATTTAATATGCATCATGCAGACATAAAAGAAAAAATGCAAAATCTACTTGCATAGTAGATTTAAAATGTATTGCAATGCAATTGTGATGAAGCTTTTTATACAAAAATGCATGCAGAAAAATTTACCCTAAAAGCTCATTAATTTCCACTGGCTTCCCAATTTGTTGAATATGCACATAAATTGGGATTATATTTTTGCACTGCATTTGTGTTGACCATTGACAAGAAAGTGTATTGAGTTTGTGCTGCAACATTATAAATTGAAAGAGCCAAATAGTTAAAACCAGAAACCCAAGGTTCATGTTTAAAAATGTGCATTTTGTGCATTCATTGATGTAGCTAAGCATATTGATTTCTTAGTTGTGGAAGCAAAGGGTAATTTATTAATTTGCTAATGTAAAAAAGTTTATTAAATGTGTTATTGCAATAACTATACACTTAGTTTTGAGTTAATATATTGGGATTTTGAAGCACCATATTCTTTGGCTGAACCTTACTGTTACTGAAATCGTTGGGAACCTTAGGCTATAGTTTGCATGTTTTTGAATTTTCCCTTCCAATGCCCCCCCCCCCCCGCCGTTGACAGTGCATTTTTCCCCTCATACTAGTGTATCTTTTGGAAACATTTATGAGAAATAGCAAAGGCATATGTTGGCTACAGTTGAAAGTCTTGTAAATTTCAAATAAATATATGCTGCTGAGTCTACTAAACCATAACATGCATGACAATGCAAAAACTATTCAGTTGATCAAAACAAAAAGTATTAAATTATATTAATGTCTTATGTACTGACATGAATATTCTGCTTCATCCTGTCATACTCTGAAAATGTGTCTTAGCTTTTTTTATATACAGGTACAATATATATGTGAAATCATTTTTATCTGCTGTGTCAAGAATAATTTAACATCTCCTTTTGCTTAAAAAGATAGCTAGCTGGTTTGTTCGCAATTTTATTGCAACTTTAAAACATATTAAATATGAAAGACATTCCTCTTCGAGCATTATGACCTTCTAGACTTTATTTCTTTACATCATCCTTAAATGTTTTCTAATTGTACTGTAGTTGGCACTATTCACAATAGCTTTCTTCTGTTACGTTGTCATGGAAACAGATGCATCTCGAGTACTTCCAGAGTTTGGAGAAGTTGAAATATCTTCTCTGCCAGATGGTACTACCCTTGAGGACATAAAATCACTGCAAAGTCTTTATCGAGAGCACTGTGAGGTAAGAGAAAAGAGGCATTTCATATCACAGAATCATAGAATCATAGAATCTTTAAGGTTGGAAAAGACCTTTAGGATCATCAAGTCCAACTGTCAACCCAACACCACCGTGTCTACTAGACCATGTCCTGGAGTGCCATCATTCTTTGAAAAATCATGTCTTCTAATCAGAATCAGTACAACAGGATGACTGACAAAAAACACATTACAGCCAGCCTACTTGTATTTGATCTGCTCCTCAAATATTTCGCTTATTTTATCAGAAAGAACATTTGCAAAAAGACTTCTCTGGAATTTCTCTCTTTACAGGGAAAGAAAAGGCACTGGAACAGGTTGCCCAGAGAGGTTGTGGAGGCCCCATCCCTGGAAGTGTTTGAGGCCAGGTTGGATGAGGCTTTGGGCAATGTGGTCTAGTGGAGGGTGTCCCTGCCCATGGCAGGGGGCTTGGATCTAGATGATCTTTGAGGTCCCCTCCAACCCAAACCATTCTATGATTCTATTAAAAAATAACATGTAACAGAATACTGATACTGGAATGTAATCATGTGTAGGTTTTGAGAATTTTAGATAAATTGAACTTTAGATAATATATATACAGAGTTTTGCTTTTGTTTATAGGAGTTTAAATCAGATTAAATTGTTATTTCTAATGTTATGTTAAAAACAAACTTACTTTTTTCTTCCAGTTTTAAAGCAGCAGGTTATTTGAGAACTTAAGGCCACATTTCATATTGAATAACATGTTTTAAAATTATTGTTGAAGGTGCTTTAAAACATGTAATGAAGTAACAAAATTCATGAAATAGCAGGTTTCCTTTGTGTTTGTAATAGTTTAAAGTTCTGTTTAGGTGAATTCACCTGATATATGTGCTTAGGCTCTTTTCTGGAGGCTTCCTTGTATGTGCATTTGGCCTGATCTGAGTGTCTGTCCATACTAGTAAGGACAGTTGGAAAATTTGTTGCTAAAAAGTTATTAAAATGGATATTATATGTTTCTTTATAAACATACATTTTACTATTTTTTCTGCAAAATGATCAGGGGGGCGCTACATCGCTGGGAGGAGTTGGGGCAAGGGAGCGGGGATGAGGTAGAAGACTATCTGTACTTGTTTTATATTTTTTTAGGCAATAGTGGATGTTGTTGTGAATCTTCAGTTTAGCCTGATAGAAAAATTGTGGCAAACTTTCTGGCGCTATTCTCCCGCTGCTCCAGCTGACGATACAGCTATTATTGAACTGAGGTCAGTAAATGTCTCTTTTTGTTTATGGTTCAACATCATAATATAACAGGAGGAGTCAAATCAAATAAAGTCTTAGTTTTACATGTAGGCTAAGAATCTTTTCTGATATCAGTAGTTTTTCAGGTTAAATTTGTGTTGTCTGCTATTTGACATATAGGCTATTGGTATATGTCAAACTGCAGCCTTGAAATGATTGTATACATCTTCCATTTTTTCCTTTGTTTGGATGACAAAAATCAAAGTATCTTTTCACAATATACTGTCCAGTTTGTTTAAATTGCAAGGACTATTTTTATCATACCGCTGCATAATTTATGGGCTGAAGGAGAGCTTTGGAGGCCATTTTTCCCCAGTTTCATATGAGGAAGTTAGTTTTAACTGGATGTTACAATTTTTATTAAATAATCAATTTCAAAGTCCACTGTGCTTTTCTTATCTGTATGTAAATGCATTTTCATTTGTTACATTTATTCACACCAGCAATCTGAGTGAAATAGAAAGTCGACTTCCAAAAGGAAAATTGATTACTCTGTGCAAAAATGAGTCTATTCTGAAATGGATGGGTAATTGTGACCATGTGATGTACCAGGCTTTGGTGGAGATTCTCATTCCTGATGTCCTTAGACCTATTCCTAGTAAGTTAAACACAGAAAACATCTCGTAAGACTGTTGTTTTGTTTTGGTTTGGTTTGGTTTGGTTTGGTTTATGTGGTGATTTTTTTGTGCCTCATGAAACTTTTGGGAATGATTTTGAAGGATGTAAGCGTAGTGTGCGTCATCTTTAATTCTGTTGAGTAGGAAGGTGTACTGGAGGTATAGAATCATAAAATCATAGAATGGTTTGGGTTGGAAGGGACCTCAAAGATCATCTAGATCCAATCTGCATACCATGGACAGGGACACCCTCCACTAGACCAGGTGGCTCAAAGCCTCATCCAACCTGGCCTCAAACACTTCCAGGGATGGGGCTGCCACAACTTCTTTTGGCAACCTGTTCCAGTGCCTCACCACCCTCACAGTGAAGAATTTCTTTCTAACATCTAATCTAAATCGACCCTCCTTCAGCTTAAACCCATTACCTCTTCTGCTATCACTACTTGCCCTTGTAAACATTCCTCCTTCATCTTTCCTGTAGGCCCCCTTCAGGTACTGGAAGGCTGCAATTAGATCTCCCTGGAGCCTTCTCTTCTCCAGGCTGAACAATCCCAACTCTCTCAGCCTGTCCTCATAGGAGAGGGGCTCCAGCCCTTTGATCATCTTCGTGGCCCTCCTCTGGACTCGCTCCAACAGCTCAGTGTCTTTCTTGTACTGGGGCTCCCAGACCTGGACGCAGTGCTCCAGGTGGGGTCTCACGAGAGCAGAGTAGAGGGGCAGGATCACTTCCCTCGACCTGCTGGCCACACTTCTTTTGATGTAGCCCAGGATACAGTTGGCTTTCTGGGCTGCAAGCGCACACTGCTGGCTCATGTTGAGCTTTTCATCAATCAATACCTCCAAGTCCTTCTCCTCGGGGATGCTTTCAGTCCATTCTCTGCCCAGCCTATAGCTGTGCTTGGGATTGCCCCAACCCATGTGCAGGAGCTTGCCGTTGGCCTTGTTGAACTTTAGCACGGGCCCACCTCTCCAGCCTGTCAAGGTCCCTCTGGATGGCATCCCTTCCCTCCAGCGTGTTGATCACACCTCACAGCTTGGTGTCGTTGATGTAAGCATTGTATTTAAAGAAAAGGCGAGTGGATATTTCACGGCATATAGGAAAGTCTCTAGAAGTTTTAAGAATATATTTCCCTATGGAATATGCTTTTGTCATTGCAAATTCTAAGTTTTTATTAATTTTAAGATTAAAATGGGTTCCTTTACATGCTGGCTCTAGTCTACCTGACACTATGGCCCTGAGCCTGAGTCCATTAACGTCAGACAGTCTTTCTGCTGACTTCAGTAGGCTTTAGTTTAAGTTTTATGTATAAAATTTCTAGTTCTTAAAAAAAGAAAAATGTTTATGCTTTGTCATTTCATTTTTGAATAGTTAAATATTTATGTATTATCAATGGCTGCTAAAATCTTATCAGTTTTGATACCTATTAAACAAATATAACATTGTCAAACATTTTAAGTTTTGTTTATTATTCCAGTCTACTATACTTTCTATTCTATTTCCAGTATGAAGGACTCATCAATTGATTCTAGTATTATGATCAACTGACCATTATCAGGAATAGAGCTTTCTTTTCAAAGATGATTTTAGAGTATCCATCATTGCTCAAGCATGGTATTTTTTTATGGCTGCTTTTGGTAGTAAATAATTGGTTTCCAGGAAGGTTAAATTCTTTCCTAAAACATTTTTTGCATGTTCTGTATGTTGTGTTAAAAATTAAAAAGAAAATATATTTACATATATATAAAATAAAATATTTAATATTAAAAAAAATTACAAAAGAAATATTAGGAACCAACAGGGAAACACCTGTGAAATGCCTCAAAGGAATTAGGCAGAGTTCCTCTAAAAAGGTGATAAGGTCAATAGGCCCACTAAAGTGCCTCTATAGCAATGCATGCAGCATGGGTAACAAACAGGAAAAGATGGAAGCCACTGTGCACCTGGAAAGCTATGATCTAATCACTATCACTGAAACTTGGTGGGACGAATTGCATGACTGGAGCGCTGCAATCGATGGCTATGAACTGTTCAGAAACACAGGCAAGGAAGGAGGGGTAGGGGGTTGCCCTCTATGTAAAACAATGGATTGACTGCACAGAGCTGTCTTTGAAAAACAGCAATGAACATGTTGAGAGCTTATGGGTAAAAGTAAGGGAAAAGCCAACAAAGGAAACCTCGTGGCTGGTGTTTATTACAGGTCACCTGATCAAGGGGAGGATGTCAATGAAGCATTCTTACTCCGACTACAGGAAGCATCATGCTCGCAAGCTCTGATCCACCTGGGGGACTTCAATCACCCTGACATTGGCAATCTCTCTTCCCACATCTCTCAAGCCCCTGAACTTCAAGTTCCTCCCATCATAGGAAAAGATCAGGTTCAAGACCACCTGAGGAACCTAAGCATGTACAAGTCCATGAGACTGGACAAGATGCATGCCAGGGTCCTGAGGGAACTGGCTGATGTAGTTGCTAAGCCATTCTCCATTAAATTTGAGAAGTCATGGCAGTCAGACTACGACCCTGGTGACTGGAAAAAGGGAAACATTGCACCCATTTTTAAAAAGAGTAAAAAGGAGGACCCTGGGAACTACCAACCAGTCAGCCTCACCTCCGTGCCCAGTAAGATCATGGAGCAGATCCTCCTGGAAGACATGTCAAAACATATGGAAGGCAGGGAGGTGATTAGAGACAGCCAACATGGCTTCACCAAGGGCAAATTGTGCCTGACTAATCTAGTGGCCTTCTACAATGGAGTGACTGCATCAGTGGACAAGGGAAGAGCTATGCATGTCATCTACCTGGACTTCTGTAAGGACTTTGATATGGTCCCCCACAACATTCTGGCCACTAAATTGGAGAGATATGGGTTTGATGGATGGACTGTTAGATGGATAAGGAACTGGCTGGATGGCCATGTCTAAAGAGTTGCAGTCAATGACTCAATGTCCAAGTGGAAACCAGTAACGAGTGGTGTCCCTCAGGGGTCCTTACTGGAACCAGCACTGTTTAATATGTTCATCAGCGACACAGACAGTGGGATTGAGTACATCGTCAGCAAGTTTGCAGATGACACCAAGCCGACTGATGCAGTTGATTCGATAGAGGGAAGGCTTGAGGAGTGGGCCCATGTGAACCTTGTGAAGTTCAACAAGGCCAAGTGCGAGGTCCTGCACCTGGGTCAGAGCAATCCCCAGTATCAATACAGACTGGGGATGAATGGATTGAGAGCAGTCCTGTGGAGAAGGACTTGGGGATAGTGGTGGATGAAAAATTGGATATGAACCAGCAATGTGTGCTTGCAGCCCAGAAAGCCAATCACATCCTGTGATGCATAAAAGGAAGTATGGGCAGCAGGTCAATTCTTCCCCTCTGCTTTTGTGAGACCTTACCTGGAGTACTGCATCCAGCTCCAGGGCATCTAGTTCTGTTAGAGCAGGTGCAGAGGAGGGTCACAAGAATGATCAGAGGGCTGGAACACCTCTCCTATGAGGACAGGCTGAGAGAGTTGGGGTTGTTCAGCCTGGAGAAGAGAAGGCTCTGGAGAGATCTAATTGCGGCCTTCCAATATATAAAGGGGGCACAGAGAGACTTTTTACTGGGGCCTGTAGTGACAGGACAAGGAGCAACAGTTTTAAACTGAAATAGGGTAGGTTTAGATTTAGATTTAGGGCTCAGGAGCATATCTGAAATGCTTGTACACCAATGCACGCAGTATGAGAAACAAACAGGATGAACTGGAAGTGGTTGTTAGTTCCCAGAACTATGTTATCATTGGTAGTGAGACTTGGTGGAATGAATCCCACGACTGGAGTGCTGGGATGGAGGGCTACAGGCTGTTCAGGAGGGATAGGCAGGGCAGGCAAGGTGGAGGTGTCGCACTATATGTAAGGGATTGTACAGCTCTTACAATTAGTGGTGATGTGGTGGAGAGCCTCTGGGTGTGGATTAGGGGCATGGAAAACAAAGGAGATGTTGTAGTGGGTGTCTGCTACCGACAGCCAGGATGATAGCATTGATGAGTTATTCTATAGGCAATAAGGAGAAATCTCTGGATCGGTAGCCCTTGTCATTATGGGAGATTCCAACTTCCCAGACATCAACTTCAGGTCTGGGAAATTCTTGAAGTTTGTGGGAGATAACTTCTTGTCACAAGTACTCTGTGAGCCAATTAGGAAAGATGCCCTCCTAGGTTTGTTGTTTGTGAATAGAGAAGGACTCATGGGAGATGTGATGGTAGGTTGCTGTCTTGGCCACAGTGATCATGAAACGGTTGAGTTTAACATTTTCAGTGTAATGAGAAAAAGGGACAGCAGAGTTGCTACCCTGGACTTCAGGAGAGCAAACTTTAAGCTATTCAGGGAGCTACTTAGCAGTGTACCCTGGGAATCTTCTTTTGAGGGCTTAGGAGTCCACAAGTGCTGGTCAGTTTTTAAGAATCACCTTTTAGAAGCACATGAGCAGGCAATTCCAGTGTGTTGTAAGTCAAGCAAGCAGGGCAGAAGACCAGCTTGGCTGAACAGGGAACTCTTCTTGGAACTCAAAGAGGAAAAAGAAGTTGTATGATCTCTGGAAGCAAGGTCAGGCTTCGCAGGAAGAGTACAGAGCTGTGGTTCATATATGCAGGGAGAAGACACAAAAGGCCAAAGATCAATTAGAGTTGAAACTGGCCAGTGTTGTGTCAGACAACAAGAAAGACTTTTTTATGTACCTTAATAGCAAGAGGAGGTCTAAGGAAAACATTGGACTGATACTTGTTGAAGATGGTCACCTGACTAATATGGATGAAGAAAAAGCAGAGGCATTCAATGCTTTTTTTGCCTCAATCTTTAATAATACTGATAGACCTTGGGCTGCCCAGTCCCCTGAGTTGGAGGACCACGACTGTGGGAACAGTGACTTTCCATTTGTGGACACTGAAATTGTAAAGGACCAGATGTATCAGCTGAATGTTCACAAGTCCATGGGGCCTGATGGGATTCATCCCAGAGTACTGAAAGAACTAAAGGATGTTATGGCAGGACCTCTCTTGATCATCTACCAGATATCTTGGGAGTCTGGGGAGGTCCCTGCTGACTGGAAACTAGCCAACGCTATTCCAATTTACAGGAAGGGTGTGAGAGAAGACCCAGAAAACTACAGACCTGTTAGTCTAACCGCAGTACCTGGAAAAATTATGGATCATACTGGATACTACTGAAAGGCATTTAAAGAACAATGCGGTCATCAGGCACAGTCAACATGGGTTCACAAAGGGAAAGTCCTGTTTAACTCATTTGATATCCTTCTATGATAAGGTCACCCGCCTAGTGGATGAAGGGAAGGTGGTGGATGTAGTTTTTCTGGATTTTAGTAAGGCTTTTGGTACTGCCCCTCAACAGTATCCTTCTGGACAAGTTGTCCAACTGTGAGATGAGCAGGTACATGGTGCGCTGGGTGAAGAAATTTAACAAGTCCAAATGCTGGATTCTGCACCTCTGACAGAGTAACACTGGGCACAAGTATAAATTGGGAGAGGAGTGGTTGGAGAGCAGCCCTGCAGAAAGGGATCTAGGAGTGCTGGCTGACAGTAGGCTCGATATGAGTCAGCAGTGTGCCCTGGCAATCAAGAGGGCAAACCACATCCTAGGGTGCATTAGGAGCAATCTGATCTAGTGAAAAGCATCCCTGCCCATGGCAGAGGGATTGGACCTTTAAAGGTCCCTTCCAACACAAACTATATGATGATTCTATGATGATGCTCCAGAGAGCTATGATCCCTCCAACTACTGATGCTAGGACTCTCATTCACTCCTGTAGCCGACTCCACAGGCCCCAGGGTGCCTACACCCCCCAGTCTGACTCCACTAGCTGGGCACCAAATTTCACTCACACACAGAGGTCTCACCAGCAGCTGGCACCTGTTCCTTGCAGCACACACACACAGGGGACAGAGAGTGAGATTGACAAGAGTGATAGTTAAGAAACAATTTTAAAAGAAAATATAAGAAAATAGGAGAGACTGCAGTGATCAGGTGCAGGGCTCAGCCAAAGTGTACTGACTGGACCTGTTTTATCCATGACGGGCCCATTTTATCTCCCTTTCTGTCTATCCCCCCTCTTTGTTTCTCCCTGTTTCCACTTCCCCCTGCAAGTCCCTTCATTGGTTTGTATGGTTCTATCAATATCCACATCCCTCCCAGTTTAATGTCTGGGATCCCCCCTGGTTTAACATCTTATCAGTTGCAAAGTTCAGGTTGATCTTCCTGGAAGTGGTGCCTGTAGTTTAAATTCCTTCCTAAAACATTTTTTGCATGTTTTATATGTTGTGTTAAATATTAAAAAGAAATTTCCTATTTGCAATCCAGTATAATCCTTGTAAATACTAAGTTTTATATCCTTTCTGTGAACCAAACAATAATCACTTCATAAAGTTGGATTAATATTTTAAGACATAGAGCCTCAGCTATCCTTGTAGCTAGCAAAGCTATTTTTGATACTGTAAATGACACCTTCTGCCATGGTGACTTCAAGTGTAATCACAGAACCATAGAATAGTTGATTAGTTGAGGTTGGAAGGGATCTCTGGAGATTGTCTAGTCCAAACCCACTCTCAACCCCTGCTCAAAGCAGGATCAACCAGAGCAAGTTACTCAGGACATTGTCCAGTCAGGTTTTGAATATCTCCAAGGATGGAGACTCCACAACCTCTCTGGGCATCCTGGTCCAGTGTTTGACCACCCTTAGAGTAAAAAAGATTTTTCCTAAGTTTAAACAGAATTTCCTATGTTTCAATTGGTGCCCATTCCCTCTTGTCCTGTCACTGGGCACCACTGAGAAGAGTTTGACTCCATCTTCAATACACTCTCCCATCAGGTATTTAGACACATCGATAAAATCCCCCCTAAGTCTTCCATTCTCCAGGCTAAAAAATCCTAGCTCTCTCAGCATCTCCTCCTATGGGAGATGCTCCGATCCCTTCATCACTGCAGTGGCTCTTCGCTGAACTTGTACTGGTGAGCCCAGAACTGGACACAGTACTCCAAGTGTGGTCTCACCAGTGCTGAGTAGAGAGAAAGGATCACCTCCCTCAACCTTCTATCAACACTGTTCCTAATGCAGGATATGCCATTGGCCTCCTTTGCTGCAAGGGCACATTACTGGCTCACGTTCAGCTTGTTGTCCACCAGGACCTCCATGTCCTTCTCTGCAAAGCTGCTTTCCAGTCAGTCAGCCCCTAGCCTGTACTGGGGCATCGTGTTATTCCTCTCCAGCGGCAGGACTTGGCATTTCATAGTATCATAGAATGGTTTGGGTTGGAAGGCACCTTAAAGATCATCTAGTTCCAACCCCCTGCTGCGGGCAGGGACAGCCTCCACTAGACCACATTGCCCAAAGCCTCATCCTACCTGGTCTTAAACACTTCCAGGCATGGGGCCTCCACAACCTCTCTGGGCAACCTGTTCCCCTTGTTGGACTGCATGAGGTTCCTGTCTGCCCATTTCTCCAGGCTGTCGAGGTCCCTCTGAATGGCGCAACAGCCGTCTGGTCTATCAACCACTCCTCCCAATTCTGTATCATCTGCAAACTTGCTGAGGGTGCACTCTGTCACATCATCCAGGTCATTAATGAAGTTGTTAAACAGTATTGGCCTGAGGATCAACCCTGGGGGGACACCACTAGCTGGCTTCCAGCTAGACTTTATGCTTCTGATCACAACCATCTGGGCCTGGCAGTTCAGCCAGTTTTCAGTCCACCTCACTGTCCACTTATCTAACCTGTATTTTGTCAGCTTGTCTATGAGGCTGTTATGGGAGACAGTGTCAAAAGCCTTACTAAAGTCAAGATAAACAGCATCTGCTGCTCCCCTCCTCGTCCACCAAGCTAGTTGACTCATTGTAGAAGGATTATCATATTGGTCAGGCATGATTTCCCATTCCTAAATCCATGCTGATTCCTATCAAGCACCTTCTTTGGAAATGGCTTCCAGGATTATTTTCTCCATCATCTTCCCAGGAATAGAGGTGAGGCTGACCAGCCTGTAGTCCCCCAGATCCTCTTTCTTGCCCTTCTTGAAGATTGGAGTGTCATTTGCTTTCTTTCAGTCCTCAGGAACCTCCCCTGATCACCATGACCATTCAAAGATAATTGAGAGTGGCTTCACAATGACATCAGCCAGCTCCCTTCAGCACTCATGGGTGCATCCCATCAGGTCTCATGTACTTGTGCATGGACTGGGTCCTCCTCTATTGCAGAGAACTCTTCCTTGCTGCAGACTTTCCCTCTGGTCTCAGAGGCCTGGGATTCCTGAAGGCAATCCTTACCAGTAAAGACTCAGGTGTAGAAGGTATTCAGTACCTCGGCCTTTCCCATGTCCTTTGTCATCAGGTTCCCTGCCCCATTCAGCAGCAGGCCCACATTTTCTCTGGTCTTCATTTTGCTGCTGGTGTACCTGTAGAAACCCTTAATGTTGCCCTTCACCAGTTTCAACTCCAGGTGGGCTTTGGCTTTCCTAACCCCATCTCTGCACACTTGGACAGTATGTCTGCATTCCTCCTGGGTCACTTGCCCCCTTTTCCAGCTTCCTTTTTATGTTTGAGTTTAGTTGGGAGCTCCTTGTTCGTCCATGCAGATCTGTCACCTTTGTTTGATTTCCTGCTCATTGCGATGGACCATTCTTGAGCTTGGAGGAGGTGATCCTTGAATATCAAACAGGTCTCCTAGACCCCCTCTGCTCTCAAGGACTGTCTCCCATGGGATTCTTCCAAGCAGGTCCCTGCACAGGCCAAAGTCTGCTCTCCTGAAGTTTGGAGTTGTGATCCTTCCATTTGCCTTGTTCCCTCCTCTCAGGATTCTCAACTCCACCATCTCATGGTCAATGCAGTCCAGGCTGCCCCCCAACCTTCACACTGCCAACCAGTTTGTAAGAACTGTAAGAAAAGCTTCCTCGTTTGTAAGAATCAGATGCTTCATTGGACAGAGTTCCCAGACCCTCATCTCCTGCGAGGGTACCGAACCTGTTCTTTAGTTGGAGATATGCAGTAGGAGCCTTCTTCCTGTTGCTAGAAGTCACAAGCTTCTGGCCTTCACCATTTCCTAACCCAATAAGCACAGACAACCTGAACCTCCTTCAATACAGCTGAGAGTTCAGGCTACAGGGTCTTGAAAACAATCTGGCTGATCTCTTTCTCACCATCTCTGATACCACGCAGTCTGCTGACCTCTTCCTGTACCTCCTTGGCAACACAGATCCTGTACCACTGCACACCTTCTGCAGACAAGGAAACTGTCTCCCTCTGCCCCAGCCTCAGTGAGAGACCCCAGGCACTCACTGTACTCTGAGAGCTGCATCCTCCTTCGGGAGTTCGGTCTGGATTGAGGCCTCTGACATTATAGAGATTGTTGCTCCGATGGCGGAGGTGTTGCCCTGTGACACATTAACACCACTGCTCAGGACACAAATGCTGTTGTCTGCAAAGTTTCTGGTCCCCTTGTGAGCAAAGTGCTGCATCTGTTGGCTGCCTGTTAGCTATGCTGTAAGAAGCAACTCAGGAAAATATTTGCAAGTACTGCTTTGTAGAAATATCCCAGCATAGGCAGGTTTGTTTTTTTTCTGGATAATCGGAAAGGTACCAACAGCAGCTGGCCAAAAATATGGGAAAATGTGTTTAATTTAGTAAGGATGTAAACTGATAATTCTATTTTTATGAGTTTCATCTTTTTTTTTCTTTTTCTGATTTTCAGTATTTGGGGTAGGGGGGATAATCCCCCAAAACCTACTCTGTCACAGAACTTCCTAATAAATATTACCATAAAAGAAATCAACAGTGAGGAAAAACTTTTTGAAAAACAAGTTCTAAGTAAAATTTGGTCACTTGAAATTTTTGTGAAAACTTTTTAGTGCCCACAAAAATGAAAAACTACTCTGTAGGAAAAAGCCAAATTTCTTTGTTTAAAAAGAAGTCAAACACTCTATATTTGAGTCAGGAGTAAAGTTGATTATTATCTAATTATTTTAGCAAAAGATCAGAGCCACTGTGTATTACTGGCAATAGATCCTTTCCCCTGAGAATGGCCTTTTTATTTCTTCACAAGTGAAAGGATGGACAGTAACAAACTTGTTTGGGAGTTGCTATTCCAGGCAGAGAAGTTATGTTCAACATATTTTTCACATTGTATTTGTCAATTTCAGCAATTACAAGTACCGGAAAGACTGCAAAATCTTGTTATTTGTGAGATTTGTGTAGGGGAGAGATTTCAGATGAGAACTCAAGCTTTTTTGAATGCTTATCCAAAAATAAATATTATCCTCATAACTTTTTTTGCTACATCATTTAATGTCTGTTTAGTAACACTTTGCAAACTATCAGAATGAATTTAGGCCATTTATTTTGCACCAGATTGTTCTTAAGATTCTCTGGAAGAATTTTGGCAATTTTGATGATAGCCAGATCAACTTGAAGAATGTTTGGAGCATGTAACTGCTTAGGCTTTTTGGTAATGGCTGGATATGTTAACTACTATTTACAGGACAGAGGACAACATTTTTTTTAATATAATGTATCATTTTCATAGCTCATTAGAAGTTTGTGATCACTCTATACATCACTTTCCTCTAATAATATAGTGTTTAGCTAGAAAGAGGGAATATTATTTCTTTAGAATTTAGAATTCTTCTTTCTTCATAGCTAAAGATTATTTTTATAATCAGGATGACACTGAGCTGCTTCTTTCCACACTTATTTTTTAAAACAGATCATCCTGTAATACAGTGGGGTGAAAAAGATTTTAGGTGTTTTACATAGCATTTGACCAGAAAAAAAATATTTTCCTTATTTACAGTATTCCTTATACTTTAAGTGAAATGCTTTGACTTTAAGTGAATGCTTACTTAATGAGTAAGTGCATACAAAAAATGTTTATGTAGAAGCATAAGTGGGTTCAATGACTGACAGTACAAAAGAGCATTTGTTCTTTGCCTGGAAACCTCAGGAAAGAAAGAAAAAAAGAAAAAAAGACAAATAAGCCTATTCCATAGAGCTAATACAGAAGTTTTATAAATCCAAATTAAATTTCAGATGAGCATCCACCTTTGGGGGCAGTTACATAAACTAGTTATCACTACAAATTTGAAGAAAAGAATGCTGTGAAAAATAAAATATTTCTTTTTAAACAAATTGGCTAACTTTGCTAGCAGAAGTTCTTAATTACAGGATTCATCGATTACTCAAGTTGAAAAAGGGCATTTCTCATATTAGGTAACTTCCATTAACCATTCATTCTTACTCTACCAAACAAAATCCAGTCTTTACTTAGACTGTTTCTTCTTAGATGTAGTGAAAAAAAAAATCACTTAAAGATAATATGATTTCCCTTTTCTAGTTTTTTCTTCTTCATTACTGCAGCAGCATTCATTCTCCACCACCAAGATTTCACAGCAGTAACAGCAATCCTACCTTCTGTTAGTTAAACACATTCTTATATATTGCTTATTGATACTGTCTTTGAACACTGCACGTTGCATTTTATTCTTCAGAACTAAAATAAACAGCATGTTGGCAATGGTTCAGGGTGCTTTGAGCTTACTTGAGGAAACTGCAGTATTGCAATAATTCCCATTTCCTGCAGGGTTTTTCTCTTTAAAAGCAAAAGCACTTAGGCAAAAATTGAAGGTGGAAAATTCATGATGCAAGTTTTCAGGAGACAGGAAACAATTATTGCAATTACTGATATATCTGTATGAATGTCAGAAAGAATTTTCACTGCTAATCATAAGTTTCTTGAAAGGGTCTTGCGTGAAGTGGTCAGTTCTACTTGTTAAATCAGAAACTAAATAATTGTTACATAATATAGAATTAAAGAATAATTCAAGTGTGAAGGGACCTCAGGAGGTCTCTAGTCCAACCTCCTGCTCAAAGCATAGTCAATGCTGAATTCAGACCCGTTTGCTCAGGACTTTACCCAGTCGGGTCTTGAAAACATCTAAGGATGGAAACTACACAAACCTCTCTGGGCAACCAGTTGCACTGCTTAACTGTCCTCCTGGGTTGCTTGTGCACTGCTTTGTTGTCCCTCTAGCAGATATTGGGGTTGTTCAAGTCTCTCATGAGAACCAGAGCCTGTGAACTTAATGTTTATTCCAGTTGCCTGAAGAAGACCTGGCAAGGTTTTGGTAGAGGTGGAGGGTGCAGGGATGGCTTCTATGAGAAGACACCAGAAGCTGTCCCCATGTTGGAAAGAGCCAGTTTCAGCCAGCTCCAAGAGGTACCCGCTGCTGGCCAAAGTCTGAGCCAATCAGAGACATTGGTAGCACCTCTCTGATAACATATTTAAGAAAGGGTAAAAACTGCTGCACAACAGCAGATGGGAGAGAGGAGTGAGAATATGTGAGAGAAACAACTCTGCAGACACCAAGGTCAGTGAAGAAGGAGGGGGGGGGGAGATGCTCCAGGCGCCAGAGCAAAGATTCCCCTGCAGCCCATGGTAAAGACCATGGTGAAGTACATTGTCACCCTGCAGCCCATGGAGGACCCTGCATGAGAGCAGGCGGGTGTGCTCTGAAGGAAGTTGCAACCCATAGAGAGCCCATGCTAGAGCAGGCTCCTGGCAGGAACAGTGACCCTGTGGAGAGGAGCCTATGCTGGAGCAGATTTTCTGGCAGGTACTGTGACCCAGTGGGGACACTCACACTGGAGCAGTCCATCCTTGTAGGACTGCCCTCTGTGGAAAGGACCCATGCTGGAGAACTTTGTGAAGAACTGCAACTCATAGGAAGGACCCACGTTGGAGAAGGTCGTGAAGGACTGTCTCCCGTGAGAGGGACCCCACGCTGGAGCAGGGGAAGAGTATGAGAAGGAGAGGCAGAGACAAAGTGTTATGGACTGACCCATTCCCTGTCCCCCTGCACTGCTCAGGGGGAGGAGGTAGAAGAGAAGAGTTGGGAGTGAAGTTGAGCCCGGGAAGAAGGGAGGGGTGGGGGGAAAGTGTTTTTAGATTTGTTCCTATTCCTCATTATCCTACTCTGTTTAATTGGCAATAAATTAAATTAATCTTCCCCAAACCAAGTCTGTTCTGCCTGTGACAGTAATTGCTGAATGTTCTCCCTGTTCTTATCTTGACCTACGAGCTTTACATTGCATTTTTCTCCCCCGTTCTGTTGAGAAGGGGGAGTGATAGAGTGGCTTGGTGGGCACATGGTGGCCAGCCAAGGTTAACCCACCACAAGACTTCATCTACTTCTTCCTGATCAGGCAGTCTGTATCAGATACCGACAACATCACCCACATTGGCATGTCATCTAACCCAGACTCTTAAGCTCTCAACTGGCTTATCATCTATCCCTAGGAAAAGCTCCATGCATTCCACCTCCTCTTGGCCTGTTTTCCCTAAAGATTGTCTATCCATCCATTGCAGCACTCTAGTTGTATGATCCATCCCACAATATCTCTGTAATCCCTGAGATTGTAGCCCTGCAAATGCTCACAGGCGACTAATACCTCCTATTTTTCCCCATGTTCATGCATAAGCGTGTAGGGACTTCAGAGAGGCACCTAGTCATACGAATTTCCCCAAAAAGGCATGAAAGCTTTCCCATAATGCTGATCTCCTGACACTTCCTTAGTTATGTGCATATGCTTGAAGTGGCCCACTTTCAACACAGTTTCGTTGATTATGAGGTCCCTCCTGTTTACCCCACATCCTTTACTTGCCCATCCAGTCTATGACTTCCTCACTTGACTGTTGGTCATCCCTTCCCCATCATTCCTAGTGTAAAGCTCTCCTTACCAGGTTGGCCAGCCTGTTGGCAAAGCTGTTTGTGCCCCACTTGGTCATGTGGATCCTGCCTCTCCCTAGCAGTCCTCCGTCCTCAGAGACGATCCCATGGTCATAGTGGCACAAAGTCTAGTTGGAGGCCAGTAAATAGTGGTGTACCCCAGGGGTCAATACTGGGTCCAATACTGTTCAACATCTTCATTAGTGATCTGGATGATGGGGCAGAGTGTACCCTCAGCAAGTTGGCTGATGGAACGAAACAGGGAAGAGTGGCTGATATATCACAGTATCTCGTACATGCCAGGGGGTAGCAGCCAATTGGAAAGCAGCTTTGCAGAAAAGGACCTGCAAGTCCTGGTAGACACCAAGTTGAACATGAGCTAGCAGTGTGCCATTGCCGCAAAGAGGACTAATGGTATCCTGGGCTGCATTAGGCAAAGTATTGCCAGTAGGTCCAGGTAGGTGGTCCTTCCCCTTTATTCAGCATCAACTGAGTACTGTGTACCTGGAGTCCTGTGTCCAGTTCTGGGCTCCCCAGTACAAGAGAGACAGGGAACTACTGGAGAGAGTCCAATGAGTAGCCATGAACTGGCACTGCTTTACTGTCCTCAAGGTGAAAAAATTTCTCCTATCAAATCAGGACGTATCTCTTTTCAGTTTATACCCAGTGCCTATCACCCTCTTGCCATGCATCATTGTGAAGAGTCTGACTCCATCTTCTTGATACCTTGTAGGTATTGAAAAGCTGCTATTAGGCCCCCTCTAAACTTTCTCTTTTCCAGGCTGAACAAACCTAGTTCCCTCAGCCTCTCCTCATAAGGTATGTGCTCCAGTCCCCTGACCATGTCAGTGGCCCTCTACTGAACTTGCTTCAGTTTATCAACATCCTTCTTGTACTGGGAGGGATTTGAACCTAGACTGGATAAGTCTCTGAGCCAATAAAAGCAGCAGATCTCAATGTGGAATATTTAAATACTGAGGATGCAAAAGGTTTCGAGAGAGGCACCTTGCCATCTTTTTCATTTTATATTTATTCTTTAATGTTTAGGTGCCTTGACCCAAGCCATTCGCAATTTTGCAAAAAGCCTTGAAGGTTGGCTTTCCAGTGCCATGAACAATATTCCACAGAGAATGATACAAACCAAGGTAAACAATTTACTGCAGTTTTCTTCATTTATGCAGTTGTACGCTAGATGTCATTTAAGATCTAAAAGTAGCAGCATTTTAACTTTTATGATAAATATCATATTTAAGTTGAACATCAAACATGAAACATGGGATTGGAAATAACTTTGTTTTGCCAATAAAAATTAATAGCAAAACCTGTATTTCTTCCATTATATGTGAATTGCAATATCTGAGGGCTCATAAATTAATATAGCAATTTTAAAATTAAAATAGATGAAACAGAAGACCTGTTGATAAGCACAATGTGTTACGATAAATGGATTTCTTCATAGGTTGCCGCTGTAAGTGCCTTTGCCCAGACTTTGAGAAGGTACACATCTCTTAATCACCTGGCTCAGGCAGCTCGGGCTGTGCTTCAGAACACTTCTCAGATCAACCAGATGCTCAGTGATCTCAATCGTGTTGATTTTGCTAATGTACAGGTAAACTGTGGCTTTAAAAAATAGAGTTTAAAAATCGTTATTTCCCCTCAATTTTTTTATTTTTATTGTTAGTTCTTCTTATTCCATTGTATTGCATTTGTGTGGCAAGGTTTTGGTAGCAGGGGGCTATAGGGATGGCTTCTGCGAGAAGCTGCTAGAAGCTTCCCCTTTGTCCAATAGAGCCAATGCCAGCTGGCTCCAAGACGGACCCACCGCTGGCCAAGGCCGAGCAAATCAGCGACAGTGGTAGTGCCTCTGTGATAACATATTTAAGAAGGAAAAAAACAACCTAGGGAGAGCTTTTGCAGCTGGAGAGAGGAGTGAGAAGATGTAAGAAACTCTGCAGACACCAAGGTCAGTGCAGAAGGAGGGGGAGGAGGTGCTCCAGGCACCGGAGCAGAGATTCCCCTGCAACCCGTGGTGACAAGACCATGGTGAGGCAGGCTGTCCCCCTGCAGCCCATGGAGGAAGGATGAGGGGGTGTTAGACATTCCACCTGCAGCCCGTGGAGGACCCCATGCCGGAGCAGGTGGAGACACCTGAAGGAGGCTGTGACCCCTTGGAAAGCCCACACTGGAGCAAGCTCCTGGCAGGACCCGTGGAGAGAGGAGCCTATACTGGAACAGGTTTGCTGGCAGGACTTGTGACCCCATGGGGGACCCACACTGGAGCAGTTTTCTCCTGAAGGTCTGCACCCCATGGAAGAGACCCACGCTGGAGCAGTTCGTGAAGGGCTGTAGCCCGTAGGAAGGACTCACGTTGGAGAAGTTCATGAAGGACTGTCTCCCGTGAGAGGGACTCCATGCTGGAGCAGGGGAAGAGTGTGAGGAGTCCTCCCCCTGAGGATGAAGAAGCAGCAGAAACACCGTGTGATGAACTGACCGTAGCCCCCATTCCCCGTCCCCCTGTGCCGCTGAGGGAGGTGGAGGTTGAAGCCGGGAGTGAAGTTGAGCCCGGGAAGATGGGAGGGGTGGGGGGAGGTGTTTTAAGAGTTGATTTTATTTCTCATTCCTCCACTCTGTTTTGCTTGGTAATAAATTAGATGAATTCCCTCTCTAAGTTCAGTCTCTTTTGCTCGTGACGATAATTAGTGAGTGATCTCTCCCTGTCCTTATCTCGACCCACAAGCCTTTCGTTATACCTTTTCTCCCGTCTAGTTAAGGAGGGGGAGTGATAGAGCAGCTCTGGTGGGCACCTGGCCCCCAGCCAGGGTCAACCCACCACATCCATTAAGAAAGCAAAGTGGGAACATTTTGCTGATTTCTATATATGCAGTGATTTACTTGAAACTTTCCAGCTTACACTTTGGCCATAAGGAAAATAAAACCTCAGAACCATTATGTATTTCCATTTTCTCTAAGGCTTCTTATCTTTCAGACCACGCATTCTGCCAATTTTTAATTAATGCAAATGAAAGTGTAGATTACATGTGTTCTTATAATGAATAGCATGAACAATGCCTGAAGATGAAATCTTGGATAGTAGCATAGCTTCTGATCTTCCATAAAAAAATATTGAACATACAGCACTATTTCTAGTACAGATTGTTTCATTACATTTATTTTTATTTCAAAGACAATATCATTAGTATACTTTCTTTAATTATTTGTGTTTACATTTCCAGCCTTTCCTAAGTAACTGGTTAGAACTAGTTTCCAGTTATTTGTAAAACATCAATTTATTATTTTTCATTAAGTTTAGAAAAAAGTTTCCCTTCTACCTCTTTCTTTTCCTTAGAAGAAACAACATTTTTCCTCTCCTGTTGCTCAACTAATTGTCATGGCCCAGATTACTGGTAGTCATACATTTGTCGTCTTTGATGAATAAAAATTTTAACACATTTTATCTTAACATACGTTCAGAAGTTCACTAGCAACAGTTAAATTCTTTGTTGCTTGTTGCAAAGACCTTTGAATAAATAAAATTTAACACAGATATAGTTATATTGCATAATAGTGTGTAAACTACCTAAAATTTAGTATGTGACCAAATATATGGTATATTAAATATTGTTCTGTGGCAAGATATAGGGTCTATGAATGTTGAGATGTTAACTTGGCATGTGATAGCTAGAGTTTAAGAATATGGCCTATATTAAATCAATATTGGTTTTCTCTAAGTTCCATTTAACAGAAGTGTCCTATTGGTCTTATTTAAACTTAAAAATTTAATATAATCACATTCCATGATAATACTGTGAATTGCTCATTATTGTACATGGACTGTGTTTGTCCAATTGTGTGCTTTTTCTATTACTCATTAAGCAATGTGCAATATATTGCAGACTATGGATAAACACAACAACCCTTTTTTGCCTGTAAAACAAAGCTTTTTTTAAGTGAGGTGATTAAAAAAATGTAACAGAAATTGTATTTGGTCTTAACTCCTTCAAAGCAATAAGAACCATGGTACTTTGATTTGTTGGTTTCTCTTTATTTCTTACTCTCTCAACTTCCATTTGATTGCCCTTTCCACTCCTTGTTCCTGTAGTCCCAAGCCTGACAATTCCTGAAATTTTTACTAGAAAAATTATGAATGATGGAAGTCAAAAATCCTTTCATGAAAATTAATATGGAAAATTGCAATGCATTTTTTCCATCGTATTTTTGTGTGCATGTGCTTTTTTTGATGCCCATTTTTATACTTTGGGTTCCTTACTCTCATTTTCTTCCAACAAAATTGAAAGACACATGAAAATAAAAATGCTCATTAGTTTGCCTAATAAGTGTATTTCATTCTTTTCATTTAATTGTTCAATCTTTAAGAATAATTTACATTTTGTGTTTTGCTTTCATGTTTGCTATGTGTTGTAACAGGAACAGGCTTCCTGGGTGTGTCAGTGTGATGACAATATGGTTCAAAGACTAGAAACAGATTTCAAGGTGACTCTTCAGCAGCAGAGCACTCTGGAGCAGTGGGCTGCCTGGCTTGATAATGTAATGATGCAAGCATTGAAACCATATGAAGGAAGACCCAGCTTTCCTAAAGCAGCACGGCAATTTCTTTTAAAATGGTCTTTCTACAGGTAGTTCTTAATATTCTTCTAAATTATTTTAGCTATTTTATTATTTGCTAAATTGTATGCTGTAATAATGTTGCCACAATCAATATCAGACAATAGTTTCCCCCCCGAAAGATTAGTGTTGTTAACATTAAACACAGGGCTATGTGCAACACAGCAGTGGATTAAATGATCCTTGTATATTATTTTAAAGGCCTTGTGCAAGTGTAATGAGGTTAGAATTTTATCCTGTTTTGGAAACATGCTATGAAACATTTTGGATTGAATACCTATATAATTTTAAAGCCAATGTTCTTAATATTATTTATTAAAATACCGTGGCTTTTTATTATGCAGGGAAAACAAAATATTTTTTAATATGTAAAAAGAACATCAAGACAAATATTCCATGTCATCTGCTACTGTATCAGTTATCTTTTTGAATATTTAGCTTCTAGTTGTGTAATGTGGTCTCCAACCATGCTTTCAGAAAAAGGGGAGAGGCAAATAATTGTCTTTCCCAGACATTTTTTTCTGAAGACACCATAAATCAGTTGTTTGTGGATAGCATTACTTAAAAAAATATTATTCTTGAAGTGCATATTCCATATGAATAAATTATTAAAGAATTGTGATGTTTATTTCATAAATTTTTTTTTCCCCATATTTAAATAGCTCAATGGTGATTCGAGATTTAACCTTACGCAGTGCTGCTAGCTTTGGCTCTTTTCATCTGATCCGCTTGCTTTATGATGAGTACATGTTTTACTTAGTAGAACATCGTGTTGCTCAGGCAACAGGAGAGACGCCTATCGCAGTTATGGGAGAGGTAAGATAATATGCAAGACAATGGATTGGTGGATTTAGTGATTAATTTGGATATGCATCTACATTATTTTTTGACATTTACATGGAGCTATGGGATAATTTGTAATACAACTGTTGCAGATTGAGTTGCAAATACATTGGCATCTTCAAATTTGGGTTATATACCTTAATCCATGTTTCCTTGGCTGATTGTTTTTGAGAGTACTAAAACCACAATGACTTATAACACTGATTCTCTGCCAACGAGCTCGCTCAAAAAAAAAAAAAAAAAAAGCAGATCAACCTACTAGGTAGAAACCTACTTTTTTGAGTTCTAGAAAACTAAATAGTTTATATGAAAATAATAAAGGAATAGAATAATAGAAAAATTGCTCAATCAAATCTTTTGGGTGCCTCTGTGAAAACATATTTAAGAAAGGGCAGAAAACACCAGATAGGCACAGGAGGAGGGAATAAAAAAGAGTGAGAAACAGCAAAGGGAACACCAAGGTCAGAGCAGTAGGAGATACTCCATGGTGGAGGAGATATTCCCTGCAGCCTGTGGTGAACCTCCAGAGCAGAGGGATATTCCCAAAGGAACTGCAGCCTTTGGAGAACCCACACTGGACCAGAGGAAAAGTGTGAGAAGGAAGGAGTGGCAGGGAAAAATTGTTATGTACTGACCACAAGCCCCCCCTGCACCACCCATTGCCTTGCTGAAGGGACTGAGTGTAACTTGTGACAATAACACAGGGGGAAGAGAGGTGCTTGGAGTGAAGTTGAGCCTGGGAAAGGGGGAAGAAAGATGTTTTCCTTAAGTGTTTAAATGTTTTGTTCTTTTTTGCTTTTGCTTACCAATACTCGAATCAGTAATAAAATATTTATTTTAATTGGCAATAAATAAGTTAAATTCCCCAAGTCGAGTCTGTTTTGCCTGTGACAGTAATTGGTAAGTGATCTCCCTGTCTTTATCTTCATCTATGAGCTTTCTCATTCCAGTTCTTCCTATTTTCTTCCCCGTCCAGAGGGATGGGGGGTGGGGAAGTAAGCGAATGGCTGAATGGGTGTTTGGTTGTTAACCAGTGCCAACTGACAAGAACATGCATGAAATTAAAGTAGCACAGAAGTACTTGCAGGATTGGAACATGGCATATTTTCATGCGCATATTTCAATGTATTTCATTATAAATAAACAGCAAAAGTCTCAATTGAAAACCACTGTGTCTTATATGTGTCCATGGTATTTGCAAACTGAAGTTTATCTCAGACCTCTTTTTTTTCAGTAGCTCACCTAACCATTAATTTTGTGTGAGTTGCTTAAGAATTCACATTATCTTAGGAGTTATCATCAAGGAACTGTACTTTTAAAGTGCTAAAAAAGGGATAGATGTGGACATATGATAGATGGTTCACCAGAGCGAAGCTTAATGTTTTTATACTTGATGATCATTATATCATGTTTTATCTTACTGTTAAGTTGTAAGTCACCTTGCATGACTTGATATATCATTCTTCCCTCAGGATATATTAAATAGTATCATTAAATATTATAAAAATATGTACTTTTTCATAGAGATGGGGAGTCTTGGCTTAATTTGTAGTTCAATTGATATGACATATTTTAGAAAAAATAAATGACTCTTTCTGATTAGATATTTGATTAAACTCTGCCATTACATTTATAGCAAAGTATTGCAAAAGTGTAGTATTGCTACATTCTTGTTTTCTTGACAGACATGGTCTATGTTAAATGTAATGTTTTTGGTGTACTGTGGGACTTCCTATAATGTTTTGGTAAACTTGATGGATATAATCTTAGAGAGAAAATATGCAATCTAAAGCTTTTAGAGGTGAGAGGGGAACAGGGAAGATGTAAATATTCATTAAATGCATGGCTTCTTGTGTTTCTCTGCATTTACTCACTGTGGTTGAAATAAAATGGGAAAGACTAAGGCTAGTTTGACAAACACTTGAAGCCAGTATAAACTGGCTTTGCAGCTGAGAAAAACACTGTCTCCTCCTACTCTTAGCTTTGGACATTGGTGTTGGCACATGTACTCAGGCAGTCCAGTGGTTAACTGGATCAGAGAATTCATCCTGTGCAAAATAATCCCATTAAAATTATGGGGATTTTTCTTGGGTCAGTTCTGTCATGTGGTTCTTTGCACGGCCATGTGAACACTTAAGGTGAAAGGATGGGTATGGGGAGGTGAGGAAGAAGTATATGTGAGGGAACCTGGAAGGATAGGGCTGCTGCTGCTTATGCTGTTTAGTGTTCACTTAAGTTTTATCTTTCTGTATTTCTGAAAAGGACTGAAACAGGTATGGTTAGAAATATATTTATCTAAATATTGTACTCCTTTTATTTGAGATTCACTCATCAAATTATGCTCTGCTGCTTCTCATTTAAGAGAAGGGTAGATGACTCAGACAAGGAAAGGGAGGAAGGAAGGTTGCATTTTTTACTTCTGAACAACTTTTCACTTTTTTTTTTGTATAACTAGTTCGCAGATCAAATGGAAAATGAACTGGTATACTATGGATGTGACTGCAGTCACATGCATACACTTTCATACTAGCCACAAGCCATTGGAGCATACTACTGGCTTCATTATAGATAATCTAAGGTCATGTTTGTGTAGGACTGTGTCCACACTTTTTATTGTTTATTTTGCAGTTTGGTGATTTAAATGCTATATCCCCTGGAAATATGGATAGAGGTAAGCAGTCAAATCTCTCAAATGTATAATTTTATATAGAACTAATGTGTCTCTTGGAGCAAAACAAGTCCTTATTTTTTGAAAATATAGCAAAGCAGAATCTAAATCTGTATCATAATTTAAATTATGTGTATATTACTATTATATGGGTACAATATGCTATACATTATATATAGTATATAATAATGACTAGAATACTCCAGGTTCTTAATAGGAAATATTTTTTTTAAATGTTCATTATTTACACAAGAAATTTTCAGAATTTCACCAAGAATTTAGCTATATATCCTGGTGAGAGAGTTGAAGGGGATGGACAGTTGGAAAAAGGAAGATATGATGAGCATGTACATATATCTACATTTGTAGTGAATGATGGGTTTGATAAGTGAAGATGGCGAAATTGGGTCCAAGCTCTTGTCAAATAATTTGCCAATTGTTACTGAAGGTTATATTAAGAAATGAGTTTATGTCCTCTTTGTAGATTGAAGGCTTAATTTGTTCTCCATTCTTACACTGGTTGTATGATTTGGAGCAAGTCAACCTCTCTTCAGTTAAGTTTCCTTATCAGTAAAATGAGAGACTTTTCCCAATAAAATGTTGAGCTTTCAGTTTCAACTTTATTAGGTTGCTACACTTCCCTATGTTTTCATATTTCATGTTATTTGCAAAATAAAGGTCCTGGTATTTAGATTTTTTTCCCTTTGTGTTATTTTTTCTTGGGTTTTTTTGTTTTGTTTTTTTTTTTTGTGCAGATGAGGGCAGTGAAGTTGAAAGCGAAATAGAAGAGCTGGATGAAAATGGAGAGCCACAAGCCAAGAGGGAGAAAACAGAACTAAACCAGGCATTTCAGGTGGGCTGCATGCAGCAGTCAGTGCTTGAGAGTGGAGTAGATCAGAGCCTCCTGAACCCGCTTCATAATGAGCCCATTGTTACAAATACTCAGACTATCAGACAATGCAGTGCTACTGGAAATACATATACTGCGGTCTAATATTGAATTGGTCCCCCCCAACTACATTAGCCCTGTTGATGCTGGACTTAACGTGTGTGGGGGGGAGAGAATAGGTCTGAAAGTTGACTTATCAAATTTTAGCTGTGCTGAACATTACCTTTTGTTGGAGTTGTGAAATGAAATGGGTGTATGCATTTTGCCAGATGTTTAAAAAAAAATTGTAAGCAAAATCATTTTACATTGGTTACTTGATATGAGTTTTCCTAGTTTCAAGTATCAAGGAAGATTTTTGCCAAGCTTTTAATGTTAATGCATTTGTCCTCTTAAAATTAAAATAACATATTTTTTTGTAGTTTAAAAATATTTTAATGTTAATTATTTGTCATAATGTTTTCATATACATAGGTTTTTAATTAGAGGCACTTCTGTGACATACTGAAAGAAATACTTTCTTTGACTTATACTGGAGGCGTACTCATTTGACAGCAGATGCATCAGATTTGTTATAAAATGCGCTTTTCGTTGAATAGAACTAGAAGACACTATTTTGATGAAATTGTGAGCATTCAGGGGGTATTTTTATCATAATGTTGGAGAGTTGGGAAGATCTACTGTTTTCTTTCTGTAAGGAAGAATTGTTTTCACTGCATTTACAAATGCAGAATGAGTGATAGAATTGTAACAATGTGGTAATGTGTACACTGTAGGCATACCTAATTATCTGATCACCATGTAAACAATACAAGCTTCCTTTAAAATCAACAGCTCCAGATTTTATTTGCATGCCAGTTCCTCTGGTTTTGGAGACTACTGATTTTATATTTGAGACCACTGCACAGATGCTTTTGGTTGTTGAGTGGTACTGTAGTTGATAGAAACTGAACCAGAAATGAAGTGACTTGATTTTTTTTTAAGTGTTATGCTGAACTGGACATACAGAAAAACATTCCTTTTGGATGACTTTCTTCTATTCCAGGTCTTTTCCTACTACTAGTTCAATCTGCTGCTTTCATAAATGATAATTTATAGAATGTAAGGAATGTAGCAACCTGCATCATTTTCTTTTCAAAATATATTTCCTGATTATTAAAGTGAATTTAAATTTTTACAAAAATTTAATAAGGTAGTGTAACTGGCACACCTCACTTGTACTTATTCCCAATTGCATTGAATTTGAATAGGTGGCTATATGGACCATTGCCATTTAAGAATGTACATCAGGGATCATTGTACCTCGGCTATTACATGGTGCCTTAAACAGAACTGAAACTAAGATTCAGTATTTTTTGTTATTCTTAATAACTCTTAAAATTTATTCAACAAGGTGTGCCTGTCACTTTCAAATTTCCTAAGTATTAAAGGCAGGTTACATAGTCTTCAAAGAAATAAAAGGGGGTTTATTATTAAGTGATTTTAATATCCCTCTTAAAATTGATAATAAAAATATTTTTTCTTGTTTCTAGCTGAATTTCACTTTATTACAAATAAAATTTGCTTGGGAACTTGAAAAGCAAAACTAGCTTTAATACCAACTTCAAATGTTGTTAACAAAGTAAATGGACCCTAGTCATAAGCATGGTTATATATTTTTAAATCCTTGTCAGATTTTAATTTTAAAAAGTCAGACTAAATAAATGAGCAGGTACATAATGCAGCGCATATTTTCAATTTGTATATGTGGTAGGGTGTCAGCCTGATGCTATGTTTTAATTGTTACATCTTATAGTGATGGTTTATACAGTCCATATTAATTGACATTAAACATCTCTGATTTTTTCTGATTATTTTAAGCATTTTCATTATTTTTAAAGCAGACACATGGATTTGCTAAGCTAAAATAGTGAAAATAAATAAAAGCAAAAAATTGAATGAGAGAATAAAAAAATCAATTTTATAGAAAGGACTGTATAAAAATTTAGGGAGTCTCTTGTTTTATCTAGTGTGACTGTGGATTGATTTTTTTTTTTAAGTCATATATACCAAATGGGTGAACAACATGTGAAATGAACAGTGTATTTTTAGCAAAGAAATTTGTTGCTAGAGCTTGCACATGCTCCCAGAATGGTTACAGATCAACTAAGATGTCCTAACATTTTGGTGTACAGCAGAATTTGGAGGCCAACTCATCCTGCTCCATTCTATATAGGCACAATTCCTACTGATGTCAGTAGATGTTTTTTGTCTCAGCAAAAAGTACAAATGAGGTTTATGTTCACTTATCTCTAAATTCACCTGTGCACTGAATCCTCATAGATTTTGTTCTCCCAAATATCACCGCACCTTGGTTTTTTCCCTTAGAAATCGGCACCCTTCACCAAAAATCCTAAAAACTAACCTATGATAAATATTTACTCCCTTTTATTTTGCATTATAAGATTTTAACAAGTAAAATAAAATTAAATATTCAGCATTTTTCATTTTTAACATAGGGTGTTCTATGCTGTACTGATGGTCTGTATTGCCTGGTTTCAAATTTTGTGTTGACAAACCTTAAATGTTTTCTTATCACTGTCTTTTATTGGTAGAATGTTGGATTTATTGTTGCTGAGAGAAAAATATGGTTGTAACATGTAAATCTAGATTGCTAAGAAGAGGTGAGACCTGAATAACTCGACTGATATTTTGTTCATGTAGTGCAAAAAGAAAACAAAATATATGCATACAAACATAGAATGTATATCATGTATTCTAATAGCAGTTATCAAAACGAATTGGAACTATCCCTGATTCAGATAACTGAATGGAGTTTGTATTTCTAGGCTTATCAACTGATTATTCTCTCAATTTTTAAAGTAATATTTTCCCCACTTTAACAAATATTTAAAAGAATTAAGTTACTGTAAGCTGCTGTGTATACTTACAGGTTTGAGATTTTTGTGCTTTGCTTTTAAATTTACTGAATTTTTGATCAAACGTACACATATGAAACAATTTACACACTTTTGATATTTGTTAATAGATGAGTATTATTGATGATTTAAGAACAGAGATATGGATATCTCAGTCCAAATTATGTAGTGTGTAGCATGTGGCTGAATTGCCACTCTGAAGCCTGCTTAACTCTTTCAGAGCTCTAAAGAGCTGTAGCAAGCATCCACTGGCTAGATATTATAAGATAAGGGCTCATATGATTTGTGGATTTTACCCAATCTTGATGTGAAATTCAAAATAATTATTTCAGAGACACTTCTCCTATTAGCACAAATAACTTAGTGAACACTGTGGCAAAATGGGTATTGTTGAATTACTTTTTCAAAACACGTGACCCGATTTTTACAAGTTTTATGTTTATGAAAAGTTGTTGATACATTTTCATATTTCTCATTGTAAATCAGTTTAAAAAAAAACCTCTTTTCAGTTATCTAATTCTGTGTTTTGTTATTGTATTGTAGCATGCTTTGTGCACTTTTTTTTTAATGTTCCATTAAAAAATTTGGATAATATTCTTTAAATTGTTTACTTACAAAATTATGATGTACAGCATTTCTGCCTTTAGTTCACAAATGTGTAAAATAATGTGCTGGTGTACTGTCACTGAGGAATGTATAGGTCTATAAAACATTTTAAACTGAAGCATTTTTAAATGTCTGAAACACTGCTTCTGTTTTCCATGGGAGGAGACCTGATCTGTTATATTTGTGTTTCTCACCAAATAATATCAGCATTGTTTAGAAAAACATTTATATTAGTTAGAGCTACATTGCAATCTAACTTAATTTATAGAGTGGTTTTACAAAATAAAATAACCTTTTATAGTCATGAAAAAAATTGGTGAAAAATTAACTTTTTTAATAATGTGAATATTTTTGGTACTTCATGTGACAGTGATTTCAGAGTTTAAAATGTTCCTTTGCGAAATCAGTATAAATTTCGGAAAATTGCATCCTCATCTCTGTAGAACAGGAAAACTATCATGTCTGGTTTAAAAACAGGTCAGTGAATGGTATTCTAGTATCTTTGCTACTTTGGTGATAAAAAGAAAAAAGAAAACAGGAATAGAAGCATAAATACAAAGTGCTTAGGTTTAGCCTTAGAAAATTAATTTAATGTAATGTCTTGCATTAACCCTTTGAGCATTGTAAGGATACACTTTTTAGCTAATTTAATTAGACCACTGAAAATATTCTATACATTTAAGTAGCTGATTGTCTTGCAGATTATTTTCTTTTAATTTCTAAATTAAATACTTGCATACTAGGCAGAAATGGTTTTGTTACAGAAGGCTCAATAGATTTAGGCTAAATTATGCACTGCCATCAACATGTGCTGTCTGGTGCAAAACACTACTTCTGCTATTTTGTTTTCATAATTGCATAAATATCTGGAGAAATCAAATATTTGACTCTACAGACATAAGTAGTTTACTTTAAGATGCCTTTACAAGATGGAAGTTTAGAAAAAAAAATATTTGTACTATTTTGAAAATCCTTTTAGGATAATATTAAAATACTCTAATACTATAAATGCAAATCTTAAAAAATAAACCAAAACTGCTTAGTTAACAAGATAATTAATTTTATAGAACCCTTGGTATGTTTGCAATCAAATTTTCTGCAGTCTATCTGATGAATAGAGAAAAAGGACACTGTTGTATTCATATTACTTTTAACATTCAATCACTGTTATGTAAATTCATGGAAAGACAAAGGTACTAGATTCAGCTTCCTCTACAGGGATGCAATTTGGATGATTCCTATTGAACGTCAGAATTTTAAAAGAAAAAAAAACACAACAGCACCTAGAAATTGCACCTGTCTTCTACTGTGTTGAAAAAGTCCTTTGTTCTTACAAGTAGTATTCACCAGAACAAGGGAACAAGTTCAGAAGTGAGTAGAGAGTTATTGAAAATTATAGATAGAAACACCACCTTACTGAGCTTTTCTACTGGTTCCTTGCAGTAGCAATCAGCAATGTTAGGTGCAGATGTATTTATTCAAATTTAGCTGAGTGAAAAAAAAGTCTTATTACGTTGTTTAGAGGAATTACATCAATAGTATAGTGCAAGTTGTAAAGATTTTTAGTCAGTTAGTGCCGATTCATGCATAATAAAAATGCAATACTCAAAGGGTTTTAATTTAACAATATTTTATTCATAATTTATTGTAAATGCTTCCCAGTTTGCATGCCTTGAACATTGCTGCTAGTGATTTTATATGCCAGCAGACCTGAGTTTAATTTACCCATTTTACTTAAGAAATAGTAAAAGCCACTTACGAAGTGACTACCTAGTTTTTGTTTGAGGAAAATATGCCTTAGTTTGATCATTTAAACTTTCTTGGTTTATTCTGATTTAAAAAAAACAAACAAGCAAACAAGCAACCCAGCAATTAAAATGTTGGGATTGGAAGCCCTGAGTAACTAAACATTTGGTAAAAATTGTCCCTGTAAATTGATCATTAAGGCTGAAATTCATTGTAGAGAAGAAAGTCCATAACAAGACTATAAGCATCAAAATGACCCTCACTTAAGTCCGAATCAGGGAAATGTTCTTATGTTCTTAAGTGCTTCCTTGATTGTGGTGCAAATGCCTTGTAAGAATTTTCAGCACTGGGTGAACTTTACTCTAAAATAATAAATATTTTAAAAGAATTAATACTGTGGAGGGACAACCTCACCTTGATTGGTGTTTACCAGGGACCTAATCCAGTATCTTTCGACTCGCTGATATCAACAAGAGGGTTTTTTCTTTTGGTTTGTTTTTTTTTTGTTTTCACACAAAGAATACTAAAGGGTTCCCAAATATATTGTTAAAGTGATTGCTTTGTATTTAAACATTAAATATCATATTACAGTAACCCAATAAAGCAATTTAAAATGTCAGAAAAATATAATTTTGTACCAAAGCAAGTTTCTCATCTTCACTGGAAATTTGGATTTACAGTAATAACCAATGAGGCTATTGAATAAACTTTGAGTGCCTTTCAAACACTTGGGAAATTTTGCCTCAGGTGGTAAACTGTAATTAGGTTAATTCTACAGCTTGCCAATCAATAATTCTGTCATGACTCAGGGCTTTCTTACCTTCTAGGAAACTTACATGGTTCCATTTATTTTCTGCTGTGTTTTTTTAAAGTGCCATCATTTAAATTTCACTTAGTAAGTGGCAGATTACATTATTCAGTCCCACAGGAACAGAAATGTAATAACACTAGGAGAAACTGAACTTTTGTGTTCCTATTTACTGCATACATCATATAAATTAAGAAAGCAAAGTTTCTGTAGACTGTACATGTGACAATGTAATGTTGGTTTGCAGGTTTTGAATTAGTTAACACACTTTTTAATTATTTAAGGAAAACATCTTTACAGAATAATTTGATAGTTTTTTTTGTATAATGTATTTGATTTTGTAAATATGTATTTCCTGATGTGGGGGGTTTTTTGTGAGAAATGCTAAATCTTTTAGTATCTCATGTCCTCTCAAAATTGGAAGGAGCTAAATAATAGTTTGTGGGCAATTTGTATTGTGTACTGTACAATAACTAGGAAACTTTTATAATTATAAAAATATATATTAACTTTTAGTGTGTTGTTTAAAAATAATGACTGGAACATACTAAAGACAGTAGGATTTTTCTGAATATTTCAGACATGAACTCAGGCTAGTTTTCTTGTGTTTTTCAAAACAAAATTGTGTATTGTCTTCTGAAATAAATAAATTTGTTTTCCTGTTACAAACATTTGACATTTGAATTGTTTTGGGGTTTATATAATTAAATATTTTAAATTGTAATACTATTGATTTTGAAAGAAAAAATTATTTCAACTTCTGCCTTTTAAATAAGACAGTTAATATTTATGTAGCAGTATTAGGAGTAAAAAACTGAGGTTTTCTCAGACTGCAAAAGAAATTATTATTTGAGGTGTCAACTTGATTAAATAGCTGTTCATGCTTCCAATAACTGCAGAATATATTAATTTACATATCAAGAATAATTATCCATTCTGAATTTAGCTAGCTAAAATGGGGTTAGGAGCAAGAAGACTGGCATCTGGACTTCATTGCTGTTAATGTATGACCACAAAAGCCTACTACTGCAAGTTTTGCTTTAGTAAAATTGTGAAAATATTTGCAGCATTAACTTATTTCACCGTACTTAATCTGAAAACAAAGAATAAAGTCTCTATCATATCAAGCCATGTTTCTCATGGATCCCTCATGTGTTTTGCATCTAAAAATGTAGAATGCTATTTTAATTGGGGAAGACCCACCAAGTAACAGAATGCTAGAACATTAAAGTGAGCTTGGAATACCAGAATCAAAACAAGTATTTCATATAAAGCTTAGAAAAAAGATAGGAAAGCTGCCTCCTAGAGCTTGAATTTATTTATTTATGAGCATTATAATCTACAGTTGCCTATCATTTACAGTTTATTTCAACCAAGTTCCAAAACCTTATTACAAATACAATACTGGCTCCTGCAATGAATCCTACCAGACAAGACTATAAATCTTTATACCCTGATGACAAGCCAGGTTTATGTTTACAAAATCCTCCTAATTGGTTTGAAGACTGAGACTTCCTGTCCTAACTGGTGCTTTGGTTGAAACTGAGTGGGTTTAGTTCCAGCACACATTTGGTAGAGGAGCTGTAAAAGACATCTTCTTTCATCCTGACTGACAGTATTTGGTCATATTACTAGTTTCTTTTTCAGCATCTGTTACCAGAAAGAATGTTCAGGATTCAGCCTCTGTTATTGTTAATATTAATTAAAATAGCTTAATCATTTAAATAATAAATGGAAGTTTAGTTCAACCTCCCCACAGTGCTGTAATATAGATCCCATAGCATACAATATGGTGGAAATTCAGGGAAATGCAAGGTATTGTAAGACGACAGCAGAATAAGATGGGTTACACATCAAACTATCATTTTTATTACTTCTGCAAGGTGATTTTTCTGCACAATGTTGATATTATCAAGTAAGTTACATTCTGTATCAAGTTATTTTAAATGTATTTAATTTGCCTCACCTCAGGCAATCACTTCTAATGTGTAAAAAGTCATATAGCCCACAACAATCTAAACTGTGCCAAAAGCCATCACAAATAAAAAGCCAATTATTATTCCACAAAGGAACCAAGGCAGTCAAACCTTTATCCATTTCTGGCACTGTTAATGGTATGCCAAATAGAGTTGCTGTGTTGACTTGATGCTGTTATTCCTGATTTTATTCCAGATTTCACTAAATACCATTGTATGTATTCTTCCCCAATAACTGAATTAGCCTAACAGTATTAAAAAAGAGCAAAAAAAAAATCTTGACTACAATGTGGTGCTGTTGACAGTTTATTCTGAACAATTTTACAAACAGAACTGTTTTCCCAAGGATATACTATGAACCCAAAATCTGGAGCTGTCTTCACTACTAAAGTTTAGAGCATAATCAGACGTAATCACAGATCTAGCTGGAGTGGTGTTTAAAAAGATGTTGTCCCAGATGGAAGTTGCTGTTCCCCACAGTTGGTGGGATGTGAGTACAGATGACCTGAGTACAACTAGCATATTTCTGAGACAAAACCAACCACCTTTGCTCAAACTAGCTGAAAGTTTGTACTAATATCTTTGTTCCATAGCTTAGGAAGTCCTGAAAGCTTCCTAAACTGTTGTAGCAGCTTAGAGGAACAAGAAAACAAGGGACTGATGATGGGCATTTATTGAATTATAGAATGATATAGATTTGAAGGGACACCTGGAGGTCTCTAGTCCAACCCACCCCACTCTCCAAGCATGACCCCTATTTGTGTTTGACATCCTCATGGGGAAAAAACTTCCTAATATCTAAATGGAATTTCCCATGTTTCAGCTTGTGTCCATTGCCTTTTGTCCTTCCTTCTCTTTTGAAGGCTAAACAATCCCAGCTCTCAGCCTCTCCTTTTATGTCATATGCTCCAGCCCCCTGACTATCTTGGTGGCCCTCTGCTGGGCTCACTCCAGTATGTCAATGTCTGTCTTACACTGGGGAGCCCCAAAGTGGACACAGGACTCCAATTCTAGTCTCATTGGTATTGAATAGAGGGGGGAGACAAATCAGTTCTCTTAACCTTCTGGCTACATTACTGCTAATACAGCCCAGGATGCAGTTGGCCTTGATCACAAAGGCACACTGCTGGCTCATATACTAGTTGTCCACCAGGATCCCAGGTTCTTTTCTGCAAAGCTGTTCTCTAGCCAGTCAGCCCCCAGTCTGTACTGGTGTATCCAGTTCCATCCCAGATCTGGGAAATTTCCCTTTGTTGAACTCAATAAGGTTCCTGTCAGCCCATTTCTCCAGGGTGTTGAGGTCTCTCTGAGTAGCAACCCTGCCCTCCAGTGTATCAACTGCTCACCCCAATTTGGTATTGTCCAGAAACTTTCAGAGTGTGCACTCCATCCCATCATCCAAGTCATGAATAAAGATGTTAAACAGTATCAGCCCCAATATCAGTACTTGAGAGGTGACGTGGTTTAGCCCCAGCCGGTAGCTAAGTGCCACGTGCTGCTCGCTCACCCCTCCCCTGGCGGGATGGGGAGGAGAATGGAAAAACAACGGCAAAGCCTTGAGGGTTGGGATAAGGACAGTTTACTGGGACAGCAAGGGAGAGGGAAAACAATCAACAACAGTGCTGATAACAGATAGCAACAATGGGTGATAACAGAGAACGATTTACCGATCCCACAACCGACCGACCAACCGGACGCTCGACCTGTCCCGGAGCCACGCCGACATGCCGAACCCACCCCTGCCCGACTAGCCCCCTTTTATGGTGAGCATGATGTCACATGGTATGGAATAGCCCCCGGCCAGCTTGGCTTACCTGTCCTGGCTCCTTGGGAAATTAACTCTAGCCTTGCCAGAACCAGCACATTATCCACCCCTTATTCCATACCATCTACGTCATGCCCAGATTATTTTACAGATCTCATTGCCTTACTCTATGGGCTATCGCTCTAAAATGTCCGTCGAGTTCATTTAGTCCATGGCTTTGGGTTCCATCTGCCATTACAGTCTCTCAGAGCAGGGGCAATGGTGCGTGCTGCTGGATTGTTGCACACTGCATCCGGGGTTTTCACAGCCAGCCTATCTGGTATGGTCCATGCTCACAGTCTGGATGCCAAAGATGGGATTTTTGATAAAGTTTCTGGGCACCAGTTGCTGAAGTCAGTTCTAGTTCCATCATCGTGGCACTTTGTTCAGTTTCAAAGTCCATCCTTCATTAGTTTTGGGAGATTCTTATGGTCATACCATTGATACAGTATATCGCTATTAACATCATGCAATTTAATTTATGGGCTATTCTCACCCAAAATCAAATCCCCTTGGGGTACACACCAGACTTCCCCATCTTTTCTCATCACCCACCAAGTGCACCCTGGTCCCTGAGCAAAAGCAATCCCGCAGATGGGCTTGCCTTTGCCTGAAGCAGGGAAAACCCAAACTGTTTTACCCAACATATTTTTCATGCGCACTACAGGAACTTTATCCCCTTCTACTGGGCGTGGAAATTTTAACTGGGCAGGGCCAGCTCGATTGGCAGATCCCCTAGTGTTAACTAACCAGGTGGCCTTTGCTAAATGTGTCCCCCAGTGTTTGAGGGTCCCACCACCCATTGCCCTCAGGGTAGTATTTAGCAGCCCATTGCACCTTTCAACTTTGCCAGAGGCTGGTGCATGGTAGGGGATGTGATAGACCCACTCAATACCATGCTCTTTGGCCCAGCTGTCTATGAGGTTGTTCCAAAAATGAGTCCCATTGTCTGACTCAATTCTCTCTGGGGTGCCATGTCACCACAGGACTTGCTTTTCAAGACCCAGAATAGTGTTCCGGGCAGTGGCATGGGGCACAGGATATGCTTCCAGCCATGCGGTGGTTGCTTCCACCATTGTAAGAACATAACGCTTGCCTTGGTGGGTTTGTGGGAGCGTGATGTAGTCGATTTGCCATGCTTCCCCATATTTATATTTCAGCCATCGGCCTCCATACCACAGAGGCTTTACCCGCTTGGCTTGCTTGATTGCGGCGCACGTTTCACATTGATGGATGACCTGTGAGATGGCGTCCATGCTCAAGTCCACCCCTCGATCACGGGCCCATCTATATGCCGCATCTCTTCCTTGATGGCCTGAGGTGTCATGGGCCCACCGAGCGAGAAATAATTCACCCTTATGCTGCCAGTCCAAATCCACCTGAGCCACTTCAATCTTGGCAGCCTGATCTACCTGCTGGTTGTTCTGATGTTCCTCAGTGGCCCGACTCTTGGGTACGTGGGCATCTACGTGACGTACCTTTACAACTAGCTTCTCTAGCCGGGCAGCAATATCTTGCCGCAGTGGGGCAGCCCAGATGGGTTTGCCTCTGCGTTGACAGTTGCTCCGCTTCCACTGCTGTAACCACCCCCACAGGGCATTGGCCACCATCCATGAGTCAGTGTAGAGGTACAGCGCTGGCCACTTTTCTCTTTCAGCAATATCTAAAGCCACCTGGATGGCTTTCACTGCTGCAAACTGGCTCGATTCACCTTCTCCTTCAGCAGCTTCCGCAACTCGCCGTGTAGGAATCCATACAGCGGCCTTCCACCTCCGATGCTTTCCCACGATGCGACAGGACCCATCAGTGAACAGGGCGTATGGCTTATCATCTTCTGGTAGTTTATTATACGGTGGGGCTTCTTCAGCACGTGTCACCTCCTCCTCTGGTGACATTCTGAAATCTTTCCCTTCCGGCCAGTCTGTGATCACTTCCAGAATTCCTGGATGATTGGGGTTTCCTATTCGAGCCCGTTGTGTGATCAGTGCAACCCACTTACTTACTCCACGTAGCATCGGTTGCACAGTGTGTGGAAGGAGCCCTCCCTTTGAACATCCAGCCCAGCACTGGCAGTCGGGGTGCCAGGAGGAGCTGTGCTTCAGTGCCAATCACCTCTGAAGCAGCTCGAACCCCTTCATAGGCTGCCAATATCTCTTTTTCAGTTGGAGTGTAGTGGGCCTCGGATCTTCTGTATCCCTGACTCCAAAACCCCAGGGGTCGACCTTGAGTCTCCCCTGGTGCTTTCTGCCAGAGACTCCAGGTAGGGCCATTCTCCCCGGCTGCGGTGTACAGCACATTTTTCACATCTGGTCCTGCCCGGACTGGCCCAAGAGCTACGGCATGAACTATTTCTTGTTTAATTTGTTCAAAAGCTTGTCGTTGCTCAGGGCCCCATTGGAAATCATTCTTCTTCCGGGTTACATGGTAGAGAGGGCTTACTATCAAACTGTAATTCGGAATGTGCATTCTCCAGAAACCCACAATGCCTAAGAAGGCCTGTGTCTCCTTTTTGTTGGTTGGTGGAGACATGGCTGCTATTTTGTTGATAATATCCATAGGGATCTGACGCCACCCGTCATGCCACCTTATTCCTAAAAATTGGATTTCCTGCACAGGCCCCTTCACCTTACTTCGTTTTATGGCAAAGCCAGCCTGCAGCAGGATTTGGATTATTTTCTTCCCTTTCTCAGAAACTTCCTCTGCTGAGTTGCCCCATACAATGATGTCCTCAATGTATTGCAGGTGCTCTGGGGCTTCACCCTTTTCCAGTGCAGTCTGGATCAGGCCATGGCAGATGGTGGGGCTGTGTTTCCACCCCTGGGGCAGTCGATTCCAGGTGTACTGGACACCCCTCCAAGTGAAGGCAAACTGCGGCCTGCACTCTGCCACCAAAGGGATCGAGAAAAATGCATTAGCTATATCCATTGTGGCATACCATTTGGCTGCCTTTGACTCCAGTTCATATTGAAGTTCCAGCATATCCGGCACGGCAGCACTCATTGGCGGTGTGACTTCATTCAGGCCACGATAGTCTACCATCAGCCTCCACTCTCCATTGGACTTCTGCACTGGCCATATGGGACTGTTAAAGGGTGAGTGGGTTCTGCTGATCACTCCCTGACCCTCCAGTTGATGAATTAGCTTGTGGATGGGAACCAGGGAGTCTCGGTTGGTGCGGTATTGCCGCCGGTGCACAGTTGTAGTAGCAATCCGCACCTGTTGCTCTTCAACCTTCAGCAACCCTACAACAGAAGGGTCCTCCGAGAGACCAGGCAAACTGGACAATGGTTCAATTTCCTCCGCTCCCAAGGCAGCTATTCCAAAAGCCCACCGGTAGCCTTTTGGGTCTTTGAAATACCCTTTCCGGAGGTAGTCTATGCCCAGGATGCACGGAGCCTCTGGCCCAGTCACAATGGGGTGCTTTTCCCACTCATTCCCAGTTAGACTTACTTCAGCCTCCAACAGAGTCAACTGTTGGGATCCCCCCGTCACACCAGAAATAGATATCGCTTCCACCCCTTCATAGTTCGATGGCATTAGGGTACACTGTGCACCCGTGTCACTAGGGCTTTGTACTCCTGTGGGTTCGATGTGCCAGGCCATCGGATCCACACAGTCCAATAAACCCTGTTGTCCCTTTCCTCCACCTGGCTGGAGGCAGGGCCCCTCGAATCCTGCTCGTCATAGTCACTACTCACCTCTTGCAAAAAGGACTTAGAAGTCCCTTCAAGAGGATCAGAAGTGCGATCTGGCCTTTCACTTGGTCTGGGGGGCTGCCTGGTGGAAACTGGAGCAGCATTCTTTCTGGAAGAGTCCCTTTTTACAGCTGTCTTGCCTTGTAGCTCATGTACGCGTGCCCGCAGGGTTGAGGTGGGCTTCCCATCCCATTTCCTCATGTCTTCTCTGTGGTCACACAGGAAAAACCACAGGATACCTCGTGGTGTGTATGCTCTATATCCCCTCTCTGGAGCAGAAAAACGCTTACTCCTAACAGCTGAAGTATGAGTCTGTGCAGGTGGGGAGTAAGATAGATCCTCTTTGAGTTGCCGGACGTCCTGACACAGTTTCTCCACAGCCGAGATGAGGGAGGAAGAAAGGCTCTCTTCATATTGCCAGAGTCGGCCAGCCACTTCGTCCACTGTGGGTGCCTCTTCTCTTTTCCAGTCCATTACTGCCAGTGAGTTGGCGCACGATGATGGTGCACTTCGCACAAATTTTCGCCACATGGGTCAGGTACACTGGACTTCATCGGGGTCTGTGGGCAATTGTGTGTTGTCCGGATCATAATAAACCATCTCCCGCACAGCTAATTCCCTCAGATATTGAATACCTCTCTCCATGGTGGTCCACTTGCCTGGCCGACAGATGACATCTTCGCTGAAAGGATACCTTTCCCTCACACTTGACAGGAGTCGCCTCCAGAGGCTGAGGGCCTGTGCCTTCTTCCCAATTGCCTTGTCAATGCCCCCTTCCCTTGACAGGGATCCCAGCTGCTTGGCCTCCCTGCCCTCTAATTCCAGGCTACTGGCCCCGTTATCTTTCCGCATATCTCGCAGCTCAGGGACAGGGATCGAGTGATCACTTCTGGTTCTGGCTCTTCTTCTTGTTCTCGTGATGGCCCTGGTTCATCATCATCTTTCACTAAGTGAACCGATTTCCTTGTGTATTTCTTTTTGTGTATAGGGGCGACTGATACTGGTGTGGGTTGATCTTTTGGCTTGACTACAGTGCCTGTTGTGGGGGTTTGGGCAGCTGCAGTGCCTGTTGCGGGGGCCTGGGCAGCTGCAGTGCCTGTGGGTCCGCTCTCTCCCTCTGGATGGTGCTGTCTACTATCAAGCAGTGTTTGATTGTGGCCAGGGCCCAGCACAACGCAGTAAGTTGTGTCTCCTTAGAATCCCCACAGCATTTTTCTTTCAAGTATTCTACCATTTTATCAGGGTCTTGCAATTGTTCAGGAGTGAAGCTCCAAACCATTGGGGGTGAAAAGGTCTCTAGATAGCCGCCCATACTCTCCCACATGCCATGCCAGCCCTGACCATTCAGCCTTGGGGAAGATCCCTGGGTGGTACTCTTGAAAAAATTTTTGCTTAACCCTGAACAGGAGTGGGAAAGCATGCAGGAGACCTAGCAATAGGAATATACTGGCCTGAACATTCCAAGGGTATTCAAAATTCTCAAAAATTGTTGTAACCAACCAAAAGGGAAAAGGGGAGGTGAAAGAGTGGGAGAAGGTATCCCCCCCTGTCTTCCCCATAGATTGGGTGCAATTATTAATCAATTCTGAGAGATGTTGTCCAAGGTACGGGCATGACAGAAATGCTACATACAAGTACCAGCTCAGACTCATGACTGTTGATGATATCTTATCATAAGTTGTTATGACACAATACAACAACATGAGAACAGGAACCCCTCTCCCAGAGGTGATAAACAGCGCCGCAGGGATTACATAGAGTAAACACGGGTTTACAAACCAGAGCCATGTGACCAAACAGAACATCATTTTGACCAGTGACTTTTTCAATAACATTATAAATGCTTATAACAACTTTGTTTTAACACACTTGGGTCAGAGTTGCCATTATCACAACCCCTCGAGCCCCACGTTGGGCACCAAAAAGACTGACGTGGTTTAGCCCCAGCCGGTAGCTAAGTGCCACGTGCCGCTCGCTCACCCCTCCCCCGGCGGGATGGGGAGGAGAACGGAAAAAACAACGGCAAAGCCTCGAGGGTTGGGATAAGGGCAGTTTACTGGGACAGCAAGGGAGAGGGAAACAATCAACAACAGTGCTGATAACAGATAGTAACAATGGGTGATAACAGAGAACGATTTACCGATCCGACGACCAACCGACCAACCAGACGCTCGACCCGTCCCGGAGCCACGCCGACACGCCAAACCCACCCCTGCCCGGCTAGCCCCCTTTTATGGTGAGCATGATGTCACATGGTATGGAATAGCCCCCGGCCAGCTTGGCTCACCTGTCCTGGTTCCTTGTGAAATTAACTCTATCCTTGCCAGAACCCAGACAAGAGGCTATACAACAGTGAGCATGATGGTCCAGCCAAATTTCCACCCATCTTATTGTTCACTTATCCAGTACATATTTCACAGATTTGGCTATAAGGATACTATGGACGATCATGTCAAAGGCCTCGTTGAAATCATGGTGAACAACATCTGATGCTCTCCCCTAGTGCTCAGAGTCAGTCATCTCATCATAGAAGGTAATCAAGTTGGTTGGGCACAATTTGCCCTTGGTAAATCCATGCTGGCTGTTCCCAGTCACCACCTTGTCCTTTCTGTGCTTGGGTATAGCTTCCAGGAAGGTTTGTTTCATAACTTTCCCAGGGACTGAGATGAAGGTGACCAGTCTGTAGGTCCCTGGATCCTTCCCCTTGCCCTTCTTGAAGATGAGTGTAACATTTACATTTATCCAGTCATCAGGAAATTTCTTTGACCACCATGACCTTTTAACGTTGATAGAGCACGACCTTACAATGGCATTGGCCAGCTCCTTTAGCCCCTTTTGCATCCTGTCTGGTCCCATAGACTTGTATATGTCCAACTGGCTTCAGTGCTCTCTAACTGTATTGTTCTCTACTGTAGGTAATGCTTCACTCCCATAGACTGCTAGGAGGCTCAGGGGACTGAGAGGTCTTAGGGCAGTACTTACTGGTGAAAACTGAAGTAAAAAAAAGGCATTGAATATGTCAGCCTTTTCCATGCCATTGGTCACTAGGTCTTCTGCCCCACTGAGTAACAGGCCCATATGTTCTTTAGCATTCTTTTTGCTGCCATCATACCTAGAGAAGCTCTTCTTTTAGGCCTTCATATTCCTTGCTAGTTCCAACTCCAGTTGAGCTTTGGATTTTCTAACTCCATCCCTGCATACTTGGGCAATGTCTTTATGTTTCTCCTGGGAATCCCATCCCTGCTTTGTCTGGTCATATCTGCCTCATCTGCTTACAAATAGATTGCAAAAATACTGTATAAGCATTTGGGTCCCCTCTATTAGAATGTGTTCTCTAGGCAGAATCTAGATTTGCTAAAGGGTTGTACCTAACATTTCCAAGCACTTGTTTATCAAAAATAAATTATCTTTAGTGAAAGCAGAGGAGTGATGTATTCCTTACCTTCTTTCATGATGTACTGTTGGCAGAAGAATTTTTATAACCCTTCAGTTGTTAGAGAAGAGTTAGAGAGGGCTACCAGTAGAAGAGTTGTGAATGGGAACAGCTGAATATTGTATGCACTTTAGAAGAGGAGTTCATGAACCGGTTCTTTGCAGAAATTGCAATTTGAGGTTGTATCGCCTTTCATGGATGTTGAAAGTCCGCACAAGTAGCTGCTATAACACCCCATTGATTCAAATGACAGACACAAAGAAAGGGATACATTGTGGGTTTTGTTATTGGCTGCAACACAGGCAGTGAATTTATGTGGCCCATGTGAATGACAAAATATATAATTTCACCACATCTGTTCAGACTGTTAGCAGTCAATTTGCCCAGCTAATTCATCTGACCTTCAGCAGAGTTTCTGAAGTTTAGAATGTTTGTTTTGTTTTGTTTTTCTTTCTATGATATTGACTTCCCTTCCTCCACAGGTTTCAGCCAAGAGAATCACAGAATCACAGAATCACAGAATCACAGAATCACAGAATGGTAGGGGTTGGAAGGGACCTCTGGAGATCATCTAGTCCAAGCCCCCCGCTAGAGCAGGAACACCTAGACCAGGTTGCACAGGATCACGTCCAGGTGGGTTTTGAATATCCCCAGAGAAGGAGACTCCACAACCTCTCTGGGCAACCTGTTCCAGTGCTCGGTCACCTTCAAATTAAACAAGTTTTTCCTCATATTCAAATGGAACTTCCTGTGTTCCAGTTTGGGCCCATTGCCCCTTGTCCTGTCACTGGGCACCACAGAGAAGAGTCTGGCCCCATCCTCTCACACCCTCCCTTTAGATATTTATAAGCATTAATAAGATCCCCTGTCAGTCTTCTCCTCTCCAGGCTAAACAGACCCAGCTCTCTCAGCCTTTCCTCATCAGAGAGATGCTCCAGTCCCCTAATCATCTTTGTAGCCCTCTGCTGGACTCTCTCCAGTAGGTCCCTGACTTTCTTGAACTGGGGAGCCCAGAACTGGACACAGTATTCCAGGTGGGGTCTCACCAGGGCAGAGTAGAGGCGGGGGATAACCTCCCTCGACCTGCTGGCCACACTCTTCTTGATGCACCCCAGGATACCATTGGCCTTCTTGGCCACAAGGGCACATTGCTGGCTCATGGAGAGCTTCTTGTCCACCAGGACTCCCAGGTCCTTCCCTGCAGAGCTGTTTCTCAGCAGGTCAACCCCTAACCTCTACTGGTGCCTGGGGTTATTCCTCCCTAGGTACAGGACCCTACACTTGCCCTTGTTGAATTTCATATGGTTCCTCTCTGCCCAGCTCTCTAGCCTGTCCCAGTCTTGCTGAACAGCAGCACAGCCTTCCGGTGTGTCGGCCACTCCTCCCAGTTTTGTATCATGAGCAAACTTGCTGAGGGTATACTCTGTCCCCTCGTCCAGGTCATTGATGAATATGCTGAATAAGACCGGACCCAGTACTGACCCTTGGGGCACACCACTAGATACAGAACTCCAAGTGTCAAAAACCTTGCTGAAGTCGAGGTAGTAAACATCTACTGCTCTCCCCTCATCCACCCAGCTGGTCATGCCATCATAGAAGGCTATCAGATGGGTCAGGCATGATTTCCCCTTGGTGAATCCATGTTGACCACTCCCAATAACATTCTTTTCCTCCACGTGCTAAGAGATGACATCCAGAATGAGCTGTTCCACCACCTTTCCAGGGACGGTGGTGAGCCTGACTGGCCTGTAGTTCCCTGGGTCCTCCTTTTTGCCCTTTTTGAAGACCGGAGTGACATTGGCTTTCCTCCAGTCCTCAGGCACCTCTCCTGTTGTCCATGACCTTTCAAAGATGATGGAGAGTAGCATAGCAATAACATCAGCCAGCTCATTCAGCACTCGTGTGCATCAGATCAGGGCCCATGTATTTGTGGATGTTGAGTTTGCCTAGATGTTCTCTAACCCGATCCTCCTCTTCCTTTCTCCAGAATTTCTCTCCTGCCTCCAGGGTCTGGGTTTCCTGAGGGCCGACCTTGGCAGTAAAGACTGAAGCAAAGAAGGCATCTTCCAAGTGATAAAGGAGCCAATGAGGAGAGGTGCCATGCTGGACCTTGTTCTCACCAACAAGGAAGGGTTGGTAGGGGATGTGAAGATCAAGGGCAGCCTTGGCTGCAGGGACCATGAAATGGTGGATTTCATGATCCTCAGGCAGCGAGGAGGGTGCACAGCAAGCTCACTACCCTGGACTTCAGGAGAGCAGACTTTGGCCTCTCCAGGGACCTGCTTGGTAGAATACCATGGGACAAAGCCCTGGAGGGAAGAGGGGCCCAAGACAGCTATTCAAGGGTCACCTCCTCCAAGCTCAGGAGAGATGCATCCCAACAAAGAAAAAGTCAAGCAAAAACGCAAGGAAGCCTGCATGGATGAACAAGGAGCTCCTGGGCAAAGTCAAACAAAAAAAGGAAGCCTACAGAGGGTGGAAGCAAGGGCAGGTAGCCTGGGAGAAATACAGAGAAACTGTCCGAGCAGCCAGGGATCAGGCTAGGAAAGCCAAAGCCCTGATAAAGATTAGTCTGGCCAGGGATGTCAAGGACAACAAGAAAAGCTTCTATAGGTATGTTAGTGAGCAAAGGAGGATGAGGGAAAATGTGGGTCCCCTCCGGAATGAAACGGGTGACCTGGTTACCCAGGATATGGAAAAGGCTAAGGTATTCAATAACTTCTTTGATTCAGCCTTCACTGGCAAACGCTTGAGCCACACTGCCCAGGTCAGAGAAGGCAAAGGCAGGGACTGGGACAATGCAGAACCGCCCACTGTAGGAGAAGATCAGGTTCGAGAATATCTAAGGAACCTGAAGGTGCACAAGTCCATGGGACCTGATGAGATGCATCCATGGGTCTTCAGGGAACCGGTGGATGAAGTGGCCAGGCCACTCTCCATCATATTTGCCAAGTCCTGGCAGTCTGGTGAAGTTCCCGCCGACTGGAAGAGGGGGAACATAACCCCCATTTTTCAGAAGGGAAAAAAGGAAGACCCAGGGAACTACAGTTCACCTCTGTGCCTGGCAAGATAATGGAGCAGATCCTCCTGGAGACTATGCTCAGGCGCATGGAAAATGAGGCGGTGATTGGTGACAGCCAACATGGCTTCACTAAGGGCAAATCCTGCCTGACAAACTTGGTGGCCTTCTATGATGGGGTTACAGCGTTGGCGGATAAGGGAAGAGTGACTGATGTCACCTACCTGGAGTTGTGGAAAGCATTTGACCCTGTCCCGCACGACATCCTTGTCTCCAAATTGGAGAGACATGGTTTTGATGGATGGACCACGCGGTGGATAAGGAATTGGCTGGATGGTCGCACTCAAAGAGTTGTGGTCAACGGCTCGATGTCCAAGTGGAGAACAGTGACGAGTGGCATTCCTCAGGGGTCAGTATTGGGACCGGCACTGTTCAACATCTTTGTCGGCGACGTGGACAGTGGGATCGAGTGCACCCCCAGCAAGTTTGCCGACGACACCAAGCCGTGTGGTGTGGTCGACATGCTGGAGGGAAGGGATGCCATACAGAGGGACCTTGACAGGCTGGAGAGGTGGGCCCGTGCTAACTGCATGAAGTTCAACAAGGCCAAGTGCAAGGTCCTGCACGTGGGTGAGGAGAACCCCAACACATCTAAGTCTAAGGGCTGGGTGGAGAATGTATTGAAAGCAGCCCTGAGGAGAAGGACTTGGGGGTGTTGATTGATGAAAAGCTCAACATGAGCCAGCAGTGTGCACTTGCAGCCCAGAAAGCCAGCTGTATCTTGGTCTGCATAAAAACAAGTGTGACCAGCAGGTCAAGGGAGGTGATCCTGCCCCTCTACTCTGCTCTTGTGAGACCCCACCTGCAGTACTGTGTTCAGCTCTGGGGCTCCCAACAGAAGACAGACATGGAGCTGTGACGTGGTTTAGGCCCAGCCGGCAGCTGAGCACCACATGCTGCTCGCTCACCCCTCCCCCGGCGGGATGGGGAGGAGAATGGAAAAACAACGGCAAAGCCTTGAGGGTTGGGATAAGGACAGTCTACTGGGATGGCAAGGGACGCGAAAACAATCAACAACAGTACTGATAACAGATATTCACAATGGGTGATAACAGAAAACAATTTACCGATCCCACGACCCACCAGATGCTCAGCCCATCCTGGAGCCACGCCGCACCCGCCTCTGCCCGACTAGCCCCCTTTTATGGTGAGCATGACATCACATGGTATGGAATAGCCCCCGGCCAGCTTGGCTCATCTGTCCTGGCTCCTTGTGAAAATTAACTCTATCCTAGCCAGAACCAGGCTACTTGCCCACAGGACAAGCTGTAAGAGAGACCAGAGGATGGCCATGAAGTTGATCAGAGGGCTGGAGCACCTATCCTATGAGAATAAGGTGAGACAGTTGGGGTTATTCAACCTGGAGAAAAGAAGGTCCAAAGCATCATCCAACCTGACCTTGAACACTTCCAGGGATAGGGGCATCCACAACCTTTCTGGGCAACCTGTTCCAGTACCTCACCACTCTCACAGTAAAGAATTTCTTCCTAACATCTAATCTACATCGACCCTCCTTCAGCTTAAACCCATTACCCCTTGTCCTGTCACTACACTCCCCGATAAACAGTCCCTCACCATCTTTCCTGTAGGCCCCCTTCAGGTATTGGAAGGGCACAATTAGGTCTCTCCAGAGCCTTCTCTTCTCCAGGCTGAACAAGCCCAACTCTCTCAGCCTGTCCTCATAGGAGAGGTGCTCCAGCCCTCTGATCAGCTTCATGTCGCTCCTCTGTCACAATGCTGTAACCCCATCATAGAAGGCCACCAAGTTTGTCAGGCACGATTTGCCCTTAGTGAAGCCATGTTGGCTGTCACCAATCACCTCCTTATTTTCCATGTGCCTGAGCATAGTTTCCAGGAGGAGCTGCTCCACGATTTTGCCAGGTACAGGGTGGTTGAAGTCCCCCATGAGGACCAAGGCCTGCGATCGTGAGGCTACTTCCAGCTGTCTGTAGAAGGCCTCATCGACTTCCTCTTCCTGATCAAGTGGCCTGTAGTAAACACCCACAACAGTGTCACCCCTATTAGCCTGCCCCTTAATCCTTACCCATAAGCTCTCGACTCTTTATTCATCCACCCCTAGTCAGAGCTCGATACATTCCAGTTGCTCTCTCACATAAAGAGCAACTCCACCACCTCCCCTTGCTGGCCTGTCTTTCCTAAGAAGTACATAACCGTCCATGACAGCATTCCAGTCATGTGAGCTATCCCACCATGTCTCTGTAATCGCAATGAGATCATGGCCCTGTGACCGCACACAGACCTCTAGTTCTTCCTGTTTATTCCCAATGCTGCATGTGTTAGTGTACAGGCATTCCAGAGAGGTAATTGAGTGTGGAGATTTCCCTGGAGGGGTGCAAGAGGGTCCACCATAGCCACATACATCCTTGAAGTGGTTGGCTTTCTGATTCTCATCTTGGGAGGTAGCTAAGGAACGTTTGTCACTGCTCTGGTTGGCCTGGCTTATTCCCCAGTTGGATGCAATGGCATGAGCATCGCCACTTTGGACCCCATCCCCTGAATCCTTCAGTTTAAAGCCCACTTCACCAAGTTGGCCAGCCTGCTGCCAAAGATTCCCTTGCCTCTTCTAGACAGGTGGTTCCCATCCCTCTCTAACAGGTTATAGTCAAAGAATGTCCCACTGTCATAAAAGCCAAACCCCTTGTGATGGCACCAGCCACGTAGCCAGGAGTTGATATGCATTATACATCCATTTCTGGCTGCCCCCTTCCCTCCAACTGGTAGAAAGGAGGAAAAGATAACGTGGGCACCAATGTTTTTCACTTGCACCCCCAGGGCTTTATAGTCTTCCTTGATTCTCCCCAGGTTCTGGCTTGCAGTGTCATTGATGCCCACATGAAAGAGTAGCAGTGGATAGTAGTCTGTGATCTTGACAAGTTATGGCACCCTCTCGGCAACATCTCACATCTTGGCTCCTAGAAGGCGGTGTAGCTCTCGTGACTCCCTGTCAGGTCAGCAGATGGGCACCTTAACAGAGAGTCACCCACTACACGCACTCATCATTTCTTTTTACGGTATCCACTGTGTGTTGCTGGTACAATTTCTCCTTGCACACCTTGCTTGTGGGTGTCTACAGCTGTTAAGGCTTCATATCTGGTTTTGATTGTGAAGCTGGAGGGTGAAGACTGAAGCGGAGCCCTACTTTTGTGGGTCACCAGGGTCCAAGGTGCCTCATTCTCTGTGGTGCCCACTACAGGTACTTGGTTATGAAACCCCCTATCTATCTCTGTCTCAGCCCCCCTAATACTGTGCAGCCTTTTAACTGTTTCCTGCAACTCAGCCACCTGACACAACAGATAATCAACCTGTGTGCACCTTGTGCAGGTACTTACCTTTTCACCAGGAGAAGGGTCTGGGCACTCACTGCAACCTACTGCCTGTACTGAAGTCTCCTTCCTTACCGCTTCTGACTGGGTGAATGCGTCAATCATCTCAGGGGAGATGTTCTCTGTAGGAACACTGGTTTTAGCTCTGAGGCGAGTGCCCACCATTTTGGCGGAGACCTAGAGCACTTCCCTGGGCTGTGGACCTACAAGCAGATTACAGGGCTAGCCCTGCGCTCTCTACTGCTCAAACTGATGTGCTGCACACTGTTTGCAGCGCTCCGGGTCATTAGTGCTCCCTAGGGCCATTTAAATCTCCCATGGTTGCTCCTGGCAATGCCCAAGCCACTTCAGCTTCGCACAGGCTACGTTAACCTCACTCGTGAGAGTTGCAGGTCCCTGAAAGGTCTCTCCACTCTTCCTCAGGTTTCCCGGGCTTTGGGAACCCCTTATCTGCCTTAATCTAGCACTCAGCCACAGGACTTATGGTTGCCACTGCTGTATTCCTCGCCGACTGAGGCGAGGTGGTCCCACTACCCATTGGTCTCAGTGTAGTCTTTAGAAGTCCATTGTATTGTTCGATTTTCCCAGAGGCTGGTGCATGGTAGGGGATGCGATACACCCATTCAATACCATGCTCTTTGGCCCAGGTGTCTATGAGGTTGTTCTGGAAAAGAGTCCCATTGTCTGACTCAATTCTTTCTGGGGTGCCATGTCGCCACAGGACTTGCTTTTCAAGGCCCAGAATAGTGTTCCGGGCAGTGGCATGGGAAAAAGGGCATGTTTCCAGCCATCCGGTGGTTGCTTCCACCATTGTAAGAACATAGCGCTGTTGTCCCAAAAGTGGGATCGTTTACCCCGTGTGCAGTATGTCAATATACACACACAGAGCAGAGGTATTTTATTTATTTCATGTTCTGCACAGAGATGGGTGCTAGGTGGTAATTCCACAAAGATAGCACACTACACACAGAATCTACCACATATTTATCTTGTTACAGGATTAGAAAAACCCACCTAAATTTACGCTAATTGGTTATTAATTACCACATCATCTACTATTGGTCAAGAATCTTTAAATTAGCAGGCATGCTCCTTGAGGGTGTGGGGGGGTGTAACTTGCATAGTTCTTTAATTGGGTAGGTGGTGGTGAACCTGTGTCCTCTGTCCCCATCCCCCCCCAGCCACCTTTCCCATCCCCTGGTTACTGGTGGTTCTTCTTGACTTCAGGCCTCTCTGGCAATAGCCCAGCTCTCAGCACCTTCTGGGGCAGGATGTTTGCTTTTTATCAGTTTTTCAGCTCTCCTTCAAGGATACTCTTTAGCAAAGCATGCTTTTTATCAGTCTTTCGGCTCTTCTTCAAAGGTATAGTCGTCAGCAAAGCAAGGTAGTGCATTTAACCTTAAATTAAACAGTGTCTAATCACTAACCCAAACACATTTCTGTCCCTGGAAAGTGGAAAATTCTACTTTATGGATATCAGCGCTTGCCTTGGCGCGTTTATGGAAGTGTGATGTAATCGATCTGCCAGGCCTCCCCATATTTATATTTCAGCCATCGTCCTCCATACCAGAGAGGCTTTGGCTTACTTGATTGCAGTGCACATTTCACATTCATGGATGACCTGTGAGATAGTGTCCATGGTCAAGTCCACCCCTCGATCATGAGCCCAGCTATGTGTTGCGTCTCTTCCTTGATGGCCTGAGGTGTCATGGGCCCACTGAGCTATAAATAATTCACCCTTATGTTGAGAGTCCAAGTCCACCTGAGCCACTTCAAACTTAGCAGCTTGATCCACCTGCTGGATGTTCTGATGTTCCTCAGTGGCCCGACTTTTGGGTACGTGGGCATCTACGTGAAGTACCTTTACAACCAGCTTCTCTAGCCGGGCAGCGATATCTTGCCACAGTGGGGCAGCCCAGATGGGTTTGTCTGCTGCCAGTTGCTCTGCTTCTATTGCTGTAACCACCCCCACAGGGCATTGGCCACCATCCATGATTCAGTGTAGAGGTACAGCGCTGGCCACTTTTCTCTTTCAGCAATGTCTAGAGCCAGCTGGATGGCTTTCACCTCTGCAAATTGACTCACCTTCTCCATCAGCAGCTTCTGCGACTCATCGTGTAGGACTCCATACAGCGGCCTTCCACCTCTGATGTTTTCCTACAACGTGACAGGACCCATCAGTGAAGAGGGCATATGGTTTCTCATCCTCTGGTAGTTTATTATACGGTGGGGCTTCTTCAGCACGTGTGACCTCCTCCTCTGGCGACATTCCGAAATCTTTCCCTTCTGGCCAGTCTGTGATCACTTCCAGGATTCCTGGACGATTGGCGTTTCCTATTCGGGCTTGCTGTGTAATCAGTGTGACCCACTTACTCCACGTAGCATTAATTGCATGGTGTGTAGAAGGGACCCTTTCTTTGACCATGCAGCCCAGCACCAGCAGTCGGGGTGCCAGGAGGAGCTGTGCTTCAGTACTAATCACCTCGGAAGCAGCTCGAACCCCTTCGTAGGTTGCCAATATCTCTTTTTCAGTTGGAGTGTAGCGGCCCTCAGATCCTCTGTATCCCCGACTCCAAAACCCTAGGAGCCGACCTCGAGTCTCCCCTGGTGCTTTCTGCCAGAGACTCCAGGTAGGGCCGTTCTCCTCAGCTGTGGTGTACAGCACATTCTTTACATCTGGTCCCACCTGGACTGCCCCAAGGGCTACTGCATGGACAATTTCTTGTTTAATTTGTTCAAAGGCTTGTCATTGCTCACTTCCTCATGTCCTCTGGTTGCGCAGGTAAAACCACAGGGTGCCTCATGGTGTGTACCCTCTATATCCTCTCTCCGGAGCAGAGGAATGCTTGCTCCAAATAGCTGAAATACTAGTCTGTACAGGTGGGGAATAGGACATACCCTCTTTGAGTTCCTGGACGTCCCAGGACACTTTCTCCACAGCCGAGACAAGGGAGGAAGAAAGACTCTCTTCATATTGCCGGAGTCAGCCAGCCACTTCATCCACTGTGGGTGCCTCTTTGACTTTCCACTCTATTACTGCCAGTGAGTTGGCGTACGATGATGGTGCGCTCTGTACAAACTTCCGCCACGTGGGTCGGGTTCATTGGACTTCATCAGGATCTGTGAGTAACTGCACATTGTCCGGGTCATAATAAACCATCTCCCGCACAGCTAATTCCCTCAGATATTGGATACCTCTCTCCATAGTGGTCCACTTGCCTGGCCGACAGATGACAACTTCGCTGAAAGGATACCTTTCCCTCACACTTGACAGGAGTCGCCTCCAGAGGCTGAGGGCCCGTGCCTTCTTCCCAATTGCCTTGTCAATGCCCCCTTCCCTAGACAGGGATCCCAGCTGCTTGGCCTCCCTGCCCTCTAATTCCAGGCTACTGGCCCCGTTATCTTTCCGCATATCTCGCAGCTCACTCAGGGACAGGGATCGAGTGATCACTTCTGGTTCTGGCTCTTCCTCCTGTTCTCGTGACGGTCCCGGTTCATCATCATCTTTCACTAAGCGAACCGATTTCCTTGTGTATTTCTTTTTGTGTATAGGGGCGACTGGTACCAGTACGAGTTGGTCTTTTGGCTCAGCTACCCTGCCTGTGACCAGGGTTTGGATAGCCACAGTGTCTGTTCTGGGGCTTGGGGTAGCTGCAGTGCTAGTGGGTCTGTTTTCCCTCTCTTCCCCCGATGACACTGCCTACTATCGAGCAGTATTTGGTAGATAGTGGCCAGGGCCCAGCACAGTGCGGTGAATTGTGGAATAGCCAAAGCATTTTCCTTTCAAATCTTCTATCACTTTCTCAGGGTCCTGTAGTTGTTCAGGAGTGAAGCTCCAAACCATTGGGGGTGAGAAGGTCTCTAGATACCCACCCATACTCTCCCACATGCCATGCCAGCCCTGACTATTCAGCCTTGGGGAAGATCCCTGGGTGGTATTCTTAAAACAATTTTTGCTAACCCTGAACAGGACTTGGAAAACATGCAGGAGACCTAGCAATAGGAATATACTGGCCTGAACATTCCAAGGGTATTCAAAATTCTCAAAAGCTGCTGTGACTAGCCTGAACGGAAAAGGGGAGGTGAAAGAGTGGGAGAAGGTATGTCTTCCCCATAGATTGCGATTATTAATCAGTTCTGAGAGATGTCGTCCAAGGTACGGGCATGACAGCAATGCCACATACAAATGCCAGCATAACCTTATGACCATTGATGTTATCTTAAGTCGATATCACACAATACAACAAAATGAGAATATGAACCCCTCTCCCAGAGGTTATAAACAGCGCCGCAGGGATTACATAGACTGAACATGGGTTTGCATACCACAGCCACGTGTCCAAACAAAACATCACTGTTACCAGCAACTGTTTAAATGACATTATAAATGCTTATAACAACTTTTTTTTAACATGCTCAGGTCATAACTGTCGTTATCTCAACACTTCGTTCCCCACATTGGGTGCCAAAAAGGACTGTTGTGGTTCAGCCTCAGCCAGCAGCTGAGCACCATGTGGCCCCTCGCTCACCTCTCCCCCCTCAGTGGGATGGGGAGGAGAATGGGAAGGCAAAGGCAAAGCCTCCTTGGTTGGGATAAGGACAGTTTACTGGGACAGAAAAGGGAGAGGGAAATAACAACAGTACTTATAACGGAATATACACAACGAGTGATAACACAAGGTAATTTACCGATCTGATGACCAACTGGATGCACAGCCCACACTCAGACTGACCCTGAGCCTTGCTGACCCGCCCCTCCCCAACTAGCCTTCTTTATGGTGAGCATGATGTCACATGGCATGGAATAGTCCCCTGGCCAGCTTGGCTCACCTGTCCTGGCTCCTTGTGCAAATTAACTCTATCCTAACCAAAACCAGGACAGTAGGGGACCCATGAAGTGGGTAAAAGAGCCACCGATCTCATCTCCTGAGTCTCTCTCATGTCTCTCTCGTGTCTCTCTCATCTCTTTCTCATGTCTCTCTCATCTCTTTCATCTCTTTGATCTCTTTCATCTTCACAGTCTCTGTTGTCTCTCACCTTTTTTTGCCTCTCATCTCTGTTTTCTGTCTCGTCACTCTCTTGCCTCTCCATTCTCTTTATTTAGTTTATGTGGCAAGGTTTTGGTAGTGGTGGGGCTGCAAGGGTGGCCTCTGTGAGAAAAGATCAGGAGCTGCCCCCATGTCAGACAGAGACAGTTCCAGCCAGCCCCAAGACAGACCCGCCACTGGCCAAAGCTGAGCCAATCCACTACACTGGTAGCATCTATGTGATAACATATTTAAGAATGGGTGCCATGTAAAGGGTACGAGTCTGATGTGTGACTGAGGGAGGCCCTCCCGTTGAGTCACGAGGTTCAGAAAGAACCCCCTTGCTTTCTAAACTCCTTCTCAGAGAGTAGTCTAGGTGTGACTAGGTCCAGTCTTAGTCCCAGACTTGGTCAACAGTTTATGTCTAAAGGATTGTGTGTATAGCCACTCATCAGAGTCAACGTTTGCCTGTCAGAGCCCTCTCAAGGACTTTCACTGAAACAGTTTTGCAAAGTTGAAAAAGATAGGTAATTTATTGAGGCAACAGATATAAAAAGTTTTGAATTGCTGTTGATAAATACACTTACTGCAAAAATCGAGCTCAAGTTAATAGTTCAGCGCTTTTGTTAACAATCCTTTCCCGGGGTAACATCCGAATTAGTTGGAGGCACAAGTCTTACCAAAGAGGCGTCCCTGCTTGGGGAGGAGAAAGGTCCAAGCCCGTGGACCTGTCTGGATAGTTGGAGTTCTCATCCTTGAAATAGAGGATTCTAAATGCCAGATTTATACTGTATTGGGTTTGTGTGGCAAGATATTGGTAGCGGGGGGGCTACAGGGGTGGCTTCTGTGAGAAGCTGCTAGAAGCTTCCCCTTTGTCTGATAGAGCCAATGCCAGCTGGCTCTAAGATGGACCCGCCGCTGGCCAATGCCAAGCCAATCATCAGGGACAGTGGTAGCGCTGCTGTGATAACATATTTAAGAGGGGAAAAAAAAAAAAAAAAAAAAAGGAGCAGCAATTTTTGCAGCCAGAGAAATGAGAAGATGTGAGAAACTTTGCAGACACCAAGGTCAGTGAAGAAGGAGGGGGAGGAGGTGCTCCAGGTGCCGGAGCAGAGATTCCACCTGCAGCCTGTGGAGGACCCCACGTTGGAAGCCCGTGCTAGAGCAAGCTCCTGGCAGGACCTGTGGACCCGTGGAGAGAGGACCCCACACCAGAGCAGGGTTGCTGGCAGGACTTGCGACCCCCATGGGGGGACCCGTGCTGGAGCAGTCTGGTCCTGGTCTCACGGTGGAGAAGTTCATGGAGGACTGTCTCCCGTGAGAGGGATCCCACGCTGGAGCAGGGGAAGAGTGTGAGGAGTCCTCCCCCTGAGGAGGAAGAAGCGGCAGAAACGACGTGTGATCAACTGACTGCAACCCCCATTCCCTGTCCCCCTGTGCCGCTGAGCAGGGAGTAGGTAGAAACCGGGAGTGAAGTTAAGCCTATGAAGAAAGGAGGGGTGGGGGGAGGTGTTTTAAGATTTGATTTTATTTCTCATTCCTCTACTCTGTTTTGCTTGGTAATAAATTAGATGAATTTCCTCTCTAAGTTCAGTCTCTTTTGCCCATGACAGTAACTGGTGAATGATCTCTCCCTGTCCTTATCTCGACCCATGAGCCTTTTGTTAAATTTTCTCTCCCCTGTCCAGTTGAGGAGAGGGGAGTGATAGAGCAGCTTTGGTGGGCACCTGGCCTCCAGTCAGGGGCAACCCACCACATATACTTTTGGTGAGGTGGGACTAAATCAAGTATCACGTGCCGATTGGCCCTTAACAAGGCTTGTTGCGCTGTTGATGAAGGGGGGGAGTAGCGGAGAACAAAGGTGTGCAGTACAGAGGTGCGGGGGTCTGTTTAGCTTTACCGAAGTAATGTCGGGCTGTGAAGCCTCCCCCTCACCCCAGGCGTCACTCAGTTGATTCGAGTAGTAGACTGTAAGGTACCACATCTGTCAAGATGAGCAAGTTGCTCATCCCTTGCCTTTGTTCAGGTCCGGTGCTTATTAGTGCAAGATAAGCATGTTGCTCAATCTGCACTCTTGCTCAAGTCGGACCCCGCTACTTTCTGCCGACTCACAGTGACTCCGTATTCGGCACCAACAAGCCCAGACAAGTCCGACATCCCACAAGGGGTAATAACATTTTGCAGCAGATGTGAGAGCGGAGTGAGAATATATGAGAGAAACAACTATGCAGACACCAAGGTCAGTGATGAAGGAGGGGGAGGAGGTGCCTCAGGCATCAGAGCGGAGATTTCCCTGCAGCCCGTGGTGAAGACCATGGTGAAGCAGGTTGTGCCCCTGCAACCCATGGAGGAAGGATGAGGGGGTGTAGCGATTCCACCTGCCACCTGTGGAGGACCCCAAAATGGAGCAGGGTCCTGACAGGAACTGCGGCCTGTGGGGAACTCACGCTGGAGCAATCTGTTCCGGGTGGACTGTACCCTGTGGAAAGAACCCATGCTGGAACAGTTCTTGGAGAACTGCAGCCTGTAGTAAGATCTCATGCTGGAGCAAGGGAATAGTGTGAGGAGGGAGGAGTGGCAGGCATGAACTGTTATGAACTGACCACAACCCCCATTCCCCGTTCCCCCCTGTACTACTCAGTGGGGGAGGAGGCAGAAGAGTTGGGAGTGAAGTTGAGCCTGGGAAGAAGGCAAGGGGGGATAGGTGGTTTTAGTTTTTTTTATTTCTCACTATCCTATTCTGTTATTAATTGGAAATAAATTAAATTAATCTTCCCCAAGTCGAGTCTGTTTTTTCTGTGATGGTAGTTGGTGAGTGATCTCCCTGTCCTGATATTGACCCATGAGCTTTTTCATTATATTTTGTCCCCCTGTCCTACTGTGGAGGGGGAGTGATAGAGCAGCTTGATTGGCACCTGGCGGCCAGTCAAGTTCAACCCACCACCTCTCTATACTCTCTATCCTCTCACTCCTCTCTCTCATCTCCCATCTCTTGTGTCTCTGTGGTGGGTTGACCCTGGCTGGGGGCCAGGTGCCCATCAGAGCCACTCTATCACTCCCCTCGTTCACTAGACAGGGGAGAAAAAGTATAACAAAAAGCATGTGGGTCAAGATAAGGACAGGGAGAGATCACTCACTAATTATCGTTATGAGCAAAACAGACTGAACTTAGAGAGGGAATTCATCTAATTTATTACCAAGCAAAACAGAGTGGAGGAATGAGAAATAAAATCAAATCTTAAAACACTTCCCCCCACCCCTCCCATCTTCCCGGGCTCAACTTCACTCCCGGCTTCAACCTCCGTCCCCCTCAGCGGCACAGGGGGACGGGGAATGGGGGTTACGGTCAGCTCATCACGCGGTGTTTCTGCTGCTTCTTCATCCTCAGGGGGAGGACTCCTCTCATCACTCCCCTGCTCCAACATGGAGTCCCTCTCACGGGAGACAGTCCTTCACGAACTTCTCCAATGTGGGTCTCTCCCACAGGGTGCAGACCTTCAGGAGCAGACTGCTCCAGCGTGGGTCCCCCACGGGTCCACAGGTCCTGCCAGGAGCTTGCTCCAGTGTGGGCTTCCCACAGGGTCACAGCCTCCTTCAGGTGCCTCCACCTGCTCCAGCGTGGGGTCCTCCACGGGCTGTAGGTGGAATCTCTACATCCCATCATCCTTCCTCCATGGGCTGCAGGGGGACAGCCTGCCTCACCATGGTCTTCACCACGGGCTGCAGGGGGATCTCTGCTCCGGCACCTGGAGCACCTCCTCCCCCTCCTTCTGCACTGACCTTGGTGTCTGCAGAGTTCCTTACATCTTCTCACTCCTCTCTCTGGCTGCAAAAGCTCTCCCTAATTGTTTTTTTCTTTCTTAAATATGTTATCATAGAGGCACTGATTGGCTTGGCCTTGGCCAGCAGCAGGTCCGTCTTGGAGCCGGCTGGCATTGGCTCTATCAGACACAGGGGAAGCTTCTAGCAGCTTCTCACAGAAGCCACCCCCATAACCCCCCCGCTACCAAAACCTTGCCATGCAAACTCAACACAGCTCTCCTCTCTCTCTCTCTCTCTCTCTCTTATACCTCTCGTCTTTCATGTGTCTCACGTGTCTTATCTCTTTTCTCTCTCGTCTCTCTCATGTCTTCTCCCTCTCACCTGTCTCATCTGTACCTTCTCTCTCCTCTCTGGCTCTGTCACCCCCATGGTCTCTCGTGACTCTCTCCCGTCTCTCCCATCTCTCAGTGTCTGTCTTCCCTCTTGTCTCTCATGGCTCTCTCGCATCATGTGAGTATCTCGTCACTCTCATCTCTCCCATCTCTGCTGTGCCCCTCTCGCATCTCTCTCTCATTCTGCTCTCCTCTTTCTCTCATCTTTCTCATGTAATCTCTCAAGGCTGTCTCATCTGTCCGTCTCTGTGTCTCTCCCTCCCTCTCTCCTCTCTCCTCTCTCTCATCTGTACTGTCTCTCTCCTCTCTCATCTCTTTGCCCTGTCGTCTCTCATGGCTCTCATTTTTCTCATGCTTCTACCTCCTCTATTGTCTCTCTCTAACGTCTCTCCTCTCTCTCTCATGTCTCTCTTGTGTCTTAGTGTATCTCATTCATCTTATCTCTCATACCTCTCTCGCCTCTCATTCATCTCGTCTTGTCCCTCTTGCCCCTCTCATTACTCTCATCTCTTTCCCTTCCTTGTCTTTCTCACCTCTTATGTCTCCCTCGTCTCATGTATCTCATCTCTTTCTCTCTCTCTCTCTCCCCTTTCCTCTCTTGTCTGTCTTACATCTTGTTGCTCTGTCTCTCTGTGTCGTCTCACATCTCTCTTGCTTCTCTCTCATCTCTCACTATTGTCTCTTTTCCCTCTCTCATTCTTCTCATCACTCAACTTTTTCTCATCTCTATTATTGCACAGTCAGTATCAGAGAATCACAGAATGGTTGAGTTTGGAAGGGACTCCTGAAGGTCTCCTTGTCCAATCCCTCTGCTCAAGCAGGGTCACCTAGAGCCAGTTGCCCAGGACAATGTGCAGATGGCTTTTTAATATCTCCAAGGAGGGAAACTCCACAACCTCCCTGGGCAACCTCTTCCAGTACTCAGTTACACTCAGTTACTCACAGTAAAAAAGTTTTTCCTTATGTTCAGATGGAACCTCCTGTGTTTCACATTGTGCCCATTGCCTCTTATCCTGTATCTAGGCACCACTGAAAAGAGCCTGGCTCCATCTTTGCACCCTCCCTTCAGGTATTTATATACATTGATGAGATCCTCCCTGAGCCTTCTTTTCTCCAGGCTAAACAGACCCAGCTCTCTCAGCCTTTCCTCATAGGAGAGATGCTTCAGTCCCTTAATAATCTTCATAGCCCTTCACTGGACTCTCTGCAGTATGTCCATGTCACCTCCTTCAACCTGCTGGCAATACTTTGCCTAATGTAGCTCAGGATACCTTCTATGCAGCAAGGCCACATTGCTGGTTCTTGCCCTTCTCTCATCTCATTTTTCTAGTCTTTCTCTTCTGTACAGCCTATCTCCCGCTCCCCCTTCCCTCTCCCCTCTCTCCCCTGCTCGTCCCTCTCGTTTCTTGTCTCATTAACTCTTTTATAACTCTTTTATTGTCCCCTCTCACTTTCCACATCTCTCTGTCTCTGTTCACTTCTCTCCTCCCCCTCCTTCCTCCCCTCTGTATCCCTCATTTTCCCTCCTCCTTCTATCTTTCTCTCTCCCTTGCTTTTTCTCCCCCTCACTTTGTCTCCCAGTGTATCTCAATTTCCTATCTATCTATCTTGGACTCCCTCTCTGTCTCAGACTCTCTCTCTTCCCCTCTGTCATGGTTTAACCTGGATGGCAGTTAAAACAGCCACACAGCCCTTCGCTCACCACCCCTCTCCCAGTGGGATGGGGGAGACAATCAAAAATGGGAAAAAAAAAAAAGAAAACTCATGGATTGAGATAAATACAGTTTAATAGGACAGAAAAGGAAGATGATAGTAGTAATAATAATATACAAAAGAAGTGATGAACAGCACAATTTCTCACTACCCAAAGCTGATGCTTAGCAAGACCCCAAGCTGCCCCACCTCCTGGCCAACTCCCCCAGTTATATACAGAGCATGACGTCATATGGTATGGAGTATCCCTTTGGTCAGTTTGGGTCAGCTGTCCTGGCTGTGTCCCCTCCCAGCTTCTCGGGCACCCACTGCCTTCTCATTGGCAGGGCAGTACGAGAAGCTGAAAAGTCCTTGACCGCTTGGCAACAAGTAAAAACATCAGTGTGTTATCAACATTATTTTCATCCTAAATCCAAAACACAGAACTATACCAGCTGCTAGAAAGAAAATTAACTCTATCCCTGATGAAACCAGGACACTCTTCCTCTCTAGTCCTCTCTGTCTTGGCTTCTCCCAGTCTCTTTCAGACTCTTGCTCTATCGGCACCTTCCCCCAGAACTCTCTTTTGGATACTTTCTCTGCATATCTCGCTCCCCATCTTGTGCTTCTTCTCTCCCCTCCCCCTCTGTCTCTCTCCCTATCTCTCTCAGTCACCCCCTCTGCCTCTTGTTCTATTTCACAGTTTCTCAATTTATCTCACTCTCCAGGCCCTTGGTCTCCGTCTCTCTGTTGGGCTCTCACCCCAGCGATCTCCCTCTCTGCCTCTCTGTGTCAGTCTCTCCCTCAGTCTCTCTGGGTCTCTCTCTCACACGAAGTCTTACTCTCTCAATCTCTCTCCCCTTCTTACCTTGCCCTTGCTCTTACTCTGTCTCTCACACTCTCATCTCCATGTCTCAGTCTGTCCCCCTCCTTCCTCACTCTGTCTTTTGCCATGTCTCCCCCCACCTCCCCCTATCTCTCCCTCCTGTCGCACGCTCCCTCTCCCTCTCCCCACCCTTGCTCTCGCTCTCCCCACCCTGCTTGTCCCCCCCATCCCCCGATCTCTTGCCCCATTTTTCTTGGCCTCTCCCTCAGCCTACCTCTCACTTTCTTTCTTTCTTCCCATCTCTAGTTCTCAGTCTTGCTCACACTCTTGATCTCGATCTGTCGCGGTGTGTGCTTCTCTCTCCCCCAGTCTCTCTCCCATACTCTCTCTTGGTCTCTCTGCCTCTTTCTATCTGTGTATCTCAGTTTCACTCTTGATCTCTCTGTCTCTCTGCCTTTCTCTCTATCGGTACATCTCTCTCAGTGTGTCTTGGTCTACCCTGCTGCTTAGTCTGTCTCTCAGAGCCTCCCTCAGCGCCTCTCCCTTGTTCAGCCTCTCCCTCACTCACTTTATCTCTTTATCTCTCCCCATCTCCCTCTCTTGGGGTCACTCTCCCCAGCTTTCTCAATTTCTCTCTCTCATTCTCAATCTCAGGATCCCCTGCCGCATCATTTTCTCTCTCTCACATGTTCTTGGTTTCTCTCACACTCTCCCTCTCAGTGTTGCCTGGTCTGTCTCGAAGCTTTCCCCATCTCAATCTCTTTCTCTCCTCTCTCTTAATCTCCATCTCTCTGTCTCTCATTCATTCATTCATTCATTCTCCTTCTCCCTTTCCTTCTCCTAGTTTCAGACTCTCTCTCCCTGACTCTCTCCCTCTCTCTGACTCTTTCTCGTTTGCACTCATCTGACTTTCTTGGTCTCCCTTTTGCAAGTTCTCTCACTCTCTCTTACTCACCGCCTTGGTACCTCCCTCTCTCTCCCTCTCCCCCCCACCTCCAGTCTCTCTCTTGGCCTTGGCATCTCTATTTCTCTTCATCACTCTCAGTCTCTATGTGTGTGTGTGACTCTCAGCCCCTCCCCCTTTTCTCTTTTGCCTCCCCTTCCTCTCTCAGACTTGGACGCTCCCCCTCCTGGTCGAAATCAGACGCTCTCAGTCTCCCTCTGTCTTGGTCTTAGTCCCCTCTCCCTATCTGTGCTACCCCACCTCTCTCTCTCCCCACCGTCTCTGTTTCCCCTCCACCCTCATCCCTGCTTTTTTTGGTCTTGATAACTCTCTTTGCCTAGTCGCTTCTCTCTCCCTCTCCTCTGTCTCTCCCTCCCCCCCTCACCTCTCCCTTTCCCCTTCTCTTTCTCTTTTCCTTTTCTATCTCTCTTTCCTTCCCTCTTTCTCTCTCTCCCACTCTCTTTTTTCTTCTCTTTTTCCTCTCTTTCTCCCTCCTTTTCCCTTATCTTTTTTCACTCTCTCCCTATCTTTGTCCCCTGCTATTTATTCCTCCCTCTTTCTTTTTCCTGTCCTTGTCTCTCTCCCACTCTTTTGCTGCCTCTTTCTCCTTCTCCCTTCCTCCATCTCTCTCTCACACACTGTCTCTGTGTCCACCTCTTCCCCCTCTCTGTTTCTCCCTCCTCTTCTCTCTTTTTCTCTCTTTCTCCTCCCATCTCCTGTATCCCTCTCGTTCTCCCCATCTGTCTTCCCCTTCCCTCTATTCTCTACCTCTCTATCTTTTCCCCCTCTCTCTACTTATATCTTCTCCCACTTCTTCCCTCTCTTTCTCCTGCTCTCTTTCTCTTCCCCTCTCTACCTTTCCCTCTCACGTCTTCCTTACCTACCTCCACCCCCCTGCTCCCCCTCGGCTCTCTCTATTTGCTCTTTTTCTCTCTCGCTATCTTTTGCGTTCTCTTTCTCCCTCTCTTTTTATCTCTTTTTATCTCTCACTTTTGTGCGCGCCCTCTTTTGCTCTCTTTTTCTTTTTCTCACAGGGCTAAGGTGATTATTTCCAAGTATTACAAACTCTTGATCGTCAAACTTAGATATATCACTAAAATAGATCTAAATATATCTCTCTCAAAACCAGTTCTTCTAAAGGTTTTTTTGTTTTGTTGTTTTTCAAGCATAGCATTGTCAACGTCCATTTACTGATGATCAGTGTTACTGAATTTTAGCTCTTAAACCATTAAATGCCTTGTTTGTAGTCTACTGCATTTTGTTTGTACACCTTTACATTCATATTGTTTGCTCGTTCTGATCCATATACATACATAAGCATTTGTCCAGATGAATTTTTTGGTATTGGTACGAACATTTAGAAGTACAAATATGGAGAAATGTAATGATGCTACCACGAACATAAAATGGAATAAGTACTGGTGTAATTTTTTTTAATTTTTTTTTTTTTTTAGTTCTATCATGGTATGTTGCAATATTTTTGACCCATTCTGACAACTGTCTGTAAATATGAAAGAAATGTAGAGAGCAAGAGGTACACATATGAAAATGAACATGTTTGATTTGGGGATATTGATGCCTATCTAAAGAAGCAATGTACATATATAGCCATAAACTATTTAAACTGAAAGTGCAAAGCAGTCTGATAGCTGAGTTCCTCTTTTTCACTTCTGTTTTTCTACAAATGAACTAACTCCATGTTAATTTTTCCATTTTCAGTCATCAAGTAAACAGGATAATAATTTACCTACAGAAGACAGAGAGATGGATACTGTCAAAGATGATGATGTCCCGTTTGAAAAACTCAGTAGCAAAGTATGTGGAATGTTAATCTTTTTAACCTAAAGAAGTTAACTTTTATACTGTGTACTTTGACTTGCAACTGTATCTTCAAATACTTAGCAGCTACAGTTGCTAGCACTGTGACTGTCTCGGGAGTGGTTTAAAATGTAAAGTTTCATATGTATTCAGATATATTTATACCACTCATTGAAACTAATGGGAATCGGAGATATCATCAGAGAAAGCATCTTAATGTGATGAAATTATTTGCCTAAGTCGCATATCAGAAGCTTCAGTTATGTGATTTCTCTGAGAAATTTTTCATCATTTAAACTATATCTTAAGTTTGCTGAGACACTTTATTTTTTCTTATCTTCATAGGATGTGATGAAAACAAATGATATATGTATTCCTAAAGTTGTTAGAAGAGGAAGGAAGAGAAAGGTAACAATATATTAAACTAACTTGTTAGAATCTGGATTTCTTATGGGATAGTCTGATTTCTTTAATAATAGATTGCATCAGTTTATAGTGCTTTTATCTCTGCTCAGATGAAAAAGGTGCCTGAAAACTTCAAGGTGTTTGAAAAAAGGTGTTTGAAAACTTCTCCCATAAGTTCCTTTAAATTAATTAAGATTTTTTTTTAAAGTCTGAGCCTGACCTTATTCGTATAAAACCGGACTAATTGCATCCATCCCCATGTCAGTGGTATGAGCTAGAACTAGTTTTGATACTTTTAGAATCATAGAATCATTTAGGTTGGAAAAGACGGTAAAGAACAAGTCCAACCATTAACCTAGCACTGCCAAGTCCACCACTAAACCATGTCCCTAAGCACCACATCTACACGTCTTTTAAATACTTTCAGGGATGGTGACTCAACCACTTCCCTGGGTAGACTGTTCCAGTGCTTGATAACCCTTTTTTTCCTAATATCCAATTTAACCTCCCCTGGCACAACTTGAGAGGCCATTTCTTCTTGTCCTATCGCTTGTTACTTGGGAGAAGAGACCAACACCCACCTCGCTACAACCTCCTTTCAGGTAGTTGTAGAGAGCAATAAGGTCTCCCCTCAGCCTCCTCTTCTCCAGGCTAAACAATCCCAGTTCCCTCAGCCACTCCTCATAAGACTTGTGCTCTTGACCCTTCACCAGCTTTGTTGCCCTTCTCTGGACACGCTCCAGCAGCTCAATGTCCTTCTTGTAGTGAGGGGCCCAAAACTGAACACAGTACTTGAGGTGCAGCCTCACCAGAGCCGAGTACAGGGGGACGATCACTTCCCTAGTCCTGCTGGCCACACCATTTCTCATACAAGCCAGGATACTGTTGGCCTTCTCGGCCACCTGGGCACACTGCTGGCTCATATACTGCCACCTATCGACCAGCACCCCCAGGTCCTTTTCTGCCAGGCAGCTTTCCAGCCACTCTTCCCCAAGCCTGTAGCCTTGCATGGTGGTGTTGCGACCCAAGTGCAGGACCCGGCACTTAGCCTTGTTGAACCTCACACAATTGGCCTTGGCCCATCGATCCAGCCTGTCCAGATCCCTCTGTAGAGCCTTCCTACCCTCAAGCAGATTGACACTCCTGCCCAACTTGGTGTCATCTGCAAACTTACTGAGGGTGCACTCGATCCCCTCGTTCAGATCATTGATAAAGATACTGATGAGAACTGGACCCAGTACTGAGCCCTGGGGAACACCACTTGTGACCAGTTGCCAACTGGATTTAACTCCATTCACCACAACTCTTTGGGCCTGGCCATCCAGCCACTTTTTTACCCAGCGAAGCCTACATCCATCCAAGCCATGAGCCGCCAGTTTCTCCAGGAAAATGCTGTGGGAAACTGTGTCAAAGGCTTTACTAAAGTCTAGGCAGACAACATCCACAGCCTTTCCCTCATCCACTAAGTGGGTTACCTTGTCATAGAAGGAGATCAGGTTAGTCAAGCAGGATCTGCCTTTCATAAACCCGTGCTGACTGGGCCTGATCACCTGGTTGTCCTGTACGTGCCGTGTGATGGCACTCAAGATGATCTGCTCTATAACCTTCCCCGGCACCAAGGTCAGACTGACAGGCCTGTAGTTCCCCAGATCCTCCTTCTGACCCTTCTTGTAGATGGGCCTCACATTTGCTAACCTCCACTCAACTGTGACCTCCCTGGTTAGCCAGGACTGCTGATAAATGATGGAAAGTACCTTGGTGAGCACTTCCACCAGCTCCCTCAGTACCCTTGTGTGGATCCCGTCCGGCCCCATAGACTTGTGTGTGCCTAAGTGGTGTAGCAGGTCGCTAGCCATTTTCCCTTGGATTATGGGGGCTTCATTCTGCTCCCCGTCCCTGTCTTCCAGCTCAGGGGGCTGGGTACCCGGAGAATAACTGGTCTTACTACGAAAGACTGAGGCAAAGGCGGCATTAAGTACCTCAGCCTTTTCCTCATCCTTTGTCACTATGTTTCCCCTCACATCCAATAAAGGATGGAGATTCTCCTCAGTCCTCCTTTTATTGTCAATGTATTTATATAAACATTTTTTTATTGTCTTTTACAGCAGTAGACAGATTAAGTTCTAGCTGGGCTTTGGCCCTTCTAATTTTCTCCCTGCATAGCCAAATGACATCTTTGTAGTCCTCCTGAGCTGCCTGCCCCTTCTTCCAAAGCTGCATCAGTCATGGTGGGCGCAGAGCTTAGAGAGGCCATGGCTTTCTGCCGGGTGGATACCATTGCGCCCTGGTCGAGCTGGCAGAGCTTCAGTCCCCTTACATGCACACTGATGCGCCATGCTCTGCCCGCCCTGGTTGCTGGTGTTCCCTAAGGGCTTTTTTTTTTGTTTTGTTATATGGTGGAGGGGAAGGCTTGGCCCCCGTAGCAATTAACAACAGACAATTTGACTTATTGGCTATTTTCTCCCAAAATCAGATTCCCCTTAAGGTACACACCAGATTTCCCCATCCTTCCGCATGACCCACCAAGTGCACCCAGGTCCCTGAGCAAAAGCAATCCCACAGATGGGTTTGCTTTTGTCTGAAGTAGGGCTAACCCAGACTGTCTTCCCTAACATATGCTTCATGTGCACTATGGGGACTTTATCCCCTTCTACAGTAAGTGGAAGTTTTGATTGGGCAGGGCCAGCTCGATTGGTAGATCCCCTAGTGTTGACTAACCAGGTGGCCTTTGCTAAATGTGTGTCCCAGTGTTTGAGGGTCCCACCACCCATTGCTCTCTGGGTAGTCTTTAGCAGTCCATTGTATCGTTTGATTTTCCCTGAGGCTGGTGCATGGTAGGGGATGTGATACACCCACTCAATGCCATGCTCTTTGGCCCAGCTGTCTATGAGGTTGTTCCAAAAATGAGTCCCGTTGTCTGACTCAATTCTCTCTGGGGTGCCATGTCGCCACAGGACTTGCTTTTCAAGACCCAGGATAGTGTTCCGGGCAGTGGCATGAGGCACAGGGTATGTTTCCAGCCATCCGGTGTTTGCTTCCACCATTGTAAGAACATAGCGCTTGCCCTGGTGGGTTTGTGGGAGTGTGATGTAATCAATCTGCCAGCACTCTCCATATTTATATTTCAGCCATCGTCCTCCATACCACAGAGGCTTTACCCATTTGGCTTGCTTGATTGCGGTGCACGTTTCACATTGATGGATGACCTGTGAGATGGCGTCCATGCTCGAGTCCACCCCTCGATCACGGGCCCATCTATATGTCACATCTCTTCCTTGATGGCCTGAGGTGTCATGGGCCCACTGAGCTATAAAAAGTTCACCCTTATGTTGCCAGTCCAGATCTACCTGAGCCACTTCAGTCTTGGCAGCCTGATCCACCTGCTGGTTGTTCTGATGTTCCTCAGTGGCCCGACTCTTGGGTACGTGGGCATCTACGTGACGTACCTTTACAACCAGCTTCTCTAGCCGGGCAGCAATATCTTGCCACAGTGGGGCAGCCCAGATGGGTTTGCCTCTGCGTTGCCAGTTGCTCCGCTTCCATTGCTGTAACCACCCCCACAGGGCATTGGCCACCATCCATGAGTCAGTAGAGAGGTCGAGCATCGGCCACTTCTCTCTTTCAGCAATGTCTAGAGCCAGCTGGATGGCTTTCACCTCTGCAAATTGACTTGATTCACCTTCTCCTTCAGCAGCTTCTGCGACTCATCGTGTAGGACTCCATACAGCGGCCTTCCACCTCCGATGCTTTCCCACAGTACGAAAGGACCCATCAGTGAAGAGGGCATATGGTTTCTCATCCTCTGTTATCTTATTATATGGTGGGGCTTCTTCAGCACGTGTCACCTCCTCCTCTGGCGACATTCTGAAATCTTTGCCTTCTAGCCAGTCTGTGATCACTTCCAGAATTCCTAGGCGATTGGGGTTTCCTATTCGAGCCCGCTGTGAGATCAATGCGACCCACTTACTTCACGTAGCATCAGTGCATAGAGGAGACCCTCTCTTTGACCATCCAGCCCAGCACAGGAAGTCAGGGTGCCAGGAGGAGCTATGTTTCAGTACCCATCACTTCTGAAGCAGCTCGAACCCCTTCGTAGGCTGCCAATATCTCTTTTTCAGTTGGAGTGTAGCGGGCCTCGGATCCTCTGTATCCCCGACTCCAAAACCCCAGGGGTCGACCTTGAATCTCCCCTGGTGCTTTCTGCCAGGGACTCCAGGTAGGGCCATTATCCCCGGCTGCGGTGCAGAGCACATTCTTTACATCTGGTCCTGCCTTGACTGGCCCAAGAGCTACTGCATGGACAATTTCCTGTTTAATTTGTTCAAAGGCCTGTCGTTGCTCAGGGCCCCTTTTGAAATCATTCTTCTTCCAGGTTACGTGATAGAGAGGACTTACTATCAGACTGTAATTTGCAATGTGCATTCACCCGAAACCCATAACACCTAAGAAGGCCTGTGTTTCCTTTTTGTTGGTTGGTGGAGACATGGCTGCTATTTTGTTGATAATATCCATTGGGATCTGACGACGCCCATCTTGCCATCTTATTCATAAAACCTGGATTTCCTGTGCAGGTCCCTTGACCTTACTTCGTTTTATGGCGAAACCAGCTTTCAGAAGTTTTTGGACTATGTTCTTCCCTTTCTCAGAGACTTCCTCTGCTGAGTTGCCCCATACGATGATGTCCTCAATGTACTGCAGGTGCTCCGGAGCTTCACCCTGTTCCAGTGCACTCTGGATCAGTCCATGGCAAATGGTGGGGCTGTGTTTCCACCCCTGGGGCAGTCGGTTCCAGGTGTAATGGATGCCCCTCCAAGTGAAAGCAAACTGTGGCCTGCACTCTGCCACCAAAGGGATCGAGAAAAATGCATTAGCTATATCCATTGTGGCATATCACTTGGCTGCCTTTGACTCCAATTCATACTGAAGTTCCAGCACGTCTGGCACGGCAGCACTCATTGGCGGTGTGACTTCATTCAGGCCACCATAGTCTACCATCAGCCTCCACTCTCCATTGGACTTCTGCACTGGCCATATGGGACTGTTAAAGGGTGAGTGGGTTCTGCTGATCACTCCCTGACCCTCCAGTTGACAAAGAAGCTTATGGATGGGAATTAGGGAGTCTCTGTTGGTGTGGTATTGCCGCCGGTGCACTGTTGTGGTAGTGATTGGCACCTGTTGCTCTTCAACCCTCAGCAACCCCACAAGAGAAGGGTCCTCTGAGAGACAAGTAGACAATGGTTTGATGTCCTCCGTCTCCAAGGCAGCTATTCCAAAAGCCCACCGGTAGCCTTTTGGGTCCTTGAAATACCCTCTCCGGAGGTAGTCTATGCCCAGGATGCACGGAGCCTCTGGCCCAGTCACAATGGGGTGCTTTTGCCACTCATTCCCAGTCAGACTCACTTTGGCCTCCAGCAGAGTCAACTATTGGGATCCCTCTGTCACTCCAGAACTATAGATGGGTTCTGCCCCTTCACGGCTCGATGGCATTAAAGTACACTGTGCACCAGTGTCCACTAGAGCCTTATACTCTTCTGGATCTGACGTGCCAGGCCATCGGATCCACACAGTCCAATAAACCCGGTCGTCCCTTTCCTCCACCTGGCTGGATCCTGCTCATCATATTCGCTACTCACTTCTTGCAAAAATGACTTAGAGGTCCCTTCAAGAGGATCATACGTATGAGTAGGCCTTCCACTTGGTCTGGAGGACTGCCCGTTGGAAACAGAAGTGGCATTTTTCCTGGGAGAATCCCCTTTTGTGACTGTTTTGCCTTGCGACTCATGTACTCATGCCTGTAGGGTTGAGGTAGGCTTTCCATCCCACTTCCTCATGTCCTCTCCGTAGTCACACAGGAAAAACCACAGGGTGCCTCGTGGTGTGTACCCTCTATATCCTCTCTCCTGAGCAGAGGAACGCTTGCTCCAAATAGCTGAGACACTGGTCCGTACAGGTGGGGAGTAAGACATATCCTCTCTGAATTGCTGGAACTCCTGGGACAGTTTCTCGACAGCCGAGATGAAGGAGGAAGAAAGACTCTCTTCATATTACTGGAGTCAGCCAGCCACTTCATCCACTGTTGGCGCCTCTTCGCTTTTCCAGTCCATTACCGCCAGTGAGTTGGCGTACGATGATGGTGCGCTCCGTACAAACTTCCGCCACATGGGTCATGTGCACTGGGCTTCATCAGGGTCTGTGGGTAACTGCACATTGTCCGGGTCATAATAAACCATCTCCCGCACAGCTAATTCCCTCAGGTACTGGATACCTTTCTCCATGGTGGTCCACTTGCCTGGCCGACATACATCTTCACTGAAGGGGTATGTTTCCCTCACACTTGGCAGGAGTCACCTCCAAGGTCTGAGGGCCTGTGCTTTTTTCCTAATTGCCTTGTCAATGCCCCCTTCCCTAGACAGGGATCCCAGCTGCTTGGCCTCCCTGCCCTCTAATTCCAGGCTACTGGCCCCGTTATCCCAGCATCGGAGCAGCCAGGTAATGATGTGCTCCCCTGGAAGGCGGCTGAAATCTTTCCGCATATCTCGCAGCTCACTCAGGGACAGGGATCGGGTGATCACTTCTGGTTCTGGCTCTTCTTGTTCTCGTGATGGTCTCGGTTCATCATCATCCTTCACTAAGCGAACTGATTCTATTTCTTCTTGTGTATAGGGCCAACTGATACCGGTACGGGTTGGTTTTTTGGTTCACCCGTAGTCCCTGTCACAGGGGTTTGAGTGGCCACAGTGCCTGTCATGGGGGTTGAACTAGCCGCTGTGCCTGTCGTGGGGGCTGGGCTAGCCGCTGTGCCTGTCGTGCCGGTGGGTCTGTTCTCCCTCTCTTCCCCTTCATGGCACTGCCTACTATCGAGCAGTGTTTGGTAGACAGTGGCCAGGGCCCAGCACAGGGCGGTAAGTTGTGCCTCCTTGGAATAACCACAGCATTTTCCTTTCAAATATTCTATCGCTTCATCAGGGTCCTGTAGTTTTTTGGGGTGAAAAGTTCTCTAGATACCTGCCCATATTCTCCCACATGCCATGCCAGCCCTGACTATTCACCCTTGGGGAAGAACCCTGGGTGGTATTCTTAAAACACTTTTTTGTAACCCTGAACAAGATTTGAAACACATTCAGGAGACATAATAATAGGAACATGCTGGCTTGAACATCCCAAGGGTATTCAAAATTCTCAAAAAGCTGCTGTGACTAGCCTGAACGGAAAAGGGGAGGTGAAAGAGTGGGAGAAAGTATTCCCCTCCGTCTTTCCCATAGATTGGGTGCGATTATTAATCAATTCAAAAAGATGTCATCCGAGGTACGGGCATGACAGCAAAGCCCCATACAAATACCAACTTAAGCTCATGACCATTGATGTTATCATATCATAAGTCGATATCGCACAGTACAGCAAAATGAGAACTCAGACCCCTCTCCCAGAGATGATAAACAGCATCGCAAGAAGTACATACAGCAAGTAAGGGTTTAGATACCACAGCCACATGACCAAACAAAACACCATTGTGACCAGTGGCTGCTTAAAATAATGCAACGAGTACTTAACGACTTTGTTTCAACACACTCGGGTCAAATCTGCCGTTATCTCAACCCTTCGTGCCTCACATTGGGCGCCAAAAAGGACTGTCGTGGTTTAGCCCCAGCTGGCAGCTGAGCACCACGTGGCCGCTCGCTCACCCCCCGTCGGGATGGGGAGGAGAATGGGAAGACAAAGGCAAAACCTCGTGGGTTGGGATAAGGACAGTTTACTGGGACAGCATGGGAGAGGGAAATAGCAACAACAGTACTTAGAATACACAGTGCAGTTTCTCACCCAACGACCATACAACTCAGACCGCACACTCAGACCCATCCCGAAGCTGGACTGTCCCCGAGCCACGCACCCTGGAGACATGCTGCCCCTCCCCGACTAGCCCCCCTTTTATACTGAGCATGATGTCACACGGTATGGAATACTCCCTTTGGCTAGTTTGGGTCAGCTGTCCTGGCTGTGTCCCATCCCAGCTTCTGGTCAAAATTAACTCTATCCTAACCAAACCCAGGACAGGCAGGTAGGAGAATTTGGCTGTGAATATTGTGTTGGCATGGGCAGTGTCTGCAGGTCCTTGCACAGTCGAGCGAACAGCTTGTTGGTAAAGATGGGTTTTGGCTGGTGAGCGAGGAGAGTGCCCAGAGCTTCAGTCAGAGTGCAACAAGAATTAGCTGCAGAAGGCAGTTGTAGGCAGGAAAGAGAAAATGGCTGTGAGCACTTGTGTTGGTGTGGGCAGTGGCTGTGTGTCCTTTTTAAGTGAGCAGTTGAGATGATGCTTAGTGGTAGACACACATTTCAGCTGTCAAGCAAGGGGAAGCAAGGTGCTCAACTGCAGTCAGAGTGCAACAGAATGGGCTGTGGAAGGCAAGGCATATGCAGGAAAGAGAAGTTGGCTCTGAGGACTTACGTTGGCATGGGCAATGGACGCGTGCCCTTTAAGTGCACAGTTCAGATGAGAGCTTAGCAGTAGAAGTAAGTTTTGGCTGGTATGTGTGGGGAAGCCCAGAGCTTTGGTCAGAGTGTGACAAGAATTTACTGCAAAAGGCATTGTTAGCGCTCAAGAGAATTTGACTGCAAGACTGTGCTGGAGTGGGCAAGGACTGGCAGGGAGGATAAGGGTTGGGCATATGAGGGGTGGGCTGGTAGGGTAGGGTTTTGGCTTGGAGGAGTTGATGTGCAGGATAAGGGTTGGTCTTGGAGTGGTTGTCAGGTAGGGTATGGGTTGGGCTTGGAAGAGTTGGTGAGTAGGGTAAGGATTGGTCTTAGAGGGGTTGCTTTGAGGAGTTGGGTGTGGAATGGTTAATGGGCTTGGGAGGGATGGGCTTGGAGGGCTTGGTGGGAAGGGTAAGGGCTGGGCTTGGGGGATTTGGAGTTAGGGTAAGGGTTGGGTATTTGGGTTTGGGCTTGGAGGGTTTGGCGGGCAGGGGTTAGTGGGTAAGATAAGAGCTGTACTTGGAAGTGGTAGGGTTGAAGGAGTTGGAGGGCATGGAAAGGGTTGGACTTGGAGTATTTGGGGTTAGGGAAAGTGTTGGGCTTTGGCAGGTTGACAGGCAGGGTAAGGGTTGGGCACTGAGAGGTTGGTGGACAGAGTAAGGATTAGGCTTGGAGGGGTTGGTGGGCAGGGTAAGGGTTGAGCTTAGAGGGTTTGGCAGCAGGTCTTGGAAGGATTGGCTTTGGAAGGTTTGGTGGTTAGGGGAAGGGTCAGGGTAAGAGGGGTTGTCATTTGAGTTGGGTAAAGTGTTGGAGTTTAAGGAGTTAGGGGGTCAGGCTGACGGGTGGGCTCAGAGAGGTCGGCAGTTAGGATAAGGGTTTTGGTTAGAGGGGTGCGGTTAGGGTAGAGCATTGGTGTTAGCAAGTTTGGTGGTTAGACTAGGCCTTGTGTTTAGAGGGGTTGAGGGTTAGGCTGGGGGTTGGGTTTGAGCTGCTTTCAGTTGGGGTTAGAGTGGTTGGGTTTTAGGCTAGGGGTATGGGTTGGGCTTGGAGGAGTTGGCAGGAAGGGTAAAAGTTGGGGTTGGAGGAGTTGGCGGGTTGTCTAGGCCTTGGGCTTACAAGGGTCGGTGGTTAGAGATGTTGGCAGTTAGAGGAGTTGGGGTTTAAGCTAGAGGTTGGGCTGAGAGGGGGTTGGTGGATAGGGTAAGGTTTGGGCTTAGAGTGCTTGGTACTTAGGGTTAAGGGATGGGCCTGAAGGGGTTGGGCTTAGAGGGGTGAGCAGCTAGGTTTAAGGGTAGGTCTTTGAGGGCTTAACCATCTGGATATGGGTTGAGCTTGGAGGGCTTGGTAGATAGGGTAGGGATTGGGATCGGAGGGATGGATAGACAGGGTAAGGGTTGGGCTTTGAGGGTTTGGGTTTGGAGGGGTTGGCAGGCAGAGTAAGGATTGGGCTTGGAGGGGTTGATGAGCGTGGATGGGTTGGGCTTTGAAGTCCTTCATGGGTAGGGGGAGGGTTGGAGCCAGAGGGATTGGCAGTTAGGGGATGTGTCAGGGCTTGGAAGATGTTGGTGGGTAGAGGAAGAGTTGGGGTTGGCTATTAGTGGAAGTTTTGGGCTTGGATGGGTTGGCGGTCGGGGTATGTTTGGGGGTTAAAGGACTTGGAGGTTAGGCTAGGGGTTGGTCTTGGAGGGGTTGATGGATAAGAAAAGGGTTGGACTTGGAGGGGTTGGTGGGTAGGGCAAGGGTAGGCTTGGAGGATTTGGGGTTGGGGTGAGGGTTGGGATTGGAGGGATTAGCACATAGGGGAAGGGTTGGAGAGATGCATTAGGCATAATTGGCAAGGATTTGATAGCAGGGGCAGGCTGCAGGGATGACCTGTGTAGGAGGAGGTCATGGACTGCCCTGTGCTGGTCATAGCCAGTTCCAGTCGGCTCAGCAACAGACAAAATGGACTGACTGCACACCAATACTGAACCACTCAGATGACTTTACAGTGCCTCTGCAAAAACATATTTAAGGGTGGTAAATGCTGAGAAAACAATGCCAGAGCAGGACGACCAGCCCGTGGGGAACCCATGATAGAGCAGTCTGTTCCTGAAGGACTGTATCCCATGGAAAGGATCCACGTTGGAGCAAGGGAAAAGTGTGAGGAAGGAGCGGCAGAGATGAACTGTTATGAACTGACCGCAACCCCCCATTCCTCACCCTCCCCTGCACTGCTCGTGGGGGCAGGAGGTAGAAGAGTCAGGAACAAAGGAATGAAGTTGAGTCTGGGAAGAAGGGGTGGGGGGAAGGTGGTTTTAGTTTTGTCTTTGTTTCTCACCATCATGCTCTATTTTTAATTGGCAACAAATTAAATTCTTTTTCCCCAAGTGGAGTCTGTTTTGCCTGTCATGGTAATTGGTGAGTGATCTCCCTGTCCTTGTCTCGACCCATGAGCTTTTCCATCTTATTTTCTCCCCTTGTCCTGCTGAGGAGAGGGAGTGAGAGAGCAGCTGGGTGGAGGTCTGGCAGCCAGCCAAGGTCAACCCACCACAGTGTGTATGTTTATTTGTATTGTATACCTCTGGTTTTGTGCCTACTGGGAATACATGCTTAGCCTCACCACTGGTTGGACCTGGGGACATGGATCTGTGGCAGCCTTGCTTCTCTCAGGCTGTTGGATTCAGAAATCCCTAACATCGGGGACAGAGAGAGAGGGAAGGCAGAGAGAGGGGGAGAGAGAAGGGGAAGATAGAGAGAGGGCAAAAGGAGGGGCAGAGAAAGAGAGGCTGAGAGAGGCAGTGTCATGGTTTAGGTCAGGACAGACTAAACGCACGCATTAATTACTATGCAATAATTGTATCCACGTGAAGGAGTTTGGCAATTTATTGCCTCTGTGAAAGAGTGTTTATTAATGCATAGAACCCTATCTCAAATGTCTACAGGGTGTATTGGGTTTGCATGGCAAGGTTTTGGTAGCGGGGGGGGGGGGGTCTACAGGGGTGGCTTCTGTGAGAAGCTGCTAGAAGCTTCCCCTGTGTCTGATAGAGCCAATGCCAGCTGGCTCCAAGACAGAACCGCCGCTGGCCAAGGCCAAGCCAATCAGCACCTCTGTGATAACATATTTAAAACGGGAAAAAACAAGTTAGAGGGAGCTGTTGCAGCCGGAGAGAGAAGTGAAAAGATGTAAGAAACTCTGCAGACACCAAGGTCAGTGCAGAAGGAGGGGGAGGAGGTGCTCCAGGCGCCGGAGCAGAGATTCCCCTGCAGCCCGTGGTGAAGACCATGGTGAGGCAGGCTGTCCCCCTGCAGCCCATGGAGGAAGGATGAGGGGGGTGTAGAGATTCCACCTGCAGCCCGTGGAGGACCCCACGCCGGAGCAGGTGGAGACACCTGAAGGAGGCTGTGACCCCGTGGGAAGCCCATGCTGGAGCAAGCTCCTGGCAGGACCCGTGGACCCGTGGAGAGAGGAGCCCACGCCAGAGCAGGTTTGCTGGCAGGACTTGTGACCCCCTGTGGGGGACCCACGCTGGAGCAGTCCATTCCTGAAGGACTTCAGCCTGTGGAAAGGACCCACGCTGGAGCAGTTTGTGAAGGACTGTAGCCAGTGGGAAAGACTCACGTTGGAGCAGGGGAAGAATGAGAGGAGTCCTCCCCCTGAGGAGGAAGGAGGGGCAGAGACAATGTGTGATGAACTGACCGTAACCCCCATTCCCCGTCCCCCTGTGCCGCTGAGGAGGGAGTAGGTAGAAATCAAGAGTGAAGTTAAGCCTGGGAAGAAGGGAGGGGTGGGGGGAGGTGTTTTAAGATTTGATTTTATTTCTCATTGCTCTACTCTGTTTTGCTTGGTAATAAATTAGATGAATTTCCTCTCTAAGTTCGGTCTGTTTTGCCCATGACGATAATTAGTGAGTGATCTCTCCCTGTCCTTATCTCGACCCACAAGCCTTTCGTTATACCTTTTCTCCCCTGTCTAGTTAAGGAAGGGGAGTGATAGAGTGGCTCTGGTGGGCACCTGGGCTTCAGCCAGGGTCAACCCACAACAAGGGACAATTTTGTTTTGTTCACTGTCTATTCATAGCCATGGAGATGTCAAGCTATGTGTCCATAACTGACCAGCCATTATGACTGGTAATTCCACTCCTTGGATGTATGTAGCCCACACAGGTTGGTTTTTCCACCTAATTCTTAGAAGTGCCTTTGCATCTTAGCTGTGCAGCTCACAGCTGAGCACTTCTCCTATTGAAGTATTAGGAAGATGTAACCTACGGGCTCCACTATCCCAATGTTCTCCTTCGCAGATTAACCATACTTGTTCATTATTAGTAAAGTGGCCAGTTGCATACTTTGGCAGGTAGTGTCCAAAGAGTCATTCTGAACACCAGTCGAAATAGTCTTAGATATGTTTTTCATTACTTCCCAGGTCTGTCTTTCTATTCAGAATTCTAACAGAATTGGGACCAACGAGGGAAAAGTAATTAGGGGTGGGTTGGTTGTTTGGGACGTGCTTGGGTGGAGAAAAGGAAGTTGCAGGGGTGGTTAAAAGGTGTGTTCAGGAAAAGAAAAAATGGGGAATAAGGTATAAAATCAGGTGGAGGACAAAGAACTGGGGGATTTTGCAACGGTAGAAGTGCAGAGGCCTACAGACAGTGGTGAAGCTGACCTGCAGACCCAAGCTCCCCAGGACACTGGAGGGAACCCCCTTGGGCAACTTGCTGGACTCTCCATCCGGCCTATGATGTCCAGAAGACTTGGTGTGGGAGGATGGAGTGAGAAGGAATAAACTTGTATGGAGGGATAGACTTGTGCCTTACCACTAAGTGCAGGAGGAAAAGCAATATAATTGCAACTTAATAGCACTTATGTGTGTGATAAGTTTTCTTTATAGTAATATAACTATGTATCGATAATGATACTAGTAATAAGCAATAGAATCGTAACTCAATATTACTTGCAGTGATATAATTGTGTACTAATATTACTAATAATGGTGGTGAGTTTGTTAGACAACTAAGGTACTATTAGCTTTTTAAAGGTGTGTCACTTAATCAGTAAATATAACCATTTTGATCAGCTATGTCTCAAGCCTCCAATTTGAAAGGGGAGAGTCAGACTCTAGGGAGGTAACAGAGGTCTAGCCTGGCCTGAGCCTGGCTGGGATGATGCCTCTCCAGTGTTTACAAGCCAAGTGGCTTCTGCCAAATGAACATCCCAATTTCTCATATCCCCTTTTCCCTGGGCTTGTAGCATGGTTTTCAGGAGTTCATTATGCCATTCTACCTTTCCCAATGCCTGGGGATGTGGTGTATGATAGGCACAGACTCCGTAGGGTGCAAGTACAGAATCAACTTTATTACAGAATTTTCTGATTATATAGTATTTCTTGTTAAAAGGGGAGGCCCTTTTATTCCCCAGTCATCACCCGATTCGTGTTCCCCGCAAGATCTGCTATTCTCTTTTTCTCTTGCACCTGGCGGGCGCCTGGCTGTCTGTTCTCAGCTCCTTATCTCCTGGATTTGGCCAGTCACATGTTATTTATGAGCTACTGAAGAATGCAAGGTCTGTTTTGTGCATATCTTTTCTTTGAACCGCTGTTTTTCGCTGTTTTAGCGCACAGGTGGAAATCGCACATTTCCCATGCCGTCTTTATTCGCTAAAGCGTTTTTCTCCACATCTCCCCCTTTTTTGTTTATGACAATCCCGTTGAGCAACAGTGTGTCCATAACGTGTGCCTCTCTCCCCTGCACTCGTCAGATAGCCGACCATAGAATCTGTAAAAAAAAACCACCAAGAACAAGAAAAACAACACAGTGCCTATGCCAATAAAAACCTACATTCGAAGATTTAAACCACTAAACCAATTTTTTGGATTTAGCCATGATAGGCCATTTTTTAATGTGTCGAATACTCTTTGACTCATTAGTTCCTGTAATTTTTTAATTTGGTCCCTCAATTGATCATGTAAAGACTGAATATTATGTTGAAGAGATAAATCAAATGTCCTTCTAAATGTTGTTTCACTATTTTATAAATCGCTAAAAGCTATACAGCTCCTAAAGTCTGGTGAAGACAGGGTAATACAAAAAGATCCATTACATGATAGAATAGTAGCATTGGAGGTTAGAGCAAAAGATAAGGCTGGGTTGTGCAGACCATGATTTCTGCTTCAGACAAAAGCGTTACATTAGCCTTAGTTGCGTTCTCCGTCATTAGTACTTGATATAATTGTCGCTTAAAAAAGGAAAGACCCATCTGACAAATATTTGAATGAGCCAGGAAAAAAGATAAATCTGATGTGTTAAAACTATCATTATAATACATCTGCAATTCTATAAGCCACCATATCTTAATTTTGAGGTTGATCAATCCCAGATGCAACATCATCTTGGTGTTTCTTATCGTCCTGTTCATCTTCAGTATGCGTTTTCACTTGCGCTGGCTTTACATACCTTGCAGGGATCCAATATGGACCTGAGGGAAGAGAAACACAAGCATATCCTCGTCCCCAGGTAAGCAAGGGGACCGGTCCTTCCCATTGACCAGATTCCAAATTCTTATAAAACACCTGAGGCTTCATGGTAGAGGATTCCTCAGTTCTAAAATGTCTATCTACTGCGGAACTATATTGCTTAGATCCAGATAGATTAAGAAAATTTAGAACATAAGTAGCTTTGTCTAATATTTCCTGTGGTGTTGTTCCTACTGGATTCCCCCTTTTTTGTTTATCAATAATAGATTTCAAAGAACGGTGGGCATGTTCTATTATTGCTTGACCAGTAGGGGAACATGGAATTCCAGTAATATGTTCAACTCCCCAATCCTGTAAGAATAACAGAAAACGTCGAGAAACATAAGCTGGGCCATTGTCTGTTTTAACTTTCCGTGGGACCCCCATGGTCACAAAGCATCTTAAAAAATGCTTCACAACGTCTCTGGCACGTTCTCCGGAATGGGCAGTGGCTACCAGAAAACCAGAGAAGGTGTCAATAGAAACATGAACATACTTAAGGCGTCCAAAAGAAGAAATATGTGTGATCTCTGATTGCCACAAATCATTAGCATTTAAACCTCTGGGATTAGTCCCTGGCAAGACTGGCAAAGGGGACAGGCGCTGACAATCCGAGCATGCTCGAATTATATCTTGAGCTTGTGCGGTAGTTAAAGAGAAGTGCTTTCGTAATGAGTGTGCGTTTTGGTGGAAAAATTCATGAGCTAATTTTGCCTGATCAAAACGTCGAGGAAAAACCGCAGCCATTGTAAATTGGTCTGCTATTGTATTACCTTCGGCAAGGGGTCCTGGTAAGTTAGTGTGAGAACGAATATGGACAATGAAATAAGAATGCTGTCTGATTTTTAAAAGTTGGGCTAGCTTTAACAATAAATCAAACAACTGTTGTCTACCTCTCGTATAAAAGTGGATTCTAAGCGCTGAACAATACCTGTAACATATGCAGAATCTGCAACGATATTAAGAGGTTCCTTAGAAAATAACTCAAAGGCACGGACCGCTGCAGCTAACTCTACAATCTGCGTCGATCCAGATAAGTGAGAAACATCTGAGGCCCACTCCTCGCAGTTTGCGTGACGCCATACAACTGCAGCCTTACCTGTTTTGCCAGAACCATCGATAAACACAGTACGAGCATTCTGTAGAGGAACAGAACTCAACAAAGACCGTGGTTGAAGAGGTAAACAGTGCAGAGAACCTAATAAACGATGGCGTGGCAAAGAATACAAAACAACATTAGTATAATCAGCCAATGCAGCCTGAAAAGCCAAACTATTACACAATACAACATGAAATTCTTCTTTGGTTAATGGTAGATGAAGGAAGGTAGGATCTCGTCCTGTCAATTGTTGACATTTCAAACGACCCTGCGAAAGAAGTCTAGCAATCATTTCTAGGGCAGTGGTCAATGTTTTCGCAAAAGAATGTGGCAAAAATAACCACTCCAAAATGCGTAAAGCATGCTCTTCCTTCCGCACTTTCTCGTCCCACTGACCTAGGAGAGCATACGGTTGAAAGGAATGATAAATGATAAACAACCAAACTGGCAATTGCAGAGAAATTCGATGAGCAAATGTAAAATTAATTTTATCTATTGCTGTCTGCAGCGCCGACTGGGCTGCTTCTGTCAATTGTCTAGGAGAAGTTAGTTCAGGACTCCCCTTCAACAACGAAAACAAGGCCGACAGTTCGTGTGTCGTTATTCCCAACAGTGGTTGAAGCCAGTTAATTGTCCCCAACAACTTCTGTAAGTCATTTAGAGTACTCACTGTAGTAGCAAGTCATACAGACTGTGGATATACATGCGAATCAAGAAGTTTCCAGCCGAGATACCTCCACGGAGGCAGTGATTGTACCTTTTCCGTCGCAATTTGGAGACCGTATCGCCGAAGCTCAGCTACTAAACTGTCGAAAACTTGGGAAAGAGATGATTCAGTTTCCACAGCCAACAAAATATCGTCCATGTAAGGATATAACATGATTGCATCATATGTTTTGCGAATATTTGACAAGGCCTCACTAACAACAATTTGACATATAGTCGGCTATTTTTCATTCCTTGCGGTAAAACCACCCAATGAAACCGTTGCATGGGTGTATCATTATTAATCACAGGAACCAAAAAGGCAAAACGAACACAATCTTCAGGATGTAAATGAATGGTAAAAAAGCAATCTTTTAAATCAATAACCTTCAAATGCCAATAATCCGGAATCATAGTGGGATTAGGAGTTCCTAGTTGCAAGGCCCCCATAGGTGCCATCACTGCATTAATAGCTCGGAGGTCCTGCAACAATCTCCATTTGCCAGATTTTTTAGGAATAACAAATATAGGAGTATTCCAAGGGCTCGTGGAGGGAACAATATGGCCTAATTGTAGCTGCTCTTGCACCAATTCATGAGCCCTTTCTAGCCGCTCACCTTTCAAAGGCCACTGATCTACCCATACTGGCTTATCTGTTAACCAAGTCAGTTTGAGTCGCGGCTGAACGTCAGTGGCCCGTGTTAAAAATGTGTCGTTATTGTCATGTTCCATTGTTGCAAGAGATCGCGACCCCATAAAGTACATGGCACAGTTAAAACATATGGTTTTAAAAATGCTTGTTGGTTTTCAGGACCTTCCACAATCAAGGAATGCATACTCTGCCAAGGTATCTGTGTCCCTCCAATTCCAGTAACAGCAGCAAACGCCTGTACTAATGGCCATTCCTGTGGCAAGTCCAATCGTTGAATAATAGAAACATCTGCTCCGGTGTCCACTAAGCCAGTGAACACCTGACCATTTACTCTACAAGTCAACATCGGTTGTCCCGTGGTAATCTTCTGTGTCCAAAAAATGCGAGGCAGACCTGTACTACCAAACCCAGAGGACCCCCTTTTGCCAACATGGGCGGAACTTTTAGTTTGAATTTGCATGTTAGGCAGCAAAAGCAATTGTGCAATTCGCTCTCCAATAGGTATAGTACAAGGTGGCATAGGGGTCCAAACCATAATTCTTATTTCCCCAGTATAATCGGAATCTATGACCCCAGGCAAAACAAATAAACCTGCTCTGGAAGTGGAGGAACGACCGAGCAATAAGGCACATAAACCCTCAGGCAAAGGTCCATACACTCCTGTAGGCACTAGATGTACTGACTGATCTTGAGTTACTGTGGATTGACTGGTGGCCAGGTCCAACCCGGCGCTGCCTGCTGTGGCTGGTCTGAGAGACTCGACTGTAGTGAGTTGCCAGCGTTCATCTCGCTTATTTGTGCCGGCCATGTCAAGGACTGTGCTGGCGGGGGCTGGGTCAGGTTGTGTAGTCTCGGGGCACCGGACCTCGTGCCCCTCCTCCCGTTTCCCAAGGTATTCTCAGGGAGCGGATTGCCTTGTTTGTCAAACTTAGAACAACATTGATTACCCCAATGGTATCCCTTTTGACAACGAGGGCATAATCGAGCAAGTTGTCTTCCCTGCCCTCCTTGTCCTCGTCCTCCTCTTCTCGCTTTCGGACAATCTTTCTTCACATGCCCTTCCTGACCACAGGAGAAACATTTAGTAGCAGCTCGTGCAACTGCCAACTGTTGAGCTAAGGCAGCAGCTAGCATATCTGCCTTATGTTGCTCAGAGCCCATGTTTTGGCATGCTTTAGTAAGATCATTCAAAGTTCTTGCGTGATTACGAATAGGATCAATGGCTCGCCTGCAGTCCGTGTTTGCATTCTCAATAGCGAGCTGAAACAATAACAATTCTGCTGCTTCAGAAGAGTCTATCTGTCTCTGTATAGCAGTTTGCAAACGATCCAAAAATTGTATGTACGGCTCCTGAGGTCCCTGACGAATGGAAGCAAATGACGACTCTCGCTTGCCGAAATCCGGCACCCGTCGGAGTGCCCTCAAGGCTAACCCTGTGGCTTGGGCAAGAACATTCCGCGATAATCCAGCCTGTGCTATCCCGGTAGCATAATGCCCTTCTCCCATTAATTTGTCAAGACCAATAGCAGTTCCTGCTGTTAAATTGTTCATCACCTGAACTTGCACCAGCTCACGGTATTCTGAAAACCACACAGAGTACTGTGCTGCAGGCAACACAAGACGTAGGATGGATTTCCAATCTAAGGGTGTCAGTACGTAAGCTTCTCCTATAACCTGTAACAAGTTCATTGTGAATGATGCCTGCAAGCCATACTCCTTTATCGATTTGCGGATCTCCTTTATTACATCATATGGTAAATGAACGTATTCGGGGGGTCTATTCGGTTGATACCACACAGGCATGGCTTGAAGAAGCGATATGTCCCCTCTTTTTAGTGCCTCTGTCCGGCACTCATCAAGTAGTCCACCCAAGATTTTAGACTGAACAGTTCCTTGTAATGGGTAACTCGGGGGGGGGGGGCAGGGGTGCAGAAGGGGGCGGGTGCGCGCCGAGTGGAGGGGGTGGGGGGGTGGGCATCAGGGATAGCCGTGAGAGAGTCTTTTGTCTCTGTTGTTGCAAAATCTCTTCTGCTGTGGGGGCAGAAGCAGCCATCGCTTTTACAGGAGTAAGCAGAGGATATAAATCCGGCTCTCGTTCGGGGTCAACGGGACCTGGATCAAAAGGATCCCCAGGGTCTGCTCTGCCCTCCGACAGCGGAGGCTCAGTCACCACCTCAGCATAGTCTGACTCCAACTCAGGATCTATTAATTCAAACAAACAAGATTCTTTTTTCATATTTGTCTCAGCGGGTGGTAATACGGAGTTATTCACTTTCTGCAATACCTGTTCAGCATGTAGCAGAGTCCTGAGAGCAGTATAAACCACACGCCAAGTAATCAATATATCATCGGGGAGCTCCAACTGCAAAAGCTGCTTAGCTTGCAGCTCCTCTCCAACCTTCTGCCATTGAGTGAGATCATAAGAGCTTTTAACAGGGAACCATGGACAATAGTCCCGAATCCATACAAGCAACCTCACCAAATGCAGCGGAGCGACCTTAAAGCCTAGTTCTCATAAAATATGTTGTAAATTCTCTGTATGCAACTTCTGTTCTCGAGTCGCTGACTGTCCCATAATGAAGGAGAAAAAACTGACAGTCTAAAAAACTTCCCCACGGCTGCTCACCTGTTTCGTCCAGCGACCAGTGATGAATATGAGCGCTCAATGCAGTGCAATTTCCTCCATCCAGCTACGCAGGGGTACACCACCTGTAATTTTCCGCACTGCTTTTCCTTCTTCTCTTTTCCAAGTCCTTCTTCTATTTTTCAAGTCCCGATTCAGGCACCATTTGTGGTGTATGATAGGCACGGACTCCGTAGGGTGCAAGTACAGAATCAACTTTATTACAGAATTTTCTGATTATATAGTATTTCTTGTTAAAAGGGGAGGCTCTTTTATTCCCCAATCATCACCCGATTCGTGTTCCCCGCAAGATCTGCTATTCTGTTTTTCTCTTGCACCTGGCGGGCGCCTGGCTGTCTGTTCTCAGCTCCTTATCTCCTGGATTTGGCCAGTCACATGTTATTTACGAGCTACTGAAGAATGCAAGGCCTGTTTTGTGCATATCTTTTCTTTGAACTGCTGTTTTTCGCTGTTTTAGCGCACAGGTGGAAATCGCACATTTCCCAGGCCGTCTTTATTCGCTAAAGCGTTGTTCTCCACATGGGGATAATAGGGAATACAGTATATCCAGTCAATTCCATGTTCAGCTGTTCCTAACTTTATAATTTCAGCAGCTTGGTCCACTTGATGGTTGCTGATTTGTTCTTCAGTGGCACTTCCTTTTGGGACATGGGCACTGTGGGACATGGGCTCGAACTCCCTTCATATGCTGCTAGTATCTCTTTTTCAGTTGGCCTCAGATCCTCTATATCCTCAGCTCCAAAACCCTAGAGGTCGACCTCGAGTCTCTCCAGGTGCTTTCCGCCAGAGACTCCGGGTGGGGCCATGCTCCCTGGCTGCCCTGTAAAGCATGTTTCTCACAGCTTGTCCTGTCCAGACCGTCCCAAGGGCTACCACATGAACTATTTGCTGATTAATCTGTTCAAAGGCTTGTCCCTGCTCAGGGCCCCATCCAAAACCATTCTTCTTTCAAGTCACTCGATAGAGAGGGCTCACAATCTGACTGTAACCTGGAATATGCATTCGTCAGAAACACACAATGCCTAGGAAAGCTTGTCTTTCTTTTTTGTTATATGGGGAGGGACATAGCTGTTATCTTATTGATCGCATCCATTGGGATATGATGACGCCCATCTTGCCATTTTATTCCTAAAAGCTGGATCTCCTGCGCAGGTCCCTTGACCTTGCTTTGTTTTACGGCAAAACCGGCTTTCAGAAGGAAACACAAACACTTCCTCTGCTGTGTTGCGCCACACGATGATGTCATTGATGTATTGCAGATGTTGAGGGGCTGCACCCTGTTCTAGTGCAGTCCGGATCAGTCCATGGCAAATGGTAGGGCTGTGCTTCCACCCCTGGGACAATCGATTCCAGGTGTATTGGACACCCCTCCACCACATGAAAGCAAACTGTGACCTGCACTCTGCTGCCAAAGGGATTGAGAAAAGCGCATTGGCAATATCAGTTGAGGCATACCACTTGGCCACCTTAGACTCCAGTTCATATTGGAGTTCTAGCATGTAGTCCACTGTCAGCCTCCACCCTCCATCAGACCTTTGTACTGGCCATATGGGACTATTAAAGGGTGAGCAAGCCTTGCTGATCACTCCTTGGCTCTCCAGTCAATGGCAAAAAACCTCATGGATGGGAACCAGGGAGTCTTGGTTGGTGCGATATTGCTGCCGGTGCACCGTCATGGTAGCAATCGACACCTGCTGGTCTTCGACCCACAGCAAGCCCACAACGGAGGGATCCTCCAAGAGGCCGGGCAAGGTAGACACCTGTTTAATCTTCTCTGTACCCACAGCAGCTACACCAAAGGCCCACTGGTACCCTTTTGGGTCTTTGAAGTACCCACTCCTGAGGTAATCTATGCCAAGGATGCACGGAGACTCCAGGCCGGTCACAATAAGATGCTTCATAGAATCATAGAATGGTTTGGGTTGGAAGGGATCTTAAAGATCATCTATTTCCAACCCCCCCCTGCCATGCTTCTGCCGCTAGTCCCCAATACAGGCAAGTGTTGGGATCCCCCTGTCACTCCAGAAATCCAGATGGGTTCTGCCCCCTTGTACCCTGATGGCATTAGGGTGCGCTGTGCACTGGTGTCCACCAGAGCCTTATACTCCCGTGGGTCCCATGTGCCAGGCCATCGAATCCATACAGGCCAATAAACCCGATTGTCCCTTTCCTCCACCTGGCCGGAGGCAGGGCCCTTCTGTTCCTGGTCGGAGTAATCATCACTTGACTTCTGTAACTGTAAACCAGAAGTCCCTTCATTAGAGTCAGAAGACGGATCAGCCCTTCTGCTCTGCCTGGGGAATTGCTCAACAGCAACTGGAGCAGTAATCTTCCTGGATGGACCCTTTTTGGCCGCTGTTTTCCCTCACAAGCCACTTACCTGATCTTCCAGGTTCGAAGTAGCTGCACCGTCCCACTTCCTCATGTCATCCCTGTGGTCACGCAGATAGAACCACAGAGTGGCATGAGGTGTGCACCCACAGTACCTTTTCCCTTGAGAAGAGAAAGGCAGGTTGGTCTAGCCACAGTTGGCACCTCGATGTCTGTCCAATCCATTATCACCAGGGCATTGGCATATGACGTTGGTGCACTCCGTACAAACTTCCACCACATGGCCCACATGCGCTGGACTTCATCTGGGTCTTTGGATTCCTGGTTGTTGTCTAGGTTGCTGTAGATCACCTCCACCGCTGCTTGTTCCCTCAGATACTGGATACTTCCCTCAGTGGTGTTCCACTTGCCTCAGTAGTTTACAAGATCTTCCTTGAGGGGATACCTTGCCTTCACACTCGACAGGAGCTGCCTCCAGAGGCTGTAGATTGTTGCTCTTCTTCCAATCCCTTTGTCAATACTCCAGTCCCTAGCGAAGGATCCCAGCTGCTGGGCTTCCTTGCCCTCTAATTTCTGACTGTTGGCCCCAGTATCCCATCATTGGAGCAACTAGGTGATAATTTGCTCGCCTGGATGACGTCCGAAATCTCTCTGCATATCTCGCAGCTCACTCAAGGATAGAGACCGGGTGGTTTCTGACTCGTTTATGGTTTCTGTCTCTTCCCCTTCCTGTTCTTGTGAATGCTCTGCTGCAGAACACACTGCCTCTTCTGATTCTTCCTCTCCTTTTCCCTGTAAGGCTCTGATAACAAGTGAATGTCGCAAACACCTGTCTTGACATGGTCAGGGATGGGCTGATGACGAGGGAGTGTTGACCAAGAACGGAACGTGCGGAAGCAGAATAATGTCTTGTGAGCCCACTCCTCCATTCCTGAAACATGTAGACAAAAGATCATCTGTATCCTGTGTGCCGTGTGCCTGTGAAAGATCACCACTCACTTGGTCAGCCCCGAAGGAGGGGGACAGTGAAGCCATGTTGGCTGTTACCAATCACCTCCTTATTTTCCATGTGCCTGAGCATAGTCTCCAGGAGGGTCTGCTCCATGATCTTGCCAGGCACGGAGGTGAGACTGACCGGCCTGTAGTCCCCTCTTTTCCCTTCTGAAAAATGGGGGTTATGTTTCCCCTTTTCCAGTCAGCGGGAACTTCGCCCGACTGCCAGGACTTCTCCAATATGATGGAGAGTGGCCTGGCCACTTCATCCGGCAGTTCCCTCAAGACCCGCGGATGCAACTCATCAGGTCCCACGGACTTGTGCGCCTTCAGGTTCCTTAGATATTCTCGAACCTGATCTTCTCCTACAGTGGGCGGTTCTGCATTCTCCCAGTCCCTGCCTTTGCCTTTTGTGACCTGGGCAGTGCGGCTCAAGCATTTGCCGATGAAAACTGAGGCAAAAAAGTCGTTGAGTACCTCAGCCTTCTCCATATCCCAGGTAACCAGGTCTCGTTTTTCATTCCGGAGGGGACCCACATTTTCCCTCGTCCTCCTTTTCTCACTAACATACCCATAGAAGCTTTTCTTGTTGTCCTCGACATCCCTGGCCAGACTAATTTCTATCAGGGCTTTGGCTTTCCTAGCCTGCTCCCTGGCTGCTCGGACAGTTTCTCTGTATTCCTCCCAGGCTACCTGCCCTTGCTTCCACCCTCTGTAGGCTTCCTTTTTTTGTTTGACTTTGCCCAGGAGCTCCTTGTTCATCCATGGGGGCCTCTCGGTGTTTTTGCCTGACTTTTTCTTTGTTGGGATGCATCTCTCCTCAGCTTGGAGGAGGTGACCCTTGAATATTAGCCAGCTATCTTGGGCCCCTCTTCCCTCCAGGGCTTTGTCCCATGGTATTCTACCAAGTAGGTCCCTGGAGAGGCCAAAATCTGCTCTGTTGAAATCCAGGGTAGCGAGCTTGCTGCGCACCCTCCTCGCTGCCCTAAGGATCTTGAATGCCACCATTTCATGGTCCCTGCAGCCAAGGCTGCCCCTGAGCTTGACATCCCCTACCAGCCCCTCCTTGTGGGTGAGAACAAGGTCCAGCATGGCACCTCTCCTCGTGGGCTCCTCTGTCACTTGGAGGAGGAAGTTGTCATCAATGCATTCCAGGAACTTCCTGCATTGCTTGTGCCCTGCTGCGTTGTCCCTCCAACAGATATTGGGGTGATTGAAGTCCCCCATGAGGACCAGGGCTTGTGAACGTGAGGCTGCTCCTATCTGCCTGTAGAGGGCCTCATCCGCTCAGTCTCCCTGGTCAGGTGGCCTGTAGCAGACCCCCGCTATGATGTCCCCTGCCCCAGCCCTCCCTTTAATCCTGACCCATAGGCTCTCAGTTGGCTCCTCCTCCATCCCCAGGTGGAGCTCCATGCACTCCAGCTGGTCATTGACATAGAGGGCGACGCCCCTCCTCTTCTGCCCTGCCTGTCCTTCCTAAAGACCCTGTATCCTTCCATCCCAACACTCCAGTCATAGGAGCTATGCCACCACGTCTCCGTGATGCCAATAAGGTCATAGCCCTGCAGGCGTGCACACGTCTCCATCTCCTCTTGTTTATTCCCCATGCTCCGTGCTTTTGCGTAGAGGCATTTCAGTTGGGCCCCCCCGTTGAGGCTGACTTACTGACTGGAGTGGCTGGGATTCCCTTGATGTATTCTCCCAGTGTTTCCCTGCTGGTTCCTATTACCTCAGGAGCCCCCGTCTCATCTCCTCTAGACTTCAAGCGTGCTGCAGTGTGTTCAGCACGTCTCTAAGTAGCAGGCTGAGGGCCCTCGCTGGCACCCCATCCCTCCAACCTTGGCGTGTGTTAATGGACTGTGTCCGTCTGTTCCTCCCAACGTCACTGCCCGCAACCGGAAGGAGTAAGGAAAAAATAACCTGCGCTCCAGATCCCTTCAATATCTGTCCTGAGACCCTTCAGTCTCTTTTGATTGCTTTTGCATTACATGTCGCAGCTCATCACCACCCACCACAGAGGAGCAGTAGTGGGTAGTAGTGAGAGGGCCGTACCAGGCTGGGGAGTTTCCTCCTAATGTCTTTAACACAGGCCCCAGGGAGGCAGCAGACTTCTCCGAGAGGAGAGTTTGCCCTGCATATCGGACCCTCTGTACCCCTCAGAAGGGAGTCTCCTACAACTATAACCCGCCTTTTCTTCTTCATGGAGGTGGTCACGATACAGGGTGTGGGCCCTTCTGGCCTTGGTGATACCTCTGGTGTAGCTCGACTATTGTCCATATCCTTACTTGAGTGGCCTTCCACAGCCAGAGCCTCATACTTGTTGTACAGAGGCACCTGGGAGGGCGAGGTGGGCAAGGAGGAGGTTCGCCTGCCACCCTGAGTGTGGACTTGCTTCCATTCACGCCTTTCTTTTAAGCTACTTCCTTCATCCTGCCAGGGGAGGATACAAGGTCCCCTTAATCTTGAGTTTTGTCTGGTGGCTGTCCCTGTTTCTGTCTCAGGGAGGGCAGAGCTTGGCTCCACCAGTCTATCTCTCTTTCTCAGCCTCCCTGATGCTCTTTAACCTTTCTACTTCCTCTCGTAGCTCTGCCACCAGGCTGAGCAGATCATCCACCTGGTCAGACCTCACACAGCCGTTCTCACTACTGCCATCGATTCCCAGTGACAGGCTCTGGCACTCCCTGCAGCCTGAGACCTGGGTGGCTGTATGTTTTTATGGCAGCTCTGTCTGGCTTGCCACATCCATTCTGGCAAGTGCAGAGGTCAGAGCTATCTGCCGAGTGGATACCACAGCTAAGCTCCTTCCAAGGGGGTGATGACCACCAATGGAACTCACCTCCTGAGCTGGTAGGGTGACTAGGCCCTCCCTGAGCGCCCTCCCACGCAAACTGCCACGCAAACTGCCGTGCCATGCCCTGGCTGACACACCACGCTCTGTTTGCCCGCTCTGTTCGCAGCGCTCCAGGTCGCTAGCGCTCCCCAGGCTGCTTTTTATAGACGTGGGAGTGGGCACCGTTGCTCTGGCAATGCCCAGGCCTCGTCAGCGGTTCCCACGAGAGCTGCCAGCTCGTGGCAGGTCTCTTCCGCTCCCCTGGCATTTCCCTGCCTGAGGAAAGTCAGGAAACCCCCCTGTACGGCTAGATCTGCTACTCCGCTGTGGGTCGGGCCGGCACCAGAGCAACTCCCTTCAGCAAATTTCCCCGTCGAGTCTGTTTTGCCCGTGACAGTAATTGCTGAGTGATCTCCCTATCCTTATCTTGACCAGCAAGCCTTTCATTATATTTTCTCTCCCCTATCCAGCTGAGGGGAGCGGCTTTGTTGGGCACCTGGCATCCAGCCAGAGTCAACCCACCACACTTACACCGCCCCACCAGTGAGTAGGCTGAGGGTGTACAAGAAGTTGGGAGGGGACACAGCCGGGACAGCTGACCTCAACTGACCAAAGAGATATTCCATACCATATGACATCATGCTCAGTAATAAAAGCTGCGGGGAAGAAGAAGGAAGAGGGGGATGTTTGGAGTGATGGCTTTTGTCTTCCCAAGTAACCGTTACGCACGATGGAGCCCTGCTTTCCTGGAGATGGCTAAACATCTGCCTGCCAATGAGAAGTAGTGAATGAATTCCTTATTTTGCTTTGCTTGCGTGTGCGACTTTTGCTTTACTCAGTAAACTGTCTTTATCTCAACCCACGAGTTTTCTTACTTTTACCTTTCCGATTCTCTCCCCCATCCCACTGTGGGGGGAGTGAGCGAGCGGCTGTGTGGTGCTTAGTTGCTGGCCAGGGTTAAACCATGACATTGACACGCACCAATATGAGCATTCTGATTACCCAAGGATGTTCAAGAAACTGAAGAGCCATTGTAACAAGGCAGAAAACATCTACCCCCACAGGAGAAGAAGGGGAAGGTGCCATTTTTTGTTTCCTCCACAAATTGGCTCTCAGAGAAGAGGAAAAAGGTGTAATTGTTAATTCTCTCCACTAGATGGTTCCCGAAGTACTGGGACAGCAGCAAAGCAGGGCCCAAATACCTGATTAGGCTCAAGGCAAAACACAACAAAGTGATAAACAGCACAGCAAACTGCGGAAGCCAAAACCAGCCTTTAACAAGCCCTCATGTTTGATGTACAGCAAGAGAGGAAGTATGCCATGGAGCAGGTAAGGGAACAAATAAACCAGTGTCAAGAAAATTAAGTCAACATCATGACAAGCAACATCAAGTAACGACTTGTCAAGCAACGGCTAAACAGATATAACAACTGTAAATTCCATCTAGCATGCTACAGTCAAATCTATTGTTATCTCAAACCCCTCAAGCCCCACGTTGGGTGCCAAAAAGGACCGTAGTGGGTTGACCCTGGTTGGCAGGTAAGGCCCTACCCAGTTGCTCACTCACTTCCCCTCCCCACCAAGAGATGGGGGAGATAATTGGAAGGTCCAAAGTGAGAAAACCTGTGGGTCGAGATAAAGATAGTTTAATAAGGGGCAGGGAGAGAAAGTAAAAAAAAAAGCAAAAAAAAAGCAAAAAAAAAGCGATGCAAAAGCAATCACTCACCACCAGCAGACCAATGCCCAGCCAGTTCCCAAGCAACAGCTACTTTGGAAAGACTCCATTCTGTCTCATGTGTCGTGTCGTGTCATGTCGTGTCGTGTCCTGTCCTGTCCTGTCCTGTCCCGTCCCATCCCCCATCCCCTCCCCCCCTTTTATTGCTGAGCATGTCATTATATGGTATGGAATAACTCTGGTTAATTCAGGTCAGCTGTCCTGGCTGTGTCCCCTCCCAGCCTCTTTCCCACCTCCAGCCTACTCCCTGGGGGGGGGCAGAGTGAGAAACAGAGAAGGCCTTGACACCGTGTAAGCACTGTTCAGCAATAGCTGACTGTTTTGGTCACAAATGTAAAGCAGAGCACCATAGGGACTGCCATGAAGAAAATGAACTCCATCCCAGCTAGACCCAGTACACATATCAACGTGTCACACTGGTACATGCAGTTTTTCCAAATCCTGTGCAATGTTTTCCCTCAAATTAGCCATCCAAGTAGGTTTTCCTTGTCTCTGCCACTTCCTCTGTTTCCGCTGTGTGAAGCAGCCTCAGAGAGCATCAGCCACCACACAGGAGTCAGTATACAGGTATAACCTAGGCTATTTCCTCTGTAATGCTACATTGATAGCCATTCTAGCGGAGAGATGTCAGGTGGGTTGGAACTAGATGATCTTTAAGGTCCCTTCCAACCCAAACCATTCTATGATTCTATGATTCTTATGCCTTGGACTTCAGCAAACTGACTCAATTGTCCTTCACCTTCATCCGTTTTTATCACCCATTGGACAGGATTCCAAATGGCAGGTTTCTGTCTTCTCTGATTGCCAATAATTCATCAAGAGCTGTCAGTGAACAGGGCTTATTCGCGCTCTTCTTCAGATAGCTTGTCATATCCTGAAGCTTCTTGAGCATGTGGTAATACCCTGGGTGAGACCCCAAAATCACAAATTTGTTGTTGCTCAGTTCCCCACTCAAATGAGTTCTCTTTTCTGGTGACTTGGTACAGCGGGTTCACAAGCTGACTGTATCTGCAGATGTGCATTTGCCAAAATACTACCATTCCACAAAACATTTGTGTTTCCTTTTTATTGGTTGGTGGTGCCATTGCCACAATCTTGTCAATCATGTCAATAGGAATGAGATGGCACCCATCTTGCCATTTGACACCCAGAAAATGTATTTCTTAGTGCAGGTCCTTATTCCTCTTGATCGCAAATCCTGCATTTAGTAAAATTTCAGCAATCTGTTTGCCTTTGCTATACACCTCTTGGGTATTGTTTCCCCATACTATGATGTCATCAATGTACTGCAAGTGATCTGGGGCGTTGCCCACTTTCAAAACCTTTTGTATAAATCCGTGACACATGATTGGGTGTATTGGGTTTACATGGCAAGGTTTTGGTAGTGGAGGGGCTGCAGGGGTGGTCTCTGTGAGAAGAGGCAAGGAGCTGCCCTGTGCCGGACACAGCCAGTTCCAGCCAGCTTGGCAGTAGACTCACTGCAGGCCAAAGCTGAGCCAATCAGCAAAGCTGGTGGTGCCTCTGTGAAAACATGTAAGAAAGGGTAAAACTCCACATGGCAGTGTGAGAGTAGTGAGGAAAAAAAGTGTGAGAAACAACACTGCAAATACCAAGGTCAATGAAGAAAGAGGGGGAGGAGGTGCTCCAGGCACCAGAGAGGATATTCCCCTGCAGCCTGTGGAAGAGACCACAGTGGAGCATATATATCCCTGCAGGGCATGGAGAGGATCACACCAGAGCAGGTGGATATTTCCCTGCAGCCCGTGGAGAGCCCACGCTGGAGCAGGTTTTCCTCACAGGAACTGCAGCCTGTGGAGGAGCCCATGCAGGATCAGGTTCTCCTGGCAGCAACTGGCCCATGGAGAATCCATGTTGGAGCAGATTTTTTTCCTGAAGGTCTGCGGCCCACGGAGAGGGCCCATGCTGCAGCAGGGGAAAAGTGTGAGGAGGAAGGAGCGGTGGAGAGGAACGGTTATGAACCTCCTGTTCCCCATCCCCTCTGTGCTGCAGGGGGGAGGGAGGGAAAGGGAGGTAGAGGAGCTGGGAATGAAGGAGTAAAGTTGTGCCTGGGAAAAGGGGGGGAGAGGGGGAGGGAAGGTGATGTTTTAATTTTTGTGTTTGTTTCTCACCATCCAAATCTATTTTAATTGGCAATAAATTAAATTAATTTTCCCGGAGTTGAGTCTGTTTTGCCCATGGCAGTGATTAGTAAGTGTCTTTGTCTCAATCCACGAGTTTTTTCATCTTGTTTTCTCCCCCCAGTCCTGTTGAGGAGGGGTAGAGCGAGAGCAGCTGGGTGGGCATTTGGCAGCCAGCCAAGGTCAACCTACCACATGGGGTTATGCTTCCATCCTTGGGGCACATAGTTCCAGGTGTATTGTACTCCTTTCCCAGTACAGGCAAACTGTCATTTACACTCAGGTGTCAGGGGAATTGAGAAAAAACACTGGTCTCATGCCAGGCAGCATTCTTTTCTTTGGGTTCATGCTGTAGTTCTAGCATATCTGCCACTGCTGCACTCCAAGGGTGGTGTTATTTCATTCAAACCTCAGTAGTCTATGGTTGATCTCCCTGTTGGGTTTTCACACCGGCCAGATGGGGCTGTTGAAGGATGAATGGGTTCAAGTAACCACCCCATGACTTTCAAGCTCTTTGATAAGACCGTATATGGGACCGAGCAAATCCCTTTTGGTCTGATATTGCTGTTGGTGTACCATTTGGGTTGCCACTGGCACCAATTGAGGTGATGCCTGTAGCAGTCCTACTACTGACTCTCCCTCTGAGAGACCAGGTAGTTGAGGTATCAAAGGTGTGTCTATAGGGGTGTGGAAGGAGAGTGTCTGTTCCTTTAAGGGTATCTGGTCAAAGGAGCCTCACTTCCTTGCGCTTCAGGTGTTCTTCTCTTATATGGTTTTTTTACAACTGTCTTAAGTTATTGGAAAGGAGTTTTAATAAAGACAATTGGGAAGCTTTCAACGTCGTTCTACTTTACTAATAAGAGCTAACAATTAATCCGGATGATATGCTGTTAAGAGTATCAAAGCCTTTTCTTCTCAAATGACAAATTCCTTTATGTTACACTGTCCAGGAGTGCTTGAACTACGCTGTTGTGATACATGTTCAGTTAAGTGGCACGCAGATGGCAAAAGCTGATACTCCTTCTAATGCCACAGACTGTAGTATGCATGATAAACTTAACACTGTTAGAGAAAAGGTGGAAGTACAGGCTTCCTCAAAGGATGGAAGGTAACATTTAAGAGGTTATTCTACATAATGTTTAACAGCTTTTCACAAGATAGAAAAGTTAGGATTTCTAGTTTCACTAAATTTTTTATTCTCACTTTCTCTCCTTATTTTCACTTTTTGCAAGAGCCCTTCTCTTCAGGCAACAACAATAAAATAGACTCAGAAAACATACACATAGTAATAAATTTTACCCTTAAACTTGATACTTGGTCATAAGAATACTATCTTTGAGTATTTCAAATATCCTACTTATTTTGATAGACGGGTGAAACTCTTACAAGACTGCTTCAGGCATCATTTGCGTAAGGGTATGTGGAAGGAGAGTGTCTGCTCCTTTAAGGGTATCTGGTCAAAGGAGCCATAAACAAGAATATACAAAGACAAACCTGACCAACACATGATAAGGGAGGTTCTGATAAGAACAAACCTGGTTAGTCACCCTAATTGGTAAGGATATGTAGGGTGTGAGAATGTTTATTTTTTCAGGTGCACGATAAAGGAAAGGGAGGGAGACAAATACACAGAGTCATAAAATCTGACCAATTAGCATTAACAAAGACAATAACCAGAAAGAAACCTGGTCACTCACACTAATTGATGGGCTTCACAGAGGAGGAGGCAGAAACTTCACAGACCGAGTGCATCACTTACTTCCCCGACCAGGGCCAAGAGGTTGGTTCCTAAGATCATCCCAGCCATGGTATTGGCTGACTGAGGGGGGCCTCCCACAAACCAATCACATAAGGGGACGTCTTTCAGGTCTGCACAGCTGGAATATACCTGTTCAACAATTTGTAAACAATCATGTGCCAGTTCTTCTCCTTCATGTAGCAGAGAGGCTGGATTTAAGGCACTAGACACCTTCGTTATGATGTCTTCCTGTTCGAGCAGTATTGCTTGGTATTGTACCATCCTGCTCGGGGACAGCCAATGATGTCCTTTCTGTTCTAACACTGCTGCAACAGCATGTGGTGCATAAACAGTGATGTTTTTTGTCCCAAAGTCCTGAACAACTTGCGCCTCTCTTCGTGACGTTCTATATCCTGCTAGCCCCAAAAAGTTCAATAGATTGATGGTTGCTTTTTATAGTCTTCAGCCGTGTCCGCCCCCAGCAGTATATCATCTACATACTGTAACAAGGTAACCTTAGCTCCCTTACCTTGCCACTGTTCCAGTTCCTTCGCAAGTACATTACCAAAAATTGTGGGGCTATTCTTGAATCCTTGGGGAAGCATTGTCCAGCATAGCTGCATTTTCCGTCCTGTTGTGGGACTTTCCCATTCAAAGGCAAACAACTTCTGGCTTTGTTCTTCTAAGGGAATGCAGAAGAAAGCATCCTTCAAGTCTAATACTGTAAAATAAACATTGGAGTTAATTATGGTCCACTACTATTTGATTGATAGTTCTCAAACCTTGTACCAATCTGTATTCCTGTGCTTAACTAGTCCATATTTGAATAGGTTCCAGTCCAACACGGGCTTCCAATTTCATAGGATATTGTTTTCATCTTACCGGTTTAGCTCCTGGCTTCAATTCTCTTTTTACCAGTTCAGTCGATTTAGCTTTTCCAGGCTGCTCGGTTGCCCGTACAAAAGGGATCACAGCATCCTCTAATTCAGAAAGAGAATTGTCTGGCATCTCTTCTTTTCCGGTTTCTGTTGCCTTCATGGATTCCTGTAACACATATATTTGTGCTTCCCAAGTGTTATTTTGTGGAATATGAAATCTGATTTTGTTTCTATTTGCGCCCCTAGTTTGTTTAACAAATCCCTTCCCATTAGAGGCATAGGACATTCTGGCATATATATAAAAAATCATGTACCAATATTTTCTTACCAATCTTGCATTTAATCGGTTAAAAGAGAGGTCTAACCTCTCGTTTTCCTGTTGCACCAACTACAGCCATGGAATATTTACTCATAGGTCCCTTACGGCTATTTAATACAGAATAGGTTGTCCCCGTGTCAACTAAAAATTTAACTATATCGTTCCCCAGCTTAACAGCAACCGGGGATGCTTGGCTGGGGATTCCACTTTCTCAACCCCTGGTCCTCATCAATCCAAGTCCTCATTGACAAAATTAGCTGTTGGTATTCCTTAATTATTAATCTCCCTGTACCTGAATTCGGGTTCCAATCTAGCTCCTGAGTTGGCATAAACCGATCAGTGTCATCCCTATCATTTTGCCTTTCATTTTCTTCCCTCGCCTTTTCTATAACCATTCTTTTTTCTTCTGGTGTAAATATGTTATTCAACAATCAACAATCATTTTAAAAGACATATTATCACATATTATCAGGGTTATCTCGATATCACCCAGCAGATCCTTTCCAATTCATCAGATCCGACATTGTAAATGGTACTTTTACATACACTAGTAAACCGTCCGGACCTATTGCCTGGCGAAGGAGGGGTGGCCTGAATTACAGGATGTTGTTGCGCCCGAGTTCTCCCTGCTATTGGGCTAAAAAGCTTCACTACCTCTTTCACTGCCTCCCTCTCCATTATTAACACTTTCTTTACCTGGAGCTACTAACATCTGAATATCTTCCTCCTCCTCTCCCAGCTTCAGGCACCTTTTTTTCAATACTGTGAGCAGAACACTACCTCGGTGCCTTCTTCATATCTTTCATCATCGACGTTATATTTAAATCAGCATGATAATTTCTCAATGAGAAAAATAAATCAACATACAATACTTCATCCCATTTATCCAACCTCCTACAAAGTAACATCAACTGCAAAATTGTTTATCCAACCTTCTAAAAAAATAATATCAATTGCAAAATTGTATTATAATTTAAGGATCCTTTTTCCGGCCACTTTTCCTCATCCTCCAATTTATACTTTGGCCACCATTGACTACAATACTCTGTAAGTTTCTTTTTGTTAGGGGATCCCCTCCAAATTTGCCCCAATGTTTTAAAATACAACCTGATGGGGAACAAGGAGTTATTACAGACTGTTGGGCGCCCATATTTTTCTTTCCCAAAAAGGACGTTCTAAACCACGATGCCATATACTCCAGTCGTCACTGTCCAAATGTATATGACTCTTTCCCTTACAACCACCAGTACATTTTAAACCAGATGTACATGACCCCTTATGTATGCATACAATAACCTTAAACCAAGATTTCATATACTCCAGTCATCACTGTCCAAGCGTATATGACCCCTTATGCATGCATTTAATAACCCATTGAGCAATATCTCTTACAGCAAGCGTTGCACCGTTGTGTCGCTTACCCACTCCGGTTGGGGAGAATACTCGCGGAGTCCCCGATCAAAGGGTCGGTGCACGCTGGAGTCCGGAGAGCAGTTTCTCCCCACCGGCAGCCGGCAGGTCGATCTGGGCAAGGCGTCACGGCAGTCCCGTCACCGCAGTCCCGTCTGGGTTGCCAAAAACTGTTGTCCGAAAAGCGGATTCGTTGCCCGGTGTGCAATAAGTCAGTTCTCACACACACAGGAGAGATATTGCTTTTTATTCAGGCCTGGGTGCTCGGTGGATTTCCACAAATCAAGCACACCTAACGCTGGTTGTCTTGTCATATTTATACACAAAAGTTACAAATTAGTACACTCCCAGTTACAGTGATTGGTTTATATTTCTTCGCCTAGTATGCAAACCAGAACACATGCTCAGTTCTTTTCTCTGCCTTTATCTTTTGAGTAGGTGGTATAATTTGGGTAGGGGGCTCATGGGTCGGTGGTCGCAGAAACCCTGGCCCAAATTACCTTTCCCCTAGTTTCTCAATATTTCTGGAACTTCCAAATGGTTCTTCAGGGTCTGTTGATCAGACTAACGATTTCTTCTACCTCTTGACAATCACGTCTTAATTGATACATTGTTTGGGTGAATATTAACTAACATAATGGTAGGACTGCACAATAGCCATCCTTAGCAGTACCTAGCAACTATTTGCAAAATTATCTGTGACATCCTTAACTATGGAACTATGAAGAACTATCTGTAACTTCTTAGCTACAGAATCATGATTAACTCTTAACTTCGATGCTGGATATCACCTGGTGCTTCTGCCATGCCACTGGGCCATGTCCTTCCCTTGTTCTTACAGCCATGCCCACAGAGCTCTGTGGGCCACTCTGGGGCATCTGCTCCTTCAGTCCATCAGCGGGTGGTACTGGGCCCCCTTGTTCTCGCATGGCGGCCACCCATGCCTTCACAGAGGAGGAGGCAGAAACTTCACAGACCGAGTGCATCACTTACTTCCCCCACCAGGGCCAAGAGGTTGGTTCCTAAGATCATCCCAGCCATGGTATTGGCTGACCGAGGGGGGCCCCCCACAAACCAATCACTTCCAAATGTCCTGGGTCACCCCCTCTTGGTCCAGATCGATCAAAGGTGGGCTGTCTGTCATGCCATACACCACTTTGAACACCGCTCATTCCCTTAACCTCTGAAGCCCTTCTTCAGCCATATGCCACCACTTCTGGATGCACATATCCAGAAGGTCATTTTTCTGTAAATCACATCCTCTCACCCCAGCAAGCAGTCTATGTCACAGATTAGTTTCACCACAAGATCTGATTGCACTATCCACAGCTCCATCATTTGGACAGAGACCCCCAAACACAGTGCCTCCTGGTTATCTAGCTCTAAGTCACGGGCACCCACATCCCAGAACCTTAATAGCCAGGTTAGCAGGTTTTCTTATACTCCCAGCTTAAAATTAGCCTTTAGGTCTCTGTCGTGGGTTGAACTTGGCTGGCTGCCAGGTGCCCACCAAGCCACTCTGTCACTCCTCCTCAGCGAGACAGGGAGAAAAAATAAGATGAAAAACTGGTGAGTCAAGATAAAGGCAGTTTAATGAAAGAAAGCAAAAGCTGCACCTGGAAGCAAAGCAAACAAATAAAACAAACAAACAAACAAACAAACAAGAAGATTTATTCTCTACTTCCCATCCTCCAATCAGCAGGCCATGTCAAACTACTTCCTGGGAAGTAGGGCCTCAGTACACTTTGGAAGAGAAATGCTTAATAACAAATGCCCCCCCCCCACCACCCCTTTCTCTTAGCTTCTGTTGCCGAGCACAATGTCATACGGTACAGAATATCCCTTTGGTCAGTTTGGGTCAGCTGTCCTGGCTATGTCCCCTCCCAACCTCTTTCTAGCTACAAATACAAAGCACAGCACCATGAAGGCTGCTATGGGAAAAGTTAACGCCATCCCAGCCAGACCCAATACAGTCTCAGAAATCAGCACTACGTAAAGATAATAGGGTTTCAGTTTCTTCCTCTCCTTCCAATGTACCCCCAGAGGTGGATGGGCCACCATGATGATCCCTGACACTGTCATTTCCCCACCCCACACACACATGTTTGCATTAATTGTTCTGTTCCCTTCCTTTTCCATTGCCTACTTTGGACTAAGGGGGCAACTCCAGCTAAGTGGAGCGGCTGCTTCTCACACCTGCAGCTGGCCTTTACAACTCCATTCTAAAAGAGGCCAGCATGCAAAGGCACACCCCCACATCAGTGTGGTGCATTTTTCATCATTTCCTTGTAGGCATGTGGTGAGTTGACCCCAGCCAGCAGCAAAACACCCACCAGCTGCTCACTCACTCCCCCTTGAGAGATGGGGAAGAGAATTGGAAGAGCAAAACTGAGAAAAAACTTGTCGGTCAAGATAAAGACAGTTTAATAGGTGAAGGAAACAAAGGAAAAAACACATGATGCAAAGACAATCACTCACCACTTCCCATGGGTAGACCAATGCCCCAAGCAAGATAGTGTGAGAAACAGAGAAGGCCTTGATGCTGCGCAAGCACTGTTCAGCAATAGCTAAAACATTGGTGTGTTGTCAGCGCGGTTTTAGTTGCAAATGTAAAGCACAGCACCATAAGGGCTGCTATGAAGAAAATTAACTCCAGCCCAGCCAGACCCAGTACAAGGCATTAAAGCCTTTTCCCAGTTGGACTGCCAATTCTTTCAGGCTCTTGGTGTGCTCGGGTTTCAGTTCCCAAGCCACTGGAGGATGCATCCAAACCAGGCACTGAGCCAAAGGCACCCATTCCTCATCCCATCCAGGTTCAGGAGTCACTTGCCAGGTTCCCTTGCTCTTGTGTTAGAACAAGTTTCAAAATGTTTGTGCTATCCGACCTCAAGTAGGAGTACTAAACCTATTTCCTGCTGGACTCTTACCCCTGAGGGCCCACCCTCAAGATCTGCAAGATTACACCCGGCAAATGAATTTGGCAGCTGTAGGTAGTCTCTGCATTGCGGCCATTTGTTGGATGCACTACAGCTGTACAATCCTCTTTTCACAGTCCAAAGCTTCCTTCGGATCCCACTTCTGACAGCAGTTTTAGTAATGTCATTGTTTAGGTCTGGACAGACTAAACGCATGCATTGATTACTATGCAGTAATTGGTTCTGTGTGAAGGAGTTTGGATATTTATTGTCCCTGTGAAAGAGTGATTATTAATGCAAAGAACACTACAAAGTTACAGGAAAAGTGGCTATCTCTACTTCCCCTTTCCTTGCTGACAGGAGCAGCAGTTGTCAGAGTTTGGGAGGAGTATGAGTCCGTTCTGGCGAGGCAGGAGCATGGTCCCCGGCATCCCCAAAGGCAGAGTCATGCTGCCTCCCTTCGGGCTGAGGTGGATGTGTTTTATGAGGTGGAGAGCACCTTCCAGATTATTTCATCTTTAGTGTAGCGAGTCGCCAGGCAAATATTCTTGTATAAGTTTAGTTCTGCTATTTCTGCCAATTATGTTTTTTATAACACCTGCTTTGTTGTGCTTCATCTAACAAAAGTTACAACCCTAACAACTACATAGCAACATACCGAAGGTCAAACAGTGGGCCTCCAACATCAGTGTAGTTATTCGAGTGATGTCAGCTCAGTAGGACAAGAAAACCAGAGGAGGGCAGAGAGCACAGGGGGCAGAGACAGCACAGGGGTTAGAGAGGGGGGCCAGGGGGGCAGAGAGAAAGAGAGAGCGCAAGGGTGGGTGGGTGTGTGCTGCACAAGAGTGGGGGCAGGGATAAGGGATTTTACAAGTGTAGCACTTCTCTGTCTCCTTCCTTTTTTTGCCTTCAGAAATCTTTACAAGGTTTTTTTGGAAAACCTAAGTTCTAAACCCTTCAAGTTCATGCCAAGGAAAAGTTCTTAACAGCTTTGATTTAGACATTCCATCCCTTATGAATATCTTAATTTATACAATTTGAACATTAAACTCATACAAAGAAGTTGATTCTTAAAGACTTTATTTTTTTTAAAAAGCATTCAAGACTGTTTTCTAACCAATGTGCATCATCATAGAATCATAGAATCATGGAATGGTTTGGGTTGGAAGGGACCTTAAAGATCATCTAGTTCCAACCCCCTTGCCATGGGCAGGGACACCCTCCACTAGACTAGGTTGCCCAAAGCCCCATCCAACCTGGCCTTAAACACTTCCAGGGATGGGGCCTCCACAACCTCTCTGGGCATCATCAACAGGTTCAGTGAAAACACCAGATTTCTTCCTAGTATGACATCTATAATACCAAAACCATACTATGAGAATTCACACAGCATAAATTGGTACAATTGGTACATAGCATCACTTGGTACAATGTTTTAAAAGAACAAAATTAAACTTTAACATTAACTGCTATAAAAACAATGTTTCCAACTTGTACAAAGCACAGTAAAAAGCCATCCTGACACATGTTGAAAAACTACACACTAACAGGTCAGTATGACTGGAAGAGAGAATGTTTTATACAAATGAAGCAATTAAGCAGTTGAAAAACTATTTACACTCTTTCCTGCGATTAACTGGACAAACATACAGGAGTCAGATTAAAACATACTGCAACTCCGTCTCCTATTTTCTGAATGGGATTTTGAGATGTGTATTACTTATTAATACTGGATAAAACCGTCAGCAAAGCATTTCAATACTTTTCAAATGAAGATTAAAGGGGCTGTTATTCCACAAAATTTAACATTAAAATACTATGCTTATAAAATTTTTAAAACTTTTGGTCCGTAGATTTCAAATGCAAAATTTAATAACTTTTATTTTGTATTTAAAAAAAAAAAAAAAGACTCCAGTGGCATTGTTTCTTTTCAAAGAGATTCCTTTGGATTTTCAAGCTCTCTCTCTTCACCTGATGTTCTAGAAAAATAATAAAGCAAGATTAATAGCCATATAAAGAATTTTAGACATAAGTCTTACGTTAAAATTCATTGACCTGGAATAAGACTAGAATCACAGTGTGTTGATGCACAGTCAGCAGTAGATGAAGTTTGGAAGACTGAAGCAGTTAGTGATGTCAGCTTCTCTCCTTGAGAGGACTGTGCCCCCACATACACTCCCCCACACACCAATTGAGCTGAAGTCAACATGCCAAGCTGTGAACTGCAGTTATTCAGGATGTAATTTGTATTCCATTCAGGCATTCCTGAATAGTAAGCCAAACAGTTTTTTACTGTAGTTCTGACACTGGTACCGGTACCAGACTCGATGCCCTTGGAAGTGTAGAGGATGGAATCCAATATTCTTTTTGTGCTGGAAAAAGAAAAGGAAGTTTGTGTTGACCGAAGGACCATGCCATCAGCAGCGTGCACATTCAAGCTTGTAGCTTCCTTTCACTCCAATCAGCACTAATGTATTGGTTTGCTAGACAACATTTCACATCCTCCTCCTGGATTTTAGCAGTGGGGTTTCTTCCACTGAGTTATAAAACCTGAATGATTGCAGCATATTGCTCCAAGTTTTTGGCAGTGACCATTGCAACAATCATTTAAGGTTTACTTTCTCCCTTACAAACAGAGTGCTTTGTCCCAAATATTTATGAATTTTTATCCAGAAACTATTGGGCTTTTTATGCATCCTTACTCTACTAAACCAGTTTATTTTTTAGTGGTTTAGAAATATACTTTATGCAATATTTAGGAAGCAAGTAAGAAATAGCTGCTTTATGGGCAGAGGGTCTATGGTTTTAATTCATGAATTGCTTTCTTTAGACTGAAAAGCAAGCTGAAGCTGCGGAAGCTGCAGTGGTAGCAGCTGCAGTGGCTGTGACTCCAAAAGTAAGCCCTAAAAGACGAAGACCAGCAGGTAACTTTAAACAAAATGGAATTTTATTTATTTTTCCCCATACAAAATAACTTAATAGGGATGGTCGGAGGATTTATTGCCCCCAGATCTCCAGAGTATTACAGAATATTTCCTAATATGTAAACATCCAATTTATTTTTTTATATATACACACACAGAGACACACCCCCCACCCCCCCACCCCCCAAACTATCCTGCATGGCAACCTGAGGTATTTAGCAATTTAGCACATAAAGGGCCTTAAAATGTTTATGGTTATGCTGGGTCCTCTGAAATAAGGATCATTGTATCCCCTTGCAAGTATCACCTTTAAGAAAGCCTCCATAGGATTCTGCTAACTAATAGACTATGCATTAAGACCTCTGTTTCACTGTGGCTTCACACAGGTTTATATTAATCAAAGATGTATAAAGTTGGTACATTTCTTTCTTTCCGTGAAGAAGTGGAGAGGTTAAGGAGCATCAGAGAGGCTGAGAGATAGACTGGTGGAGCCAAGCTCTGCCCTCCCTGAAGACAGAAACAGGGACACCTAACAGACCAAAGCCAAAGTGAAGGGGACCCTGTATCCTCCCCTCGCCAGGCAGAAGGCAGCAGCCTCAAAGAGGGGAGTGAATGGAAACAAGTCCACGCGCGGCGTGGCAGGCGAACCTTCTCCTCCTCGTCCACCTCGCCTTCCCACGTACCCCTGTGCAACAGGTACCAGGCTCTGGCTGTGGAAGGCCACTCGAGCGAGGATATGGATGACAGTCAAGCTACTCCAGAGGTAGCACCTAGGCCCAAAAGGCCCATGCCTCGGGTCGTGACCACCCCAACAAAGGAGAAAAGGAGAGTTATACTCGTAGTGGACTCCCTTCTGAAGGGTACAAAGGGCCCGATATGCAGGGCAGACCCTCCTCTCTGGTAGGAGCTGGTAGGGGATGTCAAGCTCAGGGGCAGCCTTGGCTGCAGGGACCACGAAATGGTGGAATTCAGGATCCTCAGGGCAGCGAGGAGGGTGCGCAGCAAGCTCACTACCCTGGACTTCAGGAGAGCAGACTTTGGCCTCTCCAGGGACCTGCTTGGTAGAATACCATGGGACAAAGCCCTGGAGGGAAGAGGGGCCCAAGACAGCTGGCTAATATTCAAGGGTCACCTCCTCCAAGCTGAGGAGAGATGCATCCCAACAAAGAGGAAGTCAGGCAAAAACACCGAGAGGCCCACGTGGATGAACAAGGAGCTCCTGGGCAAAGTCAAACAAAAAAAGGAAGCCTACAGAGGGTGGAAGCAAGGGCAGGGAGCCTGGGAGGAATACAGAGAAACTGTCCAAGCAGCCAGGGAGCAGGCTAGGAAAGTCAAAGCCCTGATAGAAATTAGTCTGGCCAGGGATGTCGAGGACAACAAGAAAAGCTTCTATGGGTATGTTAGTGAGAAAAGGAGGACGAGGGAAAATGTGGGTCCCCACCGGAATGAAGCGGGAGAGCTGGTTACCCAGGATATGGAGAAGGCTGAGGTACTCAACGACTTCTTTGCCTCAGTCTTCACTGGCAAGGGCTTCAGCTGCACTGCCCAGGTCACAGAAGGCAGGGACGGGGAGAATGTAGAACCGCCCACTGTAGGAGAAGATCAGGTTCGAGAATATCTAAGGAACCTGAAGGTGCACAAGTCCATGGGACCTGATGAGATGCATCCGCGGGTCCTGAGGGAACTGCTGGATGAAGTGGCCAGGCCACTCTCCATCATATTTGAGAAGTCCTGGCAGTCGGGCGAACTTCCCGCTGACTGGAAGAGGGGGAACATAACCCCCATTTTTCAGAAGGGAAAAAAGGAAGACCCAGGGAAGTACAGGCCAGTCAGTCTCACCTCCTTGCCTGGCAAGATCATGGAGCAGATCCTCCTGGAGACTATGCTCAGGCGCATGGAAAATGAGGCGGTGATTGGTGACAGCCAACATGGCTTCACTAAGGGCAAATCGTGCCTGACAAACTTGGTGGCCTTCTATGATGGGGTTACAGCGTTGGCGGATAAGGGAAGAGTGACTGCTGTCATCTACCTGGAGTTGTGGAAAGCATTTGACCCTGTCCCGCGTGACATCCTTGTCTCTAAATTGGAGAGACATGGATGCGATGGATGGACCACGCGGTGGATAAGGAATTAGCTGGATGGTCGCACTCAAAGAGTTGTGGTCAAGGGCTCGATGTCCAAGTGGAGAACGGTGACGAGGTGTGTTCCTCAGGGGTCATCGGTACTGGGACCAGCACTGTTCAACATCTTTGTCGGCGACGTGGACAATGGGATCGAGTGCACCCTCAGCAAGTTTGCCGACGACACCAAGCCGTGTGGTGTGGTCGACACGCTGGAGGGAAGGGATGCCATCCAGAGGGACCTTGACAGGCTGGAGAGGTGGGCCTGTGTGAACCACATGAAGTTCAACAAGGCCAAGTGCCAGGTCCTGCACGTGGGTCGGTGCAATCCCAAGCATGACTATAGGCTGGGCAGAGAATGGATTGAAAGCAGCCCCGAGGAGAAGGACTTGGGGGTGTTGATTGATGAGAAGCTCAACATGAGCCGGCAGTGTGCGCTTGCAGCCCAGAAAGCCAACCGTGTCCTGGGCTGCATCAAAAGAGGTGTGACCAGCAGGTCGAGGGAGGTGATCCTGCCCCTCTACTCCGCTCTTGTGGAGTACCCCACCTGGAGTACTGCGTCCAGCTCTGGGGGGCCCCAGTGCAGGAGAGACATCGAGTTGTTGGAGCGAGTCCAGAGGAGGGCCACGAAGCTGATCGGAGGGCTGGAACACCTCTCCTATGAGGACAGGCTGAGAGAGTTGGGCTTGTTCAGCCTGGAGAAGAGAGGGCTCCGGGGAGACCTAATTGCGCCCTTCGAATACCTGAAGGGGGCCTACAGGAAAGATGGTGAGGGACTGTTTATCAGGGAGTGTAGTGACAGGACAAGGGGTAATGGGTTTAAGCTGAAGGAGGGTCGATTTAGGTTAGATGTTAGGAAGGAATTCTTTACTGTGAGAGTGGTGAGGCACTGGAACAGGTTGCCCAGAAAGGTTGTGGAGGCCCCATCCCTGGAAGTGTTCAAGGCCAGGTTGCATGAGTCTTTGGGCAATGTGGTCTAGTGGAGGGTGTCCCTGCCCATGGCGGGGGGGGTTGGAACTAGATGATCTTTAAGGTCCCTTCCAACCCAAACCATTCTATGATTCGATGATCAGTTGTGTTAGAATATCCACAAGACAAGCTTTAAAAAAAATGGGGAGAGGGAGACTGTCTATAGGTAGAGCTCAGAGGACAGTAAAAACAAGTGAAGAGCTGGAGAGATTTTGCTGAAAAGTCGCTTAAAGGAAATTTCTGTAGACCATTAGACAACTGAGAAGACAATATAGGTATTAGAAGCAGCATGTAATTTAAAAGATTTTGCTAATAGTTCTGCAGTACTTGTTTGTGAAAGTAGCATAGATTTAATTGTAATTCTTATGGCAAGTTTGCAAGTATTCTTGAAGGAATCGTTTTAAATTTGTTTACTGCTGACATGGGGAAATTTATTGGAGCACTTAAATATGCTATATGAGCATTTAGTCTGGGAAACAGATAATTTAATACTTTATACTCACCTGTATCTGGTAGCATTATGAAAATAACTTTTAGAAAGCGCAACCATAGCTAGCTCCCAAGGCAAGCTATTTAAGACTAGATGTGAGGAAATGAAGTATTTACCTTAGTACTTCACCCACTTTCATTACATTTATTAAATGAACATTTTTAATATTTTAATGTGTGTGTGAGTATATCTATCTTTCAAATGAATTGTGTTTGTACAAGCTATTGTCTGTAAGAGCAGGAAAGGACCTTTACAAGAGATGCTTTGGCACCCTATGGGAAATGTGTTACTAGATGATGTACTGTGCAGCATTCTCTCACATTAATATGGTGCATGCATCTCTTGCTTAGCAGTGCTCCACACTAACACCAGCAGCACTTCACTGGGCTGTTAGGTTATTTCCTAACAGAATGTTCACTGGGGATAGCAGATAAGCATGTTCCATAAATTTCAATCCATAATGGCAGCATACTAAGTATTTTCATTTTACAGAATTCGAAGGGTATAAATGTCGAGAAGGTGGATAAACTACTTAGCTCGCTTTAACACTGAAACACGGTGAAATTGAGAAAATGTAGAACTGTGCTGTATACCTCCGTGTGGTGGTAGAATTTCTTGACACTGATTTACTCTCAGGGAAAGGGATGGAAACTCCATGAAGCTCTTAAAACTACTACTAATAAATTGTCTGAGTTTAGATTTGCACACTAAATTACTTAAGTTTTTTCCCTCCACTTATTATTGTCTTATTATTCCACTTATTATTCTCTTGCTTCAGGCTTATTTTTTTTATTAGCTGTGTAACATGAGGCAGGGCCATTCTGAGTGCACTGGGTGGAAAAGGCACAGGAATAGATGGTTTAAATCTCTTAGACTGCTATCTTAAAGTACCAAAGTGTTGGTTGAGATTTTAATTTTTCAAAGAGATCTCGATTAAACTTTGATACACAGTTCCAACATTTGATTTTTTTTTTAAATAGAATATTTACCCTACTGAGTTTGACTCAAGTGTTGCTTCTATGCGTTGGCATGAGAAACAATCCCTTTAGATAAGGAATGGGTGGTGGCTGTAGACTAACCTGTTCTTTTTGTATAATTAGCTACTGAAGTAAAGGTTCCAAAACCAAGAGGGAGACCCAAATTGGTGAAACCACCTTGTCCTTCAGAGACCGACACGTGAGTTGGCTTTTTATATAAAATGCCTGTCTTTATTGTAAACCATGTGGTTGCATTTGATGAGCTGTCATGACTTACTGAGTTCCTGCCCAGCATTTTTCCTTGTAGTACTCAGTATAAGTTGGATGTTGCAGTCAGGATGGGTGGACAACCAGATGGTTAAAAAAGTGGTTGGATGATTGGGCTCAGAGGATAGGGGTTAATAGGTTGTTTTCTACCTGGAGGCTGGTAACAAGTGGAATACTGCAGGGGTCTATCCTGGGACCTGTCCTGCTTAACATCTTTATCAATGACCTGGAGGAGGTGACAGATGCCAGCAAATTGGGGGGGAGGGGGGGAGCAGTCAATACACTTGAGGGCAGAGCTGCCCTCCAGAGGGAACTAGACAGGTTGGAGGAACAGGCAGACAGAAACCTCATGAAATTCAACCAACACAAATGCAAAGTCCTGCCCCTGGGAAGGAAGAACCCTTGGCAATGGTACAGGCTGGGGACTGACTGCAGAGCAGCTCTGCTGAAAAGTACCTGGGGATCCTGGTAGACAGAAAGCTGACCATGAACCAACAGTGTGCCCTGGCAGCAAAGGAGGCCAACGGTATCCCTGGCTGTATGAACAGGAGCGTAGGCAGTTAACTGGGATGGAGTTAACTTTCCCCATAGCAGCCCTCATAGTGCTGTGCTTTGTATTTGTAGCTAGAACGGTGTTGATAGCACACCAACACACCAATGTTTTGGCTATTGCTGAGCAGTGCTCGCACAGCATCAAGGCTGTCTTGCCACACACCTACCCCCCCCCCAAAGGCTGGAGGGTGGGCAAGAGGTTGGGAGGGGACATAGCTGGGACAACCGACCCAAACTGACCAAAGGGATATTCCATACCATATGATGACATGCTCAGCAATAAAAGCTAAAAGAAAGGAGGGGAAGGAGGGGCATTTGTTATTAAGGCTATGCGTACTGAGGTCCTACTTCCCAGGAATTGGCTGGAGATGGCCTGCTGATGGGAAGTAGAGAATAAATCTTTTTTTCTTTGTTTCTGGGCACGGCCTTTGCTTTCTTTCATTAAACCACCTTTATCTCGACCCATGAGATTTTCATCTTATTTTTTCCCCCTCTCCTGCTGAGGAGGGGGAGTGACAGAGCGGGTTGGTGAGCATCTGGCAGCCAGCCAAGGTCAACCCACCACAGCAGTAGATTGATAGAAGTGATTATCTCCCTCTTTTCAGCACTTGTTAGACCACATCTAGAATCCTGGGTCCCCCAATACAAGAAAGATGCCGACTAACTGGAGCGAGTTCAGCAGAGGGCCACCAAGCTGGTCAGAGGGCTGGGTCCTATGAGGAGGGGCTGAGGGAACTGGGCTTTTCCAGCCTGGAGAAGAGAAGGCTTTGGGGGAGATCTAATAACGGCCTTCCAATACCTATGAGGAGTTCATCAAGAAGGAGCCAGGCTCATCACAACGGTGCATGGTGGGAGGATGAGAGGCAACAGTCATAAATTGATACAAGAGAGGATCAGACTGGATATAGAGAAATACTTTTTCACCCTGAGGGCAGTAAAGCAGTGGGGCAGGTTGCCCAGAGAGGTTGTCCAGTCTCCATCCTTGGAGGTTTTCAAGACCAGACTGGAGAAAGCCCTGAGTAACCTGGTCTGAGTCACCCCCAGCAAGGGGTTGGACAAGAGACTTCCAGAGGCCCCTTCCAACCTGAATTATCCTATGATCCTATGAAATGAAAGATCTAAGAGTGAGCCAACTTTGTGCAGGTGGAGTATTTGATAGTAAAAACTAAAAAGTACATCTTCCTGAACTGAGAGCTAAGTTCTCTTTTAAACTGGGTATAGATAATGAATATAAAGCTTAAATAATTTACTGTGTTTTAGTGTTCATGAAGAGGAGAAGACAAAGAAAAAAGGACTGGAAGAAAAGCCAAAAAAACAAGGGAAAAAAGATGAGGAGAGTCAGAAGGAGGAAGACAAGTCGAGGAAGGAATTTGATAGAAGAGAAGCAAAGAGGGAGACCGAACCAAAAAGGAGAAATACTTCCCAAGTGGGTTCTGCATCAGCATCTGATTCTGAAGAGGATGAAGGAGAACGTGAAGGTGATAAGGTATATTGCTCTTTATTGACTTACTTATTGTAAAGAACAGTAGTTCACTGAAAATATTTCTTAAAGCTAATAATAGGTCTTCAATTTTGTCTATTAAGTGTTGGAGCTTTGTGTCTGGCTAATATAGATGCACGTCTTGGAAATGAGAAGTTGCAGAATTCCTTTCTGTCAAATAATCTTTTCAATAACTTCTAGATATTTACAAATAAAATAAATCTAATACTTTTTTTTTTTTTAAGTTGGATTTAAATGTAAGTGATTTATTGATAGCAAAAGTTTGCTGTTTGGGATTTTTTAAATATGCTTACTTGAATGCATATATTTTTTTGTCCTGAGTGTTGAGAATCTGTGGGGTCTGTGAAATATATTTTTGAGAGATAGGAAGCTGTCTCTAGCTGATCATTTGGGAATGGCTTTGGGTTTTTTGGTGTTTGGGATATTCTTCTCCATATCTGAGAGAAAGCACTAATAAAACTCATCTTCTTATCTGCATATAAAAGATTTGGACTTACAGAGGAATGCTAACTCTCATCAGGGTGTTTCATGGACTAGAGCAATAATGTGTAGACATCTAGAGCAGGTAGGTTTAACTATTAATGTTTTTGACGTTCAGTAATCTAAAGACTCCTTCTCTCTTCTCACCCTAAAATCCTAAATAAAAACAGAAGAAAAAAGGAGGGAGAAACTTTCAAGGAGCTCACAGAAGAAACATGCTACAAGGCCAACATGAGAGAGAACTGACGGAAATAAAGTGTAAGCAAGAGGAGCAAGTGGAATCTGAGACGTGAGTATGTTTTAATACATAGTGTCTGTACATTGTGGTAGTCTTGAATACATGAGACCGAGATTTATATCAAAATTCTATAGCCATGAATTAAGTTGCTCAGGTTGTGGAATACATAGGGTTCCCTGGAAAACACTTCCTTCTCTGTCTGGCAGCTGGAGGCTATACTGTCAGATAGAACAAGAAAGAAGTTATGATTTATGCTACTCTGGCTCTGTAAAGCCAGTTGAGTAATATCTAGCAGTTTGCAGTCAGAAGATAAATTATCACAAATGAACCAAGCACTAGCATGGAGAGAAGATCCTGCCAGAAACTTAGGGAGTTGGGACAGCAGGAAGAAATTGATCTGACCCATTCTCAAGACCTATTCCACAAGTGGGTGAAGAAGTTGCATTGAGATGTTCCCATCCACACAGTTCTTGGGAAGGAGGAGGAAGGGGGAGAATGAGGTAAAAATTCTGGGAATTAGGAGAAGGAAATGGTCCCCTTCATCTATAACAATAAAATTATAACCTTTCTCTATCCTTTAACAAGAATCTAGATTTATTTACACCCACCCACCCCCACACCCACACACCCAGTGATTTTGTTTCTTCCTTGTCAGTTATTCTTTCTCTAGAAACCTAAACACATTTCTTCCTTGGGGCAAACCTAAACTTTTCCAGTGTCCCAAAGGCACTAAATTGTTTTTATAAGTTCTGCAATTCTTAATATATTATTATGTAAATCTGACATGCTTTTTGATTTCTGCAATAAATTGTCACGTGTTATTTTGGTATTCATAGAATCATAGAATGGTTTGGGTTGGAAGGGACCTCAAAGATCGTCTAGTTCCAACCCCCCTGCCATGGGCAGGGACACCCTCCACTAGACCACGTTGCCCAAAGCCTCATCCAACCTGGCCTTGAACACTTCCAGGGATGGGGCCTCCACAACCTCTCTGGGCAACCTGTTCCAGTGCCTCACCACCCTCACAGTAAAGAATTTCTTCCTAATATCTAATCTAAATCTACCCTCTTTCAGTTTGAAACCGTTACCCCTCGTCCTATCACTATGCTCCCTGATAGAGTCCCTCCCCATCTTTCCCATAGGTTCCCTTTAAGTACTGGAAAGCCGCTATAAGGTCTCCCTGGAGGACTTCTCTTCTCCAGGCTGAACAACCCCAACTCTCTCAGCCTGTCCTCATAGGGGAGGTGCTCCATCCCCCTGATCATCTTCGTGGCCCTCCTCTGGACCTGCTCGAGCAGGTCCATGTCTGTCTTATTCTGGAGGGCCCCAGAGCTGAACATAGTACTCCAGGTAGGGTCTCATGAGAGCTGAGTCTTCTTTACTTTTAAATAGATTTCATATTTTATGCATCTAGGGAACTATACGGAGCTCCACTTCAGTAAAAGTAAGGAGCAGTAGCTTATCTTAATGACTGTGCATAGTTTAGATTATACCTGATGCCTAATTATTAAGCACAAAATCTAATATTGATACAATGTGAAAAGGTTTATTTTTCTTTTTACTTTCTTGCAACTTCCTCTGTCAGCATAATGGATATAAATTGATTTTTTTTTTGTTTCATTTTTAAAAATCATTATTTTCCATTTTTCTGGTCTAGGTAGCTACCTCATTAATATTTGTTAGGCAAACTCAATTCAGTGCTTTGTACATAAGACACAGCCTTGCTTAAAGAATGCACGTCTGTGCAGGTACAACTGTGTTGCTCCTCAGTCTACTACCATATTTGTGCCAACATCCTCAGCTATTCATCCTCTCAGTTGGTAAAAAGAAACAAAGCAGCTTGTTGAACAATGTTGCAGAAAAGACCTTGACTTTTGCTGATTTAACATGCATTACCAACTACAGCTTTTCTTAGTACCAATGAATAATTCAACATGTCCCAAACTTTAAAAAGATAACTTAAGGAAACAACATATATGCCTATCAACACAGTTGAAAGTAGTTCTTAAGCACAATCACTTGGAATACATTATTTTCTAGAACGCACAGAATCATAGAGTAATTCAGGTTGAAGGGGACCTCAGGAGGTCATCTAACTTCAATCTCTGGCTCAAAGCAAGATTAGCTCTGGGATCAGATTGTTCAAGTACATATTCAAAAAGATATGAAAGCATCTTATCTCTAGTTAACAAATGGAGTAAAGTTACAGCAATATTTAAAATACAGAACTGAAGAGACATTTACAAGCCATTTGCTCAGACGCAATACTCAGTGCTTATGAGTGTTTTGTAAATTCATGTTTTGCTCATGTTTACTCTGCTTAATGGTCTCTTCTTTAAACAATTTAACACTGCATATGAAATTGTAAGCAAGTTTCACATAACAGAAATATAGTTTGCAGATTGTTCGAGTTTTAACATGTGCAGCATATGCATTTCTCAGCACGAAAGGTGTACCGGTTTAGTCAGAGTGGTAAGCTTACAAGTGGACTTTTACTGCAAAAACTGTAAAGTAACATTGGTTTAAGCAAGATAGGTTTGTGTTATGCACACATTGTTTGATAATGGCTAATCCAAATAAATTGCTCTTAAGTAGCCATACAAGGGTTTATGTAAACAGGTTTGATATTTCTTCGTTTAGATGAGTCAAACAATGCTAACTGGATCTTAGAGTTCAAGCCAACGTAAACACACACACACACACACACAATCTCTTGAATAGAGGGAAACGTACTTTGGCAGAACATAGAATCACAGAATCATAGAATGGTTTGGGTTGGAAGGGACCTCAAAGATCATCTAGATCCAATCCCACTTCCATGGGCAAGGACACCCTCCACTAGACCACGTTGCCCAAAGCCCCATCCAACCTGGCCTTAAACACTTCCAGGGATAGGGGCATCCACAACCTCTCTGGGCAACCTGTTCCAGTGCCTCACCACTCTCACAGTAAAGAATTCCTTCCTAACATCTAACCTACATCGACCCTCCTTCAGCTTAAACCCATTACCCCTTGTCCTGTCACTACACTCCCCGATAAACAGTCCCTCACCATCTTTCCTGTAGGCCCCCTTCAGGTATTCGAAGGGTGCAATTAGGTCTCCCCGGAGCCCTCTCTTCTCCAGGCTGAACAAGCCCAGCTCTCTCAGCCTGTCCTCATAGGAGAGGTGTTCCAGCCCTCCGATCAGCTTCGTGGCCCTCCTCTGGACTCGCTCCAACAACTCGATGTCTCTCCTGCACTGGGGCCCCCCAGAGCTGGACGCAGTACTCCAGGTGGGGTACTCCACAAGAGCGGAGTAGAGGGGCAGGATCACCTCCCTCGACCTGCTGGTCACACCTCTTTTGATGCAGCCCAGGACACGGTTGGCTTTCTGGGCTGCAAGCGCACACTGCCGGCTCATGTTGAGCTTCTCATCAATCAACACCCCCAAGTCCTTCTCCTCAGGGCTGCTCTCAATCCATTCTCCACCCAGCCTGTAGTTGTGCTTGGGATTGCATAACACTACCACTGGCTCAGTTCTTGGAAGATATACTTGCATGTTTTAAAGGACAAAAGCACAGTATTGTGCTGGAATATTTAAAGAAATATATGATTTAATTTGCCTATAGTTGCTTGTTTGAGACAACCTGGTCAAGACATCTTATGCAAGTATGTAAAATGTTCTTCTTCAGTTTCTTTTGACCAGAAATGACCACTGGTGTGTCGTGTTTGCACCCAAATAGCCTTATGCTTTTAACAGGAAATAAAAAGGGCAATCTGACTCAGTTTGTCTCTTGCCACTACAAAAATCCAAGTGTTGTCAGGTTCTGTAGAAACAAGGAAGTGGAACAGGTCATGAAAAATGTACCTTGGAGAGATAGTTATTAAAAGTGTCCATTTGTTTTCAAGTGATTGGCCAAATACGTTCCACTGTCCAACCGCTTCATTTACAATTTCAATTAACTCAGATGCCACACTGCATTAATGTCATACTGCATTTTGAACAACTCATTGATTTAAGCACAGTGCTGTGTTGCATAACTTGGGTTCGGAACCTGCACTGATCTCTTATTTATAAAAGGTACTCCTTTAGTATGCCACTCATCCAGGCAAAACAAACAATTGTAATTATCATTATTTAGCTGAAAACTCTCAAATGACATTTTTTAAAGCTGTCCAATCAGAAACCAATAATTCCAAGACTACCTCTGGAGCAAAATCAAACTCCTGTTCATCTAAAAGAAGAGATAAAACATAACTTAAGTTTACCCTACTGCAGTTAATAGTCAACATGTCCCACAGATTTATATACAAAGTTTTAGCTTCCAGGCAGCTAAAAGGAATGCTGGACACCACAAGTCTCTCAAGCTCTTTCATGCTTCTAAAACCAAGGAGAACACTGCTGACAGTATAGCTTCCCCCATCGAATACTGCTGGACAAAAACAATCTGTGAGCACTGACTATAGCAATACTTGAAGAAAACAAACTAGCACTTCAAGAAAAAGTTCAGCTAAAGGTTGATCTTAGAATTTTCCCCTCTGTTTTACAAAATTCTGCAGATTTCCAAAATAATCTTAAGCTTTTGAAAGTCTGATTCAATATCTGAATAAAATGTGAAAGGAGCATGGAAACTGATATACATGCAGGATTTTTATTTAATGGATGCTTATTTTTATAACATTTGGAAAAACTCACAGAATGGTAGAATATATCAATTAAAATAAGGCTTTGAAAGTCTATGATAAAACAAGACTGAAGACTTCATAAATAGGGTTTGTTTGGGGGTTTTTTTCTGAATAAAAATATTTTAGGAGTTTTCTTTAAAGATTCTGGTATAGCTATAGCTTACTTATTTCTGTACTTCTTTTAGTAGAATTGCTGTGGGAGTTATGTGTCATATAATTAATATTTTTCTCATAATTCCCTGAGGTAAACTTGAATGTCAGTTTTAAATTTGGGTCACCTTACAATACTCTCTCTCCATCAATCTGTTTCATACACTGCAGTTTTATCTTAATTTTTGCATTTTAATAATATTTTCATTTGCTGCTTCTAGGGGAAATAGCCTGCTAATCTGGAGGATTCCTTATCTGCAGTATCTAAATAAATAAATGTATATTTAATTTATTCTGATCTTTGAAGAAACCAGAGTTTGAGTTCTGTATTTTTACACACAGTTTGAATATGTCAAAACATCTCATTTAAAAATAATTTTAAAAAAACCCTCAAGACTTTAGAAGACAGCATTGTAAAAATGCTTTCATGTTTTAATAGGCAAAATAAAGAAGAATGTAAGAAATCAGACGTTAAGAGGATGGAGAAGAAAAGAGGTTAGTTTAAAGAATATTAAATATTCTTAATATATATACATACACGAAATATATAAATACACAATGGTTTTTACTATCTTAAATTTCGTAAAAGAAGCACATGTCTAGACTTACTGCTAAGGGTGTTTTGGGATGTCAGTCAAAGATGTTTGATCTGTGATTACTTCCTTCATATCTTTGAAGCAGTGTATTCTTGTTTTAGGCCTTCTACATTCTTTCCTTCAGCAGTGTGTTAGAATTGGTCTTCAGTATTCTCATCTCATTGTCATCCTAGTTTTTAAACTGTTTACATGTTCTCCATTCACCAGCATATGAAATCAAAAGTTCTGTTTCTTTGAACTGAATCATTTTAGTTCTTTATCTTCACAACTAATTGTCCGTTCATAGCAGAATAATCAGACGTGACCCCTTGCAAATAGTCAGATGGTATCCTTTTCCAGGGAAGGGGCTTAGATTTAGGATAGTTACTGAGTTCTTGTCCACCAGACCAGACTTCCAAACCAACCTTTACAATAAGAAGTCATTCCCTGCTTAGTGTCCCTACCCTTCTTAGATATGTCTTAAGGGCAGTTCAAACCACTGCCTTCGGGTTCTACCTATCTTCTGTTATATAGTAGAAATCCACAGAAGAAAGAGTATACAGAACTCTGTCCCACCTCAAGCTATCTAGCCTACTAGCAGAACATCGTATAGAACTTCCTTCTACCTACACCATAGAAATGAGTGAAGCATTTCTCCTAAAAGTGTTTGTTCAAAACTAGAGTTGAATTAACATACTATTATATTTCTATAAAATTGAGGAGAAAACCCTGTAAAGAAAACATTAATTAAACATGATTAAAGAGCTTCAAATCAGAAATGGTTAGTTCAGTGCACTTACTAACGTTAACTCACTTTTTCTTAGTGCCAACTTCATACTTCTCTTTCTTTTCCTCAGTGTTCTCTCCATTCTGTTGTGATTGGTTGATGGTCTGTGTTTCAGACTCTCCATTTAGTGTCTTCACACCTTTAAAATGAAGGGGAAAGAATCAGCACTGCAGAAAGCAAGAAAAGCAAAATTCTGTCATACAAAGCATCAGCTCCAACACTACAGATGTTTTTCCTATAATCTTGAAATCTACCGGCTGAAGCTATATATAAAAGCAAGAAGAGATATTATGATGTGTCCTGGTTTCGGCTGGGATAGAGTTAAATTTTCTTTCTGGCAGCTGGTATAGTGCTGTGTTTTGGATTTAGGATGAGAATAATGTTGATAACACACTGATGTTTTTAGCTGTTAGTCAAAGACTTTTCAGCTTCTCATACTGCCCTGCCAATGAGAAGGCAGGGAGTGCCCAAGAAGCTGGGAGGGGACACAGACAGGACTGCTGACCCAAACCAATCAAAGGGATATTCCATACTATATGACATCATGCTCGGTATATAACTGGGAGTTGGCCAAGAGGCAGCACAGCTCAGGAACTAGTTGAGCATCGGTTCCGGGTGGTGAGCAATTCTGCTGTGCATCACTTGTTTTCTATATTTTTATTATTATTATAGTTGTTGTTATCTTCTTTTTCTGTCCTATTATACTGTCTTTATCTCAACCCACAAGTTTTACCTTTTTCTTTTTGTTTCTCTCCCTCATCCCACTGGTGCGGGTGGCGGGGCGGGGAGAGTGAGCAAAGAGCTGTGCGGTTGTTTTAGTTGCCTGGCAGGTTAAACCACGACAGTCCTTTCTGGCACCCAACATGGCGCCCAAAGAGTTGAAACAACGACAGATCATCCAGAGCATGTTAAAACAAATTCATTGTAAGTATTCATTATATTAGTTTAATAGTCACTGGTCACAATGTTGTATTATTTGTTCGCATGGTTGTGTCATGGAAATCCTTACTTGCGTTATGTATTCCCTACAGTGCTGTTTATCATCTCTGGGAGCTGGATGAGGATTTTCCTTTTGCTGCATTGTGTACTACTGGCTTATGATAAGATAACATTACTGGCCATGAGAATGATTTGGTCTGTGTATTCAGCATTGCTGTCATTTCCCTACCTCAGGCACCATCTCCCGGAAATTATTAATAATCACACTCTCTGTCTTTTTTCACTGGAGAACCAATCTATGGGGGAGAAAGGGGGGAATATTTTCATCTTCACCTTTCCTTTCTCTTTCAGGCTAGTTACAACAGCTTTTGAGAATTTTTAATATCCTTGGGATGTTCAGACCAGCATGTTCCTATTGCTATGCCTCCTGAATGTGTTCCAGGTCTTGTTTAGAGTTACAAAAAATTGTTTTAAGAATACCATCCAGAGATCTGCCCCGAGGCTAGACAGTCACGGGTGGCATAGCATGTGGGAGAATATGGGCAGGTATCTAGAGAAATTCTCACCTCCAATGGTCTGGAACTTCACTCCTGAACAACTACAGGACCCTGATGAAGAGATAGAATATTTGAAAGGAAAATGCTGTGGCTATTCTAAAGACGCACAACTTACCACACTGTGCTGGGCCCTGGCCAGTATCTACCAAACACTGTTCGATATTATGCAGCACTCTCAGGGAGAAGAAAGGGAAAACAAACTGACAGGCACTGCGGTTATTCCAAACCCATTGACAGGCACTACAACTATTCCAATCATGGCGACAGGCACTGTGGCTACTCCAATCCCTGTGACAGGAACTGCAGTTACTCCAACCCCGGAGACAGACACTGCAGCTACTCAAACCCTGGCGAAAGGCACTGCAGCTGAACCAGAGAACCAACCCGTGCCAGTATTGGTTGCCTCTACACACAAGAAGAAATAGACAAAAAAAATCAGCTCACTAAGTAAGGGATGACGATGAACCAGGGTCATCTCAACAACAGGAGGAAGAGGCAGAACCAGAGGTAATCACCCGATCCCTGTCCCTGAGTGAGCTAAGAGATATGCGGAAAGATTTCAGCTGCCATCCAGGAGAGCACATTATTACCTGGCTGCTCCGATGCTGGGATAACGGGGCCAGTAGCCTGGAATTAGAGGGCAGGGAGGCCAAGCAGCTGGGATCCCTGTCTAGGGAAGGGGGCATTGACAAGGTGACTGGTAAAAAAACACAGGCCCTCAGCCTCTGGAGGCAACTTCTGTTAGGTATGAAGGAAGGGTAACCCTTCAGTGAACATGTGCTATGTCATCCAGGCAAGTAGATCACCATGGAGGGAAGTATCCAGTACCTGAGGGAATTATCCGTATGGGAGATGGTTTATTATGACCTGGACAACATGCCGTTAACCACAGATCCAGATGAAGTCCAATGCACATGACTCATGTGGCTGAAACTTGTGCAGAGCGAACCATCATCGTATGCCAACTCATATGCAGTACTGACCTGGAAAGATGGAGAGGGGCCAATGGTGGATAAATTGAAATTGACTAGCTGACTGGCAATATGAAGAAAGTCTCTCTTTCTCCCTCGTCTCGGCTGTGGAGAAACTGTCCCAGAAGATCCAGCAAGAAGAGAAGATATCCTACTCTCCACCCGTATGGACCAATATCTCAGCTATTAGGAGTAAGTATTCCTCTGCTCAAGAGAGAGGATATAGATGGTACACACCATGGGCCACTCTGTGGTTTTGACTGTGTGACCACGGAGAGGACACGAGGAGGTGGGGTGGAAAATCTGCCTCGATCCTAGAGGCATGGGTACATGAATTGCAAGGAAAAATGATCACAAAAGGGGATTCTTCCAGGAAAAATAGCACTCCAGTTTCCAGTGGGCAGTTCCCCAGGCAGAGTAGAAGGGATGATCGTACTTATGATCTTCTAGAAGTGACTTTTAATCCATTTTTACAAGGAGTGAGTAATGAATACAATGACCAGGCCCTGCCTCCAGCCAGGTGGAGGAAAGTGATAACTGGGTTTATTGGACTGTGTGGATCCGATGGCCTGGCACGTCAGATCCAGAAGAGCATAAGGCTCTAGTGGACACTGGTACACAGTGTACCCTAGTGCCATCTAGCTCTGAAGGGGCAGAACCCATCTGCATTTCTGGAGTGACAGGAGAATCCCAACAGAAAACTGTATTGGAATCCGAAGTGAGCCTAACTGTGAATGACTGGAAAAAGCACCCCATTGTGACTGGCCCAGAGGCTCCATGCATCCTGGGCATAGACTACCTCTGGAGAGGGTATTTCAAGGACCCAAAAGGGTACTGGTGGGCTTTTGGAATAGCTGCCTTGGAAACAGAGGACATTGAACCATTGTCTAGTTTGCCTGGTCTCTTGGAGGACCCTTCTGTTGTGGGGTTGCTGAGGGTCAAAGAACAGGAGCCGATCGCTACCACAACACTACTCTGGTGACAATATTGTACCAGTTGAGACTCCCTGATTCCCATCCATAAGCTGATTCATCGACTGGAGATCCAAGGAGGGATCAGCAAGATTCACTCACCCTTTATAGTCCCATATGGCCAGTGAAAAAAACAAATGGAGAGTGGAGACTGACGGTAGATGATCGTGGCCTGAATGAAGTCACGCCACGGCTGAGTGCTGCCATGCTGCACATGCTAGAACTTCAGTATGAATTGGAGTCAAAGGCAGCCAAGTGGTATGCCACTATGGATAGAGCTAATGCATTTTTCTCGATCCCTTTGGTGGCAGAGTGCAGGCCACAGTTTGCCTTCACTTGGAGGGGCGTCCAGTACACCTGGAATCGACTGCCCCAGGGGTGGAAACACAGCCCCACCATCTGCCATGGCCTGATCCAGAGTGCACTGGAAAAGGGTGAAGCCCCAGAGCACCTGCACTACATTGAGGACATCATTGTATGGGGCAACTCAGCAGAAGTTTTTGAGAATGGGAAGAACATATTCCAAATCCTTCTGAAAGCTGGTTTCACCATAAAACGAAGTAAGGTCAAGGGACCTGCACGGGAGATCCAGTTTTTAAGAATAAAATGGCAAGATGGATGCCATCAAATTCTAATACTTGTGATCAACAAAATAACATCTATGTCTCCATCGATCAGCAAAAAGGAAAAACAGGTGTTGTGGGTTTCTGGAGAATGCATATCCCAAATTACATTCTGATTGTAAGCCCTCTCTCTCACGTAACCTGGAAGAAGAATGATTTCAAATGGGGCCCTGAGCAAAGACAAGCCTTTGAACCAAGTTGTTGAAGGGAGCTGCTCCGGTGCTGGCCCGACCCACAGTGGAGCAGCAGATCTAGGCGCACAGGAGGGTTTCCTGACTTTCCTCAGGCCACGAGGTGGCAGCTCTCGTGGGAACTGCTGATGAGACCCAGGTGTTGCCAGAGCAATGGCACTCACCCCCACGCCTACAAAATCAGCTTAGGGAGCACCAGCGACCTGGAGCGCGGTGCGTCACTTTGCGCATCAGCGCGCAGGGAGGGCCTAGTCACTCTACCTGCTCAAGAGGTGAGTCCATTGGTGGTCATCACCCCCTTGGAAGGAGCTTAGCCATGGCACCCACCCAGAAGAAAGTTCTAACTTCTATGCTAGCCAGAAGGCTTGTGGCAACCCAGACAGAGCTGCCACAAAAATATACAGCCACCCAGCTCCCAGGCTGCAGGGAGTGCCAGAGCCTGTCACTGGGAATCGATGGCAGTAGTGAGAACGGCTGTGTGAGGTCTGACCAGGTGGATGATCTGCTCAGCCTGGTAGCAGAACTACGTGAAGAAGTGGAAAGGTTGAGGAACATCAGAGAAGCTGAAAAAGAGACTGGTGGAGCCAAGCTCTGCCCTCCTTGAGACAGAAACAGGGACAGCCACTGGACAAAAACCAAGATGAAGGGGACCCTGTATCCTCCCCTTGCCAGGCAGAAGGCAGCAGCCTCAAAGGGAGGAGTGAATGGAAGCAAGTCCACGCTCGACATGGCAGGTGAAACTTCTCCTCCTTGCCCACCTCGCCTTCCCAAGTGCCCCTGTACAACAGGTACAAGGCTCTGGCTGTGGAAGGACACTCAAAGGAGGATATGGACGATAGTCGAGCTACACCAGCGGTAACACCTAAGCAAGAAAGGCCTGCACCCCATATCATGACCACCCCCACAAAGAAGAAAAGGCAGGTTATAGTTGTAGGTGACTCCCTTCTGAGGGGTAAAGAGGGCCCAATATGCAGGGCAAACTCTCCTCTCAGAGAAGTCGCCTGCGTCCCTGGGGCCCATTGTGTTGGTTTTGCGTGGCAAGGTTTTGGTAGCGGGGGGGCTACAGGGGTGGCTTCTGTGAGAAGCTGCTAGAAGCTTCCCCTGTGTCTGATAGAGCCAATGCCAGCCGGCTCCAAGACGGACCCGCCGCTGGCCAAGGCCAAGCCAATCAGCGCCTCTGTGATAACATATTTAAGAAAGAGAAAAACAGTTAGAGAGCGTTTTTGCAGCCAGAGAGAGGAGTGAGAAGATGTAAGAACATCTGCAGACACCAAGGTCAGTGCAGAAGGAGGGGGAGGAGGTGCTCCAGGCGCCAGAGCAAGATTCCCCTGCAGCCCGTGGTGAAGACCATGGTGAAGCAGGCTGTCCCCCTGCAGCAGCCCATGGAGGGAGGATGAGGGGGTGTAGCGATTCCACCTGCAGCCCGTGGAGGACCCCACGCCAGAGCAGGTGGAGGCACCTGAAGGAGGCTGTGGCCCCGTGGGAAGCCCGCGCTGGAGCAAGCTCCTGGCAGGACCTGTGGATCCGTGGAGAGAGGAGCCCACGCCAGAGCAGGTTTGCTGACAGGACTTGTGACCCCGTGGGGGACCCACGCTGGAGCAGTTTGCTCCTGAAGGTCTGCACCCCGTGGAGGAGACTCACGTTGGAGAAGGCCCTGAAGGACTGTCTCCCGTGAGCGGGACCCCACGCTGGAGCGGGGGAACAATGAGTCCTCCCCCTGAGGATGAAGAAGCGGCAGAAACACCGCGTGATGAACTGACCGTAACCCCCATTCCCCGTCCCCCTGTGCAGCTGAGGGGGGCGGAGGTTGAAGCTGGGAGTGAAGTTGAGCCCGGGAAGATGGGAGGGGTGGGGGGAGGTGTTTTTAAGATTTGGCTTTATTTCTCATTCCTCTACTCTGTTTTGCTTAGTAATAAATAAGATGAATTCCCTCTCTAAGTTCGGTCTGTTTTGCTCGTGATGATAATTAGAGAATGATCTCTCCCTGTCCTTATCTCGACCTGTAAGTTTTTTTTTTATTGTACCTTTTCTCCCCTGTCTAATGAAAGAGGGGAGTGATAGAGCGGCTCTGGTGGGCACCTGGCCCTCAGCCAGGGTCAACCCACCACACCCATGTTAAGGACATTACAAGGAAACTCCCCAGCCTGGTACAGCCCTCTCATTACTACCCACTACTGCTCCTCCATGTGGGTGGGGATGAAGCTGAGACACATAATGCAAAAGCAATCAACAGGGACTTCAGGGTCTTGGGACAGTCATGAAAGGGATCTGGAGCACAGGTAATTTTTTCCTCCCTCCTTCCATTTGAGGGCAGTGACGTTGGGAGGAACAGGCAGACACAGTCCATAAACACATGGCTCCATGGCTGGTGTCAACGCCACCACTTTGGGTTTTTTGACAATGGGACGGCCTACACGGCACCAAGCTTGACAAATTCAGATGGGATACACCTCTCTCAAAGGGGAAAGAGGATCTTTACCCAGGAGCTATCAGGGCTCATTGACAGAGCTTTAAACTAGGCTTGAAAGGGGAAGGGGATAACATCAGGCTTGTCTGTGACAGGTTGTGGGAGAACGTGCCCAGGATGGAGGGACGGGGTGCTGGCGAGGGCCCTCAGCCTATTGCTCAGAGACGTGCTGAACACACTGCAGCACGCTTGAAGTCCGGAGGACATGAGAGGGGGGCTCCTGAGGCAACAGGAAACAACGGGGTAACACTGGGAAGAAAATTCAAAAGAATCCCAGCCACCCCAGCCAATAATTCAGGCTCCTCGGGGGCACAACTGAAATGCCTCTACGCGAACGCACGGAGCACGGGGAACAAGCAAGAGGAGTTGGAGACGTGCGCACGCCTGCAGGGCTATGACCTTATTGGCATCACGGAGACGTGGTGCAATAGCTCCTATGACTGGAGCATTGGGATGGAAGGATACAGGGTCTTTAGGAAGGACAGGCAGGGCAGAAGAGGAGGGGGTGTCGCCCTCTATGTCAATGACCATCTAGAGTGCATGGAGCTCCACCTGGGGATGGAGGAGGAGCCAGCTGAGAGCCTATGGGTCAGGATTAAAGGGGGGGCTGGGGCAGGGGACATCATAGCGGGGGTCTGCTACAGGCCACCTGACCAGGGGGACCGAGCAGATGAAGCCCTCTATAGGCTGATAGGAGCAGCCTCACGTTCACAAGCCCTGGTCCTCATGGGGGACCATGCTGGACCTTGTTCTCACCAACAAGGAGGAGCTGGTAGGGGATGTCAAGCTCAGGGGCAGCCTTGGCTGCAGGGACCATGAAATGGTGGAATTCAGGATCCTCAGGGCAGCGAGGAGGGCGCACAGCAAGCTCGCTACCCTGGACTTCAGGAGAGCAGACTTTGGCCTCTCCAGGGACCTGCTTGGTAGAATACCATGGGACAAAGCCCTGGAGGGAAGAGGGGCCCAAGACAGCTGGCTAATATTCAAGGGTCACCTCCTCCAACCTGAGGAGAGATGCATCCCAACAAAGAGGAAGTCAGGCAAAAACACCGAGAGGCCCCCATGGATGAACAAGGAGCTCCTGGGCAAAGTCAAACACAAAAAGGAAGCCTACAGAGGGTGGAAGCAAGGGCAGGTAGCCTGGGAGGAATACAAAGGAACTCTCGGAGCAGCCAGGGAGCAGGTTAGGGGAGCAAAAGCCTACATAGAATTAAGTCTGGCCAGGGACGTCAAGGGCAACAAGACAAGCTTCTATAGATATGTTAGTGAGAAAAGGAGGACGAGGGAAAATGTGGGTCCCCACCGGAATGAAAAACGAGACCTGGTTACCCAGGATGTGGAGAAGGCTGAGGTACTCAACGACTTTTTTGCCTCAGTTTTCATCGGCAAATGCTCGAGCCACACTGCCCGGGTCAATGAAGGCAACGGCGGGGACAGGGAGAATGCAGAACTGCCCACTGTAGGAGAAGATCAGGTTCAAGAATATCTAAGGAACCTGAAGGTGCACAAGTCCATGGGACCTGATGAGATGCATCCGATGGGTCCTGAGGGGAACTGCCGGATGAAGTGGCCAGGCCACTCTCCATCATATTTGAGAAGTCCTGGCAGTCGGGCGAAGTTCCCGCCGACTGGAAGAAGGGAAACATAATCCCCATTTTTCAGAAGGGAAAAAAGGAAGACCCGGGGAACTACAGGCCAGTCAGTCTCACCTCTGTGCCTGGCAAGATCATGGAGCAGATCCTCTTGGAGACTATACTCAGGTGCATGGAAAATAAGGAGGTGATTGGTGACAGCCAACATGGCTTCACTAAGGGCAAATCGTGCCTGACAAATTTGGTGGCCTTCTATGATGGGGTTACAGCGCTGGCGGATAAGGGAAGAGTGACTGATGTCACCTACCTGGAGTTGTGGAAAGCATTTGACCCTGTCCCGCACGACATCCTTGTCTCCAAATTGGAGAGACATGGATGCGATGGATGGACCACGCGGTGGATAAGGAATTGGCTGGATGGTCGCACTCAAAGAGTTGTGGTCAAGGGCTCGATGTCCAAGTGGAGAACGGTGACGAGTGGTGTTCCTCAGGGGTCATCGGTACTGGGACCAGCACTGTTCAACATCTTTGTCAGCAACATGGACAGTGGGATTGAGTGCACCCTCAGCAATTTTGCTGACGACACCAAGCAGTGTGGTGTGGTCGACACGCTGGAGGGAAGGGATGCCATCCAGAGGGACCTTGACAGGCTGGAGAGGTGGGCCTGTGTGAACCGCATGAAGTTCAACAAGGCCAAGTGCCAGGTCCTGCACGTGGGTCGGTGCAATCCCAAGCACGACTATAGGCTGGGCAGAGAATGGATTGAAAGCAGCCCCGAGGAGAAGGAATTGGGGGTGTTGATTGAGGAGCTCAACATGAGCCGGCAGTGTGCGCTTGCAGCCCAGAAAGCCAACCGTGTCCTGGGCTGCATCAAAAGAGGTGTGACCAGCAGGTCGAGGGAGGTGATCCTGCCCCTCTACTCCGCTCTTGTGGAGTACCCCACCTGGAGTACTGTGTCCTTCTCTGAAGTCCAGAGGAGAGCCACGAAGCTGATCGGAGGGCTGGAACACCTCTCCTATGAGGACAGGCTGAGAGAGCTGGGCTTGTTCAGCCTGGAGAAGAGAAGGCTCCAGGGAGACCTAATTGCGCCCTTCCAATACCTGAAGGGGGCCTACAGGAAAGATGGTGAGGGACTGTTTATCGGGGAGTGTAGTGACAGGACAAGGGGTAATGGGTTTAAGCTGAAGGAGGGTCGATGTAGGTTAGATGTTAGGAAGGAATTCTTTAGTGTGAGAGTGGTGAGGCACTGGAACAGGTTGCCCAGAAAGGTTGTGGAGGCCCCATCCCTGGAAGTATTCAAGGCCAGGTTGGATGGGGCTTTGGCAACGTGGTGTAGTGGAGGGTGTCCCTGCCCATGGTGGGGGGGGTTGGAACTCGATGATCTTTGAGATCCCTTCTAACCCCTTCTGGAGCTTCACCCTGTTCCAGTGCAGTCTGGATCAGTTCATGGCAAATGGTGGGGCCGTGTTTCTACCCCTGTGGCAATCAATTGCCATATGACACGTGGTGACATGGCACCTCAGAATGAATTGAGTCATACAGTGGGACCCATTTCCAAAACAACCTCTTAGACACCTGGGCCAAAGAGCATGGTATTGAGTGGGTGTATCACATCCCCTATCATTTTCCCCTCTGGGAAAATCAAACGATATAATGGACTTCTACACTGAGCGTGATGGGTGCTGGGACCTTCAAACATTGGGATACACATTTAGCTAAAGGCAGCTGCTTAGTCAGCACTAGGGGGTCTACCAATCATGTTGGCCCTGCCCAACCAAAACTTTTATGTACTGTAGAAGGGAATAAAGTCCTCATAGTGCACTTGGTATGTGACGCAGAAGGATGGGGAAGTCTGATGTATACCTCAAAGGGGATTTGATTTTGGGTGAGAATAGCCAGTGTTTGAATTTTATGATGTTAATTGCTATTTAACACTATATGTCATCGCTACTATGGTTGCTATATGCCATATCAATGTGTGGGATGCTGGACTTGTCCAGGCTTGTTGGTGCCAAATACAGGGCCATTATGACCCAGCAGAAGGGGCCCTGGGGGAGTCCAGCTTGGGCGAGAGCAGGGATTGAGCAACTTGCTTATCTTGCACTGATAAGCACTGGACCTGAACAGGGGCAGGAGATGAGCAATTTGTTCATCTTAACAAGATGCGGCGCATGACGGGTCTGCTCCTTAATCAACTAAGTGATGCCTGGGGTGAGGGGGAGCCTTCACAGCTTGACGTTACTTTGGTAAAACTAAACAGACCACCGCTCCTCTGTACTGAACGCCTTTGTTCTCCGCCACTTCCCCCTCCAGCCCCGATCAACTGCACAACAAGCCTTGTTAAGGGCCAATCGACACACAATACCTGACTTAGTCCCACCTCGCCAAAAGTATAAATCTGGCATTTAGAATCCTCTATTTCAAGGATGAGAACTCCAACTCTCCGGACGGGTCGACGGGCCTGGACCTCTCTCCTCCCCAAGCAGGGACGCCTCTTTGTTAAGACTTGCGCCTCCGATTATGTCGGATGCTACCCCAGGAAAACTATCATTAACAAAAGTGCTGAACTATTAACTTGAGCTCAAAATTGTTGCAGTTAGTGCATTTATCAACAGCAATTCCGAACTTTTATATCTGTCGCTTCAATAAATTACCTATTTTTCTTTTCAACTTTGCGAAACCGTTTCAGTGAAAGTCCTTAGTGGGGCTCTGACAGGCAAACGTTGGCTCTGATAAGTGGCTGCTACACACATAATCCTTTAGACATAAACCGTTGACCAAGTCTGGGACTAAGACTGGACCTAGCCGCACCTAGGCTCCTCTCTGAGAAGGAGTTTAGAAAGCAAGGGGGTCCTTTCTGAACCTTGTGACTCAATGGGAGGGCCTCCCTCAGCCACACATCAGACTTGTACCCTTTCACGCGACACAATGATATTACAGTAAAAAATCACCCAGATTAATGAAGACTGAACTTTGATGAAACCAAGAAAAGTGCAGCAATGATAGAACCAGACAAGCGCAGTGGTGATGGAACCAGAACTGACTTCAGCATGCAAGAATCTCTCCTGCCTTGAAGGACTGTTATGAGAAATGGAGGCCGAAGTCATGGACTAAAGGAACTCAGTGGACCTTTCGTGGACATTTATGAACATTTTATAGACTTTTCACAGGGGCGGTTCATTGACTAAGGGAATGATATCTGTCTGTACGTATCAAAAGGCAGGAAAAGTGGTGGTGATTAATTGCAATGTATTGGAAAGTGTGACACCTGGGCATGACCTAGATGGTATAGAATAAGGCGTGGATACTTTCCTGGTTTGAGCAGGGATAGAGTTAATTTTCTTCTTAGCAGCTGGTATAGTGCTATGTTTTGGATTTAGGATGAGAATAATGTTGAAAACACACTGATGTTTTTAGTTGTTGCCAAGCAGTCAAGGACTTTTCAGCTCCTCATACTGGCCTGCTAACCGGAAGGCGGGTGTGCCCAAGAAGCTGGGAGGGGACACAGTCAGGACAGCTGACCCAAACTGGCCAAAGGGATATACCATACCATATAATGTCATGCTCCGTATATAACTGGGGGAGTTGGCACGCAGCTCAGGAACTAGCTGAGCATTGGTTCCAGGAGGTTAGCAATTGTGCTGTGCATCACTTGTTTTCTATATTGTTTTATCATTATTCTTATTCTTACTATTACTATTATTATTATCTTCCTTTTCTCTCCTATTAAACTGTCTTTATCTCAACCCACAGGTTTTACCTTTTTCTTTTCAGTTCTTTCCCCCATCCCACTGGTGGCGGGGGGCAGGGATGGGAGGGGTGAGCGAATGGCTGTGTGGTTGTTTTAGCTGCCTGCCGTGTTAAACCATGATATGATGAATTTTAAGAATTCAGTATACCTCAGTCCCATAAATTGCGTTATCTAAATAAAATGAACAAGCATATAAACTATTGCTGAAGGCTACAGTTTCAAGGTATTTCACAACACATTTCAAGACAAACTCAAGAACATTGGAAAATTAACTTGAGAAGTATTAAGTGTATGACAGTTAACCTGAAGTGATCAGCATATATTTCAAGAGTGGCTAGGCAGGAGGGAGTCCTGGGCCAGAGTTGCACGAGGAAGCAGCCACGCTTGAATATCCCTTAACATCTTGAACTTGGCTCACAAAGTAGTGGAGACTGGATATAAACAAGAAACTAAAAATGAACTTTGAGGCTAACTGAAAGAACTATTTTATTTAAAACACCACAGAAAGTATTAACTATGGAAGCTCATTCAGCTGTTATAGTCCTAAAAGTATGCCAACTGAATTAACTTCAGTACTAATCTTCTTCCTTCCCTACTCCCATCATGCAACTTGGAAGATAACTGCAGTGTAATTACTTACTCAATAAATCCCACTGTACTGTAAAGTTCATTAAAAAATATAGCACAAACATAGCTGGTATGCTACTATAGTGAAGTCACCTGCAGAGAGTGGGATGAAGTACAGCAACACCTACCTGTTAGTTCTTTTTCCTTTTCTATTTTTTTGGTTGAACCTTTCTTCCAATGTTCTTTGGGGTTTTTTGTTTCCTCATGCTGCTTCTGCTCAGCAAGTGATTTATTTAGTACCTGAGAGAGAACAGAATCTCCTTCTCCAACTAGAAACATGGTCTTGAACTTGTTATAGAGCATTGTAGATTTTTCCATGATAACTTGGCTAACTTTGAACTTCCGTATCTGGAAATGAAAAGGTAAAACAGTCAACTCCACTTTTACGTATATATATATACACATATCTACTTAATCTCAGTAAGTGCTATATGAAATTCTGAACTCGATCTATGTTATGTTTAGACTTGAAGTGAAACATCTCCAAAGCAGTAAATAAACTTGATGTCAACTTTAAAAAAAAAGTTTCCCTTTTGAAGTTACTTTAAATGAAGTTGCAAAACTCACCTTCTTTAGAGTCAAAATCATCTCTGTGTGTTTTTGAGCTTGTTGCATTGTAACATGAAGGGAAGCAAGCTCATCAAGAGCCTCAATACACCTGTTCACATCCTGTATATAAACAAAAGTTTGATTTTAAGACTTTGTTTAAATGCTAACAATCTTTGGTAGCCACATTAAGAGGAAAAAAAATGTAAATTGAAGGCAATATTGAGCTTTAGTTCCTATTCTTGGGAGAAAGCAGCAAAAAACCAAGTCAAACACTGCTTAGATCTCTCTCTGAAGAGATGAGATCTTCATTCATCAAATTATGTACAAAGATGCTCAAGTTGTAGAAACCACCTGGATACTTGGCAGAGAAAAAAAAGGATTCCGGACTACTCTCAGCAGAATATGGTAGTTGCCACACTTACTCAGTGATAAATACAATAATGAAAACATCTTTGCTCTAGCTCTACAACCAATCTTATAAAATCTTCTAATCCAGAAAAGAATAAGATTATATCTCTCTCAGATTTTATTTCAAATATTTTTACATTTGAAGTGAATTTACTATCTGGAGTTCAGCTGACAGAAAAATATTTAAACTGAACCATTTTCTGAGGTGAAATTTTTTAAATTTAATATGAATTACTTTGAAATCAGAATTTTTTTATAGACTTAAGAGTTGGCTGTACTGGAAACAAATGTTTTATTCTTTAGCATGACAGCACAAACTCGTAGACTGAGTTGAAACTGCTCACTTCTCATGCTGCTAAATGCAGAAGCCACTGCAATGTTTGTTGTGAAAGACTTAGTTTAAACTAGTAGTTTCTAGTTTTCTCATTACACAAATAGCCTTCATGAAGTAAAAGTGCTAAGTTAGAGGCCAAATTCCTTTCAACACTTTTCACGTGATGGCACTCTGAGAAGACCAGGTGAGTAATCAAGAAAGAAGTTCCCCAAACCAGGTCTTGCAAATTAAAGAATTCCTTCTCAAGATATATTGTTTAATAAACCCTACTTCAAAGCAGGCATTCAAAAAATATTTCCTGCCTGAATTGTACACATGCATCAATGAACAAAATATACTTACTAGATTATCAATTTTGAGCGAGTTTTTAATTTCTGCATGTATCCTTTGAAGCCTAGAATCCATTGATGTTTCTAAAGATCAGAAATAGCAGGCATGAATATTTAATACTCTCATGAGATGTTTTTGTGGAAACATTTCTACAAACCTGAACTTGAGATACAGAAGGCAAAAAACTATGAGTAGGCAACTCATTAAGTTTTCCTAAGGTGCATTAAAGTAGCAAATAATGTAGCTTTTTTCTTTTTTTAACTGGACACACAACAACAACATGGAGCTACAACTGAACATTTTTCTGCTGTAATATCCAACTGTCACCTTCTAGAAGTTACCCAGGTTAAAAGAAAGTTTCAATAAACAGTAAGAGCTGGGAAACTGTAGAAGCTTTATGATGAAAGGATATCCGAATATTGATGCTTTGGATTTCAGAGACTTAGACACAGTCATAGGCCAAATCCATCGAAATAAAGTAGTTCACAATGCATGTGCCCTAACAAGCAGTAAAGACAAATGAATAAGTTGATTGCTAACTCATAGGTGCTAAACGTCTGTATTGGGTTTATGTGGCAAGGTTTTGGTAGCGGAGGGGCTGCGGGGGTAACCACTGTGGGAAGAGATCAGGGGCTGTGCCTATACCGGACAGAGCTGATTCCAGCCAGCTCTGCAATAGACACACTTCTGGCCAAAGATGAGCCTATCAGCGAAGCTGGTTGTGCCTCTATGAAAACATATTTAAGAAAGGGTAAAAACACTGTGCAGCAGAGTGTGAGAGAAAGGAGTGAGGGGAAAAAAACAAAGAAGAAAAAAAACAATGATGTGAGAAACAATCCTGCAAATACCAAGGTCAGTGAAGATGAAGAGTGTGGCAGGTTGACCTCGGCTAGCTGCCAGATGCCCACCAAGCCGCTCTGCCATGCCCCTTCCTCAACAGGAGAGGGGAAGAAAATATAACAAAAAACTTGTGGGTCGAGATAAGGACAGGGAGATCACTCAGTAATTACCGTCACAGGCAAAACAGACTAACCTTGGGAAATTAATTTAATTTATTGCCAATCAAATCAGAGTAGGGTAATAAGAAATAAGAACAAATCTAAAAAAACCTTCCCCCACTCTTCCCTTCTTCCCAGGCTCAACTTCACTCCCAACTTCTCTACCTCCTCCCCCAAGTGGCACAGGGGGACACGGAATGGGGGTTGCAGTCAGTTCATAATACTTTGTCTCTGCCACTCCTTCCTCCACACACTCTTCCTCTACTACAGTATGGGGTCCCACCCATGGGAGACAATCTTTCATGACCTTCTCCAATGTGGGTCCTTCCCACAGGCCGCAGTTCCTGCTAGAAACCTGCTCCAGTCTGGGCTCTCCACAGGTTCACAGCTTCCTTCAGGGCACATCCACATGCTCTGGCAGCATGGGGTCCTCCATAGGATGCAGGGGGACAGCATGCCTCACCATGGTCTTCACCATGGGCCGCAGGGGAATATCTGCCATGGCGCCTGGAGCACCTCCTCCCCCGCCTTGTTCACTGACCTTGCTGTATGCATCATTGTTTCTCTTACATTTTTCTCATTCCTCTCTCTCACAGCTGCTGTGCATAATTTTTTACCGTTTCTTAAATAAGCCGAAGTGAAGGGGACCCTGTATCCTCCCCTCGCCAGGCAGAAGGCAGCAGCCTCAAAGAGGGGAGTGAATGGAAACAAGTCCACGCGCGGCGTGGCAGGCGAACCTTCTCCTCCTCACCCACCTCGCCTTCCCACGTACCCCTGTGCAACAGGTACCAGGCTCTGGCTGTGGAAGGCCACTCGAGCGAGGATATGGATGACAGTCAAGCTACTCCAGAGGTAGCACCTAGGCCCAAAAGGCCCATGCCTCGGGTCGTGACCACCACAACAAAGGAGAAAAGGAGAGTTATACTCGTAGTGGACTCCCTTCTGAAGGGTACAGAGGGCCCGAAATGCAGGGCAGACCCTCCTCTCAGAGAAGTCTGCTGCCTCCCCAGGGCCCGTGTCAAGGACATCGCTAGGAAACTCCCCAGCCTGGTACAGCCCTCTGACTATTACCCACTGCTGCTCCTCCATGTGGATGGGGATGAAGCAGAGACACATACCACGAAAGCGATCAAAAGGGACTTCAGGCTCTTGGGACAGTCACTGAAGGATTCGGGAGAGGAGGTAATATTCTCCTCCCTCCATCCAGGTGAGGGCAGCAATGTTGGGAGGAACAGGCGGATGCAGTCCATAAATGCATGGCTCCATGGCTGGTGTCAACGCCACAACTTTGGGTTCTTTGACAATGGGGCGGCCTACACGGCACCAGGCCTGATGAACCCTGATGGGATTCATCTCTCTCAAAGGGGGAAGAGGATCTTTGCCCAGGAACTAGCGGGGCTCATCGACAGAGCTTTAAACTAGGCTCGAAGGGGGACGGGGATAACAACAGGCTTGCCAGCGACATGCTGTGGGATGATGTGCCCAGGATGGAGGGACGGGGTGCTGGCGAGGGTCCTCGGCCTACTGCTCAGAGACATGCTGGACGCACTAAAGCACGCTCGAAGCCTACAGGAGATGAGCCAGGGGCTCCAGATGCAACAGGAACCAACAGGGTAACACTGGGAAGATACATCAAAAGAATCCCAGCCACCCCAGCCAATAAGTCAGCCTCGTCGGGGGCACAACTGAAATGCCTCTACGCGAACGCACGGAGCATAGGGAATAAACAAGAGGAGCTGGAGACGTGTGTGCGCCTGCAAGGCTATGACCTTATTGGCATTACAGAGACGCGGTGGGATAGCTCCTATGACTGGAGCATTGGGATGGAAGGATACAGGGTCTTTAGGAAGGACAGGCAGGGCAGAAGAGGAGGGGGTGTCGCCCTCTATGTCAATGACCATCTAGAGTGCATGGAGCTCCACCTGGGGATGGAGGAGGAGCCAGCTGAGAGCCTATGGGTCAGGATTAAAGGGAGGGCTGGGGCAGGGGACATCATAGCGGGGGTCTGCTACAGGACACCTGACCAGGGGGACCGAGCAGATGAAGCCCTCTATAGGCAGATAGGAGCAGCCTCACGTTCACAAGCCCTGGTCCTCATGGGGGACTTCAACCACCCCAACATTTATTGGAGGGACAACGCAGCTGAGCGCAAGCAATGCAGGAAGTTCCTGGAATGTGTAGATGACAACTTCCTCCTCCAAGTGACAGAGGAGCCCACGAGGAGAGGTGCCATGCTGGACCTTGTTCTCACCAACAAGGAGGTGCTGGTAGGGGATGTCAAGCTCGGGGGCAGCCTTGGCTGCAGGGACCATGAAATGGTGGAATTTAGGATCCTCAGGGCAGCGAGGAGGGTGCGCAGCAAGCTCACTACCCTGGACTTCAGGAGAGCAGACTTTGGCCTCTCCAGGGACCTGCTTGGTAGAATACCATGGGACAAAGCCCTGGAGGGAAGAGGGGCCCAAGACAGCTGGCTAATATTCAAGGGTCACCTCCTCCAAGCTCAGGAGAGATGCATCCCAACAAAGAGGAAGTCAAGCAAAAACACCGAGAGGCCCCCATGGATGAACAAGGAGCTCCTGGGCAAAGTCAAACAAATAAAGGAAGCCTACAGAGGGTGGAAGCAAGGGCAGGTAGCCTGGGAGGAATACAGAGAAACTGTCCAAGCAGCCAGGGAGCAGGCTAGGAAAGTCAAAGCCCTGATAGAAATTAGTCTGGCCAGGGATGTCGAGGACAACAAGAAAAGCTTCTATGGGTATGTTAGTGAGAAAAGGAGGACGAGGGAAAATGTGGGTCCCCACCGGAATGAAGCGGGAGAGCTGGTTACCCAGGATATGGAGAAGGCTGAGGTACTCAACGACTTCTTTGCCTCAGTCTTCACTGGCAAGGGCTTCAGCCGCACTGCCCAGGTCACAGAAGGCAGGGACGGGGAGAATGTAGAACCGCCCACTGTAGGAGAAGATCAGGTTCAAGAATATCTAAGGAACCTGAAGGCGCACAAGTCCATGGGACCTGATGAGATGCATCCGATGGGTCCTGAGGGGAACTGCCGGATGAAGTGGCCAGGCCACTCTCCATCATATTTGAGAAGTCCTGGCAGTCGGGTGAAGTTCCCGCCGACTGGAAGAAGGGAAACATAACCCCCATTTTTCAGAAGGGAAAAAAGGAAGACCCGGGGAACTACAGGCCGGTCAGTCTCACCTCCGTGCCTGGCAAGATCATGGAGCAGATCCTCCTGGAGACTATGCTCAGGTGCATGGAAAATGAGGCAGTGATTGGTGACAGCCAACATGGCTTCACTAAGGGCAAATCGTGCCTGACAAACTTGGTGGCCTTCTATGATGGGGTTACAGCGCTGGCGGATAAGGGAAGAGCGACTGATGTCATCTACCTCGAGTTGTGCAAGGCATTTGACCCTGTCCCACACAACATCCTTGTCTCTAAATTGGAGAGACATGGATGCGATGGATGGACCACGCGGTGGATAAGGAATTGGCTGGATGGTTGCACTCAAAGAGTTGTGGTCAAGGGCTCGATGTCCAAGTGGAGAACGGTGACGAGGTGTGTTCCTCAGGGGTCATCGGTACTGGGACCAGCACTGTTCAACATCTTTGTCGGCGACGTGGACAATGGGATCGAGTGCACCCTCAGCAAGTTTGCCGACGACACCAAGCCGTGTGGTGTGGTCGACACACTGGAGGGAAGGGATGCCATCCGGAGGGACCTTGACAGGCTGGAGAGGTGGGTCTGTGTGAACCGCATGAAGTTCAACAAGGCCAAGTGCCAGGTCCTGCACGTGGGTCGGTGCAATCCCAAGCACGACTATAGGCTGGGCAGAGAATGGATTGAGAGCATCCCTGAGGAGAAGGACTTGGGGGTGTTGATTGAGGAGCTCAACATGAGCCGGCAGTGTGCGCTCGCAGCCCAGAAAGCCAACCGTGTCCTGGGCTGCATCAAAAGAGGTGTGACCAGCAGGTCGAGGGAGGTGATCCTGCCCCTCTACTCCGCTCTTGTGGAGTACACCACCTGGAGTACTGTGTCCATCTCTGAAGTCCAGAGGAGAGCCACGAAGCTGATCGGAGGGCTGGAACACCTCTCCTATGAGGACAGGCTGAGAGAGCTGGGCTTGTTCAGCCTGGAGAAGAGAAGGCTCCAGGGAGACCTAATTGCGCCCTTCCAATACCTGAAGGGGGCCTACAGGAAAGGTGGTGAGGGACTGTTTATCAGGGAGTTTAATGACAGGACAAGGGGTAATGGGTTTAAGCTGAAGGAGGGTCGATTTAGGTTAGATGTTAGGAAGGAATTCTTTACTGTGAGAGTGGTGAGGCACTGGAACAGGTTGCCCAGAAAGGTTGTGGATGCCCCATCCCTGGAAGTGTTCAAGGCCAGGTTGGATGAGGCTTTGGGCAATGTGGTGTAGTGGAGGGTGTCCCTGCCCATGGTGGGGGGGGTTGGAACTAGATGATCTTTAAGGTCCCTTCCAACCCAAACCATTCTATGATTCTATGATTCTATGATTCTATGTTTTTACATAGGTGACCCCAACGTTACTGACTGGCTCTGCTTTGGCCAGCAGCGGGTCCATCTTGGAGCCAGCTGGAACTGGTTCTGACTGACTTGGGGGCAGCTCCTGATCTCTTCACACAGAAGCCATCCCTGCAACCCGCCCCCCACCCCCGCCCCCCCCGTCCCAGCCCACTACCAAAACCTTGCCACATAAACCCAGTACAGAGGGGGAGGAGGTGCTTCAGGTGCCAGAGCAGAGATTCCCCTGCAGCCCATGGAGAGGACCATGCCAGAGCAAGTATCCACCCTGCAGCCTGTGGACAGCCCACACTCGAGCAGGCTCCTGACAGGAACTGTAGCCCATGGGAAGGATCCATGCTGGAGCAGGGAAAAGTGTGAGGAGGAAGGAGCAGCAGATATGAACTGTTATCAACTGACCACAACCTCTCTTTCCCCATGCCTGCTGTGCTGCTAGGGGCGGGGAGGGAATAGAAGAGTTGGAAGTGAAGGAGTGAAGTTGAGCCTGGGAAGAAGGGATGGGTGGGGGGAAGGTGTTTTAGTTTTTATCTTTGTTTTTCACCATCCGACTATATTTTTAATTGGCAACTGTGGTGGGTTGACCCTGGCTTAGGGCCAGGTACCCACCAGAGCCGCTCCATCACTCCCCTCCTTCATTAGACAGGGGAGAAAAGGCACAACGAAAAGCTTGTGGGTCAAGATAAGGACAGGGAGAGATCATTCACTAATTATCATCACGAGCAAAACAGACCGAACTTAGAGAGGGAATTCATCTAATTTATTACTAAGCAAAACAGAGTAGAGGAATGAGAAATAAAATCAACTCTTAAAACACCTCCCCCCACCCCTCCCATCTTCCCAGGCTCAACTTCACTCCCAGCTTCAACCTCCGCCCCCCTCAGCGGCACAGGGGGACGGGGAGTGGGGGTTACGGTCAGTTCATCACGCGGTGTTTCTGCCGCTTCTTCATCCTCAGGGGGAGGACTCCTCTCATCGTTCCCCTGCTCCAGCGTGGGGTCCCTCTCACGGGAGACAGTCCTTCACGACCTTCTCCAACGTGAGTCTCCTCCACGGGGTGCAGACCTTCATGAGCAAACTGCTCCAGTGTGGGGTCCCCCACAGGGGTCACAATTCCTGTCAGCAAACCTGCTCTGGCGTGGGCTCCTCTCTGCACGGGTCCACAGGTCCTGCAAGGAGCTTGGTCCAGCGCGGGCTTCCCACGGGGTCACAGCCTCCTTCAGGTGCCTCCACCTGCTCCAGGATGGGGTCCTCCACAGGCTGCAGGTGGAATCTCTACACCCCCTCATCCTTCCTCCATGGGCTGCTGCAGGGGGACAGCCTGCCTCACCATGGTCTTCACCACAGGGGGATCTCTGCTCTGGCGCCTGGAGCACCTCCTCCCCCTCCTTCTTCACTGACCTTGGTGTCTGCAGAGTTTCTTACATCTTCTCACTCCTCTCTCCGGCTGCAAAAGCTCTCTCTAGCTGTTTTTTTCCTTCTTAAATATGTTATCACAGAGGTGCTGATTGGCTTGGCCTTGGCCAGCGGCAGGTCCATCTTGGACCTGGCTGGCATTGGCTCTATCAGACACAGGGGAAGCTTCTAGCAGCTTCTCACAGAAGCCACCCCTGTAGCCCCCCGCCCCGCCCCCCCCGCTACCAAAACCTTGCCATGCAAATCCAACACAGCAACAAATTAAATTAATTTTCCTCAACTCAAGTCTGGTTTTCCCCCTGATGGTGATTGGTAAGTGATCGCTCTGTCTTTATCTCGACCCATGAGCTTTTCCATCTTATTTTCTCTCTCATCCTGTTGAGGAGGGAGAGTGAGAGAGCAGCTGGTTGGGGGTCTGGCAGCCAGATGGTTCAACCCATCACAAAGTTTATTTGGATTTTCTACAGTATATAAGTGGTATACATGCTAAGTAATAGTGCAGGCAAACTGTTTATTTTCTTTGTCCCATCTGTCTAGGACACATTTATACAAAAATACACTGTAATTGGTTCCACTTTAAACCAATGGATTTCTACTATATAACAGAAGATAGGTAGAACCCGAAGGCAGTGGTTTGAACTGCCCTTAAGACATATCTAAGAAGGGTAGGGACACTAAGCAGGGAATGACTTCTTATTGTAAAGGTTGGTTTGGAAGTCTGGTCTGGTGGACAAGAACTCAGTAACTATCCTAAATCTAAGCCCCTTCCCTGGAAAAGGATACCATCTGACTATTTGCAAGGGGTCACGTCTGATTATTCTGCTATGAACGGACAATTAGTTGTGAAGATAAAGAACTAAAATGATTCAGTTCAAAGAAACAGAACTTTTGATTTCATATGCTGGTGAATGGAGAACATGTAAACAGTTTAAAAACTAGGATGACAATGAGATGAGAATACTGAAGACCAATTCTAACACACTGCTGAAGGAAAGAATGTAGAAGGCCTAAAACAAGAATACACTGCTTCAAAGATATGAAGGAAGTAATCACAGATCAAACATCTTTGACTGACATCCCAAAACACCCTTAGCAGTAAGTCTAGACATGTGCTTCTTTTACGAAATTTAAGATAGTAAAAACCATTGTGTATTTATATATTTCGTGTATGTATATATATTAAGAATATTTAATATTCTTTAAACTAACCTCTTTTCTTCTCCATCCTCTTAACGTCTGATTTCTTACATTCTTCTTTATTTTGCCTATTAAAACATGAAAGCATTTTTACAATGCTGTCTTCTAAAGTCTTGAGGGTTTTTTTTAAAATTATTTTTAAATGAGATGTTTTGACATATTCAAACTGTGTGTAAAAATACAGAACTCAAACTCTGGTTTCTTCAAAGATCAGAATAAATTAAATATACATTTATTTATTTAGATACTGCAGATAAGGAATCCTCCAGATTAGCAGGCTATTTCCCCTAGAAGCAGCAAATGAAAATATTATTAAAATGCAAAAATTAAGATAAAACTGCAGTGTATGAAACAGATTGATGGAGAGAGAGTATTGTAAGGTGACCCAAATTTAAAACTGACATTCAAGTTTACCTCAGGGAATTATGAGAAAAATATTAATTATATGACACATAACTCCCACAGCAATTCTACTAAAAGAAGTACAGAAATAAGTAAGCTATAGCTATACCAGAATCTTTAAAGAAAACTCCTAAAATATTTTTATTCAGAAAAAAACCCCCAAACAAACCCTATTTATGAAGTCTTCAGTCTTGTTTTATCATAGACTTTCAAAGCCTTATTTTAATTGATATATTCTACCATTCTGTGAGTTTTTCCAAATGTTATAAAAATAAGCATCCATTAAATAAAAATCCTGCATGTATATCAGTTTCCATGCTCCTTTCACATTTTATTCAGATATTGAATCAGACTTTCAAAAGCTTAAGATTATTTTGGAAATCTGCAGAATTTTGTAAAACAGAGGGGAAAATTCTAAGATCAACCTTTAGCTGAACTTTTTCTTGAAGTGCTAGTTTGTTTTCTTCAAGTATTGCTATAGTCAGTGCTCACAGATTGTTTTTGTCCAGCAGTATTCGATGGGGGAAGCTATACTGTCAGCAGTGTTCTCCTTGGTTTTAGAAGCATGAAAGAGCTTGAGAGACTTGTGGTGTCCAGCATTCCTTTTAGCTGCCTGGAAGCTAAAACTTTGTATATAAATCTGTGGGACATGTTGACTATTAACTGCAGTAGGGTAAACTTAAGTTATGTTTTATCTCTTCTTTTAGATGAACAGGAGTTTGATTTTGCTCCAGAGGTAGTCTTGGAATTATTGGTTTCTGATTGGACAGCTTTAAAAAATGTCATTTGAGAGTTTTCAGCTAAATAATGATAATTACAATTGTTTGTTTTGCCTGGATGAGTGGCATACTAAAGGAGTACCTTTTATAAATAAGAGATCAGTGCAGGTTCCGAACCCAAGTTATGCAACACAGCACTGTGCTTAAATCAATGAGTTGTTCAAAATGCAGTATGACATTAATGCAGTGTGGCATCTGAGTTAATTGAAATTGTAAATGAAGCGGTTGGACAGTGGAACGTATTTGGCCAATCACTTGAAAACAAATGGACACTTTTAATAACTATCTCTCCAAGGTACATTTTTCATGACCTGTTCCACTTCCTTGTTTCTACAGAACCTGACAACACTTGGATTTTTGTAGTGGCAAGAGACAAACTGAGTCAGATTGCCCTTTTTATTTCCTGTTAAAAGCATAAGGCTATTTGGGTGCAAACACGACACACCAGTGGTCATTTCTGGTCAAAAGAAACTGAAGAAGAACATTTTACATACTTGCATAAGATGTCTTGACCAGGTTGTCTCAAACAAGCAACTATAGGCAAATTAAATCATATATTTCTTTAAATATTCCAGCACAATACTGTGCTTTTGTCCTTTAAAACATGCAAGTATATCTTCCAAGAACTGAGCCAGTGGTAGTGTTATGCAATCCCAAGCACAACTACAGGCTGGGTGGAGAATGGATTGAGAGCAGCCCTGAGGAGAAGGACTTGGGGGTGTTGATTGATGAGAAGCTCAACATGAGCCGGCAGTGTGCGCTTGCAGCCCAGAAAGCCAACCGTGTCCTGGGCTGCATCAAAAGAGGTGTGACCAGCAGGTCGAGGGAGGTGATCCTGCCCCTCTACTCCGCTCTTGTGGAGTACCCCACCTGGAGTACTGCGTCCAGCTCTGGGGGGCCCCAGTGCAGGAGAGACATCGAGTTGTTGGAGCGAGTCCAGAGGAGGGCCACGAAGCTGATCGGAGGGCTGGAACACCTCTCCTATGAGGACAGGCTGAGAGAGCTGGGCTTGTTCAGCCTGGAGAAGAGAGGGCTCCGGGGAGACCTAATTGCACCCTTCGAATACCTGAAGGGGGCCTACAGGAAAGATGGTGAGGGACTGTTTATCGGGGAGTGTAGTGACAGGACAAGGGGTAATGGGTTTAAGCTGAAGGAGGGTCGATGTAGGTTAGATGTTAGGAAGGAATTCTTTACTGTGAGAGTGGTGAGGCACTGGAACAGGTTGCCCAGAGAGGTTGTGGATGCCCCTATCCCTGGAAGTGTTTAAGGCCAGGTTGGATGGGGCTTTGGGCAACGTGGTCTAGTGGAGGGTGTCCTTGCCCATGGAAGTGGGATTGGATCTAGATGATCTTTGAGGTCCCTTCCAACCCAAACCATTCTATGATTCTGTGATTCTATGTTCTGCCAAAGTACGTTTCCCTCTATTCAAGAGATTGTGTGTGTGTGTGTGTGTGTTTACGTTGGCTTGAACTCTAAGATCCAGTTAGCATTGTTTGACTCATCTAAACGAAGAAATATCAAACCTGTTTACATAAACCCTTGTATGGCTACTTAAGAGCAATTTATTTGGATTAGCCATTATCAAACAATGTGTGCATAACACAAACCTATCTTGCTTAAACCAATGTTACTTTACAGTTTTTGCAGTAAAAGTCCACTTGTAAGCTTACCACTCTGACTAAACCGGTACACCTTTCGTGCTGAGAAATGCATATGCTGCACATGTTAAAACTCGAACAATCTGCAAACTATATTTCTGTTATGTGAAACTTGCTTACAATTTCATATGCAGTGTTAAATTGTTTAAAGAAGAGACCATTAAGCAGAGTAAACATGAGCAAAACATGAATTTACAAAACACTCATAAGCACTGAGTATTGCGTCTGAGCAAATGGCTTGTAAATGTCTCTTCAGTTCTGTATTTTAAATATTGCTGTAACTTTACTCCATTTGTTAACTAGAGATAAGATGCTTTCATATCTTTTTGAATATGTACTTGAACAATCTGATCCCAGAGCTAATCTTGCTTTGAGCCAGAGATTGAAGTTAGATGACCTCCTGAGGTCCCCTTCAACCTGAATTACTCTATGATTCTGTGCGTTCTAGAAAATAATGTATTCCAAGTGATTGTGCTTAAGAACTACTTTCAACTGTGTTGATAGGCATATATGTTGTTTCCTTAAGTTATCTTTTTAAAGTTTGGGACATGTTGAATTATTCATTGGTACTAAGAAAAGCTGTAGTTGGTAATGCATGTTAAATCAGCAAAAGTCAAGGTCTTTTCTGCAACATTGTTCAACAAGCTGCTTTGTTTCTTTTTACCAACTGAGAGGATGAATAGCTGAGGATGTTGGCACAAATATGGTAGTAGACTGAGGAGCAACACAGTTGTACCTGCACAGACGTGCATTCTTTAAGCAAGGCTGTGTCTTATGTACAAAGCACTGAATTGAGTTTGCCTAACAAATATTAATGAGGTAGCTACCTAGACCAGAAAAATGGAAAATAATGATTTTTAAAAATGAAACAAAAAAAAAATCAATTTATATCCATTATGCTGACAGAGGAAGTTGCAAGAAAGTAAAAAGAAAAATAAACCTTTTCACATTGTATCAATATTAGATTTTGTGCTTAATAATTAGGCATCAGGTATAATCTAAACTATGCACAGTCATTAAGATAAGCTACTGCTCCTTACTTTTACTGAAGTGGAGCTCCGTATAGTTCCCTAGATGCATAAAATATGAAATCTATTTAAAAGTAAAGAAGACTCAGCTCTCATGAGACCCTACCTGGAGTACTATGTTCAGCTCTGGGGCCCTCCAGAATAAGACAGACATGGACCTGCTCGAGCAGGTCCAGAGGAGGGCCACGAAGATGATCAGGGGGATGGAGCACCTCCCCTATGAGGACAGGCTGAGAGAGTTGGGGTTGTTCAGCCTGGAGAAGAGAAGTCCTCCAGGGAGACCTTATAGCGGCTTTCCAGTACTTAAAGGGAACCTATGGGAAAGATGGGGAGGGACTCTATCAGGGAGCATAGTGATAGGACGAGGGGTAACGGTTTCAAACTGAAAGAGGGTAGATTTAGATTAGATATTAGGAAGAAATTCTTTACTGTGAGGGTGGTGAGGCACTGGAACAGGTTGCCCAGAGAGGTTGTGGAGGCCCCATCCCTGGAAGTGTTCAAGGCCAGGTTGGATGAGGCTTTGGGCAACGTGGTCTAGTGGAGGGTGTCCCTGCCCATGGCAGGGGGGTTGGAACTAGACGATCTTTGAGGTCCCTTCCAACCCAAACCATTCTATGATTCTATGAATACCAAAATAACACGTGACAATTTATTGCAGAAATCAAAAAGCATGTCAGATTTACATAATAATATATTAAGAATTGCAGAACTTATAAAAACAATTTAGTGCCTTTGGGACACTGGAAAAGTTTAGGTTTGCCCCAAGGAAGAAATGTGTTTAGGTTTCTAGAGAAAGAATAACTGACAAGGAAGAAACAAAATCACTGGGTGTGTGGGTGTGGGGGTGGGTGGGTGTAAATAAATCTAGATTCTTGTTAAAGGATAGAGAAAGGTTATAATTTTATTGTTATAGATGAAGGGGACCATTTCCTTCTCCTAATTCCCAGAATTTTTACCTCATTCTCCCCCTTCCTCCTCCTTCCCAAGAACTGTGTGGATGGGAACATCTCAATGCAACTTCTTCACCCACTTGTGGAATAGGTCTTGAGAATGGGTCAGATCAATTTCTTCCTGCTGTCCCAACTCCCTAAGTTTCTGGCAGGATCTTCTCTCCATGCTAGTGCTTGGTTCATTTGTGATAATTTATCTTCTGACTGCAAACTGCTAGATATTACTCAACTGGCTTTACAGAGCCAGAGTAGCATAAATCATAACTTCTTTCTTGTTCTATCTGACAGTATAGCCTCCAGCTGCCAGACAGAGAAGGAAGTGTTTTCCAGGGAACCCTATGTATTCCACAACCTGAGCAACTTAATTCATGGCTATAGAATTTTGATATAAATCTCGGTCTCATGTATTCAAGACTACCACAATGTACAGACACTATGTATTAAAACATACTCACGTCTCAGATTCCACTTGCTCCTCTTGCTTACACTTTATTTCCGTCAGTTCTCTCTCATGTTGGCCTTGTAGCATGTTTCTTCTGTGAGCTCCTTGAAAGTTTCTCCCTCCTTTTTTCTTCTGTTTTTATTTAGGATTTTAGGGTGAGAAGAGAGAAGGAGTCTTTAGATTACTGAACGTCAAAAACATTAATAGTTAAACCTACCTGCTCTAGATGTCTACACATTATTGCTCTAGTCCATGAAACACCCTGATGAGAGTTAGCATTCCTCTGTAAGTCCAAATCTTTTATATGCAGATAAGAAGATGAGTTTTATTAGTGCTTTCTCTCAGATATGGAGAAGAATATCCCAAACACCAAAAAACCCAAAGCCATTCCCAAATGATCAGCTAGAGACAGCTTCCTATCTCTCAAAAATATATTTCACAGACCCCACAGATTCTCAACACTCAGGACAAAAAAATATATGCATTCAAGTAAGCATATTTAAAAAATCCCAAACAGCAAACTTTTGCTATCAATAAATCACTTACATTTAAATCCAACTTAAAAAAAAAAAAAGTATTAGATTTATTTTATTTGTAAATATCTAGAAGTTATTGAAAAGATTATTTGACAGAAAGGAATTCTGCAACTTCTCATTTCCAAGACGTGCATCTATATTAGCCAGACACAAAGCTCCAACACTTAATAGACAAAATTGAAGACCTATTATTAGCTTTAAGAAATATTTTCAGTGAACTACTGTTCTTTACAATAAGTAAGTCAATAAAGAGCAATATACCTTATCACCTTCACGTTCTCCTTCATCCTCTTCAGAATCAGATGCTGATGCAGAACCCACTTGGGAAGTATTTCTCCTTTTTGGTTCGGTCTCCCTCTTTGCTTCTCTTCTATCAAATTCCTTCCTCGACTTGTCTTCCTCCTTCTGACTCTCCTCATCTTTTTTCCCTTGTTTTTTTGGCTTTTCTTCCAGTCCTTTTTTCTTTTTCTTCTCCTCTTCATGAACACTAAAACACAGTAAATTATTTAAGCTTTATATTCATTATCTATACCCAGTTTAAAAGAGAACTTAGCTCTCAGTTCAGGAAGATGTACTTTTTAGTTTTTACTATCAAATACTCCACCTGCACAAAGTTGGCTCACTCTTAGATCTTTCATTTCATAGGATCATAGGATAATTCAGGTTGGAAGGGGCCTCTGGAAGTCTCTTGTCCAACCCCTTGCTGGGGGTGACTCAGACCAGGTTACTCAGGGCTTTCTCCAGTCTGGTCTTGAAAACCTCCAAGGATGGAGACTGGACAACCTCTCTGGGCAACCTGCCCCACTGCTTTACTGCCCTCAGGGTGAAAAAGTATTTCTCTATATCCAGTCTGATCCTCTCTTGTATCAATTTATGACTGTTGCCTCTCATCCTCCCACCATGCACCGTTGTGATGAGCCTGGCTCCTTCTTGATGAACTCCTCATAGGTATTGGAAGGCCGTTATTAGATCTCCCCCAAAGCCTTCTCTTCTCCAGGCTGGAAAAGCCCAGTTCCCTCAGCCCCTCCTCATAGGACCCAGCCCTCTGACCAGCTTGGTGGCCCTCTGCTGAACTCGCTCCAGTTAGTCGGCATCTTTCTTGTATTGGGGGACCCAGGATTCTAGATGTGGTCTAACAAGTGCTGAAAAGAGGGAGATAATCACTTCTATCAATCTACTGCTGTGGTGGGTTGACCTTGGCTGGCTGCCAGATGCTCACCAACCCGCTCTGTCACTCCCCCTCCTCAGCAGGAGAGGGGGAAAAAATAAGATGAAAATCTCATGGGTCGAGATAAAGGTGGTTTAATGAAAGAAAGCAAAGGCCGTGCCCAGAAACAAAGAAAAAAAGATTTATTCTCTACTTCCCATCAGCAGGCCATCTCCAGCCAATTCCTGGGAAGTAGGACCTCAGTACGCATAGCCTTAATAACAAATGCCCCTCCTTCCCCTCCTTTCTTTTAGCTTTTATTGCTGAGCATGTCATCATATGGTATGGAATATCCCTTTGGTCAGTTTGGGTCGGTTGTCCCAGCTATGTCCCCTCCCAACCTCTTGCCCACCCTCCAGCCTTTGGGGGGGGGGGTAGGTGTGTGGCAAGACAGCCTTGATGCTGTGCGAGCACTGCTCAGCAATAGCCAAAACATTGGTGTGTTGGTGTGCTATCAACACCGTTCTAGCTACAAATACAAAGCACAGCACTATGAGGGCTGCTATGGGGAAAGTTAACTCCATCCCAGTTAACTGCCTACGCTCCTGTTCATACAGCCAGGGATACCGTTGGCCTCCTTTGCTGCCAGGGCACACTGTTGGTTCATGGTCAGCTTTCTGTCTACCAGGATCCCCAGGTACTTTTCAGCAGAGCTGCTCTGCAGTCAGTCCCCAGCCTGTACCATTGCCAAGGGTTCTTCCTTCCCAGGGGCAGGACTTTGCATTTGTGTTGGTTGAATTTCATGAGGTTTCTGTCTGCCTGTTCCTCCAACCTGTCTAGTTCCCTCTGGAGGGCAGCTCTGCCCTCAAGTGTATTGACTGCTCCCCCCCTCCCCCCCAATTTGCTGGCATCTGTCACCTCCTCCAGGTCATTGATAAAGATGTTAAGCAGGACAGGTCCCAGGATAGACCCCTGCAGTATTCCACTTGTTACCAGCCTCCAGGTAGAAAACAACCTATTAACCCCTATCCTCTGAGCCCAATCATCCAACCACTTTTTTAACCATCTGGTTGTCCACCCATCCTGACTGCAACATCCAACTTATACTGAGTACTACAAGGAAAAATGCTGGGCAGGAACTCAGTAAGTCATGACAGCTCATCAAATGCAACCACATGGTTTACAATAAAGACAGGCATTTTATATAAAAAGCCAACTCACGTGTCGGTCTCTGAAGGACAAGGTGGTTTCACCAATTTGGGTCTCCCTCTTGGTTTTGGAACCTTTACTTCAGTAGCTAATTATACAAAAAGAACAGGTTAGTCTACAGCCACCACCCATTCCTTATCTAAAGGGATTGTTTCTCATGCCAACGCATAGAAGCAACACTTGAGTCAAACTCAGTAGGGTAAATATTCTATTTAAAAAAAAAATCAAATGTTGGAACTGTGTATCAAAGTTTAATCGAGATCTCTTTGAAAAATTAAAATCTCAACCAACACTTTGGTACTTTAAGATAGCAGTCTAAGAGATTTAAACCATCTATTCCTGTGCCTTTTCCACCCAGTGCACTCAGAATGGCCCTGCCTCATGTTACACAGCTAATAAAAAAAAATAAGCCTGAAGCAAGAGAATAATAAGTGGAATAATAAGACAATAATAAGTGGAGGGAAAAAACTTAAGTAATTTAGTGTGCAAATCTAAACTCAGACAATTTATTAGTAGTAGTTTTAAGAGCTTCATGGAGTTTCCATCCCTTTCCCTGAGAGTAAATCAGTGTCAAGAAATTCTACCACCACACGGAGGTATACAGCACAGTTCTACATTTTCTCAATTTCACCGTGTTTCAGTGTTAAAGCGAGCTAAGTAGTTTATCCACCTTCTCGACATTTATACCCTTCGAATTCTGTAAAATGAAAATACTTAGTATGCTGCCATTATGGATTGAAATTTATGGAACATGCTTATCTGCTATCCCCAGTGAACATTCTGTTAGGAAATAACCTAACAGCCCAGTGAAGTGCTGCTGGTGTTAGTGTGGAGCACTGCTAAGCAAGAGATGCATGCACCATATTAATGTGAGAGAATGCTGCACAGTACATCATCTAGTAACACATTTCCCATAGGGTGCCAAAGCATCTCTTGTAAAGGTCCTTTCCTGCTCTTACAGACAATAGCTTGTACAAACACAATTCATTTGAAAGATAGATATACTCACACACACATTAAAATATTAAAAATGTTCATTTAATAAATGTAATGAAAGTGGGTGAAGTACTAAGGTAAATACTTCATTTCCTCACATCTAGTCTTAAATAGCTTGCCTTGGGAGCTAGCTATGGTTGCGCTTTCTAAAAGTTATTTTCATAATGCTACCAGATACAGGTGAGTATAAAGTATTAAATTATCTGTTTCCCAGACTAAATGCTCATATAGCATATTTAAGTGCTCCAATAAATTTCCCCATGTCAGCAGTAAACAAATTTAAAACGATTCCTTCAAGAATACTTGCAAACTTGCCATAAGAATTACAATTAAATCTATGCTACTTTCACAAACAAGTACTGCAGAACTATTAGCAAAATCTTTTAAATTACATGCTGCTTCTAATACCTATATTGTCTTCTCAGTTGTCTAACGGTCTACAGAAATTTCCTTTAAGCGACTTTTCAGCAAAATCTCTCCAGCTCTTCACTTGTTTTTACTGTCCTCTGAGCTCTACCTATAGACAGTCTCCCTCTCCCCATTTTTTTAAAGCTTGTCTTGTGGATATTCTAACACAACTGATCATCGAATCATAGAATGGTTTGGGTTGGAAGGGACCTTAAAGATCATCTAGTTCCAACCCCCCCCGCCATGGGCAGGGACACCCTCCACTAGACCACATTGCCCAAAGACTCATGCAACCTGGCCTTGAACACTTCCAGGGATGGGGCCTCCACAACCTTTCTGGGCAACCTGTTCCAGTGCCTCACCACTCTCACAGTAAAGAATTCCTTCCTAACATCTAACCTACATCGACCCTCCTTCAGCTTAAACCCATTACCCCTTGTCCTGTCACTACACTCCCTGATAAACAGTCCCTCACCATCTTTCCTGTAGGCCCCCTTCAGGTATTCGAAGGGCGCAATTAGGTCTCCCCGGAGCCCTCTCTTCTCCAGGCTGAACAAGCCCAACTCTCTCAGCCTGTCCTCATAGGAGAGGTGTTCCAGCCCTCCGATCAGCTTCGTGGCCCTCCTCTGGACTCGCTCCAACAACTCGATGTCTCTCCTGCACTGGGGCCCCCCAGAGCTGGACGCAGTACTCCAGGTGGGGTACTCCACAAGAGCGGAGTAGAGGGGCAGGATCACCTCCCTCGACCTGCTGGTCACACCTCTTTTGATGCAGCCCAGGACACGGTTGGCTTTCTGGGCTGCAAGCGCACACTGCCGGCTCATGTTGAGCTCCTCAATCAACACCCCCAAGTCCTTCTCCTCGGGGCTGCTTTCAATCCATTCTCTGCCCAGCCTATAGTCGTGCTTGGGATTGCACCGACCCACGTGCAGGACCTGGCACTTGGCCTTGTTGAACTTCATGTGGTTCACACAGGCCCACCTCTCCAGCCCGTCAAGGTCCCTCCGGATGGCATCCCTTCCCTCCAGCGTGTCGACCACACCACACGGCTTGGTGTCGTCAGCAAACTTGCTGAGGGTGCACTCAATCCCACTGTCCATGTTGCTGACAAAGATGTTGAACAGTGCTGGTCCCAGTACCGATGACCCCTGAGGAACACCACTCGTCACCGTTCTCCACTTGGACATCGAGCCCTTGACCACAACTCTTTGAGTGCAACCATCCAGCCAATTCCTTATCCACCGCGTGGTCCATCCATCGCATCCATGTCTCTCCAATTTAGAGACAAGGATGTCACGCGGGACAGGGTCAAATGCCTTGCACAAGTGCAGGTAGATGACAGCAGTCACTCTTCCCTTATCCGCCAACGCTGTAACCCCATCATAGAAGGCCACCAAGTTTGTCAGGCACGATTTGCCCTTAGTGAAGCCATGTTGGCTGTCACCAATCACTGCCTCATTTTCCATGCACCTGAGCATAGTCTCCAGGAGGATCTGCTCCATGATCTTGCCAGGCAAGGAGGTGAGACTGACTGGCCTGTACTTCCCTGGGTCTTCCTTTTTTCCCTTCTGAAAAATGGGGGTTATGTTCCCCCTCTTCCAGTCGGCGGGAAGTTCGCCCGACTGCCAGGACTTCTCAAATATGATGGAGAGTGGCCTGGCCACTTCATCCGGCAGTTCCCCTCAGGACCCGCGGATGCATCTCATCAGGTCCCATGGACTTGTGCACCTTCAGGTTCCTTAGATATTCTCGAACCTGATCTTCTCCTACAGTGGGCGGTTCTACATTCTCCCCGTCCCTGCCTTCTGTGACCTGGGCAGTGCAGCTGAAGCCCTTGCCAGTGAAGACTGAGGCAAAGAAGTCGTTGAGTACCTCAGCCTTCTCCATATCCTGGGTAACCAGCTCTCCCGCTTCATTCCGGTGGGGACCCACATTTTCCCTCGTCCTCCTTTTCTCACTAACATACCCATAGAAGCTTTTCTTGTTGTCCTCGACATCCCTGGCCAGACTAATTTCTATCAGGGCTTTGGCTTTCCTAGCCTGCTCCCTGGCTGCTCGGACAGTTTCTCTGTATTCCTCCCAGGCTCCCTGCCCTTGCTTCCACCCTCTGTAGGCTTCCTTTTTTTGTTTGACTTTGCCCAGGAGCTCCTTGTTCATCCATGGGGGCCTCTCGGTGTTTTTGCCTGACTTTTTCTTTGTTGGGATGCATCTCTCCTCAGCTTGGAGGAGGTGACCCTTGAATATTAGCCAGCTGTCTTGGGCCCCTCTTCCCTCCAGGGCTTTGTCCCATGGTATTCTACCAAGCAGGTCCCTGGAGAGGCCAAAGTCTGCTCTCCTGAAGTCCAGGGTAGTGAGCTTGCTGCGCACCCTCCTCGCTGCCCTGAGGATCCTGAATTCCACCATTTCGTGGTCCCTGCAGCCAAGGCTGCCCCTGAGCTTGACATCCCCTACCAGCTCCTACCAGAGAGGAGGGTCTGCCCTGCATATCGGGCCCTTTGTACCCTTCAGAAGGGAGTCCACTACGAGTATAACTCTCCTTTTCTCCTTTGTTGGGGTGGTCACGACCCGAGGCATGGGCCTTTTGGGCCTAGGTGCTACCTCTGGAGTAGCTTGACTGTCATCCATATCCTCGCTCGAGTGGCCTTCCACAGCCAGAGCCTGGTACCTGTTGCACAGGGGTACGTGGGAAGGCGAGGTGGGTGAGGAGGAGAAGGTTCGCCTGCCACGCCGCGCGTGGACTTGTTTCCATTCACTCCCCTCTTTGAGGCTGCTGCCTTCTGCCTGGCGAGGGGAGGATACAGGGTCCCCTTCACTTTGGCTTTGGTCTGTTAGGTGTCCCTGTTTCTGTCTTCAGGGAGGGCAGAGCTTGGCTCCACCAGTCTATCTCTCAGCCTCTCTGATGCTCCTTAACCTCTCCACTTCTTCACGGAAAGAAAGAAATGTACCAACTTTATACATCTTTGATTAATATAAACCTGTGTGAAGCCACAGTGAAACAGAGGTCTTAATGCATAGTCTATTAGTTAGCAGAATCCTATGGAGGCTTTCTTAAAGGTGATACTTGCAAGGGGATACAATGATCCTTATTTCAGAGGACCCAGCATAACCATAAACATTTTAAGGCCCTTTATGTGCTAAATTGCTAAATACCTCAGGTTGCCATGCAGGATAGTTTGGGGGGTGGGGGGGTGGGGGGTGTGTCTCTGTGTGTGTATATATAAAAAAATAAATTGGATGTTTACATATTAGGAAATATTCTGTAATACTCTGGAGATCTGGGGGCAATAAATCCTCCGACCATCCCTATTAAGTTATTTTGTATGGGGAAAAATAAATAAAATTCCATTTTGTTTAAAGTTACCTGCTGGTCTTCGTCTTTTAGGGCTTACTTTTGGAGTCACAGCCACTGCAGCTGCTACCACTGCAGCTTCCGCAGCTTCAGCTTGCTTTTCAGTCTAAAGAAAGCAATTCATGAATTAAAACCATAGACCCTCTGCCCATAAAGCAGCTATTTCTTACTTGCTTCCTAAATATTGCATAAAGTATATTTCTAAACCACTAAAAAATAAACTGGTTTAGTAGAGTAAGGATGCATAAAAAGCCCAATAGTTTCTGGATAAAAATTCATAAATATTTGGGACAAAGCACTCTGTTTGTAAGGGAGAAAGTAAACCTTAAATGATTGTTGCAATGGTCACTGCCAAAAACTTGGAGCAATATGCTGCAATCATTCAGGTTTTATAACTCAGTGGAAGAAACCCCACTGCTAAAATCCAGGAGGAGGATGTGAAATGTTGTCTAGCAAACCAATACATTAGTGCTGATTGGAGTGAAAGGAAGCTACAAGCTTGAATGTGCACGCTGCTGATGGCATGGTCCTTCGGTCAACACAAACTTCCTTTTCTTTTTCCAGCACAAAAAGAATATTGGATTCCATCCTCTACACTTCCAAGGGCATCGAGTCTGGTACCGGTACCAGTGTCAGAACTACAGTAAAAAACTGTTTGGCTTACTATTCAGGAATGCCTGAATGGAATACAAATTACATCCTGAATAACTGCAGTTCACAGCTTGGCATGTTGACTTCAGCTCAATTGGTGTGTGGGGGAGTGTATGTGGGGGCACAGTCCTCTCAAGGAGAGAAGCTGACATCACTAACTGCTTCAGTCTTCCAAACTTCATCTACTGCTGACTGTGCATCAACACACTGTGATTCTAGTCTTATTCCAGGTCAATGAATTTTAACGTAAGACTTATGTCTAAAATTCTTTATATGGCTATTAATCTTGCTTTATTATTTTTCTAGAACATCAGGTGAAGAGAGAGAGCTTGAAAATCCAAAGGAATCTCTTTGAAAAGAAACAATGCCACTGGAGTCTTTTTTTTTTTTTTTTAAATACAAAATAAAAGTTATTAAATTTTGCATTTGAAATCTACGGACCAAAAGTTTTAAAAATTTTATAAGCATAGTATTTTAATGTTAAATTTTGTGGAATAACAGCCCCTTTAATCTTCATTTGAAAAGTATTGAAATGCTTTGCTGACGGTTTTATCCAGTATTAATAAGTAATACACATCTCAAAATCCCATTCAGAAAATAGGAGACGGAGTTGCAGTATGTTTTAATCTGACTCCTGTATGTTTGTCCAGTTAATCGCAGGAAAGAGTGTAAATAGTTTTTCAACTGCTTAATTGCTTCATTTGTATAAAACATTCTCTCTTCCAGTCATACTGACCTGTTAGTGTGTAGTTTTTCAACATGTGTCAGGATGGCTTTTTACTGTGCTTTGTACAAGTTGGAAACATTGTTTTTATAGCAGTTAATGTTAAAGTTTAATTTTGTTCTTTTAAAACATTGTACCAAGTGATGCTATGTACCAATTGTACCAATTTATGCTGTGTGAATTCTCATAGTATGGTTTTGGTATTATAGATGTCATACTAGGAAGAAATCTGGTGTTTTCACTGAACCTGTTGATGATGCCCAGAGAGGTTGTGGAGGCCCCATCCCTGGAAGTGTTTAAGGCCAGGTTGGATGGGGCTTTGGGCAACCTAGTCTAGTGGAGGGTGTCCCTGCCCATGGCAAGGGGGTTGGAACTAGATGATCTTTAAGGTCCCTTCCAACCCAAACCATTCCATGATTCTATGATTCTATGATGATGCACATTGGTTAGAAAACAGTCTTGAATGCTTTTTAAAAAAAATAAAGTCTTTAAGAATCAACTTCTTTGTATGAGTTTAATGTTCAAATTGTATAAATTAAGATATTCATAAGGGATGGAATGTCTAAATCAAAGCTGTTAAGAACTTTTCCTTGGCATGAACTTGAAGGGTTTAGAACTTAGGTTTTCCAAAAAAACCTTGTAAAGATTTCTGAAGGCAAAAAAAGGAAGGAGACAGAGAAGTGCTACACTTGTAAAATCCCTTATCCCTGCCCCCACTCTTGTGCAGCACACACCCACCCACCCTTGCGCTCTCTCTTTCTCTCTGCCCCCCTGGCCCCCCTCTCTAACCCCTGTGCTGTCTCTGCCCCTGTGCTCTCTGCCCTCCTCTGGTTTTCTTGTCCTACTGAGCTGACATCACTCGAATAACTACACTGATGTTGGAGGCCCACTGTTTGACCTTCGGTATGTTGCTATGTAGTTGTTAGGGTTGTAACTTTTGTTAGATGAAGCACAACAAAGCAGGTGTTATAAAAAACATAATTGGCAGAAATAGCAGAACTAAACTTATACAAGAATATTTGCCTGGCGACTCGCTACACTAAAGATGAAATAATCTGGAAGGTGCTCTCCACCTCATAAAACACATCCACCTCAGCCCGAAGGGAGGCAGCATGACTCTGCCTTTGGGGATGCCGGGGACCATGCTCCTGCCTCGCCAGAACGGACTCATACTCCTCCCAAACTCTGACAACTGCTGCTCCTGTCAGCAAGGAAAGGGGAAGTAGAGATAGCCACTTTTCCTGTAACTTTGTAGTGTTCTTTGCATTAATAATCACTCTTTCACAGGGACAATAAATATCCAAACTCCTTCACACAGAACCAATTACTGCATAGTAATCAATGCATGCGTTTAGTCTGTCCAGACCTAAACAATGACATTACTAAAACTGCTGTCAGAAGTGGGATCCGAAGGAAGCTTTGGACTGTGAAAAGAGGATTGTACAGCTGTAGTGCATCCAACAAATGGCCGCAATGCAGAGACTACCTACAGCTGCCAAATTCATTTGCCGGGTGTAATCTTGCAGATCTTGAGGGTGGGCCCTCAGGGGTAAGAGTCCAGCAGGAAATAGGTTTAGTACTCCTACTTGAGGTCGGATAGCACAAACATTTTGAAACTTGTTCTAACACAAGAGCAAGGGAACCTGGCAAGTGACTCCTGAACCTGGATGGGATGAGGAATGGGTGCCTTTGGCTCAGTGCCTGGTTTGGATGCATCCTCCAGTGGCTTGGGAACTGAAACCCGAGCACACCAAGAGCCTGAAAGAATTGGCAGTCCAACTGGGAAAAGGCTTTAATGCCTTGTACTGGGTCTGGCTGGGCTGGAGTTAATTTTCTTCATAGCAGCCCTTATGGTGCTGTGCTTTACATTTGCAACTAAAACCGCGCTGACAACACACCAATGTTTTAGCTATTGCTGAACAGTGCTTGCGCAGCATCAAGGCCTTCTCTGTTTCTCACACTATCTTGCTTGGGGCATTGGTCTACCCATGGGAAGTGGTGAGTGATTGTCTTTGCATCATGTGTTTTTTCCTTTGTTTCCTTCACCTATTAAACTGTCTTTATCTTGACCGACAAGTTTTTTCTCAGTTTTGCTCTTCCAATTCTCTTCCCCATCTCTCAAGGGGGAGTGAGTGAGCAGCTGGTGGGTGTTTTGCTGCTGGCTGGGGTCAACTCACCACATGCCTACAAGGAAATGATGAAAAATGCACCACACTGATGTGGGGGTGTGCCTTTGCATGCTGGCCTCTTTTAGAATGGAGTTGTAAAGGCCAGCTGCAGGTGTGAGAAGCAGCCGCTCCACTTAGCTGGAGTTGCCCCCTTAGTCCAAAGTAGGCAATGGAAAAGGAAGGGAACAGAACAATTAATGCAAACATGTGTGTGTGGGGTGGGGAAATGACAGTGTCAGGGATCATCATGGTGGCCCATCCACCTCTGGGGGTACATTGGAAGGAGAGGAAGAAACTGAAACCCTATTATCTTTACGTAGTGCTGATTTCTGAGACTGTATTGGGTCTGGCTGGGATGGCGTTAACTTTTCCCATAGCAGCCTTCATGGTGCTGTGCTTTGTATTTGTAGCTAGAAAGAGGTTGGGAGGGGACATAGCCAGGACAGCTGACCCAAACTGACCAAAGGGATATTCTGTACCGTATGACATTGTGCTCGGCAACAGAAGCTAAGAGAAAGGGGTGGTGGGGGGGGGCATTTGTTATTAAGCATTTCTCTTCCAAAGTGTACTGAGGCCCTACTTCCCAGGAAGTAGTTTGACATGGCCTGCTGATTGGAGGATGGGAAGTAGAGAATAAATCTTCTTGTTTGTTTGTTTGTTTGTTTGTTTTATTTGTTTGCTTTGCTTCCAGGTGCAGCTTTTGCTTTCTTTCATTAAACTGCCTTTATCTTGACTCACCAGTTTTTCATCTTATTTTTTCTCCCTGTCTCGCTGAGGAGGAGTGACAGAGTGGCTTGGTGGGCACCTGGCAGCCAGCCAAGTTCAACCCACGACAGAGACCTAAAGGCTAATTTTAAGCTGGGAGTATAAGAAAACCTGCTAACCTGGCTATTAAGGTTCTGGGATGTGGGTGCCCGTGACTTAGAGCTAGATAACCAGGAGGCACTGTGTTTGGGGGTCTCTGTCCAAATGATGGAGCTGTGGATAGTGCAATCAGATCTTGTGGTGAAACTAATCTGTGACATAGACTGCTTGCTGGGGTGAGAGGATGTGATTTACAGAAAAATGACCTTCTGGATATGTGCATCCAGAAGTGGTGGCATATGGCTGAAGAAGGGCTTCAGAGGTTAAGGGAATGAGCGGTGTTCAAAGTGGTGTATGGCATGACAGACAGCCCACCTTTGATCGATCTGGACCAAGAGGGGGTGACCCAGGACATTTGGAAGTGATTGGTTTGTGGGGGGCCCCCCTCGGTCAGCCAATACCATGGCTGGGATGATCTTAGGAACCAACCTCTTGGCCCTGGTGGGGGAAGTAAGTGATGCACTCGGTCTGTGAAGTTTCTGCCTCCTCCTCTGTGAAGGCATGGGTGGCCGCCATGCGAGAACAAGGGGGCCCAGTACCACCCGCTGATGGACTGAAGGAGCAGATGCCCCAGAGTGGCCCACAGAGCTCTGTGGGCATGGCTGTAAGAACAAGGGAAGGACATGGCCCAGTGGCATGGCAGAAGCACCAGGTGATATCCAGCATCGAAGTTAAGAGTTAATCATGATTCTGTAGCTAAGAAGTTACAGATAGTTCTTCATAGTTCCATAGTTAAGGATGTCACAGATAATTTTGCAAATAGTTGCTAGGTACTGCTAAGGATGGCTATTGTGCAGTCCTACCATTATGTTAGTTAATATTCACCCAAACAATGTATCAATTAAGACGTGATTGTCAAGAGGTAGAAGAAATCGTTAGTCTGATCAACAGACCCTGAAGAACCATTTGGAAGTTCCAGAAATATTGAGAAACTAGGGGAAAGGTAATTTGGGCCAGGGTTTCTGCGACCACCGACCCATGAGCCCCCTACCCAAATTATACCACCTACTCAAAAGATAAAGGCAGAGAAAAGAACTGAGCATGTGTTCTGGTTTGCATACTAGGCGAAGAAATATAAACCAATCACTGTAACTGGGAGTGTACTAATTTGTAACTTTTGTGTATAAATATGACAAGACAACCAGCGTTAGGTGTGCTTGATTTGTGGAAATCCACCGAGCACCCAGGCCTGAATAAAAAGCAATATCTCTCCTGTGTGTGTGAGAACTGACTTATTGCACACCGGGCAACGAATCCGCTTTTCGGACAACAGTTTTTGGCAACCCAGACGGGACTGCGGTGACGGGACTGCCGTGACGCCTTGCCCAGATCGACCTGCCGGCTGCCGGTGGGGAGAAACTGCTCTCCGGACTCCAGCGTGCACCGACCCTTTGATCGGGGACTCCGCGAGTATTCTCCCCAACCGGAGTGGGTAAGCGACACAACGGTGCAACGCTTGCTGTAAGAGATATTGCTCAATGGGTTATTAAATGCATGCATAAGGGGTCATATACGCTTGGACAGTGATGACTGGAGTATATGAAATCTTGGTTTAAGGTTATTGTATGCATACATAAGGGGTCATGTACATCTGGTTTAAAATGTACTGGTGGTTGTAAGGGAAAGAGTCATATACATTTGGACAGTGACGACTGGAGTATATGGCATCGTGGTTTAGAACGTCCTTTTTGGGAAAGAAAAATATGGGCGCCCAACAGTCTGTAATAACTCCTTGTTCCCCATCAGGTTGTATTTTAAAACATTGGGGCAAATTTGGAGGGGATCCCCTAACAAAAAGAAACTTACAGAGTATTGTAGTCAATGGTGGCCAAAGTATAAATTGGAGGATGAGGAAAAGTGGCCGGAAAAAGGATCCTTAAATTATAATACAATTTTGCAATTGATATTATTTTTTTAGAAGGTTGGATAAACAATTTTGCAGTTGATGTTACTTTGTAGGAGGTTGGATAAATGGGATGAAGTATTGTATGTTGATTTATTTTTCTCATTGAGAAATTATCATGCTGATTTAAATATAACGTCGATGATGAAAGATATGAAGAAGGCACCGAGGTAGTGTTCTGCTCACAGTATTGAAAAAAAGGTGCCTGAAGCTGGGAGAGGAGGAGGAAGATATTCAGATGTTAGTAGCTCCAGGTAAAGAAAGTGTTAATAATGGAGAGGGAGGCAGTGAAAGAGGTAGTGAAGCTTTTTAGCCCAATAGCAGGGAGAACTCGGGCGCAACAACATCCTGTAATTCAGGCCACCCCTCCTTCGCCAGGCAATAGGTCCGGACGGTTTACTAGTGTATGTAAAAGTACCATTTACAATGTCGGATCTGATGAATTGGAAAGGATCTGCTGGGTGATATCGAGATAACCCTGATAATATGTGATAATATGTCTTTTAAAATGATTGTTGATTGTTGAATAACATATTTACACCAGAAGAAAAAAGAATGGTTATAGAAAAGGCGAGGGAAGAAAATGAAAGGCAAAATGATAGGGATGACACTGATCGGTTTATGCCAACTCAGGAGCTAGATTGGAACCCGAATTCAGGTACAGGGAGATTAATAATTAAGGAATACCAACAGCTAATTTTGTCAATGAGGACTTGGATTGATGAGGACCAGGGGTTGAGAAAGTGGAATCCCCAGCCAAGCATCCCCGGTTGCTGTTAAGCTGGGGAACGATATAGTTAAATTTTTAGTTGACACGGGGACAACCTATTCTGTATTAAATAGCCGTAAGGGACCTATGAGTAAATATTCCATGGCTGTAGTTGGTGCAACAGGAAAACGAGAGGTTAGACCTCTCTTTTAACCGATTAAATGCAAGATTGGTAAGAAAATATTGGTACATGATTTTTTATATATATGCCAGAATGTCCTATGCCTCTAATGGGAAGGGATTTGTTAAACAAACTAGGGGCGCAAATAGAAACAAAATCAGATTTCATATTCCACAAAATAACACTTGGGAAGCACAAATATATGTGTTACAGGAATCCATGAAGGCAACAGAAACCGGAAAAGAAGAGATGCCAGACAATTCTCTTTCTGAATTAGAGGATGCTGTGATCCCTTTTGTACGGGCAACCGAGCAGCCTGGAAAAGCTAAATCGACTGAACTGGTAAAAAGAGAATTGAAGCCAGGAGCTAAACCGGTAAGATGAAAACAATATCCTATGAAATTGGAAGCCCGTGTTGGACTGGAACCTATTCAAATATGGACTAGTTAAGCACAGGAATACAGATTGGTACAAGGTTTGAGAACTATCAATCAAATAGTAGTGGACCATAATTAACTCCAATGTTTATTTTACAGTATTAGACTTGAAGGATGCTTTCTTCTGCATTCCCTTAGAAGAACAAAGCCAGAAGTTGTTTGCCTTTGAATGGGAAAGTCCCACAACAGGACGGAAAATGCAGCTATGCTGGACAATGCTTCCCCAAGGATTCAAGAATAGCCCCACAATTTTTGGTAATGTACTTGCGAAGGAACTGGAACAGTGGCAAGGTAAGGGAGCTAAGGTTACCTTGTTACAGTATGTAGATGATATACTGCTGGGGGCGGACACGGCTGAAGACTATAAAAAGCAACCATCAATCTATTGAACTTTTTGGGGCTAGCAGGATATAGAACGTCACGAAGAGAGGCGCAAGTTGTTCAGGACTTTGGGACAAAAAACATCACTGTTTATGCACCACATGCTGTTGCAGCAGTGTTAGAACAGAAAGGACATCATTGGCTGTCCCCGAGCAGGATGGTACAATACCAAGCAATACTGCTCGAACAGGAAGACATCATAACGAAGGTGTCTAGTGCCTTAAATCCAGCCTCTCTGCTACATGAAGGAGAAGAACTGGCACATGATTGTTTACAAATTGTTGAACAGGTATATTCCAGCTGTGCAGACCTGAAAGACGTCCCCTTATGTGATTGGTTTGTGGGAGGCCCCCCTCAGTCAGCCAATACCATGGCTGGGATGATCTTAGGAACCAACCTCTTGGCCCTGGTCGGGGAAGTAAGTGATGCACTCGGTCTGTGAAGTTTCTGCCTCCTCCTCTGTGAAGCCCATCAATTAGTGTGAGTGACCAGGTTTCTTTCTGGTTATTGTCTTTGTTAATGCTAATTGGTCAGATTTTATGACTCTGTGTATTTGTCTCCCTCCCTTTCCTTTATCGTGCACCTGAAAAAATAAACATTCTCACACCCTACATATCCTTACCAATTAGGGTGACTAACCAGGTTTGTTCTTATCAGAACCTCCCTTATCATGTGTTGGTCAGGTTTGTCTTTGTATATTCTTGTTTATGGCTCCTTTGACCAGATACCCTTAAAGGAGCAGACACTCTCCTTCCACATACCCTTACGCAAATGATGCCTGAAGCAGTCTTGTAAGAGTTTCACCCGTCTATCAAAATAAGTAGGATATTTGAAATACTCAAAGATAGTATTCTTATGACCAAGTATCAAGTTTAAGGGTAAAATTTATTACTATGTGTATGTTTTCTGAGTCTATTTTATTGTTGTTGCCTGAAGAGAAGGGCTCTTGCAAAAAGTGAAAATAAGGAGAGAAAGTGAGAATAAAAAATTTAGTGAAACTAGAAATCCTAACTTTTCTATCTTGTGAAAAGCTGTTAAACATTATGTAGAATAACCTCTTAAATGTTACCTTCCATCCTTTGAGGAAGCCTGTACTTCCACCTTTTCTCTAACAGTGTTAAGTTTATCATGCATACTACAGTCTGTGGCATTAGAAGGAGTATCAGCTTTTGCCATCTGCGTGCCACTTAACTGAACATGTATCACAACAGCGTAGTTCAAGCACTCCTGGACAGTGTAACATAAAGGAATTTGTCATTTGAGAAGAAAAGGCTTTGATACTCTTAACAGCATATCATCCGGATTAATTGTTAGCTCTTATTAGTAAAGTAGAACGACGTTGAAAGCTTCCCAATTGTCTTTATTAAAACTCCTTTCCAATAACTTAAGACAGTTGTAAAAAAACCATATAAGAGAAGAACACCTGAAGCGCAAGGAAGTGAGGCTCCTTTGACCAGATACCCTTAAAGGAACAGACACTCTCCTTCCACACCCCTATAGACACACCTTTGATACCTCAACTACCTGGTCTCTCAGAGGGAGAGTCAGTAGTAGGACTGCTACAGGCATCACCTCAATTGGTGCCAGTGGCAACCCAAATGGTACACCAACAGCAATATCAGACCAAAAGGGATTTGCTCGGTCCCATATACGGTCTTATCAAAGAGCTTGAAAGTCATGGGGTGGTTACTTGAACCCATTCATCCTTCAACAGCCCCATCTGGCCGGTGTGAAAACCCAACAGGGAGATCAACCATAGACTACTGAGGTTTGAATGAAATAACACCACCCTTGGAGTGCAGCAGTGGCAGATATGCTAGAACTACAGCATGAACCCAAAGAAAAGAATGCTGCCTGGCATGAGACCAGTGTTTTTTCTCAATTCCCCTGACACCTGAGTGTAAATGACAGTTTGCCTGTACTGGGAAAGGAGTACAATACACCTGGAACTATGTGCCCCAAGGATGGAAGCATAACCCCATGTGGTAGGTTGACCTTGGCTGGCTGCCAAATGCCCACCCAGCTGCTCTCGCTCTACCCCTCCTCAACAGGACTGGGGGGAGAAAACAAGATGAAAAAACTCGTGGATTGAGACAAAGACACTTACTAATCACTGCCATGGGCAAAACAGACTCAACTCCGGGAAAATTAATTTAATTTATTGCCAATTAAAATAGATTTGGATGGTGAGAAACAAACACAAAAATTAAAACATCACCTTCCCTCCCCCTCTCCCCCCCTTTTCCCAGGCACAACTTTACTCCTTCATTCCCAGCTCCTCTACCTCCCTTTCCCTCCCTCCCCCCTGCAGCACAGAGGGGATGGGGAACAGGAGGTTCATAACCGTTCCTCTCCACCGCTCCTTCCTCCTCACACTTTTCCCCTGCTGCAGCATGGGCCCTCTCCGTGGGCCGCAGACCTTCAGGAAAAAAATCTGCTCCAACATGGATTCTCCATGGGCCAGTTGCTGCCAGGAGAACCTGATCCTGCATGGGCTCCTCCACAGGCTGCAGTTCCTGTGAGGAAAACCTGCTCCAGCGTGGGCTCTCCACGGGCTGCAGGGAAATATCCACCTGCTCTGGTGTGATCCTCTCCATGCCCTGCAGGGATATATATGCTCCACTGTGGTCTCTTCCACAGGCTGCAGGGGAATATCCTCTCTGGTGCCTGGAGCACCTCCTCCCCCTCTTTCTTCATTGACCTTGGTATTTGCAGTGTTGTTTCTCACACTTTTTTTCCTCACTACTCTCACACTGCCATGTGGAGTTTTACCCTTTCTTACATGTTTTCACAGAGGCACCACCAGCTTTGCTGATTGGCTCAGCTTTGGCCTGCAGTGAGTCTACTGCCAAGCTGGCTGGAACTGGCTGTGTCCGGCACAGGGCAGCTCCTTGCCTCTTCTCACAGAGACCACCCCTGCAGCCCCTCCACTACCAAAACCTTGCCATGTAAACCCAATACACCCAATCATGTGTCACGGATTTATACAAAAGGTTTTGAAAGTGGGCAACGCCCCAGATCACTTGCAGTACATTGATGACATCATAGTATGGGGAAACAATACCCAAGAGGTGTATAGCAAAGGCAAACAGATTGCTGAAATTTTACTAAATGCAGGATTTGCGATCAAGAGGAATAAGGACCTGCACTAAGAAATACATTTTCTGGGTGTCAAATGGCAAGATGGGTGCCATCTCATTCCTATTGACATGATTGACAAGATTGTGGCAATGGCACCACCAACCAATAAAAAGGAAACACAAATGTTTTGTGGAATGGTAGTATTTTGGCAAATGCACATCTGCAGATACAGTCAGCTTGTGAACCCGCTGTACCAAGTCACCAGAAAAGAGAACTCATTTGAGTGGGGAACTGAGCAACAACAAATTTGTGATTTTGGGGTCTCACCCAGGGTATTACCACATGCTCAAGAAGCTTCAGGATATGACAAGCTATCTGAAGAAGAGCGCGAATAAGCCCTGTTCACTGACAGCTCTTGATGAATTATTGGCAATCAGAGAAGACAGAAACCTGCCATTTGGAATCCTGTCCAATGGGTGATAAAAACGGATGAAGGTGAAGGACAATTGAGTCAGTTTGCTGAAGTCCAAGGCATAAGAATCATAGAATCATAGAATGGTTTGGGTTGGAAGGGACCTTAAAGATCATCTAGTTCCAACCCACCTGACATCTCTCCGCTAGAATGGCTATCAATGTAGCATTACAGAGGAAATAGCCTAGGTTATACCTGTATACTGACTCCTGTGTGGTGGCTGATGCTCTCTGAGGCTGCTTCACACAGCGGAAACAGAGGAAGTGGCAGAGACAAGGAAAACCTACTTGGATGGCTAATTTGAGGGAAAACATTGCACAGGATTTGGAAAAACTGCATGTACCAGTGTGACACGTTGATATGTGTACTGGGTCTAGCTGGGATGGAGTTCATTTTCTTCATGGCAGTCCCTATGGTGCTCTGCTTTACATTTGTGACCAAAACAGTCAGCTATTGCTGAACAGTGCTTACACGGTGTCAAGGCCTTCTCTGTTTCTCACTCTGCCCCCCCCCAGGGAGTAGGCTGGAGGTGGGAAAGAGGCTGGGAGGGGACACAGCCAGGACAGCTGACCTGAATTAACCAGAGTTATTCCATACCATATAATGACATGCTCAGCAATAAAAGGGGGGGAGGGGATGGGGGATGGGACGGGACAGGACAGGACAGGACAGGACACGACACGACACGACATGACACGACACGACACATGAGACAGAATGGAGTCTTTCCAAAGTAGCTGTTGCTTGGGAACTGGCTGGGCATTGGTCTGCTGGTGGTGAGTGATTGCTTTTGCATCGCTTTTTTTTTGCTTTTTTTTTGCTTTTTTTTTTACTTTCTCTCCCTGCCCCTTATTAAACTATCTTTATCTCGACCCACAGGTTTTCTCACTTTGGACCTTCCAATTATCTCCCCCATCTCTTGGTGGGGAGGGGAAGTGAGTGAGCAACTGGGTAGGGCCTTACCTGCCAACCAGGGTCAACCCACTACGGTCCTTTTTGGCACCCAACGTGGGGCTTGAGGGGTTTGAGATAACAATAGATTTGACTGTAGCATGCTAGATGGAATTTACAGTTGTTATATCTGTTTAGCCGTTGCTTGACAAGTCGTTACTTGATGTTGCTTGTCATGATGTTGACTTAATTTTCTTGACACTGGTTTATTTGTTCCCTTACCTGCTCCATGGCATACTTCCTCTCTTGCTGTACATCAAACATGAGGGCTTGTTAAAGGCTGGTTTTGGCTTCCGCAGTTTGCTGTGCTGTTTATCACTTTGTTGTGTTTTGCCTTGAGCCTAATCAGGTATTTGGGCCCTGCTTTGCTGCTGTCCCAGTACTTCGGGAACCATCTAGTGGAGAGAATTAACAATTACACCTTTTTCCTCTTCTCTGAGAGCCAATTTGTGGAGGAAACAAAAAATGGCACCTTCCCCTTCTTCTCCTGTGGGGGTAGATGTTTTCTGCCTTGTTACAATGGCTCTTCAGTTTCTTGAACATCCTTGGGTAATCAGAATGCTCATATTGGTGCGTGTCAATGTCATGGTTTAACCCTGGCCAGCAACTAAGCACCACACAGCCGCTCGCTCACTCCCCCCACAGTGGGATGGGGGAGAGAATCGGAAAGGTAAAAGTAAGAAAACTCGTGGGTTGAGATAAAGACAGTTTACTGAGTAAAGCAAAAGTCGCACACGCAAGCAAAGCAAAATAAGGAATTCATTCACTACTTCTCATTGGCAGGCAGATGTTTAGCCATCTCCAGGAAAGCAGGGCTCCATCGTGCGTAACGGTTACTTGGGAAGACAAAAGCCATCACTCCAAACATCCCCCTCTTCCTTCTTCTTCCCCGCAGCTTTTATTACTGAGCATGATGTCATATGGTATGGAATATCTCTTTGGTCAGTTGAGGTCAGCTGTCCCGGCTGTGTCCCCTCCCAACTTCTTGTACACCCTCAGCCTACTCACTGGTGGGGCGGTGTAAGTGTGGTGGGTTGACTCTGGCTGGATGCCAGGTGCCCAACAAAGCCGCTCCCCTCAGCTGGATAGGGGAGAGAAAATATAATGAAAGGCTTGCTGGTCAAGATAAGGATAGGGAGATCACTCAGCAATTACTGTCACGGGCAAAACAGACTCGACGGGGAAATTTGCTGAAGGGAGTTGCTCTGGTGCCGGCCCGACCCACAGCGGAGTAGCAGATCTAGCCGTACAGGGGGGTTTCCTGACTTTCCTCAGGCAGGGAAATGCCAGGGGAGCGGAAGAGACCTGCCACGAGCTGGCAGCTCTCGTGGGAACCGCTGACGAGGCCTGGGCATTGCCAGAGCAACGGTGCCCACTCCCACGTCTATAAAAAGCAGCCTGGGGAGCGCTAGCGACCTGGAGCGCTGCGAACAGAGCGGGCAAACAGAGCGTGGTGTGTCAGCCAGGGCATGGCACGGCAGTTTGCGTGGCAGTTTGCGTGGGAGGGCGCTCAGGGAGGGCCTAGTCACCCTACCAGCTCAGGAGGTGAGTTCCATTGGTGGTCATCACCCCCTTGGAAGGAGCTTAGCTGTGGTATCCACTCGGCAGATAGCTCTGACCTCTGCACTTGCCAGAATGGATGTGGCAAGCCAGACAGAGCTGCCATAAAAACATACAGCCACCCAGGTCTCAGGCTGCAGGGAGTGCCAGAGCCTGTCACTGGGAATCGATGGCAGTAGTGAGAACGGCTGTGTGAGGTCTGACCAGGTGGATGATCTGCTCAGCCTGGTGGCAGAGCTACGAGAGGAAGTAGAAAGGTTAAAGAGCATCAGGGAGGCTGAGAAAGAGAGATAGACTGGTGGAGCCAAGCTCTGCCCTCCCTGAGACAGAAACAGGGACAGCCACCAGACAAAACTCAAGATTAAGGGGACCTTGTATCCTCCCCTGGCAGGATGAAGGAAGTAGCTTAAAAGAAAGGCGTGAATGGAAGCAAGTCCACACTCAGGGTGGCAGGCGAACCTCCTCCTTGCCCACCTCGCCCTCCCAGGTGCCTCTGTACAACAAGTATGAGGCTCTGGCTGTGGAAGGCCACTCAAGTAAGGATATGGACAATAGTCGAGCTACACCAGAGGTATCACCAAGGCCAGAAGGGCCCACACCCTGTATCGTGACCACCTCCATGAAGAAGAAAAGGCGGGTTATAGTTGTAGGAGACTCCCTTCTGAGGGGTACAGAGGGTCCGATATGCAGGGCAAACTCTCCTCTCGGAGAAGTCTGCTGCCTCCCTGGGGCCTGTGTTAAAGACATTAGGAGGAAACTCCCCAGCCTGGTACGGCCCTCTCACTACTACCCACTACTGCTCCTCTGTGGTGGGTGGTGATGAGCTGCGACATGTAATGCAAAAGCAATCAAAAGAGACTGAAGGGTCTCAGGACAGATATTGAAGGGATCTGGAGCGCAGGTTATTTTTTCCTTACTCCTTCCGGTTGCGGGCAGTGACGTTGGGAGGAACAGACGGACACAGTCCATTAACACACGCCAAGGTTGGAGGGATGGGGTGCCAGCGAGGGCCCTCAGCCTGCTACTTAGAGACGTGCTGAACACACTGCAGCACGCTTGAAGTCTAGAGGAGATGAGACGGGGGCTCCTGAGGTAATAGGAACCAGCAGGGAAACACTGGGAGAATACATCAAGGGAATCCCAGCCACTCCAGTCAGTAAGTCAGCCTCAACGGGGGGGCCCAACTGAAATGCCTCTACGCAAAAGCACGGAGCATGGGGAATAAACAAGAGGAGATGGAGACGTGTGCACGCCTGCAGGGCTATGACCTTATTGGCATCACGGAGACGTGGTGGCATAGCTCCTATGACTGGAGTGTTGGGATGGAAGGATACAGGGTCTTTAGGAAGGACAGGCAGGGCAGAAGAGGAGGGGCGTCGCCCTCTATGTCAATGACCAGCTGGAGTGCATGGAGCTCCACCTGGGGATGGAGGAGGAGCCAACTGAGAGCCTATGGGTCAGGATTAAAGGGAGGGCTGGGGCAGGGGACATCATAGCGGGGGTCTGCTACAGGCCACCTGACCAGGGAGACTGAGCGGATGAGGCCCTCTACAGGCAGATAGGAGCAGCCTCACGTTCACAAGCCCTGGTCCTCATGGGGGACTTCAATCACCCCAATATCTGTTGGAGGGACAACGCAGCAGGGCACAAGCAATGCAGGAAGTTCCTGGAATGCATTGATGACAACTTCCTCCTCCAAGTGACAGAGGAGCCCACGAGGAGAGGTGCCATGCTGGACCTTGTTCTCACCCACAAGGAGGGGCTGGTAGGGGATGTCAAGCTCAGGGGCAGCCTTGGCTGCAGGGACCATGAAATGGTGGCATTCAAGATCCTTAGGGCAGCGAGGAGGGTGCGCAGCAAGCTCGCTACCCTGGATTTCAACAGAGCAGATTTTGGCCTCTCCAGGGACCTACTTGGTAGAATACCATGGGACAAAGCCCTGGAGGGAAGAGGGGCCCAAGATAGCTGGCTAATATTCAAGGGTCACCTCCTCCAAGCTGAGGAGAGATGCATCCCAACAAAGAAAAAGTCAGGCAAAAACACCGAGAGGCCCCCATGGATGAACAAGGAGCTCCTGGGCAAAGTCAAACAAAAAAAGGAAGCCTACAGAGGGTGGAAGCAAGGGCAGGTAGCCTGGGAGGAATACAGAGAAACTGTCCGAGCAGCCAGGGAGCAGGCTAGGAAAGCCAAAGCCCTGATAGAAATTAGTCTGGCCAGGGATGTCGAGGACAACAAGAAAAGCTTCTATGGGTATGTTAGTGAGAAAAGGAGGACGAGGGAAAATGTGGGTCCCCTCCGGAATGAAAAACGAGACCTGGTTACCTGGGATATGGAGAAGGCTGAGGTACTCAACGACTTTTTTGCCTCAGTTTTCATCGGCAAATGCTTGAGCCGCACTGCCCAGGTCACAAAAGGCAAAGGCAGGGACTGGGAGAATGCAGAACCGCCCACTGTAGGAGAAGATCAGGTTCGAGAATATCTAAGGAACCTGAAGGCGCACAAGTCCGTGGGACCTGATGAGTTGCATCCGCGGGTCTTGAGGGAACTGCCGGATGAAGTGGCCAGGCCACTCTCCATCATATTGGAGAAGTCCTGGCAGTCGGGCGAAGTTCCCGCTGACTGGAAAAGGGGAAACATAACCCCCATTTTTCAGAAGGGAAAAGAGGGGACTACAGGCCGGTCAGTCTCACCTCCGTGCCTGGCAAGATCATGGAGCAGACCCTCCTGGAGACTATGCTCAGGCACATGGAAAATAAGGAGGTGATTGGTAACAGCCAACATGGCTTCACTGTCCCCCTCCTTCGGGGCTGACCAAGTGAGTGGTGATCTTTCACAGGCACACGGCACACAGGATACAGATGATCTTTTGTCTACATGTTTCAGGAATGGAGGAGTGGGCTCACAAGACATTATTCTGCTTCCGCACGTTCCGTTCTTGGTCAACACTCCCTCGTCATCAGCCCATCCCTGACCATGTCAAGACAGGTGTTTGCGACATTCACTTGTTATCAGAGCCTTACAGGGAAAAGGAGAGGAAGAATCAGAAGAGGCAGTGTGTTCTGCAGCAGAGCATTCACAAGAACAGGAAGGGGAAGAGACAGAAACCATAAACGAGTCAGAAACCACCCGGTCTCTATCCTTGAGTGAGCTGCGAGATATGCAGAGAGATTTCGGACGTCATCCAGGCGAGCAAATTATCACCTAGTTGCTCCAATGATGGGATACTGGGGCCAACAGTCAGAAATTAGAGGGCAAGGAAGCCCAGCAGCTGGGATCCTTCGCTAGGGACTGGAGTATTGACAAAGGGATTGGAAGAAGAGCAACAATCTACAGCCTCTGGAGGCAGCTCCTGTCGAGTGTGAAGGCAAGGTATCCCCTCAAGGAAGATCTTGTAAACTACTGAGGCAAGTGGAACACCACTGAGGGAAGTATCCAGTATCTGAGGGAACAAGCAGCGGTGGAGGTGATCTACAGCAACCTAGACAACAACCAGGAATCCAAAGACCCAGATGAAGTCCAGCGCATGTGGGCCATGTGGTGGAAGTTTGTACGGAGTGCACCAACGTCATATGCCAATGCCCTGGTGATAATGGATTGGACAGACATCGAGGTGCCAACTGTGGCTAGACCAACCTGCCTTTCTCTTCTCAAGGGAAAAGGTACTGTGGGTGCACACCTCATGCCACTCTGTGGTTCTATCTGCGTGACCACAGGGATGACATGAGGAAGTGGGACGGTGCAGCTACTTCGAACCTGGAAGATCAGGTAAGTGGCTTGTGAGGGAAAACAGCGGCCAAAAAGGGTCCATCCAGGAAGATTACTGCTCCAGTTGCTGTTGAGCAATTCCCCAGGCAGAGCAGAAGGGCTGATCCGTCTTCTGACTCTAATGAAGGGACTTCTGGTTTACAGTTACAGAAGTCAAGTGATGATTACTCCGACCAGGAACAGAAGGGCCCTGCCTCCGGCCAGGTGGAGGAAAGGGACAATCGGGTTTATTGGCCTGTATGGATTCGATGGCCTGGCACATGGGACCCACGGGAGTATAAGGCTCTGGTGGACACCAGTGCACAGCGCACCCTAATGCCATCAGGGTACAAGGGGGCAGAACCCATCTGGATTTCTGGAGTGACAGGGGGATCCCAACACTTGCCTGTATTGGGGACTAGCGGCAGAAGCATGGCAGGGGGGGGTTGGAAATAGATGATCTTTAAGATCCCTTCCAACCCAAACCATTCTATGATTCTATGAAGCATCTTATTGTGACCGGCCTGGAGTCTCCGTGCATCCTTGGCATAGATTACCTCAGGAGTGGGTACTTCAAAGACCCAAAAGGGTACCAGTGGGCCTTTGGTGTAGCTGCTGTGGGTACAGAGAAGATTAAACAGGTGTCTACCTTGCCCGGCCTCTTGGAGGATCCCTCCGTTGTGGGCTTGCTGTGGGTCGAAGACCAGCAGGTGTCGATTGCTACCATGACGGTGCACCGGCAGCAATATCGCACCAACCAAGACTCCCTGGTTCCCATCCATGAGGTTTTTTGCCATCGACTGGAGAGCCAAGGAGTGATCAGCAAGGCTTGCTCACCCTTTAATAGTCCCATATGGCCAGTACAAAGGTCTGATGGAGGGTGGAGGCTGACAGTGGACTACATGCTAGAACTCCAATATGAACTGGAGTCTAAGGTGGCCAAGTGGTATGCCTCAACTGATATTGCCAATGCGCTTTTCTCAATCCCTTTGGCAGCAGAGTGCAGGTCACAGTTTGCTTTCATGTGGTGGAGGGGTGTCCAATACACCTGGAATCGACTGTCCCAGGGGTGGAAGCACAGCCCTACCATTTGCCATGGACTGATCCGGACTGCACTAGAACAGGGTGCAGCCCCTCAACATCTGCAATACATCAATGACATCATCGTGTGGCGCAACACAGCAGAGGAAGTGTTTGTGTTTCCTTCTGAAAGCCGGTTTTGCCGTAAAACAAAGCAAGGTCAAGGGACCTGCGCAGGAGATCCAGCTTTTAGGAATAAAATGGCAAGATGGGCGTCATCATATCCCAATGGATGCGATCAATAAGATAACAGCTATGTCCCTCCCCATATAACAAAAAAGAAAGACAAGCTTTCCTAGGCATTGTGTGTTTCTGACGAATGCATATTCCAGGTTACAGTCAGATTGTGAGCCCTCTCTATCGAGTGACTTGAAAGAAGAATGGTTTTGGATGGGGCCCTGAGCAGGGACAAGCCTTTGAACAGATTAATCAGCAAATAGTTCATGTGGTAGCCCTTGGGACGGTCTGGACAGGACAAGCTGTAAGAAACATGCTTTACAGCGCAGCCAGGGAGCATGGCCCCACCCGGAGTCTCTGGCGGAAAGCACCTGGAGAGACTCGAGGTCGACCTCTAGGGTTTTGGAGCTGAGGATATAGAGGATCTGAGGCCAACTGAAAAAGAGATACTAGCAGCATATGAAGGGAGTTCGAGCCCATGTCCCACAGTGCCCATGTCCCAAAAGGAAGTGCCACTGAAGAACAAATCAGCAACCATCAAGTGGACCAAGCTGCTGAAATTATAAAGTTAGGAACAGCTGAACATGGAATTGACTGGATATACTGTATTCCCTATTATCCCCATGTGGAGAACAACGCTTTAGCGAATAAAGACGGCGTGGGAAATGTGCGATTTCCACCTGTGCGCTAAAACAGCGAAAAACAGCAGTTCAAAGAAAAGATATGCACAAAACAGGCCTTGCATTCTTCAGTAGCTCGTAAATAACATGTGACTGGCCAAATCCAGGAGATAAGGAGCTGAGAACAGACAGCCAGGCGCCCGCCAGGTGCAAGAGAAAAACAGAATAGCAGATCTTGCGGGGAACACGAATCGGGTGATGATTGGGGAATAAAAGAGCCTCCCCTTTTAACAAGAAATACTATATAATCAGAAAATTCTGTAATAAAGTTGATTCTGTACTTGCACCCTACGGAGTCCGTGCCTATCATACACCACAAATGGTGCCTGAATCGGGACTTGAAAAATAGAAGAAGGACTTGGAAAAGAGAAGAAGGAAAAGCAGTGCGGAAAATTACAGGTGGTGTACCCCTGCGTAGCTGGATGGAGGAAATTGCACTGCATTGAGCGCTCATATTCATCACTGGTCGCTGGACGAAACAGGTGAGCAGCCGTGGGGAAGTTTTTTAGACTGTCAGTTTTTTCTCCTTCATTATGGGACAGTCAGCGACTCGAGAACAGAAGTTGCATACAGAGAATTTACAACATATTTTACGAGAACTAGGCTTTAAGGTCGCTCCGCTGCATTTGGTGAGGTTGCTTGTATGGATTCGGGACTATTGTCCATGGTTCCCTGTTAAAAGCTCTTATGATCTCACTCAATGGCAGAAGGTTGGAGAGGAGCTGCAAGCTAAGCAGCTTTTGCAGTTGGAGCTCCCCGATGATATATTGATTACTTGGCGTGTGGTTTATACTGCTCTCAGGACTCTGCTACATGCTGAACAGGTATTGCAGAAAGTGAATAACTCCGTATTACCACCCGCTGAGACAAATATGAAAAAAGAATCTTGTTTGTTTGAATTAATAGATCCTGAGTTGGAGTCAGACTATGCTGAGGTGGTGACTGAGCCTCCGCTGTCGGAGGGCAGAGCAGACCCTGGGGATCCTTTTGATCCAGGTCCCGTTGACCCCGAACGAGAGCCGGATTTATATCCTCTGCTTACTCCTGTAAAAGCGATGGCTGCTTCTGCCCCCACAGCAGAAGAGATTTTGCAACAACAGAGACAAAAGACTCTCTCACGGCTATCCCTGATGCCCACCCCCCCACCCCCTCCACTCGGCGCGCACCCGCCCCCTTCTGCACCCCTGCCCCCCCCCCCCCCGAGTTACCCATTACAAGGAACTGTTCAGTCTAAAATCTTGGGTGGACTACTTGATGAGTGCCGGACAGAGGCACTAAAAAGAGGGGACATATCGCTTCTTCAAGCCATGCCTGTGTGGTATCAACCGAATAGACCCCCCGAATACGTTCATTTACCATATGATGTAATAAAGGAGATCCGCAAATCGATAAAGGAGTATGGCTTGCAGGCATCATTCACAATGAACTTGTTACAGGTTATAGGAGAAGCTTACGTACTGACACCCTTAGATTGGAAATCCATCCTACATCTTGTGTTGCCTGCAGCACAGTACTCTGGTGCAAGTTCAGGTGATGAACAATTTAACAGCAGGAACTGCTATTGGTCTTGACAAATTAATGGGAGAAGGACATTATGCTACCGGGATAGCACAGGCTGGATTATCGCGGAATGTTCTTGCCCAAGCCACAGGGTTAGCCTTGAGGGCACTCCGACGGGTGCCGGATTTCGGCAAGCGAGAGTCGTCATTTGCTTCCATTCGTCAGGGACCTCAGGAGCCGTACATACAATTTTTGGATCGTTTGCAAACTGCTATACAGAGACAGATAGACTCTTCTGAAGCAGCAGAATTGTTATTGTTTCAGCTCGCTATTGAGAATGCAAACACGGACTGCAGGCGAGCCATTGATCCTATTCGTAATCACGCAAGAACTTTGAATGATCTTATTAGAGCATGCCAAAACGTGGGCTCTGAGCAACATAAGGCAGATATGCTAGCTGCTGCCTTAGCTCAACAGTTGGCAGTTGCACGAGCTGCTACTAAATGTTTCTCCTGTGGTCAGGAAGGGCATGTGAAGAAAGATTGTCCGAAAGCGAGAAGAGGAGGACGAGGACAAGGAGGGCAGGGAAGACAACTTGCTCGATTATGCCCTCGTTGTCAAAAGGGATACCATTGGGGTAATCAATGTTGTTCTAAGTTTGACAAACAAGGCAATCCGCTCCCTGAGAATACCTTGGGAAACGGGAGGAGGGGCACGAGGTCCGGTGCCCCGAGACTACACAACCTGACCCAGCCCCCGCCAGCACAGTCCTTGACATGGCCGGCACAAATAAGCGAGATGAACGCTGGCAACTCACTACAGTCGAGTCTCTCAGACCAGCCACAGCAGGCAGCGCCAGGTTGGACCTGGCCACCAGTCAATCCACAGTAACTCAAGATCAGTCAGTACATCTAGTGCCTACAGGAGTGTATGGACCTTTGCCTGAGGGTTTATGTGCCTTATTGCTCGGTCGTTCCTCCACTTCCAGAGCAGGTTTATTTGTTTTGCCTGGGGTCATAGATTCCGATTATACTGGGGAAATAAGAATTATGGTTTGGACCCCTATGCCACCTTGTACTATACCTATTGGAGAGCGAATTGCACAATTGCTTTTGCTGCCTAACATGCAAATTCAAACTAAAAGTTCCGCCCATGTTGGCAAAAGGGGGTCCTCTGGGTTTGGTAGTACAGGTCTGCCTCGCATTTTTTGGACACAGAAGATTACCACGGGACAACCGATGTTGACTTGTAGAGTAAATGGTCAGGTGTTCACTGGCTTAGTGGACACCGGAGCAGATGTTTCTATTATTCAACGATTGGACTTGCCACAGGAATGGCCATTAGTACAGGCGTTTGCTGCTGTTACTGGAATTGGAGGGACACAGATACCTTGGCAGAGTATGCATTCCTTGATTGTGGAAGGTCCTGAAAACCAACAAGCATTTTTAAAACCATATGTTTTAACTGTGCCATGTACTTTATGGGGTCGCGATCTCTTGCAACAATGGAACATGACAATAACGACACATTTTTAACACGGGCCACTGACGTTCAGCCGCGACTCAAACTGACTTGGTTAACAGATAAGCCAGTATGGGTAGATCAGTGGCCTTTGAAAGGTGAGCGGCTAGAAAGGGCTCATGAATTGGTGCAAGAGCAGCTACAATTAGGCCATATTGTTCCCTCCACGAGCCCTTGGAATACTCCTATATTTGTTATTCCTAAAAAATCTGGCAAATGGAGATTGTTGCAGGACCTCCGAGCTATTAATGCAGTGATGGCACCTATGGGGGCCTTGCAACTAGGAACTCCTAATCCCACTATGATTCCGGATTATTGGCATTTGAAGGTTATTGATTTAAAAGATTGCTTTTTTACCATTCATTTACATCCTGAAGATTGTGTTCGTTTTGCCTTTTTGGTTCTTGTGATTAATAATGATACACCCATGCAACGGTTTCATTGGGTGGTTTTACCGCAAGGAATGAAAAATAGCCGACTATATGTCAAATTGTTGTTAGTGAGGCCTTGTCAAATATTCGCAAAACATATGATGCAATCATGTTATATCATTACATGGACGATATTTTGTTGGCTGTGGAAACTGAATCATCTCTTTCCCAAGTTTTCGACAGTTTAGTAGCTGAGCTTCGGCGATACAGTCTCCAAATTGCGACGGAAAAGGTACAATCACTGCCTCCGTGGAGGTATCTCGGCTGGAAACTTCTTGATTCGCATGTATATCCACAGTCTGTATGACTTGCTACTACAGTGAGTACTCTAAATGACTTACAGAAGTTGTTGGGGACAATTAACTGGCTTCAACCACTGTTGGGAATAACGACACACGAACTGTCGGCCTTGTTTTCGTTGTTGAAGGGGAATCCTGAACTAACTTCTCCTAGACAATTGACAGAAGCAGCCCAGTCGGCGCTGCAGACAGCAATAGATAAAATTAATTTTACATTTGCTCATCGAATTTCTCTGCAATTGCCAGTTTGGTTGTTTATCATTTATCATTCCTTTCAACCGTATGCTCTCCTAGGTCAGTGGGACGAGAAAGTGCGGAAGGAAGAGCATGCTTTACGCATTTTGGAGTGGTTATTTTTGCCACATTCTTTTGCGAAAACATTGACCACTGCCCTAGAAATGATTGCTAGACTTCTTCCGCAGGGTCGTTTGAAATGTCAACAATTGACAGGACGAGATCCTACCTTCCTTCATCTACCATTAACCAAAGAAGAATTTCATGTTGTATTGTGTAATAGTTTGGCTTTTCAGGCTGCATTGGCTGATTATACTAATGTTGTTTTGTATTCTTTGCCACGCCATCGTTTATTAGGTTCTCTGCACTGTTTACCTCTTCAACCACGGTCTTTGTTGAGTTCTGTTCCTCTACAGAATGCTCGTACTGTGTTTATCGATGGTTCTGGCAAAACAGGTAAGGCTGCAGTTGTATGGCGTCACGCAAACTGCGAGGAGTGGGCCTCAGATGTTTCTCACTTATCTGGATCGACGCAGATTGTAGAGTTAGCTGCAGCGGTCCGTGCCTTTGAGTTATTTTCTAAGGAACCTCTTAATATCGTTGCAGATTCTGCATATGTTACAGGTATTGTTCAGCGCTTAGAATCCACTTTTATACGAGAGGTAGACAACAAACAGTTGTTTGATTTATTGTTAAAGCTAGCCCAACTTTTAAAAATCAGACAGCATTCTTATTTCATTGTCCATATTCGTTCTCACACTAACTTACCAGGACCCCTTGCCGAAGGTAATACAATAGCAGACCAATTTACAATGGCTGTGGTTTTTCCTCGACGTTTTGATCAGGCAAAATTAGCTCATGAATTTTTCCACCAAAACGCACACTCATTACGAAAGCACTTCTCTTTAACTACCGCACAAGCTCAAGATATAATTCGAGCATGCTCGGATTGTCAGCGCCTGTCCCCTTTGCCAGTCTTGCCAGGGACTAATCCCAGAGGTTTAAATGCTAATGATTTGTGGCAATCAGAGATCACACATATTTCTTCTTTTGGACGCCTTAAGTATGTTCATGTTTCTATTGACACCTTCTCTGGTTTTCTGGTAGCCACTGCCCATTCCGGAGAACGTGCCAGAGACGTTGTGAAGCATTTTTTAAGATGCTTTGTGACCATGGGGGTCCCACGGAAAGTTAAAACAGACAATGGCCCAGCTTATGTTTCTCGACGTTTTCTGTTATTCTTACAGGATTGGGGAGTTGAACATATTACTGGAATTCCATGTTCCCCTACTGGTCAAGCAATAATAGAACATGCCCACCGTTCTTTGAAATCTATTATTGATAAACAAAAAAGGGGGAATCCAGTAGGGACAACACCACAGGAAATATTAGACAAAGCTACTTATGTTCTAAATTTTCTTAATCTATCTGGATCTAAGCAATATAGTTCCGCAGTAGATAGACATTTTAGAACTGAGGAATCCTCTACCATGAAGCCTCAGGTGTTTTATAAGAATTTGGAATCTGGTCAATGGGAAGGACCGGTCCCCTTGCTTACCTGGGGACGAGGATATGCTTGTGTTTCTCTTCCCTCAGGTCCATATTGGATCCCTGCAAGGTATGTAAAGCCAGCGCAAGTGAAAACGCATACTGAAGATGAACAGGACGATAAGAAACACCAAGATGATGTTGCATCTGGGATTGATCAACCTCAAAATTAAGATATGGTGGCTTATAGAATTGCAGATGTATTATAATGATAGTTTTAACACATCAGATTTATCTTTTTTCCTGGCTCATTCAAATATTTGTCAGATGGGTCTTTCCTTTTTTAAGCGACAATTATATCAAGTACTAATGACGGAGAACGCAACTAAGGCTAATGTAACGCTTTTGTCTGAAGCAGAAATCATGGTCTGCACAACCCAGCCTTATCTTTTGCTCTAACCTCCAATGCTACTATTCTATCATGTAATGGATCTTTTTGTATTACCCTGTCTTCACCAGACTTTAGGAGCTGTATAGCTTTTAGCGATTTATAAAATAGTGAAACAACATTTAGAAGGACATTTGATTTATCTCTTCAACATAATATTCAGTCTTTACATGATCAATTGAGGGACCAAATTAAAAAATTACAGGAACTAATGAGTCAAAGAGTATTCGACACATTAAAAAATGGCCTATCATGGCTAAATCCAAAAAATTGGTTTAGTGGTTTAAATCTTCGAATGTAGGTTTTTATTGGCATAGGCACTGTGTTGTTTTTCTTGTTCTTGGTGGTTTTTTTTTACAGATTCTATGGTCGGCTATCTGACGAGTGCAGGGGAGAGAGGCACACGTTATGGACACACTGTTGCTCAACGGGATTGTCATAAACAAAAAAGGGGGAGATGTGGAGAAAAACGCTTTAGCGAATAAAGACGGCATGGGAAATGTGCGATTTCCACCTGTGCGCTAAAACAGCGAAAAACAGCGGTTCAAAGAAAAGATATGCACAAAACAGACCTTGCATTCTTCAGTAGCTCATAAATAACATGTGACTGGCCAAATCCAGGAGATAAGGAGCTGAGAACAGACAGCCAGGCGCCCGCCAGGTGCAAGAGAAAAAGAGAATAGCAGATCTTGCGGGGAACACGAATCGGGTGATGACTGGGGAATAAAAGGGCCTCCCCTTTTAACAAGAAATACTATATAATCAGAAAATTCTGTAATAAAGTTGATTCTGTACTTGCACCCTACGGAGTCTGTGCCTATCATACACCACATCCCCAGGCATTGGGAAAGGTAGAATGGCATAATGAACTCCTGAAAACCATGCTACAAGCCCAGGGAAAAGGGGATATGAGAAATTGGGATGTTCATTTGGCAGAAGCCACTTGGCTTGTAAACACTGGAGAGGCATCATCCCAGCCAGGCTCAGGCCAGGCTAGACCTCTGTTACCTCCCTAGAGTCTGACTCTCCCCTTTCAAATTGGAGGCTTGAGACATAGCTGATCAAAATGGTTATATTTACTGATTAAGTGACACACCTTTAAAAAGCTAATAGTACCTTAGTTGTCTAACAAACTCACCACCATTATTAGTAATATTAGTACACAATTATATCACTGCAAGTAATATTGAGTTACGATTCTATTGCTTATTACTAGTATCATTATCGATACATAGTTATATTACTATAAAGAAAACTTATCACACACATAAGTGCTATTAAGTTGCAATTATATTGCTTTTCCTCCTGCACTTAGTGGTAAGGCACAAGTCTATCCCTCCATACAAGTTTATTCCTTCTCACTCCATCCTCCCACACCAAGTCTTCTGGACATCATAGGCCGGATGGAGAGTCCAGCAAGTTGCCCAAGGGGGTTCCCTCCAGTGTCCTGGGGAGCTTGGGTCTGCAGGTCAGCTTCACCACTGTCTGTAGGCCTCTGCACTTCTACCGTTGCAAAATCCCCCAGTTCTTTGTCCTCCACCTGATTTTATACCTTATTCCCCATTTTTTCTTTTCCTGAACACACCTTTTAACCACCCCTGCAACTTCCTTTTCTCCACCCAAGCACGTCCCAAACAACCAACCCACCCCTAATTACTTTTCCCTCGTTGGTCCCAATTCTGTTAGAATTCTGAATAGAAAGACAGACCTGGGAAGTAATGAAAAACATATCTAAGACTATTTCGACTGGTGTTCAGAATGACTCTTTGGACACTACCTGCCAAAGTATGCAACTGGCCACTTTACTAATAATGAACAAGTATGGTTAATCTGCGAAGGAGAACATTGGGATAGTGGAGCCCGTAGGTTACATCTTCCTAATACTTCAACAGGAGAAGTGCTCAGCTGTGAGCTGCACAGCTAAGATGCAAAGGCACTTCTAAGAATTAGGTGGAAAAACCAACCTGTGTGGGCTACATACATCCAAGGAGTGGAATTACCAGTCATAATGGCTGGTCAGTTATGGACACATAGCTTGACATCTCCATGGCTATGAATAGACAGTGAACAAAACAAAATTGTCCCTTGTTGTGGGTTGACCCTGGCTGAAGCCCAGGTGCCCACCAGAGCCACTCTATCACTCCCCTTCCTTAACTAGACAGGGGAGAAAAGGTATAACGAAAGGCTTGTGGGTCGAGATAAGGACAGGGAGAGATCACTCACTAATTATCGTCATGGGCAAAACAGACCGAACTTAGAGAGGAAATTCATCTAATTTATTACCAAGCAAAACAGAGTAGAGCAATGAGAAATAAAATCAAATCTTAAAACACCTCCCCCCACCCCTCCCTTCTTCCCAGGCTTAACTTCACTCTTGATTTCTACCTACTCCCTCCTCAGCGGCACAGGGGGACGGGGAATGGGGGTTACGGTCAGTTCATCACACATTGTCTCTGCCCCTCCTTCCTCCTCAGGGGGAGGACTCCTCTCATTCTTCCCCTGCTCCAACGTGAGTCTTTCCCACTGGCTACAGTCCTTCACAAACTGCTCCAGCGTGGGTCCTTTCCACAGGCTGAAGTCCTTCAGGAATGGACTGCTCCAGCGTGGGTCCCCCACAGGGGGTCACAAGTCCTGCCAGCAAACCTGCTCTGGCGTGGGCTCCTCTCTCCACGGGTCCACGGGTCCTGCCAGGAGCTTGCTCCAGCATGGGCTTCCCACGGGGTCACAGCCTCCTTCAGGTGTCTCCACCTGCTCCGGCGTGGGGTCCTCCACGGGCTGCAGGTGGAATCTCTACACCCCCCTCATCCTTCCTCCATGGGCTGCAGGGGGACAGCCTGCCTCACCATGGTCTTCACCACGGGCTGCAGGGGAATCTCTGCTCCGGCGCCTGGAGCACCTCCTCCCCCTCCTTCTGCACTGACCTTGGTGTCTGCAGAGTTTCTTACATCTTTTCACTTCTCTCTCCGGCTGCAACAGCTCCCTCTAACTTGTTTTTTCCCGTTTTAAATATGTTATCACAGAGGTGCTGATTGGCTTGGCCTTGGCCAGCGGCGGTTCTGTCTTGGAGCCAGCTGGCATTGGCTCTATCAGACACAGGGGAAGCTTCTAGCAGCTTCTCACAGAAGCCACCCCTGTAGACCCCCCCCCCCCGCTACCAAAACCTTGCCATGCAAACCCAATACACCCTGTAGACATTTGAGATAGGGTTCTATGCATTAATAAACACTCTTTCACAGAGGCAATAAATTGCCAAACTCCTTCACGTGGATACAATTATTGCATAGTAATTAATGCGTGCGTTTAGTCTGTCCTGACCTAAACCATGACACTGCCTCTCTCAGCCTCTCTTTCTCTGCCCCTCCTTTTGCCCTCTCTCTATCTTCCCCTTCTCTCTCCCCCTCTCTCTGCCTTCCCTCTCTCTCTGTCCCCGATGTTAGGGATTTCTGAATCCAACAGCCTGAGAGAAGCAAGGCTGCCACAGATCCATGTCCCCAGGTCCAACCAGTGGTGAGGCTAAGCATGTATTCCCAGTAGGCACAAAACCAGAGGTATACAATACAAATAAACATACACACTGTGGTGGGTTGACCTTGGCTGGCTGCCAGACCTCCACCCAGCTGCTCTCTCACTCCCTCTCCTCAGCAGGACAAGGGGAGAAAATAAGATGGAAAAGCTCATGGGTCGAGACAAGGACAGGGAGATCACTCACCAATTACCATGACAGGCAAAACAGACTCCACTTGGGGAAAAAGAATTTAATTTGTTGCCAATTAAAAATAGAGCATGATGGTGAGAAACAAAGACAAAACTAAAACCACCTTCCCCCCACCCCTTCTTCCCAGACTCAACTTCATTCCTTTGTTCCTGACTCTTCTACCTCCTGCCCCCACGAGCAGTGCAGGGGAGGGTGAGGAATGGGGGGTTGCGGTCAGTTCATAACAGTTCATCTCTGCCGCTCCTTCCTCACACTTTTCCCTTGCTCCAACGTGGATCCTTTCCATGGGATACAGTCCTTCAGGAACAGACTGCTCTATCATGGGTTCCCCACGGGCTGGTCGTCCTGCTCTGGCATTGTTTTCTCAGCATTTACCACCCTTAAATATGTTTTTGCAGAGGCACTGTAAAGTCATCTGAGTGGTTCAGTATTGGTGTGCAGTCAGTCCATTTTGTCTGTTGCTGAGCCGACTGGAACTGGCTATGACCAGCACAGGGCAGTCCATGACCTCCTCCTACACAGGTCATCCCTGCAGCCTGCCCCTGCTATCAAATCCTTGCCAATTATGCCTAATGCATCTCTCCAACCCTTCCCCTATGTGCTAATCCCTCCAATCCCAACCCTCACCCCAACCCCAAATCCTCCAAGCCTACCCTTGCCCTACCCACCAACCCCTCCAAGTCCAACCCTTTTCTTATCCATCAACCCCTCCAAGACCAACCCCTAGCCTAACCTCCAAGTCCTTTAACCCCCAAACATACCCCGACCGCCAACCCATCCAAGCCCAAAACTTCCACTAATAGCCAACCCCAACTCTTCCTCTACCCACCAACATCTTCCAAGCCCTGACACATCCCCTAACTGCCAATCCCTCTGGCTCCAACCCTCCCCCTACCCATGAAGGACTTCAAAGCCCAACCCATCCACGCTCATCAACCCCTCCAAGCCCAATCCTTACTCTGCCTGCCAACCCCTCCAAACCCAAACCCTCAAAGCCCAACCCTTACCCTGTCTATCCATCCCTCCGATCCCAATCCCTACCCTATCTACCAAGCCCTCCAAGCTCAACCCATATCCAGATGGTTAAGCCCTCAAAGACCTACCCTTAAACCTAGCTGCTCACCCCTCTAAGCCCAACCCCTTCAGGCCCATCCCTTAACCCTAAGTACCAAGCACTCTAAGCCCAAACCTTACCCTATCCACCAACCCCCTCTCAGCCCAACCTCTAGCTTAAACCCCAACTCCTCTAACTGCCAACATCTCTAACCACCGACCCTTGTAAGCCCAAGGCCTAGACAACCCGCCAACTCCTCCAACCCCAACTTTTACCCTTCCTGCCAACTCCTCCAAGCCCAACCCATACCCCTAGCCTAAAACCCAACCACTCTAACCCCAACTGAAAGCAGCTCAAACCCAACCCCCAGCCTAACCCTCAACCCCTCTAAACACAAGGCCTAGTCTAACCACCAAACTTGCTAACACCAATGCTCTACCCTAACCGCACCCCTCTAACCAAAACCCTTATCCTAACTGCCGACCTCTCTGAGCCCACCCGTCAGCCTGACCCCCTAACTCCTTAAACTCCAACACTTTACCCAACTCAAATGACAACCCCTCTTACCCTGACCCTTCCCCTAACCACCAAACCTTCCAAAGCCAATCCTTCCAAGACCTGCTGCCAAACCCTCTAAGCTCAACCCTTACCCTGCCCACCAACCCCTCCAAGCCTAATCCTTACTCTGTCCACCAACCTCTCAGTGCCCAACCCTTACCCTGCCTGTCAACCTGCCAAAGCCCAACACTTTCCCTAACCCCAAATACTCCAAGTCCAACCCTTTCCATGCCCTCCAACTCCTTCAACCCTACCACTTCCAAGTACAGCTCTTATCTTACCCACTAACCCCTGCCCGCCAAACCCTCCAAGCCCAAACCCAAATACCCAACCCTTACCCTAACTCCAAATCCCCCAAGCCCAGCCCTTACCCTTCCCACCAAGCCCTCCAAGCCCATCCCTCCCAAGCCCATTAACCATTCCACACCCAACTCCTCAAAGCAACCCCTCTAAGACCAATCCTTACCCTACTCACCAACTCTTCCAAGCCCAACCCATACCCTACCTGACAACCACTCCAAGACCAACCCTTATCCTGCACATCAACTCCTCCAAGCCAAAACCCTACCCTACCAGCCCACCCCTCATATGCCCAACCCTTATCCTCCCTGCCAGTCCTTGCCCACTCCAGCACAGTCTTGCAGTCAAATTCTCTTGAGCGCTAACAATGCCTTTTGCAGTAAATTCTTGTCACACTCTGACCAAAGCTCTGGGCTTCCCCACACATACCAGCCAAAACTTACTTCTACTGCTAAGCTCTCATCTGAACTGTGCACTTAAAGGGCACGCGTCCATTGCCCATGCCAACGTAAGTCCTCAGAGCCAACTTCTCTTTCCTGCATATGCCTTGCCTTCCACAGCCCATTCTGTTGCACTCTGACTGCAGTTGAGCACCTTGCTTCCCCTTGCTTGACAGCTGAAATGTGTGTCTACCACTAAGCATCATCTCAACTGCTCACTTAAAAAGGACACACAGCCACTGCCCACACCAACACAAGTGCTCACAGCCATTTTCTCTTTCCTGCCTACAACTGCCTTCTGCAGCTAATTCTTGTTGCACTCTGACTGAAGCTCTGGGCACTCTCCTCGCTCACCAGCCAAAACCCATCTTTACCAACAAGCTGTTCGCTCGACTGTGCAAGGACCTGCAGACACTGCCCATGCCAACACAATATTCACAGCCAAATTCTCCTACCTGCCTGTCCTGGGTTTGGTTAGGATAGAGTTAATTTTGACCAGAAGCTGGGATGGGACACAGCCAGGACAGCTGACCCAAACTAGCCAAAGGGAGTATTCCATACCGTGTGACATCATGCTCAGTATAAAAGGGGGGCTAGTCGGGGAGGGGCAGCATGTCTCCAGGGTGCGTGGCTCGGGGACAGTCCAGCTTCGGGATGGGTCTGAGTGTGCGGTCTGAGTTGTATGGTCGTTGGGTGAGAAACTGCACTGTGTATTCTAAGTACTGTTGTTGCTATTTCCCTCTCCCATGCTGTCCCAGTAAACTGTCCTTATCCCAACCCACGAGGTTTTGCCTTTGTCTTCCCATTCTCCTCCCCATCCCGACGGGGGGTGAGCGAGCGGCCACGTGGTGCTCAGCTGCCAGCTGGGGCTAAACCACGACAGTCCTTTTTGGCGCCCAATGTGAGGCACGAAGGGTTGAGATAACGGCAGATTTGACCCGAGTGTGTTGAAACAAAGTCGTTAAGTACTCGTTGCATTATTTTAAGCAGCCACTGGTCACAATGGTGTTTTGTTTGGTCATGTGGCTGTGGTATCTAAACCCTTACTTGCTGTATGTACTTCTTGCGATGCTGTTTATCATCTCTGGGAGAGGGGTCTGAGTTCTCATTTTGCTGTACTGTGCGATATCGACTTATGATATGATAACATCAATGGTCATGAGCTTAAGTTGGTATTTGTATGGGGCTTTGCTGTCATGCCCGTACCTCGGATGACATCTTTTTGAATTGATTAATAATCGCACCCAATCTATGGGAAAGACGGAGGGGAATACTTTCTCCCACTCTTTCACCTCCCCTTTTCCGTTCAGGCTAGTCACAGCAGCTTTTTGAGAATTTTGAATACCCTTGGGATGTTCAAGCCAGCATGTTCCTATTATTATGTCTCCTGAATGTGTTTCAAATCTTGTTCAGGGTTACAAAAAAGTGTTTTAAGAATACCACCCAGGGTTCTTCCCCAAGGGTGAATAGTCAGGGCTGGCATGGCATGTGGGAGAATATGGGCAGGTATCTAGAGAACTTTTCACCCCAAAAAACTACAGGACCCTGATGAAGCGATAGAATATTTGAAAGGAAAATGCTGTGGTTATTCCAAGGAGGCACAACTTACCGCCCTGTGCTGGGCCCTGGCCACTGTCTACCAAACACTGCTCGATAGTAGGCAGTGCCATGAAGGGGAAGAGAGGGAGAACAGACCCACCGGCACGACAGGCACAGCGGCTAGCCCAGCCCCCACGACAGGCACAGCGGCTAGTTCAACCCCCATGACAGGCACTGTGGCCACTCAAACCCCTGTGACAGGGACTACGGGTGAACCAAAAAACCAACCCGTACCGGTATCAGTTGGCCCTATACACAAGAAGAAATAGAATCAGTTCGCTTAGTGAAGGATGATGATGAACCGAGACCATCACGAGAACAAGAAGAGCCAGAACCAGAAGTGATCACCCGATCCCTGTCCCTGAGTGAGCTGCGAGATATGCGGAAAGATTTCAGCCGCCTTCCAGGGGAGCACATCATTACCTGGCTGCTCCGATGCTGGGATAACGGGGCCAGTAGCCTGGAATTAGAGGGCAGGGAGGCCAAGCAGCTGGGATCCCTGTCTAGGGAAGGGGGCATTGACAAGGCAATTAGGAAAAAAGCACAGGCCCTCAGACCTTGGAGGTGACTCCTGCCAAGTGTGAGGGAAACATACCCCTTCAGTGAAGATGTATGTCGGCCAGGCAAGTGGACCACCATGGAGAAAGGTATCCAGTACCTGAGGGAATTAGCTGTGCGGGAGATGGTTTATTATGACCCGGACAATGTGCAGTTACCCACAGACCCTGATGAAGCCCAGTGCACATGACCCATGTGGCGGAAGTTTGTACGGAGCGCACCATCATCGTACGCCAACTCACTGGCGGTAATGGACTGGAAAAGCGAAGAGGCGCCAACAGTGGATGAAGTGGCTGGCTGACTCCAGTAATATGAAGAGAGTCTTTCTTCCTCCTTCATCTCGGCTGTCGAGAAACTGTCCCAGGAGTTCCAGCAATTCAGAGAGGATATGTCTTACTCCCCACCTGTACGGACCAGTGTCTCAGCTATTTGGAGCAAGCGTTCCTCTGCTCAGGAGAGAGGATATAGAGGGTACACACCACGAGGCACCCTGTGGTTTTTCCTGTGTGACTACGGAGAGGACATGAGGAAGTGGGATGGAAAGCCTACCTCAACCCTACAGGCATGAGTACATGAGTCGCAAGGCAAAACAGTCACAAAAGGGGATTCTCCCAGGAAAAATGCCACTTCTGTTTCCAACGGGCAGTCCTCCAGACCAAGTGGAAGGCCTACTCATACGTATGATCCTCTTGAAGGGACCTCTAAGTCATTTTTGCAAGAAGTGAGTAGCGAATATGATGAGCAGGATCCAGCCAGGTGGAGGAAAGGGACGACCGGGTTTATTGGACTGTGTGGATCCGATGGCCTGGCACGTCAGATCCAGAAGAGTATAAGGCTCTAGTGGACACTGGTGCACAGTGTACTTTAATGCCATCGAGCCGTGAAGGGGCAGAACCCATCTATAGTTCTGGAGTGACAGAGGGATCCCAATAGTTGACTCTGCTGGAGGCCAAAGTGAGTCTGACTGGGAATGAGTGGCAAAAGCACCCCATTGTGACTGGGCCAGAGGCTCCGTGCATCCTGGGCATAGACTACCTCCGGAGAGGGTATTTCAAGGACCCAAAAGGCTACCGGTGGGCTTTTGGAATAGCTGCCTTGGAGACGGAGGACATCAAACCATTGTCTACTTGTCTCTCAGAGGACCCTTCTCTTGTGGGGTTGCTGAGGGTTGAAGAGCAACAGGTGCCAATCACTACCACAACAGTGCACCGGCGGCAATACCACACCAACAGAGACTCCCTAATTCCCATCCATAAGCTTCTTTGTCAACTGGAGGGTCAGGGAGTGATCAGCAGAACCCACTCACCCTTTAACAGTCCCATATGGCCAGTGCAGAAGTCCAATGGAGAGTGGAGGCTGATGGTAGACTATGGTGGCCTGAATGAAGTCACACCGCCAATGAGTGCTGCCGTGCCAGACGTGCTGGAACTTCAGTATGAATTGGAGTCAAAGGCAGCCAAGTGATATGCCACAATGGATATAGCTAATGCATTTTTCTCGATCCCTTTGGTGGCAGAGTGCAGGCCACAGTTTGCTTTCACTTGGAGGGGCATCCATTACACCTGGAACCGACTGCCCCAGGGGTGGAAACACAGCCCCACCATTTGCCATGGACTGATCCAGAGTGCACTGGAACAGGGTGAAGCTCCGGAGCACCTGCAGTACATTGAGGACATCATCGTATGGGGCAACTCAGCAGAGGAAGTCTCTGAGAAAGGGAAGAACATAGTCCAAAAACTTCTGAAAGCTGGTTTCGCCATAAAACGAAGTAAGGTCAAGGGACCTGCACAGGAAATCCAGGTTTTATGAATAAGATGGCAAGATGGGCGTCGTCAGATCCCAATGGATATTATCAACAAAATAGCAGCCATGTCTCCACCAACCAACAAAAAGGAAACACAGGCCTTCTTAGGTGTTATGGGTTTCGGGTGAATGCACATTGCAAATTACAGTCTGATAGTAAGTCCTCTCTATCACGTAACCTGGAAGAAGAATGATTTCAAAAGGGGCCCTGAGCAACGACAGGCCTTTGAACAAATTAAACAGGAAATTGTCCATGCAGTAGCTCTTGGGCCAGTCAAGGCAGGACCAGATGTAAAGAATGTGCTCTGCACCGCAGCCGGGGATAATGGCCCTACCTGGAGTCCCTGGCAGAAAGCACCAGGGGAGATTCAAGGTCGACCCCTGGGGTTTTGGAGTCGGGGATACAGAAGATCCGAGGCCCGCTACACTCCAACTGAAAAAGAGATATTGGCAGCCTACGAAGGGGTTCGAGCTGCTTCAGAAGTGATGGGTACTGAAACATAGCTCCTCCTGGCACCCTGACTTCCTGTGCTGGGCTGGATGGTCAAAGAGAGGGTCTCCTCTATGCACTGATGCTACGTGAAGTAAGTGGGTCGCATTGATCTCACAGCGGGCTCGAATAGGAAACCCCAATCGCCTAGGAATTCTTGAAGTGATCACAGACTGGCTAGAAGGCAAAGATTTCAGAATGTCGCCAGAGGAGGAGGTGACACGTGCTGAAGAAGCCCCACCATATAATAAGATAACAGAGGATGAGAAACCATATGCCCTCTTCACTGATGGGTCCTTTCGTACTGTGGGAAAGCATCGGAGGTGGAAGGCCGCTGTATGGAGTCCTACACGATGAGTCGCAGAAGCTGCTGAAGGAGAAGGTGAATCAAGTCAATTTGCAGAGGTGAAAGCCATCCAGCTGGCTCTAGACATTGCTGAAAGAGAGAAGTGGCCGATGCTCGACCTCTCTACTGACTCATGGATGGTGGCCAATGCCCTGTGGGGGTGGTTACAGCAATGGAAGCGGAGCAACTGGCAACGCAGAGGCAAACCCATCTGGGCTGCCCCACTGTGGCAAGATATTGCTGCCCGGCTAGAGAAGCTGGTTGTAAAGGTACGTCACGTAGATGCCCACGTACCCAAGAGTCGGGCCACTGAGGAACATCAGAACAACCAGCAGGTGGATCAGGCTGCCAAGACTGAAGTGGCTCAGGTAGATCTGGACTGGCAACATAAGGGTGAACTTTTTATAGCTCAGTGGGCCCATGACACCTCAGGCCATCAAGGAAGAGATGTGACATATAGATGGGCCCGTGATCGAGGGGTGGACTCGAGCATGGACGCCATCTCACAGGTCATCCATCAATGTGAAACGTGCACCGCAATCAAGCAAGCCAAATGGGTAAAGCCTCTGTGGTATGGAGGACGATGGCTGAAATATAAATATGGAGAGTGCTGGCAGATTGATTACATCACACTCCCACAAACCCACCAGGGCAAGCGCTATGTTCTTACAATGGTGGAAGCAAACACCGGATGGCTGGAAACATACCCTGTGCCTCATGCCACTGCCCGGAACACTATCCTGGGTCTTGAAAAGCAAGTCCTGTGGCGACATGGCACCCCAGAGAGAATTGAGTCAGACAACGGGACTCATTTTTGGAACAACCTCATAGACAGCTGGGCCAAAGAGCATGGCATTGAGTGGGTGTATCACATCCCCTACCATGCACCAGCCTCAGGGAAAATCAAACGATACAATGGACTGCTAAAGACTACCCAGAGAGCAATGGGTGGTGGGACCCTCAAACACTGGGACACACATTTAGCAAAGGCCACCTGGTTAGTCAACACTAGGGGATCTACCAATCGAGCTGGCCCTGCCCAATCAAAACTTCCACTTACTGTAGAAGGGGATAAAGTCCCCATAGTGCACATGAAGCATATGTTAGGGAAGACAGTCTGGGTTAGCCCTACTTCAGACAAAAGCAAACCCATCTGTGGGATTGCTTTTGCTCAGGGACCTGGGTGCACTTGGTGGGTCATGCGGAAGGATGGGGAAATCTGGTGTGTACCTTAAGGGGAATCTGATTTTGGGAGAAAATAGCCAATAAGTCAAATTGTCTGTTGTTAATTGCTACGGGGGCCAAGCCTTCCCCTCCACCATATAACAAAACAAAAAAAAAAGCCCTTAGGGAACACCAGCAACCAGGGCGGGCAGAGCATGGCGCATCAGTGTGCATGTAAGGGGACTGAAGCTCTGCCAGCTCGACCAGGGCGCAATGGTATCCACCCGGCAGAAAGCCATGGCCTCTCTAAGCTCTGCGCCCACCATGACTGATGCAGCTTTGGAAGAAGGGGCAGGCAGCTCAGGAGGACTACAAAGATGTCATTTGGCTATGCAGGGAGAAAATTAGAAGGGCCAAAGCCCAGCTAGAACTTAATCTGTCTACTGCTGTAAAAGACAATAAAAAAATGTTTATATAAATACATTGACAATAAAAGGAGGACTGAGGAGAATCTCCATCCTTTATTGGATGTGAGGGGAAACATAGTGACAAAGGATGAGGAAAAGGCTGAGGTACTTAATGCCGCCTTTGCCTCAGTCTTTCGTAGTAAGACCAGTTATTCTCCGGGTACCCAGCCCCCTGAGCTGGAAGACAGGGACGGGGAGCAGAATGAAGCCCCCATAATCCAAGGGAAAATGGCTAGCGACCTGCTACACCACTTAGGCACACACAAGTCTATGGGGCCGGACGGGATCCACACAAGGGTACTGAGGGAGCTGGTGGAAGTGCTCACCAAGGTACTTTCCATCATTTATCAGCAGTCCTGGCTAACCAGGGAGGTCACAGTTGAGTGGAGGTTAGCAAATGTGAGGCCCATCTACAAGAAGGGTCAGAAGGAGGATCTGGGGAACTACAGGCCTGTCAGTCTGACCTTGGTGCCGGGGAAGGTTATAGAGCAGATCATCTTGAGTGCCATCACACGGCACGTACAGGACAACCAGGTGATCAGGCCCAGTCAGCACGGGTTTATGAAAGGCAGATCCTGCTTGACTAACCTGATCTCCTTCTATGACAAGGTAACCCACTTAGTGGATGAGGGAAAGGCTGTGGATGTTGTCTGCCTAGACTTTAGTAAAGCCTTTGACACAGTTTCCCACAGCATTTTCCTGGAGAAACTGGCGGCTCATGGCTTGGATGGATGTAGGCTTCGCTGGGTAAAAAAGTGGCTGGATGGCCAGGCCCAAAGAGTTGTGGTGAATGGAGTTAAATCCAGTTGGCAACTGGTCACAAGTGGTGTTCCCCAGGGCTCAGTACTGGGTCCAGTTCTCATCAGTATCTTTATCAATGATCTGAACGAGGGGATCGAGTGCACCCTCAGTAAGTTTGCAGATGACACCAAGTTGGGCAGGAGTGTCAATCTGCTTGAGGGTAGGAAGGCTCTACAGAGGGATCTGGACAGGCTGGATCGATGGGCCAAGGCCAATTGTGTGAGGTTCAACAAGGCTAAGTGCCGGGTCCTGCACTTGGGTCGCAACACCACCATGCAAGGCTACAGGCTTGGGGAAGAGTGGCTGGAAAGCTGCCTGGCAGAAAAGGACCTGGGGGTGCTGGTCGATAGGTGGCAGTATATGAGCCAGCAGTGTGCCCAGGTGGCCGAGAAGGCCAACAGTATCCTGGCTTGTATGAGAAATGGTGTGGCCAGCAGGACTAGGGAAGTGATCGTCCCCCTGTACTCGGCTCTGGTGAGGCTGCACCTCAAGTACTGTGTTCAGTTTTGGGCCCCTCACTACAAGAAGGACATTGAGCTGCTGGAGCGTGTCCAGAGAAGGGCAACAAAGCTGGTGAAGGGTCAAGAGCACAAGTCTTATGAGGAGTGGCTGAGGGAACTGGGATTGTTTAGCCTGGAGAAGAGGAGGCTGAGGGGAGACCTTATTGCTCTCTACAACTACCTGAAAGGAGGTTGTAGCGAGGTGGGTGTTGGTCTCTTCTCCCAAGTAACAAGCGATAGGACAAGAAGAAATGGCCTCTCAAGTTGTGCCAGGGGAGGTTAAATTGGATATTAGGAAAAAAAGGGTTATCAAGCACTGGAACAGTCTACCCAGGGAAGTGGTTGAGTCACCATCCCTGAAAGTATTTAAAAGACGTGTAGATGTGGTGCTTAGGGACATGGTTTAGTGGTGGACTTGGCAGTGCTAGGTTAATGGTTGGACTTGTTCTTTACCGTCTTTTCCAACCTAAATGATTCTATGATTCTAAAAGTATCAAAACTAGTTCTAGCTCATACCACTGACATGGGGATGGATGCAATTAGTCCGGTTTTATACGAATAAGGTCAGGCTCAGACTTTAAAAAAAAATCTTAATTAATTTAAAGGAACTTATGGGAGAAGTTTTCAAACACCTTTTTTCAAACACCTTGAAGTTTTCAGGCACCTTTTTCATCTGAGCAGAGATAAAAGCACTATAAACTGATGCAATCTATTATTAAAGAAATCAGACTATCCCATAAGAAATCCAGATTCTAACAAGTTAGTTTAATATATTGTTACCTTTCTCTTCCTTCCTCTTCTAACAACTTTAGGAATACATATATCATTTGTTTTCATCACATCCTATGAAGATAAGAAAAAATAAAGTGTCTCAGCAAACTTAAGATATAGTTTAAATGATGAAAAATTTCTCAGAGAAATCACATAACTGAAGCTTCTGATATGCGACTTAGGCAAATAATTTCATCACATTAAGATGCTTTCTCTGATGATATCTCCGATTCCCATTAGTTTCAATGAGTGGTATAAATATATCTGAATACATATGAAACTTTACATTTTAAACCACTCCCGAGACAGTCACAGTGCTAGCAACTGTAGCTGCTAAGTATTTGAAGATACAGTTGCAAGTCAAAGTACACAGTATAAAAGTTAACTTCTTTAGGTTAAAAAGATTAACATTCCACATACTTTGCTACTGAGTTTTTCAAACGGGACATCATCATCTTTGACAGTATCCATCTCTCTGTCTTCTGTAGGTAAATTATTATCCTGTTTACTTGATGACTGAAAATGGAAAAATTAACATGGAGTTAGTTCATTTGTAGAAAAACAGAAGTGAAAAAGAGGAACTCAGCTATCAGACTGCTTTGCACTTTCAGTTTAAATAGTTTATGGCTATATATGTACATTGCTTCTTTAGATAGGCATCAATATCCCCAAATCAAACATGTTCATTTTCATATGTGTACCTCTTGCTCTCTACATTTCTTTCATATTTACAGACAGTTGTCAGAATGGGTCAAAAATATTGCAACATACCATGATAGAACTAAAAAAAAAAAAAAATTAAAAAAAATTACACCAGTACTTATTCCATTTTATGTTCGTGGTAGCATCATTACATTTCTCCATATTTGTACTTCTAAATGTTCGTACCAATACCAAAAAATTCATCTGGACAAATGCTTATGTATGTATATGGATCAGAACGAGCAAACAATATGAATGTAAAGGTGTACAAACAAAATGCAGTAGACTACAAACAAGGCATTTAATGGTTTAAGAGCTAAAATTCAGTAACACTGATCATCAGTAAATGGACGTTGACAATGCTATGCTTGAAAAACAACAAAACAAAAAAACCTTTAGAAGAACTGGTTTTGAGAGAGATATATTTAGATCTATTTTAGTGATATATCTAAGTTTGACGATCAAGAGTTTGTAATACTTGGAAATAATCACCTTAGCCCTGTGAGAAAAAGAAAAAGAGAGCAAAAGAGGGCGCGCACAAAAGTGAGAGATAAAAAGAGATAAAAAGATAGGGAGAAAGAGAACGCAAAAGATAGCGAGAGAGAAAAAGAGCAAATAGAGAGAGCCGAGGGGGAGCAGGGGGGTGGAGGTAGGTAAGGAAGACGTGAGAGGGAAAGGTAGAGAGGGGAAGAGAAAGAGAGCAGGAGAAAGAGAGGGAAGAAGTGGGAGAAGATATAAGTAGAGAGAGGGGGAAAAGATAGAGAGGTAGAGAATAGAGGGAAGGGGAAGACAGATGGGGAGAACGAGAGGGATACAGGAGATGGGAGGAGAAAGAGAGAAAAAGAGAGAAGAGGAGGGAGAAACAGAGAGGGGGAAGAGGTGGACACAGAGACAGTGTGTGAGAGAGAGATGGAGGAAGGGAGAAGGAGAAAGAGGCAGCAAAAGAGTGGGAGAGAGACAAGGACAGGAAAAAGAAAGAGGGAGGAATAAATAGCAGGGGACAAAGATAGTGTCCTGGTTCTGGCAAGGATAGAGTTAATTTCACAAGGAGCCAGGACAGGTGAGCCAAGCTGGCCGGGGGCTATTCCAACCATGTGATATCATGCTCACCATAAAAGGGGGCAAGTAGGGCAGGGGCGGGCTCGGCATGGCTCCGGGATGGGTTGAGCGCCAGGACACGTTGAGCATCTGGTTGGTTGGTCCTCGGATCGGTAAAATCATTCTCTGTTATCACCCATTGTTACTGTTATCAGTACTGTCGTTGATTGTTTTCCCTCTCCCTTGCTGTCCCAGTAAACTGCCCTTATCCCAACTCTTGAGGCTTTGCCTTTGTTTTCCCGTTCTCCTCCCCATCCCGCCGGGGGAGGAGTGAGCGAGCGGCACGTGGCACTTAGCTACCTAAACCACGTCAGTCCTTTTGGCGCCCAACGTGGGGCTCGAGGGGTTGTGATAACAACAAGTCTGACCCAAGTGTGTTAAAACAAAGTTGTTATAAGCATTTATAATGTTATTGAAACAGTCACTGGTCATAATGATGTTCTGTTTGGTCACATGGCTCTGTTCTGTAAACCCATGTTTACTCTATGTAATCCCTGCGGTGCTGTTTATCACCTCTGGCAGAGGGGTTCGTGTTCTCATATTGTTGTACTGTGTGATAATGACTTATGATAAGATATCATTGACAGTCATGAGTCTGAGCTGGTATGTGTATGTAGCATTTCGGTCAGGCCCGTACCTCGGTCAATATCTTTCAGAATTGATTAATAATTGCACCCAATCTATGGGGAAGACAGGGGGGGATACCTTCTCCCACTCTTTCACCTCCCCTTTTCCCTTTTGGTTGGTTACCACAATTTTTGAGTATTTTGAATACCCTTGGAATGTTCAGGCCAGTATATTCCTATTGCTAGGTCTCCTGCATGCTTTCCAAGTCCTGTTCAGGGTTAGCAAAAATTTTTTCAAGAGTACCACCCAGGGATCTTCCCCAAGACTGAATGGTCAGGGCTGGCATGGCATGTGGGAGAGTATGGGTGGGTATCTAGAGACATTCTCACCCCCAATGGTTTGGAGCTTCACTCCTGAACAATTGCAAGACCCTGATAAAATGGTGGAATATTTGAAAGGAAAATGCTGTGGGGATTCTAAGGAGACACAACTTCCTGCGCTGTGCTGGGCCCTGGCCACAATCTATCAAACACTGCTTGATAGTAGACAGCACCATCCAGAGGGAGGGAGCGGACCCACAGGCACTGCAGCTACCCGAACCCCCGCAACAGGCACTGTAGCCAAGCTAAATGATCAACCCATACCAGTATCAGTTGCCCCTATACACAAAAAGAAATACACAAGGAAATCGGTTCGCTTAGTGAAGGATGATGATGAACTGGGGCCATCACGAGAACAGGAGGAAGAGCCAGAACCAGAAGTGATCACTCGATCCCTGTCCCTGAGTGAGCTGCGAGATATGCGGAAAGATTTCAGCCGCCTTCCAGAGGAGCACATTATTACCTGGCTGCTCCGCTGCTGGGATAACGGGGCCAGTAGGCTGGAACTGGAGGGCAGGGAGGCCAAGCAGCTAGGATCCTTGTCTAGGGAAGGGGGCATTGACAAGGCAATTGGGAAGAAGGCACAGGCCCTCAGCCTCTGGAGGCGACTCCTGTCAAGTGTGAGGGAAAGGTATCCTTTCAGCGAAGATGTCGTATGTCGGCCAGGCAAGTGAACCACTATGGAGAGAGGTATCCAATATCTGAGGGAATTAGCTGTGCGGGAGATGGTTTATTATGATCCGGACAACGCGCAGTTGCCCACAGACCCCGATGAAGTCCAATGTACCCGACCCATGTGGCGAAAATTTGTGCGAAGTGCACCATCATCGTATGCCAACTCACTGGCAGTAATCGACTGGAAAAGTGAAGAGGCACCCACAGTGGATGAAGTGGCTGGCCAACTCTGGCAGTATGAAGAGAGCCTTTCTTCCTCCCTAGTCTCGGCTGTGAAGAAACTGTCCCAGGAGGTCCGGCAACTCAAAGAGGATATATCTTCCTCCCCACCAGTACAGACCCGCATTTCAGCTGTTAGGAGTAAGCGTTTTTCTGCTCCGGAGAGGGGATATAGAGCATACACACCACGAGGTATCCTGTGGTTTTTCCTGCGTGACCACGGAGAAGACATGAGGAAATGGGATGGGAAGCCCACCTCAACCCTGCGGGCATGCGTACATGAGCTACAAGGCAAGACAGCTGTAAAAAGGGACTCTTCCAGAAAGAATGCTGCTCCAGTTTCCACCGGGCAGCCCCCCAGATCGAGTGAAATGCCTGATCATACTTAGGATCCTCTTGAAGGGACTTCTAAGTCATTTTTCCAAGAAGTGAGTAATGAATACAATGAGCAGGATCAGAGGGACCCTGCCTCCAGCCAGGTGGAAGAAAGGGACAATAGGGTGTATTGGACTGTGTGGATCCTATGGTCTGGTACCTCAGATCCACAAAAGTATAAGGCTCTAGTGGACACTGGTGCACAGTGTACCCTAATGCCATCCAGCTATGAAGGGGCAGAACCCATCTGTATTTCTGGAGTGACAGGGGGATCCCAACAGTTGACTCTACTGGAGGCTGAAGTGAGTCTGACTGGGAATGACAGGCAAAAGCACCCCATTGTGACTGGCCCAGAGGCTCCATGGACATAGACTACCCCAGCAGAGGGTATTTCAAAGACCCAAAAGGGTACCGGTGGGCTTTTGGAATAGCTGCTTTGGAGATGGAGGACATTGAACCATTGTCTAGTCTGCCCGGTCTCTCGGAGGACCCTTCTCTTGTGGGGTTACTCAGGGTCGAGGAACAACAGGTGCCAATCACTACCACAACAGTGCACCGGTGGCAATACCGCACCAACCGAGACTCCCTGGTTCCCATCCACAAGCTAATTCGTCAACTGGAAGGTCAGGGAGTGATCAGCAGAACTCGCTCACCCTTTAACATTCCCATATGGCCAGTGCGGAAGTCCAATGGAGAGTGGAGGCTGATGGTAGACTATGGTGGCCTGAATGAAGACATGCATCCACTAAGTGCTGCTGTGCCAGACATGCTGGAACTTCAATATGAACTGGAGTCAAAGGCAGCCAAGTGGTACGCCACAACTGATACAGCTAATGCATTATTCTCGATCCTTTTCATGACAGAGTGTAGGCCACAGTTTGCTTTCGCTTACAGGGGCGTCCATTACACCTGGAACCGACTGCCCCAGGGGTGGAAACACAGCCCCACCGTTTGCCATGGACTGATCCAGGCTGCACTGGAACAGGGTGAAGCTCTGGAGCACCTGCAATACACTGATGACATCATTGTATGGGGCAACTCAGCAGAAGAAGTCTCTGAGAAAGGGAAGAACATAGTCCAAATCCTTCGTAAAGCCAGTTACGCCATAAAGCGAAGTAAGGTCAAGGGACCTGCACAGGAGATCCAGTTTTTAGGAATAAAATGGCAAGATGGGCATCGTCAGATCCCAATGGATGTGATCAACAAAATAACAGCCATGCCTCCACCGACCAACAAAAAGGAAACACAAGCTTTCTTAGGTGTTGTGGGTTTCTGGAGAATGCACATTCCAAATTACGTCTGATTGTAAGCCCTCTCTATCACGTAACTCGGAAGAAGAACAATTTCAAATGGGGCCCTGAGCAATGACAAGTCTTTGAACAAATTAAACAAGAAATTGTCCATGCAGTAGCTCTTGGGCCAGTCTGGGCAGAACGAAATGTAAAAAGATGTGCTCTGCACCGCAGCCGGGGAGAATGATCCTACCTGGAGTCTCTGGCAGAAAGCACCAGGGGAGATTCAAGGTCGACCCCTGGGGTTATGGAGTTGGGGATACAGAGGATCCGAGGCCCGCTACACTCCAACTGAAAAAGAGATATTGGCAGCCTATGAAGGGGTTCGAGCTGCTTCAGAGGTGATTGGTACCGAAGCACAGCTCCTCTTGGCACCCCGACTGCCGGTGCTGGGCTGGAATATTCAAAGAGAGGGTCCCCTCTACACACCATGCACCTGATGCTACATCGAGTAAGTGGGTCGCACTGAATACACAGCAGGCTTGAACAGGAAACCCCAATCGCCTAGGAATTCTGGAAGTGATCACAGACTGGCCAGAAGGCAAAGATTTTGGAATGTCGCCAGAGGAGGAGGTGACACATGCTGAGGAGGTCCTACCATATAATAAACTGCCAGAAAATGAGAAACCATATGTCCTGTTCACAGATGGGTCCTGTCACATCATGGGAAAGCATCAGAGGTGGAAGGCTGATGTATGGAGCACTACACAGCAACTGACAGAAGCTGCTGAAGGAGAAGGTGAATCAAGTCAGTGTGCAGAGGTGAAAGCCATCCAGCTGGCTTTAGATATTTCTGAATGTGAAAAGTGGCCGATGCTCGACCTTTCTACTGATTCATGGATGGTGGCCAATGCCCTGTGGGGGTGGTTACAGCAATGGAAGCAGAGCAACTGGCAGCACAAAGGCAAACCCATCTGGGCTGCCGAATTATGGCAAGATATTAAGGTGCATGAGTCCATGGGACCTGATGAGATGCATCCGCGGGTCCTGAGGGGAACTGGCAAAAGAAGTGGCCAGGTCACTCTCCATCATATTTGAGAAGTCCTGGCAGTCCAGTGAAGTTCCCACTGACTGGAAAAGGGGAAACACAACCCCCATTTTTCAGAAGGGAAAAAAGGAAGACCCGGGGAAGTACAGGCCGGTCAGTCTCACCTCTGTGCATGGCAAGATCATGGAGCAGATCCTCCTGGAATCTATGCTCAGGCACATGGAAAATAAGGAGGTGATTGGTGACAGCCAACATGGCTTCACTAAGGGCAAATCGTGCCTGACAAATTTGGTGGCCTTCTATGATGGGGTTACAGCGTTGGCGGATAAGGGAAGAGCGACTGCTGTCATCTACCTGCACTTGTGCAAGGCATTTGACACTGTCCCACATGACATCCTTGTCTCTAAATTGGAGAGACATGGATGCGATGGATGGACCACGCGGTGGATAAGGAATTGGCTGGACGGTCGCACTCAAAGAGTTGTGCTCAACGGCTCAATGTCCAAGTGGAGAACGGTGACGAGTGGTGTTCCTCAGGGGTCATCGGTACTGGGACCAGCACTGTTCAACATCTTTGTCGACAGCATGGACAGTGGGATCGAGTGCACCGTCAGCAAGTTTGCTGATGACACCAAGCTGTGTGGTGTGGTCGACACGCTGGAGGGAAGGGATGCCATCCGGATGGACCTTGACGGGCTGGAGAGGTGGGCCTGTGTGAACCGCATGAAGTTCAACAAGGCCAAGTGCAAGGTCCTGCACGTGGGTCGGTGCAATCCCAAGCACAGCTACAGGCTGGATGAGGAATGGATTGAAAGCAGCCCTGAGGAGAAGGACTTGGGGGTGTTGATTGATGAGAAGCTCAACATGAGCCGGCACTGTGTGCGCTTACATCCCAGAATGCTAACTGTGTCCTGGGCTGCATCAAAAGAAGTGTGACCAGCAGGTCGAGGGAAGTGATTCTGCCCCTCTACTCCGCTCTTGTGAGACCCCACCTGGAGTACTGCGTCCAGCTTTGGGGGGCCCTGTACAAGAAAGACATGGAACTGTTGGAGCGAGTCCAGATGAGGGCCACGAAGCTGATCGGAGGGCTGGAACACCTCTCCTATGAGGACAGGCTGAGAGAGTTGCGCTTGTTCAGCCTGGAGAAAACGCGGCTCCAGGGAGATCTAATTGCACCCTTCCAATACCTGAAGGGAGCCTACAGGAAAGATGGAGAGGGACTGTTTATGAGGGAATGTAGTGACAGGACAAGGGGTAATGGGTTTAAGCTAAAGGAGGGTAGATTTAGATTAGATGTTAGGAAGAAATTCTTTACCATGAGGGTGGTGAGGCACTGGAACAGGTTGCCCAGAGAGTTTGTGGATGCCCCATCCCTGGAAGTGTTTAAGGCCAGGTTGGATGAGGCAACCTAGTCTAGTGGAGGGTGTTCCTGCCCGCAGCAGGGGGGTTGGAACTAGATGATCTTTGAGGTCCCTTCCAACCCAAAGCATTCTATTATTCTATGATTCTATATTGCTGCCTGGTTAGAGAAGCTAGTTGTAAAGGTATGTCACGTAGATGCCCACATACCCAAGATTCGGGCCACTGAGGAACATCAGAACAACCAGCAGGTGGATCAGGCTGCCAAGACTGAAGTGGATCAGGTAGATCTGGAGTGGCAGCATAAGGGTGAATTGTTTATGGCTCGGTGGGCCCATGACACCTCAGGCCATCAAGGAAGAGAGCCAACACATAGCTGGGCTCGTGATCAAGGTGGACTTAACCATGGATGCTGTCTCACAGGTTATCCTGCACTGCGATCAAGCAAGCCAAGCGGGTAAAGCCTCTGTGGTATGGAGGACGATGGTTGAAATATAAACATGGGGAAGCATGGCAGATCGATTACATCACACTCCCACAAACCCACCCTGGGCAAGTGTTATGTTCTTAGAGTGGTGGAAGCAACCACTGGGTGGCTGGAAACATATCCTGTGTCCCTGCCCGGAACACTATTCTGGGTCTTGAAAAGCAAGTCCTGTGGTGACATGGCACCCCAGAGAGAATTGAGTCAGACAACGGGACTCATTTTCCGAACAACCTCATAGACACCTGGGCCAGAGAGCATGGCATTGAGTGGGTGTATCACATCCCCTATCATGCACCAGCCTCTGGGAAAATCAAATGATACAATGGACTGCTAAAGACTACCCAGAGAGCAATGGGTGGTGGGACCCTCAAACACTGGGACACACATTTAGCAAAGGCCACCTGGTTAGTCAACACTAGGGGATCTGCCAATCGAGCTGGCCCTGCCCAATCAAAACTTCCACTTACTATAGAAGGGGATAAAGTCCCCATAGTGCACATGAAGACTATGTTGGGAAAGATTGTCTGGGTCAGCCCTGCTTCAGGTAAAGGCAAACCCATCCATGGGAATGTTTTTGCTCAAGGACCTGGGTGCACTTGGTGAGTGATGCGAAACATGGAGAAGTCCCATGTGGACTTCAAGGGGATTTGATTTTGGGTGAGAATAGCCAATAAATTAAATTTTATGATGGTAATTGTTAAATAACCCTACCGTTGTATATCACTACTACAATTGCTATATGCTTTATCAATGGTATTACAGTAACAATCACCCAAATTAATGAAGGATGAACTTTGAAACCAAGCAAAGTGCTGCGATGATGGAACTAGAACCGACTTCAGCAACTGGTGCCCAGCAACTTCCTTCAAATCGACATCTTCAACCTGCAGATTGTGAGCATGGACCACGCCAGATACAGTAGCCGCAAGCTCCGGACGCAGCAAGCAGAAATCCAACAGCACACACCATACCTCCTGCCCTGAGAGACTGTTATGACAGATGGATCCCAAAGTCATGGACTAAATGAACTTGACGGACATTTTAGAGGGATGGCCCATAGACTAAGAGAATGATATCTCTGTGTGTGTGTGTATATATATATCAAAGACAGAGAAGTTGGTGCTGATTAATTGGAAGTGTAGGATCTGGGCATGATGTAGATGGTATAGAATAAGGGGTGGATAATGTTCTGGTTTCAGCTAGGACAGAGTTAATTTTCACAAGAAGCTGGAAGGGGACACAGCCAGGACAGGTGACCCAAACTAGCCAAAGGGGATATTCCATACCATATGATGTCATGCTCATCAGGGAGGGGCAAGGCAGCTCCAGGCAGCTCACAGTGACAGTCTGAGTGTGGGCTGAGTGTCCAGTAGGTCATCGGGTCAGTAAATTGCATTGTATTATCATCCATTTTGTTTATTCTAAGTACTGTTGTTTTTATTTCCCTCTCCTTTTGCTGTCCCAGTAAAATGTCCTCATTCCAGCCCATGAGGTTTACCTTTGTGTTCCGATTCTCCTCCCTGCTCTGGAGGGGGCAGGGGAGGAGTGAGCGAGCAGCCGAGTGGTGCTCAGCTGCCAGCTGGGGCTAAACCACGGCACTTACATATACAGAATGGCTCTGATCCACTCATGGCAGTGAAGAAAGACTGTATTAACAAGGGGCATGTATTTTTCCCTATTTGGAAAAAAGGAGTCAGTATACTTTTTCACCATTTCCTTGTGAAGTAAAGTTATAAGAATTTCAGTTCACACTGCAGGAGCACCCACCATCCCTACTCGTAAACAAAAACCTTTATCGCATATGGCATTCTACAACTGCAGAAAAGAATGATAGCCCTTTACAACTGAAGAGAAAACAATGAGTGAAGGCAACATAAAAAAACATGGAAGGATATTCATCATCCTGATAGGCCATAATCTCTCCATCTGGCATAATTAACAGTTAACCTGGTTTTTTGTTTTGTTTTCTTCTTAGTGGGGGAAGGTAAATAGGTTCAAATAAGAATTCGATGCAAGGTAGTTGTGTGGTTTTATGGATATTTATGAGGAAGCTTTTGCTCATTTTGGGAGCAGCATATAAGGAAACAAGATTGGTTTAAAGTGGCAGAGGCAGAAGCTGAGAACTCAGTAGCTGATGAGGAGAGGTCCAAACCAGGGTGAAAATAGGCAATGAAAGGTCTTGAAAGCGAAAGGCATGCAGTTTCTCATGGAGAATGAAGAGTCAGTGGGAAAGTGATGTGGACAATCTGACAAGCTAGGAAAACGGATTTTTCTAGCAGTATTCAAAGTGGAACTGTGTACAGCCAGTACATTGCAGTAATCACTACATGTGGTTATGAGTAGACTGGCAAGGTTTTTGCCTGTGTTGTTGGAGAGGAAAAGATGCATATTAAAGATGTTATTTGATCTATATATACTTTTTTTTTTTAAAATTTGTACCTACTTAGAGGAGGCACAGTTTTTGGGACAGTAACAGGGAAGACAATGTTGTTGTTCCCAGTGTCCGGAAAATTAAGAGTGAACAGAGAACTCTGGCCACATGCAGAAGTTAATAGTGGGATATTCAAACTGAGATGTCAGAATAATTGAATTTTTAATAAGGGCAGTTTACTAGGAAAGAAAAAAAGAGGAAAATAAGAATATTTATAATAGAATATACAAAGTAAGTGATACACAAAGCAATTTGCTCACTCCCGGAGCCCAGCCTGTCCCTGAGCAGTGACCTCTCCTCCCCGGCCAGCCCCCTTTATATACTGAGCATGACTTCATATGGTATCGAATATCCCTTTGGCTAGTTTGGGTCACCTGTCCTGGCTGTGACCCCTCCCAGCTTCTTGTGAAAATAAAATCTATCCCAGCCGATAACCAGGACAGAGAGTTCTGCCAGTTTTGTGCAAAAGAGCTAAGAAATAATAATGAGAATATTATTAATGAAATAATATAATAAAAAAATTAACTTGGGTTTGTGTGGCAAGGTTTGGGGGGGAGGGATTACAAGGCTGCCTTCTGTGAGAAGCTGCTAGAAGATTCCCCCATGTCCAATATGGCCGATGACAGCCGGCTCCAAGATGGACCCGCTGCTGGCCAAGGCAGAGCCAATCAGCGACGGTGGTAGCGCATCTGTGATAACATATTTAAGAAGGGGGGAAAAAACCCCATCAAGAGCAATTGCAGCCAGAAAAGGGGAGTGAGAATATATGAGAGAAACAACTATGTAGATACCAAGGTCAGTGAAGAAGGAGGGGGAGGAGGTGCTCCAGGCACCGGAGCAGAGATTCCCCTGCAGCCCGTGGAGAAGACCATGTCGTGAGGCAAGCTGTTCCCCTGCAGCCCATGGAGGATGATGGTGGAGCAGATATCCACCTGCAGCCTGTGGAGGACCCCACACCGGAGCAGGTGGAGGCACCTGAAGGAGGCTGTGACCCTGTGGGAAGCCCACGCTGGAGCAGGTTTTCCGGCAGGACTTGTGACCCTGTGGGGACCCACGCTGGAGCAGTCCATTCCTGAAGGACTGCAGCCTGTGGAAAGGACCCACGCTGGAGCAGTTCATGAAGAACTGCAGCCCGTGGGAAGGATTCACATTGGAGAAGTTCATGGAGGACTGTCTCCCATGAGAGGGACCCCACACTGGAGTAGGGGAAGAGTGTGAGGAGTCCTCCCCCTGAGGAGGAAGGAGCGGCAGAGAGACAACATGGGATGAACTGACCGCAATCCCCATTCCCCATCCCCCTGTGCCACTGGGGGGGGAGTAGGTACAGAATTTGGGAGTAAAGTTGAGTGTGGGAAGAAGGGAGGGGTGGGGGAAGGTGTTTTTAAGATTTGGTTGTATTTCTCATTATCCTACTCTGATTCTGTTTGGAAAGAAATTAAACTTATTTCCCCAAGTGGAGTCTGTTTTGCCCGTGATGGTAATTGGCGAATGATCTTTCATTGTCCTCATCTTGACCCACGAGCCTTTCGTTATATTTTCTCTCCCCTGTCCAGCTGAGGATGGAGAGTGATAGAGCAGCTTTGGTGGGTACCTGGCATCCAGCCAAGGTCAACCCACTAGTCTTCTCCTCCTCTACTTTCATGTCTTTAATTCTTCAAGCTTTTGAAATATTAATCTACTAATGATTTTAGGAAATGAGTAATTGCTTTCTGTGCTCGCTTAGTATTGACAGCTAATCAAAAGTGTATGTCGTGGTTTAGCCCAAGCAGCAACTGAGCACCACGCGGCTGCTCGGTCACCCCTCCCCCTGGTGGGATGGGGAGGAGAATGGGAAGACAAAGGCAAAACTTCGTGGGTTGGGATAAGGACAGTTTACTAGGACAGCAAAGGGAGAGGGAAATAACAACAACAGTACTTAGAATACACAAAACTGGTGACACAATGCAGTTTCTCACCCAAAGACCGTAGAACTCAGACCGCATGCTCAGACTGTCCTGAAGCCAGACTTTCCCCAAGCCATGCATCCTGAAGTCCTGAAGCCATGCTGCCCCTCCCTGACTAGTCCCCTTTTATACTGAGCATGATGTCACATGGTATGGAATACCCCCTTTGGCTAGTTTGGGTCACCTCTCCCGGCTGTGTCCCATCCCAGCATCTGGTGAAAATTAACTCTATCCTAGCTGAACCCAGGACAATGTATTTCTTGGCCAGGAAGAAGGTTAACCATGCTTTTTCGTATTATTTAAAATAAAAACTGTACAAAAGTTTTTAATAGTGGATTTTGGTTTCTTGCATTTGTTGATGACAAATTGCTGATTTGCTTTATTACATTTATAGGTATATACAAGCATGCACTTGTGGAGTTTGCCATATGTTTGGAAAAGGTACCCCATGGTGGTATTTATTTCTGATGTAACTTCATCTCTTGGCCAAAGATCCTGACAAGTCATGGTTGACTCAGAACTCTTCCATTTATTAAATTGCACTTCAGAAAATGTTCCTCTGCAGTATTTATAACCTAAATATAAGGTGCTGTTAGTGCATGAGAGCTTGAAAGGTAGATAATGAAAATACTGTCACTTCTCAATTTAAATTGAGAATTAATAAATTAGATAAGATGTTTTAACATTCTTGCAGTTTTAACCAGAGATTACTTAGATCTTCAGATATAGTACAACTTTTAATATCATTATTCTCTAGTTTAGGAAGGTATTTAGATTTCAAGTGTGATGGTTTTGTGTTTTAGTCCAGTCCAGCTGTTAACAGTGGTATCAAAGCAACTATTTGCAAAAGTTGTCAAGAGCCTACTGAGGGCAATGAAGAAAAAGGAGAAGCCAAAAGAAGGAAGTCTGTTATTTCCAAGGTGAGTAGCTAAATTAATTAGGTTTGTTTTATCAGAAAATTTTTCAAGTTTAAAGATGCATTGCAAGAGTCATAATTATTTTAAATTAGCAGTGTGTCAGTGTCTTGTTTTCAGGCTTGAACATTATAACATTTTTGTCCTTCTATAGTGCTTTTCAGGTGCTATAAATATTTGTGAAACTGAATTACTTTACATATCTAGTTTTCTAAATCAGAATACACTTAATGAAAACTTATACATCATTTTTAGCTAAGTGAAAGGGAAAATGACTGTGAAGATTTAGTATTGTTTCACAACTTCTTTCTGAAGGCTGTTTAATAGCTTGAACAGGTAGGGCTCTCCCTGTGACAACTTTGAAAAATCTACAACAACATTATATTCTGTCTAGGCTAAAAGAGTACTCTTTCACTAAATAGATTTTTTTTTTTTAAAAGAGTCAGTTTAAATTACTACAAATCTTGATATGAATGCATGTAAGGGTTTTCATACTCTTGTCAAATTTTTGTGTCAGGAATTCTCTATCAGTAACTGGTATATGCTAATTTATGTAGACAAAGTTTTTCTTTTTGGCTTGCATAAGCATGTATTGTTTTAAAACCCTATTGAGGCTAGATTATGTCCTTTTAAAATATATTGTACTTGAACTCAACCTGCATTTATCTGAAATGTCTGCTGTTTATTGCTGGTCACACCTCTTTTGATGCAGCCCAGGACACGGTTGGCTTTCTGGGCTGCAAGTGCACATTGCCAGCTCATGTTGAGCGTCTCATCAATCAACACCCCCAAGTCCTTCTCCACGGGGCTGCTCTCAATCCATTCCTCGCCCAGCCTATAGTCGTGCTTGGGATTGCACCAACCCACGTGCAGGACCTTGCACTTGGCCTTGTTGAACTTCATGCGGTTCACACAGGCCCACCTCTCCAGCCTGTCAAGGTCCCTCTGGATGGCATCCCTTCCCTCCAGCGTGTCGACCACACCACACGGCTTGGTGTCGTCGGCAAAATTGCTGAGGGTGCACTCGATCCCATTGTCCACGTTGCCGACAAAGATGTTGAACAGTGCTGGTCCCAGTACCGATGACCCCTGAGGAACACCACTCGTCACCGTTCTCCACTTGGACATTGAGCCGTTGAGCACAACTCTTTGAGTGTGACCATCCAGCCAGTTCCTTATCCACCAAGTGGTCCATCCATGTCTCTCCAACTTAGAGACAAGGATGTCATGCAGGACAGTGTCAAATGCCTTGCACAAGTCCAGGCAGACGACATCAGTTGCCCTTCTCTTATCCACTAACGGTGTAACCCCATCATAGAAGGCCACCAAATTTGTCAGGCACAATTTGCCCTTAGTGAAGCCATGTTGGCTGTCACCAATCACCTCCTTATTTTCCATGTGCCTGAGCATAGTCTCCAAGAGGATCTGCTCCATGATCTTGCCAGGCACAGAGGTGAGACTGACCAGCCTGTACTTCCCTGGGTCTTCCTTTTTTCCCTTTTTAAAAAAATGGGGGTTATGTTCCCCCTCTTCCAGTCGGCGGGAACTTCGCCCGACTGCCAGGACTTCTCAAATATGATGGAGAGTGGCCTGGCCATTTCATCCGGCAGTTCCCCTCAGGACCCGCGGATGCATCTCATCAGGTCCCATGGACTTGTGCACCTTCCCATTCCTTAGATATTCTCGAACCTGATCTTCTCCTACAGTGGGCGGTTCTGCATTCTCCCCGTCCCTGCCTTCTGTGACCTGGGCAGTGCGGCTGAAGCCCTTGCCAGTGAAGACTGAGGCAAAGAAGTCGTTGAGTACCTCAGCCTTCTCCATATCCTGGGTAACCAGCTCTCCCGCTTCATTCCGGTGGGGACCCACATTTTCCCTTGTCCTCCTTTTCTCACTAACATACCTATAGAAGCTTTTCTTGTTGTCCTCGACATCCCTGGCCAGATTTATTTCTATCAGGGCTTTGGCTTTCCTAGCCTGCTCCCTGGCTGCTCGGACAGTTTCTCTGTATTCCTCCCAGGCTACCTGCCCTTGCTTCCACCCTCTGTAGGCTTCCTTTTTTTGTTTGACTTTGCCCAGGAGCTCCTTGTTCATCCATGGGGGCCTCTCGGTGTTTTTGCCTGACTTCCTCTTTGTTGGGATGCATCTCTCCTCAGCTTGGAGGAGGTGACCCTTGAATATTAGCCAGCTGTCTTGGGCCCCTCTTCCTTCCAGGGCTTTGTCCCATGGTATTCTACCAAGCAGGTCCCTGAAGAGGCCAAAGTCTGCTCTCCTGAAGTCCAGGGTAGTGAGCTTGCTGCACGCCCTCCTCGCTGCCCTGAGGATCCTGAATTCCACCATTTCGTGGTCCCTGCAGCCAAGGCTGCCCTTGAGCTTCACATCCCCTACCAGCTCCTCCTTGTTGGTGAGAACAAGGTCCAGCATGGCACCTCTCCTCGTGGGCTCCTCTGTCACTTGGAGGAGGAAGTTGTCATCAACACATTCCAGGAACTTCCTGCATTGCTTGCGCTCAGCTGCATTGTCCCTCCAACAGATATTGGGGTGGTTGAAGTCCCCCATGAGGACCAGGGCTTGTGAACGTGAGGCTGCTCCTATCTGCCTATAGAGGGCTTCATCTGCTCGGTCCCTCTGGTCAGGTGGCCTGTAGCAGACCCCCACTATGATGTCCCCTGCCCCAGCCCTCCCTTTAATCCTGACCCATAGGCTCTCAGCTGGCTCCTCCTCCATCCCCAGGTGGAGCTCCATGCACTCCAGCTGGTCATTGACATAGAGGGCGACGCCCCCTCCTCTTCTGCCCTGCCTGTCCTTCCTAAAGACCCTGTATCCTTCCATCCCAATGCTCCAGTCATAGGAGCTATCCCACCGTGTCTCTGTAATGCCAATAAGGTCATAGCCTTGCAGGCGCACACACGTCTCCATCTCCTCTTGTTTATTCCCCATGCTCCGTGCGTTCGCGTAGAGGCATTTCAGTTGTGCCCCCGACGAGGCTGAATTATTGGCTGGGGTGGCTGGGATTCTTTTGATGTATCTTCCCAGTGTTACCCCGTTGGTTCCCGTTGCATCTGGAGCCCCTGGCTCGTCTCCTCTAGGCTTCGAGCGTGCTGTTGTGCGTCCAGCACGTCTCTGAGCAGTAGGCCGAGGGCCCTCGCCAGCACCCTGTCCCTCCATCCTGGGCACATCATCCCACAGCATGTCGCTGGCAAGCCTGATGTTATCCCCCTCCCCCTTCGAGCCTAGTTTAAAGCTCTGTCGATGAGCCCCGCTAGTTCCTGGGCAAAGATCCTCTTCCCCCTTTGAGAGAGATGAATCCCATCAGGGTTCATCAGGCCTGGTGCCGTGTAGGCTGCCCCATTGTCAAAGAACCCAAAGTTGTGGCGTTGACACCAGCCACGGAGCCATGCATTTATGGACTGCATCCGCCTGTTCCTCCCAACATTGCTGCCCTCACCTGGATGGAGGGAGGAGAATATTACCTCCTCTCCCGAATCCTTCAGTGACTGTCCCAAGAGCCTGAAGTCCCTTTTGATCGCTTTTGTGGTATGTGTCTCTGCTTCATCCCCATCCACATGGAGGAGCAGCAGTGGGTAATAGTCAGAGGGCTGTACCAGGCTGGGGAGTTTCCTAGCGATGTCCTTGACACGGGCCCTGGGGAGGCAGCAGACTTCTCTGAGAGGAGGGTCTGCCCTGCATTTCGGGCCCTCTGTACCCTTCAGAAGGGAGTCCACTACGAGTATAACTCTCCTTTTCTCCTTTGTTGGGGTGGTCACGACCCAAGGCATGGGCCTTTTGGGCCTAGGTGCTACCTCTGGAGTAGCTTGACTGTCATCCATATCCTCGCTTGAGTGGCCTTCCACAGCCAGAGCCTGGTACCTGTTGCACAGGGGTACGTGGGAAGGCGAGGTGGGTGAGGAGGAGAAGGTTTGCCTGCCATGCCGTGTGTGGACTTGTTTCCATTCACTCCCCTCTTTGAGGCTGCTGCCTTCTGCCTGGCGAGGGGAGGATACAGGGTCCCCTTCACTTTGGCTTTGGTCTGTTAGGTGTCCCTGTTTCTGTCTTCAGGGAGGGCAGAGCTTGACTCCACCAGTCTATCTCTCTCTCCGCCTCTCTGATGCTCCTTACCTCTCCACTTCTTCACGGAGTTCTGCCACCAGGCTGAGCAGGTCGTCCACCTGGTCACACCTCAGGCAGCCAGTCTCACTACTGCCTTCCCCTGCCAGTGCCAAGTTCAGGCACTCCCGGCAGCCTGAGATCTGGGTGGCTGCATGTTTCTGCGGCAGCTCTGTCTGTGTTGCCACATGCCTTCTGGCGAGCACAGAGCTTAGGGCTTTCTGCCTGGTGGGTGCCATGGCTGAACTCCCTCTATGAGAGAGTGATGACCACCAGTGGACTCTCCTCTTGAGCAGGTAGACTGACTAGGCCCTGCCCGCATGCCCTGCCTGCGCGAACTTATGCGCCACGCCCTGGCTGACGCGCCGCGCTCCAGGTCGCTAGCGCTCCCTAGGCTACTTCTTATAGGCATCGGGGGGTGGGCACCATTGCTTTGGCAACACCCAGGTCTCGTCAGCGGTTCCCGTGAGAGCAGACAGTCTCTTCCGTGTCCCTGGTGTTTCCCTGACTCTGGAAAGTCAGGAAAAACCCCCTGTGCGCCTAGATCTGCCGCTCCACTGCGGGTCGGGCTGGCACTGGAGCTGCGCTCTTCGGCAACTGACTAGATCATCTAGTTCCAACCCCCTTGCCATGGGCAGCGACACCTTCCACTAGACTAGGTTGCTCAAGGCCCCATCCAACCTGGCCTTGAACGCTTCCAGGGAGGGGACATCCACAACTTCCCAGGCTTAACTTTACTCCAAATTTTCTCTACCTCCTCTCCCACAGCAGCACAGCGGGACAGGGAATGAGTGTTCCAATCAGTTCATCATGCTTTGCTGCTCCTTCCTCCTCATGGGGAGGACTCCTCTCATTCTTCCCCTGCTCCAACGTGAGTCTGTCCTATGGGCTACGGTTCTTCACGAACTCCTCCAGCATGGGTCCTTTCCATGGGCTGCAGTCCTTCAGGAACAGACTGCTCCAGCGTGGGTCCCCCACGGGGTCACAAGTCCTGCCAGCAAACTTGCTCTGGTGTGGGCTCCTCTCTCCACGGATCCACAGGTCCTGCCAGGAGCTTGCTCCAGCGCAGGCTTCCCACAGGCCACAGCCTCCTTCAGGTGCCTCCACCTGCTCCAGCGTGGGGTCCTCCACGGGCTGCAGGTGGAATCGCTACACCCCCTCATCCTCCCTCCATGGGCTGCTGCAGGGGGACAGCCTGCCTCACCATGGTCTTTACCACGGGCTGCAGGGGGATCTCTGCTCCGGCGCCTGGAGCACCTCCTCCCCCTCCTTCTTCACTGACCTTGGTGTCTACATAGTTGTTTCTCTCACATATTCTCACTTCCCTCTTCTGGCTGCTGTTGCGCAGCAGGTTTTTTCCCCCCCCTTCTTAAATATGTTATCACAGAGGCGCTACCACCATTACTGATTGGCTCAGGCTTGGCCAGTGGCGGGTCTGTCTTGGACCCAGCTGGCATTGAGTCTATTGGACGTGGGGGAAGCTTCTAGCAGCTCCTCAGAAGCCACCCCTGTAGCCCCCTCTGCTACCAAAACCTTGCCACGCAAACCCAATACATGTTACAATGATTTGGTAGTAGGAAGTAGACTGTAGATATGTCAGGATTTTTTATTTTCTCAATTCTCTCCCAACTTCTTTTTGCTTTGAGGTTTTTCTTTAGTGTTTCCAACACATGTTTCTAAGGACAGTATGATTTGGCTTCTCCACTACACATTAGGGGCACGGTTTGATAAGTAACTTAATGGTAGTATTACTTAGTCTGTTGCTGCTGCTCTTTCCTGCCATTGCACTGTGCTGATAAAAGCATTTGTTCATTGATGTGAGGAACTGACCCTGCTTTTGGGAGTGGGGGAAACCATTTTATTTATTTTTTTTAAGCTGAACTGCTTCACTGGGAAGCTGTGCAAAAGCTTGTGTGGTGCTGGGGATGGCAGTGGGCTTAAAGTCACAAATATTTTTTCAAACTGTCTCAAGTTGGTGCTGCAAAGGTAAATGGGCAGAAGTACATGGAGAGCCCTTTAAATGAGAAGATGGGATGATAAAAGCCTGAGGGACTCCTTTTCAATAGGCCTCTCTAATAAGTCTTTTAATCAACTATCAAAGGGAAGTTAAGGGCCAGTTTTACTAGCTGTCTAGTTCTGTCTCAGTCTCATCTGTCTGGCTCTTGATGTGTCTGTCTGTCTCATTGTCTCTCTCTCTCTCGCCTCGTTCTCTCGTTGTGCCTGTCCTGTTGGCTCCTGTGTCTCTCTCTCTAGTTGGGGGTCTGTCTCCCTCCCTCCCGACGCTCTCTTGTCATGTCTCATGTCTGTCTTGTGTCTCTTGCTCTCTCTCTCATCATATCTCTCGCACCTTGTCTCTCATCTTTCTCTCTCATTAGGTGTCTGTCTTGCGTGCTTGTCTGGTGTGTCTCTTGGCTCTTGTCTGGTGTGTCTCTTGTCTCTCTCTCACTTGTGTATCGCTCTCTCATCATGCCAGTCTCCATCTCACTCTCGGGATCAGTCTTTTGCTGTGTGCCTCTCTTGCATCTTGTTCTGTCTCTCATTGTCTGTGTCTGTCTCATTGTGTGTGTCTCGTGTGTCTGTCTCTGTCTCATCTCTCTCCTGTGTCTGTTTCTCTCGAGTCTCTCATTCTGCCGTGCTCTCTAGTTGTGCCTGTGTCCGTCTCTCATGTCTCTCTCATCTCATGTTCTGTCTCTCTATTTGTGTGTCTGCCCCTATCTCATTGTGCCTGTCTTGTGTCAGCCTCATGTGCTTGTCACTTCTCGTTCTCTTTCTCTCTCGAGTTGTGTATGTCTCCTGTGTCTGTCTCTCATCATGTCTATCTCTAGTGCATCTCTTGTGCCTGCCTCATTTTGTGTGTGTCTGTCTGTCTCTCATCTCATATTGTCTCTCACACTTTCTCACATTATCTCTCACATTGTGTGGCGCTCAGGCTCACACACTCTCTCATGCTGCATCTTTCACATTGTCTGCGTGTCTCTGTATCTCTCACATTCCATGTGTGCACCTCTCATGTTGTCTGTGTGTCTCCTTCCCATCTTGTCTCTCCCTCATTCCACCTTGTCCCTCTCTTCCCACCTTGTCTCCCCCTCTCTTGTCTATCACACCTTTGCTCTCACCTTGTCTCTCTCCCTACCTTGTATCTCTCTCCTCCCTCCCTCTCCCTGCTTCCCTCACCCTCTCTCTCCCTCTCTCTCCTCCTCCTTGGTCTAAAGCTCTTTATGTCTTTTGACCACTGTCTCAGTCATCCCTCGCCTCTCTCTTGCTCTATTTCACAGTTTCTCAATTTATCTCACTCTCAGGCCCTTAGTCTCTCTCTCTGTTGGGCTCTTGCCCCAGCTATTTCCCTCTCCGCTCCTACATGTCAGTCTCTCCCTCAGTTTCTCTGGGTCTCTGTCTCACACGAAGTCTTACTCTCTAAGATGTTGCTCTTCCTTGATGGCCTGAGCTGTCATGGGGTCACTGAGCTATAAATAATTCACCTTTACATTGCCAGTCCAAATCCAACTGAGCCACTGCAATCTTAGCAGCCGGATCCACCTTCTGGTTGTTCTGATGTTCGTCTATGGTCCGACTCTGAATGTCATCACATAGATGTGGGCATCTACGTGATGTACTTTTACAATCAGCTTTAACCAGGCAGCAATATCCTGCCATAATTCGGCAGCCCAGATGGGTTTGCCTTTGCGCTGCCAGTTGCTCTGCTTCCATTGCTGTAACCACCCCCACAGGGCATTGGCCACCATCCATGAATCAGTAGAAAGGTCGAGCATCGGCCACTTTTCACATTCAGAAATATCTAAAGCCAGCTGGATGGCTTTCACCTCTGCACACTGACTTGATTCACCTTCTCCTTCAGCAGCTTCTGTCAGTTGCTGTGTAGTGCTCCATACATCAGCCTTCCACCTCTGATGCTTTCCCACGATGTGACAGGACCCATCCGTGAACAGGACATATGGTTTCTCATTTTCTGGCAGTTTATTATATGGTAGGACCTCCTCAGCATGTGTCACCTCCTCCTCTGGCGACATTCCAAAATCTTTGCCTTCTGGCCAGTCTGTGATCACTTCCAGAATTCCTAGGCGATTGGGGTTTCCTGTTCAAGCCTGCTGTGTATTCAGTGCGACCCACTTACTCGATGTAGCATCAGGTGCATGGTGTGTAGAGGGGACCCTCTCTTTGAATATTCCAGCCCAGCACCGGCAGTCGGGGTGCCAAGAGGAGCTGTGCTTCGGTACCAATCACCTCTGAAGCAGCTCGAACCCCTTCATAGGCTGCCAATATCTCTTTTTCAGTTGGAGTGTAGCGGGCCTCGGATCCTCTGTATCCCCAACTCCATAACCCCAGGGGTCGACCTTGAATCTCCCCTGGTGCTTTCTGCCAGAGACTCCAGGTAGGATCATTCTCCCTGGCTGCGGTGCAGAGCACATCTTTTTACATTTCGTTCTGCCCAGACTGGCCCAAGAGCTACTGCATGGACAATTTCTTGTTTAATTTGTTCAAAGACTTGTCATTGCTCAGGGCCCCATTTGAAATTGTTCTTCTTCCGAGTTACGTGATAGAGAGGGCTTACAATCAGACGTAATTTGGAATGTGCATTCTCCAGAAACCCACAACACCTAAGAAAGCTTGTGTTTCCTTTTTGTTGGTCGGTGGAGGCATGGCTGTTATTTTGTTGATCACATCCATTGGGATCTGACGATGTCCATCTTGCCATCTTATTCCTAAAAACTGGATCTCCTGTGCAGGTCCCTTGACCTTACTTCGCTTTATGGCGTAACTGGCTTTACGAAGGATTTGGACTATGTTCTTCCCTTTCTCAGAGACTTCTTCTGCTGAGTTGCCCCATACAATGATGTCATCAGTGTATTGCAGGTGCTCCAGAGCTTCACCCTGTTCCAGTGCAGCCTGGATCAGTCCATGGCAAATGGTGGGGCTGTGTTTCCACCCCTGGGGCAGTCGGTTCCAGGTGTAATGGACGCCCCTGTAAGCGAAAGCAAACTGTGGCCTACACTCTGTCATGAAAAGGATCGAGAATAATGCATTAGCTGTATCAGTTGTGGCGTACCACTTGGCTGCCTTTGACTCCAGTTCATATTGAAGTTCCAGCATGTCTGGCACAGCAGCACTTAGTGGATGCATGTCTTCATTCAGGCCACCATAGTCTACCATCAGCCTCCACTCTCCATTGGACTTCCGCACTGGCCATATGGGAATGTTAAAGGGTGAGCGAGTTCTGCTGATCACTCCCTGACCTTCCAGTTGACGAATTAGCTTGTGGATGGGAACCAGGGAGTCTCGGTTGGTGCGGTATTGCCACCGGTGCACTGTTGTGGTAGTGATTGGCACCTGTTGTTCCTCGACCCTGAGTAACCCCACAAGAGAAGGGTCCTCCGAGAGACCGGGCAGACTAGACAATGGTTCAATGTCCTCCATCTCCAAAGCAGCTATTCCAAAAGCCCACCGGTACCCTTTTGGGTCTTTGAAATACCCTCTGCTGGGGTAGTCTATGTCCATGGAGCCTCTGGGCCAGTCACAATGGGGTGCTTTTGCCTGTCATTCCCAGTCAGACTCACTTCAGCCTCCAGTAGAGTCAACTGTTGGGATCCCCCTGTCACTCCAGAAATACAGATGGGTTCTGCCCCTTCATAGCTGGATGGCATTAGGGTACACTGTGCACCAGTGTCCACTAGAGCCTTATACTTTTGTGGATCTGAGGTACCAGACCATAGGATCCACACAGTCCAATACACCCTATTGTCCCTTTCTTCCACCTGGCTGGAGGCAGGGTCCCTCTGATCCTGCTCATTGTATTCATTACTCACTTCTTGGAAAAATGACTTAGAAGTCCCTTCAAGAGGATCATAAGTATGATCAGGCTGGTTTTACTTCGGAAACTCAAACTCTTTCTTTAGCCATATTCTCCTTTACACTAGGCACACAGTAACTAGAGAAGTCTTGTGAAGCAGAGATTACTAATTCAAAAAGGATATCTAGTATTGCATGTGAAAGTGATGAGGAACATTTAGAGAGATGAATTTTTCTTATTTGTATTACAGTATTATCCAGAGGCCCTAGATTGTGATCATGGACCACACAAATGGCCTGTAGTCTTTACAATGTTCTGAACGGGTAAGTATAAACAAAATAAGCAGGAAGAGGACAATTTCTTTCTCTTTTGAGTAACTTTGGGGCTTCTGAATGGCTATAATTTAAGCCCAAAAGTTTTATCAGGAGAATATAAAACAAAAGATCACTGACAGACAAGGACTGATTCAAGTAGGCTATGTGACAATTTTGGTGGTAATAAGATGCAACATTGTTTCCAATAAATATAAGAAGGGAGGAAAATACAGTACAGTAAGATATCACATAATGAAATGTTGCCGTGATATTTGTGCAGAGCAACTACTTGCAGCTTAGAAGGTGTGACAGATGCACCCACTCAGAGTGAGTGAACAGTACTTTGGTTCAGGCATCACTCACAAATAGGCCTGACTGAAATCAGCCTTGCTGTGCAAACCATGAGAACTGTCCTAGGCTGCATCTTCTCAGGAACTAAGGAATCTAGGCCATGTCTTATTAGGCGCTAACAGTACCAGCCCGAGCTGGGACTAGACAAAACTAAAACTGCTACAGCTGCACACCTGCACATACACCAAGTGGGGCAGGATTGACTACAAGTCAATCACTTTATGCTATGAAAATCTGTAGCCCCTCCAGGCCCATTGATCTCTCCTGTATGGTAGCAGGCTGCATGGCAGTGATCTCCCCCTTGAGCAGGGATGCCTCTCAAGGTTACTCCTCGAGGTTGACAGACCCCTTACCCGTCATCTGATAGCTATAACAAGGTAAGTGACATTTTACATTAGGCCTAAAAGTATATTGTATACTAGCAACATTTATATATATTCAGCTATGGCTTAATTATTAGAAGTGTAGTAAGTAGTAGAGTGTTTGACCGCTGTCTAAATCATTGTCTAAATTATCATTGTATTGGGTCTGGCTGAGATGGAGTTAATTTTCCCCATAGCAGCCCTCATAGTGCTGTGCTGTGTATTAGTGGTTAGAAAGGTGTTGATAACACATCAGTGTTTTGGCTACTACTGAGCAGTGCTAGCACAGCATCAAGGCTATATCTCTCCAAATCTCCTCCACAAAGGCCAGTAGGTTGGGGTGGGCAAGATCATGTGAGGGAAAATAGCTGGGACAGCTGACCCAAACTGTCCAAAGGGATATTCCATACCATATGACATCTGCTCAGCAATAAGAAGCTGAGAGATAGGGGGAGGAAGTGGGGGCCATTCATTATTTATGACGATTGTCTTCTGGAGCAACCGCTACGTGTACTGAAGCCCTGCTTCCTGGGAAGTGGCCGGACATCGCCTGCTGATGGGAAGTAGAGAATAATCCTTTGGTTTTGCTTTGCTTCCATGTGCAGCCTTTTGCTTTTGCTATATTAAACTACCTTTATCTTGACCCATGAGTTTGGGGTTTTTTAGGTTTTGTTTCCCATCTCATTTTTCTCCCCTCCCTGTTCTGCTGAAGAGGAGAGTGATAAAGCAGCTAGGTGGACACCTGGCATCCAGCTGAGGTTAAACCACCACAATCATCTAAATCATCATTTAAATCATTGTTAAATCACTGTTTAACTAACATTCAATTATTGCTTAATCACCATTTGATTGCCATTTGATTTTCATTCAGTCATTAATTACCATTTGATCATTGTTTGATCATTAATAAAACCCTTTTCATTAACCCCATAATGATGACTTCTTTTAATAATTCACCTGTGACAAAAATTGGCATAGTTGGCAGGATGGTGGATTCAATCACTGACTGCTTACGGAGGCAGAGTTAACTCTTCACCAAAATTTTTGGATGATTGGGTGTATGAAAAACGGGATAATTAGAATAAGATAAAGGAACAGTTAAACCTTCTAAGAGGGAAACTGAAAGATGGTAAAGAGAAGGGAATAATATGCAAAATGTTGGGAATGTGTTTGGGAGCTGCATATCAGTATAAGAAATGTAAACAGGAAATGAGTGTTACAAGATGAGGTTGAACAAAGAAAGCAACAAGAAATGCTGTTATCTCTGCAAATAGACCAATTGGGGAAACAGCTTGGGGAGGAAAAGGAAAAATGCAGGAATTTAGAGGATAAACTAGAACTCATGAGAATTTGGGCTGCCAACTCCCCAGATCCTGTGAAAATTTTTAAGCTAATCATTTCCCCGGAAGATTGGGACGGCTTAGTGATGACAGTGAATTAGATGAATCCGAATTTAAGGTAGCCCCTATTATTAAAACTGAGATATCTGCTGGACCTCAAGAGGGCAACCAGAGAGATACCATAAAGACCATTTCATGGGACCCTCTTCAACTGGCCAATCTGCACAAAAAATATTGGCAGAAGCTTGGCGAAAGTGAGACTGAATATCTGTGGCATGTCTCCTTAATTGGAGGTGATTGTATTATGTTAGATAAAAGTGAAGCAGATGGCTTTTGGGGACCAGGAGTGTTCTTGAATGAGGGACCAGCCCCTAACTGGGAAAAGATGTAATACCTTGAATCCTGCCACCTTAATGCCACTGCCCATGGATGGAGAAAAGGATGAACATGATTGTGACACTGAGAACTTGACCGGGAATTGCCAGACATGCAGAAACTGTATGAGGAACTTCCTGAGGAAGAAAGACAGCTCTGGGAGAAGCTGGGAGCCGAACAGCAGAATGGACAATGGACTCTAGGGGTTAAACCGTTACTCCCAAAGGAACTTTTAAGCCCCATAAGTTAAAGTTTTTAAGGACTATTTTAGAAGATACTGCAAGTCAAAGTATTGATTATTGGTATATTTGGTATGATTGGTCTTGTCAAAGACGTAAGCCATCTAAACTACGGGTAAGCTCACTTCCCTCTGCCCCTGAGGCCGAGGAAACTGACCTTCCCCAAGCAGGGATGTTTCCCATGAAATTGGATTACATCCCAAATCCCAGAGCAGGACCAGGAGCTCCTCCTGATGTCCCTGCAGTGACTGCTGTGGTGTGCCACAAACCTTGGAAACAAGGTGACTTGATTACGTGGCAAAGCAAAATGCCAAGATTAAGAGATGATGCAGAAAAATGTGCGCAAATGCTATCTGGAATAGTCACTGATTACACACCTAATTGGAGTGACATGAAAACTTTGCTGAGAGAACTATTCCAGATGGGTGAGCGAGATAAAATTTTTCAAAAGGACCGAGAAATTGCTCAGAGAGGTCAAGCATTAAAATCCCTGGCCCACTTAGGACCCCAATTGGAATTTAGCCACAACTGATGGAAAAAGACTGATGGAAAGGGCTCCCTTTCCTCCTTTCCCTAACCAATCCAATCCTAACATTTTAGAGTGTTTTTATTGTGGGAATATAGGACATATCCAGCAGTAGTGCCCACTCCGCCCAGTAAGTGCTGGACAAGGATCAAATCCGCCATATCTACCGCGCCCTCACTTGCAATAGAAAATTAATGAGCTGAACTCCATGCTTGCCGAAGGACTGCGAAAATGTCGAATGAAGGAGTGAAGGTAAATGAGTATGGACAAATTACTGCAAAGGTAAACGGACTTTTTGTTGAATTTTCTGGAAGAAGCTGGGAGCCGAACAGCAGAATGGGCAATGGACTCTAGGGGGGTAAACCGTTACTCCCAAAAAGGTACTTAATACCGATCACGCGATGGCACCATGAGAAAACCCATGGTGGACCTGAGAATATAACTTTGAGAGTACAGAGATTGTGGGCAGCACCGGGGATTTACACTGCCATTAAAAGAGTTTGCAAAGGGTGTCAACTGTGCAAAGAGTATGCCTCTTTGAGAATTAAGGCACCAGCAGGAAAGCAACCTCCAGCAACATATCCTTTTCAAAACTACAGATTGACTATGCGGAGATGCCTAGGGCTATGGGATATGCTTATTTACTTGTGATTATTGATCAGCTTTCGGGCTGGGTGGAGGCTTTCCCAACTCGAAAGAATGACTCAAAAGCAGTGGTTAAAGCTCTGTTAAAAGAGATAATACCTAGGTATGGAGTTCCTGAAATAATTGACTCGGACAGGGGAGCACATTTCTCTGCCGCAATTTTAGTGCAAATTTATCATTCATTAAATATCAAGATGCAATTGCACACACCTTATCATCCACAATCGTCAGGACAAGTAGAAAGGATGAATAGGACGATCAAAGACAAGTTAGTTAAAACCTGTAAACAAACTGGCTTGAAGTGGCCAGAAGCATTAAATTTAGTACTTTGGGACATTAGAAACACACTGAGGCAACCAGTAGGTGTATCTCCAGCAAAAGTTTTATTTGGGAGAATTTTAGCAGTACCTGGAACTTATATTCCAGCAAAACCAAGCCTTTTGGATAGAGATGAACAGGTAACTCAGTATTTGTTTTACCTGCAAAATTATTTTATGCAATTATGAAATCATGCTTATTGGTATCAAGGGATTGTATGTGTAATAGTGATTTTCCAATGTTGTATAACCTGTTTTTCTAGTATAGTAGAAAAATTGCAAGGAGCTTGGAGATATAAATAATTGCAGGGATGCAATAAAAACAAAAGGAGGGAATTGTAAAAAATATAGAAGCTTAGCTATAAGAAAACTTATGTTAACTAGACAGATGCTAAAGGCCTAGAACTGTTTCAAAGCCTATAATCGTGGGAAAGGGGTTTCTAATCAAGGTAATAGGTAATGAAGCTAACTGACCATGGCAAGGTACAATGCTGCTACATTCCTTGTACAGTCCCTACCCAACCGGACAATAGGCCTGGGAATATTAATCTTATGAAGTAAGTTGTTATGGACAGGTGTATCCACAGCGAGGATACTGCGCATGCCCGCAAGAGGGTCATCCAGCGGACACAGGTGCGAAACCACTGACGACCACCAGAGACCCCTTGAGGACCACCAACTCAAATCACTGAGCATGCGTGACGGGGAGGAGAATATGGAAATGGATTCTAAGAAATGATTATCATAGGACTGCCTTTTCTGAGAAAAATGATGAATATGTATATTTTGATTCTATATAACCTGTGTGTTAGTAATCACCTGTATGCACGTTTGGTGGAGCTGTCCCCCATGCATCCAGCGCTGCAATAAAGCAAACCTAGGGAACTCACGTCTGGTAGATTTCTTTAACACTGAGCCACACTCTAATATGCGGCAAGTAGCGTATTGCGCAGGGGGCATAGACCTTTGGGTAGAGGGGAGCTCATTGCTATACCAATAAGATCACTAAGTGAACTGTCTACTGCTGTTACAAAAGCAGTCTGCCTTCAGGCTATGAATGACAGGTGTGCATATGGTAATTACCCTATCTCCACCCCTGTAGACCACCAAGCCATGAGACCACTGATAAGGGGAGCCCTTGCTGCTTTAAAATCTTACCTCATTGCAAAAAGGCATGAAATAAGACAAAACATAGAACATAACACTCAGGAGGGTCAGGACAGCCAAATCTGCCTCTGACCCATCCTGACCTGGGCAGATTTGATGCATGGCATTGTAACTCATTGTTGAGAAATGGGGTGGGATGAACCGACACCAGCAGGGCAATCCCGAGCTGATGCAGACAGCAGAGGGATCTGACAAGTAAAACAGACTCCCCAGAACCCCCGGCACTTTCCCCAAGGTCATAAAACCCCTGGTGAGGTAATGGACCCCTGGAAAAGGCATAATTAACTGTGACGGAAAGCCTTAGTGCCAGGCCAGGCATACCTTAGGTAGCCATACAGGGCCAGCTGACTGGGACTACATTTAGTCTGATCCAGGCTTTTGAAAAATGAAGGAAGTCAGGGAATTTGGAACAAACCAAACAACCATCTAACCCTAAAGTCCCCACAAATAACCCTTTCAAACCTCTTAAGGAGGAATTGCAAATCTTGATGCCAAAAAATGAGTAAGTTCCAGCAAGTTGGACTGCTTGTCCAGAGGACTGAAGCTTATCAATAGAATAACACAGACAGACCTCATATTTATGTTCCAATCAGCCCCCAAAGACAACTAGTGAAATTTTTAATTGACACAGGAGCTCAAATTTCAGTACTTTCAAATTTGGATGCCCAAAGAATTAACGTTAAGCCCGGCTGACAAATGGTTAAAATAATAGGATTTACCAGAAAAAGTGAAATATGCCCCATAGCTAAAGTAAACTTGTTATTGTAAGGGCAGAAAAGAATATCGAGACACCAATTAGCAGTAGTTTCAGGGAAGGAAAATGTTTTAGGCTTGACATATTACAAGGATGAGTTTGGAAACTGCTGGATGGTAGTGTTTGGTCTTTTGGCCGCCTGGAGTGTTCTTAGTTCACTGACTGAAAACTAGCAGCTACTCATGGGCATCAGTGAACTAGCATAGTTTGCTTGCTGTGAGCTGCATCCATGCTGCCTGACTCAAAAATAACTAATGTCCCTCAGTATCCTATCTCTGAAGCTGACCAGACGGGTATTGTGGAGGTCATAGCTGACCTACAAAAAGACACATTATCTCCTGAACACAGTTCCCATATAATTCCCCAGTGTGGCCAGTTAAAAAAACAGACGGGAGATGGTGCTTAACTATAAGAAGTTAAATGCAAACACTGCTCCTCTTACAGCCGCTGTCCTGAACACTGCTACATTAACTGCCACCCTCCAAGCTGCCACTCACCCCTGGATGGTGATACTATATGTAAAAGATATGTTCTTTAAGGTGCTGCTGCAGGAGGAAGATAAAATAAAATTTGCTTTTACTTGGGATGGGATACAATTTACTTTTAACAGACTTCCTCAGGGCTATAACCATTCATAGAATCATAGGATCATAGAATCATTTAGCTTGGAAAAGACCTTTCAGATCATTGAGTACAACTGTAAACCTAACACTACCAAGTCCACCACTAAACCATATCCCTAATCACCACATCTACATGTCTTTTAAATACGTCCAAGGATGGTGAGTCAACCACTTCCCTGGGCAGCCTGTTCCAATGCCTGACCACTCTTTAGGTGAAGAAATTTTTCCTAACATCCAATCTAAACCTCCCCTGGCACAACTTGAGGATGTTTCCTCTCATCCTATCACTTGTTACTTGGGAGAAGAGCCCAACACCCACCTCGCTACAACCTCCTTTCACGTAGTTGTAGAGAGCAATAAGGGCTCCCCTCAGCCTCCTTTTCTCCAGACTAGACAACCTCAGTTCCCTCAGCCACTCCTCATAAGACTTGTTCTCTAGACCCTTCACTTGCTTTGTTGCTCTTCTTTGGACGTGCTTGTGGTGGGTTGACAATGGCTGGATGCCAGGTGCCCACCAAGCCTCTCTATCACTCCCCCTGCTCAGCTGGACAGCAGGAGAAAAATACGACAAAAGGCTCATGGGTCGAGATAAGGACAGAGAGATCACTCAGCAATTACCATCACAGGCAAAACAGACTTGACTTGGGGAAATTAATTTAATATATTACCAATTAAATCAAAGAAGGATAATGAGAAATCTTAAAACACCTTTCCCCCCCGCCATCTCTTCTTCCTGGGCTTAACTTTACTACCCATTTTCTCGACCTCTTCCCCCTGAGAGGCGCAGGGGGACCAGGAATGAGGGTTGCGGTCAGTTCATCACACGTTGTCTCTGCCACTCCTTCCTCCTCACACTCTTCCCCTGCTCCAGCATGGAGCCCCTCCTACTGGAGACAGTCCTCCATGAACTTCTCCAACATGAGGCCGTCCCACGGGCTACAGTCCTTTACGAACTGCTCCAGCGTGGGTCCTTTCCACGGGGTGCAGTCCTTCAGGAATGGACTGCTCCAGCGTGGGTCCCCTATGGAGTCACATGTCCTGCCAGAAAACCTGCTCCAGCGCGGGCTCTCCACGGGGTCACAGCCTCCTTCAGGCGCATCTGCCTGCTCTGGCATGGGGTCCTCCATGGGCTGCAGATGGATATCTGCTCCACCATCATCCTCCATGGGCTGCAGGGGGACAGCCTGCCTCACCATGGTCTCCTCTACGGGCTGGAGGGGAATCTCTGCTCTGGCACCTGGAGTACCTCCTCCCCTTCCTTTTTCACTGATCTTGGTGTCTGCAGAGTTGTTCCTCTTACATATTCTCACCCCTCTCTTCCAGCTGCTGTTGCACAGCAGTTTTTTCCCCTTCTTAAATATGTTATCCCAGAGGTGCTACCACCATTGCTGATTAGCTCAGCCTTGGCCAGCGGCATGTCCATCTTGGAGCTGGCTGTCATCGGCTGTATTGGACATGGGGGAAGCTTCTAGCAGATTCTTACAGAAGCCACCCCTGTAGTCCCCCCACTATCAAAACCTTTCCACATAATCCTAATAGAGTGCTCCAGCAGCTCAATGTCCTTCTTGTAGTGAGGGGCCCAAAACTGAACACAGTACTTGAGGTGTGGCCTCACCAGTGCTGAGTACAGGGTGACAGTCACTTCCCTAGTCCTGGTGGCCACACTATTTCACCCACTATAGCTCAGTGGAGCTAAACATCACATTAGTGCTAGGTAGATATATCCTAGTTATTAACTAAAAGGGGCAACCAGTCCAGAGTCACCACGTCGAGACTTGTGTTATTTTCTCCTTCTAGAAACGGTACCAGGAATGCTACCAGAATGCCTCCCTTGGAGATTGGATTGATCATTGGAGGAATATTCACCATTCTTGGAGAAACAATCATCGCCAATGTGAACCAGATCTGGTTTACACCACAACAAGCCCAACATGTGAGGTAGAGGCCCTCACTTCTTTTACATGTGTTAATCAATATGCTAACTGTAATACATTCTGCACAATACATGTTTAAAATTGTTGTAAATACAGAAATATTGGGAGAAACAATACAAAATCTAACCATGTCTATCACTGGTGATCACACAATTGTAAAAGCAAATAAGAGTCACCTTATTTTTGTTACACCAGGTGACAGAATCTCTATTGAATGTAATGCGACAAATTATTCAAAAAGGGAACACTTATGTGGTCCTCTTATTTCTGCTAATCAATATGGTATCTGTAGTATATTCTGCATCACACATGTTTAAAATTGCTGGAAATACAGGAATATTGGGAGAACCAAAAATAAAAAATAAGAATAAAAGCTCCATAATGTCAAAGGTACTATAGAGACACATTTAAAAATTAAGATGTTTAGAACTTGATACGCATTGTGTCAGTTTATTTTAAAAAGTGTTCAACTTTTAATAGCTTGTATTGGATTTATGTGGCAAGGTTTTGGTAGCAGGGGGGTGGGCCTGCAGGGGTAGCTTCTGTACAAAATCAGGAGCTGCCCTCATGTCAGACAAAGCCAGTTCTAGCTGGCTCCAAAATGGACCCACCGCTGGCCAAAGCTGAGCCAATCAGCAATGCTGGTGGCAGCTCTGTAAAAACATGTTTAAGAAAGGGTAAAAAATGCTGTACAGCAGCTGTGAGAAAGAGGACTGAGAAAAATGTGAAACAACTCTGCAGACACCAAGGTCAGTGAAGAAGGAGGGAGAGGAGGTGCCCCAGGCATCAGAGCAGATATTCTCCTGCAGCCCATGGAGAAGACCACGTTAGAGCAGATATCCACATAGCACCCATGGAGGACCCCATGACAGAGCAGGTAGATATGCCCTGAAGGAAGTTGCAGCCCATGGAGAGCCCATGCTGGAGCAGGCTTCTGGCAGGAACTGTGGCCCATGGGGGACCTACACTGGAGCAGTCTGTTCCTGAAGGACTGCACCCCATGGACAGTACCCATGCTGGAGCAGTTTGTGAAGAACTGTTTCCTGTGGGAAGGACCCCATGCAGGAACAGAACATTGTGAGGAGGAAGGAGCAACAGAGAGAGAGCATTATGAACTGACCGCAACCCCTATTCCCCATCTCCCCAGCACCACTTGTGGGGGGGAGGAGGTATAAGATTTAGCAGTGAAGTTGAGCCTGGGAAGAAGGGAGGAGTGGGGGGAAGGTGGTTTTAGTTTTGTCTTTGTTTCTCACTATCCTAATCTGTTTTATCTTCCCCAAGCCGAGTCTGTTTTGCCCGTGATGGTAATTGGTGAGCGAACTCCCTGTCTTTTTCTTGACCCATGAGTTTATTTTCATCTTATTTTCTTCCCCTGTCCTGCTGAGGAGGGAGAGTGACAGAGCAGCTTGGTGGGCATCTGGTGGCCAGCCAAAGTTAACTCACTACATCACTTTATCCTTGTGCCCTGAAACTATTAACATGATCCCTTCTTAACTTTACTATAATAAAATAGCATCCCCAATTATACAGAAGAACCATTTTCTCTTATTTTGCTGAAAAATTGAGGTAAATTGTAAATAAGAATAGCAACATTAGTGATGTAGATCAATAAGTTATTCCCCTATAGCAGCTAAGCCATCATTGCTTTTTTAAATATGACAAAACAGATTAAAGTATTCACGGACTCTGAATCACTTACCTGTTGATGAGAGAATTTCACTTTGGGATTGTTGGCAATTTCCCATAATCCTTCATTAAAGCCTTTTCTTTTATTTGGTTTGCCATATTTTTCTTTATTTTCATAATAAGGGAATATATCCTTTGGTCCCAAGAATGCCCTTCAAGAGATGAAAACATTAATTACCAGAAACATCACATTTTTAAATTGCTACTCTTCAAATTAACTTTAGTACCAGATATTATAAAAAAATAATATTCATTAATGAGACATCTGAAGTGATATTCTGTAATCAGCAAAGCGCTACTACTGAAGCATCTTTAATCTTCTAAACTTTTGCTTTCAACAAACCCAGTTTTCCATTAATACTACCACACTTACTGCTCTCTCCTAGGTGTTGAGTGTCCAGGCAAGAAACAGTCAATGATATATCTTGAATGTTATGTCTTGTCAAGATCACAGTTGACAGAGCCACCCACCACTGTCAAACAATGATTAAAAACTGGGCAGCTGACTGATGTACAGAAAGAACCATTGCTTCCTTAGCAAACCAAGCTAAAATGTGAAGAAATAAAGATTCCTTAAATCCTGGAAACATAATGTAAGGTAATGAGTATGAGTATAAGAAGATATGGCTTCAAGCCAAAGAAAAATCTTTCAAAATTATTAAATTAAAACCATTAAGTCTGGGATGACAAAACAAAGTTGGGATAGAATGATTGCCTAGATCTTTGTAAGAATGCTATACAGTTTATCCTGAAAGACATGGAAATTTAACAAAAAAAAAAAGTACAACTTTATTAAATGCTTTACATTAAATGCTCAACATTTCTGTTTTTAAGTATCATCTTGCATATCTGAATGAAAAAAGAAAATTATAAAGATAATTTTGCTGTTGAAAGATAATTACAAAGGCCTAAAACCTTTTCTTAAGTTAACAGTGTTTTGAAATGAGGTGGTACAGAGTTGGAAACAAATTTACAGGTTTTGTATATTCTGTTTTTTAATTGTTAGCTTTTTTTAGTTTAAGTGTGAAGAGAGAGACACTCAATAATTTGGCTAGTACAAGTGTTAAATTGCTCCTTATTTTAAATTTCTTCTCCATCCCTAATCATAAAAAGAAATGTGGAAAAAAAATTAATCTACTCTCAGTATCTGGGGCTTAAAAGTGCTTCTTTTTATCTTTGTTTTCATCTACAGAAACTGGCCTCCCCTAAGGCAGGAAAAAAAATCCTCCCCCTAAAATCATTACATTATTATCTGTGCAAGTTGCACAACTATGACTATTAGACTGGTACCTTTTCCCACAAATTGCAGTATCTACACTGTATTTTTTTCTAAGCCAGACCTGGGAAAACAAGGTAATAAAGTACTAAACACCAGTATTCTACTTTGTACTGCAGAACATCAAAGTACATGAAGTTTCTGCTGCAGTATCATGTCCTCCGGAGTTAGGATTTCATAGTAGCAATCCAATTGCTGTTAATAACAAAACAGAAAACCTCAGTGACCAATTTTCTCATTTTCACCACCGTGCCTATATCCAGCTCTGTCTGACAAAGTATACATCTAAGACCCAATTGCTTGAATTGAAGATGCTGCTACTGTTTTTATGAGATAGTTCATGGTAAAGTTCAAACAAACAAAAAAAAACCCCCCTAAGTTTCATTTCCCCATTTTTTTCATCATCTCTATAATGAAGTATTTGAGACTTCCTCCCTATTCATTTAGATAAGATAAAGACAAATTGCAAGTCATCTAGGAAGCTTAAGCATTTCCTACTCCAGTAGTGTAAAACAATCTGATCTTTCACAGTGGCTATCATCCATCTCTTTGCAGAAGACTGTTAGAGAGCATCCAGCCAGGGATCCACACACTCGCAAACCTACTTAACTGGAGCAAAATGAGGCATGAAGAGAAGAGAGAACGATAGATCAGAGGAAAGAGAAAACATTGCTTCTTTTCTTTCCTTTGCTCTGAAAGGCAGCATTTTTCCACAGTTGCAAGTCTCTACCCACACTGTTCAGACTTGGAGAAATACTAGGAATTAGCTACCTTGCTAAGGTCATGTAGCTTACTGGGGGTTTGCAGTTAAATCCCCATACACAAGGAGAAAAGGTCAAGGAAGCCTAAACAGGATAGATATCACCCTGACATATAGGGTCCAGGGTCTTGAGTCCAGAGTATGACCTTTGGCCTGCCTGTGACTAGCTAAAATTTGTGCTTATGATGTGATTTACTCACATAAAGCTTTGTTAAAATACAAATATCTAGTTTATATCTAGTTTTCCTTTAGAAAAGGGTAATATTTCAAAAACAAGATGACAGCTGGCAAATATATTGAAAAGAAGAAATAGGCTCTTAGGGTTTTGGTGGATTTTATTTTTTCAAGAATATCAAGAAGCCACAAATTTAGTTTTTGGTGAAGCTCAGAAGAAAGCAATAATGAAAATCAAAGTACAAGCTTATACTTTAGAATCATAGAAACATTGAGGTTGGAAGGCAACACCTCTGGAGATCATCTAGTCCAGCCCCTGTGCTCAGAGCAAAGTCAACTAGAGCAGGTTGCTCAGGGCCATGCTCAGTTGATGTGGAACAAGCAGTGGACATTGTCTACCTGGATTTCTCCAAGGCTTTCGATACAGAACCCACAGCCTCCTCCTAGAGAAACTGATGCGGTATGGTCTAGACAAGTGGTCCATGTGGTGGGTGGGGAACTGGCTGACAGTTACCACCGGTGGTGGTAAATAGCTCTTTTTTGAACTGGCGACCTGTCACAATTGGGGTCCCCCAAGAATCGATACTGGGCCCAATGCTGTTTAATATCTTCATAAGTGATCTGGATGATGGGATCAAATGCACCCTGATGAAATTTGTGGATGATACCAAACTGAGTGGGGAAGTAGACACTTTGGAAGGGAGAGCCACGCTGCAGGAAGACCTAGATAGGCTGGAAGAGTGGGCTAAGAAGAACCTTATGAAGTTCAACAAGGACAAGTGTAAGTTCTTGCACCTGGGAAAACATAATCCAGGAGTGCACCACAGACTGGGATCCACCTGGCTGGAGAGCAGCTCTGTGGAAAGGGACCTAGGGGTCCTGGTGGACAACAGTGTGCTGCAGTGGCAAAGAAAGCCAACAGGATGCTGGGTTGCATCAGCAAGGGCATCACTAGCAGAGACGAAGAAGTCATTATCCCCACTCTACTCAGCGCTTGTCAGGCCACACCTGGAATACTGTGTTCAATTTTGGTCCCCACTATACAAAAAAGATGTGGACAGGCTGGAAAGGGTCCAGAGGAGAGCCACCAGGATGATCAAAGGACTGGGAAGCCTGTCATATGAGGAAAAGCTGAGAGAACTGGATTTGTTCGGCCTTGAGAAAAGAAGGCTTAGGGGAGACCTCATCACCATGTTCCAGTACTTAAAGGGTGGCTACAAAGAAGATGGAGACTCCCTTTTTACAAGGAGTCACATGGAAAAGACAAGGGGTAATGGGTACAAGTTACTCCTGGGGAGATTCCAATTGGACACTACAGGAAATTTTTTCACAATGAGAACAATCAGCCATTGGAAAAATCTCCCCAGGGAAGTGGTGAATTCCCCAACACTGGACACTTTTAAGATTTGGCTGGACGGGGTGCTGGGCCATCTTGTCTAGACTGTGCTTTTGTCTAGACAGAGCTTTTTCCAAGAAAGGTTGGACCAGATGATCCTTGAGGTCCCTTCCAACCTAGTATTCTATGATTCCATGATTTTTCAAAGTTATGTTCTAAAGAACTCATTTGAGAACTTTGAAATAGAGTAGACCTGAGTCTACTACATGACCAAAACCAGATTTCAGTAAAACTGCTTTGTATGAGTATCAAAGAGTGGGTATAAGATTTCAAATTTGCCAATAATCTACATGCAATCAAACATGATTTCAGAACCTAAATCACATTTGAAAAACGGTCATTGTGCTTCTCAAAATTCTACATAAACTTTTAAGATTACATATAAATTCATTTCTTTCTACTCTACATTTGATCTGTGTTCCTGAATACATCTTCAGGAATGACAGTAAAAACAAATAGTGCAAATTGAATGGCACGCGTTAAAAAGGAGAGAAGTAAAAGGGTGCTTTATTTATTGCTTCTTGGCCTTTTGGCTAAGATCAAGTGTAGTATCTGTTCTTATCAGTTTAATATCTGATACGTCCTCAATGCAAGGACTTTATATTAAACAGATTTTTGGGCCTGGGTTAAAATTTATTACTTCTCCCAGGAAGGCTAAGGCCTACTTGGAATTAAATCTGGCAAGGGATGTCAAGGATAACAAGAAGGGCTTCTTCAAGTACATCAGCAGCAAAAGGAAGACTAGGGAAAATGTGGGCCCACTGCTGAATGAGGTGGGTGCACTGGTGATGGAGGATACAGAGAAGGTGGAATTACTGAATGTTGCCTTTGCTTCAGTCTTTACTGCCAAGGCCAGCCCTCAGGAATCCCTGACCCTAGAGGTAAGAGAGAAAATCTGGAGAAAGGAAGACCTTCCCTTGGTCGAGGAGGATCGGGTTAGAGATCATTTAGGAAAACTTGACACCAACAAATCCATGGGCCCCAATGTGATGCACCCATGAGTGCTCAGGGAAGTGGCAGATGTTATTGCTATGCCACTCTCCATCATCTTTGAAAGGTCATGGAGACCAGGAGAGGTGCCTGAGGACTGGAGGAAAGCCAGTGTCACTCTGGTCTTCAAAAATGGCAAGAAGGAGGACTCGGGAAACTACAAGCCAGTCAGCCTCACCTCCATCCCTGGAAAGGTAATGGAATAGCACATTCTGGATGTCATCTCTAAGCATGTGGAGGAAAAGAAGGTTATCAGGACCCTGATCCACCGGTTGGTTGTTTTGATGTTCCTCAGTGGCCTGACTCTTAGGTACGTGGGCATCTATGTGATGTACTTTTATGATTAGGTTCCCTAATCGGGCAGCAATATCTGGCCACAATTCGGCAGCCCAGATGGGTTTGCCTCTGCGTTGCCAGTTGCTCTGCTTCCACTGCTGTAACCACCCATAGGGCGTTTGTCACCATCCTTTGTATCCCCGACTCCAAACCCCCAGGGGTCGACCTTGAATCTCCCCTGGTGCTTTCTGCCAGAGACTCCAGGTAGGGCCATTCTCCCTGGCTGCAGTGTAGAGCACATTTTTCACATCTGGTCCTGCCCGGACTGGCCCAAGAGCTACGGCATGAACTATTTCTTGTTTAATTTGTTCAAAGGCTTGTCGTTGCTCAGGGCCCCATTTGAAATCATTCTTCTTCTGGGTCACCTGAAAGAGAGGGCTTACTATCAGACTATAATTTGGGGTATGCATCCTCCAAAAGCCCACAACAAATAAGAAAGCTTGTGTTTCCTTTTTACTGGTTGGTGGAGACATAGCTGTTATTTTATTGATCACTTCCATTGGGATCTGACGGCGTCCATCTTGCCATTTTATTCCTAAAAACTGGATCTCCTGTACCGGTCCATTGACCTTACTTTGGTTTATAGCAAAACCATCTTTCAGAAGGATTTGGATTATTTTCTTCCCTTTCTCAAAAACTTCTGCTTTGTTGCCCCATATGATGAAGTCGATAATGTATTGCAGGTGTTCCGGAGCTTCACCCTGTTCTAGTGCAGTCTGAATGAGTCCATAGCAAATGGTGAGGCTGTGTTTCCACCCCTGGGGCAGTCGATTCCAGGTATACTGGATGCCCCTCCAAGTGAAAGCAAACTGTGGCCTACACTCCGCTGCCAAAGGGATAGAAAAAGATGCATTAGGGATATCAGTTGTGGCATACCACTTGGCTGCCTTTGACTCCAGTTCCATTAGACATTTGCACTGGCCATATGGGACTATTAAATGGTGAGCAAGTCTTGCTGATCACTCCCCGACTCTCCAGTTGACGAACCATCTTATGGATGGGAACCAGGGAGTCTTGGTTGGTGTGATATTGTCGCTGGTGCACTGTTGTGGTAGCGACTGGCACTGGTTCTTCAACCCTCAGCAACCTCACAGCAAAAGGGTCCTCTGAGAGACCAGGCAAGGTAGACAATGGTTCCATTTCCTCCATCTGCAAGGCAGCTGTAAGGCTCTGATAGCAAGCAAATGTTGCAAACATCTGTCTTGACCCAAGCAGGGATAAACTGATAACAAGGGAATGTGGCAGACATCCGTCTCGGCCAAGAACAGAACCTGCGGAGGCAGGACACTGTCTTGTGAGCCCCTTCCCCTATTCCTAAAACATGTAGACAAAAGACCATCTGTGTCCTGTGCGTGCGTGCCCATGAAAGGCCATCACTCAGTCAGCCCCGAAGGGGGGGAGACAGTGAGACCCCCAAGACCCCCACAACCCACCAACTCATTTCTGGAACATTCCTGAGCACATACTGTGCCTGCTCAGTGATGACACATCCCCGCCTATGCGGAGCATTTTGGGTTATAAAAAGGGGAAACACAAGTTCTCGGCGTGCACCTACCACCTGAGGACTACAACAATGAGCAGAGATCATCGCTGGATCCAAGGGTGGTGAAATCTTTTCTCTCTTTCTCTCTCTCTTTTTCTCTCTCTTTTCCTCTCTATCACTCTTTGTCTCTAACTTCATTTTCGGCACATTAAGATAATATCATCACAAGTTTTGTTAAGCCATTACCTTTCGTAGTTCTGCTAAGTTTTAAGTATTGTTATGACTTTTGCCAAGCCACTATCTTTTGTAGTTCTGCTGAGTTTTAAGTAAATTTGCGATTTGTTTGAACCTCTATAGTAATTGTCATTACTCCTGATTACCACGCAGAGAACTGAAAAGTTAACCTCACCCTAACCCACTGAGTGGGACGGGACTGCGGCTATATCAGAAGCCCATCACCCTTTTGGGTCTTTGAAATACCCTCTCCGGAGGTAGTCTATGCCCAGGATGCATGGAGCCTCTGGGCCAGTCACAATGGGGTGCTTTTGCCACTCATTCCCAGTTAGACTCACTTCAGCCTCCAACAGAGTCAACTGTTGGGATCTCCCTGTCACTCCAGAAATGCAGATGGGTTCCACCCCTTCATAGCTCAATGGCATTAGGGTACACTGTGCATTGGTGTCCACTAGAGCCTTATCCTCCTGGGAGTCTGATGTGCCAGGCCATCGAATCCGCACAGTTCAATAAACCCAGATGTCCCTTTCCTACTCCTGGCTGGAGGCAGGGCCCCTCTAATTCTGGTTATAGTATTCGCTACTCACTGCTTGTAAAAAAGGTTTAGAAGTCACTTCAAGAAGATCAGAAGAGCAACCCTTCTACACTGTCTAGGGAACTGCCCGCTGGAAACTGGAGTGGCATTTTTCCTGGGAGAATCCCCTTTTGTGATTGTTTTTCCTAGCAACTCATGTACTCGTACCTCTAGGGTCGAGGTAGATTTTCCATCCCACTTCCTCATGTCCTCTCCGTGGTCACGGAAGTAAAATCATAGAGTGTCTTGTGGTGTGTATCCTATATATCCTCTCTCTTGAGCAGAGGAAAGCTTACTCCTAATAGCAGAGATACTGGTCTGTACAGGTGGGGAATAGGACATATTCTCTTTGAGTTGCTGGACCAGTTTCTCTACGGATGAGATGAGGGAGGAAGAGAGACTTTTTTCGTATTGCCAGAGTCGGCTAGCCAATTTATCCACCATTGGCCCCTCTTTGTCTTCCCAGTCCATCACTGCTAATGAGTTGCCATGCGACGATGGTATGCTCCATACAAACCTCCGCCACATGGACTTCATCTGGATCTGTGGGTAACTGCACGTTGTCCGGGTCATAATAAACTATCTATCTCCCATACGGATAATTCCCTCAAGTACTAGATACCTACCTCCATGGTGGTCTACTTGCCTGGACAACATACAATATCTTCACTGAAGGGATACCTTTCCTCCACACCTGACAGAAGTGGTCTCCAGAGGCTGAGGGCTCGTGTCTTTTTCCCAATCACCTTGTCAATGTCCCCTTCCCTAGACAGAGATCCCAGCTGCTTGACTTCCCTACCCTCTAATTCCAGGCTACTGGCCCTGCTATCACAGCATTGGAGTAGCCAGGTGACAATGTGCTCACCTGGATGACGGTTGAAATCTTTTCACATATCTCGCAGCTCACTCAGGGACAGGGAACAGGTGGTTACCTCTGGTTCTGCCTCTTCATCCTGTTGTTGAGATGGTCCTGGCTCATCTTCATCCCTTACTAAGTGAACTGATTTTTTTTGTGTATGTTGTCTTCTGTATAGAGGCAACTGATGCCAGCACAGGTTGATTCTCTCGTTCAGCCACAGTGCCTATTGCGGGGGTTAGAGTGGCCGCAGTGCCTGTTGTTATTTTGTGAGATCCAGAGACCTTCTCTTCTCTTTAAGGCTACTGAATAGTGTTGAACAGAGCTCAGTAGGCATGGGCCAGGCCCCAGCACGTTGCAGTGATTTGTTTTTCCCTGGAATTGCCAGGATGACAGCATACTTTTTCCAAATATTCTACAAGCTTTTCAGGATTCTGCACTTGTTCAGGGGTGAAGTTCTGAAACACTAGAGGTGCCCACTGTCCTAGGCATTTTCCCATGCTATCCCACACACCCTGCCACTCATAACTATCCAGCCTCAGGGCAGATCTCTGGGTGATATTCTTAAATAGTTGTTTAACCCTAAACAAGACCTGAAGCACATTCAGGAGGCATAGCAATAGGAACATGCTGGTCTGAACATCCCAAGGATATTCAGAATTCTCAAAAGCTGTTGTAACTAGCCTGAAGGGGAAAGGAAAGGTGAAGGTGAAAGTATTCCCCCCGTGTCCCCCACAGATTGGTTCTCCGCAGAAAAAAGGTAGAGAGTGTGATTATTAATAATTCCCGGGAGATGGTGCCTGAGGTAGGGAAATGACAGCAATGCTGAACACACAGACCAAATCATTCTCATGGCCAATAATGTTGCCTTATCATAAGCAAGTAGTGCACAGTGCAGCAAAAGTAAATTCTCATCCAGCTCCCAGAGCACCGTAGGGAATACATAACGCAAGTAAGGATTTACACGACACAACCATGCAAACAAATAATACAACATTGTGACCAGAAACTATTAAACTAATATAATGAATGTTTACAATGAATTTGTTTTAACACGCTCTTGTCAGATCTGTCAATATCTCAACCCTTTGTGTCCCACATTGGGCGCCAAAAAGGACCATCATGGTTTAACCTGCCAGGCAGCTAAAACAACCACACAGCCATTTGCTCACCACCACCCCCCACCACCACCAGTGGGATGGGAGAGAGAATTGAAAATAAAAAGGTAAAAGTCATGGGTTGAAATAAAGATAGTTTAATACAACAGAAAGCCAGGGTCAACCCACCAGTCCTTTTTGGTTCCCAACATGGGGCATGAACCCACATCCCTGAGATTAAGAGTCCCATGCTCTAGCAACTGAGCTAGCTGGGCATATTTGACTGTGGAAATAATATCCTTATTTCACAGTAAACTAGTTTCACACATTGTCTGTGTCCAATAAAAATGGAAGAGAGGACATCTAAATAACAAAAAGATTTCTACTTACATTACTCTAGCTTCATTCTTTTCTAGTTCTTAACAATCCACAGCTCTGACAAAAGCATACTTCTGGTATAAATCTGCATTCTGGAGGTAGCTTAAAGATTTGGGGTATGTTGGTTTTTCTTGCTTTTTAAGCAAATAAGAAAAGTGCTATGTGAAAATATAAAAATCAGCAGTAAACCCATTTTTCTTTAAAAAGTAATACTGAACAGTTTTGGCAGACTGGAACTGTGAGAATAACGAATTATGTCTTTGTGTGCTCAAATCAAGATGTGAATTTTTTCAAAAGTTCAACATCTAAGGTAGATAATTTGTTGTTGTACTTCTCAGTGCAAGAAACCAATGCTAGATTTTTAATCTTGGTCGAGTGCTTGACTGGATGAGAAAAAAACCTGCTAATATAGTAATAATTTACACAGGCACTACAAGAAGTCAAATTTGACTCTTACATTCTCCTTTTCTGTAAGTTAGGAACTTCCCCGAGAGATGAATTCCAGTTACACATGAGTTTAGCACCACTAGCAGAAGTTAATTAAGTGAATTTTTGATGCTTTTTCTTCACATATTCTTAGTGATCTCAGAGTCCAATTACACCCTTCTCCATTTGTTTTCCATGTTTCAGTACAGTGAGTTCAGTTACACATATCTTTTTTTTTAATTGACATATTGTGCCCATTTTTCTTTATAAAATTCCCTTGCAATCTTTAAGGCAGTGCTGTTGAGTGAAACTGATTGCATATTACAGATAATACTAACAATTACTCCTCTAGGTGGTGCCACTAGCCCAGTATCTATAGCTTCAGAGTCCAGTTCTTCAGGAAGAATTAGGACACTACTTGCCCCCAATACACTACCCGTATGAGATGCATAGTGTCTCTGCTGTCTGCAACAGTCATATTGTTTTTTTTCCTCTACTACAGCTCAAGCCATTGCATATTTACTGTCCCTGTCCCACGATACTTCCATTTTTGGCACTGGGGTCCACATCATTGTGACTGTCTGGTTTGAGGTATCCAGGAAGAAGTTTGTTGTTAGTGTTTTTAAATTGTCCAACCTGATAATTGTATAACGAGGCATTTCCAAATTTCAGAAGGTCACCTACTGACGACAGAAAGCCACCACCAGCCCACTTGTAAGAGTTGTCCACATATGGTGCGTTTACCAGCTGTCCCTTTTTGTTGTAAACATAACACCTTGCTCATTGCTTCATTGTCATCTAGTACAGTTGATAGCATATCCAAATTACAAAATATTTTTAGTATATAATCTGTAAATTTTTGTCCTGAAACTCTCTCCACAACAATGCTTAAGAGAGTAAAGTCATATGTTGAATACAAGAACTGACTACCTGGTTTAAAGAATAAAGGATCATTTTTAAATATCTTCAGTGATTCAATCACACTTTCAAATTTTTCCTTCAAATAATACTCCTCTTGCTCAAATTCCTTGTCTCTCCTGCCAGGTTTTGAATTTTGGCTTTTTACCTCACCCTCATGTTCTTTCCTCAGTTTGACAGAATCAGTCTTTTCAATCTCTTTGCCTTCTTTTTCCTTTTGTTCTTTATCCTGATAGGGTTTTGTTAGTTTAAATGCTCTGTTTGCCTTTTCCTTTTCTTCCTTTACTTTTGTAATATCTTTTTCATAGTGACAAATCCAACTCAAGTGTGAAACTAACAGTCTTGTAGTAATAGCAACCTTTTCACCCTCGTAGACTTTTTCTGGAAATTCAGGGACATATTTCTGCACTGGAGTATCTAAATCCAGTTTCCCCTCTTCCCACAATTTAGCAACAGCCACCATTGTAAGACACTTGCTAATACTAGCGATTCACATGATCATCTCTGGCTTACATACTACACGATTCTCTACATCAGCATAACACAAATCTTCTGACCAGACTTCCTTTCCATCTACAGAAACTCCAACTAGGATACCTGAGATTCCTGCTTCATCCTTAATACTCCACAACAGATCCCTGCTCCTCTCGATGGCCGCGCCGAAGCCTCGAGGGGGCGGCAGCGGATTCGCCTCTGCCTCCTGCCCGCTCGCAGCCCACCGGAGTCGGCATCTTCACCCCGCCCCTCCCTTCTTAACTTTAAGCTTAACTTTACTCCCGGTTTCTCTACCTACTCCCCCCCAGCGGCACAGGGGGACGGGATGGGAATGGGGTTACGGTCAGTTGATCACACATTGTTTCTGCCGCTCCTTCCTCCTCAGGGGGAGGACTCCTCACACTTTTCCCGTGCTCCAGCGTGGGGTCCCTCTCATGGGAGACAGTCCTCCATGAACTTCTCTAACATGAGTCTCTCCCACGGACTATAGTTCTTCACAAACTGCTCCAACGTGGGTCTCTTCCATGGGGTGCAGTCCTTCAGGAATAGACTGCTCCAGTATGGGTCCCCCATGGGGTCACAAATCCTGCCAGAAAACTTGCTCTGGCATGGACTCCTCTCTCCACGGGTCCACAGGTCCTGCCAGGAGCCTGCTCCAGCACAGGCTTCCCATGGGGTCACAGCCTCCTTCAGGTGCCTCCACCTGCTCCAGCATGGGGTTCTCCACAGGCTGCAGGTAGATATCTGCTCCACCATCATCCTCCATGGGCCGCAGGGGGACAGCCTGCCTCACTATGGTCTTCACTGCCAGCTGCAGGGGAATCTTTACTCCAGTGCCTGGAGCACCTCCTCCCCCTCCTTCTTCACTGACCTTGGTATCTGCAAAGTTGTTTCTCATATCTTCTCACTCCTCTCTCTGGCTGCAAAAACTGCTCCTAGGTTGTTTTTTTTTTTTTCCCCCCCCTTCTTAAATATGTTATCACAGAGGTGCTACCACTGTCGCTGATTGGCTCGGCCTTGGCCAGTGGTGGGTCCCTCTTGGAGCCGGCTAGCATTGGCTCTGTCGGACATAGGGAAAGCTTCTAGCAGCTTCTCGCAGAAGCCACCCCTGTAGGCCCCCCGCTACCAAAACCTTGCCATGTAAATCCAATACAGGTTGATTTTATTTTTTTTTAAATATCTGTTCATTAAGAGACTTTGGAGTAGGTTGCAGTGTCCTTGCTTGGAGCCCAGTAATAAGCTTGTCTCTTTCATCAGAGAAAAAGCTAATTATCAGTTTGAGAGGAGCCCCCATCCACAGAACAACCATAGTTAACCATTTTAGGATGTCTAGATAATGACAATAAGGCCTATCTTAAATAGAAAAGACCTGATTTGCTGTAATAACTTGACTTGTGCTTCTAGGTTGATAACTGCCCTGAAGTACCTTCCTTAGGAGTATGCAGAATATGGCAAAAGATCCATGCATCTACTAGCTATCTTGCAGTGCCTTTAAAAGATTGACTTAGCATACGTTTCTTTCATATGTAAAGCTGAAAAGAACTAGTTAGCGTTCAGAGCTACATCTTAATATGAAAATTTGACATTAATAGATGTAATTTTCCAAATCCTATGCTATTCTTTACCATAGTGAGCAACATTGTTTGAATCTAATGATGTCAGGATTAGAATCCAATCTTTGTATCTTGTAAAGTTGTCTTCATATTTTTTTAATGACTTTGTTTTCAAATTACTAATTATTTAATGGACCTTAAGATGTGTCTGGCAATTTTATCATCACAGACATATCTACTTTCAGAATGAGATCTTCAGCTATTTTGTCAGGTAAGATGGAAACTTGGGCAGCTTTTCTCTAGAACAGGAGCTATCTTGTTGATATCCATAAAGTAGAATTTTCCACTTTCCAGGGACAGAAATGTGTTTGGGTTAGTGCTTAGACACTGTTTAATTTACAGTTAAATGCAGTACTTGCTTTGCTGATGACTATACCTTTGAAGAAGAGCCGAAGGACTGATAAAAAGCATGCTTTGCTAAAGAATATCCTTGAAGGAGAGCTGAAAAACTGATAAAAAGGAAACATCCTGCCCCTAGAAGGCATCAAGAGCTGGGTGATTGCCAGAGGCCTGAAGTCAACAAGAATCAGCAGGGGGAAGGTCCACCACCCCCAACTAAAGGACTATGCAAGTTACTTCCTTCCACCACCCCCCTCCTCAAGGAGCATGCCTGCTAATTTAAAGATGCTTGACCAATAGTAGATGATGTGGTAATTAATAACCAATTAGCATAAATTTAGGTGGGTTTTTCTAATCCTGTAACAAGATAAATATGTGGTAGATTGTGTGTGTAGTGTGCTAGCTTTGTGGAATTACCACCTAGCACCCATCTCTGTGCAGAACATGAAATGAATAAAATACCTCTGTGTGTGTGTATTGGTGTACTGCACACTGGGTAAATGATCCCACTTTTGGGATAACATTGTGACAGTTTTATGATAATTATTTTCAGTATTATAGACATATGTACTAGAAAGAATTCCTATGGGCAGTTCTTATTAATCACAAAAGATAGATTTACATATTCTGATATGCTGGGTCAGTCTCTTGTAAGCTTATTAAGAAACTGCAGCAAAATAAAATGAGAACCACTTTATGTTGTCTTTCAGTGTGCATTTGCACCCATGTCACTATGGCTGATTTTTATGGTACTTTGGATATAAAACAGTATAAAAAAGAACTGGACATACATTATTATACTTTTGTATAAAGAAAGGTCATAAGATTCTTCTGAATGTATGTTCTGTTTTAAATGTAAACTTACATTATGAAGCAGGATTGCATATTTTCTTAGCTATATATCTAACACATCACATTTATTTTTTTAAGCCATTGAAATAATATATTAACTAATTTTGTTAGCACCAAACACTTCTACGCTGTTGTACAGAAATAGATTGTGGTAAGCATGTGACCATAAGCTTGAGACAGTAAAGGTGGTCTGCAGGCTAGGTTCTTGTTTTGGGCTTTATCCTGGAAATCCATCTGACATGGAGTTTAAAAGCAAAGCTTCATGGCTAATTAATCTCACTCCTGAACATAGCCTCTGCCTCACGCTATCTTACTTTGATTTGTGGAAAGAACTCTTAAATCAATTTACTCTTCAACTTGAAGTAAATCTTGGCTTTTTCATGACTGATTTGTAAATATGCTATTTATATTGATCATCTTTTAAATATTTCTGAATTAGTGAATTTCTTCTAATTAAGACTTGAGTCAAAATCCCTTATAATGCTTCTCCCCTGCATCCCCAAGATGAACAATCTAAACCACTTATAAATAGAAAATGCCATTTTTATGTAACAGCTACAAGATGTGCTATGTAAAAGGCTACTGTTGCACAGCAAAGCTTGATTATTTACTTTTATGTTTTAAAAAATCGCAGTGCATACATTATCTCCATTTAGAATTATTTTAAAAATAAAATAATATCTATTACTCTGTTTGGAGAATGAAGAGGTAAAATTATGCATTTTGTGTTTACACTCTTCTGAAAATTCTGACAGCAAATATGTCTTCAAAATGGAGACCGAAAAAAATCTGCAATGTTCAGGCTTAGAGACTGAGCCTATAAAGTCACAGTTCTCACTACTGACTAAGGTTGCTATAGAATTGAACCTTAAAAAAAACCCTGAACCTGAACATAACCTGAAATGAATTGAAAAGAAAAAGGTAAAACTTGTGGGTTGAAATAAAGACAGTTTAATAGGACAGAAAAGGAAGAGAATAATAATGATAAAAGAATATACAAGTGATGCACAGCACAATTGCTCACTACCTGGAGCTGATGCTCAGCTAGTACCTGAGCTGCCCTGCCTCCTGGCCAACTCCCCCCAATTATATACTGAGCATGATGTGATATGGTATGGAATATCCCTTTGGCCAGTTTGGGTCAGCTGTCCTGGTTGTGTACCCTCCCAGCTTCTTGGGTGCCCCCCACCTTCTTGCTGGCAGGCCAGTATGAGAAGCTGAAAAGTCCTTGACTGCTTAGCAACAACTAAAATATTACTGTGTTATTCAACATTATTCTCATCCTAAATCCAAAACATAGCACTATACTAGCTGCTAGTAAGAAAATTGACTCTATCCCAGTCGAAACCAGGACACATAGTTTTCAGCTTTATTTCATTTTCATTTAGAACACAGTTTTGAGAATACACAGGACTATAATTAAAATCTCTTACAAAAGAAAGATAGATATGTCAATCATAGCACTTTGTGTAGGCTCTTGCTTTGTTACTGAGCAGGAAAAAGTGCATGTTGCAGGAAATAGTAGACTATAACCACATCATTTCACAGCAAATGTGGAAAGAAAGTTGCCTATCTTGTCACTAGAGATTAATTTAAGAAAATATAGTCTGCCACAGAATCACATAATTTTCAAACACACAATGCAAATTGTTAAGCTACTGTTAAGACATCCTGCAATGAAAACAATATGTGCCCTTTAATCTAAAGGACTTACGTTTCATGAGTCCCAAAAAAGAATATAGGCATTTTATTCATAGGAGATTTTACTGCTCCATCTGGAATTTCATCCACCTAAGAGAAAGAGAGACTAGAATTAAAGTTTAGCAACAATTAAAAATACTCTAGGGAAAACACTTAAGTGTTAAGTATTAACCTGAAGAAACAAAATACTATTGAAAAAGTGAAAGAGATTTAAATAAAACAAGACTCAAGGGTTATATATTAAAAAAAAACCCCACAAAACAACAACAAAGAAACAAGTGATATTTGTAAGGGTATGTAGAAGGAGAGTGTCTGCTCCTTTAAGGGTATCTGGTCAAGGACCTTTTCAATAAAAAAAGTTATAATAAGAAAAGGAGGAAGCCATAAACAAGAATATACAGGGACAGAAACATGACCAACAAATAATAAGGGAGGCAGTGACCAGAACCAAACCTGTTCACTCACTCTACTTGTTAAGGATATGTGAAGTGTGAGAATGTTTATTCCAGCAAGGTTATCTAATCAGGGACCTTGTCAGCTGGGAAACTAAGGAAAAGGGGGGGACAGAAACAAAATATGCAGACACAGACCTGACAAAACAAACAGGGAGAGAGTGAGAAGCAGCAAACCTTGCCACTCACACTAATTGATGGGCTATCAAGAAACTACAGGCACCACTTCCAGGAAGATCAACCTGGACTGTGTAACTAAGATTATAAACCAGGGGAGACCCCGGACACCAGACTGGGAGGGGTAAGGGAATCGATAGAACTATGCAAATTCATGAAGTGACATATTGGGCAAATGGCAAACAGGGAGAAACAAAGGGGGTAGAAAGAAAGGAAGGGTTAAAAACAGGGCTGGTCAGTATGCTTGTCTAGCTGAGCCCTGTGCCTGATCACCGCAGTCTGTCCTATCTTCTTATTAAATCTTTTCTCAGCTGGCTCTCTGTAATCTCACTCTCTATTCCATGTGTATGTTTGTTGCAAGGACTAAGTGCCAGCTACTGGAGTCAGACCAGGGGTGTAGGTGCATGTATTGGGTTTACATATCAAGGTTCTGGTAGCAGGGGCGGGGGCTGCAGAGGTGACCTCTATGAGAAAATGAGCCACCCCTGTGCCAGACAGAGCCACTTCCATCCAGCTCCAAAACAGACCCACTGCTGGCCAAAGCTGAGCCAATCAGCAATGCTGGTGGTGGTTCTATGGCAACATATTTAAGAAAGGGTAAAAAAGGCTGTGCAACAGCAGCCGGAAGAGAGGAATGAGAATATGTGAGAGAAACAACTACATAGACACTGAGGTCAGTGCAGAAGGAGGGGGAGGAGGTGCTCCAGGTGCCAGAGCAGAGATTCCCCTGCAGCCCGTGCAGAAGACCAAGGTCATGCAGGTTGTCCCCTTGCAACCCGTGGAGGTCCACGGTGGAGCGGATATCCACACTGCAGCCTGTGGAGGACCCCACACTGGAGAAGGTGGATATACCCTGAAGGAAGCTGCAGCCTGTGGAGACCTCACACAGAAGCAGGCTCCTGGCAGCAACTGTGGCCTGTGGAGAGGAACCCATGCAGGAGCAGGTTGTCTGGCAGGAACTGTGGCCCACTGGGGATCCATGCTGGAGCAGTCTGTTCCTGAAGGACTGTACCCTGTGGAAGGGACCCATGTTGGTGCAGTTCTTGAAAGATTGTTTCCTGTGGGAGGGACCCCATGCTGGAGTAGAGGTACAGTGTGAGGAGGAAAGAGCAGCAGAGATGAAGTGTTATGAACTGACTGCAAACCCCATTCCCCATCCCTCCTGTGCCACTGGTGGGTGGAGGAGGTAGAAGAGTTAGGAGTGAAGGTGTGTATGGGAAGAAGGGGTGGGGTTGGGGGAAGGTGGTTTTAGTTTTGCTTTGTTTCTCACTATTCTACTCTATTTTTAATTGCCAGCAACAAATTAATTAAATTAATTTCCCCAAGTCAGGTCTGTTTTGCCCGTGACAGTGACAGGTGAGAGATCTCCCTGTCCTTATCTTGATCCATGACCTTTTTCATCTTATTTTCTCCCCCTGTCCTGCTGAGAAGGGGGTGTGAAAGAGCAGCTTGGTGGGTACCTGGCAGCCAGCCAATGTTAACCCACCACACTCTGGCCTGTGGTGCCAGCTACTAGAGTGGGTGGGGGTCTTGGCCGCCAGCCACTGGGGCAACATCAGGGTGAGTACCAAAAACCAGCTACTGGGAGCAATCAGCGTGTGAGGCCAGTAAAGGGCTCAAAACCAGTGGCTGGAGCAGGACTGCAGGATCACAGCCTGTGTGCTTGCTGCCAGCTGCTGGGGGGGACCAGAGTGTCTGTATCTTCCCAAAACTGGGTATGTGTGGGTGTGCATGTGTATAATTCAAGCTGGACTAGCTGGCAAATAGGAAGCCCTGAGTCCAGTCAGGGGTATCACGTGGGTGGAGGGTCTGTGCTGGTATGCCCGGGGGGACTTGCAAATGTGGAGTGCCTGTGGGACAAGTGTGTGTGTACCTGTTTGTGTTTACTAGCAAGCATCAAGCTGGACTAGCTAGCAAGTAGGGAACCCATGAAGCAGATAGGAGGGCCTAGGACTTGGGCAGGAATGCCAGTACTAGGGGAATCAGCAAATCTGAGTGTGCTTGTGAATCTAGAGAGTGTCATGTGTGTGCCTTCACTAGTTGAATTTCTATCTCTACCAGCCATAGAGAAGGAAGGGGACTTGGCTGTCTTTGTTTTATGCACGTCCTATATGTAGGTGCTGATGAAGGCTTCACCTTGCCTGTGGCAGTCTGTGTAGCCAGCTGTGTCTGTGTCCTCTGTGTGTGTGTGTCTCTGGGATATGTGCTCAGCTTCACTACTGGTTGAACATGCAAATGGGAAAGCAGCAGCCTCATCCCTCAGCCTGGGCAGAAACCCTGGGTTCACTGGACTGGGCTCCAGCAGATGAGCAAGAGGGAGTCCTAGGCTGGAGAAGGTGGCTGCACTCATAACATCCTTTAACAATACCAACAACTGTTAAAAAAGAAAATAGCATCAACAATTTTCAAATTAACATTTACTTAAGAAAGAATGGAGTATAGGTAAAAAGTAGTATTCAGTTCCTCCCAAATATCACCTCCTCCTCACCATAATCTATAGCAACACTTCCTGTTCCCATACCCAACTGATGACTTACCCAAGCCCAAATCTCATATGCTATGAAAAATATAGAGGCTGTTTTGTGGTTTTTTTTTAATAATTCTAATCTCTGAATATTTTGTCTACAAGCCCACAACCATGAACTCAAATAAAGCGCTCACTGAACTTGTCATCACAGAATGTCAGACTCACAGAATGGTTGAGGTTGGAAGGGACCTCTGGAGGTCATCTGGTCCAAACCCCCTGCTCAAGCAGGGCCACCTAGAGCTGTTTACCCATGACCATGTCCAGATTGCTTTTGAATATCTCCAAGGAGGGAGACTCCACAAACTCTCTGGATAATCTGTTACAGTGCTCAGTCACCCTCACAATAAAAAAAGTGTTTCCTGATGTTCAGAAGGAACCTCCTGTGTTTCAGGTTGTGCCCATTGCCTCTGGTCCTGTCACTGGGCACCACTGAAAAGAGCCTGGCTCTGTCCTCCTTGCACCCTCCCTTCAGGTATTTCTATACATTGATGAGATCCCCCCAGAGCCTTCTCTTCTCTAGGCTAAACAGTCCTAGCTCCCTCAGCCTTTCCTCATACGAGAGATGCTCCAGTCCCTTAATCATCTTCGTGGCCCTTTCCTGGACTCTCTCCATTATGTCCATGTCTCTCTTGTACTGGGGAGCCCGGAACTAGACACTGTACTCCAGGTGTGGCCTCACCAGTGCTGAGTAGAGGGAAAGGATCACCTCCCTCGACCTGCCGGCAATACTTTGCCTGATGCAGCTCAGGATACCATTCGCCACCTTTGCTGCAAGGGCACGCTGCTGGCTTATGTTCAACTTGGTGTCCACCAGGACCCCAGGTCCTTTTCTGCAAAGCTGCTTTCCAGCTGGGTGGCCACCAGCATATATTGGTGCATGGGGTTGTTCCTCCCCAGGGGCAGGACTTGGCACTTCCTCTTGTTGAACTGTCAGCCCATTTCTCCAGCCTGTTGAGGTCTCTCTGGATGGCATCACAACCCTCTGGCATATCAGCCGCTCCTCCCAGTATTGTATCATCTGCAAACTTGCTGAGGGTATACCCTGTCATATCGTCTGGGTCATTAATGAAGGTGTTGAACAGAATCAGACCCGGTATTGACCCCTGGGGTATACCGCTAATTACTGGCCTCCAACTAGATTCTGCCACTGATTACCATGCTCTGGGCCTGGCCGTTCAGCCAGTTTTCAATCTGCCTCCCTGTGTGCTCATCCAGCCCATACATCAACAGTTTCTATGTAAGGATCTTATAGAAGACAGTTACATTGGGTCTGGCTGAGATGGAGTTAATTTTCCCCATAGCAGCCCTCAGTACTGTGCTTTGTATTGGTAGCCAGAAAGGTGTTGATAATACACCCAAGTTTTGACTATTACTGAGCAGTGCTGGCACAGCATCAAGGCTATCTCTCCAACATCCCCTTCTCTCACCAGCAGGCTGGGGGTGGGCAAGATCTTGGGAGAGGACATAGCCAGGACAGCTGACACAAATTGACCAAAGGGATATTTCATACCATATGACATCTGCTCAGCAATAAAAGCTAAGAGAAAGAAGGTGGGGGGACACACCACACATTTGTTATTTACAACCGTTGTCTTCCGGAGCAATTGCTACGTGTACTGAAGCCCCACTTCCCGGGAAGTGGCCGGATATCACCTGCTGATGGATTTGCATGGCAAGGTTTTGGTAGGGGGGGGGCTACAGGGGCGGCTTCTGCTAGAAGCTGCTAGAAGCTTCCCCTATGTCCGATAGAGCCAATGCCAGCCGGCTCCAAGACAGACCCACCCCTGGCCAAGGCCAAGGCAATCAGCAACAGTGGCAGGGCATTTGTGATATCATATTTAAGAAGGAAAAAAACCCCAAAACCTAGCAGCAGCTTTTGCAGCCAGAGAGAGGAGTGAGAAGATGTAAGAAACTCTGCAGACACCAAGGTCAGTGCAGAAGGAGGGGGAGGAGGTGCTCCAGGCGCCGGAGCAGAGATTCCCCTGCAGCCCGTGGTGAAGACCATGGTGAGGCAGACTGTCCCCCTGCAGCCCATGGAGGATGATGGGGAGCAGAGATTTCACCTGCAGCCTGTGGAGGACCCCATGCTGGAGCAGATGGAGACACCTGAAGGAGGCTGTGACCCCATGGGAAGCCCACACTGGAGCAGTCCGGTCCTGAAGGTCTGCAACCCGTGGAAGAGACCCACGCTGGAGCAGTTCGTGAAGAACTGCAGCCCATGCAAAGGACTCACATTGGAGAAGTTCGTGGAGGACTGTCTCCCATGGGAGGGACCCCACGCTGGAGCAGGGGAAGAGTGTGAGGAGTCCTCTCCCTGAGGAGGAAGGAGCAGCAGAGACAACGTGGGATGAACTGAAAGCAACCCCCATTCCCCGTCCCCCTGTGCTGCTGGGTGGGAGTAGATAGAGAATTTGGGAGTGAAGTTAAGCATGGAAAGAAGGGAGGGGGTGTTTTAAGATTTGGTTTTATTTCTCATTAGTCTATTCTGCTTTGTTTTGTAATAAATTAGATGATTTTTTTTTTTCTAAGTTGAGTCTGTTTTGCCCTGTGACAGTAATTGGTGAACAATCTCTCCCTGTCCTTATCTCGACCCATGAGCCTTTCATAATTGTCCTGATTTCAGCAGGGATAGAGTTAATTTTCTTTCTGACAGCTGGTGTAGTGCTGTGTTTTGTATTTAGGATGAGAACAATGTTGATAACACGCTGATGGCTTTAGTTGTTGTCAAGGACTTTTCACCTTCTCGTGCTGCCCTGCTAATGAGGAGGCAGGGGACACCCAAGAAGCTGTGAGGGGACACAGCGAGGACAGCTGACCCAAACTGACCAAAGAGTTATTCCATACCATACAACGTCATGTTCCATTTGCAGCTGGGGGCCTGGTGCAGCAGCTGGGAGCCTTGCATAGCAGGTGGGGGTCTTGCACAGCATTGACTTTGATGTGATGGCGTTTGTCTTCCCAAGTAACCGCTACATGTGATGGAGCCCTGCTTTCCTGGAGATGGCTGAATACCTGCCTGCCGATGGGAAGTGATGAAGGAATTCCTTGTCTTGCTTTGCTTGTGCGTGTGGGCTGAGAGGCTGGGCAGCTGGGGGTCTTGCGTAGTGTCAACTTCAGGTGGTGGGAAATTGTGCTGTTCATCACTTGTTTTGTATATATTATTATTATTATTATTTTTCTTTTTGTGTTTATCCTATTAAACTGTTTTTATCTCAACCCATGAGTTTTCTCACTTTCATTCTTCCGATTCTATCCCCCATCCCGTCAGAGGGCGGGTAGTGAGCGAGCAGCTGCATGGTGCTTAGTTGCCAGCCGGGGCTAAACCACAACAGTCCTATTTTCTCCCCCTGTCCAGTTGAGGAGGGGAAGTGATAGACCGGCTTTGGTGGGTATCTGGCCTCCAGCCGGGGTCAACCCACCACAGTCCTTTTTGGTGCCTGTCCTGGTTTTGGCTAGGATAGAGTTAATTTTCACAAGGAGCCAGGACAGGTGAGCCAAGCTGGCCAAGGGGGTATTCCATACCATGTGACATCACGCTCACCATAAAAGGGGGGTAGTCGGGGAGGGGTGGCTTGGGCCAGCTCAGGATGGTGTGGGCTGAGCCTCTGGTCAGTCAAATTTCCTTGTGTTATCACCTGTTGTGTATATTCTAAGTACTGTTGTTATTTCCCTCTCCCTTTGTTGTCCCAGTAAACTGTCCTTATCCCAACCCACCAGGTTTTGCCTTTGTCTTCCCATTCTCCTCCCCATCCCACCAGAGGTGGGGGAGGGGAGAGGAGTGAGCGAGCGGCTGCGTGGTGCTCAGCTGCTGACTGGGGTTAAACCACGACAATGTGCCTGGAGGTGGTTCCCAGATTTAGCTGCTCCATCACTTTCCCAGAGACTGAGGTGAAGCTCACCAGCCTGTAGTTCCGTGAGTCCTCCTTCTAGTCCTTGAAGACGGGAGTGACAACTGCTTTCCTCCATTCCTCAGGCACGTCTCCCAATCACCATGATTGATCAAAGATTATTGAGAGTGGCCTTGCAATGACATCAGCCAGCTCCCTTAGCACTCGTGGGTGCATCCCATCAGGGCCTATGGATTTATGTATGTCCAGTTTGCTTAAATGTTTCCTGACCTGATCCTTTTCCACCAAGGGTACATCTTCCTTGCTCCAGATTTTCCCCCTGGTCTCTGGGGCCTGGGATTCCTGAAGGCCAGTTTTGCCAGTAAAGACCAAGGCAAAGAAGGTATTCAGTACCTCAGCCTTTTCCATGTCCTGTGTCACCAGGGCCTCTGCCCCATTCAGCAATGGGCCCACATTTTCCCTCATCTTCCTTTTGTCACCTAAGTACTTAGAGAAGCCCTTCTTGTTGCCAATGACATCCCTGGCCAGACTGAATTCCATCTGGGCTTTATCTTTCCTGATCTCATCCCTGCATGCTCAGAGAATGTTTCTGTATTCCTCCCAGGTTACCCATCCTTGCTTCCACCATCTGTATGCTTCCTTTTAGAGTTTGGGTTTGGCCAGGATCTCCTTGTTCATCCACGCAGGCCTCTGGGCATTTTTGCCTGACTTTGTGCTCATTGGGATGGACTGTTCATGAGCTTGGAGGAAGTGATCCTTGAATATTAACCAGATTTAATGGCTCCCTCTTCCTTCCAGGGCCTTTTCCCAGAAGACTCTTCCAAGCAGATCTTTGAAGATGTCAAAGTCTCCTCTCCTGAAATCTAGCGTTGTGATTCTGCTTTTTGTCCTCCTCTCTCCTCTCGGGATCCTGAACTCCACCATCTCATGATCACTGCAGCCAAGGATACCTTCAAATCCCCAATGAGCCCCTCCTTGTTGGTAAGTAGGAAGTCCAGCAGAGTATCTCTCCTCGTTAACTCCTCTATCGCTTGGGTCAGGAAGCTGTCATCTATGCAGTCCAGGAACCTCCCTGAATTGCTTATGCCCTTCTGAGTTGTCCCTCCAGAAGATATCAGGGTGGTAGAAGACGCCTATAAGGACCAGGGCCTCTGAACATGCAGATACTCCTAGATGTCTGTAGAGGGCCTGATCCACTTGTTCTTCCTAGTCAGGAGTCCTGTAGTAGACATTGACTAGAATGTAACCCTTACCTAACTTCTCTTTATTCCTGACAGTCCCATTTCTGGCTAGGATAGAGTTAATTTTCACAAGGAGCCAGGACAGGTGAGCCAGGCTGGCCAGGGGGCTATTCCATACCCTGTGATGTCATGTTCACCATAAAAGGGGAGGGGTGGGTTCAGCATGGCTCAGGGCAGGCTGAGCCTCAGGTGGTGGGATGGGTACATTGTTTTCTGTTATCACCCATTGTGAATATCTGTTATCAGTACTGTTGTTGATTGTTTCCCTCTCCCTTGCTGTCCCAGTAAACTGCCCTTATCTCCTCCCCATCCTGCTGGGGGAGGGGTGAGTCAGAAGCTGCTTGGTGCTCAGCTGCCAGCTGGGGCTAAACTAAGTCAGTCCTTTTTTGGCACCCAACGTGGGGCTCGAGGGGTTGTGATAACAAGTCTGACCCAACTGTGTTAAAACAAAGTTGTTATAAACATTTATAATGTTATTGAAACAGTCACTGGTCACAATGATGTTCTGTTTGGTCCCATGGCTCTGGTTTGTAAACCTGTGTTTACTCTATGTAATCCCTGCAGCGCTGTTTATCACCTCTGGGAGAGGGGTTCCTGTTCTCATGTTGTTGTATTGTGTCATAACAACTTATGATAAGATATCATCAACAGTCATGAGTCTGAGCTGGTACTTGTATGTAGCATTTCTGTCATGCCCGTACCTTGGACAACATCTCTCAGAATTGATTAATAATTGCACCCAATCTATGGGGAAGACAGGGGGGGATACCTTCTCCCACTCTTTCACCTCCCCTTTTCCCTTTTGGTTGGTTACAACAATTTTTGAGAATGTTGAATACCCTTGGAATGTTCAGGCCAGTATATTCCTATTGCTAGGTCTCCTGCATGTTTTCCAAGTCCTGTTCAGGATTAGCAAAAATTGTTTCAAGAATACCACCCAGGGATCTTCCTGAAGGATGAATAGTCAGGGCTGGAATGGCATGTGGGAGAGTATGGGTGGGTATCTAGAGACATTCTCACCCCCAATGGTTTGCAGCTTCACTCCTGAACAACTGCAAGACCCTGATAAAATGGCAGAATATTTGAAAGAAAAATGCTGCGGGTATTCCAAGGAGACACAATTTACCACACTGTGCTGGGCCCTGGCCACGATCTGTCAAACACTGCTTGATAGTAGACAACACCATCAGGGAGGAGAGAAAGAGAACAGACCCACAGGCACTGCAAATACCCAAACCCCCGCAACAGGCACTGTAGCCGAGCCAAAAGATCAACCCATACCAGTATCAGTCGCCCCTATACACAAAAAGAAATGCACAAGGAAATCGGTTCGCTTAGTGAAGGATGATGATGAACTGGGACCATCACGAGAACAAGAAGAGGAGCCAGAACCAGAAATGATCACCCGATCCCTGTCCCTGAGTGAGTGTATATTGGACTGTGTGAATCCAATGGCCTGGCACATGAGACCCACAAGAGTACAAGGCCCTAGTGGACACTGGTGCACAGTGTACTTTAATGCCATCCAGGTATGAAGGGGTAGAACCCATCTCTATTTCTGGTGTGACAGGAGGATCCCAACAGTTGACTCTGTTGGAGGCTGAAGTGAGTCTCACTGGGAATGACAGGCAAAAGCACTCCATTGTGACTGGCCCAGAGGCTCTGTGCGTCCTGGGCATAGACTGTCTGAGGAGAGGGTATTTCAAGGACCCAAAAGGACACAGGTTGGCTTTTGGTATAGCTGCCTTGGAAGCGGAGGACATTGAACCATTGTCTAGTTTGCCTGGTCTCTCAGAGGACCCTTCTGTTGTGGGGCTGCTGAGGGTTGAAGAGCAACAGGTGCCAATTGCTACCACAGCTGTGCACCGGCGGAAATACCGCACCAACCGAGACTCCCTGGTTCCCATCCATAAGCTGACTCGTCAACTGGAGGGTCAGGGAGTGATCAGCAGAACCCGCTCACCCTTTAACAGTCCCATGTGGCCAGTACGGAAGTCCAATGGAGAGTGGAGGCTGATGGTAGACTATCGTGGCCTGAATGAAGTCACACTGCCAATGAGTGCTGCTGTGCCAGACATGCTGGAACTTCAATATGAACTGGAGTCAAAGGCAGCCAAATGGTATGCCACAATTGATATCGCTAATGCATTTTTCTCGATCCCTTTGGTGGCAGAGTGCAGGCCACAGTTTGCCTTCACTTGGAGGGGCATCCAGTACACCTGGAATCGACTGCCCCAGGGGTGGAAACACAGCCCCACCATTTGCCATGGCCTGATCCAGACTGCACTGGAAAAGGGTGAAGCCCCAGAGCACCTGCAATACATTGATGACATCATTGTATGGGGCAACTCAGCAGAGGAAGTTTCAGAGAAAGGGAAGAAAATAATCCAAATCCTGCTGCAGGCTGGCTTTGCCATAAAACAAAGTAAGGTGAAGGGGCCTGCGCAGGAAATCCAATTTTTAGGAATAAGGTGGCATGATGGGCGGCATCAGTTCCCAATGGATATTATCAACAAAATAGCAGCCATGTCTCCACCAACCAACAAAAAGGAAACACAGGCCTTCTTAGGTGTTATGGGTTTCGGGTGAATGCACATTTCAAATTACAGTCTGATAGTAAGTCCTCTCTATCACGTAACCTGGAAGAAGAATGATTTCAAATGGGGCCCTGAGCAACGACAAGCCTTTGAACAAATTAAACAAGAAATAATTCATGCAGTAGCCCTTGGGCCAATCTAGGCAGGACCAGATGTGAAAAATGTGCTCTACACCGCAGCCGGGGAGAACAGCCCTACCTGGAGTCTCTGGCAGAAAGCACCAGGGAAGACTCGAGGCCAACCCCTGGGGTTTTGGAGTCGGGGATACAGAGGATACGACGCCTGCTACACTCCAACTGAAAAAGAGATATTGGCAGCCTATGAAGGGGTTCGAGCTGCTTCCGAGGTGATTGGTACTGAAGCACAGCTCCTCCTGGCACCCCGACTCCCAGTGCTGGGCTGGATGTTCAAAGGGAGGGTCCCTTCTACACACCATGCAACCGATGCTATGTGGAGTAAGTGGGTTGCACTGATCACACAGCAGGCTCGAATAGGAAACCCCAATCGTCCAGGAATCCTGGAAGTGATCACAGACTGGCCAGAAGGGAAAGATTTCGGAATGTCGCCAGAGGAGGAGGTCACACGTGCTGAAGAAGCCCCACCGTATAATAAACTACCAGAAGATGATAAGCCATACGCCCTGTTCACTGATGGGTCCTGTCGCATCGTGGGAAAGCATCGAAGGTGGAAGGCTGCTGTATGGAGTCCTACAGGGTGAGTCGCAGAAGCTGCTGAAGGAAAAGGCAAATTGAGCCAATTGGCAGAGGTGAAAGCCATCCAGCTGTCTCTAGACATTGCTGAAAGAGTAAAGAGGCCAATGCTCGACCTCTCTACTGATTCATGGATGGTGGTCAATGCCCTGTGGGGGTGGTTACAGCAATGGAAGCAGAGCAACTGGCAGCGCAGAGGCAAACCCATCTGGGCTGCCCCACTGTGGCAAGATATCGCTGCCCGGCTAGAGAAGCTAGTTGTAAAGGTACGTCACGTAGATGCCCACGTACCCAAGAGTCGGGCCACTGAGGAACATCAGAACAACCAGCAGGTGGATCAGGCTGCCAAGATTGAAGTGGCTCAGCTGGATTTGGACTGGCAACGTAAGGGTGGGCCCATGACACCTCAGGCCATCAAGGAAGAGATGTGACATATAGATGGGCCCGCGATCGAGGGGTGGACTTGAGCGTGGACGCCATCTCACAGGTCATCCATCAATGTGAAACGTGCACTGTAATCAAGCAAGCCAAGCGGGTAAAGCCTCTGTGGTATGGAGGACGATGGCTGAAATATAAATATGTGGAAACATAGCAAATCGACTACGCCACACTCCCACAAAGCCGCCAAGGCAAGCGTTACGTTCTTACAATGGTGGAAGCAACCACTGGGTGGCTGGAAACACACCCTGTGCCCCATGTCACTGCCCGGAACACTATTCTGGGTCTTGAAAAGCAAGTCTTGTGGCAACGTGGCACCCCAGAAAAAGAATTGATTCAGACAACTGGACTCATTTTTGGAACAACCTCATAAGACACCTGGGCCAAAGAGCATGGTATTGAGTGGGTGTATCACATCCCCTACCATGCACCAGCCTCTGGGAAAGTTGAAAGGTGCAATGGGCTGCTAAAAACCACCCTGAGGGCAATGGGTGGTGGGACCCTCAAACACTGGGACACACAGTTAGCAAAGGCCACCTGGTTAGTTAACACTAGGGGATCTGCCAATCGAGCTGGCCCTGCCCAGTCAAAATTCCCACGCCCAGTAGAAGGGGATAAAGTTCCTGTAGTGCGCATGAAAAATATGTTGGGTAAAACAGTTTGGGTTATCCCTGCTTCAGGCAAAGGCAAGCCCATCTGCAGGATTGCTTTTGCTCAGGGACCAGGGTGCACTTGGTGGGTGATGAGAAAGGATGGGGAAGTCCGGTGTGTACCCCAAGGGGATTTCATTTTGGGTGAAAATAGCCAATAAATTAAATTGTATGATGTGAATTGCTATATACTGTATCAATGGTATGACCATAAGAATCTCCCAAAACTAATGAAGGACGGACTTTGAAACTGAACAAAGTGCCACAATGATGGAACTAGAACTGACTTCAGCAACTGGTGCCCAGGAACTTCATTGAAAATCACATCTTTGACATCCAGACTGCGAGCATGGACCATGCCAGATACACCAGCCGTGAAAAACTCCAGATGCAGCATGCAACAATCCAGCAGCACGCACCATTGCTCCTGCTCTGAGAGACTGTAATGGCAGATGGAACCCAAAGCCATGGACTACATGAACTCGATGGACACTTTAGAGTGATGGCCCATAGAGTAAGGCAATGATATCTGTGTGTGAATAATCTGGGCATGACGTAGATGGTATGGAATAAGGGATGGGTAATTTCCTGGTTTTGGCTAGGATAGAGTTAATTTTCCCAAGGAGCCAGGACAGGTGAGCCAAGCTGGCCGGGGGCTATTCCATACCATGTGACATCATGCTCACCATAAAAGGGGCCTAGTTGGGGAAGGGCAGGTTCAGTGTGGCTCTGGGACAGGTTGAGTGTCTGGTTGGTCCTTGGATTGGTAAATTGCTTTCTGTTATCACCCATTGTGAATATCTGTTATCAGTACTGTTGCTGATTGTTTCCCTCTCCCTTGCTATCCCAGTAAGCTGTCCTTATCCCAACCCACAAGGCTTTGCCTTTGTTTTTCCCATTCTCCTCCCCATTCTGCTGGGGGAGGGGTGAGCTAGGGGTTGCTCAGCTGCTGGCTGGGGCTAAACCACATCACTGACCCATTTAGGATCATTACAGGTGTTTTGCATTTAAATCACAGAAACTCTTCACTTATTTGATTAGCATTGTGTACTCTTCATGTTAGGAGAATTTACCTTCCCAACGAAACTTGAAAAAGTGAACAATATCCTTCTCCTTTCCTTACCCCTCATTTTTTACTCCCATATATGTGGTGAGATTATTTTGTTCTGTGGAGGGAAACTTAAGAGCAGTATGTGGAAGGAGAGGGTTTTTTTCCCTCTAAACATTTTTTTCCCTATTAATTTTGTATTTAGAAATTCAGATTTTCTGAACAGAGGATGGGCAGATTCCTGATTACTTCAAGATGTGATATGCATTTTTTTATTCTTTAAACAAACATAGTATTATTTAAATTTAATACAGGAAATACAGATACAGCCAGAAAGGCTTTTGGGGATTCTTCCATAATGGTGCCTTGTAGGTACTTCCTTGCTTACATGCAAATGCTGGAGGCAACCCTGCTTCAGTCCTGGTTTTTTTGATTTTGTGGTCCCTTCCTGTCATATTACTCCAGGCCCTTTGCTTATTAACCCTGACACTCCCTCACAGGGTTGCTGGTAACTCTCTCCCTCCCCTATCATTCCTAGTTTAAAGTCCTCCTTACCAGGTCAGCCATCCTACTGGCAAAGATACCTTTGCCCTGCTTAGTGAGGTGGATCCCACCTCTCCCAAGCAGACACTGATCTGCAAACTGGGTCCCGTGGTCATAGAAACTAAAACCCTGTTGCCGACACCAGTTCCTGAACCAATTGTTGGTATGCGTTATCAGTGCCCTCCTCCTCACATCCTTTCCCCTCACTGGCAGGACTGAGGACACCACCTGGGTCCTCATGCCCTTAACTGCCACCTCCAGAGCTCTGTAGTCACTTTTGATACTCTCCAGGTTGCCCCTGGCAGCATCATTGGTGCCCACATGGAAGAACAGCAGGGAGTAGTACTCAGAGGGCCAGACAAACCTGGGCAGTCCCTCCACAACATCCAAGATCTGGGCCCCCAGCCAGCAGCAAACATCTCTTGTTGATAGGTCAGGTAGGCAGATGGGTGCCTCTGTCCCCTGCAGCAGGGAGTTGCCCACTACTATCACTCATTGCTTCTTCCTGGTGGTCTTGCATGGTTTAGGGTGAGGTGACCCAGAGCCTTTGCTTGAAAGCACACCTGGCTTTTCTTCACCTTTGAGGGTGGTGAACTTATTTTGTAGCTGTAAGCTCTCCAGTGGGGCAGAAGCCTTCCTCTTGGTGCCTATCTCCCTTTCATCTTCTCTGATGCTGCGCAGCCTGCTCACTTCCTCCCATAACTCCTCCACTTGGTAACACAGCTCCTCCAAGACAGCACACCTCCTGGAGGACAGAGAGCCATCTCTCCTGGCCTCAGAGAGAAGCCCCCAGGCACTCCCTGCAACCTGGAAATCACAAGGCTGTATCCACTATCTGAAGGTCTGCCTGCATCAAAGGCTCTGCCATAGCAGGGGCAGCTGCTTCAAACCTGCCAGGGAAACTACCCTGTGGCGTACAATCACCATAAGTGAAAACACTTAGGCTGGTTTGAATTAAAAGGAGAACTCCTTCTTTGCAACTTTTTATATAAACTGCCACACTTGGCATGGCTTTTAGAGAGGCCTCTACCTGGTACTTGCTAAGCAGGTGTTTGACCCTCCCTAATCAAAGTGTAACTGCAACAAAGGCTCCAGGCACCCTGGGTCAAGGGCAGCTGACCCAGCTTGTTAAAGCTGCTAGAGCTTCTTCAGATCCCTACCCTTTTAGCTCCCCTTACCTGATAGCAGCAGCAGTGTGCTGGTTTTGGCTGGGATAGAGTTAATTTTCTTCATAGTAGTTAGTATGGGGCTGTGTTTTGGATTTGTGCTGAAAACAGTGTTGATGATATAGAGATGTTTTTGTTATTGTTGAGTAGTGCTTACACAGAGTCAAGGCCTTTTCTGCCTCTCACACCACCCCACCAGCGAGTATGCTAAGGGTGCACAAGAAGTTGGGAGGGAGCACAGACAGGACAGCTGACCCAAACTGACCAAAGAGATATTCCATACCATATGACATCATGTTCAGCATATAAAGCTGGGGAAAGAAGGAAGTGGAGGATGTTTGAAGCTATGGTGTTCTGTCTTCCCAAGTAACCATTATGCATGATGCAGCCCTGCTTTCCTGGAGATGGCTGAACACCTGCCTGCCGCTGGGAAGTAGTGAATGAATTCCTTGTTTTGCTTTGCTTGTGCACGCAGCTTTTGCTTTCCCTATTAAACTGTCTTTATCTCAACCCATGAGTTTTTTCCCCTTTCACTCTTCTGATTCTCTCCTCCCTCCCACTGGGGGGGTGGGGGTGAGCAAGTAGCTGTGTGGTGCTTTTAGTTGCCAGGTGGGGTTAAACCACAACAAGCAGGAAACCCCAAGTTTCTTAGAGGTTTTGTAGGAGTTCCCTGATGATCCTGTACCCTGTCCCCAGAAGATCTAAAAGCTCCCAAAGAAAAACGCAGAGATTGCTACACTAACTGCTACATCTGTTTTCTGCTTGTGTTAGCTGTGTCTGCCCTTCCTCCTTCTTTTCCCTGACTTCTAAGAATGATGTCATATGGTATGGAATATCCCTTTGGTCAGGGGGGGTCAGCTGTCCCTTCCCAATTTCTTGTGCAGCCTCAGCTTACTCTCTGGCGAGGCCGAGTGGGAAATAGAAAAGGCCTTGACTCTGTGTAAGCACTGCTCAACAATAATGAAAACATCTCTGTATTATCAACACTGTTTTCATCACAAATCCAAAATGTAGCACCATTCAAGCTACTATGAAGAAAATTATCTGTCCCAGCCAAAAGAAGAACAACTTCTGCCCCTTATTCCATACCATTTACATCATGCTCAGGACCCATACTATCCAATACATCCTCATTAACCATTCCTACCCACAGACATCCTTCCCTTAGTCCATGGGCCACCCATATAAAATGGGCATTGAGTTCATTTAGTCCAATGATTTGGGCTCCATCTGTTATGGTGGTTGCTCAGGATAGAAGAGGCTGTGTGTTGTGTGGAGTTATTGGCCCACCTCAGGGACTGTATCCCATTGGAGGGACCTCACACTGTTCCCCTGTTCCAGTGTGAGGAAGAAGGAGCAGCCAAGATGAACCATTATGAACTAACTGCAACCCCCGTTTCCCATTCCACTGCACAACTCACGGGGCAGGGAGGAGGTAGAAGAGTTGGGAATGAAGGAGCAAAGTTGAGCCTGGGAAGAAGGGATGGGGTGGGGGGAAGGTGGTTTTAGTTTTTTGTTTCTCACTATCCTATTCTATTTTTAATTGGCAATAAATTAAATTAATCTTCTACAAGTTGAATGTGTTTTGCCCCTGACGGTAATTGGTGATCAAACTCCCTGTCCTTATCTTGACCCACAAGTTTCATCATCTTATTTTCTCCCCCTGTCCTGCTGGGGAGGTGGAGTGAGAGAGCAGCTTGGTGGGCACCTGGGGAAAATTGATTTAATTTATTGCCAATTAAAATAATAGAGCAGGATGGTGAGAAACAAAGATAAAACAACACCTTCCCCTCACCCCTTGTTCCCAGGCTCAACTTCATTCTTCCATTCCCAACACCTCTACCTCCCTCCTGCCCTGAGTAGCACAGTGGAGATGGGCAATGAGAGGTTGCAGCCAGTACATAACAGTTCCTCTCTAGCACTCCTACCTCCTCACACTTTTCTCCTACTCCAGCATGGGTCCTCTCTACAGGCTACAGTTCCTGTCAGGCAAACCTGCTCCTGCACTGGCTTTTCACAGGCTGCAGTTCCTTCAGGAAATATCTACCTGCTCCAGTGTGGGGTGCCAGAGGTTAGTGATCCTGGAGTTATCCAGGTATTCAAGATCCCTTTCTATCTTTGGGAAAGAAGTGTGCAGCTCAAGCTTGTGACCTCTGTACTCAGGATCTCCAACATATCTGGATGAGCAGACAACTGGCTGAATGACCAGGCCCAGAGGGTGATCAGCAGTGCAAAGTCTAGTCGGAGCACAGTGACTAGCAGTGTACCCCAGGGGTCAATACTGGGCCCAACATCTTCATTAATGAGCTGGATGATAGGGAAGAACGTACCTCAGCAAGTTTGCAGATGATACAATACTGGGAGGAGCGGCTGATATGCCAGAGGGTTGTGATGCCATCCAGAGAGACCTCAACAGGCTGGAGAAATGGGCTGACAGTTCAACAAGAGGAAGTGCCAAGTCCTGCCCCTGGGGAGGAACAACCCCATGCACCAATATATGCTGGTGGCCACCCAGCTGGAAAGCAGCTTTGCAGAAAAGGACCTGGGGTCCTGGTGGACACCAAGTTGAACATAAGCCAGCAGCGTGCCCTTGCAGCAAAGGTGGCGAATGGTATCCTGAGCTGCATCAGGCAAAGTATTGCCGGCAGGTCGAGGGAGGTGATCCTTTCCCTCTACTCAGCACTGGTGAGGCCACACCTGGAGTACAGTGTCTAGTTCCGGGCTCCCCAGTACAAGAGAGACATGGACATAATGGAGAGAGTCCAGGAAAGGGCCACGAAGATGATTAAGGGACTGGAGCATCTCTCGTATGAGGAAAGGCTGAGGGAGCTAGGACTGTTTAGCCTAGAGAAGAGAAGGCTCTAGGGGGATCTCATCAATGTATAGAAATACCTGAAGGGAGGGTGCAAGGAGGACAGAGCCAGGCTCTTTTCAGTGGTGCCCAGTGACAGGACCAGAGGCAATGGGCACAACCTGAAACACAGGAGGTTCCTTCTGAACATCAGGAAACACTTTTTTTATTGTGAGGGTGACTGAGCACTGTAACAGATTATCCAGAGAGTTTGTGGAGTCTCCCTCCTTGGAGATATTCAAAAGCAATCTGGACATGGTCATGGGTAAACAGCTCTAGGTGGCCCTGCTTGAGCAGGGGGTTTGGACCAGATGACCTCCAGAGGTCCCTTCCAACCTCAACCATTCTATGATTCTAAAAATAGTAAATTCAATAAATTTTAAGCTTTGTTCAGTTTTAAGCTAGAATAACCATTACAAGGCAGATTGCACAGAATAATCTATCCAAGTAGTTCCAAATACAGAGGCTTCTAATGACAGGCAGCTTGGAGAATGGGAACCAGGCCTCTATGACTAATGCACAGAATCATGTGCTAGGCAACATCCTTCTCAGAGTGTGGAAAGATCCATTCTGTGATCTTACCAAGGAGCCTACCAGAGAAGTAAGAATGAGACGTTTCAAATGAACAAAACAAATCAGAAAATTAGGCAGTGAGATGATTACAATCCTCACAAAAGAGAAGTCTAGGGTAAACCCAAATATATTCATGTTGTTTGGTTTTGGTTTTTTTCCTGTGTGTAAACTGAGAGCGCTAATATTGCCATGTGAACACTGGACATCATCTATAGTCATTACGGCATGATGTTGTGAAATACACGCACTGAGCCTGAAATCCTGACCTTACTCCTATTGATGGTCAGTTTCTTTTTTTATTTTAACACAAAGAAGCCTCTGTAATTCAGAGCCTGTGGAAGCTTCTCAGGTGTGTTAGTTACACAGCTGCTTCTTTTTGTTATATCAAGGGGTTATTTCTCCATTTGTGGTGGTTGCATAATGTATTTGTTGTTTTAAAATTGTTAGCTATTAATGCTTCCTTTCCATGGAAGAATTTAGCATTTATTTAGAACAGTTGGTCCAGAGAAGTAATTTCTGGATACAGACTAATTTCACTCAGTAAGTGCTCTGTTAGGAGAAAATATTCTGCCCTGGAAGACTGATACATAGGACCCAATTTTTAAGTTTTTATTTAATTTTTAATCAGAGATGCTGTTATACAAGCAAAATTATCCCAGAGCTGTGTACCTCTTACAGATAATTGCTGTAATTATACTGAGTTTCCCTCATATTATATGGAATTTACACAGCACAAGGCATTAGCTTTGAGTACTGAAACATTTGAAGAGTTTCTTAATGAACATCACCAAGGCACTATGTCAGAATATTCTTTCTTGTTTTAAAAAAGGGACAAATTGTGTTTGGTTATTTTATTTTTCATTTGTTTGTTGGCAGCTGCACACAAATGGTGCAAATCCAGTATGTAAAACAACTCTGGCACCTTCCATAAATTAGTTGTAATTTTCCAGAGAGATGGTTCTAGCATATCAGTCGACTGACAGAAATTAGCATTTCTCTGCCCATTAGTGCTATTACTTTTTACATAGATGGTAAAGATATTAAGCTTCTCTACTTGATGAGCATATACATGTCTAGTTCTCTGAGATGGGTTATATGTTCATTTGCAAATATTTCTCTATCATCTATCTTTGTTCAGAAGCTGTCTCTAATAATATTATATTACAATACAAGCTACAGAGAGGATGGTTTATATTTAATAGGCAATAGCATTAATTTAAAGTTGGGGAAGGACAAGTAATCAAATTGAATAACAGATTCTACATGCAAGATGCCATTCTACCTCCACACCCTTTACATACACTCAGTTTAATTTATATTGGTAGCATTTCCAACCCCCTGAATAACCTAGGGTTGGTAGGACAAAAATCATAGCTTAAAGCCACCATACCCCATGGCCCCTATCACATGCAAGTTTGGCAACTCAACACTGACTCCTACTTTGTGTTGTCCGTAAGAAGGTGTATATAGTAGCCTATTTTCTTAAAAGAACAGTATTCTATATTCATGTGTCAAATCTTGCTCCCCTTGGAATTTGCAATGGTATTGCCACTGGCTTCAGTGATGCCATGATTTGCCTATTTGATGCAGAAACTTGGCTGGTCACCACTATCCCAGGTCAGGAAAGCATTTAAAGGGGTTGAACTTACTCCAAGTGCACTGACCTTTTGATCAGAATGAAAGCACCTTCAGAGTATCAAATCTGTTTTTGTAAGATATCTACTCTATCCTCTGTTATATTTTTAATTACGTTATATAGAGTTTGTTAGCTGCACTTTGGTGAGTCTTGAAGGGAGCAAGGAGAATAGGAAAGAGGACTGGAAGATTTATTACATACTTGCTCCCTCAACCTACTCCACAGAAATAGGAATAGCTAACTTTAATAGTCAAAAGTACTCCTACCAAAACTTAAGGTTTTGGGAGAGGTTTTTTTTTTTTTATCACAAAGGATCAGCTACATATGGAGTTTAGGTTTTCCTCCTAAAAATGCTATTATTTCCAGATTTTAAGACTCTCAAAAACTACTGCTTGACTAATAATAAATAATAATAATAAACCTAATACATATCTTCACATATAGAATTAAAGCAGCCCTTCCACAACTTAAAAAAACCCTAATAACAGCTACTGACTAGACAGTGCTATATGTCAAAAAAAGAGACACTTATAAAGCACCATAAGCCAAGAACAAACCATAGCGTGGGATCTGCAGTGTGATTTAGAAGTCACTTTCAGCAACAGCAGTGCTACCACATACACAGACACACCCACACACACATTGGCAAGATAGAGGCATGACACATTTTATCTATTTTCTTCTCTATAGGTATCTGAAAACATTCTTCTCAACAGAAAACTGAAAGAACAGAAAAAGCAATGAGGAGCAAAAAAAGACAGGTAAAGAGGTAGCAGCAGCCTGCACACAGAGGAGAGAGTGTCTTACCCTGGCTGGCCAATGGGGATAACCTTTCATCTTAGCAAAGATCAAGTCTCCGGGCTTGAAATCTCGGCTCATTTTTTTCACAGCGATGTGACGCCTGTTGCTACGAGACAAATGAGGTTGGGGGAGGGATTTGCACCTCCTTTTCCAGCCACCGGGATGCTTCCAGCCGCTCAAGATCACACTGCCAGAGATAAAAACCACCAGGGGATAGGAAGAAGATGCCAGCAGAGCACTCCACCAAGCGTAGTCCCCCACCTCATATCATTACTCCCCCCCACCACCACCTTCTAGCTAGAAGAGGGATGCTGAAACCAAGCCACCAAATACATCTATATCTGCGCGCACACACCCCCTCCTAACGCAAACAACAACCAATCTTATCTCTGACGCCCTGAGACCCCTCTCCACCCATGCGCAGCACCCCCCCAACCTCGTCCCAACCTGCTTATACTCGCACATGTGACTTCCCGCTTCTGCTTGTGCTCTTTCATTCCCCTCCCCCACGCAATCAACACCACACACATGCATATGATACATGCTTTGTATAATATACATACATAAATACGATATATATATGTATACACACCCCTCCACTAAAGCTTCCCCAAAGCCAACAATGCTCCCGCCGTACCATCTGCCCTCACCCCACACATATGCGCATGCGCTAGAACGGGAAAAGGGGCGGAGGAATAAAATTTGCTTGCCCTTCCCCCACAACCTCAACCGTTGCAGTCTAGTCTCTACCACATTCATGTCCAATCCCATAGTTCATTTCAGCCTGCGGTAGAAAATACCATTATGCTCCCTTTCTCCCCCTAGAAAGTTTGTTGATACTAACTGGAGCAAAAAGAAAAACAAAACATTAAAAAAAAAAAGGAAAGAAAAAATAAGCAAGCCCTGCTGAAAGGGGCTTAATCCCTTCCTGTGTGGGCATATAGAAGGCTAAAGGGGAAAAGAAGTGATATTGTCTTCCTGCGTTAGAGAAGGGAAAGAGACCCTAATTTGTGTTCTCCCCTATAGAGCAGATGAAATAGTTCATTCCTTCTTTCCCAGTTGCTGCTTGGGGAGGGCGAGAGGAGGGGATGTAGTATCTGTCACGGGAATAGGGGAAAGAGAAGCACTTCTGCAGAGGAGGCAGTGGCAGCTGTGTTCGGGCAAGGCAGATGGAAGAGACAGCATGTACGAAGTACTGCAATTTTCATCTACTAACTTCTCCATTCCAGACAGTGGTTATGACATACTGGCCTTAGCAAGTTTGACCTGCTTGCGCAGGCAGTTACCTGGGAGGGACCTGCCCCTAGACAGAAGCTCGCAGGCAGCTCCTGGTGACAGCTGTGCAAAAACAGGGAGAAAAGTCTACTGAGAAGCACTGATCCTGGACTGCTGGGGGAGGGGTAAAGGTTTGTTTTGGCTGAGGCAGCTTCGTCTTGGCTTCAGGAGTCTGCGTCATTTCTTCCCTGACGTGCGGAAAGCATACTCCACAACTGGGAAAGTTGTAAAGTAGGTATGTTTATTCAGCGCTGGGCAGCACGGGGGGGTCATCCCACCAAAATCGTGCGCACCTTGCAGCAATTCCCTTTGAATTTTATGCAACAGAATGTTACATATTCAAAAAGCACCTATACATATTCATGATCTTTCCGTGGAAAGGCGGTCTTATTACAATGAGTTCATTTCCATTGTCTCCACCTTTAACTCCTCTCAGCTGCGTGCACCCGCAGTGCCTCTTGGTGGTCCTGGGCTGGGGTCTTAGGGATGAAGGCCGTATGTCTTCCTCACTGTGCACTTTTCACCTTCACCACAAAACTTACTCAGACCGGTTCCTAATTAGCAGAGAATCCTCCGTGTTCATTCCATTCTGATTTACTACCTCCTTATCTTGTGATTGGTTACAAAAATGCAAGCAGAGCGAAGGGTCATCTTGACCCTTCCTTACGCTAGTTCTTGTTAAAACATCTTACGTAAGGGTTAAGATTACTAGATATGTGGCTTAAGCTAGTTAATGGTCCTGCCATTTCCCTTAAGTGTTAGTTCTCTCTATCATCCCTTAAGTAATGCAAAGCTCTGTTCCTTGTTTGCCCCCTCCAAAGGGCAATGGTTATTGCTAGTGATAGTTCAGGTTGGCAATTCACCTCTACTTTGCAAGTACACTTTTGGGGCACTAGGGAAAAAAAGTAACAGATGGTTCTGGGTCCTTTTGTAAGAGAAGTCCTCCTCAAAGCAAGGTAAAATCAGAACACCAAAACTGCATTGCAAGCTTTCCAAAGAATGAAAAGCAAGAGGGAGTCAAGGACCAACTGTAGTTAAGCAATTACTTTTCATCCAAACATTTTATTTTGGCGATGGCTCACATGCAGTATAGAATACCATTTTTTCAGAACTGCATGTGACTAATTCTGCTAGTATTGCGTTCATTAGCTACAGTCTGGTAATTACAGAGTTTCATGACTTCAATCCTTTTCATCAACTTTTTACTTGTGCGAGTGTATTGGGTTTGCATGGCAAGGTTTTGGTAGTGGGAGGGGGGGCTACAGGGGTAGCTTCTGCGAGAAGCTGCTAGAAGCTTCCCTATGTACAATAGAGCTGATGCCAGCTGGCTCCAAGACAGACCCACCACTGGCCAAGGCTGATAAAATCAGCGATGGTGGTAGCGCCACTGTGATAACATATTTAAGAAGGGGGAAAAAACCAGCCTAGGAGCAGGTTTTGCAGCCAGAGAGAGGAGTGAGAAGATATGAGAAACAACTTTGCAGACACCAAGGTCAGTGCAGAAGGAGGGGGAGGAGGTGCTCCAGGCACCAGAGCAGAGATTCCCCTGCAGCCCGTGGTAAAGACCATGGTGAAGCAGGCTGTCCCCCTGCAGCCCATGGAGGATGATGGTGGAGCAGATATCCACCTGCAGCCCATGGAGGACCCCACGCCAGAGCAGGTGGAGGCACCTGAAGGAGGCTGTGACCCCATGGGAAGCCCGCGCTGGAGCAGGCTCCTGGCAGGACCTGTGCACCCATGGAGAGAGGAGCCAGGTTTTCTGGCAGGACTTGTGACCCCGTGGGGGACCCACGCTGGAGCAGTCTGCTCCTGAAGGACTTGCACCCCATGGAACAGACCCACCCTGGATCAGTTTATGAAGAACTGTAGCTCGTGGGAGAGACTCACGTTGGAGAAGTTCATGGAGGACTGTCTCCCATGAGAGGGACTCCATGCTGGAGCAGGGGAAGAGTGTGAAGAGTCCTCCCCCTGAGGAGGAAGGAGTGGCAGAGACAACATGTGATGAACTGAAAGCAACCCCCATTCCCCATCCCCTTGTGCCGCTGGGGGGAGGAGGTAGAGAAATTGGGAGTGAAGTTAAGCCCAGGAAGAAGGGATGGGCGGGGGGAGGTGTTTTAAGGTTTTTATTTCTCATTACTCGACTCTGATTTGTTTGGTAATAAATTAGATTAATTTTTCTAAGTTGAATCTGTTTTGCCTATGATGGTAGTTGCGGAGTGATCTCTCCCCATCCTTATCTCGACCCACAAGCCTTTCGTTATACCTTTTCTCCCCTGTCCAGTTGAGGAGGGGGAGTGATAGATCTGCTTTGGTGGGCACCTGGCATCCAGCCAGGGTCAACCCACCACAGCATGCTTCAGGATGTACTTATGATATTTTTGTACCTTAGATCTTAAAGTGTGTGGCTAGAAAGTTACTCAAAAGGTTGCACATAGTTTGTGCAGAAATATGAAATGCCTATGTTTGTTCCACTGTCTCTCAAAAGTAAGATGTACTTGCTCGGGAATTACAGAGCATGACATTGTTACAGATCATCTGAAATACTGTTCTTTATAATCAGTGAGAGAGAAAACTGAAACGTGAACTTTAAATATGTGAAGATAGACTTGAGATGTGATATTCAATCCTGACTCTGGAATTTCTCTAATCTTGTTTATGCTTAGCTCCTGTGATGTTCTCATAATGATATTTAGCTAAAACCAACAGAATGGTCAAGTTTAGGCTTATTTTCATGGAGGCAGAAAAAACCTCCTATCCCTAGCACAAATTCCAAGTTCCTAAAGGAAGCACAAGAGCTTATAAAAAAATGAAACATCACTAACACATTTGACAGTGTAACCGTGGGATAGGGGCCATGAAACAGAAACTATAGAATCAGGTTGAGATAATTAGTTTGTAACCAAGGTAATAGGTAATGAAGCTAACTGACCATGGCAAGGTACAATGCTGCTATGTTCCATGTACAGTCCCTACCAAACTGAACAATAGGTTCAGAGATATTAATCTTATGAAGTAAGTTGTTATGGACAGGTGCACCCACAGCGAGGATACTGCACATGCCTGCAAGAAGAGGGTCATCCAGCGGACACGGGTGCGAGACCACTGACGATCACCAGAGACCCTTGAGGACCACCGACTCAAATCACTGAGCAGGCGTGACGGGGAGGAGAATATGGAAATGGATTCTAAGAAATGATTATCATAGGACTGCCTTTTCTGAGAAAAACGATGAATATGTATGTTTTGATCCTACATAACCTGTGTGTTGGTGATCACCTGGCATGCATGTTGGGTGGAGCTATCCCCCATGCATCCAGCGCTGCAATAAAGAATGCCTGCCTTTTAACACTACATTGGTGTTACGAGGTTTCTTCCCGGGTTTCAGTGACAACAGGGACAAAAAACACCCCCGTATTTTCCTCACCTACACACAAATGCCTGACCATTTGGGATCCTATGGTCCTGTGCTTTGGATTTGTGATCAAAACAGTGTTTATAACACACCGATGTTTTGGCTATTGCTGAACAGTGCTTGCACAGTGTCAAGGCCTTCTCTGTATCTCACTCTGCCCTCCCCAGTGAATAGGCTGGAGATGCACAAGAAGTTAGGAGGGGACACAGCTGGGACAGCTGACCCAAATTTACCAAAAGGATACTCCATACCCTATGACATCGTGCTCAGCAATAAAAGCTCAGGGAAAGAAGGAGGAGGGAGAGACATTCATGGTTATGGTGTTTGTCTTCCCAAATAACCATTACATGTGCTGAGGCTCTGCTTTCCAGGAAGTGGCTGGACATCTGCTTGCCGATGTGAAATAGTGAATTAATTCCTCTTTTTGCTTTCCTTGTGCATGCAGCTTTTGTTTCACTTGTTAAACTGTCTTTATCACTCCCTGATAAACAGTCCCTCACCATCTTTCCTGTAGGCCCCCTTCAGGTGCTGGAAGGCCCCAATTAGATCTCCCCGGAGCCTTCTCTTCTCCAGGCTGAACAAGCCCCACTCTCTCAGCCTGTCCTCATAGGAGAGGTGCTCTATCCCTCCAGTCAGCTTTGTGGCCCTCCTCTGGACTCGCTCCAACAGCTCAATGTCCTTCTTGTACTGGGGCCCCCAGAGGTGGATGCAGTACTCCAGGTGGGGTCCTCCACAAGAGTGGAGTAGAGGGGCAGAATCACTTCCCTCGACCTGCTGGTCACACTTCTTTTGATGCAGCCCAGGACACGGTTGGCTTTCTGGGCTGCAAGCGCACACTGCCGGCTCATGTTGAGCTTAAAAAGTTTTAAAGTAATGTTTAAAAAGTTTTAAAGCAATGCTTTTGAAATCTCTTGAGGACATGATCCTTTTTTCAGTCTTTTGAAGCTGACTTTTTGAAAATTAATGTTTCTCAGGAATTAGAAGCCTTGCACCTTGTGCAAGCCTGAAGTGAAATTTTTTTCTTTAAGGAAAGAATTGATTAAAGTATGCTTGCTTCCAGAAAATAGAAAGAAAGTGTATTAAATACAATTTAAGAAGTAGAGAAAAAAAAATACTGAAGAAATTTGAGGCTTATATTTTGTTCATAATCAGATTAATTTATGCATTTTTAAGTAAACATAAACCTGAAGTCAAATAAAACATTCAAGTACAGCCTCTAAGAGAATGGAAAAGTATATATTCTGCAAGCAGTCTTTATGATATAAACTGTACAGTGAAGTAAAAAGCTATATTATTGCTTTTAAATTTTGAGTAGGATCATATCACCATTTTTTCCAGCAAATGGTTTTATTCTGAATGACAATATCTGTAGAACTTCAAATAGAGAGCTTGTGGTGGTTTGACCTTGGCTGGTTGCCGGACCCCCCCACCCAGTCACTCTCTCACTCCCCCTCCTCAGCAGAACAAGGGGAGAAAACAAGATGGAAATGCTCATGGGTCGAGACAAGGACAGAGAGATCACTCACCAATTACCATCACAGGCAAAACAGACTCGACTTGGGGAAAAATATTTTCATTTATTGCCAATTAAAAATAGAGTAAGAATGTGAGAAAAAAATAGAAAGGTAAAAAACACCTTACCCTCATCCTTCCCAGTCTCAGTTTAACTCCTCCATTCCCAGCTCCTCTACCTCCACCACTGCAGAGCAGTGCAGGGGGGGATGGGGAATGGGGGGGTTGCAGTCAGTTCATAACAGCTTATCTCTGCCACTACTTCCTCCTGACATTTTTTCCCTGCTCCAGCATAAATCCCCCACAGGCCACAGTTCCTGCCAGAAAACCTTCCCCTGTGTGGGCTCCTCTCCACAGGCTGCAGCTTCATTCAGGGCATATCTAGCTGCTTCGGTATGGGGTCATCCATGGGCTGCAGGTGGATATCTGCTCCACCATGGTCCTCTCCACAGGCTGCAGGGGAACAACCTGCTTCAGTGTGGTCCTCTCCATGGGCTGCAGGGCAATTTCTGCTCTGGCACCTGGAACACTTCCTTCCATTCCTTCTTCACTGATCTTGGTGTTTGCAGGGTTGCTTCTCACATTTTTTTTCTCACTCCTCTCTCACAACTGCTGTGCAGTGTTTTACCCTTTCTTAAATATTTTTTCACAAAGGCACTACCAATGTTGCTGATTGGCTCAGCTTTGATCAACAGAGGGTGCATTATGGAGCTAGTTAGAACTGGCTCTGGCTGGCATGGGGGCAGCCTCTGGTCTTCTCTCACAGAAGTCACCCCTGCAGCCCCCGCTACCAAAACCTTGCCACATAAACCCAATAGAGAGCTATTACCTGACACTAATCCACTAATAAGCAGTAAATTGTTGTTGCCATATCTGTTTCACAGAGCTTATATGAACTTAGAACCACTTCCTCCCCAAAAGCACTTGGTTAGCTGGATCTTGTGCATTTAAAACAGTAGTTCCAACTGATTTCCTGCAGATGTGGGTTACCTTACCTTGTAGAGAGGCAAGTTGATATCCTGTCTGAATATGAAACAGTTGATCCTTACTCTTCCTGAGGTCAGAACCATACTGAAATATTGTATTTTCACTCCTCCTGAATTTCAAGCACTGCACATTATAAATAAATCTCTGTACAGAATCTTTTTCAGTACTGGGTATTTGATCATCAAGAAAGCACTGTTTTATTTTTCAGAGCCACATCACAATGTCTTTCAACTGCATGCACCTGGAAAAAGTCAAACAAGATTATTCATTTGGCATAAATGAATAAATTTTAAAAATACTATATGATTCAGAAATAGCAAAAATACAGATAAAAAACATTTGTGCAGATGAGATCACAAACTGAGGATAAAGAACTGTGACTGTTGCTTTGGAGGGTATGAAAAGTTGAGGGAGTTATTTGCCCCTTTCATTTACATTTTCAGTCTGTATCCTGAAGGACATTGCTATCAAGCTGTCTCTGACCCCACAGCTTAGAAAATTTCAACCCAAACAGTAACATTTTGGTAAAGCTAAAAGCAACAGGAATTAATCTTGAAATAAAAGTGCCAAGGGACCTTACCTGATATAACAATATGAATAAGGGAAACTAATTAGCGTAGAACAATTTTAAAACAGAATATATAACTTGGCAACACTTGAGTCAGGCCCCACAAACTCAGGCTTTGCCTCTCATGCTCCAGTATGAAAGAGAACAATTAGTAAAATAGTTGGAATGTAGAAACAGGATAAGAGAAGCCGTAAATTAGGGAACAGTCCTTGGGTATGAACTAGAAAAAAAGACACAAAGTTTGAGGCATCCTGATAAAGGGGGCCCAATATGCCAACAAGCCTGGGACCATCTGGGCAGGATGGATAACAAGGTTGCTGAGCTTGCAAAAACGGAGATAATGAAGAAGAGGTCACCCAACTGTGTACACTGAAGAAGAGGAGAAAGAGGAAGATTTGAGGAGGACGACCCCTGACAACCACCTGAGAAAGAAACTGCGCCGGCGTATCAGGACATTAGCATATATTCATGATTTCCTGGAATAATAATGAATATGTATTAAATTTATCAGAAACCTAATGAATATGTAACTCTTTTGTAATATAAATCACATATAATTTGTTTCTCGTCGAGATGCATGTTCGTGGAAATATCCCGGTGCAACTCCCAGCACTGCAATAAAGGATACCTGCTTAATAGTCACATTGGCTATTGAGTGAATTTTTTTTTATTCACATGTGATAAGACACTATTCATTGTTACTTTAGGTAGAAGGCTAAAGATTCTTAGAATGAGCACCTGCCACACATCCTGATAAAAAGGCAGAGCTACAAGACACTTCAAGGTCCTTATATATGTACTTTTCAGAAAGGGAAGACACGCCTCCAGGAGCATCCTTATCTTCCTGAGACATATAACGAACAGTTACTGGGACTGAAGTATTGAGAAACTAGGGGAAAGGTAACTTGGGCCAGGGTCTCCACGACCACTGACCCATAAGCCCCCTACCCAAATTATACCACCTACTCAAAAGATAGAGGTGGGAAAAGGAACTGAGCATGCGTTCTAGTTTGCATACTAGGCAAAGAAATATGAACCAATTATTGTAACAGGGAGTGTACCACTTTGTAATCTTTGTAATATTAGTGTATAAATATGACAAGAGAACCAGCGTTAGGTGTGCCTGATTAGAGGAACTATCCTCCTGACACCCAGCACTGCAATAAAAGGAAATGCCTGCTTCTTAATGCTAAATGGGTGTTAAGGAGTTTTCTTTTATTCCTGAATTTTGGTGACAGTATTAGGTATCATGTTTTCCTGAGCGAGAGCTACTATCCCTAAAACATGCCTGGTGTTTGGCAGACAGAAACATATGTGTGTGTATATATTTCAGCAGTTCTGGGAAATAATGGATTTATCTCTTACATTGTACAGGCTCCCTGTACATGTTGACTAAATGAGTCCTTCTGGGGATGCTTTGGGTTTGATCCACATGCTCTGTTAATACATTTGTTCAGTGTTTCCAGAAAAGACTGTGCTGCACAGTTACATACCCCTCTTGCATAGTTGATTGGTATGCAGGATGAGGATATGGCTAGTGTTTCCAGATATGGTTGCAACTAACAGGTCTGGTGATGTTTTCATATATCCAAAAATCTTGGATAACCATAAGAAACTGTACTAGACAAAACTTCTGGGTGGAAAAAAGAGATCATATCAGGTTTATGGTAACCTGAGCCATTCTCCCACTGTTTTAAGTTGTCCTGCTTAGTGATTTACATCTACACAGAGAAAATGAAATCACACAGCTTTTTACCTGCAGGGATATAGCATCACTGTTTGCTGAAGAGCTTGGCTGCAAAAAGGAGCATCTGAAATTGTCTAAAGCACTTTTATTTCCAAAAAAGGTTAGTGTACTAACTGAAACTGGATACAGCCTACAAGAGAAGCAGCCCCTGGCCTACCTAAGATAAGGCAAGAGTGCCACTTCCTTCACACGTACCTTCTTTAGGCTTTGTTCACCTTCACCTACCACACATGTGCCATGCCCCACCTTCCAATACCCAGCTAGGATTGCTTGTTATTTGTCTCCATCCAGTCCAAATATGCTGTGTCACAATGCTCTGCCCTTCCAACCAAAAACATCACTCCACAGCAACTAGGATGGAGAGACAAGGAGTGGTGGGAAGCAGGAGGTAGTAGTTAGCAGGAGAGTTGGGCTGAGGCTCAGGGAGATGGAGTAAGCTGATTGGGCAGGACACTGAGGGAGGCTAGTGAATGGAAGAGGGCTAGTGAGGCAGGTGAGGAGTATTTAGAACTGATGGGGATGTGGTGTAGCAGACCTTATACCTGACTAGCTGGAAGACCCCATCACAGAACAGGGAAGTGTAACAGCACACAGAGCACTGTCTATAAAATCAAGCAGTTATGAATACTAAGTGGGGAACTTGGACTGGAACTGCTGCTGGACAGTGAGACCTGTGACACTGCCCCCACACACACGGCCAGGGATGCCTCCACCGTTTTCTGCTTCCTCCGAGGATTGACTCGTATGCTTTGATATGATTTTCAAGTCTAGATTATGATTGTTATATTGATACAGAAAAAACATGTATTAAGATCTGACCCAGTCTGCAGAGCGTCCAGGTGATTAGAAATTATAAGTTGTGTTATAAATTCTGTATTATGCTACTTACAGATTATACTATATTGATTCTGCTTGTAGAAATCCTGTGCCATTCTAATAATAAATTGCGCTATACTAATCATACAATCCTGTTAAGAAAATAAAGCTTTAACTGTAACTACGATTAGTGCCATCATAATTCCATCAAGGATCCCTAAAAGAACCTGTCTGTCCCCTTAGTCCTGGGTGACAAGATGCTAAAAATACTTCCTGTAACTCTCCCATAGAGCTCAATAAATTTAATTTAGGTAGAAAAGCTGATTTTACTGAGCTTGAAAAACAGACTCATTTCCAAGAAGGTTTTGATTTGAAGGAAACACCACCACAGACGCACCACTCCCACAGCACGCTTTCCCTTTGGTGAAAATAGATGGTTAAGATTAGAGTTGCTTTTTTTTATTTTAATTCTAACCAATAAACAAATAAAAGAACATCCAAAAATATGCTGGTTTGGGAAGAAATTAAAGTTTCATTCTCCAAGTCCTGGCTACTGAATCTATTTGTAGTCTTACTTGTTTCCTTCAGATGAATACAAACATACAGATTATGGAGAAGACCCTCCTGGAGACTATGCTCAGGCGCATGGAAAATAAGGAGGTGATTGGTGACAGCCAACACGGCTTCACTAAGGGCAAATCGTGCCTGACAAATTTGGTGGCCTTCTATGATGGGGTTACAGCACTGGCAGAAAAGGGAAGAGTGACTGATGTCACCTACCTGGAGTTGTGGAAAGCATTTGACACTGTCCCACACGACATCCTTGTCTCTAAATTGGAGAGACATGGATGCGATGGATGGACCACGCGGTGGATAAGGAATTGGCTGGATGGTCGCACTCAAAGAGTTGTGGTCAAGGGCTCAATGTCCAAGAGGAGAACAGTGATGAGTGGTGTTCCTCAGGGGTCGGTACTGGGACCGGCACTGTTCAACATCTTTGTCGGTGACATGGACAGTGGGATCGAGTGCACCCTCAGCAATTTTGCTGACGACACCAAGCCGTGTGGTGTGGTCGACACACTGGAGGGAAGGGATGCCATCCAGAGGGACCTTGACAGGCTGGAGAGGTGGGCCTGTGTGAACCACATGAAGTTCAACAAGGATAAGTGCAAGGTCCTGCACGTGGGTCGGTGCAATCCCAAGCACGACTATAGGCTGGGCAGAGAATGGATTGAAAGCATCCCCGAGGAGAAGGACTTGGGGGTATTGATTGATAAGTTCAATATGAGCCGGCAAGGAGCGCTAGCGGCCCAGAAAGCCAACCGTGTCCTGGGCTGCATCAAAAGAGGTGTGACCAGCAGGTTGAGGGAGGTGATCCTGCCCCTCTACTCCGCTCTTGTGAGACCCCGCCTGGAGTACTGCGTCCACCTCTGGGGCCCCAGTACAGGAGAGACATTGAGCTGTTGGAGCGAGTCCAGAGGAGGGCCACGAAGCTGATCGGAGGGCTGGAGCCCCTCTCCTATGAGGACAGGCTGAGAGAGTTGGGCTTGTTCAGCCTGGAGAAGAGGAGGCTCTGGGGAGACCTTATTACAGCCTTCAAGTAACTGAAGGGGGCCTCCAGGAAAGATGGTGAGGGAGTGTTTATCGGGGAGTGTAGTGACAGGACAAGGGGTAATGGGTTTAAGTTGAAGGAGGGTCGATGTAGATTAGATGTTAGGAAGGAATTCTTTACTGTGAGGGCGGTGAGGCACTGGAACAGGTTGCCCAGAAAGGTTGTGGATGCCCCTATCCCTGGAAGTGTTTAAGGCCAGGTTGGATGAGTCTTTGGGCAACGTGGTCTAGTGGAGGGTGTCCCTGTCCATGGTATGCAAATTGGATCTAGATGATCTTTGAGGTCCCTTCCAACCCAAACCATCCTATGATTCTATGATTCTATACATCTTACAATCTTGTTCATATACAGGAGTGTCAGAGTGAAGAATAGGATCTGCAAATACCGGGGGATGGAGGGGTGTCGCACAGCACCTTAGGTGCCTTGGCCTTTGTATTGCTAAGGGCCTTCTATCTGCATCTCTGTAGCCTGCCTTCCACTCTAACCAAAATTACAATTTAGATCAGGTCAGAACAGAAGCACTTTATTACTATAGCTATATGAGAGAACACAGAGCAGCAGAGCGACAGCCTCTGCTGGTATGAACTCTTCCCAAATGGGGCAGTTACAGAATTTATATACCTTTAGGTTAGGCAACTCGTTCTTCAACAAACCATGTCAGATAAGCAGGGCTATAGTAATTGCAACAAAGAGTGGTAACAGGTGGATTACTTAATATAGGGAGACTCTGGACAGTCAGATAAGGAAGCTCTAGACAGTACCTCTTTTTTACAAATAATTCACTCCTTTGTTAATTACGTCACACTGACTCGGTGAGGCCGTTAGATCATACTGACAAGTATTTTTTATTTAGTGAGGCCTGCAAAGGCCTATGAAGTGTTAACTATTTTACTTTCACATTCCATCCTTTGAGACTTATAGTCTCACACAGTTGAGAGTCCAGAGTATAGTAGGTAAACCACAGACTCCAGAGGAAATGGATTGATCATTATATAGGCCATGCTGTTTCATCATCCATTCTTGCCTCTAGACTTGACTGACATTCATCAAATTGATGGTTTCTTCTCATTCCTTTTCTTTGTCTTTTAATAAGTTCAACATCATAATTTTAGCTTCTGCATGAGTCAGACATTCAACTTTGTTACAAGTCAGTTTACAACAGGTTGAGTTAACATATATAAAATAACTAAACGTATTAGTCCTATTAAAATATATTTCAATGCAGTTTTAAATAGGGCACCTAGCCATTCTCCCATGTCTGGCAGCCAACCCCACCAGTCAAAGGGTTTTTCATCAGCTACTTTGTGTAAAATTTTAGTTGGGTCTGTATTTGATTTATATCTCTATTATCTTGGTTGACATAAAAGCAATAGCTATTGTTAATTAAGGCACATACACTTCCCTGTGTTGCTAATAAGTAATCTAGTGCCATAAGTTTTTGTAGTGTCACTTGGAACACAGAAGTGATTTCTAGTTGCATGATTTGGATTGCATCTATTGTAGCATTTTCAGTTCTCTCAAGGGAGGCCAAGATATTTATAAATAAATACCCCTGAAAGAGGGTAGATTTAGATGGGATATAAGGAAAAAAATTCTTTACTGTGAGGGTGGTGAGGCACTGGAACAGGTTGCCCAGAGAGGTTGTGGAGGCCCCATCCCTGGAAGTGTTTAAGACCAGGTTGGATGAGGCTTTGGGCAACCTGGTCTAGTGGAGGGTGTCCCTGCCCATGGTATGCAGATTGGATCTAGATGATCTTTGAGGTCCCTTCCAACCCAAACCATTATGATTCTATGATAATGGCTTTTTCTAATTCAGATACTCCTAGCCAAGAAAGAAAATGCTCATGCAAACTGGTGGAAGCCAGTTTGTTGAAGGACAAGTGCATGGAAAATTTGGCGTTTCATTTTATTTGATTATGTTTTACACAACCACTAGCCAATTAATCATAAGCATTAAGGGAGGTTAAGAGCAGGGCTGCCTCCTCCAGCCATTCCAGCCCAGGACCCCTCCTTCCCAGCCACTGGAGCCCAGCCCAGTGCATGCAGGGACCCAGGGCCTCTGCCCAGGCTGAGGGATGTGGCTGCTGCTTTCCATTTGCAGGTTCAACCAGTAGCGAACTCAAGCACATATCCCACACACATAGAGAACATACTGATATGGCTGGTCACACAGACTGCCACAATGTGCTGCCATCAACAGCACCCACATACATGACTCACATAAAACATAAATATAGACAGCCAAGTCCCCTTCCTCCTCTTTGGCTGGTAGAAATAATTTGCTAGTGAAGGCACACACACAACAAGCACATGCACATTTGTGGAGCCCTCAAGTACTGGTATGGCCTCTCTGTCCTTTCTGTACTCCTGCCTGGATTTCAGACCCTCTTACCTACTTCATGGGTCCCCTACTCACTGGCTAGTCCAGCCTGATGCTTGCTAGCAAACAGGTGCACACTCATCCCGCAGGAAATCAATATTCGCAAGTCCCCCTGGGCATACCAGCATGACCCTTTGCCTGCCTGATACCCCAGCCTGGACCCAAGGCCCCCTTACTCACTGGCTAGTCCATCTTGAAGCTTGCTAGCTGTGGTGGGTTGACCCTGGCTGAGGGCCAGGTGCCCACCAGAGTCGCTCTATCACTCCCCTCCTTCTCTAGACAGGGGAAAAAAAGTATAACAAAAAGCTTATGAGTCGAGATAAGGACAGGGAGAGATCATTCACTAATTATCATCACGAGCAAAACAGACTGAACTTAGAGAGGGAATTCATCTAATTTATTACCAAGCAAAACAGAGTAGAGGAATGAGAAATAAAATCAAATCTTAAAACACCTCCCCCCACCCCTCCCATCTTCCCGGGCTCAACTTCACTCCCGGCTTCAACCTCCGCCCCCCCTCAGCGGCACAGGGGGATGGGGAATGGGGGTTACGGTCAGTTCATCACTGCCGCTCCTTCCTCCTCAGGGGGAGGACTCCTCTCATTCTTCCCCTGCTCCAGCATGGAGTCCCTCTCACGGGAGACAGTCCTTCACGACCTTCTCCAACGTGAGTCTCTCCCACAGGGTGCAGACCTTCAGGAGCAGACTGCTCCAGTGTGGGTCCCCCACAGGGGGTCACAAGTCCTGCCAGCAAACCTGCTCTGGCATGGGCTCCTCTCTCCACGGGTCCACAGGTCCTGCCAGGAGCTTGCTCCAGTGTGGGCTTCCCACAGGATCACAGCCTCCTTCAGGTGCCTCCACCTGCTCCAGCGTGGGGTCCTCCACGGGCTGCAGGTGGAATCTCTACACCCCCTCATCCTCCCTCCATGGGCTGCAGGGGGACAGCCTGCTTCACCATGGTCTTCACCACGGGCTGCAAGGGAATCTCTGCTCTGGCGCCTGGAGCACCTCCTCCCCCTCCTTCTGCACTGACCTTGGTGTCTGCAGAGTTTCTTACATCTTTTCACTTCTCTCTCCGGCTGCAAAAAGCTCTCTCTAACTGTGTTTCTCTTTCTTAAATATGTTATCACAGAGGTGCTGATTGGCTTGGCCTTGGCCAGCGGCGGTTCTGTCTTGGAGCCGGCTGGCATTGGCTCTATCAGACACAGGGGAAGCTTCTAGCAGCTTCTCTCAGAAGCCACCCCTGTAGCCCCCCCGCTACCAAAACCTTGCCACGCAAAACCAACACACTAGTGAATTACACATGCACATACTTCCATGCACAACAGATTTGGAGAAGATACAGACACTCAGCTCCCTCCAGCAGCCAGCACCAAGCACATGGGCTGTAACCCACGGTCCTGCTACAGCTGCCAGTAGTGAGCCTCATTCACACTGTTCTTCCTTAGTAGCTCGTTTTCAGGTCACACATTGTTCCCACTGCAGTGGCTTGAGGTTAAAGATCCCCACTCACTCGAGTACCTGACACTGAGACCCCATTCACTCCAGTAGCTGACACCACAAGCCCTGTCTAATTCCAGTAGTTGGCACCCAGACCGCTCATGCCAGTCCTCCCAGTAGCTGGTACTCTAGGCATAAAGCCTGCAGGAGCCTCCCTAAACCCAAAGAGCTATGTCCCCTTGTGGTGGGTTGACCTTGGCTAGCTGCCAGGTGCTCACCAAGCCGCTCTCTCACTCCACCTCATCAGTGGGACAGGGGGAAAAAATGAGATGAAAAACTCATGGGTCAAGATAAAGGCAGTTTAATGAAGAAAAGCAAAGGCCACGTGTGGAAGCAAAGCAAAAAAAAGATTTATCCTCTACTTCACATCAGCAGTCGATATCTAGGCACTTCCTGGGAAGCAGGGCCTCAGTATGCGTAGCAGTTGCTTTGGAAGACAAACACCCTAATAACGAATGCCCCCTCCTCCTCCTTTCTCTTAGCTTTTATTGCTAAGCATGACATCATATGGTATGGAATATCCCTTTGGTCAGATTGGGTCAGCTGTCCCAGCTATTTTCCCTCCCAAGATCTTGCCCACCCCAACCTACTGGCCTTTGTGGAGGAGATTTGGAGAGAGAGCCTTGATGCTGTGCCAGCACTACTCAGTAGTAGCCAAAACACTGGTGTGTTATCAACGCCTTGCTAGGTGTTCCTGTAACCGTAGGATATGGACCATGAGACAGAAACTATAGAATCAGCTTGAGATAATTAGTTTGTAACCAAGGTAATAGGTAATGAAGCCAACTGACCATGGCAAGGTACAATGCTGCTATGTTCCATGTACAGTCCCTACCAAACTGAACAATAGGTTCAGAGATATTAATCTTATGAAGTAAGTTGCTATGGATAGGTGCACCTAAAACAAGGATACTGCACATGCCCGCAAGAAGAGGGTTATCCAGCGGACACGGGTGCAAGACCACCGACGACGACCAGAGACCCCTTGAAGACCACAGACCCAAATCACTGAGCAGGCGTGACGGGGAGGAGAATATGTAAATGAATTCCAAGAAATGATTATCATAGGACTGCCTTTTCTGAGAAAAACGATGAATATGTATATTTTGATCCTATATAACCTGTGTGTTGGTGATCACCTGGCATGCACGTTGGGTGGAGCTATCCCCCATGCATCCAGCGCTGCAATAAAGAATGCCTGCCTTTTAACACTACATTGGTGTTATGAGGTTTCTTCCTGGGTTTCTGTGACATTCTCTGCCAAGATAATAACAAAATGTTTATGACACTGTCCTGGTTCTGGCTGGGACAGAGTTAATTTTCACAAGGAACCAGGACAGGTGAGCCAGGCTGGACAGGGGGCTGTTCCATACCCTGTGATGTCATGCTCACCATAAAAGGGGGCTAGTTAGGGAGGGGTGGGTTCGGCATGGCTCCGGGATGGGCTGAGTGTCTGGTCAGTCTGTCTGACCGGTAAATCATTCTCTGTTATCACCCATTGTTATTATCTGTTATCAGTACTGTTGTTGATTGTTTTCCCCCTCCCTTGCTGTCCCAGTAAACTGCCCTTATCCCAACCATCGAGGCTTTGCCTTTGTTTTTCTGTTCTCCTCCCCATCCTGCCGGGGGAGGGGTGAGTCAGCAGCTGCTTGGTGCTCAGCTGCCAGCTGGGGCTAAACTAAGTCAGTCCTATTTGGTGCCCACTGTGGGGCTCGAGGGGTTGTGATAACGACAAGTCTGACCCAAGTGTGTTAAAACAAAGTTGTTATAAACATTTATGATGTTATTGAAACAGTCGCTGGTCATAATGATGTTCTGTTTGGTCCCATGGCTCTGGTTTGTAAACCTGTGTTTACTCTATGTAATCCCTGCGGCGCTGTTTATCACCTCTGGGAGAGGGGTTCCTGTTCTCATGTTGTTGTATTGTGTCATAACAACTTATGATAAGATATCATCAACAGTCATGAGTCTGAGCTGGTACTTGTATGTAGCATTTCTGTCATGCCCGTACCTTGGACAACATCTCTCAGAATTGATTAATAATTGCACCCAATCTATGGGGAAGACAGGGGGGGATACCTTCTCCCACTCTTTCACCTCCCCTTTTCCCTTTTGGTTGGTTACAACAATTTTTGAGAATGTTGAATACCCTTGGAATGTTCAGGCCAGTATATTCCTATTGCTAGGTCTCCTGCATGTTTTCCAAGTCCTGTTCAGGATTAGCAAAAATTGTTTCAAGAATACCACCCAGGGATCTTCCTGAAGGATGAATAGTCAGGGCTGGAATGGCATGTGGGAGAGTATGGGTGGGTATCTAGAGACATTCTCACCCCCAATGGTTTGCAGCTTCACTCCTGAACAACTGCAAGACCCTGATAAAATGGCAGAATATTTGAAAGAAAAATGCTGCGGGTATTCCAAGGAGACACAATTTACCACACTGTGCTGGGCCCTGGCCACGATCTGTCAAACACTGCTTGATAGTAGACAACACCATCAGGGAGGAGAGAAAGAGAACAGACCCACAGGCACTGCAAATACCCAAACCCCCGCAACAGGCACTGTAGCCGAGCCAAAAGATCAACCCATACCAGTATCAGTCGCCCCTATACACAAAAAGAAATGCACAAGGAAATCGGTTCGCTTAGTGAAGGATGATGATGAACCGGGACCATCACGAGAACAAAAAGAGGAGCCAGAACCAGAAGTGATCACCTGATCCCTGTCCCTGAGTGAGCTGCGAGATATGCGGAAAGATTTCAGCCGCCTTCCGGGGAGCACATTATTACCTGGCTGCTCCGCTGCTGGGATAACGGGGCCAGTAGCCTGGAACTGGAGGGCAGGGAGGCCAAGCAGCTAGGATCCCTGTCAAGGGAAGGGGGCATTGACAAGGCAATTGGGAAGAAGGCACAGGCCCTCAGCCTCTGGAGGCGACTCCTGTCAAGTGTGAGGGAAAGGTATCCTTTCAGCGAAGATGTCATCTGTCGGCCAGGCAAGTGGACCACCATGGAGAGAGGTATCCAATATCTGAGGGAATTAGCCATGTGGGAGATGGTTTATTATGATCCGGACAACACACAGTTGCCCGCAGACCCCGATGAAGTCCAGTGTACCCGACCCACGTGGCGGAAGTTTGTACGGAGCACACCATCATCGGACGCCAACTCACTGGCAGTAATCGACTGGAAAAGTGAAGAGGCACCCACAGTGGATGAAGTGGCTGGCCAACTCCGGCAATATGAAGAGAGCCTTGCTTCCTCCCTCATCTCGGCTGTGGAGAAACTGTCCCAGGAGGTCCGGCAACTCAAAGAGGATATATCTTCCTCCCCACCTGCACAGACCCTTATTTCAGCTGTTAGGAGTAAGCGTTTTTCTGCTCCAGAGAGGGGATATACGAGAGAGAGCATACACGCCACAAGGTATCCTGTGGTTTTATCTGCGTGACCACGGAGAAGACATGAGGAAATGAGATGGAAAGCCTACCTCAACCCTGCGGGCATGCGTACATGAGCTACAAGGCAAGACAGCTGTAAAAAGGGACTCTTCCAGAAAGAATGCTGCTCCAGTTTCCACGGGGGAGCCCCCCAGATCGAGTGAAATGCCTAATCATACTTAGGATCCTCTTGAAGGGACTTCTAAGTCCTTTTTGCAAGAGGTGAGTAGTGAATATGATGAGCAGGACTAGAAGGGTCCTGCCTCCAGCCAGGTGGAGGAAAGGGACAATAGAATGTATTGGACTGTGTGGATCCGATGGCCTGGCACATCAAGACCCACAGGAATACAAGGCCCTAGTGGACACTGGTGCACAGTGTACCCTAATGCCATCGAACTATGAAGGGGTGGAACCGATATCTATTTCTGGTGTGACGGGGGGATCCCAACAGTCGACTCTGTTGGAGACTGAAGTAAGTCTAACTGGGAATGAGTGGCAAAAGCACCCCATTGTGACTGGCCCAGAGGCTCTGTGCGTCCTGGGCATAGACTGTCTGAGGAGAGGGTATTTCAAGGACCCAAAAGGACACAGGTTGGCTTTTGGTATAGCTGCCTTGGAAGCGAAGGACATTGAACCATTGTCTAGTTTGCCTGGTCTCTTGGAGGACCCTTCTGTTGTGGGGCTGCTGAGGGTTGAAGAGCAACAGGTGCCAATTGCTACCACAGCTGTGCACCGGCGGAAATACCGCACCAACCGAGACTCCCTGGTTCCCATCCATAAGCTGACTCGTCAACTGGAGGGTCAGGGAGTGATCAGCAGAACCCGCTCACCCTTTAACAGTCCCATGTGGCCAGTACGGAAGTCCAATGGAGAGTGGAGGCTGATGGTAGACTATCATGGCCTGAATGAAGTCACACCACCGATGAGTGCTGCTGTGCCAGACATGCTGGAACTTCAATATGAACTGGAGTCAAAGGCAGCCAAGTGGTACGCTACAATTGATATAGCTAATGCATTTTTCTCGATCCCTTTGGCAGCAGAGTGCAGGCCACAGTTTTCCTTCACTTGGAGGGGCGTCCAGTACACCTGGAATCGACTGCCCCAGGGGTGGAAACACAGCCCCACCATTTGCCATGGCCTGATCCAGACTGCACTGGAAAAGGGTGAAGCCCCAGAGCACCTGCAATACATTGAGGACATCATTGTATGGGGCAACTCAGCAGAGGAAGTTTCAGAGAAAGGGAAGAAAATAATCCAAATCCTGCTGCAGGCTGGCTTTGCCATAAAACAAAGTAAGGTGAAGGGGCCTGCGCAGGAAACCTAGTTTTTAGGAATAAGATGGCATGATGGGTGGCATCAGTTCCCAATGGATATTATCAACAAAATAGCAGCCATGTCTCCACCAACCAACAAAAAGGAAACACAGGCTTTCTTAGGTGTTATGGGTTTCGGGTGAATGCACATTGCAAATTACAGTCTGATAGTAAGTCCTCTCTATCACGTAACCTGGAAGAAGAATGATTTCAAATGGGGCCCTGAGCAACGACAAGCTTTTGAACAAATTAAACAAGAAATAGTTCATGCTGTAGCTCTTGGGCCAGTCTGGGCAGGACCAGAAGTGAAAAATGTGCTCTACACCGCAGCCGGGTGAACGGCCCTACCTGGAGTCTCTGGCAGAAAGCACCAGGGAAGACTCGAGGCCAACCCCTGGGGTTTTGGAGTCGGGGATACAGAGGGTACGAGGCTCACTACACTCCAACTGAAAAAGAGATATTGGCAGCCTACGAAGGGGTTCAATCTGTTTCAGAGTTGATTGGTATTGAAGCACAGCTCTTCCTGGCACCCCGACTCCCAGTGCTGGGCTGGATGTTCAAAGGGAGAGTCCCTTCTACACACCATGCAACCGATGCTATGTGGACTAAGTGGGTTGCACTGATCACACAGCGGGCTCGAATAGGAAACCCCAATCGTCCAGGAATCCTGGTAGTGATCACAGACTGGCCAGAAGGCAAAGATTTCGGAATATCACCAGAGGAGGAGGTGACACATGCTGAAGAAGCCCCACCGTATAATAAACTACCAGAAGATGAGAAACCATATGCCCTCTTCACTGATGGGTCCTGTCGCATCGTGGGAAAGCATCGAAGGTGGAAGGCTGCTGTATGGAGTCCTACAGGGTGAGTCGCAGAAGCTGCTGAAGGAAAAGGCAAATTGAGCCAATTGGCAGAGGTGAAAGCCATCCAGCTGTCTCTAGACATTGCTGAAAGAGGGAAGTGGCCAATGCTCGACCTCTATACTGGCTCATGGATGGTGGCCAATGCCCTGTGGGGGTGGTTACAGCAGTGGAAGCGGAGCAACTGGCAATGCAGAGGCAAACCCATCTGGGCTGCCCCATTTTGGTAAGATATTGCTGCCTGGCTAGAGAAGCTGGTTGTAAAGGTATGTCACGTAGATGCCCACGTACCCAAGAGTCCGGCCACTGAGGAACATCAGAACAACCAGCAGGTGGATCAGGCTGCCAAGATTGAAGTGGCTCAGGTGGATTTGGACTGGCAGCATAAGGGTGAATTATTTATAGCTCGGTGGGCCCATGACACCTCAGGCCATCAAGGAAGAGATGTGACATATAGATGGGCCCGTGATCGAGGGGTGGACTTGAGCATGGACACCATCTCACATGTCATCCATGTATGTGAAACATGCGCTGCAATGTGAGCGAGTGATGGTGTGGTGCTCAGCTGCCGGCTGGGGCTAAACCATGTCAGACAGAAAGCAGGTAACTAAACTACTGCCTACTGAAACTTAAATTGTTTTTTCCAGTTAGTTCAGGTTACTGTTTTTCACGTTACTGCGTGACATCATTGGGACAGAGGAGACTGAGCACAAAATGGGGTCACTGCCCCATGTGAGGGACAGCAGTCCATTGACTGCAATGCTGTCTGCCAAAGATAGGTTTGTTGCTCCAGGAGCCGGAGGAGCAGGGATTCAGTGCATTAATAATGATTACCTACCACATGCATGTCCAAAATAATGTAACTTTGCTGAAACTATCAGATTACAAGAGGGGTTTTGGGAGACAGCATGAACAGAACTTTTTAAATATAGCAATTACCTTAAAAATTTATTTATGACCAAGCCTTGACAAAGGTCTGTTGGCTGTGGAAAAAGAGATTAATATGGGAATAACCTTTAGGTCATACTAAAACACACTTATTCCATCAAGAAGCCTTGTGAGCTTAAAGATCAACTCATACAGCTCTATGTAGCAGGAACAAGGTTTATATTACCTTATTTTTTTTAACCTAATTAGAATAATACTGATTATATTTTGCACTTGCCTTTCAAAGACAGAAAATTTTATTTACACGGTGTTACATAAAGAAAATTGTTCTGCAATATATAGTAGTAGAAAACAAGACATGTTAATGGGTGAAGACTGGAATTTAAACCTGTCAGGAAATTCTTAAAATTAGTAACTCCACTTCCTGTATTTTTTGCTTTCCTGACTGATGTGCGGAAAATCAGACTCCACAACTGGGAAAGTTGTAAAGTAGGTATGTTTATTCAGCGCTGGGCAGCACGGGGGGTCATCCCACCAAAATCGTGCGCACCTTGCGGCAATTCCCTTTGAATTTTATACAACAAAATGTTACATATTCAAAAAGCGCCTATACATATTCATGATCTGTCCGTGGAAAGGCGGTCTTATTACAATGAGTTCATTTCCATTGTCTCCGCCTTTAACTCCTCTCAGCTGCGCACGCGCAGTGCCTCTTGGTGGTCGTGGGCCGGGGTCTTGGGGATGAAGGCCGTATGTCTTCCTCACTGTGCACTTTTCACCTTCACCATAAAACTTACTCAGACCGGTTCCTAATTAGCAGAGAATCCTCCGTGTTCATTCCATTCTGATTTACTACCTCCTTATCTTGTGATTGGTTGCAAAAATGCAAGCAGAATGAAGGGTCATCTTGACCCTTCCTTACACTAGTTCTTGTTAAAACATCTTACGTAAGGGTTAAGATTACTAGATATGTGGCTTAAGCTAGTTAATGGTCCTGCTATTTCCCTTAAGTGTTAGTTCCCTCTATCAATCCCCCCTTTTCAAAAAGGTTAGTAAATTCGTTTACTACAGCTAATACAATGACTCTTTATCTAATATTTTCTCAAAATACTTATTTGATTCTAACCTTTGCCTTAGCTGATATTTCTTCCATTCGCTGTAAGAATTCCCCGTGTTTTGACAACACCCTAAAGCACATCGAACTACTACACACAGAGCTATAAACAGGATTATAACCATAATTGTCATAACAAACAATTGTTTCAACCATGTCAAATTCGGTAACCAGGATGTTAATCTTTCCACTAAGTCACTAAACCCCCAAGATGTGTTATCTTGGGCCACTTCATGCAAGATTTTGGTTTTTTCCCAAATTTGAGATAAATCCTTTTCAATCCTTTTGTCTTGGTTGACATAGGTACAGCAATGTTCACCAATAACCGTACATAAACCTCCTTCTTTAGCAAAAAGCAAATCCAGCCCCAGCCTGTTTTGGAGTGTCACCTGTTCTAGAGAAGAGATTTCTTTTTGTAGAGCTGTGAGCGCATCAGCTGTAGCATTATTAATAATTTCCATTGTAGCCGAAATGTTGACTAAGGCCTTTTCTAATTCACTAACCCCCAACCATGGGATAAACCACCTCGCAAAGCTATGAAAGCTGGTTGGTCTTTCTACTAAAGGGTTCCGTTTTCCCCGGGTTTGATGGGCCACGGGTTTCATATAAGTTCGTAATAAACCGAGCGTGCCTGAACTAGTTAAGTTTTGTACAATAGTAATGTTAGGAACTATAGTCCCTATAGCGCATTGACCTTTCCACCCTAAGGGCAATACTTTGTACCCCCACTTCCCACAGATCCAGTACCATCCCTGACCCACAGGGGTGGGCCAGCCTTTGGGGGTACTGCTGACGTGTCTTTGAGTCTGGTTGCTATTCCACATATTTGCACCTCCATACTTGATATAACTTGTGCAATTAGGGTAAGCCCCAACAAAACTTGTACTTCCACATTTTTTATCTGTGCTATTCCCTCCCGTACTCTTTGTGGTGTTTTCCAGGTAGCACCTCTGGACACAAGGTACTTCCGTGGTCTCGTTCCAGAGTGTGCTTAAATCTATCTGCCACTCGAGATTCCTTTTTGGTATCTCCATGTATTCTGTGAGGGATATATTACTAAAGGCCTTGGCTATCTCTGAAGAGTTGGGAAAACTGGTGGCGACCACCGGGTGGCCCTGTCCTACGTTTGTGGGCAATCGTGAGCAAATCCAGCAATCAGACCAGTTCATGGCATTAGCAATTTTGTCATGTAGCTGCAAAAAGGCATTATTCTCCCATGCCTCAAGTCCCCCTATTAGGCTTACAGTCAGTGTCGTGACAAGGTAAGCTTTCCTTGCTGTACTTGCGTGACTCTCCATGGAGATTTAGGTGCCTTCTTCACACGGGAGTGGTGAATCCAGGCATTCTGTTCCTTAATCTTTATTGCTGTGAAGGATGTGAGGAGTACCTGGAACGGTCCTTCCCATTGTGGTTCCAGGGTCTTTTCTGTAAGAGACTTCACATATACATAATCTCCAGGTTTTATGTTATGTACAGGTCCATCCAAACCCCTGCTTCGAGTCCCAACCACATGTTTTTCAATTCTGCTGAGTTGTTTGCCTAATGCCACCATGTATGAAGACATAATTTCCTCCCCTGCTTGTGCGGACATCCCTTTCTGTATTCCATAGGGTCGTCCATACAAAATTTCAAAAGGGCTCAGCCCCTCCTTTGCTCTTGGCCTGGTTCGTATGCGCAAAAGAGCCAAAGGAAGAGACTGAGGCCAGGCCAAGTTAGTTTCCTGTCCCAATTTCACAATCTGCTGTTTGATTAAGTGGTTCATTTTTTCTACTTGGCCACTCGACTGAGGGCGATATGGGGTATGAAGCTGCCAATCTATACCCAAATGGCAGCTAATTTGTTGTACTACTTTTGAGATGAAATGTGGTCCTCTGTCAGAAGATATGGTTGCCGGAACCCCAAAGCGTGGTATTATTTCTTGTATTAATGTTCTGGTTACCTCCCGAGCCTTGGCTGTCCTGGTAGGAAATGCCTCTGGCCAACCTGAAAAGGTATCAGTTAATACCAATAAATATCGATACCCCCCTTTTCTTGGGAGTTCTGAGAAATCAATCTGCCATTGTTGTCCAGGCCCGTTGCCTTTCCCAATTTGGCCCATTTCTGGTTTGGGGGTATTCTTGGGATTAGTCTGGAGGCAAATATCGCACTGTTGAGTTACTTGCCTCACGGTGGTGTATAGATTCCTAGCTACAATCTCTCTAATCAGGTGTTTATATAGAGCTTCTGCCCCCCAATGCCTCTTCCTGTGTTCTTCCCTTATCAGAGACCATGTTAGATAAGAGGGAATGATTAGTTTCCCTTGTGGGGTGAGAGCCCACCCCTCGTTATTATACGACCCTTCTAGGTCGATGATAAGCTTCTGATCTTCCTTAGTATATTTTGGCTTACCTTCTAGGGAGATTTGCCCGTCAGGGACCAAAGCCCCTTCTGTTTTTACCTTTGTTTTGGCTACCTGTTTTGCCTCTCTGTCCGCCAGCTCATTTCCTCTTTCCAACTCCGAGTTCACTTTCTGGTGCGCCTTAATGTGCATGATTGCCACTTTCTCAGGGAGTTGGACTGCCTCCAACAGCTTCAGGATCTCCTCCGCATGCTTGATGTTTTTGCCTTGTGAGTTCAATAATCCTCTCTCCTTCCAGATTGCTCCATGCGCATGCACAACTCCAAAGGCATATTTTGAGTCTGTATAGATATTTACAGCTTTGCCTCGGGCCAATTCCAGAGCGCGGGTCAGAGCAATTATTTCTGCCTTCTGCGCAGAGGTATTCATGGGCAAGGGCCCTGACTCTATTACTTCCTGGCTGGTGGTAATGGCATATCCAGCATGTCTTTTACCGCTTAGGACATAGCTGCTTCCATCCGTGAACCAGTTTTCCGTGTTTTCCATAGGACTGTCTCTCAGGTCCGAGCGGCTCGAATATGTTGCCTCGATGGTCTCCAGACAGTCATGATGCACTGGTTCTCCTGTGTTTCCACTGAGGAAAGAGGCTGGATTGACAATGTTAGTGACTACAATCTCCACATCATCTTGTTCTACCATTATAGCCTGATATTTCAAGAATCTTTGTGGGGAAAGCCAGTGTCCACCTTTCGCTTCCAGTACTGCAGATACTGTATGGGACACTAACACAGTCATTTTCTGGCCCAGGGTGAATTTTCGGGCTTCCTGGATGTTTAGTACTACAGCCGCGACCGCTCGCAAGCATCCAGGCCAGCCCTTTGCAGTTGCATCCAATTGTTTGGAAAAGTAGGCAACTGCTCGTCGGTACGGACCCAAATCTTGTGCTAATATTCCTAGGGCAATCCCCTGCTTCTCATGGGAAAAAAGGAAAAATGGTTTACTCACATCTGGGAGTCCTAAGGCTGGGGCCGACATCAGGGCCTTCTTTAGCAGCTCAAAGGCCTGTATGGTCTCTTTGCTCCATTTAAGGGGTTTCTGCTCAGTGGTTGTTAGTGCATACAAGGGTTTAACAAGCAGTCCATAATTATAGATCCATAGTCGGCACCACCCAGTCATCCCCAGGAAAGTTCGTAACTCTTTCACTGTTTGTGGTCTCGGGGTTTGACATATTGTCTCTTTTCGGGCCTGTCCCAAAGTCCTTTGTCCAGCACTAATTTCATAGCCCAGATAAATCACTTTGCGCTGCATTACTTGGGCCTTTTTCTTGGATACCCGGTATCCCTGGAGCCCCAAAAAATTTAGCAGACTCACCGTCCAGGCCATACAAGCGTCCTTTGTCTTGGTGGCAATCAGGATGTCATCCACATATTGTAACAGCTTCCCTTCCTCAGGCGGGGCTTCCCAAGACTCAAGATCTTTTGCAAGTTGATTACCAAATATAGTAGGGCTATTTTTGAACCCTTGTGGTAACACCGTCCAAGTAAGCTGAGTTTTACGACCGCTTTTAGGATTTTCCCATTCGAATGCAAATATTTTCTGGCTGGCTTTATGGAGAGGGAGGCAAAAGAAGGCATCCTTCAGGTCTAAAACGGTAAACCAGGTTAGCTCAGGGGTCAGCACAGTTAACAAGGTGTATGGATTCGCCACTACCGGGTAGAGGTCTTCAGTTATCTTATTTACAGCCCGTAAGTCCTGGACTACCCGGTATGATCCGTTGGGCTTACGGACAGGTAATATGGGAGTGTTAAAGTCGGACTCACATTCCTTTAGTAATCCTAGTTGTAGAAAATTTTCTATCACTGGCCGGATTCCTTCCTTGTCCTCCTTCCTCAGGGGATATTGTTTAATTCTTACCGGCTGCCTTCCTTCTTTGAGCCTGACCTCAACAGGTGGGGCATTCTTTGCTCTTCCGGGTACATCAGTGGCCCATACCCCGGGGTATACCTGGTTCGTGATCTCCTCCCGGATTTTTCCTTCTGTGGGAACACTAGCTAGTGATAAACTCATTATTTGGATATACTGTTGATCATTTACCTCCAGAGTAATCTCTCCCTTTTCAAATTTAATTATTGCACCCAATTGTTCCAATAAATCTCTTCCCAAAAGTGCCTTCGGGGATTTGGGCATATACAGAAATCTGTGAATGCCCCATTGTTTTCCCAGTTTATATCTCAGAGGCTCACAAAAATATGCCTTTTCACTTTGGCCAGTTGCCCCTTTTACCATGATATAGTCATTTCCCAGGGGCATCAAAGCTTGGTTTAAAACCGAATACGTTGCCCCTGTGTCGATCAGAAATTCTATCTTCTTTTGTTCTTTCCCTAGCTTCATTATAACCAGTGGATCCGCTAGGGTAGATTCCCCAGGTCCCCGTCAGTCCTCCTTCACATGGGCCACTATCCCTCTTTTCTGATTGCTTCGTCCCTTCCCCTTATTTCCTTGCCTTTCTGGACACTCATTCTTCCAGTGACCAAATCTTTTGCATAACGCACATTGATCCCTGTCTAATCGAGGCAGTCCTCGTCTGGGTTTTCTCTCTTCTTCCCTGATGACCGCTACTACCCTTCTCTGTCCCCGTTTGTAATCTTCCTCTCTATTGCTGAACACTCTCCATGCCTCATCCAACAATACTTCCAGGTTCCTGCCCTCTGTGGGACGCAGCTTTTGAAGCTTTCGCCTAATATCCCCTGTAGACTGGCCCAAAAATAAAGAAACTAGTTGTTGTATTCCTACCTCTGACCCAGGGTCCAGCGGTGTATTACGGCGCATTACGTCCCTCAGTCGATCCAGGAATTCGGATGGTGACTCGGAAGGCCCTTGCTTAATTGCATATAGTGCTGACCAATTTATGGTCTGGGGAATGGCTCTTTCCATTCCTTTTGAAATCCATCCCTGATACGCCCGCAATTTCTCCATATGGGTGGACCTATTCGCATCCCACTTTGGGTCCTGAAGGGGGAGGTATTCTTTAACGTCTCCTCCCGAGACTTTATAATGGTCCTCAGCCAGATCCCCTGCAGTTTTTAAAATCAATTGTTTTTCCGTCTCGGTCATACATTCTAACAATAATTGTATGTCATTCCAATCAGGGTTGTGTTGCTTTACGATAAACTGAAAATGTTTGGTCACACTCACCGGATCGTTCCTGTAATCCTTAGCAACCCTTTTCCATGCCTCTAAATCAATTGTGGAAAAAGGTACCTTGATCAGCATTGTCCCACCATCAGGTCCTACTGCTTCCCGGAGAGGTGCCTGCAGGACTGTCAGGCCGGGCTTCCGCCTAGTACGGGAGGATACAGGGCTAGTCGGGGGAGTGGAGGTTCCGTCCGAGTCCACATCCTGCTCCTGCGATCGAGGGGGAGGCTTAAACAAATCAGTTAGATCTTGTTCTAGTGCCTGGCGGTTTTTGTTTGCGTTTGTACATCTTTGTCCAATACTACATGCTGAGCAGCACCGCTTCAGCTTGCCTTTAAGTTCCTTGTTACTCTCTCTTTCAAGGGCAAGTACCATAGGGTCCTGTGGTGGCACCATCCCACAGTCCCTTTGCCACTCCGGATGATTTCGGAGGGTGAAAAACATATCTGCATATGATACTTCATCCCATTTTCCTTCCCTTCTTAAAAACAGCATTAATTGCAAGATAGTGTTATAATCAATTGACCCATTCAATGGCCATTTGGCTCCATCTTCTAGTTTGTACAGCGGCCACCACTGATTACAGTACTTAATAAGGGTCTTCCTGCTCTCTGTGCCTCCAGTCCCAGCAATTTCCTTCCAGTGAGCAAGTACACAGCCTAGGGGACTCTTTTTTAGAATGCCTCCCTGGGTATTGCCCATCCTAATAATTTCTTTTTCCTTTTTCACAAACTCTTTCCTGCTACCTTCTCTATCCCGTTTTAATTTCCACGCAAACCTCCTCTTACAAATCCCCACAGTTCTCTTTCAATCCTTTTTCCCAAACGTCCCCAAATTTCTGGGATTAGGTCTTTTGGGTTTTTGGGTGGGTTTGTTTTTGTTTTTGTTTTTTTTTACACGCAAACTTTCCTATTTTGGATTCTTGGTAAGTCCTTTCCCAATCACAAAGCTGGGGATTTTGGGAAAGCACTTAGGACATTCAGCTTTCTGCCTTCCAGATAAACAATACCACCTTTCCTTGCAAAATGAACACTCTAACAAGACCCAGGCCGAATGCCAATTTTCGCATAATTTGTTAGTAATCCCACACACAAAACAAGGAATCACCCTCCATCAATATGAGGGTTTAAAAAAGGTATCTGGGACAGGTTGTTCACAATTTAGGGCTACTATCTGTCCAATTGGTGTTAAATACGCTCTTCTTAATAAAATCCGCTCCGCTCCCCTCCTTATCCAGTTCCCTCCTTCATTTAAATACTCCCAAGGTTCGAGCCCAAACCACTGAAGGAGTGACTCTCTCCGTCCTGCCACTTTGATGATCAGCCAGGCCTCCGATACTTAGGAGATTGACTAAACACCGCAGCAGCCCAACTTACATATATCAAAAACATTTACAGATCTTACAAACATTTCAGACACTTTGTCCGTCTCTGGCCATGTTCCTCGCGGAATCACGGAACCGCAAATCAGGACTCCCACTCGCTTCACATCGGCGCTGTCTCTCAAACACACACACACAGACACTCGTGCTTTTAACATAAAATACCCGGGCGTTTCATAGATAAATCATACAGTTCACGCTCTAGTTGTTATCCCTTCAGCAGCTGCACACTTTGAGGCTCGCTTACCCTTCTCCTGCTTCTTATACAGTCATTAGCAGGTCCGTCCTGGCTCCCGATGCCGGGATGCAGCAATAACCTCGGATTCACTCGATCTACTCCCAAGATCGCTAGCGGCCGCTCTATCGGTCAGCGAATCCCCCCTTTCCTTAGGGTACCCTCCTCCCATACGGGGACTATGCTGTACGCCAGACGTCTCTGCGCGATTTACCAGCGGCCCCGGCCAAGCGTGGGCGTCCCCTACGACTTACTGGCCCCCTTGTTAAACATACCGTTTATCCGCAGCTTCAGGAGGTTGTTGTCTACTCCTGCCGTGAGCGGCTGGAAGTGGAGGCTCCTCCGAGAGAAGTGCTCGGGGCGCGCCTAGGAGCGTCCGCTCCGCAGTCGATCCCGCAGCCGAGCAGAGTGTCTCCTGGCTGGCTCGCCAAAATGATGTGCGGAAAATCAGACTCCACAACTGGGAAAGTTGTAAAGTAGGTATGTTTATTCAGCGCTGGGCAGCACGGGGGGTCATCCCACCAAAATCGTGCGCACCTTGCGGCAATTCCCTTTGAATTTTATACAACAAAATGTTACATATTCAAAAAGCGCCTATACATATTCATGATCTGTCCGTGGAAAGGCGGTCTTATTACAATGAGTTCATTTCCATTGTCTCCGCCTTTAACTCCTCTCAGCTGCGCACGCGCAGTGCCTCTTGGTGGTCGTGGGCCGGGGTCTTGGGGATGAAGGCCGTATGTCTTCCTCACTGTGCACTTTTCACCTTCACCATAAAACTTACTCAGACCGGTTCCTAATTAGCAGAGAATCCTCCGTGTTCATTCCATTCTGATTTACTACCTCCTTATCTTGTGATTGGTTGCAAAAATGCAAGCAGAATGAAGGGTCATCTTGACCCTTCCTTACACTAGTTCTTGTTAAAACATCTTACGTAAGGGTTAAGATTACTAGATATGTGGCTTAAGCTAGTTAATGGTCCTGCTATTTCCCTTAAGTGTTAGTTCCCTCTATCACTGACAACTGAAGGAAAGAACCTAGAAATTGGTTGTGGGTTTCTTTCTTCATTTTTGCTGACAGTTTCATGGAAGGAGCAAGAACTTTAGGGGCTTTTTTGGTGAAAAATGTTTCATCCAACTTTGTCATGGTTATTTACTAAGTGTTGTAAAGGAGATAAGAAAACTTTAACAATACACAATGTAATTTAATAAAAATATTTCCCTTCTTATTATCTTATTATTCCCTCCTCCAACAAATTGTTGTTTCATTTTCTTTTTTCAATTGTTCTTATTTCTTTCGTGTCATCTTTTATGTCTAGAAGAACCTCCTTCCAAAATCCACAAAGAAATACCTACTTTCTGATTTCACTTTAACTTGGGTTGTGAGGCTTACAGAAATCTTGACAAAAAATGCTTGGTCATGGCTAGTAATTTTTCTGGTAATCATATTAATCTCACCATGACCTTGTGTATCCATTCCTTCTCTCCTATATCACATTGTCCTGGGTTCAGCTAGGATAGAGTTAATTTTCACCAGAAGCTGGGATGGGACACAGCCAAGGCAGCTGACCCAAACTACCCAAAGGGAGTATTCCATACCATATGCTGTCATGCTCAGCATAAAAGGGGGCTAGTTGGGGAGGGGTGGCATGGCTCCAGGGCACGTGGCTTGGGGACGGTCTGGCTTTGGTCTGGCTTCAGGATGGGTCTGAGCGTGCGGTCTGAATGTACGCTTGTTGGGTGAAAAATTGCATTGTGTATCACCCGTTGTGTATATTCTGTTAAGTACTGTTGTTGTTATTTCCCTCTCCCTTTGCTGTCCCAGTAAACCGTCCTTATCCTAATCCACAAGGTTTTGCCTTTGTCTTCCCATTCTCCTCCCCATCTTGCCATGGGAGGGAGGGGTGAGCAAGCAGCTGCGTGGTGCTCAACTGCTGGCTGGGGCTAAACCACGACAGTCCTTTTTGGCGCCCAACGTAGGGCACGAAGGGTTGAGATAACGACAGATCTGACCAGAGCATGTTAAAACAAAGTTGTTATAAGTATTTATTGTATTATTTAAACAGTCGCTGGTCACAATGGTGTTTTGTTTGGTCAAGTGGCTGTGGTATGTAAACCCTTATTTGCTGTATGTATTCCTTGCCCCTATACACAAGAAGAAATACACAAAGAAATCTGTTAGCTTAGTGAGGGATGATGATGAACCAGGACCATCACGAGAACAAGAAGAAGAGGCAGAACCAGAGGTAATCACCCGATCCCTGTCCCTGAGTGAGCTAAGAGATATGCGGAAAGATTTCAGCTGCCTTCTAGGGTAGCACATCATTACCTGGTACTCTGCTGCTAGGATAACAGGGCCAGTAGCCTGGAACTGGAGGGCAGGGAGGCCAAGCAGCTGGGATCCCTGTCTAGGGAAGGGGGCATTGACAAGGTGACTGGGAAAAAGACACAAGCCCTCAGCCTCTGGAGGCGACTCCTGTCAAGCGTGAAGGAAAGGTCTCCCTTCAGTGAAGATGTTGTATGTCATCCAGGCAAGTGGCCCACCATGAAACAAGGTATCCAGTATTTGAGGGAATTAGCCATGTGGGAGATGGTTCATTATGACCCAGAAAATGCACAGTTGCCCACAGACCCCGATGAAGTCCAATGTACCTGACCCACGTGGCAGAAGTTTGTACAGAGTACACCAGCATCGTATGACAACTTGCTGGCGGTAATTGACTGGAAAAGCGAAGAGGTGCCAACAGTGGATGAAGTGGCTGGCCGACTCCAGCAATACAAAGGAAGTCTCCCTCGTCTCTGCTGTGGAGAAACTGTCCTGAGAGTTCCAGCAATTTAGAGAGGATATGTCCTACTCCCCACCTATACAGATCAGTGTCTCGGTGTGCTGGGTTTGCATGGCAAGGTTTTGTAGCGGGGGGGGGCTACAGGGGTGGCTTCTGAGAGAAGCTGCTAGAAGCTTCCCCTGTGTCTGATAGAGCCAATGCCAGCCAGCTCCAAGACAGACCTGCTGCTGGCCAAGGCCAAGCCAATCAGCGCCTCTGTGATAACATATTTAAGAAGGGGAAAAACCAGTTAGGGAGGGCTTTTGCAGCTGGAGAGAGGAGCGAGAAGATGTAAGAACATCTGCAGACACCAAGGTCAGTGCAGAAGGAGGGGGAGGAGGTGCTCCAGGCACCAGAGCAGAGATTCCCCTGCAGCTGTGGTGAAGACCATGGTGAAGTAGGCTGTCCCCCTGCAGCCCATGGAGGAAGGATGAGGGGGTGTAGAGATTCCACCTGCAGCCTGTGGAGGACCCCACACTGGAGCAGGTGGAGGCACCTGAAGGAGGCTGAGACCCTGTGGGAAGCCCACACTGGAGCAAGCTCCTGGCAGGACCTGTGGACCCGTGGAGAGAGGAGCCCACACCAGAGCAGGTTTGCTGGCAGGACTTGTGACCCCCTGTGGGGGACCCACACTGGAGCAGTCTACTCCTGAAGGTCTGCACCCTGTGGGAGAGACTCACATTGGAGAAGTTCGTGAAGGACTGTAGCCCATGGGAGGGACTCCATGCTGGAGCAGGGGAACGATGAGAGGAGTCCTCCCCCTGAGGAGGAAGGAGCGGCAGTGATGAACTGACCGTAACCCCCATTCCCCGTCCCCCTGTGCCGCTGAGGGGGGACAGAGGTTGAAGCCGGGAGTGAAGTTGAGCCCAGGAAGATGGGAGGGGTGGGGGGAGGTGTTTTAAGAGTTGATTTTATTTCTCATTACTCTGTTTTCCTTGGTAATAAATTAGATGAATTTCCTCTCAAAGCTGAGTCTGGTTAGCTCGTGATGATAATTAGTGAGTGATCTCTCCCTGTCCTTATCTCAACCCACAAGCTTTTTGTTATACCTTTCCTCCCCTGTCTAGTGAACAAAGGGAGTGATAGAGCGATTCTGGTGGGCACCTGGCCCTCAGCCAGGGTCAACCCACCACACTGGGCTATTAGGTGTAAGCGTTCCTCTGCTCAGGAGAGGGGATATAGAGGGTCCACACCACGAGGCACCCTGTGGTTCTACATGCATGACCACGGAGAGGACATGAGGAAGTGGGATGGAAAGCCTACCTCGATCCTACAGGCACAAGTACATGAGTTGAAGGCAAAACAGTCGTAAAAAGGGACTCTTCCAGGAAAAATGCCGCTTCTGTTTCCAACGGGCAGCCCCCCAGACCAAGTTGAAGGCCTACTCATACATATGATCCTCTTGAAGGGACTTCTAAGTCCTTTTTGCAAGAAGTGAGTAATGAATACGATGAGCAGGATTTGAGGGGTCCTGCCTCCAGCCAGGTGGAGGAGAGGGACATCCAGGTTTATTGGACTGTGTGGATCTGATGGCCTGGCACGTCAGATCCACAAGAGTATAAGGCTCAAGTGGACACTGGTGCACAGTGTACCCTAATGCCATCAAGCCATGAAGGAGCAGAACCCATCTCTATTTCTGGAGTGACAGGGGGATCCCAACAGTCGACTCTGTTGGAGACTGAAGTCAGTCTAACTGTGAATGAGTAGCAAAAGCACCCCATTGTGACTGGCCCAGAGGCTCTGTGCGTCCTGGGCATAGACTGTCTGAGGAGAGGGTATTTCAAGGACCCAAAAGGACACAGGTTGGCTTTTGGTATAGCTGCCTTGGAAGCGAAGGACATTGAACCATTGTCTAGTTTGCCTGGTCTCTCGGAGGACCCTTCTGTTGTGGGGCTGCTGAGGGTTGAAGAGCAACAGGTGCCAATTGCTACCACAGCTGTGCACCGGTGGCAATACCGCACCAACCGAGACTCCCTGGTTCCCATCCATAAGCTTATTTGTCAACTGGAGGGTCAGGGACTGATCAGCAGAACCCGCTCACCCTTTAACAGTCCCATGTGGCCAGTACGAAAGTCCAATGGAGAGTGGAGGCTGACAGTAGACTATCATGGCCTGAATGAAGTCACACCGCCGATGAGTGCTGCTGTGCCAGACATGCTGGAACTTCAATATGAACTGGAGTCAAAGGCAGCCAAATGGTATGCCACAAGTGATATAGCTAATGCATTTTTCTCGATCCCTTTGGCAGCGGAGTGCAGGCCACACTTTGCCTTCACTTGGAGGGGCGTCCAGTACACCTGGAATCGACTGCCCCAGGGGTGGAAACACAGCCCCACCATTTGCCATGGCCTGATCCAGACTGCACTGGAAAAGGGTGAAGCCCCAGAGCACCTGCAATACATTGAGGACATCATTGTATGGGGCAACACAGCAAAAGAAGTTTCTGAGAAAGGGAAGAACATAGTCCAAATCCTTCGTAAAGCCTGTTTCGCCATAAAAACGAAGTAAGGTCAAGGGACCTGCACAGGAGATCCAGGTTTTATGAATAAGATGGCAAGATGGGTGTCGTCAGATCCCAATGGATGTGATCAACAAAATAGCAGCCATGTCTCCACCGACCAACAAAAAAGAAACACAGGCTTTCTTAGGCGTTGTGGGTTTCTGGAGAATGCACATTCCAAATTACAGTCTGATAGTAAGCCCTCTCTATCACGTAACCCAGAAGAAGAATGATTTCAAATGGGGCCCTGAGCAACGACAAGCCTTTGAACAAATTAAACAGGAAATTGTCCATGCAGTAGCCTTTGGCGCACTCTGGGCAGGACCAGATGTGAAAAATGTGCTCTACACCGCAGCCGGGGAGAACAGCCCTACGTGGAGTCTCTGGCAGAAAGCACCAGGGGAGACTCGAGGTCGACCCCTGGGGTTTTGGAGTCGGGGATACAGAGGATATGAGGCTCACTACACTCCAACTGAAAAAGAGATATTGGCAGCCTATGAAGGGGTTCAAGCTGCTTCTGAGGTGATTGGCACTGAAGCACAGCTCCTCCTGGCACCCTGACTTAGAGAGTCCCTTCTACACACCATGCAACCGATGGTACGTGGAGTAAGCGGGTTGCACTGATCACACAGCGGGCTCGAATAGGAAACCCCAATCGTCCAGGAATTCTGGAAGTGATCACAGACTGGCCAGAAGGGAAAGATTTCGGAATATCACCAGAGGAGGAGGTGACACGTGCTGAAGAGTTCCTACCGTATAATAAACTACCAGAGGATGATAAGCCATACGCCCTGTTCACTGATGGGTCCTTTCATACTGTGGGAAAGCATCGGAGGTGGAAGGCCGCTGTATGGAGTCCTACAGGACGAGTTGCGGAAGCTGCTGAAGGAGAAGGTGAATCGAGCCAATTGGCAGAGGTGAAAGCCATCCAGCTGGCTCTAGACATTGCTGAAAGAGAGAAGTGGCTAATGCTCGACCTCTCTACTGACTCATGGATGGTGGCCAATGCCCTGTGGGGGTGGTTACAGAAGTGGAAGCAGAGCAACTGGCAGCGCAGAGGCAAACCCATCTGGGCTGCCCCATTGTGGTAAGATATTGCTGCCCGGCTAGAGAAGCTGGTTGTAAAGGTACGTCACGTAGATGCCCACATACCCAAGAGTCCGGCCACTGAGGAACATCAGAACAACCAGCAGGTAGATCAGGCTGCCAAGATTGAAGTGGCTCAGGTGGATTTGGACTGGCAGCATAAGGGTGAATTATTTATAGCTCGGTGGGCCCATGACACCTCAGGCCATCAAGGAAGAGATGCGACATATAGATGGGCCCGTGATCGTGGGGTGGACTTGAGCATGGACACCATCTCACAGGTCATCCGTCAATGTGAAACGTGCGCCATAATCAAGCAAGCCAAGCGGGTAAAGCCTCTGTGGTATGGAGGACGATGGCTGAAATATAAATATGGGGAAGCATGGCAAATTGACTACATCACGCTCCCTCAAACCCACCAAGGCAAGCGCTATGTTCTTACAATGTGGAAGCAACCACTGGATGGCTGGAAACATATCCCATGCCTCATGCCACTGCCCGGAACACTATCCTGGGTCTTGAAAAGCAAGTCCTGTGGTGACATGGCACCCCAGAAAAAGAATTGATTCAGACAACAGGACTCAGTTTCGGGAACAACCTCATAGACACCTGGGCCAAAGAGCATGGCATTGAGTGGGTGTATCACATCCCCTACCATGCACCAGCCTCTGGGAAAATCAAACGATACAATGGACTGCTAAAGACTACCCTGAGAGCAATGGGTGGTGGGACCTTCAAACACTGGGACACACATTTAGCAAAGGCCACCTGGTTAGTCAACACTAGGGGATCTGCCAATCGAGCTGGCCCTGCCCAACGAAAACTTTTACATACTGTAGAAGGACATAAAGTCCCCATAGTACGTATGAAGAGTATGTTGGGGAAGACAGTCTGGGTTAACCCTGCTTCTGACAATAGCAAAGCAATCCATGGGATTGCTTTTGCTCAGGGACCTGGGTGCACTTGGTGGGTGATGAGAAAGTATGGGGAAGTCCGATGTCTACCTCAAGGGGATTTGATTTTGGGTGAGAATATCCAATAAAGTAAATTGTATTATGTTAATTGCTAAATAACCCTGTCGTATTTTATCATTGCTACAATTACTATATGCTGTATCAATAGGATTACAGTAAGAATCACCCAAATTAATGAAGGATGGGTGTCGCAATGATGGAACTAGAACTGGCTTCAGCAACCAGCGCCCAACAACTTCCTTGAAATCAACATCTTCAACGTGCAGACTGAGGGCATGGACCACGCCAGATAGATAGCCGTGAGTTCTGGATGCAGCATGCAACAATCCAACAGCATACGTCATCACTCCTGCCCTGAGAGACTGTTATGACAGATGGAGCCCAAAGTCACAGCCTAAATGAACTCAGTGGACATCATAGAGGGATGGCCTATAGACTAAGGGAATGATAACTGTGTGTATATAAATATATATCTCAAACACAGGGAAAGTGGTCATGATTAATTGGGACATGTAGGATCTGGGCATGATGTAGATGGTATAGAATAAGGGGTGGATAATGTCCTGGGTTCATCTAGGATAGAATTAATTTTCACCAGAAGCTGGGATGGGACATAGCCAGGACAGGTGACCCAAACTAGCCAAAGGGGATATTCCATACCATATGACATCATGCTCAGCATAAAAGGGGGCTAGTTGGGGAGGGGTGGCACGGCTCCAGGGCACGTTGCTCGGGGACGATCCGGCTTTGGGACGGGTCTGAGCATGTGGTCTGAGTTGTACGCTTGTTGGGTGAGAAACTGCATTGTGTATCACCCATTGTGTATATTCTTTTAAGTACTGTTGTTGTTATTTCCCTCTCCCTTTGCTGTCCCAGTAAACTGTCCTTATCCTAACCCAAGAGGTTTATCTTTGTCTTCCCATTCTCCTCCCTATCCCGCTGGGGAGGGATGAGGAAGTGGCTGCATGGTGCTCAGCTGCCAGCTGGGGCTAAACCACGACACACATTTACCTTGCAAATTTTTAAAAGCATGTTCAGTCTTACTAATACAACTACTCACACCAATAACATTAAATACATGCAATGGGGGATCTTGTAGTTTACATTACATAGAATTAGGATGATTCCCTGCATATATGTGCAATAGATTATACACACATGTGTATTCTTACCTGCCACAAGGGGCCTTTAGCTCTCCTTCGGCATTTTGGTTCGCCATGTCAATTTTTACACTAAAGACCATACCCCATCACAGCCATGGTAGCGTACAGGAAAAGGAGATGCTCCCACAACTAAATACTTTTGTAAAACCTTTGCATTGAAGAGACACTGTAGAAGTGGAAGGTCTAGCATCTTACCCTGTATTTTCACATCTTCTCTGTCCAGTCTCTTAGAGCGATTGATACTTTCCGAGAAATCTGAAATCGGAAGGAACCTCAACAAATTGTCCAGCCCATCTTGCAGTGAGACAAGACCAAGCCTAGGAGATGTTTATCTACGCTGATATTTTTTTAAATCTCCAGTGAGGGAGATGCCCACAGAGTGCCTAGGTAGACTTCTAGATTAAAGGTTTTTCCTCTAAAGAAGGAGTCAATGGAAAGGTAAAAAGTTCTCCTGGTGTCATATTCGTGAGTATCATATGCTAAATGACCTAATATACAAGCATGCTATGCAGCTACAAGATATGCATCTGACCATGCATTCAGTACAGCTTCTGTGAATTGTACTCCAAACATATGTTCCAGTGATGTATGATATACTTAGAAACATAGAATCATAGAATGGTTTGGGTCAGAAGAGACCTTTAAAGATCATCTAGTCCAACCCCCCTGCCATAGGCAGGGACACTTTTCACTAGATTAGGTTGGTCAAAGCCCCATCTAACCTAGCCTTGAACACTTCCAGGGAGGAGGCATCCACAACTTCTCTGGGCAACCTGTTCCACTGCCTCACCACACTTATTGTAAAAGGTTTCCTTGAGATATACTTGTTAGCAGATGTTACAGCTAGTGATCCTGGGATTTATCACTAGAGAAAATCAAGAATTTAACAGGTAAAAACTGGGGATTACCAGTGAGAGACATGGGTTTGACAATTAAAAGACTGGTGGCAGACATCACTGGAGGAACTCTGATGGCTACATGCCTGTTGAAGTGCACAGGTAGGGCCAGCAAGATTTGGCAGCCAAGAAGGAATGAGTAGTTTATCGCTAATGATTCAGGAGTGCCTAACCCATCTGGAAAAAGGGACAATCTGCTCTTTGCAAGATTTACATAACAGGTGAAAGCATAACAAACCAAGCATACAAAACATGCAAAAATCACAGCCACTGACCATCTCATATTTCTTTCCTTTCACTCCTAGAAAATGGCAAATCTTAAAAGTGGGAGTGTTAATAAATTAGGTGTAAAGACATGTAGGTGTCAAGAAAGAAATGTGCATCTTGCAATTCATTTTACTGACAGTTTCTTTTAGAGCACATCAAACAGCTGTCAGGTACGGCTACCCTCCAGCTTTCTCTTCTTTTACCTCTCCCACCAACCTCCAACATGGACAAATACAGCCTTGGCATCCTTTGCAGAGCCATGTTCACTCCATTAAGTGTGATTTCATCTTGTCATCTCTATTGATGAGATATTCAGTCCATCCATGCAACTTATTACAAATGTCTGTGTGTTCCGCCATCCCATAACAAAGTTTGTTTCTCTCTTATATTCCTGTACTAAAGCTAGAAACATCTCCATTTCTGGTCAGCTTATTCCACATGCAAAAAGATTTTTCTGTCATCAGAACTTTCATTATCCAACAGCATGTAACAGAAATAACAGTTCCTAAGTTAACATCTCCTTTTCAATTTCCAATTTCATAGCCTGAAATCCCCCTTTTTCCTCCAAGTACTGTATGAGTTTTGTTTTCCCACTCAGAACCTATTTTGCTTGGCCCCTACTCTCTAAAAGACTCCATGTTCTGTTCTCTGGTAAGAAAACATTTTTGTGTGGTTATAGTAACTTTTAACAGGAGATTAAGACTCTTGGAGCATTTCAGGATTATTTCATAAGCTTCTTACATCTGCATCTTCCATTTCTTGACAACATTTTCATACTCCCCAAGTACAGAATGGGCATTTATAGATAAACCAAAGGTATTATAAATGAGCCAAATAGAAAGCTTTCTCCTGTAAAAAATGGGAATATGAGAGTAAAATCTGGATAATTCCTCCTTACATTGTTTTGAGGAGTCATATCACATATATGGGGATTTTTTGACCTCATGCAAGTGGAACTGCATTGTAAACCACCAATATAGATCTTCTCTTGCACCATGTTGATATTGCAGTCAGACATATTATTTCCACACAGGCAGACATATTAATGTGCATACAGTGTGAAGGCCTTTAACTGTGTTAGCTCTGCTATTCATAGCAAAAGGGCATTAGTAATGCAGAGACCTGTAAGTGTGTTCGAAGAAGATGCCAAGTGGAATTTTAGATGTAGAAAGTGCTCTAGGAGGGCTCCACCATCACAGAGTAACCCAAGAGAGGACACTTCACAAAGGCTGAAAAACAGCTTTACACCATCTAAGACTGCCCAAATTTACTTGCTCAAACATGTAGATTCTTTATTGTTTCACCCTCCATGTCTTCCACTATTAGAACTGCCTGCAATTAGTAGTCTGACCTCCGCAGGATGCATATCCCCTTACCCCCCATCTCCCCAAAAAATGCCCTTATTATGCAGTTAATTTGAAACCTGGCCCTGTGGCCTATGTCCTCTTGCTGGCCCCATGACTTACTGCTCCTGCTGGCCCCAAGGCTTATGGCCCCTTGCAGTTTTCCTAGTGTGAAATGAAATACCACAGCAGTCCCATCTGCTCTGTGCAGCAAAAAGACAACCAGGCATTCACTAGTCACAGTCTTTGGGAGTTAGAGAGGCTCTGTGCAGGGCACACATGGGAAGAAAGAGGGAAAAGACAGATGGAAAAATTTGCAATTAAATTGCATTGAAAAACTTAAATCAAATTTACAAGACATTACTTAAACAGTGAAGAGCAGAAAGAGTTAAGGTCAGCAAGCTCAGTTTATCTTATCTCAGTGCGTAGTGACAGAACAAGTTAGTGCGAAGCAATTCATGGTGTGGATTTACAGCATTAACTAATCTATAGTAACTACCCATGAGAATACCTCTACCCATACCTTTATATGAATATAAGGTAATTACAAGGAGGTTACTGCTTTCATTTGTTTAAAACAAAACAAATTTCTACTGCACTTTTACCCTAACTTCTGGCAGAAATACACACACTTCCTTTGTACTTAAGAGATTTTTTCCAATAAATACCAAAGCAGCTCTCAATGGCTCCCTTCAAATCCTTTCTTAAAACTTTTTCTTGTCTGTGATAGCTGTGAACACTTGATAGCAGATGGATAGATGCAGACCACTGATGGGCTTGAACCACTCCTTGTCAGGCTGGTCACTATTGTGTCCCCGTTAGCTTGTGCTTCTTCTGTCAGCCCATAAATCCTCATGATACCTTTCTTATCATGAGACTGTCAGTTCTCTGAACAGGAACCATCATCTGGTCATAGATAAGATGATTCTCAATCTATGGCAGGATTAACATTTTATGACAGAGAAAATGGAAGGACAGCCTTTGTCCTAAAATACCACACACAAATTACCACAGACAAGTGGTAATCCTGAAGCCAGGATTTCATCCCATAGCTTCAACATATCCAAAAGAACCATAGGTTGTTTTGCATGTGACAGGAATGTTGCCTATCTTTCATTTTTGCAGGTAAAAATGTCTCACAGCCTTGTCTTTTCACTTGTCTAACACAGTAATTTTTTAACATGTGGATATGTATCCCTGTGGGTTTGTGACAACTTTTAAAGGATTTCTGAAGGATAACTAAAAAAGCCAAGTTTGCTGTCCTTAGGCTTAATTTTACTATATAGAAGCAAACATTGCGAAGCACAGGTCTGCAATGTGGAAAAGACTGAAAACAATTGTTCTACCTGAGCACATTTTTAATGTCAAAGACTTAGAAAACAGCTAACTCTCTCATCTTCAGATACCTGTGTGTCTTTATTATTACAAAACAGGAATTTAGTAATTGTTCTGATTAGTTCTTAACACTTTATTTGTTCAGGTGTTTTTTCGCTTGAAAAGCAGTGACCTCACCTACTGGACAGTCACATTTTTCAGAAGGAAATTTTTGTCGTCTTTTTTTACTCCCAACATTCACAGCAAAAGTTGCTTTTAAAACTCACTTGCAGCTCTCCCTATGTACCATTTCTTTCTATGTGCTGACTCCCCTGTAGCTGGAGAAGCTGTGTCTGTACATCCTGGGACTTAGTGCTGATGTACAGGACAGTGGTGGCATCAGCACTCACTGCTGTATGACTGTGCTTACACTCTCCCACTCCAGAGGAAGTGTCCATGTGAGGAGAGCAGCTTCTGCAGTATGTTTCCGAAGTGAATGAATACAAATGTCAAGTCTTCATTTCTTTCAGTCACTATTGAATAGCATTCTGTGTGAGGAAGAAGAGGGAAGACTTGTTGGGGAGATAGTAGGAAGAACTTCTAAAATTGTGTCTGGAAACCTGGGGAATCTCCCTCAGCAGCACTCTGAAGAGGAAGCACTTAGATGACAACAGGTAGGGAAGACTGTTTTGCAGAAGTGACAGTCCCAATAAAGGCCAGAAAATCACCAGTGGGCATGAAGAAACCTACCACAGCTCTAATAATGGGCATGGAATGGTAAGGTCACAGAGATAAGCATTTAAGACGTCTGTGGGGGTGTAAGAGGGACAGAGAGGCTGTCTGACAACCTAGTATGATTTTTTTACATCTTTTTTTTTCTCCATCTAATAGCAGCAAGCCCTGTCTGATAAACGTGAGACTAGAAGGACCCCCAGTCCATCCCTTTGTACTGAGGGAGGACTGAGCCTGGGCACAACTCTGGCAGATACTTGTCTAAACTTGCTCTTTTAACCTCCAGTGAAGAAGAATCCACAAAATCAGCCTTGTAGTTTTAAAAAAACCTTTCTTTGATGTCTAACCAAACTTCACATCAACATAAGTCAATTACTTTTTGTCCCTTGTCACTGTGTCCATGAGCATGATTGATCACAGTTCCCTTACAGCCTAAGAGAATATCTTCATGTGCAGTGCTGTACATTTTTTTCTTTTCTTCACTAACCAGCTCATCCTTTCATGCTTGCCTCAAGGATCATGTTTCAAATCCTCTTTTCTCCCTTTATTGTTCTTCTCTCATCACTGCAACTTGTCAGTATACTTTTTAAGTGCAATACACCAAGCTGGAAAAAATATAGAAAAACTACAAACTGGAAAACTGTGAGTCCACCAGCACAAGTAGACCAAAAGAATTGCCATAGTCATCATTACTTCTGTTAGTACATCCTGGAAAATTGAAACGAGAGATTCTGATAGGATATAAGGAAAGACTTTTTCATGATGAAGACAGTCAAGCTTTGGAACAGGTTGCCCAGAGAGGCTGTATTCTCCATGCTGGGATATTTTCTACAACCAGACTGGATAAGGCCCCGAGCAACCTGGTCTGACCTCCTAGGTGACTTTGCTTTGATCATGAAGTTGGACTAGAGATCTCCTGAGGTCCCACATGAATTATCTTATGGTCCTGTGAAACGAATTGCTTCCTTGTCAGTAACGTACCATTGCTGACCCATAGTCAGTTTGTGATGTACTATAATATTCAGGTCCTTTTCTAAGGACTGCTATCTGCCCTATTAGTCCCTATGTTATAGGCGTGCATTTGGTTTCTCCTTTCCAAATACAGTGTTTTTACAAATACAGTGTTTGTACTCTTTTTTCTTTTTTTTTAAAAAAAATCAGTCCAGTGAAATTCAGTGCAACTTCTCCAATTTGTTGAGCTCGCTTTGAATTCTTGTCTTCATAGGCCGTGCTTGCATTTCCTCCCAGCTGGGTGTCACCCACAAATATGCTAAGCATACTCTCTACTGTATCATCTGAATTAGCATCAAGAATATCAAATAGAACCAGAGGTAAGGCAGCTCTCTCCCAAGAGCCCTATTTGAAGTCCCTTTCCAGCTGGGTAGCGGACTCTGGATAAACAGTCTCTGAGTGGAGTTTTTCTACCAGTTATGGATACAGTATGTTCTTATTTGATCCAAAACATGTTTCCACATTTGCTTATAGTATTATCAGGTGAGACCAACTTTGTGAGTCTCACTAAAGTGGAAAAACATCACTTCAGATGTTTCCTCTTTACCTGCTGGGCAGTTATCCTGTCAAAGAAGAATCAGTTTTGTAGTACCTGATAAATCCCTACTGGGCTATTCTTTATCACTTGCTGTTTAGAAACAGATTTTACAAGATTTTATTTTAATAATTATTTGGGTAGCAAAGCTAGGCAGACAGGTTTACAGCTCTCCACCTCCTTCCTTTTCTTCCTGTTAAAAACTGATGCTCCTTTTAGAACATACCACATTCTCCATCCTTGAAAAAAGCACTGACAGGTCAGAGATTGCTTCAAACATTCTTTAAAGTATGCTAGAATAATTTTCACCAGCCTCACTAACTTGAAAACAACCAGTTTCCTTAAATATTATTCAGTCTGTTCTTTAATTATTCTGTTCCTATTCTTTTTGTTAGACTTAATCATGATATTTTATCACAATTATCTGTTTTGTGAAGACTGAAGAAAGTAGGCACTGAATACTTTGGTCTCGTCTGTCTCTTGTCATAATTAGCCCCATAGCCTAACACTACTCTGTAGACCAGACCATCAAGGGCCATCTTGATAGCATCCTAAGAAGGTCAAGATCAGTGGGAAGGATCACTCTCAGAAGGTGTCCAAGAGTAATTTTCAGTTGTGTTTGCAATATTGTGCCTTGCAACAAATGGTCTTCCTCCTCCTCCTCACCTGTTTGTTCCTCTTACCATTGCTCCCAAAGAGCTCCTCTCTGCCATTTCCTAAGTTTGCTGACATTTGTTTTTTCTGAGGTCCACTGATCACTCTGTTGATACTATATCTTCTGCTTGTAAGGATCACTCACCAGTTTTTAAGAGCTTTCTCCCATACTGCAGCGCAACTGCTTTGGGCACCACGTTACTTGTGACACCTTTGCAAGCCATTTGCTAAGTCAGCTTATAGGGTCTGGAAGTGTCTGAAGCACAATACTGAAGGGATACTTCAGCCTGGGATACCCTATGGAGTTTCCCGAGAAGCAGGAATATCTTCACAGGTAGGTAGGGGCTGCGGGCTCAGTGATCCAGTCTCGACGGTGACAACTTCAATTCCAGTCTCATATTGATCTTCATGTTCTGTTCTCTTCAAATTACACACAGTCTTTGACATTTCCAAATATCATACTGAGATTTTTTTTACCCCTTCAAAATCAAACATTCAAGAGAATGAGCAAATGTAAATATAGAACGAAATGAAACTTCTGGGTAAATGACTCTGAACACATCTTACCTTAAAATGCTGTAAACCATGTAACTTTAATTCAGGTCTTTATTTTTTAAGGACAAGCTCTTAAGGAAGCTTTGAATAGAACCTCCTCAACTGGGAAAAGGGAGATCTCACCTGCTGCCAAGGAGGATTTTTCAGCTTTCTGACAGCAGTTATCTGTAAGAAACTTCTGCTTTGGAGCAATTGTGATCAGGAAACGTAAACCTCAATTTATCTACAGACAAAGGAATTAAAGGGGTTTTTTCCTTAACACAAGACTCCTTCTGTGAAGGAAGCCTGTACTGGATTTGTGTGGCAAGGTTTTCGTAGCGGGGGGCTACAGAGGTGGCTTCTGTGAGAAGCTGCTAGAAGCTTCCCATATATCTGATAGAGCTAATGCCAGCCAGCTCCAAGACAGACCTGCCGCTGGCCAAGGCCAAGCCAATCAGTGACGGTAGTAGTGCTGATATCTATACAGTAGAATTTTCCACTTTCCAGGGACAGAAATGTGTTTGGGTTAGTGCTTATACACTGTTTAATTTAGGGTTAAATGCAGTACTTGTTTTGCTGATGACTATATCATTGAAGAAGAGCCAAAAGACTGATAGAAAGCATGCTTTGCTAAAGAGTATCCTTGAAGGAGAGATGAAAAACTGATAAAAAGGAAACATCCTGCCCCAGAAGGCACTGAGAGCTGGGCAATTGCCAGAGAGGGCTGAAATCAACAAGAATAGCCAGTAACCAGGGGATGGGAAAGGTGGGAGGGGGAACGGGATGATGACAGGTTTACCACCACCTAACCAACTAAAAGACTATACAAGTTACAAGTTACACCCTACACACACACCCCAAGGGGCATGCCTGCTAATTTGAAGATGCTTGACCAATAGTAGATGATGTGGTAATTAAGAACCAATTAGCATAAATTTAGGTGGGTTTTTCTAATCCTGTAAAAAGATAAATACGTGGTAGATTCTGTGTGGTGTGCTAGCTTTGTGTATTAGTGTACTGCACACCGGGTAAATGATCCCACTTTTGGGACAACACTGGCGGCTGGAGCACCTCCTCCCCATCCTTCTGCACTGACCTTGGTGTCTGCAGCATTTCTTACATTTTCTCACTCCTCTCTCTGGCTGCAAAAAGCTCTCTCTAACTTGTTTTTTCCCTTCTTAAATATGTTATCACTGAGGCACTGATTGGCTCGGCCTCGGCCAACAGTGGGTCCTTTTTGGAGCCGGCTGGCATTGGCTCTATCAGACACAGGGGAAGCGTCTAGCAGCTGCTCGCAGAAGCCACCCCTGTAGCCCTCCCACTATCAAAAGCTTGCCCCACAAACCCAATAAACATGTGGAGAAGAACAATGTTATTGGGAGTGGTCAACATGGATGCACCAAGGGGAAATCATGCCTAACCAATCTGATAGCCTTCTATGATCACAGAATCATAGAATGGTTTGGGTTGGAAGGGATCTCAAAGATCATCTAGTTCCAACCCCCCTGCCATGGGCAGGGACATCCTCCACTAGACCACATTGCCCAAAACCTCATCCAACCTGGCCTTGAACACTTCCAGGGATGGGGCCTCCACAACCTCTCTGGGCAACCTGTTCCAGTGCCTCACCACTCTCACAGTAAAGAATTCCTTCCTAACATCTAATCTACATCGACCCTCCTTCAGCTTAAACCCATTACCCCTTGTCCTGTCACTACACTCCCCGATAAACAGTCCCTCACCATCTTTCCTGTAGGCTCCCTTCAGGTATTGGAAGGGTGCAATTAGATCTCCCTGGAGCCGCCTTTTCGCCAGGCTGAACAATCCCAACTCTCTCAGCCTGTCCTCATAGGAGAGGTGCTCCAGCCCTCTGATCAGCTTCGTGGCCCTCCTCTGGACTTGCTCCAACAGCTCCATGTCTCTCCTCTGCAGGGGCCCCCAGAGGTGGACGCAGTACTCCAGGCGGGGTCTCACAAGAGCGGAGTAGAGGGGCAGGATCACCTCCCTCGACCTGCTGGTCACACCTCTTTTGATGCAGCCCAGGACATGGTTGGCTTTCTGGGCTGCAAGCGCACACTGCCGGCTCATGTTGAGCTTCTCATCAATCAACACCCCCAAGTCCTTCTCCTCAGGGCTGCTTTCAATCCATTCCCCACCCAGCCTATAGTCGTGCTTGGGATTGTGCTGACCCACATGCAGGACCTTGCACTTGGCCTTGTTGAACTTCATGCGCCCACCTCTCCAGCCTGTCAGGGTCCCTCTGGATGGCATCCCTTCCCTCCAGCGTGTCGACCACAGCACACAGCTTGGTGTCGTCAGCAAACTTGCTGAGGGTGCACTTGATCCCACTGTCCATGTCGCTGAGAAAGATGTTGAACAGTGCCGGTCCCAGTACCGACCCCTGAGGAACACCACTCATCACCGTTCTCCACTTGGACATTGAGCCCTTGACCACAACTCTTTGAGTGCGACCATCCAGCTAATTCCTTATCCACCGCGTGGTCCATCCATCGCATCCATGTCTCTCCAATTTAGAGACAAGGATGTTGTGTGGGACAGTGTCAAATGCTTTCCACAACTCCAGGTAGGTGACATCAGTCACTCTTCCCTTTTCTGCCAATGCTGTAACCCCATCATAGAAGGCCACCAAATTTGTCAGGCACGATTTGCCCTTAGTGAAGCCGTGTTGGCTGTCACCAATCACCTCCTTATTTTCCATGCGCCTGAGCATAGTCTCCAGGAGGATCTGCTCCATGATCTTGCCAGGCATGGAGGTGAGACTGACCGACCTGTAGTTCCCTGGGTCTTCCTTTTTTCCCTTCTTAGAAATGGGGGTTATGTTTCCCCTTTTCCAGTTGGCGGGAACTTCGCCCAACTGCCAGGACTTCTCAAATATGATGGAGAGTGGCCTGGCCACTTCATCCGCCACTTCCCTCAGGACCCGCGGATGCATCTCATCAGGTCCCATGGACTTGTGCACCTTCAGGTTCCTTACATACTCTCGAACCTGATCTTCTACAGTGGGCGGTTCTGCATTCTCCCAGTCCCTGCCTTCTGTGACCTGGGCAGTGTGGCTCAAGCATTTGCCAGTGAAGACTGAGGCAAAGAAGTCGTTGAGTACCTCTGCCTTCTCCATATCCTGGGTAACCAGGTCACCCGTTTCATTCCAGAGGGGACCCACATTTTCCCTTGTCCTCCTTTTATCACTAACATACCTATAGAAGCTTTTCTTGTTGTCCTTGACATCCCTGGACACATTTATTTCTATCAGGGCTTTGGCTTTCCTAACCTGATCCCTGGCTGCTCGGACAGTTTCTCTGTATTCCTCCCAGGCTGCCCGCCCTTGCTTCCACCCTCTGTAGGCTTCCTTTTTTTGTTTGACTTTGCCCAGGAGCTCCTTGTTCATCCACGTGGGCTTCTTGGTGTTTTTGCTTGACTTCCTCTTTGTTGGGATGCATCGCTCCTGAGCTTGGAGGAGGTGACCCTTGAATATTAGCCAGCTGTCTTGGGCCCCTCTTCCTTCCAGGGCTTTGTCCCATGGTATTCTACCAAGCAGGTCCCTGAAGAGGCCAAAGTCTGCTCTCCTGAAGTCCAGGGTAGTGAGCTTGCTGCACGCCCTCCTCGCTGCCCTGAGGATCTTGAACTCCACCATTTCATGGTCCCTGCAGCCAAGGCTGCCCTTGAGCTTGACATCCCCTACCAGCTCCTCCTTGTTGGTGAGAACAAGGTCCAGCATGGCACCTCTCCTTGTGGGCTCCTCTGTCACTTGGAGGAGGAAGTTGTCATCAACACATTCCAGGAACTTCCTGGATTGCTTGCGCTCAGCTGCGTTGTCCCTCCAACAGATATTGGGGTGGTTGAAGTCCCCCATGAGGACCAGGGCTTGTGAACGTGAGGCTGCTCCTATCTGCCTATAGAGGGCTTCATCTGCTCAGTCCCCCGGTCAGGTGTCCTGTAGCAGACCCCCGCTATGATGTCCCCTGCCCCAGCCCTCCCTTTAATCCTGACCCATAGGCTCTCAGTTGGCTCCTCCTCCATCCCCAGGTGGAGCTCCATGCACTCCAGCTGGTCATTGACATAGAGGGCGACGCCCCCTCCTCTTCTGCCCTGCCTGTCCTTCCTAAAGACCCTTCCATCCCAACGCTCCAGTCATATGAGCCATCCCACCACGTTTCCATAATGCCAATAAGGTCATAGCCTTGCAGGTGTACACACGTCTCCAGCTCCTCTTGTTTATTCCCCATGCTCCGTGCGTTCACATAGAGGCATTTCAGTTGTGCCCCTGATGAGGCTGAATTATTGGCTGGGGTGGCTGGGATTCTTTTGATGTATCTTCCCAGTGTTTCCCTGTTGGTTCCTGTTGCATCTGGAGCCCCTGGCTCGTCTCCTCTAGGCTTCGAGCGTGCTGTTGTGCGTCCAGCACGTCTCTGAGCAGTAGGCCGAGGGCCCTCGCCAGCACCCTGTCCCTCCATCCTGGGCACATCATCCCACAACCTGTCGCTGGCAAGCCTGATGTTATCCCCCTCCCCCTTCGAGCCTAGTTTAAAGCTCTGTTGATGAGCCCCGCTAGTTCCTGGGCAAAGATCCTCTTCCCCCTTTGAGAGAGATGAATCCCATCAGGGTTCATCAGGCCTGGTGCCGTGTAGGCCGCCCCATTGTCAAAGAACCCAAAGTTGTGGCGTTGACACCAGCCACGGACCCGTGCATTTATGGACTGCGTCCCCCTGTTCCTCCCAACATTGCTGCCCTCACCTGGATGGAGGGAGGAGAATATTACCTCCTCTCCCGAATCCTTCAGTGACTATCCCAAGAGCCTGAAGTCCCTTTTGATCGCTTTCATGGTACGTGTCTCTGCTTTATCCCCACCCACATGGAGGAGCAGCAGTGGGTAATAGTCAGAGGGCTGTACCAGGCTGGGGAGTTTCCTAGCGATGTCCTTGACACGGGCCCTGGGGAGGCAGCAGACTTCTCTGAGAGGAGGGTCTGCCCTGCATTTCGGGCCCTCTGTACCCTTCAGAAGGGAGTCCACTACGAGTATAACTCTCCTTTTCTCCTTTGTTGGGGTGGTCACGAGCCGAGGCATGGGCCTTTTGGGCCTAGGTGCTACCGCTGGAGTAGCTTGACTGACATCCATATCCTCGCTCGAGTGGCCTTCCACAGCCAGAGCCTGGTACCTGTTGCACAGGGGTACGTGGGAAGGCGAGGTGGACGAGGAGGAGAAGGTTTGCCTGCCATGCCGTGTGTGGACTTGTTTCCATTCACTCCCCTCTTTGAGGCTGCTGCCTTCTGCCTGGCGAGGGGAGGATACAGGGTCCTCTTCACTTTGGCTTTGGTCTGTTAGTTGTCCCTGTTTCTGTCTTCAGGGAGGGCAGAGCTTGGCTCCACCAGTCTATCTCTCAGCCTCTCTGATGCTCCTTAACCTCTCCACTTCTTCACATAATTCTGCCACCAGGCTGAGCAGATTTCCCTCTCCCTTTGCTGTCCCAGTAAACTGTCCTTATCCCAATCCACGAGGCTTTGCCTTTGTCTTTCCCATTCTCCTCCCCATCCCGCTGCGGGGGTGGAGTGAGCAAGGGGCTGCGTGGTGCTCAGGTGCTGGCTGGGGCTAAACCACAACAGTCTTACATCACCTGTTCCTTAAAAAACAAACATCTACTTTGTACCTGTCCTCCAAATCCATTCCCAAGCTTCCCAAAGAAAGCGTGGAGAGAAAGTTGATGGTGAGTATGTAGTACTTGTTTCCAGATTCCTCTGAGATGCAGAATAATAAAGGAGAAACGCGTGGATGTGGGCCGCACACTCTGCCCTGGCTGGCTGGACTAGTATCTGTCTTTTTCCAGTAAGACCTGGCTCTCAGCTGACAAGTACAGAGTTTAGCATCCAGCTAGGTCAGTGCAAGGCTGAGCAGTGCTGGGTGAACCAAAAATAGTTCACAGGACCCAAACAAAGTACTGAATAGTGCTTTAAAATGAATGTTTGACACTGGATCTGAATTCCAGGACTGAGATTACTGCAGAAGCCATGAGGCATTCATGGCCTATAAATATCTATGCAAAAAGAGCATTATCAGAAGATGAAAATTTTAATATCTGGTCATCACTGTCAGACGAAGTGGCTAAGGAACTATTCATCATGTTTGAGAAGTCATGGCAGTCCGGCGAAGTTCCCGCCGACTGGAAAAGGGGAAACATAACCCCCATTTTTAAAAAGGGAAAAAAGGAAGACCCAGGGAACTACAGGCCGGTCAGTCTCACCTCTGTGCCTGGCAAGATCATGGAGCAGATCCTCCTGGAGACTATGCTCAGGCACATGGAAAATAAGGAGCTGATTGGTGACAGCCAACACGGCTTCACTAAGGGCAAATCGTGCCTGACAAACTTGGTGGCCTTCTATGATGGGGTGACAGCGTTGGCGGATAAGGGAAGAGTGACTGCTGTCATCTACCTGGAGTTGTGGAAAGCATTTGACCCTGTCCCGCATGACATCCTTGTCTCTAAATTGGAGAGACATGGATGCGATGGATGGACCACGCGGTGGATAAGGAATTGGCTGGATGGTCGCACTCAAAGAGTTGTGGTCAAGGGCTCAATGTCCAAGTGGAGAACAGGGACAAGGTGTGTTCCTCAGGGGTCGGTACTGGGACCGGCACTGTTCAACATCTTTGTCGGTGACATGGAGAGCGAGTGCACCCTCAGCAAGTTTGCCGATGACACCAAGCTGTGTGCTGTGGTCGACATGCTGGAGGGAAGGGATGCCATCCAGAGGGACCCTGACAGGCTGGAGAGGTGGGCCTGTGCTAACCGCATGAAGTTCAGCAAGGCCAAGTGCCAGGTCCTGCACGTGGGTCCGCGCAATCCCAAGCACGACTATAGGCTGGGTGGAGAATGGATTGAAAGCATCCCTGAGGAGAAGGACTTGGGGGTGTTGATTGATGAGAAGCTCAACATGAGCCAGCAGTGTGCACTTGCAGGCCAGAAAGGCAACCGTGTCCTGGGCTGCATCAAAAGAAGTGTGACCAGCAGGTCGAGGGAGGTGAGCCTGCCCCTCTACTCCGCTCTTGTGAGACCCCACCTGGAGTATTGCGTCCAGCTCTGGGGGCCCAAGTATAGGAGAGACATCGAGTTGTTGGAGAGAGTCCAGAGGAGGGCCACGAAGCTGATCGGAGGGCTGGAACACCTCTCCTATGAGGACAGGCTGAGAGAGTTGGGATTGTTCAGCCTGGAGAAAAGGTGGCTCCAGGGAGATCTAATTGCGGCTTTCCAGTATCTGAAGGGGGCCTCCAGGAGAGATGGAGAGGGACTGTTTATCAGGGAGTGTAGTGACAGGACAAGGGGTAATGGGTTCAAGCTGAAGGAGGGTCGATTTAGATTAGATGTTAGGAAGAAATTCTTTACTGTGAGAGTGGTGAGGCACTGGAACAGGTTGCCCAGAGAGGTTGTGGAGGCCCCATCCCTGGAAGTGGTCAAGGCCAGGTTGGGTGAGGCTTTGGGCAACCTGGTCTAGGGGACGGTGTTCCTGCCCGCAGCGGGGGGGTAGGAACTAGATGATCTTTAAGGTCCCTTCCAACCCTAACCATTCTATGATTCTATGATTTTGTGAAGTATTGTCATTACTGAGCAAGATATAATTTAAAGCTTAAAAAGGCATGTATATCCAGTAAATAACAGCGGACCACATTCACATACACTTAGAGGCTTAGCTTGGCTATGTTTTTTATGCCCAAGTAAGACCTCTGTATATATTGTTCTAACTCCTGGCCAGAATAGGGATATAGTAATTTATTGTTGAGGTACAATGCAAGCTACTTAAAGGATAGCTAAGTTAAGCCTCTAAGTGTGTGTGACTGAGACATATAAAATGTTATATACTGAACATGATTGTATATGGTAGAGAATATCCCTTTGGCCAGTCTGGGTCAGCTGTCCTGGCTGTGCTCTCCCAGCTTCTTGTGTAACAGGCAGGGCGTGACAAGCTGAAAAGTCCTTGACTTAGTGTAGACACTACAACTACCTAGCAAAAACTAAAAACATCAGTGTGTTATAAACATTATTATCATACTAAATCCAAAACACAGTACTATACCAGCTACTAGAAAGGAAATTAATTCTATCTTAGCCAAAACCAGGATGGTGATAAAGAGGGTAACTGTAACTTTCTCATCAGGGTAACTGGTAAGCAGCAATGCCTTGTGATAGGATTAATTTCTGAAAAAGTCAAAGATGGATCACCATTAGAAGTCAGCAAAATTTCTAAATGGTATGCTTAAAAGTTATGGCCAGTATACCTAAACTGCCTCCCCAGTTAAACCAGGTCGTTATGTAGTGAGCAGGTAAGCAAACTCGACAGATTTATAGACCAAAAACAATTCTATGAGAATTTCTGCTTAGCGTTATCATTTTCTCTCCTTTTCTGTCACATGTATTTTACTGATTATGACTGAATACACGTTTTGATTAAAACCAAAATGCTCTTCTACAAAGTGTTTTTTCCTTAAGTAATATTCATACCACCAAATAGCTCTTGCTAAGGCAAATTGTATTTACAAACTTTATATACAGATTTTACATATCCATTATTTAGTAATTACATCATTTATGCTTCCATTATTTGTCCTGAATTTCTTGTAGTCTATCACCTTGCAAAACATGCTTTTTTTCTGCTCATTAAATATCCACACTACAGACTTGTCTCATAAACCATGGCTGAACCACACCTGCATAGTCTGAACACGGTAAGGGATCCTCCTTGAAAATGAATGAATGAAGTCTGCTTCACTAGTGAGGATATCTTCATCATAAACCAAACACAAGCTATAAAATAAAAATGGATCATCATATTCAGCTCAAAGATGAAGGGGAAAAAACTAACCATATTTAAAAGTTTCTGTTGTGTAATACAGATATAGGATATAATAAATCACAAAGCAGAACAAAAGAAAAATGTTACAATTATTGAAAAACTACACCTCTGTAGCAGTTGCTCTTCTATATGCTGACATGTTATACAGAGGATGGAAATATGTACTTTTAATCTACAAAAGGGTTGTAAATAGTAGCTTACAAATACAGAAGTGATGGGGACAATAGAAACAAATTATCTAAATATAAAAAACTATGATAAGGAAAGCAATGTTACTTACTCTATTTCAGAAAAAGAAAAAGTGGTACAGAGATATCTGTAGATATCAGATAACTGCTATACTCATTTTCTATTGTTTGCACCAACCAGCTGATGGATGATAAATTCAAAAGACAAATGTTTGAAGAAGCTGATTTATATAATTATTCAAATCTCAAAAATATAAGTATGTCATGAAGGAAGATAATATTATTAATTCAGTGAATTACATTTAGAATTCAGAAAAAATGTGTAATGATTTTATTTTCATTCAAATAAGTAACTTTATGGGAAAGGAACTACACTGCAGCAGTAAGAAAGCAATTGCTATTTTTTTGTTAATAAAGTGATTTGAAACACTGAACTTGGTGCTTGCAAAAGAGCTTTCAAAATCATTGAATGTTTTTAAATATTTTTAAAAACATTGCTTACATACCCACACATAAACTATAAATTATTTTTCTTATGAATCTTACAGGTTTCTCTAAAGCTAGGTGTCATAAATCAGATCGGATAGAAATTGAGTTCCCAAAATGTCCTTTAATTTTCTCCCTGAGCTGCTTTGGGATGGTTGCAACCACTAAGATCCATTCCCATTATTAAAGGGTTCTCCATGTTAACATACAAAAGCAAAACAAACTAATGTCGTGGTTTTACCCCAGCCGGCAGCTGAGCACCACGCAGCTGCTCGTTCAACTCCCCCCCATCAGGATGGGGAAGAGAATTAGAAAAGTTAAAGTGAGAAAACTCGTGGGTTGAGATAAAGACAGTTTAATAGGTAAAGCAAAAGCCTTGCGCACAAGCAAAACAAAACAAGGAATTCATTCACCACTTCCCATGGGCAGGCAGGTGTTCAGCCATCCCCAGGAAAGCAGGGCTCTGTCACGCATAACGGTTACTTGGGAAGACAAACGCCATTGCTCCGAATGCCACTGCCCCCCCTTCCCCCAAGCTCCTTATAAACTGAGCATGACGTCATATAGTATGGAATACCCATTTGGTCAGTTTGGGTCACCTGTCCTGTCCGTGTCTCCTCCCAATTTCTTGTGCACCCCCAGCCATCCCGCTGGCAGGGCAGTGCAAGAAGCAGAAAAGGCCTTGGCCCCGTGTAAACACTGCTCAACAATAAGTCCATAGAACAAAAACATCTCTATATTATCAATGCTGTTTCCAGCAGAAATCCAAAATGTATCCCCACACTAGCTACTATGAAGAAAAATCAATCCTCTCAGCTGAAACCAGGACAACTAATTCCTTAGCTTTAGACACAAATGATAAGATGACCAAATCTTGAAACAATTGAACCAAAATTTTTATGAGTTTAACTGCTGCACTGTCTGATTTTGTTTGCATGAATGTCTGAGTCTGTAAGAAAGCAATTACAATGTTGAAATATCATTTATTTGGTTTTTGGTTGTTTGCCATTCCTGGGCTTTCCATATCTGATTCCTCTCAGCATGGAACAGAAACTGTGAAAACATTCCTTAAAAGAGATTGATGAACAGTTTCCCAAGGCAGCTAATCACGTGAAGCTCTTGTATAATTCTAGAAACAGAATTATATGAATCTTAGGGTCCACATATCATTTATTATGCAGTAAATTATTAAATTTTATTTTCATGGCCTATACATATAATTGAGATTAATTTGATGCTGTATAAGCAAGCAGCAAAGTCTGTCAGGTACTCTTATTTCTTGTTTCAAAATTAAAACTATTTCTGTGCTTCACCTGGCCCATTCAAGTATAATCACGAATTAATCTGTAAAAAAAGAATTTGAAACCAAAGGATAGAATTTTGTGGGAAAATAACAGAAGATTGGTGAGGAGGATTGCAAACATGCTCAAGTGACTTGCAGCTGGGGTGTAGAAAAATCACATATATCATACTATTCGTTGTTTAGTCTTCTGTGCTTGACAAGTAGAACATCTGTGTTTAGATAACATAAGCCTGTGATAGACTCAGAGGCACCCTATCAAACATGCATGAGATTCCTGCCCTGCTGTGGGAAAGATCAAAGCACAGTTCGTTAACTCTCTAGCAAGGATCGAGCTCTGCAGTGCCTGCGTTCCCACTTATGTGCCTCTGCCCGGGTGCTGCTTTGGAGATCCCCCAGTTGGTGAGGTAACAAAAATAAATTTACTCTTTGCATTTCATCCATGGTTTTGTGGTTGTTCCTGTGTGCTGCTGGTGACAGCTCACACATTTAGTGTAGTCAGCAGGATCCAAGAACAGCCATGCCATGGCTGACAAAAAAGTCAGGGACTGGGGAGGCCATGACGGTGACTCCCTGTATTCCAGGATGGCCCAGTACTGATGACTGGACCCCCATGGCCCCTTTCCTGGGCAAATTGTCTCCACCGGAAGCATGGCCTGAAATAGAAGACAAGGCGGTGGTTACCCCTCAGGCAATTGAAACGGCTATGCATGTATTGCCATGGAAAGTGGCATCAGATTCTTCTCGCAAGTTAGCAGACAGATTGGGATGTTGTTAGCTAGCGGTCTTAGAGCTCTTCACTGTGAAGTTGTTGCATTATGGAATAAAATGAGAGAATTGGAAAAGGAAGTCAGGACTTTACAAGATGCAAAGGTGATTGCACAAGAGGTAATTACTATTCAAAGAGCGGTGCTATGAGCTGCAAGATAACATAGAGCAGTTGATAGCGCATATCACTAATAAAGGGGCAAATATGGAAAATGTAAGGTTTTGATTTCCCAAGTTTGTGCTCTTACCACAAAATGGCCACGGAATCCCGAGGAATGGGATGGAAGAATTTGAAGTGAATCCTCAGACTCTGAGATTGAGTTTGAATTTGATCCAGACTTAAAAGGCAGGGAGGTGGTGGAAGCATGACCCCTAACACAAATGATGGGGCAGTAGGAACAAGTGGATGAGGGAGTGCAGATCACATGTACTTACACTCTGAAAGAATTAAGGGAATTTTTAAAGATCTATCAGCAAAGGAGTGGGGAAGGCATACTGGCATGGATTTTGTGAGCTTGGGATAGTGGAGCTGCATCTATACATTTATTAGTGAGTGAAAAAGATTTATTAAGCCCTATAGGCAATGATGATCAGATACAACAAGGATATGCTCAGTTGCAAAATGTCAGAGGTCCTCATGGGCAATACATTATTGCACCTGCGCTACATCAATGGTTGTGTGCAGCAGTTTTAACAGCATATGCAGAACCTGTCGAATTAGTGTTGTCCCTCAGAAACTGGTGTACAATGGAAGAAGGTATTACTTTGGTGAGACAGATGGGGATGGCTCACGCCTTGGTTACGGGATCCAATCTGGACAGTGTAGCAGTAACAAGAAGTATCAAAATGCAGTTTTTGAGAGGACTGCCTGCCTCACTAAAACCCTTGATTATACTAGCAGTGACAAATGCTATAGGTAAAGCAGGCGCCCTAGAAAATACCTTGAGGGAAATTTGGGCTGTAATTTTGGGACCATCTGTTCGAGTGATCTTGCACAAGCCAGTATCCCACGATCAGAAATAGATGAGATCACCACATCAGAAATGTTTTGTTGATGGCAAAATTTAATGTTTACACAAAAAAGCTGACTGCCCCCAGCCCCACCACCAACTCCATGCCCACCTTCCACCCCGCCTGCCACCTCAATGCAAGACATTACCTGGCAACAAAAGCAATATACTTTTCAAGTATTGCCTCAGGGATACAAACACAGTCCCTCCATTTGCCACCAAATGATAGCAGCTGATGTAGCACTATGGTTGAGTGCTGTTACTGTTTACCATTATATTGATGATCAATTGATTATGGCAGAGTCACAACAAGAAACTGAAGCAGCTGCTGAATCGCTGAAACCGCATTTACAGGACCCAGGCTGGACAATTAATCCAAAGACAATACAGGGCCTTAGTACTAATGTACAATTTTTGGGAATAGCTTGGAATGGACAGATTAGAGAAATAACAAATAATGTACAGCAAACAGTTCAGCGATTTCCTGTACCAACAACAGTAAAACTGTTACAGACCTTTTGGGACTTTTAGGGCACTGGAGACCTTTTATCCCACATCTGGTGGTATTAATGCACCCTCTGCAGAAATTAACTAGTAGGAAGGCTGTTTGGCAGTGGACCAAGCAAAAACAAGAAGCCTTTCATACCTGCAAAAATTATTTGATTGAGCATGCACAATTATACACTCCTGGGCAAGAATGTCCTTTTGAATTAGAAGTAACACTTTTAGACGATATAGTCTCGTGGGGACTGTGGCAGATGACTGAGCTGAAAAATCAGAAAGAACCTGTAGGATTTTGGTCCAAGATATTAAAAGGCTCCACTATACATTATACCCCAATGGAAAAACAAATTTTGGCTGTAGTTTGGGCACTACAAGAAACTGAAAGAATCACAGGCGAAGATAGAGTGACTGCACACATCCATACCTATTCCTTTTTCTATATGTTTATTGCATGCCTCTCTAAATTACCATGCGCTGCACCCTGCAAGCCCAAATGGACACCTCCAGCTCTGCCAGCCCCAGAGATACCCTGGTTGATGAGGTAATGAAAATAAATTTACTCTTTGCATTTCATCTGTGCTTTTGCGGTTGTTCATGTGTGCTGCCAGTGTCAGCTCATACAAATTTATTTGATTTAAACTAACTTAATAGACAGTATGCTGCACTTGCCTTTTATAGGCTTGGGCCTTGTCCTGGTTCTGGCTAGGATAGAATTAATTTTCCCAAGGAGCTAGGACAGGTGAGCCAAACTGGCCAGGGGGCTATTCCATACCATGTGACATCATGCTCACCATAAAAAGGGGCTAGTATTTGGGGAGGGGCGGGTTTGGCATGGCTCCTGGATGGTCTGAGCCATGTTGTTGGATCGGTAAATCGTTCTCTGTTATCACCCATTCTGAATATCTGTTATCAGCACTGTTGTTGATTGTTTTCCCTCTCCCTTGCTGTCCCAGTAAGCTGCCCTTATCCCAACCCTCGAGGCTTTGCCGTTGTTTTCCCCATTCTCATCCCCATCCCTCTGGGGTGAGCGAGCAGCAGCTTGGTGCTCAGCTGCTGGCTGGGGCTAAACCACATCAGTCCTTTTGGCGCCTGACGTGGGGCACGGAAGGGTGTGATAATGACAAGTCTGACCCAAGTGTGTTAAAACAAAGTTGTTATAAACATTTATAATGTTATTGAAACAGTCGCTGGTCATAATGATGTTCTGTTTGGTTACAAGGCTCTGGTTTGTAAACCCGTGTTTAGTCTATGCAATCCCTGCGGTGCTGTTTATCACCTCTGGGAGAGGGGTTCCTGTTCTCATATTGTTGTATTGTGTGATATCAACTTATGATAAGATAGCATCAACAGTCATGAGTCTGAGTTGGTACTTGTATGTAGCATTTCTGGCATGCCCTTTTCTGTGTGGAAGACAGGGAAGGGGATACCTTCTCCCACTCTTTCACCTCCCCTTTTCCCTTTTGGTTGGTTACCACAATTTTTGAGGATGTTGAATACCCTTGGAATGTTCAGGCCAGTATATTCCTATTGCTAGGTCTCCTGCATGTTTTCCAAGTCCTGTTCAGGGTTAGCAAAAATCTTTTCAAGAGTACCACTCAGAGATCTTCCCCAAGGCTGAAGGGTCAGGGCTGGCATGGCATGTGGGAGAGTATGGGTGGGTATCTAGAGACAGTCTCACCCCCAATGGTTTGGAACTTCATTCCTGAACAATTGCAAGACCCTGATAAAATGGTGGAATATTTGAAAGAAAAATGCTGTGGGGATTCTAAGGAGATACAACTTACTGTGCTGTGCTGGGCCCTGGCCACAATCTACCAAACACTGCTTGATAGTAGACAGCACCATCCAGAGAGAGAGCAGACCCACAGGCACTGCAACTACCCAGGCCCCCGCAACAGGCACTGTAGCCGAGCCAAAAGATCAACCCATACCAGTATCAGTCGACCCCTATACACAAAAAGAAGTACACAAAGAAATCGGTTCGCTTAGAGAAGGATGATGATGAACTGGGACCATCACGAGAACAAGAAGAAGAGCCAGAACCAGAAGTGATTACTCGATCCCTGTCCCTGAGTGAGCTCTGAGATATGTGGAAAGATTTCAGCTGCCTTCCAGGGGAGCATATTATTACCTGGCTAACGGCCAGTAGCCTGGAACTGGAGGGCAGGGAGGCCAAGCAGCTAGGATCCTTGTCTAGGGAAGGGGGCATTGACAAAGCAATTGGGAAGAAGGCACAGGCCCTCAGCCTCTGGAGGCGACTCCTGTCAAGTGTGAGGGAAAGGTATCCCTTCAGCGAAGATGTCGTATGTCGGCCAGGCAAGTACACCACCATGCAGAGAGGTATCTAATATCTGAGGTAATTAGCCCTGTGGGAGATGGTTTATTATGATCCGGACAATGCGCAGTTGCCCACAGACCCCGATGAAGTCCACTGTACCTGATCCATGTGGCGAAAATTTGTGCGAAGTGCACCATCATTGTACGCCAACTCGCTGGCAGTAATCGACTGGAAGAGTGAAGAGGCACCCACAGTGGATGAAGTGGCTGGCCAACTCCGGCAATATGAAGAGAGCCTTGCTTCCTCCCTCATCTCGGCTGTGGAGAAACTGTCCCAGGAGGGCATGAGTACGTGAGGCACAAGGCAAGACAGTCAAAAAAAGCCACTCTTCCAGAAAGAACCCTGCTCCAGTTTCCACCGGGCAGCCCCCCAGATCGAGTGAAATGCCTTATCATACTTAGGATCCTCTTGAAGGGACTTCTAAGTCCTTTTTGCAAGAGGTGAGTAGTGACTATGACGAGCAGGATTAGAGGGGCCCTGCCTCCAGCCAGGTGGAGGAAAGGGACAATAGGGATTATTGGACTGGGTGGAACCAATATCTATTTCTGGTGTGATGGGGGATCCCAACAGTTGACTCTGTAGGAGGCTGAAGTAAGTCTAACTGGGAATGAGTGGCAAAAGCACCCCATTGTGACTGGGCCAGAGGCTCCGTGCATCCTTGGCATAGACTGTCTGAGGAGAGGGTATTTCAAGGACCCAAAAGGCTACCGGTGGGCTTTTGGAATAGCTGCCTTGGAAGCGGAGGACATTGAACCATTGCCTAGTTTGCCTGGTCTCTCGGAGGACCCTTCTGTTGTAGGGTTGCTGAGGGTTGAAGAGCAACAGGTGCCGATTGCTACTACAACTGTGCACCGGCGGCAATACCACACCAACAGAGACTCCCTGGTTCCCATCCATAAGCTAATTCATCAACTGGAGGGTCAGGGAGTGATCAGCAGAACCCACTCACCCTTTAACAGTCCCATATGGCCAGTGCAGAAGTCCAATGGCGAGTGGAGGCTGACGGTAGACTATCGTGGCCTGAATGAAGTCACACCGCCCATGAGTGCTGCCGTGCCAGATATGCCGGAACTTCAATATGAACTGGAGTCAAAGGCAGCCAAATGGTATGCCACAATGGATATAGCTAATGTATTATTCTCCATCCCTTTGGCAGCAGAGTGCAGGCCACACTTTGCCTTCACTTGGAGGGGCGTCCAGTACACCTGGAATCGACTGCCCCAGGGGTGGAAACACAGCCCCACCATTTGCCATGGACTGATCCAGACTGCACTGGAACAGGGTGAAGCCCCAGAGCACCTGCAATACATTGATGACATCATTGTATGGGGCAACTCAGCAGAGGAAGTTTCAGAGCAAGGGAAGAAAATAATCCAAATCCTGCTGCAGGCTGGCTTCACCATAAAACGAAGTAAGGTGAAGGGGCCTGCTCCGGAAATCCAGTTTTTAGGAATAAGGTGGCATGATGGGCGGCGTCAGATCCCAATGGCTATTATCAACAAAATAGCAGCCATGTCCCCACCAACCAGCAAAAAGGAAACACAGGCTTTCTTAGGTGTTGTGGGTTTCTGGCAAATGCACATTCCAGACTACAGTTTGATAGTAAGCCCTCTCTACCACATAACCGGGAAGAAGAATGATTTCAAATGGGATCCTGAACAAGGACAAGCTTTTGAACAAATTAAACAAGAAATAGTTCATGCTGTAGCTCTTGGGCCAGTCCGGGCAAGACCAGATGTAAAAAATGTGCTGTACACCGCAGCCGAGGAGAATGGCCCTACCTGGCGTCTCTGGCAGAAAGCAGCAGGGGAGACTAGATGTCGACCCCTGGGGTTTTGGAGTCGGGGATACAGAGGATCCGAGGCCTGCTACACTCCAGCTGAAAAGGAGATATTGGCAGCCTATGAAGGGGTTCGAGCTGCTTCAGAAGTGATTGGCACTGAAGCACAGCTCCTCCTGGAACCGAGACTGTCAGTGCTGGCTGGATGTTCAAAGGGAGGGCCCCTTCTACACACCATGCAACCGATGCTACGTGGAGTAAGTGGGCTGCACTGATTGCACAGCAGACATGAACAGGAAACCCTAATCATCCAGGAATTCTGGAAGTGATCACAGACTGGCCGGAAGGGAAAGATTTCGGAATGTCACCAGAGGAGGAGGTGACATGTGCTGAAGAAGCCCCACTGTATAATAAACTAACAGAAGATGAGAAACCATATGCCCTCTTCACTGATGGGTCCTGTCGCATCGTGGGAAAGCATCAGAGGTGGAAGGCCACTGTATGGAGTCCTACAGGGCAAGTCACAGAAGCTGCTGAAGGAGAAGGTGAATCGAGCCAATTGGCAGAGGTGAAAGCCATCCAGCTGGCCTTAGATATTGCTGAAAAAGTGGCCAATGCTTGACCTCTCTACTGAATCATGGATGGTGGCCAATGCCCTGTGGGGGTGATTACAGCAATGGAAGCGGAGCAACTGGCAACGCAGAGGCAAACCCATCTGGGCTGCCCCATTGTGGCAAGATATTGCTGCCCAGCTGGAGAAGCTGGTTGTAAAGGTAGGTCATGTAGATGCCCATGTACCCAAGAGTCCGGCCACTGAGGAACATCAGAACAACCAGCAGGTAGATCAGGCTGCCAAGATTGAAGTGGCTCAGGTGGATTTGGACTGGCAACATAAGGGTGAATTATTTCTAGCTCGGTGGGCCCATGACACCTCAGGCCATCAAGGAAGAGATGTCACATATAGATGGGCTCGTGATCGAGGGGTGGACTTGAGCGTGGACGCCATCTCACAGGTCATCCATCAATGTGAAACGTGCGCTGCAATCAAACAAGCCAAGCGGGTAAAGCCTCTGTGGTATGGAGGACGATGGTTGAAATATAAATATGGGGAAGCATGGCAAATCGACTACATCACGCTCCCACAAACCCGCCAAGGCAAGCGTTATGTTCTTACAATGGTGGAAGCAACCACTGGGTGGCTGGAAGCATATCCTGTGCCCCATGCCACTGCCCGGAACACTATTCTGGGTCTTGAAAAGCAAGTCCTGTGGCGAGATGGCACCCCAGAGAGAATTGAGTCAGACAACGGGACTCATTTTCTGAAACAACCTCATAGACACCTGGGCCAAAGAGCATGGTATTGAGTGGGTGTATCACATCCCCTATCATGGGCCAGCCTCTGGGAAAATTGAAAGGGACAATGTAGTGCTACAGACTACCCTGAGAGCAATGGGTGGTGGGACCCTCAAACACTGGGACACACAGTTAGCAAAGGCCACCTCGTTAGTTAACACTAGGGGATCTGCCAATCGAGCTGGCCCTGCCTAATCAAAATTTCCACGCCCAGTAGAAGGGGATAAAGTTCCTGTAGTGCACATGAAAAATATGTTGGGAAAAACAGTTTGGGTTATCCCTGCTTCAGGCAAAGGCAAGCCCATCTGCGGGATTGCTTTTGCTCAGGGACCAGGGTGCACTTGGTGGGTGATGAGAAAGGATGGGGAAGTCCGGTGTGTACCCCAAGGGGATTTGATTTTGGGTGAAAATAGCCAATAAATTAAATTGCATGGTATTAATAGCGATATACTGTATCAACGGTATGACCGTAAGAATCACCCAAAACTAATGAAGGATGGACTTTGAAACTGAACAAAGTGCCACGATGATGGAACTAGAACTGACTTCAACTGGTGCCCAGAAAACTTTATCAAAAAAATCACATCTTTGACGCCCAGACTGTGAGCATGGACCATACCAGATACACTGGCTGTGAAAACTCCAGATGCAGCGTGCAAAAATCCAGCAGCACGCACCATTGCTGCTGCCCTGAGAGACTGTAATGGCAGATGGAACCCAAAGCCATGGACTAAATGAACTCAACGGACATTTTAGAGCGATGGCCCATAGAGTAAGGGAATGATATCTGTGTATTATCTGGGCATGACGTAGATGATATAGAATAAGGGGTGGATAATGTCCTGGTTCTGGCTAGGATAGAGTTAATTTTCACAAGGAGCCAGGACAGGTGAGCCAAGCTGGCTGGGGGCTATTCCATACCATGTAACATCATGCTCACCATAAAAGGGGGCTAGTCAGGCAGGGGCGGGTTCGGCGTGGATCCTGGACAGGCTGAGCGTCCGGTTGGTCAGTCATCGGATTGGTAAATTGCTTTCTGTTATCACCCATTGTGAACATTCCGTTATCAGCACTGTTGTTGATTGTTTCCCTCTCCCTTGCTGTCCCAGTAAACTGTCCTTATCCCAACCCACAGGGCTTTACCTTTTTTTTTAGTTCTCCTCCCCATCCTGCCGGGGAGGGGTGAGTGAGCAGCCCGTGGTGCTCAGCTGCCAGCTGGGGCTAAACCGCATCAGGCCTTTTGTTATTCCAAATATGACGAAAAAGAATTATACCCTCATAGAAACCAAAAATGTATACCTAAATCTTAGAAAGCGACTTTGTCTCATTGGAGGATAAAGAATATTTCTGTAAGATTCTTCTGATATGTGCAGACTATATGGATTGCTTGTCTGTAGCAGGTATGAGGGTTCATGAAAGAATTTTCTGCTGCCATCCAACAGCAAACTTACCAAAAAAAGGAATACGTCAAGACTTCATTTACATATTTTTCTACCATGCAGGAGAATTCTTGTCACAGGAAATGTAATAATTTTCATTTTAAATTAAAATGAAAGAAGAATTTATTAAATTGCAATGAGCAGCAAGAATCCTATTCATGGTTTTACTAAATCTTCAAATCCTCTACTAAATATAATTGCAAAAAAGATTAAATTCTACCAGCAACTTAATAGTACTTGTATAAGAAAACATTTAATATTGGTAACTACCCACTCTTATAACTGCAGTTGAAAAAGCTGTTTTGAATCATGCAGCCTGAGCATCTGTATTCGGTATTGTAAAAGAGAAGTAACAGTATAGTGAGAGAGAGGTAAAACAAGAAGAAGGACAGAATGAGCTTTACTGTCAGAAGTCATCAATGAGACAAAGAGAAAGAGTGATGTGTGACATATCACCTCTTTACTGACACTGAAGACAGGTCTACGTGAGTATATACCTAGACTAATGCTACTTCAAACTTGGTGAGATTTTCAGAAGAGGCAGGAAGAAAATGGTGCATTCTGGATATTGTTAATGATTCAGTCTGATAAATGCTACTACTGTGCTGCCAGAAAGGAACTTGTGATTGAGAATTTCTCTGGGAGCATTCATTCTGCATAAAAAGATAAACATGCTGAGAGCTAGCTGATTCTAGGAGGAGCAAGCAGCTTTTAAAACACAGTGGCAGAAAAAGATGTGCCAGACCTGGAACATAAATTGTGTAAGATAAATTAGAACTTATATATTATAGATTCAGAATAAGGCACAAAATACATATGAACACAGGCATAATTAAGTAAATTTGGGGATACAGGATCAAAGGTTTACTAAGATACTCTGGTCTAGTTTTTTTTGTTTAAACTGGCATATTCACCAGCTGTTTTTGTGCATACCTGGCACTCCAACCGTGATTTTGCTTGGGTTTAATTTTAAATCTCATTCATACAACATTTCTCTGTGATGGAGCAGGACATCTACGATCCCTCTGGGGAAGGAATTTCAAAAGTGTAATTTGCAAAAATATTAAGCTGTTTTGGTTTTACCCCAGCCAGCAGCTGAGCACCACGCAGCCGCTTGTTCACTCCCCCCCATCGGGATGGGGGAGAGAATTGGAAAAGTTAAAGTGAGAAATCATGTGGGTTGAGATAAAGATAGTTTAAGAGGTAAAGCAAAAGCCGTGTGCGCACAAGCAAAGTAAAAGCAAGGAATTCATTCACCACTTCCCATGGGCAGGCAGGTGTTCAGCCATCTCCAGGAAAGCAGGGCTCCGTCACGCGTAACGGTTACTTGGGAAGACAAACGCCATTGCTCCGAATGCTGCCGCCCCCCTCTCTTCCCCCAAGCTCCTTATAAACTGAGCATGACGTCACATGGTATGGAATATCCCTTTGGTCAGTTTGGGTCACCTGTCCTGTCTGCGTCTCCTCCCAACTTCTTGTCCACCCCCAGCCATCCCGCTGGCAGGGCAGTGCAAGAAGCAGAAAAGGCCTTGAACCTGCATAAACACTGCTCAACAATAAGTCCATAGAACAAAAACATCTCTATATTATCAATGCTGTCTCCAGCACAAATCCAAAACATATCCCGACACTAGCTACTATGAAGAAAAATCAATCTTCTCAGCTGAAACCAGGACAGCTGTCTAGATAGGCATGTAGCAAATATCCATATGCCCAATAGCTTACAAAGTACTTGAATGGAACAGGTGAAGGGTTTTTTTGGCCTACAACTCTCCACATGACTCAAATGGCCAAAAGGGGCAAAATCTTGTCATTGAACCTAAAAAGGAATTCTAACAGTTTCTACTGTCAATCTGGAGAATGATGAAAAAAGAGAATGATCAGACTTTTTACAGTTAAAAAATTGACATAACACATAATTCAGAATGTGTATAAACTACTTTAAAAAAGTGCATATGAGCCTTGGTAGGAAAGGATTAGAGCAGCAGATGAAAATGAGAAGACATATCATCAAGTATAGAGACCTGAGGAATATGAAGAAGGAAATAAATAGAAATATATGGGTAAGAATAATTCTGATTGCAGGAGAGAGTAAAAGTGGAGCAGAAAGAGCTGGAAATGGGAAAAATGATAGGACAGCTGGAGAAAAATCAGAGGTAGAGTAGCACACTATTTTATATTCTTACTACTGGTTTCAACATAAAACATTCTGCGTTGTTATATGACTTGAACTGATCCTTCAGTAACAGTAAGGGAGTCATTGCTCTATCACGCAAGTCCCTAACAGTTATAATTTCTGTCATTTCTTTAAAATGCTTTTTTGTGCCACAAATTAAAACGTGAATAGTTGGATGACTTTTTCATCTTTCACTAGCGCCTCTGTTCAGTCATTCTATATTAAAATAACTTTACAGAATTTCACTTATTTTAAGGCAGACTGTTTATTCCAGTTTAAATCTTCTAGTCAGATTGCATATAGTCAAAAAAGAAACTGTTTATGAATAAGACAAAGATATTGTCAAACAAAATTTTGTTTCAGTATCCATTAAGCATAAGCCCAACACTATCCCTATCATTATCAACAATTCTGATGTCCAAGCTTAAAAAAAAAATCTGTTGGAATCGCCCTGGGAACAAATTTAATCTAGCTTAAGATCAGAGAAATGTGCAACTTGTGAAAAGAGAAGCTAAATCATTATTGTAGAAAACACAGTCTACACATCTTCTCCTTATAACATTAAATTCTGTGTACTAGCATTACTATGTGTGGCGGTTTAACCTCGGCTGGACGCCAGGTGTCCAGCAAGCTGCTCTATCACTCCCCTCCCCAGCAAGGCAGGGAGGGGATAAAAATAAATGGGAAAAAAAGACCCCCAAACTTATGGGTCAAGATAAAGGCAGTTTAATACAGCAAAAGCAAAAGGCTACGTGCAGAAGCAAAGCAAAAAGCAAAAGATTATTCTCTACTTCCCTTCAGCAGGCGATGTCCGGCCACCTCCTGAGGAGCAGGGCTTCAGTATGTGTATTAGTTACTCCCGGAAGACAAATGTTTTAAAAAAATGAATGGCCCACACATATACACTTCCTCCCCTATCTCTCAGCTTCTTATTGCTGGGCAGATGTCATATGGTATGGAATATCCCTTTGGTCACTTTGGGTCAGCTGTCCTGTCTTTGTCCCCTCCCAAGATCTTGCCCACTGCCAACCTACTGGTGAGGACAGGGGGAAATGTTGGAGAGAGAGCCTTCATCTGCATCAGCACTGCTCAGTAGTAGCCAAAACACTGGTGTGTTATCAACACCTTGCTAGCTGCCAATACACAGCACAGCCCTAGGAGGACTGCTATGGGGAAAATGAACTCCATCTCAGCCAGACCGAATACACTATGCCATGAATTACCATTATTTTATTACTAAAAGGAGCAAATGTGCACATTAACCCATGGTGTCTCCTTTGTCTAGCTACATCAACATCACTTTATTTATTTTTTACTATTTACATCATCAGTTTTACCCTAATTAGCAAACAACTGTGGATTAAACAACAATTGTGAAAGGCTAAGGTTCTACAAAGAACATTTCCAATGTACAGTATGCTTGACCAATATTCTCATTCAACATGAGGAGAAAGAAAAAGTATCTAAGGCTTGTAAGTGCTGGCATTAGGTGCAAGGATGCTAGCTAAATGCCAAATCACTTAGTTACATTGTGCTTACTTGCATTGTCTCTCCACTACAGAACAGACACACTATTCTTCATTTTATACCTTAAAATGTAGTTGAACAGAATTGTTAGTGCACAATAGCTGTCCTATTTCTAAAAGAAAAAGCAGTTGCATTGCAATAACAGCCAAAAGGATCCTAGTTATACTACATATATTCTTTAATAATTCTAGACAAAAGCTACAGTGAAAGAACATAAGACAAATGATGCACAGTTAATGACCATTTATTGAATTATAAAGATAAAATACTAATTGATGAGGCCTTATAACTATTTGAAATACTATTCAAAATATATCAGGCCATTGTATATAAAGTAATGCATACATAAAATGATAAACTCACATTTTATAACTATCTGCAAAAGCCTGGTTTCATTAACTTGATTTGTGTCTTGCAGAAACACTATGCCAGAGACTGAATTCAACTGTGTGCAGCAAAAATGAACCACCTGAACTTTACTTAGTACTTAGCTGTCTTTTTTTTCTTAACAACTGACTGGAGAGAAGAATTTTCAGTCATCCACACCAAGTACACAACCATTCTGTGCATGAAAGAATGACCACAAGAAAAAATATTCATGTAATTTTTCTAACTGTATTATGACACAGATGTGTGTGGATGTGGGTAATTTTTGGGATTGACTGAAAACATCCTTTGCCAGTATGTTTAACGTATAATTTGATAAGGTAGAGAAAGAGTGAGTCAGAATTTCAAGGTTCCATTCAAGCCATAGAACGAAGGCAATTTGTGTCACCTTGATCCTTTTTGTTCCATCCCTAATGGAACCCTCTTCTTGGCTAGCTATCTGTACCAGTCACATTCCTTTAGGAATATTTATCCAGTTCCAGCCACTAATCTTCAACTTTTTTTATCCCTTACCTACTGCCTTGCCCAACTACTCCTAGTGTCCCACTAAGTGATCACAGTCTGCATTCCAGAATTTCTGCCTTTCTGAAGGAAAAAAATTACCACACAGATATTAAAGGAAAGAAATTAGTAATAAAAAGGAAAATAAACTATTAAGAAGAATGAGATGCTCAAAAATGGGTAATCAATTCAGTGGCATCACAGTGACTTCTTTAAAATAAAAATGCCCTTAATTCCCTAGTCTTTTGTTGTATACTCTTCCTTAAAGCTGTATCTACATGCCAATCTCTAATTGCCCCATAATTTACTGTGTCCTTAAGACATGTACTCATTATTCAGATAGGGTCTAATGATCTTTCTACTTCCTTTTCTTTTGCTTATGTAAATTTTCATTCTGTCAGGCAGTTAAGCTCAGCTTTTATTGTTTTGAGGTTTTCTGTATAAAGTATTCCATTGCTCTTGAAATATTTTAGAAATGCTGTCTACCTTAAAGCCACAGAATCTCTTCAAGGAATTTCAGTGAAATTCTGTACACTTTAAAAAAAGAAAAGATTGTGTCGAGGTTTAGCCCCAGCCAGCAGCTGAGCACCACGCAGCCACTCGCTCACTCCAACCCCCACCCCACCCCCCCACAGAATGGGGAGGAGAATGGGAAGACAAAGGCAAAACCTCATGTGTTGGAATAAGGACAGTTTACTGGGACAGCAAAGGGAGAGGGAAATAACAACAACAGTACTTAACAGAATACACAGAACTGGTGATACACAGTGCAGTTTCTCACCCAATGACCATAGAACTCAGACCGCACACTCAGACCCGTCCAGAATCCGGACCATCCCCAAAGCACGCATCCTGGAGCCACCCCACCCCTCCCTGACTAGCCCCCTTTTATGCTGAGCATGATGTCACATGGTATGGAATATCCCCTTTGGCTACTTGCTTTAGTTAAGTCTCTGAGTATTACAAATGAAACCCAAGAGCATCAATATTTCAAATGTTATTTAATATTATATGCCACTATTCACCATAGACATTCCTGACAAACACATCACATTGGAGACACTGAATTCTCCTTTGAAGCTGAAAAATTCTTCAGTTCTTGGCTTAAATGTGGAAGTGCTATAACTGAACTAAGCTGAAACATATTGTCTTAAGTACAACGAGTTACAGTTCTTTGCAATAGGTTAAATTGTCTTCTTCCTTACTTGGTTACCAGTATGGAAAATAAAGAAAATATCAACTAGCCATAACACTGCACTTGTTCCTCACACTGGAAGCATTTTGCCGTGTTTCTTCTTCATAATGTCAGAACTTGTCTGCAGTTCTCTTGCCTTAATCTTGCCCAGTAATTTACTGAGATTTATTCAAGTCGAACCTACATACTGATAATCCACTTCACAGTACAGAAAACAATGTACCCAGTTACAATATTTTCCTGGACACAGCGTACATGGAATTTTCCAGACTGCATCATACATTCTCATCAGTATTTGAACACAGGTGATGCACTTGTTTAAAATATAAAGAGGATACTTAAGCAGTAACTGCAGTTTTTTGGTATATGTTTTATGTAGCCACATTAGCATTGCCTAGTGTTTGTTCTACAACTACTTAAATTAGGGGACTTTTTGGTTTTTACAGCACACTCACACCTTACCATTCTTCATGCAGATAATAAAAAGAGCAGAATATGCCATAGGAACCACAGTTCCTCTCCAGAGATGCAACCCCCCAACCCCAAAACAGTGAAGGGGAGAGAATAAAGATGGACAGTAAATGTACATGTAAAATACATCTATTATACAGCTATTGGAAGCAAGGTACCACTTGAAACAAACATCGGTTCAACCTGCCAATCAGATGCCTAATGTTCTTGTTTTAAAAAACATAACTACTAAAGCGCTGAAAGCAACAAGCAGAGAATGCACCTTCAAAATGCACAAAACAATGTACTTCACATAATGCATGGTAATATAATTTGTTCATATAAAGCCTAGTTAAGCTATGGAACTCCTTACCACAATACCACTCTCAATGGTAAACATTTACACAAACTCAAAACTGTCTGCATGTGTTCATGGAAGGGTTAATTGTACCAGTTTATGTAGCTGGAGAAAGTCCTTCAACACAATCAGTGGTGGCTGGGAGAATGTTCTGTAGGGAGCAACTGTAGGTCTTAATATATGCTTTCCCCTAATTTCTTCCCCAGAAAACACTAGGAGCACGGGAGGCCTGCTCGTAAGGCGCGGTGAAAGCTGCGCAGAGTTGGGCTAGGGAGACATCTCAGGTAAAAGTCTCTGCTAGGCGAAAGCCTGTGGAGCAGGGCCCAGAGGGGAGGGGAAGCCTCCAAGGTTGAGATTTCTCTTACCACCGTGGTGGGACAGGCCCGCACTGAGAGAAATCCCTGAGGGAGTTCTAACACGGGTTAGGGCCCCTCTGACTAGTGCTTGTGATTGTGCACAATCACAACCACTGAGTCCTTGGGAGATGGGTACTTTTCCGAGTAAAAAATCAATCCCACAAAAAACACCACTGGGATGCATTCTGGAACACTGGAAGGATTTGGGAAGTATTGATCCTCTGACTCGGAAACAGTTGATTGAATATTGTAATCACTGGTGGCCACTGTATAAGTTAGAGAATGGGAAAAAGTGGCCGGAAAACGGGACGTTGCAGTATAACACAATTTTGCAACTAATGTTATTTTGTAAAAGGGAAGGTAAATGGAATGAAATGGCATATGTAGATTTGTTTTTCACACTGCGAAATCATCCGGAATGGCAAAGGCAATGTGAATTGGTTTCACCTAGTTCTGCGATAATGGCATTAAAGGGGCAGGAACCTGGTAAAAATTTGAAAAAATGTTGCTCAGCTTGTGATATTGGTAAATGGTGTTTTAAATGTGAATTTGAAGATGATGATGTTGAATTATTGGTTGCACCTCATAGAAGGCTAGGAAATGATCAAGGGGATCAAAATCTGGGGGCCAATAATGCTTCCGCCCCTCCTGTGGAAGGGGAGGCAGAAGGATTCAGCCCGATTGCTGGGAGGACAAGGGGAAGAGGGGGAGGAGACAGATTAACTCCCCTCCAGGCCCCTCTTCAACAGGCAGTTGGTAATGAGGGTCCGGTAATGGGAAAAGTTCCCTTCTCAATAACTGATTTAAGACCAGGGAAAGAAACTGCAGGCACTTATCGAGATGATCTTGAAAGAGTTGCCAAAGTAGTTGAAGCTATACAATTGGCCTCTATATTTATGGGACAATCAGCCCTAGAAAAAACTCCAGAAACTGGAAGGGGCTGAGTCCAGAGACTTAGGCAAAATGCTTGAAGTAGCCTGGACTGTGTATAACAACAGAGAAAAAGAAAAAGAAGTCAGACAAATGCGAAGTGATGGAAAATTCTGGCAATCTTGACCGAGAATAATAAACATGTAAAGCAAAACTCAGCTATAAATCAGCAGAGGTTGCTGGTGTGACGGGGCGAAAAGAGAACTGGCCTTTCTTGAAACTGTTAAAATTTAAGCTGGGAAAACAGTAGGTAACACATCAATTTTTGTACATTCCCAAATGTCCGTTGCCTTTATTAGGACAAGATTTATTAAGCAAATTAGATGCACAAATAATTTTTAAAGATGGAGAAATCAGATTGCTAATACCAGAATCAAAGCCATAGAGGCGAGAGTGTTTATGTTACAGGATTCCTCCAAGGGGGAACAGATTCCAGAAGCGGTGGACAATGCAGTTACTCCTTTGGTATGGACAAGTGCCAGGATGATCCAAACTGGCAGAACCGGTAAAGGTGACTTTGAAACCTGGAGCCAAGCCGGTAAGACAAAAACAGTATCCTATTAAGTTGGAGGCTCAGAAGGGATTGGAGGAATTAATTACAAAATTTTTAGAGTATGGGCTGTTAGTAGAATGTGAATCAGAATACAATACCCCTACATTACCAGTAAGGAAATCAGGGGGCAAGGAATACAGATTAGTTCAGGATCTAAGGGCCGTAAATCAAATAGTTCAAGATATACACCCGATAGCAGCCAATCCATACACTTTACTGACCTCTTTGAAGGAGGAACATAAATGGTTTACTGTACTGGATTTAAAGGATGCCTTCTTTTGCATACCTCTGGATACAAAAAGTCAAAGCATATTTGCTTTTGAATGGGAAAGTCCTGCTACAGGACGAAAAACGCAACTAACATGGACTGTACTTCCACAAGGATTTAAAAATAGCCCTACAGTATTTGGAACTCAATTGGCAAAAGAGTTAGAAATGTGGAAGAAACAGAATCAAGGAGGAGGCATACTCTTGCAGTATGTGGATGACATCCTGATAGCAGCAGAAAGCAAAGAAACATCTTTTGAAATGACCATCAGTTTATTGAATTTCCTGTGCCAAGGAGGATACAGAGTCTCCAGAAACAAGGCCCAGATAGGGAAAGAAGCAGTGATTTATTTGGGATTTGAGATATCTCAAGAACTATATTGGATTTACTGGATTATTAGCTTCCAGGGCAAAGATCCTCTTCCCCCTTTGAGAGAGATGAATCCCATCAGGGTTCATCAGGCCTGGTGCCATGTAGGCTGCCCCATTGTCAAAGAACCCAAAGTCGTGGTGTTGACTGTATGTGAAACCCCTATGTGAAGCCCTGAAGGAATCTAAAGACCAATACTTGATTTGGACACCTGAATGCCATAAATCGTTTAAAGAACTCAAAAAGGCATTAATGATGGCCCCTGCATTGGGTTTACCTGGTCTAACCAAACCTTTTGAGCTATTTGTACACGAAAGGCAACATCTGGCCCTTGGAGTGCTGGCGCAACAGCTGGGATCCTGGAAGCGACCAGTGGGGTACTTCTCCAAACAACTTGACAATGTGAGTAAAGGATGGCCGGGATGTTTGCGTGCCGTGGCAGCAACGGTGCTGCTGATTCAGGAAGCCCGAAAATTGACTATGGGCCAAAGAATAGTGGTATATGTACTGCATATGGTAATAACTGTCTTAGAACAAAAGGGGGGTCACTGGCTATCCCCTAGCAGAAGGTTGAAATACCAGGTTGTCCTATTGGAACAAGATGATGTGGAATTAAAAACCACAGCAATTGTAAATCCAGCAATGTTCCTGTCAACAGAAAATCCTACCGAGAAATTGGAACATGATTGCCTGTTAACCATTGAACAAGTTTATTCCAGCAGACCGGACCTGAAGGACAAACCTTTGAAGGATCCTGATCTGGAACTGTTCGCGGACGGAAGCAGTTTTGTGCAAGAAGGAAGGCGAATGGCTGGGTATGCTGTTGTCACCACCACCAAGATATTGGAGTCCGGGAAGCTACCTGCAAATACATCAGCACAGAAAACAGAATTGGTGGCGCTAAAGCAGGCTTTATGGATGGCAGAAGGGAAAAGGGTAAACATATGGACGGATTCCAACTATGCATTTGATGTGATCCAAGCTCATGGAGCTCTCTGGAAAGAAAGAGGGCTGTTATCAGCCCAAGGATCACTGATAAGGCATAAGGAGGAAGTTCTTCAACTCCTACAAGATGCGCAAAAACCAAAGGAAGTGGCCGGCCGTAATGCATTGCAAGGCTCATCAATTTGGTCAATTTGGTCAGACGGCTGTCAATATAGGTAATCGGTTGGTGGATAAAATTGCAAAAGAGGCTGCTGAACAAGGTATCCTTGCACTAGTACCAGTAAAACAGGTAAAAATTCCAAATTTAAAAGCAAGATATAGTAAACTAGGTGAACAATTGGCAGAGCATTTAAAGGCATCCCAAAATGTGGAAGGATGGTGGGTAACACCAGAAAATCAGGTAATAGTGACCCCACAAGTTATGATAGAACTTGCAAAAGAGAAACATGAGCAGACACATTGGGGTGTAAATTCTATGGTTACAAGTTTAAGAACATCTGTAATGTGTCTAGAATAGGAAAATATGAGTGGAAGTATTGAAAAGTTATTATGTCAAAACTTCCAAAGGGGGGGAATGTAACCGTAGGATAGGGGCCGTGAAACAGAAACTATAGAATCAGGTTGAGATAATTAGTTTATAACCAAGGTAATAGGTAATGAAGCTAACTAACCATGGCAAGTGGCAAGGTGACCGTGGCAAGATACAGTGCTGCTATGTTCCACGTAGAGTCCCTACCCAACCGGACAATAGGTCCGGGCATATCAATCTTATAAAGTAAGGACAGGTGCAGATGTACCTGCACAACAAGGGTACTGCGCATGCCTGCACGAAGGGGTCATCCAGCGGACACAGGTGCAAGACCACTGACGACCACCAGAGACCCCTGAGGACCACCGACTCAAATCACTGAGCATGGGGAGGAGAATATGGAAATGAATCCTAGAAATGATTATCATAGAATCACCTTTTCTTGGAAAGATAATGAATACGTATATTTTGATTCTATATAACCTGTATGTTGGCGATTACCTGGCATGCACGTTGGGTGGAGCTATCCCCCGTGCACCCAGCGCTGCAATAAAGAATGCCTGCCTTTTTACACTACATTGGTGGTACGAGGTTTATTCCTGGATTTCGGTGACAAAGTCAGTTCTAGTTCCATCATCGTGGCACTTTGTTCAGTTTCAAAGTCCATCCTTCATTAGTTTTGGGTGATTCTTACGGTCATACCGTTGATACAGTATATCGCTATTAATATCATGCAATTTAATTTATTGGCTATTTTCACCCAAAATCAAATCCCCTTGGGGTACACACCGGACTTCCCCATCCTTTCTCATCACCCACCAAGTGCACCCTGGTCCCTGAGCAAAAGCAATCCCGCAGATGGGCTTGCCTTTGCCTGAAGCAGGGATAACCCAAACTGTTTTTCCCAACATATTCTTCATGTGCACTACAGGAACTTTATCCCCTTCTACTGGGCGTGGAAATTTTGATTAGGCAGGGCCAGCTCGATTGGCAGATCCCCTAGTGTTAACTAACCAGGTGGCCTTTGCTAAATGTGTGTCCCAGTGTTTGAGGGTCCCACCACCCATTGCTCTCTGGGTAGTCTTTAGCAGTCCATTGTACCTTTCAACTTTCCCACAGGCTGGCCCATGATAGGGGATGTGATACACCCACTCAATGCCATGCTCTTTGGCCCAGGTGTCTATGAGGTTGTTCCTGAAATGAGTCCCGTTGTCTGACTCAATTCTCTCTGGGGTGCCATGTCGCCACAGGACTTGCTTTTCAAGACCCAGAATAGTATTCCGGGCAGTGGCATGGGGCACAGGATATGTTTCCAGCCATCCGGTGGTTGCTTCCACCATTGTAAGAACATAACGCTTGCCTTGGCGGGTTTTTGGGAGCGTAATGTAGTCGATTATTTGCCATGCTTCCCCATATTTATATTTCAACCATCGGCCTCCATACCACAGAGGCTTTGGCTTGCTTGATTGCAGCGCATGTTTCACATTGATGGATGACCTGTGAGATGGCGTCCATGCTCAAGTCCACCCCTCGATCACAGGCCCATCTATATGTCGCATCCCTTCCTTGATGGCCTGAGGTGTCATGGGCCCACTGAGCTAGAAATAATTCACCCTTATGCTGCCAGTCCAAATCCACCTGAGCCACTTCAATCTTGGCAGCCTGATCCACCTGCTGGTTGTTCTGATGTTCCTCAGTGGGCTGACTCTTGGATACGTGGGCATCTACATGACAGACCTTTACAACTAGCTTCTCTACCCGGGCAGCAATACCTTGCCACAACGGGGCAGCCCAGATGGGTTTGCCGCTGCTTTGCCAGTTGCTCCACTTCCACTGCTGTAACCACCCCCACAGGGCATTGGCCACCATCCATGAATCCGTATAGAGGTCAAGCATCGGCCACTTTTTCAGCAATGTCTAAAGCCAGCTGGATGGCTTTCACCTCTGCAAACTGGGTCGATTCACCTTCTCCTTCAGCAGCTTCTGTGACTTGCCATGTAGGACTCCATACAGTGGCCTTCCACCTCCGATGCTTTCCCATGATGCCACTGGACCCATCAGTGAAGAGGGCATATGGTTTCTCATCTTCTGTCAGTTTATTATACAGTGGGGCTTCTTCAGCACGTGTCACCTCCTCCTCTGGTGACATTCCGAAATCTTTCCCTTCCGGCCAGTCTGTGAGCACTTCCAGAATCCCTGGACGACTGGGGCTTCCTATTCGAGCCCGCTGTGTGATCAGTGCAACCCACTTACTCCATGTAGCATCGGTTGCATGGTGTGTAGAAGGGGCCCTCCCTTTGAACATCCAGCCAGCACTGACAGTCGGGGTTCCAGGAGGAGCTGTGCTTCAGTGCCAATCACTTCTGAAGCAGCTCGAACCCCTTCATAGGCTGCCAATATCTCCTTTTCAGCTGGAGTGTAGCAGGCCTCGGATCCTCTGTATCCCCGACTCCAAAACCCCAGGGGTCGACATCGAGTCTCCCCTGCTGCTTTCTGCCAGAGACACCAGGTAGGGCCATTCTCCTCGGCTGCGGTGTACAGCACATTTTTTACATCTGGTCTTGCCCGGACTGGCCCAAGAGCTACAGCATGAACTATTTCTTGTTTAATTTGTTCAAAAGCTTGTCCTTGTTCAGGATCCCATTTGAAATCATTCTTCTTCCCGGTTATGTGGTAGAGAGGGCTTACTATCAAACTGTAGTCTGGAATGTGCATTTGCCAGAAACCCACAACACCTAAGAAAGCCTGTGTTTCCTTTTTGCTGGTTGGTGGGGACATGGCTGCTATTTTGTTGATAATAGCCATTGGGATCTGACGCCGCCCATCATGCCACCTTATTCCTAAAAACTGGATTTCCTGCGCAGGCCCCTTCACCTTACTTCGTTTTATGGTGAAGCCAGCCTGCAGCAGGATTTGGATTATTTTCTTCCCTTTCTCTGAAACTTCCTCTGCTGAGTTGCCCCATACAATGATGTCATCAATGTATTGCAGGTGCTCTGGGGCTTCACCCTGTTCCAGTGCAGTCTGGATCAGTCCATGGCAAATGGTGGGGCTGTGTTTCCACCCCTGGGGCAGTCGATTCCAGGTGTACTGGACGCCCCTCCAAGTGAAGGCAAAGTGTGGCCTGCACTCTGCTGCCACAGGGATCGAGAATAATACATTAGCTATATCAATTGTGTCATACCATTTGGCTGCCTTTGACTCCAGTTCATATTGAAATTCCGGCATATCTGGCACGGCAGCACTCATGGGCGGTGTGACTTCATTCAGGCCACGACAGTCTACCGTCAGCCTCCACTCTCCATTGGACTTCTGCACTGGCCATATGGGACTGTTAAAGGGTGAGTGGGTTCTGCTGATCACTCCCTGCCCTTCCAGTTGATGAATTAGCTTATGGATGGGAACCAGGGAGTCTCGGTTGGTGCGGTATTGCCGCCGGTGCACAGTTGTGGTAGCAATCGGCACCTGTTGCTCTTCAACCCTCAGCAACCCTACAACAGAAGGGTCCTCCGAGAGACCAGGCAAACTAGGCAACGGTTCAATGTCCTCCGCTTCCAAGGCAGCTATTCCAAAAGCCCACCAGTAGCCTTTTGGGTCCTTGAAATACCCTCTCCTCAGACAGTCTATGCCAAGGATGCACGGAGCCTCTGGCCCAGTCACAATGGGGTGCTTTTGCCACTCATTCCCAGTTAGACTTACTTCAGCCTCCAACAGAGTCAACTGTTGGGATCCCCCATCACACCAGAAATAGATATTGGTTCCACCCAGTCCAATAATCCCTATTGTCCCTTTCCTCCACCTGGCTGGAGGCAGGGCCCCTCTAATCCTGCTCGTCATAGTCACTACTCAGCTCTTGCAAAAAGGACTTAGAAGTCCCTTCAAGAGGATCATAAGTGCGATCAGGCCTTCCACTTGATCTGGGGGTCTGCCTGGTGGGAACTGGAGCAGCATTTTTCCTGGAAGAATCCCCTTTTCTGACTGTCTTGGCTTGCAGCTCACGTATTCGTGCCCGCAGGGTTGAGGTAGGCTTCCCATCCCATTTCCTCATGTCTTCTCCGTGGTCACGCAGATAAAACCACAGGATACCTCGTGGTGTGTATGCTCTGTATCCCCTCTCTGGAGCAGAAAAACGCTTACTCCTAACAGCTGACGGACGAGTCTGTACAGGTGGGGAGTAAGATATATCCTCTTTGAGTTGCCGGACGTCCTGAGACAGTTTCTCCACAGCCGAGATGAGGGAGGAAGAAAGGCTCTCTTCATATTGCCGGAATCGGCCAGCCACTTCGTCCACCGTGGGTGCCTCTTCACTTTTCCAGTCGATTACTGCCAGTGAGTTGGCGTACGATGATGGTGCACTTCGCACAAATTTTTGCCACATGGGTCGGGTACAGTGGACTTCATCGGGGTCTGCGGGCAACTGTGCATTGTCCGGATCATAATAAACCATCTCCCGCACAGCTAATTCCCTCAGATATTGGATACCTCTCTCCATGGTGGTCCACTTGCCTGGCCGACATACGACATCTTCGCTGAATGGATACCTTTCCCTTACACTTGACAGGCGTCGCCTCCAGAGGCTAAGGGCCTGTGCCTTCTTCCCAATTGCCTTGTCACTGCCCCCTTCCCTAGACAAGGATCCTAGCTGCTTGGCCTCCCTGCCCTCCAGTTCCAGGCTACTGGCCCCGTTATCCCAGCAGTGGAGCAGCCAGGTAATAATATGCTCCCCTGGAAGGCGGCTAACATCTTTCCGCGTATCTCGCAGCTCACTCAGGGACAGGGATCGGGTGATCACTTCTGGTTCTGGCTCTTCTTCTTGTTCTTGTAATGGCCCCTGTTCATCATCATCCTTCTCTAAGCGAACCGATTTCCTTGTGTATTTCTTCTTGTGTATAGGGGCGACTGATACGGGTATGGGTTGATCTTTTAGCTCAGCTACAGTGCCTATTGCAGGGTTTTGGGTAGCTGCAGTGCCTGTGGGTCCGCCCTCTCCCTCTGGATGGTGCTGTCTACTATCAAGCAGTATTTGATAGATTGTGGCCAGGGCCCAGCACAGTGTGGTAAATTGTGTCTCCTTAGAATCCTCACAGCATTTTTCTTTCAAATATTCCACCATTTTATCAGGGTCTTGCAATTGTTCAGGAGTGAAGCTCCAAACCATTGCGGGTGAAAAGGTCTCTAGATACCCGCCCATACTCTCCCACATGCCATGCCAGCCCTGACCATTCAGTCTTGGGGAAGATCCCTGGGTGGTACTCTTGAAAAAAATTTTTGGTAACCCTGAACAGGACTTGGAAAACATGCAGGAGACCTAGCAATAGGAATATACTGGCCTGAACATTCCAAGGGTATTCAAAATTCTCAAAAATTGTTGTAACCAACCAAAAGGGAAAAGGGGAGGTGAAAGAGTGGGAGAAGGTATCCCCCTCCCTGTCTTCCCCATAGATTGGGTCCAATTATTAATCAATTCTGAACGGTATTGACCGAGGTACTGGCCTGACTGAAATGCTACATACACCTACCAGCTCAGACTCATGACTGTTGATGATATCTTATCATAAGTTGTTATGACACAATACAACAACATGAGACCACAAACCCCTCTCCCAGAGGTGATAAACAGCACCACAGGGATTGCATAGAGTAAACACAGGTTTACAAACCAGAGCCATGTGACCAAACAGAACATCGTTATGACCAGCGACTGTTTCAATAACATTATAAATGCTTATAACAACTTTGTTTTAACACACTTGGGTCAGACTTGTCATTATCACAACCCCTCGAGCCCCACGTTGGGCGCGAAAAGGACTGACGTGGTTTAGCCCCAGCCGGTAGCTAAGTGCCACACGCCGCTCGCTCACCCCTCCCCGAGCAGGATGGGGAGGAGAATGGAAAAACAACGGCAAAGCCTCGAGGGTTGGGATAAGGGCAGTTGACTGGGAGAGCAAAGGAGAGGGAAAACAATCAACAACAGTGCTGATAACAGACATTCACAATGGGTGATAACAGAGAACGATTTACCGATCCGATGACCGACCAACTGGACGCTCACCCATCCCGGAGCCACGTTGAACCCGCCCCTCCCCAACTAGCCCCCTTTTATGGTGAGCATGATGTCACATGGTATGGAATAGCCCCCCCGGCCAGCTTGGCTCACCTTGGCCACATGCTTTGAGGTGCTCCAGCATGACCTCATGCACAGCCACTGATGCTTCAAGATATACCTGCTGCGTGACAGAAATAACAATGGCCACAGAGGCTTTCATATTTACCTGGTCTGGTGTGGACTTATTCATGGCCACAGATGCTTTGGGGTGTCCTGTTCCCACATGGACTTCCCAACCTCAACTCGAGTTCACATTGGAGTTCCAGCCCAAGTTCAAGGGAATCCTGTATCCTCCCCCTGCCAGGATGAAGGCAGTAGCTTAAAGGAAAGGACTGAATGGAGGCCAGTCCACACTCAGGGTGGTAGGCAAACTCTCTCCTTGCCCACCTGGCCTTCCCAAGTTCGTCTGTACAACAGGTATGAGGCTCTGGATATGGAAGGCCTGTCAATGAATGACATGGATGATGGTCCATCTACACCAGAGGTGTTGCCAAGGTCAGAAAGGCCTACCCTTTCTGTGGTTGTTATATCACTGTATCACAACCACCTTCACGAGGAAGAAAAGGTGCATTATAGATGTAGGCAGCTCCCTTCTGGCGGGAACAAAGCGTCCAATATTCTGGACAGACTCTCCTCCTAGGGAAGTCTGCTGCCCCCCTGGGGGCTGGGTTAAAGACAGCACTAGGAAACTTCCACGTCTGGTGCGGCCCTTGGACTATTACCCATTACTGCTCTTCCATGTGGATGGCAAGGAAGCCTCAAGACATAGTCCAAGGAAAATCAAAAGAGACTTAAGGGCCTTGGGACAAGGCAAGAGTGACAGACGTCGTCTACCTGGACTTGTGCAAGGCATCTGACACTGTCCCGCATGGCATCCTTCTCTCTAAATTGGAGAGACATGGATGCAATGGATGGACCACTCGGTGGATAAGGAATTGGCTGGATGATCACACTCAAAGAATTGTGTTCAAGGGCTCAATGTCCACATGGAGAACGGTGACGAGTGGTGTTCCTCAGGTGTCATCGGTACTGGGACAGGCACTGTTCAAGATATCTGTTGGCGACATGGACAGTGGGATCGAGTGCACCCTCAGCAAGTTTGCCGATGACAGCAAGCTGTGTGGTGTGGTCGACACGCTGGAGGGAAGGGATGCCATCCAGAGGGACCTTGACAGGCTGGAGAGGTGGGCCTGTGTGAACCGCCTGAAGTTCAACAAGGCCAAGGGCAAGGTCCTGCACGTGGGTCAGGGAAATCCCAAGCACAACTATAGGCTAGGTGGAGAATGGATTGAAAGCATCCCTGAGAAGGACTTGGGGGTGTGGATTGATGAGAAGCTCAACATGAGCCGGCAATGCGTGCTTGCAGGCCAGAAAGCCAACTGTGTCCTGGGCTGCATCAAAAGAGGCGTCACCAGCAGGTCAAGGGAGGTGATCCTGCCCCTCTACTCCGCTCTTGTGAGACCCCCACCTGGAGTACTGCATCCAGCTCTGGGGGCCCCAGTACAGGAGAGACATGGAGCTGTTGGAGAGAGTCCAGAGGAGGGCCACGAAGCTGATCAGAGGGCTGGAGCACCTCTCCTATGAGGACAGGCTGAGAGAGTTGGGATTGTTCAGCCTGCAGAAAAGGCGGCTCCGGGGAGATCTAATTGTGTCCTTCCAGTACCTGAAGGGGGCCTCCAGGAAAGCTGGAGAGGGACTGTTTATCAGGGAGTGTAGTGACAGGACAAGGGGTAATGGCTTTAAGCTGAAGGAGGGTCGATTTAGATTAGATGTTAGAAAGAAATTCTTTACTGTGAGAGTGGTGAGGCACTGGAACAGGCTGCCCAGAGAGGTTGTGGAGGCCCCCTCCCTGGAAGTGTTGAAGACCAGGTTGGATGAGGCTTTGGGCAACGTGGTCTAGTGGAGGGTGTCCCTGCCCATGGCAGGGGGGTTGGAACTAGATGATCTTTAAGGTCCCTTCCAACCCAAAGCATTCTATGATTCTATGACTATTCCAAGTTATGAAACTTCTTGATATATTTTCTATTTATTGCCACTCTTACTTGATTTGACAATCACATATGAAAAGCTTTATATGTGAGGTTGGTTGAAAAATGTTCATTAGCAGTGTGAAAGAGAAAACTCTGTTGAGCCCTGCTCATTATAGTCTTTCCTTCGAAACCTTTGAATGACTGTTACATCGTCTTGAACTAAAAAATATTTTCTTTCAGTCTTTTTTTAAAGAACACACTATTTTCTGCAAGGAAAATAGACCTTTTCCTTTTTCTTTTGAACAGCTCTGTTTTCAAGCATGTAACACAAAGAAATTACTTAAAGGTAAGGTAAATACAGTAAGTAATATTACCTTCACCATTTTTTAATGAAAAACACTCATAGTTTCAACCAAGATTTTTGTATCAAAGTAAAAATTAAAGGAAGTGTCTCTCTAACTAAGGGCCTCATAATGCCTTCCCCTCTGCTTGCCTGGTTTACTACACCAGGAAATGAGAGTTAGGAAATGAACATTTCCTGTGCCCCACAATCAAATGCAGTTGTTGAAAATTATTTTTCTGAATCTTAGCAGTCCCCTACACCTGTAAAATCAGGAGCTGTGCTGCAGAGAAACTGCCAAGTTTTTCAAGCACCTGGAGTTTTACCTAGCATCTCATTACCTTTCAGGGCTATTTGCAAAGTCCAGATACAGAAAAGTGCAGTATACACTAGGAATGCAGTGAGGACACAGACAGCTAGATGGATTAGATTCTTGGTCAGAAATATTCGTCAGGTAGAGCTCAGTTTGAATGTGCAGTGCAAGAATGTTGGAAGCCTGACTCACAAATACCCATCTAATAACTCCATGGCTGAGAGTGTAAGCTAAAAATGCTCTTGTAGCAGAGCACTGTGTTCTGGCTCTGTTAAGATCACATCTCTCCTGAAAACAGATATATGTAATTTCAGCTATAAGGAGATCAAGCTGCTAAAATTCAGCATGGGAATACCTCTTTTACCAGTATAATGAAGCTATTTTTAAAAGTGTATCTCGAAAGTAGATCTTATTACACAACTATGAACTAGGAAATCGCTTGGTCAAAATCCAAGTAGGCTCACCTATGGTTTTCCTTATCCACTGCAGGTATTGCTTTGTGAGTCAAATGTAGCCACTACAGCCATCAACAGCACCACACTTGTTGGGCTTCCTGAAAGCAGTGGTCCGTCTCATCACTTTATTCCATCTTAACGATCTGCCTGAATCCCCTTGGAAGGGGGGAAATATCATTCAAATTTTCAAAAGCTAAAAATGCTCCTCTTTCTTACATAAAATTTGCACCAGTTGCATGGAGGAAATAAAAATGTAGACAGTGCTATTGTGGGGGGTTTTGGGGTTTTTGTCCTCCTTACAAGGTCAGGTTTTCATTAGCAAAAAAGAAAAAAGACTTCAATCTGATCTTTCAGTGTGAGTTATGGGGAATGACTCTAGCTCACTGCTCAGGAATAGTTAGTCTTTTTGACTATGAAAAGAATGGGATCATAAAACATATGTGTGGTGGGTTGACCCTGGCTGAGGGCCAGGTGCCCACCAGAGCCTGTCTATCACTCCCCTCTTTAATTAGACTGGGGAGAAAAGGTACAATAAAAAAACTTACGGGTCGAGATAAGGACAGGGAGAGATCATTCTCTAATTATCATCATGAGCAAAACAGACCGAACTTAGAGAGGGAATTCATCTTATTTATTACTAAGCAAAACAGAGTAGAGGAATGAGAAATAAAACCAAATCTTAAAAACACCTCCCCCACCATTCCCATCTTCCCGGGCTCAACTTCACTCCCGGCTTCAACCTCCGCCCCCCCAGCGGCACAGGGGGATGGGGAGTGGGGGTTACGGTCAGTTCATCACGCGGTGTTTCTGCCACTTCTTCATCCTCAGGGGGAGGACTCCTCTCATCGTTCCCCCGCTCCAGCGTGGGGTCCCTCTCACGGGAGACAGTCCTTCACGGCCTTCTCCAACGTGAGTCTCTCCCACGGGGTGCAGACCTTCAGGAGGAAACTGCTCCAGCGTGGGTCCCCCACGGGGTCACAAGTCCTGTCAGCAAACCTGCTCTGGCGTGGGCTCCTCTCTCCACGGATCCACAGGTCCTGCCAGGAGCTTGCTCCAGCACGGGCTTCCCACGGGGTCACAGCCTCCTTCAGGTGTCTCCACCTGCTCCGGCGTGGGGTCCTCCACGGGCTGCAGGTGGAATCGCTACACCCCCTCATCCTCCCTCCATGGGCTGCTGCAGGGGGACAGCCTGCTTCACCATGGTCTTCACCATGGGCTGCAGGGGAATCTCTGCTCCGGCGCCTGGAGCACCTCCTCCCCCTCCTTCTGCACTGACCTTGGTGTCTGCAGATGTTCTTACATCTTCTCACTCCTCTCTCTGGCTGCAAAAGCCCTCTCTAACTGTTTTTCTCTTTCTTAAATATGTTATCACAGAGGTGCTGATTGGCTTGGCCTTGGCCAGCGGCGGGTCCGTCTTGGAGCCGGCTGGCATTGGCTCTATCAGACACAGGAGAAGCTTCTAGCAGCTTCTCACAGAAGCCACCCCTGTAGCCCTCCCCACTACCAAAACCTTGCCACGCAAAACCAACACATTATGTATTTTGTGGATATTTTTCTATTAAAAGTCATTTTGTTGAAGAAGAAAATAGCTATCATCTACCATGCTTGGATGAAAACCACAATATCCAAAATATCAATCAGACATGTTGATTTTTAAGGCTTAGAAGAACAAGCCTTGGTAAATTCACTCATTTTTAACAAAATTCTTCATTGAAATGAAGATAGGCAGAAATTATGTCTGTAAAAGCTAGTACTTCATATTTTATTTTTAATAGAATCTATGTGGATATAGCCAGTAAATATACTTACAAAAGATGCGTCCTTTCCTCCATTCTTAGCCACTGTGAATATCATATTATCTGTTATAACCGGGTTGTTTTTCTAATGATTGTTATCATTTCAGATTTGCCTGGTTATGACAGTGATGTTGACCTCCCTCAGGGTTTCAGAAAGCTTTCTCGGATAATTTTGTGTCCCTATCTTGTTACTGTAAAAGTTGTTCCTGCCTTGGGATCATCATCTGTGGTAGGCAGGAGAATAAGTTGCACAGCCTTATTAAGTCTTACTCTTTTCTCAAGCTGTAGAAGATATGGAAAATAGTTATTATGGGGCAGAGTCTAATAGTGGCCTCTGTGTGTTGACAGTTGGATCTTCTCCATTATGGTAATAAGGGATTACTGCAAGCCCTGTTTTGAGATTCCTCAGTTCTTTGTGACAGGATTTATGTAATCAATGTAAAAAATGACTAAAATTAATGTCCTTTGTCTCACGAAAAATCCATTCAATCTGTGCTGAAATATTAGCTCTAAAGAAGACCCTATTATTTCACTCATTTGGCTCTCAGACCATTGGGAGGACATAATAACAATAATCACTGAAGCTGGCAAAATTGAGGCTCAGAGAAGTCAGAAACTTTTAAATAGAACTGCTTTTTTGGACAGAACATTAGGGATTTAAACCAAAATTTTTTATGTGTGAAATATGCTTCTTTCTGTGAACAATCTTTATTTTTTCATTGAAAAGACTTAAATTGAAATATCTTGGTCCAGCTCCAGAATTTTTCTACTTCTAGCGTCAGCATGCATTACAGGAATTGTTGATTGCCTTAGTTCCCAGTGCATCTCCAATTTCCCAGTCTGCTAGATTAGCAGACCAGAGTATATCACCCCAGAAAAAAGGTCACCAGAAACTCCCCTGGCTTAATTCCCTCACAAGAAGGAAGAAACCAGTACATCATAAGAGATACATACTCCATGAGTGCTTTGGATTTGCGTGGCAAGGTTTTGGTAGTGGGTGGGGGCTATAGCTGTGGCTTCTGTGAGGAGCTTCTAGAAGCTTCCCCTGTGTCTGATAGAGCCAATGCCAGCCGGCTCCAAGACGGACCTGCTGCTGGCCAAGGCTGTGGGATTCACTTGCTGTAAGTCTGTAACTCTTTGCTGTCAAATGTGGTGCTAAAATGTCCAGCTGCTACACAGTCTTTTTTCCTCATGCCTCAAAGCAACAGTAATTACCTTGTTTTCACAAGTAGTTAAAAAAATTGACTCAGTGAATCAAAATTCATGCTATGCTATTTTCAACATCCCAGGAGCATACTCAGGGTTCAGGTACTTGACTCTGAACCTACCCCTATTGTTTTCCTTTGGGAACTGAATGAGGGGTGGATGTATCAGCTCCGCTCTTGGTAGTGGTCTTACCAATTGTGCCTTCTGCAATTTGTGCTGGAAGTTTAGGAGAATAGCTCACAGCACTGTTAGTTCAGAGATCATCATGACTAGACTGAATTGTACCGCTGTTTTGCCCTAACACCTGATGCACTTTTCAACACCATTTTCTGAATCCATGTGAGACATATCTCATTCCCTTTCTCTAACTCGTTCTGCAACTTCATATACTTAATAGATACTGAAGTGGTGATGGAGTTTTACCTGCTGGGGCTCTCTGATATAGAAAACAGGAGTCTAGCACTCCTTGGCCAAGCAGTCCAAGCAGACCTTTATATCAGACCATGGCTGTAGCTGCTTGTGGAAGAGCAATATATGTCATGGCTGAGTGAGAGAATATTCTTTGAGCAGGTGTGTATGTTGTCCCTCAGTTGCATCTTACTGAAACAAACATGACCTTAAGGCAGTGGTTGCTTGTTTTCCTTCAGCTATTAAGAGCTCTCTGACTATTGAGCATCATTAGGTTAATTATTTATTGTATTTTTCTCTTAAATGTGATCTCATTTGGAAATGCTCTTTACCATACTAATACTACAGCTTTTGGGCCCTATGCTCTCATTGTAGTAGGTCCCATATATCTCCCTGTTTGGACAGGGACAAGAGAAATAGAAATATTTGTCTGATGTCTGCAGAGTCCAGTGATTCACTGGTCCTAGGCAGGCCGCTGACAGATTCTGTGTGAGGTCTGTCTGGTCCAGCTGTGGTGTATGACAGGCACGGACTCCGTAGGGTGCAAGTACAGAATCAGCTTTATTACAGAATTTTCTGATTACATAGTATTTCTTGTTAAAAGGAGAGGCTCTTTTTTTCCGCAGTCATCACCCGATTCATGTTCCCCACAAGGTCTGCTATTCTGTTTTTCTCTTGCACCTGGCAGGTACCTGGCTGTCTCTTCTCAGCAACTTATCTCCTGTGGTGAACTACGTAGCTTTTAGAGAATAAAATGACAAGAACTTATTTCTGGTTTCTGAGCAGCTATTTAAACTGTCCAGTCCTCTGGCCTAGTGTACTGTTTGACTGAGAAAACAAGGATAAACTTCCCCCCAAATCCAGTACTTCAGTGTTGCTATTCTATGCTTGCATGCAGCCATAAGCTTGTAAAATATCTCTTCAGAAACTGTGAAGATCAGTATACCTTGTTATATTATTTTTTACTCAGTGAAGCACTTTTGTCAATATAAATTTTAAAACACAGTAATGAGAAAAATGATCATGGTCATGCTGAATGCAGAAAACCACCAGGGATATTAACTTTCTTTCTAGAACAGAGACACCAGATATTCACCTAGGGCAATCTCTGAATCAGAGTAAGAACTTACACGTAACAGTGGGCAGCTATTAACACTTAGTTTTTCTTGATCAAAGGCCCTCCAGAAATATGTTTTCCATTTACTCCTTTGATTAGGGCCATAAATGGTCTTGACTGTGGTGCTACTTCATTTCGTCCAATGATATCCACACACAAATGTAAAAATAAAAATAAGCCAAAATACACACAGTTGGGCTAACAAATACCATAAAACACTCTGGTCTCTTAGAGAAAACAGTGAATATAATTATAAGATATACGAACACACAAGTATGTCCATATATCACAATGCTGGTCTTCAGGGTAAACTTTTAAAATTGCTCAGCAGTGCTACTTCTGTATGTTTCAGTGGGACCGATATTAGATCAGTGGGGTGAGCTTTGACAAAAAAACCACCAAAATATTGTTGTTCTTGCACTTTTTTTTTCTGAAGTTTACTGCTAATGTTAATTCCTTAGCTTTCATAGTGAGTGTGCTGGTTTTGGCTGGGAGAGTTAATTTTCTTCATACTAGCTATTATGGGGATAGGTTTTGGATTTGTGCTGAAAACAGCATTGATAATATAGAGATGTTTTTGTTATTGCTGAGCTGTGCTTACACAGAGTCAAGGCCTTTTCTGCTTCTCACATCACCCCACCAGTGAGTAGTCTGGGGGTGCATAAGATCATGGGAGGGGATACAGCTGGGACAGCTGACCCCAATTGACCAAACGGTTATTCCATATCATATGACATCTGCTCACCGTATAAAACTGGAGGAAGAAGAAGGAATGGGGGTGTTTGGCATGATGGCTTTTGTGTTCCCAAATAATCATTATGCATGATGGAGCCCTGCTTTCCTGGGGATGGCTGAACACCTGCCTGCCCATGGGAAGTGGTGAATGAATTCCTTGCTTTGCTTGTGCTTGCGGCTTTTGCTTTACTTATTAAACTCTCTTTATCTCAACCCATGAGTTTTCTCACTTTTCTGATTCTCTTGCCCATTCCACTGGAGGGGGAGTGAGCAAGCAGCTGTATGGTGCTTAGCTGCCAGCTGGGGCAAAACCACGACAGTCCTTTTTGGTGCCCAATATGGGGCTCGAAGGGTTCAAGATAATGATAGATTTGATTGTAATGTGCCAGATCGAATTTATAGCTTTTATTGCTGTTTAGCTATTAATTGCCAGGCTCCTGTGCTTGCGACAGGGCTTGCTTGCCTTACTGCATATCAGAGTCTAGTGCTCTTCAGTGGCTGGTTTTTGCTTTTGTTGCTTTCTCTACTGCTGTACTGCTTATCATCTTACTCTGCTGTGCCTCGGAACATTTTGATAACAGCCATGGCAATGCACCTGAGCTGGCAGATGGCCAGGGCATCACTAATGTTTCTGTACTGTAATACTGGACAGGCTGGAGCTCCAGTGTGAACTCGAGTTGAAGAGACTGTGACCTGTGGATGAGTCCATGCAGGAGCAGGACATCCCGAAGCATCTTGTGGCCATTAATAAATCCACACCAGGGCAGGTATATCTCAAAGGATCTGTGGCCATGTTTGTGTCTGTGCTGCAACAGGTATATCTCAAAGCATCTGTAGCCATGGTTATGTCTGTGCCACAGCAGGTATATCTCTGAAGGGATTGTGGCCCAAGGATAAGTCCACGCTGGTGAAGCTATACCTCAAAGCTATGGCTGTGGATAAGTCCAAGCTGCAGCAGGTACACCTTGAAGCATCAGTGGTTGTACATGGGTTGTGCTGGAACATTTCAAAGTGTGTGGCTGTGGATGAGCCCACAACAGAGCAGGTAGACCCCTGGAAGAACTGCAGCAATGGGTAAAGCCATGATGGAGCAGGTATACCTCTGAAGGGACTGTGGCCCATGGAGAAGGCCACGCTGGAACAGGTGCATGTCAAAGCAACTGTGGCTATGAATAAGTCTATGCCGTAGCAGGTATACCCCTGGAGAGACTGTGGCTCATAGATAAAGCTCCACTTGGAGCAGGTACACCCCTAAGTGACTGCAGTCTGTAGATAAGTCCAAGCCGGAGCAGGGGCAAGGGGAGGTGTTCATTGCAATGTTAAACATGATGGTCTGCCTCAAAGGGACCAGGGGTGGAGATTGTAATGGAAATACTTTAAATTGTTGTAACCTGGGGTTGAAGTGATATTTTATAGGGATTACTATAGCAGGAACTGTCTGACCCAATGGAGGACAAGCCCTACAAGAAGCAGCGCAAGTGCAGCCTTGAACCCGACCTGAGCTGGTTTTGGTGCCTGGTAACTCCATGCAACACTCCACCTTTCCTGTCCTGAGTGATAACCATAACAGATGTAGCCCAAAGTCATGGACTAAATGAATTCAGTGGACATTTTACAGACATTTCACAGGGGTGGTCCACAGACTAAGGAATATCAAAGGATGAGAAGGGGGTGGTGGTTAATTGCAATGTATTGGATAGTGTGGGGACTGACCATGATGTAAATGGTATGGAATAAGGGGAGGAAAATATACTGGTTTTGGCTGGGATAGAGTTAATTTTCTTCATAGTAGCTAGTATGGGGCTATGTTTTGGATTTGTGATGAAAACAGTGCTGATAATATAGAGATATTTTTGCTATTGCTGAGCAGTGCTTACACAGAGTCAAGGCCTTTTCTACCTCTCACACCACCCCACAAGTGGGACGGCTAGGGGTGCACAAGAATTTGGGAGGGGACATAGCCAGGACAGCTGACCCAAACTGACCAAAGGAATATTCCATACCATATGACATCAGGCTAAGCATATAAGGGGCTGAGGGAAGAAGAAAGAAGGCGGGGTGTTTGGAGCGATGGCACTTGTTTTCCCAAGTAGCCTTTATGTGTGATGGAGACCTGCTTTCCTGGAGATGGCTGAACACCTGCCTACGTGGTGGGTTGTGGGAAGTAGTGAAAGAATTTCTTGTTTTGCTTTGCTTGTGTGCATGGTTTTTGCTTTGCCTGCTAAACTGACTTTATCTCAATCCATGAGTTTTTCTCACTTTTATTCTTCTGATTCTCTCCCCCATCACCAGGGGTGAGTGAGTGAGATCCTGCATGGTGCTTAGTTACTGGCTGGGGTTAAACCATGACAGTAAGAACCCCAGATCTGCCACTAGATAAACGTTTTGCAATTATGTGATAAGCAAACACCTGGAAACTGGGTTACATATTGTAACTCACATTAGATGAACCTGGTTTTCAGAAAAATAAAAAAATCAAGAGATTAATGTTTGTCTACGCCTCTGGAGACAAAGGTCAGATAATGATTATGTTAACGCCACTGAACTCCCCCAAGTAGCCTGTCCTGTCTGCTGTTTTAATTAATACTACCCACTGAGAAATGATTTTGTTTGTATGAAAGATCAAACACATACAGAGAGTGGGAAAGAGTTAATAATAACTCTTCCAATTAAAATTGGGACTAATTTCTTTACATTAACACATGTTGACTTAACTGGAACTCTGTATATCAGCATTTACCTGCAAAAGGATCGAACTGGTCACTTACCTCCACAAATTACCAGGAGAATGATAGCAGCAGAGGTGGACAAAGTGAGGAAAGCTCCCATGATTTCTGTCTGGTGTTCCCCCATTCACTTTTTTATATATGAAAATAAAATGGATTTTTTTTCTCTTAAGGATATTTGAAATTTGTAACTGTGACAAAAGCAAAAATCCTCACCAACAATATAGCTTACAGCAGAGGTGTTAGTGAAAAATTGCGGCATCTGTTGTGGTGTGAGGACAGGATCCGCCGCCCTTCATATTCTCTTTGTAGCATTTGCAGAGAGCTAATATGAGTCTTGGGGTGAAACCTTGCAAGCTACTATGTGTCTAATTATACAACGGGCCTCAGATCACGTAAAATTTAGTCTTCATTCAATTATGCACATGAAGACATATACTTGCATTCTAGACATGTCAAGTGGCCTCCAGGTCCTGGAGGATAAAGATTATTCATGGCGCTCTCCCATCAGAGACCACATCAGCTAGCCCCAACTCACATGCCCTAGTGTCTGGAGTTTAAGCTTGAATGGTAATCACTGAAATCTGCCTAGTCATTATAGTCAAAGGATCCTGCAGAGACATCAGCAAATCAGCTGCTAGGGGACGCTTTAGGCCAGCTGAATCACTCTCAAGGCTCCAATAAGTTTGTTGGATCTCCACTGGCTGAAATAGGAATAAAGGTGCATGTCTCACAGGTAGACATCTAAGTGGGACGTCTGCACATAGCTGTCTTTATGTGGAGCTGGTTCGCACCTCTAAAGTGAGGAGAGATGAATCCCAGCCCACTCCCCATTAGAGAGTTATCTGTGCTGTTCAGGAGTCCCTAAGAGCCAAGGCATCTGATGTTTGCTCCTTTCAGTGTCTGATCCTACCTCATTAGCTTTACACTGGATGAGCATCCATATAGCACTGCATGTGGTTTAGTGGCCTAGAGCTAAGGACATAACGCCATTTAAACTGTCTTAGGTCTACCTGAACTTTAACTTCTGCTGGTGGAGAAGGCCATAGGTATTCTGAAATGCTATGTCAGATTTGCAAGTGCTGTGACTGTGTCTGGGAAACAGAGAGCATCTCAAATGTCTCTAAATGCCTAGTTTCAGGCAATAGAATTGGGTCCTGAAAACAATAAAACTTATCAGAGCGTTGTAAAGGCACAGTTCCTCACTTACAAATATATACCCAAATAATAGCAATAACTTCCATCAATAGTAAATCATTTGGAATATTAAAAATTTTGGAAAATCAAGTACTTTATTAAGTGTACATTCAGTGAAGGGTCACTACAAACAGCCTGGAAGGTTTCCTGAAGACTTTAGCCCCTGTCGTGGTTTAACCCAGCCAGCAGCTAAAACAGCCACACAGCTGTTTGTTCACTACCCACCCCCAGTGGGATGGGGGAGAGAACCAAACTAAAAAAAACATATGGGTTGAGATAAAGAAAATTTAATAGGACAGAAAAGTGAAATAATAATATATAAAACAAGTGATGAACCGCACAATTTATCATCACCCGAAGCCAATGCTCAGCAAGTTCCTGAGCTGCCCTGCCTCCCGGCCAAGCCCCCACTTATATATGGAGCATGATGTCATATAGTATGGAATATCCCTTCGGCCATTTAGGGTCAGCAGTCCTGGCTGTGTCCCATCCCAGCTTCTTGGGTGCCTTCTCGTTGGCAGGGCAGTATGAGAAGCTGAAAAGTCCTTGACTGCTTAGCAACAACTAAAAACATCAGTGTGTTGTCAACATTATTCTCATACTAAATCCAAAACACAGCACTATAACATGTGCTAGAAAGAAAATTAACTCTGTCTCTACCAAAACCAGGACAGTATCCAGCCCTTATTCCATACCATCTACGTCATGCCCAGGTCCCATACTTTCCAATACACCGCAATTAATCACCACCACTTTTCCTGTCTTTTGATATTTATACGCACAGATATCATTCCCTTATTCAATGGACCATCTCTATGAAGATGGTCCTTATTCAATGGACCATCTCTCTTCTCACTCCTCTCTCTGGCTGCAAAAGCGCTCTCTCACTGTTTTTTTCCTTCTTAAATATCTTATCACCAAGGCGCTGACTGGCTTGGCCTTGGCCAGCAGCGGGTCCATCTTGGAGCCTGCTGGCATTGGCTCTATCAGACACAGGGGAAGCTTCTAGCAGCTTCTCACAGAAGCCACCCCTGTAGACCCTTGAATAAAGGACCATCTACATTAAACTGCCTTTATCTTGACGCACGAGTTTGGGGTTGGTTTTTCCATCTTATTCTTCTCCCCTCCCTGTCCTGCTGAGGAGGGGAGTGATAGAGCGGCTTGGTGGACACCTGGTGTCCAGTCGAGGTTAAACCATGTGATGGGTTGACCCTGGCTGGGGGCCAGGTGCCCACCAGAGCCGCTCAATCACTCGCCTCCTCAGCAAGGCAGGGAGGGGAGAAAGGAAGATGGAGAAAAACAACCCCAAACTCGTGGGTCGAGATAAAGGCAGTCTAATGTAGCTAAAGCAAAAAGCCGCGCGCAGAAGCAAAGCAAAAAGCAAAGATTATTCTCTACTTCCCATCAGCAGGCGATGTCTGGCCACTTCCTGGGAAGTCGGGCTTCAGTAAGCGTGCCCCTTACTCCGGAAGACAAACATTGTAAAAAAACAACAAATGCCCCCGCCCTGTTCCTCCCCCTATCGCTCAGTTTCTTACTGCTGAGCATGACCTCATATGGTATGGAATATCCCTTTGGTCAGTTTGGGTCAGCTGTCCTAGCTGTGTCCCCTCCCAAGAGCTTGCCCACCCCCAGCCTGCTGCTGGGGAAAAAGAAATGTTGGAAAGACAGCCTTGATGTGTGCTGGCACTGCTCAGTAGTAGCCAAAACACTGGTGTGTTATCAGCACCTTGCTAGCTACCAATACACAGCACAGCACCATGAGGGCTGCTGTGGGGAGAATTAACTCCATCTCAGCCAGACCCAATACAATCTCCACCCCTTATTCCATACCATTTGTGTCGTGCTCACGCCCCACACACTTTAATACATATATATTTTATAACTGTTTCATTGTATTATTATATTCTTATTAAGTACTATTTCCAGTCCTTTAACAGATAGATGTTATTCTCCCATTCCATGAGCTTCCTCTGCTCCTCCAGATGTTCATGAACAGGCTATGACTTGGGCCCAATCTGTCAGGATGGGTGTTCAGGTTCAGTTGTTGGGCACCAACACCGGCTTGCTTTGGGCTGTTGTTGCATTCATCTGGCTCCTTGCGAAACTTGCTCTTCGTTGGTTTGGGTCATTCCTTCTACATTACTTCCTAGAACGTACAAGTCGCATTACAGATTATTTTACCCCAAGGGTACATCTCCTTGAGGCACACACCGGGTCTCCCCATCTTTTCGCATTACCCACCAAGTACACCCAGGTCCTTGAGCGAAGACAATCCCAGGAATGGGTTTGCCTTTTCCCATGGGAGGAGCAATCCACACCACCTTCCCCAACCACTTTCCCATGTGTACTACAGGGACCTTGTCTCCTCCCACAGTATGCAGGGGTTTTGTTTGGGCAGGACCAGGACGGTTAGCAGATCCTCTGGTATTAATCAGCCAAGTGGCTTCTGCTAAATTGGTATCCCAGTGCTTCCATGCCCCATTACCTAATGCCCTCAACGTAGTCTTTAACAGTTCATTATATCTCTCGATCTTTCCAGAGGCTTGTGGGTGATAGGGGATGTGATACACTCACTCAACGCTGTGTTTCTTTACCCAGGAGCTTATGAGGTTATTTCGGAAATGAGTCCCATTGTCTGATTCAATCCTTTCTGGGGTACCATGTCGCCATAAAATTTGCCTTTCAAGGCCTAGGATGGTGTTTCGGGCAGTGGCATGGTTTACAGGAAATGTCTCTAGCCAGCCAGTAGTTGCTTCCACCATGGTGAGTATGTAGCGCTTGCCTTGGCGTGTTCGTGGCAGTGGCCCAATATAGTCAATCCGCCAGGCCTCGCCATATCGAAAACCCAGCCACCGCCCTCTATTCCAGGGAGATTTTACTCGCGTCGCTCGCTTGATTGCAGCACATATTTCACATTCATGAGTGACTTGTGTGATGGCCTCCATGGTCAGGTCCACCCCTCGATCACGAGCCCATCTGTATGTTGCATCTCTCCCTAGATGTCCTGATGTTTCATGGGCCCATCGAGCTACAAATAGCTCACCCTTACGCTCCCAGTCCAGGTCCACCTGAGCTGCTTCAATTTCAGCAGCTTTGTCTACCTGTTTATTGTTTTGATGTTCTTCAGTGGCACGGCTTTTGGGTATGTGAGCATCTACATGACGTACCTTCAAAGCCATGTTTTCTACCCGGGCAGCGATGTCCTGCCACAATGCAGCAGCCCAGATGGGTTTACCCCTGCGCTGCCAATTGGTCTTCTTCCACTGCTGTAGCCACCCCCATAGGGCATTTACCACCATCCAGGAGTCAGTATAGAGTATTGGCCACTTTTCTCGTTCAGCAATCTTTAGGGCTAACTGAATGGCTTTCGCTTCTGCGAACTGACTTGACTCACCTTCTCCTTCAGTGGCCTCAACAACTTGTCGTGTGGGACTCCACACAGCAGCTTTCCACTTCCGATGGTTTCCTACAACACGACAGGATCCATCACTAAACAGAGCATAACGCCTTTCATCTTCTGGTAACTCATTATATGGTGGTGCCTCTTGGGCACGAGCTACCTCCTCAGGCAGTGCTCCAAAATCTCTACCTTCTGGCCAGTCCATAATCTCTTCCAGGATTCCTGGGTGGTTGGGTTTTCCCAGTCGAGCTCGTTGCGTGATCAATGCTACCCACTTACTCCATGTAGTGCTAGCTGCGTGATGTGTAGAGGGAATGTTTCCTTTGAACATCCAGTGTAGCACAGGCAATCGCGGTGCCAAGAGAAGAGACGCTTCTGTACCAACATCTTCTGAAGCAGCTCGAATCCTTTCATATGCTGCTAGGATCTCTTTTTCAGTTGGGGTGTAGTGGGCTTCTGATCCTCGATACCCCCGGCTCCAAAACCCTAATGGTCGACCTCGGGTTTCTCCTGCTGTTTTCTGCCAGAGGCTCCAGGTGAGGCCATGCTCCCCAGCTGCAGTGTAGAGTACATTTTGCACAGCTGGTCCTGTCCGGACAGGTCCAAGAGCTACTGCACGAGCTATTTCCTGTTTGATATGCTCAAAGGCTTGTTGTTGCTCAAGGCCCCATTCAAAATAGTTCTTTTTCCGGGTTACTGGATAGAGAGGGCTCACAAGCTGACTATAACCTGGAATATGCATTCTCCAGAACCCTACAAGGCCCAGGAAGGCTTGTGTCTCCTTCTTGTTAGCTGGTGGAGACATAGCTGCTATCTTGTTAACCACATCCATAGGCACATGACGGTGTCCATCCTGCCATTTTAGTCCCAAAAACTGGATCTCCTGTGCAGGTCCCTTGACCTTGCTTTTCTTTATGGCGACACCAGCTTTCAGAAGAATCTGAATTACTCTTTTTCCCTTCTCGAATACTTCTTCTGCCTTATTGCCCCACACAATGATGTCATCGATGTATTGCAGATGTTCAGGGGCACCACCCTCTTCCAGTGCAGTTTGGATTAGTCCATGACAAATAGTAGGACTATGCTTCCACCCCAGGGGCCGTCGATTCTAGGTGTATCAGACACCTCTCCAAGTGAAAGCAAACTGCGGCCTGCATTCGGCTGCCAAAGGAATTGAGAAGACTGCATTAGCGATGTCCATTGTAGCATACCACTTGGCTGCTTTTGACTCCAATTCATATTGGAGCTCTAACATGTCTGGTACAGCAGCACTCAGTGGTGGTGTCACTTCGTTTAGCCCACGATAGTCCACTGTTAACCTCCACCCTCCATCAGACTTTTGCACTGGCCATATGGGACTATTAAAAGGTGAATGAGTCTTGCTGATGACTCCCTGGCTCTCTAGTTGATGAATCAGCTCATGGATGGGAGCCAGGGAGTCTCGATTTGTGCGATATTGCCGCCGGTGCGCTGTCCTGGTAGCAATTGGCACCTGTTGTTCTTCAACTTGCAGCAATCCCACAACGGAGGGATCTTCTGAGAGACCAGACAGGGTAGATGATAACCATTTGATCTTCTCTGCATTCACAGTGGCTACACCGAAAGCCCATCGGTACCCTTTTGGGTCCTTGAAGTACCCTCTCCTGAGGTAATCTATGCCAAGGATACAAGGGGCCTCTGGGCCAGTCACAATGGGGTGTTTCTCCCACTTGTCCCCTGTTAAGTTCACCTCAGCCTCCAATACGGACAGTTCTTGGCATCCCCCTGTCACTCCAGAGATCCGGATGGGTTCTGTGCCCCTATACCCTGATGGTATCAGTGTACACTGTGCACCAGTGTCTACCAAAGCCTTATACTTCTGTGGGTCTGATGTGCCAGGCCATCGAATCCACACAGTCCAGTATACCCGGTCATCCCTTTCCTCCTCCTGGCCGAAGGCAGGGACCCTCTATTCCTGTTTCTGGTCAGAGTATTCACTGTCTGACCCTCGCGGTGCCAGACCAGATGTCCCCTCACCAGGATCAAGGGAGGTCATTTTAGTTTTACATCTGGGAGATCGCTGTTTGCCTTCTTGTGTCTCTGTGGCAACTACACTGACGGCCTTCCTGGGTGTCCCCTTCTTAACAGCTGTCTTCCCTCTTAGTTCATGAGCACGGGCTTCCAACTTAAAGGTGGGTTCACCGTCCCACTTCCTCATGTCCTCCCCTTGGTCACGCAGGAAAAACCAGAGTGTACCACGTGGCATATGCCTGGGGCTCCCTTTCCCTCTGACCGGAGCAGGAGATGAATGATTTCTTGGGGTACCTCTGACAGCCGATGTGCTGGCCCGTAGGGAGGAGGAAGTACAGAGGTTTTCGTCAAAGTTCTGAAGCCAAGCAGACACCTTCTCCACAGTTGGTGTGTCCATATCTGGGAAATACATTGCTGCCAAGCTGTTAGAATACGACGCTGGGGCACTTTGAATCACCTTCCTCCACATGGCCCGCGTGCACAGGACATCCTCTGGATCTTTGGAGACCTCCTCATCATCTAGATCACTATAGATGACTTCCAACACCGCTAGTTCTCTCAGGTACTGGATGCCTTCATCTGCGGTGGTCCACTTTCCTGGGGAGTTCACAAGATCTTCCTTGACTGGGTATCTTGCCCTCACACTTGAAAGCAGCTGTCTCCAGAGACTGCAAATTGCTGTCTCTTTTCCAATTCCCCTCTCAATTCCTCGGTTTCTAGCTAGGGATCCCAGCTGTTGGGCTTCCCTGCCTTCCAGTTGCTGACTGTCGGCCCCATTATCCCAGCATCGAAGCAGCCAGGCAGCAATCCGCTCACCAGGCTGGCGGCTGTAATCTTTCCGCATATCTCGAAGTTCGGATGAGGTCAGAGACCGGGTAGTTTCTGCTTCCTGTCTGATTTCTCTCACTCCTTCCTCCCACTTCTTTGCTGAAGGACCGGCTTCCTGATCAAACCTCTCCTCCTCTTCTTCCTCTTCCCTTACTAATCGATGATAGGGAACTGTTGACCTCCTGGTCCACTGTTTCTTTTTTTACTACTGGGGCAATTACTGTAGTTGTTATTGTTTGTGTCCCTATCTCAGCCACGGTGTCCTCAGCTGCAGTTTGGGTGCCTTCCTCAACCACAGTCCTCTGAGAGTAGTGCACTGTGGCTCGATAGGCCCAGGCCAGGCCCCAGTACAGTGCTAGAAGCTGTTGGTGTTCGTTGGGGTAGGCAAGGCACCCTTCTATCAGGTGGCGTGTCAGTTTGCCAGGGTTGCTTGCCTGTTCAGGTGTGAAGTCCCAGGCTATGGGAGATGATAACCATCCTAGGAACCTGCCCAAATCCTTCCACACACCCTGCCACCTGGGGACCGGCGGCCTCAGGGCACGTTTCAGTATTGCCTCACTCAAAAGTGGTCTCCCATTAAACCAGGACAAAAACAAACTCCACAGCACCCGTAATATGCCAGCAGTATGAATGAGTAATATTAATGAGCTTACATAAGGGTGAACAAGGACCTTGGGAGCCTGCATAATGAAACCATCCACATCTTGCCCGGGTAGAAAGAGAGAGAGAGAGATGTATTCCCCCATCATCTCCGCAAGATAGCTCCCCCAGCACAGCAATAACATCAATGCCAGGGCCATGCACATAACCATTGTTTGTACTAGCATGCTCCCAAGTTCCTTCATCCTCCCCACGAAATAGCTACCCCAGCACAGTAAGATCATCGACACCAGGCCAAAGCACAGAGCAGCCATTGTTTGTATCAGCATGTTCCTAAGTTTAGCAAAATAGAGATAAGCAGCACAGCTAAAACCCTGTGACCTGCACAGGAGCTTGCAACTTAATAACTACTATAGCTGTAGCACGCTTAATACAAAACTGGTGTTGTCATGCCCCACGTTGGGCACCAAAAAGACTGTGGTGGGTTGACCCTGGCTGGGGGCCAGGTGCCCACCAGAGCCGCTCTATCACTCCCCTCATTCACTAGACAGGGGAGAAAAAGTATAACGAAAAGCTTATGGGTTGAGATAAGGACAGGGAGAGATCATTCTCTAATTATCGTCACGAGCAAACCAGACGGAACTTAGAGAGGAAATTCATCTAATTTATTACTAAGCAAAACAGAGTAGAGGAATGAGAAATAAAAACAAATCTTAAAACACCTCCCCCCACCCCTCCCATCTTCCCGGGCTTAACTTCACTCCCGGCTTCAACCTCCTCCCCCTCAGCGGCACAGGGGGGCGGGGAATGGGGGTGTCGCGTAAAAGGGTACGAGTCTGATGTGTGGCTGAGGGAGGCCCTCCCGTTGAGTCACGAGGTTCAGAAAGGCCCCCCTTGCTTTCTAAACTCCTTCTCAGAGAGCAGCCTAGGTGCGGCTAGGTCCAGTCTTAGTCCCAGACTTGGTCAACGGTTTATGTCTAAAGGATTATGTGCATAGCCACTTATCAGAGTCAACGTTTGCCTGTCAGAGCACCACTAAGGACTTTCACTGAAACAGTTTCGCAAAGTTGAAAAGAAAAATAGGTAATTTATTGAGGCGACAGATATAAAAATTTCGGAATTGCCGTTGATAAATGCACTAACTGCAACAATTTTGAGCTCAAGTTAATAGTTCAGCGCTTTTGTTAATGATAGTTTTTCCCGGGGTAACATCCGACATAATTGGAGGTGCAAGTCTTACCAAAGAGGCGTCCCTGCTTGGGGAGGAGAGAGGTCCAGGCCCGTTGACCCGTCCGGAGAGTTGGAGTGCTCGTCCTCAAAAAAGAGGATTCTAAATGCCAGATTTATACTTTTGGCGAGGTGAGGTGGGACTAAGTCAGGTACTGTGTGCCGATTGGGCGTTAACAAGGCTTGTTATGCAGTTGATCGGGGCTGAGTGGGGGGGAAGTGGCGGAGAACAAAGGTGTTCAGTATAGAGGAGCGGCGGTCTGTTTAGTTCTACCAAAGTAATGTCGAGCTGTGAAGGCTCCCCCTCACCCCAGGCGTCACTTAGTTGATTGAGGAGTAGACCCGTCAGGCGCCGCATCTTGTTAAGATGAACAAATTGCTCATCTCCTGCCCCTGTTCAGGTCCAGTGCTTATCAGTGCAAGATAAGCAAGTTGCTCAATCCCTGCTCTCGCCCAAGCTGGACTCCTCCAGGGCCCCTTCTGCTGGCTCATAATGGCCCCGTATTCGGCACCAACAAGCCTGGACAAGTCCGGCATCCCGCATTATCCACCAACACTGCACAAACAATTCCTTTGCCTTTACCTTTTTTAATCTTTTGCTCACTTCTACACTGTTCTATCCTCTCTATCACTTTGTCCTCATCTTTCCAAAATTTTTGGGCCCATTCTATTCCCGCTCGGGATGGTGCACACTTACTTATATTTTTGCAGCAGTTTATCCATGGCAATCCTGTCCATGACGCCACTTTTACTGTCGCGTAAAAGGGTACAAGTCTGATGTGTGGCTGAGGGAGGCCCTCCCGTTGAGTCACGAGGTTCAGAAAGGACCCCCTTGCTTTCTAAACTCCTTCTCAGAGAGCAGCCTAGGTGCGGCTAGGTCCAGTCTTAGTCCCAGACTTGGTCAACGGTTTATGTCTAAAGGGTTATGTGCGTAGCCACTTATCAGAGTCAACGTTTGCCTGTCAGAGCACCACTAAGGACTTTCACTGAAACAGTTTCGCAAAGTTGAAAAGAAAAATAGGTAATTTATTGAGGCGACAGATATAAAAAGTTCGGAATTGCCGTTGATAAATGCACTAACTGCAACAATTTTGAGCTCAAGTTAATAGTTCAGCACTTTTGTTAATGATAGTTTTTCACGGGGTAACATCCGACATAATTGGAGGCGCAAGTCTTACCAAAGAGGCGTCCCTGCTTGGGGAGGAGAGAGGTCCAGGCCCGTCGACCCGTCCGGAGAGTTGGAGTGCTCATCCTCAAAAAAGAGGATTCTAAATGCCAGATTTATACTTTTGGCGAGGTGGGACTGTGGTGGGTTGACCCTGGCTGAGGGCCAGGTGCCCTCCAGAGCCACTCTATCACTCCCCCCCTTCATTAGAGAGGGGAGAAAAAGTACAACGAAAAGCTTGTGGGTCGAGATAAGGACAGGGAGAGATCATTCACTAATTATCATCGAGAGCAAAACAGACCGAACTTAGAGAGGGAATTCAGCTAATTTATTACCAAGGAAACCAGAGTAGAGGAATGAGAAATAAAATCAAATCTTAAAGCACCTCCCCCCACCCCTCCCATCTTCCCGGGCTCAACTTCACTCCCGGCTTCAACCTCCGCCCCCCCCAGCGGCACAGGGGGACAGGGAGTGGGGGTTACGGTCAGTTCATCACACTTGTTTCTGCCGCTCCTTCCTCCTCAGGGGGAGGAATCCTCTCATCGTTCCCCTGCTCCAGCGTGGGGTCCCTCTCACAGGAGACAGTCCTTCACGGCCTTCTCCAACATGCGTCCTTCCCACGGGCTACAGTCCTTCACGAACTGCTCCAGCGTGGGTCTCTCCCACGGGGTGCAGACCTTCAGGACCAGACCGCTTCAGCATGGGTCCCCCACGGGGTCACAAGTCCTGCCAGCAAACCTGCTCTGGCGTGGGCTCCTCTCTCCACGGGTCCTGCCAGGAGCTTGCTCCAGCGCGGGCTTCCCACGAGGTCACAGCCTCCTTCAGGTGTCTCCACCTGCTCCGGCATGGGGTCCTCCACGGGCTGCAGGTGGAATCTCAGATTATTTTACCCCAAGGTTAAAGCTCCTTGAGGCACACACCGGGTCTCTCCATCCTTCCGCATTACCCACCAAGTACACCCAGATCACACTTCCTCCCCCTCCTTCTGCACTCACCTTGGTATCTGCAGAGTTTCTTACATCTTCTCACTCCTCTCTCCAGCTGCAAAAGCTCTCCCCCTAACTGGTTTTTCCCTTCTTGAATATGTTATCACAGAGGTGCTGATTGGCTTGGCCTTGGCCAGCGGCAGGTCCGTCTTGGAGCCGGCTGGCATTGGCTCTATCAGACACAGGGGAAGCTTCTAGCAGCTTCTCACAGAAGCCACCCCTGTAGACCCCCCCTGCTATCAAAACCTTGCCATGCAAACCCAACACATTCCACCCCTCGCCTCTGTGAATCACATATTTAAGAATTATCATTAAAATATACATTCAACACAAAAACTTCACACACACTAATCACATCAACAAGGAAAAAGGAAAAAGAATTCCCCACACCCAAATCAAAATAACACCAAACAAGAGTGGACAATACACACAGAATCCACCTCTCGTCCCTTCACCACTATTTCACTCTCAAGCTATGTTCAGTTCATGTTTTGCCTGTTACCTCTTCCAATTACTATCCTTATCTCGATTTTCTCGTGCCCCACGTTGGGTGCCAAAAAGGACTGTGGTGGTTTACCCTCGGCTGGATGCCAGGTGTCCACCAAGCCGCTCTATCACTCCCCTCCTCAGCAAGGCAGGGAGGGGAGAAAGGAAGATGGAGAAAAACAACCCCAAACTCGTGGGTCAAGATAAAGGCAGTTTAATGTAGCTAAAGCAAAAAGCTGCGCGTGGAAGCAAAGCAAAAAAAGCAAAAGTTTATTCTCTACTTCCCTTCAGCAGGCGATGTCCGGCCACTTCCCAGGAAGTAGGGCTTCAGTACGCATACTCGTTACTGCAGAAGACAGACGTTTTAAAAAACAAATGCCCCCGCCCTGTTCCTCCCCCTATCGCTCAGTTTCTTATTGCTGAGCAGACATCATATGGTATGGAATATCCCTTTGGTCAGTTTGGGTCAGCTGTCCTGGCTGTGTCCCCTCCCAAGATCTTGCCCACCCCCAGCCTGCTGCTGGGGGGGGAAAGAAATGTTGGAGAGACAGCCTTGATGTGTGCCGGCACTGCTCAGTAGTAGCCAAAACACTGGTGTGTTATCAGCACCTTGCTAGCTACCAATACACAGCACAGCGCCATGATGGCTGCTGTGGGGACAATGAACTCCATCTTAGCCAGACCCAATACAATACCCATGCATAATCAGGGTCAGAGTCTTTCAAATAACATATTTAAAAAAGTAAATGGAAAAAAAGAATATGTGCCTAAATAAGCAATACAGAGTAAATATTAGCATACAAGTTTCAGTATAACCCCGCTGGCATCTAAAACCACACAGCCATTAGCTCACACCTTGCCTCCCAGTGGGATGGGGGAGGCAATCGAAAGGGAGAAAAAAGTAAGACTCGTGGGTTGAGATAAAGACAGTTTAATTGGATAGAAAAGAAAGATTATTATTAATAATAAAATAGAATATAAAAACCAAGTGATGAACAGCACAATTTCTCACCACCTGAAGTCGATGCTCAGCAAGTTTGACCTGTGCGCTGAAGCAACAAAGAACAGCGGTTCAAAGAAAGGATATGCACAGAACAGGCCTTGCATGTTTCAATAGCTCATAAATAACATGTGACTGGCCGAATCCGGGAGATAAGGAACTGAGAGGAGAAAGCCAGGTGCCTGCCAGGAGGAAGAGAAAAACAAATAGCAAATCATGTGGGAAACAACAATCGGGTGATGATTGGGGAATAAAAGGGCCTCCCCTTTTAACAAGAAATACTATATAATCAGGAAATTCTGTAATAAAGTTGATTCTGTACTTGCACCCTATGGAGTCCATGCCTGTCACACACCACACCCGCTTTCTCGTTGGCAGGCCAGTATGAGAAGCTGAAAAGTCCTTGACTGCTTAGCAACAACTAAAAACATCAGTGTGTTGTCAACATTATTCTCATACTAAATCCAAAACACAGCACTATAACATGTGCTAGAAAGAAAATTAACTCTGTCTCTACCAAAACCAGGACAGTATCCAGCCCTTATTCCATACCATCTACGTCATGCCCAGGTCCCATACTTTCCAATACACCGCAATTAATCACCACCACTTTTCCTGTCTTTTGATATTTATACGCACAGATATCATTCCCTTATTCAATGGACCATCTCTGTGAAGATGGTCCTTATTCAATGGACCATCTCTCTTCTCACTCCTCTCTCTGGCTGCAAAAGCGCTCTCTCACTGTTTTTTTTCCTTCTTAAATATCTTATCACCAAGGCGCTGACTGGCTTGGCCTTGGCCAGCAGCGGGTCCGTCTTGGAGCCGGCTGGCATTGGCTCTATCAGACACAGGGGAAGCTTCTAGCAGCTTCTCACAGAAGCCACCCCTGTAGACCCTTGAATAAGGACCATCTACATTAAACTGCCTTTATCTTGACGCACGAGTTTGGGGTTGGTTTTTCCATCTTATTCTTCTCCCCTCCCTGTCCTGCTGAGGAGGGGAGTGATAGAGCGGCTTGGTGGACACCTGGTGTCCAGTCGAGGTTAAACCATGTGATGGGTTGACCCTGGCTGGGGGCCAGGTGCCCACCAGAGCCGCTCAATCACTCGCCTCCTCAGCAAGGCAGGGAGGGGAGAAAGGAAGATGGAGAAAAACAACCCCAAACTCGTGGGTCGAGATAAAGGCAGTTTAATGTAGCTAAAGCAAAAAGCCGCGCGCAGAAGCAAAGCAAAAAGCAAAGATTATTCTCTACTTCCAATCAGCAGGCGATGTCCGGCCACTTCCCAGGAAGTAGGGCTTCAGTAAGCATGCCCCTTACTCCGGAAGACAAACATTGTAAAAAAACAACAAATGCCCCCGCCCTGTTCCTCCCCCTATCGCTCAGTTTCTTACTGCTGAGCATGACATCATATGGTATGGAATATCCCTTTGGTCAGTTTGGGTCAGCTGTCCTAGCTGTGTCCCCTCCCAAGATCTTGCCCACCCCCAGCCTGCTGCTGGGGAAAAAGAAATGTTGGAAAGACAGCCTTGATGTGTGCTGGCACTGCTCAGTAGTAGCCAAAACACTGGTGTGTTATCAGCACCTTGCTAGCTACCAATACACAGCACAGCACCATGAGGGCTGCTGTGGGGAGAATTAACTCCATCTCAGCCAGACCCAATACAATCTCCACCCCTTATTCCATACCATTTGTGTCGTGCTCACGCCCCACACACTTTAATACATATATATTTTATAACTGTTTCATTGTATTATTATATTCTTATTAAGTACTATTTCCAGTCCTTTAACAGATAGATGTTATTCTCCCATTCCATGAGCTTCCTCTGCTCCTCCAGATGTTCATGAACAGGCTATGACTTGGGCCCAATCTGTCAGGATGGGTGTTCAGGTTCAGTTGTTGGGCACCAACACCGGCTTGCTTTGGGCTGTTGTTGCATTCATCTGGCTCCTTGCGAAACTTGCTCTTCGTTGGTTTGGGTCATTCCTTCTACATTGCTTCCTAGAACGTACAACTCGCATTACAGATTATTTTACCCCAAGGGTACATCTCCTTGAGGCACACACCGGGTCTCCCCATCTTTTCGCATTACCCACCAAGTACACCCAGGTCCTTGAGCGAAGACAATCCCAGGAATGGGTTTGCCTTTTCCCATGGGAGGAGCAATCCACACCACCTTCCCCAACCACTTTCCCATGTGTACTACAGGGACCTTGTCTCCTCCCACAGTATGCAGGGGTTTTGTTTGGGCAGGACCAGGACGGTTAGCAGATCCTCTGGTGTTAATCAGCCAAGTGGCTTCTGCTAAATTGGTATCCCAGTGCTTCCATGCCCCATTACCTAATGCCCTCAACGTAGTCTTTAGCAGTTCATTATATCTCTTGATCTTTCCAGAGGCTTGTGGGTGATAGGGGATGTGATACACCCACTCAATGCCGTGTTTCTTTGCCCAAGAGCTTATGAGGTTATTTCGGAAATGAGTCCCATTGTCTGATTCAATCCTTTCTGGGGTACCATGTCGCCATAAAATTTGCCTTTCAAGGCCTAGGATGGTGTTTCGGGCAGTGGCATGGTTTACAGGAAATGTCTCTAGCCAGCCAGTAGTTGCTTCCACCATGGTGAGTATGTAGCGCTTGCCTTGGCGTGTTCGTGGCAGTGGCCCAATATAGTCAATCCGCCAGGCCTCGCCATATCGAAAACCCAGCCACCGCCCTCTATTCCAGGGAGATTTTACTCGCGTCGCTCGCTTGATTGCAGCACATATTTCACATTCATGAGTGACTTGTGTGATGGCCTCCATGGTCAGGTCCACCCCTCGATCACGAGCCCATCTGTATGTTGCATCTCTCCCTAGATGTCCTGATGTTTCATGGGCCCATCGAGCTACAAATAGCTCACCCTTACGCTCCCAGTCCAGGTCCACCTGAGCTGCTTCAATTTTGGCAGCCTTGTCTACCTGTTTATTGTTTTGATGTTCTTCAGTGGCACGGCTTTTGGGTATGTGAGCATCCACATGACGTACCTTCAAAGCCATGTTTTCTACCCGGGCAGCGATGTCCTGCCACAATGCAGCAGCCCAGATGGGTTTACCCCTGCGCTGCCAATTGGTCTTCTTCCACTGCTGTAGCCACCCCCATAGGGCATTTGCCACCATCCAGGAGTCAGTATAGAGTATTGGCCACTTTTCTCGTTCAGCAATCTTTAGGGCTAACTGAATGGCTTTCGCTTCTGCGAACTGACTTGACTCACCTTCTCCTTCAGTGGCCTCAACGACTTGTCGTGTGGGACTCCATACAGCAGCTTTCCACTTCCGATGGTTTCCTACAACACGACAGGATCCATCCGTAAACAGAGCATAACGCCTTTCATCTTCTGGTAACTCATTATATGGTGGTGCCTCTTGGGCACGAGCTACCTCCTCAGGCAGTGCTCCAAAATCTCTACCTTCTGGCCAGTCCATAATCTCTTCCAGGATTCCTGGGTGGTTGGGTTTTCCCAGTCGAGCTCGTTGCGTGATCAATGCTACCCACTTACTCCATGTAGTGCTAGCTGCGTGATGTGTAGAGGGAATGTTTCCTTTGAACATCCAGTGTAGCACAGGCAATCGCGGTGCCAAGAGAAGAGACGCTTCTGTACCAACATCTTCTGAAGCAGCTCGAATCCTTTCATATGCTGCTAGGATCTCTTTTTCAGTTGGGGTGTAGTGGGCTTCTGATCCTCGATACCCCCGGCTCCAAAACCCTAATGGTCGACCTCGGGTTTCTCCTGCTGTTTTCTGCCAGAGGCTCCAGGTGAGACCATGCTCCCCAGCTGCAGTGGAGAGCACATTTTGTACAGCTGGTCCTGTCCGAACAGGTCCAAGAGCTACTGCACGAGCTATTTCCTGTTTTATATGCTCAAAGGCTTGTTGTTGCTCAAGGCCCCATTCAAAATAGTTCTTTTTCCGGGTTACTGGATAGAGAGGGCTCACAAGCTGACTATAACCTGGAATATGCATTCTCCAGAACCCTACAAGGCCCAGGAAGGCTTGTGTCTCCTTCTTGTTAGCTGGTGGAGACATAGCTGCTATCTTGTTAACCACATCCATAGGCACATGACGGTGTCCATCCTGCCATTTTAGTCCCAAAAACTGGATCTCCTGTGCAGGTCCCTTGACCTTGCTTTTCCTTATGGCGAAACCAGCTTTCAGAAGAATCTGAATTACTCTTTTTCCCTTCTCGAATACTTCTTCTGCCTTATTGCCCCACACAATGATGTCATCGATGTATTGCAGATGTTCAGGGGCACCACCCTCTTCCAGTGCAGTTTGGCTTAGTCCATGACAAATGGTAGGACAGTGCTTCTGTAAGGCTCTGATGAGTGACTGTCACAAACATCCGTCTTTACAAGGGAGTGTGGCCCAAGGGCAGAACCTGGGGAGGCAGGGTGCTGTCTTGGGACCCCATCCCCCTGTTCCTGAAACGTGGACAGAGACCGTCTGTCTGCTGTGCGTGCCTGCCTGCGAGGGGACATCACTTGTTCGACCATGAAGGGAGGAAGCAGTGAGACCTCCAAGACTCCACCAACCCAGTGACACATTCCTAAACATTCTGGAATGTTCCTGAGCATTCCTGAACAGTCCTGAACACATTCTGTGCCTGTTCAATGGTGACAAAAACCACATGAATGGGGGCACACTGTGTTATAAAAGGGTTAAAGAAAAGTTTTCGGTGCGCACCTGCCACCTGAGGAATACAGCTATGAGCAGAGACCATCGCTGGATCCAAGGGTGCTGATATCTTTTTTCTTCCCATCCTTTCTTTTTCTCTCTTTCTTTTCCTCTCAGCCACTCTCTTTGCCTGTAACTTCATTTTGAACACATTAGGGTAATATTGTTATAACTTTTACTATGCTTTTTTTTTTGTGGTTGTGCTGAGGTTTTTTTTTTTTTAGAACTTTTGCCTAGCCCTTATCTTTTGTAGTTCCACTGACTTTTCAGTAAAGTTGTGATTTGAACCTCTAGAGTAATTGTTGTTACTCCTGATTACCACGCAGAGTATTAAAAATTTAGCCTCACCCTGACCCACTGAGTGGGACAGGACATTAAATTGGAATCACGGACAGGATTCTCTGTGAAAAGTGGTAAAGAGGGTCCGTAAAGGGGATATCAGCCAGAGTGCTGAAGAAAGGAGAACTGATATTTTGTTGAAGCCGAAATTGGCAGTCCCCGAAAACTGTAGCAGAACAGATAAAAGACTTGGCAAAAGAAAACAGGTTTAAACCCGGAAAGGGAAAGTCTGTGGTTTGTGGTGTCTTGGGAGCTGCACTGATAGCAGCCCAGAAGGACAAATGTGTTGTTAAACAAGGTGAGTGGCAGGCAAATGAGTCCCTTCAGGAGCTAGTTAGAAAACTACAGGCATAATTGGAAATGGAATGGGTGAGACGGCAACTAGCTGAAAAAGCATTAGCAGACGAGAAAAAAAAAATCACAGAAAACTTGAAGGATAGCCTACAAGATGCTTTTGTGAGGGAAAAAGAGCTGAAGTTGCAGCTCCCTCAGGACCTTGAGATTGAACCAGGATTTTCTAGCTTATCAAAAGAAGCAGACCTCATTGCGAGGGAGGTTGCACCTCAGTATCCATGGGAGGAGCTGGAGGCGGTGACAGAACTTGACCCTATTCCCAAGCTCCAGCCACTTATTAAAACTGAAGTGATATATGACCACGAAGATGCGGAACCTGCCATTACCACTGAAGAGATACCTTATACCATTACTGAATTGGCAAAACTACAGGAAAAAATAGAGTAGGCAGGCTAAGGAAACTGAGACCGAATATGTGTGGAGGGTCTCCCTGACAGGCAGAGACAGAATAAGGCTTTCGGAGGAAGAAGCTCAGGGATATTGGAGTCCTGGTGTATTTTTGACTGTAGACAGCAAGCGGGACCCTTGGTCCCTGACCCAGAGGGTGGCGTATTGGGCCGGAGGATTAGACCCCTTGGCGAGAGGAGATCCTATTACCATCCCCACCCTTGGAGTAAGCCAGCTTACAGAGAGTGTACAGAAGGCGGCTTGCCTCCAGCAGATGCATGTTAGGTGCCCAGTTCCCCGCCAACCTTCCCCAATTATGTTGTTTGCCAATCCAGATAGGATGACTCCCTTGATTAGGGGGTTACCCGATTCAGTGAAGATTTATGTTGTGCAAATTCAAGACTGTCTAAGAGCCACTGTAGCCATGGGACCTCAGGACGGACCAGGTCTTACCTGGGGGGGAAATTGCATTGGAACGGATTAATTAAGGCCAGTGTGTGGGGTATGTCAGGAAGGAGGGGAAGGCACAAGCGGCGGTTCGTAGGACTGAGACAGAGGAGAAAATACTCCGCCCCTGAGAGAGAAGCTTTGCAGTCGGGGAGGGGGCATGGTCTCAAGAAATCGGTTGTGGAAGGACAGTCTAGATAAGGGTATTCCCCGAGAATTAATGGATTGCCTACCCCTCCCCAATTTGCAGCTCCTGGTAAAAATGTGGAAACTGATACATAGAGGCTGGTCAGGAAAGGAAAGCGTCCCCACAGCCCCTGTACCTCAGAGATCAGCCATTCCCAGAGCTGCTATGAGGGGGCCCACCAGCCCTCCAAAGTCGGGAAACTTCTTGCACCATCCCCAGTGAGTGAGCTGGAGGATGGCCAGTGGGTATATTTTAGAAGGCTCACTGAAAACGAGCAGGTGGACCTACTAGTAACTTTTCGCCTTGGTCCTTTTAAGACTCCAGTCACTTTTCTGGTAGACACAGGGGCCCAAATGTCTGCTTTAAATGCTGGCGTGGGATTGTCCCCGTTAGAAAACAGACATGGGTTACCGATGTGTTCGGATATTCCAAACCCCAACCTACAGCCCGAGTAAAGTGCTGGGTGCTGGCAGACACCACCCCCACCGAGACCACTATGGTATTGGGAGTGCTCCTACAAATATTCTGGGATTGGATCTATTCAAAGGGAAGTCCTGGACAGATTTGGCAGGGAGGGAGTGGAAGTTCGGGTCTCCAGCAACCCTGATAAGGCTTTTCCAGACTAGCCCCACCCTCCCCCCATCCAAAATAGTGAAAGTGAAACCCTGTCCCTTACTGCTGGGAGCGATTGTGAGAATCACTCTGGTGATAAGAGAGCTGCAGGAAGAAGGGGTAATTATTCAAACTCACTCCCCTTATAACTCTCCAGTGTGGCCAGTGAGCAAACCAAATGGGAAGTGGCAGCTAACAATCGACTATCGGCGCTTAAATGCAAGCACTAGTCCCCTGACAGTGGCCATGCCTAATATAGCCAAACTGATCGCCACCATACAGGAACAGTCCCATAAAATTTTAGCCACCATTGATGTAAAAGACATGTTTTTCGTGGTTCCTCTACAGGAAGGTGATAGAGATAGATTTGCATTCACATGGGAAGGTATATGATATACCTTTACTCGTTTGCCCCAAGGATATCGGCACTCGCGTACCTTGGCACACTATGCCCTGGCACAAGCACTATCAGAAATCACCCTGAGGAGGGAGTTAAAACCTACCAATACATTGATTGATATATTGGTGGGGGGGGTCCGATGCCACTGCAGTGGGACAAACCTAAAAGAAAATAATCACTCACCTGGAAAGTTTAGAACTTCAGGTTCCAGCAGAGAAAGTACAACTCCCCTCCCCAGAGGTAAAGTTCTTAGGCATACGGTGGAAAGGAGGAGTGGCATGTATTCTCATCCAAATCTTGGCTACCTTAGAACAGATAAAGATCCCACAAAAAAAATTTTTGGTTTTACATCTGGGAAATCACTGTTTGCCTTCTTGTGTCTCTGCAGCAACTACGCTGACAGCCTTCTTGGCTGACCCCCTTCTTAACAGCTGTCTGCCCTCTCAGTTCACATACATGGGATTGCAATTTAAAGGTATGGTTCACCATCCCGCTTCCTCATATCCTCCCCTTGGTCAAGCAGGAAGAACCAGCGTGTGCCACATGGCATGCACTTAGGGTGTCCCTTTCCCTCTGAATGATGCAGGAGGGTACTGACACTGTGGGGCACCCCTGACAGCCCAGGTGCTAGCCTGCGGAGATGAGGAGGGACAGTGATTTTCTTCAAAATTTTGGAGTCAGGAAGATGCTCTCTCCATGACTGGTGTATCCGTATCAGGGCAATACATTGCTGCCAAGCTGTTAGACTATGATGCTGGGGCACGTTGAATCACCTTCCACCACATGGCCCATGTGCACAGGACATCCTCTGGATCTTTGGAGACCTCCTCATCATCTAGATCACTATGGATGACTTCCAACACTGCTAGTTCTCTCAGGTACTGGATGCCTTCATCTGCAGTGGTCCGCTTTCCCAGGGAGTTCACAAGATCTTCCTTGAATGGGTATCTTGCCCTCACACTTGAAAGCAGCTGTCTCCAGAGACTGCAAATTGCTGTCTCTTTTCCAATTCCCCTCTCAATTCCTCGGTTTCTAGCTAGGGATCCCAGCTGTTGGGCTTCCCTGCCTTCCGGTTGCTGACTGTCGGCCCCATTATCCCAGCATCGAAGCAGCCAGGCAGCAATCCGCTCACCAGGCTGGCGGCTGTAATCTTTCCGCATATCTCGAAGTTCGGATGAGGTCAGAGACCGGGTAGTTTCTGCTTCCTGTCTGATTTCTCTCACTCCTTCCTCCCACTTCTTTGCTGAAGGACTGGCTTCCTGATCAAGCCTTTCCTTTCTCAACCAGGGTGTCCTCAGCTGCAGTTTGGGTCCCTGCCTCAACCGTAGTCCTCTGAGAGTAGTGCACTGTGGCTCGATAGGCCCAGGCCAGGCCCCAGTACAGTGCTAGAAGCTGTTGGTGTTCGTTGGGGTAGGCAAGGCACCCTTCTATCAGGTGGTGTGTCAGTTTGCCAGGGTTGCTTGCCTGTTCAGGTGTGAAGTCCTAGGCTATGGGAGATGATAACCATCCTAGGAACCTGCCCAAATCCTTCCACACACCCTGCCACCTGGGGACCGGCGGCCTCAGGGCACGTTTCAGTATTGCCTCACTCAAAAGTTGTCTCCCATTAAACCAGGACAAAACCAAACTCCACAGCACCCGTAATATGCCAGCAGTATTAATTAGTAATATTAAAGAGCTTACACAAGGGTGAACAAGGACCTTGGGAGCCTGCATAATGAAACCATCCACATCTTGCCCGGGTAGAGAGAGAGAGATGTATTCCCCCATCATCTCCGCAAGATAGCTCCCCCAGCAGAGCAATAACATCAATGCCAGGGCCATGCACATAACAATTGTTTGTATTAGCATGTTCCTAAGCTTAGTAAAATACAGAGATAAGCAGTGCAGCTAACAAACTCCGTGACCCACACAAAGGTTTCCCACTTAATAACTACTATAGCTGTACCACACTTAATACAAAACTGCCATTGTTGTGCCCCACACTGGGTGCCAAAAATGAGTGTGGTGGTTTAATCTTCGCTGGATGCCAGGTGTCCACCAAGCTGCTTTATCACTGCCCTCCTCAGCAGGACAGGGAGGGGAGAAAGATAAGATGGAAACAACCAAATTCAAACTTGTGGGTCAAGATAAAGGCAATTTAATACAGCAAAAGCAAAAGGCCGCACATGGAAGCAAAGTAAAAGCTTATTCTCTACTTCCCATCAGCAGGCAATGTCCAGTCATTTCCCAGGAAGCAGGGCTTCAGTACACGTAGTAGTTTCTCTGAAGACAAATGTTGGGAAAAAAACGAATGTCCCCACTTCCTCCCGGTATCTCTCAGCTTCTTATTGCTGAGCAGATGTATTATGGTATGGAATATCCCTTTGGGTCAGCTGTGTCCTCTCCTATTTTGGCTTTGCATGGCAAGGTTTTGGGGGGGGCTAAGTGGGTGGCTTCCAAGACAGACCCGCCACTGGCCAAGGCCAAGCCAATCAGCGCCTCTGTGATAACACATTGAAGAAGGAAAAAAAACAAGCTAGAGAGAGCTTTTGCAGCCAGAGGAGTGAGAAGATGTAAGAACATCTGCAGACACCAAGGTCAGTGAAGAAGGACGGGGAGGAGGTGCTCCAGGCGCCGGAGCAGAGATTCCCCTGCAGCCCATGGTGAAGACCATGGTGAAGCAGGCTGTCCCCCTGCAGCCCATGGAGGGAGGATGAGGGGGTGTAGCGATTCCACCTGCAGCCCGTGGAGGACCCCACGCCGGAGCAGGTGGAGACACCTGAAGGAGGCTGTGGCCCCGTGGGAAGCCCGCGCTGGAGCAAGCTCCTGGCAGGACCTGTGGATCCATGGAGAGAGGAGCCCATGCCAGAGCAGGATTGCTGGCAGGACTTGTGACCCCGTGGGGGACCCATGCTGGAGCAGTTTGCTCCTGAAGGTCTGCACCCCGTGGGAGAGGCCCACACTGGAGCAGTTCGTGAAGGACTGTCTCCCGTGAGAGGGACTCCATGTTGGAGCAGGGGAACGATGAGATGAGTCCTCCCCCTGAGGATGAAGAAGCAGCAGAGACAATGTGTGATGAACTGACCGTAACCCCCATTCCCCGTCCTCCTGTGCCGCTGAGGGGGGGCGGAGGTTGAAGCCGGGAGTGAAGTTGAGCCCAGGAAGATGGGAGGGGTGGGGGGAGGTGTTTTAAGATTTGGTTTTATTTCTCATTCCTCTACTCTGCTTTACTTGGTAATAGATTAGATTAATTTTTCTAAGTTGATTCTGTTTTGCTCGTGATGATAATTAGTGCGTGATCTCTCCCTGTCCTTATTTTGATGCACGAGCCTTTTGTTAAATTTTCTCTCCCCTGTCCAGTTAAGGACAGAGAGTGATAGAGCAGCTTTGGTGGGCACCTGGTGTCCAGCCAGGGTCAACACACCACAGTGAGATAGTGGCAAGGAGCCTCTCTTTGTTTTGACGTGGCAACTTGACTTCACCTTGGTAAAAAATAGAAGCTTTGGGACATTTCCTACTTGCTGAAGGCAGTAGGTGTTATCCTTTCTCCTGGCAGAGCAGGTGCTATGCAGAGAACTGGGTAGGCTGGCTAGCCATGCACAGACCTCAGGAGCTACTATAGAAATGACTGGATATGGCGGCGTTATCTGCGGAGAGCCTCAGGAACTAGACTCATAGCTTTTTCAAAGCATATTAAAAATATATTTGCCCATAACACCTCATAGAACTATTTGGCATGTCCAGTCTGAGAGCTGGAAGAGAAACTGGCTGCAGAAGCAATATAGCTGAACACAACTTTTTCTCTGACTTTCTTCCCTCAAACCTGTGGCCATACGAATGGAGCTGGGCACCTGTCAGGTCTGTGCTGCTGCATCTGCATGGCAAAGTCCTGTTCCTTGACCGGTTATAGTCATGGTCTGGCCCTGATGAAAGGATCTCTGTACTGTGTCATCCCTGCATAGTGTGCCTATTCCCACTGATTTTACAACTGTAATGATCTGCATAGCAGAAAACATTGGCTTTCCTGAATTAATTCATGATTTGAGTAAAATAATTCTGCTGTGCTTCGAGAACATGCTCAAGAGACAAAAGACCTCATAGAGAGATGGAAAAGCTGTACTACATGGTAACAAGGCAGGCAAGTCTGTCGTTGTCGCACACAATCAATAGGTAGTTGATATAAGTGGGAAAAATATGAAAAATATGGTTGTGATGATTGTTATGCTGAAGTTTGGGTTTTTTTACTACTTTCAAATCATCTACATTTCCAGAGGAAGAAAGGATTTTTCAGTGCCCAAGACCTCTATCTATATTAGAGACTTTCTTAAAAGTATGAAATTCATGTACCTTCTCTCTACTTCAGAAAACTTATTTCTCTGAATAGAATGCTAAACTTGAGCGATTTCACACAGCCCAAACTAATGCTCTGCCTTCACCTCTCAACACATTATCAATACTTTTGTCAGTAGCTCTTTCTTTTGTGACACCTCTTGCTCCTACGAATCTAAATGACCCTGATTAATCCATATGTCCACCTAGGAAAAAGCCCTTCCACATAGAAAAATATCTCCACTGTTTTTCACAGTTATTGATTTTCAAGCTTTTGCAAAAAAAAGAATCTTTTGGGAAACTAGACTCAAAGGGGGAGGGGGTAATAGCAGGCTTGCCTGCAACAAGCTGTGGGATGACATGCCAGGTTGGAAGGGCAGGGTGCTGGTGAAGGCCCTCGGCCTACTTAGAGATGTGCTGGACACACTGGAGCACACTTGAAGTCTAGAGGACATGAGGCCGGGACTCCTGAGGTAATAGGAACCAACAAGGAAACACCAGTAAAGTACCTCAGAGGAATTCCAGCCACTCCAGCCAGAAATTCAGCCTCATTGGGATCGAACTGAAATGCTGTAATGAAAATGCATGTAGCATGGGGAATAAACAAGAGGAGCTGGAGACATCTGCATGCCTGCAAGGCTGTGACCTTACTGGCATCACAGAGACGTGGTGGGATAGCTCCTATGACTGGAGTGTTGGGATGGAAGGATCGAGGGTATTTAGGAAGGACAGGCAGGGCAGTAGGCAAATAAGTCTATTATTTTCTACAACCAACACAGAGGGAAAGCATTTTTTCTGTTTGTTTATTACCTAACATAAATACCTGAAACAGGACTTACAAGTCACTGGCTACACGCATTGAAACTCACCCAGAGTCAGCAGCAGTATTTGACTAGGGAAATGAATACTGCCCAGGATCTCTAAGATGGAACCAAGTATTATGAGATGAGCAAAACCAAACCCAACACAGCTGATATAGAATAACAAACCCTTCTGAAAACCAGTCTCAAATCAGCATATCAAAAGTGATAATTATTACCATGACTCTAATTTGAGTAAGTGGGTGCAGGACAAACAAGGGTAGGGAAAGAGGTCTGGAAGAGAAACACTTTAAATATCCTATTAGAACTGAGTCTATTTCTTGCATTATCACCAGTTATTCTATTACCTAGTGCAGATACTCTCAATATTTCTGCATAATGAGGCCAAGACCACCTGATAAGATCAACACCACTATTCTTAACACAGCATAAACAAACTTTTTTTTTAAATAATTCAGGGCTCTGATGCGCAATTACTGTCAAATCTCACTGTGACATTGCCTCACTGACTGGTGCTGCAGCAGAGTCTCATTTCACATCTCCACAAACTAATTCAAAGGACAGCAAGTTAACTCAAACCACCTATTTCCATTCCTGGAGGAGCATAAACACCACTCCCTCTCCAGCTACAGAGGAGATGATAACTTCTGAAGTTGCTGTACCTTGAGTCATGAACATTAGAGCCCTCCGTATCATGCTTTTCAGCTCACTCGTGTTCTCACATACTCATATTTTAGTGTAGAGGCATCCCCAAGAAAACTTGCCATTAGAACCCTTCCCTTTTTGAAATATTGCAGCACGAAAATGAACTATGCAGCAGTATCAGACAGTTTATCTTCTGTTTCCATGTGTGTGAGATCTGTACTCCTGCAACTGTAGTTGTTGCCTCCAGATTATTCTTTTCATTATGATGTGTGTTGTACATAGTCAGAAATCATTGACAAGATCTGGCTGGACCACTTTGGAAGATGAGACCTCTCACTATCCTGGGGGAAGGAAGCAGTGCAACTTTCTCCACAGTGTTCCATCAGCATGTCCAAAGCCTCAGTTCAGAGAATAATTGTGTGCAGTGTTTGACCATTTGTTACATGAACTCTGCTAAGACCAGTGTTAGGACATGACTGTGGCTTTTGGTATGGGGTGCAGCTGCTCCAGAGTTTAATCACTGAAAGCCACATCATTGTCAACATGATTCATTGCCATTTGAAAATGGCAGGGGTTTGCAAAGGAGCTAGTCCACAGCTCCCCCTTCTTTTCATGCAGCTGCTTTTATCTGATACCAAGGGGCTGAAAGGATGTGCTATGTAGCTTTGGCTAGGAAAGCTTAAGATATGGGTGTTCTGAGAAATCTGGACACTACATCCTGATAGGTAATGTCCTCTACGTGATTTCAAGATAAGCTAAACCAAGGGAGGGGTGGGGGAGGTGTTTTAACATTTGGTTTTATTTCTTATTGCTCTACTCTGTTTTCTTGGTAATAAATTTAATGATTTTTTTCTAAGTTGAGTCTGTTTTGCCTGTGAAGGTAACTAATGAACGATCTCTCCCTGTCCTTATCTAGACCGACGAGCCTTTTTCTCCCCTGTCTAGTTAAGGAGGGGGAGTGATAGAGTGGCTTTGGTGAGTACCTGGCCTCCAGCCAGGGTCGACTCACTATGAAGACTTTGGGGTGAAACTGTAGAAAATCTCTCAGTTGGTTTAGGATTAAATCTCTGATATTTATTTAAAATGTTTACATTTCTGTTGATTTTGATAAGTGTTTAAATTTAGATTAAACATTTTTCAGTCAAATACACATGAGTATCATCAAATGGAGAATCAAAAGGGGAAGAAATTTTAATCCTATTTAAAAAACTCAGTGTTTTCTCTCACCTGCCTCAAAACACTCCAGTTTCTCATTCTCTTTTTTTAAATTCTGGAAAGGGGTTACAAGCTTCAGACATAATCTTAAAGATAAGAACTTATTCCACAGATACTGTGAAAAATAAAACATTTCATAAAACAGTTCACTGAAATCTGAAAATGTATAAAGCTCTGTCTTCATGGGAAAAATATGTTATTTTTACCATATATTAGCTAACAGTGGTAAACGCTTGATTGCAGCACGTTTCATCTTCATGGATGATCTGTGCGATAGTGTCCATGGTTATATCCACCCCTTGATCGTAAGCCCATCTATATGTTGCATCTCTTCCTTGATGACCTGAGGTGTCATGGGCCCACCGAGCTATAAATAATTCACCCTTATGCTGCCAGTCCAAATCCACCTGAGCCACTTCAATCTTGGCAGCCTGATCCACCTGCTGGTTGTTGTGATGTGCCTCAGTGGCCCGACTCTTGGGTACGTGGGCATCTACATGACGTACCTTTTCAACCAGCTTCTCTAGCCGGGCAGCAATATCTTGCCATAATTCGGCAGCCCAGATGGGTTTGCCTCTGCATTGCCAGTTGCTCCGCTTCCACTGCTGTAACCACCCCCACAGGGCATTGGCCACCATCCATGAATGACTAGAGAGGTCGCGCATTGGCCACTTGTTCAACAATGCCTAAAGCTACCTGGATGGCTTTCGCTTGCAAATCCTGACTCGATTCACCTTCTCCTTCAGCACGTTCTGCAACTCACCATGTAGGACTCCATAGAGCAGCCTTCCATCTTCAATATTTTCCACAATGCAACAGGACCCATTAGTGACCATGACATATTGCTTTTCATTTTCTGACAGTTTATTATATGGTGGGGCCTCTTCAGCACACATGGCCTCCTCTGCTGCAGCTATTCCTAAATCTTTGCCTTTTGGCTATTCCATGATAACTTCCAAGATTCCTGGGTGAATGGGGTTTCCTATTTGAGCTTGTAGGGCCCCTTGCCGGAGTTTGAGTAGCCACAGTGACTGTCTCGGGGTTGGAGAATCCTGTTGTGGTGGCTGATCTCCAGGTAGTATTCTTAAATAGTTGTTTAACCCTAAACAAGACCTGAACCACATTCTAGAGATCTACTGTCCTGGTTTCAGCTGAGAGGATTGATTTTTCTTCATAGTAGCTAGTGTGGGGATACGTTTTGGATTTGTGCTGGAGACAGCATTGATAATATAGAGATGTTTTTGTTCTATGGACTTATTGTTGAGCAGTGTTTACACGGGGCCAAGGCCTTTTCTGCTTCTCGCACTGCCCTGCCAGTGGGATGGCTGGGGTGGACAAGAAGTTGGGAAGAGACACAGACAGGACAGGTGACCCAAACTGACCAAAGGGATATTCCATACTATATGACGTCATGCTCAGTTTATAAGGAGCTTGGGGGAAGGGGGGGCAGCGGTGTTCGGAGCAATGGCATTTGTCTTCCCAAGTAACCATTACGCGTGACGGAGCCCTGCTTTCCTGGAGATGGCTGAACACCTGCCTGCCCATGGGAAGTGGTGAATGAATTCCTTGCTTTGCTTGTGCACGCAGCTTTTGCTTTACCTATTAAACTGTCTTTCAACCCACGAGTTTTCTCACTTTAACTTTTCCAATTCTCTCCCCATCCCGATGGGGAGGGAGTGAACGAGCGGCTGCGTGGTGCTCAGCTTCCAGCTGGGGTAAAACCACGACACCTACCAATAGAAGCATGCTGCTCTGAACATCCCAAGGATATTCAACAGTCTCAAGAACTACTGTAATGAGCCTGGAGAAGAAGGGAAAGGTGAAGGAAGTTTTCTCCCCCACATATTGGCTCTCCCAGGAGGAAAAAAAACTATAATTATTCATAGCTTCTGACAGATCCCCCTAAAGTACAGAGATGAAGCCATCGCTGTCACTCTGCTGCTGCCAAATACAGATTCAGCCACCAAGTACAAATACAAAACTGGTCTATCAATATTTTTACTGTACCATAAGCCAGTAGTACATAGAACAGCAGAGCGATAACCTTAATCCAATGCCCAGGCGTGACAAACCACACATAAGCAGTGATAACCAGTATATATGGCAAATAATGTTTCATGACACAACACTGAGAACAACTCTGAGACCAAATAAAACAACGTTGTGACCACTGATGATTAAATTAATAAATGCTTATAACAAATTTGGTTTAACATGCTCTGGTCAGATCTGTTGTCACCTCAACCCTTCATGCGCAATGTAGCTTGCCAAAAAGAGCTGTTGGGGTTTAACCCCAGCAGGTAGCTAAGCACCATGCAGCCACTCACTCAGCCCTTCCCCACCACAAGGGGATGGGCAGGAGAATGAGAAAAACAACTCATGGGCTGAGATAAAGACAGTTTAATAGGATAACAAAGAGAATAATAATGTGGTGGGTTGACCCTGGCTGAGGGCCAGCTGCCCACCAGAGCTGCTCTATCACTCCCCTCTTTCACTAGACAGGGGAGAAAAAGTATAACGAAAAGCTTGTGGGTCGAGATAAGGACAGGGAGAGATCATTCACTAATTATCGTCACGAGCAAAACAGACTGAACTTAGAGAGGGAATTCATCTTATTTATTACCAAGAAAAACAGAGTAGAGGAATGAGAAATAAAATCAAATCTTAAAACACCTCCCCTCACCCCTCCCTTCTTCCCGGGCTCAACTTCACTCCCAGCTTCAAACTCCACCCCCCTCAGCGGCACGGGGGATGGGGAATGGGGGTTACAGTCAGTTCATCATGCGTTGTTTCTGCTGCTCCTTAATCCTCAGGGGGAGGAATCCTCTCATCGTTCCCCTGCTCCAGCATGAGGTCCCTTTCACGGGAGACACTCCTCCACGACCTTCTCCAACATGAGTCCTTCCAACAGTCTACAGTCGTTCATGAACTGCTCCGGCATGGTCTCTCCCACGGGGTGCAGACCTTCAGGAGAAAACTGCTCCAGCATGGGGTCTCCCGTGGGGTCCCCCACGGGGTTACAAGTCCTGCCAGCAAACTTGCTCTGGCGTGGGCTCCTCTCTCCACAGGTCCACAGGTCCTGCCAGGAGCTTGCTCCAGCCTGGGCTTCCCACGGGGTCACAGCCTCCTTCAGGTGCCTCCACCTGCTACAGCGTGGGGTCCTCCACAGGCTGCAGGTGGAATCTCTACACCCCCTCATCCTCCCTCCATGGACTGCAGGGGGACAGCCTGCTTCACCATGGTCTTCACCACAGCCTGCAGGGGAATCTCTGCTCTGGCGCCTGGAGCACCTCCTCCCCCTGCTTCTTCACTGCCTTTGGTGTCTGAAGATTTTCTCACATGTTCTTACTCCTTTCACTTGCTGCAAAAGTTACTGCTCCTTTTTTTTCTACTTAAATATGTTATCCCAGAGGTGCTACCACTGTTGCAGATTGGCTTGGCCTTGGCCAGCAGCTGATCTCTCTTTGAGCCATCTGGCATTGACTTTGTTGGACCTGGGGGAAGCTTTTAGCAATGTCTTGCAGATGCTAACCCTGTAGCACCCACCCCCCCACTACCAAAACGTTTCCACGTGAAACAAAAATATTGTTTGAATTTTATTTCTCCTCCAGCTGCAGTTTGTTTGCCTTTACATTGATTTTCTCATGTTATACTAAGCTATCTAGAGTTTGCTCCCTTAATACAAGTATTAACTTTCTCCCACTGTCTGTTTAGAAAAAGTTAGACAGAAACAAACTTCTTCAGCTTATGCACATACCACATTTAAAAAGATCTTTAAATAAAAAATTTGCAGGATGGATCAGTCCTGATCCTTTTGGATTTTTCTCCCTGATTGTCCTCTTTTGCCTTTCCAGGCTTTGTTTATTACCAAGGATGCTGAAATAACATGAAGAAATATTCCTTTTTTACTTTTTTCTGTATCTAGCCTGTATTTCAAATGTTCCCAGGTAGTGTGCTTTCATAAGTTCCTCCTCCCCTTTCCTCTTCCTCCCTCGCCTTTGGTCCCAAATCTTCTCCAACCTCAATGTTTAGCAGCTTGTTTGATTCCAGCCAGGATGAGATCCTGACCCCATAGAACAAATGGAATTTTTTACCCATGCAAAGATTTCACACTGATTTCTGTCCTCAGAGGTCGGTCACTGCATGTAGACCAGGGACACTGTGGGTACTACTGCATGGGATGGTCACACAGGATTTCTTTTAATAGTGGTATTCAGAAGTAACTACAGAATCTGGCACAGATCCTCAGTGAATTAAAACAGCTGTGAATGCTTCTGTATTTTAATCAATCAATCAAGTGAGTTTCTGGCCCATATATTTTGTAAAGACCTTATGGCTACATATACCCTAGTAAAATTGATGGTGCCAGAGCATATTCCTCTGTATTGCAATTTGACCACTTTTACAGTCAGACAGTAGGGCAGTGGCTGGTGGGCTTTGTGCCAGGCCAGCTAGCCATGCCAAGCAACCACAGCCACAGCTCAGTAATTAGTGTCAGCCAGGCACCATTTCCAATAGAAAAACTGGATATCTTTTACCTTTTTTTGGTGAATAAGAGATTTTAATGACATGCACCAGCCTATTTGACACCAGTTGGCCTCAATAAGAGCTTAGCTCCAGGTATATATTATTTACTGCTGTAGCTATTGAGGATGTGCTGCTTGGCCCCATGTCACAATGGAGTGTTACAGTGAGAACTGGAAACTGACTTCATATCACCTGCCTTGTGCTTAAACTAGCAGAAAACACATCTGGCTTATGCCATAATTTGGCAAAAATTTTGCAACTAGGTAACTGGAGGCATTCAGGGAGATTCCTGCAAGAATTTTCAACTAAGATTTTTCTGAAGTGTTCCCCAAACCAGGGACATTGCTGCAGGAGAATATATTAATTCTCTCATTTTAATGAAAGATATTTTTCAGAGAATGACATGGCCACAGCAGATGGCAATTCTGTAAAAGAGGAATTTGTTAAGGAGAAAGCTATTTGCTCGCCAGTAAGGAAATGGCTAAATCCTCACTGATATTTACTTACACTAATAAAACTTTCAAATTAATGCAGTTCTCACAGATTATTGAATATGCAACAACAGTCTTTAAGAACAAAGTAGATCTATAGCATATGAAAATGTAACCTCTGAAGGCCAAATGCAATTCTGTCTTTCATGAGAAAAATGTTTATTTAAATAATAGACTGTACAGTGTATATGATTTTTGGTATTTGTTTTTATAAGTATTTCAACAGAGAAATGTATTGTGGATTCCTGGATGTAGAGTAATATTAAAAAACCCAACACGATTCAACTCACCTCATTTAAAAAAAATGACAGAGGCTGTCTCTTGCAGCCTGAGGGTGGGCAAGCTCTCACTGAATTCAGTGGACAATTTAGGTGAGTGAAACTATCGGTGTGGAGCCAAAATGGAAGAAATGCACATCAACAAATCCCAGGATAAAAAGCAGCATCCCTGACTCTCAATAATAATGATGTAGGAGCACAAGGATGTAAATTAAATAAGCCAATATTAGTCATTTTCTGGGTTTTAGAAATTTTGTGAAAATTCCTTGGAGATAAATATACTTTTCTTCACAGAAAACACCCAGCATTTCAGTTTATACATTGTGAATAACTTAGCTGAGACCCTGCAGACATATATTGTATTAAAGTGGATTTCTAAGGTTAAATTTTGTAGAGAGAAAACACCTGCTTGGTAAATTATACAGCTTTATAGAGGAGGACCTGAAACGAAAGAAACTGCTCAGCAGTATTTAAATGCATATGTTTCTATAAAGGGTTTAAACCACAACAAGCAGCAACTCTGCTGCCATTAAGGTCTGCATTTCTTGGGGAAGAGCAAGTCGAAGGCCAGAGGCCAGCAAACAGACCTTCATACTTTCCTTCTTCATTGCTGGCTACAGCCCAGCTGCGACTCACAGGGAGTTCCTCTGATCCAATATAGGGAAGACTTGGACTCTCAGTAAGTGGTAGTGCAGCCACAGCCTGCAGTACTTTTTAGTGCCCAGACATTTGTTTTTTACTTGCATGACCAAGCAGTCCAATTTCAGCCAGGAGACTAACTTATATACATTGGAGTGCTGTGGGAACTGGCAGTCCCTCATTCGGTCCAGACTAGACTATATATTTGTAACATAAAAATCCACAGAGACGGTTTTGCTAATTATCTTTGGAAACAACGAGATGCTCAGAGAATGTAAATTGATGTAGCTGTATCAGAGTGAACCTGGACTGCATGAGTTTAGGAACTGCCTCATAATGCAGAGTACTCTCATTGGAAATGTGATTTGAATGGATATTTCCTTTGAAATCAATGTGAGCTTTGACAGTGTCTTCAGTGAAAGGAGCACACAGTACTGCAGCCAAAGTATGGTGCAGGATCTGAAAACATACTTTAAAAGTACAAAAAATAGAAACTCCAAAGCATTCAAAGAGACCAAATAATCGTGATCCAAAGCCAACATCCATGAAAGAAGGCTGCTTTCACCTGGTAAGGCAATACTGAACCACATTGTTCTAGAACAAAAAGACTATGACAGCAGTAGACATCCAAAAGTCAGTAAGATAGTGCAGGCTCTCTTGCCACAGTAAGTGGAGAAACATAAAACTCAAACTACCATATACCACATTTTAACCTGTACTGAATATTTAGGTCTGAGAGGGAGCAATATTATCTTGGGCTATTTACAAGCAAGCATATTGATTCACAGCTAGTCATATCAAAAGTAATTTTTTTCTTGATTTCAGTGAGAGCAGGATCAAAGCCATGCTTCTTCAGCAGACTGCAGAGAATTATTTAAACAATATAGTAAATAGTTACATACATTATTACTATTTTGCAAGAGTGTAATAAATTACATGAGCACTTGAATGTAAATCTAATAAACTGGTTGATTTTTAAAAAGTATATGAGTATTATTGTTCAATAAAAAAACAACTGAAAGCATCACTGTCTCTTGTGTCTATCCATTAATGACAGAGTAAGATTGCTGGTGATGGCATAGCCATGGTGCATGCAGTCTAGGCACAATTTTGCTCCCAAATCCATAGAAAGGGTTTCACAATATCTACATCTATTTAAGATAATTTACTGGGGACTGTTCTCTGTTGCTGAACCTGAGTTCTGGCCTGTGTCCAGAATGGCTTGTATCTATACCATTTGACCATCTTCACCTCCAAAACAACGTGGCTGGATCCAGGTTGCCTACTGGGGAAAGCCCCTCCCTGAGCACAGCACAGGAAGGGTTTGGAGGTCCTCTTGATAGCCAGGCCACTGCCAAGCCAGGGACCATTTAGCCTTGGGGCAGGGACTGCAATTCCTTGGCACTGTTTGATTTACCATATAGGCAAAACCTGTGGATACACACCTGGCAAGTAAGGAGAAAAAAGACTGGGACATTTTCAGTCTCACCTCTGTGCCTGGCAAGATCATGGAGCAGATTCTCCTGGAGACTATGCTCAGGCACATGGAAAATAAGGAGGTGACTGGTGACAGCCAACATGGCTTCACTAAGGGCAAATCGTGCCTGACAAATATGGTGGACTTCTATGATGGGGTTACAGCGTTGGAGGCTAAGGGAAGCGTGACTGATGTCATCTACCTGGAGTTGTGGAAAGGATTTGATGCTGTCCCGCATGACATCCTTGTCTCTAAATTGGAGAGACATGGATTCGATGGATGGACCACTCGGTGGATAAGGAATTGGCTGGATGGTTGCACTCAAAGAGTTGTGGTCAAGGGCTCAATGTCCAAGTGGAGACTGGTGACAAGGTGTGTTCCTCAGGGGTCATCGGTATTGGGACCGGCACTGTTCAACATCTTTGTCAGTGACATGGATAGTGTGATTGAGTACACCTTCACCAAGTTTGCTGACAACACCAAGCTGTTAAGTTCCTTAACTTTATTAGTACACTATACTCCTGATCCTCCCTGATCCCTTCCCATCCACTATGCTCCCAAAGCAGGTGCAATTGAGATTCATGTGCTAGCTCTCTTCCAACTTTTGAAAGCTATCAGTCAGATATTCAAATGAAAGTAAAGATGAAAATTTAGTTATCCATGAATTGATCTTCACCATTCTAAAAAAATGTTATTTTTTCTTGAAATGACATAATTGATGAAATGTTTCTGTTGTGCAAATGCCAAGTCTCTGAAACTGTTATTTGATAAACTGGGACAACCGAAATCATATGAACATAATTTGAAAATATCTTTCTTCCTCACAAGAGAAACATCTATTTTTTTAAAGAACAAATAATGGCGTGGAATACCACTGAAAACTAAACACAATATTAGTATGTTGCTGGCATACAATGCTGAGGGAGAATACGCAAGTGCCCTTGCAGCTCTGTGACACTTTCCTGTTTGTTATTTTTAGTTTTCCATTCCTGGTCTTTTTTGGGGGGGGCTTGGCTTTGCTTCGTATGCGTTTTCCTTTTAACTCCTGTATAGCTCTGTTGTCCCAAAAGTGGGATCACTTACCCAGTGTGCAGTACACAAATACACACACAGAGCAGAGGTATTTTATTTATTTCATGTCTGCACAGAGATGGGTGCTAGGTGGTAATTCCACAAAGCTAGCACACACCACACAGAATCTACCACATATTTATCTTTTTACAGAATTAGAAAAACCCACCTAAATTTATGCTAATTGGTTATTAATTACCACATCATCTACTATTGGTCAAGCATCTTTAAATTAGCCCGCATGGTCCTTGAGGGTGTGTAGGGGTGTAATTTGCATAGTCCTTTAATTGGGTGGGTGGTTGCAAACTCCCCCTAGCCACCTTTCCTTTCCCCTAGTTGCTGCTGATTTTTTGTTGACTTCAGGCCTCTCCGGCAATCACCCAGCTCTTGATGCCTTCTGGGGCAGGATGTTTCCTTTTTATCAGTTTTTCAGCTCTCCTTCAACGATACTCTTTAGCAAAGCATGTTTTTATCAGTCCTTCAGCTCTTCTTCAACGGTATAGTCGTGAGCAAAGTAAGTACTGCATTTAACCCTGAATTAAACAGTGTCTAAGCACTAATCCAAAGACATTTCTGTCCCTGTAGGGTAGAAAAATTCTACTTTATGGCTATGAGTTGTCTTACGTATTTCAGGCATTTGGCTCTCTTTTATTTTTTTTCTTCAAAGGAAAACCAAACAATGCTGTTCAGTTTCGGGAACTCATTTTTCTCTTGGCAGTGGATGAGTTCTTGTTTTTTAAAGGCATTTAGGAGATTTACATTGCTAGTTTTCAGCTTTGAATGTGCTCAGGCTTCATAAGCATAAGAAAAGAGTAGCACACAAGGACAGCCCTACTCTGCTCTTCAGTATGTCCTGGTCTATGCACCTAGGAAACTGCCAGTATCCAGCCCCACATTAAAGTTCCAGGATGGCATTTAATAGAAAAAGGAATAAATGTGCTCTAGTGAAACACTGTATAACAAAAAAGTTGTGGGTTTTGTTTTTGTTTTAATTTTTTATTTACTGAAGTATTTGTAATGGATGGAACAACTTATTCTGTGGTTATCAAGAAGCACATGGAAGAGAAGAATGTTATTGGGCATGGTCAACATGGATTCACAAAGGGGAAATCATGCCTGAACAATCTGACAGCCTTCTATGATGGCATGCCTGGCTGAGCGGATGAAGGGAGAACAGTAGTTGTTGTCTACCTTGACTTCAGCAAGGCTTTTGACACTGTCTCCCATAACATCCTCATAGGCAAGCTTAGGAAGCGTGGATTGGATGAGTAGAGAGTGAGGTGGATTGAGAACTGGCTGAATGCCAGAGCCCAGAGGGTTGTGATAGGCGGCACAGAGTCTACTGAGAGTAGTATCTAATGGTGTGCCCCAAGGGTCAGTGCTTGGTCCGGTCCTATTCAACATATTCATCAATGACATGGACGAGGGGATAGAGTGTACCCTCAGCAAATTCACTGATGATACTAAACTGGGAGGAGTGGCCAATACACCAGAAGGCTGTGCTGCCATTCAGCAAGATCTGGACAGGCTAGAGAGCTGGGCAGAGAGGAACCATATGAAATCCAAAAAGGGCAATTGTAGGGTCCTGCACCTAGGGAAGAACAACCCCAGGCACCAGTACAGGTTATGGGCTGACCTGCTGGGAAGCAGCTCTGCAGAGAAGGACCTGGGAGTCCTGGTGGACAACAAGCTCTCCATGAGCCAGCAATGTGCCCTTGTGTCCAAGAAGGCCAATGGTATCCTGGGGTGCATTAAGAAGAGTATGGCCAGCAGGTCGAGGGAGGTTATCCTCCCCCTCTACTCTGCCCTGGTGAGGCCACATCTGGAATATTGTGTCCACTTCTGGGCTCCCCAGTTCAAGAAAGACAGGGAATTGCTGGAGAGAGTCCAGGGGAGGGCTACAAGGATGATTAGGGGACTGGAGTATCTCTCTCATGAGGAAAGGCTGAGAGAGCTGGGTCTGTTTAGCCTGGAGAAGACTGAGAGGGGATCTTATTAATGCCTATAAATATCTAAAGGGTGGATGTCTAGAGGAAGGGGCCAGACTCTTCTCTATGGTGCCCGGTGACAGGACAAGGGGCAATGGGCACAAACTGGAACATAGGAAGTTCCATCTGCATATGAGGAAAAACTTCTTCACTGTGAGGGTGACCGAGCACTGGAACAGGTTGCCCAGAGAGGTTGTGGTGTCTCCTTCTCTGCAGATATTCAAAACCTGCCTGGATAGAATCCTGTGCAACCAGGTCTAAGTGATCCTGTTCGAGCGGGGGGGGTTGAACTCCATGATCTCTAGAAGTCCCTTCCAACCATTACCAATCTATGAATCTGTGAGGGTGACCATCCAGCCTATTTCTTATCCACCGAGTTGTTCATCCCTCGAATCCATGACCTCCCATTTTGAGACAAGGATGTCGTGTGGGACAGCATCAAATGCCTTGCACAAGTCCAGGTAGATGACGTCTGTCGCTCTTCCCTTGTCCACCAATGCTGTAACCCCATCATAGAAGGCCACCAAATTTGTCAGGCACGATTTGCCCTTTAGTGAAGCCATGATGGCTGTCACCAATCACCTCCTTATTTTCCATGTGCCTGAGCATGGTTTCCAGGAGGGTCTGCTCCATGATCTTGCCAGGCACGGAGGGGAGACTGACCAGCCTGTAGTTCCCCGGGTCTTCCTTTTTACCCTTCTTAAAAATGGGGGTTATGTTCCCCCTCTTCCAGTCAGCGGGAACTTCGCCGGACTGCCAGGGCTTCTCAAATATGATGGCGAGTGGCCTGGCCACTTCATCCACCGGTTCCCTCAAGACCTGCGGATGCATCTCATCAGGTCCCATGGACTTGTGCACCTTCAGGTTCCTTAGATACTCTCGAACCTGATCTTCTCCTACAGTGGGCGGTTCTGCATTCTCCCAGTCCCTGCCTTCTGTGACCTGGGCAGTGTGACTCAAGCTCTTGCTGGTGAACACTGAGGCAAAGAAGTCATGGAGTACCTCAGCCTTCTCCATATCCTGGGTGACCAGGTCACCCATTTCATTCTGGAGGGTGCCCACATTTTTCCCTCATCCTCCTTTTCTCACTAACATAGCTATAGAAGCTTTTCTTTTTGTCCTTGACATCCCTGGCCATTCTAATCTCTATCAGGGCTTTGGCTTTCCTAACCTGCTCCCTGGCTGCTCGGACAGTTTCTCTGTATTCCTCCCAGGCTACCTGCCCTTGCTTCCACCCTCTGTAGGCTTCCTTTTTTGTTTGACTTTGCCCAGGAGCTCCTAGTTCATCCATGCAGGCCTCTGGGTGGTTTTGCCTGACTTCTTTGTTGGGATGCATCGCTCCTGAGCTTGGAGGAGGTGATCCTTGAATATTAGCCAGCTGTCTTGGGCCCCTCTTCCTTCCAGGGCTTTGTCCCATGGTATTCTACCAAGCAGGTCCCTGAAGAGGCCAAAGTCTGCTCTCCTGAAGTCCAGGGTAGTGAGCTTGCTGCGCACCCTCCTCGCTGCCCTAAGGATCTTGAACCCTATCATTTCATGGTCCCTGCAGCCAAGGCTGCCCTCGAGTTTGACATCCCCCACCAGCCCCTCCTTGTGGGTGAGAACAAGGTCCAGCATGGCACCTCTCCTCATGGGCTCCTGTGTTACTTGGAGGAGGAAGTTATCATCAACACATTCCAGGAACTTGCTGGATTGCTTGCGCTCAGCTGCGTTGTCCCTCCAACAGATATTGGGGTGGTTGAAGTTCCCCATAAGGACCAGGGCTTGTGAATATGAGGCTGCTCCTATCTGCCTATAGAGGGCTTCATCTGCTCGGTCCCTCTGGTCAGGTGGCCTGTAGCAGACCCCTGCTATGATGTGCCCTGTCCCTGCCCTCCCTTTAATCCTGACCCGTAGGCTCTCAGTTGGCTCTTCATCCATCCCCAGGTGGAGTTCCATGCAGTCCAGCTGGTCATTGACATAGAGGTCAACACGCCCTCCTCTTCTGCCCTGCCTGTCCTTCCTAAAGACCCTGTATCCTTCCATCCCAACACTCCACTTGTAGGAGCCATCCCACCACATCTCCGTCATGCCAATAAGGTCATAGCCCTGCAGACATACACACGTCTCCAATTCCTCTTGTTTATTGCCCATGTCATGTTGTGTTGGTTTTGCGTGGCAGGGTTTTGGTAGTGGGGGGGGCTACAGGGGTGGCTTCTGTGAGAAGCTGCTAGAAGCTTCCCCTGTGTCTGATAGAGCCAATGCCAGCCGGCTCCAAGACGGACCCGCCGCTGGCCAAGGCCAAGCCAATCAGCGCCTCTGTGATAACATATTTAAGAAAGACAAAAACAGTTAGAGAGCTTTTTTGCAGCCAGAGAGAGGAGGGAGAAGATGTAAGAACATCTGCAGACACCAAGGTCAGTGCAGAAGGAGGGGGAGGAGGTGCTCCAGGTGCCGGAGCAAGATTCCCCTGCAGCCCGTGGTGAAGACCATGGTGAAGCAGGCTGTCCCCCTGCAGCCCATGGAGGAAGGATGAGGGTGTGTAGCGATTCCACCTGCAGCCCGTGGAGGACCCCACGCCGGAGCAGGTGGAGACACCTGAAGGAGGCTGTGGCCCCGTGGGAAGCCCGCGCTGGAGCAAGCTCCTGGCAGGACCTGTGGATCCGTGGAGAGAGGAGCCCACGCCAGAGCAGGTTTGCTGACAGGACTTGTGACCCCGTGGGGGACCCACGCTGGAGCAGTTTGCTCCTGAAGGTCTGCACCCCGTGGAGGAGACTCACGTTGGAGAAGGCCGTGAAGGACTGTCTCCCGTGAGAGGGACCCCACGCTGGAGCAGGGGAACAATGAGTCCTCCCCCTGAGGATGAAGAAGGGGCAGAAACACCGCATGAGGAACTGACCGTAACCCCCACTCCCCGTCCCCCTGTGCCGCTGGGGGGGCGGAGGTTGAAGCCGGGAGTGAAGTTGAGCCCGGGAAGATGGGAGGGGTGGGGGGAGGTGTTTTTAAGATTTGGTTTTATTTCTCATTCCTCTACTCTGTTTTGCTTAGTAATAAATAAGATGAATTCCCTCTCTAAGTTCGGTCTGTTTTGCTCGTGATGATAATTAGAGAATGATCTCTCCCTGTCCTTATCTCGACCCGTAAGTTTTTTTTTATTGTACCTTTTCTCCCCTGTCTAATGAAAGAGGGGAGTGACAGAGCGGCTCTGGTGGGCACCTGGCCCTCAGCCAGGGTCAACCCACCACACATGTGCACTTGCATAGAGGCATTTCAGTTGGCCTCCCATAAAACTGACTTGCTGGCTGGAGTGTCTCGAATTTCTTTCAGGTATTTTACCAGCTTTTCCCTGTTGGTTCCTATTATCTCAGGAGCCCCTGGCTCGTCTCCTCTAGACTTCAAGCATGCTGCATGTGTCCAGCACGTCTCTGAGCAACAGGCTGAGGGCCCTCACTGGCATCCCATTCCTCTGACTGTGGTGTGTCATCCCACAACTTGTCCCAGGCAAGCCTGATATTATCTCCTCCCCCCTTCAAGCCTAGTTTAAAGCTCTCTCAATGAACCCCTCAAGCTCCTGAGTAAAGACCCTTTTTTCCCTTTGAGAAAGCTGAATCTCATCTGTCTCGAAGGGGAAAAAGGGTCTTTGGAGATTATGGGAGGCACCTGCCAGTATAGGCGGCAGAGATGCTTCTCCTATGCTGCAGAATAACCCTGAAAGACTTAGCTGTGAACAGAGGGATTGGGCAGACCTCAGTCTTGTCACTTTATGAACTGGTGGCCGACCTGCAGCTTGTCACACCTTTTAGTCCAAGATAGGATAACTCTCTTGAAACCCTTGTTTTTCTATTATCTCAGGTGATTCTTGAGGAAGCACCATCCAACCTTAAGCCTGGCTCCACGGTGTTCATGCTTCAGTGTGCGCCACATGAGCCTCCCAGGTGCTCACAGCACATTAGCAAGTCCACTGTGGGGTTTGCATCTGCTCTTTTCCCCCTTGCCATATAGCTGGGCAGAGCTCAGCTGGGCAGTGCCCCATGCAGCTCCTTGGATGTCTTTTGCAGAGTGATAGGTAGTCAAAAGCCCTTTCCAGTCACTTAATTTTATACTTTTTTTTACTTTTGTGCCACTTTTGGCTGGGATAGTGGTGAGCAATTGTGCTGTGCATCACTTGTTTTGTATGGTCTTGTTATTGTTATTTTCTTCCTTTTCTGTCCTATTAAACTATCTTTATTTCAGACCAAAAGTTTTACTTTTTTCCTTTTTGATTTTGTCCCCATCCCACTTGGTTGGGGGGTGAGCAAAGGGCTGCATGGTCATTTTAGCTGCTGGCCAGGTTAAACAATGAGAAATTGTCTGTCTTTTCATTACCCTCTTAACTTGGCAGTAGTCTCAGTAACAGAAAGAAAAGACCAGTTTTAAAGAGTAGTCAAAGGCTGTATTTCATGGGCAGGCTCTATTGATGGAAAGAAATTTTGGGAAAAGTAGCATGGCCTGAGGAGTACGAAATTGTGCAGGACTTCATATGCTGTTTAGTAGCAAAGCAGTAGTTGCTGCAAGAACTAGAAACATAAACCTGGTTTAAACATTCAATGGAGATAAATGCCTGTCCTGGTTTTGGCAGGGATAGAGTTATTTTTCTTTCTAACAGCTGGTGTCGTGCCGTATTTTGGATTTAGGATGAGAATAATGTTGTTAACAAACACACTGATGTTTTTAGTTGTTGCCAGGTAGTCAAGGACTTTTCAGCTTCTCATACTGCCCTGCCAACAAGGCCCCCAAGAAGCTGGGAGGGGAGACAGCGAGGGCAGCTGACCCAAAATGACCAAAGAGGTATTCCATACCATAGAACTTGATATTCCATTTGGGGGGGAGTGAGCGAGCGGAGTGGTGTTTAGTTGCCAGCTGGGGCTAAACCACGACAGTCCTTTTGCATTTATCTGTATTTATTTGTGGGTTTTACTTACACATTATTTAGTTTCCTGCATGCATGTGAATACCCTTACTATGCTTTCACAATTTTTGAGCCATCTCCATCCTCTGGAACTCCTTAGATTTGCAGCCAGGTCTATTGTGAGTGAGAAGTAAGATCTGTCCATTATGTTATGCAGGGAAAAGACTTGGTTATTTTTTTTTTAATAAATCGAAAAATGTGCTCTCTGTTTAGCAAAATGCACTATAGTCTCACTCCATGTAAACAATCTGACCTTCAGGTGGAATGCAGCCAAAGTGTTTATAAAATAGCAGTTAATAAGGAAGGAGATGGAAGTACTTAGAGTTCAACTTGCAGTGCTCACATATGGAAAAATAGCAAATGAGCTACCTGGAGGTCTTGTGCTCTAAAAAGCACAGATGCAATTTATGTAGGAACTCAGCAGAACCTGCGCTGAGCAGGTAAGAGTAATTCTCTTCTGAAAAGAACAGGGATCCGTGTGTATTACAAAGGCCTTTCACCACATTATGTTGCTTGGTTCACCATTTCATGACCATCTCGCAGTTGTTTAATGTGTTCCCATTGTCCCGCTTTTCAGCTGGGATAGAGTTAATTTTCAGAAGAAGCTGGGAGGGGACACAGCCAAGGCAGCTGACCTAAACTAGCCAAAGGGATATTGGATACCATGATGTCATCCTCAGTTTACAAGGTGGAAGCTGGCTGGGGAGGAGGAGATGCTGTTCAAGACAGGCTGGGCATCGGCTTCTGGACAGTGTGCCAATAGCATTGTGTATTACGTGGTTTGTATATTCTTTTATAAGTATTGTTGCTGTGTTGGATTTGCGTGGCAAGGTTTTGGTAGCGGGGGGCTACAGGGGTGGCTTCTGTGAGAAGCTGCTAGAAGCTTCCCCTGTGTCTGATAGAGCCAATGCCAGCCGGCTCCAAGACGGACCTGCCGCTGGCCAAGGCCAAGCCAATCAGCGCCTCTGTGATAACACATTGAAGAAGGAAAAAACCAGCTGGAGAGAGCTTTTGCAGCCGGAGGGAGGAGTGAGAAGATGTAAGAACATCTGCAGACACCAAGGTCAGTGAAGAAGGAGGGGGAGGAGGTGCTCCAGGCGCCAGAGCAAGATCCCCCTGCAGCCCATGGTGAAGACCATGGTGAAGCAGGCTGTCCCCCTGCAGCCCATGGAGGGAGGATGAGGGGGTGTAGAGATTCCACCTGCAGCCTGTGGAGGACCCCACGCTGTAGCAGTTGGAGGCACCTGAAGGAGGCTGTGACCCCGTGGGAAGCCCAGGCTGGAGCAAGCTCCTGGCAGGACCTGTGGACCCGTGGAGAGAGGAGCCCACGCCAGAGCAGGTTTGCTGACAGGACTTGTGACCCTGTGGGGGACCCCACGCTGGAGCAGTTTGCTCCTGAAGGTCTGCACCCCATGGGAGAGACCCATGCTGGAGAAGGTCGTGAAGGACTGTCTCCCGTGAGAGGGACCCCACGCTGGAGCAGGGGAACGATGAGAGGAGTCCTCCCCCTGAGGATGAAGAAGCGGCAGAAACAATGTGTGATGAACTGACCGTAACCCCCACTCCCCGTCCCCCTGTGCCGCTGGGGGGGCGGAGGTTGAAGCCGGGAGTGAAGTTGAGCCCGGGAAGATGGGAGGGGTGGGAGGAGCTGTTTTAAGAGTTGATTTTATTTCTCATTCCTCTACTCTGTTTTTCTTGGTAACAAATTAGATGAATTCCCTCTCTCAGTTCAGTCTGTTTTGCTTGCGAAAATAATTAGTGAATTGTGCCTTTTCTCCCCTGTCTAATGAAGGAGGGGAGTGATGGAGCGGCTCTGGTGGGCACCTGGCCCTCAGCCAGGCTCAACCTACCACAGTTGCCAATCAAAAATATAGTCGGATAGTGAAAAACAGAGATTAAAAACTAAAACACCTTCCCCCACCCATCCCTTCTTCCCAGGCTCAACTTCACTCCTTCACTTCCAATTCTTCTATCCCCTCCCCGCCCCTAGCAGCACAGTAGGTATGGGGAAAGAGAGGTTGTGGTCAGTTGATAACAGTTCATATCTGCTGCTCCTTCCTCCTCACACTTTTCCCTGCTCCAGCATGGCTCCTTCCCATGGGCTACAGTTCCTGTCAGGAGCCTGCTCAAGTGTGGGCTCTCCACAGGCTGCAGGGTGGATGCTTGCTCTGGCATGGTCCTCTCCATGGGCTGCAGGGGAATCTCTGCTCTGGCACCTGAAGCACCTCCTCCCCCTCTGTACTGGGTTTATGTGGCAAGGTTTTGTTAGTGGGCGGGGGGGGGGGGGGTTGCAGGGATGGCTTCTGTGTGAAGAGATCAGGAGATGCCCCCAAGTCAGTCAGAACCAGTTCCAGCTGGCTCCAAGATGGCCAAAGCAGAGCCAGTCAGTAATGTTGGGGTCACCTATGTAAAACCATAGAATCATAGACTCACAGAATGGTTTGGGCTGGAAGGGACCTTAAAGATCATCTAGTTCCAACCCCCCCATCATGGGCAGGGACACCCTCCACTAGACCATGTTGCCCAAAGCCTCACCCAACCTGGCCTTAAACACTTCCAGGGATGGGGCCGCCACAACCTCTCTAGGCAACCTGTTCCAGTGCCTCACCACCCTCACAGTAAAGAATTTCTTCCTAACATCTAATCTAAATCGACCCTCCTTCAGCTTAAGGGCATTATCCCTTGTTCAATGACTACTTGCCCTTGTAAACAGTCCCTCTCCATCTTTCCTGTAGGCCCCCTTCAGGTACTGGAAGGCCCCAATTAGGTCTCCCTGGAGCCTTCTCTTTTCCAGGCTGAACAACCCCAACTCTCTCAGCCTGTCCTCATAGGAGAGGGGCTCCAGCCCTCTGATCAGCTTCGTGGCCCTCCTCTGGACTTGCTGCAACAGCTCCATGTCTCTCTTGTACTGGGGCCCCCAGAGCTGGATGCAGTACTCCAGGTGGGGGTCTCACCAGAGCGGAGTAGAGGGGCAGGATCACCTCCCTCGACCTGCTGGTCACGCCTCTTTTGATACAGCCCAGGACAGAGCTGGCTTTCTGGGCTGCAAGCACACACTGCTGGCTCACGTTCAGCTTCTCATCAATCAATATCCCCAAGTCCTTCTCCTCAGGGCTGCTTTCAATCGATTCCTTGCCCAGTCTATAGTCGTGCTTGGGATTGTCCTGACCCACGTGCAGGACCTTGCACTTGGCCTTGTTGAACTTCATGGGGTTCACATGGGCCCACCTCTCCAGCCTGTCAAGGTCCCTCTGGATGGCATCCCTTCTCTCCAGTGTGTCGCCCACACCACACAGCTTGGTATATTATTCGATACCGTATGACGTCATGTTCAGAATATAAGCGGGGAGATGGCCAGGGAAGAGGGGTCACTGCTCAGGGACGGGTTGGGCAGCGGGTTCTGGGTGGTGAGCAAATTGCATTGTGTATCACTCGCTTTGTATATTCTTTTATTAGTATTGTTTTTGTTATTTTCCTTTTCCTTTGCTGTCATTTTAAACTGTCCTTATCCCAAACCATTAGTTTTACCTTTGTCTTCCGATTCTCCTCCCCAGCCCACTGAGGGGGAGGAGTGAGCAAGCAACCGCATGGCACTTAGCTGCCAGCTGGGGCTAAACCATGACATCAATATACTGCAGGTGTTCTGGAGCTTCACCCTTTTCCAGTGCAGCCTGGATCAGGCCATGGCAAATGGTGGGGCTGTGTTTCCACCCCTGGGGCAGTCGATTCCAGGTGTACTGGACGCCCCTCCATGTGAAAACAAACTGTGGCCTGTACTCTGTCCTCAAAGGGATCGAGAAAAATGCATTGGTGATATCAGTTGTTGCATACCATTTGGCAGTTCTTGACTCCAGTTCATATTGGAGGTCTAGCATGTGTGGTACAGCAGCACTCATCAGGGGTGTGACTTCGTTTAGGCCTCGATGGTCCACTATTATCCTCCACTCTCCATTATTGTTTTTCACTGGCCATATAGGAATATTAAACAGTGAATGAATCTTCTTGATCATTCCTGGGCTCTCCAGTTAACAGATCAGCTTATGGACGGGAACGAGGAAGTCTTGATTGGCATGATATTGTTGCCAGCGCGCATGTCAGCTTTTTAATGTCTGTTCTGAAGGCAGCTATACCAAAAGCCCACCAGTACCCTTTTGAGTCTTTGAAGTACCCTCTCCTGAGGTAGTCTATGCCAAGGATACACGGAGCCTCCGGGCCAGTCACAATAGGATGCTTTTGCCACTCCTTCCCAGTTAGGCTTACCTTCAGCCTCTAACATAAACAGTTCTTGGTATTGTCCCATCACTCCAAAAATATAGATTCTGCCTCTTTGTAATCTGATGGTATTAGAGTACAATGTGTACTGGTGGCCACTAGAGCTTTATGCTCCCGTGGGGCTGATGTGCCAGGCCAGCAAATCCACACAGTCCAGTCAACCCAGTTGTCCCTTTCCTCTGTGTGGCTGGAGGCAGGGCCCCTCTATTCCTGGTTGGAGTCTTCATTACTTGATTTTTGTAATTGCAAAACTGAAGTCACTTCATCAGGGTCAAAAGTACAATCAGCCTTTCTACTCTGCCCAACAGACACTGGAGCAGTAATTTTCCTGGATGGATGCTTTTTGGCTGTTGTTTTTCCTTGCAGTTCTTGTACCCGAGCTTCTAGTCTCCAGGTAGGTTCACCATCCCACTTCCTCATGTCCTCCTCTGGTCGCACAGGAAGAACCATAGGGTTGCACATGGTCTGCACCATCGGTACCCTTTTCCTTGAACAGAAAAAGTCTGACTCAATAGCTGAGACCTTGGTTGGAGTGTATGAGGAAGACCCATCGTTGGATTGCTCAGACAATTTTTGGGTCAGTTCCTTCACAGACAAGATGCAGGCCCACATGGAGGAAGTGAGATTATCTTCATATTCTCGGAGTTGTCTGGCCAGTCCATCTATACTTGGTGCCTCCATGTCTCTCCACCATTATCTCCAGGGCATTGGCATATGACATCAGTGCATTTCCTATAATCTTTTGCCACATGGATGCATACACCAAAATTCATCTGGGTCTTTTGATACCTGGCCATCATCCAGGTTGTTATAGATCACCTCCACCATGGATAATTCCCTCAGATACTGGATACTTTCCTTAGTGGTGGTTCATTTGCTTCTGGAATTTGAAAGTTCTTCCTTGAAGGGATACCTGTCCTTCATGCTTGACAGGAGTCGCCACCAAAGACTGAGGACTCCTGCACTTTTTCCAATCCCTTTGTCAATGGCCTTACTCTTAGTAAGGAATCCTAGCTGCCAGGCTTCCTGACCGTCTAATTTGTGACTACTGGCCCCAATATCCCAGCATGGGAGTAACTAGCTGAGAATTAGCTCACCTAGTTGACAGCTAAAATCTTTTCACATATCTTGCAGCTCACTTAAGATTAGGGATCGGGTGGTTTTTGTGTCATTTATGATTTCAGTCCTTTCCAACATGTACAGCAAAAAAAAGAGCATGGCACAAACTAATATCAAAACCCGATGAATCAATATCGTGACCTGTAATTGTTAACAGATATAAATCCCTTTTAATACACTCTGGACAATCTGTTATTACATCAAAGCCTTCAAGCCCCACATTGGTGTCATGGTTTTACCCCAGCTGGCAGCTGAGCACCACGCAGCTGCTCACTTGCTCCCTGCCATCGGGATGGGGGGAGAATTGGAAGAGTGAAAGTGAGAAAACTTGTGGGTTGAGATAAAGACAGTTTAATAGGTAAAGCAAAAGCCTCGCGCAGAAGCAAAGCAAGGCATTCATTCACCACTTCCCATCAGCAGGCAGGTGTTCAGCCATCTCCAGGAAAGCAGGGCTCTGCCACCCGTAACAGTTACTTGGGAAGACAAATACCATCACTCCAAATGCTGCCGCCCCCTTCCTCTTCCCCAAGCTCCTTATAAACTGAGCATGACGTCATATAGTATGGAATATCCCTTTGGTCAGTTTGGGTCACCTGTCCTGTCTGTGTCTCCTCCCAACTTCTTGTGCACCCCCACCCTACTTGCTGGTGGGGTGGGGTGAGAAGCAGACAAGGCCTTGATTCTGTGTAAGCACTGCTCAGCAATAACAAAAACATCTCTATATTATCAACACTGTTTCCAGCACAAATCCAAAACATAGCCCCATAGTAGCTACTATGAAGAAAATTAACTCTATCGCAGTCAAAAACCAGCACAAAAATATGCATGCCACATCTTTAGCTGGTCAAGTTAGTGGAGCATTAATGAGTAAAGATGCTCAAACTAAAATGTATTTGAACCCTGATACATGGGTTTTACTTCTGTCATTACAATTTTTCCTGATGCCAGGGCAAGCAGGTTTGAATTCAAGCAGTGCAGTCAGTGTAAAAGGCTGGGGTGTTCAGGTGTCCCAGATCGATTCCTGCAGACCTGCATTATACACCTTTTCTGCTTTTCCAAAGAAAATCTTTGGGGTTGTTTTTAGAAACTCTCAGCCAGAGGCTTGGTGTTGCCAGCCATTGCAGGGACACCCCAGCATCCCTTGTGGAAGTGAAGCTGTATGTCTCTTACTATTATTTCCTGAAACCTCTTCTGCTAACACCAAGCAGACAACAGCTTCCTGCAGCTCCTGTCAACAGAAAAGAGGCATCATACTCCGATACCTATTGGGAGACCAAGCAATATGGCTTCAATTCAGTACCAAAATATTGCAATGCTGAAAGCTGCTGGAGTCTGATGACAAAATCCACACTGTGGACCCCTGACAGGCTGAACAGAAATATGGAAGTGAAATGTGTGCTTAATGATACTTTGCTAAATGTGTATCATTGTAAAGACAGGTGAGCCCAAAGTTGCGGTGCTCAATGTGCAATGGAGATGGAACATAGGGCTGATGATGGTAAAAAATGAGACTATGACACAATGTCGAGTCAAAAAAACTAACAATGCAATTAGAACACAATTGACCGGGCACTCTTGAGTGTCAGTATTTGTACACTCTGAGCAAGAAAACATACACGAATACAGAAAAGGTAGTAGAATTTGCACTGGCTTTCCAGCTTAAGCATAATGGGCTGAAATCTTGTTCTCTGTTTCCAAAATGCTTTTGGCTAATAACAGATGTTCATTTCAATAAGATCAGGTGTTATGAAACTGTATTTTGAGCACTAAGCTCAATTTTTAAAGCAATGAGGTATTTTTAAAAATATTTTTATTTTTTATTATTTTTTAACAAAAACAACCTAAATGCCTAATTCAACAGTGAAGTGTGCCAGCATTCACTCTTGTCCCTCAGTTGGTGTTGCTGTGATACAACTGTGCCAAAATACCTGCCATGTTATGGAACATTTTTATAAAAATTTTATATGGATATGACTATCTTGTGGTAAAAGTATATTGTATTACTGATTATATGAAACATATAAAATGCAGAGGAAATATTGTAACTCATAGCTATATATGAGTTTTACTTTAATATCCTATCCTAAATCCACAGTAAAAAAAATAAAAAAATCTGATTGCCTTAATATAAGCTTTCCCTATGAACAATATAGAATAGTCTCTGGCAGAGGACAGTTCATCTTGTTCTGACATAGCTATTTAATATAGGTGAGAGGAGTCAACTCTAGATGAGCTGAGGTCACTGGCTTAGACTAGAAGTCCAGCTTTGAGATGGTAAAAACTCACTGGGCTGAATCTCATCCTGGGTTTCCCAAATAACAATCAATCTAGAAAATCCCCAAGAAAACAGATGTTTCGTACTTATGGATTCTTTTTGTGATTCCAGGAACAAGCAGTTTGTGGTCAGGATCCAGTCTGAATTTTTTTGGTTGTTTCACTTAACCCTGAAGTTGTTTGGTTTATTTAGTGAAGATGGGGTTTGGGGTTTATGAAGGATTGCCTTTCTTAGCAAATGGAGTTATAGACTGTAGAATCAAAGTGCCTTGAAAACATATATAAAATCAATAAATTCTTTTGTTTATAATCCACACACGTTTTTGTGCTTTCTTTAAAGACCTATAAAGTATTGTGGTCGGTGCAGAAACACAACAGGATCCCATTGCCAGTAACAGTGTTCTTCCGATTTTTCTGATGTTTATTTGTTAAATTACACATGTGCTGAGATCAGTGTTGTGCTGTGCCCAGCACTGTACCTCTAACATAATGCATATGGCCAGAATAGGAGAGATAGATACCTCATCATGTGTCTACCTGGCTATGTTCAGCACTTGTATGCATGTAACATCAAAATAAATGCATTGATTTGAACTTGCTCAAAGAGGACTGCACTGGGTTTATTTCAGTAAGTTTCTCCATTATTTCACTGCACATGCTTAGGAGATTTGAAATATCAAATTCTTAAATGTTAATACATTAGTGCTGTTTTGTCATTAAAAAAACTTTCGTCAGATTATCTTTTATTCTTGATCAAAAATGTGCACTCACTCTAGCCTCACATCAAATGCATTGTTTGACTTGATTTTGATTTTTTTTCTTTAATCAAAAATTAACTTGTTTGCAGTTGTTCCTGTAATTTGAGATTAGGAACTTTTTTCTTGAGATGTCAGAAATGCTGGTGGCCCAGGGAGCAGCTTCCCCATGCCATGATGCAACATCCTGACTGTCAGGAGTAGTGATACTCGGTCTAGGGGTCGTATCCCCCTTCCTCAAGCCCTCATACAATTCAAAAAATGTTGGTTAGGGAAGAAAAGAAAATAGGACAGAAATGTTCATAAACATTTTATGTTTTTTCTTTTTTAAAAATATTATAAGGGCCAGCTACAATTTTCGCTGCAGTAGCCTGTTAAGACCTGCAAGGTCAAATTCAGCACTGAATCTGTAACCGTGGGATAGGGGCCATGAAACAGAAACTATAGATTCAGGTTGAAATAATTAGTTTGTAACCAAGGTAATAGGTAATGAAGCTAACTGACCATGGCAAGGTACAATGCTGCTATGTTCCATGTACAGTCCCTACCAAACTGAACAATAGGTTCGGAGATATTAATCTTATGAAGTAAGTTGCTATGGACAGGTGCACCTACAACAAGGATACTGCGCATGCCTGCAAGAAGAGGGTCACCGAGCGGACACGGCTGCGAGACCACTGATGACCACCAGAGACCCTTGAGGACCACTGACTCAAATCACTGAGCATGCGTGACGGGGAGGAGAATATGTAAATCAATTGAAAGAAATGATTATCATAGGACTGCCTTTTCTGAGAAAAACGATGAATATGTATGTTTTGATCCTATATAACCTGTGTGTTGGTGATCACCTGTATGCACGTTGGGTGGAGCTATCCCCCATGCATCCAGCGCTGCAATAAAGAATGCTTGCCTTTTAACACTACATTGGTGTTACGAGGTTTATTCCCGGGTTTTGGTGACGTACCTACCCTCCCCCCTCAGCGGCACAGCGGGACGGGGAATGGGGGTTGCAGTCAGTTGATCACACGTTGTTTCTGTTGCTCCTTCCTCCTCAGGGGAGGAGTCCTCATATTCTTCCCCTGCTCCAGCATGGGGTACCTGTGGGGTGCCAGACTTATCCAGGCTTGTTGGTGCCGAATACAGGGCCGTTGTGACCCAGCAGAAGGGGCCCTGGGGGAGTCCAGCTTGGGCGAGAGCAGGGATTGAGCAACTTGCTTATCTTGCGCTGATAAGCACTGGACCTGAACAGGGGCAGGAGATGAGCAATTTGTTCATCTTAACAAGATGCAGCGCCTGACGGGTCTGCTCCTTAATCAACTAAGTGACGCCTGGGGTGAGGGGGAGCCTTCACAGCTTGACGTTACTTTGGTAAAACTAAACAGACCACCGCTCCTCTGTACTGAACGCCTTTGTTCTCTGCCACTTCCCCCCCCCCAGCCCCGATCAACTGCACAACAAGCCTTGTTAAGGGCCAATCGACACACAATACCTGACTTAGTCCCACCTCGCCAAAAAGTATAAATCTGGCATTTAGAATCCTCTTTTCTGAGGACGAGAACTCCAACTATCTGGACGGGTCGACGGGCCTGGACCTCTCTCCTCCCCAAGCAGGGACGCCTCTTTGGTAAGACTTGCGCCTCCGATTATGTCGGATGTTACCCCGGGAAAACTATCATTAACAAAAGCGCTGAACTATTAACTTGAGCTCAAAATCATTGCAGTTAGTGCATTTATCAACGGCAATTCCGAACTTTTATATCTGTCGCTTCAATAAATTACCTATTTTTTCTTTTCAACTTTGCGAAACTGTTTCAGTGAAAGTCCTTAGTGGGGCTCTGACAGGCAAACGTTGACTCTGATAAGTGGCTACACACATAATCCTTTAGACATAAACCGTTGACCAAGTCTGGGACTAAGACTGGACCTAGCCGCACCTAGGCTCCTCTCTGAGAAGGAGTTTAGAAAGCAAGGGGGTCCTTTCTGAACCTCGTGACTCAACGGGAGGGCCTCCCTCAGCCACATATCAGACTTGTACCTTTTTCACGCGACAGTACCTCTCACGGGAGACAGTCCTCCACGACCTTCTCCAACGTGAGTCCTTCCCACTGTTGCAAGAAGCCTCAAAACAGAATGCACTCAAGGACATAATTTTCACACATCCTGGAGGATTACTTATAAACGATCCAACAGTAGATGCCAGATAAGACCGAGAGAAAAGGAACTAAGAGCATAATGTGACAAGATTGCTAAGAGTCAGGAAAGCAGTTGAAACCGACACCTCTTGCAACACACTGTGACAAGACTGCTCGATGAGCCTATTCATGACCACATATGGAAGAAAGACTCAGTTAATGAAAGAGGAAACTAAAAGCATCTCTTCAACAAATCACTAGGGACCACCAGAGACCACCGAAGACTCCTTCAGGACCTCCTAAGAGACGCAAAGCCAATACAATGTTACATGAAAACACATTGCTGAAGAAATTGTTGAGATAATTAAAAATAATTAGAGGAATTAGAAGTTCATATTTCATATGCCAGTATGTATTCAAGTACACTGTGTTGGGTTTGCATGGCAAGGTTTTGGTAGTGGGGGGGCTACAGGGGTAGCTTCTGAGAGAAGCTGCTAGAAGCTTCCCCTGTGTCTGATAGAGCCAATGCCAGCCAGCTCCAAGACAGACCTGCCACTGGCCAAGGCCAAGCCAATCAGCGCCTCTGTGATAACATGTTTAAGAAGGGGGAAAAAAAAAAGTTAGAGAGCGCTTTTGCAGCCAGAGAGAGGAGTTAGAAGATGTAAGAAACTCTGCAGACACCAAGGTCAGTGCAGAAGGAGGGGGAGGAGGTGCTCCAGGCACTGGAGCAGAGATTCCCTTGCAGCCTGTAGTGAAGGGGTGGGGGGAGGTGTTTTAAGATTTGGTTTTATTTCTCATTCCTCTACTGTGTTTTGCTTAGTAATAAATAAGATGAATTCCCTCTCTAAGTTCGGTCTGTTTTGCTCGTGATGATAATTAGAGAATGATCTCTCCCTGTCCTTATCTCGACCCGTAAGTTTTTTTTTCTTTTCATTGTACCTTTTCTCCCCTGTCTAGAGAAGGAGGGGAGTGATAGAGCGGCTCTGGTGGGCACCTGGCCCCCAGCCAGGGTCAACTCACAACATATATGTAAATGAAATTGAATCCATAAGGAAGAGACACCTAGAAAATTGGTTTGAGACATGCAAAGCCGCAAGGGAAACTGCTTTGCTGACAGGAGATGCTGAGGAAGAGGTTTGTTAGAGCTGCAGGGGAAGGTAGGAGGACGGGACAAGTTCTCTGGCGTTAGACAGGAAGTTTCTGAAAACAAGGGGAAGTCATTTGGAAGCAGACCCATTGCCTGATTTGAAAGGCAGAGGCGAGGTGCTGGGTTGTGTCTGTGGGAAGTGGGCTATGAGCTGCCATGCTGCTTGGAGAACTCACCTCACTTCCAGAGAAAGGGAAGAGCAAGAATAAAGATGACAGGTTTTCTTGTAATTAGAGGAGAGCATTGTGCTTGGGGAAGGTGGGAAGACTTAGAAGATGGGTTTGATATTCTTCTCTATCCCTCTGTATCCCAATGTTTGAACATCCCACCACCCATTGCTCCCAGTGTAGTCTTTAGCACTCCATTATATCATCTAATTTTCCCAGAGGCTGGTGCATGATAGGGGATGTGATACACCCACTCAATGCCATGCTCTTTGGCCCAGGTGTCTATGAGGTTGTTCCAAAAATGAGTCCCATTGTCTGACTCAATTCTCTCTGGGGTGCCATGTCGCCACAGGACTTGGTTTTCAAGACCCAGAATAGTGTTCCAGGCAGTGGCATGGGGCACAGGGTGTGTTTCCAGCCATCCAGTGGTTGCTTCTGCCATTGTAAGTATGTAGTGATTGCCTTGGCGGCTTTGTGGGAGTGTGGTGTAGTCGATTTGCCATGCTTCCCCATATTGATATTTCAACCATCGGCCTCCATACCACAGAGGCTTTACCCACTTGGCTTGCTTGATTGCAGCGCACGTTTCACATTGATGGATGACCTGTGAGATGGCGTCCATGCTCAAGTCCACCCCTCGATCACGGGCCCATCTATATGTCGCATCTCTTCCTTGATGGCCTGAGGTGTCATGGGCCCACCAAGCTATAAATAATTCACCCTTATGCTGCCAGTCCAAATCCACCTGAGCCACTTCAATCTTGGCAGCCTGATCCCCCTGCTGGTTGTTCTGATGTTCCTCAGTGGCCCGACTCTTGGGTACGTGGGCATCTACGTGACGTACCTTTACAACCAGCTTCTCTAGCCGGGCAGCAACATCTTGCCACAATGGGGCAGCCCAGATGGGTTTGCCTCTGCGTTGCCAGTTGCTCCGCTTCCACTGCTGTAACCACCCCCACAGGGCATTGGCCACCATCCATGAGTCAATAGAGAGGTACAGTGTTGGCCACTTTTCTCTTTCAGCAACATCTAAGGCCAGCTGGATGGCTTTCACCTCTGCAAACTGGCTCAATTCACCTTTTCCTTCAGCATCTTCTGCGACTCGCTGTGTAGGACTCCATACAGCGGCCTTCCACCTCCGATGCTTTCCCATGATGCGACAGGACCCATCAGTGAAGAGGGCATATGGTTTCTCATCTTCTGTTAGTTTATTATACGGTGGGGCTTCTCCTCTGGTGACATTCTGAACTCTTTCCCTTCTGGCCAGTCTGTGATCACTTCCAGAATTCCTGGACAATTGGGGCTTCCTATTCGAGCCCGCTGTGTGATCAGTGCAACACACTTAGTCCATGTAGCATCAATTGCATGGTGTGTTGAGGGGACCCTCTCTTTGAACATCCAGCCCAGCACTGGCAGTCGGGGTGCCAGGAGGAGCTGTGCTTCAGTGCCAATCACCTCTGAAGCAGCTCGAACCCCTTCATAGGCTGCCAATATCTCCTTTTCCGTTGGAGTGTAGCGGGCCTCGGATCCTCTGTATCCCCGGCTCCAAAACCCCAGGGGTCGACCTCGAGTCTCCCCTGGTGCTTTCTGCCAGAGACTCCAGGTAGGGCCATTCTCCCTGGCTGCGGTGTACAGCACTTTTTTTTACATCTGGTCTTGCCCAGACTGGCCCAAGAGCTACTGCATGAAGTATTTCTTGTTTAATTTGTTCAAAAGCTTGTCGTTGCTAAGGGCCCCATTGGAAATCATCCTTCTTCCGGGTTACGTGGTAGAGAGGGCTTACAATGAGACTGTAATTCGGAATGTGCATTCTCCAGAAACCCACAACACCTAAGAAAGCCTGTGTTTCCTTTTTGTTGGTCGGTGGAGACATGGCTGCTCTTTTGTTGATAATGTCCATTGGGATCTGTGCCGCCCATCATGTCACCTTAATCCTAAAAATTGGATTTCCTGCGCAGGCCCCTTCACCTTACTTCGTTTTATGGTGAAGCCAGCCTGCAGCAGGATTTGGATTATTTTCTTCCCTTTCTCAGAAACTTCCTCTGCTGAGTTGCCCCATACAATGATGTCATCAATGTATTGCAGGTGCTCTGGAGCTTCACCCTTTTCCAGTGCAGTCTGGATCAGGCCATGGCAGATGGTGGGGCTGTGTTTCCACCCCTGGGGCAGTCGATTCCAGGTGTACTGGACGCCCCTCCAAGTGAAGGCAAACTGTGGCCTGCACTCTGTTGCCAAAGGGATCGAGAAAAATGCATTAGCTATATCAGTTGTGGCGTACCACTTGGCTGCCTTTGACTCCAGTTCATATTGAAGTTCCAGCATGTCTGGCACGACAGCACTCATTGGTGGTGTGACTTCATTCAGACCACGATAGTCTACTGTCAGCCTCCACTCGCCATTTGACTTGCGCACTGGCCATATGGGACTGTTAAAGGGTGAACAAGTTCTGCTGATCACTCCCTGACCCTCCAGTTGATGAATTAGCTTGTGGATGGGAACCAGGGAGTCTCTGTTGGTGCGGTATTGCCGCCGGTGCACAGTTGTAGTAGCAATTGGCACCTGTTGCTCTTCAACCCTCAGCAACCCTACAACAGAAGGGTCCTCCGAGAGACCAGGCAAACTAGACAATGGTTCAATTTCCTCTGCTTCCAAGGCAGCTATTCCAAAAGCCCACCGGTAGCCTTTTGGATCTTTGAGATACCCTTTCCGGAGGTAGTCTATGCCCAGGATGCACGGAGCCTCCGGCCCATTCACAAGGGGTGCTTTTGCCACTCATTCCCAGTTAGATTTACTTCAGCCTCCAGCAGAGTCAATTGTTGGGATCCCCCGTCACACCAGAAATAGGGATCGGTTCCACCCCTTCATAGTTCGATGGCATTAGGGTACATGGTGCACCAGTGTCCACTAGGGCCTTGTACTCCTGTGCATCTGACGTGCCAGGCCATTGAATCCACACAGTCCAGTAAACTCACTTGTCCTTTTCCTCTTCCCGGCTGGAGGCAGGGCCTCTCTTTTCCTTGTCACAGTATTTGTTACCAACAAATGCATTCTTGTGGTGTACATGGATTTGAATCTCATCCTTGCTGCTCACTTCTTTTAAATACAAATCAGAAGCTCCTTCCATAAGATCAGAAGTAAGATCCATCCTCCCACTCTGTCTGGGGAACTGCCCAGTGGAGACTGGAGCAGCAATTTTCCTGGAAGAATCCCCATTTGAAATTATTTTTCCATGCTATTCCGTGCCTCTAGGGTCAAGGTTTTCCATCCCACTTCCTCATGTCTTCTCTGTGGTCATGTAGGTAAAACCACAGGGTGCCTCGTGATGTGTACCCTCTATATCCTCTCTCTTGAGCAGCGGAATGCTTACTCCTAACAGCTGAAATACTGGTCCATACAAACGGGGAATTGGACATATATGCCAGACCTCCTGGGTCAGTTTCTCCAATAGTTTTTCCAATTTTTCGGACAATCTTTCCACAGCTGAGACACAAGCACAGAGGGAGGAAGAGAGGCTTTCTTCATATTGCCAGAGTTGGTCAGCCACTTCATTCACTGTTGGTGCCTCTTCGTCTACCCAGGCCAGTACTGCCAATAATTTGTCATACGGCGGTACTGCGCTCTGTACAAACCTCTGCCACATGGCTTGGGTAAATTGGACTTAATCTGGATCTATGGGTAACTGTGTAACTTGGCTTCCCTACCCTCTAATTCCAGGCCACTGGCCCCATTATCCCAGCATTGGAGCAGCCACGTGACAAGTTGCTCGCCTAAGCAACAAATGGCATCTTTTCACATATCTTGAAGTTTACTCAGGGATAGGGATCTCTGTTTCTGTCTCTTCCTCCTGTTCTTGTGATGGCCCTGTTTCATCATCCTTTACTAAACAAGTTGACTTTCATGTCCATTTCTTCTTGTGTATAGGGGCAATTTATACTGGTTTGGGTTGGTTCTCTGGTTCATCTGCATTGCTTATCACCAGGGTTTGAGTAGCCACAGGGCAGGTCGCTGGGGATTGAGTAGCCACAGTGCCTGTCATCGTAATTTGAGTAGCCGCAGTGCCTGTCACAGGGACTGATCACTAGGTGGTATTCTTAAACAGTTGTTTAACCCTAAACAAGACCTGAACCACATTCAGGAGACCTATCAATAGAAACATGCTGATCTCAACATCCCAAGGATACTCAACATTCTCAAGAGCTATTGTAATAAACCTAGAGGGGAAGGGGAAGGAAGGTGTCTCCCCCACATATTGGCTCTCCGAGGAGAAAAAGTAAAAAAATGCAATTTTTAATAGCTTCCAACAGATGGCTCCCAAAGTATGGAGATCAATCTGGTGGTGGTGTTTCTGTCTGCATGCTGCCCACCACTGCTGAATGCAAATACAAAACTGCTCTGACTATCAATGATTTTATCATACCATAAGCCAGTAGGACACTGTACAGCAGAGGGATAACCTGAATCCAGCACCCAGAGGTGACAAACTATACATAAACACTGATAACCAGTATATACAGCAAGTAAGGTGTTACATGACACAACTCTGAGAACAACTCTGTGAACAAATAATACAAAATTGTGACCAGAGATGATTAAACTAATATAATGAATGATTATAAGAACTTTGTTTTAACATTATCCGGTCAGATCTGTTATCTCAATCCTTCGTGCCCCACATTGGGCACCAAAAAGGACTGTCGTGGTTTAGCTCCAGCAGGTAACTAAGCACTGTGTGGCCACTCGCTCACCCCTCCCCTGCAAGTGGATGGGGAGGACAATGGAAGAAAAACTCATGGTTTGGGATAAAGGTAGATAATAGGCTAACAAAGGAAGAGAATATCAGCAACAAAACTACCACCACTAATAACAATAAAAATGTGTTGCACAAATGCAATTCCTCACCACATGCAGAAGGAAAAACCCCAATGCCCAGTCTGTTTCCAAGCAGTGATTCCCACCTCCTGGCTAGCTTCCCCAGTTATATAGGGAGCATGATGTTATATGGTAGGGAATATCCCTTTGGCCAGTCTGGGTCAGCTGTCCTGGCTATGCTCTCCCAGCTTCTTGTGCACCCGGCAGGGCATGAGAAGCTGAAAAGTCCTTGACTTAGTGTATACACTACAACTGCTTAGTAACAACTAAAAACATCAGTGTGTTATCAACACTATTCTCATACTAAATCCAAAACACAGCACTATACCAGCTACTAGAAAGAAAATTAACTCTATCCCAGCTGAAACCAGGACGCACAGCTTGGGAAGCAGCTGCTTGTTTCCGCAACACTCAGCTCAGCTGCAGCACGTTGTGCCTTGCAGACCTTGATCATTTGACAATCTCATACCAGGCTGTTTCACAGACTAAGGGTAAGAACCTTCATACTGTGTGTCCTCTCTGCACTGCTTCAGCCATCAGGGAGAGGTCCTTCCTTGCATCTGGGTTAGCACTGCTGCAGAAGAAGGAGATTCTCTCAGGAGCTGTCAAGTAGCAGAGCTGTACCCTGGTTTCACTGATTCCCCACTTCCACCCTGCTGGGAAATTCTCAGGCTGACAGCTGTGAGCAGAGAGCAGTACTTTGATAAGAAATCTAGACATATCCAAGCCTTGCTTTAGAGCTTTAACTTCCTTTCTTTTTAACACTTTTTCTTTATTTATTTCTTTTGTGGTTTTGCCCCGGTGTCCTGGTTCTGGCTAGGATAGAGTTAACCCTCTCAGCTGAAACCAGGACAAAAAGGAGCCAGGAGAGGTGAGCCAAGCTGGCCAGGGGGCTATTCCATACCATGTGATGCTCACCATAAAAGGGGGCTAGTCAGGGAGGGGTGGGTTGGCCTGGCTTCCGTTTGGTTGTTGATTGGTAAATTGCTTTCTGTTATCACCCATTGTGAACGTTCAGTACTGTTGTTGATTGTTTTCCTCTCCCTTGCTGTCCCAGTAAATTGTCCTTATTCCAACCCACTAGGCTTTGCCTTTCTTTTTCCCATTCTCCTCCCCATCCTGCCAGGGGAGGGGTGAGCGGCTGCGTGGTGCTCAGCTGCTGGCTGGGGCTAAACCATGTCACCCAGCAGCTAAGCACCACACAGCTGCTCGCTCACCCCCCAGTGGGATGGGGAGAGAGAATCAGAATGGTAAAAGTGAGAAAACGTGTGGATTGCAATAAAGGCAGATTAATAGGTAAAGCAAAAGCTGTGTGCGCAAGCAAAGCAAGGAATTCATTCACCACTTCCCATTTGCAGGCACGTGTTCAGCTGTCTCCAGGAAAGCAGGGCTCTGTCATGGGTAACGGTTACTTGGGAAGACAAATGTCATCACTCGGAATGTTTGTCTACCTTCCTTCCTTTTCCCCATCCCTTTATATGCTGAGCATGACGTCATATGGTATGGAATATCTCTTTGGTAAATTGTGGTCAGCTGTCCCAGCTGTGTCTCCTCCCAACTTCTTGTGCACCCCTGGCCTATGTGCTGGTGAGATGGAGTGAGAAGCAGAAAAGGCCTTGATTCTGTGTAAGCACTGCTCAGCAATAACAAAAACATCTCTATATTATCAACACTGTTTTCAGCACCAATCAAAAACATAGCCCCATATTAGTTACTATGAAGAAAATTAACACTATTCCAGCCAAAACCACCACACTTTCTTTCAGGAAAGGCCTAGCAGAAATCCAGACCAAGACTATATACACACGTACATAAATCAGAGCCTCTGCCAGGGGAAATTGTAATAGTTTAGTTGTAAACAGTGCATTACCTCCCAGGGATTAGAGCTGCAATCTATATAGGACAGTTGACAGTTTATGTCATTTTCTGTTGTGGGTGTTGTAATTTTGTTCAAACAATTCTTACTGCCTAAGAAATTTACTTGTCTCTAATTGAACTGTAACATGATTTAATGTTCACTGGTCACAAGTCACCAAGACATGTTTCTTTAGTTTGTGGGAAAGTTCCATGAGAAGCTGTTGCAGTACATAGATTTTGGAACAGAAATTTTCTAATACTTCAAATCGTTGAAAGTATTTGTAACTATCACTGTCTTGGAGCTGATAAGTGTATTTCAAAGAATACCATGGCTTCTGTTGGCAGCTTCTCCAACTTTTATTGCTTTGGGAAAGAACAAACCAACCCTGCTACATATTCCAGTAGAACAGTTTAAAATAAGTAACAACATATATTTTGCCCTACCTTCTTCACACTGCTTATGATGTGAGACATAGAACTGTTTCTTTCTTAGCTATTGATATAAATGAAAGATCATAAAAATGATGAAGCCAGTTGTTTGTGTGGCCTTTGCAAAGTCCACTGAGATTATGACTGCCTTTCTGTAGAAAGTGAAGAGCTGCTGTTGCTGGAAATGTGCTTTGGATACTGTATGGGGAAATCATCCAACTGGTTGCATGTGCTTAAGAAATACCAAAGGTGGATCTAGCAAGTATCTCAGGAAGCTATTTTATTTTCTTGTTTAAAATTTCCATAGAGGAACAGAAGTTGTTGTTTTTGTATTAGGAGATATTTATACTTACAAAGTTCTCCACTGAGCTCTACTTTTTGTCCCCTGCTAGAACAGGCGACACAAGTGACTAATAGCTTCTACACAAGCATGTGATTAGGAATGAAGGAGACGCCTGACTCAAAGTCTCTGCATTCTGCCTTTGAAGATTTCCCAGACACAGGAAATGACATGGTCTCTCATGCTTTCAGGGCAGACACGCAGGACGCCTATATCCTTTGAAAATAATATAAGTGTTGGAAATGCACACAGTTACACAGTGGATCTGTAGCTTGGCTGTTTGGAAGTGACTTCTCTGTGTCAATTTTCTCCTTCAAACCTAGCTCTGAGAGGTCTCTCATGGGAGGTGGGGGTGTATGTAATAGGAGTGAACACTGTTGGCACCAGGATTTTGCTCAGCATGTGAAATCCGATGTGTTGGCCATAGCCACTGATAAAAAGGAAGACCATCTAGTGAGCTCTTTCACTCCGAGGTAAATCACAGGAAGGACCTGGGTATCACCACACCTGCTTAGTTGTCACTCTCCAACAGGGAGTGACATACATCACTATTCATGAAACATTGAACACTTCTTGTAGTCGGAGTCCTGGCAGTGCCTGATTTGGCTGGGAGAGGCTGAAATCAGACTAGTCATTCTTTGGACCTACCTTAGACTTATACTCTCCTCAGTGATAGGATAGGGAGCCCAGGGCTGGCAATTCAGGGTAGCAAAGGATCTGAATTTTTCATCATTCTGCCAAATTTAACCCCTAGTGCAGCTGTGACAATTAAGCTAGACAGCTGTAGTATGGCCCCAAATCCATTAATAGTCCTGTTTCTGCCACTGGGCATGTATGTACAACTGCTGAAGAGTAAGCAAAGTCTTGGCACCTTGCTCTACCCTACACCTTGGCTGGATTAATAAACTAAACTACATGCTTCCTTGCTACTGTGTTTACAAACCCCACACACTCTGGGAAAGAGTTGGTGGTGGCAGGTAGGGATAGTTTCCATACATTCAATGATTGGGGCATTCATATAATATCGGGGAAATACAGGTTTAAACCTTCTTCCTCTATGACTGAGAAAGGTGTCCCCCCCCGGAGAGAGCCCAAATCTGTGAGCCATAGGTGCTCTTTGCAAAAATATCAAATGAGCAAGGAGACAGAGACTAAACCATCATTTAGGGTGCTTTTCAGAGAATTAGAGTCAACACTACAGTAAATCAAGTGAGTGCTCTGACCTTTCCACTATTGTGTATAAAGAGCAAGGGAAAGGTATGTTCCCTTATAGGGGAACCTTCCTGGCTTTCTGGGGAAAACAGCTGAGCTGGTTTAGCTGTTACCTGAGTCACTGATCAAGGAGCATTGTGAGACTGTGCTGAATAGGCAATGGCCCTGTCCTGCAGCCTGAGGCTGGGAAGCAACCTCCCTTTCAAAATCCAAACCTTGCTCCTTCCTATTGGTTCACTCAGGCAGCTCCAGGCAAGCTACTATGAAAACCTTTTTCAGATATCTAATGCTTCTTTGTACTGTGTGGATGTGTTTGTGTGTCTCACTCACTAGCTTGCAACTTTTATTTTTAATTTTTTTAATATAAAGCCACTGACTCCCGGTGTGGTGGTGTCTAAGCATTCAAATCCTCTTGGACAAAGGCATTGCATAAATTTTCTTCTCCAGAGAACTGCATTTAGATGTTAATGACTGGGGGGGTGTCCCATTGTTTTACCAGGGGTTTTTTTGTTTGTTTTCTGTTTTCAGATAAACAGTCCCACAGAAATCACATCACTCTGTCTCTGCAGTCTCAGGCAAAGCAATTTTTCTGACACAGCAGTTACCTGACAGACACATTTTCCCATTCTTTTTGCAACAACGATTACTTTGTTTTCAGGTTTTAATGAGTTATATTCATCTATGTCTGCTTCTGTCTTCAAAAGTTGTTTTTCTGTTGCCGCTCCAGCTTCTAATGTTATTCTAACATATGATAAAAGAGTTCAGCTGGCAGAAGATGTGAATCTACCACGGCAGAGTCTCTCAGATGTGTACAACACAAAATCACACTCTCTCTTATAATCTATGCTGGTTTTAAGCTGCCTTGGAATCACTTTATAAGAAGGTATTTTGGCTTGTTTTTAAAAATGCAGGAGACAGCCATCACAGAAGGCCGAACTTGCTGCAGAACTAACCTTTATTAAATGCTGCTTTTATGAGTGTACTGGGTCTTGCTCAGATGGAGTTAATTTTCCCCATAGCAGCCCTCATGGTGCTGTGCTGTGTATTGGTAGCTACCAAGGTGTTGATAACACACCAGTGTTTTGGCTACTACTGAGCTGTGCTGGCACAGCATCAATGCTGTCTGTCCAACATTTCCCCCTCTCCTCACCAGTAGGCTGGGTGTGGGCAAGATCTTGGGAGGGGACACAGCCAGGACAGCTGACCCAAAGTGACCAAAGGGATATTCCATACCATATGACATCTGCTCAGCAATAAAAGCTAAGAAAAAGGAGGAGGAGAGTGGGGGGCATTCATTATTTACGATTTTTTTTTTTTTTCAGAGCAACTGCTATACATGCTGAAGCCCTGCTTCCCAGGAAGTGGCTAGACATTACCTGCTGATGGGAAGTAGAGAATAAATGTTTTTGGTTTTCCTTTGCTTCTGTGCATGGCCTTTTGCTTTTGCTTTATTAAACTGCCTTTATCTTGACCCACGAGGTTTTTTCTATCTTATTTTTCTCCCCTCCGTGACCTGCTGAGGAGGGGAGCGATAGAGCAGCTTGGTGGACACCTGGCATCCAGCCAAGGTCAACCCACCACAATGAGTGTAGGAATAATAATATAAGGGAGCAAGGTTCAACTTCAAAATCTCTCACGATTTGCCATCAGTTTTCTCAGGTCAGGGCATTTCAAAACCTGGTTCTGTATTAATCTGAAAGTGATACTGTCCTGGTTCTGGCAAGGAAAGAATTAATTTCACAAGGAGCCAGGACAGGTGAGCCAAGCTGGCCAGGGGCTATTCCATACCATGTGACATCATGCTCACCATAAAAGGGGGCTAGTTGGGCAGGGGCAGGTTCGGCCTGTCGGCGTGGCTCCGGGACGGGTCGAGCGTCCGGTAGGTTGGTCCTCGGATCAGTAAATCGTTCTCTGTTATCACCCATTGTGAATATCTGTTATCAGCACTGTTGTTGATTGTTTCCCTCTCCCTTGCTGTCCCAGTAAACTGCCCTTATCCCAACCCTCGAGGCTTTGCCGTTGTTTTTCCATTCTCCTCCACATCCTGCCGGGGGAGGGGTGAGCGAGTGGCGCGTGGCACTTAGCTACCAGCTGGGGCTAAACCACGTCAGATACAAACAGCTGCATGTGTATAAGCTACAAATAACATTTGGGACAATATTGCTAAGCACAAAGAAAGGCCTCTCATCAAGTATAAATGAGAATGATATTTAATAGGAAGCTGGTATAAAGTTGTCCTGGTTTCAGCAAGGAGAGAGTTAATTTTCTTTATGGCAGCTCGTGTATTGCTGTGTTTTGGATTTAGGATGAGAATAATATTCATAACACATTGATGTTTTTAGTTTTTGCCAAGCAGTCAAGGACTTTTCAGCTTCTCATACTGCCCTGCCAATGAGAAGGTGAGGGGCACCCAACAAGCTGGGAGGGGACACAGCCAGGACAGCTGACCCAAACTGGCCAAAGGGATATTCCATACCATACAACTTCATGTCCTGTTTGTAGCTGGGGGTGGGGGTGGCATGGCAGTTGGGGGTCTTGCATTAGCAACTGGGGGCCTGGCGCAGCAGCTGAGGGCCTGGCGTGGCAGCTGGGGATCTTGCGCGGCAGCTGGGGGGTCTTGTGTACATTAACTTGGTGTGATGGCATTTGTCTTCCCAAGTAACTGTTACGTGTGATGGAGCCCTGCTTTCCTGGAGATGGTCTGTCAATGGGAAGTGGTGAATGAATTCCTTGTCTTGTTTTGCTCGCATGTGTGGACTGAGAGGCTGAGCAGCTAGGGGTCTTGCATGGCAGCTGAGAGTCTTGTGTAGCATTGACCTCAGGTAGTGAGAAATTGTGCTGTTCATCACTTGTGTATATATTATTATTTTTGTATTTGTCCTATTAAACTTTTTATCTCAATCCATGAGTTCTATCACTTTCGCTCTTCCGATTCTCTCCCCTGTCCCGTTGGGGGAGGGGGGAATGAGCGAGCAGCTGCATGGTGCTTAGTTGCCAGCCGGGGCTAAACCACGACAGTCCTGTTTTGGTGCCAAACATGGGGCTCGAATGGTTGAGATAATGACAGATCTGACTGGAGCATGTTAAATTAGATGCAAGCATACATTACATTAGTTTAATAGTTGCTGGGCACAATGTTGTATTATTTGTTCCCAACATGTTTTTTAAGTGAGTCCTTACTGGTATTATGTCTTTGCTACGGTGCTGTTTGTTTGTCTTTTCTGGGCACTGGATGAGGATGTTCCTTTTGCTGCACGGTGTTCTACTCACTTATGATAAGATAGCATTATTGGCCATGAGAATATTTTGGTCTGTGTATTCAGCACTGCTGTCTCTTCCGTACCTCAGGTGCTATCTCCTGGGAAGTATTAGCAAATACTTTCTCTACCTTTTTTCTGCGGAGAAGCAATCTATGGGGGACACAGAGGGGAACACCTTCACTTTCTCCTTCAGGCTAGTTACAACAGCTCTTGAGAATTTTGAATATCCTTGGGACATTCAGACTAGCATGTTTCTATTACTAGGTCTCCTGAATGTGGTTCAGGTCTTGTTTAAGGTTAAACAACTACTTAAGAATACCACCCGGACATCACCTCATGTGGCAAGCACCGTGGCCACTCCAGCCCTGGTGACATGCATTGTGGCTACTCAAATTGCAGTGATAAGTACTGCAGCTGAATCAGAGAACCAACCGATACCAATATCAATTGCCCCTATACATAAGAAGAACTGGACACGAAAGTCAACTCATTGAGCAAAGGATGATGACGAACTTGGGACAGAAACTTTACAGGGACAGAAATGTGTTTGGATTAGTGCTTAGACACTATTTAATTTAGGGGTAAATGCACTACCTTGCTTTGCTAACAACTATACCTTTGAAGAAGAGTGCTGAATGCTGAGTGATTGCTAGAGAGGCCTGAAGTCAACAAAAATCGGCAGTAAATGGGGAAAAGTAAAGGTGGCTGGAGGAGTTTGCAATCACTCACCCAAATAAAGGACTATACAAATTACACCCTCAAGGAGCATGCAGGCTAATTTAAATATACTTGATCAATAGCAGATGATGCGGTAATTAATAACCATTTAGCATAAATTTAGGCAGGTTTTTCTAATCCTGTAACAAGATAAATATGTGGTAGATTCTGTGTGGTGTGTGCTAGCTTTGTGGAATTACCACCTAACACCCATCTCTGCACAGACATGAAATAAATAAAACACCTCTGCTATATGTTTTATCTAAAAATTTTATCTTTTATTTATCTAAACTGTATGAAAAGGAGACAGAGAAAAACCCATCTGCTTTTTATGAATGTTTGTGTGAGGCAGCTCGAAAATGGACAGATTCAGATCCGGAGGATGCTAGCAATATGAAGTTGTTTAATATGTTGTTTATTGGTCAATCTGTGTCAGACATTAGGAGGAAACTGCAAAAGGTGGGTGGTGCGGACGGAATGACAATTTCACAGTTAATGTCGATTGCATGTAAAGTATATAATAATAGAGAAGAGGTGGAAGAAAAGGAGAAGCAAGGGCGAGCAAAATTGCAGGCTTCTTTGCTGGCTACCCTGACAGAAGGACAGGGAAGAGGAGGTGTACGAGGAGGATTCAGAGGCACAGGCAGGGGTCATGGATGTAGCAGAAGAAGCTGCTGTGAAACTTTCCTAAGAACAAATCAGCGTGCCTATTGTAAGCAGGAGGGTCGTTGGAAAAGGGAATGTCCATGTCTTTCGAATAGTCGAGAGGAAGAGGAAGCTGTGGGGATAATGGTGGAGATTGGGTTAGATTGAAGGGGGCTGGAGGAATCCATTAAAGTTTCCCCAGCTGATCCTCTGGTTCCAATTAAGCTGGGGACTGAAACAATAGATTTTCTGATTGATAGCGGGGCCCACCCATTCTGTATTAACTACTTGTAAGGGACCATTAAGTAAGACTAAGATAAGCATTGTTGGTGCTACAGGGGAAAAAAAATTTGAGGCCATTTTTACAGCCTATGGAACTCGCAATTGGGGATACTAAATTAACACACAAATTCCTCTATATGCCAGAATGCCCTTTACCATTACTTGGATGGGATTTACTCTGTAAATTAAATGCACAATTAACTTTCTCTGAAGATTCTGTTCAGTTACATATTCCCCCAGAGAATGCGTGGAGAGCTCAGACATGCCTGTTGACTAAGAATCCTACAGAAGAGGGAGATATTCCTGATGAAGTGTTGGACGCAGTAATACCTATAGCGTGGTCCTTGGGAAGTCCAGGATGAGCCAAGAATGTGACTCTGGTAAAGATTCAACTGAAACCAGGAGCCCAGCTGGTAAGAAAGAAACAATATCCTGTTAAATTGGAAGCTCAGAAGGGACTGGAACCTACAATAAATTCTTTTTTAGAACACGGCCAGCTAAGGGAATGTCAATCGGAATTTAATACTCCAATTTTGCCTGTAAAGAAACCTCACTCCCAGGAATATAGTCTGGTACAAGATTTACGAAAAGTTAATGCGAGAACTATAGATGTGCACCCTGTGGTTCCAAATCCTTACACCCTCCTTGCCTCAATTCCTGGTAGCAATACTTATTTTACCGTACTGGACTTGAAGGATGCTTTCTTTTGTATACCTGTGGACAAACAGAATCAGACCATTTTTGCTTTTGAATGGGAAAACCTGACTACAGGATGGAAGATGCAACTCTGTTGGACTGTCCTTCCCCAAGGATTCAAAAATAGCCCCACCTTGTTCGGTAATGCATTGGTGAAGGAACTAGAACAATGGCACAGTGAGTATAATACCATCACGCTGTTTACAGTATGTAGATGACTTGTTGATTGGTTCTGATACCTATGAAGAGTGCTTGGAAGCCACAATCAGCTTGCTGAATTATCTAGCTTTAGCAGGCTACCGAGTCTCCAAGAAGAAAGCCCAGATAGGAAAAGAAAGGGCCCAATATCTGGGATTTGAAGTTATGAAAGGACAAAGAGAATTGAGTGCTGAAAGAAAGAAGGCCATGTGCAAAATTGCTGTACCTACTTCAAAGAAGCAATTAAGGGGATTTTTAGGAATGGCTGGGTGGTGTCGGCTACGGATTCCTAATTTCGGACTAATTGCCAAACCATTGTATGCTGCTGTAAAAGGAACTGAAGGGTTTTTAGAATGGACACCGGAATGTCGTAAAAGTTTTGATGAAATTAAGAGAAAACTGATGGAAGCCCCTGCCCTAGGGCTCCCGAACTTGAGAAAACCCTTTCAGTTATATGTACATGAGAGACAACAAGTGGCACTGGGGGTGCTGACACAGAAATTGGGAAGCTGGAAGAGACCAGTGGGATACTTTTCCAAACAACTGGATGAGGTCAGTGAAGGTTGGCCCGCCTGCTTGCGAGCAGTAGCGGCGACTGTAACCCTAATTGAAGAATCTCGAAAACTAACCCTGGGCCAACCAATTACTGTATTTGTACCTCATGCTGTATCGTCTCCCCTTGAAAATAAGGGACACCACTGGATATCCCCGAGTAGGTTAGGTAAATACCAACCTGCGCTGTTAGAACAAGATGGTGTCATACTTTCTTTGATCTCCACCTTGAATCCTGCCACCTTACTCCCAATCTCTGAGTCTGATGAACTGCAACATGATGGTGTAACCACTATTGAACAGGTGTATTCCAGCAGGCCAGACCTACCAGATGAACCCCTACCTGATGCCGAAGCAGAGCTCTTCACCAACGGCAGCAGTTACGTGTTGGAAGGAAAAGGAAGAGCTGGATACGCAGTGGTAACAAATAACCAAACATTAGAAACCAGAGCACTGCCTAGTAATACATCCGCTCAAAAGGCAGAACTGATAGCACTGACTAGAGCTTTAGAGCTGAGTCATGGGAAAAGGGTCAATATATATACTGATTCCAAATATGCTTTTGGAGTGGTACATGCGCATGGAGCAATTTGGAAAGAGAGAGGACTATTAAACTCACAAGGAAATCCAATAAAATATGGGACAGAAATTATGAAACTCTTACAAGCAGTTCTTCAACCAAAAGAGGCTGCAATAATGCATTGTGAAGCTCACCAAAAGGGAAACAGTGAAGTTAGTTATAAAAGGAAATCGAAAAGCAGATCGGCTAGCTAAAGAAGCAGCCATGAGGGCGTCCAACTTAGAAGGAGCTTTAATTCCAAGATCTCGTTTAGAACTGTTGCCACCAAAATACACTGAAAAGGAAAACCTGTTGGCAGAACAATTAGATTGCTCCAGAACTGATCAAGGCTGGTGGGTGACACCACTGAAACAATTATTGATTCCTGAAAAAAAGATGGAAACTGTGCTTAAAAGACTGCACCAAGAAACGCATATAGGAGCAGATGCACTGGTATTAACTGCTAAAAGAAATGTTTTTGGGCCCAAAATGCAGAGTATAGCAGATACTGTAGTAAAGAAATGTACCATCTGTTGTGCTAATAACCCAAAAATTGGGAAGAAGATTATGGGAGGACTTGTGAAACAAGGAATAACTCCTGGGGAATACTGGCAAATAGACTTTTCGGAATTACCTAGATGTAACCAGTATAAATATTTATTGGTATTAGCGGATACCTCCTCTGGCTGACCAGAGGCTTTCCCTTGTCGTACCAACAAAGCTAGAGAGGTAATTAAAATCTTGTTAAAAGAAATTATACCCAGATTTGGCATTCCAGAGGGGATCTCCTCTGATCGGGGACCTCATTTTATTGCAGAACTGGTACAGGAAATTTCCAAGTTTTTTGCAGATTAAGTGGGAACTACACACCCCCTGGAGGCCTCGATCTAGTGGGAAAGGAGAAAGAATGAATCAGACTCTCAAAAGACAAGTTTCTAAACTTTGTCAGGAAGCACACCTTAAGCGGACAGAAGCCTTACCCATAGCTCTTTTTCAAATCCAAATAACCCCTAGGGTCAAGGAAGGAGTAAGCCCCTTTGAAATCATCTACGGGAAAGCATATCCTACAAACCTTTTAAATGTCAAGGGAGACCAAATGCATATAAAAGGTCAGGCTGCAATTAAAGAATACTTGATTTCTCTCTCTCAGACTTTCTCTTCCTTACACAGGTACCTAAATCAAAAGGTTTCTCTTCCCTTGGACACACCAGTTCACCCGTTCCAACCAGGAGATGTTGTTTACATACAGACCTGGAAAGATGAACCACTAAAAGAGAAAGGGAAAGGACCCTATACCGTGCTATTGAAGACTTACACTGCAGTCAAAGTAGAGGGGATTAATTCCTGGATTCATTATACACGGGTAAAAAGGGCACCAAGGCCTGATGAAGATGAACGGACCTCCACACCAACCAGAGAAGTTAATCCTTGATGAACTGTACCTGAGAAACAGGACTTGCCTAAGTAGAGGTTAAGTAAGTGCCCACAAAGCCAATTGGTTTTGTATTTAGGATTAATAATGTAGTTACCTATTGGTTTGCTGTTTATGTATAGAATGAAATTTTTCCTCCACAAGGATAATTATAGAACCTCCTCAGAAAGTGTTATTAATTTAACTCTGCTAAAATTGTAAATATTGTAATAGTATATTCAGTATTAGCCATTTGTGAAGGACAATTGTAGTTATAATGAAAAGAAATAGTGAGACATATGAGACCCAAGAGATCTCATAGTCTCAAGGGGGGGGAATGATATCCATAAAGTAGAATTTTCCACTTTACAGGGCCAGAAATGTGTTTGGGTTGGTGCTTAGACACTGTTATAATTTAGGGTTAAATGCACTACTTGCTTTGCTGATGACTATACCTTTGAAGAAGAGCCGAAGGACTGATAAAAAGTATGCTTTGCTAAAGAGTATCCTTGAAGGAGAGCTGATTTCTGTCATTTCATCTGAAGGATACTGCGTCTGTGTTACTTAAAATGAGGAAGAGAGTGCTTACTGTGAAAAACCTGTCACCAGTAAAGCTAAGGTGCTAAGCCAGGAAGGCTGAAATATTCATACACTGAATGATACTGGGAGAAGTTATTTATCTTCCTTGATATCCAAAAAACCCCCAAAATCCAGCCAGTACTGATTATCCTTCCAAAACTCCACTGTAAACCATATGTTGGATCACTACATTAAAAAGTCTGATCATGATCTGCATATCAAAAGTAAAAGTATTTTTCATTTGTTGCTAGGCGGTTCCACATCTTACATGCATCTTTGTGCATCTGTGCTCTCCTGGGACCATTTTGATTACATCCCAATAATCCATTAATCCATTATCTGCACTTAGCCTTGTATTGCATTTGTGTGACAAAGTTTTGGTAGCGGGAGGGGCTACAGGGGGGGTGGCTTCTGCGAGAAGCTGTTAGAAGCTTCCCGTGTCTGACAGAGCCAATGCCAGCCGGCCAAGGCTGAGCCAGTCAGCGACAGTGGCAGCGCCTCTGTCATAACATATTTAAGAAGGAAAAAAACAACCTCGGGAAGGTTTTGCAGCCAGAGAGAGTGAGAAGATGTGAGAAACTCTGCAGACACCAAGGTCAGTGAAGAAGGAGGGGGAGGAGGTGCTCCAGGTGCCAGAGCAGAGATTCTCCTGCAGCCCGTGGTGAAGACCATGGTGAAGCAGGCTGTCCCCCTGCAGCAGTCCATGGAGGGAGGATGAGGGGGTGTAGAGATTCCACCTGCAGCCTGTGGAGGACCCCACACCAGAGCAGGTGGAGACACCTGAAGGAGGCTGTGACCCCGTGGGAAGCCCGCGCTGGATCAAGTTCCTGGCAGGACCTGTGGACCCGTGGAGAGAGGAGTCCACACTGGAGCAAGTTTGCTGGCAGGACTTGTGACCCCATGGGGGACCCATGCTGGAGCAGTCTGCTCCTGAAGGTCTGCACCCCGTGGAAGAGACCCACGTTGGAGCAGTTCGTGAAGGACTGTCTCCCGTGGGAAGGACGCATGTTGGAGAAGGTCGTGAAGGACTGTCTCCCATGAGAGGGACCCCACGTTGGAGCAGGGGAAGAGTGTGAGGAGTCCTCCCCCTGAGGAGGAAGGGTCGGCAGAAACACTGCGTGATGAACTGACCGTAACCCCCATTCCCCTTCCCCCTGTGCTGCTGAGGGGGGAGGAGGTTGAAGCCGGGAATGAAGTTAAGCCTGGGAAGAAGGGAGGGGTGAGGGGAGTTGTTTTGAGATCTGATTTTATTTCTCATTCCTCTACTCTGTTTTGCTTGATAATAAATTAGATAAGTTTTCCTCTAAGTTTAGTTTGGTTTGCCCGTGATGATAATTAGTGAGTGATCTCTCCCTGTCCTTATCTCAACCCACAAGCCTTTCATTATACCTTTTCTCCCCTGTCTAGTTAAGGAGGGGAGTGACAGAGTGGCTCTGGTGGGCACCTGGCCTCCAGCCAGGGTCAACCTACCACAGCCTTTATCAAGGTAAAGTGACAGATGATTGATTTTCAAGAATTACACAAATTGACAAACCAGAATGTGCCCTTTGAATGTACATATGCCCAGAAGTCACATTCATTCCCAAGATTCATGAGGCCTTTCTTAGTCTAGACCTGTTTCCTTCTGAGCAAACAGACTCATTCATAGAAAAAAATGTATCGTACATGGCAGACACATAGCATGTTTTAAAAAAATTCTTACTTGGGTGACAGTTTTAAGACATTTGGGTGTGTAGTTCCCACTGATAGCAGAAAAAAATACTGCCCATTTCTTCCATGTTAGCACCAATTTATTAAGATGCTCTGTTCCGTACTGAGTGCACATATGATATACATACCTATGAAGAGTGGGATAATTCCAGCAGACAAATGCAACAGCAATTTAAGAACATAGATATGTAATAAGCACCATACTGGTGCAACGGTCCATCCACCCCCATTATCCTGTGTTCACCAGTGACCAATATTGGATGCCTACTCAAAACATAAATCAAGAGATGATGCATACATAATATTTGCTCATATGCTCCTAATATCCAACAGTCTGTGGATTCTCAAAATTGAAGGAGTGGTTTTGTATTCAGTAGCCCATGGTGGCTTTCTCTTCCACAGTTTTGTTTAGTCACTCCTTAATCATATGCCATTACCTTTGCCTACATAAGTTCCTATGGTGAGTGACTCCATAATTTGAAAGTACTTTGTTTAGATATTGGAAAAGAGAACAGTCTAATCCAAAATCTCTTCATGGTATTTATAAGCTTATCAATGTCTATAATATCTCTTCTGATTTGCCTCTTTCCAGTCCCAGTCTATATAGCTCTTCTATATTTTCAGTCATCTGAGTCTGTTCAGGATGTTGTTTATTGGATAGCATCATATTTGTCTAAATGCATGTTGAATTCTATGCCACCCTCAAAGCAGGTAGTCCTGGCCATGACAAGAGAACGGAGACACAGCATTTCACAAACCCATAAATTTGAGTGGGTTGTCTCTTGTGAAGTCTCTGTAAGAGAAAATGTGCTTGCTGATAGAGATGCCTTGCTGGCTGCAAAACAAGCATTGCTGGCTGACTTTCTCTGCAAAACAATCCCTCTGCTCCCAAAATTTAGTGTATGTAGAGAATGCCATGCTCAACTACTAAGCTCGTATTAAAATTGGCAGAAAACTCACATTGCTGTCATTTTCCAACTGAGCTTGAATACTAAGCTCAGCCTCAGTGATATCAATGTTCAGCACAGGACCACTGCCAGCAATAAAATCAGAATAAGAATGGTAACTGAAATATTTATTCACAAACACAATTTCAGGTTACACATGGTTGCTCTCTGCACATGCATTTCCAATTGTATGGAAATGCTTGTTTCCTACTTGTGTTATTTCTACTTCAGTTGCTTGGCTCTTAGTCACACTCCTGGAGGCAGACTGCCAGGGGAACAAAGACTGACTCCAAATCTTGGAGACATTTTTGACTGTGTAGTTGTTTTAGCTGCCGGCTGGTTTAAACCATGACACAGATACCAAACACATTCTCTAAAGATTCATCTGATTGTATAGATGTGTCTTCAGGTCAAAGTTTTGGGGAAAGGGAATGAATGACTTGTAAAAGCACTGGATAACACCTGAGAAGGAGTTATTTCATAGTGCTGTATATGAAAACACACCAATCCTTTTTCAGTCTACCTGGATGGCATGAAGACATGCCATATAGCTTAAAATACTACAGAAGATTCGACTTAAATAAAGATCAGAAAATTAAACGCTTGAAATCTGCTTTTAAACCATTCATTAAAACAATACATACCAACCATGCCTACTCCATTAGATGTAGCACTGACGTGGTTTAGCCCCAGCCGCTCGCTCACCCCTCCCCCGGCGGGATGGGGAGGAGAACGGAAAAAAAAACAACGGCAAAGCCTCGAGGGTTGGGATAAGGGCAGTTTACTGGGACAGCAAGGGAGAGGGAGAACAATCAACAACAGTGCTGATAACAGATAGTAACAATGGGTGATAACAGAGAACGATTTTACCGATCCGACGACCGACCGGACGCTCGACCCGTCCCGGAGCCACGCCGACACGCCGAACCCGCCCCTGCCCGACTGGCCCCCTTTTATGGGGAGCATGATGTCACATGGTATGGAATAGCCCCCGGCCAGCTTGGCTCACCTGTCCTGGCTCCTTGGGAAATTAACTCTATCCTTGCCAGAACCAGGACATTATCCACCCCTTATTCCATACCATCTACGTCATGCCCAGATTATTTTACAGAACTCATTGCCTTACTCTATGGGCTATTGCTCTAAAATGTCTGTCGAGTTCATTTAGTCCAGGATTCTGGGTTCCATCTGCCATTACAGTCTCTCAGAGCAGGAGCAATGGTGCGTGCAGCTGGATTGTTGCATGCTGCATCCGGAGTTTTCACAGCTGGTGTATCTGGTATGGTCCATGCTCACAGTCTGGATGCCAAAGATGTGATTTTTCGATGAAGTTTCTGGGCACCAGTTGAAGGCAGTTCTAGTTCCATCATCGTGGCACTTTGCTCAGTTTCAAAGCCCATCCTTCATTAGTTTTGGGTGATTCTTATGGTCATACCGTTGATACAGTATATCGCTATTAATACCATGCAATTTAATTTATTGGCTATTTTCACCCAAAATCAAATCCCCTTGGGGTACACACCGGACTTCCCCATCCTTTCTCATCACCCACCAAGTGCACCCTGGTCCCTGAGCAAAAGCAATCCCGCAGATGGGCTTGCCTTTGCTTGAAGCAGGGATAACCCAAACTGTTTTACCCAACATATTTTTCATGTGCACTACAGGAACTTTATCTCCTTCTACTGGGCATGGGAATTTTGACTGGGCAGGGCCAGCTCGATTGGCAGATCCCCTAGTGTTAACTAACCAGGTGGCCTTTGCTAAATGCGTATCCCAGTGTTTGAGAGTCCCACCACCCATTGCCCTCAGGGTGGTTTTTAGCAGCCCATTGCACCTTTCAACTTTTCCAGAGGCTGGCGCATGATAGGGGATGTGATACACCCACTCAATACCATGCTCTTTGGCCCAGGTGTCTATGAGGTTGTTCCGAAAATGAGTCCCATTGTCTGACTCAATTCTCTCTGGGGTGCCATGTCGCCACAGGACTTGCTTTTCAAGGCCCAGAATAGTGTTCCGGGCAGTGGCATGGGGCACAGGATATGTTTCTAGCCACCCAGTGGTTGCTTCCACCATTGTGAGGACATAACGCTTGCCTTGGCGGGTTTGTGGGAGCGTGATGTAGTCGATTTGCCATGCTTCCCCATATTTATATTTCAGCCATCGGCCTCCATACCACAGAGGCTTTACCCGCTTGGCTTGCTTGATTGCAGCGCATGTTTCACATTGATGGATGACCTGTGAGATGGCGTCCATGCTCAAGTCCACCCCTCGATCACGGGCCCATCTATATGTCGCATCTCTTCCTTGATGACCTGAAGTGTCATGGGCCCACCGAGCTAGAAATAATTCACCCTTACGCTGCCAGTCCAAATCCACCTGAGCCACTTCAATCTTGGCAGCCTGATCTACCTGCTGGTTGTTCTGATGTTCCTCAGTGGCCCGACTCTTGGGTACGTGGGCATCTACATGACGTACCTTTACAATCAGCTTCTCTAGCCGGGCAGCAATATCTTGCCACAGTGGGGCAGCCCAGATGGGTTTGCCTCTACGCTGCCAGTTGCTCCGCTTCCACTGCTGTAACCACCCCCACAGGGCATTGGCCACCATCCATGAGTCAGTAGAGAGGTACAGCGTTGGCCACTTTTCTCTTTCAGCAATATCTAAAGCCAGCTGGATGGCTTTCACCTCTGCAAACTGGCTCGATTCACCTTCTCCTTCAGCAGCTTCTGCGACTCGCCGTGTAGGACTCCATACAGCGGCCTTCCACCTTCGATGCTTTCCCACAATGCGACAGGACCCATCAGTGAAGAGGGCATATGGTTTCTCATCTTCTGGTAGTTTATTATACGGTGGGGCTTCTTCAGCACGTGTCACCTCCTCCTCTGGCGACATTCCGAAATCTTTCCCTTCTGGCCAGTCTGTGATCACTTCCAGAATCCCTGGACGATTGGGGCTTCCTATTCTAGCCCATTGTGTGATCAGCGCAACCCACTTACTCCACGTAGCATCGGTTGCATGATGTGTAGAAGGAGCCCTCTCTTTGAACATCCAACCCAGCACTGGGAGTCGGGGTGCCAAGAGGAGCTGTGCTTCAGTGCCAATCACCTCTGAAGCAGCTCGAACCCCTTCATAGGCTGCCAATATCTCCTTTTCTGTTGGAGTGTAGCGGGCCTCGGATCCTCTATATCCCCGGCTCCAAAACCCCAGAGGTCAACCTCGAGTCTCCCCTGGTGCTTTCTGCCAGAGACTCCAGGTAGGGCCATTCTCCCCGGCTGCGGTGTACAGCACATTTTTTACATCTGGTCCTGCCCGGACTGGCCCAAGAGCTACAGCATGAACTATTTCTTGTTTAATCTGTTCGAAAGCTTGTCGTTGCTCAGGGCCCCATTTAAAATCATTCTTCTTCCGGGTTACATGGTAGAGAGGGCTTACTATCAAACTGTAATTCGGAATGTGCATTCTCCAGAAACCCACAACACCTAAGAAAGCCTGTGTTTCCTTTTTGTTGGTTGGTGGGGACATGGCTGCTATTTTGTTGATAATATCCATTGGGATTTGACGCCGCCCATCATGCCACCTTATGCCTAAAAATTGGATTTCCTGCGCAGGCCCCTTCACCTTACTTCGTTTTATGGCAAAGCCAGCCTGCAGCAGGATTTGGATTATTTTCTTCCCTTTCTCAGAAACTTCCTCTGCTGAGTTGCCCCATACAATGATGTCATCAATGTATTGCAGGTGCTCTGGGGCTTCACCCTTTTCCAGTGCACTCTGGATCAGGCCATGGCAAATGGTGGGGCTGTGTTTCCACCCCTGGGGCAGTCGATTCCAGGTGTACTGGACGCCCCTCCAAGTGAAGGCAAACTGCGGCCTGCACTCTGCTGCCAAAGGGATCGAGAAAAATGCATTAGCTATATCAATTGTGGCATACCATTTAGCTGCCTTTGACTCCAGTTCATATTGAAGTTCCAGCATATCCGGCACGGCAGCACTCATGGGCGGTGTGACTTCATTCAGGCCACGATAGTCTACCGTCAGCCTCCACTCGCCATTGGACTCCCGCACTGGCCATATGGGACTGTTAAAGGGTGAGTGGGTTCTGCTGATCACTCCCTGACCCTCCAGTTGATGAATTAGTTTGTGGATGGGAACCAGGGAGTCTCTGTTGGTGCGGTATTGCCGCCGGTGCACAGTTGTAGTAGCAATCGGCACCTGTTGCTCTTCAACCTTCAGCAACCCTACAACAGAAGGGTCCTCTGAGAGACCAGGCAAACTAGACAATGGTTCAATTTCCTCCGCTTCTAAGGCAGCTATTCCAAAAGCCCACCTGTAACCTTTTGGGTCTTTGAAATACCCTTTCCGGAGGTAGTCTATGCCCAGGATGCATGGAGCCTCTGGCCCAGTCACAATGGGGTGCTTTTGCCACTCATTCCCAGTTAGACTTACTTCAGCCTCCAACAGAGTCAACTGTTGGGATCCCCCCGTCACACCAGAAATAGATATTGGTTCCACCCCTTCATAGTTCGATGGCATTAGGGTACACTGTGCACCCGTGTCCACTAGGGCCTTGTACTCTTGTGGGTTCGATGTGCCAGGCCATCGGATCCACACAGTCCAATAAACCCTATTGTCCCTTTCCTCCACCTGGCTGGAGGCAGGGCCCCTCTAGTCCTGCTCGTCATAGTCACTACTCACGTCTTGCAAAAAGGACTTAGAGGTCCCTTCAAGAGGATCAGAAGTGCGATCTGGCCTTTCACTTGGTCTGGGGGGCTGCCCGGTGGAAACTGGAGCAGCATTCTTTCTGGAAGAGTCCCTTCTTACAGCTGTCTTGCCTTGTAGCTCATGTACGCGTGCCCGCAGGGTTGAGGTGGGCTTCCCATCCCATTTCCTCATGTCTTCTCCGTGGTCACGCAGGAAAAACCACAGGATACCTCGTGGTGTGTATGCTCTATATCCCCTCTCTGGAGCAGAAAAACGCTTACTCCTAACAGCTGAAATGCGGGTCTGTACAGGTGGGGAGTAAGATATATCCTCTTTGAGTTGCCGGACATCCTGAGATAGTTTCTCCACAGCCGAGACTAGGGAGGAGGAAAGGCTCTCTTCATACTGCCGGAGCCGGCCAGCCACTTCGTCCACCGTGGGTGCCTCTTCACTTTTCCAGTCGATTACTGCCAGTGAGTTGGCGTACGATGATGGTGCACTTCGCACAAATTTTTGCCACATGGGTCGGGTACAGTGGACTTCATCGGGGTCTGTGGGCAACTGTGCGTTGTCCGGATCATAATAAACCATCTCCCGCACAGCTAATTCCCTCAGATATTGAATACCTCTCTCCATAGTGGTCCACTTGCCTGGCCGACATACGACATCTTCACTGAAAGGATACCTTTCCCTCACACTTGACAGGAGGCGCCTCCAGAGGCTAAGGGCCTGTGCCTTCTTCCCAATTGCTTTGTCAATGCCCCCTTCCCTAGACAAGGATCCTAGCTGCTTGGCCTCCCTGCCCTCCAGTTCCAGGCTACTGGCCCCATTATCCCAGCAGCGGAGCAGCCAGGTAATGATGTGCTCCCCTGGAAGGCGGCTGAAATCTTTCCGCATATCTTGCAGCTCACTCAGGGACGGGGATCGAGTAATCACTTCTGGTTCTGGCTCTTCTTCTTGTTCTCGTGATGGCCCTGGTTCATCATCATCTTTCACTAAGCGAACTGATTTCCTTGTGTATTTCTTTTTGTGTATAGGGGCAACTGATACTGGTGTGGGTTGATCTTTTGGCTCGACTACAGTGCCTGTCGCGGGGGTTTGGGCAGCTGCAGTGCCTGTCGCGGGGGTTTGGGCAGCTGCAGTGCCTGTCGCGGGGGCCTGGGCAGCTGCAGTGCCTGTCGCGGGGGCCTGGGCAGCTGCAGTGCCTGTCGCGGGGGCCTGGGCAGCTGCAGTGCCTGTCGCGGGGGCCTGGGCAGCTGCAGTGCCTGTCGCGGGGGCCTGGGCAGCTGCAGTGCCTGTCGCGGGGGCCTGGGCAGCTGCAGTGCCTGTCGCGGGGGCCTGGGCAGCTGCAGTGCCTGTCGCGGGGGCCTGGGCAGCTGCAGTGCCTGTGGGTCCGCTCTCTCCCTCTGGATGGTGCTGTCTACTATCAAGCAGTGTTTGATAGATTGTGGCCAGGGCCCAGCACAGCGCAGTAAGTTGTGTCTCCTTAGAATCCCCACAGCATTTTCCTTTCAAATATTCTACCATTTTATCAGGGTCTTGCAATTGTTCAGGAGTGAAGCTCCAAACCATTGGGGGTGAAAAGGTCTCTAGATACCCACCCATACTCTCCCACATGCCATGCCAGCCCTGACCATTCAGCCTTGGGGAAGATCCCTGGGTGGTACTCTTGAAAAGATTTTTGCTAACCCTGAACAGGAGTGGGAAAGCATTCAGGAGACCTAGCAATAGGAATATAATGGCCTGAACATTCCAAGGGTATTCAAAATACTCAAAAATTGTTGTAACCAACCAAAAGGGAAAAGAGGAGGTGAAAGAGTGGGAGAAGGTATCCCCCCCTGTCTTCCCCATAGATTGGGTCCAATTATTAATCAATTCTGAAAGATACTGACCGAGGTACGGGCCTGACCTAAATGCTACATACACATACCAGCTCAGACCCATGACTGTCAATGATATCTTATCATAAGTCATTATCACACAATATAACAACATGAGAACACGAACCCCTCTTCCAGAGGTGATAAACAGCATCACAGGGATTGCATAGAGTAAACATGGGTTTACAAAACAGAGCCATGTGACCAAACAGAACATCATTATGACCAGTGACTGTTTCAATAACATCATAAATGCTTTTAACAACTTTGTTTTAACACACTTGGGTCAGACTTGCCGTTATCACAACCCCTCGAGCCCCACGTTGGGCGCCAAAAAGGACTGACGTGGTTTAGCCCCAGCCGCTCGCTCACCCCTCCCCCGGCGGGATGGGGAGGAGAACGGAAAAAAAAACAACGGCAAAGCCTCGAGGGTTGGGATAAGGGCAGTTTACTGGGACAGCAAGGGAGAGGGAGAACAATCAACAACAGTGCTGATAACAGATAGTAACAATGGGTGATAACAGAGAACGATTTTACCGATCCGACGACCGACCGGACGCTCGACCCGTCCCGGAGCCACGCCGACACGCCGAACCCGCCCCTGCCCGACTGGCCCCCTTTTATGGGGAGCATGATGTCACATGGTATGGAATAGCCCCCGGCCAGCTTGGCTCACCTGTCCTGGCTCCTTGGGAAATTAACTCTATCCTTGCCAGAACCAGGACAAGCACATATGACAGGCCACCTCTGGAGTTTGAAGTTTTACATATACCAAAAGAACAAATAAAGAATGATCCATGGCAGGGAGGTGTTTTCAATATTTTTAACAACATAGTTGAGCCATAATCTGGTGCAATCAGTTAACAGGCTTTTCTTTGTACTTGTTCAGTATTGAGCTGAGTCTAAAGGTGATGGCTTTTATAGTGGTTATAGCAGTATAAATTCATTCCCTTTGGGGATTTGGGTTCCAGTAACAAAACATGGGAAAGCAAAAAGGCATCTACTTTCACTCATTGGCACTTTCTTGTACTCAGAACTTTCGTGAGATAGAGTTAAATCATCAGGAATTTAAGTTTTCCAGTTGTAATGCCAATTACAGACCGGCAATTCTAAATCACTGCAAAGCCATGAATACTGGATGGCACTTGAAATCCTGTCCAGCTTGTGATCCTTCCCCTAATGGGAAGTCAGCCAGTTCCTTTATTTCAGTCTTTTTCAATCCACAGACCTTTACATTATTTTTTTCTGAAGGGGTACAGACCCCTTAGAAATTTCATATGTATGTAAAGATATATATAACATATATGAGTTTGCCTCAGTCATCATTTCAAGACCCCTTAGAAGTACACATACATTGACACACACATGCACATTCCACAAATCACTAGTTGAAAATTACATGGGTTTTTTTTTTCTAAGATAAAGAACTCTCCTGTGTGCCTAGCAATGTGCATTCACAAAGCAGTGGATTAAGGATAATCCTTCTCTTCAGGTTTGTCTTGCTTTGGATTGTTGATTGCTGGATGCTAAGGGTATGTGAGCATAATTCTAATTTGCTTTCTCTTCTGAAAGGAGCTAAGAATCCTGCTGGCATCTTGGATAGTCCAAAGCTCCTTTGGGTGTCATACCATGTCACTGGACCTACTGAGACGCAGCTGCATTTTAGGTATTATTATTTATACACAGGCCACTGTACAGCATATAGTAGCTGCAAAAGTACCTTAGAGATTAGGCTGTGAATGTAACAATATAATTTTTTTCAAGCTTCAAGATACTGACACTTTGATATGGGTTGTATCTTACAGACACTCTCAGTAGATCTACTCAGTGAACTCATATTTGCACTGGTTGGCCATTGTTTGTGCATCTGTCCTTAGTAAGGATTCTAAATCACACTGAACTCACTGGGAATCTGGCTGATGACAGAACAGGATTGGATCAGACCCTTGATTTCCAATAAAAAAAATTAAAAATAAAACAAAAAATAAAAAAGCTTGCTAAATTTGAATTTCAGTGGAAATGTTTGCCATGGATTGAAAGTGTTAAAGTTTTGGGCCATATGACTGCATTTTATGCTTACTTCCCCATTCTTTTCCTGTTTCAGCTACTTTCATGTGATTGCAAGATGCAGAGCTGCAAGGTATTAAAAAGCACAATAGATGGGACACTTGCAGCTTCCCATAGATTTTTATAGACATTGATATCCTTTTGACTAGGCTATTTTAACAATCTTGATAAAACTTTATATTCCTCCTAAAAAGTTCCATAGGATTTTACAGGAAGATACACAGACTGTTGACAAATACTGAATCCTATCGGATGTAGCTGAGATAAAAAGTACACTGTTGCTTGCTGTGCAAAATGAACTACATATGTTTTCTCAGTTACAGTACCAGGGTATCCAGGAGCACTATTATTAGTCAAACACTATAAAAAAGTTTTGCACACTCTATTTCAAAGCATTTATAGATTTTTTTGTAAAATCTGTGGGATTTAACGGAGGTTTCTCTTTCTGCATTCTCAATGAAATGGGGCCACAGGGATAAAACACTGTGAAATTCTGCAGTGTGAAATCACACTACAGAAAAGAGAACAGTTTCTCTTAAATTCAGGTGAACCTTTTACATGTGGGTGTGACTTAATTTGCAGTAACCATACAGAGCGCAAGAGAGCTTGCTAGAGTAGTTACTAATCTTCCGAATTGCTTTACTGGCACTCTATATTCTTCCATTTATTTCATTCTGATCCCTCTACACTTCTGATATTCACAGCCAGTAAATAGGAAAATATAGAGAAGATAATGCAGAAGATAATGCAGAGAGATAGAGGAGAAAGAAAAGCAGAAAACACAGAGTAATGCCTGCATTATCTTATTAACCTCCCTACAGCAAAGTCACTGTAAGTTTGATGTGGTTTGTTACTAGCAGAGGAGAAGCTCATTTCTGTAACTCCAGGCAGGAGAAAGCTTTGACTGGAGCTTGAACGAAAGTGGAAATAGTGTATTGAATACTCATAGATTTTAGGTGAGAAATTACAGTCCTAGGCCTGAGCTCAGTTTCCTCATGCATCTACTGATGATGACAAGGTACAAAGAGGTTGCTTTGAGTAGACCCTTGGGAGAAAAAAGAAATGGTGGAGGAAACAGAGATCACAGCAAAGTGATTAAAACTATGGGGCCATACAGGAACACCTCAGATTAAAACACATGCAGAAAATAATAGTTATTTTCATAGGGGAGAGGTAAGCCGGATGGAGCCTGGTAGAGCAGCAAGAATCTAAGACAACATCTCTGCTCTGTGCACAAAGCATCATCAACTTGGCTGCAGTCCTTGGGATGCTATTGTCCTTACACAGCATGATATTGCCGCTCCCAGCACCTGGGAGAGAAGCAGAACGCTACTGATTACATCTCTTACTGGTACAAATGCTTAAGAACAGATGGACATTGCTTCCACATCCCTGTGACTAGTGTATGGATGATTAATACACACTGGTATAGTTGGATGTTTTATTATCCCTGACACAACATTAATTGCTGCTTTTCCTACAGCTGGTCCCATGGCTGTAAATGGAGTTAATGATGATGCCAATGGTGTTCTTGATTCTGGTCACTTTAAACAGGCACCAGGTCTCTGGCCAGTCCAAGAGTCCATTACACCTGCTTTTATACCCAAACTTTTGCACTATCCATCACCTCACCAAAGAAATTAGGGCCACCTGATTGCAACCCCAGGCAAACATAAGGGAAGTTGACACTAGGAAGGGGTCAGGAAATATGTTCTCTTGAGTGTTTGATTGTTTATGTTCCTTTTTTTTCTTTTCTCAGTACCCAAATCAATACTCAGAAGTTGGTGTTAATAGGCAGTAGATTAAATGAAGTAAAAATTCCTGCTATGAGCACAGAGTCAGCTCTTCACCTGCCATGAGAAGAATGCCTCTGACTGAGCTGGAGACAGACACCATGTTGGTGCTGGAAAGAGGGTCTGGAACAGATCCCCATGATGGGGCTATCACCTGCACAGCCAGTTTGTGGACACCACAAGATGTGACACTGCAGCTGGGAGGAGGAGGAGGATAAGGCAAAAGAGATCTGTGGGGAGTGACCAAGCCCTGAGAGATGATGCAATTCAAGGGCCCTCAAATTTTGGGTCCCACCCAAGGCTTCTCCAGTGCAAACCCTGCCAAGCAAGCAGAAAAAGTCACTTCATCCACTTTTGAATTGAATTTCATTTGATCGATCTATTAACATTTTTGGGGGTAATTCCATTTCCAGTATTTGCTGAGCAGATCCAAATATGGTTATTGGTGAAAGAGCAAATGAAAGTAACTCAGACTTGCTAATTCCTTTCCCTATTTTTATTCTACTTTGTACTTGTAAGATTACATTTACATTTGCTCACTAACTAAAATACAGATTTTTTTAAAAGAAAAATGCAACGTTTTCTGAAGTGCCTTCTTAAGTTCATCTGAAAAGAATTTTGGGAGAGATGATTACAAACCCCTCAAGTTGAAATGCTTTATAGTCAAGCACTGACCACAAAGCCTGCAGTCCAAATTCTGATCTCAGAGCAGCATAAATCTAGTGTAAAACCAATGAGTTTGGTGGAGCTACTCCAGTTTTACACAACAGTAATGGAATCAAACTTGGAACTTTGCCTTTAATTTTGTCCAAAAAATGGAAAAGTGGAAAAAGGTATCCTTTCGGCATGGAGTCCCACAGGAACTCAGAGGGTCATGACATCATTGAATAATTTCCTCAATCTCTCCCCATGCCTTCCCACTAAAAATATGCAACTCACAAAATCCTTAGTGTTTTGTCAGCTCAGCCAGAATGACAAAAATTTGTTCAGTTTGCCTGTGACGTGGTTTAGCCCCAGCCGCTCGCTCACCCCTCCCCCGGCGGGATGGGGAGGAGAACGGAAAAACAACGGCAAAGCCTCGAGGGTTGGGATAAGGGCAGTTTACTGGGACAGCAAGGGAGAGGGAGAACAATCAACAACAGTGCTGATAACAGATAGTAACAATGGGTGATAACAGAGAACGATTTTACCGATCCGACGACCGACCAGACGCTCGACCCGTACCGGAGCCACGCCGAACACGCCGAACCCGCCCCTCCCCGCCTGGCCCCCTTTTATGGGGAGCATGATGTCACATGGTATGGAATAGCCCCCGGCCAGCTTGGCTCACCTGTCCTGGCTCCTTGGGAAATTAACTCTATCCTTGCCAGAACCAGGACATTATCCACCCCTTATTCCATACCATCTACGTCATGCCCAGATTATTTTACAGAACTCATTGCCTTACTCTATGGGCTATTGCTCTAAAATGTCTGTCGAGTTCATTTAGTCCAGGATTCTGGGTTCCATCTGCCATTACAGTCTCTCAGAGCAGGAGCAATGGTGCGTGCAGCTGGATTGTTGCACGCTGCATCCGGAGTCTTCACAGCCGGTGTATCTGGTATGGTCCATGCTCACAGTCTGGATGCCAAAGATGTGATTTTTCGATGAAGTTTCTGGGCACCAGTTGAAGGCAGTTCTAGTTCCATCATCGTGGCACTTTGCTCAGTTTCAAAGTCCATCCTTCATTAGTTTTGGGTGATTCTTATGGTCATACCATTGATACAGTATATCGCTATTAATATCATGCAATTTAATTTATTGGCTATTTTCACCCAAAATCAAATCCCCTTGGGGTACACACCGGACTTCCCCATCTTTTCTCATCACCCACCAAGTGCACCCTGGTCCCTGAGCAAAAGCAATCCCGCAGATGGGCTTGCCTTTGCTTGAAGCAGGGATAACCCAAACTGTTTTACCCAACATATTTTTCATGTGCACTACAGGAACTTTATCTCCTTCTACTGGGCATGGGAATTTTGATTGGGCAGGGCCAGCTCGATTGGCAGATCCCCTAGTGTTAACTAACCAGGTGGCCTTTGCTAAATGCGTATCCCAGTGTTTGAGAGTCCCACCACCCATTGCCCTCAGGGTGGTTTTTAGCAGCCCATTACACCTTTCAACTTTCCCAGAGGCTGGCGCATGATAGGGGATGTGATACACCCACTCAATACCATGCTCTTTGGCCCAGGTGTCTATGAGGTTGTTCCAAAAATGAGTCCCGTTGTCTGACTCAATTCTCTCTGGGGTGCCATGTCGCCACAGGACTTGCTTTTCAAGACCCAGAATAGTGTTCCGGGCAGTGGCATGGGGCACAGGATATGTTTCCAGCCACCCAGTGGTTGCTTCCACCATTGTGAGGACATAACGCTTGCCTTGGCGGGTTTGTGGGAGCGTGATGTAGTCGATTTGCCATGCTTCCCCATATTTATATTTCAGCCATCGGCCTCCATACCACAGAGGCTTTACCCGCTTGGCTTGCTTGATTGCAGCGCATGTTTCACATTGATGGATGACCTGTGAGATGGCGTCCATGCTCAAGTCCACCCCTCGATCACGGGCCCATCTATATGTTGCATCTCTTCCTTGATGACCTGAAGTGTCATGGGCCCACCGAGCTAGAAATAATTCACCCTTACGCTGCCAGTCCAAATCCACCTGAGCCACTTCAATCTTGGCAGCCTGATCTACCTGCTGGTTGTTCTGATGTTCCTCAGTGGCCCGACTCTTGGGTACGTGGGCATCTACATGACGTACCTTTACAATCAGCTTCTCTAGCCGGGCAGCAATATCTTGCCACAGTGGGGCAGCCCAGATGGGTTTGCCTCTACGCTGCCAGTTGCTCCGCTTCCACTGCTGTAACCACCCCCACAGGGCATTGGCCACCATCCATGAGTCAGTGTAGAGGTACAGCGTTGGCCACTTTTCTCTTTCAGCAATATCTAAAGCCAGCTGGATGGCTTTCACCTCTGCAAACTGGCTCGATTCACCTTCTCCTTCAGCAGCTTCTGCAACTCGCCGTGTAGGACTCCATACAGCGGCCTTCCACCTTCGATGCTTTCCCACAATGCGACAGGACCCATCAGTGAAGAGGGCATATGGTTTCTCATTTTCTGGTAGTTTATTATACGGTGGGGCTTCTTCAGCACGTGTCACCTCCTCCTCTGGCGACATTCCGAAATCTTTCCCTTCTGGCCAGTCTGTGATCACTTCCAGAATCCCTGGACGATTGGGGCTTCCTATTCTAGCCCGTTGTGTGATCAGCGCAACCCACTTACTCCACGTAGCATCGGTTGCATGATGTGTAGAAGGAGCCCTCTCTTTGAACATCCAACCCAGCACTGGGAGTCGGGGTGCCAAGAGGAGCTGTGCTTCAGTGCCAATCACCTCTGAAGCAGCTCGAACCCCTTCGTAGGCTGCCAATATCTCCTTTTCTGTTGGAGTGTAGCGGGCCTCGGATCCTCTATATCCCTGACTCCAAAACCCCAGGGGTCGACCTCGAGTCTCCCCTGGTGCTTTCTGCCAGAGACTCCAGGTAGGGCCATTCTCCCCGGCTGCGGTGTACAGCACATTTTTTACATCTGGTCCTGCCCGGACTGGCCCAAGAGCTACAGCATGAACTATTTCTTGTTTAATCTGTTCGAAAGCTTGTCGTTGCTCAGGGCCCCATTTAAAATCATTCTTCTTCCGGGTTACATGGTAGAGAGGGCTTACTATCAAACTGTAATTCGGAATGTGCATTCTCCAGAAACCCACAACACCCTAGAAGGCCTGTGTCTCCTTTTTGTTGGTTGGTGGGGACATGGCTGCTATTTTGTTGATAATATCCATTGGGATTTGACGCCGCCCATCATGCCACCTTATGCCTAAAAATTGGATTTCCTGCGCAGGCCCCTTCACCTTACTTCGTTTTATGGCAAAGCCAGCCTGCAGCAGGATTTGGATTATTTTCTTCCCTTTCTCAGAAACTTCCTCTGCTGAGTTGCCCCATACAATGATGTCATCAATGTATTGCAGGTGCTCTGGGGCTTCACCCTTTTCCAGTGCACTCTGGATCAGGCCATGGCAAATGGTGGGGCTGTGTTTCCACCCCTGGGGCAGTCGATTCCAGGTGTACTGGACGCCCCTCCAAGTGAAGGCAAACTGCGGCCTGCACTCTGCTGCCAAAGGGATCGAGAAAAATGCATTAGCTATATCAATTGTGGCATACCATTTGGCTGCCTTTGACTCCAGTTCATATTGAAGTTCCAGCATATCCAGCACGGCAGCACTCATGGGCGGTGTGACTTCATTCAGGCCACGATAGTCTACCGTCAGCCTCCACTCGCCATTGGACTTCCGCACTGGCCATATGGGACTGTTAAAGGGTGAGTGGGTTCTGCTGATCACTCCCTGACCCTCCAGTTGATGAATTAGTTTGTGGATGGGAACCAGGGAGTCTCTGTTGGTGCGGTATTGCCACCGGTGCACAGTTGTAGTAGCAATCGGCACCTGTTGCTCTTCAACCTTCAGCAACCCTACAACAGAAGGGTCCTCCGAGAGACCAGGCAAACTAGACAATGGTTCAATTTCCTCCGCTTCTAAGGCAGCTATTCCAAAAGCCCACCTGTAACCTTTTGGGTCTTTGAAATACCCTTTCCGGAGGTAGTCTATGCCCAGGATGCATGGAGCCTCTGGCCCAGTCACAATGGGGTGCTTTTGCCACTCATTCCCAGTTAGACTTACTTCAGCCTCCAACAGAGTCAACTGTTGGGATCCCCCCGTCACACCAGAAATAGATATTGGTTCCACCCCTTCATAGTTCGATGGCATTAGGGTACACTGTGCACCCGTGTCCACTAGGGCCTTGTACTCTTGTGGGTTCGATGTGCCAGGCCATCGGATCCACACAGTCCAATAAACCCTATTGTCCCTTTCCTCCACCTGGCTGGAGGCAGGGCCCCTCTAGTCCTGCTCGTCATAGTCACTACTCACGTCTTGCAAAAAGGACTTAGAGGTCCCTTCAAGAGGATCAGAAGTGCGATCTGGCCTTTCACTTGGTCTGGGGGGCTGCCCGGTGGAAACTGGAGCAGCATTCTTTCTGGAAGAGTCCCTTCTTACAGCTGTCTTGCCTTGTAGCTCATGTACGCGTGCCCGCAGGGTTGAGGTGGGCTTCCCATCCCATTTCCTCATGTCTTCTCCGTGGTCACGCAGGAAAAACCACAGGATACCTCGTGGTGTGTATGCTCTATATCCCCTCTCTGGAGCAGAAAAACGCTTACTCCTAACAGCTGAAATGCGGGTCTGTACAGGTGGGGAGTAAGATATATCCTCTTTGAGTTGCCGGACATCCTGAGACAGTTTCTCCACAGCCGAGACTAGGGAGGAGGAAAGGCTCTCTTCATACTGCCGGAGCCGGCCAGCCACTTCGTCCACCGTGGGTGCCTCTTCACTTTTCCAGTCGATTACTGCCAGTGAGTTGGCGTACGAAGATGGTGCACTTCGCACAAATTTTCGCCACATGGGTCGGGTACAGTGGACTTCATCAGGGTCTGTGGGCAACTGTGCATTGTCCGGATCATAATAAACCATCTCCCGCACAGCTAATTCCCTCAGATATTGAATACCTCTCTCCATAGTGGTCCACTTGCCTGGCCGACATACGACATCTTCACTGAAAGGATACCTTTCCCTCACACTTGACAGGAGGCGCCTCCAGAGGCTAAGGGCCTGTGCCTTCTTCCCAATTGCTTTGTCAATGCCCCCTTCCCTAGACAAGGATCCTAGCTGCTTGGCCTCCCTGCCCTCCAGTTCCAGGCTACTGGCCCCATTATCCCAGCAGCGGAGCAGCCAGGTAATAATATGCTGCCCTGGAAGGCGGCTGAAATCTTTCCGCATATCTCGCAGCTCACTCAGGGACAGGGATCGAGTAATCACTTCTGGTTCTGGCTCTTCTTCTTGTTCTCGTGATGGCCCTGGTTCATCATCATCTTTCACTAAGCGAACTGATTTCCTTGTGTATTTCTTTTTGTGTATAGGGGCAACTGATACTGGTGTGGGTTGATCTTTTGGCTCGACTACAGTGCCTGTCGCGGGGGTTTGGGTAGCTGCAGTGCCTGTCGCAGGGGCCTGGGCAGCTGCAGTGCCTGTCGCAGGGGCCTGGGCAGCTGCAGTGCCTGTCGCAGGGGCCTGGGCAGCTGCAGTGCCTGTCGCAGGGGCCTGGGCAGCTGCAGTGCCTGTGGGTCCGCTCTCTCCCTCTGGATGGTGCTGTCTACTATCCAGCAGTGTTTGTTAGATTGTGGCCAGGGCCCAGCACAGCGCAGTAAGTTGTGTCTCCTTAGAATCCCCACAGCATTTTCCTTTCAAATATTCTACCATTTTATCAGGGTCTTGCAATTGTTCAGGAGTGAAGCTCCAAACCATTGGGGGTGAAAAGGTCTCTAGATACCCACCCATACTCTCCCACATGCCATGCCAGCCCTGACCATTCAGCCTTGGGGAAGATCCCTGGGTGGTACTCTTGAAAAGATTTTTGCTAACCCTGAACAGGAGTGGGAAAGCATTCAGGAGACCTAGCAATAGGAATATAATGGCCTGAACATTCCAAGGGTATTCAAAATACTCAAAAATTGTTGTAACCAACCAAAAGGGAAAAGAGGAGGTGAAAGAGTGGGAGAAGGTATCCCCCCCTGTCTTCCCCATAGATTGGGTCCAATTATTAATCAATTCTGAAAGATACTGACCGAGGTACGGGCCTGACCTAAATGCTACATACACATACCAGCTCAGACCCATGACTGTCAATGATATCTTATCATAAGTCATTATCACACAATATAACAACATGAGAACACAAACCCCTCTTCCAGAGGTGATAAACAGCATCACAGGGATTGCATAGAGTAAACATGGGTTTACAAAACAGAGCCATGTGACCAAACAGAACATCATTATGACCAGTGACTGTTTCAATAACATCATAAATGCTTTTAACAACTTTGTTTTAACACACTTGGGTCAGACTTGCCGTTATCACAACCCCTCGAGCCCCACGTTGGGCGCCAAAAAGGACTGACGTGGTTTAGCCCCAGCCGCTCGCTCACCCCTCCCCCGGCGGGATGGGGAGGAGAACGGAAAAAAAAAACAACGGCAAAGCCTCGAGGGTTGGGATAAGGGCAGTTTACTGGGACAGCAAGGGAGAGGGAGAACAATCAACAACAGTGCTGATAACAGATAGTAACAATGGGTGATAACAGAGAACGATTTTACCGATCCGACGACCGACCGACCGGACGCTCGACCCGTCCCGGAGCCACGCCGAACACGCCGAACCCACCCCTCCCCGCCTGGCCCCCTTTTATGGGGAGCATGATGTCACATGGTATGGAATAGCCCCCGGCCAGCTTGGCTCACCTGTCCTGGCTCCTTGGGAAATTAACTCTATCCTTGCCAGAACCAGGACAGCCTGACATCCACATACAGGGGTTAAACAGGTGCAAATCATTTGCAGTGTGAGACATTTGATAACCTTCTTTACAGCAGTATTGTGAAGATTAATTAGTTAATGTTCAAAGGCTTTTCAAATGTGCAGGTGAAGTATGACAGCTATGACATTAATAATCATTGTAAAAAATCTTTAAGTTAATGGCAGAGCTCTGGGTACATGCTCTTTGATCTTTGCTACAACTGAAGGCTCAGGTTTAGATTACAGCATAAAGTCACAGTGCTGAGGGAATCTGTGGTGAACATCTAGTATCCAGGATGTGGTTAGAGGCCTGACGTGGCTTAGCCCCAGCCGGCAGCTGAGCAGCACATGCCGCTCACTCACCCCTCCCCCAGCGGGATGGGGAGGAGAAAGGAAAAACAAAGGCAAAGCCTCGAGGGTTGGGACAAGGGCAGTTTACTGGGACAGCAAGGGAGGGGGAAAACAATCAACAACAGTGCTGATAACAGATATTCACAATGGGTGAAAACAGAGAATGATTTTACCAATCCGACCAGATGCTCGACCCCTCCCGGAGCCATGCCGACACACCGAACCCGCCCCTGCCCGACTAGCCCCCTTTTATGGTGAGCATGATGTCACATGGTATGGAATAGCCCCCAGCCAGCTTGGCTCACCTGTCCTGGCTCCTTGTGAAATTAACTCTATCCTTGCCAGAACCAGGACATTATCCACCCCTTATTCTATACCATCTACGTCATGCCCAGATTATTTCACAGACACCATTCTCTTACTCCATGGGCCATCGCTCTAAAGTGTCCGTCGAGTTCATTTAGTCCATGGCTTTGGGTTCCATCTGCCATTACGGTCTCTCAGGGCAGGAGCAATGGTGCGTGCTGCTGGACTGTTGCACGCTGCATCCGGAGTTTTCACAGCTGGTGTATCTGGTATGGTCCATGCTCACAGTCTGGGCGTCAAAGATGTGATTTTCGATACAGTTTCTGGGCACCTGTTGAAGTCAGTTCTAGTTCCAAAGTCCATCCTTCATTAGTTTTGGGTGATTCTTATGGTCATACCATTGATACAGTATATCACTATTAACATCATCCAATTTAATTTATGGGCTATTCTCACCCAAAATCAAATCCCCTTGGGGTACACACCGGACTTCCCCATCCTTTCTCATCACCCACCAAGTGGACCCTGGTCCCTGAGCAAAAGCAATCCCGCAGATGGGCTTGCCTTTGCCTGAAGCAGGGATGACCCAAACTGTTTTACCCAACATATTTTTCATGCGCACTACAGGAACTTTATCCCCTTCTACAGTAAGTGGAAGTTCTGACTGGGCAGGGCCAGCTCGATTGGCAGATCCCCTAGTGTTAACTAACCAGGTGGCCTTTGCTAACTGTGTGTCCCAGTGTTTGAGGGTCCCACCACCCATTGCTCTCAGGATACTCTTTAGCAGTCCATTATACCTTTCAATTTTCCCAGAGGCTGGTGCATGATAGGGGATGTGATAAACCCACTCAATGCCATGCTCTTTGGCCCAGGTGTCTATGAGGTTGTTCTGAAAATGAGTCCCATTGTCTGACTCAATTCTCTCTGGGGTGCCATGTCGCCACAGGACTTGCTTTTCAAGGCCCAAGATAGTGTTCCAGGCAGTGGCATTGAGGCATGGAATATGTTTCCAGCCACCCAGTGGTTGCTTCCACCATTGTGAGAACATAACGCTTGCCTTGGTGGGTTTGTGGGAGTGTGATGTCATCGGTCTGCCATGCTTCCCCATATTTATATTTCAACCATCGGCCTCCATACCACAGAGGCTTTACCCGCTTGGCTTGCTTGATTGCAGCGCATGTTTCACATTGATGGATGACCTGTGAGATGGCGTCCATGCTCAAGTCCACCCCTCGATCATGGGCCCATCTACATGTTGCATCTCTTCCTTGATGGCCTGAGGTGTCATGGGCCCACCGAGCTAGAAATAATTCACCCTTACGCTGCCAGTCCAAATCCACCTGAGCCACTTCAATCTTGGCAGCCTGATCCACCTGCTGGTTGTTCTGATGTTCCTCAGTGGCCCGACTCTTGGGTACGTGGGCATCTACGTGATGTACTTTTACAACTAGCTTCTCTAGCCGGGCAGCAATATCTTGCCACAGTGGGGCAGCCCAGATGGGTTTGCCTCTACGCTGCCAGTTGCTCCGCTTCCACTGCTGTAACCACCCCCACAGGGCATTGGCCACCATCCATGAGTCAGTGTAGAGGTACAGCGTTGGCCACTTTTCTCTTTCAGCAATATCTAAAGCCAGCTGGATGGCTTTCACCTCTGCAAACTGGCTCAATTCACCTTTTCCTTCAGCAGCTTCTGCGACTCGCCGTGTAGGACTCCATACAGCAGCCTTCCACCTCCGATGCTTTCCCATGATGCGACAGGACCCATCAGTGAAGAGGGCGTATGGTTTCTCATCTTCTGTTAGTTTATTATATGGTGGGACTTCTTCAGCACGTGTCACCTCCTCCTCTTGTGACATTCTGAAATCTTTCCCTTCTGGCCAGTCTGTGATCACTTCCAGAATTCCTGGACAGTTGGGGCTTCCTATTGGAGTCCGCTGTGTAATCAGTGCAACACACTTAGTCCACGTAGCATCGGTTGCATGGTTTGTAGAAGGGGACCCTCTCTTTGAACATCCAGCCCAGCACTGGCAGTCAGGGTTCCAGGAGGAGCTGTGCTTCAGTACCAATCACCTCTGAAGCAGCTCGAACCCCTTCATAGGCTGCCAATATCTCCTTTTTCCGTTGGAGTGTAGCGGGCCTCGGATCCTCTGTATCCCCGGCTCCAAAACCCCAGGGGTCGACCTCGAGTCTCCCCTGGTGCTTTCTGCCAGAGACTCCAGGTAGGGCCATTCTCCCCGGCTGCGGTATACAGCACATTTTTTACGTCTGGTCCTGCCCAGACTGGCCCAAGAGCTACGGCATGAACTATTTCTTGTTTAATTTGTTCAAAAGCTTGTCGTTGCTAAGGGCCCCATTGGAAATCATCCTTCTTCCGGGTTACATGGTAGAGAGGGCTTACAATGAGACTGTAATTCGGAATGTGCATTCTCCAGAAACCCACAACACCCAAGAAAGCCTGTGTCTCCTTTTTGTTGGTTGGTGGGGACATGGCTGCTCTTTTGTTGATAATATCCATTGGGATCTGTGCCGCCCATCATGTCACCTTATTCCTAAAAACTGGATTTCCTGAGCAGGCCCCTTCACCTTACTTCGTTTTATGGTGAAGCCAGCCTGCAGCAGGATTTGGATTATTTTCTTCCCTTTCTCAGAAACTTCCTCTGCTGAGTTGCCCCATACAATGATGTCATCAATGTATTGCAGGTGCTCTGGGGCTTCACCCTTTTCCAGTGCAGTCTGGATCAGGCCATGGCAGATGGTGGGGCTGTGTTTCCACCCCTGGGGCAGTCGATTCCAGGTGTACTGGATGCCCCTCCAAGTGAAGGCAAACTGTGGCCTGCACTCTGCTGCCAAAGGGATGGAGAAAAATGCATTAGCTATATCAATTGTGGCATACCATTTAGCTGCCTTTGACTCCAGTTCATATTGAAGTTCCAGCATATCCGGCACGGCAGCACTCATGGGCAATGTGACTTCTTCATTCAGGCCACGATAGTCTACCGTCAGCCTCCACTCTCCATTGGACTTCCGTACTGGCCATATGGGACTGTTAAAGGGTGAGTGGGTTCTGCTGATCACTCCCTGACCCTCCAGGTGACGAATTAGCTTGTGGATGGGAACCAGGGAGTCTCGGTTGGTGCGGTATTGCCGCCGGTGCACAGTTGTGGTAGCAATTGGCACCTGTTGCTCTTCAACCCTCAGCAACCCTACAACAGACGGGTCCTCCAAGAGACCAGGCAAACTAGACAATGGTTCAATTTCCTCCGCTTCCAAGGCAGCTATTCCAAAAGCCCACCGGTAGCCTTTTGGATCTTTGAGATACCCTTTCCGGAGGTAGTCTATGCCAGGATGCATGGAGCCTCTGGCCCATTCACAAGGGGTGCTTTTGCCACTCATTCCCAGTTAGACTTACTTCAGCCTCCAACAGAGTCAACTGTTGGGATCCCCCCGTCACACCAGAAATAGATATCGGTTCCACCCCTTCATAGTGCGATGGCATTAGGGTACACTGTGCACCAGTGTCCACTAGGGCCTTGTACTCCTGTGGGTCCGATGTGCCAGGCCATCGGATCCACACAGTCCAATACACTCTATTGTCCCTTTCCTCCACCTGGCTGGAGGCAGGGCCCCTCTAGTCCTGCTCGTCATATTCACTACTCATCTCTTGCAAAAAGGACTTAGAAGTCCCTTCAAGAGGATCATAAGTGCGATCAGGCCTTCCACTTGATCTGGGGGGCTGCCCGGTGGAAACTGGGGCAGCATTTTTTCTGGAAGAGTCCCTTTGTACAGCTGTCTTGCCTTGTGGCTCACGTACTCGTGCCCACAGGGCTGAGGTAGGCTTCCCATCCCATTTCCTCATGTCTTCTCCGTGGTCACGCAGATAAAACCACAGGATACCTCGTGGTGTGTATGCTCCATATCCCCTCGCCAGAGCAGAAAAAGCGCTTACTCCTAACAGCTGAAATATGGGTCTGTGCGGGTGGGGAGTACGATATATCCTCTTTGAGTTGCCGGACCTCCCGGGACAGTTTCTCCACAGCCGAGATGAGGGAGGAAGAAAGGCTCTCTTCATATTGCCGGAGTCGGCCAGCCACTGTGGGTGCCTCTTCACTTTTCCAGTCGATTACTGCCAGTGAGTTGGCATACGATGATGGTGCACTTCGTACAGACTTCCATCACATGGGTCGGGTACATTGGACTTCATCGGGGTCTGTGGGCAACTGTGTGTTGTCCGGATCATAATAAACCATCTCCCGCACAGCTAATTCCCTCAGATATTGGATACCTCTCTCCATGGTGGTCCACTTGCCTGGCCGACAGATGACATCTTCGCTGAAAGGATACCTTTCCCTCACACTTGACAGGAGTCGCCTCCAGAGGCTGAGGGCCTGTGCCTTCTTCCCAATTGCCTTGTCAATGCCCCCTTCCCTAGACAAGGATCCTAGCTGCTTGGCCTCCCTGCCCTCCAGTTCCAGGCTACTGGCCCCATTATCCCAGCAGCAGAGCAGCCAGGTAATAATATGCTCCCCTGGAAGGCAGCTGAAATCTTTCCGCATATCTCGCAGCTCCCTCAGGGACAGGGATCGGGTGATCACTTCTGGTTCTGGCTCCTCTTCTTGTTCTCGTGATGGTCCCAGTTCATCATCATTTTTCACTAAGCGAACCGACTTCTTTGTGTCTTTCTTTTTGTGTATAGGGGCGACTGATACTGGTATTGTAACCGTAGGATAGGGGCCGTGAACCAGAAACTATAGAATCAGGTTGAGATAATTAGTTTGTAACCAAGGTAATACGTAATGAAGCTAACTCACCATGGCAAGGTACAATGCTGCTATGTTCCATGTACAGTCCCTACCAAACTGAACAATAGGTTTGGAGATATTAATCTTATGAAGTCGTTATGGACAGGTGCACCCACAGCAAGGATACTGCACATGCCCACAAGAAGAGGGTCACCCAGCGGACACGGGTGCAAGACCACTGACGACCACCAGAGACCCCTGAGGACCACCGACTCAAATCACTGAGCATGCGTGACGGGGAGGAGAATATGGAAATGGATTCTAAGAAATGATTATCATAGGACTGCCTTTTCTGAGAAAAATGATGAATATGTATATTTTGATCCTACATAACCTGTGTGTTGGTGATCACCTGGCATGCACGTTGGGTGGAGCTATCCCCCGTGCATCCAGCGCTGCAATAAAGAATGCCTGCCTTTTAACACTACATTGGTGTTACAAGGTTTATTCCCGGGTTTCGGTGACAGTTTTTGGCGACCCAGATGGGACACTGCTTTTGAACGTCAACGGATCTGTGGGATCGCAGGACCTCTAGCCGGCACCAGGGAATTCTCGGGGAGAACCTCTGATCCCCGGACCGAAGAGCTCTGAGCAAGACCCCTGGGAGAGGTAAAGGCATTCTTATTTGATTTGAATATTAGTTTTTTTGAATATTTGCTCTTACCATCGTGGCGGGACAGGCCTGCACCAAGAGCACAAGTTGAAGGCCTTATTCAAGGAGCCCCATGGCTCTCACCACCGTGGCGGGACAGGCCCGCACCAGGGGCGCACAGGAGGCCTGCTCGTAAGGCGCAGTGAAAGCTGCTCAGAGTTGGGCTAGGGAGATGTCTCAGGTAAAAGTCTCTGCTAGGCGAAAGCCTGTGGAGCAGGGCCCACAGGGGAGGGGAAGCCTCCAAGACTGGGATTTCTCTTACCACCATGGTGGGACAGGCCCGCACTGAGAGAAATCCCTGAGGGAGCTCTAACACAGGTTGGGGTCCCTTTGACTAAGTGCTTGTGATGATAGTGCACAATCAATCACAACCACTAAGTCCCTGGGAGATGGGTACTTTTCCGAGTAAGAAACCAATCCCGCGAAAAACACCACTGGGATGTGTTTTGGAACATTGGAAAGATCTGGGAAACATTGATCCTTTGACTCAGAAAGAATTGATTGAATATTGTAATCACTGGTGGCCACTGTATACTTTAGAGAGTGGGGAAAAGTGGCCAGAGAATGGGACGTTGCAGTATAACACAATTTTGCAATTGATGCTATTTTGTAAGAGGGAAAGTAAATGGAATGAAATGGCATATGTGGATTTGTTTTTCACACTGCGAAATCATCCGGAATGGCAAAGGCAATGTGAATTGGTTTCATCTAGTTCTGCGATAATGGCATTAAAGGGGCAGGAACCTGATAAAAATTTGAAAAAAGGTTGCTCAGCTTGTGACATTGGTAAACGGTGGTTTTAAATGTGAATTTGAAGATGATGATGTTGAATTATTGGTTGCACCTCGCAGAAGGCTAGGAAATGATCAAGGGGATCAAAATCTGGGGGCCAATAATGCTTCTGCCCCTTCTGTGGAAGGGGAGGCAGAAGGATTCAGCCCGATTGCTGGGAGGACAAGGGGAAGAGGGGGAGGAGACAGATTAACTCCCCTCCAGGCCCCTCTTCGACAGGCAGTTGGTAATGAGGGTCCGGTAATGGGAAAAGTTCCCTTCTCAATAACTGATTTAAGACCAGGGAAAGAAACTGCAGGCACTTATCGAGATGATCTTGAAAGAGTTGCCAAAGTAGTTGAAACAATAATCAGAACCCAGAACCCTGATTGGGAGGATTTCAAAGTAATATTGAATACTTTGTTGGAAGACACTGAAAAGAAAATGGTATTAAATACATCCAGAAAACAAGTGGAAGGAGCTCATGCTAATGGGATTATACAAGGGACAGTGGACCAGAATTTTCCATCCACAAACCCTGAGTGGGACCCTAATCAGCCGGGGCCCAGAGGGATGCTGACTAGATATCAAAAGTGGATTTTGTTTGGTGTTAGACATGCAATGCCAAAAGCAAGTAATTGGTCTAAACTTTATGAAGTGAGACAAGAATTAAATGAGTCCCCTTCAGCCTTTATGGAAAGACTACAGGAGACTGCTAGAAAATACACTAATTTGGACTCAGAGGAAAAAAAAAACCACAAACAAAACCACAAGCAAACAAACAAAAAACCACCACGGAAGAAGCTATACAATTGGCCTATATATTTATGGGACAATCAGCCCTAGAAAAAAAACTCCAGAAACTGGAAGGGGCTGAGTCCAGAGACTTAGGTAAAATGCTTGAAGTAGCCTGGACTGTGTATAACAACAGAGAAAAAGAAAAAGAAGTCAGACAAATGCAAAGGGATGGAAAATTCTGGCAATCTTGACTGAGAATAATAAACATGTAAAGCAAAACTCAGCCATAAATCAGCAGAGGGTGTTGGGGCGACGGGGCGAAAAGAAAACTGGCCTTTCTTGAAACCATTAAAATTTAAGCTGGGAAAACAGTGGGTAACACATCAATTTTTGTACATGCCTGAATGTCCATTGCCTTTATTGGGACGAGATTTATTAAGCGAATTAGACACACAAATAATTTTTAAAGATGGAGAAATCAGATTACTGATTAATACCAGAATCAAAGCCATAGAGGCGAGAGTGTTTATGTTACAGGATTCCTCCAAGGAGGAACAGATTTCAGAAGCGGTGGACAATGCAGTTACTCCTTTGGTATGGACAAGTGAAGTTCCAGGATGATCCAAACTGGCAGAACCAGTAAAGGTGACTTTAAAACCTGGAGCCAAGCCGGTAAGACAAAACCAGTATCCTATTAAGTGGGAGGCTCAGAAGGGATTAGAGGAAATAATTATAAAATTTTTAGAGTATGGGCTGTTAGTAGAATGTGAATCAGAATACAATACCCCTACATTACCAGTAAGGAAATCAGGAGGCAAGGAATACCAATTGGTTCAGGATCTAAGGGCCGTAAATCAAATAGTTCAAGATATACACCCGATAGCAGCCAATCCATACACTTTACTGACATCTTTGAAGGAGGAACATAAATGGTTTACTGTACTGGATTTAAAGGATGCCTTCTTTTGCATACCTCTGGATACAAAAAGTCAAAGCATATTTGCTTTTGAATGGGAAAGTCCTGCTACAGGACGAAAAACGCAACTAACATGGACTGTACTTCCCCAAGGATTTAAAAATAGCCCCACACTATTTGGAAATCAATTGGCAAAAGAGTTAGAAATGTGGAAGAAACAGAATCAAGGAGGAGGCATACTCTTGCAGTATGTGGATGACATCCTGATAGCAGCAGAAAGCAAAGAAACATGTTTTGAAATGACCATCAGTTTATTGAATTTCCTGTGCCAAGGAGGATACAGAGTCTCCAGAAACAAGGCCCAGATAGGGAAAGAAGCAGTGATTTATTTGGGATTTGAGATATCTCAAGGACAGAGACAATTGGGAAACGAAAGAAAAGAAGCCATTTGTCAGATCCCCGAACCTAACAGTCCAAAGGAACTGAGAACCTTTTTGGGAATAATTGGGTGGTGTCGACTCTGGATTCTAAATTATGGACTGTATGTGAAACCCCTATATGAAGCCCTGAAGGAATCTAAAGATCAATACTTGACGTGGACACCTGAATGCCATAAATCATTTAAAGAGCTCAAAAAGGCATTGATGATGGCCCCTGCATTGGGTTTACCTGGTCTAACCAAACCTTTTGAGCTGTTTGTGCATGAAAGGCAACATCTGGCCCTTGGAGTGCTGGCGCAACAGCTGGGATCCTGAAAGCAATCGGTGGGGTACTTCTCCAAACAACTTGACAACGTGAGTAAAGGATGGCCAGGATGTTTGCGTGCCATGGCAGCAACGGTGCTGCTGATTCAGGAAGCTTGAAAATTGACTATGGGCCAAAAGATAGTGGTATATGTACCACACATGGTAGTAACTGTCTTAGAACAAAAAGGGGGTCACTGGCTATCCCCTAGCAGAATGTTGAAATACCAGGTTGTCCTATTGGAACAAGATGATGTGGAATTAAAAACCACAGCAATTGTAAATCCAGCAATGTTCCTGTCAACAGAAAATCCTACTGAGAAATTGGAACATGATTGCCTGCTAACCATTGAACAAGTTTATTCCAGCAGACCGGACCTGAAGGATGAACCTTTGAAGGATCCTGATCTGGAGCTGTTTGCAGATGGAAAGTTTCGTGCAAGAAGGAAGGCGAATGGCTGAGTATGCTGTTGTCACCACCGACAAGATATTGGAGTCAGGGACACTACCTGCAAATACATCAGCACAGAAAGCAGAATTGGTGGCATTAAAGCAGGCTTTATGGATGGCAGAAGGGAAAAGGGTAAACATATGGACGGATTCCAAATATGCATTTGGTGTGATCCATACTCATGGAGCCCTCTGGAAAGAAAGAGGACTGTTATCAGCCCAAGGATCACCAATAAGGCATAAGGAGGAAGTTCTTCAACTCCTGCAAGATGTCCAGAAACCAAAGGAAGTGGCTGTAATGTATTGCAAGGCTCATCAATTTGGTCAGACGGCTGTAAATATAGGTAATCGATTGGCGGATAAAACTGCAAGGAAGGCTGCAGAACAAGGTATCCTTGCACTAGTACCAGTAAACCAGATGAAAATTCCAAATTTAAAAGCAAGATGCAGCAAACTAGGTGAACAATTTGCAAAGCACTTAAAAGCATCTCAGAATATGGAAGGATGGTAGGTAACACCAGGAAATCATGTAATAGTAACTCCACAAATTATGTTAGAACTTGGAAAAAAAAAGAAACGTGAGCAGACACACTGGGGTGTAGATGCTATGGTTACAAGTTTAAGAACATCTGTAATGTGTCTAGGATAGGAAAATATGAGTGGAAGTATTGAAAAGTTATTATTTCAAAACTTCCAAAGGGGGGAAATGTAACCGTAGGATAGGGGCCGTGAAACAGAAACTATAGAATCAGGTTGAGATAATTAGTTTGTAACCAAGGTAATACGTAATGAAGCTAACTCACCATGGCAAGATACAGTGCTGCTCTGTTCCATGTACAGTCCCTACCAAACTGAACAATAGGTTTGGAGATATTAATCTTATGAAGTAAGTTGCTACGGACAGGTGCACCTACAACAAGGATACTGCGCATGCCTGCATGAAGGGGGTCATCCAGCGGACACGGCTGCGAGACCACTGACGACCACCAGAGACCCTTGAGGACCACTGACTCAAATCACTGAGCAGGCGTGACGGGGAGGAAACTATGGAAATGGATTCTAAGAAATGATTATCATAGGACTGCCTTTTCTGAGAAAAACGATGAATATGTATGTTTTGATCCTACATAACCTGTGTGTTGGTGATCACCTGGCATGCACGTTGGGTGGAGCTATCCCCCGTGCATCCAGCGCTGCAATAAAGAATGCCTGCCTTTTAACACTACATTGGTGTTACGAGGTTTATTCCCAGATTTCGGTGACAGTATGGGTTGATCTTTTGGCCTGGCTACAGTGCCTGTTGCAGGAGCTTGGGTAGCTGCAGTGCCTGTGGGTCCGCTCTCTTTCTCTGGATGGTGCTGTCTACTATCAAGCAGTGTTTGATAGATCGTGGCCAGAGCCCAGCACAGCACATTAACTTGTGTCTCCTTAGAATACCCACAGCATTTTTCTTTCAAATATTCTACCATTTTATCAGGGTCTTGCAGTTGTTCGGGAGTGAAGCTCCAAACCATTGGGGGTGAGAAGTTCTCTAGATACCCGCCCATACTCTCCCACATGCCATGCCAGCCCTGACCATTCAGCCTCGGGGCAGATCCCTCAGTGGTATTCTTGAAACAATTTTTGGTAACCCTGAACAGGACTTGGAAACCATTCAGGAGACCTAGCAATGGGAATATACTGGCATGAACGTTCCAAGGGTATTCAAAATTCTCAAAAATTGTTGTAACCAACCAAAAGGGAAAAGGGGAGGTGAAAGAGTGGGAGAAGGTATCCCCCTCCCTGTCTTCCCCATAGATTGGGTCCAATTATTAATCAATTCTGAAAGGTATTGACCGAGGTACGGGCATGACAGAAATGCTACATACAAGTACCAGCTCAGACTCATGGCTGTCAATGATATCTTATCCTAAGTCATTATCACACAATACAACAACATGAGAACAGGAACCCCTCTCCCAGAGGTGACAAACAGCACCACAGGGATTACATAGAGTAAACATGGGTTTACAAACCAGAGCCATGTGACCAAACAGAACATCATTATGACCAGCGACTGTTTCAATAACATTATAAATGCTTATAACAACTTTGTTTTAACACACTTGGGTCAGACTTGTCATTATCACAACCCCTCGAGCCCCACGTTGGGCGCCAAAAGGACTGACGTGGTTTAGCTCCAGCTGGCAGCTGAGCATCACATGCCGCTCACTCACCCCTCCTCCGGCAGGATGGGGAGGAGAAAGGAAAACCAATGGCAAAGCCTCGAGGGTTGGGATAAGGGCAGTTTACTGGGACAGCAAGGGAGAGGGAAAACAATTAACAACAGTGCTTATAACAGATATTCAGAATGGGTGATAACAGAGAACAGTTTACCCATCCAAGGATGACCGTCCCAGACACTCAGCCCATCCTGGAGCCATGCCAAACCCCCCCTGCCCGACTAGCCCCCTTTTATGGTGAGCATGACATCACATGGTATGGAATAGCCCCTGGCCAGCTTGTCTCATGTGTCCTGGCTCCTTGTGAAGTTAACTCTATCCTAGCCAGAACCAGGGCAAGGCCTCAGCATCTTTTGAGTTGTATGTTTATTGTGAGGACTTGTCTGCATAGGAACTTACCCCTGATTAACTCAATGTATGGGCATTCCTGTTCCAGAATGTGGGTAGAGAATAAGGCCTTAGCCTTGAGTAGCATTGTCTCCCTCTCAGTATTATCCTTGGCCATGACCCCAGTGATGGGTCTGTATACCTGCTGAGGAAGCTGAGGACAATCTGGCAAGTGAACACAAGGATCGACTTCCCAGGCAGTAGAAAAGACCCATAGGCTGGAGTGCCCTCTGACACAAAAGCATGCTATGATTGCTTTTACATACAGGAGTATGACAGGCTTCCCCAAATAGCTATGCATGAGAAGGAAAATTGGAACCAGCTGTGTCCAGATGTGTCATAAATAGAATACATTTTTCAGGGAAACAGCAAGCAAAAATAGAGTATAATAATCTTCAGCTCAGTATTTGCATATTACTAATGGCAGAAGAAAGTATTAGAAGGGACAATGGAAGAGGATTATTCGTATTAGAAGAACAAAGAATTACCAGGGATGTTGACCATGGTTTTAGGGCACTATAAGCCTTGAAAAAGAAAGAGCAAGCCTGTGACAACAGATGAAACTTCAAGAGCAGACTCACGGTTGTTGGGAATAGCTTGAATCAAAATATCCCTGAAGAGTTTAGCTGGGAATCCACCCACTGTGCCATACAGTCAAGATGAGCTTATGAACCTCAAAATCCTTTAAGGAAGTAGTTTATAAAACTGAATGAAAAAGAGACTAAAGTGTTTTATTAGAATCTCTTCTGCTGGACTGCGGAATTTAAATGGTGGATCCTCAAAGGAAAGAAACAGCCCAACCTAATACATCAGCGTCGGCATAACCTTAAGTCCGTAACCTTCTTGGGTTTAGTTTTTGCAGTATGAATTACTGTTTTTTTTCATCAGTCTTACCAGCTGGTCCCTTGGTCTTGCAGCTGAGCACACCTTACAATAGTTGTGTTGCATTATTACAGGAATGTTTGTTACAGGAAGAGGGAAATGAAAAGCAAGGCCATAGCATTTTGAGAGGCTCTTTGCTTGTCTGTTGAGGATACTGAGGGCTACAGGTCTGCAAATTTTTCCTTTCCAGTGCTGCAGGGTGAGACGTAGGCACAACAAATAGGCTGTTTTATTGAGATATTTTCGTGGGGGATAAGATTCCTACTTCCTCTACACACACTAAATAAGTAAGTTGGCTCTGCTTAAAAAAATAAGGCAAGCAGGAGATTTCTGAGCTAGTCTTACTCTTCTTTCTGAAATAATTTTATCATCTCTGTGCATGCAAATCTCGAAAGAAGTTGTTAGTGTCTGTAAATAGATTGGCTTTATATTTAATGCTAAGCAACAAAAAAGGAATTTGGATTTACAGTGAAGGCAGGGAAATGGCAACCATCCAGCCCAGTTTTGCAGCCACTGACTAATAGCATGGACCCATTTCTTACATCTCTTGTGGCAGGCTCAATTAGCTACTTGATTTGGTAGAGTAGCACACAGTATGCCCAGTTGTAAAGATAATCACCAGTGTTAAATTCACTAGGCTGTGATTAGAGCTAGTCAAATAATTATTCATTTGAAGAAATTCACCTTATTATGCATCTAACACTCTATCTGCATGGGTATTAAATACATACAAAAAGTGATTACAATTAACTGTTCTTCACTTGCAATTGTTTCACTATTATAGTGCGTGTAGACATTTTAGTGTCTAGTTTTGAGTAGTCTATGCAAACTGTTGCAATTTATGATTGCTTTTGACACCATCAAAGTCACATGGTCTCATTTCTATTTACTCTGTGTGTGTATGGAAGTGCAACTGGAGTCATTGGGCCTGTGTGTCCAAGGTGCCAGCGACTTGAGCAGGTGAGTGTATGCAAGCAAGTGTGTGGTCACTAGTGAATATCAAGCAGGACTCGCTTGGTGAATAGGTTGAGTGGTCTGGGAGCCACTTTGGAATGAGTTTCTCCTTCTAGTTACTGGAGCATATTTTAACACTTTCCTTTGATATTACCAGATCTGGTTCATATTTATAGTGCTATACTCAAGAAGGTGGTTTATTTCTAATTACTGCTTCATGGAGACATTATTGATATATACTGTTATCAAGCAATTAATACACTATTCCAACATTAAGTGAAGAATCTGATTTCATGGCCTTTAAAAGAAGAAAGTGCAAAGGAATTTGGGAACTTGTCTCTTTTTTATAAAAGATATAGAAAATGCATCATTGTCTAAAGAATGATATTGAAGGTACTGGTACCATTAGCCCTATTAGAAAATCCAAGTGGATGGTTTTAGTGGGTTCTTCCTGTTCCCAAAAAAGTTGGATTTGAGAGCTAAGTTTCTCCTGATCATCCAGTGGCTACTATTCCTAAATCTCAGAGCTAGCAGAGCAAACAAGCACCTGCTGAAATCAGTTCAAGAGGCCTAAGGAATCTTTTCTAGGTAAAAAGAAGAGAAATAAAATCCATTACTGAATACTTAATGTTTTGTATTTTAAGACCTGATTTTTCAAGGCTTGATATAGAATCACAGAACAGTTTGGGTTGGAAGGGACCTCAAAGATCATCTAGTTCCACTCCCCCTGCTACGGGCAGGGACACCCTCCACTAGACCACGTTGCCCAAAGCCTCATCCAACCTGGCCTTGAACACTTCCAGGGAGGGGGCCTCCACAGCCTCTCTGGGCAACCTGTTCCAGTGCCTCACCACTCTCGCAGTAAAGAATTTCTTCCTAACATCTAATCTAAATGGACCCTCCTTCAGCTTAAAGCTATTACCCCTCATCCTATCTCTACATGCCCTTGTAAACAGTCCCTCACCATCTTTCCTGGAGGCTCCCTTCAGGTACTGGAAGGCCGCAATTAGATCTCCCTGGAGCCTTCTTTTCTCTAGGCTGAACAATCCCAACTCTCTCAGCCTGTCCTCATAGGAGAGGTGTTCCAGCCCTCTGATCAGCTTCGTGGCCCTCCTCTGGACTTACTCCAACAGCTCCATGTCTCTCCTGTACTGGGGCCCCCAGAGTTGGACGCAGTACTCCAGGTGAGGTCTCACAAAAGCGGAGTAGAGGGGCAGGATCACCTCCCTCGACCTGCTGGTCACGCCTCTTTGGATGCAGCCCAGGACACGGTTGGCTTTCTGGGCTGCAAGCATGCATTGTCGGCTCATGTTGAGCTTCTCATCAATCAATACCCCCAAGTCCTTCTCCTCAGGGCTGCTTTCAATCCATTCTCTGCCCAGCCTGTAGTTGTGCTTGGGATTGCACCAACCCACATGCAGGACCTTGCACTTGGCCTTGTTGAACTTCATGAGGTTCACAAGGGCCCACCTCTCCAGCCTGTCAAGGTCCCTCTGGATGGCATCCCTTCCCTCCAGCGTGTCGACCACAGCACACAGCTTGGTGTCGTCGGCAAACTTGCTGAGGGTGCACTCGATCCCACTGTTGATGTCGCGGACAAAGATGTTGAAGAGTGCCGGTCCCAGTACCGACCCCTGAGGAACACCACTCGTCCCTGGTCTCGACTTGGACATGGAGCCATTGACCACAACTCTTTAATTCTTTTGAACATCTGGTGACAACAGTTTGTTCATAGTTGATGGAAATTATCTCACCTTATGCATGGTTTGAACTAATGACTCTAATCTGTCGCTATAGCAATAGATGAAAGAGTAGAAAGAGGCAAGTTTAGGATTTAATTTACCTGTTTCCTAAGATGGCCAAAGTGAATTGCATCTAAAACATGTTTCTCTTCACTAGTGCTAGAAAGGAGCCCAGTGTTATTTGTTCATCAGCTTACATATTCATTGTAGGCATCAAAAGTTAGGCAAGATGTTCAGCTTGCCCCGGAGGAAGGAGTTTGCTTTTCATACCATGCTTTTAGTTCAGCTTATTAGGTAGCATGTACAAAATTTGGTAACAGTCAAGGAAGATATCATAGTGGACGTCATATTTTATGTTTTTATTAGACTCTGGAAAAAATAATTCAATTCTGATTTGCATGTTACACAATTTTTATACTGTGTAGTTGTAGGAATGTGTTGGACTTCCTTTTTATTTTGCACATCATACAAACTGAGTTGCCTTTGCCAGGTTCTTTTGGAGTTCCAAATGTTTTTTAATAAAAGAGTCTTTTAGAGATTTATATTTTTTCCTCGGGAGATTTTGAGCTTTCTTAGCCTGATTATCCTTTATTTCCTGGGAGGCATTTTCTGTTGTGACCCTAGCTGCTAGAAGTTCTTCAGGCAAAATATGGAGTTTGAATGATATTGGGTCATGTGCATTTGACTGATGATGCAATGGAGCCCTTAAAGTAGCTAGTATTTTGACCTGACTGTATTTACTATTTTACTGTGGCAATTCCCAGTGTGAAGTAATGAATATGCTTCTGAAACACTTGACCTATATTCTGTGCTTTAGATGATGCACAGAGAAACATCTTGTTCATAACAATGGGCCACATCGAGAGAGGTTCATGCTAATCATAGCCAGAATATATTTACAATGTAATAACAAAGATAATCCTATAGAGAGGAATGGATATCATCCAATGCTCTTTGAAAGCTCCCATCTTGTGATGCAGTTAGGTATTTGAGTGTTTCACATAGTTAATAGAGCAGTCTGTACCACTGCATTTGAGGTAGATATTTCCCAGTTATGAGATGTGTCAAACTTGGCAGTTCAGCAGCTGGCAACAACCAGCAACAACTCTTTACAGTTTGCTTGCACCTGCATCTGAATGCATTGATTTCTTGTCATCTTCCAAAAGTGTCTGCAAGGTGCTGGGGTAATTTTAAATTTTATGAAATCTTACACATCTATGATACATGAAGCAATTGTGGCTAGGTGTGTCTGCAAAGTTTCCATGAGAGATGGTGGCTTGTTTCTGTTCATAAGATGAGGTTTATATTTTTTCATATGTGTTTGGAAGGAATTAACTTCAGTAATAGCAGTTAGTTCAGTGCTGCCCAAAATATACACAATAACAGTAGAGATGTCCCAGAGAACCTCTATTTCCTTGTATACCACATGAGTCAGTGCTTACAAGGTGGTACAATAGGCTTGTGACATAAGCAGGTTTTAATTAAATCTAACCTAAGCTTTGCACACTAACAGTTTGGTTATTCAGTGTTTTATGTTCACAAGAATGACACAACACTGGCCTCTGTAAGCAAGGAAAGCAGGGCATGGTGGGTTAACCTTGGCTAGATGCCAGGTGTCCATCAAGCTGCTCTATCACTCCCCTTCTCAGCAGGACAGGAGGGGAGAAAAATAAGATGGAAAAAACTCGTGGGTCAAGATAAAGGCAGCTTAATTAAACAAAAGCAAAAGGCCGCACATGGAAGCAAAGGAAAAACCCAAAATATTTTTTCTCTGCTTCCCATCAGCAGGCAATATCTGGCCACTTCCTAGGAAGTAGGGCTTAATATCTGATATGTCCTCAACGAAAGGACTTTATATTAAATGGATTTTTGGGCCTGGGAGTTGGACCTGAAGCTTGCTCACTCTGCTCCATGCATTGTCCTGGTATTGCAGTGCCTCTGGGAATGGTGCACCCTCCCCAGGGGGATTACAGAGGTGGTCCTTTTTGGCACCCAACAGCAGAACAAATGTGGGGCATGAGGAATTCAAGATAAGGATAGTAATTATGAGAGGTAACAGGCAAAACATGGACTGAACATAGTTGGGGAGTGGAATAACTGTGAAGAATTTTTGTTGTTCTAATTGTGGTGAAGGGATGTGAGATAAGGGAGGCACGAACTTTGTTCCCACACAAGTAAACTTAAAATAAACAGGGTGATTAAGAATAGTTTACACATATCAGAATGATGAGAGGAAGAACCAAGGACAGAATCCCTGATGCAGTAGGAAACATCTTACAAGACAAACTAACCTTGCGGTCTGGGAAAGGATCAGGGAGAGTACTGCGGCTGCATAAGGGAAGAAGGTCGAAAGATTATGAAGGGGATGATATTTACTTCATCATCAGAGACCCCTGCCCACCCTGACTAGAGGACACTATGCATGCGCCAGGAGGAGGAGTCGGGGAAAGAGCTAATTTTAATACGAGACGGGAAAGGTTATGAATATGTATAGGTGTCTTGCGAAACTATTATGAATATGTAATACTCTGTAGCATATAAGGAAGCTAAAAGCTGCTGTAAGGCACGCACGATTGTGGGTGGGGCGACCCCCCGTGCTGCCCAGCACTGAATAAACATACCAACTTTACAACCTTCTCAGTTGTGGAGTCTGTCTTCCGCACGTCAGACGAGGGGTGGATTGTGTGTGTAAATTGTCCACTTTTGTTGGGTGTTGTGGTGATGTTTTGATTTTGGTGTGGGGAATTCTTTTTTTGTTGATGTGACTGAAGTTTGTGAACATTGTGTGATGAATGTGGATTTTAATTAAATATGTGATTCACAGAGGCAAGGGATGGAATGTTTTGGATTTTCATGGCAAGGTTTTGGTAGTGGGGGGGGGGGCTACAGGAGTGGCTTCTGTGAGAAGGTGCTAGAAGCTTTCCCCAGTGTTCGATAGAGCCAATGCCAGCCGGCTCCAAGATGGACCCAGCACAGGCCAAGGCTGAGCCAATCAGCAACAGTGGTAGCGCCTCTGTGATAACATATTTAAGAAAGGAAAAAAAAACCATCAAAACCACCAAGAGCAATTGTAGCCAGAGAGAGGAGTGAGAGAAACAACTCTGCAGACACCAAGGTCAGTGAAGAAGGAGGGGGAGGAGGTGCTCCAGGCGCCAGAGCAGAGATTCCTCTGCAGCCCATGGTGAAGATCATGGTGATGCAGACTGTCCCCCTGCAGCCCATGGAGGATGATGGGGAGCAGAGATATCCACCTGCAGCCTGTGGAGGACCCCATGCTGGAGCAGGTGGATGCCCAAAGAAGGCTGTGACCCCGTGGGAAGCCCATGCTGGAGCAGTCTGTTCCTGAAGGACTGCACCCCATTGAAGAGACCCACGCTGGAGCAGTTCATGAAGAACTGCAGCCTGTGGGAAGGACTCACGTTGGAGAAGTTCGTGGAGGACTGTCTCCTGTGGGAGGCATCCCACGCTGGAGCAGGGGAAGAGTGTGAGGAGTCCTTCCCCTGAGGAGGAAGGTGCAGCAGAGACAACGTGTGACCAACTGACCGCAATCCCCATTCCCCATCCCCTTGTGCTGCTGGGGGGGAGTAGGTAGAGAATTCGGGAATAAAGTTAAGCGCAGGAAGAAGGGAGGGGTGGGGGGAGGTGTTTTAAGATTTGGTTTTATTTCTCATTAGTCTACTCTGATTTATTTGGTAATAAATTAAATTAATTTCCCCAAGTTGAGTCTGGTTTGCCAGTGACAGTAACTGGTGAGTGAGCTCTCCCTGTCCTTATCTCGACCCATGAGCCTTTCATTATATTTTCTCTCCCCTGTACAGCTGAGGAGGGGGAGTGATAGAGCAGCTTTGGTGGGCACCTGGCATCCAGCCAGGGTCAACCTACCACACAGGGCTGGAGATGTCATGTTCCAAAACATCTTACATTTCAAGCTTCTGCATGTGTGTAGGCACCACACTGTCCTACACATTTGGTTCATGGCAGAAGTGTATTTCTGCCTGGAGTTTTGAAAGCTGCAGTTTTCCTTTTAGAAATATAACTGTAGCAATTTCCAAGGACAGTATTTGCTCATAAAACTTGGCAGAGAAAAGGGACTGTGGTACCCAATGTTTTTCTATGTCTTCCACACAGTGTCTGTATTAGCAATTAGATTTGAAGAGTGTGATTTCGTTTCTCTGTTTACTATGTGGTGGTTTTGTTCTCCAAGTAGTTTATGTGTTTATCAAATTTCCTTTAAAGGGAACTAAATCAGACACCCCACTCCACTACCTGCTGGCATCATTAGGTCCCACACCCATACGTGAGTCTTGCCTGCAACTGGGTCTACAAGAAAGTACACAAAGGAGAGGCTTCCAGGTCATCAAGAGCTCTCACAGCACTCCAGCATGCATTTACACTCCTGGCATCAATCACTACCCATTAACTTTGGAAAATTAAATAACATGCTTTGAATGACATTTGCAGTGTATTCTGATAAATTACAGAACCCAAGTCATGTGTTATAACACTACCCGTAAGGAATGGAAACCTCTTTAAAACTATTACAAAGGCAGATGATATGATTTCTTTTAAAAGATGATGGGCCAGGTTCCTCTTTACTGTAACCCCACTGAAGCCCATAGAATTACACAAGGGATGAATTAAGTGCAGCATTTATTTCTAAAGATCATAGCTTAGATCTAGTGTTTAGATCTTCTGAGTGTTTTATGCCAGTGAAGACAAATGGAGAGCTAACATACAGCTCCCAGTCACTCAGCTAATGCTGTGTTCATGTGCTCAGTTCACCCTGTGGAAAGCTGTGGAATTGCTTGGAGAGGGACAGCAAAGACTGCATCCAAAAAATACTTTACTAGAATACATTGTCCTTTGGGTTTTTTGTTTCTTTCTTTCTTTTTTAACCAAACATGTACTTAAAATTTTCAAACAGTCTTTCAAATGACCCATGTTTTGCTGTCAACTTCAGAATTTCAATAAAAAACAAATGGAAAATGTTTGACTTGAAACGTTCTTTGATATGTTTATTGGTTATAACTAGGTAAAGAAAATATTAACTTGAGTGTATGTCTGCATTTGCTAGAACAGAGTGACAGTTCTCTAGACAAGCTTGTTTATAGATATGATGGTGAAATAAGAGCTGTAATGGAACACCATGCTGTCTCTTTCCCTCAAACCCTCTGCTTGTGGAAAACTATCCCACCTTATCTGATCTATATCTTGCCGCTGTGCTCTTGTAGAAATGAATTAAAGTCTCTGCCTCTGTTTCCTCTTACGTAAATAAAGGTAGTTTAAAATTCAAATGATGTAATGTGTTTTGTAGAAATTATTGTTTCTGTAACGGCCCTGAATGCAGTCTTCCTATTCCTGGGGGTTTGGCTGCCTGAGTTCAGATGGTACTGCTGCTGAGGGTGGCCCCTTTCCTCCTAAAGAGTTCATTTCATAGAAAAGTCCACAAGAGTTGGTTGAGGGCAGATGCTGGCAGTATAAGGACACACTCATGGTTTCAGTTAAATATTGAAAGAAAGGTTTCATGATGGTAGAGGCCTGACATGGTTTAGCCCCAGCTGGCAGCTGAGCACCATGCAGCCACTCGCTCAACCCTCCCCCGGCGGGATGGGGAAGAGAATGGGAAAGGCAAAGGCAAAGCCTTGAGGGTTGGGATAAGGACAGTTTACTGGGACAGCAAAGGGAGAGGGAAACAACAACAACAGTACTGATAACGTAATATTCACAATGGGTGATAACAGAAAGTGATTTACCAACCAGACGCTCAGCCCACACTCAGATCTTCCCAGAACCCCACTGACCCACCCCTCCCCAACTAGCCCCCTTTTATGGTGAGCATGACGTCACATGGTATGGAATAGCCCCCTGGCCAGCTTGGCTTACCTGTCCTGGCTCTTTGTGAAAATTAACTCTATCCTAGCCAAAACCAGGACAAGACCACAGATATCAGTTTATAGCTGGGTTCTGCAAGTTATGTATTGTTAGGATGGAGGGGTTGTGTTCCGTTGTCCAAGTGTCTGGAGAACATGAGTCTCTAGGTTTGGGTTGGGTTTAAAGCACAGGGATTCAGGGTTTATTACTGGATCATATAAGGCCTTGGAGAGGTTTGGTGACTACAGTCACCTAGGCAGGAGTGCTTCGTTGGTTTGGTAGAAGTTCGAGAACTGTAGGCTGTGCTCAAGGTGAGAGTTGTGGTTGTGGAGGAAAAAAGCAGATTTTGGAATAGAAGAAGCTGAGTTGATCAGTTCATCACATCAGTTCAATACCAGCACTGCTGGAGCAAAAGCTGAGGCCAGAGTTCTACAGAGATTCTTGGGGACCTGTACAGAAACAGGGGTTTCCAGGCTATGTTTATGGTTGGGGAAGTATTCATCAGAAGGCAGCACTGTAGGACTTAAGGACCAGGCTGAGAAAAGGCACAATTTGAAAGATGTGTACATGGGTCTTTTTTAGGGGAAAGGTTCAGTTTAGGCTTAAGGTAAGAATGTTAAAAATAATTTTTTTTTTCTCAATTTTCCTATGTCTACACAAGCCATTTCTGCCAAGGCAAATGGCCTGTGATTGTTCCTAAAGAGGAATGGATTGGTGGTGGTATTATGGAAGTGATTAAATTTGGGATTAAGGTTTAGAACTACATTGCCTTATGTGCTTGATCTGCTGGTTCCTGTAGACTCCACCTGGCAAAAGGAAGGGTGGAGCTGTCAGTAGTGAATGGATTCTGCTTAATTTTGGAATGAGTTTCAGTTACTGAATCATGTTTAAGGCTAAATTGGGGGGCTGGGGTTTGCCATAGAGTCCTGAGGTACTGAACTGCAACGTGTGAATTTCACGTGATGATGGAGATTTTGATAGTGCAACAAAAGGTTTGCTGATCTATGGGTAAGAGTAATTTGACATTACTTATTTAGGAAGACTAACATCTTATGGCTTTCCCTTTGTGGAAAGATCATCATCACACAATGGGAGGGCAGCTTGTGCTCCCTCTGACATCTGGCTGCTTTACATGGGGAAAGGAGCAGGGCAAGAACAGCTAAGACAGCATGTCTTCCTGCTAGGGCAAAGATTTTTGCATTTAGCACACAGTTTTCATTTCCCCCAGCTAACATTGGAAGTGGACAAAAAAATTTCTTCTTATGCCAATTTGAGCACATCAAAATGCCATTTAATGCAGTGTCCAAGTTTGGTTGGAGCTGTTTTTAGTAATGTCTCTTACAAATACATGCCAAAGTATCTAGTTTTCCAGTAATAACTTCAGCATTGGCACTATGACTTTATAGAGCAAATACCAGGTTTTAAAATCCATAATGAATGTGTTTGTAATTAGTTGCAAATATTAGGTCACTTTTGTAATTTTTATCTTTTGAATTGAAGAGCAGGAATTACCCAAAATTATACAACTATGTGTTGGACAGGCATTATTTTGCTCTGTAAGGTGAAGAGCATTTAACTTTTTTGGTTTTAGAGATATTGCCAGCCACCTCAACAAGGAAAGGTTCCTACTTCTTTTTTTCATCCCCTCTTATTTCAGTGATTATAAAGTGAGGAAAAACATACAGGAAAAATATCTTTGTGGGAGGTAAATAATTTCTGGCAGGAATAAAATATGATTTCTTAACAGGCACTATGGAGCAATGAACTTATTCATCAGCCAGTTAATATCTAGCCATGTACAATAGCTATGCCCTTTAATGTGGTTTTGAATAGTGTCTGCCTCTGAATATTTTTTATCCTGTTTCTTTCCTTGCTTTCCTCCTCCATCCCTTCAGTCCCTCTGCAAAAGTTGCATAGATTCTCGGTCCAGGATATTGCCCCTGAGTTGTCCATCAGGGGTCTGTATTGGGACCAGTACTGTTTAATATCTTCATCAATGACATAGACAGTGGGATTGAGTGCACCCTCAGCAAATTTGCAGATGACACCAAGCTGAGTGGTGCAGTTGACACGCCTGAGGGACGGGATGCCATCATGAGGTTCAACAAGGCCAAGTGCAAGGTCCTGCACCTGGATCGGGGCAACCCCCAGTGTCAATACAGGCTGGGGGATGAAGGGATTGAGAGCAGCCCTGAGGAGAAGGACTGGTGGATAAAAAGCTGGACATGAGCCAGAAATGTGCGCTTGCAGCCCAGAAAGCCAACTGTATCCTGGGCTGCATAAAAAGAAGCCTGGACAGCAAGTTGAGGGAGGTGATTCTGCCCCTCTACTCTTCTCTGGTGAGATCTCACCTGGAGTACTGCATCCAGTTATGGAGTTCTCAGTACAGGAGAGACATGGACCTATTGGAGATGAGGGCCACAAAAATAATCAGAGGGATGGAAAACCTCTCTTATGAGGAAAGGCTGAGAGAATTGGGGTCATTCAGCCTGGAGAAGAGAAGGCTCCAGGGAGATCTTATTGCTGCCTTTCAATACTTAAAGATGCTGCCTTCCAGTACTTAAAGGGGGCTTATAAGAAAGATGGGTACAGACTTTTTAGTAGGGCCTGTAGTGATAGGACCAGGGGTAATGGTTTTAAACTAAAAGAGGGTAGCTTCAGACTAGATATAAGGAAGAAATTTTTTACGATGAGGGTAGTGAAACACTGGAACAGGTTGCCCAGAGAGGTGGTAGATGGCCCATGCCTGGAAACATTCAAGGTCAGGCTGGACAGGGCTCTGAGCAACCTGATCCAGTTGAAAATGCCCCTAGTTGGACTAGATGACCTTTAAAGGTCCCTTCCAACACAAACTATTCTATGATTCTATGATATAAGGTCAAATCCATGTTCCATAAATAACACGACTCTTCAGGCTTTTCCCCTTTATTTGGGGCTAAAAGTTAAAGCACTGTTAGTATCTAACATGCAAAATATAAAGTCCTCTGAAATAACTACATTTTTTTTTTTTAGGAACCGAATTTAGGAATTACCAGTGTATGTGAATATAACTTTCCCTTATACACTCTTGTCTGCTATTGTAACATGAATACCGCAAAGATTTGGGAATGTGTTTCTTGACTATACTGTTTATTTCATTGCTGAAAATGAATAATCGGCTGAGTAATCTCTTTAAAACTGTGTCCATTTTCATACAGGAGGCTCGGTTTGGACAATAGCTAGTCCATTAATGCAGGAAACTGGTCAGCTTGCACAGCATATTTGCTAGTCCCTGCAAGATTCTAGCTCCACTAAAATGTTTCCAGCACATTAATTGAAATACTAGAGAAAAACCTCATGTTTTTCTTTTTTATTTAGTCATGAAAAAGAACGCATTTTAGTTGCCAGCACAGTTTACACTAAAAGTATCACATGCCTTAGGTTCTGCCTTTGTTATTTCTGGTTGTCCTGGTGCATTTGTTCTACTTATGGCAACAACAGACTTTTCCAAGAAACAGTTATTTTGAGGGGAACAAATATTGGAATTGGACATTCTTGATGAAAATATCAATAATACAAAAATTCACTTAGTAAATTAGCAATTAATCATAGCTTGCAACTTTCTTACACTTGCATCGTGAGATCTGCACACTGCTGCTGTGAGCAGGTGGAGAACGAGGCAGCGCATTGCGGTCATCTCAGCCTCCAGCAGGACCTCCCTCTCTTGCTCCAAATGCCACCCTCCACTTTGTATAGTAAAATGCCTATTAATGATTTTAACAATTATGTGAGGAATGGAGTCTGCACAATGCAAAGCAAAAACTAGATTATTTTTAAGGTCCCTTCAAACCCAAACCATTCTGTGATTCCAGGTTTCATTACAAATTATCATTTGTATTTTCCCATCAGTTATAATACTGTTTCATCCACAGCTATTCTGTTAGGAGCTAGTCAGCTCATACAAGTCTAACACCAAACTTGATTCCTGTACCAGGAGCAAGCTTGCTCCCTTTTTACAGCAAATCATAGGCAGAGGAAAATCAGGCTCAATGAGCAGAGCCTGAGATTTCTGCATTGTTGAAGGAGCATTCCGAAATTGTTTGGCTTGCCTCCAACCCAAGAAAAACCTACCTCAGCTGCGGATTTGGGCCCTGGAAAGCTGCTGTTTTTAAAGGAACACTCTTCTTATGCATGTGTTCAATAGGTCACTATTAAAGCTTCTCTCTTTGATATCCACTTAGATATCTGACTAGTACAGACTTTTATGAATTAAAGATCAGGCTAACTCTGCAATGAAGTGGAATGGTAAAGTGTAATCTGTTTTCATCACATCATTCTTCATACCCCTGTACATATCAGTTTTGGCTTATGGATTGGCATATCAACATCTCAGTCCAGCATCTCATTCCACGTAAGATTTACTTGGTGTTACCATGTGGTGTCAGCTCCCTGGCCTGTCTTTGATTCAGATCAAATGCTGCTCTGTTTTAGCTGATATTCAAACACTTATTGTTTCACCTAATAGGAACACAGAATTTTCTTACTGATGGATATACTTTAAGCAATTGTCTTTGAAAGATTCTTCAGGTGTGCAACTGCCTTTGAAATACAAGAAAGGAAGAGGTGAAATATTTTATCAGAGTAAATAATGCAGCTGGAGAAAAAAACACATGCATTTTTGTGTATGCAACCTCCCCTATTATGTCCTGAAGAAGTAGCTGAGAAAGATTTTGCATATCCCAAATGTTATGAATTGTTGTTCAGTTTCTTTTCTTCAGGTGTTACATTTATGAATACTGCTTCTCTTACAGTCTTACACCATCGTGACAATAACTGCACTAGGACTTTAAAAGTTAACATATTTAAGGTGTGGGATGGAGTCTTTCAAATCTAATGGAAATATATGGAAGCTATTCACAAGAAGGACAGAGGATAGCATTTTTATCTCGGTTATGTGTCTCAGTTAAAATATATATATTTCAACTCAGTGGTAACTTTATCCACCTGTCTAGATTAGGAAATCACTAATAGGACCTAAATAAAGGCAGGTTTGGAGGGCTGTTTGGGTAAGGAATAAAAAATGCATTTATATCAGCCCTAATAGAATAGATTTGTTGTATTAAGAAAAATGCTGGGAAATGTCTCTTATTTTGTTCTTAACCATCCTGGTTCTGGCTAGGATAGAGTTAATTTTCACAAGGAGCCAGGACAGATGAGCCAAGCTGGCTGGGGGCTATTCCATACCATGGGAAGTCATGTTGTTGATTGTTTCCCTCTCCCTTTGCTCTCCCAGTAAACTATCCTTATCCCAAACCACAAGGTTTACCTTTGTCTTTCCCATTCTCCTGCCATCCCACTGAGGGAGGGGTGAGCGAGCGGCTGTGTGGTGCTCAGCTGCTGGCTAGGGCTAAACCACGTCAGTCGTTTTGGCGCCCAACGTGGGACTTGAAGAGCTGTGATAACGACAAGTCTGACCCAAGTGTGTTAAACCAAAGTTGCTATAAGCATTTATAATGTCATTTAACCAGTTGCTGGTCATAACGATGTTCTGTTTGGTCCCATGGCTCTGGTTTGTAAACCCGTGTTTACTCTATGTAATCCCTGTGGTGCTGTTTATCACCTCTGGGAGAGGGGTTCCTGTTCTCATGTTGTTGTATTGTGTGATAATGACTTATGATAAGATATCATCCACAGTCATGAGTCTGAGCTGGTACTTGTACGTAGCATTTCTGTCATGCCCGTACCTCGGTCAACATCTCTCAGAATTGATTAATAATTGGACCCAATCTATGGGGAAGACAGGGGGGGATACCTTCTCCCACTCTTTCACCTCCCCTTTTCCCTTTTCATAGAATCATAGAATGGTTGGGGTTGGAAGGGACCTTAAAGATCACCTAGTTCCATCCCCCTTCTGTGGGCAGGGACGCCCTCCACTAGACCACGTTGCCTAAAGCCTTTTGGTTGGTTACAACAGTTTTTGAGAATTTTGAATGCCCTTAGAATGTTCAGGCCAGTATATTCCTATTACTAAGTCTCCTGAATGTTTTCCAAGTCCTGTTCAGGGTTAGCAAAAATTGTTTCAAGAATACCACTGAGGGATCTTCCCTGAGGCTGAATAGTGAGGGCTGGCATGGCATGTGGGAGAGTATGGGCGGGTATCTTTTCACTCCCAATGGTTTGGAGCTTCACTCCCGAACAATTACAGAGCCCTGATAAAGGGGTAGAATATTTGAAAGGAAAATGCTGTGGGGATTCCAAGGAGACACAACTGACTGCGCTGTGCTGGGCACTGGCCACAATCTATCACACACTGCTCGATAGTAGACAGCACCATCATGGGGAAGAGAGGAAGAACAGACCCACAGGCACTGCAACTACCCAAAGCCCCACAACAGGCACTGTAGCCGAGCCAAAAGATCAACCCATATCAGTATCAGTCGCCCCTATACACAAAAAGAAATACACAAAGAAATCGGTTCGCTTAATGAAGGATGATGATGAACCTGGACCATCACGAGAACAAGAAGAAGACCCACAAGTGATCACCCAATCTCTGCCCCCAAGTGAGCTGCGAGATATGCGGAAAGATTTCAGCCGCCTTCCAGGGGAGCACATTATTACCTGGCTGCTCCGCTGCTGGGATAACGGGGCCAGTAGCCTGGAGACGGAGGGCAGGGAGGCCAAGCAGCTGGGATCCTTGTCTAGGGAAGGGGGCATTGAAGGCTACTGGTGGGCTTTTGGAATAGCTGCCTTGGAAGCGGAGGAAATTGAACCGTTGTCTAGTTTGCCCGGTCTCTTGGAGGACCCTTCTGTTGTAGGGTTGCTGAGAGTTGAAGAGCAACAGGTGCCAACTGCTACCATAGCTGTGCACCGGTGGCAATACCGCACCAACCGAGACTCCCTGGTTCCATCCACAAGCTAATTCATCAACTGGAGGGTCAGGGAGTGATCAGCAGAACCCGCTCACCCTTTAACAGTCCCATATGGCCAGTGCGGAAGTCCAATGGAGAGTGGAGGCTGACGGTAGAACCATAGAATGGTTTGGGTTGGAAGGGACCTCAAAGATCATCTAGTTCCAACCCCCCCATCATGGGCAGGGACACCCTCCACTAGACCATGTTGCCCAAAGCCTCATCCAACCTGGCCTTAAACACTTCCAGGGATGGGGCCTCCACAGCCTCTCTGGGCAACCTGTTCCAGTGCCTCACCACCCTCACAGTAAAGAATTTCTTTCTAACATCTAATCTAAATGGACCCTCCTTCAGCTTAAACCCATTACCCCTTGTCCTGTCACTACACTCCCTGATAAACAGTCCCTCCCCATCTTTCCTGTAGGCCCCCTTCAGGTACTGGAAGGCCACAATTAGATCTCCCCGGAGCCTTCTTTTTTGCAGGCTGAACAATCTCAGCCTGTCCTCATAGGAGAGGTAGTAGACTATGGTGGCCTGAATGAAGTCACGCCGCCAATGAGTGCTGATGTGCCAGACATGCTGGAACTTCAATATGAACTGGAGTCAAAGGCAGCCAAACGGTACGCCACAACTGATATAGCTAATGCATTTTTCTCCATCCCTTTGGCAGCAGAGTGCAGGCCACAGTTTGCCTTCACTTGGAGGGGCATCCAGTACACCTGGAATCGACTGCCCCAGGGGTGGAAACACAGCCCCACCATCTGCCATGGACTGATCCAGAGTGCACTGGAAAGGGGTGAAGCCCCAGAGCACCTGCAATACATTGATGACATCATTGTATGGGGCAACTCAGCAGAGGAAGTTTCTGAGAAAGGGAAGAAAATAATCCAAATCCTGCTGCAGGCTGGCTTCACCATAAAACAAAGGTGAAGGGGCCTGTGCAGGAAATCCAGTTTTTAGGAATAAGGTGACATGATGGGCGGCATCAGATCCCAATGGCTATTATCAACAAGAGCAGCCATGTCCCCACCAACCAACAAAAAGGAAACACAGGCTTTCTTAGGTGTTGTGGGTTTCTGGAGAATGCACATTCCGAATTACAGTCTCATTGTAAGCCCTCTCTACCACGTAACCCGGAAGAAGAACCATTTCAAATGGGACCCTGAGCTCTGACAAGTCTTTGAACAAATTAAACAAGAAATAGTTCATGTCGTAGCTCTTGGGCCAGTCCGGGCAGGACCAGATGTGAACAATGCGCTGTACACCGCAGCCGGGGAGAATGGCCCTACCTGGAGTCTCTGGCAGAAAGCACCAGGGGAGACTCGAGGTCGACCCCTGGGGTTTTGGAGTCGGGGATACAGAGGATCTGATGCCCACTAAACTCCAACTGGAAAAGAGATATTGGCAGCCTATGAAGGGGTTCAAGCTGCTTCAGAGGTAATTGGTACTGAAGCACAGCTCCTCTTGGCACCCTGACTGCCAGTGCTGGGCTGGATGTTCAAAGGGGGGGGGGGTCCCCTCTACACACCATGCAACCGATGCTACGTGGAGTAAGTGGGTTGCACTGATTACACAGCGGGCTTGAATAGGAAACCTGGAAGTAATCATATACTTGCCAGAAGGCAAAGATTTCGGAATGTCGCCAGAGGAGGAGGTGACAGGTGCTGAAGAAGCCCCACTGTATAATACACTAACAGAAGATGAGAAACCATATGCCCTCTTCACTGATGGGTCCTGTCACATCGTGGGAAAGCATCGGAGGTGGAAGGCTGCTGTATGGAGTCCTACACGGCGAGTCGCAGAAGCTGCTGAAGGAGAAGGTGAATCAAGCCAGTTTGCAGAGGTGAAAGCCATCCAGCTGGCCTTAGATATTGCTGAAAGAGAAAAGTGGCCAACGCTGTACCTCTCTATTGACTCATGGATGGTGGCCAATGCCCTGTGGGGGTGATTACAGCAGTGGAAGCGGAGCAACTGGCAATGCAGAGGCAAACCCATCTGGGCTGCCCCATTGTGGCAAGATATTGCTGCCCGGCTAGAGAAGCTAGTTGTAAAGGTACGTCACGTAGATGCCCACGTACCCAAGAGTCCGGCCACTGAGGAACATCAGAACAACCAGCAGGTGGATCAGGCTGCCAAGATTGAAGTGGCTCAGGTGGATTTGGACTGGCAGCGTAAGGGTGAATTATTTATAGCTCGGTGGGCCCATGACACCTCAGGTCATCAAGGAAGAGATGCGACATATAGATGGGCCCGTGATGGAGGGGTGGACTTGAGCATGGATGCCATCTCACAGGTCATCCATCAATGTGAAACATGCGCTGTAATCAAGCAAGCCAAGCGGGTAAAGCCTCTGTGGTATGGAGGCCGATGGTTGAAATATAAATATGGGGAAGCATGGCAAATCGACTACATCACGCTCCCACAAACCCGCCAAGGCAAGCGCCATGTGCTTACAAGGGTGGAAGCAACCACTGGATGGCTGGAAACATACCCTGTGCCCCATGCCACTGCCCGGAACACTATTCTGGGTCTTGAAAAGCAAGTCCTGTGGCAACATGGCACCCCAGAGAGAATTGAGTCAGACAATGGGACTCATTTTCTGAAACAACCTCATAGACACCTGGGCCAAAGAGCATGGCATTGAGTGGGTGTATCACATCCCCTATCATGCACCAGCCTCTGGGAAAATTGAAAGGGACAATGGACTGCTAAAGACTACCCAGAGAGCAATGGGTGGTGGGACCCTCAAACACTGGGACACACAGTTAGCAAAGGCCACCTGGTAATTTAACACTAGGGGATCTGCCAATCGAGCTGGCCCTGCCCAATCAAAATTCCCACGCCCAGTAGAAGGGGATAAAGTTCCTGTAGAGCGCATGAAGAATATGTTAGGGAAGACAGTCTGGGTTATCCCTGCTTCAGACAAGAGCAAGCCCATCTGCGGGATTGCTTTTGCTCAGGGACCAGGGTGCACTTGGTGGGTGATGCGGAAGGATGGGGAAGTCCGATGTGTACCTCAGGGGGATCTGATTCTAGGTGAGAATAGCCAATAAATTAGAATGTATGTTGTTAACTGCTAAAATAACCCTGTCATTGTATCTTATCATTGCTACAATTGTTATATGCTGTGTCAACAATATTACAGTAAGAATCACCTAAATTAATGAAGGATGAATACTGCGATGGTGGAATTAGAACTGGCCTTAGCAACTGGTGCCCAGCAACTTCTTTGGAAGAAAAAAACACCTTCACCATGGACTGTGAGCATGGACCACACCAAACACCAATCACAAGTTCCGGAATGCAGCATGTAGGAGTCCAACAGTACACATCATCACTTCTGCCCTGAGATATTGGTATGATAAATGAAGCCCAAGGATATGGGCTGAGTGAACTCAATGGACATTTTGTGGACATTTATGGACATTTTACGAGGGCAGTCCAAAGACTAAGGGAATGATATCAGTATATTATATTATATTAAGGGATGAGAAAGGTGGTAGTGGTTAATGAGGATGCATTGAATTGTGTGGGACCTGAGCATGATGTAAATAGTATGGAATAAGGGGTGGATAATGTCCTGGTTTCAGCTGAGAGGGTTCATTTTCTTCACAATAGCTAGTATGGGGCTATGTTTTGGATTTGTGCTGGAAAACAGTGTTGATAATATAGAGATGTTTTTGTTATATGGACCTGTTGTTGTTGAATGGTGCTTACACAGAGCCAAGGCCTTTTCTGCTTCTCACACCGCCTTGCCAGTGGGACAGCTGGGGGTGCACAAGGAGTTGGGAGGGGACACAGGCAGGACAGGTGACCCAAACTAGCCAAAGGGGGTATTCCATACCATGTGACATCACACTCAGTATAAAAGGGGGGGCTAGCCGGGGAGGGGCGGCAGCAGCTCCAGGACATGTGGCTCGGGGACAGTCCGGTTTCGGGACAGATCTGAGCATGCGGTCTGAGTTGTACGGTCCTTGGGTGTGAAACTGCATCGTGTATCACCAGTTTCGTATACTCTGTTAAGTACTGTTTTGTTTTGTTTTGTCTTCCCCTCTCCCTTTGCTATCCCAGTAAACTGTCCTTATACCAATCCAGCAGGTCTTGCCTTTTCCTTCCCATTCTCCTCCCCATCCCACTGGGGGGGGGGCGGGAAGGAGGAGGGGCGGGGGAGTGAGTGAGTGGCTGCGTGGTGCTCAGCTGCCGGCTGGGGCTAAACCATGACATTGGTGTTCATCAGGACCCTGAGATAGGGAAAAAAAATTAACTGGGTTATTTCCCTTCTTCTTGATAGAGATTAGGTTCTGCTCGTTGTCAGACTACTTTCAAATTACAAACCTGTGAGCAGGAATTAAAAATGAACCAAGAAAGTTCAAATTCACCACTGAAACAATATCTCGGTGACAGTTATTCACAAGAGACAAAAAAGTATCCAACAGGTAAAATCTTGAAAAAAGGTTTCATGAATGTTTAATGCAAGTTCTAAGAATGGAGCCTGCCAAACTGGAGTAAAAAGTGAATGTAGAAAAGATATATATGGTAAATTTATACAAAAATAGAGTTGCTGCAGACACAGCATGCCTGACACACCAATAAGGAAAAAGTGGAGTGACCTCTGCCAACAATCACATAGCTAACTTTGCCAATTGGTACAGACCACAGACCCTACATGCCAGTCTAATTCTACCAGCCCATTTTTGCCTGTTTTTCTTTGTTAGGTTTGTTCCTCCTCTGGGTGGTGGAGATTGTGACTTCTCCATGGGAATGTGGTTCAGTGGAGGGTTGTTAGCAGAAGTATGGCATGTTTGGTGGGAAGGGCAGAAAGCATGTCATGCCTTGCACACGAGGTAGTGTTGTACTTGCAGCAATGCTGAGGACCATGAAGGCTTGAAGAGCATGTACTGATAGCTACATTTTTTTTCTCCCCCCATCTTTTGTGGTTTTGGGATACCTGTAGATATGCAGCTACAGCTCCTATTGGGAATCTGACCTGGACTAAAGCAATGTTAACCTCAAATCCCAGTTTAGAAAAGAAGTTCAGAGTGAGAAAAGGTGCTCAGATTTTGTATAAATCCCAGAATATATGCAAACTATTTGGGGGCTTTTCTGTGCAGGAATTTTCAGAACAGTTGTCATGTGTCAACTAGGTATGGGAATCTAGGCTATTAGAGCTGCATAACTCTCTATGCAAACACTGAGCAATCTTGTTCAGAATTAAAGTAAACTTAAATTTGATTTGTTTTAATTCATTATCCAAGTAAATTAAGCTAAATGGAAATAACATGAATTCTGAATGAGAACATGAACACAAGTCTTTAACATGGTTTAGCTAATCTACTTTAGATCTAATTTGGACAAATTTTCTTGAGTCTCCAAGTAGACAACTGTTTAAGGCTAGAGCCTATAAAGAATGCGGAACCTGTAAGCTTAGCTTAAGGTGCCTGGCTCACAGAGGGGACCTCTTTGTCTGGTTACTTGGCTCCCTGTCCCCAGAGAGACAAGAAAAAGGAAGTCTAGAAGCAGCCAGTGAAGGAACAAGCACGGGGGTCATGGGCAACACTGCACCCTCAGGAGCCTACGTCCTTCCTTCATGGCTTCAGATGAATGTTTTTATAACTTTGGGACCTACAGCCTGGAATCCTTCCTTTTAGGCTAGTGGGCACCTTCAGTGTTTCCTTTTGAAGAACAACATAAAGCTCAGTCCTGACAGATGCTGGTGGAAGCACCACTGCCTCTTGCACACTGCACTAGCTAGCAGTGAAGTAGCTTCACCCACATGGAGGGGAATCTCAGCTCCTTTGGCCTCAGAGGTTCAGGCGCATATAACCCAGGAGCAAGGGTCTGCGATCAAAGTGTGAACTAGGGGTCTTCCTTCTCTTGTCTCCGAGTGCAGAAGAATGCCAAGGGAGGTTGTGAGATGACTGTGAGGCCCATTGCTCTGAGCATTTATTGTCAGTGGTTCCTCCTCCCAGGGCTGCTCCTGTATTTTGCACCAAGCAATAATGGATTTTAAAGAGAAACTGGCCAAAACTGCCTTCTGTAGGATACTTCATTCTTTGGATGGGCACTCATGATCTAAGAGCGGTCCAGAGGGAAACCTGCAGCATCTTCCAGCTTCCTTCTCTGGCTGTCAACACACAGCTCCCCAGTTTGTGCTCTACTCAGACTGTAAGGAAAGAGAAAATTGCTTCCTCCTTCCTTTCCTCCTGCTCTACCAAGTTCCAGCCAGGCTTTTCTTGCCACATTGGTACACTGAGCAATGCTCCAAGGTGCAAGTCTGCCCTTTATCTGATTACTACTGTGAGCAGTTAAATTTCTTTCTTGCCCATCCCCAGGCACAAGGATGCATATTGCTCAACTCTTTTCACCAAACACATTCTTTAACTATGGTTCAAAATGTGAGCAATCAGTTCTTGAACTACAGCACACTGCTTCATCACTTCATATTCTGCAGGGGTATGGACAGCTAAGCCTGGAAAATTGCCTGTTCAAGACACTGCAAGATAGAACTGTCATTGCTTATGACTACCTGGAGGAAAAAGGCAGAATGGAAAAACAGCTCCAGCTGCTCACCACTGCAGGATGATGCATCAGCCATATGTTTATTCAGGGTTTAACATGTACCATCTCAACTTCAATTTTCCATCTGACTTTCATGCCACTCAAAATTCAGCTTAAAGGCACCCTGACACATTGTTTACCTTAATCAAAGCAGAGATCCAGCTGCCTTTTGGCACGCAGCTTGCGAATGGATGATGCTTATGGAACAGTTCAAACTGTCTGAGAGCAACTGTCTATGCTTTTATCACAAGTGAGTCCCAGAGAAACGGTAGGAAGGAGAAAATTAAAAAAAAGAAAATGCATACCCTAAATTTTTGAAATTAAATACTCTGCTGAAGAAGGTAATTGAGCTTGGGTAGACAGACTTTCCTTACTGTCTAGCAATCCTTCATTAGCACATTCAGTCTTGTTTGCATGAATCTAGTGGATGGACTGTGTTTCTATACTGTAGCTACACAAAGATGCAACATGGAACTGGTACAACGCTCTGACAGCAGAGACTTTTTCCCTCTCATACAGCTTGCTGTGCTCCTGAACAAGGCTGCAAGCAAACAAGATTAATAATTATTAAGCTCTAAAAAAATCCAAAAAAAACCCTTCCTATTTTTCTTACAATTGTATGAAGTGAAATTTACCCATGACAGATAAAAAAACTGGCACAGACTCGACATGGCAGCAACTGAATCAGCAGCACAGTCCTCAATTTCTTCGATTTAACAATTAGTGTAGTCTTCTTGTCTGCAACATTTCTCTGAGTGAAGCAAAATGAAAGCAAGCAAATGTGGCAGAACTCTGCCAGGATGGCACTGGAGGAGTCTGATACTTATTTTGCAAGCGAAGTTTTACAACATGATCATAGAACTATAGTATTGGATTGGATGGAAAAGACATTTAAGATCATCAATCCAACCGTTAACCTAGCACCGCCAAGTCCACCACTAGACCTAAGCACCACATCTATGCATCTTTTAAATACCTCCAGTGATGGTAACTCAACCACTTCCCTGGGCAGCCTGTTCCAGTGATTGAGAATCCTTTTGGTGAAGAAATTTTTCCTTATATCCAATCTAAACCGCCCCTGGCACAACTTGAGGCCATTTCCTCTTGTCCTTTCGCTAGTTACTTGGGAGAAGAGACCAACACCCACCTCACTACAACCTCCTTTCAGGTAGTTGTAGAGAGCAATAAGGTCTCCCCTCAGCCTCCTCTTCTCCAGGCTAAACAACCCCAGTTCCCTCAGCCCCTCCTCATAAGACTTGTGCTCTAGATCCTTCACCAGCTTTGTTGCCCTTCTCTGGACACACTCCAGCACCTCAATGCCTTTCTTGTACTGAAGTGCCCAAAACTGAACACAGTATTCGAGATGCAGCCTCACCAGTGCCGAGTACAGGGGGACAATCACTTCCCTACTCCTGCTGGCCACACTATTCCTGATACAAGCCAGGATGCTGTTGGCCTTCTTGGCCACCTGGGCACACTGCTGGCTCGTACTCCGCCAGCTATCAACCAATACCCCCTGGTCCTTTTCCACCAGGCAGCTTTCCAGCCACTCTTCCCCAAGCCTGTAGCCTTGCATGGGGTTGTCGTGTCCAAATGCAGGACCTGGCACTTAGCCTTATTGAACCTCATACAGTTGGCCTTGGCCCATCGATCCAGCCTGTCCAGATCCCTCTGCAGACCCTTCCTACCCTCAAGCAGATCAACACTCCTGCCCAATTTGGTGTCATCTGCAAACTTACTGAGGCTGCACTCAATCCCCTCGTCCAGATCATTGATAAAGATATTAAAGACTGGCCCCAAGACTGAGCCCTGGGGAACACCACTTGTGACTGGCCACCAACTCGATTTAACTTCATTCACCACAACTCTTTGGGCCTTAGTTCTCCTTCTGTTGTTAATGTATTTATAGAAACATTTTTTATTGTCTTTAATGACAGTAGCCAGATTAAGTTCTAGCTGGGCTTTGGCCCTTCTAATTTTCTCCCTGCATAGCCTAACAACATCTTTGTAGTCCCCCTGAGTTGCCGGCCCCTTCTTCCCATAAAGGCCATAAACTCTCTTTTTTTCCTGAGTTCCAGCCAAAGCTCTCTGTTCAGCCAGGCCGGTCTTCTTCCCTGGTCGTCTTCATTGCTCATGTGTTCGCAACTATACCAGAAACTGCCTGAGAAACTGAAACTGGTGCTTGTGGCTCTTCCCCCTAGTCACCTGAAGAGGCACTGAGGCTGTCATGATGGGTATGGTACCCTCCTGAAAGAGAGAAAGATGACTGGTACTCCTCAAGGTCGGAGAAGGAACTGAGCATCTCCTACAACTCTTACTTGAAAGCTAGTGAATAAAAAGAGAAGGGAGGGGGACACTCATTTCACTGTTTTTATTTTTAATGAAAGAACTGACTCTTGCTTTTTTCCCCAAAAAATAACTTAAAAAAATAGCATGGGGTGAATCAGTACCATCTGTGAGAAATACAGCTGCCCTAACTCACTACAGATAAAATGTTGCACTATCATCTCACCTAGCTCTTTATTTTTCTGTGTATTTATGTTATGCTCCTCATGTTTTTACTGCACCTAAAAGTCATATGTATTGAAATTAACTCAGTGCATGCCTGAGCTCTGCAGTTAACTGCATGAGTCTGAAATATACTGACATTATAGTACTTGTATATATTACACAATTTATGTCTCTATGTATAGCACGTACTATTCTGCCGTGTTATATTGAGAAGTTACTGAAATTACAAAAGCAGTATCTCAAAAATTAGGAAATGTCAGAAGTAAGGTAACCCATGTGACTTAATTCAGCTTTCTTGTGAATAAGCATAAAAAATGGGTTCCAATGACATGATCGCATAAGATTTTTCTGGGAAGGCCTTTCTTTCAGTTCACTGAATGAACAGTATCTGAGTGAGCTTCCTCTAGTGGCTTTTTTTACCTCACTGCTCTACACATGGCCCCATCCTTTACTTCTCAAATACTATTCACACATCATGCTGAAGACTGAGTATTAATTTCCCTATGAGGGTTGAGGGTGGGTTTTTTAACCTTAATAAAGCAATATCTGAAAACTTTACTTTATTTCAATGAGTTTATATTCACAGCATTCCAGCAAAATGAGCTGTGTTTATTATCCCCCTTTTGCAGCTGCTGGATTAAAAGTGTCCTCTAATTTGTGGTGGTCTACTTAAAGAAATTAATTCCTGATTATTTTTTCCAGAGAACTTTGCATTTTGTAGCATTTTTCTCTATTCAAAGCAGAATGTCCACGACCTTCAGCAAAAACTGTGAATACTCAGTACTTTTTTTCAGATTAGATCCTGGATTTAAACTCAAACCTACACAAAATGGAAAGCACACTCTTAATACAAATTATTTTTTGTGACTTATATTGCATAGAAGAACTTGCGTAGAGGCAGGTGTTGTCCCAAAACTTGGGGTTTGTTTACCCAGTGTGCAATACGCCAATATACACACAGAGCAGAGGTATTTTATTGCATATTTGTGCAGATATGGGTGTCTGTCCCAAGACAGCACACACCAAAGCTCCAAATCAGTGGTTATTTATACATACAACATTAACATATTCATCTTTCTAATACATATGCATTGTTATTCTATTAAATGATTGGTTTAGATTTCTTCGTCTAGCATGCAAACTAGAACACATGCTCAGGTCTTTTCTCCGCCTTTATCTTTTGAGTAGGTGGTATAATTGGGATAGGTGGTCCATGAGTGGGTGGTCGCAATTCCCCCTGTCAGAATTACCTTTCCTCTAGTTTCCCAGTACTTGTGGCAAGTCCAAATGGTTCTTCATGGTTTACTGACCGAACTAGTAATATATCAGTTAAACTTCAGCTTTTAACAATCAATCACAACCTACTTATCAGACAAAGGTACATTATTTAACAATTTCTTGTCTGGCCTTAGACCAGCAGGGGTAGGGCTACACAATGGACTTTTGCAGCAGCATGACAATTTGATTCATGGCACATTTGCATTTGATTTTACTGTAACACAGAGACAGTCTAGTTCTCTGAGCACCACTCTGCAGACTGAGGGAGACCCTTACTTGATCTTCACACTGCTTTTGTTTCTCACTGTGCACAGTACAACTGATGTTGCAAAAGAAGGAAGGATTATACAGACAACATTCTCCCTGAAAAAATCTTAGTATATCCTGTGCAAGGAATCAGGCAAGGGAAGTGGTGGAAAGCAGTTATATGACTGTGTGTCATGATGTGCCTTGATATACCAGCTACACAGGCAACTTAAATTCTGAAATTTCCTAACTTTATTTTTGCTGCTCAACCTTAGCATTCTTTACTACAGTCGTCTGTTGTGTGCAACTTCCTAAATCAATTCCCTCTTCCCTCACCAAGAAAAAAACAGATAATAGAACATATGGAGCCTTACTGATACCCATAGTGCTGCATCACAGAGCCTGCATTATGGCATCTCCTTCAGCCCCTAAATCTACAGTTCATCAAAAGTTAAAACTTCTCAACTGCCATATCAGACCTTTGACCATCAAGCAAAGAAAGTAATTTATAATGAAAGAAAGTAAACATTGCTGTCCACCAACAGAACTAAAGTTACTGTTGTGGTTTAGCCCCAGCTGGCAGCTAAACACCCTGTGCCTGCTCACTCACCCCTCCCCCTCTGGTGGGATGGTGTCCTGGTTCTGGCTAGGATAGAGTTAATTTCACAAGGAACCAGGACAGGTGAGCCAAGCTGGCCAGGGGGCTATTCCATACCATACCTATTCCATACCATGCTCACCATAAAAGGGGGCTAGTCAGGGAGGGGTGGGTTCTGCATGGCTCTGGGACAGGATTGGTAAATTGTTTTCTATTATCACCCATTGTGAATATCTGTTATCAGTACTATTGTTGATTGTTTTCCCTCTCCCTTGCTGTCCCAGTAAACTGTCCTTACCCCAACCCACGAGGCTTTGCCTTTGTTTTTCCGTTCTCCTCCCCATCCCGCCAGGGGGAGGGGTGAGCGAGCGGCCGCGTGATGCTCAGCTGCTGGCTGGGGCTAAACCATGTCAGATGGGGAGGAGAATTGGAAGAAAAAAGTAAAACTTGTGGGTTGGGATAAGGACAGTTTACTGGGACAGCAAAGGAAGAGGAAAGTAACAAAAACAATACTAATAAAAGAATATACAAAGCAGGTGACAGACAATGCAATTTGCTCACTGCTGACCTGATGCTCAGACCGTCCCTGAGCAGTGGCCTGTCCTCCCTGGTCAGCCCCCTTTCTATCCTGAGCATAATGCCATATGGTATGGAATAACTCGTTTGTTAGTTTGGGTCACCTGTCCTGGCTGTGTCCCCTCCCAGCCTCTTGTGAAAATTAACTCTATCCCACCTAAAAACTAGGACATTATCCACCCCTTATTCTATACCATCTATGTCATGCCCAGATACTACACTTTCCAATTAATCACCACCACTCTTCCTGTCTTTTTAATATATATATACACACACAGAGAGAGATATCATTCCCTTAGTCTATGGGCCATTCCTCTAAAATGTCTGTTGAATTAATTTAATCCATGACTTTTGGGCTCCATCTGTCATAAAAGTCTCTTAGGGCAGGGGAGATGGTGTGTGGTGTTGGACTGTTGCATGCTGCATCTGGTGCTCACGACTGGTGTATCTGGCACAGTCCATGCCCACGGTCTGCGGGTTGAAAAACGTCAATCGTGAGGAAGTTGCTGGGCACTGGTTGCTGAAGCCAGTTCTAGTTCCATCATTGCTGCACTTTGCTTGGTTTTTTTGCTTCATTAATTTGGATGATTCTTAGGGTAATACCATTGATACAGCATATAGCAGTTACAGTAGTGATGACATATGATGGCAGGGTTATTTAGCAATTAACATCATACAATTTAATTTATTGGCTACTCTCACTCAAAATCAAATCCCGTTGAGGTACACATCAGACTTCCCCATTCTTCTGCATTGCCCACCAACTGCACCCTGGTCCCTGAGCAAAAGCAATCCCACAGATGGGTTTGCCTGAAGCAGGACTAACCCAGATTGTCTTCCCCAACATATTCTTCATGCGCACTACAGGAACTTTATCCCCTTCTACAGTAAGTGGAAGTTTTGATTGGGTAGGGCTAGCTCGATTGGTAGACCCCCTAGTGTTGACTAATCAGGTGGCCTTTGCTAACTGTGTGTCCCAGTGTTTGAGGGTCCCACCACCCATTGCTCTCAGGGTAGTCTGTAGCAGTCCATCATATGGTTCGATATTTCCGGAGGCTGGTGCATGGTAGGGGATGTGATACACCCACTCAATGCCATGCTCTTTGGCCCAGGTGTCTATGAGGTTGTTTTGGAAATGAGTCCCGTTGTCCAACTCAATTCTTTCAGGAGTGACATGTCACCACAAGTCTTGTTTTTCAAGGCCCAGGATAGTATTCTGGGCAGTGACATGAGGCACGGAATATGTTTCCAGCCATCCGGTGGTTCCTTCCACCATTGTAAGAACATAGCGCTTGCCTAGGCAGGTTTGTGGGAGTGTGATGTGAAGCATTTTTAAGTCTCACTTTAATCCATTATACTTCCCTGGCCTACAGAGGGGTATGCACTGGATAAGGCAACGAGTAATGATAATCACAATTACAAACAACAAAATGAATACAAATAATTGTTTCAACCAACTTAAATTGGGAAGCCATGAAGTCAACCAAGAGAGATCCAATCCTTCTTGTTCTGTAAATTTAGAAGCCAACTCTTTCAACTGTTGGATTTTCTTTTCTATCAGTAGCGAATTGTCAGAAAGATTGAAACAACACATCCCCTTAAATTCTTCACACCCATGATTGTGCCTCAGTAATAAATAATCTATAGCTGCTTGATTTTTTAAGGTAGCTTCACTGATTTGAACCATTTCAGTTCCCAAAGCTGTCAAAGCTTGTGAAGTATAGTTTATATCCTTTACCAAGGCACAAGCAATTCTCTTTAATGTGTGGTAGTTCATGGCTACTCCTACTCCTGGTGTCAATATTGCAGTGGCTGTCATCTCACCATTACTGTATAAGGTGACTTGGGAATCACAATCTTTGGGCAATTGATGGACAGTTATTTTTGATCTGTTTTCATGCTTTAAATCTTCCTTATTTAATAGTAAAGGAGCTAATCTTCCTATGGAGCAAGGAACTCCAGTTATATTAGCTGGCACATAGGTATAAACAATTCATCCACAAAATAAAAACCACACTAAAGGTAATTTGGTATGGGCCCAGGCACAGCTCACAACCTGTGTTGTATTACAGGTTAAAGGGGGTTGGAGTTGTGCTAAGTTTTCACATCTTGAGGTACAATTTACAACGGTAACACAATATCTAGCTGGAAGAGTTCCTTGTATTTTAACTTTCAGCATTCCTTTTTCTTTGATTTTAGTTGTCTTTCCCATATTATACAATTGGTGATAAGTCAGATTAGCATCAAAACTCTTAAACATCATATAGTTCCTTATTAACTCCAAAGGGGTTGGAACTCCTATTAAACAGGAACTACACATTTCTCCTGCTGAATTCCCTGCATCCAAACAGGAGGACATGTTGGTTACTTCTTTGGCTAATAGCTCCCAAATATTTCTACTCAGATCCCATTTTGGTAACAGAATTTGAGAACTGTTGTTTCTTATCCAAGACATCAAAACATCCATAATGACTAACCCTTTCATTATTGATTAAAAAAAATTAAATTCGCTATACCAACAACACAATAGATACTATTCCTAGCAAAACTATAAAACTATACAAAAATATTTCTCCTTGGATTTAACCTAATTGAATAAATGATTCAGCACAATTCATCAAATGTGACTCAGTCTCAATTTCAAGGGTCCCTTTTGTATGGATGTCCACAGATGAGGAGGTGTCTTCTTTATCCTAGTATAATGGATCCACGATTCGACACCCTTAAGCTTCACTGCAGTATTTGTGGTTAGCAGCACCTGGTAGGGTCCTCTCCACCTTTCCACAAGTGGTTCATCTTTCCATGTCCGGAGGTATACCGAGTCTCCGGGCCTGAAGGTATATACTGGTGAATCCAAAGGCACAGGAGCTTTAACCTGGATGTATTTGTGGAGAGAGTTAATGACCTTGCCCAAAGATATTAAATACTCACTCAAAATTTGTTCTCCCTTCAGGTGCATCTGACTACCTTTCTTTTCCTGTCAAATTTGCAACATAAGGCTTTCCATATAATATTTCAAATGGACTAACTTTCTCTTTTGTTCTAGGAGTTATTCTAATTCTAAGTAGTGCCAGTGGTAAAACTTCAGTTCATTTCATCTGTGTTTCCTGACATAATTTCCTAATGTGCTGTTTAATTGTTTGATTCATTCTCTCTACCTTTCCACTAGACTGTGGTCTCCATGGAGTATGCAAATCCCATTTAATTTCCAAAAATTTAGAAACTCCCTGAATGATTTCTGTTATAAAATGGGGTCCTCTATCTGATGAAAATCCTTCAGATACTCCAAATCTAGGTATTATTTCTTTTAGAAGTACTTTTACTACTTCCCTGGCTTTGTTGGTGCGACACGGAAAGGCTTCTGGCCAGCCTGAAAAGGTATCAACAATTACCAGTAAATATTTATACCCCTTACATTTTGGTAACTCCGAAAAATCAATTTGCCAGTGATTTCCAGGCATAGAGCCTCTTTTTACCTCTCCCGGTAAGGGCCTTTCCTGAACTTTAGGATTATTTCTCAAACAAATATCGCATCCTTGTGTAATGCCTTTAGCAATCTTCAACATATTGATGCCTATTGCATATGTTCTCACCATTTCCACTAAGGCTTCAGTTCCCATATGAGTAATATCATAAGTTCGTTTCATGAGTTCCCTCATTATTTGAGGGGTAACTATGCATCGTCCATCTGGAGTTTTCCACCATCCTTTGGGGGTCTTTATACATTTTAGAAAGTCAGCCAGTTTATCTTCTTTCCCTGTATATTCAGGAACATTAATGTTAAAAGTTCTTTCAGGGACTAAGGCTGCTATGTTTGTAACTAGAGCAGCTCTTTTTGCAGTCTTATCAGCCTTTCGATTTCCTTTGATTACATCCGTCTGTCCGGATTGATGGGCTTTGCAATGTATCACTGCCACTTCCTTCGGTCTGTTGACTGCTTCGAGCAATCTTCCTTGCTGTATTTTATAGGGTTTCCTTGTGATGCTCTCCTTCCAGATTGCACCATGTGCATGTATTATTCCAAAGGCATATTTCAATTGGCTCACTTTCCTTCTGACATCTCTAAGTTTCGGGTTAATGCACTTAACTCGGCCTTTTGAGCAGAAATGTTCACTGGCAGTGGTTGTGCCTCTATCTCTTTTTCCAGAGTAATGACAGCATATCCAGCTTTCTGCTCCCCCTTGATGACAAAAAGTGCCTAATCAGGATCTCGTAAGGGGACATCTTTCAGGTCTGCACAGCTGGAATATACCTGTTCAATAGTTTGTAAACAATCATGTGCCAGTTCTTCTCCTTCATGTAACAGAGAGGCTGGATTTAAGGCACTAGACACCTTCATTATGATGTCTTCCTGTTTGAGCAGTATTGCTTGGTATTGTACCATCCTGCTCGGGGACAGCCAATGATGTCCTTTCTGTTCTAACACTGCTGCAACAGCATGTGGTGCATAAACAGTGATTTTCTGTCCCAAAGTCCTGAATGACTTGCGCCTCTCTTCGTGACGTTCTATATCCTGCTAGCCCCAAAAAGTTCAATAGACTGATGGTTGCTTTTTATAGTCTTCAGCCATGTCCGCCCCCAGCAGTATATCATCTACATACTGTAACAAGGTAACCTTAGCTTCCTTACCTTGCCACTGTTCCAGTTCCTTCACAAGTACATTACCAAAAATCGTGGGGCTATTCTTGAATCCTTGGGGAAGCATTGTCCAGCATAGCTGCATTTTCCGTCCTGTTGTGGGACTTTCCCATTCAAAGGCAAACAACTTCTGGCTTTGTTCTTCTAAGGGAATGCAGAAGAAAGCATCCTTCAAGTCTAATACTGTAAAATAAACATTGGAGTTAATTATGGTCCACTACTATTTGATTGATAGTTCTCAAACCTTGTACCAATCTGTATTCCTGTGCTTAACTAGTCCATATTTGAATAGGTTCCAGTCCAACACGGGCTTCCAATTTCATAGGATACTGTTTTCATCTTAGCAGTTTAGCTCCTGGCTTCAATTCTCTTTTTACTGGTTCAGTCGATTTAGCTTTTCCAGGTTGCTCGGTTGCCCATACAAAAGGGATCACAGCATCCTCTAATTCAGAAAGAGAATTGTCTGGCATCTCTTCTTTTCCGGTTTCTGTTGCCTTCATGGATTCCTGTAACACATATATTTGTGCTTCCCAAGTGTTATTTTGTGGAATATGAAATCTGATTTTGTTTCTATTTGCGCCCCTAGTTTGTTTAACAAATCCCTTCCCATTAGAGGCATAGGACATTCTGGCATATATATTAAAATTCATGTACCAATATTTTATTACAAATTTTACATTTAATTGGTTAAAAGAAAGGTCTAACCTCTTGTTTTCCTGTTGCACCAACTACAGCCATGGAATATTTACCCATAGGTCCCTTATGGCTATTTAATGCAGAATGGGTTGTCCCCGTGTCAACTAAAAATTTAACTATATTGTTCCCCAGCAACCGGGGATGCTTGGCTGGGGATTCCACTTTCTCAACCCCCGGTCCTCATCAGTCCGAGTCCTTATTGACATAATTAGCTGTTGGTATTGCTTAATCATTAATCTCCCTGTACCTGAATTTGAGTTCCAATCTGGCTCCTGAGTTGGCATAAACTGATCAGGGCCATCCCTATCATTTTGCTTTTCATTTTCTTCCCTCGCCTTTTCTATAACCATTCTTTTTTTCTTCTGGTGTAAATATGTTATTCAACAATCAACAATCATTTAAAAAGACATATTATCACATATTATCAGGGTTATCTCGATATAACCCTGCAGATTCTTTCCAATTCATCAGATCCGATGTTGTAAATGGTACTTTTACATATACTAGCAAACTGTCCAGCAAATTTGGGGAGGGCCTGAATTACAGGATGTCGTTGTGCCTGAGTTCTCCCTGCTATTGGGCTAAAAGCTTTGCTACCTCTTTCACTGCCTCCCTCTCCATTATTAACACTTTCTTTACCTGGAGCTACTAACATCTGAATATTTTCCTCCTCCTCTCCCAGCTTCAGGCACCTTTTTCCAATAATGTAAGCAGAACAACACCTTGGTGCTTTCTTCATATCTTTCATCATCATCATTTGAATCAGAAACCAACAAATTACATTGTTTTCGTGTTTCATGGTAACTTCTCAATAAATCAACATACAATACTTCATCCCATTTATCCAACCTCCTACAAAGTAACATCAACTGCAAAATTGTTTATCCAACCTTCCAAAAAATAATATCAATTGCAAAATTGTATCATAATTTAAGGATCCTTTTTCTGGCCATTTTTCCTCATCGTCCAATTTATACTTTGGCCACCATTGAGTACAATACTCTGTAAGTTTCTTTTTTGTTAGGGGATGCCCTCTGAATTTGCCACAATGTTTTAAAATACAACCTAGTGGGGAACAAGGAGTTATTACAGACTGTTGGGTGCCCATATTTTTCTTTCCCAAAAAGAACGTTCTAAACCACAATGCCATATACTCCAGTCATCACTGTCCAAATGTATATGACTCTTTCCCTTACAACAACCAGTACATTTTAAACCAGATGTACATGGCCCCTTACATATGCATACAATAACCTTAAAAAAGATTTTATATACTCCAGTCATCACTGTCCAAGCGTATATGACCCCTTATGCATGCAAATAACAACCCATCGAGCAATATCTCTTACAGCAAACGTTGCACCGTTGTATCGCTTACCCTCTCTGGCTGGGGAGGATACTCACGGACTCCCCGATCAAAGGGTCGATGTGCGCTGGAGTCCGGAGAGCGTCTCCCCACTGGCAGCTGGCAAGTCGATCCGGGCAAGGCGTCATGGCAGTCCCACCACAGCAGTCTCATCTGGGTCGCCAAAAACTGTTGTCCAAAAAGCAGATTCATTGCCCGGTGTGCAATAAGTCAGTTCTCACACACACAGGAGAGATATTGCTTTTTATTCAGGCCTGGGTGCTCGGTGGATTTCCACAAATCAAGCACACCTAACGCTGGTTGTCTTGTCATATTTATGCACAAAAGTTACAAATTAGTACACTCCCCGTTACAACGATTGGTTCATATTTCTTCACCTAGTATGCAAACTAGAACGCATGCTCTGTTCTTTTCTCCACCTTTATCTTTTGGGTAGGTGGTATAATTTGGGTAGGGGGCTCATGGGTCGGTGGTCACAGAGACCCTGGCCCAAATTACCTTTCCCCTAGTTTCTCAATATTTCTGGCACTTCCAAATGGTTCTTCAGGGTCTGTTGATCAGACTAATGATTTCTTCTTCCTCTTGACAATCATGTCTTAATTGATACATTGTTTGGGTGAATATTAACTAACATAATGGTAGGACTGCACACTATCCATCCTTAGCAGTACCTAGCAACTATTTGCAAAATTATCTGTGACATTCTTAACTATGGAACTATGAAGAACTATCTGTAACTTCTTAGCTACAGAATCATGATTAACTTTTAACTTCGATGCCGGATATCATAACCACCCTCACAGGGCATTGGCCACCATCCATGAGTCAGTAGAGAGGTACAGCGTTGGCCACTTTTCTCTTTCAGCAATATCTAAAGCCAGCTGGATGGCTTTCACCTCTGCAAACAGGCTCGATTCACCTTCTCCTTCAGCAGTTTCTGAGACTCGTGTAGGACTCCATACAGCAGGCTTCCACCTCCGATGCTTTCCCACAATGTGACAGGACCCATCAGTCAACAGGGCATACTGACTGCTGAGATCCCCTTATAACTCTAAAAATACAGATGGGTTCTGCACCTTTATAGCTTGATGACATTAGGGTACACTGTGCACTGGTGTCCACTAGAGCTTTATACTCCTGCGGGTCTGATATGTCAGGCCATTGAATCCAAATCCACACAGTGCAATAAACCTGGTTGTCCCTTTCCTCCACCTGGATGGAGGCAGGTCTCCTCTACTCCTGGTCTTCATATTTGTTACTCACTTCTTGTACAGATGACTTACTTAGAAGTCCCTGTGGTGGGTTGACCCTGGCTGGATCCCAAGGTACCTGCCAAAGCTGCTCTATCACTCCCCCTCCTCAGGTGGACAGGGGAGAGAAAATATAACAAAAGGCTCATGGGTTGAAATAAGGACAAGGAGAGATCATTCACAAGCAAAATAGACTCAACTTGGGAAAATCAATTTAATTTATTGCCAATCAAATCAGAGTAGGGTAATGAGAAATAAAACCAAAACTGAGAAACACCTTACCCCCACCTCTCCCTTCTTCCCGGGATTAACTTCGCTCCTGATTTCTTTACCTACTCCTCCCCAGCAGCACAAGGGGAGGGGGAATGGGAGTTGCAGTCACTTCATCACACATTGTCTCTACCTCTCCTTCCTCCTCAGGGGGAGTACACTCTTCCTCTGCTCCAACATGAGTCCTTCCCATGGGAGACAGTCCTTCATGAACTGCTCCAGCATGGGTCTCTCCCACAGGGTGCAGACCTTCAGGAGCAAACTGCTCCAGTGTGGGTCCCACACGGGGTCACAAGTCTTGTCAGCAAACCTGCTCCAGCATGGGCCTCTCTCTCCCCATGGGTCCACAGGTCCTGCCAGGAGCTTGCTCCAGCATGGGCTTCCCATGGGGTCACAGACTCCTTCAGGTGCATCCACCTGCTCTGGCGTGGGGTCCTCCACGGGCTGCAGGGGAATCTTGGCTCCTGTGCCTGAAGCACCAGGCTGTCATCCATCACTTCCTTATGTTCCACGTGCCTGAGCATAGTTTCCAGGAGGATCTGCTCCATGATCTTGCTGGGCACCTTGGTGTCTGCAGAACTGTTCCTCTCATATTCTCACTCCTCTCTCTGGCTGCAATTGCTCCTGGTGTTGTTTTTTTTCCCCTTCTTAAATATGTTATCACAGGGGCACTATCACCGTCACTGATTGGCTCGGCCTTTGCCAGTGGTGAATCCATCTTGGAGCCAGCTGGCATTGGCTCTATCAGACATGGGGGAAGCTTCTAGCAGGTTCTTACAGAAGCCACTCCTGTAGCCCTGCCGGTACCAAAACCTTGCCACGCAAAAGCAATACAGTCCCTTCAAAAGGACCATAAGTACGGTCAGGCCTTCCACTCGATCTGAGGAACTGCCTATTGGAAACTGGAGAGGCATTTTTCCTGGAAGAATCCCCTTTCATGATGTTTTTCCTTGCAACTCATGTACTTGTGGCTCTAGGGTCGAGGTAGGTTTTCCATCCCACTTCCTCATGTCTTCTCCGTGGTCACACAGGTAAAACCACAGGGTGCCTCGTGGTGTGTACTGTCTATATCCTCTCTCTTTAGCAGAGGAACGCTTACGCCTGGTAGCTGAGATACTGGTTCATACAGGTGGGGAATAGGACATATTCTCTTCGAGTTACTGGACCTTGCGGGACAGTTTCTCCACAGCTGAGACAAGGGAGGAAGAGAGACTTTCTTCTTATTGCGGGGGTCGGCCAGCCACTTCATCCACCGTTGGTGCCTCTTCGCCTTTTCAGTCCATTACTGCCAATGAGTTGGTGTTCCGTACAAACTTCGGCCACATAGGTCATATGCATTGGACTTCATCAGGATCTGTGGTTAACTGCACATTGTCTGGGTCATAATAAACCATCTCCCGCACAGCTAATTCCCTCAGGTAGTGGGCACCTCTCTCCATGGTGGTCCACTTGCCTGGATGACATACAACATCTTCACTGAAGGGATACCTTTCCCTCACACTTGACAGGAGTCACCTCCAGAGGCTGAGGGCCTGTGCCTTCTTCCCAATTGCCTTGTCAATGACCCCTTCCCTAGACAGGGATCCCAGCTGCTTGGGTTCCCTACCCTCTAATTCCAGGCTACTGGCCCCATTATCCCAGCATCAGAGTACCAGGTAATGATGTGGTCATCTGGATGGCGGCTGAAATCCTTTTGCATATCTCGCAGCTCACTCAAGGACAGAGATTAGGTGATTACCTCTGGTTCTGCCTCTTCCTCCTGTTCTCGTGATGGACTTGGTTCATCATCATCCCTTACTAAATGAACTGATGTCTTTGTGTATTTATTCTGTATAGGGGTGACTGACACCAGCAGGGGTTGGTTTTTTGGTTCAGCTGTACTGCCTGTCACTGGGGTTTTAGTGTTAGTGCCTGTCACTGGCATTTGAGTGGCCACAGTTCCTGTCAGTCTCTTTTCTCGCTCTTCCCCCTGATGGTGCTGCCTACTATCGAGCAGTGTTTGGTAGATACTGGCCAGGGCCCAGCACAGTGCAGTAAGTTGTGCCTCCTTGGAATAGCCACAGCATCTTCCTTTCAAACATTCTATCACTTTATCAGGGTCTTGCAGTTGTTCGGGAGTGAAGTTCCAGACCATTGGGGGTGAGAAGTTCTCTAGTTACCTGCCCATGAGAATATGCATGCCACCCATGACTATCCAGCCTCAGAGCAGATCTCTGGGTGGTATTCTTAAAACAATTTTTGTAACCCTAAACAAGACCTGAAACACATTCAGGAGACATAGCAATAGGAACATGCTGGCTTGAACATCCCAAGGATATTCAAAATTCTCAAAAGGTGTGGTAACCAGCCTGAAGGAAAAAGGGGAGGTGAAAGAGCACGAGAAAGTATCCCCCCCTGTCTTCCCCATAGATTGGGTGCAATTATTAATCAATTCCAAGAGATGTCATTCAAGGTACAGGCATGACAGCAATGCTACATATAAACACCAGCTTAACCCCATGACCAGTGATGTTATAATTTCATAAGTCAATATTACATAGTACAGCAAAATGAGAATCCCGATCCCTCTCCCAGAGGTGATAAACAGCACCGCAGGGAATATAGACAGCGAGTAAGGATTTACATAACACAACCATGTGAATAAACAAAACACCATTGTAACCAGCAACTATTTACCTAATAAACGTGTATAACAAATTTGTTTTAACACACTCCTGTCAGATCTGTCATTATCTCAACCCTTCGAGCCCCACATTTGTTGCCAAAAAAGACTGTCATTGTTTAGCCCCAGCTGGCAGCTAAGAACCACGTGGCTGCTCACTCACCCCTACCCCCCCACCCCATCCCACCCACGGTGGGATGGGGAGGAGAATCAGAAGAAAAAAGTAAAACTCGTGGGTTGGGATAAGGACAGTTTCCTAGGACAACAAAGGAAGAGGAAAATACCAACAACAATACTTAGAATATATGAAGTGGGTGATACACAATGCAATTTGCTCACTGCCCAGAAGCTGATGCCCAGCCCTTCCTGAGCAGCAGCCCCTCCTCCCCAGCCAGCCCCCTTTATATCCAGAGCATGAGGTCATATGGTATGGAATACCCCCTTGGGCTAGTTTGGGTCACCTGTCCTGGCTGTGTCCCATCCCAGCTTCTTGTGAAAATTAACTCTATCCCAGCCAAAAACCAGGAGAGTTACCAATTTTGTGACTTCTCGTTATGGCTATTTAGTAACAACAAAAGGACACAGACACTTTGGAAGCCCAAGGTATAATCAGAGACTGGAGGAACAGGCTTTTGTAGTCACAGGGCTTTTTGTCTTCATTGTTTCCTGATCTTTGTCCCCATGTGTTCCTACCCAACCATCTCTGACCTCCACCTTGCTTTAGCTGCCAGGCCCAACTTCAAACTTGTATTCCAGGCTACTGCTTTTCTCCTCCCGTGGCCAGGTAGAAAAACCAGCAATGTCAGGTCCTACTGATAGCTTCTTTGCTTAGCTTCTGGTGTGGGAGGTTTAGCCCCTCTGGATAAAGGGAAAAACTATTCCAGAGAAAGTCTCACTTAGCTGCTGCTGACCCAAGTTAGAACCAAGATCGCTTGGAGCAAGTGGGAGCTACAAAAAATTTATCTGTCAAACTTTAGCACAGTAGGGCCTGGAGAAACCTTAGTTTAACTTGGAAATATTTGTGCAAATTTTCACAGGCAGTGCAGCAGGCATATCTAAGGATGCAAAAGGTAATGTCTGCCAAATTTCAAGTCCTTGTTCCAAAGTACGAAAGAAGTAATGCTTTCTAGCCAAACTGTTTAAAGAATCTAAGAGGAAAAAAGTTTTTTATTTTTATGATCTACTTCTGAGAAATAGCTGAAAAACTTTCCTTTAAGTTTCCCAGAAGAATTCAGGCTGGAGCAGACAACTAGCATGGAATATGTTAGCTGGAATAGTGAAGTTCTGGCAAAATAAGAAGGTACTGTAAACAGGGTCTTGTAATTCACCAAAAAGATACCTGTGCCTCACCAAATAATTTAGGTATTTTTGGTGTAGGCAGTTCATTAACATTTTCTAAAAACATATCAATTTTATATGCAACATATTCTTCCATTTTGAATTTTTTTCCAGATTTTGTTGGTGCTTCTCTTGAATGTTTCATCACAATGTAATTTTCCTACTGATCTCTCTAAGCTGGGTCTTAGAACACTTCTAAATCAAGTGTACCATGCCATTGGACTCTGAAACTGGTAGAGAGAATCTAGAAAACATGCACATGTCATAGAGGCAACTGTCTTCTCTGCAAGTATCAGACAGCAAAAGGACTAGGAAACACACTGATCTAATAATTTTAGCATGTTGTTATTTTCTAAATTTAAACCCTACAATTTAAATATAAATATTATTCGCACTCCACTTGCTGGGCATTCTAAGTAGATATATTCCCCTGATGGGTTTATTCAACAGTTTTCATTGGATTTAGCACTTTCACAGAAACCGATACCTCAAAGGATCTTCTTGCAGCTTTCAATTCAACCTCTCTAACCCCCAGCAAGTATACCAGATACTTAACTACTGTCAATGCAAAAATTGTGATGCATCAAAACCAAATTACAGGAATGAAATAAAACAAAGGCATTTAACATTATTCTATAGAGTTAATTTGCTTTCCTCCACATTTATTTATTTAAAAGGATTCTGTTAGATTTCCTTTGATGCTTCCGCAGTCCCACACAATATACATTCACTTTACTGTAGAGTACATTCAGACCTCAGACCACATCATCCAGTAGTCCATCAGTCATGAGTGGTCAATGTCATACTTGTTCCAAATAAAATTAAAACTGTAGTTCTCACATAATGCAGTAAGCATTAATGGAGTTTAGGCTCCCTATATCAGTTTAACTCCAACTCTATAATGAGTGAGGAAAAAAGGAAGATGCTAATATGGATGCAGATTTGAACCTTTCCGAACTCTGCAACAATTCAGATCCAGGATTCCAGTCAAGATTTTTTGGTACACCAAATTTAACCAATTAGCACCCACACTCTCCCCTCGTCCCAAAAATTCACAAATGAGAAAGTATGCTGAAGGCCATGACAGTTTATTTGGGAAAACTGTACCTATCTGACAATGTATGTACACATATCACAGCTTAATTGCCCCCTGGAGATGTACATGTCATTAATACTAACCTCCTAGAATACTTCAACTGGAACAAGATCAATTTCTGAACAGGTCTTAATACCTCCACATAGAATTAATTTGATTGTAGTCTTATCTAATTACTGCAAAGACATTTAATAAGACAGTATCTGGCTTAAGCAAACACAAGCTATGGAACTCAGCTCAAAGCTAGCTCATCATTATCTCATGTAATTAAACAACATATGGGAAGCTGGAGTACAGCTGGGAAGAGCTATTATGGGAAGTGGTAAGTTTTGAATTTAGAACGAGACACCATGAGGAAGATAAAGAGCAAGTCAGCCCTATGACTACGGTCCTTATATTATCACAGAATGGTTTGGGTTGGAAGGGACCTCAAAGATCATCGAGTTCCAATCCCCCCTACAATGGGCAGGGACACCCTCCACTAGACCAGGTTGCCCAAAGCCTCATCCAACCTGGCCTTAAACACTTCCAGGGATGAGGCCTCCACAACCTCTGAATGAATCACAGTGGAGTCTCAACTCAGATAACTGGCAATGTAGATGTAAGTCTGAAGATAAACTGAATCAGCAATGAACAATGAACAGATAATTTCAAATGAAAAAAAAATGTTCTAGCCACACAGCTTGCATTCATATCCCCTTGATAAACATAATTTTTATTAGGCTAGCTCTCCAAATTTCCACTCACAGTAATGCTTTACACTAAAAAAAAAAATCCCTCACTGTAATATTCATTTTGGAAAGGGGATTTAGTGGTGTATTTTTGTATATGTGCTTAACATCCTAGTACATGTAACAAGTAGTCTCCATTTTCAGGACAAGTGTGAATAGATTTAAGTTCTCCCCTTTGAGACAACATTTGTTGTAAGACAGTACTTGCTGTGCAAACTGGATGGCAGTTGATTTTTTTCCAGTCAATATGAGGTTTCATAATCAGTTCCTATGATAGGCATCAACCCTTCATTCATTCGGTCATAAAAATGTGACTTACTAGAAAAGGAAAAATAGAGTCTAAAGGCACAGAATCACATGACTGCTCTACTAGGAGTCTGTAAACAGAGAATCACTTGAATTTAGGAAATCCAAATCTAGGAAAGTAAAAAGGTATCTGAAGCAGGCCTTTATCTAGCCAACTTCCTTAAAGATCCAAAAGGTTTTGAGGTCTACAAAGTATGCACTAAAATACCATATTTCAAAAAGCAATAAGGCAAATAGTATATTCATTATTTCAAAAAAGTTACAATGGTAGTGTAGGCATACACAGTATAACTTGGTTACAATGTGCAGTACTGTTTCTACTACATAGCCCTATTAACTTTCCTTTCTACATAAATGGAGATTAAAACAGGATTCCAGGTGAACACAAAACCATCCTTGTACTACCATCTACCACTGGCAACAGTTCTTCAGCAGCGACAATGTTTGCTCTGCTGCTTGAGTCACATTCATGCTGAGGAAAGTCCTCAAATCAAAGTTCAGAGATTAAACACTGTCATACTTGTGAAGAGCTGCTTCTAGCTTTTGTGTCACTTTTTGAAAAAAGAGTATTTGCTGTTGCAAGAAATGCTGCATCTGTGATTTAAAGTCCCTCACACGAATTTTGTGGAAATGATTAATTTCTGCTAGGGTTGCAAAAGAAATAATGTTACAGCGTTCTTGAATGCCCCCAGCTTTTTGGAGCTCCATCTTCCCCTCTTCCACATGTCGCTTACTCTCCTTTACTTTGGTAAGGGCTCCTGTGTAAAGAACAAAACACAATAGCTGAACTGTGAGGACAATGTAGACTCAACTACTGTAATTTAACAAGTAATTTAATAACAAGGATTCATAGAAGGCTCATTCTAAATGTATTTATATGTGTGCATATATATATATGAATGAAAAGGAATAATTTATTCCTTTTTCAGATCAAAAATCACAGAACAGTGAATCTTGTTTAAAAATATCAATTTTTTTAAGGCTTAGGCTTGCAAAAGTTAGTAAAACATGCCTATTTCACAATCTTAACAATCAGATGATGTCCTTCAGAGAATATCTGATAAATATACCAGCAGTGGAAAAAAATGAAAGCACTAGAAAACTAGTCAGATCAATTTAAGCCTACATAAACACCAGAAAAATGCCCTCATTCAGAAACTGGACTTTGTGAATATTTGTGAAACATCAAAATGAGATCTGAATGCACGATATCTTTCTAATACACCATTCTGCTTTTAGACTACAGATACCCAAAAATTAATTATTGAGTACTAGAGAATCGAAAAGCTTATTTCAAAGTTGTAGACATCCAGATAGAGCTAACACAATCTTGTAAGAGCTAGAAGAAACACAGAGCAAAAGAATTGACAGTCCTCCTCCTCCTCCAAATAGGTAATTAAAGCACACACATCCTACAAAACCAAAATATCACCCAAAGCAGACTCACCCAAAGCAGACTCCTATAGTGACACAGAATAACAAGATGCGTCTTAGACATTTATGTTCATGTCTCAATTTCCCATAGGAGCAAGGTCTTTGCCTTAAATATTATATGCATATTTTATTTATATAACTAAAACCATCCAGACCAATAAAGCTTTTATCTTCTCACAAAACAATAGTGATATGACATTTTTCACAACATTTATGATCACTCTTAACTTGTTCCTTCAACTATTTGTAATGTCTTAACTAACTCTCTCCTTTCATACTATACTTCTTACCATATGTGGGGGATTGACCCTGGCTGGATTCCAGGTGCCCACCAAAGCTGCTCTATCAATCCCCTCTTCAGCTGGAGAGGGGAGAGAAAATATAACAAAAGGCTTGTGAGTCGAGATAAGGACAGGGAGAGATCACTCACTAATTACTGACACGGGCAAAACAGACTCAACTCAGGGAAATTAATTTAATTCATTGCCAATTAATAACAGAGTAGGATAATGAGAAATAAAACCAAATCTTAAAACACCTGCTCCCTACCTCTCCCTTCTTCCCAGGCTCAACTTCATTCCTGATTTCTCTGCCTCCTGCCTCCAAGTGGTGCAGGGGAACAGGGAATGGGAGTTGTGGTCAGTTCATCACATGTTGTCTCTGCTGCTCCTTCCTCCTCACACTCTTCCCCTGCTCCAGTGTAGGGTTCCTCCCACAGGAGACAATCCTCCACAAACTTCTCAAACGTAGGTCCTTCCCACTGGCTGCAGATCTTCACCAACTACTCCAGTGAGAGACCTTTCCGCGTGTGTTTCCCATGGGGTGCAGTCCTTCAGGAACAGATTGCTCCAGCATGGGTCCCCCATGGGGTCACAAGTCCTCCCAGAAAACCTGCTCCAGCCTGGGCTCCTCTCTCCATGGGGTCACAGGTCCTGCCAGGAGCCTGCTCCAGCATGAGCTCTACACAGGGTCACAGCCTCGTAACTCCACATAACACTCGCCCAGTAACTCCACATAACAGACCACCTCTCCTGTCCTGAGTGACCACCATATCAGATGGGGCCCAAAGTCATGGAGTAAATGAACTCAATGGACATTTTGTGGACATTTATGGACATTTTACAGACATTTCACAGGTATGGTCCATAGACCTAAGGGAATGATATCTGTGTATTATATCAAAGGATGGGAAGGGGTGTGGTGGTTAATGAAGATGTATTTTGATAGCGTGGTACCTGACCATGATGTAAATGGTATGGAATAAGGGGTGGAGAATGTGCTGGTTTTGGCTGGGATAGAGTTAATTTTCTTCATAGTAGCTAGTATGGGGCTATGTTTTGGATTTGTGCTGGAAACAGTGTTGATAAAATAGAGATGTTTTTGTTATTGTTGAGCAGTGCTTACACAGAATCAAGGCCTTTTCTGCTTCTCACACCACCCCACCAGTGAGTAGGCTGGGGGTGCACAAGAAGTTGGGAGGGGACACAGCTGGGATAGCTGACCCCAACTGACCAAAGGAATATTCCATATCATATGACATCATGCTCAGCATATAAAGCTGGGGGAAGAAGAAGGAAGAGGGGGACATTCGGAGTGATGGTGTTTGTCTTCCCAAGTAACCATTATGCGTGATGGAGCCCTGTTTGCCTGGAGATGGCTGAACACCCGCCTCCTGATGGGATGTAGTGAATGAATTCCTTGTTTTACTTTGCTTGTGCACGCAGCTTTTGCTTTACTTATTAAACTGTCTTTATCTCAGCCCATGAGTTTTCTCACTTTCACTCTTCCTATTCTCTCCTCCATTCCACTGGAGGGGGAGTGAACAAGCGGCTGTGTGGTGCTTAGTTGCCGTCTGGGGTTAAAATCATGACACTCTGTCAGACATGGGGGAAGCTTCTAGCAGCTTGTCACAGACGCCACCCATGTAGCCCCCCCCCCCACTACCAAAAACTTGCCACACAAACCCAGTATTAGAAAGAAACTACAGAAAGTTGATAGGGCAGGAGGAATGTCAGTTTCACAGTTGGTGGAGGTGGTGTGCAGGGTGTGTGGCAGTCGGGATGAGAGCAGGGAGCGGAGTGGTGTGGGGTTGCAGGAGTCCCTATTGGCAGCTGCTATGGCAGGGAATGCCATTGGGGGTAGAGGAAGAGGCGGAATGGGAAGGAGTAAGGGAAGAGGTGGAATGGGACAGGGAAAGAATCCACAGGCTTGACCACCTTTGGGACAATGTGCGACCTGTGGACAGGAGGGACACTGGAAGAACGAATGTCCGAATCAAAAGGGGACAGAGGAACAAGATCATGCAGGAAACGCTAATCTCATTATGCTAGAGGATTCAGACAATGAATGAAGGGGACCGGGGAAAAACATTAAGGCCTCCCCAGCTGATCCCCTGGTTCCAGTTAAGCTGGGGAACGAGATCATAGATTTTTAATTGACAGTGGGGCCACTCATTCGGTAATCACCAGTTGTAAGAGACCTCTAAGTAATGTAACTATACCTATTGTTGGGGCAATGGGAAATAAAACATTAAGGACATTTTTGCAACCTATGGAATGTACAATTGGGGACACCAAATTAATTCATAAGTTTTTATATATGCCAGAATGCCCCCTTCCGCTACTGGGATGGGATTTGCTATGCAAACTAAATGCACAATTAACCTTTTCTGAGAATGCTGTACAGCTCTATATCCCACCTGAAACAGCCTGGAGACCCCAGATCTGCTTGCTGACAGATGAAACATCAGAAGAATCTGAAGAGAATATTCCGAACGCTGTATTAAACATGGTAATTCCCCTGGTATGAGCTTTTAAGGAACTAGGTAAAGCAAAAAAATGTAAGTCTGATCAAAATAGAAGTAAAAGAGGGGGCAAAACCAATAAGGGTGCATCAGTACCCTATTGGACTGGAAGCTCGCAGAGGCCTCGAACCCCTGATAAATATCTTTATGCAATATGGACTGCTCAGGGAATGTTGATCTGAATATAATACACCAATCTTACCAGTGAGGAAGCCTCACTCCCAGGAATACCGATTGGTGCAGGATTTGAGGGCTATAAATTGGATAACCAGAGACATACATCCTACAGTGTCTAACCCTTAAACCTTGTTAACATCTGTACCAGAGAACAATGCCTATTTTACAGTGCTAGACTTAAAAGATGCCTTTTTCTGCGTTCCAGTGGATGAACGGTCATTCGCCGAAGGGAGCTGCTCTGGTGCCGGCCCGACTCGCAGCGGAGCGGCAGATCTAGGCGCACAGGGGGTTTTCCTGACTTTCCAGAGGCAGGGAAACGCCAGGGGAGCAGAAGAGACCCGCCACGAGCCGGCAGCTCTCGCCGGAACCGCTGACGAGGCCTGGGCGTTGCCAGGGCAACAGCGCCCACCCCCCACCCCCCCGTCTATAAAAAGCAGCCTGGGGAGCGCTCGGGACCTGGAGTATGACGTGGCAGTTTGTGCGGCAGGGCCTAGTCACCCTACCAGCTCGGGAGGTGAGTTCCGTTGCTGGTCATCATTATCTTAAAGGAGCTTAGCTATGGCATCCACCCGGCAGAAAGCTCTGACCTCTGTGCTCACGAGAAGGGATGTGGCAACCCAGACAGAGCTGCCACAAAAACATGCAGCCACCCAGCTCTCAGGCTGCAGGGAGTGCCAGAGCCTGTCACTGGTAGCAGATGGCAGTAGTGAGAATGGCTGTGTGAGGTGTGACCAGGTGGATGATCTGCTCAGCCTGGTGGCAGAATTACGTGAAGAAGTGGAAAGGTTAAGGAGCATCAGAGAGGCCGAGAGAGAGACTGGTGGAGACAAGCTCTGCCCTCCCTGAGACAGAAACAGGGACAGCCACCAGACAAAACCCAAGGTGAAGGGGACCCTGTATCTTCCCCCTGCCAGGCAGAAGGCAGTAGCTTAAAAGGAAGGAGTGAATGGAGGCAAGGCCACACTCGGCGTGGCAGGTGAACCTCCTTCTCCTTGCCCACCTCGCCTTCCCAAGCGCCTCCGTACAACAGGTATGAGGCTCTGGCTGTGGAAGGCCACTCAAAGGAGGATATGGACAATAGTTGAGCTACACCAGAGGTATCACCAAGGCCAGAAGGGCCCACACCCCATATCATGACCACCCCCACAAAGAAGAAAAGGCAGGTTATAGTTGTAGGTGACTCCCTTCTGAAGGGTAAAGAGGGGCCGATATGCAGGGCAGACCCTCCTCTTAGAGAAGTCTGCTGCCTCCCTGGGCAGGAAACTCCCCAGCCTGGTATGGCCCTGTGACTACTACCCGTTACTGCTCTTCCATGTGGGTGGGGATGAAGCAGAGACACATAGTGCAAAAGCAATCAAAAGAGACTTCAGGGTCTTGGGATGGTCACTGAAGGAATCTGGAGCGCAGGTTATTTTTTCCTCCCTCCTTCCAGTTGTGGACAGCAATGTTGGGAGGAACAGATGGAGGGGACAAGGAGGGGCTGGTGGGGGGTGTGAAGCTCATGGGCAGCCTTGGCTGCAGTGATCACGAAATGGTGGAGTTCAAGATCCTCAGGGCAGCGAGGAGGGCGTGCAGCAAGCTCACTACCCTGGACTTCAGGAGAGCAGACTTTGGCCTCTTCAGGGACCTACTTGGTAGAATACCATGGGACAAAGCCCTGGAGGGAAGAGGGGCCCAAGACAGCTGGCTAATATTCAAGCATCACCTCCTCCAAGCTCAGGGGAGATGCATCCCAACAAAGAAAAAAGTCAGGCAAAAACACCAAGAGGCCTGCATGGGTGAACAAGGAGCTCCTGGGCAAAGTCAAACAAAAAAAGGAAGCCTATAGAGGGTGGAAGCAAGGGCAGGGAGCCTGGGAAGAATACAGAGAAACTCTCTGAACAGCCAGGGATCAGGTTAGGAAAGCCAAAGCCCTGATAGAAATAAATCTGGCCAGGGATGTCAAGGACAACAAGAAAAGTTTCTATAGCTATGTTAGTGAGAAAAGGAAGACAAGGGAAAATGTGGGCCCCCTCCGGAATGAAACAGGCGACCTGGTTACCCAGGATATGGAGAAGGCTGAGGTACTCCACGACTTCTTTGCCTCAGTCTTCACCGGCAAGGGCTCGAGCCACACTGCCCAGGTCACAAAAGGCAAAGGCAGGGACTGGGAGAATGCAGAACCGCCCACTGTAGGAGAAGATCAGGTTCGAGAATATCTAAGGAACCTGAAGGTGCACAAGTCCATGGGACCTGATGAGATGCATCCGCGGGTCCTGAGGGAACTGGCAGATGAAGTGGCCGGGCCATTCTCCATCATATTTGAGAAGTCCTGGCAGTCTGGCGAAGTTCCCACTGACTGGAAGAGGGGAAACATAACCCCCATTTTTAAGAAGGGAAAAAAGGAAGGCCCAGGGAACTACAGGCCAGTGAGTCTCACCTCCATGCCTGGCAAGATCATGGAGCAGATCCTCCTGGAAACTATGCTCAGGCACATGGAAAATAAGGAGGTGATTGGGGAGTGAGCGAGTGGCTGTGTGGTGCTTAGTTTCCGGCTGGGGTTAAACCATGACACTCTGTCAGACATGGGGGAAGCTTGTAGCAGCTTCTCACAGCAGCCACCCATGTAGCCCCTCCCCACTACCAAAACCTTGCCACACAAACCCAATACACCATACAAATGACTACAGTTCACGCACAGGACTCCCCATACGTTCCCTTGAAGAAATGCTTTTCTGTACTCCCTACAGTGACACTAGCCAGTAAGCTAACAGAGAAACCTCTCTGCCTATATCTTTCAGGAGGACAACCTCCACTTTATCTGCTGGGGAAGCAGGTTTGTCTTCTTGTCAGCCTGAATCCACACATGTAGTAAACACCATTAAACAGTAAAAATACAGTTCATCAGCAGTAATATTATCTTCTGTCCTTTCTTTCCTGTGTCTGTTTAATATGCCATTTCGAATACACCTTCCCTCAGCACCCTGACACGTCTCTGCAATTCAGATTTGGAGCATGACTTTGTGCATGGCAGTGTCTGGGCTTGCTCTATGGGCAGTGAGTTGGGAGGGAACCAGGCAGCACGGCCACTGCTCACTGCATTTTGTTCCCGGTTCTCACATTCCCCTGCCTGCTGTCGCTCATTCCCTGCCTATCTCCAACCCCTCACCAGGCAGTCAGGTAGAATGGATGGTCAAGGTATGCTCTTACTACAGGCAAGTTAAAATACCAGATGATTCAGCAGACTTGGGGAAACAGAGTTTGTTGCATTTTTGAAATGTAATGGGGGTTGTGCCTTGCATTATAAATAAAATCTGGAATGCCTAAATTCAGAGAAGCATGCGTGACTTTTCTCCATTCAACTTCTAACAACTTGTTAACTGGGCCAGGATGTGTTTTTAATAGCAAATACTCAGAAAAATTTTCCTCTGTTATCAGTACTTCTCTACTCTTAAAATCATATTTTTCTCCTTAATTTACATTTAGGCTGTGGTCTACATGGCATCTTGTGGGATGCCGGACTTGTCCGGGCTTGTTGGTGCCAAATACAGGGTCAAGGGCCCGGGGGGGGGGAAGCTATGCTCAGGCACATGGAAAATAAGGAGGTGATTGGTGACAGCCAACATGGCTTCACTAAGGGCAAATTGTGCCTCACAAATTTGGTGGCTTTCTATGATGGGGTTACAGCGTTGGTGGACAAGGGAAGAGTGACAGAGGTCATCTACCTGGACTTATGCAAAGCATTTGATACTGTCCTGCATGACATCCTTGTCTCTAAATTGGAGAGACATGGATTTGACGGATGGACCACTTGGTGGATAAGGAATTGGCTGGATGGTCGCACTCAAAGAGTTAGCAATAAGCACGTGGAGAAGAAGGTTATTGGGAGCGGTCAACATGGATTCACCAAGGGGAAACCATGCCTGACCAATCTGATAGCCTTCTATGATGGCATGACCAGCTGGGTGGATGAAGGGAGAGCAGTGGATGTTGTCTACCTTAATTTCAGCAAGGCTTTTGTTACTGTCTCCCATAACATCCTCATTAGCAAGCTTAGGAAGTGTGAGATGGATGAGTGGCCAGTGAGGTGGGTTGAGAACTGGCTGAATGGCAGAGCCCAGAGGGTTGTGATAAGCAGCACAGAGTCTAGTTGGATGCCTGTATCTAGTGGTGTGCCCCAAGGGTCAGTGCTTGGTCTGGTCCTATTCAACATATTCGTCAATGACCTGGACGAGGGGACAGAGTGTATCCTCAGCAAATTCACTGATGACACTAAGCTGGGAGGAGTGGTCGACACATTGGAAGGCTGCGCTGCCATTCAGCGAGACCTGGACAGGCTAGAGAGCTGGGCAGAGAGGAACCATATGAAATTCAACATGGGCACGCATAGGGTCCTAGGGAAGAACAACCCCAGATACCAATACAGGTTAGAGGTTGACCTGCTGGGAAGCAGCACTGCAGAGAAGGACCTGGGAGTCCTGGTGGACAACAAGCTCTCCATGGGCCGGAAATATGCCCTTGTGGTCAACGACTCAATGTCCAAGTGGAGAACAGTGACGAGCGGTGTTCCTCAGAGGTCAGTTCTGGGACTGGTGCTGTTTAACATCTTTGTCAGCGACATGGACAGCTGGATCGAGTGCACCCTCAGCAAGTTTGCCGATGACACCAAGCTGTGTGGTGCAGTCAACACGCTGGAGGGAAGGGATGCCATCCAGAGGGACCTTGACAGGCTGGAGAGGTGGGCCCGTGCGAACCGCATGAAGTTCAGCAAGGCCAAGTGCAAGGTCCTGCACGTGGGTCAGCACAATCCCAAGCACAGCTATAGGCTGGATGAGGAATGGATTGAAAGCAGCCCCAAGGAGAAGGACTTGGGGGTATTGATTGATGAGAAGCTCAACATGAGCCGGCAGTGTGCTCTTGCAGCCCAGAAAGCCAACTGTGTCCTGGGCTGCATCAAAAGAAGCATGGCCAGGAGGTTGAGGGAGGTGATTCTGCCCCTCTACTCTGCTCTGGTGAGACCCCACCTGGAGTACTGCATCCAGCTCTGGGGGCCCCAGTACAAGAAGGATATGGAGCTGTTGGAGCAAGTCCAGAGGAGGGCCACGAAGCTGATCAGAGGGCTGGAGCACCTCTCCTATGAGGACAGGCTGAGAGAGTAGGGATTGTTCAGCCTGGAGAAGAGGAGGTTGCGAGGAAGCCTTATTGCAGCCTTCCAGTACCTAAAGGGGGCCTACAGGAAAGATGGGGAGGGACTGTAGTGACAGGACAAGGGGTAATGGGTTTAAGCTGAAGGAGGGTCGATTTAGATTAGATGTTAGAAAGAAATTCTTTACTGTGAGAGTGGTGAGGCACTGGAACAGGTTGCCCAGAGAGGTTGTGGAGGCCCCCTCCCTGAAAGTGTTTAAGGCCAGGTTGGATGGGGCTTTGGGCAACGTGGTCTAGTGGAGGGTGTCCCTGCCCATGGCAGGGGGGTTGGAACTAGATGATCTTTGAGGTCCCTTCCAACCCAAACCATTCTGTGATTCTATGATTTTTTGCAGTAAGTGCATTTATCAATGGCAATTCCGAACTTTTATATCTGTCGCCTCAATAAATTACCTCTCTTTTCAACTTTGCGAAACTGTTTCAGTGAAAGTCCTTGGTGGGGCTCTGACAGGCAAACATTGACTCTGATAAGTGGCTACACACATAATCCTTTAGACATAAACCATTGACCAAGTCTGGGACTAAGACTGGACCTAGCCGTACATAGGCTCCTCTCTGAGAAGGAGTTCAGAAAGCAAAGGGGGTCCTTTCTGAACCTCGTGACTCAACAGGAGGGCCTCCCACAGCCACACATCAGACTCGTACCCTTTTACATGACACATATCCTTTCTGCAGTCCTGATATGAGCTTTGACTCACAAGCATAAGAAATTTCCCTCCGATATGATGTACTTGCAGAAAGACCATACAGAAGATTTTCCTTCTCTTTTTTAAACTGTGGCTGGGAAGTTATTAACAAGGTAAGTATAGACTGAAGAATGCATGGCTGAGGATGCTGATATTCGAGTGGCAGAGGCCATGCTCTGAACCTGGTGGGCTGAAGAGCTGCCCATAGGCCAAGAGCAGTGACTCTCCCTGGGGACTGCGAGATGGTGGCAGGGCCTGGCTCCACACCTTCCTGGTCCCCATGGCCCACCAGCGTGGTGGCTAAAAGCTTGGCACCAGCTGCTACTGCTGATTGCCCTCATCATCTCCAGCCTGGCCCAAAAAAACAACACTGAAAAACCTTTTCCACATGCAGTGGTGCCAGCAGCAGGACCATGCCAGAAGACCTGTATTTTCTCCTTCAAGGAGTGAGGAATCTGTGAGGTAGGGCATAATGTGAAAAATATTTAATCCCCTCTTCTGCAAAAAGGACGCTTCATTCAACAAACAAAACCGAGCTTAGCAAAAATTTTCTCTGCGTTCTGTTGGCATAGCAGGAATCCATGCAAGGCTGTGAAAAACTGAAATTTGGGACTTACTGGAAGCCAGATGGAGCTGGTTAAATAAACATGACAACTCTTCAGTTGTGATATGGGAAACAGCTTCAGATGTTATTTCTAGAATGACCGAACTGGAAGAAATATACTGAAATTTACAGCATCAGCAGCTGAAAGCATAACTAAGTTCTGGAGCATGTATAATCTTCAAATTATTTTACATCAATAAAAACCATACATTACCAAACACTAAACCCTTGAAGACAAGACATATTATGCATTATGCAGTTTTTGCCAAAAAAAAAAAAAAAAGAAAAAAAAAGAAAAAAAAGAAAGATTTATAATTAGGAAAAGGAATCTACGGGGAAACTTACAGCCATTAATACTGCTCTCAATGTATATAGATTCATACTGGTCCTGTACTGGAATTTCCTTTAAAGCCTAAGCAGACTACAACTGGAGCTCAGCAGTATATGTCAAGAGCTTATACGCATGCCGTGAAGCGTTGAATTATTAGTGAAACAATTAACCTTAAAATAACTTAATAGAGGGAAAAATTTAGCTTATTTTAGGACAAAGAACCTTCCCAAAACACACATTAAAAATCCAATGTGCTTTATATATTTTAAAAAGAAAATAATTTGTTCTAAAATGTCATTTTTAATTTGTTATTTACTGAAATTTGTAAGACATGATTTAGTAAATCTTAGAAAAAAATGGTTTTAGTTTGCACAGCTTTGCAAACAGCATTACTAACAATAACATACCACATTTCATCTCGAATTTTCTCAAAACACTTCTCCATAGCCTACAGCCCTTCTATTTGAATCTACATGAGCAAAACTCTGAGCCGGAGTAGACATTCATTGATGTCAAGGGTGCAACAATCCACACAGGTTTCTAATGGCAAAAGAGGGGAGGAAGACAGGGTGAGGGAAGAGGTGAGAAGAGAGCAGCCCCTTATGTGCATCCCTCCTTGAAAACAAGGGTCCTGCTCAGAGATGCCTGAGTGGAGGACAGGGCCTTTGGTAAGCCCTAATGCCTCCCAGCCCACAACTCCTAACCAGTCTCACCCCAGGCAATACACCATGAACACACATACGCACACCCCCCCACCCCCCCAATCCTCATTATCTATCCGTGGCCCTCAGCAACTAATCCAGCACCTTCCAGCTCCTGCTGCCACCCTTGCAGGCTGTTGAGGCTGAGCAAGCCCCCTCTGACTTAAGTACACCTGCAGAAGCATCTCCTGGTTTCTGAATTTAAAGATGTCAATATCAAGTATTGGTTTGGACAATCCAAAAAAGCAAGATGTTGGTTTAGGTTTGCGTGGCAAGGATTTGGTAGCAGGGGGATACAGGGGTGGCTTCTGTGAGAAGCTGCTAGAAGCTTCCCCTATGTCTGATAGAGCCAATGCCAGCTGGCTCCAAGATGGACCCGCCACTGGCCAAGGCTGAGCCAATCAATCAGAGACGGTGGTAGCACCTCTGTGATAACATATTTCAGAAGGGGGAAAAAAACCTGCTGAAGGTGAGAAGCAGTAACTGTTCCGAGGGACAGAAACATGGCACCTGGCCACAAGCTGCTCCAAGCACAAATATGTACTTATTCTATTTGTAAACCCTATTTGTAAATGATACTGAAAAAAACAACAGCCATAAAAATGACAGAATGGAAGAAAAACCCAAGGAGAGTGATTGTTCCAGCCTTAACATCAGTGGTAAGCGTGGCAAAACCAGAGTGCCAGATTCCTGACTGCCACCTTTGAGAAGTCCCCTGGCCAACAAGTTTCAGTGCAACAGCCTCCCCCAAGGCCTTGTGACGAAGTCCAAAGGCTCCTCTGAGAGATGGCTCCCTCACAGGGAAGGACAGCTAGGGTCAGAAAACACTGTGCTCCTTAAAGAAACTCCCAAGACTGACAAAAAAAATCTTTCAGCAGTTGTACCTAAGAAATCTTGTGCAAATAAAATGACCTGTACAATAAACAATTTTTCATCTTTCTACTGTCAGCAAGCTACAAAATAAAATTTGGTATATTACTGTCACCGAAATCCGGGAATAAACCTCGTAACACCAATGTAGTGTTAAAAGGCAGGCATTCTTTATTGCAGCGCTAGATGCACGGGGGATAGCTCCACCCAACGTGCATACAGTTGATCACCAACACACAGGTTATGTAGGATCAAAACATACATATTCATCATCTTTCTCAGAAAAGGCAGTCCTATGATAATCATTTCTTAGAATTCATTTCCATATTCTCCTCCCCGTCACGCATGCTCAGTGATTTGAGTCGGTGGTCCTCAGGGGTCTCTGGTGGTCGTCAGTGGTCTTGCACCCGTGTCCGCTGGGTGACCCCCTTCATGCAGGCATGCGCAGTATCCTTGTTGTAAATGCACCTGTCCATAGCAACTTACTTCATAAGATTAATATCTCCAACCCTATTGTTCAGTTTGGTAGGGACTGTACGTGGAACATAGCAGCACTGTATCTTGCCACGGTCACCTTGCCACTTGCCATAGTCAGTTAGCTTCATTACGTATTACCTTGGTTATAAACTAATTACCTCAACCTGATTCTATAGTTTCTATTTCACGGCCCCTATCCTACGGTTACATTTCCCCCCTTTGGAAGTTTTGAAATAATAACTTTTCAATACTTCCACACATATTTTCCTATCCTAGACACATTACAGATGTTCTTAAACTTGTAACCATAGCATCTACACCCCAGTGTGTCTGCTCATGTTCCTCTTTTGCAAGTTCTAACATAACTTGTGGAGTTACTATTACCCGATTTTCTCGTGTTACCCACCATCCTTCCATATTCTGAGATGCTTTTAAGTGCTCTGCCAATTGTTCACCTAGTTTGCTGCATCTTGCTTTTAAATTTGGAATTTTCATCTGGTTTACTGGTACTAGTGCAAGGATACCTTGTTCTGCAGCCTCCTTCGCAGCTTTATCCGCCAATCGATTACCTATATTTACAGCCGTCTGACCAAATTGATGAGCCTTGCAATGCATTACAGCCACTTCCTTTGGTTTCTGCACATCTTGTAGGAATTGAAGAACTTCCTCCTTATGTCTTATAGGTGATCCTTGGGCTGATAACAGTCCTCTTTCTTTCCAGAGGGCTCCATGAGCGTGGATCACATCAAATGCATATTTGGAATCCATCCATATGTTTACCCTTTTCCCTTCTGCCATCCATAAAGCCTGCTTTAACGCCACCAATTCTGCTTTCTGTGCTGATGTATTTGCAGGTAGTGTCCCTGACTCCAATATCTTGGTGGTGGTAACAGCAGCATACCCGGCCATTCGCCTTCCTGCTTGCACAAAACTGTTTCCATCCGTAAACAGTTCCAGATCAGGATTCTTCAAGGGTTCGTCCTTCAGGTCCAGTCTGCTGGAATAAACTTGTTCAATGGTTAGCAGGCAATCGTGTCCCAATTTCTCGGTAGGATTTTCTGTTGACAGGAACATTGCTGGATTTACAATTGCTGTGGTTTTTAATTCCACATCATCTTGTTCCAATAGGACAACCTGGTATTTCAACATTCTGCTAGGGGATAGCCAGTGACCCTCCTTTTGTTCTAAGACAGTAATTACCATATGCGGTACATATACCACTATCTTTTGGCCCATAGTCAATTTTCAAGCTTCCTGAATCAGCAGCACCGTTGCTGCCACGGCACACAAACATCCCGGCCATCTTTTACTCACGTTGTCAAGTTGTTTGGAGAAGTACCCCACTGGTCGCTTCCAGGATCCCAGCTGTTGCGCCAGCACTCCAAGGGCCAGATGTTGCCTTTCGTGTACAAATAGCTCAAAAGGTTTAGTCAGATCAGGTAAACCCAATGCGGGGGCCATCATTAATGCCTTTTTGAGTTCTTTAAATGATTTATGGCATTCAGGTGTCCACGTCAAGTATTGATCTTTAGATTCCTTCAGGGCTTCATATAGGGGTTTCACATACAGACCATAATTTAGAATCCAGAGTCGACACCACCCAATCATTCCCAAAAAGGTTCTCAGTTCCTTTCGACTGTTAGGTTCGGGGATCTGACAAATGGCTTCTTTTCTTTCGTTTCCCAATTGTCTCTGTCCTTGAGATATCTCAAATCCCAAATAAATCACTGCTTCTTTCCCTATCTGAGCCTTGTTTCTGGAGACTCTATATCCTCCTTGGCCCAGGAAATTCAATAAACTGATAGTCATTTCAAAACATGTTTCTTTGCTTTCTGCTGCTATCAGGATGTCATCCACATACTGTAGTAATATGCCTTCTCCTTGATTCTGTTTCTTCCACATTTCTAACTCTTTTGCCAACTGATTTCCAAATATTGTAGGGCTATTTTTAAATCCTTGTGGAAGCACAGTCCACGTTAATTGCGTCTTCCGTCCTGTAGCAGGACTTTCCCATTCAAAGGCAAATATGCCTTGACTTTTCGTATCCAGAGGTATGCAAAAGAAGGCATCCTTTAAATCCAGTACAGTAAACCATTTATGTTCCTCTTTCAAAGATGTCAGTAAAGTGTATGGATTGGCCACTACTGGGTGTATATCTTGAACTATCTGATTTATGGCCCTTAGATCCTGAACTAATCTGTATTCCTTGCCTCCTGATTTCCTTACTGGTAATATAGGGGTATTATACTCTGATTCACATTCTACTAACAATCCATACTCTAAAAGTTTTGTAATTAATTCCTCTAATCCCTTTCGGGCTTCCCACTTAATAGGATACTGTTTTTGTCTTACCGGCTTGGCTCCAGGTTTTAAAGTCACCTTTGCCAGTTCTGCCAGTTTGGATCATCCTGGAACTTCACTTGCCCATACCAAAGGGGTAACTGCATTGTCCACTACTTCTGGAATCCGTTCCTCCTTGGAGGAATCCTGTAACATAAATACTCTCACCTCTATAGCTTTTGATTCTGGTATTAGTAACCTAATTTCTCCATTTTTAAAAATAATTTGTGCATCTAATTTGCTTAATAAATCCCGCCCCAATAAAGGCAATGGACATTCGGGCATATATAAAAATTGATGTTATCCACTGTTTTCCTAATTTAAATTTTAATGGTTTCAGAAAAGGCCGGTTCTCCCTCTGCCCCGTCGCACCAACAACCTCTACTGATTTATGGCTGAGCTTTGCTTTACATGTGTTCAATACCGAATATGTAGCCCCCGTATCTACTAAAAATTCCATTTCTTCATTCCCTAGCCTTAGTGTAACCAGGGGCTCAGCTAGGGTTGATTCCCCCGGTCCCCTTCATGATTCGTTATCCAAAGCCATTAATTTAACAGCCTGGAGTGTTGGGTCTAGTCTCCCAGCTTTAGGGCAGTCTCTTCTCCAATGTCCACGTTCCTTGCAGATAGCACATTGGTCTCCTGCTAACCTGGAGACCACCCTTCTCCTTCCAAGCCCCCGATCAACAACGTTCATTCCTCGTCCCCTTCCCATGCCTCCTTTATTATTCTCAGTCGGAATGGCCAGAATTTTCCCATCCCTTCGCATTTGTCTAACTTCTTTTTCCTTTTCCCTGTTGTTATACACAGTCCAGGCGATTTCAAGCATTTTGCCTAAGTCTCTGGACTCAGCCCCTTCCAATTTCTGAAGCTTTTTCCTTATGTCTGGGGCAGATTGTCCCATAAATATAGAGGCCAATTGTGAAGCTTCCTCGGGTTTTTCTGGGTCCAGATTAGTATATTTTCTAGCAGTCACCTTCAGTCTTTCCATAAAGGCCGAAGGGGATTCGTTTAGTTCTTGTCTTACTTCATATAATTTAGACCAATTAATTGCTTTTGGCATTGCATGTCTAACGCCAAATAAAATCCACTTCTGGTACCTAGTCAACATTCCTCTGGGCCCCAGCTGATTAGGGTCCCATTCAGGGTTTGTGGATGGAAAATTCTGGTCCACCGACCCTTGTATATTTCCGTTAGCATGGGCACTTTCTACTTGTTTTCGGGCTGTATTTAATACCATTTTCTTTTCAGTGTCTTCTAACAATGTATCTAATATTACTTGCAAATCCTCCCAATCAGGGTTTTGGGTTCTAATTATTGTTTCCATTACTTTTTGGCAACTCTTTCTGGATCATCCCGATAGGTGCCTGCAGTTTCTTTCCATGCTCTTAAATCAGTTATTGAGAAGGGAACTTTTACCATTACTGGACCCTCATTGCCGACTGCCTGTTGAAGAGGGACCTGGAGGGGAGTTAATCCGTCTCCTCCCCCTCTTCCCCTTGTCCTTCCAGCAATTGGGCTGAATCCTTCCGCCTCCCCTTCCACAGAAGGGGCGGAAGCATTATTAGCCTCCAGATTTTGATCCCCTTGATCATTTCCTAACCTTCTGCGAGGTGCAGCCAATAATTCAACATCATCATCTTCAAATTCACATTTAAAACCACCGTTTACCAATATCACAAGCTGAGCAACCTTTTCCAAATTTTTATCAGGTTCCTGCCCCTTTAATGCCATTATCGCAGAACTAGGTGAAACCAATTCACATTGCCTTTGCCATTCCGGATGATTTCGCAGTGTGAAAAACAAATCTACATATGCCATTTCATTCCATTTACCTTCCCTCTTACAAAATAACATCAATTGCAAAATTGTGTTATACTGCAACGTCCCATTTTCCGGCCACTTTTCCCCATTTTCTAAAGTATACAGTGGCCACCAGTGATTACAATATTCAATCAACTGTTTCCGAGTCAGAGGATCAATATTTCCCAAATCCTTCCAGTGTTCCAGAATGCATCCCAGTGGTGTTTTTCGTGGGATTGATTTTTTACTCAGAAAAGTACCCATCTCCCAAGGACTCAGTGGTTGTGATTGTGCACAATCACAAGCACTAGTCAGAGGGGCCCTAACCCGTGTTAGAACTCCCTCAAGGATTTCTCTCAGTGCGGGCCTGTCCCACCACGGTGGTAAGAGAAATCTCAACCTTGGAGGCTTCCCCTCCCCTCTGGGCCCTGCTCCACAGGCTTTCGCCTAGCAGAGACTTTTACCTGAGACGTCTCCCTAGCCCAACTCTGCGCAGCTTTCACTGCGCCTTACGAGCAGGCCTCCCGTGCTCCTAGTGTGGGCCTGTCCCAGTGCGGGCCTGTCCCGGAGAGCCACGGGGCTCCTTGAATATCCAAATCAAATAAGAATGCCTTTACCTCTCCCAGGGGTCTTGCTCAGAGCTCTTCGGTCCGGGGATCGGAGGTTCTCCCTGAGAATTCCCCGGTGCCGGCTGGAGGTCCTGCGATCCCATGGATCCGTCGAGGTTCAAAAGCAGCGTCCCATCTGGGTCGCCAGAAACTGTCACCGAAATCCGGGAATAAACCTTGTAACACCAATGTAGTGTTAAAAGGCAGGCATTCTTTATTGCAGCGCTGGATGCACGGGGGATAGCTCCACCCAACGTGCATGCCAGGTGATCACCAACACACAGGTTATGTAGGATCAAAACATACATATTCATCGTTTTTCTCAGAAAAGGCAGTCCTATGATAATCATTTCTTAGAATTCATTTCCATATTCTCCTCCCCGTCACGCATGCTCAGTGATTTGAGTCGGTGGTCCTCAGGGGTCTCTGGTGGTCGTCAGTGGTCTTGCACCCGTGTCCGCTGGGTGACCCCCTTCATGCAGGCATGCGCAGTATCCTTGTTGTAGGTGCACCTGTCCATAGCAACTTACTTCATAAGATTAATATCTCCAACCCTATTGTTCAGTTTGGTAGGGACTGTACGTGGAACATAGCAGCATTGTATCTTGCCACGGTCACCTTGCCACTTGCCATGGTCAGTTAGCTTCATTACGTATTACCTTGGTTATAAACTAATTACCTCAACCTGATTCTATAGTTTCTATTTCACGGCCCCTATCCTATGGTTACATTACTTACTAGAAAGTAAAACAACTTACATTTCTGTTACTGGAAAGCGGCAAAATAATTCACTCTCTAAGACTTATTTTGAAGTTTTAGAAAGCAGGCATTCTTTATTGCAGCGCTGGGCGCACGGGGGATAACTCCACCTAACGTGCACCCCCAAAAGACAAAACTAGCAAGTATTTATACTATGTTAATATACATATTCATTATATTTCCGAGTAGTGCTTATCACATTCATGGATTTTCCGGGAACTCGTTAGCATATGCTAATGTCTTTCACGCATGTTTGTTGGCACCTCTGGATGGTCATCGGGGGTCTTCAGACTCAGTCCTGGTATCACCTATACCTTATCCCTCAAGGCTGGTTTTGTGATCACCTTGTAACTTTCTTATCTTTGCGCATCTGTTCTTCCAAGGCCGAGCTGTTTAAAATGAGATTGTTCCAGAGCTTCTTACCTTACAACCAATTATTTTCTAAGTTACAATGGTTTCTCTTTTGTTTGGTTACATCTATTGAGCAATGGCTCTAATTGCTTGAATTGATCTTAATATTTCAATATTCACAGGTATCAATCCCTTCTTTTCTTTTTGAGGATTTGTAGCTTACATGCTACAATTTCTCACTATACAAACTTATTGTATCTTGAACAGAGGTTAGTACAGCAGTGACAGCATTGAATCATTATGCAGGCAAGAATACAAACCACTATAATAAAAATCACTAATAAAAATAGCTTTTTCAACCATGACCAATTAGGTAGCCAAGAAGTAAGAGTATTCCAAATCTCTTCAAACCCAAAAGAGGTATTGTCTTTAGTAACTTCATGTAAAATTGTCATTTGGTCATGTATCTTCAGATATCCTTCCACTCTCATCAATGTATGTCTCAATAGAGCAAGTGGAAGTGCCTGTATCCAGATCATTGAGGGTTTTTTTGGCAAATTTTACTCAATCGTAGTTTTAAGGTTTGATTCATGCGCTCTACCCGTCCACTAGATTGTGGATGATAGGAGGCATGCAGTTCCCATGTTATTTGTAATATTCTACTTGCTTGGTGGACAAAGTTTGCAACAAAATGTGGTCCCCTATCCGAAGAAATCCCAAAAGGAACACCAAATTGTGGTATTATTTCTTTAAGCAAGATCTTATCAACTTCCCTGGCTTTGTTGGTGCGACATGGGAAGGCTTCAGGCCATCCTGTAAAAGTATCCACCAATACTAATAGATATCTCAACCCTCCTTTTCTTGGTAATTCAGTGAAATCTATCTGCAAGTGTTCTCCTGGAATATTTCCTGGTTTTGTTGATCCAAATTGAATTTTATTCTGTGTCTTCGGATTATTCCTAAGGCATGTTTCACACCTTTCAACTACGGACTTTATAATTTCTACCATATTACCACTCACCACTGATTTTTGTAGATGTTTCAATAAATTTTCAGTTCCCCAATGAACACTATTATGTTCTTTTTTTACTATTTCATGCAGCAAAATTGGGGTTAGAATTACCTGCCCCGTAGGAGTAACAGCCCATCCATTTTTCTGTATTTCAGCTCTCAGTGTTTCAATTAAATTGTTATCCTAACTATCCTAGTTAGGGAATTCTTCTAATTCTATCTTCTTTTCAGGTATTATTGCCAATATCCCTTTCCCCTTTTCTGCAACCTTATGAGCGGTCACATCAGCCAATTGGTTGCCTCTTTCTTGTGGGGTTTGTCTGGTTTGGTGAGCTTTGCAATGCACGATAGCCACTTCTCTTGGTTTCTGTACACTTTCAAGTAATTTTAAAATCTGCTCCACATGCTTAATTCTGGTCCCTTGAGATGACAACAGTCCCCTTTCTTTCCAAATTGCTCCGTGTGCATGTAATACTCCAAATGCATACTTGGAATCGGTCCATATATTCACTTGCTTTCCTTCACTTAGTTCCAAGGTTCTTGTTAGTGCAGTCAATTCTGCTTTCTGGGCTGATGTTTTTGGTTGCAGAGCTTTTGCTTCTACAACAGTATCCACTGTAGTCACAGCATACCCTGACATCCGGATCCCCTTTTTTTTTTAATGAAGCTGCTCCCATCTGAATATAGCTCCCAGTCTGGGTTTTCCAAAGGAGAGTCCTTCAGGTCAGGTCGACTGGAATACACTTCCTCAATGGTCTGTAAACAATCATGTGTGGGTTCCTCTTCTTCCAGTTGTCGGGATGACAGGAAAACTGTCGGATTTACTACTACAGTGGATTTCAAAACAGCATCATCTTGTTCAAGAAGCGCCACTTGATGCTTCAACATCCGGCTTGGAGACAGCCAGTGCCCACCTTTCTGGTCCAGGACAGTGAGGACCATGTGTGGTACAAAACCAGGCAATCTTCTGTCCCAGTGTCAGTTTCCGGGCTTCTTGAATTAGCGGCACAGTAGCAGCTACAGCTCTCGGACATCCTGGTCATCCTTTGCTGGTATTGTCCAATTGCTTGGAGAAATAGGCCACAGCACGTCTGTTGCCTCCCAACATCTGAGAGAGCACCCCCAGAGCTACAGCTTGCCGCTCATGAACAAACAATTCAAAGGTTTTGGTTAGATCTGGGAGTCCTAAAGCTGGTGCTTTCATCAGAGTTCCTTTTAGTTGTTTGAAAGCATTTCTGGTACTGTCGTCCCATTCCAAATGTTCAGGTGGTGAATTTTTCAGTAGTTCATATAAAGGTTTCACAATGAGTCCATAATTGGCAATCCACAGCCTGCACCACCCCACTATTCCAAGGACGGTTCGCAGTTCGTGTGCATTCTGGGGCTCTGGGAGTTGACAGATAGCTTCTTTTCTCTCTGTGCTCAATCTTCTTTGTCCTTTTAAAAGTTCAAATCCCAAGTATTTAACAGATTCTTGTGTGATTTGAGCTTTTTCTTTTGAAACTCAGTAACCGTTTAATCCCAGAAAATTCAAAAGATCAATGGTTAATTGTAAGCATTCTTCCCGGGTTACAGTTGCAATGAAAATATCGTCAACATACTGCAATACAGTCCCTGTTTTATGTTTTCTTTTCCAGGTTTCCAATTCTTTGGCTAATTGATTTCCAAATATTGTGGGACTATTTTTAAATCCCTGTGGCAACACTGTCCAAATGTACTGTGATTTGCGACCCATTTCTGGGTCTTCCCACTCAAAGGCAAATATATTTTGACTTTCTTGCTCGAGAGGTATGCACAAAAAGGCATCTTTCAAATCTATAACTGTGAACCACTCTTGTTTTTAGCCTGATTCTAGCCTCTAGTTTCAAAGGATATTGTTTTTGCCTTACTGGCTTCATTCCTGCTTTGAGTTCAATCTTTACCGGTTTGGCGTTCTTAGCTTTACCAGGGACTTCTCCAGCCCATACAAGGGGTGTCACTGCATTTTCCACTTCCGTTGGAATGCCAGTTTCTAAAATTTTATCTTCCTGCAATAGGAGCACAGATGCTTGTACAAGTTTAGATTCAGGAATTAACACCTCGACCTCCCCATCTTTAAAGGTGATTTGCGCTTCCAATTTACTCAATAGGTCCTGTCCCAAGAGTGGTATAGGACATTCAGGCATATATAAAAATTGGTGAGTTACTCATTGTTTTCCGAGCTTAAAATTTAAAGGATGGAAAAAGGCACACTGTTCCGCTTTCCCTGTGGTACTCACAATGTTTACTGTATCATCGCTCAATTTTCTTTGACAAGTAATAAGTTACCGCAGTATCTACAAGAAAATCTATTTTCCATTTCCCCAGCTCTACTGTGGGGTTCTGCTGGGGAGGTTTCCCCTGGTCCCCTTCAGGACTTAGTTAAGGGGAACTGATGTGGAAAGGGAGCTGCTTCTTGATTGTATCGTGCCTCCTCCAGAACCTCTAGACTGATAGGAATAGGACCCCTAAAACGGTCCTTAATCTTCCCAATGTCCCAGTTCTTTACAATATGCATGCTGATTATCTCCTAAGGTATTCCTGGTATTTTGTGCTGGAGGGGCCTCGCCTCTCCCCCCATAGTATTGCCATCCTCCCCTGAAGTTACTGTTTGCTGACGCTCCCTGCAGTGCAGCTCTCAGGTTACCGTCTCTTTCCCTGTCTCTCCGTGCCTCTCTCCGCTCTCTTTCATTTTCTCGTTGCTCTTCTCTAATTTCCTTCTCTTTCTCCCTGTTATCAAAAACCATCCATGCAACCTCCAACATCTTTCATTAATTCTAAATCATCCTCCTCATCACGCCTGCACTTCAAACACCGTTGCCCTGTACTACAAGCAGAGCAACACCTTCACAGCCTCCCGCTACCCTTTCCTGCAACATTTTCCTTTCCCGATTCTCTTTAACCACTTCTCGGTTATTATACATTTTCCCAGCCCTTTCCAACACCTTGCTCAAATTCCTCGAATACTCTCCCTCTAGCTTTTGTAACTTTCTTCGAATATCCAGAGATACCTGTTCCACATAAGATAAATGCTAACTGCAAGGCATCTCCCTCCTTTTCAGGACCTTCCCTAAGAATACCCGCCAGCTTTTCCCACAAGCATAAAACAGTCACTAAGAAGGGTACTTCGGACAACTCGACCTCCTAATCCTCCCCTCATTCTCCCTGCAACGGCACTGAATTTCTCACTTCCAGCAAAAGATTCCTCTTCATCAGAAACATCCTCCTCCGTATTTGAAGCACAATTTACTGATACTACACACCGAACAACAACGCTTAGAGAGTTTCTGATTATCTTTTTCCAAGGTCAAGAACCACAGGATCTCTCAGTATTAATTTACATTCCCTGCTCCATTCAGGAAGATCTCGTAAAGCAGAGAATAAATCAAAACACAGCTGTCCCGGTTCTGGCAAGGATAGAGTTAATTTCACAAGGAGCCAGGGCAGGTAACCCAAGCTGGCCTACGGCTATTCCATACCATGTGATGTCATGCTCACCATAAAAGGGGGCTAGTCGGGCAGGGGAGGGGGCAGCACGGTTTCAGGCCTGGCTCCGGGATGGGCTGGGTGTCTGGTGGGTCGGTCCTTGGATCGGTAAATTGTTCTCTGTTATCACCCGTTGTGAATATCTGTTATCAGTACTGTTGTTGATTGTTTTCCCTCTCCCTTGCTGTCCCAGTAAACTGCCCTTATCCCAACCCTCGAGGCTTTGCCTTTGTTTTTCCATTCTCCTCCCTCCTCCCCATCCCGCCGGGGGAGGGGTGAGCGAGCAGCCGCTTGGTGCTCAGCTGCCGGCAGGGCCTAAACCACGTCAGTCCTTTTGGCGCCCAACATGGGGCTCGAGGGGTTGTGATAATGACAAGTCTGACCCAAGTGTGTTAAAACAAAATTGTTATAAGCATTTATAATGTTATTGAAACAGTCATTGGTCATAATGATGTTCTGTTTGGTCACATGGCTCTGGTTTGTAAACCGGTGTTTACTCTATGTAATCCCTGTGGTGCTGTTTATCACCTCTGGGAGAGGGTTTCCTGTTCTCATATTGTTGTATTGTGTGACAACGACTTATGATAAGATATCATCCACCGTCATGAGTCTGAGCTGGTACTTGTATGTAGCATTTCTGTCATGCCCGTACCTCGGTCAATACCTTTCAGAATTGATTAATAATTGGACCCAATCTATGGGGAAGACAGGGAGGGGGATACCTTCTCCCACTCTTTCACCTCCCCTTTTCCCTTTTGGTTGGTTACAACAATTTTTGAGAATTTTGAATACCCTTGGAACGTTCATGCCAGTATATTCCCATTGCTAGGTCTCCTGAATGGTTTCCAAGTCCTGTTCAGGGTTACCAAAAATTGTTTCAAGAATACCACTGAGGGATCTGCCCCGAGGCTGAATAGTCAGGGCTGGCATGGCATGTGGGAGAGTATGGGCGGGTATCTAGAGACCTTCTCACCCCCAATGGTTTGGAGCTTCACTCCCGAACAACTGCAAGACCCTGATAAAATGGTAGAATATTTGAAAGGGAAATGCTGTGGGTATTCTAAGGAGACACAATTTACCACACTGTGCTGGGCCCTGGCCACGATCTATCAAACACTGCTTGATAGTAGACAGCACCATCCAGAGAGGGAGAGAGCGGACCCACAGGCACTGCAACTACCCAAGCTCCCGCAACAGGCACTGTAGCCGAGCCAAAAGATCAACCCACACCAGTATCAGTCGACCCCTATACACAAAAAGAAGTACACAAAGAAATCGGTTCGCTTAGAGAAGGATGATGATGAACTGGGACCATCACGAGAACAAGAAGAAGAGCCAGAACCAGAAGTGATCACCCCATCCCTGTCCCTGAGTGAGCTGCGAGATATGCGGAAAGATTTCAGCCGCCTTCCAGGGGAGCACATTATTACCTGGCTGCTCTGCTGCTGGGATAACGGGGCCAGTAGCCTGGAACTGGAGGGCAGGGAGGCCAAGCAGCTAGGATCCTTGTCTAGGGAAGGGGGCAGTGACAAGGCAATTGGGAAGAAGGCACAGGCCCTCAGCCTCTGGAGGCGACTCCTGTCAAGCGTGAGGGAAAGGTATCCTTTCAGCGAAGATGTCATCTGTCGGCCAGGCAAGTGGACCACCATGGAGAGAGGTATCCAGTATCTGAGGGAATTAGCTGTGCGGGAGATGGTTTATTATGATCCGGACAATGCACAGTTGCCCACAGACCCCGATGAAGTCCAATGTACCCGACCCACGTGGCGGAAGTTTGTACGAAGTGCACCATCATCGTACGCCAACTCACTGGCGGTAATCGACTGGAAAAGTGAAGAGGCACCCACGGTGGACGAAGTGGCTGGCCGGCTCCGGCAATATGAAGAGAGCCTTTCTTCCTCCCTCGTCTCGGCTGTGGAGAAACTGTCCCAGGAGGTCCGGCAACTCAAAGAGGATATATCGTACTCCCCACCCGCACAGACCCATATTTCAGCTGTTAGGAGTAAGCGCTTTTTCTGCTCCGGAGAGGGGATATGGAGCATACACACCATGAGGTATCCTGTGGTTTTATCTGTGTGACCACGGAGAAGACATGAGGAAATGGGATGGGAAGCCTACCTCAACCCTGTGGGCACGAGTACGTGAGCCACAAGGCAAGACAGCTGTACAAAGGGACTCGTCCAGAAAGAACGCTGCTCCAGTTTCCACCGGGCAGCCCCCCAGACCAAGTGGAAGGCCTGATCGCACTTATGATCCTCTTGAAGGGACTTCTAAGTCCTTTTTGCAAGAGATGAGTAGTGAATATGATGAGCAGGATTAGAGGGGCCCTGCCTCCAGCCAGGTGGAGGAAAGGGACAATAGAGTGTATTGGACTGTGTGGATCCGATGGCCTTACTGTTGGAGGCTGAAGTAAGTCTAACTGGGAATGAGTGGCAAAAGCACCCCATTGTGACTGGGCCAGAGGCTCCGTGCATCCTGGGCATAGACTACCTCCGGAAAGGGTATTATTTCAAAGACCCAAAAGGCTACTGGTGGGCTTTTGGAATAGCTGCCTTGGAAGCGGAGGAAATTGAACCATTGTCTAGTTTGCCCAGTCTCTCGGAGGACCCTTCAGGGTTGCTGAGGGTTGAAGAGCAACAGGTGCCAATTGCTACCACAACCGTGCACCGGTGGCAATACCGCACCAACAGAGACTCCCTGGTTCCCATCCACAAGCTAATTCGTCACCTGGAGGGTCAGGGTGTGATCAGCAAAACCCACTCACCCTTTAACAGTCCCATATGGCCAGTGCGGAAGTCCAATGGAGAGTGGAGGCTGACAGTAGACTATCGTGGCCTGAATGAAGAAGTCACATTGCCTATGAGTGCTGCTGTGCCAGACATGCTGGAACTTCAGTATGAACTGGAGTCAAAGGCAGCCAAGTGGTACGCCACAACTGATATAGCTAATGCATTTTTCTCGATCCCTTTGGCAGCAGAGTGCAGGCCACAGTTTGCCTTCACTTGGAGGGGTGTCCAATAGGGAACTTCAAACCACATCAACAGGGAACTTCATCCCATTTTCCTTCCCCTCTTAAGAATAACAACTGTAACAGAGTATCATAAAAGTCCCATTCACCAGCCACTTTTCTCCATCATTCAGTCTATACAATGGCCACCACTGATTACAGTACTTGATTAGATCATCTTTCTTTGCGACTCCTCCTGGGGGTCCTGCTATTTGCTTCCAATTTAATAAAATGCACCCGAGAGGGGATTTCTTTAAGATCAATTCCCTTTTAGAAGTTCCAGTTTCCATTTTAAAAACAAGACACAAAACCATTTAACCCCAGCTTTTACTTTTTTTTTTTTTTAACACTATAACAACAAGCACACAAAAATACACAATTACGATCACGGCCGTATTCAACATTCAACAGACAAACTTCTGAGCCTCGGTTTCAGGAAGGAGACTTATCCTTTAGTTTCAATCAAAGGGTACTTTCCCTTTGCCCCAGGGATGCAGCCCAACCCTGCGCAGCTTTCACTATGACTGACGGGCAGGCGTCAGAAAATAATACTGAAAGAATGCCTTTACCTTATTGATGGTCCTTGTTCAGAACTCTTTGGTCCGGGGATCGGAGGTTCTCCCCGAGAATCCCTCGGTGCCGGCTGGAGTTCCTGCAATCCCTCGGATCCACCGATGTTCAAGAGCAGTGTCCCACCTGGGTCGCCAAAATCTGTTACCGGAAAGCGGCAAAATAATTCACTCTCTAAGACTTATTTTGAAGTTTTAGAAAGCAGGCATTCTTTATTGCAGCGCTGGGTGCACGTTAGGTGGAGTTATCGCCTGCTTTCCGGTAACATTTCCAAACCATTCATCTGCCCATCATACTGTAACCATAGGATAGGGACCATGAAACACAAACTATAGAATCAGGTTGAGATAATTAGTTTGCAACCAAGGTAATACGTAATGAAGCTAACTGACCATGGCAAGGTACAATGCTGCTCTGTTCCATGTACAGTCCCTACCAAACTGAACAATAGGTTCGGAGTCGTTATAGACAGGTGCATCCACAGCAAGGATACTGCGCATGCCCGCAAGAAGAGGGTCATCCAGTGGACATGGGTGTGAGACCACTGATGACCACCAGAGACCCCTTGAGGACCACTGACTCAAATCACTGAGCATGCGTGATGGGGAGGAGAATATGGAAATGGATTCTAAGAAATGATTATCATAGGACTGCCTTTTCTTGGAAAAATAATGAATATGTATATTTTGATCCTACATAACCTGTGTGTTGGTAATCACCTGGCATGCACGTTGGGTGGAGCTATCCCCCGTGCATCCAGCGCTGCAATAAAGAATGCCTGCCTTTTAACACTACATTGGTGTTACGAGGTTTATTCCCAGATTTCGGTGACAGTTTTTGGTGACCCAGATGGGACCCTGCTTTTGAACCTCGACGGATCCATGGGATCACAGGACCTCCAGCCAGCACCGGGGAATTCTCAGGGAGAACCTCCGATCCCCGGACCGAAGAGCTTTGAGCAAGACCCCTGGGAGAGGTAAAGGCATTCTTATTTGATTTGAATATTTGCTCTTTTGAATATTTGCTCTCACCACCGCAGTGGGACAGGCTCGCACCAGGAACACAGGAGGCCTGCTCGTAAGGCACGGTGAAAGCTGCGCAGAGTTGGGCTAGGGAGACGTCTCAGGTAAAAGTCTCTGCTAGGCAAAAGCCTGTGGAGCAGGGCCCAGAGGGGAGGGGAAGCCTCCAAGACTGGGATTTCTCTTACCACTGTGGCAGGACAGGCCCACACCGAGAGAAATCCCTGAGGGAGCTCTAACACGGGTTGGGGTCCCTTTGACTAAGTGCTTGTGATAGTGCACAATCACAACCACTAAGTCCCTGGGAGATGGGTACTTTTCCGAGTAAGAAACCAATCCCATGAAAAACACCACTGGGATGTGTTTTGGAACATTGGAAAGATCTGGGAAACATTGATCCTTTGACTCAGAAAGAATTGATTGAATATTGTAATCACTGGTGGCCACTGTATACTTTAGAGAGTGGGGAAAAGTGGCCGGAAAATGGGACATTGCAGTATAACACAATTCTGCAATTGATGCTATTTTGTAAGAGGGAAGGTAAATGGAATGGAATGGCATATGTAGATTTGTTTTTCACACTGCGAAATCATCTGGAATGGCAAAGGCAATGTGAATTGGTTTCACCTAGTTCTGCGATAATGGCATTAAAGGGGCAGGAACCTGATAAAAATTTGAAAAAAGGTTGCTCAGCTTGTGATATTGGTAAACGGTGTTTTAAATGTGAATTTGAAGATGATGATGTTGAATTATTGGTTGCACCTCACAGAAGGCTAGGAAATGATCAGGGGGATCAAAATCTGGAGGTTAATAATGCTTCTGCCCCTTCTGTGGAAGGGGAGGCAGAAGGATTCAGCCCAATTGCTGGGAGGACAAGGGGAAGAGGGGGAGGAGACAGATTAACTCCCCTCCAGGCCCCTCTTCGACAGGCAGTTGGCAATGAGGGCCCGGTAATGGTAAAAGTTCCCTTCTCAATAACTGATTTAAGAGCATGGAAAGAAACTGCGAGCACTTATCGGGATGATCCCGAAAGGGTTGCCAAAGTAGTAGAAACAATAATCAGAACCCAAAACCCTGATTGGGAGGATTTGCAAGCAATATTGGATACTTTGTTGGAAGACACTGAAAAGAAAATGGGATTAAATACATCCAGAAAACAAGTGGAAGGAGCTCATGCAAATGGGATTATACAAGGGACAGTGGACCAGAATTTTCCATCCACAAATCCTGAGTGGGACCCTAATCAGCCGGGGCCCAGAGGGATGCTGACTAGATATCAAAAGTGGATTTTGTTTGGTGTTAGACATGCAATGCTAAAAGCAAGTAATTGGTCTAAACTTTATGAAGTAAGACAAGAATTAAATGAGTCCCCTTCAGCCTTTATGGAAAGACTACAGGAGACTGCTAGAAAATACACTAATTTGGACCCAGAGAAAAAAAAAAAACCAAAAACAAAAAAACCCACCAAACCACAAACAAAACCACAAGCAAACAAAAAAACCACCACGGAAGAAGCTATACAATTGGCCTATATATTTATGGGACAATCAGCCCTAGAAAAACCTCCAGAAACTGGAAGGGGCTGAGTCCAGAGACTTAGGTAAAATGCTTGAAGTAGCCTGGACTGTGTATAACAACAGAGAAAAAGAAAAAGAAGTCAGACAAATGCAAAGGGATGGAAAATTCTGGCAATCTTGACTGAGAATAATAAACATGTAAAGCAAAACTCAGCCATAAATCAGCAGAGGGTGTTGGGGCGACGGGGCGAAAAGAGAACTGGCCTTTCTTGAAACTGTTAAAATTTAAGCTGGGAAAACAGTGGGTAACACATCAATTTTTGTACATGCCCGAATGTCCGTTGCCTTTATTGGGATGAGATTTATTGAGCAAATTAGATGCACAAATAATTTTTAAAGATGGAGAAATCAGATTACTAATACCAGAATCAAAAGCCATAGAGGCGAGAGTGTTTATGTTACAGGATTCCTCCAAGGAGGAACAGATTCCAGAAGAAGTGGAAAATGCAGTAACCCCTTTGGTATGGGCAAGTGAAGTTCCGGGACGATCCAAACTGGCAGAACTGGCAAAGGTGACTTTAAAACCTGGGGCCAAGTCGGTAAGACAAAAACAGTATCCTATTAAGTGGGAGGCTCGAAAGGAATTTAGAGGGATTAATTACAAAATTTTTAGAATATGGGCTGTTAGTAGAATGTGAATCAGAATACAATACCCCTATATTACCAGTAAGGAAATCAGGAGGCAAGGAATACCGATTGGTTCAGGATCTAAGGGCTGTAAATCAAATAGTTCAAGATATACACCCAGTAGTGGTCAATCCATACACTTTACTGACATCTTTGAAGGAGGAACATAAATGGTTTACTGTACTGGATTTAAAGGATGCCTTCTTTTGCATACCTCTGGATACAAAAAGTCAAAGCATATTTCCTTTTGAATGGGAAAGCCCTGCTACAGGACGAAAGACGCAACTAACATGGACTGTGCTTTCACAAGGATTTAAAAATAGCCCCACACTATTTGGAAATCAATTGGCAAAAGAGTTAGAAATGTGGAAGAAACAGAATCAAGGAGGCAGCATACTCTTGCAGTATGTGGATGACATCCTGATAGCAGCAGAAAGCAAAGAAACATGTTTTGAAATGACCATCAGTTTATTGAATTTCCTGTGCCAAGGAGGATATAGAGTCTCCAGAAACAAGGCTCAGATAGGGAAAGAAGCAGTGATTTATTTGGGATTTGAGATATCTCAAGGACAGAGACAATTGGGAAACGAAAGAAAAGAAGCCATTTGTCAGATCCCCGAACCTAACAGTCCAAAGGAACTGAGAGCCTTTTTGGGAATAATTGGGTGGTGTCGACTCTGGATTCTAAATTATGGTCTGTATGTGAAATCCCTATATGAAGCCCTGAAGGAATCCGAAGACCAATACTTGACTTGGACACCTGAATGCCACAAATCATTTAAAGAACTCAAAAAGGCATTGATGATGGCCCCTGCATTGGGTTTACCTGATCTAACCAAACCTTTTGAGCTGTTTGTGCATGAAAGGCAACATCTGGCCCTTGGAGTGCTGGCGCAACGGCTGGGATCCTGGAAGCGACCAGTGGGGTACTTCTCCAAACAACTTGACACCGTGAGTAAAAGATGGCCGGGATGTTTGCGTGCCGTGGCAGCAACGGTGCTGCTGATTCAGGAAGCTCGAAAATTGACTATGGGCCAAAAGATAGTGGTATATGTACCACACATGGTAATAACTGTCTTAGAACAAAAGGAGGGTCACTGGCTATCCCCTAGCAGAATGTTGAAATACCAGGTTGTCCTATTGGAACAAGATGATGTGGAATTAAAAACCACAGCAATTGTAAATCCAGCAATGTTCCTGTCAACAGAAAATCCTACCGAGAAATTGGGACACGATTGCCTGCTAACCATTGAACAAGTTTATTCCAGCAGACCGGACCTGAAGGACAAACCTTTGAAGGATCCTGATCTGGAACTGTTTACGGATGGAAACAGTTTCGTGCAAGAAGGAAGGCGAATGGCCGGGTATGCTGTTGTCACCACCGACAAGGTATTGGAGTCAGGGACACTACCTGCAAATACATCAGCACAGAAAGCAGAATTGGTGGCGTTAAAGCAGGCTTTACGGATGGCAGAAGGGAAAAGGGTAAACATATGGATGGATTCCAAATATGCATTTGGTGTGATCCACGCTCATGGAGCCCTCTGGAAAGAAAGAGGACTGTTATCAGCCAAAGGATCACCAATAAGGCATAAGGAGGAAGTTCTTCAACTCCTGCAAGATGTGCAGAAACCAAAGGAAGTGGCCGTAATGCATTGCAAGGCTCATCAATTTGGTCAGACGGCTGTAAATATAGGTAATCGATTGGCGGATAAAGCTGCGAAGGAGGCTGCAGAACAAGGTATCCTTGCACTAGTACCAGTAAACCAGATGAAAATTCCAAATTTAAAAGCAAGATGCAGCAAACTAGGTGAACAATTGGCAGAGCACTTAAAAGCATCTCAGAATATGGAAGAATGGTGGGTAACACCAGAAAATCAGGTAATAGTAACTCCACAAGTTACATTAGAACTTGCAAAAGAGAAACATGAGCAGACACACTGGGGTGTAGATTCTATGGTTACAAGTTTAAGAACATCTGTAATGTGTCTAGGATAGGAAAATATGAGTGGAAGTATTGAAAAGTTATTATTTCAAAACTTCCAAAGAGGGGAAATGTAACCGTGGGATAGGGGCCGTGAAACAGAAACTACAGAATCAGGTTGAGATAATTAGTTTGTAACCAAGTGTGGTGGGTTGACCCTGGCTGAGGGCCAGGTGCCCACCAGAGCTGCTCTATCACTCCCCTCTTTCACTAGACAGGGGAGAAAAAGTATAACGAAAAAAACTTATGGGTCGAGATAAGGGCAGGGAGAGATCATTCACTAATTATCATCACGAGCAAAACAGACTGAACTTAGAGAGGGAATTCATCTAATTTATTACTAAGCAAAACAGAGTAGAGGAATGAGAAATAAAATCAAATCTTAAAGCACCTCCCCCCACCCCTCCCATCTTCCCAGGCTCAACTTCACTCCCAGCTTCAACCTCCGCCCCCCCCAGCGGCACAGGGGGACAGGGAGTGGGGGTTACGGTCAGTTCATCACGCAGTGTTTCTGCCGCTTCTTCATCCTCAGGGGGAGGACTCCTCTCATCGTTCCCCTGCTCCAGCGTGGGGTCCCTCTCACAGGAGACAGTCCTTCATGACCTTCTCCAACGTGAGTCCTTCCCACGGGCTACAGTCTTTCATGAACTGCTCCAGCGTGGGTCTCTCCCATGGGGTGCAGACCTTCAGGAGCAGACTGCTCCAGCGTGGGTCCCCCATGGGGTCACAAGTCCTGTCAGCAAACCTGCTCCAGCGTGGGCTCCTCTCTCCATGGGGCCACAGGTCCTGCCAGGAGCTTGATCCAGCCTGGGCTTCCCACGGGGTCACAGCCTCCTTCAGGTGTCTCCACCTGCTCCGGCGTGGGGTCCTCCATGGGCTACAGGTTGAATCGCTACACCCCCTCATCCTTCCTCCATGGGCTGCAGGGGGACAGCCTGCCTCACCATGGTCTTCACCACGGGCTGCAAGGGAATCTTGCTCCGGCGCCTGGACCACCTCCTCCCCCTCCTTCTCCACTGACCTTGGTGTCTGCAGATGTTCTTACATCTTCTCACTCCTCTCTCCGGCTGCAAAAGCTCTCTCTAACTGTTTTTTTCTTCTTAAATATGTTATCACAGAGGCGCTGATTGGCTTGGCCTTGGCCAGTGGCGGGTCCGTCTTGGAGCCGGCTGGCATTGGCTCTATCAGACACAGGGGAAGCTTCTAGCCTGCATGAAGGGGGTCACCCAGCGGACATGGGTGCGAGACCACTGACAACCACCAGAGACCCTTGAGGACCACTGACTCAAATCACTGAGCAGGCGTGACGGGGAGGAAACTATGGAAATGGATTCTAAGAAATGATTATCATAGGACTGCCTTTTCTGAGAAAGATGATGAATATGTATGTTTTGATCCTACATAACCTGTGTGTTGGTGATCACCTGGCATGCATGTTGGGTGGAGCTATCCCCTGTGCATCCAGCGCTGCAATAAAGAATGCCTGCCTTTTAACACTACATTGGTGTTACGAGGTTTATTCCCGGGTTTCAGTGACAGTACTAAATGGCCTAACGGCATGATGTGTCCTTCAAAGCAGACTACTTGCTATTGAAGGGAGAGCTTTGAATGAGTCTAATGACTCCCTTTGCTTTACTTTTTTACAAGACACTGTCTCTAATATGAGACAACATCTCTGAAAAGAAGGGAGAAAATATATTCATCATGTTGCTTTTAGTGGCTTTCATAAAAGGATGCAAAAGCAGAAAATGAAATAAATTTACTTTTTCCTTACCAAAGAACCTAATGATGAGATTATTTAACTACAGCTCTTTGCTTAAAGATTCGAAAAGGCAAGCCCATGTGCATATAGCACATTTTTGATTTACCCTCCTTCTGAAATAAACAACTGTGGAAGAAACAACATTATCTCTAATCTAGCAGACTGCTGCCAGAACAAGCCTGTCTACGTGGCCATCCCACTTACAACAGTTCTAGCAAAGATGTTACAGGATGACTCAAATGACTAATCCAATAAAAAACTGCATGGCCTGGAGGGGAGGGAGATGGTGACTTAGTTTTATCAGTGGCTTAGATATTTGATCTAACTCAGCTGAGGGCTACACAATCATTAGCTCCAACACAAGGGAAATTGCAGAAGCACCACATGAGATTATACATAATATGAAATCCTACTCCAAAAAAAGTCCCAAATGTCCCTCTCTCAATTCAAAGCGAAACGATGAAATTGTATGTAGTAGAATAGAGATTTTACTACATTGACAGATTATTTGCTTAAGAATGCTTTGAGCACAGATTAACAAAAGAAGCCTACATTAAGTTAAGATTCTGCACATTCTTTACATTTATTGGCCATGATTTAGAATGGAAAGCAGCATAATGGGAATTTTCCTCAAATTAAAAACAGAAGATTTCTCCAGTAGAGACTTAACTGTATAAAAGAAATGTCACAGGGAAAAATTAGCATTACAGTAACTAATGTAGGAATGAATTGCTACTTTAAAACCTGGTTTTATAATTTTAAACAGAAAAAAAGCAAGTGATCTTCAACATCAAAGGCAAAATGATGAAGTCACTTTGTTTTTTTCTGAAAGTGCCAACACAATAGAGTTTTCAAAACCAGGCTTTCTAATTCAAAGATGATATGCTTCTTGATGGTGGAAAACTATTTTAACAAAGTTCTATTTTCCATAATGAAAGTTAGAAATATAAAAATAAAATATATATTATTATGGGGAGGCATACAGATATGTGAAAATGGCTATAATGCTTTTAGAATCTGCAGCCTAACAGTTAAAGACAGTGAAGTTTATTTTTTATTATTTCATTGTTCAACTCCCCCTCCCTGAATAAAATACTGCTATCGTATAAATCTAGGCTCATAAATTACAGTACTCTGCTAACATCTAGGTTAACATTGACTAACTGCAGGATTATTAATGTTAATTGATTAATTTTAATCTCATCTGGTGGTTTTAACATCTACAGTTTTTAATTAATATATAACCGATTAATGATGGTGTTAGAATGCAGTATCAAATGTCACTCAATTTTAAAGAGTTACCAGTGTTAATGGACACAATATGTCTAACTTTTTTTTTTTTAAATAATGCCATATTTAAGACCTGATTAGACTCATTGTGCATACATGTGCAAGCTGGTGTACACACACATAGGAAGAGTATACATGGCCAATTTATTTATCCAGATCTACAAGGACTGTAATCATACCTGTGCATGTTCAGAATCTCCAAAATGTTTATGCTACTGAAAAATAATTTAAATTATCACATTGGCAATGTGCATTTCAGTTCTAGAGTGCCCCAGACAAATCTACAAGTTTTGGTGTGCAGCACCTCCAGTATGAATGTTTCACTGGGCCACATTACACCACACTGCTATGCATGCAACAAGCCACAGTTTGCCCTTGAAATAGTTGATAATAGGTGAGAGCAAGATGGCAAAATAAATTAAATAAATGCTACAGAATTACCTGTCTGTTGCACCTACTGCCATGCATAACCCCATTAACAAAACAAAAAAAGCCCATACTGCTAGGTAATGGCATGTAAAAATTGTGCAAAATCAGATGGAAGTTTTCCATTCAAATCTTGAATGCAGTGACTTTAAAACTAATGTATCTTTAGATTTATTGTACGTAGACAGTGTTTTCAGCAAACAACCTTATTTCAGCCACTGCAGAATGTTTAAATTGTGTTCATGAGTAGTTCTGACTTACAAGTACCTACAGTGATGTCTGAAAGGGGGCCTGTCAGGAATAATTTGATTTTAAAATCCAGCTACATTGTGTATATTGCTGTCCATTATCACAAACATAGCATTTTGCACCACAGCCTGAGAGGCAAACACTAGGTAATGCTGGTTTTGCCCAATTCTAAGACAGTCTGTGCTTTTAAGCACTCATATGTACCATTTAAGGAGTTTTTCTTTGGTATGGCTTCAGCTGATGATGCAGACTGAGGGTACAGAAAGGAGTGAAACTAGACTGACTGGTTGCTAGAAATGCAGTATGTTTGCCCCTTGAAAAGCTGGTCATGCTTTTCAGGGTGGACACTTGAAAATTTAAGCAATCACAATTTGCAGAAGTACCAAGATGAAACCTTTAAGTGATTTTAAGTACTTCTTACTAGCTTATATCTAATAGTGGCACCAAACAGGCTTTTAAGATAAATCTCTGTTTTTCATAGAATCATAGAATGGATTGGGTTGGAAGGGACCTCAAAGATCATCTAGTTCCAACCCCCCTGCCATGGGCAGGGACACCTTCCACTAGACCAGGTTGCTCAAAGCCCCATTCAACCTGACCTTGAACGCTTCCAAGGATGGGGCATCCACAACCTCTCTGGGCAACCTGTTCCAGTGCCTCACCACCCTCACAGTAAAGAATTTTTTCCTAATATCTAATCTAAATCTACCCTCCTTCAGCTTAAACCCATTACCACTTGTCCTATCACTATATGCCCTTGTAAACAGCCCCTCTCCAGCTTTTCCAGAGTTTAAGTTGGTCTATTACAGTGTAATCATCATAGGTTCTGAACACTAATTTCTCCCATTTAGGATTTTAAGAACAGGCACTTTTCTGTCATAATGATGTTATAGACTCTTAACAGCTTTTGTAAATGCCCTGTTCATAATGCCAACTTCAAGACAACAACCTAAATCAGAAATGATGCTGTGCATGTGTGATATAAATTAATCTTCAGTGAAACTGGCATATGAGCAGAAATGTCTCCTTCAGATCTGTAGAAGATGAATATAAGTCGCGGCCAAAATGACTGTGAGCATCATTATGGTAACTTCTTCAAAATTTTCTTGAGGTTCACGGGATGTGGGTGGACAGGAGAAGGCAGGTAAGACCACATATCAATATCCATATGCCATTATCAAGAGAAGCAAGTATAAATGCAGGTTCCACCTACTCATACATTCCTACTTTATTGGAGCGCTATGAAAGACCTGCTTTTGGATGTTGTTCTCTGTAAGGCTGAAGGGAAGCAAAGAGCGAGCATAATTTATGGTGTTTGCTTGTCCATCATCATCTGCTTAGCTCCACTACTGTCCTAAGATGAGCAAATACAACATGCATAGACACTTTACATAAATTCATATGAAAAGATGAAATGCAGATACCGCTCCACTTTTTCCCTAGTGTTCTTTAAATGCGCTCTCTCAGAAATCTGAATGCTGTAGTATCTCTGTAAGGACAAAAAGAAGTAGACTCTTTGTTGCAGTAAAAAATACACAAGGTAAACCATCATTAATGTAACCAATTAAAATATATTATATAATTCAAAAGCAGAACATGTGAACATTATAATAATATAATGCTATATTCATAAGAAATGCTATATATTATATTGTTATATTATGTTAATTATTTTTAAATTGTAAATACACAATTTTTTTAAATTAATATATTAATATAGTACATATATAGAGAATATTATAGTATTATAAAGGCAGAAGAGAATTGCTTGCCTTTTTAGTAGGAAGGGATCTACCTCTTTGAGTTTGGACTTATATAAAACTGCAAGCAACTTGAAAATGTAGTGTCATTATCATGATATTTGAGAAAATGGATCTTTCTTCAGAATACTGCCAGTTAGCTGGCATAGCTATTCATGCATAAAATGATTCAAAATGGTAAATCTGAAAAAAACAGAATAGCAAGTTGCTTTTTACCATGGGACAAAAATGCAATGTAGCATGAATCTGCTTTTCACATTGTTATGAAAGAACTGCATGTAGGCATAAAGAGGGTAGTTCAGTTCATCATTATGGAAGTTGTCCACCCATGATGTGTGCCTTCCTAAAACTAAGGCTGAAACCATCTCTTCTCCCTGCTCTGCTACAAGAACAATCACTGACAAGACCTGAACAGATTGTTTAAATGTATCTATTCTGTTACCAATTTTACGAGACATCCACTCCAAAATGCACTTTTCACTAGTTTATTATTTCACTAGTTTATTATTTATTTTTAATTTAAATTCTCATGGCCTTCATGAAAGATATAAACAAGACTGTGTAGAAAGTGTTTGCCATTTGTTTGCTCTAGTCTGCTGATAAAACTAATATTTTGGGAGCTAAGCCACAATGGGATTTATTTTTTTTTTAAATTCGAATTTCAAATTCTGTGCTATTTGAACCAGGCAATTTAAAATAAGGTACCAGCTGGATGAGTTTATAGTCTGCACACATTAACCTTTAACTGTTCAAACATTCTAACAATTAAGTCATGGAAAGATGCTGGAAAGGGTGAAACATGTCCTTGTTTTAAAGGTGACTTGCAACGTAGAAAAATCGGCCAGCTTGTTCATTTTTGATAATGTGCTTACAAAGACTTGGAAGAGCTCTGGGAGCTACTTTCTGTTTTCAGTCTACCAATTCTTGTCTTCCCTGTTTGGATGGAAGTCTTTTTAGCAAGACCTGGAGTTGTCTCAGCTGCAAGAGAGAACCATCTCACCATCTAGATTATTTATAAGCTTCAAGCTGAAAGGTATTGCATAGTCTTTGAAATAAAATTACTTCCTCTTTCTACAAAATAATTTTTACTTCTTCAATATCTGCACTGCCCTGCTACTCTCTAGCTGTCCACAAGGTTTTCCCAGTAGACAGGGCCTTAATGCCTGCAGTGAGCAAGTACCCTGTAAGAGCACAAGAGCTGACAATGTACTGCCTTTGGTCAAATCTATGGGTGTGAGCTCTGATCAAAACTTCTCCAGACCGTTGGGACTAAACGGGTAGTGTGAATAGACTTTCTGGTGTGCAGTAATGCATACTGTCTTTCCCATGGGAGGAACAGTTATACTATTCCCCTGCTATCAGCTATTTTTGAAAAAAAAAATCACTGGGATTTTATCAGCTATGAAACATCTCTCCATCATCAAATTTGTATGATATCAGGCTAATGGGTTCCAAAAGGTAACAGGAAAGAAAAAGACATCATGACTGCGTGAATCTTAATCCTTTAGAAAGGTAAGGTAAGAAGAGATGAGGGAGGCAGAGGAAAAGAGAAAAACCAAACATATTTAACAAGATCCATGCATCTTTTAAGTAGGCAGGACATAGAAGTCAATTTTTTTTTATCTGTTTAATCTTCTTCAAGTAAGGCCACTGCTCAATTTTAGTCTTGCTCATTGTTGTCCTCTGTGTCATTTACACACACACCAAGGAAACTATAATTTTATACAGTTTCTAGATTCTTTCATATTTTAGCCATCTAAAAGTCTCAGTTTCCTTCAGGTTACCTTCAAATATTGGGAGGTAATATTGGGGTACTGCATCCAGCTCTAGGGCCCCTAATATAAAAAGGACATGGAGCTGTCGGAGCAAGTCCAGAGGAGGGCCACGAAGCTGATCAGAGGGCTGGAGCACCTCTCCTATGAGGACAGGCTGAGAGAGTAGGGGCTATTCAGCCTGCAGAAAAGAAGGCTCCAGGGAGACCTAATTGCGGCTTACTAGTACCTGAAGGGGGCCTCCAGGAAAGATGGAGAGGGACTGTTTATCAGGGAGTGTAGTGACAAGACAAGGGGTAATGGGTTTAAGCTGAAGGAGGGTCGATTTAGATTAGATGTTAGAAAGAAATTCTTTACTGCGAGAGTGGTGAGGCACTGGAACAGGTTGCCCAGAGAGGCTGTGGAGGCCCCATCCCTGGAAGTGTTTAAGACTAGGTTGGATGAGGCTTTGGGCAACGTGGTCTAGTGGAGGGTGTCCCTGCCCATTGTAGGGGGGTTGGAACTAGATGATCTTTGAGGTCCCTTCCAACCCAAACCATTCTATGATTCTATGATTCTACCCATCTCTTTTTACTGTAGTGAGGGTCATCTGGCTAGGATTACATGCCTAGCTCTTAGACAGTAAAGTTAACCTGAGTTAACTTTAAAAAAAAACCATCTTTGCACAACAAATTTAAGAGGCTAGAAAGCAAGCAAGCGAGAAGAGCACTGCTTTTAAATTCTGATATAAAATTTTAGGTGTGAATTTTGACTAGTCTGATTTATTTATGAACACACATACCCACCCCACCCACCCCCCAAAAAAATTTCACTGAAAATGTTATAGAGAGCTCCAGGTTTCAGTGCTGTTTGGGGTTTTTCGATGCTTGAAATTTTGATGCATTCCCAGCTGGAATGTTGGGGGGTTTTTTGCCTATAATTTTGTAAGATATTCTAAAAATCACTCCCAGCACATTCTTTAAACATTCTTTAGACATTTCTAGAATTAAGTGTGCTTCAGGTAAATAAGACCATTTGCCTTATTTTACTTTTCACAAACGGTGACCAAGAAGCAAAAGGGTCATTCAGATATTTTTTAAATAATTCTTTTAAATCTTGGCATGCAGAGGAAATGGAATTGCTGCCTACATCTTAGAAAACGTTTAGGCCACTTTCTCAAATTTGTTTTGTAAAAATCATAACCAAAAGTTTATCAAGCATTAACGTCATAATGTTAAGAGAAAGGAGAAATCTGGAAAGCAGAGATGAAACAGCAAGTTAGGCAGTATTTCTTCCACTTTCAGGAATCACAAGAGGCCAATTATAGTAATTCCTCAAACAAAACTTGAATGAAAGAAACCCCAACCCCCATAACTTCTCTACTCTCACTAAGCAAATATCAAGACAAGATAGCCAGACCAACATGAGCTACAGTACTAGCATACACAATCTCAAATTCTCACATATGCATAAATTTTCTGAACCTGAACTTGCATAGGCCTGCAGTAAGCATTTAAGTTGAAGATGATGTAAATTAGAAGATCTCTTCAGTTGAGTAAAGCTCTAGCAATTATTTAGGAATTATTTTGCCAAGAACGCCTAGGGAATTTCCACAAGTAGACCTTAAAAACACAGAAAAGAAGGCATTATCCACTACAAATGAAGATGGGAGGGTGTTTTTCTTCTCAAAATTAAAGCAACTAGTATTTCTTGAAAGATACACCAGTTGTGCAAAATAAATGACAAAAGTGCAGCTTAGTTTTCAAACCTACTAAACCAGAATTTGGTCTTCAATTGGCATGTGGGAGTTCAAATCCTTCCTCTGTCTCTTCTGGAGCAGGAACTTTAACTCTTCCTTCCCTCACAGAAAATTCTTTAAACACCGGATGCACAAGATGAAGGAGAGGAATCTTTTAAAATCTCCTATTGACGTTATTGCCATTTCATAAAACACTTACAATATTAATAAGCTAATAAGCAGTTTGAAAATATTCCCACAGTCCAATGGTCCACATGTTTTATACAAGTGACCAAAACGATAATCCCTTTCTGCATACTTCAGATCATGTATGATGTCCTCAACACAGGAAGCAGAAAGACCTGGACACCATAGCAATTAAAAGCACAATGGTTAACACATTTTCCTGCTGATATGCAGACAAAGCAATAGCGGGGCTTATATGGCTTTGGTTCATAATTCTAGGAAAAAAGATAAAGCCCAAATGAAGGGAAATTTTTGTCTCTGTCTCAGATTCTCTGGCCTTCTTTTTGCAGAAGAAAAGTTGCAGAAATTATTCAAAAGCCCCAGACATGCAGACTTCTCAGTCCATACCACAAAACACACTTCCAAATCACATTAAGCAGTTGTTCAACTATCTGCAGTAAAGCAAGCCCATAACAGGACAAGGTAGTCTAATATTCTACCCACAGATATGGGTATGTTTTGGGCATTGCAGCCTTTTATTTTTTCGGTCCTTCTCACGTCAAGGGTAATATAGAAATGGAGTCTAGAAAAGGCTTCAGTTTTTATCCCAAGTGGACAATACATTTGCACTATGTAGAAGAAAAATGGAGAAGTACTCCTAACTTCAGAGTTCATCTTTTTAAAGTCATGGCCATGTAAGCAATGCGTCACAATCAGCCTGCTGTTTCTACCACTTCTAAGGGCACTTTGGGGTCATTTTATTGCATGAAGAAATTGTACACTAGAAAATAAAACACTGAAAGACATGTCAACACTATTTTTCAGATGATCTATTATCACCAACTGATTTCTGTTTGGTCTATACAGACAATAATTCTCAAATACTGACAACTATCCCAGTTAGTAAATTTAAAAAAAAGCTCTTATGTTGTAAGAACACCAAACAGTTCATATTTTCATCTGAAGTTTACAATTTGGAACTGAAAAGTTATACCTTGTTAACAAGTACCTCTTAAAAGTAATAAAACAGCAATATACTGGGGGTAAAAAACATCTTCCCCTCAGTTTTCTTCCAGTTTGCCTATTTTGTAAAGGGAACAACAACAACAAACACATGAACATGGACACTCAAGAGACCAACCTCTCAAGTCTATGCCATTTTCTGATGGCAAGTATGTACCAGGGATAATATTGTGTTGAAGGTAGTGCTAGCCCAGAGGTGCTGGAGCATTAACACCTGCACACAGACTGGCTGTACATTTCTCCAACCAGTTCCAGGACAGTATTCTGATGCAAAATCAGCTCTACATACATCATCATGCTCATGCACTGCTCTAGTGGAAGCTCATTTAGATGAGCTTTCCCTGGTTCAGCATGGTAAACCTAACCAATAAGTGCAAATTTAAACAGAACTATAAAGGAGACACACACAAGTTGAAGGAAATATGGGTTGAGTCAAGCACGTATCTTATTATTCCCAATCCTCTCCTCAAAGTAAAGTCTCCAAACATATTACAGTGAAGAACTCCATATAGTCTTAAAGCTTGAGGATATAGTATTTAAATACTATATATCATCTGCTGGTTTATTCCACCTAATGAAAAAAATCTTTCCCTTTGTTTTTTTTCCAGAAGTTTACAAATAATCCTATTATTAGTTGACAACTCACTTTAAAATCCTCTACTCCCAAACACAAGGCATTACCAAGGTCATCTTTCTCTCCAAATTTAAAATACTTTAAAGTCATTATCAGAACACAATGCCACAGCAGCTAACAGAACAATTCCTCCAAGGTTAGACTGCACACTTCCCTTTTCTCTTCAAAATAATATTAAGTTTCCATTCACAATTTTCAAGATTTGACAGGAGAATGGAAATCTGACTTTGATGCATGTAATCTTAATGAAAAGCTTACTTCTAAAAATAACAACAAATTGTGCACTTTATACCAAGTCTGCCTCCTCAGTTTTTCCCAGCAATAATGCATACCTCCCAAAAGCCTGTCTTTTTGATCTGTTGAAAAAACTCTTCCAACTCTTTTATCGTAAAACTCAAGGTACTGTTCCAGATGCAAAACTCTTGGAAGTGTCACATAAGGGCACAAAAGACTGATTCACCATGGGTGACAATTCAAGCTCTGCCTCTTGAGGTGCAGAACACCACTTATTAATCTCCAAAATAATTTTCAATAAAGAAGCTCACGCATTTTCTCAGATAATTGTTACACACACCCATTTCTGTACAGCATATGTGATGTTTTCTTGGTCTCTTTTACAGCTCTAATCACCACACACCCCGATCATATATAACAGCAAAAAGAATGAATGATGGGCTAGTCTTCTCACAATGGTGAAGAATATATGAATAGTATTAACTTCATAGCTGGGAAATCATCTACACATATATAGTGCTACAATCTTCTATTTATCTGAACAAGTGTCACTAGTTACATAGCAGATGATTCTTTCATTTTTGGAGTTTCTTTCTCTCTGATGGATCACAAAGCACCATACAAACAGCAACCTGAACCTCAGAAGCATGTTTCAGCTAGAAAGATGCCGAAAGGATAACAGGTGAGCAACATCTTTTTATGACAATAAGGGCAAAGGATGAACAACTCCAACTAAGAACATCGTGGCAGACCATCATCCTTACAAAGGCACCAAGAGAGTTTAATGCATGGCCAAACTGACAAACCCCAGCAGCTTTAAACATCTCATCTGAATGTCTGACACTGCAAAATGCACACACCACCATGTGCACCACAAACAAGGTGGTCAATTGGAGTATCTCCATCTTCAGATTACTTTATATTTATTATCTACTAGATCAGAGATTTAAGATACCTAACATACATCAAAGAGTAATAGATGTTTTCATACCACTTGATCTCCAGGGTTTGTAAACAAGCCCATTAATCTTTAATGTATCAGCAGTATAGGCAGATGTGGTTTCTTTCAGAAAACAGCCAAACACAGTAACCTCTGACCAATAAAATTCCCAATGTCTAGACCTTTGGCAAAGAATGAAAATTGTCACTGATGTGGTTTTGTATTTTTAGCAACAGTTTACCTGAGTAAACACTGAAAGATTTAACCCAAGGCCAGCAAGCCAGATGTAGAGCAAATTTAACCCTTTGTCATCTGTGTGCATGCCATTGATACATACCTAAAACTTCATCATTTCAGAAAAAATGTAAGGGTGTTACCTTTCTGGACGTGAATGATGTCTGGAAAGTTGGCCAAATGCCCCTGATACAGTGCTAACAAATCCATCACAGCATCTAGGTCCTGTCGGGGCTGATCTGCAAAGAGGTCCCCAATGGCCTCATAGGCTTCTGCAGTGAAGGCTATGGCTTGGTTGAGGCCAGCCGAAAAGGCCTGCTGGTCCAGCTCAAACGCCTGACTGAGGCACTTAAAGGAGTGCCCCACCTTCTGGTATTCTTTCTTGAAACCAGTGACTTGTTTGCGAGCAAATTCATTGGCTGTGTGATTAAGCTGCAGGGCGCTCTCGTCCATCTTTTTTGTGAAGGCTTTGAAGCCATCCACCTGGCTTTCCACCTCCTGCAAGTCCAGGCTGTCCCCAGGGCCAGTGGTGACACTGATAGTCAGGAAAAAGTTGGCACCCACCATCTCGTCCTTCTCAGCCTTGCGTTTGCCTTGTTTCCAGGCCTTCTCATCTGTGCTGGGACAGGTGAGGAAGTGCTGGAAGGCATAGCACTGAGCCAGCACAGGGTGGCTGCACATGTGGTCCATCCACCAGGCCAGGCCTTTGCGACGTTTGGAGATGAAGTCCTCCTCAAAGCGGCCGGTGGCCTGCTTCTCTGGCAAGTGGGGCACAGAGATGACGGGGAACTTCTCGGCCAGGCGCCCGTAGAGCCAGTCAAAGTGCTTGTAGCGGCGGTGCACCTGCTGCCCAGTGTGGCTGGGCACCAGCTTGTAGGCAATGTAGCTCTTCATGCCCTTGAACTTGGTCTGCTTGGTGGGGTCCTCGATGGAGCACTGGAAGGGGTAGGGGTTCTCCTGCCACTTGGGGCCCCAGGGGCCCAGCACCACGCACAGTTTGTTCCCTTCCTTCACGAAGCCTGATGCCTCGCCCAGCACAAAGGCCTCCCCGCCAGACTTGACAAAGGTAGAGAAGCGGTTGAGGTTGCGGCTCACTGTGGCGGAGCTCTTGGCACTGCTGCCAGGCGGGTGCAGGTGGCCTGCCAGGTGGCCACTGCGGGAGCTCAGGGACAGCTCAAACTGCGTGGACAGGCGGTAGTGGCCAGAGGCCCGCCCACCTGCCACCTCATAATCAGGGTAGGAGCTGCCCGGCTCATCGGCCACCATGGAGCTTTCATCCCAGTCGTCGTCCCAGTCGTCATCGCTGCCCTGGCTGGGCTGGTAGGAGCCGCCGTAGGGCGCTAGCGGGAAGGGGTACCCGTCGGCGGGGGGCAGCGAGAAGGGCTCGGGCGCCGCCGCCGGCGGGACCTGCTGTGTCGCCAGCTTGAAGGCTGCGAGGGGCGGCAGCGGCTCAAAGCCGCCGGCAGGGAGGTTGGCGTAGCGGGCGGGCGGCGGCGGCTCGGCGGCCGGGGCGCAGATTACCTGCACGTAAGATGCCGGGAAGAGGCCGCGGTCGCCGCGGCTGTTGACGCCCTCCAGCCAGCCCTCGATGTCCTGCTCGCTGCAGAGGCTCAGCACCTCGTGCTCCCGCAGCGAGATCTCCCCCGGGTTCTCCGACCTGAAGTCGTACAGCGCCCGGGCCCGCAGCGCCATGGCCCAACCGCCCCCCAGAGGCTCCCCGCCGCCGCACCACACCACCCCTCGCCGCGCCGGCGGGGCTGCGGCAGGACAGTGCCGCGACTGCCCCCGCGTCCGGCCGGCGGGACGCCGAGACGGCAGGCTCGCCCGGCTCCGCTGCGCTACAGCACGGCCGGCTCCGAGTCCCGACTTCACCCTGGCGGGCGAGGCAGGGCGCGGGGGCCGGGCCGGCGACCGTCCCACGTCGCCAGTTTCGCTAATCTAGAGCCGAGAGGCAGGGCGGAAGAGCCGAGCGCAGAGTGGCCGCCCCCATCGATGGGCCCGGCTCGCCCCCTGGCGTCCGACCGGCCGCGGGGTGGGCACCAAACCCCACCCATGTGAGGGTGCAACCCTGCTCACCCTCCCCTCCGCGGCTTCTGCCCTTACCCGAGAAAGGCACCCCGGCCTTGCAGCCAGAACAATAACACGGTTATAATCTGGTAGCGTTTCCAAACTGCCGTGTTTTGAGTGTTTTATACCAAGTTTTACAGGTTTTAATACTTGCAAGTTCAGCCTCTTTAAATCTGTTGATTAAATTTTCATAAGTCTACAAGATTTCCACAACTCAAACACATGATGATTACTTCCAACCCCCCCTCAAAGATGTTTCAGCACTTCTCCAGGTTTGCCAAAGAAACTTGCGTGTCTTCTCAGATACTTTGTTTTCTTTTCAGGGTTTCCATGTTGTGAGAAGGAAGAATTTATGCCATTGCTTGAACTTCTCTGCAGTAGGTATATTACACAGATGCTATGGGAAGGTTACACTGTTTCTGGTGGTCCTCCAGCTGGTTCTTGCTTACAAAGAAACAAGAAAAGTAAGGTTAGAATTAGGAAAGCATGCATTTTAGTTGTGGATAATGTGTATTTTGTCCCTCTTGAAAAATGTGGTCATGCTGCTTATGTTGATTTTCTGTGGAACAGCCTCAATCCCATCCCTGTGCTTTTTTCCCTGCCCTGATCATTTCCCCTCATAACTCCTGTGGCACCTGGTTCTGTGTTGTCTAATCACATGGATCCCATCCCATTAATGATGAGCTGTCTTTGGCTCCCTGGATACAAGTTTCTCTCAAGATTTCTACCTGTTAAAGAACAATTTGAAATAAAGTTTGTGTGGCACGCACTGGCTACAAACTTTTTTCTGCCTGCTGTCTTCCTCCTGGGTGTAAACACTGCCTTTGCCATGTTGTGGTGAGCTTTCTTGCCCCTGCTAGGAAAGAAGTTCTCTGGAGGAGATTGTGCCTGTTTGGCCCCCAGTTCTTCATGTTTTCCCATCAACATCCTGCCAGATATGAAGTTCTTGTTTATATCTCTGACATAGTGCAAAGTGTCCGTTACTTCTCAAAGGTCTTTGTGTCAAATAGTCTGTCTTCATCTAGGGGTGATTCACTGGAATCCTACAAGACCCGTACTGCTTGTTTTCATAGCTGGATTTAGTGTTTGATACCTGGGTTTTGCTTTTGTTCACTTTTTTCTTCTGACCTTCATTTTTCCAATGTTAGTGCATATATATATGTCTCTTGAATGTGTTTCAGGTCCTGTTTAGAGTTACAAAAATTGTTTTAAGAATACCACCCAGAGATCTGCCCTGAGGCTGGATAGTCATGGGTGGCATGGCATGTGGGAGAATATGGGCAGGTATCTAGAGAACTTCTCACCTCCAATGGTCTGGGACTTCATTCCTGAACAACTACAGGACCCTAATAAAATGCTAGAATATTTGAAAAAAAAAAAATGCTGTGGCTATTCAGAGGAGGCACAACTTACTGCACTGTGCTGAGCCCTGGCTAGTATCTACCAAACACTGCTCAGTATTAAGCAGTACCCTCAGGGAGAAGAGAGGGAAAACAGAGCAACAGTCACTGCGACGACTCCAACCCTGGCCAATGAAGAACATCAAAACAACCAGCAAGTGGATCACACTGCTAAGATTGAAGTGGCTCAGGTGGATTTGGACTGACAACCAGGTTTATTGAACTGTGTGGATTCGATGGCTTGGCACATCAGATCCACAAGAGTATAAGACTCTAGTAGACACCGGTGCACAGTGTACCCTAATGCCATCGTATTTCTGGAGTGACAGGAGGGATCCCAACAGTTAACTGTACCGGAGGCTGAAGTGAGTCTGACTGGGAATGACTGGAAAAAGCACCCCATTGTGACTGGCCCAGAGGCTCCGTGCATCCTGGGCATAGACTACCTCAGGAGAGGCTATTTCAAAGACCCAAAAGGGTACCGATGGGCTTTTGGCACAGCTGCCTTTGAGACGGAGGAAATTAAACAGCTGTCTAGTTTGCCCGGTCTCTCGGAGGACCCTTCTGTTGTGGGGTTGCTGAGGGCCAAAGAACAACAGGTGCCAATTGCCGGGTTCAGCAACTGGCGTCCAGCAACTTCCTCAAAACTGGCATCTTCAACCCACACACCATGGGCATGGGCCATGCTAGATACACCAGCCACGAACATGCAACAGTCCAACAGCACACACCATCTCTCCTGCTCTGAATGACTGTTATGACAGATGGAGCCCAAAGTCATGGATTAAATGAACTCAGTGATATTTTAGAGGGATGGCCATAGACTAAGGGAATGATATCTGCGTGTGTATATATATATCTATATCTATATCTATCTATCTGTCTCAAAGACAGGAAAAGTGGTGGTGATTAATTGGACAGTGTAGGATGTGGGCGTGACATAGATAGTATAGAATAAGGGGTGGATGATGTCCTTGTTTTCGGCTGGGATAGAGTTCATTTTCACAAGAAGTTGGGAGGGGACACAACTAGGATAGCTGACCTAAACTAGCCAAAGGGATATTCGATACCATGACATCATGCTCAGTATATAAGGAGTCAGTGCTCAAGGACAGGCTGGGCTTCTGGGCAGTGAGTAAATTGCATTGTGTATCACCTGCTTTGTATATTCTTTTATAAGTATCGTTATTATTTTCTTCTTCCTTTGCTGTCCTAGTAAACTGTCCTTATCCTAACCCACAGGGTTTTGCCTTTTTCTTCTAATTCTCCTCCCCATCCCACCAGGGTGGGGGAGGAGTGAGCGAGCAGCCGCGTGGTGCTTAGCTGCCGGCTGGGGCTAAACCACGACAGAACCACATAGTTCACCACACAACCAGCTCCTCGGCGGCCAGCCCAGTGGAACACATGCATGTTGCATCATCTGTGCCACTGTCTCCAAACCCAAGTTCCTAATTTGGAGCAGCAAGTTTATGGAGAGCAATACTGAATGTCCACATCAGTGATAAAGCGAGAAGCATCAGTCTCTTCCTGAGAGAGAGCTGGCAGCTGACTGGGATGGTACAGATGAAGACCTTGACTTCAAACAACTCTGTATCAAGGCTTCTGGGTTTTCCTGCCAGCTCACTTGGTAGTAGTGGAAGCACCTTGACCTGGCGTGGTCATGATTAGCCCTCCATGAGGCTCTGAGGTGCTCCTTAAGCCCTGCATCAGGCTGCAGCTGTAATGGCTAGGGCAGGAAGAAGGGACAAAGTTGAGCAGGGGGCCTGACATACTTCCTTGGGTGCAGTGGTGGAGGTCAAGGCTGTTGTGCTTCCCCCTGCCCCCCCTTAGTGCATTAGATCTGATGTTTTCTTAATAAGTTCTGTCTCATTATTTGTATCTCAAATGGACACAAGCAAAGGCGTCAAGTTCAACAGGTACAAAAACTGCTACCAGGAGAATCTGAAGGCATAAAATCTGTAAAGCTAATGAAAATAATATTTCTTAAATAAATAAGTGTGAAGTAGTGGAGTAGCTATTCTCTAAAATCTTCCAGTTTTATCTTGAGATTTTAACAAAAATTAAGTTACATGAAATTAAGTCATGCTTTTTCAGGCACTAACACAATCAATAAGGCAAAATTATGAAAGGGAAAAGTGTGTTATATTATTTTCCCTGGTGGAAAAAACTTCAAAGAGAACTTGGAACAATAACTAGCTTGAAAATACATTTTCCATCTCTCTCCCACCAGTGAGCCAACTCTGATTACCATTGTGTGCAGGTACTCTGTTGTGGATATTAAAATTAACATTTTTAAAAACTCAATGATTATTTTCAAAACCAATCTGCAAAATTAGAAATCACCCTAAAAAAGATTTTTAAAGCATTTGAAGAAGCCAACTTCTTAGGTCCTCAGTAACCATCTACAGTGCCAAGTAGAAGAGCTGGATTGATTGAGCTTTAGTTTTTGTTCAGACTAGCAGGGGCAAGGATTTCAAAATAAGAATAGCACATATTGACTTGTAGCATTTTAGCTGCACAAAATGTGTATCTGAATGCTTTGCTTGGTTGGGAATTTCTACCATCTTCATTGGGAATTAAATTTTCAGAGTCAAAGTGAATGTTATTCTGATCCTATTGAGACTGATAAACTATAATTCAGTGAAAATGTTTATTATTTAATGTGTTTCTAGGGATTTGTAATTTGGGGGGTGAAACTGAAAGCCAAACTAAAGCTAAATGGCTACATATGTCTACATATGGGATATCTCATTATTTTCATTTGGAGTTAGATATCTCAAGACCCCTGAGAATCTATGCTGAAAGAGGTGTTTGAAAACATTGTGATTTATTTTTCTGCTCAGGTGCAGAAGCTTTATTATAATAAAAATTTTGGAATATTTTTGGGAAAAGATAAGGAGTTTAGGCTATCTTGAATTAAGAAAAAGTGAACAAGTAGAGGCTCTGAAACAAAAAATAATAAAAGTGTGTATCACCCTCTGGGTAACTTTTCCTTGAAGCCCCCAAATGTTTCCTTCTTTATTTTGTTAATTTTCCTCTATGATATCATTTTGTTGCTTTAGTAAGAAAATAAAAGTGATTTTCCATGAGAGAAGATGAAGCTCTAGTGTCATTTCATCTTTTCACTGTCACCATTATGATGATACCCCTTTGTGGACCCTGGAAAAACCATGCATCTTCATATTGGACAATTTCCTAGTAGGAAACACACTGAATAATGCTTTGTGCAAGCGGATGTCTACAAATAGGCCAATTTTCATCAATATAATTTCTAAGAGGAAACTCAGTATGTGATTTTTTTTATTGTTGCTGTTTACGTTATATCTCTAGATGATTTTGTTTTGCTGGCGGTACTAAGTCATCATAACTAGAAATTACTGTAATTTTTTTAAACTATAGAGATGGATAATAAATTTCACTTAAAAGGGTAATAAACTGTTTTTATTCTCTTTCTACATCATCTGTAACTGTAAAGTCTAATTCCCAGTCCTCCCAGAGCAGCAGTTTGGCGTGCCTGGCAGGGCTGCCACTAGAGGGCACAAAGTGATTTTAAACACTGAAGTTACCACACTAAAAGCAAGTAAAGACTTTGAACTAGCAAAGCAATGAAGACAATGCAATAAATGTGACACATCTGTTATTCTAGTGTTTGATGGTGTTTTGGTTGGGGTTTTTTTCATTTTCAGCTTCTAAAAGATCTAATATGATTAGCTTTTAAATGTTTTGTACAATCTTACTTGAAAACATAAAACAGGTATCAGAAATGGAGACACTTTATAGCATGCTATGGAATTTAGGAAAAGACGCAGTGGAATTTAGGAGAAAACAAAATATTTTTCAAGTGGGAACATGAAATTGCAGAATTTTTTTTCAAACTAAGTTGTGTAAAATTAGAGATAATTGAATTAGCTATCTCAGCCCCTATCTGTGTAATAGATGACTGTTACTCAGAAATTCTTAACCCTCCATTTAATATTGCTTGGAATGCATGTCTGTCTCTGTTCCCTGTCTGAAGAGATAATGTTTCACAACCATCTAAGGATGCTGTCAAGATAAATCCATTATGTATGTAGTTCTTCCATGCTGTGGCAGTGGGGTCATAGATATTCTGGATGGTGCTGAGAGTCTTTCGTGGTTACAGATGAATGGGCCTGGGTTGACTGCCAGTCCTTGACATGCATATCAGTAATAAAGTGATCTCAGCAATAAACCCATTATATAGGATGAATAAAGTATCATATAGCTAGAATGAAGGATTGAGCATTCATTCATTTCCCACATGCAGATATCTCTATCCTCACCCAGGATAAAAAGTTGCAGAGAGGACCTTCTTAGTGGGTTCTGTGCCTGTGTTAACCCTGGCCACTCCCCACAAGGGTTTATCATGGGCAAATAAATACTGCTGGGTTCTAGAAATCCATGGGACTTGAGTTCTTTTGGGCTGACGAGGTTCACATCAACCCTGAAGTTGCTCTGGCCCTGTGCAGAGAGGTGGCTGGCAGAGGCTGGTCTCAGAGTGAAGGACTAGTCACTGGCAGCTCCTCGCTTATACCTGTCAATTGATCAGGATAGATGAGCCTTAACTCAAGTTTATTTATCCATGAGTTTTTACTGTCTGTTGTGGAACCTTATAAGAGTGACTTCTCAGTCTGAGCCTGGAAACCAGAACAAGTTCTCACTAACCTAGGCAACAGACCAGTTTCGATGGCAGTTTGGCCACCAAAGTATCTTCCATTCTCTCAGTGCTAGTGTTTAAGCTGAGAGTGCATTCTGCTAGCAGGAAGCAGTGACATTAAATTTTGAGTAAGTGAGATTGTTGTCTTATCTTCAAGGAGAAAATTCTAGCTTGTGTTGTTGCTTGAGGAGGTACAGTACAGAAAGGATGGCCAAGGAGGTGTTCATGTCATCTGTGTCAGCTCAAGAGATGAGTTTGAGACCCTCAGTGGCTGAAAACAGCATTAAGTTACTCTAAGGTAAATGGTTTAGCTTCTGGGTTTTGCTGGTCTTTTGGCAAGCATAGAGGTCTGCCAAGGATGAGGTGGTGAAGAAAGTTCCTGCTGTACTTGGTTTGGGCTGTGTATTGCTGAGAAGGCAATAGGTATGAATTCCTTATCACAGATGGTGCAGCCTGTCACTTGCCTTATTAAACCCTTGTTTTAGAAGGGATTTCAGTGTTGGAGACATACTGGGCATCCCATACCATGAGTGAAATGTTAAGAGATGATAATTTTTTAATAGAAAGTGTCAGAACGTGCCTATGGTCATTCTGTATGCATTTAGAAGAATACAGAACTGCATTCATATAAGTAGAATTATCTGAATTTAAAATATATTGTTACAAAAAGGGCAAGTGAAAGTAGAGATGGAAAAATTAAGAACTTGATAGCAAGAAATAGCAATTGACAGTTATGAGAAAAAGCTAAAGGTATATTAAAAATTATATGGTCAGTGGGGCAACAGGTGGGACTTCCACAGGAACAAACAAAATCCTAACAATATTTTAGATTAGTATGGCATGAAGATGACAAAACTGCCATTTATGATACAGGAGAGATATTAAATATATCAAAGGGTATTCAATAAATATTTATGCTCTTTATGTGGAAAAATGATATTCACAGTTTTTAATGACGATTAATTCCTTTGTGTTCTATTAGTAACTAAAGAGAATGTTTAGCAGCAGGTGTTAAACATTTATATCTTTGCAACACAAACTAATTCACAACATCAGGACAGTAAAAAGATTGTCCCAAGAGCTGTCCAGACTATTAGGTTTAGAGTAAAATTTATATCACTGAGCAAATCTCAGAGGGCTAGAGAAAACCTGCTTTTTGTTTGCCATGGTGATTATTAACACTTGAACAATTTATGGAGGGGTGTGATGGGTTTTCTATCAAGCAAAGTCTTTGATGTAAGATTTTGACATGGTTTAGCCCCAGCCGGCAGCTGAGCACCACACGTCCCTCCCTCGCTCCCCCCCCCCCCCCCCCCCCCCCCCCCCCCCCCCCCCCCCCCCCCCCCGGCGGGATGGGGAGGAGAATGGAAAAACAAAGGCAAAGCCTCGAGGGTTGGGATAAGGGCAGTTTACTGGGACAGCAAGGGAGAGGGAAAACAATCAACAACAGTACTGATAACAGATATTCACAACGGGCGATAACAGAGAACAATCCAACAACCAACCCACCGATTGCTCAGCCCATCCCAGAGCCAGGCTGAACCTGCCCCTGGCTGACTAGCCCTCTTTTATGGTGAGCATGATGTCACATGGTATGGAAGAGCCCCACCCCCGCCAGCTTGGGTCACCTGTCCTGGCTCCTTGTGAAATTAACTCTATCCTAGCCAGAACCAGGACATTATCCACCCCTTATTCTATACCATCTACGTCATGCCCAGATTATTTCACAGACACTATTCTCTTACTCCATGGGCTCTAAAGTGTCCATCGAGTTCATTTAGTCCATGGCTTTGGGTTCCATCTGCCATTACAGTCTCTCAGGGCAGGAGCAATGGTGCGTGCCACTGGACTGTTGTACGGTGCATCCGGAGTTTTCACGGCTGGTGTATCTGGTATGGTCCATGCTCGCAGTCTGGATGCCAAAGATGTGTTTTTTCGATACAGTTTCTGGGCACCTGTTGAAGTCAGTTCTAGTTCCAAAGTCCATCCTTCATTAGTTTTGGGTGATTCTTATGGTCATACCGTTGATACAGTATATCGCTATTAACATCATCCAATTTAATTTATGGGCTATTCTCACCCAAAATCAAATCCCCTTGGGGTACACACCGGACTTCCCCATCCTTTCTCATCACCCACCAAGTGGACCCTGGTCCCTGAGCAAAAGCAATCCCGCAGATGGGCTTGCCTTTGCCTGAAGCAGGGATGACCCAAACTGTTTTACCCAACATATTTTTTCATGCGCACTACAGGAACTTTATCCCCTTCTACTGGGCGTGGAAATTTTGATTGGGCAGGGCCAGCTCGATTGGCAGATCCCCTAGTGTTAACTAACCAGGTGGTCTTTGCTAACTGTGTGTCCCAGTGTTTGCTCTCAGGGTAGTCTTTAGCAGTCCATCGTATGGTTTGATTTTCCAGAGGCTGGTGCATGATAGGGGATGTGATACACCCACTCAATGCCATGCTCTTTGGCCCCGGTGTCTATGAGGTTGTTCCGAAAATGAGTCCCATTGTCTGACTCAATTCTCTCTGGGGTGCCATGTCGCCACAGGACTTGCTTTTCAAGACCCAGAATAGTGTTCCGGGCAGTGGCATGGGGCACAGGGTGTGTTTCCAGCCATCCAGTGGTTGCTTCTGCCATTGTAAGTATGTAGTGATTGCCTTGGCGGCTTTGTGGGAGTGTGGTGTAGTCGATTTGCCATGCTTCCCCATATTGATATTTCAACCATCGGCCTCCATACCACAGAGGCTTTACCCGCTTGGCTTGCTTGATTATAGCGCACGTTTCACATTGATGGATGATCTGTGAGATGGCGTCCATGCTCAAGTCCACCCCTCGATCACGGGCCCATCTATATGTCGCATCTCTTCCTTGATGACCTGAGGTGTCATGGGCCCACCAAGCTATAAATAATTCACCCTTATGCTGCCAGTCCAAATCCACCTGAGCCACTTCAATCTTGGCAGCCTGATCCACCTGCTGGTTGTTCTGATGTTCCTCAGTGGCCCGACTCTTGGGTACGTGGGCATCTACGTGACGTACCTTTACAACTACTTTCTCTAGCCGGGCAGCAATATCTTGCCACAATGGGGCAGCCCAGATGGGTTTGCCTCTGCGTTGCCAGTTGCTCCGCTTCCACTGCTGTAACCACCCCCACAGGGCATTGGCCACCATCCATGAGTCAATAGAGAGGTACAGTGTTGGCCACTTTTCTCTTTCAGCAATGTCTAAAGCCAGCTGGATGGCTTTCACCTCTGCAAACTGGCTTGATTCACCTTCTCCTTCAGCATCTTCTGCGACTCGCCGTGTAGGACTCCATACAGCGGCCTTCCACCTTTGATGCTTTCCCACGATGTGACAGGACCCATCAGTGAAGAGGGCATATGGTTTCTCATCTTCTGTTAGTTTATTATACGGTGGGGCTTCTCCTCTGGCGACATTCTGAAATCTTTCCCTTCTGGCCAGTCTGTGATCACTTCCAGAATTCCTGGACGATTGGGGCTTCCTATTGGAGTCCGCTGTGTGATCTGTGCAACACAGTCCACGTAGCATCGGTCGCATGGTGTGTAGAAGGGACCCTCTCTTTGAACATCCATCCCAGCACTGGCAGTTGGGGTGCCAGGAGGAGCTGTGCTTCAGTGCCAATCACCTCTGAAGCAGCTCGAACCCCTTCATAGGCTGCCAATATCTCCTTTTCCATTGGAGTGTAGCGGGCCTCGGATCCTCTGTATCCCCGACTCCAAAACCCCAGGGGTCGACCTCGAGTCTCCCCTGGTGCTTTCTGCCAGAGACTCCAGGTAGGGCCATTCCCCCCCGGCTGCGGTGTAGAGCACATTTTTTACATCTGGTCCTGCCCGGACTGGCCCAAGAGCTACGGCATGAACTATTTCTTGTTTAATTTGTTCAAAGACTTGTCAGAGCTCAGGGTCCCATTTGAAATGGTTCTTCTTCCGGGTTACGTGGTAGAGAGGGCTTACAATGAGACTGTAATTTGGAATGTGCATTCTCCAGAAACCCACAACACCTAAGAAAGCCTGTGTTTCCTTTATGTTGGTTGGTGGGGACATGGCTGCTCTTTTGTTGATAATAGCCATTGGGATCTGATGCCGCCCATCATGTCACCTTATTCCTAAAAACTGGATTTCCTGCGCAGGCCCCTTCACCTTACTTTGTTTTATGGCGAAGCCAGCCTGCAGCAGGATTTGGATTATTTTCTTCCCTTTCTCAGAAACTTCCTCTGCTGAGTTGCCCCATACAATGATGTCATCAATGTATTGCAGGTGCTCTGGGGCTTCACCCCTTTCCAGTGCACTCTGGATCAGTCCATGGCAAATGGTGGGGCTGTGTTTCCACCCCTGGGGCAGTCGATTCCAGGTGTACTGGACGCCCCTCCAAGTGAAGGCAAACTGTGGCCTGCACTCTGCTGCCAAAGGGATGGAGAAAAATGCATTAGCTATATCAGGTGTGGCGTACCACTTGGCTGCCTTTGACTCCAGTTCATATTGAAGTTCCAGCATGTCTGGCACGGCAGCACTCATCGGCGGCGTGACTTCATTCAGGCCACCATAGTCTACTACCTCTCCTATGAGGACAGGCTGAGAGAGTTGGGATTGTTCAGCCTGGAGAAAAGAAGGCTCCGGGGAGATCTAATTGTGGCCTTCCAGTACCTGAAGGGGGCCTACAGGAAAGATGGTGAGGGACTGTTTATCAGGGAGTGTAGTGACAGGACAAGGGGTAATGGGTTTAAGCTGAAGGAGGGTTGATTTAGATTAGATGTTAGAAAGAAATTCTAACAGTAAAGAATACTGATGCACTGGAACAGGTTGCCCGGAGAGGTTGTGGAGGCCCCCTCCCTGGAAGTGTTTAAGGCCAGGTTGGATGAGGCTTTGGGGCAACGTGGTCTAGTGGAGGGTGTCCCTGCCCATGACGGGGGGGTTGGAACTAGATGATCTTTAAGGTCCCTTCCAACCCAAACCATTCTATGGTTCTACCGTCAGCCTCCACTCTCCATTGGACTTCCGCACTGGCCATATGGGACTGTTAAAGGGTGAGCGGGTTCTGCTGATCACTCCCTGACCCTCCAGTTGATGAATTAGCTTGTGGATGGAACCAGGGAGTCTCGGTTGGTGCGGTATTGCCACCGGTGCACAGCTATGGTAGCAGTTGGCACCTGTTGCTCTTCAACCCTCAGCAACCCTACAACAGAAGGGTCCTCCAAGAGACCGGGCAAACTAGACAATGGTTCAATTTCCTCCGCTTCCAAGGCAGCTATTCCAAAAGCCCACCAGTAGCCTTCAATGCCCCCTTCCCTAGACAAGGATCCCAGCTGCTTGGCCTCCCTGCCCTCCGTCTCCAGGCTACTGGCCCCGTTATCCCAGCAGCGGAGCAGCCAGGTAATAATGTGCTCCCCTGGAAGGCGGCTGAAATCTTTCCGCATATCTCGCAGCTCACTTGGGGGCAGAGATCAGCTGATCACTTCTGGTTCTGGCTCTTCTTCTTGTTCTCGTGATGGTCCCAGTTCATCATCATCCTTCTCTAAGCGAACCCATTTCCTTGTGTATTTCTTCTTGTGTATAGGGGCGAGTGATACCGGTACAGGTTGGTTTTTTTGGTTTTTTTTGTTCACCTTCAGTCCCTGTCACAGGGGTTTGAGTAGCCACAGTGTCTGTTGCAGGGGCTGGGGTAGCTGTAGAGGTTGCAGTAGCCACCATGCCTGTTGTAGTGGCTGGGGTACTCATAGGGGTTGGGGTAGCTGCCATGCCTGTTGTGGGGGCTGGGATAGCCACCATGCCTGTTGTCCAGGCTGGGGCAGCCGTGGGGTTGGGGTCGCTGCTGTGCCTCTTGTGGGGGCTGGGGTAGCCATGGGGGTTGAGGTATCTGCTGTGCCTGTTGTGGGGGCTGGGGTAGCTGCAGTGTCTGTTGCGGGGGTTTGGGTATCCGCAGTGCCTGTGGGTCTGTTTTCCCTCTCTTCCCCCTGAGGGTGTGCCTACTGTCGAGCAGTGTTTGGTAGATAGTGGCCAGGGCCCAGCACAGTGGGATAAATTGTGTCTCCTTGGAATAGCCACAGCATTTCCCCTTCAAATATTCCATCACTTTCTCAGGGTTCTGTAGTTGTTTGAGGGTAAAGTTCCAGACCATTAGGGGTGAGAAGTTCTCTAGATACCTGCCCTCACTGTCGCACATGCCATGCCAGCCCTGATGATTCAGCCTTGGGATAGGTCTCTGGGTGGTATTCTTAAAACATCTTTTTGTAACCTTGAACAAAACTTGAAACACATTCAGGAGACATAATAATATGAACACGCTGGTTTGAACATCCCAAGGGTATTCAAAATTTTCAAAAGCTGCTGCAACTAGCCTGAAGGGAAAAAAAATGGTGAAAGAGCAGGAGGAAATATCCCCCTCTGTCTTCCCTGTAGACTGAGTGCGATTATTCATCGATTCAAAGAGATGTCCAAGGTACGGGCATGACAGCAAAACCCAATACAAGTACCAAATTAAGCTCATGACCATTGATGTTATCATATCATAAGTTGATATTGCACAGTACAGCAACATGAGAACCCAGACCCCTCTCCCAGAGGTGATAATCAGCAGCATTGCAAGGAATGCATACAGCAAGTAGGGGTTTAGATACCACAGCCACGTGACCAAATAAAACACCATTGTGACCACCAGCTGTTTAAAATAATACAATAAATACTTATAACATCTTTGTTTTAACACACTCAGGGCAGATCTGTTGTTATCTCAACCCTTCGTACCCCACGATGGGTGCCAAAAAGGACTGTCGTGGTTTAGCCCCAGCCTGCAGCTGAGCACCATGAAGCCGCTTGCTCACTCCCCTCCCCCCCACCCCCAGGTGGTATGGGGAGGAGAATGGGAAGGAAAAGGCAAAACCTCGTGGGATAGCAAAGGGAGAGGGAAATCACAGCAACAGTACTTAACAGAATATACACAACGGGTGATACACAATGCAGTTTCTCACCCGAGGACCGTACAACTCAGACCGCATGCTCAGACCTGTCCCGAAGCTGGACCGTCCCCGAGCCACACATCCTGGAGCTGCGCCACCCCTCCCCGACTAGCCCCTTTTATGCTGAGCGTGATGTCACATGGTATGGAATACCCCCTTTGGCTAGTTTGGGTCACCTGTCCTGTCTGTGTCCCCTCCCAACTCCTTGTGCACCCCCAGCCATCCCACTGGCAAGGCGGTGTGAGAAACAGAAAAGGCCTTGGCTCTGTGTAAGCACCGTTCAACAACAACAGGTCCATATAACAACAACATCTCTATATTATCAACGCTGTTTCCAGCACAAATCCAAAACATAGCCCCATACTAGCTACTATGAAGAAAATGAACCCTCTCAGCTGAAACCAGGACACTGTTGCTTTTTTAACTTAAGAGAATTTTTATGGAAGTACTGTGTAATAATTATCTGAAAAACAGACACCCAGCACACTGTCAGTGAAAGCAGTAGCATTGGGAAAGGGATGGCACTGGAAGATTTCAGGCTGAGGGCTTTTACGCCCTTTAAAAGTGTGTGTTTGTTAGAGCTGCCTGGATGCTGCACCTAACCCAAAGGTGAAAAATTTCAATCACCTCAAAAGCTTTTCAGCAGCTCTGAGACTAAAAGTGGATCTTTTCCACAAAAAAAAAATTCTGGCATAGTGATACCTTCCTGTGGTTTGAAGTATTTCATGCCCCTTAACTGATAAGAAATAATTGTAGTTATACCAGCAGAAACTTGTTGGTTTGGGCTGTCTACGCCGCAGAGAGGGTATACTGACATACCCGTGAGTAGGCATAGCTGTATGGCAGGCTATGTGGTGAACAAGGCCACAATAATCTGTGTTTTCATGAAAAATAAAGCTGGTTCTCCCATTTCCCTCCCAAAACATTAAAATTCAGCTGTGTTTTTTCAAAGGCAGCTTAACCTTTAAGTGTGTCCAGAATTTATCTACAAAATATTCTTTACCTTTTATCTTTTTTTCTCACCTAAGTAGATTAATTGGTATTGGTCAATATTTATTAAACAAATTCTTGTTTGAACAGAGTAGTGTGATTGTTGTGGGGGTTTTTTTGGTTTTGTTGGCTTTTTTTTAACAGTAGCAAGCATATGAATACAGTTTATATCTATAGTTGTCCTGTTGCTCCATATGGTCCATTCCCTTTCCTGTCAGCTGAGAATTCCCATCTCAAATTGAATTATATTCCCTGTATAGTCCTTGAACCATGCATGCTCAGCAGTGACAAATTTGACAGTTCTGATTTTACAGTGCTAGAAGAACAAAATAGCCAATAGTCTTCATCAGCAAACAGATTGGTGACAGCTGAGAAACTCGATGGTAGGTGTAGATATTTAGCCAGAAAAAAAGCTAAACTTGCAGCTGGAGAGAGGAGAAATGCAAAATGTCCGTGTTGGAGCATGAGATGTTTTCAATGGCTGAAGTTTCTCAAACCTAATGCATTAAGAGTTTGGTGAAGGCAAATATTGTTTTCAAAGAGGCTTTCATTGATCAAAACCTGAGTAATTTTTAATGGTACTTGAAATTTGTATGCCTTCCTCTAATTGTATATTTTGGATTAATTTTTTTGTGTAGGTTAATCTTCTGTTTCCTCTCACAGTAGTAATGTGCTGTGCTAGCCAAGTAAAACTCTTATGCTATATAAGGGGGGGGAGAGAGATTCCTGTATATGTTTCTACATATTTTCTATTCCCTAGGTCTTTTGGTCAAAATACATATCTTCTTAGAGGTTCTTGATTTTGTAAATATAGCATGCTGGGAAAATAAAATGAAAAGGGCACGCAGGAGCAAAATAATTCATAGAGAGCCTAAAGAATAAGAGATGCCCATGGCCTGTAACTATATACTGCTTCAAATCCAAAGCTGGAGATTGATAACAGCATGAACTGGTAATAGAGCATATCCATTAGATCTCTCATTTGTGTCTCTGCCAATGTTGGTGTAATTCTTACTCCATTTTCTAGTGTTGGAAGGCAGTCTAGTCTTAAATGTTCCAAGCAGCAGAATTCTTTGGCCAGAAGACTTGTGCTGCCTGCAAAATTCAGCTATCCTTGTTCTTCTGTCCACCTCCTCCTTTTATCTAAATCCTCCCATTACTACTTGTTAGACTGGGTGTACACTAGTAATGCTTTTCACCTTTACATTTAAATATGAACTGCATAGACTGTTTCTATTTTAGTAACTTTTTTGCATCGGTTTCTACTGGTATCTTCTTTCCCTTGCCTCCTGATAATTTTAGAGCAACCAACCATTCATTGTTTTGTTAACCTCTTGGTTGGGTAATAACTAAATTTGTTATGGTGTGCTTCTTGTACTGTATGAGCAGAGAGAATTATTAGCTGGGACCCCACAGCAGATAGGTTTAAAAGTGACAGTTAAAACCATTCTTTCCTTTCTAATGTACTGTCACACTATCATAACTTTGTTTAATTTTGCTCTATGGCATTTTGCAAAACAATTCTGAAACTATCTTAGGTTTCTCATTTGTCAATGGCATATTTGGGTCCTTCTCCCCTATTTTGTTGGGGTTTTTTTTAATACAGATTTTCTTACTTTGACTGGTATACACATTCTCTTTGTACTTGCTATTCTACCTCAGCCGTGGACACATTCAGTAAGATTAGACATAGCAAATAGTGTGGTCTGTTGTCCTTTGATATTTCTCCTCTTTCCTCTCGGATTTGATGGTAAATGTTAGTTTTGAAATCATTCATAAGAAAGAACAAGATATATCCTGGGGCTTAATCTCAGAGGAAACATTGCCTCAAGTAAACATTAGATATTTCTTCTTTTTCCCTCAAAACACACTTGGAGTTTCTCTAGGTTTTTTGTGGGATTTTGGGGATTTTTTTTTTGTGGAGGGTTTTTTTTTTGGTACTGAGACATATGCGCACAGCCCAGGAGATGTTTTCTTTAGTTAAGATTATAATGCCCAACAATTCTTAAAGCATAGGCTGAAGCTGCGTGGAAAAAATTCTCTGGAGTTTGTCTATTCCTGAAATGTTACTGAAATAGTAGGTGGAAGAAGTTTGATCTTGCTACTTTTCTTGGGAATGTATTAACTGGTATCATCTGTGTGCTGGTTTTGGCTGGGATAGAGTTAATTTTCTTCATAGTAGCTAGTATGGGGCTATGTTTTGGATTTGTGCTGAAAACAGTGTTGATAATATGGAGATGTTTTTGTTATTGCTGAGCAGTGCTTACACAGAGTCAAGGCCTTTTCTGCTTCTCACCAGTGAACAGGCTGGGGGTGCACAAGAAGTTGGGAGAGGACACAACTGGGACAGCTGACCCAAACTGACCAAAGGGATATTCCATATCATATGACATCATGCTCAGCATGTAAGGGGCTGGGGAAAGCAGAAGGAAGGGGGAGAAGTTCCAAGATAAAGACAGTTTAATAGGATAACAAAGAAGAGGAGAACAACAACAACAATACAAGTGATGCACAAATGCAATGGCTCACCACATGGAAAAGGAAAATAAAACTATTCAACGCCCAGTCTGTTTCTGAGCAGCGAATCTGCCTTCCAGCTAGCCTCCCCAGTTATATATAGAGCATGATGTTATATGGTAGGGAATATCCCTTTGGACAGTCTGGGTCAGCTGTCCTGGCTATGCTCCCCCTGCTTCTTGTGCACCTGGTAGGACATGAGAAGCTGAAAAGTCCTTGACTTAGTGTAGACACAACAACTACCTAGCAACAACTAAGAACATCAGTCTGTTATCAACATTATTGTGCTAAATCCAAAACACAGCACTATACCAGGTACTAGAAAGAAAATTAACTCTATCTCAGTTGAAACCAGGACACTGTTCTGCTGACTCAGCATTGGTTTATCACAGCCATGTGCTATTTTATTTTATCACAGATTCACAGATTGGTAGGGGTTGGAAGGGACCTCTGGAGATCATCTAGTCCAACCCCCATGCTAAAGCAGGTTCACCTAGAGCATGTTGCACAGGATTGCGTCCAGGCAGGTTTTGAATATCTCCAGAGAAGGAGACTCTACAACCTCTCTGGGCAACCTATTCCAGTGCTCGGTCACCCTCAAAGTGAAGAAGTTTTTTCTCATGTTCAGGTGGAACTTCCTGTGTTCCAGTTTGTGCCCATTGCCCCTTGTTCTGTCACTGGGCACCACTGAAAAGAGTCTGGCCCCATCCTCTAGACTTCCCCCTTTAGATATTTATAAGCATTGAGAAGATCCAGCCTAAACAGACCCAGCTCTCTCAGCCTTTCCTCACAAGAGAGATGCTCCAGTCCCTTAATCATGTTCGTCCTTCTCCGCAGTGCTGCTTCCCAGCAGGTCAACCCATAACCTGTACTGGTGCTTGGGGTTATTCATCCCTAGGTGCAGGATGCTACACTTGCCCTTGTTGGATTTCATTTGGTTCCTCTTTACCCAGTTCTCTAGTCTGTCAAGATATCGCTGAATGGCAGCACAGCCTTCTGGTGTGTCGGCCACTCCTCCCAGTTTAGTATCATCAGTGAATTTGCTGAGGGTACACTCTGTCCCCTCGTCCAGGTCATTGACGAATATGTTGAACAAGACCGGACCAAGCACTGACCCCTGGGGAACACCACTAGATACAGGCCTCCAACTAGACTCTGCGCTGCTTATCACAACCCTCTGGGCTCTGCCATTCAGCCAGTTCTCAATCCACCTCACTGTCCACTCATCCAACCCCCACTTCCTAAGCTTGCTAATGAGGATGTTATGGGAGACAGTGTCAAAAGCCTTGCTGAAGTCAAGGTAGACAACTTCCACTGCTCTCCCCTCCTCCACCAAGCCAGTCATGTCATCATAGAAGGCTATCAGATTGGTCGAGCATGATTTCCCCTTGGTGAATCCATGTTGACCACTCCCAGTAACCTCCTTCTCCTCCACGTGCTTCTTGATGACCCCCAGAATGAGCTGTTCCATCACCTTTCCAGGGATGGAGGTGAGGCTGACTGGCCTGTAGTTTCCTGGGTCCTCCTTCTTGGCCTTTTTGAAGACCAGAGTGACATTGGCTTTCCTCCAGTCCTCAGGCACCTCTCCTGTTCTCCATGACCTTTCAAAGATGATGGAGCATGGCCTAGCAATAACATCTGCCAGCTCCCTGAGTACATGTGGGTGCATCCCATCAGGGCCCATGGATTTGTGGATGTTGAGATTGCCTAAGTCTTCTCTAACCCTGTCCTCCTCGACCAAGGGAAGGTCTTCCTTTCTCCAGACTTTCTCTCCTACCTCCAGGGTATGGGTTTCCTGAGGGCTGACCTTAGCAGTAAAGACTGAAACAAAGGCAGCATTCAGTAACTCCGCCTTCTCTGTATGCTCCATCACCATGGCACCCACCCTATTCAGCTGCGGGCCCACATTTTCCCTAGTCTTCCTTTTACTGCTGATATATTTGAAAAAGCCCTTCTTGTTGTCCTTGACATCCCTTGCCAGATTTAATTCCAAGCAGGCCTTAGCCTTCCTTGTTGCACCCCTACATACTCTGACTGCATCCCTGTATTCCTCCCAAGGGGCCAGTCCCTTTTTCCACGTTCTGTAAACATCCTACTTCCCTTTGAGTTTTTCAAGGAGCTCCTTGCTCATCCATGCAGGTCTCCTGCCTCCTTTGCTTGATTTCCTATTCTTTGGGATACTCTGATCTTGAGCTCGGAGGAAGTGGTGCTTGAATATTGACCAGCTCTCTTGGGCCCCCTTACCTTCTAGAACCCTAACCCATGGGATCCTCCCAAGCAGGTCCTTGAAAAGGCCAAAGTTACCTCTCCTGAAGTCCAGGGTTGTAATCCTACTTATTGTCCTGGTCCTTCCATGTAGGATCCTGAACTCCTCCATCTCATGGTCACTGCAGCCAAGGCTGCCCCCAACCTTCACATCCTCAACCAGTCCTTCTTTGTTTGTTAGTACAAGGTCCAGCAGCACCCCTCTCCTTGTGGGGTCCTCCACCACCTGTGTCAAAAAGTTGTCATCAATGCTCTGCAGGAACCTCCTGGACTGTGCATGCCTGGCCGTGTTGCCTTTCCAGCAAATATCAGGGTGGTTGAAGTCCCCCAATGAAAACCAGGGCCTGTGATCGTGAGGCTACTTCCAGCTGGCTTTTGAAGGCCTCATCAACTTTTTCCTCTTCCTGATCAGGTGGCCTGTAGTAAACACCCACAACAGTGTCACTCCTATTAGCCTGCCCCTTAATCCTTACCCATAAGCTCTCGACTCATTCTTCATCCACCCCCTAGATGGAGCTCAATACATTCCAGTTGCTCTCTCGCATAAAGAGCAACTCCACCACCTCACCTTGCTAGCCTGTCTCTCCTAAAGAGTACATAGCCATCCATGTAGCCAGGAGTTGATATGCATTATATGTCTATTTCTGGCTGTCCCCTTCCCTCAAACTGGTGGAATGGAGGAAAAGGTAACTTGGGCACCAATGTTTTTCACTTGCACTCCCAGGGCTTTATAGTCCTCCTTGATTCTGCCCAGGTTTCTGCTTGCCGTGTCATTCATGCCCACATGAAAGAGTAGCAGTGGCTAGTAGTCTGTGCTCTTGATGAGTTGTAGCACCCTCTCGGCAACATCTTGGATCTTGGCTCCCAGAAGACAGCATACCTCTCGTGACTCCCTGTCAGGTCGGCAGATGGGTGCCTTGTGACCCTTAACAGAGAGTCACCCACTACGAGCACTTGTTTCTTTTTACGATATCCACTGTGTGCTGCTGGTACAGTTTCTCCTTGCACACCTTGCTCGTGGGTGTCTGTAGCTGTTAAAGCTTCATATCTGGTTTTGGTTGTGAAGCTGGAGGGTGGAGACTGAAGCAGAGCCCTGCTTCTGTGGGTCACCAGGGTCCAATGTGCCTCATTCTCAGTGGTGTCCATTACAGGTACTTGGTTATGAAACCACCTACCTATCTCTGTCTCAGCCCCTCTAGCACTGCACAGCATTTTAACTGTTTCCTGCAACTCAGCCACCTGACACAAGAGATCAACCTGTGCACACCTTGTGCAGGTACTTACCTTTTCACCAGGAGAAGGATCTGGGCACTCACTGCAACCTACCACCTGTACATAAGTCTCCTTCCTTACCAGTTCCATTTGGGTGGATGCGTCAGTCATCTCAGGGGAGATGTTCTCTGTAGGAACACTGGTTTTAGCTCTGAGGCAAGTGCCCACCATTTTGGCAGAGACCTAGAGCACTTCCCTGGGCTGTGGATGTACAAGCAGGTTGCAGGTCCCTCCCTGCGCAAACTGCTTTGCCCTGTTCACAGAGCTCCAGGTTGCTAGTGCTCCCTAGGGCCTTTTAAATCTCCCACAGTTGCTCCTGGCAATGCCCAAGCCACATCAGCCTGCTCGCATGAGCTGCCGGCTCCTGATGGGTCTCTCTGCTCTTCCTCGGGTTTCCCTGGTTCCGGGAACCCCCTGTCTGCCTTAACCTAGTGCTCGACCACAGCACTTACTGTTGCCACCACTGCATTCCTCACTGACTAAGTATAAACTGACATCGGCGAATAGATTACGTGCTACTTGCAGTCGTGCCTTACTGATGTCTGTTCAGTTTTTCTGCTCCTCCAATAGTCCTCAATGAGAGCCTGGGTAGTCATGTAGACCAGCTAGGTTACAGTTGTAAAGATTGTGTTTCTTTACCCAATGTAGTGATTGGCTTGTGGTTAAGATGGAAAAAAAAAATCAATTAAATTAGTAATGAGCTCCAGTTCAGGTGTGGAGTCTCAGGTTTCTATTGCTGAATGATCAAGAGCTGGGACTATGTAAAGACTGAATGTGTGAGAGGAGTGGTTCCACGAACATGTTTTCCTTTCCTTGCTGTAGCAGATGTATTCCTCTGATGTGAAGGTAGCAGATATTGGGGAAAAAGATATTTATATATATTGGGGTGGGGAGGACCTATCTTAGACATTGGTGGGCAATTATATCCCATACCTTAAGCATAAATTTCTTAGCTTTTCCAGAATGGCATATTTTTAGAATTTTTTACATAAAAGTTTTCCATATTACATACAAAGAAGGGTCTGTCAAACCTTACTAAGGGCTTAAGGGACCTTTTTGATTGGCTTGGCCTAATTTGGCAGTACTGTTTAAGAGATGTGAGCAGAACTCTAAAGTAGACTTTGAGTAAGTGATTTTTATTCTTTATATTGTCATTAATTCATACTTCTCCAGAGAAAGTGAGAGATCTGCATTTTTATGACTAGAGCTGGGTCCAGCAAAATTTATTTCTTTACAAGTTGTACTCTTTAACAGCTCATGTTGTAAGGTAGCATGAGTGCTGTCCTCCTTCAGAACATGTGCCAAAGCAAGCCCAGGAAGGACATCAATGGAGGAAAGTTCACTGATTCTTTCCTGGCCAACAGCTGCTCAGGAGCTGCTCTGATGTTCACACCAGATATTGCATGAAATTAGCCCAGGAAGCAAACTCATGCATACCCAACTGCAGAGTTGAGAAGCGCACGTGCCTATCTCAATGTATGATGTGCACTGTTCATGCTGTTCAGGAAATGGAAGTCACTTTCCTCAATCCAACTCCATGAGGTTTAGGTGAAAAGTTAATGGGTATATTTATGTTTTCTTATAAAGATCTTATAGATTTTTAGTTGAGCTGATCTCAGTCTATTAATTGATGATTTTGCCAAAATAGTAAGTTGGAATAATAATAATATGCTTCTCTCTAGCACCTTTAAATTTATAAACTTGAATTTTAGTACCTTGTTGAACAAACATTTGCAAAAGGTAACTTCTTCCTTTTCTCCCCCCCACCCCCCCGGCAGTGTTTTAGAGCACTTTGCTGCAAGGGACCACCACCACCACGGCCTGAATATGACTTGGTTTGCATAGGCCTCACTGGTTCTGGCAAGACAAGTCTTCTGTCGCAGCTTTGCAGTGAAAGACCGGAGAATATAGTGTCTACCACAGGTAGGATGCTGCCTTTCTTCCATGGTGTGCTGTAACATTGCCCAAAGATAACTTCTGAAACACATAGCAAAGGTGGTAGTGAACTTCAGCTTAGTTATCTTGCTTTTGAAAGTACCTAATGGATTGCTTTGAAGCTACCTGTCGTGGTTTAACCCCAGCTGATAACTAAGCACCACGCAGCCATTCATTCACTCCTCCTCCCAGTGGGATGGGGAGGAGAATGGAAAAAAACACAAACCTCGTGGGTCAAGATAAAGACAGTTTAATAGGATAACAAAGGAAGATAGTAATTAATAATAGTAGTAGTAGTACTACTACTAAATATAAATATATATATAAAACAAATTATGCACAAATGCAATTGCTCACCACCTGCGGAGGAAAAAAAACCAAACCCCAATGCCCAGTCTGTTTCTGAGCAGTGATCCCGCCTCCCAGCTAGCCTCCCCAGTTATATACAGAGCATGATGTTATATGATATGGAATATCCCTTTGGTCAGTTTGGGTCAGCTGTCCCAGTTGTGTCCCCTCCTAACTTCTTATGCACCCCCAGCCTGTTCACTGGTGAGAAGCAGAAAAGGCCTTGACTCTGTGTAAGCACTGCTCAGCAATAACAAAAACATCTCTATATTATCAACACTGTTTTCAGCACAAATCCAAAACTTAACCCCATACTAGCTTCTATGAAGAAAATTAACTCTATCCCAGCCAAAACCAGCACACAACCACTACTTACTCTTTCAGTGTTTGGTCATACACTGGAGAATATCCATGAAAACATACAATTTGGAATATGTCGAAAGTCAGAACATACATGGTGGTATAATTAGAATCTTTGGAAATGGACATTCATAGTTTACTGTAGACAGACCTTAAAAGGTTTGTTTCTTCTCTTCTGGTTTTTAAGCAGTCTTGTTATACAGACAGAAAAAAGGAGCATGTGATATAAAATAGAATGGGACAGCGATGCTCTGAAACTTACATTGGGATTTATTTCTTCTCTTACTTGGTCAGTACTGCCTTGTGGTATATGCTAGGAATCAAAAGAATAAATGTAATGGAAATTATTATTTCTGGTGATAATCCTTTCTTTTAGATCAACAGAGTTGTTTATGTAGTGAGGGCAGACTGAGATCAGAGAATCAATTTACAAAAAGCTCCAGTGGCATTGAGAAGATACATAAAACCACACACAACCACCATAGCTAAAAGGTTTCTTAAGTTCAGCAAATTTGAATATGCATGCTGATATAGATGAACCAGAATATCAAAAAGGATATTTTGATTAAAAAACACCAGAAGAAAACAAAAACAAACTTATAGAGTGAGGAAAAAGGAATACCTGTCTGCAAAGTTCAGAAAGAGGACAGATTAGGTCAAAGAAATATGGTTCTGTGGCTGCAACAATTTAGTAAGATTGATTGGCTGAGGGAACGGATAGTGAGTGCTGTGTGAGTAATTTGTGTATATAGTTATATGGCTTTATATTTGTCCTGGTTTCAGCTGAGATAGAGTTAATTTTTCTTTCTAATAGCTGGTATTGTAATGTGTTTTGGATTTAGTATAAGGATAATGTTGATAATACACTGATGTTTTCAGTTTTGCTAGGTAGTTGTTGTGTCTACACTAAGTCAAGGACTTTTCAGCTTCTCATGCCCTGCCAGGTGCACAAGAAGCTGGGAGAGCACAGTCAGGACAGCTGACCCAGACTGGTCAAAGGAATATTCCCTACCATATAACATCATGCTCTGGAAACAGACTGGGCGTCGAATTGTTTTATTTTCCTTTCGCATGTGGTGAGCAATTGCATTTGTGCATAAGTTGTAATATTATTATTATTACTATTGTTGTTGTTATTGTTATTATTATTATCTTCCTTTGTTATCCTATTAAACTGTCTTTATCTCAACCCATGATTTTGTTTTTCCATTCTCCTCCCCATCCCCTTGCGGGGATGAGTGAGCGAGCAGCTGCATGGTGCTTAACTGCCAGCTGGGGCTAAATCACGACAGTCCTTTCTGGTGCCCAATGTGGGGCACGAAGGGTTGAGATAACAGATCCAAGCAGAGCATGTTAAAACAAATTTGTTATAAGTATTCGTTATATTAGTTTAATTGTCACTGGTCCACTGGTCACAATGTTGCATTATTTGTTCAGAGAGTTATTCTCAGAGTTGTGTCATGTAACACCTTGCTTGCCATATATACTGGTTATCAGTGTTTATGTGTAGTTTGTCACCTCTGGGCATTGGATTCAGGTTATCGCTCTGCTGTTCAGCGTACTACTGGCTTATGGTATGATAAAATCATTGACAGTCAGACCAATTTTGTATTTGTCCTCGGTGGCTGAATCTGTATTCGGCCCCAGCGGAGCGACAGTGACAGCTTCATCTCTGTAATTCAGGAGCCGTCTGTCAGAAGCAATTAATAATTATACTCTTTACTTTTTCTCCTCAGAGAGCCAATTTGTGGGGGAGACACCTTCCTTCACCTTCCCCCACCTTCCCCTTCTTCTACAGGCTAATTACAATAGCTCTTGAGAAGGTTAAATATCCTTGGGACATTCAGACCAGCAAGTTTCTATTGCTAGGTCTCCTGAATGTGGTTCAGGTCTTGTGTAGGGTTAAAAAACTATTTAAGAATACCACTCAGAGATCAACCCCCGTGACAGGCACCACGGCTACTCCAAACCCTGCGACAGGCACCGCAGCTACTCCAACGACCGCGACAAGCACTGCAGCTGAACCAGAGAACAAACTCATATCGATATCAATTCCCCCTATACATAAGAAGAAATGGACACGAGAGTCAACTCGTTTAGTAAAGGACGATGAAACAGGGCCATCACAAGACCAGGAGGAAGAGACAGAACCAGAGATAACTGCCTGATCCCTGTCCCTGAGTGAGCTGCAAGATATGTAAAAAGACTTCCATCATCAATTAGGTGAGCAACTTGTCACCTGGCTGGGACCAGTAGCCTGGAATTAGAGGGTAGGGAAGCCAAGCAGCTGGGATCCCTGTCTAGGGAAGGGGGCATTGACAAGGCAATTGGGAGGAAGGCACAGGCCCTCAGCCTCTGGAGGCGACTCCTGTCAAGCGTGAGGGAAAGGTATCCCTTCAGTGAAGATGTTGTATGTCACCCATGCAAGTGGACCACCATGGAGAGAGGTATCCAGTACCTGAGGGAATTAGCCATGTGGGAGATGGTTTATTATGACCCGGACAATGCGCAGTTACTCACAGATCCAGGTGAAGTCCAATGTACCCGACTCATGTGGTGGACGTTTGTACAGAGCACACCACCAGCGTATGCCCAATCATTGGCAGGACTGGCCTGGAAAGACAAAGAGGCACCAACAGTGAATGAAGTGGCTGGCCAAATCCAGCAATATGAAGAAAATCTCTCTTCCTCCCTACGGGCCTGTGTCTCAGCTGTGGAAAGACTGTCTGAAAAATCCAAAAACTTTTTCGAGAAACTGTCTCAGGAGTTCTGGCAACTCAAAGAGGATACTTCCAATTCTCTGCTTGTACAGACCAGTATCTCAGCTGTTAGGAGTAAGTGTTCCTCCCCTCAAGAGAGAGGATATAGAGGGTACATGCAACGAGGCACCCTATGGTTTTACCTGCATGACCATGGAGAGGACATGAGGAAGTGGGATGTAAAACCTGCCTTGACCCTAGAGCCACAAGTACATGAGTTGCAAGGAAAACCAATTTCAAATGGGAGTTCTTCCAGAAAAATTGCTGCTCCAGTCTCCAGTGAGCAGTTCCCCAGACAGAGTAGGAGGACTGATTTTACCTCTGATCTTATGGAAGGAGCTTCTGATTCATATTTACAAGAAGTGAATAACAAGGATCAGATTCGAACCCACATGCACCACACAAACTCATTTGTCGGTAACAAATGCTATGACCAGAAGTAGAGGGCCCTGCCTCCAGCCAGGTAGAGGAAAGGGACAACTGGGTTTATTGGACTGTGTGGATTCGAAGGCCTGGCATATCAGACCCCCAGGCTTATAAGACTGTATTGGACACTGGAGCACAGTGTACCCTAATGTCATCAAACTATAAAGGGGCAGAACTCATTTGTACTATTTCTGGAGTGATAGGGGGATCCCAACAGTTGACTCTGTTGGAGGCTGAAGTAAGTCTAACTGGGAATGAGTGGCAAAAGCATCCCACTGTGCCTGGCCCAGAGGCCCTGTGCATTCTTGGCATAGATTACCTCTGGAAAGGGTATTTCAAGGACCCAAAAGGGTACTGGTGGGCTTCTGGTATAGCTGCCTTGGAAGCGAAGGAAATTGAACCATTGTTTACTTGGCCCGGTCTCTCGGAGAACCCTTCTATTGTGGGATTCTCACGGTTGAAGAACAACGGGTGCCAATTGCTACCACAACTGTGCACCTGCAGCAATACCGCACCAACAGAGACTTCCTCATTCTCATACATAAGCTGATTTGTCAACTGGAGATCCAAGGAGTGATCAGCAGGACCCACTCACCCTTTAACAGTCCCATATGGCCAGTGCGGAAGTCCAATGGAGAGTGGAGGCTGACAGTAGACTATCGTGGCCTGAATGAAGTCACACCGCCGATGAATGCTGCTGTGCCAGACATGCTGGAACTTCAATATGAACTGGAGTCAAAGGCAGCCAAGTGGTACGCCACAACTGATATAGCTAATGCATTTTTCTCGATCCCTTTGGCAGCAGAGTGCAGGCCACAGTTTGCCTTCACTTGGAGGGGCGTCCAGTACACCTGGAATCGACTGCCCCAGGGGTGGAAACACAGCCCCACCATTTGCCATGGCCTGATCCAGAGTGCACTGGAAAAGGGTGAAGCCCCAGAGCACCTGCAATACATTGAGGACATCATTGTATGGGGCAACTCAGCAGAGGAAGTTTCTGAGAAAGGGAAGAAAATAATCCAAATCCTGCTGCAGGCTGGCTTCGCCATTGTGTTGGTTTTGCGTGGCAAGGTTTTGGTAGCGGGGGGGGTGCTACAATGGGGTAGCTCCTGTGAGAAGCTGCTAGAAGCTTCCCCTGTGCCTGATTGATAGAGCCAATGCCAGCCGGCTCCAAGACGGACCTGCCGCTGACCAAGGCCAAGCCAATCAGCGCCTCTGTGATAACATATTTAAGAAAGAGAAAAAACAGTTAGAGAGCGCTTCTGCAGCCAGAGAGAGGAGTGAGAAGATGTAAGAACATCTGCAGACACCAAGGTCAGTGAAGAAGGACGGGGAGGAGGTGCTCCAGGCGCCGGAGCAAGATTCCCCTGCAGCCCGTGGTGAAGACCATGGTGAAGCAGGCTGTCCCCCTGCAGCCCACGGAGGGAGGATGAGGGGGTCTAGAAATTCCACCTGCAGCCCGTGGAGGACCCCACGCTGGAGCAGTTGGAGGCACCTGAAGGAGGCTGTGGCCTGTGGGAAGCCTGGGCTGAAGCAAGTCCCTGGCCAGACCGGTAGAGCCGTGGAGAGGGGAGCCCATGCCAGGGCAGGTTTTGGTGGTAGGACCTGTGACCCCGTGGGAGACCCATGCTGCAACAGTTTTCTCCTGAAGGTCTGCACCCCATGGAAGAGACCATGCTGGAGCAGTTTGGGAAGGACTGTAGCCCGTGGGAGAGACTCCATGCTGGAGCAGGGGAGCGATGAGAGGAGTCCTCCCCCTGAGGACAAAGAAGTGGCAGAAACAACGTGCGCTGCACTGATCGCAACCCCCATCCCCCTCCCCCCCTTCCCCCCCCCCCCCCCTCCCCGCCCCGCCACTGCTGAGGGGGGAGGAGGTTTGAAGCAGGGAGTGAAGTTGAGCCCGGGAAGGGGGGAGGGGTGGGGGGAGGTGTTTTAAGGCTTGATGTTATTTTTTTTTTCATTGCTCTATTCTGTTTAGTAATAAATTAGATGAATCCCTCTTTCTAAGTTCAGTTTGTTTTGCTTGTGATGATAATTAGTGAGCTCTCCCTGTCCTTGTCTCGACCCAAGCCTTTTGTTAACTTCTCCTCCCCATCATGCTGGGGAAGGAGTGAGCGAGCGGCTGCATGGCGCTCAGCTGCCGGCTGGGCCTAAAACCACGTCAACCCGGAACACTATTCTGGATCTTGAAAAGCAAGTCCTGTGGCGACATGGCACCCCAGAGAGAATTGAGTCAGACAACAGGACTCATTTCGGGAACAACCTCATAGACGCCTGGGCCAAAGAGCATGGTATTGAGTGGGTGTATCACATCCCCTATCATGCACCAGCCTCTGGGAAAATTGAAAGGTACAATGGACTGCTAAAGACTACCCTTAGAGCAATGGGTGGTGGGACCCTCAAACACTGGGACACACATTTAGCAAAGGCCACCTGGTTAGTTAACACTAGGGGATCTGCAAATCAACCTGGCCCTGCCCAATCAAAAGTTTCATGCACTGTAGGAGGGGATAAAGTTCCTTTAGTGCGTATAAAGAATATTTTAGGGAAGAGGGTCTTGATTAGCCCTTGGTTCATGCAAAGGCAAACCCATCCATGGGATTGCTTTTGCTAAAGGATGTGGGTGCACTTGGTGGGTAATGTGGTAGGATGGGGCAGTCCAATATGTACCTCAAGGGGATTTGATTTTGGATGAGAATAGCTAATGATTTTAATTGTATTATATCAATTGATACATAATAATGCATGTTATCACTAGTATGATTGCTTTATGCCATAACAAAGGTTTTACAGTAAGAATCACACTGACTAATGAACTTTGATGAAACCGAGCAAGGTGCAGAGGTGATGAAACCAGAACTAGCTTCAGCAATGAGCAACCAGCAACTTCCTCAAGACTGACATCTTCAACCCACAGACTGTGAGCATGGACTGCACCAATGTGGTGGGTTGTCCCTGGCTGGGGGCCAGGTGCCCACCAGAGCTGCTCTATCACTCCCCTCGTTCACTAGACAGGGGAGAAAAAAGTATAACGAAAAGCTTATGGGTCAAGATAAGGACAGGGAGATCATCAGCACCAGGCCAAAGCACAGAGCAGCCATTGTTTGTATCAGCATGTTCCTAAGTTTAGCAAAATAGAGATAAGCAGTGCAGCTAACAAACTCCGTGACCCGCACAGGAGTTTGCCACTTAATAACTACTATAGCTGTAGCACGCTTCATACAAAACTGCCGCTGTCATGCCCCACGTTGGGCGCCAAAAAAGACTGTGGTGGGTTGACCCTGGCTGGAGGCCACCAGAGCTGCTCTATCACTCCTCTCATTCACTAGACGGGAGAAAAAGTATAACAAAAAGCTTGTGGGTCAAGATAAGGACAGGGAGAGATCACTCACTAATTATCATCACAAGCAAACCAGACTGAACTTAGAGAGGGAATTCATCCAATTTATTACTAAGCAAAACAGAGTAGAGGAATGAGAAATAAAATCAAATCTTAAAATGCCTCCCCCCACCCCTCCCATCTTCCCGAGCTCAACTTCACTCCCGGCTTCAACCTCCGCCCCCCCCAGCGGCACAGGGGGACGGGGAATGAGGATTACGGTCAGTTGATCACATGTTGTTTCAGCCGCTTCTTCATCCTCAGGGGGAGGACTCCTCTCATTGTTCCCCTGCTCCAGCATGGGGTCCCTCTCACGGGAGACAGTCCTTCACGACCTTCTCCAACGTGGGTCTCTCCCATGGGGTGCAGACCTTCAGGAGCAGACTGCTCCAGCATGGGTCCCCCACGGGGGTCACAAGTCCTGCCAGCAAACCTGCTCTGGTGTGGGCTCCTCTCTCCATGGGTCCATGGGTCCTGCCAGGAGCTTGCTCCAGTGTGGGCTTCCCATGGGGCCACAGCCTCCTTCAGGTGCCTCCACCTGCTCCGGCGTGGGGTCCTCCATGGGCTACAGGTGGAATCTCTACACCCCTCATCCTCCCTCCATGGGCTGCAGGGGGACAGCCTGCTTCACCATGGTCTTCACCACGGGCTGCAGGGGGATCTCTGCTCTGGCACCTGGGGCACCTCCTCCCCCTCCTTCTCCACTGACCTTGGTGTCTGCCAAGTTTCTTACATCTTCTCACATGGACAGCGGGATCGAGTGCACCCTCAGCAAGTTTGCTGATGACACCAAGCTGTGTGGTGTGGTCGAGACGCTGGAGGGAAGGGATGCCATCCAGAGGGACCTTGACAGGCTGGAGAGGTGGGCCTGTGCGAACTGCATGAAGTTCAAGAAGGCCAAGTGCAAGGTCCTGCATGTGGGTTGGTGCAATCCCAAGCACAACTATAGGCTGGGCAGGGAATGGATTGAAAGCAGCCCTGAGGAGAAGGACTTGGGGGTGTTGATTGATGAGAAGCTCAACATGAGCTGGCAGTGTGTGCCTGCAGCCCAGAAAGGCAACCGTGTCCTGGGCTGCATCAAAAGAAGTGTGACCAGCAGGTCGAGGGAGGTGATCCTGCCCCTCTACTCCGCTCTGGTGAGACCCCACCTGGAGTACTGCGTCCAGCTCTGGGGGCCCCAGTACAGGAGAGACATGGAGCTGTTGGAGAGAGTCCAGAGGAGGGCCACGAAGCTGATCAGAGGGCTGGAGCACAGGCTGAGAGAGTTGGGATTGTTCAGCCTAGAGAAAAGAAGGCTCCGGTGAGTCCTAATTGCATCCTTCCAGTACCTGAAGGGGGCCTCCAGGAAAGCTGGAGAGGGACTGTTTATCAGGGAGTGTAGTGACAGGACAAGGGGTAATGGGTTTAAGCTAAAGGAGGGTTGATTTAGATTAGATATTAGAAAGAAATTCTAACAGTAAAGAGTGGTGAGGCACTGGAACAGGTTGCTCAGAGAGGTTGTGGAGGCCCCATCCCTGGAAGTGTTCAAGGCCAGGTTGGATGAGGCTTTGGGCAATGTGGTCTAGTGGAGTGTATCCCTGCCCATTGTAGGCGGGGTTGTAACTAGATGATCTTTGAGGTCCCTTCCAACCCAAACCGTTCTATGATTCTATGATTGTATGACTTGTGACCCTGTTGGGGACCCACGCTGGAGCACTCTGGTCCTGAAGGACTGCACTCCATGGAAGAGCTGATTCATGAAGAACTGCAGCCTATGGGAAGGTCTCACGTTGGAGAAGTTGGTGGAAGACTGTCTCCTGTGGGAGGGACCCCACGCTGGAGCAGGGGAAGAATGTGAGGTGTCTTCCCCCTGAGGAGGAAGGTGCGGCAGAGACAACATGTGATGAACCGACTGCAACCCCCATTCCCCGTCCCCCTGTGTTGCTGTGGGGGTGTGGATAGAGAAATCGGGAATGAAGTTGAGCCTGGGAAGAAGGGAGGGGTGAGGGGAAGGTGTTTTAAGACTTCCTTTTATTTCTCATTACTCTACTCTTATTTGTTTGGTAATAAATTAAATTAATTTCCCCAAGTTGAGTATGTTTTGCCTGTGACGGTAATTGGTGAATGATCTCTCCTTGTCTGTATCTCTACTCACAAGCCTTTCGTTATATTTTCTCTCCCCTGTCCAGTTGAGGAGGGAGAGTGATAGAGAGGCTTTGGTGGGCACCTGGCATCCAGCCAAGGTTAAACCACCACATATTACTACTATTATTATTCTCTTCCTTTGTTATCCTATTAAATTGTCTTTATCTCAACCCATGAGGGTATTTTTTCCATTCTCCTCCCCATCCCCTTGATGAGGAGGAGTGAGCTAGCAGCTGTGTGGTGCTTATTTACCAGCTGGGATTAAACCACAACAAGGAGAATGTGCTATGCAACTGATGGTGAAAACTGTTTATTTCCCTCAGTTGGACCAATACTATAAATAATCAGACAAGATATTTTTATTTCTTCTTGCTTTGCTTTTGTTGTTCAGAGCTCTGTCTGTTTCTTGTCCTTACGTCTTTTGTTACCATGAAAATGGCAAGCCAGTTTATATGGGATCTTTCGTTGCTAATGAGCTGCAGGCTCATGAAGAAAGAGGGAGGTGAATTTCAGTAACTGTCAGTGTGCTGGTTTGGGCTGTGGTAGGGTTCATTTTCTTCATACTAGCTAGTATGGGGCTATATTTTGGATTTGTGCTGAAAACATTGTTGATAATATAGAGATGTTATTGCTGAGCAGTGCTTACACAGAGTCAAGGCCTTTTCTGCTTCTCACACCACCCCACCAGTGAGAAGGCTGGGGGTACACAAGAAGTTGGGAGGGGGCAAAACTGGGACAGCTGACCCAAACTGACCAAAGGGATATTCCATACCATATGACGTCATGCTCAGCATATAAGGGGCTGGGGGAAGAAGAAGGAATAGGGGGACGTTCGGAGTGATGTCATTTGTCTTCCCAAGTAACCGTTCCACGCGATGGAGCCCTGCTTTCCTGGAGATGGCTGAACACCTGCCTGCCAATGAGAAGTGGTGAATGAATTCCTTGTTTTGCTTTGCTTGCATGTGTGGCTTTTGCTTTCCCTATTAAACTGTCTTTATCTCAACCCACGAGTTTTCTCACTTTCATTCTTCTGATTCTCTCCCCCATCCTAGTGGAGGGGGAGTGAGCAAGTGGCTGTGTGGTGCTTAGTTGCCGACTGGGATTAAACCACGACAGGCAGAAATGAACCTCTGTAGAGTCGATAGCAGAGCAGGATTTCGAAACATATCTATAACTAAGGCTCTAAGTTTCTATTTTATTTAGACTCATGAAGACTGCATCATAAGGTAAGGAAATTTTCAAAGGTAGATCAAAGTTTCAAGATAACTGACATTAATGGCCAATCATTTAACCGAGTATTGTGGGAAAGGAGAATTATGTTACTTTATTCAACTATTGGCTGTTCTTTTGTCTAACTGTCCTCCAGAAATAATTTAAAAATGCATTTCTGAATGTATGGCTTGCTAAAATAATGATAAAAATAATCTGGAATGTTTCCCATTATCTGTTCAGCAGCTGTTTTCTGTTTCATTAACTAATGAGAGAATGGAATGTGAGGTGACGCTTATGGAAAATGGATGGTAAAAAGCTATTTTCTACATGGCATTTAATATATTTTTGTAGAGTGAGAAAATTATTGTCTCCTACTTGTGTCACTTTGAGTCCATTACTTCTTAGAGCTATGAGTTGTCCTTTTAGCTAGATTGTTAGATCTGGATATATGTAAGCTCTGAAGGAATCAAAAATGTAATCACAACTACTGCAAGTGTTTAATCATTGGATATCAGGTGTTCTGTTTTCAAGAAATATTGAGAGATTCTTTTTCATTAATGTCTCATTCCAATCACATGGCATTTACATTGCACAGTGAATCACAACATAACTCTTTCTGCAGCAAGACTTCATGCTCTGTTATAAAACTTCTTGTAAGTTATAAGGGCTGTCCTGTTACATAGCCAGCTTAACTGAAAGAAGGCTTCAGTCTGTGTGTCACATCCTTCAAAACCTGGAAAAGGCTGGATCCACCCAAGCTCTTGGAAAATCTCTCCAGGGCGCTGATGCTCACTTATAATTGTAAACTCGATCTCCTAATTTTAGGGGCCTCTTAAGAAGTGGAAAGCTAATCTCAGCTTTTGCACTAAAAATCAAGTGTTTGCTCATTTCTTAGGAAGTATGTAAGAAATATAAGTAAGCATGGAAAGGACTATCATTTTGACTCATTACATCCACTATTACAAGACTTTTGCTTGATGTGTTGAGATGATAGAAGGGCAGCAGCTTCTGTTGGAGCAACATCTTTACAGAACAGTGAAGGAATAAAAATGCAACTTGTATAATAATGATTTTAAAATTTCAAGTTATTATAAAATTTACTTTAAACTGATGTCATGGAACTCTTTACAAGTATTTGCTTTGTTATTCGCATTGCTTGTTTTCTAAACATTTTTAGGCCTGTTATAGGCAAATGCATCTGTGCCTTACATTCTTGAGGAAGTTCTATAAAAAGCATACTATAGTATTTTGAGTGATAAAAATCTGTTCACTTCTTGCACACAGAAGAACAGTAGAGAGGAAATAAACAATTAAAAGAGAATAATGTGCCTAATGGACTGAAAGCTCTGTTTTGCCACTGAAAAGTAGAAACGGTCTTATTTTTCACCAGTTAAAAATTAACTAGTGTTCCAAGAAGAATGTCAGTTTTCAGTTTTCCTCCTCCTCTCTCTCACTGAAGTCTTGACTTGAGACTTGATAGAAATAACTCAAGACAGTTGAGTACAATAGGAATGATTTATTTATTTTGGAGCTGTTTAAACTTCATAGCAAGTGCTCACTTCTTTAGAATGTGAAACTCCTATTCCATAGATCAGATCTTCGGGTTTGCATGTTTTGAGGTTGACCACTTTATTAAAAAGAATTGAAGTACTGAAAATCTCACCTGTGAAGTTCTGGGAGTAGGAATATTTCTGTTGTTTAAAATTAGGTACTGTCTAATACTTCTAGGGGTAAGGGCTGGAAATCCTAAGACATAAATTATACACAAAACATGCTAACCTGCACAAAAACCCCCATGATCTCATTTTTTTATAATTTCTCCTAAAAACAAAGTTAACACTTGAAGTTAAATAGCTAGAATGAATTGAAAAGCTATGCCGTACTGAAGCTCTGGATATGTTTGTCAAAATATTTACTTGGAAGAAAATAATTGAACTTGCTAAATGAATTTTGAGATTTAGAATTTTCACTATGAAGTGTTGGAAGGGACTAAAGGTATAACTGAACAAACTTCGTTGCTCAGCTACCATGAAAATACTGTAATATAACATGAGTGCTAGAGTCAAAACTACATTAAAGAATAAAAATTCCCATGTATTTAGGAAATTTTAGAGCTATGGGCAATACTTTCTGAGTATTTGCTAGCAATTAGATATCGGCTGAATGGCCCTTGATATGAAGGTAGCTGTGGCTTTAGCTAAAGTTTATGACTTTGGCACTGGGTGCTAAATGAAGCCACTGATTTAAAGCATCCTGCTTTACTGCACCCTGCATCCTTTGTGACTGGGTCTTGTAGGCACAACTGGAATCAGTCCCGTGAGATTCTTCTTTAACATCAAGAATTCATGAAAATTTCTCCAAATGCTATAAGAGTTATCCACCATCATGCATCACCAAGATGGGTAAGTTCCCTAGGGCCAAGCAAAGAATCCCTGATCACTCAGCCTAAAACTCATTGAGTCTGAGAGTCAACATGTTGATCTGGAAGGCGGCCAGATACTGATTCCAGGGTAGAAGTACCTCATCCAGAAAGTCCTTAAAGAGCAACTTCTGTGATTTGTGAAGGATTTATGGGAAGAGTTGGCTATGGTTAGTGAACAATTAATTTCTGAAGTCACATAAATATGCTGTTTGATGTTAATGTACCTTGGGAATTAACTTCTATTATGAGCATCTGTAACTGAGAAGGAGACTGAGTGGGTCAATATTGGGAGTGGGAGGCTTGCCCTAAAATCTCAAGTTTAGAGTAACTGATAATGGATTGATGGTGACTCAACACTGCTGTCTTCATATGCTGACTTAGTGGATAATGTGAAATTCGTTGGTAGCCATGTCTCAATTCTATGGGCCATCTATTTATATCAGAAAGCCAGCTCCCCACAGGTTTCCAGTCTTAAAAGGAAAGCAAATAATTCATTGGTGAAAATACTGCTTCCCCTTGCCTGTCCACATGGAGAAAGCCAACCAAAATCTAGCTTCTATGTCTGAATTGTTATTTCCTTCAGTGTTCGAGTTAGAACAATATTCTCATACTGTCTTAATTTCCTGATTTTGGTGATGTCTGGAAGACTGCAGAGGTTGTAAAATCTCAGATGTTACAAATGTTTTTTGTAGATACAGTTTTTAGTTGAATCTGAGGACCAAATTATGATATATAAACCACATAATCCTTTTATCTTCACTGTAGTTGTACATAGTGTATATCAGTGCAGAATTTACATCCTTAATTTTAAAATTATCATCCATACTAGTTCTGAAATGACATGTTCTTTCATAGTGTGGGTTCAGCTCAGAAGACAGCACTTGGCCAGACTTTTCTTTAATATCACAGATTAAGTTTACTGTGAATCTTAATTTACAAAACTTAGACAGTTATGATATTCCACAGACATGAGTAGTGAACACTTTAATGAAGTGTTATGTCTGAAATTTAAAACTTATTTCTCCTACTTTGAGTTTCTCTTCATACACATTAGTATTTGAAAAATCTGAAAACATATTTTCTGGCCTGCTTTGTACACTTGCCTATACGCAAAGATTCCATCAGTGTAAAGCCATGCCACGTAGGTTGGAAAAAAATTATGGTAGACGCTTTTCTTCTTAAAAAAGTCATTGTATCATATAACATTGTGGAGGGTTGACCCTGGCTGGGGCCAGGTGCCTACCAGAGCTGCTCTATCATTCCCCTCATTCACTAGACAGGGGAGAAAAAGTATAACAAAAAGCTTATGGGTCGAGATAAGGACAGGGAGAGATCACTCACTAATTATCGTCACAAGCAAAACAGACTGAACTGAGAGAGGGAATTCATCTAATTTATTACTAAGCAAAACAGAGTAGAGGAATGAGAAATAAAATCAAATCTTAAAACACCTCCCCCCACCCCTCCCATCTTCCCGGGCTTAACTTCACTCCCGGCTTCAACCTCCGCCCCCCCAGCGGCACAGGGGGACGGGGAATGGGGGTTACGGTTAGTTCATCACACGGTGTTTCTGCCGACCCTTCCTCCTCAGGGGGAGGACTCCTCTCATCGTTCCCCTGCTCCAGCATGGAGTCTCTCTCACAGGAGACAGTCCTTCATGAACTGCTCCAACGTGGGTCTCCTCCATGGGCGACAGTCCTTCACAAACTGCTCCAGTGTAGTCTCTTCCATGGGGTGCAGACCTTCAGGAGCAAACTGCTCCAGCGTGGGTCCCCCACAGGGTCACAAGTCCTGCCAGCAAACCTGCTCTGGCATGGGCTCCTCTCTCCACAGATCCACAGGTCCTGCCAGGAGCTTGCTCCAGCCTGGGCTTCCCACAGGGTCACAGCCTCCTTCAGGTGCCTCCACCTGCTACAGCGTGGGGTCCTCCACGGGCTGCAGGTGGAATCTCTACACCCCCTCATCCTCCCTCCATGGGCTGCTGCAGGGGGACAGCCTGCTTCACCATGGTCTTCACCACGGGCTGCAGGGGAATCTCTGCTCCGGCGCCTGGAGCACCTCCTCCCCCTCCTTCTGCACTGACCTTGGTGTCTGCAGAGTTTCTTACATCTTCTCACTCCTCTCTCTGGCTGCAAAAGCTCTCTCTAACTTGTTTTTTCCCTTCTTAAATATGTTATCACAGAGGCACTGATTGGCTTGGCCTTGGCCAGTGGCGGTTCTGTCTTGGAGCCGGCTGGCATTGGCTCTATCAGGCACAGGGGAAGCTTCTAGCAGCTTCTCACAGAAGCCATCCCTGTAGCCCCTCTGCTAGCAAAACTTTGCCATGCAAACCCATCACAAACATACTGGCAGAATCTCACTCAGTCTTTACCATACCCTCTAAGCAATGATCTGTGTATACGTAAACATTTATAAAATATGGCCAGATACTTGGTTAGTAGGTAAGGTAGCACTTTCTTTCCATTACTATAATACTTTCTTCCCAACAAATAATTATCAACACAGTTATTTTTATTATAATATAGAGCAGAATCGCTGTGCAAAATCTACTGCTTGTATGTTGTACTACTGAAGGTTAGATGACCCTTAATTAAACTTTGTTGTAATAAAGTTTATGTTTAGATAGTATGTTGTGCAAGGAATAAAATATTTCTAGTGAGATCATGAGAGCTCTCTAATGTTTATAAAGGCAGATTTAAAACTCCCACGTTACAGAAACTGTTTTATTTTCACAGTAGAAGGGTTTTTTTCTGTATCAATCTTTGCTGTACAGAGTAGGTAAATTAGGTCTGAGCAGGCTAATAGGATAGTTCCATAGTCATATTTTTAAGATGTTTAAGTTATAAGCTTTTCTTGGAGAGAAGTTTTCAAAAATAATTCAGAACTTTACTGGGCAATTTTAAGTATGTCAGCTATTCCATATAGACTGTAGCATTCTTTGGGGTTGGTCAAAGCTACTTACAGATGGCCAAAGAGTATGGACTCTGTTATTTATAAAAAGCGAGGTGAGGTTTCTTTGTGCTCGGGATGAGCAAAGCCACAGGAAGATCATTTGGAAGAGTTAACCATAACCACAAACCACAGAGGGGGCTTTGACATACAGTCAAAGGAGTTAGTGTTGTTGGCATTTTTTTATCATTTCAAAATATATTCAGAGAATGACTGATGGATGGATAAAGAAATTAGAAGCAGAGAATGAGAGTGAAAGATATAATGTATAGAGAGAAATGTTCTAAACCAGAGTAAATTTGATTACTAGTCTACAAGAAAGCTCTCACTCAGCAAAGTATACTGTGTGATAGTAGCCAAAGGCAGTTGGATGTTGAATAATGAGTGACTGACTGTTCAGTTCTCCAACTCCCTACTCACATTGCTATTCCCACAGCATTCAGTGCAGACATCAGAGAAGTAAAGGATGTAGAATCAAACCTTATTCTAGCAACAATCTAGGAGAGAAAGAACCACCAGACAGTATCATATGGACTCCACAGTGTCTCACTGATATTCATTTTCTATCACTGCTGGAATTTTGCTGTGGAAACAAATAGCAAAGAAAACAATAACAGGATTAAGAACAATGACAAACTATTAAGTCACATACCAGTGGTTTACAGCCTATGGCATTTTTTTCCGCTGGTGCAATGTTAGATTTCTTTTTGGCAATGTTTTTGTGTTTTTTTAATGTCCAACATTTTAGGGTTAAGCACATGACCTAACTGAGGAGGGGATGCTTTCTAGTTCCTCCCTGGGAGGTAAGGGTCCACTTTGATACAGTTTGTATGTTGGTTTTGATTTAGTTCTCACACCTGAATCTGTGTAATTTGGAGAGAGGCCCCTTTTCTGTTCAGGAAGAAGAACTAGTGCCTCAGTTGCCAAACCATGCTTCATTCTTCCTGGGTATAGGAAGCCATAGAGAGCAGTTAGTAATCAGTGAGCAAACAATAGTAATGAGCTCTTCTATGAACTGTAATTCTGGGAGGGCTAATGTGCAAAGACTGCATAGCAATAGAGATTTGGGACCAACGTACAAATGACTGGTAATTCTATAATCCTGGGACTATTCTACCACTGTAGAAAAGCAGCATACTCTAATGTTAGGTACTTAAATGGTGCAAGGGGAGGGTGCTATTTTGAGAGATCAAATTCAGTTTCCTGTTCTTCTTATTTTACTTGTTCCCAGGGTCTAGACAGAGTTAATTTTCTTCATAGTAGCTAGTATGGGGCTATGTTTTGGATTGGTGCTGAAAAGTGTTGATAATACAGGGATGTTTTAGTTATTGCTGAGCAGTGCTTACACAGAGTCAAGGCCTTTTCTGCTTCTCAACACCACCCCGCCAGCAGGATGGCTGGGGGTGCACAAGAAGTTGGGAGTGAACACAGCTGGGACAGCTGACCCAAACTGACCAAAGGGATATTCCATACCATATGATGTCATGCTGAGCATATAAAGCTTGGGGAAGAAGGAGGAATGGGGGGACATTTGCAGTGATGTCATTTGTCTTCCCAAGTAACTGTTATGCATGATGGAGCCCTGTTTTCCTGGAGATGGCTGAACACCTACCTGACGATGAGAAGTAGTGAATGAATTCCTTGTTTTGCTTTCCTTGTGTGTGTGGCTTTTGCTTTACTTATTAAACTGTCTTTATCTCAACCCACGAGTTTTCTCTTTTACTCTTCCTATTCTCTCCCCCATCCCACCAGTGGGCAGTGAGCAAGTGGCTGTGTGGTGCTTAGTTGCTGGCTAGAGTTAAACCACGACACTATACTATAAAAAGACAGCGGAATATTCTGCAAGCTGGAAAAGTGAGGTTTTTTAGTTATTCTACTGCTGCAGTTCTACACTCTGATTATGTAAAAACTTGAAGCTAATATTTCTTCTCAGCAGATGTTAAATTTCTTTAATTTTTGAAGTCACTTTGCATAGAATCATAGAATGGTTTGGGTTGGAAGGGACCTCAAAGATCATCTACTTCCAACCCCCCTACAATGGGCAGGGACACCCTCCACTAGACCAGGTGGCCCAAAGCCTCATCCAACCTAGTCTTAAACACTTCCAGGGATGGGGCCTCCACAGCCTCTCTGGGCAACCTGTTCCAGTGCCTCACCACCCTCACAGTAAAGAATTTCTTTCTAACATCTAATCTAAATCGACCCTCCTTCAGCTTAAACCCATTACCCCTTGTCTTGTCACTACACTCCCTGATAAACAGTCCCTCTCCAGCTTTCCTGGAGGCCCCCTTCAGGTACTGGAAGGATGCAATTAGGTCTCCCCGGAGACTTCTCTTCTCCAGGCTGAACAACCCCTACTCTCTCAGCCTTTCTTCATAGGAGAGGTGCTCCAGCCCTCTGATCAGCTTCGTGGCCCTCCTCTGGACTCTCTCCAACAGCTCCATGTCTCTCCTGTACTGGGGCCCCCAGAGCTGGATGCAGTACTCCAGGTGGGGTCTCATGAAAGCGGAGTAGAGGGGCAGGATCACCTCCCTCGACTTGCTGGTCACGCCTCTTTTGATGCAGCCCAGGACATGGTTGCCTTTCTGGGCTGCAAGCGCACACTACTGGCTCATGTTGAGCTTCTCATCAATCAATACCCCCCCAAGTCCTTCTCCTCAGGGCTGCTCTGAATCCCACACATGGGCCCACTTCTCGAGCTTGTCCAGGTCCCTCTGAATGGAATCCCATCCCTCCTGCATGTCAACTGCACCACTCAGCTTGGTGTCATCTGCAAACCTGCTGAGGGTGCACTCAATCCCACTATGTCATTGATGAAGATATTAAACAGTACTAGTTCCAGTACAGACCCCTGAGGGACACCACTCATCACTGATCTCCATCTGGACACTGAGCCATTGACCACTACCCTCTGGATGCAACCCTCCAGCCAATTCCTTATCCACCAAGCAGTCCATCCATCACATCCATATCTCTCCAATTTAGATAGAAGGATGTTATAGGGGACCGTGTGTCAAAGGCCTTACAGAAGTCCAGACAGATGACATCTATAGCTCTTCCCTTTTCCACTGATGTAGTCATGCCATCATAGAAGGCCACTAGGTTGTTCAGGCAAGACTTGCCCTTGGTGAAGCCATGCTGGCTGTCTCAAATCACCTCCCTGTCCTCCATGTGCCTTAGCATAGCTTCTAGGAGGATCTGTTCCATGATCTTCCCAGGCACAGAGGTGAGGCTGACAGGTCAGTAGTTCCCAGAGTCCTCCTTTCTACCCTTTTAAAAAATGGGTGCAATGTTTCCCTTTTTCCATTCACTGGGGACTTCACCTGACTGCCATGACTTTTCAAATATCATGGAGAGTGGCTTGGCAACTACATTAGCCAGTTCCCTCAGGACCCACGGATGCATCTCATCAAGTCCCATGGACTTGTGCACCTTCAGGTTCCTTAGATATTCTCAAACCTGATCTTCTCTTACAGTGGGAGGGACTCTGCTCCCCCAGTCCCTGTCTTGCAGTCCATCCACTTGAGCGGTGTGGGAAGAGAGGTTGCCAGTGAAGTCCAAGGCAAAAAAGTTGTTGAGTACCTCAGCCTTCTCCTCATCTGTTGTTACCAGTTTGTCAGTCATGTTCATCAGGGAGGGTACACTTTCTTTGACCTTCCTTTTTTGGCTGACATACCTGTAGAAGCCCTTCTTGTTATTCTTTGCATCCCTTGCCAAGTTCAGCTCCAGCCATGCCTTTGTTTTCCTGACCCCATTCCTACAAAACCAGGCAGCATCCCTATACTCTTCCCAGGATACCTGTCCCTGCTTCCACTGCCTGTGAATTTCCTTCTTGCCCTTTAGTTTGATCAGCAGGTCTTGACTCTGACATGTTGGTCTCTTGCCTTTCTTTCCTGATTTCTTACACCTGGGGATCAAGAGCTCTTGTAGTCTATGGAAAATGTCCTTAAAGATCTGCCAGCTCCCTTGTCCCTGAGGGCAGTTTCCCAAGAGGTCCTATTGACTAACTCCTTGAACAGCTGGAAGTTTGCTTTCCTAAAATTCAGGGTCCTGACTTTACTCTTTGCCTGACCCATATCCTTCCGGACTGCGAACTCCACCAGTGCATGATCACTGCAGCCCAGGCTGCCTCCAATCTTGACATCACTGATTAGCTCACTTGTGTTGGTGACCAACAGGTCCAGTATCCATCCCCACTGGTAGGGCTGTCTATTACCTAGCTTAAGAAGTTATCCTTAATGCACTCCAGGAGTCTCCTGGATTGCCTACAGCTCACCGTGCTACTTCTCCAGTAGATGTCAGGGTGGTTGAAGTCCCCCAGCAGGATGAGAGCCTGCAAGTGCAATGACTCTTGTAGCCGGACTAAGAAGGCTTTGTCAATAGGCTCCCCTTGATCAGGTAGCCTATAGTAAACACCAACCACAAGGTTCCCTTTGTTGCCTCGGTCTCTGATTCTTACCCATAAGCTTTCAACCTGCTTGTGGCTATTCTTCAGAGATAGCTCTTCACAATCTATCCATTTCTTGATGTAGAGGGCAACCCCTCTGCACCTCCTTCCTCACCTGTCCCTTCCAAACAGCCTGTAGCCATTGATAGCTGCACTCCAGTCATGGGATTCATCCTGCCAAGTTTCAGTAATGGTAACTTGGTCATAGCTTTCTAGCAGCACAGTGGCTTCCAACTCTTGTTTGTTGCCCATGCTGCATGCATTGGTGTAGAGGCACTTCAGCTGGGCTATTGGATGTGTCACCTTCTTAGAGGAACACCCCTTAATTCCTTTGAAGTATTTCACTGGTGTTTCCCTGTTGGCTCCTATTACCTCAGGAGCCCCTGGCTCATCTCCGTAAGACTTCAAGTGTGCTGCAGTGTACCCAGCACATCTCAGAGCAACAGGCTGAGGGCCCTTGCTAGGACCTCGTCCCTCTAACCTCAGCATGCCATCCCACAGCTTGTCATGGGCAACCCTGATATTATCCCCCTGGTGAGTTGATCCTGGCTGGATGCCAGGTGTCCACCAAAGCTGCTCTATCACTCTCCCTCCTCAGCTGGACAGGGGAGAGAAAATATAACAAAAGGCTTGTGGGTCGAGATAAGGACAGGGAGAGATTATTCACCAGTTACCATCACAGGCAAAATAGACTCAACTCGGGAAAACAACATCTGCAGCTTTACTGGGTTTGTGCTGTCCATACAATTGTCACTAACTGGTTTTATTATTCACAAACTAAGTTTATAATCCAGTTGCCAAGACATTGTAAGAAAGCATGATTGGACTTGTGGTTGGGGCACTGACTTGGGAGGTAAGAAATCCAATCTTGGCTCTCCCACAGGCTTTTCTCTATGACTTCTGGCAAACCAGTCTTTCTGTTCTACTTTCAAAGAGTGCAGGAAGAGGTATCATGATCCTAGCCCTATTTAGATTATCAAGCTTTTCAGGAGAGACTATCTTCTAATGCATGTATGCAGAAACTCTGATACAGAGACAAGATAGCATATGAGGCCTTCAGAGGAAAAAGGCAGTGCAAATAAGGATCATAAAAATTGTAAGCATGAAGGTATATCACTCATGACAAAGATGAAATTGAGTTTAACATGAATACACTTTTAATATTCCTGATGAAACCAAAGAACTCATGTATCAGAGGTGGACTTGCTCCCCCCTCCTCTATTATGGCACCAAGTATGTCGCTTGCTTCATAGAATGTGATAGCATAGCTATAGCATACTGCCTCCAATGCTACATGCCTGGGCATGATTATAATGCAACAGAAAATACAGAGTATAGCAAGTGGAGGGTGAGTATACAGAAAATAAGAAAGTATGTAGTAATCAAAGTTTGTCAAATGGATGTATATTCAATAGAAACAAAGATGTTTTCAGATTTACCTTTTGCTGCTATTGATAAAGTAAATGTAATTGTATTGCTGTCCTGTTTGTATGGCTGATGATCTTGCTTTTGCTTTATTTACCAGTAGAATATTACTTTGCAAAGAAAACACAAAAAAGTCCCCATTCTAGACTTTTCAAACTATAGTACTATTAATGGCTTTTGTATACAAAGAGCTTTTACAGGACGAAATTGCTTGAGTTCAATCTAAAATAACAATTGTAGGCTCATCTTTCAGACATCTTTTGAGCAAAGTTCATATTGAAATTGAATTTTCCATGTGTAAGGACTGAAAAGGAGCAAAAGGACAAAAGGATTAAATATTTATTTTTACAATACCTGTACTCTAGAAAGAGTAAAAAAAACAAGCCTCAGAGACTTGTTTGACATTAATATGAAAAATGTTTCAGTGAAAATAAGTGAGATAAGTGGCTGTAATTTTAAATGTGCTAAACTGCATATGTGAAAAATGTTGAGAATATTTGTGGATAATTGCCAGCACACAAGCACAACAGTAAATTTATTGGGGGAGTGTTATGGTTTAACCTGGCAGGCAGCTAAACACCACACAGCTGTTAGCTCACTCTCCCCCAGTGGAATAGGGGACAGAATTGGGAAAAAAAACAACCAAACTCATAGGTTGAGATGAAATCAGTTTAATAGGACAGAAAAGGAAAGGATAATAATAATGATTGTGCTAGGTTTGGCTGGGATAGAGTTAATTTTCTTCATAGTAGCTAGTGTGGGGCTATGTTTTGCATTTGTGCTGGAACCAGTGTTGATAACACAGGGATGTTTTCATTATCGCTGAGCAGTGCTTACACAGAGTCAAGGCCTTTTCTGCTTCTCACACCACCCCGCCAGCAAGTAGGGTGGGAGTGCACAAGAAGTTGGGAGGGGACACAGCTGGGATAGCTGACCCAAACTGACCAAAGGGATATTCCATACCATATGATGTCATGCTCAGCATATAAGAGGCTGGGGAGAGGAAGGAAGGGGAGGACATTCGGAGTGATGGCGTTTGTCTTCCCAAGTAACCATTCCGCGTGATGGAGTCCTGCTTTCGTGGAGATGGCTGAACACCTGCCTGTCGATGGGAAGTGGTGAATGAATTCCTTGCTTTGCTTTGCTTGCACGCACAGCCTTTGCTTTCCCTATTAAACTGTCTTCATGTCAACCCACGAGTTTTCTCATTTTCACTCTTCTGATTCTCTCCCCCATCCTAGTGGAGGGGGAGTGAGCAAGTGGCTGTGTGGTGCTTAGTTGCCCGCTGGGGGTAACCACGACAATGATAAAAGAATATACAAAACAAGTGATGTACAACACAATTGCTCACCACCTACTGACTGATGCCCAGTCAGTCCCCGAGCTGCAGCGCTGCCCCAGCCAGCTTCGCCCAAGTTTATATACTGAGCATGATGTTATATGGCATGGAATATCCCTTTGGCCAGTTTGGGTCAGCTGTCCTGGCTGTGTCCCCTCCCAGCTTCTTGTGCACCCCCAGCCTTCTTGCTGGCAGGGCAGTATGAGAAGTTGAAAAGTCCTTGACTGCTTAGCAACAACTAAAAACATCAGTGTTTTATCAACATTATTCTCATCCTAAATCAAAACACAGTACTATACTAGCAACTAGGAAGAAAATTAACTCTATCCCAGCTGAAACCAGGACATGGAGTTACATTTTCTTTAAACTGTCTTAGAACGTGAGATGTTCGGTATAGCAAAAGTAAACAACAGTATGTGACCTTGCTACCTGTTTTGCAAGATCTCTGGGAACTGAATTTGCTGGGAGGGGGAAGCTGGAGTGTGTGAAGTGTGGGCTGTTAGTGTGAGACCTGGCAACAACCTGCCTGCTTATTTTTGGCCATCCCTTCCCTACCCTGTCTGTGCAGTCAGGCAAATGCTGCTTCTGGGGAGGATGAGAACTGACAGCCACTGAATGGAAGGAAGAGGAAGGAAGTTGCAAGGAAGAAGAGGCCTCTAAGTTTTAAGATGGGAATGGATTGTGGAGGCTACTGGGAAGTGAGGGAGGCAGAAGGAATTGTCCTGTATCCTATCATCTTAAGGCATGAGGACTAGTGAGTGTGTGGAGAGACTCCACAAAGCCCCATAACTTCCCTGATCCTTCTCCTTCCTCTTTCTATAGTTCCACTCCTTTCCACAAACCTGACTTTTTCCAGTCATCCTTCCCATTAAAACCCCCTAAACTCACTCCCAGTTCCTCTTTCCCTGGTTTCAATCAGTTCTTTAAAACAAAACCCTCAAATACACTTGCTGAGCCCTGCCACTTTTTTCTTCACCACAGCAGAACCTGATATTTATTTTTTCCCATTTATTACTGATCAATCTTGAGCTTCTGAGACTTCAGAAAATCCTCTCTCTGACTCCCTGCAGGTGCCTACTCTGGCCTGAGAGCTAAAATATTAATTGTATTCCTCCTATGGAATTCTATTGGGTCAGGATTAAAGGGAGCGCTGGGGCAGGGGACAACATAGCGGGGGTCTGCTACAGGCCACCTGACCAGGGAGACCGAGCAGATTAAGCCCTCTATAGGCAGATAGGAGCAGCCTCAAGTTCACAAGCCCTGGTCCTCATGGGGGAACTTCAACCACCCCAATATCTGTTGGAGGGGCAACACAGCAGAGCGCAATCAATCCAGGAAGTTCCTGGAATGCACTGATGATAACTTCCTCCTCCAAGTGACAGAGGAGCCCACGAGAAGAGCTGCCATGCTGGACCTTGTCCTTACCAACAAGGAGGGCCTGGTAGGGGATGTCAAGCTCAAGGGCAGCCTTGGCTGCAGTGACCACGAAATGGTGGAATTCAAGATCCTCAGGGCAGCAAGGAGGGCGCGCAGCAAGCTCACTGCCCTGGACTTCAGGAGAGCAGACTTTGGCCTCTTCAGAGATCTGCTAGGTAGAATACCATGGGACAAAGCCCTGGAGGGAAGAGGGGCCCAAGACAGCTGGCTAATATTCAAGGGTCACCTCCTCCAAGCTAGGGAGCGATGCATCCCAACAAAGAGCAAGTCAAGCAAATCCACCCAGAGGCCCCCATGGATGAACAAGGAGCTCCTGGGCAAAGTCAAACAAAAAAAGGAAGCCTACAGAGGGTGGAAGCAAGGGCAGGTAGCCTGGGAGGAATACAGAGAAACTGTCCGAGCAGCCAGGGATCAGGTTAGGAAAGCCAAAGCCCTGATAGAAATAAATCTGGCCAGGGATGTCAAGGACAACAAGAAAAGCTTCTATAGCTATGTTAGTGAGAAAAGGAGGACGAGGGAAAATGTGGGTCCCCTCCAGAATGAAACGGGTGACCTGGTCACCCAGGATATGGAGAAGGCTGAGGTACTCCACGACTTCTTTGCCTCAGTCTTCACCAGCAAGGGCTCGAGCCACACTGCCCAGGCCACAGAAGGCAAAGGCAGGGACTGGGAGAATGAAGAACCGCCCACTGTAGGAGAAGATCAGGTTCGAGAATATCTAAGGAACCTGAAGGCGCACAAGTCCATGGGACCTGATGAGATGCCTCTGCGAGTCCTGAGGGAACTGGCGGATGAAGTGGCCGGGCCACTCTCCATCATATTTGAGAAGTCCTGACAGTCCAGCGAAGTTCCCACTGACTGGAAGAGGGGAAACATAACCCCCATTTTTAAAAAGGGAAAAAAAGAAGAGCCAGGGAACTACAGGCCAGTGAGTCTCACCTCCATGCCTGGCAAGATCATGGAGCAGATCCTCCTGGAAACTATGCTCAGGCACATGGAAAATAAGGAGGTGATTGGTGACAGCCAACACGGCTTCACTAAGGGCAAATCATGCCTGACAAATTGGGTGGCCTTCTATGATGGGGTTACAGCATTGGTGTAGAAGGGAAGAGCGACAGATGTCATCTACCTGGAGCTGTGCAAGGCATCTGACACTGTCCCGCACGACATCCTTGTCTCTAAATTGGAGAGACATGGATTTGATGGATGGACCACTCGGTGGATAAGGAATTGGCTGGATGGTCGCACTCAAAGAGTTGTGGTCAACGGCTCCATGTCCAAGTGGAGAACGGTGATGAGTGGCGTTCCTCAGGGGTCGGTACTGGGACCGGCACTGTTTAACATCTTTGTCAGTGACATGGACAGCGGGATCGAGTGCACCCTCAGCAAATTTGCCGATGATATCAGGCTGTGTGGTGTGGTCGACATGCTGGAGGGAAGGGATGCCATCCAGAGGGACCTTGACAGGCTGGAGAGGTGGGCCCGTGCGAACTGCATGAAGTTCAACAAGGCCAAGTGCCAGGTCCTGCATGTGGGTTGGCGCAATCCCAAGCACAACTACAGGCTGGGCAGGGAATGGGTTGAGGGCAGCCCTGAGGAGAAGGACTTGGGGGTATTGATTGATGAGAATCTCAACATGAGCCGGCAGTGTGCGCTCGCAGCCCAGAAAGCCAACTGTGTCCTGGGCTGCATCCAAAGAGGCGTGACCAGCAGGTCGAGGGAGGTGATCCTGCCCCTCTACTCCGCTTTTGTGAGACCCCACCTGGAGTACTGCATCCAGGTCTGGGGGCCCCAGTACAGGAGAGACATGGAGCTGTTGGAGCGAGTCCAGAGGAGGGCCACAAAGCTGATCAGAGGGCTGGAACACCTCTCCTATGAGGACAGGCTGAGAGAGTAGGGGTTGTTCAGCCTGGAGAAGAGAAGGCTCCAGGGAGATCTAATTGCGGCCTTCCAGTACCTGAAGGGGGCCTCCAGGAAAGCTGGAGAGGGACTGTTTATCAGGGAGTGTAGTGACAGGACAAGGGGTAATGGGTTTAAGCTGAAGGAGGGTATATTTAGATTAGATGTTAGAAAGAAATTCTTTACTGTGAGGGTGGTGAGGCACTGGAACAGGTTGCCCAGAGAGGTTGTGGAGGCCCCATCCCTGGAAGTGTTTAAGGCCAGGTTGGATGACGCTTTGGGCAACGTGGTCTAGTGGAAGGTGTCCCTGCCCATTGTAGGGGGGTTGGAACTAGATGATCTTTGAGGTCCCTTCCAACCCAAACCATTCTATGATTATATGATTCTATTATTCTATGACTCCATGAGGAGCTCTGCTTCAGTGCCAATCACCTCTGAAGCAGCTCGAAACCCTTCATAGGCTGCCAATATCTCCTTTTCCGTTGGAGTGTAGTGGGCCTCGGATCCTCTGTATCCCCGACTCCAAAACCCCAGGGGTCGACCTCGAGTCTCCCCTGGTGCTTTCTGCCAGAGACTCCAGGTAGGGCCATTCCCCCCCGGCTGCGGTGTAGAGCACATTTTTCACATCTGGTCCTGCCCGGACTGGCCCAAGAGCTACGGCATGAACTATTTCTTGTTTAATTTGTTCAAAGACTTGTCGTTGCTCAGGGCCCCATTGGAAATCATCCTTCTTCCGGGTTACGTGGTAGAGAGGGCTTACAATGAGACTGTAATTTGGAATGTGCATTCTCCAGAAACCCACAATACCTAAGAAAGCCTGTGTCTCCTTTTTGTTGGTTGGTGGGGACATGGCTGCTCTTTTGTTGATAATAGCCATTGGGATCTGACACTGCCCATCATGTCACCTTATTCCTAAAAACTGGATTTCCTGCACAGGCCCCTTCACCTTACTTCGTTTTATGGCGAAGCCAGCCTGCAGCAGGATTTGGATTATTTTCTTCCCTTTCTCAGAAACTTCCTCTGCTGAGTTGCCCCATACAATGATGTCATCAATGTATTGCAGGTGCTCTGGGGCTTCACCCTTTTCCAATGCACTCAGTCCATGGCAAATGGTGGGGCTGTGTTTCCACCCCTGGGGCAGTCGATTCCAGGTGTACTGGACGCCCCTCCAAGTGAAGGCAAACTGTGGCCTGCACTCTGCTGCCAAAGGGATCGAGAAAAATGCATTAGCGATATCAATTGTGGCGTACCACTTGGCTGCCTTTGACTCCAGTTCATATTGAAGTTCCAGCATGTCTGGCACAGCAGCACTCATAGGCAATGTGACTTCTTCATTCAGGCCACGATAGTCTACTGTCAGCCTCCACTCTCCATTGGACTTCCGCACTGGCCATATGGGACTGTGAAAGGGTGAGTGGGTTCTGCTGATCACACCCTGACCCTCCAGTTGACGAATTAGCTTGTGGATGGGAACCAGGGAGTCTCTGTTGGTGCAGTATTGCCACCGGTGCACAGTTGTAGTAGCAATTGGCACCTGTTGCTCTTCAACCCTCAGCAACCCTACAACAGAAGGGTCCTCCGAGAGACCAGGCAAACTAGGCAACGGTTCAATTTCCTCTGCTTCCAAGGCAGCTATTCCAAAAGCTCACCTGTACCCTTTTGGGTCTTTGAAATCCCCTCTCTGGAGGTAGTCTATGCCCAGGATGCATGGAGCCTCTGGCCCAGTCACAATGGGGTGCTTTTGCCACTCATTCCCAGTTAGACTTACTTCAGCCTCCAGCAGAGTCAACAGTTGGGATCCCCCCGTCACACCAGAAATAGATATCGGTTCCACCCCTTCATAGTTCGATGGCATTAGGGTACACTGTGCACCAGTGTCCACTAGGGCCTTGTACTCCTGTGGGTCCGATGTGCCAGGCCATCGGATCCACACAGTCCAATACACTCTATTGTCCCTTTCCTCCACCTGGCTGGAGGCAGGGCCCCTCTAATCCTGCTCATCATATTCACTACACACTTCTTGGAAAAAGGACTTAGAAGTCCCTTCAAGAGGATCAGAAGTGCGATCAGGCCTTCCACTTGGTCTGGGGGGCTGCCCGGTGGAAACTGGAGCAGCATTTTTTCTGGACGAGTCCCTTTGTACAGCTGTCTTGCCTTGTAGCTCACGTACTCGTGCTCGCAGGGTTGAGGTAGGCTTCCCATCCCATTTCCTCATGTCTTCTCCGTGGTCACGCAGATAAAACCACAGGATACCTCGTGGTGTGTATGCTCCATATCCCCTCTCCGGAGCAGAAAAATGCTTACTCCTAACAGCTGAAATAAGGGTCTGTGCGGGTGGGGAGTACGATATATCCTCTTTGAGTTGCCGGACCTCCTGGGACAGTTTCTCCACAGCCGAGATGAGGGAGGAAGAAAGGCTCTCTTCATATTGCCGGAGTCGGCCAGCCACTTCGTCCACTGTGGGTGCCTCTTCACTTTTCCAGTCGATTACTGCCAGCGAGTTGGCGTATGATGATGGTGCACTTCGTATAAACTTCCGCCACGTGGGTCAGGTACATTGGACTTCATCGGGGTCTGTGGGCAACTGTGCATTGTCCGGATCATAATAAACCATCTCCCGCACAGCTAATTCCCTCAGATATTGGATTCCTCTTTCCATGGTGGTCCACTTGCCTGGCCGATGGATCACATCTTCGCTGAAGGGATACCTTTCCCTCACACTTGACAGGAGTCGCCTCCAGAGGCTAAGGGCCTGTGCCTTCTTCCCAATTGCCTTGTCAATGCCCCCTTCCCTAGACAAGGATCCTAGCTGCTTGGCCTCCCTGCCCTCCAGTTCCAGGCTACTGGCCCCATTATCCCAGCAGCGGAGCAGCCAGGTAATAATGTGCTCCCCTGGAGGGCGGCGGAAATCTTTCCGCATATCTCGCAGATCCCTCAGGGACGGGGATCGGGTGATCACTTCTGGTTCTGGCTCTTCTTCTTGTTCTCGTGATGGTCCCAGTTCATCATCATCCTTCTCTAAGCGAACCGATTTCTTTGTGTACTTCTTTTTGTGTATAGGGGTCGACTGATACTGGTGTGGGTTGATCTTTTGGCTCGGCTACAGTGCCTGTCACGGGGGTTTGAGTAGCCACAGCGTCTGTTGCAGGGGTTTGGATATCCACAGTCCTGTGGGTTTGTTCTTCCTCTGTTCCCCCTGATGGTGCTGTCTACTATCAAGCAGTGTTTGATAGATCGTGGCCAGGGGCCAGCACAGCGCATTAAGTTGTGTCTCCTTGGAATACCCACAGCATTTTTCTTTCAAATATTCTACCATTTTATCAGGGGCTTGCAGTTGTTCGGGAGTGAAGCTCCAAACCATTGGGGGTGAGAAGTTCTCTAGATACCCGCCCATACTCTCCCACATGCGATGCCAGCCCTTCACTATTCAGCCTCGGGGCAGATCCCTCAGTGGTATTCTTGAAACAATTTTTGCTAACCCTGAACAGGACTTGGAAAACATTCAGGAGACCTAGCAATGGGAATATACTGGCCTGAACATTCCAAGGGTATTCAACATTCTCAAAAATTGTTGTAACCAACCAAAAGGGAAAAGGGGAGGTGAAAGAGTGGGAGAAAGTATCCCCCCCTGTCTTCCCCATAGATTGGGTCCAATTATTAATCAATTCTGAGAGATGTTGTCCAAGGTACGGGCATGACAGAAATGCTACGTACAAGTACCAGCTCAGACTCATGACCATCGATGATATCTTATCATAAGTCGTTATCACACAATACAACAATATGAGAACAGGAACCCCTCTCCCAGAGGTGACAAACAGCACCACAGGGATTACATAGAGTAAACACAGGTTTACAAACCAGAGCCATGGGACCAAACAGAACATCATTATGACCAATGACTGTTTCAATAACATTATAAATGCTTATAACAACTTTGTTTTAACACACTTAAGGCAGAGCTGTCGTTATCACAACCCTTTATGCCCCATGTTGGGCACCAAAAAGGACTGACGTGGTTTAGCCCAAGCCAGCAGCTGAGCACCATGCCGCTGCTTGCTCACCCCTCCCCCTGGAAGGATGGGGAGGAGAATGGGAAAGACAAAGGCAAAGCCTCGAGGGTTGGGATAAGGGTAGTTTACTGGGACGGCAAGGCAGAGGGAAACAATCAACAACAGTACTGATAACCGAATATTCACAATGAGTGATAACAGAAAGCAATTTAACGACCGAGTGACTGACCGAACAACCCACCAACCCACTCTCAGATGGTCCTAGAGCCGCGCCAAACCCACCCCTCCCCGACTAGTCCCCTTTCACGATGAGTATGATGTCACTTTGTATGGAATAGCCCCCTGGCCAACTTGGCCTTGTGAAAATTAACTCTATCCTAGCCAGAACCAGGTCAGCTTGGTTTCTTTCTTTATGAAATGTAGAAATAGAATGTCTTGCTATGTGTTCTGGTTTTGGGAGGGATACAGCTAATTTTCTTCCTAGCAGCTGCTATAGTGCTGTGATTTGGATTTAGGATGAGAACAATGTTCATAACACACTGATGTTTTTAGTTGTTGATGAACAGTCAAGGACTTTTCAGCTTCTCATACTGACCTGCCAACGAGAAGTTGGGGGCGCCCAAGAACCTGGAAGGGGGCACAGCCATGACAGCTGACCCAAACCAACCAAAGGAATATTCCATACCATGTGACATCATGCTCAGTATATAACAGGGGTGGGCTGGGAGGCAGGGCAGCTTGGGGTCTCGTGGTGCATCGAATTCGAGTGGTGAGAAATTGTTCTGTTCATCACTTGCTTTGTATATTCTATTGTTATTATCATCATCATCTTCCTTTTCTGTCTTATTAAACTGTTTTTATCTCAACCCACGAGTTGGGTTTTTTTTTCCTTTTTGAATTCACTCCCTAATCCCACTTTCAATCATCTTTGAAAGGTCGTGGAAAACAGGAGAGGTGCCTGAGGACTGGAGGAAAGCCAATGTCACTCCGGTCTTCAGAAAGGCCAAGAAGGAGGACCCAGGAAACTAGAGGCCAGTCAGTCTCACCTCCATCCCTGGAAAGGTGATGGAACAACTTATTCTGGGGGTTATCAATAAACGTGTGGAGGAGAAGAAGGTTATCGGGAGTGGTCAACATGGGTTTACCAAGGGGAAATCATGCCTGACCCATCTGATAGCCTTCTATGATGACATGACTGGCTTGGTGGAGGAGGGGAGAGCAGTGGAAGTTGTCTACCTTGACTTCAGCAAGGCTTTTGATACTGTCTCCCATAACATCCTCATAGGCAAGCTTAGGAAGCATGGATTGGATGAGGGGTCACTGAGGTGGATTGAGAACTGGCTGAATGGCAGAGCCCAGAGGGTTGTGATAAGCAGCGCAGAGTCTAGTTGGAGGCCTGTATCTAGTGGTGTGCCCCAAGGGTCAGTGCTTGGTCCGGTCTTATTCAACATATTCATCGATGACCTGGATGAGGGGATAGAGTGTACCCTCAGTAAGTTTCCTGATGATACAAAACTGCGAGGAGTGGCTGATACACCAGAAGACTGTGCTGCCATTCAGCAAGACCTGGACAGACTAGAGAACTGGGTAAAGAGGAACCATATGAAATCCAAAAAGGGCAAGTGTAGGGTCCAGCACTTAGGGATGAATAACCCCAAGCACCAGTACAAGTTAGGGGTTGACCTGCTGGGAAGCAGCTCTGCAGAGAGGACCTGGGAGTCCTGGTGGACAACAAGCTCTCCATGAGCCAGCAATGTGCCCTTGTGGCCAAGAAGGCTAGTGGTATCCTGGGGTGCATTCAGAAGAGTGTGGCCAGCAGGTTGAGGGAGGTTATCCTCCCCCTCTACTCTGCCCTGGTGAGGCCACATCTGGAATATTGTGTCCACTTCTGGGCTCCCCAGTTCAAGAAAGACAGGGAAGTAGTGGAGGGAGTCCAGCAGAGGGCTTACGAGGATGATTAGGGGACTGGAGTATCTCTCTTAGGAGGAAAGGCTGAGAGAGCTGGGTCTGTTTAGCCTGGAAAAGAGAAGACTGAGAGGGGATCTGATCAACACTTATAAATATCTAAAGGGTGTGTGTCCAAAAATGAGATTGTTTACCTGGTGTGCAGTATGCCAATATACACACAGAGCAGAGGTATTTTATTTCATGTCTGCACAGAGATGGGTGCTAGGTGGTAATTCCACAAAGCTAGCACACTACCCACACAATCTACCACATGTTTATCTTGTTACAGGATTAGAAAAACCTGCCTAAATTTATGCTAATTGGTTTTTAATTCCCACATCATCTACTATTGGTCAAGCATCTTTAAATTAGCAGGCATGCGCCTTGAGGGTGTGGGGGGTGTAATTTTCATAGTCCTTTAATTGGGTGGGTGATGGCAAACCCCCCCAGCTACCTTTCCCTTCCCCTAGTTACTGGTGATTCTTGTTGACTTCAGGCCTCTCTGGCAATCATCCAGCTCTCAGCGCCTTCTGGGGCAGGATGTTTGCTTTTTATCAGTTTTCCAGCTCTCCTTCAAGGATACTCTTTAGCAAAGTATGCTTTTTATCAGTCTTTTGGCTCTTCTTCAAAGGTATAGTCATCAGCAAAGCAAGTAGCGTGTTTAACCCTGAATTAAACCGCGTCTAAGCACTAACCGAAACACATTTCTGTCCCTGTAAAGTGGAAAATTCTACTTTATGGATATCAGGTGGATGTCAAGAGGATGAGGCCAGACTCTTTTCAGTGGTGCTCAGCGACAGGACAAGGGGCAACAGGCACAAACTGGAACATAGGAAGTTCCATCTGAACATGAGAAAAAACTTCTTTACTGTGAGGGTGACCAAGCACTGGAACAGGCTGCCCAGAGAGGCTGTGGAGTCTCCTTCTCTGGAGGTATTCATAACCCACCTGGACCAGTCCTGTGCAACATGCTCTAAGTGATCCTGCTCTAGCAGGGGGGTTGGACTAGATGATCTCTAGACATCCCTTCCAACTCCTACCAATCTGTGAATCTGTGAGTGAGGGAATAGCTACGTGTTTGTTTTAGCTGACTGCTTGGTTAAACCACAACATTATGGCAAGGTGTTGTGAAGATTAAAAAAAAATAATTAATGATTGCAAGCTGTTCTCATCCTCTACTGCTTAGGGCACTGTGGAAATAACTTCAAGAGATGGATTACAAGTTGTACCTTCATGTTCCTGCTGAGAATCAATGAGGACGAAAACTCTAAGAAATCTACTCCCTTTCCACATAATGTGTAGCTTTGTGCGATGAGCTGAACCTTCGGATTTTTGTGACTTGAGTCTGTGACTACAATTCTGATTAAGGTTTGTAATACATTTGTTTCTAGTATTAATATTGTTCATGGAGTATTCAAATATTTCTCTCTCTCATAGAATCATAGAATGTCCTGGGTTGGAAGGGACCTTAAAGATCATCTAGTTCCAACCTCCCTGGTATGGGCAGGGACACACTCCACTAGACCAGGTTGCTCAAAGCCCCATCCAACCTGGCCTTAAACACTTCCAGGGAGGGGGAATCCACAACCTCTCTGGGCAACCTGTTCCAGTGCCTCACCACCCTCACAGTAAAGAATTTCTTTCTAACATCTAATCTAAATCGACCCTCCTTCAGCTTAAACCCATTACCCCTTGTCCTGTCACTACACTCCCTGATAAACAGTCCCTCTCCAGCTTTCCTGGAGGCTCCCTTCAGGTACTGGAAGGCTGCAACTAGGTCTCCCTGGAGCTGCCTTTTTTCCAGGATGAACAATCCCAACTCTCTCAGCCTGTCCTCATAGGAGAGGTGTTCCAGCCCTCTGATCAGCTTCGTGGCCCTTCTCTGGACTTGCTCCAACAGCTCCATGTCTCTCCTGTACTGGGGCCCCCAGAGCTGGATGCAGTACTCCAGGTGGGGTCTCACCAGAGCAGAGTAGAGGGGCAGAATCACCTCCCTCGACCTGCTGGTCACGCCTCTTTGGATGCAGCCCAGGACATGGTTGGCTTTCTGGGCTGCAAGCACACATTACTGGCTCATGTTGAGCTTCTCATCAATCAATACCCCCCAAGTCCTTCTCCTCAGGGCTGCACTCAATCCATTCCTCGCCCTGCCGATAGTTGTGCTTGGGATCGTGCCGACCCACGTGCAGGACCTGGCACTTGGTCTTGTTGAACTTCATGCGGTTCACATGGACCCACCTCTCCAGCCTGTCAAGGTCCCACTGGATGGCATCCCTTCCCTCCAGCGTTTCGACCACACCACACAGCTTGGTGTCGTCAGCAACCTTGCTGAGGGTGCACTCGATCCCACTGTCCATGTCGCTGACAGAGATGTTGAACAGTGCCAGTTCCAATACTGACCCCTGAGGAATGCCACTTGTCACTGGTCTCCACTTGGACATGTTCTGATTGTTTTGCCTTTTTACTGAATAAATAAATAGAAGCAATACAGTTACACTGGTTTTTGCTCTAGTGTTACCATGTAAATACATGTTTTCATCTGTATCCTTTTCCTTTGTTTTTGACCATATGATGAGAACTCTATTAGGCCAGAAGTACACTTGTGTTCCAAATTTACCCCTAAAAGCATTAGAGAGAAAATATTCTGGGTCTTTCAGACTATAACATGGATTGGTTTTGGATCCAGTTCTTATAGCCTTCCGTCTTGCCATTTGGTCTTCCCAGTTCTTCATATTGTTTGTCAGAAGTTCTCAAATCATAGTCTTGTGAAGGTGTGAAAAAATTCCACTGCAGTAGTAAAATACAATATATCTTATGACTTACATAATGCCTGTCTTGTGTTTGGAGATTAACAGTGCCCATCATGTAGGTCTGCCTGTCCACAGGAGAGGAATGTGGTGCCTTGGCTAAAGCTATGCAGATACCTGGAACATGAGTCTGACTGTTGCTAGCTTCTTTCTTTTCACTCTAAAAGAGCACCATGAGTGAGAAGAAATATGAAGTCTTAAAGCAATTGAAAGAACAGGTAATTCAGAAACAAAAGAAATTGCATTTTGCTTATGATCTTGTATTTCATATTTATATTCAACATGTTAACCCATCTTATATACTTCAGCTTTGTATCTTCATTAACAGCCACATCTTCCAGAGAAGTCAGTGTGACTACAAACCTGTATAACTAAATTTTACCTGTAGTCTAAATATAGCATATGTTGAGAATATACTCAGCAAAGCATTGCAGCTAACAGTGGAAATGACCGTTTCAGCTGTTGCTGAAAATAATGAACACCAGATACAAAATCTCAGTGGTTGAAGTTTTTCTACATTTTAACTTACTTTGTTTCTGAATCTTAAATGAAAAGCAAAATGTCTTTTAGCAGAAAGGATAAAATAAATGCTCAGAATGAGTAAGAAATAATTTGGTGGTATGGATATACCTTTATGGCAGAAATGAAGACATGTTTTAGCCTAATCTAGGTAGTATATTAAGAAGAGAAATGATGATGTAGTAACACATGCCTTAGAGTTTGAACTCCAGTTACTAGTTCACACAAAAGTAATGCTTTCACTTTTATTCATGTTAGAGAATTTAAGCTATGCAGGCATGTGAGCACAAGTTATAATTAAACCTGTATTTTGCTATGTAGCGTATTCACGGGAGCTCTTTTTTTCTTTAAATCATGTCCTAAATTCCTACTGACTAAAATGTGCTTAAATGCTTTGCTGCATATTCCTGATGAATTAAAGTATGTAACTAATGATAAGGTACACATATCAACATATAGCTGAAACAGGATTAAAAAGCAGTATCAGAGCATAAGACTCTGGAAGCAAAACGTGAGGTATAGATATCAGTGCCTCAAGAAATTTTAACAAGCCTTGAACAATATCAGTCCAGAAGGAGAATCCTATGTGGGTGTATTGGGTCTGGCTGAGATGGAGTTAATTCTCCCCATAGCAGCCCTCATAGTGCTGTGCTGTGTATTGGTAGCTAGCAAGGTGTTGATAACACACCAGTGTTTTGGCTATTACTGAGCAGTGCTCACACAGCATCAAGGCTGTCTCTCCAACATTTCCCCACCACCACTAGCAGGCTGGGGGTGGGCAAGGTCTTGGGAGGGGACACAGCCAGGACAGCTGACCCAAAGTGACCAAAGGGATATTCCATACCATATGACATCTGCTCAGCAATAAGAAGCTGAGAGAATGAATGCCCCCACTTCCTCCCCCGTTATTTACAACATTTGTCTTCTGGAGCAACTGCTACACATACCGAAGCCCTGCTTCCCAAGAAGTGGCTGGACATCACCTGTTGATGGGAAGTAGAGAATAAATCTTTTGGGTTTTTTTTGCTTTGCTTCTGCATACAGCCTTTTGCTTTTGCTGTATTAAACTGCCTTTGTCTTGACCCATGAGTTTGGGGTTTTTTTTCCATCTTATTTTCCTCCCCTCGCTGTTCTGCTGAGGAAGGGAGTGATAGAGCACCTTGGTGGACACCTGGCATCCAGCCAAGGTTAAATCACCACAGTTGGTCAGACATATTTACCAAAAGGACTGTGATTCAGCCACTATTTGAAGACAAGGAATAGGGAAAAGGTTATATCAACCGCAGATCATTTTAAAGGATTCCCATTTCATTTAAAAGTAGGAAATATGGGCCAATGTACTAATTACTGAGGAAAAAAATAGGTGTAGTAAGTAAGGAGATACTGTGAATTGAAACCAACAAGCTAATTAGGAAGTCTTGGAAAGAAATCATATCTCTCCAAAGGATTTGTTTCAATTGTAACTGTTCCTGAGGCATTTTGTGGTGGTTTTGTAGTTACAGTTCTATACATCTAAGATAATAAAAGTTTGAAGCAATGATATACCAAAAGAATGCAGATAAATCAACTAAATGCTCCCCCACTAGAACAGCAGATGTATTTTTTAAACTGGAAACTTAAGAAAATAGTGCTACACTGGAAAATATGTCTGGAAGCAGGAAAGCAAGTGTGTGTAACCAGTTATACTGCTTTCTCCATAAAGCAGTTTGGTTGACTGATGGCTATTCTACAAATGCTGTAATTCATACAAAAAGGTTTCAGTACTCAGCCCGCTTATGTGGGAAAGGTAGGATAGTTTACGTTGAAACAAGTTTACCTATTGTCTTAACTAAGGCTGTTAAACATACCACCTTACAAAAGTTTAACAGGTGCTTAACTATGTGCTTCAGTGTCTCTTTAAAGGGTAAAGAGGTTTGGCAGAAAATAAATCCCCTTGTGTTCCAGCTTGTCCTCAGATATCAGAGGGGCTGGGGGCAGCTGGGCTTAGATTCTGAGTGATACCCAATTTGGCACCATAGGTCTGGTCGCGTTCAATATATCGAACTATCATGATTACGGATGCATCAGTAGTGCAAGGCACCCTCAGTCTAGTCGCGTTCAATGGACTAGCACAGCTGTACTTAAGGAGTTTGGTCACGTCCAATGAGAACTCTCATGGCTAGATTAATGAATGGTGCAGTTTATTGAAGCAATTACAGAAGTACAGGTTCTTTTGGATTGCTGGTGACAAATACACTGTCTGCAAAGCTCGTGCAAGTACCAAGAATATGCATAATATAGCCGACTGCAAATATATTAAATTATGAAACAACTCTAGAGATTTTCTAAGTTTCCCGGGGAAGCACTTAGTATAACCGAGTGTTTGAATCTCACCCAAGAGGCATCCTTATGGGGGCTAAGAAAGCTTCAGCCCATCAACTGATCCCAGAAGTCAGCGATGTCCTCCCGACTGGTCTGCGATGGTATCTTCCCTAACATCCCGCTCTCTTAAGCCATTTTTATACTATTTTCTTACTTTCAGGTGGAGCTTGAGTGATTCTAGTCATACATACCTTTGTTATGATTGGTGTAAAACCTTCTCGCTTTGCTTTTAAAGTTATAGACTGTCCTGGTTCTGGCAAGGATAGAGTTAATTTCACAAGGAGCCAGGGCAGGTGAGCCAAGCTGGCCGGGGGCTATTCCATACCATGTGATGTCTTGCTCACCATAAAAGGGGGGCTAGTTGGGCAGGGGTGGGCTCGCGTGGCTCCAGGACAGGCTGAGCGTCTGGTTGGTCGGTCCTGGGATGGGTAAATCGTTCTCTGTTATCACCCATTGTGAATATCTGTTATCAACACTGCTGTTGATTGTTTTCCCTCTCCCTTGCTGTCCCAGTAAACTGCCCTTATCCCAACCCTCGAGGCTTTGCCTTTGTTTTTCCATTCTCCTCCCTCCTCCCCATCCCGCCGGGGGAGGGGTGAGCGAGCAGCCGCTTGGTGCTCAGCTGCCGGCAGGGCCTAAACCACGTCAGTCCTTTTGGCGCCCAACATGGGGCTCGAGGGGTTGTGATAATGACAAGTCTGACCCAAGTGTGTTAAAACAAAATTGTTATAAGCATTTATAATGTTATTGAAACAGTCATTGGTCATAATGATGTTCTGTTTGGTCACATGGCTCTGGTTTGTAAACCTGTGTTTACTCTATGCAATCCCTGTGGTGCTGTTTATCACCTCTGGGAGAGGGGTTCCTGTTCTCATATTGTTGTATTGTGTGACAACGACTTATGATAAGATATCATCAACAGCCATGAGTCTGAGCTGGTATGTGTATGTAGCATTTCTGTCATGCCCGTACGTCGGTCAATACCTTTCAGAATTGATTAATAATTGCACCCAATCTATGAAGAAGACAGGAGGGGATACCTTCTCCCACTCTTTCACCTCCCCTTTTCCCTTTTGGTTGGTTACAACAATTTTTGAGGATGTTGAATACCCTTGGAATGTTCAGGCCAGTATATTCCCATTGCTAGGTCTCCTGAATGTTTTCCAAGTCCTGTTCAGGGTTAGCAAAAATTGTTTCAAGAATACCACTGAGGGATCTGCCCCGAGGCTGAATAGTGAAGGGCTGGCATCGCATGTGGGAGAGTATGGGCGGGTATCTAGAGAACTTCTCACCCCCAATGGTTTGGAGCTTCACTCCCGAACAACTGCAAGACCCTGATAAAATGGTAGAATATTTGAAAGAAAAATGCTGTGGGTATTCCAAGGAGACACAACTTAATGCGCTGTGCTGGCCCCTGGCCACGATCTATCAAACACTGCTTGATAGTAGACAGCACCATCAGGGGGAACAGAGGAAGAACAGACCCACAGGACTGTGGATATCCAAACCCCTGCAACAGACGCTGTGGCTACTCAAACCCCCGTGACAGGCACTGTAGCCGAGCCAAAAGATCAACCCACACCAGTATCAGTCGACCCCTATACACAAAAAGAAGTACACAAAGAAATCGGTTCGCTTAGAGAAGGATGATGATGAACTGGGACCATCACGAGAACAAGAAGAAGAGCCAGAACCAGAAGTGATCACCCGATCCCCGTCCCTGAGGGATCTGCGAGATATGCGGAAAGATTTCCGCCGCCCTCCAGGGGAGCACATTATTACCTGGCTGCTCCGCTGCTGGGATAATGGGGCCAGTAGCCTGGAACTGGAGGGCAGGGAGGCCAAGCAGCTAGGATCCTTGTCTAGGGAAGGGGGCATTGACAAGGCAATTGGGAAGAAGGCACAGGCCCTTAGCCTCTGGAGGCGACTCCTGTCAAGTGTGAGGGAAAGGTATCCCTTCAGCGAAGATGTCATCCATCGGCCAGGCAAGTGGACCACCATGGAAAGAGGAATCCAATATCTGAGGGAATTAGCTGTGCGGGAGATGGTTTATTATGATCCAGACAACACACAGTTGCCCACAGACCCCGATGAAGTCCAATGTACCCGACCCACGTGGCGGAAGTTTGTACGGAGCGCACCATCATCGTACGCCAACTCACTGGCGGTAATTGACTGGAAAAGTGAAGAGGCACCCACAGTGGACGAAGTGGCTGGCCGACTCTGGCAATATGAAGAGAGCCTTTCTTCCTCCCTCGTCTCGGCTGTGGAGAAAGTGTCCCGGGAGGTCCGGCAACTCAAAGAGGATATATCGTACTCCCCACCTGCACAGACCCTTATTTCAGCTGTTAGGAGTAAGCGTTTTTCTGCTCCGGAGAGGGGATATGGAGCATACACACCACGAGGTATCCTGTGGTTTTATCTGCGTGACCACGGAGAAGACATGAGGAAATGGGATGGGAAGCCTACCTCAACCCTGCGGGCACGAGTATGTGAGCTACAAGGCAAGACAGTCAGAAAAGGGGATTCTTCCAGGAAAAATGCTGCCCCAGTTTCCACCGGGCAGCCCCCCAGATCAAGTGGAAGGCCTGATCGCACTTATGATCCTCTTGAAGGGACTTCTAAGTCCTTTTTGCAAGAGATGAGTAGTGACTATGACGAGCAGGATTAGAGGGGCCCTGCCTCCAGCCAGGTGGAGGAAAGGGACAATAGAGTGTATTGGACTGTGTGGATCCGATGGCCTGGATCAGACCCACAGGAGTACAAGGCCCTAGTGGACACTGGTGCACAGTGTACCCTAATGCCATCGAACTATGAAGGGGTGGAACCAATATCTATTTCTAGTGAATGAGGGGAGTGATAGAGTGGCTCTGGTGGGCACCTGGCCCCCAGCCAGGGTCAACCCACCACAGTCCTTTTTGGTGCCCAACGTGGGGCGCCAAAAGAAATTAAAGAAATTCATAGCGCGTGTTCAGTGAGGGGTGGTCGCACCTTGGAGGCGGGTAGCCTTTGCGATGGAGGTGTGTTTTGGTATTATAATGAGATTATAATGAGCAAGATTCAACCAAAGGACATGATTTCCATAGAAAATTGAATACTGCTGGCTCAGGACTGACTGAGGGTAACAACTATGCAGTTTATCAGTTCCATGGTAGCATTGGTACCATCAAGTGCCCATCCCTGCGATGTTATCACAGAGCCTAGCCACTGTGTCTCCACTCTGCTCCACCCTCCATGCTGTTTGTCTCAGAGTCAGCACACCACGCTCCCCTGGTGCCTGCCAACATCTAAGGTTGCAGGTCATGTTGCTTATGGAACAGATTCCTTGCCTATTCACCCTGGAAGTCTCCTCAACACTGCTTTGGTCTCAATAAGCCACCTCCAGTAATTACTCCACATTCAGTTACCAATAATTTTAAAAGACCTAAGCTCAAATGTTTATAAAGCAGAATATTAAGTAGGTTCTTTTTAATTTTAAGTTTTTTCTTATTTGAGCTGCTTCTTGGAAATCCACAGGTCAAATTGCTATTTATTTTAGATCACAGATTTTTAAGAATCTCTTCTAATAGTGTGAGTGTAAATGAGAAAGGATCCCCATGCAAAATGGATGATCTTCATGAGCATGGTTGCCCATTCTGAAACCACACGCAGAAAGCTACTTAAAAACATAAACAGTATTTTCATCCTCAGCATAGTCTTTATATATTATAGCAATAATGAGAACAAACATATTCCATCTTTTCTTTGGAAGACTGGACCTTCTGTCTTAGGAAAAGTGGAAAAGCCTATCCCCCTCTTTATAAAGTTTCAAGTACTTGACTTGAAGACTCAATTCATGTTCCTAATAAAAGCAATAGCAACATTGCTTCTGCTTTCAATAGGAGCAAGACACTGGCTACCTGACCTTTGTGTAATGGGTTTTGTTCAGAGGTCTTCCCAGTAATGGAACTGGATTTTCCATAAGCCTTATGCACTCATTTTTACAACTAGGCAGACTTGAAAAAATATGCTATTCTTGAATTCCTGGATGTCCAGAATTCATATACTCTGAGTACTCTGAGCTATACTGTGTCATGTATGTGCAGTCTGATAGTTATATACTCCATCTATGGCCAAGAGGGAAATGTAAAGCAAACAAGTGAAGTAACTTAGATGTGTTGGTCCAATCAAAACTAAACTGCAAAAGGAAATGAGGTGATATAATTACATGTCATATAGCTAGCACATCAATCAAAAGATGTTTCGCATTTTGAAGGTGACCATGTAGCCTGCGTATTTTCAGAATACATATTTTACCTTTGAACTTAGGCTAAGTTAGCATTACAAGATCTGACACTGTTACTCTCTGCATGGAAGGTTTTTTAATGATAGACAACAAAAGACCATCTGTTGGGAGACAGGCAGCTGACCCTGATCCCACTGTGACTCTGACATGTCTCTCTACTGCATCTTATTCCCTGCCCAGAAGATCTTTCCAGTAATACTGTTCCAGAATGACTGGAAGTCACTGAAAAAAGATTATAAGAACACACAGTAGGGTCTCTGTATCCTTTATACATAGGAAAATGGCAACAGATAAGCATTGGGATAAAGTGTGATAAAATGTACTGGGATTCTGCTTGTTTAAATACATTGACTTACAGAATCATAGAATCATAGAACGGTTTGGGTGGGAAGGGACCTCAAAGATCATCTAGTTCCAACCCCCCTACAATGGGCAGGGACACCCTCCACTAGACCACGTTGCCCAAAGACTCATCCAACCTGGCCTTAAACACTTCCAGGGATGGGGCCTCCACAGCCTCTCTGGGCAACCTGTTCCAGTGCCTTACCACTCTCACAGTAAAGAATTTCTTTCTAACATCTAATCTAAATCGACCCTCCTTCAGCTTAAACCCATTACCCCTTGTCCTGTCACTACACTCCCTGATAAACAGTCCCTCTCCAGCTTTCCTGGAGGCCCCCTTCAGGTACTGGAAGGCTGCAATTAGGTCTCCCTGGAGCCTTCTCTTCTCCAGGCTGAACAATCCCAAGTCTCTCAGCCTGTCCTCATAGGAGAGGTGTTCCAGCCCTCTGATCAGCTTTGTGGCCCTCCTCTGGACTCTCTCCAACAGCTCGATGTCTCTCTTGTACTGGGGACCCCGGAGCTGGACGCAGTACTCCAGGTGGGGTCTCATGAAAGCGGAGTAGAGGGGCAGGATCACCTCCCTCAACCTGCTGGTCACGCCTCTTTTGATGCAGCCCAGGACACAGTTGGCTTTCTGGGATGTGAGCGCACACTACTGGCTCATGTTGAGCTTCTCATCAATCAACACCCCCAAGTCCTTCTCCTCAGGGCTGCCCTCAACCCATTCCCCGCCCAGCCTATACTCGTGCTTGTGATTGCACTGACCCATGTGTGGGACCTTGCACTTGGCCTTGTTGAACTTCATGCAGTTCGCACGGGCCCACCTCTCCAGCCTGTCAAGGTCCCTCTGGATGGCATCCCTTCCCTCCAGCATGTCGACCACACCACACAGCCTGATATCATCGGCAAATTTGCTGAGGGTGCACTCGATCCCGCTGTCCATGTCACTGACAAAGATGTTAAACAGTGCCGGTCCCAGTACCGACCCCTGAGGAACGCCACTCATCACCGTTCTCCACTTGGACATGGAGCCGTTGACCACAACTCTTTGAGTGCGACCATCCAGCCAATTCCTTATCCACCGAGTGGTCCATCCATCAAATCCATGTCTCTCCAATTTAGAGACAAGGATGTCGTGCGGGACAGTGTCAGATGCCTTGCACAGCTCCAGGTAGATGACATCTGTCGCTCTTCCCTTCTACACCAATGCTGTAACCCCATCATAGAAGGCCACCCAATTTGTCAGGCATGATTTGCCCTTAGTGAAGCCGTGTTGGCTGTCACCAATCACCTCCTTATTTTCCATGTGCCTGAGCATAGTTTCCAGGAGGATCTGCTCCATGATCTTGCCAGGCATGGAGGTGAGACTCACTGGCCTGTAGTTCCCTGGCTCTTCTTTTTTTCCCTTTTTAAAAATGGGGGTTATGTTTCCCCTCTTCCAGTCAGTGGGAACTTCGCTGGACTGTCAGGACTTCTCAAATATGATGGAGAGTGGCCCGGCCACTTCATCCGCCAGTTCCCTCAGGACTCGCAGAGGCATCTCATCAGGTCCCATGGACTTGTGCGCCTTCAGGTTCCTTAGATATTCTCGAACCTGATCTTCTCCTACAGTGGGCGGTTCTTCATTCTCCCAGTCCCTGCCTTTGCCTTCTGTGGCCTGGGCAGTGTGGCTCGAGCCCTTGCTGGTGAAGACTGAGGCAAAGAAGTCGTGGAGTACCTCAGCCTTCTCCATATCCTGGGTGACCAGGTCACCCGTTTCATTCTGGAGGGGACCCACATTTTCCCTCGTCCTCCTTTTCTCACTAACATAGCTATAGAAGCTTTTCTTGTTGTCCTTGACATCCCTGGCCAGATTTATTTCTATCAGGGCTTTGGCTTTCCTAACCTGATCCCTGGCTGCTCGGACAGTTTCTCTGTATTCCTCCCAGGCTACCTGCCCTTGCTTCCACCCTCTATAGGCTTCCTTTTTTTGTTTGACTTTGCCCAGGAGCTCCTTGTTCATCCATGGGGGCCTCTGGGTGGATTTGCTTGACTTCCTCTTTGTTGGGATGCATCGCTCCCTAGCTTGGAGGAGGTGACCCTTGAATATTAGCCAGCTGTCTTGGGCCCCTCTTCCCTCCAGGGCTTTGTCCCATGGTATTCTACCTAGCAGATCTCTGAAGAGGCCAAAGTCTGCTCTCCTGAAGTCCAGGGCAGTGAGCTTGCTGCCTGCCCTCCTTGCTGCCCTGAGGATATTGAATTTCACCATTTCGTGGTCCCTGCAGCCAAGGCTGCCCTTGAGCTTGACATCCCCTACCAGGCCCTCCTTGTTGGTGAGAATAAGGTCCAGCATGGCACCTCTCCTCATTGGATCCTGTATCACTTGGAGGAGGAAGTTATCATCAGTGCATTCCAGGAACTTCCTGGACTGTTTGTGCCCTGCTGTGTTGTCCCTCCAACAGATATCGGGGTGGTTGAAGTTCCCCCATGAGGACCAGGGCTTGTGAACTTGAGGCTGCTCCTATCTGCATATAGAGGGCTTCATCTGCTCGATCTCCCTGGTCAGGTGGCCTGTAGCAGGCCGCTTGCTATGATGTCCCCTGTCCCTGTGTTCCCTTTAATCCAGACCCATAAGCTCTCAATTGGCTCCTCATCCATCCCCAGGTGGAGTTCCATGTACTCCAGCTGGTCATTGACATAGAGGGTGACGCCCCCTCCTCTTCTGCCCTGCCTGTCCTTCCTAAAGAGCCTGTACCCTTCCTTCCATCCCAACACTCCAGTCATAGGAGCCATCCCACCACATCTCCATGATGCCAATAAGGTCATAGCCCTGCAGGCGTGCACACGTCTCCATCTCCTCTTGTTTATTCCCCATGCTACATGCATTTGCATAGAGGCATTTCAGTTGGGCCCCCAATGAGGCTGACTTATTGGCTGGAGCACTTTATCAGGGAGTGTAGTGACAGGATAAGGGGTAATGGGTTTAAGCTGAAGGAGGGTCGATTTAGATTAGATGTTAGAAAGAAATTCTTTACTGTGAGGGTGGTAAGGCACTGGAACAGGTTGGCCAGAGAGGTTGTGGAGGCCCCATCCCTGGAAGTGTTTAAGGCCAGGTTGGATGACGCTTTGGGCAATGTGGCCTAATAGAGGGTGTCCCTGCCCGCAGCAGGGGGAGTTGGAACTAGATGATCTTTGAGGTCCCTTCCAACCCAAACCATTCTATGATTCTATGAATTCTTTTGATGTATTTTACCAGTGTCTCCCTGTTGGTTCCCGTTGCGTCTGGAGCCCCTGGCTCATCTCCTGTAGGCTTCGAGCATGCTGCAGTGCCTCCAGCACGTCTGTGAGTAGTAGGCTGAGGGCCCTCGCCAGCGCCCTGTCCCTCCAACCTGGGCACATCATCCCACAACATGTTGCTGGCAAGCCTGATGTTATCCCCCTCCCCCTTCGAGCCTAGTTTAAAGCTCTGTCGATGAGCCCCGCTAGTTCCTGGGCAAAGATCCTCTTCCCCCTTTGAGAGAGATGAATCCCATCAGGGTTCATCAGGCCTGGTGCCGTGTAGGCCATCCCATTGCCAAAAAACCCAAAGTTGTGGCGTTGACACCAGCTGCAGAGCCATGCATTTATGGACTGCGTCTGCCTGTTCCTCCCAACATTGCTGCCCTCAACTGGATGGAGGGAGGAGAATATTACCTGCGCTCCCGAATCCTTCAGTGACTGTCCTAAGAGCCTGAAGTCCCTTTTGATCGCTTTTGCTCTATGTGTCTCAGCTTCATCCCCACCCACATGGAGGAGCAGCAGTGGGTAATAGTCAGAGGGCTGTACCAGGCTGGGGAGTTTCCTAGCGATGTCCTTGACACGGGCCCCTGGGAGGCAGCAGACTTCTCTGAGAGGAGGGTCTGCCCTGCATATCGGGCCCTCTGTACCCTTCAGAAGGGAGTCCCCTATGAGTATAACTCTCCTTTTCTTCTTTGTGGGGGTGGTCACAACACAAGGTGTGGGCCTTTTTGGCCTATGTGCTACCTCTGGTGTAGCTTGACTGTCATCCATATCCTCCTTTGAGTGGCCTTCCACAGCCAGAGCATTCTACCTGATGTACAGGGGTATATGGGAAGGCAAGGTGGACGAGGAGGAGAAGGTCCGCCTGCCACACTGAGTATGGACTTGCTTCCATTCACTCCTCCCTTTGAGTCTGCTGCCTTCTGCCTGGCAAGGGGAAGATACAGGGTCCCCTTCACCTTGGTTTTGGTCTGTTAGTTGTCCCTGCTTCTGTCTCAGGGAGGACAGAGCTTGGTTCCACCAGTCTATCTCTCTCTCAGCCTCTCTGATGCTCCTTAACCTTTCCACTTCTTCACGTAATTCTGCCACCAGGCTGAGCAGATCATCCACCTGGTCACACCTCACACAGCCAATCTCACTACTGCCATCCGCTACCAGTGCCAAGCTCAGACACTCCCTGCAGCCTGAGAGCTGGGTGGCTGCATGCTTCTGTGGCAGCTCTGTCTGTGTTGCCACATGCCTTCTGGCAAGCACAGAGGTCAGAGCTTTCTGCCAGGTGGGTGCAATGGCTAAATTCCTTCTGTGAGAGGGTGATGACCACCAGTAGACTCACCTCTTGAGCACGTAGCGTGACTAGGCCCTTCCTGCATGCCCTGCCTGCGCGAACTGCTGTGCAAACTTCCACACCACGCCCTGGCTGATGCGCCACGCTCTGTTTGCCCGCTCTGTTCGCTCGCTCTGTTCGCTGTGCTCTGGGTTGCTAGCACTACCTAGGCTGCTTTTTATAGGCATTGCGGGTGGGCGCCATTTCTTTGGTAATGCCCAGGTCTCGTCAGTGGTTCTCGTGACAGCAGCCGGCTCATGGCGGGTCTCTTCCACCTCCCAGGCATTTCCCTGCCTCCTGGCACCCCAAGTGCCGGTGCTAGGCAGGATGTTCAAAGGCGGCCCCCTCTACACACCATGCAACTGATGCTACATAGAATAGATGGGTGGCACTGATCACACAGCGGGCTCCAATAGGAAGCCCCAATCATCCAGGAATTCTGGAAGTGATCACAGACTGGCCAGAAGGGAAAGATTTCAGAATGTCACCAGAGGAGGAGGTGACACATGCTGAAAAAGCCCCACCGTATAATAAACTAACAGAAGATGAGAAACCATACGCCCTCTTCACTGATGGGTCCTGTCACATTATGGGAAAGCATCGGAGGTGGAAGGCCGCTGTATGGAGTCCTACATGGCAAGTCGCAGAAGATGCTGAAGGAGAAGGTGAATCAAGTCAGTTTGCAGAGGTGAAAGCCATCCAGCTGGCCTTAGATATTGCTGAAAGAGAAAAGTGGCCATCACTGTACCTCTCTACTGACTCATGGATGGTGGCCAATGCCCTGTGGGGGTGGTTACAGCAATGGAAGCAGAGCAACTGGCAGCGCAGAGGCAAACCCATCTGGGCTGCCCCATTGTGGCAAGATATTGCTGCCCGGCTAGAGAAGCTAGTTGTAAAAGTACGTCACGTAGATGCCCACGTACCCAAGAGTCGGGCCACTGAGGAACATCAGAACAACCAGCAGGTGGATCAGGCTGCCAAGATTGAAGTGGCTCAGGTGGATTTGGACTGGCAGCATAAGGGTGAATTATTTATAGCTTGGTGGTCCCATGACACCTCAGGCCATCAAGGAAGGGATGCGACATATAGGTGGGCCCGTGATCGAGGGGTGGACTTGAGCATGGACGCCATCTCACAGGTCATCCATCAATGTGAAACATGCGCTGCAATCAAGCAAGCCAAGCGGGTAAAGCCTCTGTGGTATGGAGGCCGATGGCTGAAATATAAATATGGGGAAGCCTGGCAGACTGATGACATCACACTCCCACAAACCCACCAAGGCAAGCGCCATGTGCTTACAAGGGTGGAAGCAACCACCGGGTGGCTGGAAACATATCCTGTGCCCCATGCCACTGCCCAGAACACTATTCTGGGTCTTGAAAAGCAAGTCCCGTGGCAACATGGCGCCCCAGAAAGAACTGAGTCAGACAACGGGACTCATTTTTGGAACAACCTCATAGACACCTGGGCCAAAGAGCATGGCATTGAGTGGGTGTATCACATCCCCTATCATGCACCAGCCTCTGGAAAATCAAACCATACAACGGACTGCTAAAGACTACCCTGAGAGCAATGGGTGGTGGGACCCTCAAACACTGGGACACACAGTTAGCAAAGGCCACCTGGTTAGTTAACACTAGGGGATCTGCCAATCGAGCTGGCCCTGCCCAATCAAAACTTCCACTTACTGTAGAAGGGGATAAAGTCTCCGTAGTACGCATGAAGAATATGTTGGAGATGACAGTTTGAGTTATCCCTGCTTCAGGAATCCCCTCTGCAGGATTGCTTTTGCTCAGGGACCAGGGTGCACTTGGCAGGTGATGAGAAAGGATGGGGAAGTCCGGTGTGTACCCCAAGGGGATTTGATTTTGGGTGAGAATAGCCCATAAATTAAATTGCATTATGTTAATAGTGATATACTGTATCAACGGTATGACCATAAGAATCACCCAAAACTAATGAAGGACGGACTTTGATGAAACTGAACAAAGTGCCACGATGATGGAACTAGAACTGGCTTCAGCAACTGGTGCCCAGGAACTTTATCGAAAAATCACATCTTTGGCATCCAGACTGTGAGCATGGACCATGCCAGATACACCAGCCGTGAAAACTCCGGATGCAGCGTGCAACAATCCAGCAGCACGCACCATTGCTCCTGCCCTGAGAGACCGTCATGACAGATGGAGCCCTAAGTCACGTACTAAATGAACTTGATGGACATTTTAGAGCGATGGCCCATAGAGTCAGGGAATGATATCTGTGTATTATCTGGGCATGATGTAGATGGTATAGAATAAGGGGTGGATAATGTCCTGGTTCTGGCTAGGATAGAGTTAATTTTCACAAGGAGCCAGGACAGGTGAGCCAAGCTGGCCAGTCTGTTCAGCAATATAATCTATTGACTAAGCTATTCAATTTTCTTCATGCAAATCTTCTTGCATTGCTTTACCAACAGCAACATTTTTGGGGTACAGGGAAGAGTAAATAACCTATATAAAAATAACTGTAATATTACAAATACTTTATTCATATCCTATAGGTTTTAATTAATTATTAATTGAAATTATACTAAACTTATATAAGTGTAACTACAGTCAGAACCTGGTTTATACTATTGACCTTTTTTACCATTAATCTTTGCTTTTAGACTGCCTGTCGTTATTTTGCTAGTAAGGTTACCTAAAGGATGGAAAAATATATCAGGAAACATGAAAACAGAGAGCAAGAACAGGTGAAAAATCCGTTTCAAAATCTGGATGCTTGCTTTCATAATGACATGTTCTTTTGTAGGAAAAATACGATAGGTTTAGCCCCAGCTGGAAGCTGAGCACCACAGGGCCGCTTGTTCACCCCTGCCCCAGCAGGATGGGGAGGAGAATGGGAAAAACAAAGGCAAAACCTCGTGGGCTGGGATAAGGACAATTTACTGGGACAGCAAAGGGAGAAGGAAATAACACCACCAGTACTGATAACAGAATATACACAAGGGGAGTAACACAAGGCAATTTAACGACCCGATGACCGACTGGACACTCAGCCCACACTCAGACCATCCCGGAGCCGTGCCGAACCCGCCCCTCCCCGACTAGCCCCCTTTTATGGTGAGAATGACGTCACATGGTATGGAATAGGAGAAGATTTTTGACTGAGAGGTCTCGTTTCTCCTATAGTGATCATTCACAGTTTTTATGATGGGACATTTGCCACCTTTATAAATATTTAGGACTCCACCTCAGAAACAGTATGCATGATTGTATGCCTACACATCCTCTCTGGAAGGTTCTCTGATACTCTGTACTAGGCTCTGAGACTCTTTTAAACTGTTTGCATATAATAGTAATTTTTTTTGAACAGGGGTAATAATAGTTTATTCTTTCCTGTCCATACTCTGCAAACATGACTCCAGAAATAAGCAGACTAGTAATTTTCCTATCACTTGTTGTTTTGGACAACAAAACAAGGACAGAAGCCTCTGCAGTGGTAAGAACTATGTAGAAAAATGAAGGAGGCCTAGTGGAAGCATGGTCTTTGGTTGGTATGCATTGGCAAGAAAAAATTCTAGAAAAGAACATTTTCCTTTCTCAGGAAAACAAAGTAACAGTTTTCCTTGATTGCAGAATATGACATCAGTAGAGGAACAATTAGAAAATGCTAGTTAAAAAAAAAAAAAAACCCCAACAAACACCACCACCACCCCCCCCCCCCAAACATAAGGATAACAAAAAACCCTCTGTAGAGCCTTCTGCTTCTCAGATGCTGGGTATGGCAAAAGTGATGCATGCTAGCAGCATTGCATCAGTGTTGGCATCTTCCTGAAAATGATGAGTAATGGATATTTTGGTATTAGTAGCATTTTTGGCTTGGATTTGCACAGTGAGTTGTAGAAATAAATGATGCCTTTATAAAGCTGTGCTTACTATAGTTTATATATGGTAAGTATACTAAATGATACAAATGTGGCTTTAGTTCTCTGGTTTACTTTGGATTAACTTACATTTGTCTTTGTTCATAGTGATAAATCCATGTCTTGAAATGGTTTGACTGGAAATAGCTGGTGTGCTAAGGAATTTGTCTGATGTTAGAACAAAACGAAACAACACTTATTCATGAAGTGTTGGAGGGGAAGCTCTTAAGAGAAACCAACTGAGGTGATAACTAAAGGCAGTCATGGAATAGAAGGTAATCATGGGAGCATGTTTGAAAAGGTTCAGGAGCCAGCCTGTGGCTTACTGTATGGAAAGCTTCCTGTGATACTCTTCCCCTCCCCAATGTGGTTTCCTATTGGAAAATGGAAAGCTAAAGTAATAACAGAGCTCATATAGCATATCCTGTCTACTCCTCCCTTTCCCATGTCACGTCCTTGACATGAGCAGCAAAACAAAGGCACAAAAAGGCAGGAGGAAAAAAAATAAAATCTTTGTGCTACCTTTTGGGAAATGTGGACAATTCCATTCAGTCACTGTTAATATTCTGTGGGTAGACTGCTGGAAAGAAAAGATATAAATGCTTTCAACTTGCAGCCTTAAATAAAATATGCTTGCTATCACCAGAGTCTTGGCAGTGACTTGTGTTTGATGAGAGCATGTCCAGTTTGTTGTAAATATGTAGTCAAGCTGTCTGAACCATGCTGGTTGTGGTGTGTTATTGAATTGTGATTTATTTTTTTTTTTTTTTCAAATGGGGAAAGTAAAGACAGGTGAAGTGGGGAAAACATCAAGGCTGGGCCAGGAGTGAGGATCAGAATACAATTATCTACCCTTTCTCCCAATAGAGTTTATTGGTCAAAGTAAACTGTACTTGAATTGCTGAGCAGCCTCTCCTTGTGGCCAGAGCTCGTTTTATTTGCTCAAAGAGCTCAGCAGCTTGGTCCAACCAGTGCTGGTGTGACAGCGTTGTTTCCCTGTGCTATTAACTGATATACTCTGTACTTGCAGCCCTTTGACAACTTCTGACAACTAGTAATTTATTTCATTGGGAAATGTATGTTTTGCCAAATTAGCCTGTTAATTTTTGTCAGAATGGAGTGTTGTCTTTGACAAGCTTGCAGGCTGGAATAGAGCTTTATCCTGAACTAGGTAAATGATGAACTTGGATTGTGCTCCATCTGACAGGTCTCTGCTGTTCATGACCCCTTACTGTTCAAGGTATCCGTGCTCTAGAGAACACCAGTGTTGTTCCACTGATGGTTAACTAGGGAGGACTAGGAAAAAAGGCCAGATCATTATTACAAGAGTCTTAAATCTTTTCTGTTCAGACTACTTGCTGTTCAGTTTGTATTTATCAAAGCTATGAGGTTAGTTATCTGTCATGGTTTAGCCCCAGTTTGCAGATGAACACCAGGAGGTTCCTTGCTCATCCCTCCCTCCCCTCTGGTGGGATGGGGAGGGGAATCAACAGAATACACAAAGCAGGTGATACACAATGCAATTTCTCACCTGAAAACACATCCTACTTGAGCATGACTTCATATGGTATGGAATACTCCCTTTGGCTAGTTTGGGTCGCCTGTCCTGGCTGTGTTCCATCCCAGCTTCTGGTGAAAATTAACTCTATCCTTGCTCAGAATGAGGACATTATCCACCTCTTATCCTATACCATCTATGTCATGCCCAGATCCTACACTTTGCAATTAATCACCATCACTTTCCCTGTCTCTGAGGGGGGTATGTGTGTGTATATATCCACACACAGATATCATTCCCTATATATATTCCCTATCTATAGGCCAGCCCTCTAAAACGTCTGAGTCACATGATATGGAATAGGAGAAGATTTTTGACTGAGAGGTCTTGCTTCTCCTATAGTGCTCATTCACCTGTCTGTAGTATCTCAGCATGTTGACGTTTGTCAATGTATCAGAGTTGTAAATTGCTTCAAGTTTTATTTACTCAGAGCAGTTTTTTATTTTCCCCAGTAATAGTTACATAACTTGGAGCCTTCTGTTAAACAAAGTTATGTACTGAAATTAGAGCTGCAAATACAACTGCTGACTGCTATTGGCCTCTATTTAATACTCCTTATGAAAAACCCATTCTTTGATTTCTATATCCAGTTCTTTTTCCATATTTATGCCCTTCTGGATCTTTCTAGGAAATAATTTTGGTGACATTTGGCCAAACACATTTACTGTTAAAACTTATACTTAGAAATCTATTACCATTAGACCATTCATATCTTTTTTCCATCTGTTTTCAAGCTGCCAAATCTCAGAACTCCTCTAACTAGTCTTACTTCTTATCTCTAGCTTCTTGTTTATTCTGTCAGTGAAGTAGGAGACTTTTATCACATCATTTGTCCTGTTGAACTAACCACAACTTGTATCTGTTAAGGCATCTGATTCTAAATTTCTAGCCATGCCCAATAAAGGGATTTTGTAGCATTTGGGAGCATTTTCATTGCTGTATGAGTATCCTGAGTCAAAGTGGTCCATATTTTTGTGAGGCTTTTCTCCACAAATATTTATTATTCCAGAGTAAGGATATGGTGTTAATATGAAGCTACACATGTTGTAATGTTTTGCTTTCCTGCTGCTAACTATCCTATGACTTGCCAAGATGAGAGTTTGTGTATGCCCTCTGTAACAGCCTTGTACCATGGAAAACTGAATGTTGAAACAACACAGTATGAGTAAGGTAGTCACTTTCAGAGATATTGAACGCTTTATCTCTGCTTCTCAACTTCAATTAGTAGAGTAATATTTATTCTGTAATTAAGCTTCTTAAACAGAGCTATCTGGGCACCTTATATCAGTAAAAACTGAAGATAAATACAACTACCTTCTTGCTAATAAACAGAAGTCAGTTGCCAGGTTATTAAAAAGTAAGGCAATTGGGAAAGGTATGGGGGAGCAGGATAAACACACCATCCACTTTATTCTCTTACTGAATGAAATTATTATAATGTGGCAAAGTGGTTTAGATTGTCTCAGTCACCGAAATACTGCTAGGTCTCTTTGCTTTAGGGCCCTTCTAAAAAAGATCCAGTGTTCAGGTCATTCAGACCATGATGCAGGAACACTGGCCATACTGTTCCTATGTGCTGCTGCTGAATGAATAGCACTGCTTTCTACAGCACTTGTATAGAAGTATTATCTTTGCCAGAATCTTTTTAACTGATGAGATGAGAAATTGAAGTGGTATGACTAAAAGGTATACTAAAGTATGCCTGTCCCTCAAGTTGTTTACAAAGATAATGCTTCTGGACAACTTGTATCTATAGGGTTGACTATACAGTTCTGAAAAAAACCCCTTAAATTCCATTCAGCTATGTTAGGAAAGAGGCATGCGTGGTGGTTTAGCCCCACCTAGCAGCTAAGCACCATGCCGCCACCCCTCGCTCACTCTTCACACACTCCAACACCCCACCTCATGCCCACTGTAGGATGGGGAGGAGAATCGGAAGACAAAGGCAAAACTTGAGGGTTGGGATAAGGTCAGTTTACTGAGACAACAAAGGAGGATTAAAATATACAAAACAGATGATACAATTTCTCACATGATGACCAGACACAACTGCCCACTCAGACCCTCCCGAAGCAGGTCCCAGGGCTGTGCAGCCCCTCCCCAACTAGCCTCCTTTTATGCTGAGCATGACATCATATAGTATGGAATACCCCGTTGGCTAGTTTGGGTCACCTGTCCTGGCTGTGTCCCCTCCCAGCGTGTTGTGAAAACTAACTCTGCCCTGGCCGAAAACCAGGACATTATCCCCCCCTTATTCTATACCATCTACGTCATGCCCAGATCCTACACTTTCCAATTAATCGCCACCGCTTTCCCTGTCTTTGATTGAGATACATATATACACATACATACACAGATATAATTCCCTTAGTCTATGGGCCATACCTCTGAAATGTGTTGTGGTTTAACCCCGGATGGTAACTAAGCACCATGCAACCGCTCACTCGCTCTCCCCATGGCAGGAGGGGGGAGAGAATTGGAAGAGTAAAAGTGAGAAAACTTGTGGGTTGAGATAAAGATAGTTTAATAAGTAAAGTAAAAACCACGTGCACAAGCAAAGCAAGGAATTCATTCACCACTTCCCATCGGCAGGCAGGTGTTCAGCCATCTCCAGGAAAGCAAGGCTCCATCACGCGTAACGGTTACTTGGGAAGACAAACACCATCACTCCAAACGCTGATGCCAATGCTGCTGCCATCCTTCTTCTTCCCCAAGCCTCTTATAAGCTGAGCATGATGTCATATGGTATGGAATATCCCTTTGGTCAGTTGGGGTCAGCTCTCCTGTCTGAGCCCACTCCCAACTTCTTGTGCATCCCCAGACATCCTGCTGGTGGGGCAGTGTAAGAAGCAGAAAAGCACTTGACTGTGTAAGCACTGCTCAACAACAAACACCTCTATATAACATCTCTAACACTGCTTCCAACACAAATCTAAAACATAGCCCCATACTAGCTACTATGTAGAAAATTAACTCTCTCTCAGTTGAAACTAGGACATATGTCTGTTGAGTTGATTTAGACCATGACTTTGGGCTCTATCTGTCATGACAGTCTCCCAGAGCAGGAGAGGTGGTGTGTGGTGTTGGATTGTTGCATGCTGCATCCAGAGCTCGCAGCTGGTGTATCTGGCATGGTCCATGCTCACAGGCTGCAGGTTGAAGTTGTCAATTTCAAGGAAGCTGCTGGTTGCTGAAGCCAGTTCTAGTTCCATCATTGCTGCACTTTGCTCCGTTTCATCAGAGTTCATCCTTTGTTAATTTGGGTGATTCTTAGGGTAATACCATTGATACAGAATATAGCAGTTATAGTAGTGATGACATACAATGGCAGGGTTATTTAGCAATCAACATCATACAAATGAATTTATTGGCTATTCTCACCCAAAATCAGATCCCCTTGAGGTACGCATCAGGCTTCCCCATCCTTCTGCATTGCCCACCAAGTGCACCCAGGTCCTTAAGCAAAAGCAGTCCCACAGATGGGTTTGCTTTTGGCTGAGGCAGGGCTAACCCAGACTGTCTTTCCCCAACATATTCTTCATGCGTACTACGGAGACTTTATCCCCTTCTACCGTATGTGGAAGTTTTGATTGGGCAGGGCCAGCTCGATTGGCAGATACCCTAGAGTTAACTAACCAGGTGGCCTTTGCTAACTGTGTGTCCCAGTGTTTGAAGGTCCCACCACCCATTGCTCTCTGGGTAGTCTTTAGCAGTCCATCGTATGGTTTGATTTTCTAGAGGCTGGTGCAGGGTAGGGGATGTGATACACCCATTCAATGCCATGCTTTTTGGCCCAGGTGTCTATGAGGTTGTTCCCGAAATGAGTCCCGTTGCCTGACTCAGTTCTTTCTGGGGCGCCATGTTGCCACAGGACTTGCTTTTCAAGACCCAGGATGGTGTTCCAGGTGGTGGCATGGGGCACGGAATATGTTTCCAGCCACCCGGTGGTTGCTTCCACCATTGTTAGAACATAGCGCTTGCCTTGGTGGGTTTGTGGGAGTGTGATGTCATCAGTCTGCCAGGCTTCCCCATATTTATATTTCAGCCATCGGCCTCCATACCACAGAGGCTTTACCCGCTCGGCTTGCTTGATTGCAGCGCATGTTTCACATTGATGGATGACCTGTGAGATGGCATCCATGCTCAAGTCCACCCCTCGATCACGGGCCCACCTATATGTCGCATCCCTTCCTTGATGGCCTGAGGTGTCATGGGCCCACCGAGCTAGAAATAATTCACCCTTACGCTGCCAGTCCAAACCCACCCGAGCCACTTCAATCTTGGCAGCCTGATCCACCTGCTGGTTGTTCTCATATTCCTCGGTGGCCCGACTCTTGGGTACGTGGGCATCTACGTGACGTACCTTTACAACTAGCTTCTCTAGCCGGGCAGCAATATCTTGCCACAGTGGGGCAGCCCAGATGGGTTTGCCTCTGCACTGCCAGTTGCTTCCATTGCTGTAACCACCTCCACAGTGCATTTGTCACCATCCATGAGTCAGTAGAGAGGTAGAGCGTTGGCCACTTTCAGCAATGTCTAAAGCTAGTTGGATGGCTTTCACCTCTGCAAACGGACTCTCCTTCTCCTTCGGCAGCTTCTGTGACTCACCATGTAGGACTCCATACAGCAGCCTTCCACCTCCGATGCTTTCCAACAATGTGATGGGACCCATCAGTGAACAGGGCAATATGGCTTCTCATTTTCTGGTAGTTTATTATATGGTGCGGCTTCTTCAGCACGTGTCACCTCCTCCTCTGGCGATATTCCAAAATCTTTGCCTTCTGGCCAGTCTATGATCACTTCCAGAATTCCTGGTCAACTGGGGTTTCCTATTTGAGCCCGCAGTGTGATCAGTGCAACCCACTTACTCCACGTAGCATCGGTTGCATGGTGTGTAGAAGGGGCCCTCTCTTTGACCATCCAGCCCAGCACTGACAGTCGGGGTTCCAGGAGGAGCTGTGCTTCAGAACCAATCACTTCCAAAACAGCTCAAATCCCTTCGTATGCTGCCAATATCTCCTTTTCCGTTGGAGCATAGCGGGCCTCGTATCCTCTGTATCCCTGACTCCAAAACCTCAGGGGTCGGCCTCGAGTCTTCCCTGGTGCTTTCTGCCAGAGACTCCAGGTAGGGCCATTCTCCCCGGCTGTGGTGTACAGCACATTTTTTAAATCTGGTCCTGCCCGGACTGGCCAAGGGCTACTGCATGAAAACATTTCCTGTTTAATTTATTCAAAGGCTTGTTGTTGCTCAAGGCTCCATATGAAATCATTCTTCTTCCAGGTCACCTGATAGAGAGGGCTTACAATCAGACTGTAATTTTGAGCATGCATCCTCCAGAAACCCACAACACCTAAGAAAGCTTGTGTTTCCTTTTTGCTAGTTGGTGGAGACATAGTAGCTATTTTGTTGATCACATCCATTGGGATCTGACTACGCCCGTCTTGCCATTTTATTCCTAAAAACTGGATATCCTGTGCAGGTCCCTTTACCTTACTTTGTTTATGGCAAAACCATCTTTCAGCAGGATATGGACTATTTTCTTCCCTTTCTCAGAGACTTCTGCTGCTGTGTTGCCCATACAATGATGTCATCAATGTATGGCAGGTGCTCCAAAGCTTCACCCTGTTCCAATGCACTCTGGATGAGTCCATGGCAAATGGTGGGGCTGTGTTTCCACCCCTGGGACAGTCGGTTCCAGGTGTACTGGATGCCCCTCCAAGTGAAAGCAAACTGTGGCAGGCACTCTGGCGCCAAAGGGATTGAGAGAAATGCATTCACGATATCAATTCTGGCATACCACTTGGCTGCCTTTGACTCCAGTTTGTTCTAGCATGTCTGGCACAGCAGCACTCATGGGTGGTGTGACTTCATTCAGGCCAGGATAGTCTACTGTCAGCCTCCATTCTCCATTAGACTTTTGCACTGGCTATACAGGAGTGTTAAAGAGTGAGTGAGTTCTGATCACTCCTTGGCTCTCCAGTTGACCAATCAGCTTATGGATGGGAATCAGGGAGTCTCGGTTGGTGCGGTATTGGCACCTGTTGTTCTTTGACCCTCAGCAACCCCATAACAGAAGGGTCCTCAGAGAGGCCGGGCAAAGTAGACAAGTGTTTAATTTCCTCCATCTCCAAGGCAGCTATTCCAAAAGCCCACCAGTACCCTTTTGGGTCCTTGAAATACCCGCTCCGGAGGTAGTCTATGCCCAGGATGCACAGAGTCTCTGTTTCAGTCACAACGGGGTGCTTTTCCCAGTTAGACTCACTTCAGCCTCCAGTACAGTTAACTGTTGGGATCCCCCTGTCACTCCAGAAATACAGATGGGTTCTGCCCCTTCATGGCTTGATGGCATTAGGGTACAGTGTGCACTAGTTTCCACTAGAGCCTTATACTCTTGTGGATCTGACGTGCCAGGCCATTGGATCCACACAGTCCAATAAACCCAGTTGTCCCTCTCCTCCACCTGGCTGGAGGCAGGGCCCCTCTAATCCTGCTCATCGTGTTTGTTACTCACTTTTTCCAAAAATTACTTAGAAGTCCCTTGAGGAGGATCATAAGTACGTTTAGGCCTTCCAGTCGGTCTGGGGGACTGTCCGCTGGAAACTGGAGTGGGATTTTTCCTGGAAGAATCCCCTTTTGTGGTTGTTTTTCCTTGCTGCTCGTGTACTTGTGCCTGTAGGGTCGAGGTAGGTTTTCCATCCCACTTCCTCATGTCCTCTCCGTGGTCACACAGAGAAAACCACAGGATACCTCGTGGTTTGCTCCTTCTGTATCCTCACAGGATCCTAACAGCTGAGATACTGGTCCATACAGGTGGGGAATAGGAAATATATTTTTTCAATTTGCTGGTCTTTCTGGGACAGTTTCTCTGCAGCTGAGACAAGGGAGGAAGAAAGATTTTCTTCATATTGCAGAGGTCGGCCAGGCACTTCGTCTGCTGTTGGTACTTCTTCGCCTTTCCAGTCCATTACTGCCAATGAGTTGGCGTATGATGATGGTGTGCTCCATGCAAACCTCTGCCACATGGGTCGGGTACATTAGACTTCATCAGTATCTGTCAGTAACTGCACGTTGTCTGGGTAATAATAAACCATCTCCTAACTGGATGATGGAGAGTAGCTAATCCCCTTTGGTACCTGATACCTCTCTCCATGGTGGTCCAATTGCCTGGATGACATACAACATCTTCACTGAAGGGATACCTTTCCTTCACGCTTGACAGGAGTCGCCTCCAGAGGCGACTTTGCCTTTTTCCCAATCGCCTTGTGTGGTGGGTTGACCCTGGCTGAGGGCCAGGTGCCCACCAGAGCCGCTCTATCACTCCCCTCTTTCATTAGACAGGGGAGAAAAGGTACAATGAAAAGAAAAAAAAAAACTTACGGGTCGAGATAAGGACAGGGAGAGATCATTCTCTAATTATCATCACGACCAAAGCAGACCGGACTTAGAGAGGGAATTCATCTTATTTATTACTAAGCAAAACAGAGTAGAGGAATGAGAAATAAAACCAAATCTTAAAAACACCTCCTCCCACCCCTCCCATCTTCCCGGGCTCAACTTCACTCCCGGCTTCAACCTCCGCCCCCCCCAGCAGCACAGGGGGACGGGGAGTGGGGGTTACGGTCAGTTCATCATGCGGTGTTTCTGCTGCTTCTTCATCCTCAGGGGGAGGACTCATCGTTCCCCCGCTCCAGCGTGGGGTCCCTCTCACGGGAGACAGTCCTTCACGAACCTTCTCCAACGTGAGTCTCTCCCACGGGGTGCAGACCTTCAGGAGCAAACTGCTCCAGCGTGGGTCCCCCACGGGGTCACAAGTCCTGTCAGCAAACCTGCTCTGGCGTGGGCTCCTCTCTCCACGGGGCCACAGGTCCTGCCAGGAGCTTGCTCCAGCGCGGGCTTCCCACGGGGTCACAGCCTCCTTCAGGTGTCTCCACCTGCTCCGGCGTGGGGTCCTCCACGGGCTGCAGGTGGAATCGCTAGACCCCCTCATCCTCCCTCCAGGGGCTGCAGGGGGACAGCCTGCTTCACCATGGTCTTCACCATGGGCTGCAGGGGAATCTTGCTCCGACGCCTGGAGCACCACCTCCCCCTCCTTCTGCACTGACCTTGGTGTCTGCAGATGTTCTTACATCTTCTCACTCCTCTCTCTGGGTGCAAAAGCGCTCTCTAACTGTTTTTTTTCTCTTTCTTAAATATGTTATCACAGAGGCGCTGATTGGCTTGGCCATGGCCAGCGGCGGGTCTGTCTTGGTGCCGGCTGGCATTGGCTCTGTCAAGCACAGGGGAAGCACCCCTGTAGCTCCCCCCCCCCGCTACCAAAACCTTGCCATGCAAAACCAACACAGTCAGTTTTTGTTCTGTGGATTTTGTGGTATTTGCGTTACAATGGGTAACAAACCTTCGGTGAATGGGGGAATATTAAAGAAATCTCCCCTAGGGTGTATTTTAAAACGTTGGAAACAAATAGGAGGGGACCCTCTTATAAAAAGACAACTAATTGAGTATTATAATCACTGGTGGTCGATATATAAATTGGATGATCAGGAAAAATGGCCCAAGAATAAGAATTTGTAATATAATACAATATTACAATTGATGTTGTTTTGTAGAAGGGAGAAGAAATGGGATGAGGTACCTTATGTTGATTTGGTTGGGTTTTTTTCACCTTGCAAAATCATCCTGAGTGGCTGAAGGACTGTGGGTTTACCCTGCAAGACCCCCTGGCATTAGCATTAGAAAAGCAGGAAAAGGTAGCAGGAGGCTGTGAAGGTGTTGCTCTGCGTGTAGTACAGGGCAACAGTGTTTGAAGTGCAGGCGTGATGAGGAGGATGATTTAAAATTAATGAAAGATGTTGGAGGTTGCATGGATGGTTTTTGATAACAGGGAGAAAGGGAAGGAAGTTAGAGAAGAGCAACGAGAAAACAAAGGAGAGCAGAGACAGGCAGGGAGAGACAGGGAAAGAGACGGTAACCTGAGAGCTGCGCTGCAGGGAGCCTCAGCAAACAGTAACTTCAGGGGAGGACGGCAATACTATGGGGGAGAGGCGGGGCCCCTCCAGCACAAAATACCAGGAATACCTTAGGAGATCATTAGTGTGTCTATTGTAAAGAATTGGGACATTGGAAATGGGATTGTCAGAAATTTAAGGACCGTTTTAGGGGTCCTGTTCCTATCAGTCCAGAGGTTCTGGAGGAGGCACGATACAATCAAGAAGCAGCTCCCTTTCCACATCAGTTCCCCTTAACTAAGTCCTGAAGGGGACCGGGGAAACCTCCCCAGCGGAACCCCTGGTTACAGTAGAGCTGGGAAAAAGGAAAATAGATTTTCTTGTAGATACTGGGACGACTTATTCTTCTGTTAAATACTTGTCAAAGAACACTGAGTAAACATTGTGAGTGCCACAGGGAAAGTTGAACAGCGTGCCTTTTGCCATCCTTTAAATTTTAAGCTCGGAAAACAAAGGGTAACTCACCAATTTTTATATATGCCTGAATGTCCTATACCACTCTTGGGACGGCACCTATTGAGTAAATTGGAAGTGCAGATCACCTTTAAAGATGGGGAAGTTCAATTATTAATCCCTGAATCTAAAGCCATCAAGGCAAGAGTTTTTATGTTGCAGGAACAACCTAAGACTAACCAAGGAATTCCCGAGGAGGTGGAGAATGCAGTGACACCTTTGGTATGGACTAGTGAGGTTCCAGGTAGATCCAAAAGAGCGGAACCAGTAAGAATTATCCTTAAACCTAGAACAAATCCGGTAAGACAAAAACAATACCCATTGAGGATAGAGGCCAAAAAGGGATTAGAAAAGTTAATACTCAACTTTATAGAATATGAGTTGCTCACATAATGCGAATCAGAATTTAACACTCCAACCTTACTTGTTAAAAAAGCCAGGGGGTGAGGAATATAGGTTAGTACAAGATTTACAAGCTGTGAACCAAATAGCACAGGACATTCACCCGGTGGTGGCAAACCCCTATACATTACTTACAGCCCTCAAAGATAAACATGAATGGTTCACAGTCCTAGATTTAAAGGATGCCTTCTTTTGCATACCTCTCGAAAAACAGAGTCAGGCTATTTTTGCCTTTGAATGGGAAAGCCCAACCACTGGACGAAAAACTCAACTAACCTGGACTGTGTTGCCTCAAGGATTCAAAATAGTCCAACAATCTGTGGAAACCAGTTAGCTAAAGAATTAGAAATATGGACAAGAGACCATCCTGGAGGAGTTATGCTGCAATATGTGGATGATATCCTATTAGCAGCAGAAACCTGGGAGGAGTGTATACAAATGACTGTTGAACTTCTTAGGACAAGAAGGATGCAAAGTGTCCAAGAAGGCGGCACAGATTGCAAAACCAATGGTCACTTAGCTGGGATTTGAGATTTTACAGGGCCAGCGGAGATTGGGAACAGATCGGAAAGAGGCTATTTGTCAGATCCCAGAACCAAAGACAGCAAGAGATCTGAGGGCTTTCCTGGGAACGGCCGGATGGTGTTGTCTGTGGATATCCAACTATGGACTGCTGGTAAGACCTCTTTACAACATCTTGAAGGAGGCACAGAGAGAATATCTGCCTTGGAACCCTGAATGCGGCAGGCCTTTTTGGAGCCAAAAAAAAAAAAAAAAAAAGGCTTTGATGATGGTGCCTGCACTAGGGCTGCCGGACTTATCTAAGCCCTTCGAACTATTTGCATATGAAAGGCAACATCTCCTTTGGGAGTATTAGCCCAGAAGAATGGGGACAGGAAAAGACCAGTCGGGTACTTCTCTAAGCAACTGGACCCTGTAAGTAAGGGATGGCCAGGATGTTTCCGAGCCATAGCGGCCACTGTCCTATTAATACAGGAAGCCAGGAAATTAACCATGGGGCAAAAAAAAATAATTGTATATGCACCCCATATGGTTACCACAGGTCTAGAACAAAAGGGGGGACATTGGTTATCCCCCAGCAGAATGCTTAAATATCAGGTGATGCTATTAGAACAAGATGATGTAGAACTCAAAAGTCACCGCTGCTGTCAATCCCGCTATGTTTTTAACCATGAATGAGGAAAGTGAGGAATCTTTGAGCCACGACTGTCTGCAAACAATTGAACAAGTCTATTCCAGTCGCTCAGATCTGCATGATGAACCTTTGACTAACCCTGATTTGGAGCTGTTTACAGACGGTAGCAGTTTTGTACAGGATGGGAAACGAAGGGCTGGATATGCTGTTGTTACAACTACAGAAGTTGTGGAGGCCGAGGCGTTATCCATCGACACGTCAGCGCAGAAAGCAGAACTGATTGCACTACACCAGGCCTTGAGGGTAGCTAAAGGTAAACAGGTAAACATATGGACAGACTCCAAATATGCCTTTGGTGTTGTGCACGCTCACAGAGCCATTTGGAAAGAAAGAGGATTGCTGTCGGCACAAGGATCTTCTATTAGACACAAAGAAGAAATTTTACAACTTCTCCAAGCTGTCCAGGAACCAGAAGAGATTGCTATAATGCACTGCTGGGCACACCAGTTTGGGCAATCCAATGTTAATATAGGAAATCGTTTGGCAGATTGCACTGCCAAGGAGGTTGCACAACAAGGTATTCTAGCACTAATCCCAGCTAAAAGGATACAGCTACCAGGGACTAAGCCTTTTTACAGTTAAGTAGACCGTAAATTGGCATTGTATTTAAAAGCAACAGAAAATTCAGAAGGATGGCTGATAACCCCCAATGAGCAAGTTATTGTGCCACCTCAATTAATGACACAAATAGCTGAGGCCAGACATAAACAAATGCATTGGGGAGGGGAGTCTTTGATTGACAGCCTCCAATCACAAGTACTTAGTGTTTGAATGACTAAGATTATAAAATCAGTTACAGAGAAGTGTCCAGTCTGTTTGAAAAACAACCCTCTTAACCAAAGGAGGCCACCCCCAGGGGTTACTAAGCGAGGGAACTCCCCCGGAGATTACTGGCAAATTGATTTTTCTGAGTTACCCAGACAAAATGGCTATCGATATCTTTTGGTTTTGGTGGATACCTTTTCAAGATGGCCTGAGGCTTTTCCCTGTCGCACCAACAAAGCACAGGAGGATGTTAAATGCTTATTAAAGGAAATAATACCTAAGTTTGGTGTACCAATTGGAATGTCCTCAGATAGAGGACTGCATTTTGTGGCTGAGGTTTTGCAACAATTAAGTCAAACCTTGAATATTACATGGGATTTACATACTCCACGGAGACTGCAATCTAGTGGGAAAGTTGAAAGAATGAATCAGACTCTGAAGAGACAAATAAGTAAAATCTGTCAGGAAACAACATTAAAATGGCCCCAAGCCCTTTCTTTAGCACTTCTCCGAATTAGGGTACAACCTCGGACTAATAAAAAGGAAAAACGCTTGCAGGTCTAAAGAGATACGTCACCTTATCTGAACCTCTGACCCTTGATACCCCCATGCATCCATACCAGCCTGGCAACCATGTCTACATAAAGACTTGGAACTCTGAACCGCTAAAGGAAAAGTGGAAAGGCCCCTTCCAGATTCTTTTGACAACCTACACAGCAATCAAGGTTGAAGGAATTGAACCATGGATCCACTATACTCGAGTTAAGAAAGACCCCCTGGATCAGTGGCAAGTAACTATGGAAGGACCTCTAAAAATCAAATTGAATCGGGTTTGAAAAAGTATGTCAAATATGTAAGATGTCTTGCTCTGTTAGGACAGGTATGGTCCTGTATTACTGGCAGTTTCTTTGCTCTCCAGTCAAGGGAACCAACAGGAGCTATGGTCTCAAGCCCATAAACAACATACTGGTATAATGGGGAATGTAGGCAAAGCTACCTTACTGACAGTGGTAATACATGGAACTGAGGTGTTTTTAGAAAATGAATGGGGCTTGGAGGATGGCCATTGTGGGAAAATTCCCATAATTAAGGGGAAGGTAGGGAAAGAAATGAAAATAGGATGCAGAATGATAAATGGATCTACACATCAGAGGGCAAATAAGGCCACATCTTGTATAGGAGAAGGTCAAATTACGACCCAATGTATTTCTAGTACCTTAGATTGTTGGCACAATTTTACTTTGGTACAATCTGTGCACATAATCTGTTTAGGTGTCCGTGATCAATTGGTGGCATTAACATTTAAATTTAAGATAAACGTTATCGAACCTAGCATGACACAATCCCCTAGTGTAAGCCTTCTGTCGTGGTTTTACCCCAGCTGGCAGCTGAGCACCACGCAGCTGCTCGCTCACTCCCTCCCCATCGGGATGGGGGAGAGAATTGGAAGAGTTAAAGTGAGAAAACTCGTGGGTTGAGATAAAGACAGTTTAAGAGGTAAAGCAAAAGCCGCGCGCACAAGCAAAGCAAAGCAAAGCAAGGAATTCATTCACCACTTCCCATGGGCAGGCAGGTGTTCAGCCATCTCCAGGAAAGCAGGGCTCTGTCACGCGTAATGGTTACTTGGGAAGACAAATGCCATTGCTCCGAACGCCGCCACCCCCCCCTCTCTCTTCCTCCAAGCTCCTTATAAACTGAGCATGACATCATATAGTATGGAATATCCCTTTGGTCAGTTTGGGTCACCTGTCCTGTCTGTGTCTCCTCCCAACTTCTTGTCCACCCCCAGCCATCCCGCTGGCAGGGCAGTGCAAGAAGCAGAAAAGGCCTTGGCCCCATGTAAACACTGCTCAACAATAGGTCCATAGAACAAAAACATCTCTATATGTGTTGGTTTTGCGTGGCAAGGTTTTGGTAGCGGGGGGGCTACAGGGGTGGCTTCTGTGAGAAGCTGCTAGAAGCTTCCCCTGTGTCTGATAGAGCCAATGCCAGCCGGCTCCAAGACGGACCTGCCGCTGGCCAAGGCCAAGCCAATCAGCGCCTCTGTGATAACATATTTAAGAAAGAGAAAAAAAACAGTTAGAGAGCGCTTATGCAGCCAGAGAGAGGAGTGAGAAGATGTAAGAACATCTGCAGACACCAAGGTCAGTGCAGAAGGAGGGGGAGGCGGTGCTCCAGGCGCCGGAGCAAGATTCCCCCTGTAGCCCGTGGTGAAGACCATGGTGAAGCAGGCTGTCCCCCTGCAGCCCACGGAGGGAGGATGAGGGGGTCTAGCGATTCCACCTGCAGCCCGTGGAGGACCCCACGCCGGAGCAGGTGGAGACACCTGAAGGAGGCTGTGACCCCGTGGGAAGCCCGCGCTGGAGCAAGCTCCTGGCAGGACCTGTGGATCCGTGGAGAGAGGAGCCCATGCCAGAGCAGGTTTGCTGACAGGACTTGTGACCCCGTGGGGGACCCACGCTGGAGCAGTTTGCTCCTGAAGGTCTGCACCCCGTGGAGGAGACTCACGTTGGAGAAGGTTCGTGAAGGACTGTCTCCCATGAGAGGGACCCCACGCTGGAGCGGGGGAACAATGAGTCCTCCCCCTGAGGATTAAGAAGCGGCAGAAACACCGTGTGATGAACTGACCGTAACCCCCACTCCCCGTCCCCCTGTGCCGCTGGGGGGGGCGGAGGTTGAAGCCGGGAGTGAAGTTGAGCCCGGGAAGATGGGAGGGGTGGGGGGAGGTGTTTTTAAGATTTGGTTTTATTTCTCATTCCTCTACTCTGTTTTGCTTAGTAATAAATAAGATGAATTCCCTCTCTAAGTTCGGTCTGCTTTGGTCGTGATGATAATTAGAGAATGATCTCTCCCTGTCCTTATCTCGACTCATAAGTATTTTTTTCATTGTACCTTTTCTCCCCTGTCTAATGAAAGAGGGGAGTGATAGAGCGGCTCTGGTGGGCACGTGGCCCTCAGCCAGGGTCAACCCACCACACTATATTATCAATGCTGTCTCCAGCACAAATCCGAAACATATCCCCACACTAGCTACTATGAAGAAAAATCAATCCTCTCAGCTGAAACCAGGACACCTTCCCACAACATCTGGGCCTGTGCCAACAGGGCCCTCTGGACTGACTCCATTTACTTTTAGCATTGGTCTATATGTCGTTAAAAATGTGGGACAACAACAAATCTTACTAAATTAATTTTATTCCCTTAAAAGGGTGGAGTTGTCCATACAAATCAATATCATTGTGATAGAGGGAACTAACACTTAAGGGAAATAGCAGGACCATTAACTAGCTTAAGCCACATATCTAGTAATCTTAACCCTTACGTAAGATGTTTTAACAAGAACTAGCGTAAGGAAGGGTCAAGATGACCCTTCGCTCTGCTTGCATTTTTGTAACCAATCACAAGATAAGGAGGTAGTAAATCAGAATGGAATGAACACGGAGGATTCTCTGCTAATTAGGAACCGGTCTGAGTAAGTTTTATGGTGAAGGTGAAAAGTGCACAGTGAGGAAGACATACGGCCTTCATCCCTAAGACCCCGGCCCACGACCACCAAGAGGCACTGTGCGTGCGCAGCTGAGAGGAGTTAAAGGCGGAGACAATGGAAATGAACTCATTGTAATAAGACCGCCTTTCCACGGAAAGATCATGAATATGTATAGGCGCTTTTTGAATATGTAACATTTTGTTGTATAAAATTCAAAGGGAATTGCCGCAAGGTGCGCACGATTTTGGTGGGATGACCCCCCGTGCTGCCCAGCGCTGAATAAACATACCTACTTTACAACTTTCCCAGTTGTGGAGTCCGATTTTCCGCACATCATTTTGGCGAGCCAGCCAGGAGACACTCTGCTCGGCTGCGGGATCGACTGCGGAGCGGACGCTCCTAGGCGCGCCCCGAGCACTCCTCTCGGAGGAGCCTCCACTTCCAGCCGCTCACGGCAGGAGTAGACAACAACCTCCTGAAGCTGCGGATAAACGGTATGTTTAACAAGGGGGCCAGTAAGTCGTAGGGGACGCCCACGCTTGGCCGGGGCCGCTGGTAAATCGCGCAGAGACGTCTGGCGTACAGCATAGTCCCCGTATGGGAGGAGGGTACCCTAAGGAAAGGGGGGATTCGCTGACCGATAGAGCGGCCGCTAGCGATCTTGGGAGTAGATCGAGTGAATCCGAGGTTATCGCTGCATCCCGGCATCGGGAGCCAGGACGGACCTGCTAATGACTGTATAAGAAGCAGAAGAAGGGTAAGCGAGCCTCAAAGTGTGCAGCTGCTGAAGGGATAACAACTAGAGCGTGAACTGTATGATTTATCTATGAAACTCCCGGGTATTTTATGTTAAAAGCACGAGTGTCTGTGTGTGTGTGTTTGAGAGACAGCGCCGCTGTGAAGCGAGTGGGAGTCCTGATTTGCGGTTCCGTGATTCCGTGAGGAACATGGCCAGAGACGGACAAAGTGTCTGAAATGTTTGTAAGATCTGTAAATGTTTTTGATATATGTAAGTTGGGCTGCTGCGGTGTTTAGTCAATCTCCTAAGTATCGGAGGCCTGGCTGATCATCAAAGTGGCAGGACGGAGAGAGTCACTCCTTCAGTGGTTTGGGCTCGAACCTTGGGAGTATTTAAACGAAGGAGGGAACTGGATAAGGAGGGGAGAGGAGCGGATTTTATGAAGAAGAGCGTATTTAACACCAATTGGACAGATAGTAGCCCTAAATTGGGAACAACCTGTCCCAGATACCTTTTTTAAACCCCCATATTGATGGAGGGTGATTCCTTGTTTTGTGTGTGGGATTACTAACAAATTATGCGAAAATTGGCATTCGGCCTGGGTCTTGTTAGAGTGTTCATTTTGCAAGGAAAGGTGGTATTGTTTATCTGGAAGGCAGAAAGCTGAATGTCCTAAGTGCTTTCCCAAAATCCCCAGCTTTGTGATTGGGAAAGGACTTATCAAGAATCCAAAATAGGAAAGTTTGCGTGTAAAAAAACAAAAACAAAACAAAAAAACCCACCCAAAAACCCAAAAGACCTAATCCCAGAAATTTGGGGACGTTTGGGAAAAAGGATTGAAAGAGAACTGTGGGGATTTGTAAGAGGAGGTTTGCGTGGAAGTTAAAACGGGATAGAGAAGGTAGCAGGAAAGAGTTTGTGAAAAAGGAAAAAGAAATTATTAGGATGGGCAATACCCAGGGAGGCATTCTAAAAAAGAGTCCCCTAGGCTGTGTACTTGCTCACTGGAAGGAAATTGCTGGGACTGGAGGCACAGAGAGCAGGAAGACCCTTATTAAGTACTGTAATCAGTGGTGGCCGCTGTACAAACTAGAAGATGGAGCCAAATGGCCATTGAATGGGTCAATTGATTATAACACTATCTTGCAATTAATGCTGTTTTTAAGAAGGGAAGGAAAATGGGATGAAGTATCATATGCAGATATGTTTTTCACCCTCCGAAATCATCCGGAGTGGCAAAGGGACTGTGGGATGGTGCCACCACAGGACCCTATGGTACTTGCCCTTGAAAGAGAGAGTAACAAGGAACTTAAAGGCAAGCTGAAGCGGTGCTGCTCGGCATGTAGTATTGGACAAAGTTGTACAAATGCAAACAAAAACCGCCAGGCACTAGAACAAGATCTAACCGATTTGTTTAAGCCTCCCCCTCGATCGCAAGAGCAGGATGTGGACTCGGACGGAACCTCCACTCCCCCGACTAGCCCTGTATCCTCCCGTACTAGGCGGAAGCCCGGCCTGACGGTCCTGCAGGCACCTCTCCGGGAAGCAGTAGGACCTGATGGTGGGACAATGCTGATCAAGGTACCTTTTTCCACAATTGATTTAGAGGCATGGAAAAGGGTTGCTAAGGATTACAGGAACGATCCGGTGAGTGTGACCAAACATTTTCAGTTTATCGTAAAGCAACACAACCCCGATTGGAATGACATACAATTATTGTTAGAATGTATGACCGAGATGGAAAAACAATTGATTTTAAAAACTGCAGGGGATCTGGCTGAGGACCATTATAAAGTCTCGGGAGGAGACGTTAAAGAATACCTCCCCCTTCAGGACCCAAAGTGGGATGCGAATAGGTCCACCCATATGGAGAAATTGCGGGCATATCAGGGATGGATTTCAAAAGGAATGGAAAGAGCCATTCCCCAGACCATAAATTGGTCAGCACTATATGCAATTAAGCAAGGGCCTTCCGAGTCACCATCCGAATTCCTGGATCGACTGAGGGACGTAATGCGCCGTAATACACCGCTGGACCCTGGGTCAGAGGTAGGAATACAACAACTAGTTTCTTTATTTTTGGGCCAGTCTACAGGGGATATTAGGCGAAAGCTTCAAAAGCTGCGTCCCACAGAGGGCAGGAACCTGGAAGTATTGTTGGATGAGGCATGGAGAGTGTTCAGCAATAGAGAGGAAGATTACAAACGGGGACAGAGAAGGGTGGTAGCGGTCATCAGGGAAGAAGAGAGAAAACCCAGACGAGGACTGCCTCGATTAGACAGGGATCAATGTGCGTTATGCAAAAGATTTGGTCACTGGAAGAATGAGTGTCCAGAAAGGCAAGGAAATAAGGGGAAGGGACGAAGCAATCAGAAAAGAGGGATAGTGGCCCATGTGAAGGAGGACTGACGGGGACCTGGGGAATCTACCCTAGCGGATCCACTGGTTATAATGAAGCTAGGGAAAGAACAAAAGAAGATAGAATTTCTGATCGACACAGGGGCAACGTATTCGGTTTTAAACCAAGCTTTGATGCCCCTAGGAAATGACTATATCATGGTAAAAGGGGCAACTGGCCAAAGTGAAAAGGCATATTTTTGTGAGCCTCTGAGATATAAACTGGGAAAACAATGGGGCATTCACAGATTTCTGTATATGCCCAACTCCCCGAAGGCGCTTTTGGGAAGAGATTTATTGGAACAATTGGGTGCAATAATTAAATTTGAAAAGGGAGAGATTACTCTGGAGGTAAATGATCAGCAGTATATCCAAATAATGAGTTTATCACTAGCTAGTGTTCCCACAGAAGGAAAAATCAGGGAGGAGATCACGAACCAGGTATACCCCGGGGTATGGGCCACTGATGTACCCGGAAGAGCAAAAAATGCCCCACCTGTTGAGGTCAGGCTCAAAGAAGGAAGGCAGCCGGTAAGAATTAAACAATATCCCCTGAGGAAGGAGGACAAGGAAGGAATCCGGCCAGTGATAGAAAATTTTCTACAACTAGGATTACTAAAGGAATGTGAGTCCGACTTTAACACTCCCATATTACCTGTCCGTAAGCCCGACGGATCATACCGGGTAGTCCAGGACCTACGGGCTGTAAATAAGATAACTGAAGACCTCTACCCGGTAGTGGCGAATCCATACACCTTGCTAACTGTGCTGACCCCTGAGCTAACCTGGTTTACCGTTTTAGACTTGAAAGATGCCTTCTTTTGCCTCCCTCTCCATAAAGCCAGCCAGAAAATATTTGCATTCGAATGGGAAAATCCTAAAAGTGGTCGTAAAACTCAGCTTACTTGGACGGTGTTACCACAAGGGTTCAAAAACAGCCCTACTATATTTGGTAATCAACTTGCAAAAGATCTTGAGTCTTGGGAAGCCCCGCCTGAGGAAGGGAAGCTGTTGCAATATGTGGATGACATCCTGATTGCCACCAAGACAAAGGATGCTTGTATGGCCTGGACGGTGAGTCTGCTAAATTTTTTGGGGCTCCAGGGATACCGGGTATCCAAGAAAAAGGCCCAAGTAATGCAGTGCAAAGTGATTTATCTGGGCTATGAAATTAGTGCTGGACAAAGGACTTTGGGACAGGCCCGAAAAGAGACAATATGCCAAACCCCGAGACCACAAACAGTGAAAGAGTTACGAACTTTCCTGGGGATGACTGGGTGGTGCCGACTATGGATCTATAATTATGGACTGCTTGTTAAACCCTTGTATGCACTAACAACCACTGAGCAGAAACCCCTTAAATGGAGCAAAGAGACCATACAGGCCTTTAAGCTGCTAAAGAAGGCCCTGATGTCGGCCCCAGCCTTAGGACTCCCAGATGTGAGTAAACCATTTTTCTTTTTTCCCATGAGAAGCAGGGGATTGCCCTAGGAATATTAGCGCAAGATTTGGGCCCGTACCGACGAGCAGTTGCCTACTTTTCCAAACAATTGGATGCAACTGCAAAGGGCTGGCCTGGATGCTTGCGAGCGGTCGTGGCCGTAGTACTAAACATCCAGGAAGCCCGAAAATTCACCCTGGGCCAGAAAATGACTGTGTTAGTGTCCCATACAGTATCTGCAGTACTGGAAGCGAAAGGTGGACACTGGCTTTCCCCACAAAGATTCTTGAAATATCAGGCTATAATGGTAGAACAAGATGATGTGGAGATTGTAGTCACTAACATTGTCAATCCAGCCTCTTTCCTCAGTGGAAACACAGGAGAACCAGTGCATCATGACTGTCTGGAGACCATCGAGGCAACATATTCGAGCCGCTTGGACCTGAGAGACAGTCCTATGGAAAACACAGAAAACTGGTTCACGGATGGAAGCAGCTATGTCCTAAGCGGTAAAAGACATGCTGGATATGCCATTACCACCAGCCAGGAAGTAATAGAGTCAGGGCCCTTGCCCATGAATACCTCTGCACAGAAGGCAGAAATAATTGCTCTGACCCACGCCTTGGAATTGGCCCAAGGCAAAGCTGTAAATATCTATACAGACTCAAAATATGCCTTTGGAGTCGTGCATGTGCATGGAGCAATCTGGAAGGAGAGAGGATTATTGAACTCACAAGGCAAAAACATCAAGCATGCGGAGGAGATCCTGAAGCTGTTGGAGGCAGTCCAACTCCCTGAGAAAGTGGCAATCATGCACATTAAGGCGCACCAGAAAGTGAACTCGGAGTTGGAAAGAGGAAATGAGCTGGCAGACAGAGAGGCAAAACAGGTAGCCAAAACAAAGGTAAAAACAGAAGGGGCTTTGGTCCCTGATGGGCGAATCTCCCTAGAAGGTAAGCCAAAATATACTAAGGAAGATCAGAAGCTTATCATCGACCTAGAAGGGTCGTATAATAACGAGGGGTGGGCTCTCACCCCACAAGGGAAACTAATCATTCCCTCTTATCTAACATGGTCTCTGATAAGGGAAGAACACAGGAAGAGGCATTGGGGGGCAGAAGCTCTATATAAACACCTGATTAGAGAGATTGTAGCTAGGAATCTATACACCACCGTGAGGCAAGTAACTCAACAGTGCGATATTTGCCTCCAGACTAATCCTAAGAATACCCCCAAACCAGAAATGGGCCAAATTGGGAAAGGCAACGGGCCTGGGCAACAATGGCAGATTGATTTCTCAGAACTCCCAAGAAAAGGGGGGTATCGATATTTATTGGTATTAACTGATACCTTTTCTGGTTGGCCAGAGGCATTTCCTACCAGGACAGCCAAGGCTCAGGAGGTAACCAGAACATTAATACAAGAAATAATACCACGCTTTGGGGTTCCGGCAACCATATCTTCTGACAGAGGACCACATTTCATCTCAAAAGTAGTACAACAAATTAGCCGCCATTTGGGTATAGATTGGCAGCTTCATACCCCATATCGCCCTCAGTCGAGTGGCCAAGTAGAAAAAATGAACCACTTTTAATCAAACAGCAGATTGTGAAATTGGGACAGGAAACTAACTTGGCCTGGCCTCAGTCTCTTCCTTTGGCTCTTTTGCGCATACGAACCAGGCCAAGAGCAAAGGAGGGGCTGAGCCCTTTTGAAATTTTGTATGGACGACCCTATGGAATACAGAAAGGGATGTCCACACAAGCAGGGGAGGAAATTATGTCTTCATACATGGTGGCATTAGGCAAACAACTCAGCAGAATTGAAAAACATGTGGTTGGGACTCGAAGCAGGGGTTTGGATGGACCTGTACATAACATAAAACCTGGAGATTATGTATATGTGAAGTCTCTTACAGAAAAGACCCTGGAACCACAATGGGAAGGACCGTTCCAGGTACTCCTCACATCCTTCACTGCAATAAAGATTAAGGAACAGAATGCCTGGATTCACCACTCCCGTGTGAAGAAGGCACCTAAATCTCCATGGAGAGTCACGCAAGTACAGCAAGGAAAGCTTACCTTGTCACGACACTGACTGTAAGCCTAATTAATAGGGGGACTTGAGGCATGGGAGAATAATGCCTTTTTGCAGCTACATGACAAAATTGCTAATGCCATGAACTGGTCTGATTGCTGGATTTGCTCACGATTGCCCACAAATGTAGGACAGGGCCACCCGGTGGTCGCCACCAGTTTTCCCAACTCTTCGGAGATAGCCAAGGCCTTTAGTAATATATCCCTCACAGAATACATGGAGATACCAAAAAGGAATGTCGAGTGGTAGATAGATTTAAGCACACTCTGGAACGAGACCACGGAAGTACCTTGTGTCCAGAGGTGCTACCTGGAAAACACCACAAAAAGTACAGGAGGGAATAGCACAGATAAAAATGTGGAAGTACAAGTTTTGTTGGGGCTTACCCTAATTGCACAAGTTATATCAAGTATAGAGGTGCAAATATGTGGAATAGCAACCAGACTCGAAGACACGTCAGCAGTACCCCCAAAGGCTGGCCCACCCCTGTGGGTCAGGGATGGTACTGGATCTGTGGGAAGTGGGGGTACAAAGTATTGCCCTTAGGGTGGAAAGGTCAATGCGCTACAGGGACTATAGTTCCTAACATTACTATTGTACAAAACTTAACTAGTTCAGGCACGCTCGGTTTATTACGAACTTATATGAAACCTGTGGCCCATCAAACCCGGGGAAAACGGAACCCTTTAGTAGAAAGACCAACCAGCCTTCATAGCTTTGCGAGGTGGTTTATCCCATGGTTGGGGGTTAGTGAATTAGAAAAGGCCTTAGTCAACATTTCGGCTACAATGGAAATTATTAATAATGCTACAGCTGATGCGCTCACGGCTCTACAAAAAGAAATCTCTTCTCTAGAACAGGTGACACTCCAAAACAGGCTGGGGCTGGATTTGCTTTTTGCTAAAAAAGGAGGTTTATGTACGGTTATTGGTGAACATTGCTGTACCTATGTCAACCAAGACAAAAGGTTTGAAAAGGATTTATCTCAAATTTGGGAAAAAACCAAAATCTTGCATGAAGTGGCCCAAGATAACACATCTTGGGGGTTTAGTGACTTAGTGGAAAGATTAACATCCTGGTTACCGAATTTGACATGGTTGAAACAATTGTTTGTTATGACAATTATGGTTATAATCCTGTTTATAGCTCTGTGTGTAGTAGTTCGATGTGCTTTAGGGTGTTGTCAAAACACGGGGAATTCTTACAGCGAATGGAAGAAATACCAACTAAGGCAAAGGTTAGAATCAAATAAGTATTTTGAGAAAGTATTAGATAAAGAGTCATTGTATTAGCTGTAGTAAACGAATTTACTAACCTTTTTGAAAAGGGGGGATTGATAGAGGGAACTAACACTTAAGGGAAATAGCAGGACCATTAACTAGCTTAAGCCACATATCTAGTAATCTTAACCCTTACGTAAGATGTTTTAACAAGAACTAGCGTAAGGAAGGGTCAAGATGACCCTTCGCTCTGCTTGCATTTTTGTAACCAATCACAAGATAAGGAGGTAGTAAATCAGAATGGAATGAACACGGAGGATTCTCTGCTAATTAGGAACCGGTCTGAGTAAGTTTTATGGTGAAGGTGAAAAGTGCACAGTGAGGAAGACATACGGCCTTCATCCCTAAGACCCCGGCCCACGACCACCAAGAGGCACTGCGCGTGCACAGCTGAGAGGAGTTAAAGGCGGAGACAATGGAAATGAACTCATTGTAATAAGACCGCCTTTCCACGGAAAGATCATGAATATGTATAGGCGCTTTTTGAATATGTAACATTTTGTTGTATAAAATTCAAAGGGAATTGCCGCAAGGTGCGCACGATTTTGGTGGGATGACCCCCCGTGCTGCCCAGCGCTGAATAAACATACCTACTTTACAACTTTCCCAGTTGTGGAGTCCGATTTTCCGCACATCAATTGCACTAAAATCCTCATGTTTCCCATTCTTGAACACAGCCCATACTGGATGGCTGGCCTGGTTACGTGGGCAGACTCCCACCTCTCATAGAACACAAAGAGATCTAACTGGCACTTTGGGAACAGGAACGGGAACATTGAACAGTATAGATGCTGAAGTCCTCACCAATAAATTAGCTGCTGCCACTAAGGACGTGCAAGGATTACAACCATCCTCTTCGATCTCCCCTTTCAGCTTTAGGGGCAAATCAGTGGCTGTTACCAGATGTATTGCCTCAATGGAAACAAATTAATGAAAATGACCATGAGATAATCCTGGAGGGCCTGGCCAAAGTAATATCTCATTAGCTCTTAGCTGTATTCAAGCCCAACTATGGGTCCAGTCGGTGGCGTCAGCAATCATTAGAGAAGGGGAAGAAGGGGTCTTACCTAGTGAAGTCCCTAAAGTCATTTGGGATAACGCAAATGAATTTGAAAAAGAATTCCAGCCTTGACGGCAGTTAGTGAATTTCACCTACAATCCCACCAACCATAGTGCCACAGCATTTGTACTGACTATATGAAATGCTTCAATACATACCCCTATAGAAATGAATTTAACACTTGTGAGAGAACTTTTACATCATCAAGACCTACAGGAAATTTTGCAGACATGAAAACGGACAGAAAACATTGATAACCATCCACCACGATACTGAGAAAATCCATCAGCTGTTGGAAAGAGTGAAGGAAGATGGGGAGCATAAGTGGTGGGATACTCTGTTTGGATGATCGCCTAACATTACTGGACTATTGAACAAAATGTTGCATCTGATTATTGTATTGCTTTTGCTTGTCTTATTAGGCTTTGTTTTAACTACACTTTTGTATATTAAGCTTTGGATAATGATGAAGCGCTTGATACAGCTCACAATGTTTGCTAGAAGTACTGCTAATACATCTACTGATTTATATATGGCTCTGATTGATAGAAAAAGGTGAAGGCGAAACTTATAAGAATCTGAAAGGACCTGAAAAGTTTCAAAAGGGGGGAATTGTAGCCAAAAAGAAAGGCCTGTAATGAAGGCCTACTTGTATTATATGTGATAAGAAACTATTCATTATTACTTTAGGTAGAAGGCTAACAATTCTTAGAATGAGCAACTGCTACACATCATGAGAAAAAGGAGGAGCTACAAGACACTTCAAGGTCCTTATGTACATACTTTTCAGAAAGGGAGGACACTAATTGCCTCCAGCAACATCCTTATCTTGCTGAGGCATATAGCAAACAATTACCAACACCGAAATATTGAGAAACTAGGGGAAAGGTAATTTGGGCCAGGGTCCCCACGACCACCGACCCATAAGCCCCCTACCCAAATTATACCACCTACTCAAAAGATAGAGGCGGAGAACAGAACTGAGCATGCGTTCTAGTTTGCATACTAGGCGAAGAAATATGAACCAATTATTGGAACGGGGAGTGTACCACTTTGTAATCTTTGTAATATTTGTGTATAAATATGACAAGAGAACCAGTGTTAGGTGTGCCTGATTAGAGGAACTATCCTCCTGACACCCAACACTGCAATAAAGGAAATGCCTGCTTCTTAATGCTAAATTAGTGTTAAGGAGTTTTCTTTCATTCCTGAATTTCGGTGACACCTGTAGGGTCGAGGTAGGTTTTCCATCCCACTTCCTCATGTCCTCTCCATGGTCACACAGAGAAAACCACAGGATACCTTGTGGTTTGCTCCCTCTATATCCTCTTTCTTGAGCAGAGGAATGCTGGATCCTAACAGCTGAGATACTGGTCCATACAGGTGGGGAAAAGGACAACTACTTACTAATAACCTTAGAAATACACATTTCTGTTTGCTTTTGAATCTTCATTTACTCCTTCTTTCCTCTTTGCTCCATATCTTCTTTTGCAACCCTTTTTATTACACTGTGGGTTTTTTATTTGGTTTTAATCATTGTACTTGATATTGTCTTTCTAAATATTAAGGCATACATAACAAGCACTATCCAAAGATTTGGCACCTCCCTTTTTATCTGGCCTGATAGTCTTGACTACCCTTTTAAAATGACTATTCTTCTGTGCCTGAAATACTTAGGCTCAGCACAAAATACAGCAATAACTTCCTTTTAGCTGACAGCTAGAGGTTGTGCAGTTACCCCCACTCTTTTGTCCACAGCAGACAAGACTCCTTCATGTGAAGCGGTTCAAACCCTCATCTCACCTGCCACAGGAAAGCCCTAATGACCAGGTAACAGACCCACCTAGGAGGAACCCCCAGTCTCCTTCCCTTCTAATCCCCATGCAATAAACAGGACCCAGGGGACCTCTGGTTAAACCTAGTTGGTTTTCTCCACTTTAAAACACCAGCTAAATACCTATACGAACACAGCTGCTTGTTCTCTCTATAGAGTCACTTTCTCTGGAGCACGTTTCAGTTTTTTAAAGATAGGAGTTCAGCATTTACCTTCACAGGCCTTTATGATTTCCCTTTTGCAGCAATTAAGTCTTCTCCCATATTATGTGGGGAAACTGGACACCCAGGATGGAGCTGTCATACACCACAGAGCCCACAGCCAGCTGCTTGTGGTCTCCTCAGCATTTACCTGCTCCATCAGAGCACACACACTTTTGCACTGACAAAAGTAAAATTGGCATATAGGGGCAGTGCAAAACCTTTGCACCTGCTCAGGTTTCTCTAATTCAGGCAGAAGCTCTAGGGTAGGTCACACCTTAAATGGGGCACAGGAACAGCAGCTAGGAGCTGACCCTCGCAGATGGCCTAGCCACCCCCGCTAGAACAGGTGATGAACTGCGCTCGCCCGCAACGATAAAGATATCCTTCACCCATACAGCCAAGATCTCTTTGCTGTCCGCTGGGCGTGTACGCCTTTAAGAGCGTCCTCCTCGCGCCCTACGTGTGTGATCAGCTGATAGCGACGTCGCGTGGGGTGAAGCGGGACGGAGGTTCTCGCTGTTGGCAAGCGCTTAGGTGTTGTTGGTACTGCATTGGGGTTTGGCTGTGCTCCAGCCGCGCGCTCACTGCCCTTCCCCCCGCCGTAGAGCCGCTGCCGTGCGGGTAACGGCAACAGTGGGTGGTTCTGACAGTGCCGAGCCTCCTCTAGCCCTTGTAGCGGTAGCTGAGCTCCCCGTGCCGCCGAGCCTGGCGGGGTGGCGGAAGGAAGCGTCGCTCCCCCTCACGGTGGGGCGTCCGGTGGCTTAGCGCCGCTGTTAGCTGGGCGCGCGCCCGCGGCCCCGGAGTCTTCCTCGGCAGCACGGCGCCTCGTGCCACTCGGTACATGGATTACCTGGTAGGTCCCCCGCGGGAGCGGAGCGTCCCCCCGCCGCCGGCCCATCGAACATCTTATTGAGCACGCCGCAGCTGAGGTGGCGTCTCCGGCGGGGGAGGCGACGGGGGACGACGTGGTGCCGCTGGGGTCGTGGGCGCCCGCCGAGGGCGCTGGCAGGGGCCCTGGGCGGTTACTACGCCCTGAGGGGCGGCCGTGCTGCTTTCCCCCTGCCCATGAGGCTGTCAAATGGCGGTAAACTGGCTCGGTTCCCCTGAAGCATGCGGCGGCCTTGCTCATTTAGTCGCTATTAGATTGCTAAAGCTGTGACCCGGGTCGCTGTTTTTCTTTTTTTTTTTTTTTTTCTTTCCTAAATGTATGAGCATAGAGTACACTTGAAAGAACTAAATTGTCATCTTGGGTGGGATTAGCCCTGTGCCCAGGCAGCCTAGTATTCAGGAGTAACATTTATTGCTCTTTAACGGATATTGGCTTTATTTGTCTGTGAGAGATTGTATTGCAGGCGTGCACTTTAGGCTGGGGTCGTAGTTTGTGTTCAGGCTTATCGATGTATACTTAGCGAGTAAACTCTGTGGCACAGCTAGGTAATAAGCTGATGACTTTTAGTACAGTGTCTGCTTATTTGATCTCTTAACTAGAAAAACAGGAGAGTGTAATGGGCACATCCCATGATTCAGGCTTTGTTGCTTTGAGTGCTAGCCTATAAACTGTGTCCCTTCCTTCGTTGTGAAGTGCTGTGAAGAGTCAGCTAGGGCAACGAGTAGGTCTTTTCTGGCTGTCCCTGTTCGATATTGATGTCTGGTGGGACCAGTCAGGGAGTATTTGGAGTCAGAAACTTAGCCTTTGTGTTGTCTTCACGTGACACGTGTGTAGGTGTAAGCTTTCAAGAGAGGTTCATCAACCAGTCAACAAAATCTCTGGAGATGTTCTTTTTAATGGATTGTTTTGGAGGCTTGCCATATTGAGATGGGCTGTGTGCAGTGGCTGACTCTTCCTTCTCTGAGGATTAAATTAACAGAATCAGAAATATATTAAATATTTACTTAAATACTTTTCTTGTGACCATGTAGCTTAAATTTCTTTTGGAGTGTTCAGCTTTATACCAAAAAACTTCAGGCTTCCCTTTCTGAATTTGAATAACAAAGAATAGAAAGTGAGTCCTGTGTGGCTGAAATGGTAGATAGGCTCTTTAAGAGCCTACTTAATGAAATACTGGTAATAAACTTGCTGTGCCAAGCGCAGCCTTGTAGCTTCTTGAGAGCCTGGAGCAGTTTCTTAGTTTGTTGGCATGTGTTTGGTTTTTCTTTGTGTTTTTTTTGTTTTATAAACTTGTATCCAGATGAAACTGGCCATTGTGTACTTTTCAAAATGCTTGCATTAACCTTTTGTGACTGCTACAGGCTGTTGTGTGGAAGGCCAGCTGCTCTGAGAACAATAAATTTAATAAGCCTTGGAAACTGAGAGCATGTTTTTGTATTAACTAAAGGAGGGAGGAGGTTAAATGTGTCTACATATATTTTTTTTCCTTTTTTTCCAGTTGATCCTTTTCCTTTTTTCTATTGTCTGGCCTTCTTTGGTGCCATCTCTAAAAAAAGTAAATCTTCCGAATAGTGATATCCTAAGTGTTCATGCAACTTTTGCTTAATGTTTCTATTGTATCAGGCTGTATCTTTGAAGACAAACTTTCTCATGATTTTAATCAATCTCATAGTGCATGTTACAGTGCCCTATAAAACAAAAGGATTCTTTTGATGTAGAAGCTGTTACAAATCAGGCAAGTTATTTTTTAAAGATGGGGAAAGTAAGGGTTTGGGGATAATAGCTTAAACAGGATGCAGGTCCACAGATGCTCCGAGACAATCCAAGATGCCTTCATCTATCACTGACTAGCACTTGTTGCTAGAGTTACCATGCTACTCATAAAGTATGAGTCCCTTGATCTTTAGAATGCTTGTTGCAACTGGCATCAACCCATTTAAACTGAAGGAGGGAAAAAAAGGCTTTAATTTTTTGCATCTGTGTATAACTTGGAAAGAAAACAAATTCTGTTGGCAGTTCAAATATTTTCTTGTGCATTTGTGCAGAGGTCTTCCTCTTCCAATCCTAATCTTCACCAATGCAGGAGATTGGTCCTCCTTCCTCTGTTAATGGTGGTGAATAGAACGGCTGTTCTTGGTAACAAATGATGGGTTCAGGCACCTTAGAAAGTCTGCTGTGAGAAAAAGAATTGATGGTGGGGAGTTAGGCAAGTAGTTTTCTGCAACCCACTTTCAGCCTGGAGGACCAAGCTGTTGTCACAGTCTGCCCTAGTGTAATGATGGGCCTACTCTTTATTTATGTAAGACTTGGGAGTTATAGTATGGACATTAATCCTCAGATGCAGAACAACCACTTTCTTGTTGTTTTCATTTTTTATTTATGTATATGTGCACACAGAAGCTAAAATTTGGGTACATTTTGAGTAATTGACCTAAATTCTTCAAATTTTAGATGAACAGACCTTGAAGTGACTCTGGAGTTTATTGGTTTTGCCTTGACCTCAAGTTCTGGATAGGTAGGGTTTAAGTGAAGTCTTTTTTGACTGGGGAAAGCTGTATATACCAAACTGTGGTGTTCATAGAATGGATTGGGTTGGAAGGGACCTTAAAGATCATCTAGTTCCAACCCCCCTGCTGCAGGCAGGGACACCCTCCACTAGACCACATTGCCCAAAGCCTCATCCAACCTGGCCTTAAACGCTTCCAGGGAGGGGGCCTCCACAACCTCTCTGGGCAACCTGTTCCAGTGCCTCACCACTCTCACAGTAAAGAATTTCTTTCTAACATCTAATCTAAATCGACCCTCCTTCAGCTTAAGCCCATTACCCCTTGTCCTGTCACTACACTCCCTGATAAACAGTCCCTCCCCATCTTTCCTGTAGGCCCCCTTCAGGTACTGGAAGGATGCAATTAGGTCTCCCCGGAGACTTCTCTTCTCCAGGCTGAACAACCCCTACTCTCTCAGCCTGTCCTCATAGGAGAGGTGTTCCAGCCCTCTGATCAGCTTTGTGGCCCTCCTCTGGACTCGCTCCAACAGCTCCATGTCTCTCCTGTACTGGGGCCCCCAGACCTGGACACAGTACTCCAGGTGGGGTCTCATGAAAGCGTAGTAGAGGGGCAGGATCACCTCCCTCGACCTGCTGGTCACGCCTCTTTGGATGCAGCCCAGGACACGGTTGGCTTTCTGGGCTGCAAGTGCATGCTACTAGCTCATGTTGAGTTTCTCATCAATCAATATCCCCAAGTCCTTCTCCTCAGGGCTGCTTTCAATCCATTCTCCACCCAGCCTGTAGTTGTGCTTGGGATTGCGCCAACCCACATGCAGGACCTTGCACGTGGCCTTGTTGAACTTCATGCAGTTCGCACGGGCCCACCTCTCCAGCCTGTCAAGGTCCCTCTGGATGGCATCCCTTCCCTCCAGTGTGTTGACCACACCACACAGCCACACCACACATCCTGCTGTCCATGTCACTGACGAAGATGTTAAACATTGCCAGTACTGACTCCTGAGGAGTGCCACTCGTCACCATTCTCCACTTGGACATGGAGCCGTTGACCACAACTCTTTGAGTGTGACCATCCATGTTCATAAAAACAGTAGATGATAGTAAAAGGAAAAAAGTTTAAGCAACTTTAACTTCCTGGACAACCCACCTTTAGACGCTCCCTTTTATTTAATTGGATCCTTTAATTTAATTGTACAGGTTTGATTTGGAAAGTGGTAATACAGGATAGATTATGATCACTTAACAGTTCTCATCTACTTCAGATCCTGTCTTTCCATTGCTGTTATGTTGTTTGGTATCTGCAGGCCATGGAAAACATTCTTTTATTACAAATGGCATTATTGAAGCATATGTTTGAAGGTTAGAGTTTTCATTCACTGAAACTTTGTAAACCAGTAGCTGCCATTCTTTCAATAAGAAAAGATAGGGAAAGGTCCATGCTAGGAACCCTGGGTTTTTCCTCTGAGGCACATACAGTTTGATATATCACCTGCAACATGAGCAACAAAGATCTTTGTAGCCTTGACCCTCTTACCATTTGCTAAATGTCCCTCCTATCATATGAATTTTGTAATGTCTCATGTAACTATAAGGATTATTGGGCTGACTCATCTATTGGATATAAGATCCTTGATGTTTTATACCCTCTGTAGAGCACAGTGGCTTGTATCTTAAGGTATTATCCCCCCTTCGGTTTGGGAAGCTGATTAGGCACAAGGATGAGGGGTCTGACAGTTGCTTCAAGATAAAAGTATAGCTGAATGCAGGAAAGGTGGCAACTAATGTACAGGGTGCATGCAACTGCATTAGTGTTTGGATCAGATGTGAACTTTTGAAGTGTCTTAGTCATCTCTACTTTGTGTAGGTAGGTTTGCATTGCAGAGTGATCATGGATTGCATGAACTTGAGTTTTTTTTCAGATGAAACTAGATTGGAAGATGCACCCAACTAATGGGTTTTCAGTCCACAGGGCCAGATCAGAACAAGCCTGAAGTATGAATACTTGGTCTTCAGTACCAGCTCTTGCTATGCTGTGCTACTTGCTAGGGTCGCTTAATCTGGAAGTGAGAGTGCTGCTGCTTCTGATTCTTTGTACATTGTTATGCTGATGCAGAAAGTAAATCCAAAACAAACTTTTAAGACCTTCCCCCAAAGCAATTATTGTGGCTAGATTCCTGTTGGTATTTCAGCTCTATGAAGCATAGCGTTCAAATCTTAATCAACTGTGAATGGAAAATGGAATAAATTCTGGGAGACAACCTCCCCTGAATGAGCATGCTTCTGACTTTAAGTTTGGGAGTTCAAGAACCTGATTTGGCTGTAGAACCTGGAAGAGAGGCACTCTGAAAGTGTGGATTCCTTGGTAGAATCTACCTAGCCAGTATTGCAAACAGTTCTTGCTGAATGAAAGATGCTATCAGCGATATAGAAAGGGTAATAAAAATATCGGTGATTTAACTCACTGGAAATCACCTGGCTAAAGACAGATCAGTGAGCAGTAGCGCAGAATTCTGTTGCAGAAGATAAAAGTTAAATGGTGTATTAGCTCATCCTACAATAGGAAGCATTATTGAATTCCTCAGGTAAGCTTTTGATTCAAAGGTGGCTGTTACAAACACTGAAACTTGATACAGTTTCCTTGGGAACACAAAAGAATGCATTAATGTGATTAAAATTTCCAGCACAAGATTCTGTGAAGTCACAGGAGTACTGCAGCTCCAGAAATTTCATTCTTTTCAGAGATGCACACTGAAGGAAAAAAGTGAATTAGTGTGTTTAAAATCAAATTACCATTTTGTCTTTTCCGTGATGAGTCTTGCATTAGAGTGATAGGTATTATTACATCAAAAAATGTGTCCCAGTTTCTGAAAATGTGCTAGTCTGTGTTTGTTACAAATAGCCCTATAGTGTCCTTGTGACTTACTACCAAGGTTCAACATGTGTTGGGCTGCATGTTGCTCTGTAGTTGCTCCTAAATTCTTCAGTCAGTGCTCGAGCTTGAGGCAACATGGTGATGAATTTCACAAAAGGTTAGAAATGCAAGTTTTTAGTGAGAAAATCTGCATTTAATAAGGACAGAATATTCCTCCTAATAGCCTGTGCTGATTACCTTTTTTGGCTTGTCATTATCATCAGCTCATAGTTTTTTTTAATACTAACAACTTGTCGTGTTTATTCTCTTAAAGCCTGAGTTCTAAAGTTTTGTGATTATGTGATGATATCAGCTTTCCATTAACAAAAGAAGCATTTTTAGTTTCAAACTTAAAAGCACAAATGTGGGCCCATACAGCTGTAAAGCTATAAGGGGGGAAAAAAAAATATTCAGTACTTAAAATCTTGTGATTGTTTGGGTTTTGGCCCATAATACTATGGAGTATGTTGGTTTTGCTTGTTTTTGCTGTGTGCAGCAAAACTTTCTGAAGTGTGAACTGTCTGACTATATAAAAGTCCTTGGGGATGTAAAGAGGCTACTTGCAAGTGAATAAGCAATTGGCTCATCTCATACAGAACTTTTCTTTTGTCTCACTGACAGCCTGGTAAGGTGACTATATTAGTTGCCAACACAAGGATGTAAATAGTTTTCTGTTATCTGAGGAAGAGACACAAAGCAGAAAGTCTAGCTGACAAGTCCTCTTATGTTTAGATGCAGTCCTCCCCTACAGCTGCTTTGCTTATGAGGACAAACAGCCCTGGAGAAGCAAGGTGGCATCAAAGAGCCAGTAGGAACTGTTGATATGGGGGAAAGTGAGTTTGCAGATTTTTTTTTCTCCTGTTATGAATTGGAGCTTTTGGATGGAAGAAGCATCTGTTTTCTGTGTTTTTATGAACTTTTACAGCAACTACTGCCTAGTCTTGCACTACATGATTTTTTTTGCCTCTAATGGAGATGAAAAACTTTGAAGCAATTAAAAATGAAGTAATCATTCTGTAAACTGTCAAGAATAAGTTTCATAAGTGAGTGTTGATAACACTGTTCTAGCAGTGAATAAGAGGGAGAAGAGAATGCAGAAATTACAGGGGAATTTCATGTTTGTGTTTAGTTGTATAAACTGCATATGTGTTGGATGGGCTGATGCAGACAAACATTAAGAATGCATATTGAACAGGGAGGGGGATCATACTACCCATTTTTATATTAGTAATAAAATGGCAGATGAAATTCAGTTTTGATAAATGCAAAGTTACCTATATTTATAGTAGAAGTCACCTGACAGTACAGATGCATGGATAGGCTCTAAAATATGGTCAGTGCTCAGGAAAGGGAAAGAGGATCCTTCTTTAAAATGTTATCTCAACCCTGACAGCTGTCAACAAGTTTAGCGTATTAAGGAAAAAGGAAAATCTCATTTTTACACTGCTTAAATGCAAGGTTTGCTGTTTTAAATGCTACGCTTTTGGTTGCATCATCTCAGAGTATTGTAAAACCAAAGAAATTACAGAGAAGGATGACAGGGTAATCAAAAGAAAACAATCCCTTCCATAAAAGGAGGTATTAAATAGTTATAGCTCTTCAGTCTGAATAAGAGACAGCTGAATGGTGTGTGGAGGCAATATTATAGACATCCTTGAAATCATAAGGAGAGGGTGAATAGGCAATAAATCATTTTTCCCAATAGAAGAACTTGGCACTTAAATCCAGGAACTGCCTTTTTCCCCCACAAGTATTGTTGAATTTTGGGTCTTGCTTGTGCAGTAATGTTAGGGAGGTCAAAATGAGTAGACTGAATTTGTACAGTTTCTAGGAAGACAGGCCCATTGGGGAGGTATTAAACATGATGTTCAGATATGATGGTAGGCTTGTGGAGATCTTGAAGCTGTGATTACTGGAACCTGAGGATGTATCCATGAAACATGGTTTCCTGTATGTCCCAGTGCTTATACTGTGTACTAAACATCTCTATCCCCCTTCATTGAGGGGACAGCTAGATCTAGTTCCAGAACAGGAAGTTGGTGTTAGAAAATGGAGATATTCTGGATGATGCCTGGGGATGTTCCCCAGTGTAAGCAGAATTGTATTGACTGCACAGGAGGTGAGACTTTATTCAGAGGTATTTATGAAGCTACTTAATCTGCTCTAGGGACATGTAGTTAAAGGGTTCCTTCTGCTTGGAGGTGCTGCATTGACATATGAGCAGAGGCTATTGGCCTTCCAATGTTTGTATCCTAACCAATTTATGACTTTAAGGCCCACAACACTGAGTGATCCTGGAATTGAACTGACAGCCTGTGTAGAGTGATGATGCACTCTACAGTGGGTGATCTTGTCTCTCAATACTTTATTCTTGCCTAGAAACTTGCATAATTTCAGATTTCAGCAAGACTGGAAAAACAATCCAAAATTCTTGAGAAATGTCTGTGCTGTTTTTTGCAGCTATTAATTTTCTGTTGGTTAATCTGCATCTTTCACTGTCTGAACCATTGCAGTCCTGGAAACATTAATGGAAAACTGTTCTAGTGAGAATATTGCCTAAAAGAGGGGAGAGCATTGTTCTCTGGTTCATCCACTTGATTACTTTTTATGATAAGAGTTCTTGGATCCAATCCTGTTTTCTGTTTGCATATCATTGGCTTTCCATCAGCATCAGGTTTCTTCTAGTCTCTAAACTCAGATTTATTTTTCTAATGATTAAGTGCAAGAAGGTTGGTATTTTAAAAATCTAATTATTCAGCATTAAAGGAGAATAGAAAATATTTTCTGTGTCTTTTATCTCTAAGAACTGTATTAAAAAGAATTTTGGGGATTTAAATTAGAAATGTTATTAATGGAATGTGCTAAAGGGCTGTGACATCTTGTGTAGAAAGAGGAGCCTTCAGATTACTGCTTGTTCAGTGCACAAGTTTAGCAAGCAGCAATTCTGGTGAAAGTTCCTGCCACCTGTACTGTAGTATAGTTGTGTGTGCTTTTGGGTACCTGCACATTCTTTAAAACACATTCTTTCATGCTCCTTACATATAGGTACCTTAAAATCTGCGTATTGTTTACACTCGTATTGCTAATTTTCACATTTCTTATGCACTGAAAAAGATGCAGAGAGAAGAGTGGAGGGGGGAAAAGATTTTTACCTGGAAGGTCCAGTAATTTCAAGTGATTACTGGGGTGGACCACCTCTTTATAAATGAGCAGGCGGACATCTTATGTTGTTTTATTAAAATAAAGATTAACACCAGAAAAAAACCAACAACTTTTCTCATATTGCTTTCTGGTTTTGTGGTCTTGGATCTATACTTAGTGCTGTAATTTATTTAGGATTATGGCAAAGCAAGCTGTGGTCAAGGTATTTCTGTTGGTTGGCAGAATAAGGATACCAGCTCCTGCAGTTCTGTCAGGTGTTGAGTCTTTTGTTTCTTTTCTGAGAAGCTGATTAACATTCCCACATTTTGTCCATCAAAGTTCTTGAGACTTGTGCTTTCAACTCAGTGGTTCCAACTTTAAGTGATCAATTGCAGAATATGCTCTAATTAGTCTCTTCAAAATTTGCTCTCTTGTAAATATTATGAGTAGGAACTTTGAAGATATAATATTAAAACAGTGAATTTGTGCAATTGCAGACTAATGTGTGCCTGCATCAGAGCTGTATGAGTGTTTTGATCTTAAACACCAAATACTGAAATTATTTTGTACTGATAGCTGAATGCTTGAAAAAAAACCAACCCAGAACAAATGCTTGTGGTGAATAAAAGATTGCACAGCTGTGAGGCAGACATCTTTCTAAATCATTATTACCAGTCATGTTTTTACAACATATGATTAAAATAACAAAATTTTGGGCAAATATCTATGTTAGCCATTAATTTAGTTTCTATCTGGAGAAATTATTTAATGTTTGAGATGATCCTTTGCCTAAGCAGAAGGGTGCATATTGGCGGATATGTGTGCTTATGTTGTCTGACATACTTGATCTAAAAAGACTCCTTTTCTCACTTCAGACATGTTAAGTGACTTCTATTACAAATAAGTCTTTGTGGAGTTGTATCAAACAAGGAGGTGTCTTTCTTTGTAATACTTGTAGGTATATTTTTATGTTTATCTTTTACTTTCATACTTGCCATGTAAAATCCTTTCAGAAAGCAACAATAAACCGTAAGCAAACTAAGCATCTAATTATTTAAATCGATTCCTGACACTTTTCTGGTGACTAATTAAATTGAAATAATATTGGGGGGAATGTAGATTTTTTTGGGGGGAGGGTGTGTGAATATGAGAGAAACCAATAACAGCATTAGAGTTAATGATCTTTTTAATGCTATAGACTGCAGATAAACATTGTCTTGGAGGCTTGGGGAAGGGATTAGCTTAATATTTATTTGGGAAGTGCATAGGGGAAACATTCACTGGTACTGTATGTGATAGTAGGAAGGGGAGATTAATATTGGATTTCATGGCCTGTAATAACTTGTTGATTTCAAAAACATTAAGAATAGCAAACCCAGCAACAGACCAGTAAGGTAACTGTGGTGTAGCTTGCTCTGCTCTACTGAAGTGAGGGTCCACAGGCATTTGGTGGGAAACTTGAACTGCAGCTTACTTCTCCCATGAATGTAAAGCCTGGAAGTACTGAACAAAAATTTAAAAAACCTGGAAGCAGTTTATAATGCTGTGCTTGTTTGTCTAGAATAAAAGCAAACTAGATACATTGAGAAATTGTAATAGTATGCTACTGCTGCACACTTATTTCCTTACAACCAGAAATAATCTTTTACATAATATACAAAGTTGCATCTGCCATCAACATAGAATCTGTCAGGATACTGAAAATACAAATCACTGTATGTATCATCCTATGTTTAAGTAGGGGCTTAAATTGCAGCAGACTCAAATATTAGGAAACTTTCTAGTAGGGAGGTTATTGAAGCACTGGACTAGAATGCTTGGGGAGGTCATCCATCCCTGGAACCTTTAGAACAAGGTCTGCAAATACCATCAGGAGAGGTATGGGTATGGTTTTATATCCCCACCCCACCACTTTGTGTAATATAGGATTTCTCTAAGTCAGTTCTCCTATTTTTCTATGACTTTTTTTCTGTGGGAAACTTAGAGCACAAGTCATAGAATTAGATGTTTGTTCTGAAAGCTGTGAGGGGGAAGGAAAAAAAAATTCCTTGCAGTTTAAACAATGTTTTGAAGCAGCATTCCCTTGTCAGTAATAATAATCTAGCTTGCTTCCAGTAAGAAAAGGAAATCAACAATGCTGTTGAGGTTTGCTTTCAGGTTTTTGTGCTGTACTTCTTTACTTTCAGACAGTTCAGTGAAATATCGCTTGTTTAAATTTTAATAGGTATAGCAAAAGAAAAATGTTGCTACATGTTTTTTTTATTACTCATAATTCATAAGAGCTGCTCTTTTAGTTGTTGAAATCACAATTCTAATTAAATGGGTAATTAATTTGCAGTTTTTTGGAGGGGAGGGGGTAGAAAGCAGAAGCCAAAAAACTTTTCACTGATACTGTTTGAAGTCTGTAACATCCAGCACTTGACCTTCAACATCTTAAAATACATGCAGATGACATGTGGACTTGGAACACTTTTACTATATGTTTACCACTTGATTGCTTTAATGTTTGCCTACAGTGACTTCTTGAATACCTTATTTAAAGGAGTTCCTCAATTAATTCTGAATAAATCATTGTAATCCTGGTTTATTATACTTGACTGTATATAAAAAAAGGCAAACTTACCATAGGTTTTATTGGAAGGGGAAGTTAGATTTATTTTCTGGTTTCTTTATGCTATTTAAAGAAGGTGTTTTTTCATCTGTTTCATCTGAAATTCATTGTCCATCTTCAGCTTCTCTGGGATACTGCAGAAGACATAGAATTGTGGCATCACAACAGATTGGAAGTTGAGTGAGTTGAGGGTAAAAACTTTTAATATGATTATTCACAGCTGTAGGAGTAGATAAAATATTTAAGACAGTAAAGAGCTCTATTTTAAACATGAAAATCTCAGAAAATTAAAGGAGTATGAATTTAGAAATCTAGAAATGTAAAGGTATATGTATTGGTATATGGAGGAAGAGAATTTGAATGATGATACAGGGAAAGAAATACTATAACTATGGAAGAACTTTGGAAGCTTTTTATAGTCTACTAAGAAGCCAAAAAGCACGCTATTCTCTTAAAATGTCTCTTGCAGGTTGCTTTTAAACCAGAGTAGATAAAAATAAATGGGACCCAAAGCTTGAATGCAAAATATTAATGTTGTGTACAGGCATTTTGGGGAGCATTGCCTAATTTGATGCCTATAACGAAATACTGAATTCAAGTGCAATGGTGTTGGCAGCTGCTTCTTTTTGAAAAGTAGTAAGTATCTGCATAATTTGAATTTATATGGTATTTTTCTCAGCTTGTTTAGTACAACCTTAGAGGAGAAATGTAAAGTAGTATACCATTAGGTGTTTCTTTCAGGAGAGAGGTGGGAGGAAAAACTTTAATTCTTAGTAAATAACATTCTTGGTAATGTCTTTAATTTCTTTAGATATTGTCTGAATATATTCAGCTTTCATTTGCTGTTTGTAGAATTGGCATTTATGTGGTAAGTCAATGTTTTAACTAACAATAACTTTTTCTTAGTGTTAATGCCATTTTAGTGAAAAGCAGTTACTTAGTTTTTTGGGATCAGGATTAAGTAATGCAGTTAGCAAAAGAGATTTGTCATATTAGTTTACATAAACAGACTATAGCATGATTTTATACTGTCAAAGATTTACTAACACCAGGACAGAAAAAGTATTCTCCATTTAAGAGGTTGGTTGAATTTTTCTTTACCTCTTTAAGGTAAGAAAATTTGGAATGCATGTGTATCAATTGCTGAGAGTTCTGGCTGAAGGGTTTGTATATGTTTGCTTTTAAATATCCATGAGGTTTGAGTAATGTCATATGTTAAAACACGTTAGCTAAATGCACGTATTGTTGTAAGCTTTGTCTGGAGTACCTTAATATTTTCTAACTGCTGTTAACTTAAGGTTTGAGAGGTTTAACTTTTATGTTTGAAGTAAACCACATATTTCTTTATATAAGTCCTAAATATGCTAAGTTATTTTAATTTCACTGTTCTTGCAGTTGCTGTTCCCAATTGTTCCAGTTAATGAGAACAGTTAGATGAATGGGGTGTTTTGTAGAAACTCTGTATAACTGAATGGATAAGACACTGTTGCTCAAATTGTGCTTTGAATCCCAGAGCTTTTGGAGTGGGAGTGCTGCTCCCACTGTTAATAATTTCAGGAGAGAGCCTGGCATGTTACATTTTCCACTTTTATTAGGCTGTACAGTCAAAAAGGTAGGTGACTTTTGAACAACTGTGAGGACTATGTACCACTGGTAGGTCTGTCTTGGGGATAGAATCACAAAACTTAAGACTTGCTTTTATTCCTAGAATTTGGTTCTAGCTAGGGTTTATTATCTGCATGAGGTTTTTCCCCATGATGTTTGCCTGTGTTTTATTTTCAACATCTAAAAGACTATTTTCTAAGTGGTGGAAAATAACAGATTAGGGTAAAATGGACAAAATCCTCATGGAGGAAACTGCTAGTTGTAAAGTCAAAAGCATGTTTTCCTATGGTATTTAAGTTTCTTAGCAAGACTTTCTCTCCAAATTCCTATGTGATAAGAGTATGCTGATCTTGAAGGATCAGAGAGGGTTACAGTATGAGGCTTTAATGGCTGCAAAGCAGGCAAACCATCTGCCATGCTCTAGAAGGCTACATTAAGCTGTCCAAATTAATTTGAGAGGATATCCAAGTATAAATTTGTCTGTTGTAGAATCTGGTATAAGCAGGCATGATATATAGCAAAACACACCCTCTGACAATTGGTTTTGTTTTAGCTTAAAATAGGTAAGTGTGATATGTATACTGCAGTTATCTGCTAAGTTGTGGTAGCTGCAGTTATAGGGATAGATGGATAATTGATATCCCATTGTGACCTTTTGGGCAGCATAATTTTTAATTTCATCAAATGTTTTAAATTACAAAATGTAAAGAGTTAGCTTCATTTATGAAAATGGTGAGAGGAACTGATTTCCTTGACTGTTCGGACTACAAGGGGGGGAAGTGAGGAGGATGATGAGTAGGCTTTGGAGCATCCAGAGATGCACTGTTGTGGCCACAGTGTAGAGGTGTTGTCCCAAAAGTGGGATTGTTTACCCGGTGTGCAGTACACCAATATACACACAGAGCAGAGGTATTTTATTTCATGTCTGCACAGAGATGGGTGCTAGGTGGTAATTCCACAAAGCTAGCACACACCACACAGAATCTGCCACGTGTTTATCTTGTTACAGGATTAGAAAAACCTGCCTAAATTTACACTAATTACTGCATCATCTACTATTGGTCAAGCATCTTTAAATTAGCAGGCATGCTCCTTGAGGGTGTGGAGGGGTGTAATTTGTATAGTCCTTTAACTAGGTAGGTGGTGGTAAACCTGCCCCCTGCCTGCTGCCTTTCCCATCCCCTGGTTACTGGTGATTCTTGTTGACTTCAGGTCTCTGGCAATCACCCAGCTCTCAGCACCTTCTGGGGCAGGATGTTTGCTTTTTATCAGTTTTTCAGCTCTCCTTCAAGGATCCTCTTTAGCAAAGCATACTTTTTATCAGTCCTTTGGCTCTTCTTCAAAGGTATAGTCGTCAGCAAAGCAAGTAGCGCGTTTAACCCTGAATTAAACAGTGTCTAAGCACTAACCCAAACACATTTCTGTCCCTGTAAAGTGGAAAATTCTACTTTATGGATATCAGAGGGATGACATGTGTCCCATATAAAGTGCATGTGAAGGCTAAGATAGTTGCTCTAGGAAAATACTGAGTGCCTGGAGTACTTGCTTATACAGAAATGCCTGTCATTGGAAAGGTGAGTTTCAGATGATCTGACTGGAGAGTGAGTTTGGACAGCTTTGGTATCAGAATAAAGGGAGAGGCCTACTGAAGTGAAAGCTACATGGAAATGCAGTGTGATTAGTTCCTCTCTCTGTACTGTGCCCTGCTCGTGCTTGGTTATATAACTTGGTCACTGGGTTTCTTGCTCAGGTATGCGAGCAGTCTGGCAGCTAGCAAGTATGGTGCTCCCTACTGATGTCAAGAAGCAAAACTCCAATTCGTATTTCCCATTTAACTACTTCCTTGTATCATGTGCTTTCTACTGCATGCTGTTTTTCAGATTTAATAGATTTTTTTTTTGTTAATTGATTTTTATCCAAAAGCTAAGCAGTCTTTCAAATGACAGTCCTTACCAGCACTATGTGTTCAGTTTGTACTGTATTATCTGGACACTTCCTGTTCTGCACATCCTCATTGTACAGTGCCTGAAGTATCTTACAAAGGCTCTTAGTCCTTTGGACTACAGACATCTCAATTGTTAGTCTGTTATCAGTAACACTCTTGAGCACCTATTACTTCAGCTGTACTACTGCATTAAATAGGCTTCCTGTTTTTCAGGCCTGTACAGATTGAGATGGAAGAAGGGTTTATATAGATATCTGTGGCAAAAGTGCCTGTGCTGCCTTCAGCTACCATGACTAAGAGGATAAAGCTTTGTTGTCTTGAGCTAGGAAAAACATAGACTTCTGCAAGAGTGTGAAAAGAGATGTGATGCCCGTTTTGGGGGATTAAACCAGATGAGATTTAGAAGTGCATACTCAATCCAGGGAAGATTCCCTCATTGGGGGGTGGGGGTGGGGGGGAAGAAAAGCAGAGGTGGTTACTATAAAAACTGTATAGGTATTTGTAGGGATCTGAAGCTCAAAGATATGTATCCTAAAATGAAAACATTATCATAAATTTATAGGGTACAGGGAAGAGTAAATAACCTATATAAAAATAACTGTAATATTACAAATACTTTATTCATATCCTATAGGTTTTAATTAATTATTAATTGAAATTATACTAAACTTATATAAGTGTAACTACAGTCAGAACCTGGTTTATACTATTGACCTTTTTTACCATTAATCTTTGCTTTTAGACTGCCTGTCGTTATTTTGCTAGTAAGGTTACCTAAAGGATGGAAAAATATATCAGGAAACATGAAAACAGAGAGCAAGAACAGGTGAAAAATCCGTTTCAAAATCTGGATGCTTGCTTTCATAATGACATGTTCTTTTGTAGGAAAAATACGATAGGTTTAGCCCCAGCTGGAAGCTGAGCACCACAGGGCCGCTTGTTCACCCCTGCCCCAGCAGGATGGGGAGGAGAATGGGAAAAACAAAGGCAAAACCTCGTGGGCTGGGATAAGGACAATTTACTGGGACAGCAAAGGGAGAAGGAAATAACACCACCAGTACTGATAACAGAATATACACAAGGGGAGTAACACAAGGCAATTTAACGACCCGATGACCGACTGGACACTCAGCCCACACTCAGACCATCCCGGAGCCGTGCCGAACCCGCCCCTCCCCGACTAGCCCCCTTTTATGGTGAGAATGACGTCACATGGTATGGAATAGGAGAAGATTTTTGACTGAGAGGTCTCGTTTCTCCTATAGTGATCATTCACAGTTTTTATGATGGGACATTTGCCACCTTTATAAATATTTAGGACTCCACCTCAGAAACAGTATGCATGATTGTATGCCTACACATCCTCTCTGGAAGGTTCTCTGATACTCTGTACTAGGCTCTGAGACTCTTTTAAACTGTTTGCATATAATAGTAATTTTTTTTGAACAGGGGTAATAATAGTTTATTCTTTCCTGTCCATACTCTGCAAACATGACTCCAGAAATAAGCAGACTAGTAATTTTCCTATCACTTGTTGTTTTGGACAACAAAACAAGGACAGAAGCCTCTGCAGTGGTAAGAACTATGTAGAAAAATGAAGGAGGCCTAGTGGAAGCATGGTCTTTGGTTGGTATGCATTGACAAGAAAAAATTCTAGAAAAGAACATTTTCCTTTCTCAGGAAAACAAAGTAACAGTTTTCCTTGATTGCAGAATATGACATCAGTAGAGGAACAATTAGAAAATGCTAGTTTAAAAAAAAAAAAAAACCCCAACAAACACCACCACCACCCCCCCCCCCAAACATAAGGATAACAAAAAACCCTCTGTAGAGCCTTCTGCTTCTCAGATGCTGGGTATGGCAAAAGTGATGCATGCTAGCAGCATTGCATCAGTGTTGGCATCTTCCTGAAAATGATGAGTAATGGATATTTTGGTATTAGTAGCATTTTTGGCTTGGATTTGCACAGTGAGTTGTAGAAATAAATGATGCCTTTATAAAGCTGTGCTTACTATAGTTTATATATGGTAAGTATACTAAATGATACAAATGTGGCTTTAGTTCTCTGGTTTACTTTGGATTAACTTACATTTGTCTTTGTTCATAGTGATAAATCCATGTCTTGAAATGGTTTGACTGGAAATAGCTGGTGTGCTAAGGAATTTGTCTGATGTTAGAACAAAACGAAACAACACTTATTCATGAAGTGTTGGAGGGGAAGCTCTTAAGAGAAACCAACTGAGGTGATAACTAAAGGCAGTCATGGAATAGAAGGTAATCATGGGAGCATGTTTGAAAAGGTTCAGGAGCCAGCCTGTGGCTTACTGTATGGAAAGCTTCCTGTGATACTCTTCCCCTCCCCAATGTGGTTTCCTATTGGAAAATGGAAAGCTAAAGTAATAACAGAGCTCATATAGCATATCCTGTCTACTCCTCCCTTTCCCATGTCACGTCCTTGACATGAGCAGCAAAACAAAGGCACAAAAAGGCAGGAGGAAAAAAAATAAAATCTTTGTGCTACCTTTTGGGAAATGTGGACAATTCCATTCAGTCACTGTTAATATTCTGTGGGTAGACTGCTGGAAAGAAAAGATATAAATGCTTTCAACTTGCAGCCTTAAATAAAATATGCTTGCTATCACCAGAGTCTTGGCAGTGACTTGTGTTTGATGAGAGCATGTCCAGTTTGTTGTAAATATGTAGTCAAGCTGTCTGAACCATGCTGGTTGTGGTGTGTTATTGAATTGTGATTTTTTTTTTTTTTTTTTCAAATGGGGAAAGTAAAGACAGGTGAAGTGGGGAAAACATCAAGGCTGGGCCAGGAGTGAGGATCAGAATACAATTATCTACCCTTTCTCCCAATAGAGTTTATTGGTCAAAGTAAACTGTACTTGAATTGCTGAGCAGCCTCTCCTTGTGGCCAGAGCTCGTTTTATTTGCTCAAAGAGCTCAGCAGCTTGGTCCAACCAGTGCTGGTGTGACAGCGTTGTTTCCCTGTGCTATTAACTGATATACTCTGTACTTGCAGCCCTTTGACAACTTCTGACAACTAGTAATTTATTTCATTGGGAAATGTATGTTTTGCCAAATTAGCCTGTTAATTTTTGTCAGAATGGAGTGTTGTCTTTGACAAGCTTGCAGGCTGGAATAGAGCTTTATCCTGAACTAGGTAAATGATGAACTTGGATTGTGCTCCATCTGACAGGTCTCTGCTGTTCATGACCCCTTACTGTTCAAGGTATCCGTGCTCTAGAGAACACCAGTGTTGTTCCACTGATGGTTAACTAGGGAGGACTAGGAAAAAAGGCCAGATCATTATTACAAGAGTCTTAAATCTTTTCTGTTCAGACTACTTGCTGTTCAGTTTGTATTTATCAAAGCTATGAGGTTAGTTATCTGTCATGGTTTAGCCCCAGTTTGCAGATGAACACCAGGAGGTTCCTTGCTCATCCCTCCCTCCCCTCTGGTGGGATGGGGAGGGGAATCAACAGAATACACAAAGCAGGTGATACACAATGCAATTTCTCACCTGAAAACACATCCTACTTGAGCATGACTTCATATGGTATGGAATACTCCCTTTGGCTAGTTTGGGTCGCCTGTCCTGGCTGTGTTCCATCCCAGCTTCTGGTGAAAATTAACTCTATCCTTGCTCAGAATGAGGACATTATCCACCTCTTATCCTATACCATCTATGTCATGCCCAGATCCTACACTTTGCAATTAATCACCATCACTTTCCCTGTCTCTGAGGGGGGTATGTGTGTGTATATATCCACACACAGATATCATTCCCTATATATATTCCCTATCTATAGGCCAGCCCTCTAAAACGTCTGAGTCACATGATATGGAATAGGAGAAGATTTTTGACTGAGAGGTCTTGCTTCTCCTATAGTGCTCATTCACCTGTCTGTAGTATCTCAGCATGTTGACGTTTGTCAATGTATCAGAGTTGTAAATTGCTTCAAGTTTTATTTACTCAGAGCAGTTTTTTATTTTCCCCAGTAATAGTTACATAACTTGGAGCCTTCTGTTAAACAAAGTTATGTACTGAAATTAGAGCTGCAAATACAACTGCTGACTGCTATTGGCCTCTATTTAATACTCCTTATGAAAAACCCATTCTTTGATTTCTATATCCAGTTCTTTTTCCATATTTATGCCCTTCTGGATCTTTCTAGGAAATAATTTTGGTGACATTTGGCCAAACACATTTACTGTTAAAACTTATACTTAGAAATCTATTACCATTAGACCATTCATATCTTTTTTCCATCTGTTTTCAAGCTGCCAAATCTCAGAACTCCTCTAACTAGTCTTACTTCTTATCTCTAGCTTCTTGTTTATTCTGTCAGTGAAGTAGGAGACTTTTATCACATCATTTGTCCTGTTGAACTAACCACAACTTGTATCTGTTAAGGCATCTGATTCTAAATTTCTAGCCATGCCCAATAAAGGGATTTTGTAGCATTTGGGAGCATTTTCATTGCTGTATGAGTATCCTGAGTCAAAGTGGTCCATATTTTTGTGAGGCTTTTCTCCACAAATATTTATTATTCCAGAGTAAGGATATGGTGTTAATATGAAGCTACACATGTTGTAATGTTTTGCTTTCCTGCTGCTAACTATCCTATGACTTGCCAAGATGAGAGTTTGTGTATGCCCTCTGTAACAGCCTTGTACCATGGAAAACTGAATGTTGAAACAACACAGTATGAGTAAGGTAGTCACTTTCAGAGATATTGAACGCTTTATCTCTGCTTCTCAACTTCAATTAGTAGAGTAATATTTATTCTGTAATTAAGCTTCTTAAACAGAGCTATCTGGGCACCTTATATCAGTAAAAACTGAAGATAAATACAACTACCTTCTTGCTAATAAACAGAAGTCAGTTGCCAGGTTATTAAAAAGTAAGGCAATTGGGAAAGGTATGGGGGAGCAGGATAAACACACCATCCACTTTATTCTCTTACTGAATGAAATTATTATAATGTGGCAAAGTGGTTTAGATTGTCTCAGTCACCGAAATACTGCTAGGTCTCTTTGCTTTAGGGCCCTTCTAAAAAAGATCCAGTGTTCAGGTCATTCAGACCATGATGCAGGAACACTGGCCATACTGTTCCTATGTGCTGCTGCTGAATGAATAGCACTGCTTTCTACAGCACTTGTATAGAAGTATTATCTTTGCCAGAATCTTTTTAACTGATGAGATGAGAAATTGAAGTGGTATGACTAAAAGGTATACTAAAGTATGCCTGTCCCTCAAGTTGTTTACAAAGATAATGCTTCTGGACAACTTGTATCTATAGGGTTGACTATACAGTTCTGAAAAAAACCCCTTAAATTCCATTCAGCTATGTTAGGAAAGAGGCATGCGTGGTGGTTTAGCCCCACCTAGCAGCTAAGCACCATGCCGCCACCCCTCGCTCACTCTTCACACACTCCAACACCCCACCTCATGCCCACTGTAGGATGGGGAGGAGAATCGGAAGACAAAGGCAAAACTTGAGGGTTGGGATAAGGTCAGTTTACTGAGACAACAAAGGAGGATTAAAATATACAAAACAGATGATACAATTTCTCACATGATGACCAGACACAACTGCCCACTCAGACCCTCCCGAAGCAGGTCCCAGGGCTGTGCAGCCCCTCCCCAACTAGCCTCCTTTTATGCTGAGCATGACATCGTATAGTATGGAATACCCCGTTGGCTAGTTTGGGTCACCTGTCCTGGCTGTGTCCCCTCCCAGCGTGTTGTGAAAACTAACTCTGCCCTGGCCGAAAACCAGGACATTATCCCCCCCTTATTCTATACCATCTACGTCATGCCCAGATCCTACACTTTCCAATTAATCGCCACCGCTTTCCCTGTCTTTGATTGAGATACATATATACACATACATACACAGATATAATTCCCTTAGTCTATGGGCCATACCTCTGAAATGTGTTGTGGTTTAACCCCGGATGGTAACTAAGCACCATGCAACCGCTCACTCGCTCTCCCCATGGCAGGAGGGGGGAGAGAATTGGAAGAGTAAAAGTGAGAAAACTTGTGGGTTGAGATAAAGATAGTTTAATAAGTAAAGTAAAAACCACGTGCACAAGCAAAGCAAGGAATTCATTCACCACTTCCCATCGGCAGGCAGGTGTTCAGCCATCTCCAGGAAAGCAAGGCTCCATCACGCGTAACGGTTACTTGGGAAGACAAACACCATCACTCCAAACGCTGATGCCAATGCTGCTGCCATCCTTCTTCTTCCCCAAGCCTCTTATAAGCTGAGCATGATGTCATATGGTATGGAATATCCCTTTGGTCAGTTGGGGTCAGCTCTCCTGTCTGAGCCCACTCCCAACTTCTTGTGCATCCCCAGACATCCTGCTGGTGGGGCAGTGTAAGAAGCAGAAAAGCACTTGACTGTGTAAGCACTGCTCAACAACAAACACCTCTATATAACATCTCTAACACTGCTTCCAACACAAATCTAAAACATAGCCCCATACTAGCTACTATGTAGAAAATTAACTCTCTCTCAGTTGAAACTAGGACATATGTCTGTTGAGTTGATTTAGACCATGACTTTGGGCTCTATCTGTCATGACAGTCTCCCAGAGCAGGAGAGGTGGTGTGTGGTGTTGGATTGTTGCATGCTGCATCCAGAGCTCGCAGCTGGTGTATCTGGCATGGTCCATGCTCACAGGCTGCAGGTTGAAGTTGTCAATTTCAAGGAAGCTGCTGGTTGCTGAAGCCAGTTCTAGTTCCATCATTGCTGCACTTTGCTCCGTTTCATCAGAGTTCATCCTTTGTTAATTTGGGTGATTCTTAGGGTAATACCATTGATACAGAATATAGCAGTTATAGTAGTGATGACATACAATGGCAGGGTTATTTAGCAATCAACATCATACAAATGAATTTATTGGCTATTCTCACCCAAAATCAGATCCCCTTGAGGTACGCATCAGGCTTCCCCATCCTTCTGCATTGCCCACCAAGTGCACCCAGGTCCTTGAGCAAAAGCAGTCCCACAGATGGGTTTGCTTTTGGCTGAGGCAGGGCTAACCCAGACTGTCTTTCCCCAACATATTCTTCATGCGTACTACGGAGACTTTATCCCCTTCTACCGTATGTGGAAGTTTTGATTGGGCAGGGCCAGCTCGATTGGCAGATACCCTAGAGTTAACTAACCAGGTGGCCTTTGCTAACTGTGTGTCCCAGTGTTTGAAGGTCCCACCACCCATTGCTCTCTGGGTAGTCTTTAGCAGTCCATCGTATGGTTTGATTTTCTAGAGGCTGGTGCAGGGTAGGGGATGTGATACACCCACTCAATGCCATGCTTTTTGGCCCAGGCGTCTATGAGGTTGTTCCCGAAATGAGTCCCGTTGCCTGACTCAGTTCTTTCTGGGGCGCCATGTTGCCACAGGACTTGCTTTTCAAGACCCAGGATGGTGTTCCAGGTGGTGGCATGGGGCACGGAATATGTTTCCAGCCACCCGGTGGTTGCTTCCACCCTTGTAAGCACATGGCGCTTGCCTTGGTGGGTTTGTGGGAGTGTGATGTCATCAGTCTGCCAGGCTTCCCCATATTTATATTTCAGCCATCGGCCTCCATACCACAGAGGCTTTACCCGCTCGGCTTGCTTGATTGCAGCGCATGTTTCACATTGATGGATGACCTGTGAGATGGCATCCATGCTCAAGTCCACCCCTCGATCACGGGCCCACCTATATGTCGCATCCCTTCCTTGATGGCCTGAGGTGTCATGAGCCCACCGAGCTAGAAATAATTCACCCTTACGCTGCCAGTCCAAACCCACCCGAGCCACTTCAATCTTGGCAGCCTGATCCACCTGCTGGTTGTTCTCATATTCCTCGGTGGCCCGACTCTTGGGTACGTGGGCATCTACGTGACGTACCTTTACAACTAGCTTCTCTAGCCGGGCAGCAATATCTTGCCACAGTGGGGCAGCCCAGATGGGTTTGCCTCTGCACTGCCAGTTGCTTCCATTGCTGTAACCACCTCCACAGTGCATTTGTCACCATCCATGAGTCAGTAGAGAGGTAGAGCGTTGGCCACTTTCAGCAATGTCTAAAGCTAGTTGGATGGCTTTCACCTCTGCAAACGGACTCTCCTTCTCCTTCGGCAGCTTCTGTGACTCACCATGTAGGACTCCATACAGCAGCCTTCCACCTCCGATGCTTTCCAACAATGTGATGGGACCCATCAGTGAACAGGGCAATATGGCTTCTCATTTTCTGGTAGTTTATTATATGGTGCGGCTTCTTCAGCACGTGTCACCTCCTCCTCTGGCGATATTCCAAAATCTTTGCCTTCTGGCCAGTCTATGATCACTTCCAGAATTCCTGGTCAACTGGGGTTTCCTATTTGAGCCCGCAGTGTGATCAGTGCAACCCACTTACTCCACGTAGCATCGGTTGCATGGTGTGTAGAAGGGGCCCTCTCTTTGACCATCCAGCCCAGCACTGACAGTCGGGGTTCCAGGAGGAGCTGTGCTTCAGAACCAATCACTTCCAAAACAGCTCAAATCCCTTCGTATGCTGCCAATATCTCCTTTTCCGTTGGAGCATAGCGGGCCTCGTATCCTCTGTATCCCTGACTCCAAAACCTCAGGGGTCGGCCTCGAGTCTTCCCTGGTGCTTTCTGCCAGAGACTCCAGGTAGGGCCATTCTCCCCGGCTGTGGTGTACAGCACATTTTTTAAATCTGGTCCTGCCCGGACTGGCCAAGGGCTACTGCATGAAAACATTTCCTGTTTAATTTATTCAAAGGCTTGTTGTTGCTCAAGGCTCCATATGAAATCATTCTTCTTCCAGGTCACCTGATAGAGAGGGCTTACAATCAGACTGTAATTTTGAGCATGCATCCTCCAGAAACCCACAACACCTAAGAAAGCTTGTGTTTCCTTTTTGCTAGTTGGTGGAGACATAGTAGCTATTTTGTTGATCACATCCATTGGGATCTGACTACGCCCGTCTTGCCATTTTATTCCTAAAAACTGGATATCCTGTGCAGGTCCCTTTACCTTACTTTGTTTATGGCAAAACCATCTTTCAGCAGGATATGGACTATTTTCTTCCCTTTCTCAGAGACTTCTGCTGCTGTGTTGCCCATACAATGATGTCATCAATGTATGGCAGGTGCTCCAAAGCTTCACCCTGTTCCAATGCACTCTGGATGAGTCCATGGCAAATGGTGGGGCTGTGTTTCCACCCCTGGGACAGTCGGTTCCAGGTGTACTGGATGCCCCTCCAAGTGAAAGCAAACTGTGGCAGGCACTCTGGCGCCAAAGGGATTGAGAGAAATGCATTCACGATATCAATTCTGGCATACCACTTGGCTGCCTTTGACTCCAGTTTGTTCTAGCATGTCTGGCACAGCAGCACTCATGGGTGGTGTGACTTCATTCAGGCCAGGATAGTCTACTGTCAGCCTCCATTCTCCATTAGACTTTTGCACTGGCTATACAGGAGTGTTAAAGAGTGAGTGAGTTCTGATCACTCCTTGGCTCTCCAGTTGACCAATCAGCTTATGGATGGGAATCAGGGAGTCTCGGTTGGTGCGGTATTGGCACCTGTTGTTCTTTGACCCTCAGCAACCCCATAACAGAAGGGTCCTCAGAGAGGCCGGGCAAAGTAGACAAGTGTTTAATTTCCTCCATCTCCAAGGCAGCTATTCCAAAAGCCCACCAGTACCCTTTTGGGTCCTTGAAATACCCGCTCCGGAGGTAGTCTATGCCCAGGATGCACAGAGTCTCTGTTTCAGTCACAACGGGGTGCTTTTCCCAGTTAGACTCACTTCAGCCTCCAGTACAGTTAACTGTTGGGATCCCCCTGTCACTCCAGAAATACAGATGGGTTCTGCCCCTTCATGGCTTGATGGCATTAGGGTACAGTGTGCACTAGTTTCCACTAGAGCCTTATACTCTTGTGGATCTGACGTGCCAGGCCATTGGATCCACACAGTCCAATAAACCCAGTTGTCCCTCTCCTCCACCTGGCTGGAGGCAGGGCCCCTCTAATCCTGCTCATCGTGTTTGTTACTCACTTTTTCCAAAAATTACTTAGAAGTCCCTTGAGGAGGATCATAAGTACGTTTAGGCCTTCCAGTCGGTCTGGGGGACTGTCCGCTGGAAACTGGAGTGGGATTTTTCCTGGAAGAATCCCCTTTTGTGGTTGTTTTTCCTTGCTGCTCGTGTACTTGTGCCTGTAGGGTCGAGGTAGGTTTTCCATCCCACTTCCTCATGTCCTCTCCGTGGTCACACAGAGAAAACCACAGGATACCTCGTGGTTTGCTCCTTCTGTATCCTCACAGGATCCTAACAGCTGAGATACTGGTCCATACAGGTGGGGAATAGGAAATATATTTTTTCAATTTGCTGGTCTTTCTGGGACAGTTTCTCTGCAGCTGAGACAAGGGAGGAAGAAAGATTTTCTTCATATTGCAGAGGTCGGCCAGGCACTTCGTCTGCTGTTGGTACTTCTTCGCCTTTCCAGTCCATTACTGCCAATGAGTTGGCGTATGATGATGGTGTGCTCCATGCAAACCTCTGCCACATGGGTCGGGTACATTAGACTTCATCAGTATCTGTCAGTAACTGCACGTTGTCTGGGTAATAATAAACCATCTCCTAACTGGATGATGGAGAGTAGCTAATCCCCTTTGGTACCTGATACCTCTCTCCATGGTGGTCCAATTGCCTGGATGACATACAACATCTTCACTGAAGGGATACCTTTCCTTCACGCTTGACAGGAGTCGCCTCCAGAGGCGACTTTGCCTTTTTCCCAATCGCCTTGTGTGGTGCGTTGACCCTGGCTGAGGGCCAGGTGCCCACCAGAGCCGCTCTATCACTCCCCTCTTTCATTAGACAGGGGAGAAAAGGTACAATGAAAAGAAAAAAAAAAACTTACGGGTCGAGATAAGGACAGGGAGAGATCATTCTCTAATTATCATCACGACCAAAGCAGACCGGACTTAGAGAGGGAATTAATCTTATTTATTACTAAGCAAAACAGAGTAGAGGAATGAGAAATAAAACCAAATCTTAAAACACCTCCCCCCACCCCTCCCATCTTCCCGGGCTCAACTTCACTCCCGGCTTCAACCTCCGCCCCCCCTCAGCAGGGCAGGGGGACAGGGAGTGGGGGTTACGGTCAGTTCATCATGCGGTGTTTCTGCTGCTTCTTCATCCTCAGGGGGAGGACTCATCGTTCCCCCGCTCCAGCGTGGGGTCCCTCTCACGGGAGACAGTCCTTCACGAACCTTCTCCAACGTGAGTCTCTCCCACGGGGTGCAGACCTTCAGGAGCAAACTGCTCCAGCGTGGGTCCCCCACGGGGTCACAAGTCCTGTCAGCAAACCTGCTCTGGCGTGGGCTCCTCTCTCCACGGATCCACAGGTCCTGCCAGGAGCTTGCTCCAGCGCGGGCTTCCCACGGGGTCGCAGCCTCCTTCAGGTGTCTCCACCTGCTCCGGCCTGGGGTCCTCCACGGGCTGCAGGTGGAATCGCTACACCCCCTCATCCTCCCTCCATGGGCTGCAGGGGGACAGCCTGCTTCACCATGGTCTTCACCACGGGCTGCAGGGGAATCTTGCTCCGGCGCCTGGAGCACCTCCTCCCCCTCCTTCTTCACTGACCTTGGTGTCTGCAGAGTTTCTTACATCTTCTCACTCCTCTCTCTGGCTGCATAAGCGCTCTCTAACTGTTTTTTTTCTCTTTCTTAAATATGTTATCACAGAGGCGCTGATTGGCTTGGCCATGGCCAGCGGCGGGTCTGTCTTGGAGCCGGCTGGCATTGGCTCTGTCAGGCACAGGGGAAGCTTCTAGCAGCTTCTCACAGAAGCCACCCCTGTAGCCCCCCCCCCGCTACCAAAACCTTGCCATGCAAAACCAACACACCTTGTCAGTGCCCCCTTCCCTAGACAGGGATCCCAGCTGCTTGGCCTCCCTGCCCTCCAGTTCCAGGCTACTGGCCCCGTAGAGTACCAGATAATGATGTGCTCCCCTGGAATGTGGCTGAAATCTTTCTGCATATCTGTCAGCTCACTCAGGGACAGGGATCGGGTGATTACCTCTGATACTGCATCTTCCTCCTGTTCTCGTGATGGTCCTGGTTCATCGTCATTCCTTACTAAGTGATTTCTTTGTGTATTTCTTTTTGTGTATAGGGGCGACTGATACTGGTATGGGTTGGTTTTTTGGTTCAGCTACACTGCCTCTCGTTGGAGTTTGAGTAGTCACAGTGTATGTCACTGTTTTCACTCTCTTCCCCCTGAGGGTGCTGTCTAATATCAAGCAGTGTTTGATAGATCGTGGCCAGGGCCCAGCACAGTGTGGTAAATTGTGTCTCCTTAGAATACCCACAGCATTTTTCTTTCAAATATTCTACCATTTTATCAGGGTCTTGCAGTTGTTCGGGAGTGAAGCTCCAAACCATTGGGGGTGAGAAGGTCTCTAGATACCCACCCATACTCTCCCACATGCCATGCCAGCCCTGACTATTCAGCCTCGGGGCAGATCCCTCAGTGGTATTCTTGAAACAATTTTTGCTAACCCTGAACAGGACTTGGAAAACATTCAGGAGACCTAGCAATGGGAATATACTGGCCTGAACATTCCAAGGGTATTCAAAATTCTCAAAAGCTGTGGTAACCAGCCTGAAGGAGAAATGGGATGTGAAAGAGTGGGAGAAATTATCCCCGCCTTGTTTTACCCATCGATTGGGTGTGAGTATTAATTCCAAGAGATGTTGTCCAAGGTATGGGCATGACTGCAATGCCACATACAAATACTAGCTTAACCTCATGACCAGTGATATCATAAGATGATATTACACAGTACAGCAAAATGAGAATCCTTACCCCTGTCCCAGAGGTGATAAACAGTGCCCCAGGGAATACATACAGCAAGTAAGGGCTCACATCCCACAGCCATGTGAACAAACAAAACACCATTGTGGTCATCAACTGGTTACCCAATATAATAAATGCTTATAACAACTTTGTTTTAACACACTCTGGTCAGATCTGTCATTACCTCGACCCTTTGAGCCCCATGTTGGGCACCAAAAAGGATTGTTGTGGTTTAGCCCTAGCCAGCAGCTGAGCACCAGGTGGCTGTTGGCTTACCCCCTCCAGTGGGATGGGGAGGAGAATCGGAAGACAAAGGTAAAACTGATGGGTTGGGATAAGCACAGTTTACTGGGACAGCAAAGGAAGAGGAAAATAACAACAGTACTTAGAATATACAAAGCAGGTGATGCACAATGAAATTTGCTGACCTGCTAACTAGACCACTGCAGACTCAGCCCGTCCTGGAAATGCAGCTCCTTCCCCCTTTTTATGCTGACCATATGGTATGGAATACCCCTTTGGCTAGTTTGGGCTACCTGTCCTGGCTGTGTCCTGTCCCAGCTTCTGGTGGAAAATTAAGTCTATCCTTGCTGAGAACCAGGACATTATCCTGTACATAAATATGATTTTGCATCTTCCTGTTGGAAATCAGCATCTTCATTGTTGCTCTCTTTCCATAAAACAGTTCTGTAATGTATTGCCAAAATGTCATGTTTTGCCTTCACTTGGCTGATCTATGTGAAAGATAAACTACTTGATGTGGTTTAGCCCCGTCCGGCAGCTGAGCACCACGTGGCGGCTCGCTCACCCCTCCACCAGCAGGATGGCGAGGAGAATGGGAAAGACTAAGTTAGCAGTTAGCTTTATCATTTGGATTACTGAGGGGGGAAAAAGACTAGAAGTGGTTCTTCAGTGAAAGTGAAGTTTTTCTTTCACGTTCTGTAGTCCAAAAATTGGGATTGTGCATAGCCACGAGGCTTGCAAAAAAGCAAGTTAAATTGCAGGGATTCCTGGAGTCTGGATGGGTAATTCTAAATTGTGGTGAACGATTGCCCTATGATTATGCTAAAAGTTACATGTACTGCTCTGTGTATGTGTGTGCAATCACATTCTCTACTTTGTGCAGTTGAATAAATAAGAATCTAAGAGATGATTTGCAAGTCCAAATAGCGAGTATCAGTAATATATACTATTTATAGTACTTGCATACAGCTACTTTACTTGTATGTGTTGTTCTGTTGTTACTCACACTATTACTTTCCTGAAAGTGGTGTTGCTTTTGAGTAATCAATGTAGATTGTTTCTGGTTGTCTGTGTTTGCCTCTACCAGCAGCTGGACAAACACAATTTATCAGAAATGATATTTTTTCTTGCAGGATAATTACCTTTTTCACAGCATGACCTGTTCTTACAGCAGAGGTAGAATCAGTCTGTTCATCAGGTCTTAGACTTGTTTTGATACTGTGAGCTCAAAAGCTTGTTTGTTTTTCTTAGACTTATAAAAAGAATGGTTTTTCCTACGAACATGCTTGCACTGTATCCTGAGAGCATCAATGATAGATCAGTGTTGTCTGAAATATGAAAGGAGTTAACATTTGGACTGTGTATTCTGAGCTGTGTATTCATTATTGTTTGTTGCTTGAGAATAAGATAACTACGGATTTGAGAACACGAGGACCATCCTTGGAACCGTCAAATGTATTTAATTAGAATAAAGTATACTTAAATAAGATCTAGCATAGGAATCGTGAACAGAGGAGCACTTATTAAAGACAAGGTGTACATCCTTGAGAGTCAAAAGTCGGTGAAATTATTCTAATTGGTGTCCTTAGAGTGAGCTGTCTCATTATAATATGAAACCCACACCTCCAGTGCTAAAAACACCCCCTCTCCAGATAAAGACCCCCTACTCACTGAACATGCGTAGTGAATTTAGAAGGTACTGTGTTTTTAAATCGAAGCGAGTGTGTCACCACCCTCACAGTAAAGAATAGTTTGCTAACATCTAAGCTAAATCTACCCTCTTTTAGTTTAAACCCATTACCCCCTGTCCTGTCACTACACTCCCTCATAAACAGTCCCTCCCCATCTTTCCTGGAGGCCCCCTTCAGGTACTGGAAGGCCGCAATTAGATCTCCCCGGAGCCTTCTTTCCTCCAGGCTGAACAACCCCTACTCTCTCAGCATGTCCTCATAGGAGAGGTGCTCCAGCCCTCTGATCAGCTTCGTGGCCCTCCTCTGGACTTGCTCCAACAGGTCCATGTCTTTCTTGTACTGGGGACCCCGGAGCTGGATGCAGTACTCCAGGTGGGATCTCACAAGAAGGCAGTAGAGGGGCAGGATCACCTCCCTCGACCTGCTGGTCACGCCTCTTTGGATGCAGCCCAGGACACGGTTGCCTTTCTGGGCTGCAAGCGCACACTGCCGGCTCATGTTGAGCTTCTCATCAATCAATATCCCCAAGTCCTTCTCCTCGGGGCTGCTTTCAATCCATTCCCTGCCCAGCCTGTAGTTGTGCTTGGGATTGCGCCAACCCACATGCAGGACCTGGCACTTGGCCTTGTTGAACTTCATGCGGTTTGCACGGGCCCACCTCTCCAGCCTGTCAAGGTCCCTCTGGATGGCATCCCTTCCCTCCAGCGTGTTGACCGCACCACACAGCTTGGTGTCATCGGCAAACTTGCTGAGGGTGCACTCGATCCCACTGTCCATGTCGCTGACAAAGATGTTGAACAGTGCCGGTCCCAGTACCGACCCCTGAGGAACGCCACTCATCACCGTTCTCCACTTGGACATGGAGCCGTTGACCACAACTCTTTGAGTGTGACCATCCAGCCAATTCCTTATCCACCGAGTGGTCCATCCATCGAATCCATGTCTCTCCAATTTAGAGACAAGGATGTCGTATGGGACAGTGTCAAATGCCTTGCACAAGTCCAGGTAGATGACATCAGTTGCCCTTCCCTTATCCACCGACGCTGTAACCCCATCATAGAAGGCCACCAAATTTGTCAGGCATGATTTGCCCTTTAGTGAAGCCATGTTGGCTGTCACCAATCACCTCCTCATTTTCCATGTGCCTGAGCATAGTCTCCAGGAGGGTCTGCTCCATGATCTTGCCAGGCACAGAGGTGAGACTGACCGGCCTGTAGTTCCCTTGGTCTTCCTTTTTTCCCTTCTTAAAAATGGGGGTCATGTTTCCCCTTTTCCAGTCAGTGCGAACTTCACTGGACTGCCAGGACTTCTCAAATATGATGTAGAGTGGCTTAGCCTCTTTGTCTGCCTTCTGCCTCCAGACCCACGAATGCATCTCACCAGGTCCCATGGACTTGTGCACCTTCAGGTTGCTTAGATATTCTCGAACCTGATCTTCTCCTACAGTGGGCGGTTCTACATTCTCCCAGTCCCTGCCTTTGCCTTCTGTGACCTGGGCAGTGTGGCTTGAGCAGTTGCCAGTGAAGACTGAGGCAAAGAAGTCATGGAGTATCTCAGCCTTCTCCATATCCTGGATAACCAGGTCTCCCATTTCATTCTGGAGGGGACCCACATTTTCCCTCATCCTCCTTTTCTCACTAACATAGCTATAGAAGCTTTTCTTGTTGTCCTTGACATCCCTGGCCAGATTTAATTCTATCAGGGCTTTGGCTTTCCTAACCTGCTCCCTGGCTGCTCGGACAGTTTCTCTGTATTCCTCCCAGGCTACCTGCCCTTGCTTCCACCCTCTATAGGCTTCCTTTTTTTGTTTGACTTTGCCCAGGAGCTCCTTGTTCATCCATGTGGTCCTCTTGGTGTTTTTGCCTGACTTCCTCTTTGTTGGGATGCATCATTCCTGAGCTTGGAGGAGGTGACCCTTGAATATTAGCTAGCTGTTTTGGGTCCCTCTTTCCCTCCAGGGCTTTGTCCCATGGTATTCTACCTAGCAGGTCCCTGGAGAGGCCAAAGTCTGCTCTCCTGAAGTCCAGGGTAGTGAGCTTGCTGCGTGCCCTCCTTGCTGCCCTGAGGATATTGAATTCCACCATTTCGTGGTCACTGCAGCCAAGGCTGCCCTTGAGCTTGACATCCCCCACCAGCCCCTCCTTGTTGGTGAGGACAAGGTCCAGCATGGCACCTCTCCTCGTGGGCTCCTCTGTCACTTGGAGGAGGAAGTTATTATCAGTGCATTCTAGGAACTTCCTGCTGTGTTGCCCCTCCAACAGATGTCAGGGTGATTGAAGTTCCCCCATGAGGACCAGGGCTTGTGAACATGAGGCTGCTCCTATCTGCCTATAAAGGGCCTTATAATAATCTGCCTGTAGTAAAACCTTCAATACTGTCTCCCACAGCATTTTCCTGGAGAAGCTGGCAGCTCATGGCTTAGGTGTACTCTTCACTGGGTAAAAAACTGGCTGGAAGGCCAAGCCCAGAGAGTTGTGGTGAACGGAGTTAAATTCAGTTGGCAGCCCGTCACAGCGGTGTTCCCTGGGCCTCAGTCTTGGGGCCAGTCTTGTTCAATATTTTTGTCAATAATCTGGATGAGGGGATCAAGTGTGCCCTCAGTAAGTTTGCAGATGACACCAAATTGGGCGGGAGTGTTGATCTGCTCTAGGGTAGGAAGGCTAAGTGCCGGGTCCTGCACTTGCGTTGCATGAAATTGTTGTGACCCTGCAGGCTTGGGGAAGAGTGGCTTGAAAGCTGCATGGCAGAAAAGGACCTGGGGGTGCTGATTGACAGTCGGCTGAACATGAGCCAGCAGTGTGCCCAGGTGGCCAAGAAGGCCAACAGCATCCTGGCTTGCATCAGGAATACTGTGGCCAGCAGGAGTAGAGAAGTAGAAGTGATCGTTCCCCTGTACTCGGCTCTGGTGAGGCTGCACCTTGAATACTGTGTTCAGTTTTGGGCCCCTTAGTACAAGAAGGACATTGAGGTGCTGGAGCATGTCCAGAGAAGGGCAACAAAGCTGGTAAAGGGACTGAAGCACAAGTCTTATGAGGAGGGGCTGAGGGAGCTGGGGTTGTTTAGCCTGGAGAAGAAGAGGCTGAGGGGAGACCTTATCGCTCTCTACAACTACCTGAAAGGAGGTTGTAGTGAGGTGGGTGTTGGTCTCTTCTCCCAAGTAACTAGTGATAGGACAAGAGGAAGTGGCCTCAAGTTGTGCCAGAGGAGGTTTAGATTGGATATTAGGAGAAATTTCTTTACCGAAAGAGTGGTCAGGCATTGGAACAGGCTGCCCAGAGCGGTGGTGGAGTCACCATCCCTGGGGGTGTTCAAAAAGCGTGTAGACATGGCACTTCGGGACAGGGTTTAGTAGACATGGTGGTGTTGGGTTGATGGTTGAACTTGATGATCTTAGAGGTCTTTTTGAACCTTAAAGTTTCTATGATTCATCTGCTCGCTCTTCCTGGTCAGGTGGCCTGTAGCAGACCCCCACTACAGTGTCCCCTGTCCCTGTCCCTGCCCTCCCTTTAATCCTTACCCATAAGCTCTCAGTTGGCTCCTCATCCATCCCCAGGTGGAGCTCCATGTACTCCAGCTGGTCATTGACATAGAGGGCAACACCCCCTCCTCATCTCCCCTGCCTGTCCTTCCTAAAGAGCCTGTACCCTTCCTTCCATCCCAACACTCCAGTCATAGGAGCCATCCCACCACATCTCCATGATGCCAATAAGGTCATAGCCCTGCAGATGTGTGCACGTCTCCAATTCCTCTTGTTTATTCCCCATGCTACATGCATTTGCATAGAGGCATTTCAGTTGTGCCCCCAATGAGGCTGACTTACTGACTGGAGTGGCTGGAATTCCTTTGATGTATTTTCCCAGTGTTTCCCTGGTGGTTCCTATTGCCTCAGGGGCCCCTGGCTCATCTCCTCTAGACTTCCTGTGCTGCAGTGTGTCTGCTGAATTTCATGCTGCTAGAGCTTCTTTCTAATTATAGTCTGCTGTCTTCACAATGCTTTGAGATTGTGTCTGTTTCTAAATAAAGCTGTAAATGCTTTTGGAAAGGCTGTTCTACAGCATCCTTTAGATCCTTTTAAAGTGAATAGCTGTTTTTGGATCAGCCTTTTATAGCAATGTTTGTATTTTGATCACTTTGATTATATTTCATACAGATCTCAAACCCATTTATATTCTGTTATATGAAGACCTTTAAAGAGTGCCACTTAATTTTTATTGGGAAGAATTTATATAGTACAAAATTGCATTCACTTTTTAATGGGTTTATATTGCTATCTATTATGTATTAAAGAGTAGAAAACTGCAGTATTTAATAGGTATTGTAACTTCATACAATGGTTCCAGTGGTATAAATGAGTATAAATAGGCATACTTATATTTCAAAAGGTAGCTTTTGAGTAACTAAGTGTACTGGTATCTCCAATGCTCTTCTGGGCAATAGACTTTTAGGAATTGGGGAGATATTGAGAAGTGACGTCAAGGATGTCTTGTGTCCTGAAAAGTAGAGGTTACTTATAGCTATCACATGGCATCTTGTAACCAAGACTTTACAGTTCTGTTTCTCGTATTGTCGCAACTGCATGTGTTGAATGTAGTCAACTCTCTTGTACCTCCCTTTGCAGCAGTGTTTGTTCCAAGGCTTCCTAAACTTGCAACTTCAATTTCTTAGCTGTATTTAATACTATTAAAGCGCTGGACCCACCTTGTTTCATTCAGCTCTATTGATGTCCTCTTTCAGAGCACACAAACACTAACTTGCATCAACCCAAATTATTTGTTGTGCAGTTATTTTATTAGATGTTGCATCTCAGGCCAAAACATGACCTACCCTTTTTACTTATCTTGTCTCTTTGAAGAGCAGTACTCCTGTGTTCTTTCAGTATGTTTGCCTCTTGTAGAAGAGAAGCATGGAGTGCAGTGCACAGGCCTTCCTCAGTCCAAGTCGTGTGAAATACATCTGTATGTTCTGTTTGAGATAGACATGGCAGAGGAGCTGCAAGACTGCACAGAGGTGATTTCATTTGCAGCAGTTCTAGCTAGCACAAGTTTGAAGTCAAATACTCTTTGTCTCTGATCATTCTGTGGCACTGTGTTGATTCCCTGGTTTGGGAAACATCTGTAACACCTTCCTCGCCTCCTGAAAACTCCTGAACATCAGCCAAGTAGTGTGGTTCTGCATGTTAATTTTTTCTTTGGTTCAGCTGCTTATGGAGTTGCCTTAATGTAATCTGCTGATGTTGATCATTATCTTTTCTCTTTCATTCCACAGTTCTGTTATTCATTATTTTATTTATTTTCTACACTCCCATCCTGTTCAATGGTTCCTTAAGTGTCATATTTGTGTTCTTCACCTCTCTGATGTCATTCTACTTCTTCATGGCCCTCTCTGTTAGATCAGACTTCTTGCCACTTGTATCCTGACAAAAATAATGCTTTTTATTCTCTACAACTCGCTTCCCTTGTACTTCAGACTTGTTTCTTAGTGTTGCTTTATTAATTTCCTCCAGTTTTACCACAGAGTATTTTACCTCTTCCAGTTGTTTGTTGGGGTGAGTGGTGGTGGTGGAAAGGTGTGTGTGTGCAGATGAAACGTTTTGAGGTAAATTGTATATTAGAATCTCTTTCCCTCAAATTCCATTAATAACTGCTTTTTAACCAGTGTTCACACTGTAGCGTAGTCAGACAACATACACTTCAACTTAGAATCATAGAATCATAGAACGGTTTGGGTTGGAAGGGACCTTAAAGATCATCTAGTTCCAACCCCCCTGCTACGGGCAGGGACACCCTCCACTAGACCACGTTGCCCAAAGCCTCATCCAACCTGGCCTTAAACACTTCCAGGGAGGGGGCCTCCACAACCTCTCTGGGCAACCTGTTCCAGTGCCTCACCACTCTCGCAGTAAAGAATTTCTTCCTAACATCTAATCTAAATCAACCCTCCTTCAGCTTAAACCCATTACCCCTTGTCCTGTCACTACACTCCCTGATAAACAGTCCCTCTCCAGCTTTCCTGGAGGCCCCCTTCAGGTACTGGTAAGCCGCAATTAGGTCTCCCTGGAGCCTTCTTTTCTCCAGGCTGATCAATCCCAACTCTCTCAGCCTGTCCTCATAGGAGAGGTGTTCCAGCCCTCTGATCAGCTTCGTGGCCCTCCTCTGGACTCGCTCCAACAGCTCCATGTCTCTCCTGTACTGGGGCCCCCAGAGCTGGATGCAGTACTCCAGGTGGGGTCTCACAAAAGCGGAGTAGAGGGGCAGGATCACCTCCCTCGACCTGCTGGTCACGCCTCTTTGGATGCAGCCCAGGACACGGTTGGCTTTCTGGGCTGCAAGCGCACACTGCCGGCTCATGTTGAGATTCTCATCAATCAATACCCCCAAGTCCTTCTCCTCGGGGCTGCCCTCAATCCATTCTCCACCCAGCCTATAGTTGTGCTTGGAATTGCACTGACCCACATGCAGGACCTTGCACTTGGCCTTGCTGAACTTCATGCGATTTGCACGGGCCCACCTCTCCAGCCTGTCAAGGTTCCTCTGGATGGCATCCCTTCCCTCCAGCGTGTTGACCGCACCACACAGCTTGGTGTCGTCGGCAAACTTGCTGAGGGTGCACTCGATCCCGCTGTCCATGTCGCCGACAAAGATGTTGAACAGTGCCGGTCCCAGTACTGACCCCTGAGGAATGCCACTCATTACTGATCTCCACTTGGACATGGAGCCGTTGACCACAATTCTTTGAGTGTGACCATCCAGCCAATTCCTTATCCACCGAGTGGTCCATCCATCGAATCCATGTCTCTCCAATTGAGAGACAAGGATGTCATGCGGGACAGTGTCAAATGCCTTGCACAAGTCCAGGTAGATGATGTCAGCTGCTCTTCCCTTATCCACTGACGCTGTAACCCCATCATAGAAGGCCAAGTTGAATCAGTGAAGTTGAATCCGTATAGACAAAAGATCCCAGAATGATGAAGGGAAAGCATAACATGCATATAGAGTAAAAGTTTTAACAAAGACTTTTCATTATTGTCATCAATGTTTGTGTTTCAGATGCTTTTGCCTTGCTGTTTGTTAGTTGTGTGGGTTTTGTTTTTGTTTTTGTTTTTCCCTGCTTATTTTCTCCTCTTGAATTTATTGACTATGGAAGGGAATGCATCTACTAAGAAAGATGGTCACAGGACCAGGTTGGGTCATGTTGTGGTTTGTTTTGGGAGGTAACTCTTGGTTTCTAGGGTTCTAAAATGATTTTTACTGTAACATCTTGCTTTATGTGGAATAAGACGGTAACTCTGAAAGGGACCAAATGGTCAAATGCTCACCAGATTTACATACCAGATTAAAAAGCAGAGTCTACAGTAGCATGAGAATCCCAAATACCAGACCTCAGCCTTGCAGGTCAGAACAACATGAAGGTCATGAAAGGGAATTATAAATCCAAACACCCCATGAATAAGAAGGTCAAAATGTTTTTTAAAAAAAAAAAGAAAAATTGCTGTGGAATGAGCTGTGCTGAGCCAATGGAAATGTGAGGCTGCAATGTAATTTGAATTAATCTAAATAAGCTATTCTCTAATAATAATCTAGTGGATGGTAAACCAGCTTCAGATGGAGAATATGAATAAAGCTCCTAATAAGTATGAAATCTGAATGTATTTGGAAATGCCTCTGGAACTCTTCTTCATGATGGTTTTATTATTCTGTCTGCTTATCTTCTTGAATCTTGCAGCTAGTGGCTTATCTTTCAAACTTCCTGATGAGAGACAAGCTAATTTTTCTTCTTTTTTACAGCAGGGTAAACTGAGGTCTAAAATGCAAACAACTTATTGATATTCCACAGCAAGTTCTAGACAAGATATAGAATCTTGTGGTTCCGAATAGTGATGCCCTGTGACCTGCTACATGCCCTTGGCTCATTGACATATGTGCATTTGAATTCTGCTTTTAGCCTTCTGCTCTTTTTACTGTTGAAATTGTGATTGAAATTTGTGAATTTTTAACATGGGTTTGAAAAAAAAAAAAGAAAATATTTGTTTTGTGTGAGTTAGCGATTTTCCCTTTTATAATTCTGTACTCTAGTGTAGGAAGCTCTTCTCTGAGGAAGGAAGGTATTAGTAATTTGCTCTTTCTTGAACAATATTGCAAAGAATACCATTTGGTTTCATGTTGGCACTACTCTGTCCCCTTTCTGACCTCTTTCAAGCTTTCTTTTCAAGGTTTCTTTAGGTGAGAAGTGGGCCAGGTGAGCTGACATCTTTCTTCTCTTAGCACACGGTTCTAATTAAGTAACCATTTTTTCCCATAGATGCTAGCTGTGACAGTGTATGTGACCAGGGTTCAAGATTTTGTATTTCTGATCTCCTGTTCCCTTCATTGCTAGAATATTTTTGATAAAAACACTCGCGTTATTTCAGTGTGTGTATTGCCTTCTTACCATAACTGCTGTCAGGAGGATCTTCTGCTCTTAATCAGGAAAAAGTATTCAGTGAAGAACTGAAAAGAGAGAGTGCATAGCAAAGGTGATGCCAAAACATTTATTTATAAAAGTTATATATAAATTTTCACTATTATACGCTCAGTATGTTGAACTATTGCAGGTCTTTGTGTTGCTGTTGAGGCACTGGGCGCTGTATTCCTTAGCTCTTAAACTGACTTCAGTTACTTTCAGATGGTTATGTCTGTGTTTTGTACTGAAAACAGATTCCTTATTTGAAGAGCATGCTTTGATTCTTGATGGAGCTTTGCAAGAGTTGTTTGGGATACAAAAGAAAATCGTTCTGTAGAGGGTTTTTCAGTGACTGTTTTGGGTTTGTCAAAGTTTATATGCCTTCTTTTTAAAGAAGGGCTTAATCAAGAAACTTGCTTTATAGACACATTAATCCATTAATTCCTGTGTTGCTGATGCAAGATTTCATGGCATGGGTTGGTAAAGTATAAGAAACCTCAGAAACCGAAGGTCTGCCTTGATGCACAAATGATTCTGTTTTATGATTCTATCATGTGAACATGAAACAAATAAGGCTGAAAGTGAGAGTCATCTAATTTATCCCTGGCTCAGAAGCAGGATGTGCTATGGCCAAACCAGCTCTGACTAGACTGGTTCTCTAAAAAACCCTAGCAGATTCCATAATCTCCTCTGGTAACCTCTTCCTGAGCTTGACTAGCTGTACTCTTCTACATGTTTTTTCTAAGATCTAACTTAAGTCTTTTGTTAATCTCTCTTGCTACAGTTTAAGCTCCAATTCGTCTTACACATAGCAAACGGAGAAAAGTCTGTTCCATTGTTTGAAAAATGGTTGTCACATAATTTTTCATCTTTCTGTAAATTAACAGGTGGGTTATTCTATACAGAATCCCAAAGTGAGGAGTTACTTGTGTGGCAGGTTACAACTGAGAGGTGCTGCTATGTAGCTCCCCTTTCTTCTTTTGCTATATTTGCTTCAATAAAGTCCCAGCTGTGTCCCCTCCCAACTTCTTGTGCACCTCCAGCCTACTCACTGGTGGGGTGGTGTGAGAAGCAGAAAAGGCCTTGACTCTGTGTAAGCACTGCTCAACAACAACAAAAACATCCCTGTATTATCAACACTGTTTCCAGCACAAATCCAAAACATAGCCCCATACTAGCTACTATGAAGAAAATTAACTCTATCCCAGCCAAAACCAGCACATTCTCCACCCCTTATTCCATACCATTTACATCATGGTCAGGTACCACGCTATCAAAATACATCTTCATTAACCACCACACCCCTTCCCATCCTTTGATATAATACACAGATATCATTCCCCTAGTCTATGGACCACCCCTGTAAAACGTCCACAAAATGTCAATTGAATTCATTTAGTCCATGACTTTGGGCTCCATCCACCACGATGGACACTCAGGACAGGAGAGGTGGTGTGTTGTGTGGAGTTATTGGGCATCAAAGCCAGCTCGGGTCAGGTCACTTGCTGCACTTGCACTGCTTGTAAGGCTTGTCCTCCATTGGTTCAGGTGGTTCCTGCTATAGTAATTCCCATAACATGCAACTCAAATCATGGGTTACAACAATTTAAAGGTATTTCCATTACAATCTCCACCCCAGTCCCTTTGGACCAGACCACTGGGTTTACCATTGCAATGAACACCTCCCCTTGCCCCTGCTCTGGCCTGGACTTATCTACAGACTGCAGTCCCTTAGGGGGGTGTACCTAAGTTGCCTTGTTTCATTTGAAGGAGTAAACAAAGTATGGATTTCAAACCAATTAAGGAGGCCTCTTTTATGCTTACTGTTATTTACAAGTTTCTGTTTAGACTAATCTGCAGTCTAGAAAGTTTATCTTCTCATTTGTTTGCTTTGGATTTTATCTGAAAAGCACTTGCTTAAGTAGTTTCTCATAACTTTTAGAAATTTACATACCAGCCAAAATATGTTGCAGTTTAACCTGGCAGGCAGCTAAACACCACACAGCCACTCCCTACCCAGTGGGATGGGGGAGAGGATTGGGGGGGGGGGTAGGTAAAACTTGTGGGTTGAGATAAAAACAGTTTAAAAGGACAGAAAAGGAAGGGAACATAATAATGATAATAACAATGATGATAAAAGAATATACAAAACAAGTGATTCATAATGCAATTGCTCACTACCTGCTGACTGATGCCCAGCCAGTCCCTGAGCAGCAGCCCCCGGCCAACTCCCCCCAGTTTTTTTTGTTCAGCATGATGTCATATGGTATGGAATATCCCTTTGGCCAGTTTGGGTCAGCTGTCCTGGCTGTGTCCCCTCCCAGCTTCTTGGGCACCCCCAGCCTCCTCACTGGCAGGGCAGTATGAGAAGCTGAAAAGTCCTTGACTCTGTGTAAGCACTGCTCAGCAACAACTAAAACATCAATGTGTTAACATTATTTTCATCCTAAATCCAAAACACAGCACTATACCAGCTACTAGGAAGAAAATTAACTCTATCTCAGTTGAAACCAGGACAAAATATTTTGAAGTTACCTAAAACTGTAAACAATATCATGACTATTTCTTTCTATAGTTCAACATCCCTTTTATATTTCTTTGTTTAAAGCTTAAACCGATGACTTATGAGGAAACAATAAGAGTGCTTTTTTTTTTGTTGGGGAAATCCAGGTTGAAGGTCCTGAGTTGCCATACTGTGAATTGGAGGATATAAGTACTAGGCCCTCCCTCTTTTAGCAGAAGCCATTTTAAAGCTTTACACAAAGGGGTATACAAAACATGAACTAAACTTTTTTTTTCCTAAATGGCTAAACAGGATTTAGATATAAATAATAATTCAATACAATTTTATTTTGGTGGAGTTTACTCACACACAGCTTCTTGTACGTTCAGAAACGTAGTTTCCTTTCAGAAACAGTTCTTTCATTAGTTTCCAGACACTGCTTAAGATGGATTCATACAATTAAAAAAATTAAAAATCTCATGTTCCAAGTTGTTGCAATTTCTCTGTTGTCGTGGTTTAGCCCCAGCCGGCAGCTGAGCACCATGCGGCCGCTCGCTCATCACTTTAAAACTATTTATTTGTTTTATGTTTTAATGTACTTGCTTGGTGACTTTTCCATGATCTATTCTATATAGGTAGTCTCTCTTGCTGACATGCACATTCAACACAGCAACATAGAAATATTTTTTGAAGCCACCATAGAGATTTAAGGGCAGTGGCAGAATGTGAAACCACTTCTAATTCTGGTAATATGCTTGACTCTGTTTAATCTTTATCTTGGAGAGTCTGTCCTACCTTGAGGGTAAATCATGGTTGATGTAACCTGAAGGAAATAGTAAAACCTGAGATTGGCTGTCATAGGGGAGTTGGAAAATATCTTTGCATGAAGGCAGGAAAGAAATGCTTGTCAGTCTTGCTGATATGTTGTTGTTATCTCTTGTTCAGAGAGGCTGGGTTTGAATCACCAAGTGTCTTCAGATTTAAAACACACTGGGGGTGAATTTGGACTTGGTTTTTATGTTTGGTTGTTTGGGGTTTTTTTGGGGGTAGGAGCATTTGGGGTCATGTTTTGGGGGTGTTTTCTTTGGGGGGTTGGAGAGTTTTTTTCTTTGTTTTAAATAGCCTCTCTAGTTAAGATCTTGGTTTTAGCTGCATTGGTATAGAAATGTGTTTGACAACTGATTGTCTCATTCAGCTATTTTATTAATTCAGTCTCAAGTGTGAGCCTCTAATTTTTATTTTTTTTTGGATAGCAGAATAGTTTGTATTGAGTTGTTTCTCACTTTGAGTGGTGTTACCACACAACAGGCTTTGTATATCTTTATTATTTTATATTCTTCCATAGGCTTTATATTCTCAAGCTAAGCTGTTTTGTCTGTGGAACAAAAATATTCTACATTGCTGCACCTCTATTGTGTATATACAGAGGCTTTGGGGGTGGATTCTCAGACCCAAGAGGTGCATGCATCCTCCTTTGCCTGTTCTATGGTGGTTTCTTTTTCTTTTAATTGTTATAAATTTAATGCTTACTTCCTCAAGTGTAGGATCTGCAAGATGTTAGCAACAATTTCTATCGAGGTTCCTTCTATTCCCTGTCATTTTTTTTTCTTCTTTTTTTAATGGTTCTCATTTTAAGCCAATTGCTTGTCTAAGCCCTGAGTTGTGAGGCTCTATCTTTTGTAAGATACTGACTGCTAAAAGTTCTTTGTGACTCTAGTTGATTATCTGTTTTTCCTACCACATTTCCCGACTATCTTGAGAAAGTTATTCCTCAAAGACTTGTTCTGGTGTTGGCAAGCTCAAAACATTGGCAATTTCTTCTCTTTTATTTTATGGAGAAACATTGAATTTCTGGCTTTAAAATTATAATCCTGGCAATCTTTAATTTCCTGTGGGGAGCTGGAAGATGACTTGCAGCTCAGTGCGTGCAAGGGATGGGAGAACAGGATGAAGTGAATATTCACGACAGTCCATCTCAAATATTTATGTGGATATTTGCTATTATACAATCATAGAATCATTTAGGTTGGAAAAGACCTTTAAGATCATCAAGTCCAACCGTTAACCTAACCCTGCCAAGTCCACCACTAAACCATGTCCGTAAGTGCCACATCTACACATCTTTTAAATATCTCCAGGGATGGTGACTCAACCATTTCCCTGGGCAGCCTGTTCCAATGCTTCATAACCCTTTTGATGAAGAAATTTTTCCTAATATCCATTCTAAACATCACCTGGCGCAACTTGAGACCATTTCCTCTTGTCCTATCGCTTGTTACTCTTACTAACAAAAGAAACCGACACCCACCTCACTACAACCTCCTTTCTGGTAGTTGGACAGAGAAATAAGGTCTCCCCTCAGCCTCCTTTTCTCCAGACTAAACAACCCCAGTTCCCTCAACCACTCCTGACCTGGTTTGGCCCCAGCTGGCAGCTGAGCACCACACAGCGCTTGCTCAACGCTCCCCTGGTGGGATGGAGAGGAGAATGGAAAAACAAAGGCAAAGCCTCTGGGTTGGGATAAGGACAGTTTACTGGGACAGCAAGGGAGAGGGAAACAATCAACAACAGTGCTGATAACAGATATTCACAATGGGTGATAACAGAAAGCAATTTACAGACCTGACACTAAGCTCCTCCCAGAGCCACAACAAACCCACCCCTCCCTGACTAGCCCCCTTTTATGGTGAGCATGATGTCACATGGTATGGAATAGCCCCCTGGCCAGCTTGGCTCACCTGTCCTGGCTCCTTGTGAAAATTAACTCTATCCTAGCCAGAACCAGGACATTATCCACCCCTTATTCTATACCATCTGTGTCATGCCCAGATTATTCACAGATATTCCCTTACTCTATGGGCCATCGCTATAAAATGTCCATCAAGTTCATTTAGTACGTGACTTAGGGCTCCATCTGTCATAACAGTCTCTCAGGGCAGGAGCAATGGTGCGTGCTGCTGGATTGTCGCATGCTGCATCCGGAGTTTTCACGGCTGGTGTATCTGGTATGGTCCATGCTCGCAGTCTGGGCGTCAAAGATTTCATTTTCAAGGAAGTTCCTGGGCACCAGCTGCTGAGGTCAGTTCTAGTTCCATCATTGTGGCACTTTGTTCAGTTTCAAAGTCCATCCTTCATTAGTTTTGGGTGGTTCTTACTGTAATACCACTGGTACAGCATATCGCTATTAACATCATCCAATTTAATTTATGGGCTATTCTCACCCAAAATCAAGTCCCCTTGGGGTACACACCGGACTTCCCCATCCTTTCTCATCACCCACCAAGTGCACCCTGGTCCCTGAGCAAAAGCAATCCTGCAGATGGGCTTGCCTTTGCCTGAGGCAGGGATAACCCAAACTGTTTTACCCAACATTTTTTCATGCGCACTACAGGAACTTTATCCCCTTCTACTGGGCGTGGAAATTTTGATTGGGCAGGGCCAGCTCGATTGGCAGATCCCCTAGTGTTAACTAACCAGGTGGTCTTTGCTAACTGTGTGTCCCAGTGTTTGCTCTCAGGGTAGTCTTTAGCAGTCCATCGTATGGTTTGATTTTCCAGAGGCTGGTGCATGATAGGGGATGTGATACACCCACTCAATGCCATGCTCTTTGGCCCAGGTGTCTATGAGGTTGTTCTGAAAATGAGTCCCATTGTCTGACTCAATTCTCTCTGGGGTGCCATGTTGCCACAGGACTTGCTTTTCAAGACCCAGAATAGTGTTCCGGGCAGTGGCATGGGGCACGGAATATGTTTCCAGCCATCCGGTGGTTGCTTCCACCATTGTTAGAACATAGCGCTTGCCTTGGTGGGTTTGTGGGAGCATGATGTAGTCGATTTGCCATGCTTCCCCATATTGATATTTAAACCATCGGCCTCCATACCACAGAGGCTTTACCCACTCAGCTTGCTTGATTGCAGCGCATGTTTCACATTGATGGATGACCTGTGAGATGGCGTCCATGCTCAAGTCCACCCCTCGATCACGGGCCCATCTATATGTTGCATCTCTTCCTTGATGGCCTGAGGTGTCATGGGCCCACCAAGCTATAAATAATTCACCCTTACGCTGCCAGTCCAAACCCACCTGAGCCACTTCAATCTTGGCAGCCTGATCCACCTGCTGGTTGTTCTGATGTTCCTCAGTGGCCCGACTCTTGGGTACGTGGGCATCTACGTGACGTACTTTTACAACTAGCTTCTCTAGCCGGGCAGCAATACCTTGCCACAACGGGGCAGCCCAGATGGGTTTGCCTCTGCGTTGCCAGTTGCTCCGCTTCCATTGCTGTAACCACCCCCACAGGGCATTGGCCACCATCCATGAGTCAGTAGAGAGGTACAGCGTTGGCCACTTTTCTCTCTCAGCAATATCTAAGGCCAGCTGGATGGCTTTCACCTCTGCAAACTGGCTCGATTCACCTTCTCCTTCAGCATCTTCTGCGACTCGCCATGTAGGACTCCATACAGCGGCCTTCCACCTTCGATGCCTTCCCATGATGTGACAGGACCCATCAGTGAACAGGGTGTATGGTTTCTCATCTTCTGTTAGTTTATTACATGGTGGGGCTTCTTCAGCATGTGTCACCTCCTCCTCTGGCGACATTCTGAAATCTTTCCCTTCTGGCCAGTCTGTGATCACTTCCAGAATTCCTGGACGATTGGGGCTTCCTATTGAGCCCGCTGTGTGATCAGTGCAACACACTTAGTCCACGTAGCATCAGTTGCATGGTGTGTAGAAGGGGCCCTCTCTTTGAACATCCAGCCCAGCACTGGCAGTCAGGGTTCCAGGAGGAGCTGTGCTTCAGTGCCAATCACCTCTGAAGCAGCTCGAAACCCTTCATAGGCTGCCAATATCTCCTTTTCCGTTGGAGTGTAGTGGGCCTCGGATCCTCTGTATCCCCGACTCCAAAACCCCAGGGGTCGACCTTGAGTCTCCCCTGGTGCTTTCTGCCAGAGACTCCAGGTAGGGCCATTCTGCCCCGGCTGCGGTGTAGAGCACATTTTTCACATCTGGTCCTGCCCAGACTGGCCCAAGAGCTACGGCATGAACTATTTCTTGTTTAATTTGTTCAAAAGCTTGTTGTTGGTCAGGGCCCCATTGGAAATCATCCTTCTTCCGGGTTACATGGTAGAGAGGGCTTACAATGAGACTGTAATTTGGAATGTGCATTCTCCAGAAACCCACAACACCTAAGAAAGTCTGTGTCTCCTTTTTGTTGGTTGGTGGGGACATGGCTGCTCTTTTGTTGATAATAGCCATTGGGATCTGTGCCGCCCATCATGTCACCTTATTCCTAAAAACTGGATTTCCTGTGCAGGTCCCTTGACCTTACTTCGTTTTATGGCGAAGCCAGCCTGCAGCAGGATTTGGATTATTTTCTTCCCTTTCTCAGAAACTTCCTCTGCTGAGTTGCCCCATACAATGATGTCATCAATGTATTGCAGGTGCTCTGGGGCTTCACCCTTTTCCAGTGCAGCCTGGATCAGGCCATGTCAAATGGTGGGGCTGTGTTTCCACCCTTGGGGCAGTCGATTCCAGGTGTACTGGACGCCCCTCCAAGTGAAGGCAAACTGTGGCCTGCACTCTGCTGCCAAAGGGATCGAGAAAAATGCATTAGCGATATCAATTGTGGCGTACCACTTGGCTGCCTTTGACTCCAGTTCATATTGAAGTTCCAGCATGTCTGGCACAGCAGTGCACTCATCGGCGGTGTGACTTCTTCATTCAGGCCACGATAGTCTACTGTCAGCCTCCACTCTCCATTGGACTTCCGCACTGGCCATATGGGACTGTTAAAGGGTGAGTGGGTTCTGCTGATCACTCCTTGGATCTCCAGTTGACGACTCAGGGATCCCCGTGTCACTCCAGAAATACAGATGGGTTCTGCCCCTTCATAGTTCAATGGCATTAAAGTACACTGTGCACCGGTGTCCACTAGGGCCTTGTACTCCTGTCGGTCCGATGTGCGAGGCCATCAGATCCACACAGTCCAATACACTCTATTGTCCCTTTCCTCCACCTGGCTGGAGGCAGGGCCCCTCTAATCCTGCTCATCATATTCACTACTCATCTCTTGCAAAAAGGACTTAGAAGTCCCTTCAAGAGGATCATAAGTGCGATCAGGCCTTCCACTTGATCTAGGGGGCTGCCCGGTGGAAAGGGTGGAGTCCCTTTGTACAGCTGTCTTGCCTTGTAGCTCACGTACTCGTGCCCACAGGGTTGAGGTGGGCTTCCCATCCCATTTCCTCATGTCTTCTCCGTGGTCACGCAGATAAAACCACAGGATACCTTGTGGTGTGTATGCTCCATATCCCCTCTCCAGAGCAGAAAAATGCTTACTCCTAACAGCTGAAATACGGGTCTGTGCGGGTGGGGAGTACGATATATCCTCTTTGAGTTGCCGGACCTCCCGGGACAGTTTCTCCACAGCCGAGACGAGGGAGGAAGAAAGGCTTTCTTCATATTGCCGGAGTTGGCCAGCCACTTCATCCACTGTGGGTGCCTCTTCACTTTTCCAGTCGATTACTGCCAGTGAGTTGGTGTACGATGATGGTACGCTCCGTACAAATTTTCACCACATGGTCTGGTACATTGGACTTCATCGGGGTCTGTGGGCAACTGTGCGTTGTCCGGATCATAATAAACCATCTCCCGCACAGCTAATTCCCTCAGATACTAGATACCTCTCTCCATGGTGGTCCACTTGCCTGGCCGACAGATGACATCTTCGCTGAAAGGATACCTTTCCCTCACACTTGACAGGAGTCGCCTCCAGAGGCTGAGGGCCTGTGCCTTCTTCCCAATTGCCTTGTCACTGCCCCCTTCCATAGACAAGGATCCCAGCTGCTTGGCCTCCCTGCCCTCCAGTTCCAGGCTACTGGCCCCATTATCCCAGCAGCAGAGCAGCCAGGTAATAATGTGCTCCCCTGGAAGGCAGCTGAAATCTTTCCGCGTATCTCGCAGCTCACTCAGGGACAGGGATCGAGTGATCACTTCTGGTTCTGGCTCTTCTTCTTGTTCTCGTGATGGTCCCAGTTCATCATCATCCTTCTCTAAGCGAACCAATTTCTTTGTGTACTTCTTTTTGTGTATAGGGGTCGACTGATACTGGTATGGGTTGATCTTTTGGCTCGGCTACAGTGCCTGTTGCGGGGGCCTGGGTAGTTGCAGTGCTTGTGGGTCTGCTCTCTCTCTCTGGATGGTGCTGTCTAATATCAAGCAGTGTTTGATAGATCGTGGCCAGGGCCCAGCACAGCACAGTAAGTTGTGTCTCCTTAGAATACCCACAGCATTTTCCTTTCAAATATTCTACCATTTTATCAGGGTCTTGCAGTTGTTCGGGAGTGAAGCTCCAAACCACTGCGGGTGAAAAGGTCTCTAGATACCCACCCATAATTTCCCACATGCCATGCCAGCCCTGACTATTCAGCCTCGGGGCAGATCCCTCAGTGGTATTCTTGAAACAATTTTTGCTAACCCTGAACAGGACTCGGAAAACATTCAGGAGACCTAGCAATGGGAATATACTGGCCTGAACATTCCAAGGGTATTCAAAATTCTTAAAAATTGTTGTAACCAACCAAAAGGGAAAAGGGGAGGTGAAAGAGTGGGAGAAGGTATCCCCTCCTGTCTTCTTCATAGATTGGGTGCAATTATTAATCAATTCTGAGAGATGTTGACCGAGGTACGGGCATGACAGAAATGCTACGTACAAGTACCAGCTCAGACTCATGACCATCGATGATATTTTATCATAAGTCGTTGTCACACAATACAACAATATGAGAACAGGAACCCCTCTCCCAGAGGTGATAAACAGCACCACAGGGATTACATAGAGTAAACACAGGTTTACAAACCAGAGCCATGGGACCAAACAGAACATCATTGTGACCAGCGACTGTTTCAATAACATTATAAATGCTTATAACAACTTTGTTTTAACACACTTGGGTCAGAGTTGTCATTATCACAATCCCTCGAGCCCCGTGTTGGGCGCCAAGAAGGACTGATGTGTTTTAGCCCCAGCCGGCAGCTGAGCACCTAGTGGCTGCTCGCTCACCCCTCCCCTGGCGGGATGGGGAGGAGAATGGAAAAACAAAGGCAAAGCCTCGAGGGTTGGGATAAGGGCAGTTTACTGGGACAGCAAAGGGAGCATGAAACAATCAACAACAGTACTGATAACAGATATGCACAATGAGTGATAACACAAAGCAATTTACGCATCTGACCACCGACCAACTCACTGGAGCTTGGACTGTCCTGGAGCCATGCCGAACCTTCCCCTGCCTGACTAGCCCCCTTTTATGGTGAGCATGATGTCACATGGTATGGAATAGCCCCCTGGCCAGCTTGGCTCACCTGTCCTGGCTCCTTGTGAAAATTAACTCTATCCTAGCCAGAATCAGGGCAGCTCCTCATAAGACTTGTGCTCTCGATCCTTCCCCAGCATTGTAGCCATTCAGATGTGCTTTAGCATCTCGCTATCTGTCTTGTAGTGAAGGGCCCACAACTGAACACAGTATTTGAAGTGTGGCCTCACCAGTGCTGAGTACAAAGGGATAATTGCTTCCTTAGTCCTGCTGGCCACACTATTTCTGATACAAGCCAGGATGCTGTTGGTCTTCTTGGCCACCTGGGCACACTGCTGGCTCATACTCTGCCGGCTATCAACCAATACCCCCAGGTCCTTTTCCGCCAGGCAGCTCTCCAGCCACTCTTCCCCAAGCCTGTAGCATTGCGTGGGCTGGTTGTGATCCAAATGCAGGACCTGGCACTGGGCCTTGTTGAACCTCATACAGTTGGCCTCGGCCCATCGATCCAGCCTGTCCAGATCCCTCTGTAGAGCCTTCCTACCCTCATGCAGATCAACACTTCCGCCCAATTTGGTGTTGTCTGTAAACTTACTGAGGCTGCACTCAATCCCCCTTGTCCAGATCATTGATAAAGATATTAAACAGAACTGGCCCCAGTACTGAGCCCTGGGGAACATCACTTGTGACCAGCTGCCAACTGGATGCAACTCCAGTGACCACAACTCTTTGGGCCTGGCCATCCAGCCAGTTTTTTACCTAGTGAAGAGTATGCCCATCTAAGCCATGAGCAGCCAGTTTCTCCAAGAGAATGCTGTGGGAAATGGTGTCAAAGGCTTTACTAAAGTCTAGGTAGACTAGACAGCCTTTCCCTCATCCACTACGCAGGTTATTTTGTCATAGAAGGAGATCAGGTTAGTCAAGCAGGACCTGCCTTTCATAAACCCATGCTGACTGGTCCTGATTACCTGGTTGTCCTGTATGTGCACTCAAGATGATCTGTTCTATAACCCTCCCCAGCACCAAGGTCAGACTGACAGGCCTGTAGTTCCCTGGATCCTCCTTCTAGCTCTTCTTGTGGATAGGCGTCACATTGGCTAACTTCCAGTCTACTGGGACCTCCCCGGTTAGCCAGGACTGCTGATAAATGATGGAAAGTGGCTTGGTGAGCACTTTTGCCAGCTCCCTCAGTACCCTTGGGTGGATCCCATCCAGCCCCATAGACTTGTGTGTGTCTAAGTGGTGTAGCAGGTCGCTAACCATTTCCCCTTGGATTATGGGGGCTTCATTCTGCTACCCGTCCCTGCCTTCCAGCTCAGGGGGCTGGGTACCCGGAGAACAATTGGTCTTACTATTAAAGACTGAGGCAAAGAAGGCATTAAGTACCTCAGCCTTTTCCTCATCCTCTGTCACTCTGCTTCCCCCCCGCACCCAATAAAGGATGGAGATTCTCCTTAGTCCTCCTTTTGTTGCTAATGTATTGATAGAAACATTTTTATTGGGTTTTATGGCAGTAGCCAGATTAAGTTCTAGTTGGGCGTTGGCCCTTCTAATTTTCTCCCTGTGTGTTGGTTTTGCGTGGCAAGGTTTTGGTAGCGGGGGGGCTACAGGGGTGGCTTCTGTGAGAAGCTGCTAGAAGCTTCCCCTGTGTCTGACAGAGCCAATGCCAGCCGGCTCCTAGACGGACCCGCCGCTGGCCAAGGCCAAGCCAATCAGCGCCTCTGTGATAACATATTTAAGAAAGAGAAAAAACAGTTAGAGAGTGCTTTTGCAGCCAGAGAGAGGAGTGAGAAGATGTAAGAACATCTGCAGACACCAAGGTCAGTGAAGAAGGAGGGGGAGGAGGTGCTCCAGGCGCCGGAGCAAGATCCCCCTGCAGCCCGTGGTGAAGACCATGGTGAAGCAGGCTGTCCCCCTGCAGCCCATGGAGGGAGTATGAGGGGGTGTAGAGATTCCACCTGCAGCCCGTGGAGGACCCCACGCCGGAGCAGGTGGAGACACCTGAAGGAGGCTGTGACCCCGTGGGAAGCCCATGCTGGAGCAAGCTCCTGGCAGGACCTGTGGATCCGTGGAGAGAGGAGCCCATGCCAGAGCAGGTTTGCTGACAGGACTTGTGACCCCGTGGGGGACCCACGCTGGAGCAGTTTGCTCCTGAAGGTCTGCACCCCATGGGAGAGACTCACGTTGGAGAAAGCCGTGAAGGACTGTCTCCCGTGAGAGGGACTCCATGCTGGAGCAGGGGAATGATGAGAGGAGTCCTCCCCCTGAGGATGAAGAAGCGGCAGAAACACCGCGTGAGGAACTGACCGTAACCCCCACTCCCCGTCCCCCTGTGCCGCTGAGGGGGGCGGAGGTTGAAGCCGGGAGTGAAGTTGAGCCCGGGAAGATGGGAGGGGTGGGGGGAGGTGTTTTTAAGATTTGGTTTTATTTCTCATTCCTCTACTCTGTTTTGCTTAGTAATAAATAAGATGAATTCCCTCTCTAAGTTCGGTCTGTTTTGCTCGTGATGATAATTAGAGAATGATCTCTCCCTGTCCTTATCTCGACCCGTAAGTTTTTTTGGGTTTTTTTTTTCATTGTACCTTTTCTCCCCTGTCTAATGAAAGAGGGGAGTGATAGAGCAGCTCTGGTGGGCACCTGGCCCTCAGCCAGGGTCAACCCACCACACCCTGCCTAACCTCACAACATCCTTGTAGTCTTCTTGAATTGCCTGCCCCTTCTTCCAAAGGTCAAAAATTCTCCTTTTTTTCCTGAGTTCCAGCCAAAGCTCTCTGTTCAGCCAGGTCGGTCTTCTTCCCCACCGGCTCACCTTTCAGCACATGGGGACGTCCTGCTCCTGCACCTTTAAGATTTCCTTCTTAAAGAATCATAGAATCATAGAATGGATTGGGTTGGAAGGGACCTCAAAGATCATCTAGTTCCCCTGCTGCAGGCAGGGACACCCTCCACTAGACCACATTGCCCAAAGCCTCATCCAACCTGGCCTTAAACACTTCCAGGAAGGGGGCCTCCACAACCTCTCTGGGCAACCTGTTCCAGTGCCTCACCACTCTCACAGTAAAGAATTTCTTCCTAACATCTAATCTAAATCGACCCTCCTTCAGCTTAAGCCCATTACCCCTTGTCCTGTCACTACACTCCCTGATAAACAGTCCCTCTCCATCTTTCCTGTAGGCCCCCTTTAGGTACTGGAAGGCTGAAATAAGGTCTCCCTGGAGCCTTCTCTTCTCCCGGCTGAACAACCTCAACTCTCTCAGCCTGTCTCCATAGGAGAGGTGCTCCAGGCCTCTTATCAACTTCGTGGCCCTCCTCATGCATCCCATCTGCCTGTTGAGCCTGTCCCAGGGAAGGTAGGGTATGGTTCCAGTAGTTTATCACTCTCTCGCACTCCCTGATGCTCTTCAACCTATTCACCTCCTCCTGGAACTCCGTTGCTAAGTGGAGGAGTTCCTCTACCCGGGCATGCCTCCCACAGGTGTGCTCACTATTGCTGTCCGATACTGGCATAAGAGTAGGGCACACCCTGCAGCCTCACACCTGGGTGGCAGCATGTTCCCACTGGAGCTCTGTCTGGGAAGCTGCATCAGCTTAGAGAGGTCATGGCTTTTTGCCAGGTGGATATCATTGCTCCCTGGTCAAGCTGGCAGAGCTTCAGCGCCCTTCCTGTGTGCCCTTCTGCACCATGCCCTTGCTTACAGACCATGTCCTTTTTGCCCGCCCTGTTTGTGTAAACTGCTGCACCACGCCCTGGTCCCTAGTGCTCCCTAAGGGCTTCTTTTATATGTGTGGGGGACTTGGTAGCTGTTGCTCCTGGCCCCACCAGCTGCTATTGCATGATCTTTAGGTTCCTGGAGGCTCTCTTGGCTCCCCCTGAGGTTCCTCTGGTTTGGGAAACCCTCTTGTATTCTGCGCTAGAATTCTCTGCTGTAGATCGTGCCAGCACCAGAGTTGCTCACCTCAGCGACAAGGTGGTAGGTGGAAACTAGTGACTCATAGTGATCCTATCTAGTCTTGTATTCCCACTGAAATCAGGAAGAGTCAGTACAATGCTTAATCTTGAATTTACCAAGTTTTTTCTACCTCATACTTACATTGTGCTGAATACCTCTCGTTCTGTCTCTGAAGTTTCAGTGAGCCCGTAGTCACAGCTTTTCAAATGTGCACTCAACAGTTTTCTTCAGTCTGTAGTGAGTAAAAACTTACTTTCCCTAAACGAAGGGCTGTGGTTCTCAGAAACTGATAACTTGTATCCTCAGAGAAACTTTCCATGAATGCTGATAATGATAGTACCTTTATATTAAAAAAAAAAAAAAGGGGGGGAGGCAGAGAGTTTTGTGTTTCAGCAGCTTATCCAGTCATCTGTGGGATTTGGTGCTTATTCTTATGCTGAGCAATTGGTTAGTGTTATGGTAGCCTTTTCTTAAGCATTGGGGAAGGAATGTGGAGAATGGTGGATGGTGGTCTCTGTTCTAAAATGCTTGCCTCATCTCTGGTTCACATGACTGGAGTCAACTTGACTGGTAGATTTGAGATCAAGATGATGCTGGTGGTTTTTGTTGGTTTTTTTTTTTCTTTCCCCTGAGGTCAGACTGTCAGGGACATGTTGCTTCTTCCATTTCCAGTATGTTGGGAGGTGGTTTGCCCACGAGGCAGTATATTTCACCTGCTCAGCCACCTGAATGTGGATCTTGGGCATTGATGATACTCTCATACTGCCATTCTCAGTATGTGATATTTGATCTAGTCTCCTGATGGCTGAAGAATTTTAGTTTAATCAAAGTCTCTGGGTCTGTTTTAATGCAGTATTTGGGTAAAATTAATGGCATACAGGTTAATGCATTGAATATCCTGGTGATCATTTCCATCTTTTAGCTGTGGCATAACTGCACTTTGGAAAATTTGTACTAGAAGCAATGATACTTCTTGTAAGCAAATTACTCAGCTGAATGTGATCCATTTTTTCTGCCTGAGCTCCAGTCATTATTTTGGCTAATGGTTGTACATTGCTAATTTGACTGTTTCATACCATATATTGTAAAATCCACTGTTTGCTTCAGTTGTCTTGCTGCTTGCTGTGTGTGCTGCATGAGTGGTCACAAAAAACCCACATCCTATAGAGCTATTCAATGAAGATTGCATGCTGCTTTAACACGCAGATGTTGACTGATGGCTGTGTGACACAGTAGTATGGTTACAAAGCAGTCTTTGCTTATTAAAACTCAGAAGAGAGTGCCACTAACAGTATATGTGGTTTCATGTAAAATTACTAAGAAAAATCCTGCTATGTTTGGGAGAGTGATTATAAACCACTAATTTCCTATGAGAAATGCTGGTGATTGCACTCTCCCTTCCAGGAGTGTGGGTTGGATACTGGGAGACTGTGTGGTCCTTCTCTGCCCTTAGTTTTCAAGTGGACATTTGGCTATTAAATATGTTAATTTCTTTTTCCTAATGTCTCCAAGCCTTTTCCAGAAATTCATGGAGAATTTAAAAGAATCAAAGATTACCTGTTCTCCTTAAACTTATACTGGTGTTTCTTAAAAACATTTGCAGATTCAGTTGGTCTTCTGTATGTGTATGTTTTCAAATAGTCCTTTCTGTTCCCCAGCACTGTCTAGCGAGAGCTTACATTATCAATGGTTAGTTAGCTTATATTTAACTGCTAATAGTATCTTGTTTCCTCAAGGTCAGGAGAGTGAGAAACAGCTGCAATTTCTGAATGTAGGTGTAAAAAGTTCACTACCTTGTCCTGAAGTGGCTGAGCTGTTGCCAACAAAAGGTAGATAATTATTCCATGGATAATGTAAGTATTTTACTAGCTATTGTGATTTATGTGTTTTATATCTTGCTTGATATTGATGCATCTGACTGACAGACTCTGGGCATAAATAATATTAAAATGCTATTTTGTCTTTCATCAGATACTGAGTCGGTATACAGAAGTTTAACAGACTGTGGCATAAGTTATGATATCAGTATAGTATTTCAAAGCTGTAATTCAGTACAGGAAGTGGGCTCTTGCAGATGACATTGAGTGTTAAAAACACAGTTTGATGTACTCTGGATATGTAAACCAATTTAATTGTAAATCAATTTAGTTGTTTAAACTTGTACACAAAGAGATTTCCTAGATGCCAGTTCAATGCAGAAAGTTAATGAAAACCAGAAGTTGTATATGTTGCAATTAAAAAGAGAACAGATTAGCTGCGTTCTAAATGAGAAATCTATACCCCCTTGGAAATGAAATGCTTTGGGTTTTAGAATCATAGAATCATAGAATATCCTGAGTTGGAAGGGACCCATAAGGATCATCGAGTCCAGCTCCTGGCTCCACACAGGACCAGCCAAACCAGAGCTAAACCAGAGCCAAACTGAGAGCATTGTCCAGACGCTTCTTGAACTCAGTCAAGCTCGGTGCTGTGACCACTGCCCTGGGGAGCCTGTTCCAGTGCCCGACCACCCTCTCAGTGAAGAACCTTTTCCTGATATCCAACCTAAACCTCCCCCATCGCAGCTTCATGCCATTCCCTCGGGTTCTATCACTGGTCACCAGAGGGAGGAGATCAGCGCCTGCCCCTTCGCTCCCCCTCGTGAGGAAGCTGTAGGCTGCGATGAGGTCTCCCCTCGGTCTCCTCTTCTCTAGGCTGAACAAACCAAGGGACTTCAGCCTCTCCTCATATGTCTTCCCCTGTAGACCCTTCACCATCTTTGTTGCCCTCCTTTGGACACTCTCCAATAGTTTTATGTCCTTCTTGTACTGTGGCACCCAAAACTGCACGCAGTTCTCAAGGTGAAGCCGCACCAGCGCAGTGTAGAGTGGGACAATCACTTCCCTAGACCGGCTAGCAATGCCGTGCTTGATGCACCCCAGGATACGGTTGGCCTTCCTGGCAGCCTGGGCACACTGTTGACTCATGTTCAACTTGCTGTCGACCAAGACCCCCAAGTCCCTTTCAGCATGGCTGGTCTCCAGCGTCTCATTGCCCAGTCTGTATGTACAGCCAGGGTTGCCCCTTCCCAGGTGCAGAATCCGGCACTTGCCCTTGTTAAACCTCATGCGGTTGGTGATTGCCCAGTTCTCCAATCTGTCCAGATCTCTCTGCAAGGCCTCTCCACCCTCAATGGAATCGACAGCTCCTCTCCATTCGGTGTCATCCGCAAACTTGCTCACAACACCTTCTAGTCCTACATCCAAGTCGTTTATGAAAACATTAGAGAGAACTGGCCCTAAAATGGAGCCCTGGGGAACCCCACTAGTGACTGGCCGCCAGCCTGATGTAACCCCCTTTACCATAACTCTTTGGGCCCGACCCATCAGCCAGTTGCTCACCCATTGCACTATGTTTTTGTCAAACTGTATGCTGGACATCAACTGGCTTGCCTTGGTCAACTAGATGGGTGACTTTGTCGTAAAAGGAAACTAAGTTTGTTAAACAGGCCCTTCCCCTCATGAACCCGTGTTGGCTGTGACCGATGACTGTGTTGTCCTTCAGGTGTTTTTCGATAACTCCCAGCATAATTTTCTCCATAATTTTACCAGGCACTGAAGTGAGACTGACAGGCCTGTAATTACCAGGGTCCTCTTTCTTGCCCTTCTTGAAGATTGGAACAATGTTTGCCAGCTTCCAGTCAACTGGGACCTCTCCAGATTCCCAAGACCATTGAAAAAGAATTGAGAGAGGTCTCACAATGACATCAGCCAGCTCTCTGAGCACCCTGGGATAAATCCCATCTGGCCCCCATGCATCCAGGTGGAGCAGCAAATCCCGCACAAGTTTGGGGTCAGCTGGGAGTTTTTAGTGAATTTTAAATAAATGACCAGTGCAGCATGAATGCACGCTGAATGAAATAACAAGTGAAGGCCAGAATCATGGGGTGTTGTGTGTATTTCTGTGTGTGTAACTCAATACAATATTTCAAGGATGTTAGCTTGACATGCAAACTGAGAAGCAACAAAGCTATGACTATTCAGGAAAGCAGACTGCTATCATTGAGTAAAGCTTACTAGCCCTTTCTTCTCTTTAGCAAAAAAGCAAACATGGATGCCAAAATGTGATAGTGATGCAGTTAGATAAAGGAACAGCAGTTATTTATCTATAGCATAACAGAGGTCTTTTCCCATCTCTCCTTTAAAAATGCTATTGAAATAATACCTCCGGTTCTCTCTTTAAAAACAAACAAAAAAACGCTGACAACTTTTAAATCTCTCTGAATATCTGATTTCAGAGACCACTACAGAATTTGGGACTCTTTTCTTGAAAGAGTCACATTAAAGAGGAAAAATAATAATTTGTGTAGAGGTGATAAATCAGATGCTTCTGGATGACCTTTTTCAAAGCCAGGGAGACATTACATTTCAGATATCTTTTTCCTTTTAACAAATGTTGCACTTTTTTTTTCATACTATGTAATGGGACATTATGCTACAAGATAGTTCTGGAGTTACGAATTTAATAGCATTTGAAGGATTAAACATTGTCGTGGTTTTACCCCAGCCGGCAGCTGAGCACCATGCAGCTGCTCGCTCACTCCCCCCCCATTGGGATGGGGGAGAGAATTGGAAAAGTTAAAGTGAGAAAACTCGTGGGTTGAGATGAAGACAGTTTAATAGGTAAAGCAAAAAGCCGCGCACACAAGCAAAGCAAAGCAAAGCAAGGAATTCATTCACCACTTCCCATGGGCAGGCAGGTGTTCAGCCATCTCCAGGAAAGCAGGGCTCCGTCACGCGTAACGGTTACTTGGGAAGACAAACGCCATTGCTCCGAACGCTGCCGCCCCCTCTCTACCTCTTCCCCCAAGCTCCTTATAAACTGAGCATGACAGCATATGGTATGGAATATCCCCTTGGTCAGTTTGGGTCACCTGTCTGTGTCTCCTCCCAACTTCTTGTGCACCCCCAGCCATCCCACTGGCAGGGCAGTACAAGAAGCAGAAAAGGCCTTGGCTCTGTGTAAGCACTGCTCAACAACAATAGTTCCATATAACAAAAACATCTCTATATTATCAATGCTGTTTCCAGCACAAATCCAAAACGTATTCCTATACTAGCTACTATGAAGAAAATTAACCCTCTCAGCTGAAACCAGGACAAACATTTATATGGGTTTTTAAATCATGTTTGCGCTGAACAGCAAACACTTTTAGAGAAGATATTAAACCTCAGGTTTTAACAGTATAACCTACAAACAATATTTATAGGCCTATACATGTATAATTAAACTCTCCTTTGTACATTTTCTCTTGGCAGCCACCATAAGACATTACAAACTTATATGGAAATTAGTTTTTTGCTCTTTCTATTAAAACAAAGTATCTAAACATCCATTCCTGAAAGCAATGAGCTTTTGTGAAGTTGCAGTCTATGTATACTTACTCAGCCCTGTTTAGCATTTTCTACTCTCTCCTGAAGGTTCTGCCCTAGAAAAAACCCTATGTTTAAAAAACAAAAATAGATCTCACCTCCCCTTTGACAGATGCATCTATTAGTAAACTTAGCCCAGTTTTACATGTAATCAGCCATCACTTTCTGGTTATGATCCAATGCAGAAGATATGGAATAACTTTTACAGCAGTATGTTTATAACTGGCAGAGATGTATGTGATGTTCTGGTACTGATGACACTTCCATGTCAATATGGTGACATATGATTTCTTCTTGTTCAATAACATCTGTAGGTATAGTCATATGCACTTTTGATCTGCCTGGAATGGATGGAGAGAGGTATGTCTGCCCAGCTTAACTGCTGGAATATGGTTTCTGACTGCTCCCATATCTGCTTTAGTACGAGGTCGGCCAGTTTAGCTTAAAGCACCATCTTTGATAGCTTAGGCAGTTGTCTCTTTCCAGGGAAGCAAGTGAGATTCTTCGCGTATTCCATTACATTGATTCTGATGTTTGAGTGGCACTCTCCATCAGAAGACCCATATATCAAACTCTTCCAGGCCATTGGAAACCTATATATGCTGTTTTAGAAACATAGAAGTTGTGTACAGGAAAAATTAGAACTATACAGTTGTAAAGCCAAGCTATCATAGATTGGGAAGTACATAAGCAAGTTAATCCTGCCTAATTTGTCTTCTGTGTTTTATGTGTGTTTTGGTGTAGTCTTTAATTACTTACATTGCTTTGTTTTCCCTCTTCCTTTCCCCATAGGACCCATGAGTCATTCATTGCACAGGATGGGTGGTGGTAATTTAATTAGCTCCTGTTAACAGTTGTGGAGAAAAACAGGTGTTGCTGCCTCATGTTCTTTTCTGCTATTTGAACACTTTTCTGAAAGTAGAATTAGAACACAGAAATGGACATATTGGGTCAGACCAAACACGTCTCTTGACCAGTGACATGTTTTACAATAGCCATAAACAAATGCCTATGGAGGAGTAAGAACAGGAAAAGCATATGTGCTACTGTTACCTGATATCTTATAAATTTCCAACTCTTTTAAGCGCAGGCATTTTGGAGTTAGATGTGATTTATGTCCTTATTAACATCAGTGGATTTTAATCTCTGAATATATCCAGTTTCCTTGTGAAGTCAGGCAGAATCCACAGCCTCCTTTGGCAATGAGCTGGTAGAACTGGATTTGATCACCATGTCCTGACATCCTGAAATGAGGTCTTATGATCCCCAACATTTGTTGGTAGCCAACGCATTGTGGGATGTGCTCTTAAAGGTTGTGGTAGCCCAGCCAGTCAAAAGGTTTCTGCCTGATGCAGTCTTGCAGCTGCAGGAGAGCAATAAATTAAGACATAATATACAGTATATAATTGTCAGTAGATAATTAAATACAGTAGATAGTTGTCTGATCTACTGCTTCTGTGCTGCAGCAGGGAGGAGGCACAGAGTGAGGGAAAGGGAATGGGTAGGAAGAAGGGAAATGGAGGTTTTCTTAAACCAGCAGCATCCTCTCATGTTTCTATTCATCTTGGCATTACCCCAGGGGGAATCTAAAAATATTTTTAGTATTTTTATTAACAGAGTACATTAAGGCTTTTACTGTTCCAGTATTGCCATATGTTTACCAAGCTGTTGTACCACATGCACAGATGGAGTTCTTCATTGGTGTATTTTGAATACCTGAAAACTTACTGTAACTAGCAAAGGAAGAAAAATAGATTAAGGGAAGGGAAAAATGGATAAGTAAAAATCTAGAGAGCATATGCGAATAGACTAATTTGTAGGAATGATCACATTTGTGCATGTATATATCTGTACAAATCTCCTTTTTTCCAGTTGCTTACGTATCTGGGGCTATAATTTTTCCATTGGCAAAAGAGAACTTTCTACAGAGGGTGTATTTTTAGGATCTTTTCATATTGGCCAAATGCTGGCAGTAAAACAGGAAAAACATGGAAGTGTATAGACTTCATGCAACTATGGAAGAAGACAGCCTTTCTGCTAGGTCATCACATGTTGACTTCTTGCAATTACTTATATGTAGTTATTAATTTAGTTGAGTAGAACTTTAAATTCATGTGTAGATAGATTATGTCTAAGTAAAGAACAGGAAGGTCAAATGCTAAATCTTATTTCTCATTTCCTCCTATAGTAGTTCTTATTTTCCCAGTTACATCTGTTTTCACCCAGGCTGTGATGGATGTAGGTTAGATACTGCACCTTAGCATGGATGAAGCTTAAGATGATGACTCACAAGTGGGGCTGATCAGTGCAGTTACTATTGCTCTGCTTCTGGACATTGGACACTACAGAGTCTTGAGGTCGATCACCAGATGAGGTGATGATTGTTCCAAACATTGGGAGTCTGTATGATAGTTTCTAGTGCTGGTTGGGAATATAATGTCCAATAACTGGTAAACATAAAAAACCTCTTTTTAGTTATCAGTAATTAAACTGATTGCATGGTAGTCATTTCTCTTTGTGAGCCTTTCTCAAACTGTTGAGGACTTGTCTGTTATAGAAATGCTGGGTTGGGGTTTTCAAAGTTACTCTTAGGGGTTGATATTTATGCCGTCCTTTCCACCTGTTCTTTAAAATATGAGACTCCAGTAACTTATAGCCATTTCAGAAACCAATGAACTGTTTCTTACATCCCCTCGTCTGACTGCTGTAGAGCATGCTTGTTAGCTGACTGCACTCTGAACCTTCCCTTCCTCCTAAGGAGTGGAGGATTAATGGCTGTTTCATAAGCCACTTCTCATCCAAAGGGAGTACTTTGTACATGCTACTAAGTTTTAATTAGTTACTGAAGTTCAGTAATCCCTGGCACGAGGACTATACACAACAGACCTTTTTAAAAGCAATCAAGGTTCTGCTAATGAGTTGGGTGGTTTGAAGAAACTCTCATATGTCTTGCATTGTTATTTAAGAATTGTGATGTACCTCTTGTTGCTGCTTGGGCAATTTCATTTGCTTACACAGGCTATGTTATCACTCTACATGCCAGCAGCACATCTGCTTCCTGTTTTCTCTGATATAGGTGAATCCAGATCTTCTAATTTACACCCTGCCTGTGATAAAAGTTCTGTGATCTATGAAATGGGTTTTTTAATTATTATTTTTTGCCATATATTTAATAGAATGAATTTAGATTTAGATCAAAAAAATTGGGGTTTTTTGTGTCCAGTACTGATGTGTTGGGTTTGCATGGCAAGGTTTTGGTAGCGGGGGGGGGGGCTACAGGGGTGGCTTCTGTGAGAAGCTGCTAGAAGCTTCCCCTGTGTTTGATAGAGCCAATGCCAGCCGGCTCCAAGACGGACCCGCCGCTGGCCAAGGCCAAGCCAATCAGCGCCTCTGTGATAACATATTTAAGAAGGAAAAAAAACCAGTTAGAGAGAGCTTTTGCAGCCAGAGAGAGGAGTGAGAAGATGTAAGAAACTCTGCAGACACCAAGGTCAGTGCAGAAGGAGGGGGAGGCGGTGCTCCAGGCGCCGGAGCAGAGATTCCCCTGCAGCCCGTGGTGAAGACCATGGTGAAGCAGGCTGTCCCCCTGCAGTCCATGGAGGAAGGATGAGGGGGTGTAGCGATTCCACCTGCAGCCCGTGGAGGACCCCACGCCGGAGCAGGTGGAGACACCCGAAGGAGGCTGTGACCCCGTGGGAAGCCCACGCTGGAGCAAGCTCCTGGCAGGACCTGTGGCCCCGTGGAGAGAGGAGCCCATGCCAGAGCAGGATTGCTGGCAGGACTTGTGACCCCGTGGGGGACCCACGCTGGAGCAGTTTGCTCCTGAAGGTCTGCACCCCATGGGAGAGACCCACGTTGGAGTAGATTGTGAAGGACTGTCTCCCATGAGAGGGACTCCATGCTGGAGCAGGGGAATGATGAGAGGAGTCCTCCCCCTGAGGATGAAGCAGCAGCAGAAACAACGTGTGATGAACTGACCGTAACCCCCACTCCCTGTCCCCCTGCCCTGCTGAGGGGGGGCGGAGGTTGAAGCTGGGAGTGAAGTTGAGCCCAGGAAGATGGGAGGGGTGGGGGGAGGTGTTTTAAGATTTGGTTTTATTTCTCATTCCTCTACTCTGTTTTGCTTAGTAATAAATTGGATGAATTCCCTCTCTAAGTTCAGTCTGTTTTGCTTGTGACGATAATTAGTGAGTGATCTCTCCCTGTCCTTATCTCGACCCATAAGCTTTTCGTTATGCTTTTTCTCCCCTGTCTAGTGAACGAGGGCAGTGATAGAGCAGCTCTGGTGGGCACCTGGCCCCCAGGCAGGGTCAACCCACCTCAACTGATTTTCTTGAATTTGTGTTTTACACTGACTTCAGGTGGAGCAGAACTGAGCTCTGGCAATGTGACCATTTCGTTGTTATTCTATTACCTGCTTGGAGTTGTGCAATTCATTTCATACTTCTGATGAGCATATGTAACAGGCAGTGTGATGGTACTTATGAAGGCCCCTCTTCCTCAGTCTCCAAAAGAGTGGAAGATGATAGCATGCAGGCTTGTGGATCCAAATTAATATGTTGTTCAAACTTCTGTGTTTTTCTTCCATGACGGTGGCTTTGCAAAGATGCTGTTAGCTTACAGATTGGATTTGTTGTTGTAGGATTCTTGTCACCTATTAAATTAACAAGTAAGACTAATGTAAATGAAAGGTTAAAGAGCCTGCTAGGCTTTCAGTTTTGCATTGAAGCTTGACAGCACTGTAGACAGTCATGTGACAGTTAAGGTTGGAGGGAATCTTGGGGACCTCTAGTGTGACTTCCTGCTCAAAGCAGAGTCAGTGAGGAGGTCAGACAACATGGCTCAGGGCTTTATGCAGTCTGTCTTGAAAACCTCCAAGAACAGAAACAGCACAGCACTTCTAGGCAACCTGCACTACTGCTGTACTGTCCCCCGTGGGGAGAAAGGTTTCCCTTTATTTCCAGTCTGAACTTGTCTTGTTTCAACTTGTACCTGTTGTGTCTCATCCAGCCACCATGCACTGCTGTGGAGAACCTGGCTCCATCTTCTCAGTGACCTGCCTGTAGGCAGGAGAAGGCTGCTCTGAGGTGCCCCCAAAGACTTCCAGGCTGAAGCAGCCCCATCCGTCAGGCTTCCCTCTCAGGGCAGGTGCTCCAGCCCACGAGCATCCTGGTGAGCCTCTGCTGGGCTCTCTCCTGGACTGGGAAGCCCAAACCAGAGGACACAGTATCTAGGTGTGGTCTATGAAGTACTGAGGCTCCTGTGCAGCTTGCTGTCCCCCAGTGCCTCAGGGACTTTTCTGCAGAGCTGCTGCCCAAGCAGGCAGTGCCCAGCCTGGACTGCTGCCCGGGGCTCTGCATTCCCAGGGGCAGGGCTTGACATTTGTCTGGGCTGAACAGCACAAGGCCTATTCCTCCAGCCTGCCCAGGTCCCTCTGGATGGCAGCCCTGCTCTCCAGCACCTTGGCTGGTCCGCCCAGTTTGGTGTCACCTGCAAACTTGACAAGAATGACTCTTCCCAGGTCAATGATGATGATATTAAACAGGACAGGTCACAGGTTGGGCCCCTATGGTCCTCCACTTTGTTACTGCAGTCCAGGTAGAATATGAGTCTTTGTTACCTCTAAGCCAAATCATCCAACCAATTTTTACCTAAGTTGTCCACCTAAGCAGATGTAATATCTTTCCTTGTGTAGAGGTCCTGCTCTGTGACTTTCCTATGGACAAAAATTAGACTGATCAGCCTGTAGCTCCCTGAACAGTTCTGGCTTTTTTTGAAGATGGCATGACATTTGCATTTTTTCCACTTGTTGGAGACCTCCCTATCTTGATCACCATTGAGATCAGTCAGCACCACCTTTGGGTGCAGCTCATCTGTCCCTGTGGACTTCTGTGGGTCATGGTCTCTCACATAGCCTCTGACTCTGTTCTTGCATGCTGCTGGAAGTTCTCCTTGTGAACAGTCTGTGGGTGATCTTTTTGGCACAATAGTGAGGATAGCAGTTTTTTTTGAAGAGGAAAGGGATTATGCATCTTAAACTTGTAAGGCGGCAGGAGAAGCTAAAGCACAGCAGAGGCAAGCTTCAAGTAACTTCTTATAAACCACCAACATTTCAGGTTTATTTTCTGACTACTTTGTATATTCCCTCAACATTGTTATAATCTTTAAATTAAAGAATTGACATGGTTTAGGCCCAGCCGGCAGCTGAGCACCACACAGCCGCTTGCTCACCCCTCCCCCAGCAGGATGGGGAGGAGAACGGAAAAACAACGGCAAAGCCTCATGGGTTGGGATAAGGACAGTTTACTGGGACAGCAAGGGAGAGGGAAACAATCAACAACAGTACTGATAACAGATATTCACAATGGGTGATAACAGAAAGCAATTTACCAATCCGATGACCAACCGGATGCTCAGCCCTCCCAGAGCCACAACAAACCTGCCCCTCCCTGACTAGCCCCCTTTTATGGTGAGCATGGACAAGAATGTACCTGAACATGACTAAGATGTGTAACAGGTTCAGATACTTAAGATACCTCATTACTGGGTTTAAATAAGTGAATGCCAAGGTAATAATTGGATCATTCAGACTTCTTGGTAAGAAATCTTTAATTAGTGTCTTTTGTTGTTGTCTGATAGTGACAGGTAAGACCCAAGAGACCAGGTGAGAATTTTTAGAAGGTATGTTAGTAAAACTTGCCCACATTCTTTCTGTGTTAATAGAGTGTGAAGTGCTTCTTCTGGTATATACAGTATATAGTTTTGAATGATTGTCTTAAATCCTCTGAACATCCTACTGGGTTAAATTGAATTTACATAGTTGGTTTTAGAATTCCCTGTGTTATGGATGTAGCTTTGAGTTATGTTTCTGTTCTGTTAGGAAGAGCTAGGAGACTGCAGTATTAAAAAAAACTGCTTCAGAACTTATTTATCAAACTGTTATTTTGCAAATTAAAAAGTTGTACACTGACAAATGCACTCCACCAAAGGTATAAACAGTATTTAGTAAGCAAGTCTCCTAAGCAGCCTTTGTCTAAATACCAGCTCTCAGTCTTTCTGAAAGTCAGTTGATTTTTGGTAGTGAACCACTGAGATTGCAATTCACAAATCTTCTCAATTTAATATATTTTCAAGGTTTATTTAAAGTCTGGGAAAAAAAATAATCAAAGGATTCTTCTTTTGAACCTAAATTCTGGTGGTGTGTGTCCCCACGTCCCCTGATCTCTACCAAATACATCCCTTTGCTGTGTCTTATGAATAATCAGTTTGTTGTGTTCTTTTTGAAGCTCATCCTAGGACTTGTCAGCCTGCTTTGGCAAAGCAGAAAGAAGTCTGAAAGATGAGGTAGGAGGACAAAAATACATTCAGAGCAGGGGCGTGTGTGTGTATTTGTGCTCTGGTGATTGCCTTCAGTCCCTCGCTTTTATGGAAAAGGGTCTCGAGAAGGAAACAAAGGAGATGCACAAAACGTTTTCTGGAAAGAAAGGATATGTATTAAACATTGTACACCCTACCGAAGTGGTGTCAACAGGCTTCGCTTCTGCTGTGTTGACTGTCTGTGGGCTGGCGGGGGCGCCGTTCCGCAGCGCGCCAAGGGAGGGCGCCTGTGGTCCTCGCGGGGGAGCGGGAGCCCATGGGCGGGCGGGGCGGCTGACGGCTCACTGCCGCTTACTCGGTGCCTTCGTGCACCCTGTTTGAAATGCTGCACCAGCCGGAAAAAAGAGTACGAAGAGGAAAACCCCTTTGTTCTTTACTTCATTAATACAATTCATCGTCTTACTCAGCACTTTCAAATTTGTCACTATTTCTTACTTTACCGTAAGGCCTCCTTTTATACTTGTAAAACATGATTATGCGTCCATAGCCCAGGTACAGCTATACTGCTGCTGGAAAACATTTAGAGTTGTAGTTAGATGAGGATTCATGTTTCAGTGAACACCTTGGATGCTACGTTGTTATGAAAATACTACTTACAGACAAACTTCATTTTAAGCTGTAATTTAAGACATAGAGCCCTCATTCCTACTGGGGATGAACAGATTTTACATCCCTACCAGTGGGGAGGGTGTGATGAAGAAGTTTTAGTATGAGGAAAAGGGCGAGAGGAGACTGGAACAGGTTTGGGAAGGTGAACTTTGAAGTGTGTGGGGGTGAATGCTGCCTTTTTTTTTGGTTGGTTTTTTTTCTGGTTGTTTTTTTTCCGGTTGTTTTTTTTCCCCTATTTTTCCTAGTGTTGTCATGCCTTCAGTACAATACAGGGCAACCTGATAGCGAAGTGAATTGTGAGCATCCAGAGCAATTACTGTGAGACTGTGTGGTCTGAAGTACAGGAAGCTGGAAGGAGCAGGGAACAAAGCTTGGAAGCAAGAGCACCTGTAAGTTAAGGGGAACAGGGATGGCCAGGAACTATGTCTACAAAAGAGTAGAGAGCCTGCAAGCTTGGGGGTAGTTCACCGGCGGCAGTCAAAATTGCAGAAAGTGAGAGCTATCTCAGAGCAGTTCACCTGTAGCACCTCAGCAGTTCATGGAGACAGGCAGTTTCTGCACAGTGGAAGTTTTGGGGGTGTGGGTGCCTCAGCCAGGCATCTGAGACACATGGTGGTAGCAAGAAATTAACAGTGCATTAGTATCACGGCAGAGGGATGTAGAATCTACGAAAAGAAAGGCAACCTTTCTACCTATGGTCCACAACATTTCTAGGCTTTTGTCCTGCAGGAAGCCAAGAGAGAACCACCCTCCTTGATGCTGCTCTTCCCTCTTGGCTAAACTGGGGAGAAAAGGGAGGAAGTGGGATGCTAGGGAGGGTCCACAGTTTGTTTGCAGTTGCCTTGCAAATCTGTACAGCTGTTAAGCTCTGTATGGTTTGCCTTAGTTTTGTTGTGTTTGAGTTTTTTAAATTTGACTTTTTTTTAATAGAAGCAAACTGCCTGTGTCGTGCAAGTAATACATAGTAGAGCTTTTACTCCCTGTAGCACTTGCGTAGGAGATAAGAACAGAAAAACTGTCATACTTTGTACATGTGATCCAGCTGAGAGCATAGTCTCCAACATTCAGTAAAACCATAAAAAAACTCCCATAGTGAACATGTGGAACAATCTGCATGTTTATGAGGATTTTATACAATGCCTAATGGTTAAAGGTTGGTTTTCAACATTTTGTTTTCCTTAAAATCGATCTAGTTTTTTTTTCTAGCGTTGCAACTCTCTGAGTGTGCTTGCTGCTATGTAAATGCCTCTTTGATTCTTGTCAAATTACTGGATTCTATAGTATCTTTAACAGTGAGGTTTTGCTGTCTAATTATATTGGGAGGGGACTTTTTATTCTTTTTTGTTTGTTTTTGAAGTACCCACCTTTTTAGCTTACTTAAGTAATTGATGCTGCTTACTGTTTTCACAACTGCCTAATCTCTGGATCATTGTGCAATTTTCCTTGGAGAAGGAACTTTATCCATTTTTTGTTTTCTGATTATAGAGTATTTACAGAAGAGAAAGAGCAAAGTTGTCACTGACTTTTTAAGGCAGGGCTGTTTTTACATAGCTAATTATTTGAAATAGGTGCAGGATTTTTGAGGTGAGAAGTTGGCTATGACACCTTTACTCCCCTATTTGCCTTTCTGCCATTTCCATCATCTTGACTGAGCTATTAGGCACTCTGGAAAAAAATATGCCAGGAAGATAGATTCATCTGGTTTGAAAAGAGAACCAATGTAAATCCCTTCTGGTTAGAGTTGTGTCCTTAGGGGGGCAAATTCTGAATTGTCTTAGCTTATACCTTGTATTGCAAAGCTCACAAAAATGTAGTGCTGATGAGTGCCAAGGCCTACAAAGAAGGAGGATTCCAGATATATTTGAGAACAAACAGAGCCTGGAGGAAACCTCGGGATGTAAGCAAACAAGTTAAGTCAGCACTGAAATCCAGCAGTGGCTCCAAATGAGAAAGAGAATGGATTTTATCTGAAAAAAAAACCCAACATGCAAATGAAAAACAAGAGTTCTTAACTCTTTAGTTAACACTTTATTGTTCAACAGTGAGCAAGATTTCAGACTCAAGGGAATGAGAAATACAAGAAATATCTGGGCAGTTCTGGGCTAGAGCCTGGAGACCTTGTTGATTCACTGAAACACCCTCCTAGATCATGATGTTATGGATAGCTGTCACATGATATTTTAAAATTATTTTTTAGATAAATGTTCAAACCTGTAAAATGAGGGAATGGCTAGAATGAGTCTTCATGGGACAGCTAAGCTGCCAGAACCAGTTGGCTGCTGAAAGGAGAGCCTTACTCCAAGACTTGTGATACCCCTTTTTCCCTTGCCTTTAACATAGGGGATAAAGTGTGTGTATGTGGTAGTTGTACTTTCTGGGACCTGTTTAGTTTTCTGCTAGTTTAGCAAACTGGCTCATTTTTCCCCCCCTTATGTTAGTTTTCTGATGGGTCAGTGAACTGCATGGTCTCATATGAGGGATCAGATTAGCAGCAAGGGCTAGTAGCATGGAAGGGGCTGGAATGTGCAGCATGATACTGAAGTCTGATGAATTAGTTTTGTTCTCAAGATTTATAGAAGGTAATGCACAGTGAGGCTAGTTCTCAAGTTTTTGTATAAAGTAGTGAAAGGGCAGCTAATACAAAGGAAGGTGATCAAGGGTGTTCTGTTCATATTTGTCCTGCTCCTAACGGACAATGTACTGAAAAAAAGTTTATTAATAAAAATCCTTTGGTTTCTATGAAAGTGAATAATGAAGTCTTGAGACTTATTCTGATTGATTATAAAATTACCTCCAGTGAAGGCTTTAGAGAATTCATTCAGCTGCTGAGTGAAGACTTGACTTAGCAACATCAAGTTGCATTTCCACAAGCCTTATTCCTTTGTACTGTGTAGATCTTCTGGGTTGTTCCCACCTGTTGCTTTATCACCTGCTGCTTCTACCTCCTTTTAGTTGCTGGCTGTCACAGAAACAGAGGAAAAGTAAAATGCCAAAGGTGGAATACTGTAACTCAGTGAAGTTTTGATGCTAGAGCTAAATTGATCTAAAGATTTAAGCCCAGAAAACTGATCACTTTTGTTAGTAGAGTTATTTTTCTGCTCATACAATTCCTGAATTGCTTATGTGAGCAATAGTGCTAGCAAAAGGGAAGCATTGGTTTTGCTCATCTTACAGATTTGGGATGTTTCAGATCTTGCTATTCTTTAACACCTTGTTGGCTGAGCTACAGGACTCTGTAATCTCTTCTGTATCTGGCCCTGTGTTTTTCTGATAACCTTTATTTAACTGCTATAACTTCTAACACCAGAAGCCTTTCCCCATAAAATTATTTTCAGTATCCATAGGATTTTCTTAAAACTGTTTGTACTGTTACTCTTTGTCGTGGTTTAACCCCAGTTGGCAGCTAAGCACCACACAGATGCTCGCTCACTCCCCTCTGGCGGGATGGGGGAGAGAATCAGAAGAGTGAAAGTGAAAAAACTCGTGGGTTGAGATAAAGACAGTTTAATAAGGAAAGCAGAAGCCGCGCATGCAAGCAAAGCAAAACAAGGAATTCATTCACCACTTCCCATCGACAGGCAGGTGTTCAGCCATCTCCAGGAAAGCAGGGCTTTGTCACACATAATGGTTACTTGGGAAGACAAACACCATCACTCCGAATGTCCCCCTCTTCCTTCTTCTTCCCTTATATGCTGAGCATGACGTCATATGGTATGGAATATCCCTTTGGTCAGTTTGGGTCAGCTGTCCTGGCTGTGTCCCCTCCCAACTTCTTGTGCACCCCCAGCCTACTCACTGGTGGGGTGGTGTGAGAAGCAGAAAAGGCCTTGACTCTGTGTAAGCACTGCTCAGCAATAACAAAAACATCTCTATATTATCAACAGTGTTTTCAGCACAAATCCAAAACATAGCCCCATACTAGCTACTATGAAGACAATTAACTCTATCTCAGCTGAAACCAGGACACTCTTATACAAAAGTGGATCAATCTTCATGAGGCTTCCATGAGTGCTCTTGTACTTCTGGCATTTTCCAAATACTTCTTGCCTGCATGTTAAAGGCTTTTTTCCTTGTTTGTATGAAGTTGATGCACTTTAGGTATTAGACCTAGAAGCATCTGGTCCAAATCAGGATGTTAACCAAGTCAGCATTTCAGTGCCAACTTTGCATCACCTGGTTCAGTATAAATTGCTGAGAATTTTTCATATGCTTTTCTTTCTTTCATTTTGGTTTCATGCTCAAAGGAGGAACCTTGTCTTGGACTGGGCTGTTGTGTCTAGGAGTCCTTTATCATCAGTCATCAAGGCACAAATTTTGTAAGGAATATGTGCCAAATTTTGTTCTCAGACGTCAATTATCATACTTCTGTGCACTACTATTTGGGTTTTTCCAGATCATTAATTAGTCTTAGTCTTTTCAGATGAGTATGGCATTTGTCACTTACTATGGACTGGAATTGTTTGCTACATATGGGAACTGAAGAATGTTCTGTGGCATTAATGTGTGCTAAATAGTGAAATAAAACAGTGCAAGGTAGAAGTATGCATCTTCTATCTGCAAACTGCTATCTCAAATATGATAACTTTATTTCAACCTGATATATTGCTTCAGGTAACATATTTAAGCTTTGTGATGGAAAAAGTGTGGTTTATACAATTTTTATATGCAAGTTATTAAATGTAAACTGAATTTTCAGGGAGAATTTTCTTAGAATACTGTATTGTCCATCTATCCACATCTTTTTTGTTTTACTACATGGAGAGAACTGATAACATTTGTGTTGTGACTTGCTGAGAGTTTTATGTCAGATAGAGTATGATTTTTTTTGTTGGTTTTGTTTATGTTTTTATCCATGATGGCTCACTTTAACTCCAGATTTATCTCATATTTAAGATTTTCTTTTGTTTATGCCTGTTTGGTTCATGAGAACATCTCCAAGACCCTTAAAGGCCTCCTGTAGTTCAGAATCATTCTGGGTTTTTCTAACTAAACTCATTGCAAAAAACTTTGTGCATTTTTCGGGGGGGGGGGTTGTTGGTTTTTTTTGTTGGTTTTTTTTTTTTGATTCCCACACTGTGCTTGGTACAAACTTGATATTAAACAGCATAACAAACTAGAAAGCTCTTGACTTCTTATGTTCTCATTGCTAGCAAGTATTGTTTGCATAAGATTTATCTCCTGAGAGGAGAAGGGATTACTTTAGAGAAATAAGCTTGCCTTCACTAGCCTAACAATTGGTAATCTTTTCTGGTGTGGGTGTGTGTATATACTCTTCTCTGAAATATTTTCTCAATTGTGAGGTTTCCCTATAATAAGTTCCCAGCTGAAAAAAGGAAATGTGTTTTCAGCAGGAACTGATCTTGTCTTATTTCTGAATGTCAGTTTGGTGACTGTCCTTCCTTTCAAGCTTACTGCATTTAAGGTGAATTTTCTCTACTGTATTGGTTTGAATAAAAGCTATCTAAACTGCTACCTGGTAATGGTCATCTACAGACACTATTTCAATTCTTGAGTTAGTGCAGAATTTGCAGACCTGTTTGCATGCACACATAGACTATTTTTGGATCTAAATAAAAAATTTATGGTTTATTACTTCTCTTCTCAAAATGGAGTAGATAAAAGCTATTACTGTTTGTGGTGGGTTGACTTTGGCTGGATGCCAGGTGCCTGCCAAGCTGCTCTATCACTCCCCTACTCAGCGAGGGGGGGGGGGGAGAAAATAAGATGGAAAAAAACCTCATGGGTCAAGATAAAGGCAATTTAATAAAGCAAAAGCAAAGGCCATGCAAGGAAGCAAAGGAAAACAAAAGGTTTATTCTCTATTTCCCATCAGCAGGTGATGTCCAGCCACTTCCTGGGAAGCAAGGCTTCAGTACACATAGCAGTTGCTCTGGAAAAATACCCTCATAAATAACAAATGCCCCCCACTCTCCTCTTCCTTTTTCTTAGCTTTTATTACTGAGCAGACATCATATGGTATAGAATATCCCTTTGGTCAGTTTGGGTCAGCTGTCCTGGCTGTGTCCCCTCCCAGCCTACTGGGAAGGAAATGTTGGAGAGACAGCCTTGATGTGTGCCAGCACTGCTCAGTAGTAGCCAAAACGCTGGTGTGTTAGCAATACCTTGCTAGCTACCAATACACAGAACAGCACTATGAGGGCTGCTGTGGGGAGAATTAACTCCATCTCAGCCAGACCCAATACACTGTTTAAGACAAACTGTCTGCTCCCTGTGTGTTAGGAGCTGGTTCTGCTTGCTTCACTGACTAAAATACTACCGGGGTTCTGTGCCTTTCTTGGCACTCCCAGAACAGTTCACTGGACTCCAGTCAGAGTTGGGCACATCTATTAAAATCACAGGGATTGCATACATGTGACCAGCAGCATAAGCTAGCCTGGAGAACCTTTTACTATTTGACATAAGAGGTGAACAGCACATCTTAACTTTTGGATCTGAAGTTCTCTGGAGTGATGCCTGCAAGCAAAGCTGAATTTCTTCCACAGAAATCTGGATGCATTTTCTATGAAATTTGGTGATATGCAGAAAACACGGAACAAGAATTTAATGTTTATAAAAAGCTTTCTGAAGTGGACAACCAAATGAAGTTCACTGAAGTCAATATGGTCCATCTTTTGGTAGTCATTTTCTGTCCTGCAGGCTTATGCCATTTGGCACACAGTAGCAGAAGAGCAAAATGCTTCCTCACTTCTGTTTAGCTGCAGGGACAAACAAATGTGCTGTGGCTTCTAAGCAGCAGCAGGAATAGCACTTACAGATCTCCTGCCTTTCCTTAACCAGCTCCTGCTGCTGGCTTCATGGCTGGAGCAGGTATGGAAAGGGACAATGACAAGTGGGTGTTCCTGTTCCCCCTCTGCCTCCTTTCTTTTCTTCTTTTTCTTGCAGAAGTAATTTCTGCATCTGCATGCTTTGCAGTCCCTGTGACAGACCCAGGTAAGCAGGAAGCTTTCTCTGCTACTCTGTCCCAGAGGAGATTCCATCACCTCCATGGAAAGGTTTGCTTTTCCTCTTAGGCCTGATGTGCACTGGTGTCTTGAAAGAGGTACTTCTCAGTGTTGAAAAGATTGGGCTGCTGTATTATAAATGTGGAATTGTGTTTATTTTGTGCTGTCTGAACTGCCTTAAGCACTGAGCGAAATTCAGTCAATAGCAGTTGTAACTTAGTGAACACTGTATTGTCCCCATTAGAGTTACTTCTGCTCTGAATATGAGTTGATCTCCATGTTTAGGATGCTTCAGCATAGTACAGGCTTCTGCCAGCACTGCGAGATGTTGAACAACACACAATGGCATTTGTGGAACCAAGCATGGAAATACTCATCTTGGGGACATCCACTGCCTTCTCTTGGTTTTAGTAAAGCCACAGTTGTTGGTTATCCAGTATAAATGAATATATGTAAATCCAGAAGGTATTGTTTTGATTACCTTGTCTTCATTCATAATAAAGTCTATAGGTATCCTCTAAACTAAAACAGCTTTTTGTGGGGAGTGTCAAAGTATCTAATTATGATTTGAATATTTCCAGTAGTAGAAAATCCACTACAGTTTGGGCAAGATATTCTAGTGTTTAACTGCCTCTCCTTTAATGAACGCCTATTGCATTTTTGATCCCCTTATGTATGTTTTAAGGAAAATTTTCCTTGCTCTTTTTTTAATAAGGCAAATATTACAAGTTCCTCAAGCTCTGCATTATTAGGGTTTTTTTCTAATATTCCACTCATTCTAATGACTCTTTCCTGACCTCTTTGATTCTATTTTTCTATGTATTTGAACATGTTTGGGGACGTTGGGACAGAAAACAACAGTACAATGGGAATTATTCTTGTCAGCTACAGACATCATAAAAACTTTCTTTTCCAACTTGGTAATTTCCTAATCTCCAAAGCAGATGTGGTGGGTTGAGAAAATACAATGAAAGGCTTGTGGGTTGAGATAAGGACAGAGAGGTCACTCACCAGTTACTGTCACGGGAAAAACAGACTCGACTTTCATAATAAATTAATTTCCTCATCAAATCAGAGTAGGACAATGAGAAATAAAACCAAATCTTAAACCACCTTGCTTCCACCTCTCTCTTCTTCCTGGGTTCAACTTCACTCCCAAATTCTGTACCTCCTCCCCTTGAGCAGCGCAGGGGGATGAGTAATAGGGGTTGCAGTCAGTTCATCACACATTGTCTCTGCGCTCCTTCCTCCTCACACTCTTCCCCTGCTCTAGCATGGGGTCCCTCCCACGGGAGACAGTCCTTCACAAACTGCTGCAGCGTGGGTCCTTTCCATGGGGTGCAGTCCTTCAGGAATAGACTGCTCCAGTGTGGGTCCCTCATGGGGTCGCAAGTCCTGTCAGAAAACCTGCTCCAGCATGGGCTCCTCTCCACGGGGTTGCATACCCTGCCAGGAGCCTGCTACAGTGTGGGCTTCCCATGGGGTCACAGTCTCCTTCAGGCGCATCCACCTGCTCCGGTGTGGGATACTTCATGGGCTGCAGAGTGGACATCTGCTCCACTGTTAACCTCCATGTGCTACAGGGGAACAACCTGCATCGCCATGGTCTTCTCCATGGGCTGCAGGTGAATCTCTGCTCTGGCGCCTGGAGCACCTCCTCCCCCTCCTTCTTCACTGCCCTTGGTATCTGCAGAGTTGTTTCTCTCACATATTCTTACTCCTCTCTCTGGCTGCTGTTGCGCAGCAGTATTTTTTCCTTCTTAAATATGTTATCACAGAAGTGCTACCACCATTGTTGATTGGCTCAGCTTTGGCCAGCAGTGGGTCTGCCTTGGAGCTGGCTGGAACTGACTCCATCTGACATGGGGGAAACTTCTGGCATCTCAGAGAAGTCACCCCTGCAGCTCCCTCAGCTACCAAAACCTTGCCACGCAAACTCAGTACATCAGAGATCAGTCCTTTGAGGCTATGACTGATCCTTATAGATGCTCCATGAAAATTTACCTACTGTGCTCAAAAGCATTTTCAGAGGTGTTGTTTTCTAGGGTAGAAAACACCACCTTCTTGTTTCTAGATGCAAATGTGCATACCCTTGGGTTTCTTGTTATGCCTAGTTACCTGTGCTCAGAATAGTCAACACGACCTGTGATTTGCTTTCTGTGATCTTTTTTCCAAGAAAGCCAGTGCACATACAGTTGCCTGAAACAGGATTATCTTCTGTAGATTTCTTCAAGGAGCATCTATTCCAAATTACATTGCTGTGCTACTAGCCATGTATTGACAATGTCTTTTTCATTATTTATCAATTTTCTTTCTCTGTTGTTGATGTTCTTGGGTTTCTTTGGGATGGGTGCTGTTAAATGTCAAACAGCATGGGTAGGTACCGTGGGATCACGCTAGAAACATATCAGTCAATGAAAACTCCTTGTTTACGGGTATATCCCCGAGCTCATAAATCAAATAAACTTACACACTTTTAAAAGTTCTTTGTTGATATTGGATTGTTCTAACAGATTAAGCAAAATGTTCTAGAGTGCCAAACTGACTGTCTTCCAGGAGAGTAAGAATATTACAAAAACACTTACTTTTTTAAACCCAGTTTAAAAACAATAAGTCTATTGTCTGTAAGACCTGTTGATTGGGATTCATTGTATAATTTAACTGTTCATAATCAAATCCCTCATCAACTATTTCACTGTATAAAAATTATTTTTCTTCACAAAATCTACTTCAGCTACCCAGGGAACTACAGGCTGATCAGTCTCACCTCTGTGCCTGGCAAGATCATGGAGCAGACCCTCCTGGAAACTATGCTCAGGCACATGGAAAATAAGGAGGTGATTGGTGACAGCCAACACGGCTTCACTAAAGGGCAAATCGTGCCTGACAAATTTGGTGGCCTTCTATGATGGGGTTACAGCGTTGGTGGGCAAGGGAAGGGCAAGTGACATCATCTACCTGGACTTGTGCAAGGCATTTGACACTGTCCCATACGACATCCTTGTCTCTAAATTGGAGAGACATGGATTCGATGGATGGACCACTCGGTGGATAAGGAATTGGCTGGATGGTCGCACTCAAAGAGTTGTGGTCAACGGCTCCATGTCCAAGTGGAGAACGGTGATGAGTGGCGTTCCTCAGGGGTCGGTTTTGGGACCGGCACTGTTCAACATCTTTGTCGGCGACATGGACAGTGGGATCGAGTGCACCCTCAGCAAGTTTGCCGACGACACCAAGCAGTGTGGTGTGGTCGACACGCTGGAGGGAAGGGATGCCATCCAGAGGGACCTTGACAGGCTGGAGAGGTGGGCCCGTGCGAACTGCATGAAGTTCAACAAGGCCAAGGGCAAGGTCCTGCACATGGGTTGGCGCAATCCCAAGCTCAGCTATAGGCTGGGCAGGGAATGGGTTGAGTGCATCCCTGAGGAGAAGGCCTTGGGGGTGTTGATTGATGAGAAGCTCAACATGAGCCGGCAGTGTGCGCTTGCAGCCCAGAAAGGCAGCCATGTCCTGGGCTGCATCCAAAGAGGCGTGACCAGCAGGTCGAGGGAGGTGATCCTGCCCCTCTACTCCCTTCTTGTGAGACCCCACCTGGAGTACTGCATCCAGCTCTGGGGGCCCCAGTACAGGAGAGACATGGAGCTGTTGCAGCGAGTCCAGAGGAGGGCCACGAAGCTGATCAGAGGGCTGGAACACCTCTCCTATGAGGACAGGCTGAGAGACTTGGGATTGTTCAGCCTGGAGAAGAGAAGTCTCCGGGGAGACCTAATTGCATCCTTCCAGTACCTGAAGGGGGCCTCCAGGAAAGCTGGAGAGGGACTGTTTATCAGGGAGTGTAGTGACAGGACAAGGGGTAATGGGTTTAAGCTGAAGGAGGGTCGATTTAGATTAGATGTTAGAAAGAAATTCTTTACTGTGAGGGTGGTGAGGCACTGGAACAGGTTGCCCAGAGAGGTTGTGGAGGCCCCCTTCCTGGAAGTGTTTAAGGCCAGGCTGGATGAGGCTTTGGGCCACCTGGTCTAGTGGAGGGTGTCCCTGCCCATTGTAGGGGTGGTTGGAACTAGATGATCTTTGAGGTCCCTTCCAACCCAAACCATTCTATGATTCCATGATAGGCCTATAATTATTTAGGGCATCCAATTTGTTTTTTGTAAGTATTCACATAGCACTTGTGTTCTTTCTGTTCTTGTGAACTTTTGCAGTTCCAGTTTTCGGAACCTTAATGACAGTAAGGATTACTAGTCCAGACAGTACCTATGCTCTTTCAACACACTTGTATCCATCAGCTTTCCTGATGTAAAAGTGTCCAATTAATAGCTGCTGATTAACATCATCTTAATTTACTCTTGGAATGGAAACTATTTCATCATTATGATAAGAACATTATTTGCTTTTTCTCAGACAGATGTGTGTATTAAACTCCTGCAGCTTTTCTTTGTTACTGTCAGCAATCCTACAATTTCCATCTAATAATGGAATTATTTTTTCCCCTTAAGAGGACACTTTAAAAACTGTTCGACTGACAATTCTATGCACTTGCTTATCTTTCTGTTCTTTTGCAACTTTTATAATTTTCTTGCAGTATTAATTCCCAGTCAGAAATCTTGTGTTGGGGGGCAACTGATAACCTGTTAATGAAGAGAGAAGATTTTAATCAGGTTGCTGTGAATGAATTAATATCTTTTGCCAAAGAAAAATGAAATAACTAATATGAGCATCCTGTTGATAACTATTTTATTTACTACAGGTAGGATTAATTTCTCCTAAATCTTAACACAGAAGAAGTAGACCTGTGACCTGTCATGTCCATTTTGGAATGAGAAGAGTCTTGCTTTTGGAGGTGCCTGTTTTTATAAAAATCAAGATTTAAAAGGTTATCCTTTACAGATAGTTTTTGCCTTTGTCTCTTGTTCACTGGTGACTTCAAGTCAAAAAGTGAATGTAGCTTGTAAGAAAAAGTTACTAATTTTTCTATATCACATCTGACATCTGAAAGTTAATTTATTTGTGTTCCTGATGGATTCTCCAGGCTGAATTTTGATACTCTATCAGCTTGCAGATTAAAATCCATTCCCAGATCTGTTGGAGAGAGAGAATAATTGATGTGATCAGCACTTTCTGATCAGAATTGTATAAAAATTGAGTCTTTTTAACTTTCCATTTCATCTGTATTTCTTTTTCTCTATGTGGTTAAACCACAACACTCAACCAGATATAGAAAATAAAGAGAAAACTGTAACTTGCTATTGTGGGTTCTGCAGAGCAAGTATATTCTATGATTTTTGAAGAACTCTTTTAACAGGAAAGAGAGGTAGTGACTGACTGCAGAGGTCTTTTGGGAAAGCTTTTTGTTACCTAACATCAAAAGAGAAATATACAATAGAAGCTACACAACAAAAGTAGAATAAGGCTAGAGGGCAAAATCTTAGGGTGATCTTCGGCTCTGTGAAACAATGCAAAATTAAATGTTGATATCTTAGTTATGTTTTGATAACAGATTGTTTTGTTTAAGAAGTTCTAAGACCACCATACCTATAACATCTCTGCAGATCTCTAATGGCAGACTGCACTTGTGGTTTCTGAAAGGTCATTCACATTTTGATAGAATCTGTTTTTAAACAAACAAACCCACAAAACACCCCCCCACCCCCAAAACAAAACAACAAACCAAAACCATCTCAGTGTGTAACCTCATGTCCCATCCCACTTGGTGGGTGAGGGTAAGGTTAACTTTTTAATTCTCTGCACAGTAATCCGGAGTAATGACAATTACTCTAGAGGTTCAAACAAATCACAAATTTACTTAAAACTCAGCGGTACTACAAAAGATAATGGCTTAGCAAAATTTGTAACGATATTACCCTAATGTGCTGAAAACAAAGTTAGAGACAAAGAGAGTGACGGAGAGGAAGAGAGAGAGAAAGAGGGAGGAAAAGAGAAAAGATATCACCACCCTTGGATCCAGCGATATTCTCTGCTCATAGTGGGTAGTCCTCAGATGGCGGGCACATGCTGAAAACTTATGTTTCCCCTTTTTATAATCCAATGTGCCCATCCTATAGGCGGGGGTCTGTCATCACTGAGCAGGCACAGTATGTGCTCAGGAATGTTCTAGAAATGAGTTGATGGGTTGTGGGAGTCTTGGGGGTCTCACTGTCTCCTCCACTTCAGGGTTGACTGAGTAATGACCTTTCACAGGCATGCATGCACAGGAGACAGATGGTCTTTGTCTGCATGTTTCAGGAATAGGGGAATGGGCTCACAAGACGGTATCCTGTCCTTGGTCGAGACGGATGTTTGTGATATTCCCTCATTATCAGTTTATCCCTGCTTGGGTCAAGATGGATGTTTGCGACATTCATTTGTTATCAGAGCCTTACACCTCACAATATTGCAATTATAGATTTCAGTTATTCTCACCTTTTAAAAGTTATCTTCAACATCTGCTAACTGTCACCATCAACTCCAAATTACTACATATGGTAACAGGTAACTTGTTTTTATTGCCATGTAATCTGGGAGACATAACTATATACTGTAATTACATGGCACTTACCTTATGATTGAAGTAAATACATGGGTGCTTGTACCCTGTAAAATAGTTATAATTTTTTTTTTGTTTTTCTGGTGGGTTGACCCTAGCTGGAGGCCAGCTGCCCATGAAAGCCGCTCTATTACCCCCCTCCTCAACTGGACAGGGGAAAGAAATATAATGAAAGACTCGTGGGATGAGATAAGGACAGGGAGAGATCATTCACCAATTACTGTCACAGGCAAAACAGACTCAACTTAGAAAAAGAATTATCTAATTTATTACCAAGCAAAACAGAGTAGAGGAATGAAAAATAAAACCAAATCTTAAAACACCTCCCCCCACCCCTCCCTTCTTCCCAGGCTTAACTTTACTCCCAGTTTTCTCTACCTCTTCCCCCCAGTGGCACAGGGGGACAGGGAATGGGAGTTGTGGTCAGTTCATCACACGTTGTCTCTGCTGCTCCTTCCTCCTCACACTCTTCCCCTGCTCCAGCATGGGGTCCCTCCCACAGGCTGCAGTTCTTCACGAACTTCTCCAGCGTGGGTCCCTTCAACGGGGTGCAGACCTTCAGGAACAGACTGCTCCAGCGTGAATCCCCCACGGGGTCACAAGTCCTGCCAGCAAACCTGCTCTGGCGTGGGCTCCTCTCTCCACGGGTCCACAGGTCCTGCCAGGAGCTTGCTCCAGCTTGGGCTTCCTACAGGGTCATGGCCTCCTTCAGGTGCCTCCACCTGCTCCAGTGTACGGTCCTCCATGGGCTGCAGGTGGATATCTGCTCCACCATCATCCTCCATGGGCTGCAGGGGGACAGCCTGTTTCACCATGGTCTTCACCATGGGCTTCAGGGTAATCTGTGCTCCAGTGCCTGGAGCACCTCCTCGCCCTCCTTCTTCGCTGACCTTGGTGTCTGCAAAGTTTCTCACATCTTCTCACTCCTCTTGCTGGCTGCAAAAGCTGCCACTCCTTTTTATTCTTTTTCCTTCTTAAATATGTTATCACAGAGGCATTACCAGTGTTGCTGATTGATTGGCTTTGCCTTGACCAGCGGTGGGTCCATCTTGGAGCCAGCTGGCATTGACTTTGTTGGACCTAGGGGAAGCTTCTAGCAGCTTCTCACAGAAGCCACCCCTGTAGTCTCCCTGCTACCAAAACCTTGCCACACAAATCCAAAACAGTTTTTCATAATAGAGTTGTTCAGTTTGTCTTCAGCATATTTACATATTAAATTTAAGTAGTCTCAGCATTATGATTGTACCATATGAGATATATGTTCCATTAACAAAATATTTAATCTTTCTTATCTTTAAATTATGTGTCAGTGGTTTCTAGGGGATCCAAATTTGTTGTTAATTGGAAGAGCACTTTTGGAGTGGAATTCTCAAATATATAACCCTAAGAATTTACCAGAAAAACTTATTTTCTTTCAGTGAGGAATTCAGTGGCACAAATAAATGCTTGTACTTCTTTTCTTTTTTACTAAACTCTTTATCATATCAGGATTGTGATTGAAATGAATTAGGCATGTCAGTAACTTCCTGGCATCTCTTTTAAGCAGCTGAATGCAATATCTTTTTATTAGCTAGTGTGTGGTCTATCTGCAAGCTTTGTTTCAAATAGAGGTATGATTTGAGTCTATAGCATTTGGTAGAAATCATAGAATCATAGAATCATAGAATGGTTTGGGTTGGAAGGGACCTCAAAGATCATCTAGTTCCAACCCCTCTGCTGCAGGCAGGGACACCCTCCACTAGACCACGTTGCCCAAAGCCTCATCATAAATAAATTTGCTATGCTTAAATTTTTAAAAATTAATAATTGTTGTGCTTACAGCACTGGATACATAATTTGGGTAGCCTTGTAATGTTTGCATATGTGTGAAAATCAATAGTTTCTCAGGATACAGATTTATTTATATCTGTACTCTGAAAATAACTGAAAAATGGAAAAGGTCCTGTGTCTGTGTTCACGGAGAGGGTGTGTGTGTACAGCTGTGTTGGTGGGAAAGTAGAAGAGGGCACTGCACAGCTGTCCATTGACCTAGAGTGTCATGTGCTGCTCTGGGGAGCAGCTGCAGCTCTCAGCTCTGCGCTGCAATTCTGTGCTTCATAGACATTTAATTAAAAACCCTCTTCCCTTTTATATTATATAGAATTATAGAATTACTAGAGGAGTTTACTGATGCATGTGCCTTTCCTGAGACTGGCCTCTCAAGGTTCAGTCTCTGATTCTGCTCTGTCTTGTGTGGTGTTTTTAAGCCAGAGGCCTGATTGCGAAAGGCTTCTGCTGTGGCAGTGAACAGTAGATGGCAGTGCTGTCCTGTTGCAGTGCTTGAAGGGGATTTATCAGAAATTTTAAATCCTCTTTAACATGCCCTTCACTAAATGTCTGCTGCTGAAACATTTTAATAGTTTGGTTAAATATTGTTCCATTTAGAATTAAGTTAGTTCTCTAAAGACGATTATCCATGTCAAAATTTGAGGGGACAGGATCTTATAGGTTTTTATTTTTAGATACTAAGTGCATATGTATTCTTTGGTTATCTGCGTTGTACATGATTCAGACATAAGAGCCTAATGCTAGTATAATGCCACTTAATGCTATTTTAAATGCAATGAGAAGTCACTGCAATATGTACATTCCCAACTTTTTTTCCTCTAGGGGAATTACTTGCTTTCTGCAGAAACAACTGTTGGTTCACGATGCACAGTTCATTCCTGTAAATCTACCGCTTCCTCATATTGAAACATCTCTACAGTCTGAAAACTTGATGACTCATAGTTTATCAGTCTTTTGAGTCTTAAGTCAGGAACAGTCCCTCGTGGCTTTTCTAGTACCACAAATCTTCATGAAGATTTTTTTTGTTTATCCATGAACACACTGAATAGAAAGATTACTTGATCACTTTTTTTTTGTCCTAAAGAGTCATTTGATTGCAAAAATAAGTTTTCTCTATCTCGCTTCTTTTCTTTTCTTTTTTTTTTTTTTTTACTGGAATATTAATCCTCTAGAAAAAAAAATTGTATTTAATCTATATCAATTAAAAAAGTTATTAGAATTGACCCTTCTGATGGCATGTCAGCAAAAAGTTCCTCAGAATATTTAATCTCTCTAACAGTCTGAATTTGTTCTCTTCTGAAGTTTTTATTAAAAGCTGTATTGGGTTTGCATGGCAAGGTTTTGGTAGCAGGGGGACTACAGGGGTGGCTTCTGTGAGAAGCTGCTAGAAGCTTCCCCTATGTCTGATAGAGCCAATGCCAACTGGCTCCAAGACGGACCTGCTGCTGGGCAAGGCAGAACGACAGCGGTAGCACCTCTGGGATAACATATTTAAGAAGGGGAAAAAAACCCCAACCTTCTGTGCAACAGCAACTGCAGCCAGAGAGAGGAGTGAGAACATGTGTGAGACCTCTGCAGACACCAAGGGCAGTGAAGAAGGAGGGGGAGGAGGTGTTCCAGGCACCAGAGCAGAGATTCCCCTGCAGCCCGTGGAGAAGACCATGGTGAGGCAGGCTGTCCCTCTGCAGCCCATGGAGGTTAATGGTGGAGCAGATGTCCACTCTGCAGCCCATGGAGGACCCCACGCTGGAGCAGGTGAATACACCTGAAAGAGGCCGTGACCCGGTGGGAAGCCCATGCTGGAGCAGGCTCCTGGCAGGACCTGTGCACCCATGGAGAGAGAGGAGCCCACACTGGAGCAGGTTTGCTGGCAGGACTTGTGACCCCGTGGAAGGGACTCACACTAAAGCAGTTCATGAAGAACTGCAGCCCATGGGAAAGACATTGGAGATGTTCGTAGAGGACTGTCTCCCGTGGGAGGGACCCCACGCTGGAGCAGAGGAAGAGTGTGAGGAGTAATAAATTAGATTTATTTTTTTTTTTCTAAGTTGAGTCTGTTTTGCCTGTGACGGTAATTGGTGAATGATCTCACCGTGTCCTTATCTCAATGCATGAGCCTTTTTTTTATATTTTCTCTCCCCTGTCCAGTTGCGGGAGATTGACAGAGTGGCTTTGGTGGGCACCTGGCATCCAGCCAGGGTCAACCCACCACAAAACCTTGTAAAGAGCTTAGATCTATATCCTTACAAGCGTATATTTTTTCAACTTTTACCGTGAGTTTTATTAGAATCGTAGAATATCTCAAGTTGGAAGGCACCCATAGATCATTGAGTCCAACTCCCTGCTCTTTGCAGGACTACTTAAAACTGAACCATATGACTAAGAACACCGTCCAGATGCTCCTTGAACTCTGACAGGCTTGGTGCCGTGACCACTTCCCTGGGGAGCCTGTTCCAGTGATCAACCATCCTCTCAGGGAAGAACCTTTTCCTGATGTCCAATATGAACTTCCTCTGATGCAGCTTCATTCCATTTCCATTTCCTCATGTCCTGTCGCTGGTCACCTGTCGCACCTCCCCCTCTGCTGCCCCCCTTGAGGAAGTTGTAGACTGCAATGAGGTCACAATTATTTGTGTTTGGAAATTTAGTTCCAGTGATTTATTTTTTTAATGTGTGTTTTGTAGATTTACAGAATTTTTGCAAGTTTTGTAAAGGAACGAAGAACTTTATATTTCTACAGTAATTTTAAGAAACATATTAGAGATGCAGTATTTTATGACAGCCTACTCTTGTTAACTTGCTAGTTCTTTTTTTTTCTGAATATGGAAATTACTAACAGACTATAAAAGTTTAAAATGCAATTTTAATAGTTATTTAACTTGCATTGAACTGCTTTTTATGGCAGAAATAAATTTTTTCCACTTGTCATTTTTGAATTTACAAAGAAAAGTACTTAAGGAGCTAGGATTGTGGTCTTGCCCGAATGTTTTCTATAAGAAATACATCCATATGATTAGTTAGATTGCTTTGAAAAGATTAGAGAAAAATACTTAATGATACAGTGTCAATTTTTAAAGATGGAGCTTGTATCAAAATGGTTTTTAAAACCTGTCTTTGCTTTCTGTATTGATACAGCTTCAGTATCAGCAAACTGGCTTCATATTTTTTTTTTTCCCCAGAAAGACTAAGGACTGCTTGCCATAAAGTTTTATAATTTGAATCATAAGAAGGAAACAAAAAGTTAAACGGGAGATACAGTCTCAGTGGTCAAAAGGCTGGGAATGATATAATTGCTGGAAGTTAGTATTAGCGGATACTTCACAGAAAAAAATAATGGGGATACTTCACAGAAAAAACTAAATGTTTTGTGCAGGTTGTTGAATTTATTGCATAATGCATTACATTAAAAATTAAAAGATCTCTTGAAGGGCTGTGTTGGGTTTGTGTGGCAAGGTTTTGGTAGCGGGGGGGGCTACAGGGGTGGCTTCTGTGAGAAGCTGCTAGAAGCTTCCCCTGTGTCTGATAGAGCCAATGCCAGCCGGCTCCAAGACGGACCTGCCACTGGCCAAGGCCAAGCCAATCAGCGTCTCTGTGATAACATATTTAAGAAAGAGAAAAACAGTTAGAGAGAGCTTTTGCAGCCGGAGAGAGGAGTGAGAAGATGTAAGAACATCTGCAGACACCAAGGTCAGTGAAGAAGGAGGGGGAGGAGGTGCTCCAGGCGCCGGAGCAAGATTCCCCTGCAGCCCGTGGTGAAGACCATGGTGAAGCAGGCTGTCCCCCTGCAGCCCATGGAGGAAGGATGAGGGGGTGTAGCGATTCCACCTGCAGCCCGTGGAGGACCCCAGGCCGGAGCAGGTGGAGACACCTGAAGGAGGCTGTGGCCCCGTGGGAAGCCCACGCTGGAGCAAGCTCCTGGCAGGACCTGTGGCCCCGTGGAGAGAGGAGCCCATGCCAGAGCAGGTTTGCTGGCAGGACTTGTGACCCTGTGGGGGACCCCACGCTGGAGCAGTTTGCTCCTGAAGGTCTGCACCCCATGGGAGAGACCCACGTTGGAGTAGATTGTGAAGGACTGTCTCCCATGAGAGTGTCACCGAAATCCGGGAATAAACCTCGTAACACCAATGTAGTGTTAAAAGGCAGGCATTCTTTATTGCAGCGCTGGATGCACGGGGGATAGCTCCACCCAACGTGCATGCCAGGTGATCACCAACACACAGGTTATGTAGGATCAAAACATACATATTCATTATTTTCCCGAGAAAAGGTGATTCTATGATAATCATTTCTAGGATTCATTTCCATATTCTCCTCCCCATCACGCATGCTCAGTGATTTGAGTCGGTGGTCCTCAGGGGTCTCTGGTGGTCGTCAGTGGTCTTGCACCCGTGTCCGCTGGATGACCCCCTTCGTGCAGGCATGCGCAGTACCCTTGTTGTGCAGGTGCACCTGTACCTGTCCATAGCAACTTACTTTATAAGATTAATATTCCCAGGCCTATTGTCCGGTTGGGTAGGGACTGTACAAGGAACATAGCAGCATTGTATCTTGCCACGGTCACCTTGCCACTTGCCATGGTTAGTTAGCTTCATTACCTATTACTTTGGTTACAAACTACGGCCCCCTATCCTACGGTTACATTTCCCCCCTTTGGAAGTTTTGAAATAATAACTTTTCAATACTTCCACTCATATTTTCCTATCCTAGACACATTACAGATGTTCTTAAACTTGTAACCATAGCATCTATGCCCCAGTGTGTCTGCTCATGTTTCTCTTTTGCAAGTTCCAACATAATTTGTGGGGTCACTATTACCTGATTTTCTGGTGTTACCCACCATCCTTCTGCATTTTGGGATGCCTTTAAATGCTCTGCCAATTGTTCGTCTAATTTACTGTATCTTACTCTTACGTTCGGAATCTTTACCTGTTTTACTGGTACTAGTGCAAGGATACCTTGTTCAGCAGCCTCTTTTGCAGTTTTATCCACCAACCGATTACCTATATTGACAGCCGTCTGACCAAATTGATGAGCCTTTCAATGCATTACGGCCACTTCCTTTGGTTTCTGCACATCTTGTAGGAGTTGAAGAACTTCCTCCTTATGCCTTATCAGTGATCCTTGGGCTGATAACAGCCCTCTTTCTTTCCAGAGAGCTCCATGAGCGTGGATCACATCAAATGCATATTTGGAATCCATCCATATGTTTACCCTTTTCCCTTCTGCCATCCGTAAGGCCTGCTTTAGCGCCACCAATTCTGTTTTCTGCGCTGATGTATTTGCAGGTAGCGTCCCTGACTCCAATAGCTTGGTGGTGGTAACAACAGCATACCCGGCCATTTGCCTTCCTTCTTGCACAAAACTGCTTCCATCCGTAAACAGTTCCAGATCAGGATTCTTCAAGGGTTCGTCCTTCAGGTCCGGTCTGCTGGAATAAACTTGTTCAATGGTTAAGACAGTCATGTTCCAATTTCTCAGTAGGATTTTCTGTTGACAGGAACATTGCTGGATTTACAATTGCTGTGGTTTTTAATTCCACATCATCTTGTTCCAATAGGACAACCTGGTATTTCAACATTCTGCTAGGGGATAACCAGTGACCCCCCTTTTGTTCTAAAAGACAGTTATTACCATATGTGGTACATATACCACTATCTTTTGGCCCATAGTCAATTTTCCAGCTTCCTGAATCAGCAGCACCGTTGCTGCCATGGCACGCAAACATCCCGGCCATCCTTTACTCACGGTGTCAAGTTGTTTGGAGAAGTACCCCAGCGGTCGCTTCCAAGATCCCAGCCGTTGCGCCAGCACTCCAAGGGCCAGATGTTGCCTTTCGTGTACAAATAGCTCAAAAGGTTTGGTTAGATCAGGTAAACCCAATGCAGGGGCCATCATTAATGCCTTTTTGAGTTCTTTAAATGATTTATGGCATTCAGGTGTCCACGTCAAGTATTGATCTTTAGATTCCTTCAGGGCTTCATATAGGGATTTCACATACAGTCCATAATTTAGAATCCAGAGTCGACACCACCCAATCATTCCCAAAAAGGTTCTCAGTTCCTTTGGACTGTTAGGTTCGGGGATCTGACAAATGGCTTCTTTTCTTTCGTTTCCCAATTGTCTCTGTCTTTGAGATATCTCAAATCCCAAATAAATCACTGCTTCTTTCCCTATCTGGGCCTTGTTTCTGGAGACTCTATATCCTCCTTGGCCCAGGAAATTCAATAAACTGACAGTAATTTCAAAACATGTTTCCTTATTTTCTGCTGCTATCAGGTTGTCATCCACATACTGTAATAATATGTCTTCTCCTTGATTTTGTTTCTTCCACATTTCCAACTCTTTTGCCAACTGATTTCCAAATATTGTAGGGCTATTTTTAAATCCTTGTGGAAGTACAGTCCACGTTAGTTGTGTTTTTCGTCCTGTAGCAGGACTTTGCCATTCAAAGGCAAATATGCCTTGACTTTTTGTATCCAGAGGTATGCAAAAGAAGGCATCCTTTAAATCCAGTACAGTAAACCATTTATGTTCCTCCTTCAAAGATGTCAACAAGGTATATAGATTGGCCACTACTGGGTGTATATCTTGAACTATTTGATTTATGGCCCTCAGATCCTGAACCAATCTGTATTCCTTACCTCCTGATTTCCTTACTGGCAATATAGGGGTATTGTATTCTGATTCACATTCTACTAACAGCCCATATTCTAAAAGTTTTGTAATTAATTCCTCTAATCCCTTTCGGGCTTCCCACTTAATAGGATACTGTTTTTGTCTTACCAGCTTGGCCCCAGGTTTTAAAGTCACCTTTAACGGTTCTGCCAGTTTGGATCGTCCTGGAACTTGTCCATACCAGGGGGGTAACTGCATTGTCCACCGCTTCTGAAATCTGTTCCTCCTTGGAGGAATCCTGTAACATAAACACTCTCGCCTCTATGGCTTTGATTCTGGTATTAGCAATCTGATTTCTCCATCTTTAAAAATTATTTGTGCATCTAATTTGCTTAATAAATCTTGTCCTAATAAAGGCAAGGGACATTTGGGCATGTACAAAAATTGATGTGTTACCTACTGTTTTCCCAGCTTAAATTTTAACAGTTTCAGGAAAGGCCAGTTCTCTTTTCGCCCCGTCGCACCACCAACCTCTGCTGATTTATAGCTGAGTTTTGCTTTACATGTTTATGATTCTCAGTCAAGATTGCCAGAATTTTTCCATTCCTTTGCATTTGTCTAACTTCTCTTTCCTTTTCCCTGTTATTATACACAGTCCAGGCGATTTCAAGCATTTTGCCTAAGTCTCTGGACTCAGCCCCTTCCAATTTCTGAAGCTTTTTCCTTATATCTGGGGCTGATTGTCCCATAAATATAGAGGCCAATTGTATAGCTTCTTCCGTGGTGGTTTTTTGTTTGTTTGCTTGTGGTTTTGTTTGTGTTTTTCTTCTCTGGGTCCAAATTAGTATATTTTCTAGCCGTCACCTTCAGTCTTTCCATAAAGGCCGAAGGGGATTCATTTAGCTCTTGTCTTACTTCATATAATTTAGACCAATTGATTGCTTTTGGCATTGCATGTCTCACGCCATATAAAATCCACTTCTGGTACCTAGTCAACATTCCTCTGGGCCCTGGCTGGTTAGGGTCCCATTCAGGGTTTGTGGATGGAAAATTCTGGTCCACCGACCCTTGTATATTTCCGTTAGCATGGGCTCCTTCTACTTCTTTTCGGGCTGTATTTAATACCATTTTCTTTTCAGTGTCTTCTAACAATGTATCTAATATTACTTGCAAATCCTCCCAATCGGGGTTTTGGGTCCTAATTATTGTTTCCATTACTTTAGCAACTCTTTCTGGGTCCTCTCGATAAGTGCCTGCAGTTTCTTTCCATGCTCTTAAATCGGTTATGGAGAAGGGGACTTTTACCATTACTGGACCCTCGTTACCAACCGCCTGTCGAAGAGGGGCCTGGAGGGGAGTTGATCCATCTCCTCCCCCTCTTCTCCTTGTTCTCCCAGCAATTGGGCTAAATTCTTCTGCCTCCCCTTCCTCAGGAGGGGCGGAAGCATTATTGGCCCCCAAACTTTGATTCCCTTGATCATTTCCTAACCTTCTGCGAGGCGCAACCAACAATTCAATATCATCATCTTCAATTTTACATTTAGAACATTGTTTACCAGTATCACAAGATGAGCAACCTGTTTTCAAATCTTTACTGGGTTCCTGCCCCTTTAATGCCATTATCTCAGAACTAGATGAAACCAATTCACATTGTTCTTGCCATTCCGGATGATTTCGCAGTGTGAAAAACAAAATCTACATATGCCATTTCATTCCATTTACCTTCCCTCTTACAAAATAACATTAGTTGCAAAATTGTGTTATACTGCAACGTCCCATTTTTCGGCCACTTTTCCCCATTTTCTAAAGTATACAGTGGCCACCAGTGATTACAATATTCAATTAACTGTTTCCGAGTCAAAGGATCAATATTTCCTAAATCCTTCCAGTGTTCCAGAATGCATCCCAGTGGTGTTTTTCGTGGGATTGATTTTTTACTCGGAAAAGTACCCATCTCCCAAGGACTCAGTGGTTGTGATTGTGCACTATCACAAGCACTAGTCAGAGGGGCCCTAACCCGTGTTAGAACTCCCTCAAGGATTTCTCTTGGTGCGGGCCTGTCCCACCACGGTGGTAAGAGAAATCTCAACCTTGGAGGCTTCCCCTCCCCTCTGGGCCCTGCTCCACAGGCTTTCGCCTAGCAGAGACTTTTACCTGAGACGTCTCCCTAGCCCAACTCTGCGCAGCTTTCACCGCGCCTTACGAGCAGGCCTCCCGTGCTCCTAGTGTGGGCCTGTCCCAATGCGGGCCTGTCCCGGAGAGCCACGGGGCTCCTTGAATATCCAAATCAAATAAGAATGCCTTTACCTCTCCCAGGGGTCTTGCTCAGAGCTCTTCGGTCCGGGGATCGGAGGTTCTCCCCGAGAATTCCCCGGTGCCGGCTGGAGGTCCTGCGATCCCACGGATCCGTCGAGGTTCAAAAGCAGGGTCCCATCTGGGTCGCCAGAAACTGTCACCGAAATCCGGGAATAAACCTCGTAACACCAATGTAGTGTTAAAAGGCAGGCATTCTTTATTGCAGCGCTGGATGCACGGGGGATAGCTCCACCCAACGTGCATGCCAGGTGATCACCAACACACAGGTTATGTAGGATCAAAACATACATATTCATTATTTTCCCGAGAAAAGGTGATTCTATGATAATCATTTCTAGGATTCATTTCCATATTCTCCTCCCCATCACGCATGCTCAGTGATTTGAGTCGGTGGTCCTCAGGGGTCTCTGGTGGTCGTCAGTGGTCTTGCACCCGTGTCCACTGGATGACCCCCTTCGTGCAGGCATGCGCAGTACCCTTGTTGTGCAGGTGCACCTGTACCTGTCCATAGCAACTTACTTTATAAGATTAATATTCCCAGGCCTATTGTCCGGTTGGGTAGGGACTGTACAAGGAACATAGCAGCATTGTATCTTGCCACGGTCACCTTGCCACTTGCCATGGTTAGTTAGCTTCATTACCTATTACTTTGGTTACAAACTACGGCCCCCTATCCTACGGTTACAAGAGGTACTCCATGCTGGAGCAGGGGAATGATGAGAGGAGTCCTCCCCCTGAGGATGAAGCAGCAGCAGAAACACCGTGTGATGAACTGACCGTAACCCCCATTCCCCGTCCCCCTGCCCTGCTGAGGGGGGGCAGAGGTTGAAGCTGGGAGTGAAGTTGAGCCCAGGAAGATGGGCGGGGTGGGGGGAGGCATTTTAAGATTTGATTTTATTTCTCATTCCTCTACTCTGTTGTGCTTAGTAATAAATTAGATTAATTCCCTCTCTAAGTTCAGTCTGTTTTGCTCGTGACGATAATTAGTGAGTGATCTCTCCCTGTCCTTATCTCGACCCATAAGCTTTTTGTTACACTTTTTCTCCCCTGTCTAGTGAACAAGGGCAGTGATAGAGCAGCTTAAAAAAGCACCACAGAAATTGTTGGAAGTGAGCTATGCAGAAAAAAACCAGTAATCTTTGATTTGTGGATGAAGCTTTGTCAATTTAAAGTTTGCAGTATAGCTATATAGTACTTTCTGTAAATTTTTAAGCTGTATTATGGGAAGCCATGTTTGGTCAATATGGGGCCCTTGATGCTTTGATCTAGTGCCACGGTGCAGTTTAATGAGAGGAGGTTTTCAGTTTTGTCTGCAATATTGCAAATTCTGCCTGCTCTGTCTTACGTAAGAAAATGCAAGATTTACACCTTGGAAACCTGGTATTTCTGGGTACTCTTTCTGCTTGAAATAGGTAATTACAAAAACCTCCAGATCAATTTTTGTAATGGGACACCCTAATGGGTGCCATGATGAAGTGTGACATGAGCCTTTTCTAATACAATGGGTGGCCTAACATTCCTCCCTGATGTGGTTTAGCCCCAGCTAAGCACCATGCCGCCGTTAGCTCACCCCTCCCCCTAGCAAGATGGGGCAGAAAATGGGAAAAACAAAGGCAAAGCCTCATGGGTTGGGATAAAGACAGTTTACTGGGACAGCAAGGGAGAGGGAAACAATCAACAACAGTACTGATAACAGATATTCACAATGGGTGATAACAGAGAACAATCTACCGATCCCACGACCGACCAACCAGATGCTCAGACTGTCCCAGAGCCATGTGGAACTTGCCCCTCCCTGACTAGCCCCCTTTTATGGTGAGCATGACATCACATGGTATGGAATAGCCCCTTGGCCAGCTTGGCTCACCTGTTCTGGCTCCTTGTGAAAATTAACTCTATCCTAGCCAGAACCAAGACACTTGGGAAGGCTAAGCTTATTAAATATTATCTTCTTTTTTTCCACCTTTTCTCCCTCTTCATGTACTTAGCTTGAGCTGCATCATGTCTGAGATTTTTTCACTGAGGACTTTGGAAAATTGCATAGAGTTCTCAGATTGAATTTTTTATGTGTATGACTTCATGATGGCATTAGCATGTGCTTTGATCCATGTGAATCCGTGTGAATGGCACTGGGTCGGCTCTTTTTGCCACATCCAGATGGTGTTATAGGGAACAAGCAGTTGTGTTTTAGGATTTCTCAATAGGCTGTCTAGACTGGTCTCGCAGCAGACAGATACAGCCACCCATCAAATTAGCATTTGTCAGATTTATGGTAATGGTTCACCAAAGTCTTCCTGTCACTGACGTTAAGATTTATGCCTCCAAAGTTATTTTGTTTTCCGCAGAGTGTAAAGTCTGATCATGTGTTTGTGTGCAATTATCTACATGTAGATGTGTCATGTAAAAGGGTACGAGTCTGATGTGTGGCTGAGGGAGGCCCTCCTGTTGAGTCATGAGGTTCAGAAAGGACCCCCATGCTTTCTAAACTCCTTCTCAGAGAGGAGCCTAGGTGCGGCTAGGTCCAGTCTTAGTCCCAGACTTGGTCAACGGTTTATGTCTAAAGGATTATGTGTGTAGCCACTTATCAGAGTCAATGTTTGCCTGTCAGAGCCCCACCAAGGACTTTCACTGAAACAGTTTTGCAAAGTTGAAAAGAGAGGTAATTTATTGAGGCGGCAGATATAAAATTTCGGAATTGCCATTGATAAATACACTTACTGCAAAAATTTTGAAATCAAGTTAATAGTTCAGTGCTTTTGTTAGCGTCCCTGCTTGGGGAAGAGAGAGGTCCAGGCCCATCAAACTGTCACCAAAATTCGGGAATAAAAGAAAACACCTTAACACCAATTTAGTATTAAGAAGCAGGCATTTCCTTTTATTGCAGCGCTGGGTGTCAGGAGGATAGTTCCTCTAATCAGGCACACCTAACACTGGTTCTCTTGTCATATTTATACACAAATATTACAAAGATTACAAAGTGGTACACTCCCCGTTCCAATAATTGGTTCATATTTCTTCGCCTAGTATGCAAACTAGAACGCATGCTCGTTTCCTTTCTCCGCCTCTATCTTTTGAGTAGGTGGTACAATTTGGGTAGGGGGCTTATGGGTCGGTGGTCGTGGGGACCCTGGCCCAAATTACCTTTCCCCTAGTTTCTCAATACTTTGGTGTTGGTAATTGTTTGCTATATGCCTCAGCAAGATAAGGATGCTGCTGGAGGCAATTAGTGTCCTCCCTTTCTGAAAAGTATGTACATAAGGACCTTGAAGTGTCTTGTAGCTCCTTCTTTTTATCATGATGTGTAGCAGGTGCTCATTCTAAGAATTGTTAGCCTTCTACCTAAAGTAACAATGAATAATTTCTTATCACATATAAGTAGGCCTTCGTTACAGCCCTATCTTTTTTGCTACAAACCCATCCGGATAGTTGGAGTTCTAATCCTCAAAAAAGAGGATTCTAAATGCCAGATTTATACTTTTGGCGAGGTGGGACTAAGTAAAATATTGTGTGCCAATTGGCCCTTAACAAGGCTTGTTGCGCTGTTGCTGGGGGGGAGTAGCGGAGAACAAAGGTATTTGGTACAGAGGTGCAGGGGTCTGTTTAGCTTTACTGAAGTAACGTGGGGCTGTGAAGCCTCCCCCTCACCCCAGGTGTCACTCAGTTGATTGAGTAGTAGACCGTCAGGCGCCACATCTGTTAAGATGAGCAAGTTGCTCATCCCTTGCCTTTGTTCAGGTCTGGTGTTTATCAGTACAAGATAAGCAAGTTGCTCAATCTGCGCTCTCACTCAAGTCGGATGCGCGTGCACACACACCCCCCGCCCCCTCCCTGCTGACTCATAGTGACCCTGTATTCAGCACCAACAAGCCCAGACAAGTCCAGCATCCCACAAGATGTATATTTGCATATATAAATTTTTAACTAAAGGGGAGGAAAGCAACTGAAGAGAAGTAATTGCTGTTGTTAAGAGGCAGAATTTTTCAGGTATGTTTTAGGAGGCTGATTCCTATAGCTGGATTGATTACGGAAGCTTTCCCTTGCCCATCCATCCCCTCCCTTCAAATAATAATACAGATGTTCTGTTCCAATCATTGTCTCCCATATGCCCTTTTTGAAAAAAAAACCAAACAAAACAAAACACCACATATGTGGATTACTTTGTCTAGATTTTGCACTTTCATGTTACACTGGAGTAATATGAGATGCTCATATTACTCAGTGGGAATAACCTTTTAACAGGCAGTATGTCCATTCTCAGTGGAAATGTTTTTCCAAATCTGACCAGGGCTCCTTTGATCGTGCTACCTCAAATGTAGGGGTCATAGCTACTATGCAATATAAGAACCACTGATGATTGACCAGGGGAGAGATGATTTTGAGGAGAGCATATTTAAAATAAGACAAATGTGGTGGGGTTTGGAGGGTGAGTGGGGGTGGTTTTGTTTTTATGTAGGGCATTAGTAATTTGTGTTGCAGTGGGAATGCTGAGCAAGAGTGTTGGGGAAATTTTAAATTAAGCTGAACATGCTGATAGATTTGACGTTGGAAACGAGGTGGTGTGAATTTCAAATAGCTGGATTGCAGTGGTAAGCTTTGGGCTTGAACATGCCAGAGCATGTTTTGAAAATGTTTCCTTCTTATAAGGATATTTCAAGAATAGCAAAGGGAGTAATGGGATAATGAAAGGATCCAGATGTTATAGTAAACTGTATATGTACAAGTCAGTCACTGAGATGAGCAACTCCATGTTGGCACGATCCACGGCAGAGCGCTCCAGAGCAGTGCACAGGGGGGGTTTCCTGAACCAGGGGAACCTCAGGGGGAGCCAAGAGAGCCTCCAGGAGCCTACAGTTCACGTGACAGTGGCTGACACCTGGGCAGGGCCAAGAGCAACAGCTACCAAGTCCCCCACACATATAAAAGAAGCCCTTAGGGAGCACTAGGGACCAGGGCGTGGTGCAGCAGTTTACACAAACAGGGCGGGCAAAAAGGACATGGTCTGTAAGCAAGGGCATGGTGCAGAAGGGCACACAGGAAGGGCGCTGAAGCTCTGCCAGCTTGACCAGGGAGCAATGATATCCACCTGGCAAAAAGCCATGACCTCTCTAAGCTGATGCAGCTTCCCAGACAGAGCTCCAGTGGGAACATGCTGCCACCCAGGTGTGAGGCTGCAGGGTGTGCCCTACTCTTATGCCAGTATCGGACAGCAATAGTGAGCACACCTGTGGGAGGCATGCCCGGGTAGAGGAACTCCTCCACTTAGCAACGGAGTTCCAGGAGGAGGTGAATAGGTTGAAGAGCATCAGGGAGTGCGAGAGAGTGATAAACTACTGGAACCATACCCTACCTTCCCTGGGACAGGCTCAACAGGCAGATGGGATGCATGAGGAGGGCCACGAAGTTGATAAGAGGCCTGGAGCACCTCTCCTATGGAGACAGGCTGAGAGAGTTGAGGTTGTTCAGCCGGGAGAAGAGAAGGCTCCAGGGAGACCTTATTTCAGCCTTCCAGTACCTAAAGGGGGCCTACAGGAAAGATGGAGAGGGACTGTTTATCAGGGAGTGTAGTGACAGGACAAGGGGTAATGGGCTTAAGCTGAAGGAGGGTCGATTTAGATTAGATGTTAGGAAGAAATTCTTTACTGTGAGAGTGGTGAGGCACTGGAACAGGTTGCCCAGAGAGGTTGTGGAGGCCCCCTTCCTGGAAGTGTTTAAGGCCAGGTTGGATGAGGCTTTGGGCAATGTGGTCTAGTGGAGGGTGTCCCTGCCTGCAGCAGGGGAACTAGATGATCTTTGAGGTCCCTTCCAACCCAATCCATTCTATGATTCTATGATTCTTTAAGAAGGAAATCTTAAAGGTGCAGGAGCAGGACATCCCCATGTGCTGAAAGGTGAGCCGGTGGGGAAGAAGACCGACCTGGCTGAACAGAGAGCTTTGGCTGGAACTCAGGAAAAAAAGGAGAATTTTTGACCTTTGGAAGAAGGGGCAGGCAATTCAAGAAGACTACAAGGATGTTGTGAGGTTAGGCAGGGAGAAAATTAGAAGGGCCAAAGCCCAACTAGAACTTAATCTGGCTACTGCCATAAAACCCAATAAAAATGTTTCTATCAATACATTAGCAACAAAAGGAGGACTAAGGAGAATCTCCATCCTTTATTGGGTGCGGGGGGGAAGCAGAGTGACAGAGGATGAGGAAAAGGCTGAGGTACTTAATGCCTTCTTTGCCTCAGTCTTTAATAGTAAGACCAATTGTTCTCCGGGTACCCAGCCCCCTGAGCTGGAAGGCAGGGACAGGTAGCAGAATGAAGCCCCCATAATCCAAGGGGAAATGGTTAGCGACCTGCTACACCACTTAGACACACACAAGTCTATGGGGCTGGATGGGATCCACCCAAGGGTACTGAGGGAGCTGGCAAAAGTGCTCACCAAGCCACTTTCCATCATTTATCAGCAGTCCTGGCTAACCGGGGAGGTCCCAGTAGACTGGAAGTTAGCCAATGTGACGCCTATCCACAAGAAGAGCTAGAAGGAGGATCCAGGGAACTACAGGCCTGTCAGTCTGACCTTGGTGCTGGGGAGGGTTATAGAACAGATCATCTTGAGTGCACATACAGGACAACCAGGTAATCAGGACCAGTCAGCATGGGTTTATGAAAGGCAGGTCCTGCTTGACTAACCTGATCTCCTTCTATGACAAAATAACCTGCGTAGTGGATGAGGGAAAGGCTGTCTAGTCTACCTAGACTTTAGTAAAGCCTTTGACACCATTTCCCACAGCATTCTCTTGGAGAAACTGGCTGCTCATGGCTTAGATGGGCATACTCTTCACTAGGTAAAAAACTGGCTGGATGGCCAGGCCCAAAGAGTTGTGGTCACTGGAGTTGCATCCAGTTGGCAGCTGGTCACAAGTGATGTTCCCCAGGGCTCAGTACTGGGGCCAGTTCTGTTTAATATCTTTATCAATGATCTGGACAAGGGGGATTGAGTGCAGCCTCAGTAAGTTTACAGACAACACCAAATTGGGCGGAAGTGTTGATCTGCATGAGGGTAGGAAGGCTCTACAGAGGGATCTGGACAGGCTGGATCGATGGGCCGAGGCCAACTGTATGAGGTTCAACAAGGCCCAGTGCCAGGTCCTGCATTTGGATCACAACCAGCCCACGCAATGCTACAGGCTTGGGGAAGAGTGGCTGGAGAGCTGCCTGGCGGAAAAGGACCTGGGGGTATTGGTTGATAGCCGGCAGAGTATGAGCCAGCAGTGTGCCCAGGTGGCCAAGAAGGCCAACAGCATCCTGGCTTGTATCAGAAATAGTGTGGCCAGCAGGACTAAGGAAGCAAGGTTTTGGTAGCGGGGGGGCTACAGGGGTGGCTTCTGTGAGAAGCTGCTAGAAGCTTCCCCTGTGTCTGACAGAGCCAATGTCAGCCGGCTCCAAGACGGACCTGCCGCTGGCCAAGGCCAAGCCAATCAGCGCCTCTGTGATAACATATTTAAGAAAGAGAAAAACAGTTAGAGAGAGCTTTTGCAGCCGGAGAGAGGAGTGAGAAGATGTAAGAAACTCTGCAGACACCAAGGTCAGTGAAGAAGGAGGGGGAGGAGGTGCTCCAGGCGCCGGAGCAAGATTCCCCCTGCAGCCCGTGGTGAAGACCATGGTGAAGCAGGCTGTCCCCCTGCAGCCCACGGAGGGAGGATGAGGGGGTGTAGCGATTCCACCTGCAGCCCGTGGAGGACCCCACGCCGGAGCAGGTGGAGGCACCTGAAGGAGGCTGTGACCCCGTGGGAAGCCCGCGCTGGAGCAAGCTCCTGGCAGGACCTGTGGCCCCGTGGAGAGAGGAGCCCACGCCAGAGCAGGTTTGCTGACAGGACTTGTGACCCCGTGGGGGACCCACGCTGGAGCAGTTTGCTCCTGAAGGTCTGCACCCCGTGGAGGAGACTCACGTTGGAGAAGGTTCGTGAAGGACTGTCTCCCATGAGAGGGACCCCACGCTGGAGCGGGGGAACGATGAGTCCTCCCCCTGAGGATGAAGAAGCGGCAGAAACACCGCATGATGAACTGACCGTAACCCCCACTCCCTGTCCCCCTGCCCTGCTGAGGGGGGGCGGAGGTTGAAGCCGGGAGTGAAGTTGAGCCCGGGAAGATGGGAGGGGTGGGGGGAGGTGTTTTTAAGATTTGGTTTTATTTCTCATTCCTCTACTCTGTTTTGCTTAGTAATAAATAAGATGAATTCCCTCTCTAATTTCGGTCTGTTTTGCTCGTGATGATAATTAGAGAATGATCTCTCCCTGTCCTTATCTCGACCCGTAAGTTTTCTTTTCATTGTACCTTTTCTCCCCTGTCTAATGAAAGAGGGAAGTGATGGAGCGGCTCTGGTGGGCACGTGGCCCTCAGCCGGGGTCAACCCACCATACCATAAAAGGGGGCTAGTTGGGCAGGGGTGGGCTCGGCGTGGCTCCAGGACGGGCTCCAGGACGGGCTGAGCATCCGGTCGTGGTCGGTCGTGGGATCGGTAAAATCGTTCTCTGTTATCACCCATTGTTGCTATCTGTTATCAGCACTGTTGTTGATTGTTTTCCCTCTCCCTTGCTGTCCCAGTAAACTGCCCTTATTCCAACCCTGGAGGCTTTGCCGTTGTTTTTGGGTTCTCCTCCCCATCCCGCCAGGGGAGGGGTGAGCGAGCAGTGCGTGGCACCACGTCACTCTGCCAGCCCAAAGGCACTGGTGGTACGTGCACCTTGCCTGCCCCGACAGCAGAGCCAGGGTGCTCTGCTGCTGCGTGCTGGCTGGGCTACTGCTCCTGAGGCCCTGTGTCCACTACCACCACCACCCCGGCCGCAGTGTAGCCTCAGGCTCCTGCCCCTGCCCTTCGGTGCCTGTGTCCATTCAGACCTCAAGGAAAATAGGGCAAGGGAGAGAGTGGAGCTGCTTGATCTGACCTTGCATTGAAAGAGAAGTCCTTTAGAGCCATGGTCTAATTCCCTTGTCAATGCATGCAGCCCTCGCACCCAAATTCATGAGTGTTTTAAATCCCAGCTAGCTGGCCCAGCTGGGAATATAAACTAGACCTCAGGTCTTGTTTTAACTCAGGCTGGCAACCTGCCCACCTTGCAAATGATACAGAATAGGTTTGGCAATCCTTCAGCTCCCCCAGAAGCACAGGCAGATGGTTGATGATTCCTTTCCAGTTAATATGGGAGAGGCTTCTCTTCAACCCCCCCCTTACTGTAAAAAAAAAAAAAGCAAAAAACCCTCTGTTGTGATATACCTCTGGAAATGCTTTCACTGGTAAAGAAACATTAACTTGGGCAGTGGCTACTCACTTTGTGATTAAGCTAATGTGGGTGCTTGGATTTCAGCACCTGAGCAAAATTGGCAGTGAATAAACATGCCTACATTGGAGCAAGCAGACTGTGGAAGTCTATCCAAATCAATAAGCTGCTCAAGCTTTTTTGAGCCACTCTCCCCTTCCTCCCCCCGCGATGGTAGCTTTGTAAGGACTCCATCAATTTACAAGCTGTATTTGTTGGAAAATGTCACCTGAGACTTGTGTAGATGAAAGATCAGAGAAGAGCTCTGTAGACTTTGTATTGCATTCACAGGACAGTTGAGGTTGGAAGGGATCTTGGAAGGTCTATAGTCGAACCTTGTGGTCAAAGCAGGGTCAGCTTGAGGTCTGACTAGGTTGCTCAAGGCTTTATCCAGCTTAGTTCTGACCTTGAAAACCTAGGGGAAGAAACCATCGAAGATAAGGACTGCAGAGCCTCTCTGGGCAACATGTTCCACTGCTGGACTGTTGAAAATGGAATTTATTTATTTTTTTTAATATGCTCTTGCATTTAGGGCTCTGAGTTGAGAGACTGACAGATCTTAATTTCACATAGGAAACTTCAGGGCATCAACACAGACACTAAAAAGCCTACACAACCAGAAGACATGTTAATATGCTACTATTTTCACATAGCAGAGCAGTCTGAAATTTGTGTTAAAAATCAGCTGTATGAAAATAGATGTCTTAATTCTTTCTGCTCTCCAGGTAGGTTTTTCTCTAACCACTATCAAGTGGATAAGTGGTGTTTAGAATAGAATGGTTCAGTTGGAAGGGACCTACAACGATCATCTAGTCCAACTGCCTGACCAATTCAGGGATGACCAAAAGTTAAAGCATACTACTAAGGGCACTGTCCAAATGCTTCTTAAACACTGACAGGCTTGGGGCATTGACCACCTCTATAGGAAGCCTGTTCCAGTGTTTGACCACCCTCTTGGTAAAGAAATGCTTCCTAATGTCCAGTCTAAACCTCCTCTGGTTCAACTTTGAACCATTCCTGTGCATCCTATCACTGGATACCAGGGAGAAGAGATCAGCACCTCCCTCTCCAATTCCCCCTCTCAGGAAGCTGTAGAGAGCAATGAGGTCACCCCTCAGCCTCCTTTTCTCCAAACTAGACAAACCCAGTGTCCTTAGCTGCTCCTCATAGGACATGCCTTCCAGCCCTTTCACCAGCTTTGCTGCCCTCCTCTGGATGCATTCAAGGGCCTTAATATCCTTCTTAAACTGTGGGGCCCAGAACTGCACACAGTACTCAGAGTGAGGCCGTACCAGTGCTGAATACAGTGGGATAATCACCTCTCTTGATCAGCTGGTCATACTGTGTTTGATGCACCCCAGGACGTGGTTTGCCCTCTTGGCTGCCGGGGCACACTGCTGACTCATATTGAGCCTACTGTCAACCAGCACCTCCAGATCCCTTTCTGCAGGGCTACTCTCCAGCCACTCTTCTCTCCTAATTTATACTTGTGCCTGGCATTACTGCATCCCAGGTGCAGAATCTGACATTTGATCTTCTTAAATTTCATGCCATTGATGACTGCCCAATGCTCCAATCTATCTAGATCCCTCTGCAAAGCCTCTTTTCCCATGAGAGAGTCAACAGCACCTCCTAGTTTGGTATCATCAGCAAATTTGCTAAAGGTGCATTCAACTCCTGCATCCAGATCATTGATAAATATATTGAACAGGACTAGCCCTAGAATTGAGCCCTGAGGAACATGGCTGGTGACCAGTCGCCAGCCAGATGTAGCCCCATTCACTACAATCCTTTGAGCCCTGCCCTTCAGCCAGTTCTTCACCCAGTGCACTGTTTTCAAGCTCTGTTCATAGATTTCTGTTTTGTTTCCTTATGTTTTTTTGATACATGTACATGCTGAGCTACAGTCTAGTCTATACACAAGTTGCAGCTTAATTAACATTGATTTAAAACCCATTTAGGTAATTAAGCACTAACCTCCATGTGAAGATTCACTGAGTTAATTTAGACTAACTTGAATCATGCATATATGTCATGTATGGGAGTAATAAGAATCCACTTCTTAATTCATGTTTGCTTTCTTTTTGTGTGTTATCTGAAAGGGCTTAAGTATTGCTTGTTTGTGTGTAGCTCCACATATTGTCAGTTGAGCTGTCTAGGGCCTACTATGGCCATGTAAGGTACATTACTTGTTTTATTTTTAAATCAATAATCCCCCACTTTTGAAAAGTAACAATATTATGTTCTCTTCCTCTGCCTGGTCCAGATGCAATGTAAATGAAATGTCATGTTTTTATTTTGGCCCCTCCCTGCTCTTACTTCTGTGTGAGGAAGCATTTGTTGGGTATTTCATAAGCTTTCCATGCAACTTCGTAAATACACTTTTTGTTCAGACAAAAATGTAGCAGGCATACATGCTCAAAATATGCAGTAATGCGATATGAGTGCCTAGTGACACTCAATATAGTGCTCTGAGATGGTACCTTCCATTATTTTCTTTGTAGGCATTGAAACCGTTCCTATAATCACAATGCTATCGCAACGGAAATTTTGCTGAACTAATAATTGTTTTGCGGTTGAGACACCACCACAAGTATTTAGTTGCTGAAGTCAACTGCTGTGGAAATGAGCCTCCCTCCTCTGATTTGGCCCATACCAATGATCTCTCAACTGCCATCATCACAGAAATTCATGGGGAAAGGATCCACTGCCACTCATTAGCATGAAATCAAGCACCAGATCTTGGAAAGAATCTAGTAACAGACCAGCAGGCAGCCCAGCGTGGGTGAGCAATCTCCACATGCTGCTTCGCAGATCAAGCTGTGTGTTGATTCAGTTGAAACGTCTCATCCCTGAGGTGTAGCCCTTGGCGATACTCAGCCTAGAGGTGATGAATACATGGATAGCTATGCTTGAATCCACATTCCTGGAGAAGGGGTGCAGTCTCCTGGACAGCCAAAGACAGCAAGAGTTTTTAGCTACTGTTACTATGTAAGCATCCAGGAGTACTAAAACAGTTCCCAAATAAAAAAAATCCCACAAATCCTTCCTCTGCTTTTCAGGGTGTGGTAGTCCTTCCAGTAGTCTGATTTGGAAGCTGCAGCCTATCAGTGTCTAAAATTGGCAATTTAAAAAAAAAAGACACCCCACCTCCCCCAAAAACAACAAACAAGCAAACACCCCTGAAGGAATGAGGCTACACCATAGGTAAGGTTCTCTTCCTCATATATTGGTTTTGATGCTCTCCATTTATGTGTAGCATGTGTTGATAATGAAAATGAAAACTTGGCCTTTACCATGTGGTACAGCTTAACATGGCATAATGTGACAGTAGGATAAGCACAATGGAGGAATAGTGGCTTTTCAATTTTGGAACACTTTTCTTTGGGTGTTCAGATGGAAGCATTAACTGAGGTGAATTAAGTGGAATTTCTTGTGTTATTACGCTATATATAAGTACAGAAAAACAATTGGAACTTGCTGGCATGTTCTAAAATATCTTCCTACAGACTTATGAATTAATTCTCTAATAAGAAATTATTTTAATATTGACTCAGCTGGTAGAAAGAAAAGTATCATCTCTAGATGATGTGTGGAAAGCCTCTGAAATGCTGCAGGAGACTTCACCCTCGTGATATTGAACATATCTCATACTTTTAGATATTCAGGATTCTGAGCATAACTTTCTACTCTACTGCAGGTCCCAAGTTCCATGTGTTGAGAATGGGCAAAGTTACGTGCTGAAGAATAAGATTCATGACATAGAAAATACCTAAGCCAATGAGTACAAACTGCTAAAGGAAGGGTATGACTGAAATTTCTGCCACATGATAAAAACTATAAAGTGGCTGAAAATGGCAGGTTCATTACATCAGTATCTTTTTGAGGGGAAAAAAAGGTTTGAAAAGTGTAGACTGAGATTGCTCCCTGTGACAGAACAAAAATTATAAGATTGTGCTCATTAACTTTTGAAATATTATCATTTCTTGTCCGTATTGGAAGGGGAGGATTCTGCAATGTTAGAGCAGTATTTTTTCCTATGCATGGGCAATGGAAGAATCAAGAAAGTATAAAATCACAGAATCATAGAATGGTTTGGGTTGGAAGGGACCTCAAACATCATCTAGTTCCAACCCTCCCTACAATGGACAGGGACACCCTCCACTAGACCAGGTTGCCCAAAGCCCCATCCAGCCTGGCCTTAAACACTTCTAGGGATGGGGCCTCCACAGCCTCTCTGGGCAACCTGTTCCAGTGCCTCACCACCCTCACAGTAAAGAATTTCTTCCTAACATCTAATCTATAATCTACCCTCCTTCAGCTTAAAACCATTACCCCTTGTCCTGTCACTACACTCCCTGATAAACAGTCCCTCTCCAGCTTTCCTGGAGGCCCCCTTCAGGTACTTTGAGGCTGCAAGGTCTCCCTGGAGCCTTCTTTTTTGCAGGCTGAACAATCCCAACTCTCTCAGCCTGTCCTCATAGGAGAGGTGCTCCAGCCCTCTGATCAGCTTCGTGGCCCTCCTCTGGACTTGCTCCAACAGCTCGATGTCTCTCCTGTACTGGGGCCCCCAGAGCTGGATGCAGTACTCCAGGTGGGGTCTCACAAAAGCGGAGTAGAGGGGCAGGATCACCTCCCTCGACCAGCTGGTCACACTTCTTTTGATGCAGCCCAGGACATGGTTGGCTTTCTGGGCTGCTAACGTGCATGGCCGGCTCATGTTGAGCTTCCCATCGATCAACACCCCCAAGTCCTTCTCCTCAGGGCTGCTTTCAATCCATTCCCCGCTCAGCCTATAGTTGTGCTTGGGATTGCGCCGACCCATGTGTGGGACCTTGCACTTGGCCTTGTTGAACTTCATGCAGTTTGCGCGGGCCCACCTCTCCAGCCTGTCAAGGTCCCTCTGGATGGCATCCCTTCCCTCCAGCATGTCGACCACACCACACTGCTTGGTGTCATTGACAAACTTGCTGAGGGTGCACTCGATCCCACTGTCCATGTCGCTGACAAAGATGTTGAACAGTGCCGGTCCCAGTACTGACCCCTGAGGAATGCCACTCATTACTGATCTCCACTTGGACATGGAGCCGTTGACCACAACTCTTTGAGTGCGACCATCCAGCCAATTCCTTATCCACCGAGTGGTCCATCCATTGAATCCATGTCTCTCCAATTTAGAGACAAGGATGTTGTGTGGGATAGTGTCAAATGCCTTGCACAAGTCCAGGTAGATGATGTCACTTGCCCTTCCCTTGCCCACCAACGCTGTAACCCCATCATAGAAAGCCACCAAGTTTGTCAGGCATGATTTGCCCTTTAGTGAAGCCATGATGGCTGTCACCAATCACCTCCTTATTTTCCATGTGCTTGAGCATAGATTCCAGGAGGATCTGCTCCATGATCTTGCCAGGCACAGAGGTGAGACTGACCGGCCTGTAGTTCCCTGGGTCTTCCTTTTTTCCCTTCTTAAAAATGGGGGTTATATTTCCCCTTTTCCAGTCAGCGGGAACTTCGCCAGACTGCCAGGACTTCTCAAATATGATGGAGAGTGGCCCGGCCACTTCATCTGCCAGTTCCCTCAGGACTCGCGGATGCATCTCATCAGGTCCCATGGACTTGTGCACCTTCAGGTTCCTTAGATATTTTCGAACCTGATCTTCTCCTGCAGTGGGTGGTTCTGCATTCTCCCAGTCCCTGCCTTCTGTGACCTGGGCAGTGTGGCTCAAGCATTTGCCAGTGAACACTGAGGCAAAGAAGTCATGGAGTACCTCAGCCTTCTCCATATCCTGGGTGACCAGGTCACCCGTTTCATTCTGGAGGGGACCCACATTTTCCCTCGTCCTCCTTTTCTCACTAACATAGCTATAGAAGCTTTTCTTGTTGTCCTTGACATCCCTGGACACATTTAATTCTATCAGGGCTTTGGCTTTCCTAACCTGATCCCTGGCTGCTCGGACAGTTTCTCTGTATTCCTCCCAGGCTACCTGCCCTTGCTTCCGCCCTCTGTAGGCTTCCTTTTTTTGTTTGACTTTGCCCAGGAGCTCCTTGTTCATCCATGTGGTCCTCTTGGTGTTTTTGCCTGACTTCCTCTTTGTTGGGATGCATCGTTCCTGAGCTTGGAGGAGGTGACCCTTGAATATTAGCCAGCTGTCTTGGGCCCCTCTTCCCTCCAGGGCTTTGTCCCATGGTATAGGATGTATGCTTTCTTTGCCAATATTTGTTTTCAGTATGAATTTATAATGGTGTGGTGGATTAACCTTGGCTAGAGGCCAGGTGCTCACCAAGCCGCTCTATCACTCCCCCTCCTCAGCTGGACAGGGGAGAGAAAATATAACAAAAGGTTCGTGTGTCAAGATAAGGACAGGGAAAGATCACTCACCAGTTACTGTCACTGGCAAACCAGACTCAACTTGAGTAAATTAATTTATTACCCATCAAATCAGACTTGAGCTCAACTTCACTCCCGATTTCTCTGTCTCCTCCCCCCCCAGCAGCACATGGGGATGGGGAATGGGGGTTTTGGTCAGTTCATCACACATTGTCTCTGCTGCTCCTTCCTCGTCAGGGGGAGGACTCCTCACATTCTTCCCCTGCTCCAGCCTGGGGTCCCTCCCATGGGAGGCAGTCCTCTACACACTTCTCCGATGTGAGTCCTTCCCACGGGCTACAGTCCTTCACGAACTGCTCCAGCGTGGGTCTCTCCCACGGGGTGCAGTCCTTCAGGAACAGACTGCTCCAGCGTGGGTCCCCCACAGGGTCACAAGCCTTGCTAGCAAACCTGCTCCAGCATGGGCTCCTCTCTCCTCGGGTCCACAGGTCCTGCCAGGAGCCTGCTACAGTGCGGGCTTCCCATGGGGTCACAGTCTCCTTCAGGTGCATTCATCTCCTCTGGCGTGCGGTCCTCCATGGTCTGTGGGTGGATATCTGCTCCACCATTAACCTCCATGGGCTGTAGGGGGATAACCTGCCTCACCATGGTCTTCACCACGGGCTGCAGAGGGATCTCTGCTCTTGCGCCTGGAGCACCTCCTCTTCCTCCTTCTTCATTGTCCTTGGTGTCTGCAGAGGTTTTCCTCTCACATATTCTCACTCCTCTCTCTGCTGCTGTTGTTGCACAGCAGGTTTTTTTACTCCCATCTTACTGGCTTCTGATCGGCTCAGCCTCGGTCTTGGAGCCAGCTGGCATTTGCTCTTTCAGATATGGAGGAAGCTTCTAGCAGTTTCTCACAGAAGTCCCCCTTCTCCCTGTAGCCTCCCTGGCACCAAAATCTTGCTACACAAACCAAATACAAATGACAAAACTGATGACATCAAATTCTCTAAAAACAAATCCATGCTATCTGGTTTTTGTTTTCACTGTCCTAAGATGTCAGTGTTGAAGACTGCTTTTCATAAATAGCTAATGAGCCTCTGAAATAGCTCTAGTTGCTGAGATTCTTTCTGGGAAGTTTGATTAATTTCTTCTATATACTGTAGTAACAAAGTTGATCTTGTCCTGTTTTTGGCTAGCATAGAGTTAATTTTCACAAGGAGCCAGGACAGGTGAGCCAAGCTGGCCAAGGGGGTATTCCAGACCATGTGACGTCATGCTCACCATAAAAGGGGGCTAGTCGGGGATGGTCTGAGTGTGGGTTGAGCATCTGGACGGTAAATTACTTTCTGTTATCACCCACTATGTATATTCCGTTATCAGTACTGTTGTTGTTATTTCCCTTTCTCTTTCCTGTCCTAGTAAACTGTCCTTATCCCAACCCATGGGGTTTGCCTTTGTCTTCCCATTCTCCTCCCCATCCCGCCGGGGGGGCGGAGGGGCTGAGCAAGCGGCCGCGTGGTGCTCAGCTGCTGGCTAGGCCCTATTCAAAATCTTTCTTCTTCCAGGTTATATGATAGAGAGGGCTTACAATCAGACTGTAATTTGGAATGTGCATTCTCCAGAAACCCACAACACCTAAGAAAGCCTGTGTTTCCTTTATGTTGGTTGGTGGAGACATGGCTGCTCTTTTGTTGATAATAGCCATTGGGATCTGATGCCGCCCATCATGTCACCTTATTCCTAAAAACTGGATTTCCTGCACAGGCCCCTTCACCTTACTTTGTTTTATGGCGAAGCCAGCCTGCAGCAGGATTTGGATTATTTTCTTCCCTTTCTCAGAAACTTCCTCTGCTGAGTTGCCCCATACAATGATGTCATCAATGTATTGCAGGTGCTCTGGGGCTTCACCCCTTTCCAGTGCACTCTGGATCAGGCCATGGCAAATGGTGGGGCTGTGTTTCCACCCCTGGGGCAGTCGATTCCAGGTGTACTGGACGCCCCTCCAAGTGAAGGCAAACTGTGGCCTGCACTCTGCTGCCAAAGGGATGGAGAAAAATGCATTAGCTATATCAGGTGTGGCGTACCGTTTGGCTGCCTTTGACTCCAGTTCATATTGAAGTTCCAGCATGTCTGGCACGGCAGCACTCATCGGCGGCGTGACTTCATTCAGGCCACCATAGTCTACTACCTCTCCTATGAGGACAGGCTGAGAGAGTTGGGATTGTTCAGCCTGGAGAAAAGAAGGCTCCGGGGAGATCTAATTGTGGCCTTCCAGTACCTGAAGGGGGCCTACAGGAAAGATGGTGAGGGACTGTTTATCAGGGAGTGTAGTGACAGGACAAGGGGTAATGGGTTTAAGCTGAAGGAGGGTTGATTTAGATTAGATGTTAGAAAGAAATTCTAACAGTAAAGAATACTGATGCACTGGAACAGGTTGCCCGGAGAGGTTGTGGAGGCCCCCTCCCTGGAAGTGTTTAAGGCCAGGTTGGATGAGGCTTTGGGGCAATGTGGTCTAGTGGAGGGTGTCCCTGCCCATGACGGGGGAGTTGGAACTAGATGATCTTTAAGGTCCCTTCCAACCCAAACCATTCTATGGTTCTACCGTCAGCCTCCACTCTCCATTGGACTTCCGCACTGGCCATATGGGACTGTTAAAGGGTGAGCGGGTTCTGCTGATCACTCCCTGACCCTCCAGTTGATGAATTAGCTTGTGGATGGAACCAGGGAGTCTCGGTTGGTGCGGTATTGCCACCGGTGCACAGCTATGGTAGCAGTTGGCACCTGTTGCTCTTCAACCCTCAGCAACCCTACAACAGAAGGGTCCTCCAAGAGACCGGGCAAACTAGACAACGGTTCAATTTCCTCCACTTCCAAGGCAGCTATTCCAAAAGCCCACCAGTAGCCTTCAATGCCCCCTTCCCTAGACAAGGATCCCAGCTGCTTGGCCTCCCTGCCCTCCGTCTCCAGGCTACTGGCCCCGTTATCCCAGCAGCGGAGCAGCCAGGTAATAATGTGCTCCCCTGGAAGGCGGCTGAAATCTTTCCGCATATCTCGCAGATCCCTCAGGGACAGGGATCAGCTGATCACTTCTGGTTCTGGCTCTTCTTCTTGTTCTCGTGATGGTCCCAGTTCATCATCATCCTTCTCTAAGCGAACCCATTTCCTTGTGTATTTCTTCTTGTGTATAGGGGCGAGTGATACCGGTACAGGTTGGTTTTTTTGGTTTTTTTTGTTCACCTTCAGTCCCTGTCACAGGGGTTTGAGTAGCCACAGTGTCTGTTGCAGGGGCTGGGGTAGCTGTAGAGGTTGCAGTAGCCACCATGCCTGTTGTAGTGGCTGGGGTACTCATAGGGGTTGGGGTAGCTGCCATGCCTGTTGTGGGGGCTGGGATAGCCACCATGCCTGTTGTCCAGGCTGGGGCAGCCGTGGGGTTGGGGTCGCTGCTGTGCCTCTTGTGGGGGCTGGGGTAGCCATGGGGGTTGAGGTATCTGCTGTGCCTGTTGTGGGGGCTGGGGTAGCTGCAGTGTCTGTTGCGGGGGTTTGGGTATCCGCAGTGCCTGTGGGTCTGTTTTCCCTCTCTTCCCCCTGAGGGTGTGCCTACTGTCGAGCAGTGTTTGGTAGATAGTGGCCAGGGCCCAGCACAGTGGGATAAATTGTGTCTCCTTGGAATAGCCACAGCATTTCCCCTTCAAATATTCCATCACTTTCTCAGGGTTCTGTAGTTGTTTGAGGGTAAAGTTCCAGACCATTAGGGGTGAGAAGTTCTCTAGATACCTGCCCTCACTGTCGCACATGCCATGCCAGCCCTGATGATTCAGCCTTGGGATAGGTCTCTGGGTGGTATTCTTAAAACATCTTTTTGTAACCTTGAACAAAACTTGAAACACATTCAGGAGACATAATAATATGAACACGCTGGTTTGAACATCCCAAGGGTATTCAAAATTTTCAAAAGCTGCTGCAACTAGCCTGAAGGGAAAAAAAATGGTGAAAGAGCAGGAGGAAATATCCCCCTCTGTCTTCCCTGTAGACTGAGTGCGATTATTCATCGATTCAAAGAGATGTCCAAGGTACGGGCATGACAGCAAAACCCAATACAAGTACCAAATTAAGCTCATGACCATTGATGTTATCATATCATAAGTTGATATTGCACAGTACAGCAACATGAGAACCCAGACCCCTCTCCCAGAGGTGATAATCAGCAGCATTGCAAGGAATGCATACAGCAAGTAGGGGTTTAGATACCACAGCCACGTGACCAAATAAAACACCATTGTGACCACCAGCTGTTTAAAATAATACAATAAATACTTATAACATCTTTGTTTTAACACACTCAGGGCAGATCTGTTGTTATCTCAACCCTTCGTACCCCACGATGGGTGCCAAAAAGGACTGTCGTGGTTTAGCCCCAGCCTGCAGCTGAGCACCATGAAGCCGCTTGCTCACTCCCCTCCCCCCCACCCCCAGGTGGTATGGGGAGGAGAATGGGAAGGAAAAGGCAAAACCTCGTGGGTTGGGATAAGGACAGTTTAGTGGGATAGCAAAGGGAGAGGGAAATCACAGCAACAGTACTTAACAGAATATACACAACGGGTGATACACAATGCAGTTTCTCACCCGAGGACCGTACAACTCAGACCGCATGCTCAGACCTGTCCCGAAGCTGGACCGTCCCCGAGCCACACATCCTGGAGCTGCGCCACCCCTCCCCGACTAGCCCCTTTTATGCTGAGCGTGATGTCACATGGTATGGAATACCCCCTTTGGCTAGTTTGGGTCACCTGTCCTGTCTGTGTCCCCTCCCAACTCCTTGTGCACCCCCAGCCATCCCACTGGCAAGGCGGTGTGAGAAACAGAAAAGGCCTTGGCTCTGTGTAAGCACCGTTCAACAACAACAGGTCCATATAACAACAACATCTCTATATTATCAACGCTGTTTCCAGCACAAATCCAAAACATAGCCCCATACTAGCTACTATGAAGAAAATGAACCCTCTCAGCTGAAACCAGGACACTGTTGCTTTTTTAACTTAAGAAAATTTTTATGGAAGTACTGTGTAATAATTATCTGAAAAACAGACACCCAGCACACTGTCAGTGAAAGCAGTAGCATTGGGAAAGGGATGGCACTGGAAGATTTCAGGCTGAGGGCTTTTATGCCCTTTAAAAGTGTGTGTTTGTTAGAGCTGCCTGGATGCTGCACCTAACCCAAAGGTGAAAAATTTCAATCACCTCAAAAGCTTTTCAGCAGCTCTGAGACTAAAAGTGGATCTTTTCCACAAAAAAAAAATTCTGGCATAGTGATACCTTCCTGTGGTTTGAAGTATTTCATGCCCCTTAACTGATAAGAAATAATTGTAGTTATACCAGCAGAAACTTGTTGGTTTGGGCTGTCTACGCCGCAGAGAGGGTATACTGACATACCCGTGAGTAGGCATAGCTGTATGGCAGGCTATGTGGTGAACAAGGCCACAATAATCTGTGTTTTCATGAAAAATAAAGCTGGTTCTCCCATTTCCCTCCCAAAACATTAAAATTCAGCTGTGTTTTTTCAAAGGCAGCTTAACCTTTAAGTGTGTCCAGAATTTATCTACAAAATATTCTTTACCTTTTATCTTTTTTTCTCACCTAAGTAGATTAATTGGTATTGGTCAATATTTATTAAACAAATTCTTGTTTGAACAGAGTAGTGTGATTGTTGTGGGGGTTTTTTTGGTTTTGTTGGCTTTTTTTTAACAGTAGCAAGCATATGAATACAGTTTATATCTATAGTTGTCCTGTTGCTCCATATGGTCCATTCCCTTTCCTGTCAGCTGAGAATTCCCATCTCAAATTGAATTATATTCCCTGTATAGTCCTTGAACCATGCATGCTCAGCAGTGACAAATTTGACAGTTCTGATTTTACAGTGCTAGAAGAACAAAATAGCCAATAGTCTTCATCAGCAAACAGATTGGTGACAGCTGAGAAACTCGATGGTAGGTGTAGATATTTAGCCAGAAAAAAAGCTAAACTTGCAGCTGGAGAGAGGAGAAATGCAAAATGTCCGTGTTGGAGCATGAGATGTTTTCAATGGCTGAAGTTTCTCAAACCTAATGCATTAAGAGTTTGGTGAAGGCAAATATTGTTTTCAAAGAGGCTTTCATTGATCAAAACCTGAGTAATTTTTAATGGTACTTGAAATTTGTATGCCTTCCTCTAATTGTATATTTTGGATTAATTTTTTTGTGTAGGTTAATCTTCTGTTTCCTCTCACAGTAGTAATGTGCTGTGCTAGCCAAGTAAAACTCTTATGCTATATAAGGGGGGGGAGAGAGATTCCTGTATATGTTTCTACATATTTTCTATTCCCTAGGTCTTTTGGTCAAAATACATATCTTCTTAGAGGTTCTTGATTTTGTAAATATAGCATGCTGGGAAAATAAAATGAAAAGGGCACGCAGGAGCAAAATAATTCATAGAGAGCCTAAAGAATAAGAGATGCCCATGGCCTGTAACTATATACTGCTTCAAATCCAAAGCTGGAGATTGATAACAGCATGAACTGGTAATAGAGCATATCCATTAGATCTCTCATTTGTGTCTCTGCCAATGTTGGTGTAATTCTTACTCCATTTTCTAGTGTTGGAAGGCAGTCTAGTCTTAAATGTTCCAAGCAGCAGAATTCTTTGGCCAGAAGACTTGTGCTGCCTGCAAAATTCAGCTATCCTTGTTCTTCTGTCCACCTCCTCCTTTTATCTAAATCCTCCCATTACTACTTGTTAGACTGGGTGTACACTAGTAATGCTTTTCACCTTTACATTTAAATATGAACTGCATAGACTGTTTCTATTTTAGTAACTTTTTTGCATCGGTTTCTACTGGTATCTTCTTTCCCTTGCCTCCTGATAATTTTAGAGCAACCAACCATTCATTGTTTTGTTAACCTCTTGGTTGGGTAATAACTAAATTTGTTATGGTGTGCTTCTTGTACTGTATGAGCAGAGAGAATTATTAGCTGGGACCCCACAGCAGATAGGTTTAAAAGTGACAGTTAAAACCATTCTTTCCTTTCTAATGTACTGTCACACTATCATAACTTTGTTTAATTTTGCTCTATGGCATTTTGCAAAACAATTCTGAAACTATCTTAGGTTTCTCATTTGTCAATGGCATATTTGGGTCCTTCTCCCCTATTTTGTTGGGGTTTTTTTTAATACAGATTTTCTTACTTTGACTGGTATACACATTCTCTTTGTACTTGCTATTCTACCTCAGCCGTGGACACATTCAGTAAGATTAGACATAGCAAATAGTGTGGTCTGTTGTCCTTTGATATTTCTCCTCTTTCCTCTCGGATTTGATGGTAAATGTTAGTTTTGAAATCATTCATAAGAAAGAACAAGATATATCCTGGGGCTTAATCTCAGAGGAAACATTGCCTCAAGTAAACATTAGATATTTCTTCTTTTTCCCTCAAAACACACTTGGAGTTTCTCTAGGTTTTTTGTGGGATTTTGGGGATTTTTTTTTTGTGGAGGGTTTTTTTTTTGGTACTGAGACATATGCGCACAGCCCAGGAGATGTTTTCTTTAGTTAAGATTATAATGCCCAACAATTCTTAAAGCATAGGCTGAAGCTGCGTGGAAAAAATTCTCTGGAGTTTGTCTATTCCTGAAATGTTACTGAAATAGTAGGTGGAAGAAGTTTGATCTTGCTACTTTTCTTGGGAATGTATTAACTGGTATCATCTGTGTGCTGGTTTTGGCTGGGATAGAGTTAATTTTCTTCATAGTAGCTAGTATGGGGCTATGTTTTGGATTTGTGCTGAAAACAGTGTTGATAATATGGAGATGTTTTTGTTATTGCTGAGCAGTGCTTACACAGAGTCAAGGCCTTTTCTGCTTCTCACCAGTGAACAGGCTGGGGGTGCACAAGAAGTTGGGAGAGGACACAACTGGGACAGCTGACCCAAACTGACCAAAGGGATATTCCATATCATATGACATCATGCTCAGCATGTAAGGGGCTGGGGAAAGCAGAAGGAAGGGGGAGAAGTTCCAAGATAAAGACAGTTTAATAGGATAACAAAGAAGAGGAGAACAACAACAACAATACAAGTGATGCACAAATGCAATGGCTCACCACATGGAAAAGGAAAATAAAACTATTCAACGCCCAGTCTGTTTCTGAGCAGCGAATCTGCCTTCCAGCTAGCCTCCCCAGTTATATATAGAGCATGATGTTATATGGTAGGGAATATCCCTTTGGACAGTCTGGGTCAGCTGTCCTGGCTATGCTCCCCCTGCTTCTTGTGCACCTGGTAGGACATGAGAAGCTGAAAAGTCCTTGACTTAGTGTAGACACAACAACTACCTAGCAACAACTAAGAACATCAGTCTGTTATCAACATTATTGTGCTAAATCCAAAACACAGCACTATACCAGGTACTAGAAAGAAAATTAACTCTATCTCAGTTGAAACCAGGACACTGTTCTGCTGACTCAGCATTGGTTTATCACAGCCATGTGCTATTTTATTTTATCACAGATTCACAGATTGGTAGGGGTTGGAAGGGACCTCTGGAGATCATCTAGTCCAACCCCCATGCTAAAGCAGGTTCACCTAGAGCATGTTGCACAGGATTGCGTCCAGGCAGGTTTTGAATATCTCCAGAGAAGGAGACTCTACAACCTCTCTGGGCAACCTATTCCAGTGCTCGGTCACCCTCAAAGTGAAGAAGTTTTTTCTCATGTTCAGGTGGAACTTCCTGTGTTCCAGTTTGTGCCCATTGCCCCTTGTTCTGTCACTGGGCACCACTGAAAAGAGTCTGGCCCCATCCTCTAGACTTCCCCCTTTAGATATTTATAAGCATTGAGAAGATCCAGCCTAAACAGACCCAGCTCTCTCAGCCTTTCCTCATAAGAGAGATGCTCCAGTCCCTTAATCATGTTCGTCCTTCTCCGCAGTGCTGCTTCCCAGCAGGTCAACCCATAACCTGTACTGGTGCTTGGGGTTATTCATCCCTAGGTGCTGGACCCTACACTTGCCCTTGTTGGATTTCATTTGGTTCGTCTCTGCACAGCTCTCTAGTCTGTCAAGATATCCCTGAATGGCAGCACAGTCTTCTGAAGTGTCAGCCACTCCGCCCAGCTTAGTATCATCAGTGAATTTGCTGAGGGTACACTCTGTCCCCTCATCCAGGTCATTGATGAATATGTTGAACAAGACCGGACCAAGCACTGACCCCTGGGGAACACCACTAGATACAGGCCTCCAACTAGACTCTGCGCTGCTTATCACAACCCTCTGGGCTCTGCCATTCAGCCAGTTCTCAATCCACCTCACTGTCCACTCATCCAACCCCCACTTCCTAAGCTTGCTAATGAGGATGTTATGGGAGACAGTGTCAAAAGCCTTGCTGAAGTCAAGGTAGACAACTTCCACTGCTCTCCCCTCCTCCACCAAGCCAGTCATGTCATCATAGAAGGCTATCAGATTGGTCGAGCATGATTTCCCCTTGGTGAATCCATGTTGACCACTCCCAGTAACCTCCTTCTCCTCCACGTGCTTCTTGATGACCCCCAGAATGAGCTGTTCCATCACCTTTCCAGGGATGGAGGTGAGGCTGACTGGCCTGTAGTTTCCTGGGTCCTCCTTCTTGGCCTTTTTGAAGACCAGAGTGACATTGGCTTTCCTCCAGTCCTCAGGCACCTCTCCTGTTCTCCATGACCTTTCAAAGATGATGGAGCATGGCCTAGCAATAACATCTGCCAGCTCCCTGAGTACATGTGGGTGCATCCCATCAGGGCCCATGGATTTGTGGATGTTGAGATTGCCTAAGTGATCTCTAACCCTATCCTCCTCGACCAAGGGAAGGTCTTCCTTTCTCCAGACTTTCTCTCCTACCTCCAGGGTATGGGTTTCCTGAGGGCTGACCTTAGCAGTAAAGACTGAAACAAAGGCAGCATTCAGTAACTCCGCCTTCTCTGTATGCTCCATCACCATGGCACCCACCCTATTCAGCTGCGGGCCCACATTTTCCCTAGTCTTCCTTTTACTGCTGATATATTTGAAAAAGCCCTTCTTGTTGTCCTTGACATCCCTTGCCAGATTTAATTCCAAGCGGGCCTTAGCCTTCCTTGTTGCACCCCTACATACTCTGACTGCATCCCTGTATTCCTCCCAAGGGGCCAGTCCCTTTTTCCACATTCTGTAAACATCCTACTTCCCTTTGAGTTTTTCAAGGAGCTCCTTGCTCATCCATGCAGGTCTCCTGCCTCCTTTGCTTGATTTCCTATTCTTCGGGATACTCTGATCTTGAGCTCGGAGGAAGTGGTGCTTGAATATTGACCAGCTCTCTTGGGCCCCCTTACCTTCTAGAACCCTAACCCATGGGATCCTCCCAAGCAGGTCCTTGAAAAGGCCAAAGTTACCTCTCCTGAAGTCCAGGGTTGTAATCCTACTTATTGTCCTGGTCCTTCCATGTAGGATCCTGAACTCCTCCATCTCATGGTCACTGCAGCCAAGGCTGCCCCCAACCTTCACATCCTCAACCAGTCCTTCTTTGTTTGTTAGTACAAGGTCCAGCAGCACCCCTCTCCTTGTGGGGTCCTCCACCACCTGTGTCAAAAAGTTGTCATCAATGCTCTGCAGGAACCTCCTGGACTGTGCATGCCTGGCCGTGTTGCCTTTCCAGCAAATATCAGGGTGGTTGAAGTCCCCCAATGAAAACCAGGGCCTGTGATCGTGAGGCTACTTCCAGCTGGCTTTTGAAGGCCTCATCAACTTTTTCCTCTTCCTGATCAGGTGGCCTGTAGTAAACACCCACAACAGTGTCACTCCTATTAGCCTGCCCCTTAATCCTTACCCATAAGCTCTCGACTCATTCTTCATCCACCCCCTAGATGGAGCTCAATACATTCCAGTTGCTCTCTCGCATAAAGAGCAACTCCACCACCTCACCTTGCTAGCCTGTCTCTCCTAAAGAGTACATAGCCATCCATGTAGCCAGGAGTTGATATGCATTATATGTCTATTTCTGGCTGTCCCCTTCCCTCAAACTGGTGGAATGGAGGAAAAGGTAACTTGGGCACCAATGTTTTTCACTTGCACTCCCAGGGCTTTATAGTCCTCCTTGATTCTGCCCAGGTTTCTGCTTGCCGTGTCATTCATGCCCACATGAAAGAGTAGCAGTGGCTAGTAGTCTGTGCTCTTGATGAGTTGTAGCACCCTCTCGGCAACATCTTGGATCTTGGCTCCCAGAAGACAGCATACCTCTCGTGACTCCCTGTCAGGTCGGCAGATGGGTGCCTTGTGACCCTTAACAGAGAGTCACCCACTACGAGCACTTGTTTCTTTTTACGATATCCACTGTGTGCTGCTGGTACAGTTTCTCCTTGCACACCTTGCTCGTGGGTGTCTGTAGCTGTTAAAGCTTCATATCTGGTTTTGGTTGTGAAGCTGGAGGGTGGAGACTGAAGCAGAGCCCTGCTTCTGTGGGTCACCAGGGTCCAATGTGCCTCATTCTCAGTGGTGTCCATTACAGGTACTTGGTTATGAAACCACCTACCTATCTCTGTCTCAGCCCCTCTAGCACTGCACAGCATTTTAACTGTTTCCTGCAACTCAGCCACCTGACACAAGAGATCAACCTGTGCACACCTTGTGCAGGTACTTACCTTTTCACCAGGAGAAGGATCTGGGCACTCACTGCAACCTACCACCTGTACATAAGTCTCCTTCCTTACCAGTTCCATTTGGGTGGATGCGTCAGTCATCTCAGGGGAGATGTTCTCTGTAGGAACACTGGTTTTAGCTCTGAGGCAAGTGCCCACCATTTTGGCAGAGACCTAGAGCACTTCCCTGGGCTGTGGATGTACAAGCAGGTTGCAGGTCCCTCCCTGCGCAAACTGCTTTGCCCTGTTCACAGAGCTCCAGGTTGCTAGTGCTCCCTAGGGCCTTTTAAATCTCCCACAGTTGCTCCTGGCAATGCCCAAGCCACATCAGCCTGCTCGCATGAGCTGCCGGCTCCTGATGGGTCTCTCTGCTCTTCCTCGGGTTTCCCTGGTTCCGGGAACCCCCTGTCTGCCTTAACCTAGTGCTCGACCACAGCACTTACTGTTGCCACCACTGCATTCCTCACTGACTAAGTATAAACTGACATCGGCGAATAGATTACGTGCTACTTGCAGTCGTGCCTTACTGATGTCTGTTCAGTTTTTCTGCTCCTCCAATAGTCCTCAATGAGAGCCTGGGTAGTCATGTAGACCAGCTAGGTTACAGTTGTAAAGATTGTGTTTCTTTACCCAATGTAGTGATTGGCTTGTGGTTAAGATGGAAAAAAAAAATCAATTAAATTAGTAATGAGCTCCAGTTCAGGTGTGGAGTCTCAGGTTTCTATTGCTGAATGATCAAGAGCTGGGACTATGTAAAGACTGAATGTGTGAGAGGAGTGGTTCCACGAACATGTTTTCCTTTCCTTGCTGTAGCAGATGTATTCCTCTGATGTGAAGGTAGCAGATATTGGGGAAAAAGATATTTATATATATTGGGGTGGGGAGGACCTATCTTAGACATTGGTGGGCAATTATATCCCATACCTTAAGCATAAATTTCTTAGCTTTTCCAGAATGGCATATTTTTAGAATTTTTTACATAAAAGTTTTCCATATTACATACAAAGAAGGGTCTGTCAAACCTTACTAAGGGCTTAAGGGACCTTTTTGATTGGCTTGGCCTAATTTGGCAGTACTGTTTAAGAGATGTGAGCAGAACTCTAAAGTAGACTTTGAGTAAGTGATTTTTATTCTTTATATTGTCATTAATTCATACTTCTCCAGAGAAAGTGAGAGATCTGCATTTTTATGACTAGAGCTGGGTCCAGCAAAATTTATTTCTTTACAAGTTGTACTCTTTAACAGCTCATGTTGTAAGGTAGCATGAGTGCTGTCCTCCTTCAGAACATGTGCCAAAGCAAGCCCAGGAAGGACATCAATGGAGGAAAGTTCACTGATTCTTTCCTGGCCAACAGCTGCTCAGGAGCTGCTCTGATGTTCACACCAGATATTGCATGAAATTAGCCCAGGAAGCAAACTCATGCATACCCAACTGCAGAGTTGAGAAGCGCACGTGCCTATCTCAATGTATGATGTGCACTGTTCATGCTGTTCAGGAAATGGAAGTCACTTTCCTCAATCCAACTCCATGAGGTTTAGGTGAAAAGTTAATGGGTATATTTATGTTTTCTTATAAAGATCTTATAGATTTTTAGTTGAGCTGATCTCAGTCTATTAATTGATGATTTTGCCAA